>NC_140087.1:97358065-100249956 GCF_964237585.1 Gallinula chloropus
GACCTGTGTTGGAGCAAGCCTCTGCCAGCACTTGCAGCCCAAAGAGAGAAACAGAGACAGAGATGAGCGAGAGAGAGAGATCTGTGCCAGAGCAGGTTTGCTGGGTGGGTGGCTTGTGACCCCATGGAGGACCAGGCTGCAGGAGTCTGAGCTTGAGAGACTGAGAGACATTCTATGATTTTATGACTGCACCACATAGAAGTGACCCACACTGGAGGTGAAGCCCTGTGGGAAAGGGCTCATGTTGGAGAGGACTTTCTTCCGTGAGTGGGACCCCACGGTGCAGCAGGGGAAGGGTATGAGGAATGTCCCCCTGGCTAAGGAGAACATCTCATGAGGAACAGACTGAAAACCCCATTACTTCAGTCCTTGCCCCTCCCCATGCCACAATGAGGATGGTGGGGGAAAGAAGAAGGGAGAGAAATCATGACTAAAGTTATGACTGCTTAGAAGGGCGGGGATGCGGGGAGGTGCTTTAAGATCTGGTCGCACTTCTTATTATCCAACTCTGATCTCACTGTGTGTGTAGTGTAGTGTACTGTAATAAATTAGAGAGTTTTCTTTCTTTTATTCTGTGTTGAGTCTGTTTTGCCCTTGTTGCTAGTTGCAGAATGATCTCTCCCTGGCCTTGTCTCATCTCCTAAGCTTCTCAATATATATTTTCTCCCTTGTCCAGCTGAAAAGGGGAGTTATAGAGTGACTTAGGTGGATTTCTGGCCTCCAGCCAGGGTCAAACCACCATACCAAGGTCTCTCCTGGAGCTGTGTCTTTTCAAGGTGGAAGAAACCCAGCTCCTTCAGCCTCTCTTCACAAGGCAAGTGCTCCAGCCCTGACTGTTTTGGTGGCCTCTTCTGAAATCAATCCAGTTCATTAATGTTTTTGTTTGGTTTGGTTTGGTTTTGGGGGAGGGGCACAATACTGGATGCCTTGTTGTAGATGTGTTCTGACGTGTGCTAAACAAAGGAATAAGCCTTTCCTTGATCCACTGTCCATGTTTCTGCTAACACAGCCCCAGAGGCTGTTGCTGCCCCTGATGCTAGGGCTCACTGCTGGCTCAGGCTCACCTTGCTGCGAACCAGGACTTCGCAGGCCTCTTCAGCAGATCTGCTCCTCAGGCAGACAGGCCCCAGACTTGGTCACTAACAGAGGTTATTTTCCTTTGTTTGTCTCATTGAATTTCATAATTTACCCTCAAGGTGTAAGTTTAAAGGAGTCATCCTCTGTGGTGCTGTTCCAAGCCGTACACACAACTGTGACAAAAATCAGCCAAACCAGGAAAGCAAGAACCATTCCCCATTCTGCTTTTGATTATTTATCTCCCTTGAGCAAATCAAGTCACCTCACTCTGTTTTGATTTTGTCATCTGCAAAGGCATTTATGGTTCCATTTATTTCCCTGTTCAAAGCGCTAATGGCCAAGTTTATCAGCAATATTTGATTTCTTTCTCTTTAAACAGAGGTGAGGACAGTCAAGAATTGAACCTGGGTTTTCACCCGCACAGTCATTTATGAACAACTGTTCAACAAATAGGTAAATTCAGGAGATAAATATAAATATATAAATGTCAAACAGTAAATTAGATTTTAAAAGAATCTTGCTTTTAACCTATTTATTCAAATATCTAAATTTGAACAATGACACAATCTTAATTTTCATCAGAAGTATCCCAGCAGGTCTTTAAGTGTAGTGCTTATACTGGCAAACTCTAGAGTGGCTAAAATAGGATTCTGTGTGATTTATAACTAATATTGTCTTTGTCATTATTTATGTTTAACATTTTATCTTTTAGCTTAATTCTCCATCCTGTGCCATATATGATCTGTCATCTCTTGGTACTCTTCCCTTGATAGAGTGCTTAATAGGCACTTCATGATGTTGTGAAATTTGTCGTGGGATTCACTAATTGGAAGAGTAACATCCCAAAGGCAATGTTTCCTGATAAGGTGAGCATTACAGAAACAAGGAAATGTCCGCCTTGGGTTCTTCCCAAGTAAAGTTTGCACATGATTTTTTCAACTACTGTGGGATATCTGCAGTCTGCAAGAAACCAGGCCAAACTTTCAAGCTCTGTTTCCGTCTCTGATTCATGCTCTAAACCCGATGCAGCAGGGTGTGACTGTACTTGCTGTGAACATGTTCTTGCAGATCCTCACTGAATACCTTTAAAAGACAACGCTTATTTCTAACAGAGGAATAAATGTGCTCAGTGAGTAAAAATGTTCCTCAGCTATCACAGTTTTCATGCTAAGAGTTTTGTTTTAAAAAATCTTGCAGACAATACTTTGGAGGTGTCCATTGAAGACCAGGTGTTCTTTTTATGAGAAATGTACCAGAAACTATAGATTCATCTGTCAGGCTGCTAGTAGTAAGAAGCTGCTACCCTCTAGAAATTGTTTAAAGAAGTTACTCAAAGTGACACAGTTCTTTGATCTGATCTCTTGGCAGTCTGTTATTCCTTCTGCAAACAGACCATGCCACAAGTAGCTCTGCTAGAATCTTTGTCTGTAAACTAAGACACGATGTGTGTTCTTTATGTGATGCTCCTTTTGACATTAGTGGTATCTCATACCAAAATTACATTTCCCCCCGAAAGATGTACCAGCACTACTAGCTAAGAAAGAGGATTTAAATGGAGTAATGAGGCCCAGATACACACCCAAGTTTTCCCTATGACAATAAATGGCATGTAGATGCAAGCAGTTCCAACTCATCTTATCCATAAACACCATAACTTCTTTCATATACATAAATATGTAAAGAAAGAAAGACTTGGAATCCTTCCACAAGATTCCTCTGTAGGAGTTGTACACAGCTGCTGGCTTTTAAATGCCATTACCACTGTAATTCTGTTTTGATCCCCCCCCCACCCCCCAAACATTCAAACTCAGTGAAAACATGCAGCAGACATAGAACCTGGAACTGAAGAGCTTTTAAAGGAGGCATTGCCTGGCTGTGCTTTTCTCTCCCACACCAAGATTTGCTGTACTGACATTTTATAAATGCTGTAGGTGTGGTCAGCAGTAAATGATGACTCCTCTGGGGAGCTGACTCCTCTGCACCTTCAGCTGTACTATGCCTCAAGGGTGGCTGTCTCACAGCGTACTCACGCGTAACTCAATACTTAGGTAAAGAATCCTCAAATTCATGTTACAACATGGAAAAAATATTTCTGTAACATTGGTACTTTTCCAATTGAAATTTCTCATACCTGATGATCATCCTTATACCTAAGGGCTCTTGAAAAAAAATGTCCCGGCTGCGTACGTAACTAGAGCCTATAGGGTTTTAACGTTTCTCACGAAAGCACTGACCGTTTTGACAGAGTGCCAAGCATTAAAAAAACTGCCTCCTGCAGTATTATAGTTAAAGAAGTCAAGTTAAAGGGGAAATAAAAAAAAAAAGTAAATAAAAGCCAACAAGACATACACCCCCCTTACGCATTATCACAGTTCGAAGTCTTGGAATAAAAAGATACCAGACAACAAATTGCCAAAATAAAACTGACAAATTATGCATTTTGGTGTTTCAGGTGACAGAAAAAAAGTAGTTTTGTAACTAATGTCAGTGGAGTAGTAATGGTTGGAGTAGAATCTGAATGGAGGCCTGTGACTAACGGTGTTCCCCAGGGCTCGGTGTTGGGTCCAGTCCTGTTTAATATCTTCATTGACGACCTTGATGAGGGAATAGCATCCACCCTCAGCAAGTATGCTGATGATACAAAGCTGGGAGGGGTGGCCGACACACAGGAACACTGCGCTGCCAACCAGAGAGACCTGGACAGGCTGGAGAGCTGGGCAGGGAGAAACCAGATGAAATTCAACAAGAGCAAGTGTAAAGTCTTGCACCTAGGGAGGAATAACCCACTGTATCAGTACAGGCTGGGGGATGACCTGCTGGAGAAGAGCTCTGTGGAGAAGGACCTGGGGATCCTGCTGGATGACAGGTTGGCCATGAGCCAGCAGTGTGCCCTGGTGGCTAAGAGAGCCAATGGGATCCTGGGGTGCATTAGGAAAAGTGTGTCCAGCAGGTCGAAGGAGGTTATCCTCCCCCTCTACTCTGCCTTGGTCAGGCCCCACCTGGAGTACTGTGTCCAGTTCTGGGCTCCCTGGTATAAAAAAGACAGGGACCTCCTGGAGAGAGTCCAGAGAAGGGCTATGAAGATGATTAGGGGCCTGGAGCATCTCCCCTATGAGGAGAGGCTGCGTGAACTGGGACTGTTTAGTCTCGAGAAAAGAAGACTTAGGGGGGACCTAATTAGTGTTTATAAATATCTTAGACATGGGATGCAGGGGGAATTGGCCAGCCCCTTTTCAGTGGTCTGTGGGGACAGGACTAGGGGCAATGGCTGTAAACTGGAGCATAGGAAATTCCGCACCGACATGCGGAAGAACTTTTTCACAGTGAGGGTGACAGAGCCCTGGAATAGGCTGCCCAGGGAGGTGGTGGAGTCTCCTTCACTGGAGATATTCAAGTCTCGTCTGGACGCCTTTCTGTGCAATATGAGCTGGGGAGCTGCTTTGGCAGGGGGGTTGGACCCGATGATCTCTTGATGTCCCTTCCAACCCCTACGATTCTGTGATTCTGTGATTCTGTGATCTGTATGATACTATAGCTATCAGGTCTGACCCAGCAAAAATCTAGTCATCATTGAAATGTAATTGTATGGCTAATGCAGCTGAAGTTGGTGTCAATCTTTTTAATGTGCCCTTCTCTGTTAAAGATTAGTGCTCTTTTCTGATTGGCTTTTGTTCTTTGACTAGACTAACATATTCTGCGTCATGCAGCACTGACCTTAGTTTTAGGAATATGGATTTGAAAGTTGGCTGTCGCATTGATCCACACGAAAAGTTCAGGCAGTAATGAAAATGCAATAGGCAGAAAATGCTATTCACCCAGAAACTGTAAGGAATAAAGCTACATTAAATACTTGCACTGAGGATACAGCTCTAACTCTGGCGCTTTCAACTATGCAACATTCAAAATCAAACCCGCAAACCAAATGGTGCACTGCTGTTATGTAAGCTGTTGATGTTGTTGCTGTCATGTTATGCAGATCACAGTATTTTGACCCTTGCTTACAAATCATTTTCAACAGCAAAGTGAGAATGGACCAATTTTACAAAGAAAGCGTTGTGACAGAAGATCCACAATATACCTCTTGTTTGCACTGTTTAAATCAAGCCAAAACTTTTTCTTACATCTGTTGAGTAGACATTAAAATATTTTTGGTGTCATCAAGTCAACAAAATCCAGCTAATTCAGGAGTTACTTTTTAATACTTAGGCCTTTTTAAGATGCATAGTAAAATTTATTTCCAACAAAAATATGAGATTAAGAGATGATTATCATATGATTTTAATGTAGATTACCAGTACTGGAATGGGATATTTATAATTTCTGCAATTTTTTGTTATGGTAAACCTGTATTGAATCGAGCTCAAGTACATGGCTGTTTTTTTTATATTGTCCTTTTGATCTCTGCTCGCTACAAAATACTGTGTTTGCTCCAGATCTAGGCTGAGGGTTTTAAAGCTGTGCGAGTTTCTGCAGAACCCTTCTGCATTAGCTGGAGGTTCTTGTTTGCTCATTCTTCATTTTCTTTTTCTGCTTATATACCATGAAGGCTCCAAGAGCTTTACCAGCAAGCTAGAAAATACCAAGCTCAAATATAATCCTGGTATTCTGTGGCAAAAAAAAAGAAATAGGAAACTTGAAAAACGTGCCTCTCAAATTCACGTTTTCTCCCCTCCACTTTCTGTTTCCAGTAAAGTAAGGAATTTGCCATGATGTGATGAGATATAGAAAAAAATACTTCAAAGTCAACTATGGAATATAAAATTTGAAACTGTTCAGGACTTTCCAAAATGTTACTTAAAAGAATCAGGATAATGACTTTGCAATATTGATTATACACAATCTTTCACATCTGTCTAATTAAATGTTGAGGAGTAAAAAAAGAAGTTCTTGTGATGAGGCTATGAGGGGAAAAAAAGTTATAATTATTCTCCCTTAGAGTTATGCTTTTGCAGATGAGGGAATCTGTTTTCTCGAATTTATGCAGTACCTTTCTCAGTAATGTAATCATAACAGAGAATTTTCACTACTGTTATGACAGAAATAGTAAATAGGAGAATCCAAGAAAAACAGTTTCCATTTGTAGGTTTGGGCTTTTTAAAATTACTTTAAAGATTTATGCCAGCAAAATAGTAATGAATATTTTGCATTTAATGTTGCAAAAGATATTGCTATCTTAGTTTGCACAAGAATGAGATTTGATCTTGGATCAGAACATTTTTATTCAGCCAAAGTTGTAGCACTCTAAATGTTCAACAGAGGTTAATTGTCTGTCATTATTTTCAAGTTACATACGGATTAATCCTAATGTGGTGCACACAACACCTAAGATAAATCACACTGACACTTATTAGTACCCCAATAAGTTCAGATTTCATGCACCATTCATAAGGAAACCAGTCAACATAAATTCTCTTTTTATGGAAGTAAAGTTACACGCTATTCAGCGTATCCTAAAGTCAATGTTTAGGACAGGTGAAAGATGCTGCTCTGTAGGAGCTCCCACTGACCGAAAGCAGAGCCAAGGGTGACTGTCTTTCACTTATACAAGTAACTCTTAGATGTGCCGTGCTGTATTGTATTGCATTTTATTACATGAAATAGTAATGCTTCCCAGCCATCCTGTAGGCTACTAATGCCAGTTTTCTCAGAAGACATCTACATTGTAGCCGTCTTTATCACCATTGTTGGGAAATCCTGGTGGATCAGATGGACAGGCATTTTTGTGTAATTTTTTTTTTTACAAGAATACACACCACCTTTTTTATTCTCTTTACATTTTATTATACCATCTAAGAATGTCAATCAAGTTAAAGTTAGTGTTTTCCTGGAAAATGCATGATGAGGCATCCATGGAATTGTTCCAGGAGTAGCTCAGTTGTCTGGATGGTGAAGACCCAGAACGATGTGTCATAGCAGGGACAGGTAGGCATTGTTCTGCCCACCACCACTAACTGACACAAGGCACTTCCTGTTATACAGGTGTGAGAGAGATTATGTTATCATGCAGCCCTCTCCTTACTTTCATCGTCAACCTAATTTCAATTTACACTGGCAATGAATATTCTGAATTATTTCTCCCCATTAAAGTCTCCAGGAGCATTTTAGTTTAATTTGAATCTTTTGCCTTATCAGGAGAAAGATTTACTAAATTGGCAATAGGAGAATAAAGCATTTCAGCATTGGTGGGACTGTTTGGTTTGGTTTTGGGGTGTTGGTTTTTTTTTTGCTTTGTTTTGTTTTCTGGAGCAATCTAAGCAAATGATGAAATATAGCTTATATTTATTGCATTTCTGTTTAAGCACTTTCCACTTGGAGCAGAAAGCTAAACTGTAGCAGAGCAAAATAATCCTGTTTTACATTGTAATGCTTCCTGTATTAAAAACTCCTTCCATAGCTCCTTCACCCTTTAATAAGGGAAAAACCCTCATATCTTTCTGTTTGCTTTTCAATAGTCTGTCATTGATAAAAAGTTACAGGCAGATCACCATGCAATTCACCTGAGATATCACGTTGCAGCTGTCATCCCTCAAAGACATAGGGGTAAAGGAGAAAGAAAGTGAAAAAATACTGATTCTTATGCTGCAAGTCTGGTATCCTAAACGTAAAAAAGAAATGGCAAAACAGTGTCATGGTTTTGCCTCAGCCGAGAGCTGGACGCCACACAGCAGCTTGTTCTTTAAGCAGGACTGGGTGGGAGGATTGAGGGAGAGGGAAAGGGGGGGGAAGAAAACCCAAGCAACCACAACCTCATGGGTTGGGATAAATACAGTTTACTGGGATAGCAGAGAGATAGATATAACAATAATAACAGGACTTTATAGCAAAATATATGAAACTGGTGATATGCAATGCAGTTTCTCACCGAACTGCACAAGTCAGACCGCACAGCTCAGAGCAGTCCCGACACTGGACTGTCCCCAAAACCTCACGTCCTGGGTCTGCCTGCTTCTCCCCCCACCAGCCGCCCTTTTATGCTGAGCATGATGTAATTGGCATGGAATACACTCTTTGGCCAGTTTGGGTCATCTGTCCTGGTTTTGTCCCCTCCCTTCTCATTAGCAGGGCAATATGAACAACTGAAAAGTCCTTGACTGCTTGGCAACAGCTAGAAACATCAAGGTGTTATCAGCACTGCTCTCAGACTGACTCCCAAACATGGCACTCCACCCATTGCTAGAAAGAAATTAACTCCTGAAACCAGGACAAACAGACAATAAATTTTATTGCCGGTTTTGGTTATTATTTATCATTGACTATGACGTAGTAAGGGGCCCAATAAAAAAATTATTCATGCGTCGCAGATAATCGTTCCAAATAACCTTGGTTACTAGACATAGGGACTGACTGACTGATGTGACTGACTGTCACTCCCTATAGAACTAGAAATTTTCTCTATTTTCCACAGAAACTGAAGAACAATAAGAAATTATAAAAGGATACCAGCTTACTTGTCTAAAATACCTTCCTCAAAACCCCAGTTCTGTACATATGGAAAGTGCTGTACTGGAGACTGATAGAAGAAAGATAGTGCTGGAGGTATATAATAATTTCATTCAGGAAGAAAACACTTTTTCATACAGTGAGGATGGAGGACTTCATACTTTTCAGATCCTGGTGAAGCTGGAACAGTAAGTAGCAAGGAGATCTCCACGTCACGATGTCTTTTCTCGGAGAAGTCTTTAACTTCCCCCCCGTTCAGCCAGCACCAGCCAGATGAGCATTTTCTGGTCATATAGTTCTGCTGTGGGCACATGACTGCAAAGCTTTCTTGTCTGCATGCTTTCTCCAAGATAGACACAGAAGGTCTATCTGAACACTTATATTTCTCACTGTGTATTTTGATTAACATTTCTGAAAGGGCTTCCCAAAGCATGAGATGCTGCACATTTCTTCAGAATTCCTACCTCATCTGATCCGTACCAGTCAAATTTTTGCCAAAGTTCTCAAGTGGAGCAAGTCATGTCATTAATTATAACAGAAATTGATTTTAATTCACACTGATAAAATCTGAAAGCTCTGCAGAAGCTACAGCTTCTTATTGTTGTTCAGTGTCCCAACTGTTCCCATGGACGAAATAAAATAGGCAGTATCATAATTTGCTGCAAAGTGCTTTATTATAAAACACTGGATTCTTTGCAATACCCTACAATGTCCATTTGCCTATATTGCCTTTGTGTTCAGCTTCTCTCCCTTGCTCCCTTACATTTGTTTCCTCCTGCAACTATTGCATTTCATGGTGACACTGGAGTTTGTGAAAGCTTCAGCTCTGAGGGGGTAAAGGAAGACTTTTCTCAGAGAAGGGTATCTCCCTGTGGTGCACGCTGCTGCCAGAGATAAGCTTGTCCCCAAATCTAAGGGAGCATTCAAAACTAGACCACTTTCTGCAGGTGCCTTGCTAATGACAGAGTTGCTCCTGGGAGCATGCTGTGGGATACACTGTGCTATGAATTATTTCCTCTTGTGGAAGAGATGAAAGCAAGAAAGTTCCTCTGTAATGAAGGATTTGCTGTGTTGTTGCCTAGATACTGTGATGATTGATGTCTTTAAAACACAAATAATCTTACACACAAAAGAACGTTATTAAGGTTGCACAGTCAAGTACTCAAAAGATAGGAAATGCCAGAATTTAGATTGCCCAGGAAACCTTAATTCAGCCCTCTTTTGCTGAATATACTATGACGCTGTAATTACATAGGACCCTTGCTTCATTAAGCACAAAGAATAGACAGTACTCCAACAGCAAGCGGTTGTATGTTGTATTTGCCTCTTCACTGTTCGCTGCAAACCCCATGGCCTTATTTGCCTCACATTATTCAAACACTGCTGTAAGGTAGAATTATTCATTTCCTCTAGGGTGTTGGAGTGCTTCACAAACATTCATTCATTCAGTCTCGCAAAACTCAAATTAACTGTTAGGGTTTGGGTTTTTTTTTCAGTAAGAAAACCAGTACAGAAGTTGTTTAAGGTCAAAGTTTTCCTGCAGTTTGGAGTGTCAATCTGCAAGATCTACACCAGAAGCTTTCACAGTACTTCAAACTACACATTCAGGAACAGTGTCTGTTGACTTCTGCTGCTTATTTTAGGTGTAATGGAGGTTTGGTTCAAAATACATAGAGTTTGCACATACATGTAAATATAACAAACCTAACTCTTGACATTATAATAATGTATATCTGCTCTGTAGTGTTCTGAAAGGTACTTTTGAGTTCGTCATGCGCATTTGTCATTGGAGACTGCAAACTGACGTCACTGATGCCAGAGATGCCTTCTAAATGCCTTGAAGACTGTTTATAATACATTATTCTGAACAAGCAGATTTAGCATAGGCATATTTATTTAAGGTCTAAAAGTGAAGACTGTTTCTTTTTTTTAATAGATAGCCACCTTGGTAAAAGGCTCTGTTTCTCAAGTTGTCTTGAGGTCATAGTTCTGACAGCTACACATTTATTAAATACAGGATGTGCAGAGGCACCTCTAGAAATGGTTTCACTACCAGAAGAAGTTTGAACCCTTTAAGACACTTTAAAACTCATGCTGTTGTTTTCCTCTTGCTAAATACCATCACCCTGGCATAATTCATTATCAGAATGAAAAGGGTTTCACCTCTTCTGAACCTACATTTAAATTAAATGTTCTTTGAATACATAGACAGCAATTAAAGGGTTTTTATGGAAAAATGTTTTAAGGGTCTCTGTATTTAAAGGAAATTCTATCCCACATCTACACTGATAGATCATAACCGGCTTTATTACATAAAATTATCTATTTTAAATGTGAAGTTTTGCTTCAAATTTTAGGATGAGAGGAGCTTCCTGGCACTTATAAAATCCACTTTAATACACATTCGGTTGCTTCACTGCCAATCTTATATTTTGGGAGGCTTTGGTTCTGCTGTTTCAATAACATGTTCCAGCATATCTGTGCCCGTGTCAGAAAATGTGAAGAAAACAAGAGGAGAGTGCATAGCCACCTTTACACAACTGCTAGTAAGACACAGTTTTATTTTGGTTTTTGATGAATGACTTATTGAAATAACTGCAGGATGAAGCTGCTTCTTAAACAAGAAAAGAAAATGTAACTACAGCACTTGGAGACACATGAGAACACATAAAAGTAAAGCTTAGTTATTTCTGGTTTGCACATTGGTGATATTAAAAAATTGAAAAAATTGTTAATTTAAATGCAAGGCCTTAATTTTAGTTCCTTTTTGATTTTAATGAAAGTTGGATCAGTCACTTACTAAATCTATCAGTGACGTATAAACTAGTATAGAACTTTATTTTCTTCATATCAGTAAAAACTTTTTCTTGTGTATATCGTTTTATTAATGAACACATGAATTTGAATAAACCCATTAAGATGTATGTGGTTAGATTAAAAACTCTGTGATACCATCACCTTTTTGACTATGGCTTTGCTTTCTGTAATACTATTCTAATAATTTTTCATTTTATCAGTTACTGCAACATCTCTTTCATAACTTCCAGAATTCATTTTGTTCATTTTAGATGTATTGTAGCATTTTCAGTTCATTTCCTGCAATTTTTCTAGGCAATCTACGTAATCATTCTTCATCTGATATAACCTTCGCATAAGTACCCTTTGTCTGGTATATCCTTTCTGATTTACGTTCCTTCAACAACCCATTTTTAAAGTGGAAAATGTGTTCTTTTACAGCTCTGCTCAGTGCCATGACCGGACACTGTGTATCCAAGCCAGTGACAATGGTTTTACTTTGTACAATCTTGGAGGAGGTTCTGACTACCTAGAAGCTGTATAACAGCGTCCAACATACATTAAAAACACCATGTTTTCATTTCCACTAGCAGGACACTTCTCGTCACCTCTGTGCTGAAGAAACTGCTGTGGTATTAAACTCTTGAGCAGGAGATTAAATAATATTTAGTTGCCATTAAGTCTTTGTTTCTGAAATTTTATTCCCATAGTGGGATGCAAGAGGATGGCCAATATTCTTGATGATCCTCAAATGGCAACATCTTCAGATTTGGTATTATTTCCATTCAATCAGGTAAGAGACCTAGAGCAGTGTAAAAGGATCCTCACAGGACAGTTACAGGTGGTCTGCTAAAGACAAGGTTTTATCACAGAATCACAGAATGCATTAGATTGGAAGGGACCTTTAAAGGTCATCTAGTTCAACTCCCCTGCAGTAAACAGGGACACCTTCAAGTGTTCTTTAAATCTGATTGTTTAAATCTGCACCTAAGAATGAGGCTTCACGTTTCTTAACTTTGTGAGGATTTTGTTAGTGTCAACTGAAAGAGATGAGTTAGCCAAACTGGAGCTGTGAATTGTTCCCACAGCATCACCAGCACTTGGAGTCACTCCGAATCAGAAAACTGTGAATGTTGCTTAAAGACACTTCTTCCTTGTTTTCCTGAGGTAGTTATGAGCTCAATGCCACCTTGGTATGTAGACCTGTCAGGAGGCAGAGACAGATGATGTGAGGAAAGAAGAGGTAGTCAGAGTAAAATAGTGAATTGAGAGATGGTTGCAGAATAAGTATTTTCACCCTGCAGCTTTAGAGTAAAATCTTGCAATTTGGTAGAACTGTCCACTGGTGTCTTTTCCAGGATCATGTCAAATATCTTTTCTGCAGAAATATTTAATTGTCCTTGTACTGTATTTAACAAAAGCAATTAAATGAAATGTCAGTCATGGTCCTACCTAGAGAAATCTGAAAGGAAATTTGCAAGGCAGTTTTGCACAGCTGAGATTTAATTCCAAAGAATATTACGCCTGAGTAATACTTTTTCCTTGCACTTCTTTTTGTCTTTAGACAAAACCCTCTCTAATATAAAATGGAGTATTTCATTGCTTAGTACAGTAGTGGTTCATTCTTACATTCTGTCTTCATTGTATGTTTCTTTTTAAATAATTGACCATCGTTCTACATGATTTCTTTTTAACCGTGTTGGATAATGTTTCTTTTTGAGCATTCTACTGTGGCAGAAAGAGATGGCTGTGATTTTTCTTAGCATGTGTCAATATTGGTGGTAATGCAGAGATCCTTTTGGCTGCTTGGTGGAGCAAAAGTTGCACAGAACCATTAGATCATGGAACTGTTGCTTGAAAGTGCCTTCTAGATGACATGTAGTCTAAACCCTTGCTCAGAGTGAGACTGTCACTAGTACTACATCCATTCAGCTATGATTTTGTCTGAGTTTTGAGGACTCCAGGGATGGGATAACTTGTTTCAGTCTTGTGTTTTTTTCCCTGGTGATTTTTTGGTGTGTGGGGGTCCTGATTTCCAACCCAAACCTCTCAAGGTTCAATGTCTTCTTTAGTCTTCTTGTGAGATTGCTTTCCACTGCCAAGATGGTGTTGGCTCTGTCATATTTGTAACTGCCCTTCATGTATTTGTCACCTGCTATGAGAACTTCCTTAGCCTTCACTCTGCTATGCTAAACAAACTGAACTTCATCAGCTTCTTCAGTTAGGCAAGGGTTTGTAAAGTAACAACAATGTGAAAAAGACCATTCATTTTAGACCACATACAGTAGATGATGAATAAACAAGCCTGAAATATCTAAGAAAACCATTAACAGAGTTACTGGTAATATACAGTAATCTAGAAAAAAATGTTATAGCTGATACTATAGTGTCTAAGAGATTCCATTACATACATTGGATACCTGTTGCTTTAAGCACTATGAAAACTCAAAATATAAGAATTCATCAAACAACTGTTTGTCAGTCAATTTAACACAGCAGTTGTAGTGCTCATTTAGAGATTAAAATTTTACAGAAATTACGGGAAAAAAGATGTCCAGTCGTGTCCTGTTCAGGCCAACAGAGGCAACAGATTTCATAGATAAAAGGCTTAGAAAAGTCATGAAGCAAAGGGGTTAAATTTCTTTAATTCTTTGTTCATTTCATTAATTCCTCTGCTTTGGTCCCTTTTTCACTGAGTAAAACTAAAACATATTATATTGACACTCCGTAGCAGACACCATAGTACTACAGGTTAAGGTGCTATTCTGATGAAAAGCACACATTAAAATAATCTTCCTATTTTTTTTTATTCTGTTTCAACTGAAATATTTCCAGGGAATTAGATGAAGTAGGAAAGGTGTTTTACCCTGATAAAGATAATTCCAAGTGCATTTTTTACAAGAAAAGGTATGCAACTACAACTGAAAAGTGGCTTCTGTGACTAAGCTACCCTTTCAAAGCCATTTTACATTTGAGAAGTAGATGCCCCAGATTTTTTTTCTTTTAACTAAAGTAAGATAGGGTTGTGTGCAGTAAAACTTCTCTCTTCAAAGATGAAAGTTGATTAAATGCAAAGTTTTTAAATGTTAAGAACATCTAACAGGTAATGAAAGCCTCTGTTACTGGGAGAAATGCTAAAAGCTTAAACATACATTAAAATGTGATAAATAAACATCAAGAATATGAATAGATATGTAAATGCAAGTTTTTTTCCCCCTTTAAGATTGTTGAATAAAATGTGGAAGAATCAGCATTATCCATTCCCATAAGACCTTTATTTTCAGCATGTGCAAACACTACTGTCCTTCCTGAGTATTTTTTTTTTCCCTAAGAAGGTAGAGCTGAGATTTATTTCTAGTAAGTGTAGCTGAAAAAAAAATGGAAGGAAAGGAATGGCAGGACAAGCAATCATTCTGTGTTATGGCTGGACGAAAAAAATCAAGCTCTTCATAGTCACCCTGGCTACCCTCAGAATTCAGTGAGGGAGATAGGAAAATAAATGGGTAGGCAGCAGTATGGCAGAGTAAGAAGAGACAAATAAATGGCTGGAGTAAGAATTGGGATAGGACTTACTAACTCGATAGAGAAGACTTAAAGTTCAGAAGAGTAAGTCTCTCAAGGAGAAGTGGTGTAAAAACAGGGTGAAGTGGTAGTCTTTTAAATGGAAATTTCCATTAATCAGGTGGATGTCATATTTAAATATAAATGCTCTCAAACCTATCTTGGAAAATTTGTGTAAAGAAGGGGAAATTGGGTGAGAACTAATTTCTGGAAATATAAATATAATGGGTCATATGTCCCCTATGTGCCCTTTATTTTGTATTGCATATCAGGTCTTAGGGCAGTTTTGAGACATTGAGCAAGTAGCCATAAAATTTGGATTAAAAGACATCTCTTGAATAAATTGTGCATTAGGCATGCTGGCTTTATCGTCTCGTCACCAAGGCTTTCGTCTCCTCCAACAGCATCAATCTTGGACAGAGAAAAGAAACTGGTAAATATACACCGATTGACAGCTTTTGCACTTCTCAACTTTGACTGGTGACATTCCCAGGATGCTTGAGTATGCACAGCAAGCTTGTCAATTTTCTCACAAACAACCTAGCAAATTCTCTGCAGTGGGCTGGGAAAAGAGGCTGTGAGCAGCTGCATGCTCTGTCCTCAACAGAAGGTGCTGCAAAAAGAGACAAACAGGTGAATTGTTTTTTACAACCAACTGCACTTGGGTATTTTTGTTATACATATGAAGCTATGTCAAAGGTAAACACAGTTGTGGCAGTTTGAGATAGTATAAAAGAACCTACTCACTAACCTTTCTCTTTCTGATCAAAAGTTTCTTCATCAAGGGAACTAATTGGATTGCTCTAAGCTGGACCTTGAGAGGGAACTAATATATATGCTGTGTAAAATGATCATTTGTCTTGGCCCTGAAGCAAACAAGAAAGCAAACTGACCTGGCAGTAGAGGTGTATTCGAGAGTGACAAAACGATCTCTTACATTTAGTTGAAAGTGCTTCTTCCATCAACAAATGACCCATCACTACCTCTAGTACTGAAAAGCAGTTTCTATTTATTGAATGTATGTTATGAAAACTATAATTCTTAGATATGTAACATTATTAACATAAAGTTCATGTCATAAGGATTATTTGTGGCTGTGAGGGCAGCAGTTATCCAGCTTAGGACACAGTAGCAATTACATTTCTAACATAATGTATGCAATAAATTTTCAAGTGATCTTCTCCTTTCCACGGCCCAGGAGAGACAGCACTGGTCTGGAAACCATTGGATACAGGTCCTTTTCCTGCCTTTGCCGACAATCAGCTGTTGGAGACAACTCAAATTCTATGATTAAAGATGACACATTTTGATAGCAGAAGTCCTGTTGCCATAGGAAGATGACAAATGTTAGAAATTCATCCAGTTTGGGCACCAACTCTGTATCTTTTGATTGAAATGGATAATACATTTCTTCTGAAAATAAATAGAAATATTTTACTTTCTAACTTCCTATTAAAAAAAAACCCAAACAAACAACAAAATAATGGCATCATTGCTGGTAATAAAATAACTGTAGTTTACATTGACACGAAGATCTCATTCACCGTCCCTCACCCAGGCCAGGACAACTCTATGAGGAAAGACTCATAGAGCTTTTGAACTTGAACAGTTGAACAAAATCAACTGCAAGAGGGCAAATGGTGAGATGTCCTGAATGTAGCGATGTGCCTTTTTGCAAGATGGGATGGTTGCACCTCCAAATCCTGAGGAAGGTGAGACCTACCTGGGTGTCTGTTTAACTTTCTTGAAGGGCAGCCAGGAGAGCTCTGGACTGGGCAGGTTTTTCTGTTATGAGTCTGTCCAAGAGCCATAGTTTGTCCCTCCCCATCTTAAGTGATCATTCCCCCATTGCAGGTAGGCAACAGATGTTGCCAGACTCCTGTTCATCCCATGTCAGTGTGCAAAGGCTGGAACAGTCAGAGCTGTGGCAATAGCTGTACCCCCTTGGTACTATCTCCTGGCTGTGAGCTGGAGACAGCCAGAGAGCCAGCCCAATGCTGCCACCCCAGCGGCAAAGCGGTGTCAGCCCTGCATGAGCCATGCTGAAACCATCCAAATCTGAGCGTGTGCTTTAATAAGCTTGTTGGTACTGCAATCAAGGCGCCTGACAAACACACAGAAATAAAGACTTTTCAGGCTAGACCCAGGCATCTAGTAAGGCTAGCACTGGAGTGGTAGAAAGCACATATGCCTACCTCACTCCACCTGGCTTTCTAGCTTAAGCTGTCAGTAGACAGATACGAGCAAAAATATCAAAGATTTTTTTGTGCTGACATTGGCAGAAACTTTGCACAGAGTCAAACATGGAGCTGTGGATTCCAACAGACAGGAATGCACCACAGGCTTGGACACTGCCCAGCTCACTCTGCACGTACTGCCCTGTACACCAGGCATGTGCGGCGCAGGCTTTCGTGGTCGTACTGTGGGCTGCAGGCAGAGCAAAAATAACGGGATTTCCACCGAGTATCAGTAGTACCTGTCACATGTTCACATCAGTAGTTGAACTGTTTGCAAACTGAGGAGGACAGGGAGAAAGTTCTGATAGAATAAAATATCATCGGAATAACAACTTGCTGCTGAGCAGCTAAAACACAGGAGATGACTCCTGGGAAATAGGAGAAAAGCTGAAAATACAGCAATTAAGACATTTATTTAGCAGTTAGCAGGCAAGTGCATGCCACACCATGTGCTTTTGCACAATCAAGTTGCAACAAGTTAAGAGATGTTCTTCAGAAAAGCGCTGCGTACAGTATTTGTTGGGATGAAAGATAGGAACGTGTTGGTTGTTCCTGGTTTTGAACTAAAGCCAACAGAACTGGAGCTGTGTAATGGGATGTGGCATGAGAGAAAATTTCACTCAGATGAAGGATTTCTTATAGTGGCATCTAAAACACAGCCTTTTGCCAGCACAGCAATACTTTCATTTTGGGGTTTTTAAAATTTAATCACCAGTGTGGCTGCGGATGTCCATTAAAGACTAAATCACAGAAATTACACAAATGTTCAGATTTTCTTATATTCACTTCACACTTGTCAGAACAGAGGGAGGGCTGAGTATTTACCTACAATGCTTTGCAGCAGCTGCATTGCTGTCACAGCACCCCTCCTTTCAAGGCTCCTTCCCTTTCGAAGGAGCAACTTGACCTGTCCCATTGCCTCTGTCACTTCACTTGTTTTAGGCTCACAAGGACAAGCAGGATTTAGAAGTTCTTGGCCCTGTCTTCTTTTGACACAATGGGAAGACATGATCACAGCAATCACCAATAATTTTATCTCATGAAACTTTCTGGCTTTGCTACTCTCTCTCTACGACACGGAGAAACATTACGGACATAATTTAAGTACTGGATGAGCTAAAATTTCCTCAATGTCAAAAGCAAACAAACAAAATGTAGTGAATATAAATGAAAGCAAAAAAAGCAACAAAACTGTATAACATCTGTTGATGTGGTTAGAAAAAAACTATTATTCTATGAGAAACAATTAAATCAAACAATTAAGCAGGAGGTTGGCATAAGGCAGCTAGGTAAAGCCTAGGAGTATGGGAAAGCAAACAGGTAAAGCAGGTTTCGCTGCTCTCTCAATATCCCTGAGGTACCTATGGATAATACTAGGTTTCCTTTGCTCAAGTTTCATTGGAGTTACATCAGAGATGCCAAAAACTGGCATTGTAATTAAGGGAACCCTCCCTGCCACCCCCCTCACCCCCCACCCTCCCAAACTTCTGTTACTGGTGCTTACAAAGACAGAAACCTTTAATAAATATTTTATTGCTCAGAATACAGTAACAAGCAACTGTAGAAGATAATTCAGTGGGGAGGCTGATCCGAGGTCCCCCTCCTGCTTCTGGAAGAGAACCCTGACAACAAGCTAGTATCTATTTACTCACTCATTTGGTTCAGGATTTTCTTCACTGCTACAATGGTTGTTCTTAGTTTACAGAGGGAAAGGTAAATAAACATGCCAAAGCTATTGTGCCGGATTGTAATTCAGATTAGCTTTTTTTAATATGTTTGCATTTGAGAAAGAAAACAAGTGGCCAGTTAACAAGTTTTAAGTAAATATATAAAAATATCTGTTAAGAAGAATAAAAGAAACAGTATGGGTTCAAAGTAAAATTTTTGCATACTGAAGCTGTATAGAGATGAAAAATATTTACTGTATATAGAGGAAAATATGCATTCTGATTAATTCTACAGAGTGTTAGATAATCTAAGCATCCACCTCCATTTCTCTTTTTATGAGAGCAATTTCCTGAGTTATTTTATATTTAGAAACCCTCCTTGACTCCAACATGCTGTAGTATAAAGCATATAATGTTTTTATTGATCTGCTACTCCATTCCCAACCAATGTTTTCTGAATTATTTTAAATATTTTTGCTATCATTTTATGGTCCCCGTTCAGTGTTTAATTAATATAAACAATGTAGCTCTTTACATTTACTACCCATAACTATTAAAAACAGAGAAAAAGCTCTGAAGGCATAAGAGGGAACATATGCTACATAAGGAATGGGACAAAATGAAAATAAAATATACAAGTTCTAATTAGTATCTGTGTCCTGCAACTTGCCTACGGCTTTCCTGTTTTGAAATTAGTTCTGCATGCCATTTTATTAAGGTTTTGTTCATAGACAGGAGGTGCGTAAGGCAAAACTGTTGATTGTAATTTCTTTGCAATCCCATGGAAGACAATCCCTGCTACAGGTGTAGATCAGCGATGTTTTTGCTTCATAGTTATTATTGCTTCTGTAGTCATTAATGGTGGACATGCAGGGTCTGGAAAGGTTTAGCAAGGCAGGACTTGGGGCAGAGTCTGCAGGAAAGCTCCCTGTGTGAAATGGCAAGCATTTCAGCTCTTTCCTTTATATGAGACTCACATTCCTGGTGTTTGGCAACCTGATTTTATGCTAACCAGCCAATTTTCACTTTTTGATCTGCCTGGGTGAAAACAGCCAGGTGACTATCCAAGATGAAAGTAACCAGCATCCAAGAACCAACTGGAGAAAGAAAAGATAACTGCAAAGCCACTTTCCTGAAAAGAGCATCTATGTCCTCCACAGTTTCTCCAGGTTACAAGTATTCATGTAACGTGATGCTACCCTGTAAAATCACATTTTAAGATTTTATGAAACAATTCAAGGAGGATGGTATGGAAATTGCACATCAGGGTCCATATACGTAAGCTTTAGATATAACCACCTGACTGTGTGCTTTTCATCTCCAGGTTGCTTCAGACCATATCACTGGGTACACAGGGCGCCCACAACAGAAACTCAATGCTCTACCCATAACCCATTTTGCCTTTAAACACGCATGCATTTTGCACCCAACAACCTCCTTTTACACTAAAGGTTGTGGGAAGAGACAAATAAAACCAAAAAGATTACAGGTAGCAAGAGTCTGAGATATGCCAAGTTTCTTGTTATATTGTAATTGACCGTACAGTGTATTTTAGAATGAATCATATTTTTCTGACAAATAATGAATTTTAAGATGTTTTCTGTGATTTTGGATTCCTAGGATGAAAAATGTAGATTTTTCAAGTTTTGAATGTCCTTTTTAGAAATCCCCAACCAAAACCTGAAATCCTGTGAATATTTCTTTGATCTTTTGAGAGCAAACTACCTAATTTTAGTTTTCACTCCTCACTTACTATACATCAACTTGTAGCTCAAGATAAGTTTCTGATACCATTAGCCCAAAGTTGGTGATACTTTAAAAAAAATTGTGAAAAGGAAGAACTGGCTGGGCCCTGAACACATTATCTGACACACTCCTTTGTTCTCAGACTAGGACTATAGCTGCCCAGACTATTGCTGACAAATTCTTGCCTAATCTTATCTTAAAATGTTCCATTTTAGCTCACTTACATTTCAAAACTGCCAGAACTTATCATCTCACATTTGGAAAACTTATTTCAATAATTTAATTTGATAATTTAAAAGAATTGGCCTAAGGGTTTGGAGGTGTGTGTGGGGAAAATCCAAGAAAATAAAAAGTATTAGAAAGTTGATAAGAAATCTGATAATGTTTTAGATCTGAAAGTTAGCTCATTTGAAAACTGGCTTATCAGAAATCCTAGAAGCTGCAGCGTATAATAACAAAATCCTGTTACATAAACCTTTGACAAAGACACAAAAGGAAATATTATTTACATATTATCCTGAAAATGTGATAGAATTCAAAAAACCTGTTGGAAGCTTAAATTATGTTTTAAATAATCTCTTAAATGTAGCGAAATATTGATTAGATATGAGGTTTTATAAAAGAGATATCTTTTCCTATTAAGTTCTTTATTTTAGAAAAAAACCTTCAATTTGAGGTCAGAGTCAGAGGATAGAGATGAGATTTAAATAAGAAATGCTGTTTCCTTCTTGCACTAACTCACCATTCTTTTTTTACACACCCAGAAATGGCTGAAATCCTTTTTTGATCTTTTTTTTCTGAAAATATGGATTAAGTTTTATCGTTTGCTAAAGGCTGGTGCAGAACAGCTAAGTGAGATATAATTCACACCCCTCATAAATTATATAGTTTACTCTCAACAGCTGGTAATCTGAGATGAAGCTCGCCAGTATGGGTAGAATGTGCAAGCTGTAAAGTCTCTCCCAGCATCATGTAGGAGGTGTTTAAGAGCGAGCCAGCTCTAGCAATGTTGGCACAGGGTGCCTTGTTCTGTCTACTTTTCCTTAATGATACTCTTCAAATTACTTGGAAGTTCACACCACACATGATTAATCAGCATGTTCAGGGCAATTAGATGAAGAGTAGGCTGTATTACAGTGTCCTATCCAAAACTGTATTTCCAAATTATAACACTTTCCTCCTGATCAGAACCTTGACCTTAGAGATGTGTCTATACTCTCCTCAACATACTGTTAATTTATGCATTGTATATTAATGTATGAAAGGCATGTTGCTCGCCTACTAGTCTCTCATGCTACTCAAGGTGTGTCTTGCTAGTTCTAGCTTGCAGAAGCAAAGAGTCTTCATTGATATGCTACAGGGTGTTCAACCAGTTCTCACTGTATCTGCAAATAAACAAGCATGAGTACAGATATAGATAGATATCTATTTCATCCATGTGGAAGCCATCATGTGAGAATGGTAATCCTCAGAAGTGACAATCACATCTTCTGTGTCTGCTTTGTTTTTAGGATAACCATGCAATTCTTTGTATGCAGTATAGGAACAACAGCTTTCATTTCACAATCAAAATGTGACATAACACGCTTCCAAACCTTTACAACAACGGAAAATTTGGACACTAAGAATTAGTAAATACTCACTGAAAATTCCAACTCATTAATGCCTCCAGAAAGTTTGCACAAAGGCATGCATTTAGGTCTTCAGACCTTCTCTGAAAAGAAATTTTCCCATTAAGCAACGGGAAGCGTACACAGTCATCACTCAGTTATCAGGGGTAATGGAGGACTGGCAGAAAAATAGATAAAACAAAAATACAGATAATAGCAAGCCCATTAATTAACCTGTGAGAGTACATTTAGTACATTCTCTTCTCAAAGCTTAAAAAGTCCTATTTATCCAGTTTTCACTCAAGAGAGGGATAGCAACAGGCAAAGTTCGATCTATTAGTATCAAGCCCTCTTTATTATTCATTTTATGGAGAGCTCTGTATGCAATATGTGTATGGAAGAGAAAGGAATGGGGGAAGGTGTAGTTAATTTGGATAATCCACACAGAAGAATCAAGTCACCTGAAATGTCTTTTTCCTGTACCTCTTCCTTTAGTACCGGTCCTGTTATTTCCTGATACAACAGTCCTGTACATATGCCCAGTTTAAAACACACACCACTTGATATTATGGCAACTACTTCTTTGTTTGCAACTACCTCTTACATGAGGAATTTCTGGGAGCCAAAAGTGCTGTCATCCACTGTGACCATGAGGCATATGCTCCGAGGGTGCTTCAGATAGCTCTCCACCTGATGCACACAGTTGTAGTGGTCACATTTGATGATGTTTATGACAGAACACGTTGCTCTAGTTCTTCATAGGGAACTCAGATTTTGAATTATTTTTTTTACTTTAAACCTGCTTCTTACTGCAGTAGTTTTGGCTATCAGTGCTGTTCTTGTGTCTTCAGTGCAGACTGGGAAATTTTCATTCTCATCACATTCTAACAGTTTGCCTAAGTGTTAACTGGGTTTCTTCAACATATTTGTGAGCTTAGGCCTGTATCCTAGTTATGATTTAGCCTGCTATAACAGACTCTATTAATCTCAAAAACTTGTAAGACTGGATCTTCAGCCTCAGAATACACATTTACTCCTTTATGGGCACATTTTTTGGGTCTCAAACTTTTCAGAAAAATCTTTGCCAATAGAATACTGTACATTTCCCTGAACATTCCTGATTTTCAGTTTCACTATTAACTCAGGTATAGGTGGAAGACTATGCCTTATTAAGAGCAAGGCCATCAGTTGCCAGGAATAAGACCATTTTCTGACCAGCTAGTACTTACTCATCATTTACAGTTATGAACATTGATTGTTATTTAAGTGTCCACAGTCCTACTCTCCTTACAGAGAGTGTCAATGATGCTTTTAACTGATCCACTAAAGGTGACTTTTAGCTGCCTTTAATTACATTAATGTGCTTTGCTTAGTCAACATCCAGAGCCAAGAGTATTAGATAGATATGAACATGAGGGCAAACATTGGCATGCAAGTCTCTGTACTGTTCAATTGCTAGTGTATTTCCTGCCACATGCACAAACTGGCTGGGCTTGAGGAACAGTGCTTAGCTGTAAGGGCACAAGCTGTGATTTGCTCACAAGTCCAAAGAACAGCTTCTCACATATTTGTTTAGCAGCACATACATATCTAAAGAGTCTGACAGTGATCTGTTTCCTTCAGCCATTAAGTTTAACCGATCACTAACACAAGCCACTGAAGAAGACAGCTAGTTCCAATCAATGTTGTCTGTAGCAGTTCAGTTCCCAACATCCACAGCCTATTCCCTCAAAATTAAAAGTGCTTATTTTACATTGTCTCCACAAAATGGTGCCAGAGCTAGGGGAGGAGGAGAAGACCCCATAAGGTAGTTGAGGACCAATATGGGGGCTAGCAGGGATGTCCCTGTGGCCAGGACTGAGCCCAGTCTCTGGTCTCCTTGCAGTTTGCACTTGCAGGTGGAGGACTTTGGGATTCTCTTTTCCCCACAATTGCCCTGGCTCCCAAATGACATGTTGTATTTATTAGTGTTGTAGTTTTGTGTGGCTGGGTTCTGATGAAGGGAGGGCTGCAGGGATGGCTTCTGCAAGAAACAGCTAGAAGCTCTCTGCAGGCCCAACAGAGTAAACACCAGCCAGCTCAAGGATGGAGTCATTGCTGACCAAGGCCGAACACATGAGTGATGGTCATGGCACCTCTGGGAATCACATTTAGGAGAAAAAAAACCGTTAGCAGCCACTTTTTGCCACCAGAGAAGGGAATGAGAAGATGTAAGAAACTAGGGAGGCACTAAGGCCAGGGAAGGAGAGGGACGGAGGTTCCCTGATACTGGAGAGAAAGATGTCCCTGCAGCCTGTGGAGAAACCCGTGGTGGAGCGGGTGTCCCCTCGCAGCTGGTGGGGTGGCTTGTGACCCTGTGGAGTACCAGGCTGGAGCAGTCTGAGCTTGAGACACTGAGAGACATTCTATGATTTTATGACTGCACCACATAGAAGTGACCCATGCTGGGGCAGCTGGTGAAGAGCTGAAGCTCTGTAGGAAAGGGCTCACACTGGAGAAGTTTGTGGAGGATTGTCTCCTGTGGGTGGGACCCCATGGTGCAGCAGAGGAAGGGTGTGAGGACTGTCCCCCTGGCTAAGGAGAGCATCTCTGCCACAGTGAGGAGGGAAGAAGGGAGCAAAATCATGACTAAAGTTATGACTGGTAAGAAGGCAGGAGTAGGGGAAGGTGCTTTAAGATCTGGTCACACTTCTTATTACCCAACTCTGGTGTCACTGGGTGTGCAGTGCAGTGTAATAAATTAGAGAGCTTTCTTTCATTTATTCTGTGTTGAGTCTGTTTTGCCAGTAATGCTGATTGTGGAATGATCTCTCCCTGTCCTTATCTCACCTCCTAAGCCTTTCAATATATATTTTCTTCCTTGTCTGGCTGAAAAGGGGAGTGATAGAGTGACTTTGGTGGGCATCTGGCCTCCAGCCAGGGTCAAACCAGAACAACTACCGAATAAAGTTAGGTCACACGCTAGTTATCACAGTTTAATAGTCAAACAATAGTGAGAGACTACAGCTAATATTGAATAAAAGATACTGGCCATGAGTGTGGTTATACAGATAGAGTGAACCAACAGGTTGCTGGCAAAAATACTCACTAACTTTTAGCAGAGAAATGATTCCTGGAATCTGCTGCAGAAACAGAACAAAGTGTTTTCATTTAAAATTACAATTTAAACATACAAAGTATATAATCAATAAGTATCCTATCAGCTTTATATTGGTTTAGCTTCTTCATCAAAAGCCATGAAATGATACTAAGTTTTTTATGTCAGTCTAAGTAAACTAAAGTAGCATTACTGCACTAACATTCAGTTGTTTGACAGGACAAGCTTTCAATACATAGGTCTTTAATATTAAGCGATTGGCATTAATTCTCTTGTCATCCTCGAGCTTCCTATTAATAAAGCTTCAGATCAGCTTTGATGTCACTTTACTCACAATTAATAACTAATTTTCAGGCTTGACATTCTCCAATATATAATTTGGTCTTTCAAGGACTACAGAGCATTGTTTTCCTTTGATTTGTGCACTCCTTTGATCAATATCTAAATATTTAGTTTGATTTAAAATAGCAGTCAATAAAATCCCTTGCTCCCATGTTACATCATCTCCTACTGAAGATTATGACACAAATGCAAATCTCCATAATCTAAATTACTCAATAAACATTTCTTTTTACTTGCATTACTACTAAAACCTTACCACACAAACCTAATACAATAATTGTGATAAAAATATACCATTCTTGCTATCAAGCCAGCAGTAGATCAATACCAGTAGAGATTTGCTAATGAGAACTCCTTGGGTTATTTTTTTCTTCCTCTTAACAGTGCGTAGGAGGTTATTTGCAAATCAGACTTCATTTGCACAAAGGTTGGGTTTTTTTCAGTGAAATATTTGTGAACAAGAGTTGAATGATCATCCAGGTTTCTGGTGTAGGTGGGGCTTCACCCTATTAGTTCTGACTAAAATAAATGCTGCAGAAGTATGAGTAGTGCTGTGTATTTTGAAAGTGTGTACACAGCAGGAGGCTGAACACAAACTGCTCAAATATCAGGAAATAACCTAGTAAGAGTACAATGGAAAATGAAGTTTGAGGCTTGGTTTTGCTATTTTAATCCATTGTTTCTGATATTTCCATGAGGTAAGAACTGCATGAAATCATTTCAAAGAACTCTGCTGTGAAACTTATGGTCTATTCAAGTTGCCTGGTATTTTTGTGCCATTTCTGCATCTAGGCTACTGCTCTCAAGGATGCTAGATGCTAGATTCATACCTTCCTGAAGGTGGGAATGGGGTATTATTAACCTATAACTTGTTTGCATAATGGGAAAAAAAGTAGTGCTTTGCTTGTCTGGCAGAACTAGACGATTTGGCTCCCTTTCGCACAGCGAAGTCCAAGCCCATTGAGTGGAGCAGAAGCTGTGTCACAAATCTCATCGAAGCTAGGAATGTGTCCTAAGCTGCAAGAACGCCATCAGCGTGAGATAACAGGTAAAGCCTTTAGGTTTAGTTACTTTTTTCAGAGGCCAAGAAAATTAAATCAGTTTTAGAAAGATTTCTTATTTTATTCTTACAAGAGAAAAAGAGGCTTTTAAAACTGAATATGCAAGTTTTTTTATCAGTATTTACTCTGGTTTTGCTGTTTAACACCTCATTGGTTTCCATTCATGCTAACATATGTTGCAGAGCTTCAAACATGCTGTGGTCCAAGTGGAAACTAGTGATGAGTGCAGTTCCTTGTGGGTAAGTATTCGGTGAGACCAGTGTTGATCTACATCTTGACAGCAACACAGACAGTGGAATCAAGTGCACAGTCTGCAAATTTGCCCACAACACCAAACTATGTGGTGCGGTCAACACACTGGAGGGAAGGAATGCCATACAAAAGGACCTTGACAGGCTTGAAAGGTGAGCCTGGGAGTATCATGAATTTCAGAAAGGCCAAGTGCAAGGTCCTGCGTGTAGGTTGGGGCAATCTCAAGCACAGCTACAGGCTAGGCAGAGAATGGATTGAGAGCAGTCCTGAGGAGAGGACTGTGTATTGGTGCATGAAAAGGTCAACATGAGCTAGCAATGTGTGCTTGCAGCCTTGGAAGCCAAATGTATCCCTTGCTGCATCAAAAGAAGCATGACCAGTGGGTTGAGGGAGGTGATTCTACCACTCTGCTCTGCTCTGGTGAGACCCCACCTGGGGTACTGCCTCCAGGTCAGGGATCCCCAGTACAAGAAAGATATTGAACTGTTGGAGTGAGTCCAGAAGAGGGCCATGAAGATTATCAAAGGGCTAGAGCACCTTTCCTATGAAGACAGGCTGAGAGAGTTGAACTTGTTCAGGCTGGGAAAGAGAAAGCTCCAGGAAGACCTCATAGCAGCCTTCCAGTACCTGAAGGGTACTGAAATCTGAAATCTGTGGAGGGACTTTTTACTAAGTAATAAGACAAGTGGTAATGGATGTAACCTAAGTAGGTTAGATTTAAGTTAGATATAAGGAAGAAATTATTTACTATGAGGGTGGTGAAGAAGTGGCACGAGTTGCCCAGAGAAGCTGTGGCTGCCCCCTCCTTGGCAGTGTTCAAGTCCAGGTTGGATGGGGCTTTGGGCAGCCTGGTCTAGTGGAGGATGTCCCTGCCCATGGCAGGGGCTTGGAACTAGACGATCTTTGAGGTTCCTTCCAACCCAAACCTTTCTATGGTTCTATGATTTTCTGCTACTATTGCAAAAACTCAGTTGTGAAATCCATATACAGTGACTTCAGATCATTTGGCATTTGGGGCTTGCTTTTAAGTGCTCGATGACCTAAATTTCACCAAGGACTCGTGACTGTAACATAGTGGTATATGAAAGCGTACTCATTGGTGGAGTGGATCCTCAGCTTTTTCACAACTGTGTTACAGAATGGGATGGTAATTAGGGTTTGCATAGCAGCCTGGTGTTAAAAAGTCAGAATTTATTGAATAGAAAAGTAAGCCAGATAATAACTGAAGTGATAACTAAGCAGTACTATACATGAAAAGTCAGCAAGGTGTCTAACTACCATTAACTGAACAAGGTCACATACATGAATGGACTGACATGATCCATCTGTCTTTTACAATTTAAGATAATAAAGCTGCACAAAAAGAATATGTTAATTTGACTAACAAAACTCCATCTCATTATCAGAGTCGAATGTTGACAAGTTTTCTGTCTAGAAAGACGTACCAAGCACAACATAATTTATACAACCAGGCTAACTGTTTTTATGTAGGAAGTTTCAGAGTAGTTATTTTCCATTTCCATAGAAACTGTCGCCTTGTTTAAGTGTCTTTCTCCACTCCTGGGGATCCTTTAGGAACACACAGTTAATTAGTGAGGGCTCCATGGGGGCTTTTACCACATTTTGCAATCTTCCCTGTTCATTTTGCACCTCACAGGGTGGAATTCCGTAGGTAACTTTAAAAATCAATGGACTCCATTTATAAAATGCCAAAGAGCAGAACATGGCGATGAAAGAAAAAAAATAGCTAGCCCAATGATGCATACTTCTATTCTATTGACAATTGCATCACATAGGAAATTCAATTAGAATTAAACTGACTTTGAGATTCAGTACTGATTCAAAACAAAAAATACAACAATAAACATCCATTAAATGACTGCTTTGCACATATTTCTTAATTAACATCATATTTTAGTATTCTTTTTTAGTAACTTTATATTTTTTGTGAGGCTTTTCCTGCACGGAATATAAAATAATAAGCCTATACCTGAATTTCTGAAACAAAAAAATAACTTAAATACCTTTGTGAATCATATGAAGGATGGTTAAGTGTTGCATATATATAATAAAAAGTCACTTGCTAGTTTTAAAATGCCTAAATATACAAATGCTATTAAATTATTTTGGGAAGATAACAGAGCTGAAGGAAGGAGAGGCACTGGAAGGAGCATGTTTGTATGTGGGTGTGCAAAAAGAGGACTCAGAGAGATAGAGGTGGTTTTGAGCAGTTCTGGGTGAAGAGGAAGAGAACTGCTCAGGGAGATGGCTCTCTTAAAAGCACAGTGACAAAGAAGACCTTTGTAGGATGTTGAGCAAGAGACAGGAGTCAAGAAGGGTTCAGGCATCTCCAGAGGTCTGGGTAGGAAAGAGGAGTCTGAATAGTTTTAGAGAGATTTCTGCAGCCGATTGTGGACGTGTTTGGGGCAGAAACGAAGGCAGAGAATGTTTTTTCTTCCTTCCTTTAGTCATAAATTTCCCTGCTTTGTACTCATCTGGTGTGTATGAACAGTGTTCCCCTTCTCCTAGCAGTCTTTTCCCACCAGGAACAAGCTCAGACCATCTTCTTGAGCCTTTGTGACCTCTTGGCAAGGGCAGGGATGTTTCCTTATGGAGGAAAGCAGCAGGGTGGTTCTGTCACCATGGGTGACAGAAGGGTAAGTGGGGTGCAGTGGGGCTGGAGGAGCTGGGCTGGATCAGGGGCTGTGCAGGCAGACAGCAGGGCATCTTCTCAGGCAGGACTGCACCATACACTGCAAGGCACCACTGACATCACCTCTCCTCAAGCTCATGCCAAGCCTGTTCTCCAGCAAAAATGGCTAGAACACAAATGTCTTGCTTATAAACTGATTCCCTGACTTTCAAATTGTCCTTCTGTGTGGAGCCTGGGTCCACGGAGGGAGAAGTGGCAGGGCTTCAGCAGCAAGCTCTGGCCCCTGCAACTGACTGCTCTCCCCACAGCAAGAGCTGTAACTGGAAAGTGGGAAACGTGGACTCGGATACTTTTGGGCCAAGGAGAGAAATCTCACTTCTCGATGATGGTTTTAAATAGTAGGCCACTTACACATTACTAGGGAAGGGGGTAACTGCTCCTGATATATTTTGGAAAAAAAACACAAACTGACAAGTTTTAGGTTTTTATGAAAGAAGATGTTTTCAGCACTATAAATCCAGAGTGCAGAAGGCACCTTCTACCAGCAAGTGACTGGTTAATAGATGTCCCAAACAGGTTGTCCTTGAAATTTCTTCTCTTGGTTAATTCCGGCCTTCTCCAAATGCAATCTTACGAACTCTGCTCCTGTGACAGGCTGGAGGCACACAAAGGTGGCTTTTAATCCTGTTATTGCTAACAGATATGTAAGTCCTTTGGGGGAATTTGCATTGAAGAAAAGTGTAAATTAGTATAATTTAATCTTTCCATTAGGACATATCTTAAAAGTGTTTTAGAAAATTGACTCCATTTTATCTACATACTTTCTATGCCTATGAGATTCCTTCATTTTTAACTACATAGTTTCATGGTCTATGAAAATCAAATTTGGTTAAAGGAGGTACAGTGTGCTGGCCTCTGTATCTCTTAGGTACTAAGAGATCAACTGCACACTGTGAACTTCATCCAGTGGAAGTTGTTACCAACGTAGACAGTATTTAGACAAAAAGAGAGAGCAATATGGGCCCAGCCTAGCAGAAAAAAACCCCACATGAATCCCAACTTACTTCATTCTCACAGTCACGAATGCTTCCATGCAATCTAAGGCCAGTCTCCAGCAGACAGCTGTTGTTGAGGAACATTAAATGGGAATGCCTGATTTGAAGCAGTAGTCTAGCAGAAGGGGCTCAACTTAACTATGACGAGTGTTGCTCACTCCTCTGCATTTTCTTTGTGTTCCTCTTCCTTCTTAAAAAGCAGGGGCAGGACAACAGGACAACAACCCATCATCCCTTTTTGCAGCAGGACTTCGTTATAAAGCTGTAGTTGAAATGACCGCTATTAGTTCATGACTCAAATGAACAGTTCTATCATCTGAGTTTTGAAAGTAGGAAAGCCTTTGTATCTCTCAAGGGACTCTGTTAAATGAGCAGAGAAGGCCTAAGGTAGACCCTTCAAAAACTCTCCACCTGCCTAGCTCAGAGTATGAGTTGATGACTTATCACTGTGTATAGGTAAATCTTCATCTATATTATGATATGGACACAGATCACATTTCTGACAACTTTGGCAGGACCTAGACTTTATTTTTAGTTTGTCCAAAAAAATCTCTCTATCTTTCTAGACATAGAGGATAGATGTCTGAATTTAAAACCAAAGTGTTTAAAGAATTTAAAAACAAAGTTCACATCATATTTGATTAAGTATCAGCATGTTTAGCTTCACCTGCAGGGTGTAAATCAAGCTACAGTGGCATGCTGTACCTGCAGGAGATTGTCAGTACAGCGATCTGCTCATAGGAGTGCTGAAAGTTAAGAAACAAAACTGCAACCATTTAAATTCATCACAATTCATAATTATCAATTGTGCCACATATCATATACACCTCAACAGAGTTTATTAAAATGAAGAAAATATCCAGGTAGGCTTAAGAGTAATTGTTACTAAAATATATCCTACTAAATATAATGCAAAGAGTAATTTCTCTCCCTTGGATATTTTATAGTTCTTTGTAACCATGGGAAGAGGAAAAGAAAACCACCCAAAAGACTTGCTTGAGGCATTTCTTTCTTCTACATCCATTGTGAAATCTTTTCAGCTCTTGGCAGGAAGCCTGACATTTGCATAAAAAGTCAAAGAAAATAGCTACAATTTTATGCATTTAAATAAGAAAGAAAGAGATGAGAGTTAGTTTAAAAAAGGAAATTTACCATGGAGTAGGTTTTGGTCCATAATGTCTGAATGACATTACAAGAAAATAGATGCAGTTCAGTTTCAAAATCATTTGAATGGTCCGCTTGAGGGGTCTAAAAGATAGCAAAGAAGTCAGATAATTAATCCATCTCAAACAATGCTTAAATGTTATTTCCCAGTATTGTGAAACCCAGGGAGTGAAATCTGAATTTTGTTGTTAACTAAGTAGAGCCCTTCAGGGCATGCTGTGACTGTTTCTAAAAGTACTATAATAAATACAATCTCATCCTGAAGCACCAGAAGATATCATCTTCACCTTTCAGCTGGGAGAAGCATCTGAGCATGTGATGACTAAACATCGCAGTCAAACTGAAAAAAAAAAGAAAACAAAGTAGAACGTTGTTTCACAACTCCCATGTACGAAAAAAGCAGAGAGTAGAAATAATCAGAAAGTGATTGTATTTTAGAGGTCAAGTGGAGGAAGGTCAACTCCTCAATAAATATAAAAAACAGGTAAGATGATTTTTAGAACTATTAAGAACTGAGGACAAAACAGAAATTTTATTATTTTCTGCCAGTTTTTGATGGTTCACACACATCTTAAAGGTTCAGTACAATCCTGACTATCTGTATCAACACAATAAATCAAAAGGATAACAGTAATGTCTCAAGATGTGAGAAAGCTTGAAGAGCTACTAAAAAAAAAACCCAAAACCCCATTGGCTGAAGGTGACAAGAAGATTATGATAAAGATCTGGAAAATCACAAACAGCAGAGATTTGTCAGAAGTGAGTAGGGATGGATAATTCACTATTTGTCACAGTATCTTAGAGTCAACAAATCAGATGATGAGCTAGCAGATTTACAGCTAAAAATAATTAATTTTTTTCTTCCACAATTTATAACAAAACACAGAACTCATTATTAGGGCACATTAGAGAGAACAGATAATAATCAAATTCAGCAAGGAAATAAATAAAAGATAGATCCATTGCTGAGTATTAAAACTATTGCTATTTCCAGCATAGAATATCCTTGAATAATGAGTAACTGAAAAGATTTTCTATAAAAAAGGATTCCTTTATCCATGCAGAGTTTGTCAACACTCTTTCTCTAGTCATGCACCTCTGACCAATGGATCAAAGACCACCAGGGTACAAAAAAAATCTTTTGATTTGTGAGGAACCAGAGGACTAAACTAAATGACTTATGAGACAACAAATAAGATAAAGAAAAAAATAAAATTAGAAGTTTAAAACAGTAAAATCAGAGATTCATCTCCTCTGCATATATCCTTTTCAAAGGCACTGAAGCAGCTAATTTTATGGGCCAGCCTGGAGGCAAAATGGTGCAAAGGACATGCAGAAGGCCCAAAGGCATGTGCAAATTGCTAAAATAACAAGGCCAGGACACCAGCTCTGCACTGTTTCTATCATCTGTACCGTTTCATTTCTAGCAGGCACGGCAGGGCTAGTTTAGCAGCTATCAGACAATGCCCAGGAATGGTCTGGGGAACAGCATGAGCCAGGGATCATTTCCAGTATGCAATCTGGACAGAGCTGGCCTGTTTGGATGAGGGTAGGGAGTTTATAAATGGCAATCTGTACTAAACCCTTTGCCCTCAGGGCCCTGTTTCTTGCTGTGGGTATATACGAACACAGGAATTCCTGTTAAGCTTTTTGGTAGAGTAGATGGGGTACTTGCTCTTCACCAGCTCAGAAGAGCCTGGACAAAAAATTTCCTATACCACTAAGTCCTTAAATATAATAGTTAAAAATCTGAGAAGAATGTAGCCAGGATCTCAGTATAATGTTATAAAGGGCCTAAAAAGGGCATTGCACTGTATGTAGCATGCTTCCTTATGGCACAGCTGCAAGTGTCTTCTTGCCATCACAGAAAACAGTACTGGAGGATAAAGGGGTTTGTTGGTATTGTTTGAAGCTCAGTGGAAATAAAACCCACACCACTATTCTTGGGGCAGAACAAGGAAGATGAGCATAAATAGAAAAACAATGTTTTGACAGCTGATGGTAACTGGCAGATGGGTTATTCTGTCTCTTAAAAAACCCCAAGGTTTTTCTGTCTTAGGATGCACTAGGTCCTGCAGGTGTCCTGAACGTCTCCCTAGAAGAAGTAGTAAAAGATCTGGCCTCCCTCCACACTTTTCCCCCTCATCTTTAAGACCACACAACGACATAATTCTTAATTGATACTGTAAAGAGCACGTGCCTATTTACCTCATTCTTCTCAGCATTTCCTTTAGGCTAGCTGAATATCAGGCAGTTTCCCTCCCTCCAGTCATAATATCTCTAAGTAATTCTCAAATTCAAGGTGCAGCAGAGATGATGGAACTTTTAGGTAATATATACTTTCATATATGTATGAAAAAGATTCATATAAACAGTAATTTCTGTGTCAATGTTGCATTCCTATTTAAAATTCACAGCAACAAGCAAGGAAAATACAGGCCTCTCTGAGCATCCACCCACAAATTGATGACTCTGTAAGATCAACAGAAGAAAATCCTGTTCATAATGAATGTATAACAGTGGTGTAGCAACTTTGACACAGATCTTTGTGTAAAGAACACAATATTTCTATGAAGCCTGAAAAACACCCAGGCTTATCTTTGCCGCCTTCGTCTTTACCGCTTGGGCCATGTCCTGGTGCTCATGTCATGTTCTCACACTCTTCTGATTCTCTCCCCCATCCCATCGTGGGGGGAAAGTCAATGAGTGGTTTGATTTTTGGCCAGGACTAATCCGCAATAGGCCAAAATGACAGACTTGATAATCAGGCTACTGAGGGTCTACTGGGTCTATGGGCTCTGCTTTTCATTTAAGTTCTTTCTGAAGAGGAAAATTAATAGTATCTACCAAGCATATTCCATTTTTGACATGGGGATAAGGTCACTAAGTAAATTGTACCAATTTGTGATATGATTCCTCCTTCTTAGTTCAAAGGGCAACTTTTACACAGTAAACACTACACACCACAAGAATGGCTCGATGTGAAGCACCCAGAGCCGTTTCACAGTTTGCATGCCAGGGTTCTCTCTGTGTCCCCATACTCAGCTAAGAAGAGAGTACTGTTGTCATGTGACTACCGCTGAATAAGTACCTAAGTAAAGCTGAGGTTGTTGGAAATGGAACTGGGAGAATCTTTTAACTAAGATATCTGTTTTCCTCCTTGTGGGAATGCTGGTAGATTTGGACAGTAATAATTTAAATGGCTAACCTGGTCATAACCCTGCAATATTGTTCAGGTAATCTAAACTTATGAAAAGCACCTCTAACCTACTTGATCAGCTTTCTTAGTTCCAAGATCCATATAAACGGAGAAAGAAAATTGCATTTTCAAATTACATGTACCTGAAGTAGATGAATACTAGTGGATTTGTATGGAATTTATTAGGGATATTAGAGACATGCAGTGAGTCAGACTGTGCACCCCAAAGCCGGACAAGCTCTTTCTCATAGGCCCACTAACTTCAGAAGGTTTTCTCTCTGAAAAAGGACCTACCACCTTGAGAAATACCTGCCTGAACGCATTCATCATATTGACTGCTTTGGACAGCTAAAAGGAAAAGGAAGCTACTTTTCAATATGTTTAATGTTCATTTCTAACCATAGGTGTGGGAGAAGCCATCCTCTGAGTAGCTTTTATTCTTTGGTGACACAAAAGAGCAAGTACCAAATAACAAGCATGCAAACCTGCTGATGAAAGAAGTCAGTAGAGTCCCAATTTATTTGAAGAAGAGGAGGTGTTAATTACAGACCTCATGGTAACTGAGCTACCAAGAGCTAATAATATTCAAATTCAAATTGTGCATTATTCTCTAATTCTTATATGTTCAGATATTTAGACTAAGGTCAAGATGGACAATATTTTTATTTTTACTTTAAAATATGTTTTCCTATGCTTCCTGTTGAAGTCTATTTTATCTGCAAATACAGGGGAGAACATAAAGCAGTAAAAACGTAAATTCACTCTTATCAGAATTAAAACTATTAAAACATCCATAGACCTAAAGATAAAAGTACGCTTGAAGAAAGCATGCCACATCAAGATAAAACAACGCAGGTCCAATCTGTAGGATCAATTTTTCAGTAGTGAAAGCCCATCTCTGGTTGTGGTGTGAAGCAGTGGTCCCAGTGTCCAGCTGTTGCCCCAGAGATCTATGTCCCAGATTAGGTATCTGTTCTGCATCATCAGGATTTGCTTTACCTGTTGACATTTCATTGGCACAGCTGTTGCAGGTGTCTACATACCTCTTGAATGATGTGCTTGGGCCTCTTGGCACTCCTAGCAAGTAGGCTCAGGCATGCTTCCTTGTTGGCTGAACTTTGCCACAGGTGAAGGCTTTACTCTACCTAAGTAGCATTCAGGTGAGACAATCCTGTGCCCAAGTCACCTTGAGACCTCAGTCCAGCCTTCAAACATCTTTGATACTAATTATAACAGCCACATGGAGTTCATTCTATGAGTAGACTAAGGCCAAGACAAAATCTTGTCACTGAAACCCTTTGGGATTTCCTGTACACAGCCTGTTTAATGAACATGGAATTCATCTCAACTCATTGCAGCCTTCTAAAAGTTAAATTGCCAATCTAAGCTACATCACCTCCAAGACACTTCCAGAAGATGATTCATTTCACATACCAAGAACACTTTTCAGATGCCTTAGCTTCTGTTGATCGCAGAAGGAGCTCAGGTGCCTCACTTAGGCTATGATGAATTAAAAAAGGAAGAATTTAATGTTAGGGCTATTTGATCTTATACTTTGGTTTCTTGTTATACATTCTGTTCTGTGTATTAATTGGGTTCTATATGGGAAGTGTTGGTTGTTTTTTTACCAAGTGGTCATTAATATGCTTGAACAGGTAGCACTCTGTCATAACCTCAACTGTAAGAAAAATACCTTCACATATGAAAATGTAAATCTGTAGTGCCTTATCTGTCATGGTTTCAAATATTACACCTGCCTAGAAGTAGACTATTTTAAGGAACAATTAAAAAAACAAAAGAGAGGAAAGCAGTAGGTCATACCAAATGAGAGATTGTAGTAAATGGGAAGAGTGCAGCTTTATGTTGATAATTTTATTCTTTCAAGCTCAAGTGACTTGCATTATGCTTTCTGCAGCTACAATTCCATTGTGTTTATGATAGTTAATCGAAAAATGCAAGTCAGTTATATTCCCCACAGGCAAAGGATTTTTCGTGAAGACATTTAAGCTACATACTAAACTTTAAATGCATGGACTTAGCTGTTGATTTCCCTTGAATATCTAAGTACACACACTGATTAGCTTAGAATGTTTTCTATTAGACAATGGTCACATAAAGTAATTAAAAATCCATTATCAGAGCCTCATTTTGTCAGTAATTTACTCTGTAATTCTTAATGATACAGTGGTAGAAGTTTATTAGTACATTAAATTTATTAAATAAATATTGCATATGTCATGTAATAAATTTGACCTTAGTTCAGATTTGCAGAGGTATTTCAATTCTATTTTTGCTACCATTTTTTCTGCCCTTATGCTGATGTTTAAAATTTTGACATGCTACTATGGACATACAAAAAAGGGAAGATTCAAAAATGCACAGATAGAAAGAAGCAGCATGTTTCTCACTGATTTTTAGTAATTTTGATACATAAATGCTCTTTATGTCTTTTAAGTATTTCCTGAAGTGATTTAACACATAGAGAAAGCAGTATCTTCAAACCCTAATGAACACAAGCAAACTTTGCACATTCAGATGAACATTCCACACCTGCATGCTATTTTGGTACTTACGTGGCTTGCTTATGTAGCATGTCCAAGCATTTAAAAATAGATCTGCCCTTCTGCCCTCATGTAAAAAAAAAAAAAAAAAGAGTTAGCTATTTTTTGTTTCCCACCCCAAATCCAAAGTGCAAAACTCACACTGAGTTTCTATTTATCCCAATTTCACAGCTGGTACCTAGCACCAGTGAGGGATTTGCTCCACTGCATTTAGAACTGTCATTCAGGACATCCCTTGTTGAGCAAGGGTTGGGTGTTGAACACGGACATGGTGATGACCAACAATGAAGATTCATAGGCAGATGTGTCACACAGTCTCTGTGGCAAGTTTGACTCTAGACAGCATTCAGGAGAAATAAAACTAGCACCAGCAGCCACATCGTACCTGCTGCTTTTCTACCTGGAAAGCATTGACATCATCCAGTTGGACCTTACACATACAGGAATTTCCCTGGCTAGATTTATGCTGCCAGAAGTGGGTTTTGGGATTGCATGGATGTTACGCATTACCAAGGTGAACTCAAGGACATCAGGCCTGCAAATTAAGGAAATGCAGAATCAGGTGCCATTGTTTGGGGAATATGAGAGCAAAAGGTTCACACCCATGTTATTTTTTGTTACTAGTATCTCCTTAAATCTATCTGACATATGGCTTGAGGTATCCTTTCTCTAGATGTCATTCCATGCTAATGTGTCATGATAGTTTGGTGGTTATGACTGAATTACACTTAATATCAATGGTCCATTTCTGTCTTGTTAATTCCAGATAAATCACACCTGAACTCCCCAAAATCTTCTGACAGGGTTCAAATAATACAGAAGTTATAACTTTTGTAGTACTTTGTGGAAAAGGTTTTGGGAATCATAGTAACTTCAGTCCATCCCAAACTAGATTTTATCCTCAAAGAAAGTACTTGAGAGAGTGCCCATTTGCCTCAGCATTCAGAAAGAATAATGGTTATTAACAGTCCATCATCAACAGAATATGCCCATGTTCTCCCTCCTAGACTTTTCTGTGGTGCCATATTTCAGACATAAGGGTCTAGGTTGCTATCAGCCTGCAGAGGCAAAAGATTTTTTGAGGAATTATGTAGATGTTAATACATTGATTATTTGCAATCTTTAGGATTCATTGTGGAGTTTTCTTTCCAAATGGAAGTTGGTCGGAACTAGCAAAGTCTCTTGTTTCCAGTACCTTACATTTTACAAACTAGTAAAACCTAATAAAACCTAGTTGGTGTTACTCTTCTGGTAATTTCAAGTGTAAAACCAATCCTCTTTGTGGTCAAGCATCTGAAATGGTGTGATGAAAAGGAAAAAGGTGTGATGAAAAAGAATGGGTTTCTACGGTCTTCTGCTCCCATGGTAACAATGGGATTTGTACCAAAAGTTCACAGAGTAGGTTTCAGGAGATAAAGTGGAACATCACACAAAATTTCAAAGAAAGTTTGAGATGTCAGAAATGCATTATCACAAGAAACATTATAAAGACTAATCAAAAGATTTTGGTATTTTCTTCTGTATTGCCACATTTCCCTGGCAACAGTTTTAGAACACCCCTGCCCAAGGGACCATTCAGAGTCCTGCTCTCTTTTGGACCTGAGTCATTGCTGAATTTTCCCCTATGATATGTAACAAATTTTTTATTTTTTTGTTAGCTGTCCTGCAGATACTGCATTCTCTCTAGCTACTTAGCATGAACTACTTTTCTCTTTTATATGATTCACTTTATGAAAATTATTTATTTCCTATTAAATCCTTCCTACCAAAAAACCTAAGTCAATCATCATACTATTAATTTTATCCTAGGCCTGTGGTTTTGATTACAAAGGGTTTAATCATCCAGAGAATGATAGATCATAAGTAGCATTACTTTAAATTATTCGGATGAGCAGAGCAACTGGGGGAACCAGAGCAATAAACAGGCAAGGACGTTGTGACAAGTAATGCAGGGAAGTAAAGGTTATATTGGAAACTCAGGCAGCAGGAGAAGCAACGCAAAAATTTAAAGATGTGTGCTATTCTTGAGTTGATGTAAGGTAGCCATACAAAAGAATTGTCACCTGACATGTCTTCAGTTTCCACATGTCCTGAAAAACAGGAATAGAGATGAAGAAGAATGGATATTTGAAGGAACAACAGAGATGAAATGAAGTTTCAGGGAAAACTGAGCCCTTGCTGATAGCTGCTGAAAAACAATGCCTGGAAAGCAGATATTTGTTCAAGAACAAAAGATTTATGAGCAAAGCCTAGGACTGGGGTTGCTGGTGGAGCAAACAAAGAGGGCTGTTGACTGTCAGATTAGATAAAAGGATTTATTCATGTTATTTCTGCTTTGACACAATCACAATGAGTCACAGAAAGCCACCAACTTCCGAAAGAATCAAGACAGTATTAATATTTTTACTGCCAGAAAGAATCATTCTGAAACACAGCAATCTCTGTGCTAACCCAATTGTTCTACCATACCTAAGAGGATGGATAGAGAGAGAAACGTGCTACATGAATGAATAAGCATAAAACTGCCCCTTAAGCATATTCTATTTTGTGTGTGAAGTGAGCTAAATGCTGTCTGGTTCTAGCTGCTGGCAAGGTTAAGCCAGAACACCCCAATACACCTGAGGCACTTCGTTTTTCTGGCTAAAGTTCATTCATTGTCTTTTAATCTGTTGCATATTTGAAACAATAGCAGGAATTCAGTTTTCCTTATAGAAAATCACCTAGGCATCACAAAGTATCCACTTGGCACCGAAGTGTCCCAGTCCAATAAGCATTTTGTAAGTATAACAACATTACCTGTTAAATAGCTTTCAATTCAAGAAATCAAACACACCATGCTAAGCCTGTTAACACAAGAGAGGTCTCTTGTGTCAAAACCCTACAAAGAAATCAGTTTGGTGTGGTTTTCCTTTTTAACTTCCAAAGCAACTACCAGCACAAAAGAGAAGAGAAAATAATAGAGAAAGTTGGAGGGTAACAGGTTTCAGATAAGAAGCAAAGGTACTTCTTGGGAATTTCTGCAAGGAAAAAGCGAGCTTGAAGGGAGACAGTAAGTTTTGCACAATAGTATGGCCTCTGAAACCAATTTGAGTTGACAGAATTCAGCAGGAGTTTCAAAGGCCTATTTCAACGATGACCCACTGTCCTGTGCAATAACAATATAGTCACCTGGCTAGTTTTGGAGGAGCTATTTGCCGAATTCCTCCTGAAAGAAACTAGGACTCTTTAGTCAAAAAGTATTTACTGGCTACTGACTCACTGACTGATGACAATGAGATAAAGCACACACCAAATCCCTCAACAGACAATTTGATTTCCTTATGAAACAGGATCATAAATACCAGGAAATAATATAAAAGTGAGAGAAGTTTCCTACTTTCTATTCTAATGAAAGAAAGGAAGCAAATGTTTTTTCTGAGTAAAATTGTGTTGGTTCTGGTATTCAAGAAATAAGTTTTCCACATGCACTGTTGAACTCCACTGTTCAAAAGCCTTGGAGGAGATCTAAGTTAGCCAGGTAAAAGTGTTGGTAATACGTAGCCTTTTCGCACAATCACTCATGTTTTAACCTGCAATAAAATCGTATATACTTATATAATATTAAATATTCACTTAATAGCCTGGTTTTTGGCTAGGACCGTGAACTTGCTGTGAATTACTCTCACTGTACCCTTTTAGCATAACACATTAGTGTTGAATGTGGTCTTATGACCCTAAACTGCCATCTCTTACCTACTTAGAATATCACCATGGACTTTGCCTGAACTCCCACCTTCTGTCTTTGCAAAACCTTTTTACCACCTGCTATACATCCTTAAGTACTTTCTTTGTTTATAGATGGATTTTGGTTCATTATCTGTCAAAAAAGAAAAGAAAAAAGAATTGCTTTGTTGCAAACTGTGTCCTCTGCTATGAGGTATTCTGTCAGTGGTTTTAAAATAACACCGTACTCTTGTTTGAAACAATGCCTAAATATTGCCAAACTTCCAGTTGACCACTGCATTCCCAGATGTATTCTGTGCAGTTTTCAAGTGAAAGCAAGAGTCTCAATTTCAGGAATAGGCAGCATTGGAACAAAATATCAAACCAAGGTGGTCTCAAAGGCACAACTGCAATGCCAGCGTGATTTTTTCAAAAGAAACAAGATATTTGTGCTTCCATTGCTGTTGTGTTCAAAGCCTCATCGTTCTAAAAAGGGTTGTTACAATCTATTTTGTAGAGAGATGTCATATGGGGTTTTTTACATGTGGATATTAAAGCTTTGTGCGTACTACACTGCAGATATTGGCTTCCTTGGCTTCCATGAAGAATTTTGCCCAGCTGAGAGTTAGAATTCCATTTCTTCAGCCCAAGCTTCCTAATGATTTCATCTCTTTCCAGTTGTCAGTTATTCTGCGTCTGTCCATGACTAATACTAGTTAGACTGCTCTCTTTAAACTCTCATCCTCTTCACCAAGTGTTTTAAGGGGTGCTAAGCACACCATCCAAATTTTGTGTGCTGCTTCTGCCATCTCCTGTATATCTGTTTAATCTATGACAGGTTTGTGAAAAAGAAAAAGCAGGAGGGAAGGAACAGTTTAATATTTATCAGGAAAACCAGTTTGAGAATGACAATGCAATCTACTGATTCTTCCTCCAGAAGGAAAAACAACCAAACACAAAACTCCTGCTCATCATAAACTAATTGTACAGATTAGATATTTAGATGAGGAAAAAGCTTTTTGGCATATGCAATGGTATTTTCACAAGTGGGAAGTATTTAAAAAAAATGCAAGATATGATTGAAGAATATCCTGGTCTGGGAGGTTAGCATTTTATTTAAGTGGTACAGGGCATTACAGTAGAGAGATTTCATAATATTAAGCAGTGAAAAATTTGCCAGTTTGATTCACTGTTTGATATGAGTGCTTACTGCAGAGATCTTTCTAGAATTTCATTGTGATTGGGTTTTTGAGACCTTTCCAGTTTCATTAAATGAGCTAAACACAGACTCAGGACTAACCTAAAGCCCACTGAAGTTATTATAAGCTATTCATCTACTGAGGTAAGAAATCTAACCTCTCTTTCCTACGCAGGTTTTAGGTCACCTGCAAAAGAGCTTTTTCTTGCTCTTTACAGGAGTTCTCCTGAGCTTATCTAGCAAAATACTTCCTTCCCAGAGAAGGCAATCTTCCCTCCCATTAATCAGCTTCTCTCTGCATTGGGGGAAAGCTCGTGTACAAGTTCCTTCTGAAAGCCTCAGAGAGACAAGAGAAATTGCATCAAAAGGAAAGGAAGGAGGAGTTTCCCAATGCATGGAAGACCAACTGAAGAAGTGCAAAACTGCAGTCTCATCTTGTGTTGCTGCTTCCTAAGGAGAGAACACACTGATAGGTGCTAGACCACAGTTTGTCCTGTTGTTGAGAGAAAAACAGGGAATAACACTAAGCATCTGAATAGTATTTAAAAGAAAATAAAAGGGTAAATTGAAGATGCCATTATTTTCGCTGATAAAAAAGACAGCCTCAAATAGTTCAGAAGGGCTATATGATTGATTACTGGTGGTGTACCTGCTCTAAGGATACCAGAGGAAATAAAATTTTCCTACACAAGACTGAAAATCTGCAGGAAGTTCATCTTTTCAAAAACAGCTTTTTCAAACAAGCTATATACAGAACTGTGACTCACCACCAAAGTAGTTTAAGAGAAGTTTAAAGAAAAAAGCAAATAAACAAACCCAAGTCTAGTATCTTGCTCTCTCTCCCCCCACCCCTTTGCCTTTTTTCCGCTCCTTCCCAGGAAAGATTCAGAAGAGTTTATAATGATGAAGAAGCATAGCCCTATAAAACTTTAAAGAGGCCAACAGTCAAAGCTGCTTTGAACATCTCCATAGGTCCCTTAAGGTCTTAATTGCTAGTCACGTTAAGAACTCTCCGTACAGACTCTAATTGAAAATGAAGTGGAGGAGAAGTGAAATCTAGTCCTATTTAAATCAGTGGGAGCCTTATCATCCACACTGACAGGAGCAGAATTTCACACAGGATATTTACTGTTGCCATACTGGTAAATAGCTCAGCACCTTTTTTAACACTCAGCTGGAAACTTTTTAGCAGCACAGTACAACCAAACCTTACGGTCTGACCCTTGCTGTGTCATACGGCCACGGTGAATGCAAGCAAATCTATATAGACAGAGGTGACAATAGTTAAACATTTCTAAGATTGCTTGGACTTCTACAAACAGGAAATGTTAAGTGATTCATATGTGAGTACTATTACATAGTGCCTTGCTTATAGGTGACCCCTAAATTCTGTTCAGACTTCAATTCTATGAGAAATTAAAATTGTTTTTTGCTGTTTAATTTCACAGCCATAGCCCTTGTGACTATGGAAGGATCCCTTTCAGTTTTGAAACACAGTGGAGAGAGCTTTGCACTTCTTTTTGGTCCTTGTTCGTATCTACTTATCCTAGTTCCCATTCAAATAATATGAACAACCCAACCTGCATTCTAAGTTTGAACGTCTGTAGTTTCCAAAAAATAAAAAGCTGCAAACAGCTAAAATGCAAGAGCACAAAGAAATTGTGACAAAATATTTTGATCAGAAAGAAGATTCTGTAAGGCATTTAAATTAGACACCTGCTTATTAAATAGATAATATGCTACTTGAACAAAAAATGCACTGTTTTCCATTCCTGTACAGGTATGCGTGAATGTGCATAACATCTTTCCCCCCAAATCAAGAGTGAGAAGGAGCAGAAGCAGTTACAGTATCAGAACCAATGTCCATTAGAAACAGAAAGATTTTGGAGAACCTAAGCATGACAAGGGTATCATTCATACATATATATTTGTGTCATTTTAAATGCACAAAAGATGGAATAAAGACAGCAATTTCATGTTTTGATTAGGATAATTATTTTTGTTACTGGCATAACTCATGCTTTCTATTCACTACACTGAAGGTCTGTCAGTTCTTACCTTCTAGCCCAGGTAATAATTTTTTTCTGTCTAGAGTGACTACAGAAGGGCAGTCTCGGCACAGGAATATACTCTGTATTTGATATGGGAGAACAAAGAGCAAGCCAAGCATGAGTGAATGCTCTGCATTCATCTGTTCTGCAGACTCTGTTTTTCCCCTCTTCCTATTCTTTCTCTCCATTTAATTTCTTCCTGCTCCTTCCCAGAAGATGAACTATACTGTCCAGATTCTCACCACTCGGCAACAACAGAGACACCTGTGTCCATCTGAGGTTAGTGACTAAAGGCATCAGTTCGTTTCAGAACGAATCACTATCCAGTATATTAATTCAGTCTATTAAAACAGCAGTGTGTTTGACTATGGGGTTTTCGGGTTTGTTTTTTCTTCTCATTTATGATAATTATTTTCAGTTTCTGTATCATTATCATCATCAATAAAATTCATTAAAACATATGTAAATCCAAGCGACATTTTCTTCAAAACAGAAGCTAACTGGTTTCTCACTAATGACCATATCAAGTGTTAGGAATGTGATTTTTTGAATCTCAGTTTCTCAATTGCCTTGAAAGGAGACACTACTGATACACTTAAAGATATTCTGTTTTCTACCAAAATAAACCCCGACATTTTCAGAAAAACAAACAGATAGGTTAAACTATTTTTATTTGTTAAAAGATAAGTCCAACAGATTTAAGAAACGAAGGAGTCTGAACTGTGTGTGGAGGACACTAAATTGTGTTTTATTACGCTTATTACTGTTTGAACAAACAGCTCTGTAGTGTTCACCCAGGGTGAATTAATTTAGTCTATTTGGCTCAGTATTTGTCTATAGAATAAAGCATTAATCCTGCATGAAATAAAACTTAATATAAATTGGTATTTTCACTTAAAGTTCTTCCTGTGCACACTTACAATGCATTTACTATATAGAATACAACACTTTGTTGTGGCAAGGCTTCTGTAAATGAGGATAAAATAAACAAATATTGGTTTGCTGAAAGGCAATTTACAAATTAATGTAAAATTTCTTAATTGACATTATATTAATGTATCTTCCATGGTCATATGTTACCCATTTGTTTATTGCTCTAAGGTAACAACTGTTATAAAGTAGAATGCAGGCCTGGGTAAACTAATATTTAGCTAGCTGTTTATCTTATGGTAACATCCAACGCATGCTTCAGGGTACAGTGGTGGTGGTATCCTGAAAGAGGTCATCACTAAGATGGACAAGGAGACTCTAGAGGAGCCATTGTCTGTGGAAGATCTGGGGTTGGGGCAAATTGCTACAACAGATCACCACGAGGAGACAGTGCTGCAAGCGATTTTTTTGTTGTATAATTACGTAGGCTCAGCTTGTTTCATTGTTTTTCTATCCCATAATACAATATAAACCCCACTGGTTCTTCAAATCTTCTTATGTTGATTTTGGAATTTATACAAAGCAGTCTATCTTTGATTCAATTTTCCTGATTTTATGGGACAAGAGAAATGTGAATGCAGACATTATCTTCCAGTGAGCATCTACATCACTGAGTCAAAGTAATAAAGGGAAGCCAATTTAGATACTACCCCACTCCCTTATCGACAAACGTTAAAACAATGCGTCTCTGATTGAGCTGTCTTGCTGCATTGAAATCAACACATAGGTAAGGAAAAATGAAAGTAATTTAGTAAAATAAAACAGAACCCCAGGAAGCAAGGAATTCACTAGTCGGCAAAGATAACAATATGCAAATGACGACCTTTCCAACTACTCATAACTATGTAACTTTCTAACTACAACTGCTGAAATGTTAAAAGTTTCTCTCGTTTTTAAAACCCAGCATTGTTTTGGAAGTTAAAGATTTCTGTACATCTCATGGAAATACACAGACACACAGAGACACACACACACAGACACACAGACCCTTCCCCTGTACCATTCCCATCAAACTGAAAAACTTGGGAAAAGTGAGGACCTCTAAGCTTCTCTATGCACTTGCTGGAGAAAACAAGAAAAGGTAGCAATGACAAATATATTAATTTTGAAACCTGGCATTTAACCGTTTATTTTATAATTTACAATATTTAGTAAGTTAGTTATAATATAGCATATACAAATATAATATATATATGTATGAACTATATCTAAAATACAATAATATACTAATAAAATTTTCCGACTAATTCACTTTTTCTCTGTCCATGGGTCATTTTAACGTTGGTCTTGAGACCAAATCCACAGCATATTATTTATTTAATAAATATGATGAGTGCTAGTGCAGAAAGACAGATAGATGCAATATATGGAAACTATGAATTCTTTCTAGCTGAATATCACATAAATTTTATCAATTTTATATACCTACAAGAGAAAAGTAATGTCAGGCTCATTGGCTGTGGTATTGCAGAAGGATCTCCTTGCTGATCCCTGTAGGAATAAACAGGCAAGTTTCTAGGTACCGTCAGTGGAGAACTGGCGACTTAGAGATAGAAAAGCAGCAAGAGCTACAGATTTGTCTTCTTTCTGCAGCCACAAGCAATAGAAGTTAGTGAAGGTAAAGAAGGAAAAGGAGAAGCCGTCTTTTAAAAGCTTACCTGAATCCCAGCTCAGAATCAGTTAAGCCACCTAACTCAGTTTTTCTTACCTGCATTTTCTCCCTTAGAGATATCAGAGCTGTCAAGAGATAGCGCAGCATATGGACCATCTTTCTAAAGCACAGCAGAAGAGCTGATAGTGATTATAGCAAGCAAAGGCACATCACTTGCGAAACAAGAACCCACTCTCCTAGTCAACAAATGGCATGATTGTACCTGTGGGCCAAAGTATTTCCCTGCTGCTCTTTCTGCTCTTTCTGCTGTGATTGACCACAAGTGCTGTTCTAATTCAGGAAGTTGTCAAGGGATACAAACTGTTATACGCACACCCGTACTGCTGGAACAAAGCAGGCATCAAGGAGAAATGAGTCAAGCCGGCACAACTCAATTTCAAAACCTTTTTAAATGTCACCCAAGGAGGAGTGATGTTGGAAACCAGCCTCACGTGTGTGCACATAGCCTCCTTTCTGCTTCACTCATGTGCGTGACAGGAGTTTGGAAAGTGAAATGTGAAAACTGGAGTTCAGTAAAGAAATGCCCTGCTTGTTTTTGGCAAAGTCCAAGACAAGCCTTGGGTTTCTTTGCAGAAGATTAAGCACAGGAGTGTTTATCCCCCTTGACATGTCACATGAAACCAATTTTGAAACAAGGAAGGTAACATGCTTTGTGCTTGTTCCTGTCTTTGTCAAAAATAAAGCTAGAGAGGAACACTGTCTCTCCTCCAGCTTCTTCACTTGAATTTTGTGTACAAATAGGTGGACTCCTGTCCAACTTCAACTCTTATGGGAAACCATAACATGGACCAGTATGCGTAGCAGGGGACCGCCATAGTTTTTATATATTCTTTTGCAAAGGAACACAGGCTCCCACTGTCTCTGCCTTAAAGCCCTTTAATCATTAATATATATATACACATATATATTTCTGTGTGTGTATACATATTGTATTCTATAGGACAGACCTCTATACAGATAGTCCAGAGGATGAGCAGAAGAAAAGGAAAGGAGATTCAAAGAGGAAGGTGTGGTGCCTTCAGGTTTGGATCTTTTAGCCCTAGTGCCAGAAGTGCTTGGGGAGGTTAGAGCCAGTGGAAGAGCCAGGGAGGCTCTGGGGACTTTTTACAAGAGCACCAGGAGGATAATCGTGCCTGGGACAGAGAGTATTTGAGAGCAGGAAGGCAGCAATTCATCACACAGCTACAGGAGCTGTGCAGCGTAAGGCTGAGCATGGGCCTAGTGCAAAGATGAAGGTTCTGTAGTTTCCAGAGAGAAGTTCAGGGGGATGAGGTACTGCACAGAGAATGGGTCTGGCCAGAGTGCACTGGCATATGCTAAACTACTCAATGATGTGATGGGAAAGGACAACACAAGCAAAAAGATGCAGGCCCAAAATGTACCCCAGAGACTCCTTTGTGCTTCATTCCTGTTCTTACATGAATGAAACACATTGAAACCGTAATGATTTATAAGCAGTCCCATCACATTTTATCCTTTCCTTCAGGTCCTTTCCATCTGCCATACAGAGCTGTGAGATCTGTGTTTGACAAGAAACTTGCCTTTGCAAAACCTCTGCAAAGCTTGTTCACACAAGGTCTGCTGCATTAACCATGGGCAAGGTCCACACAGGTTGTCTCATATTTCATATCCACTCAGTCTACAGCAGATATACCCAAAAAATTTGGAGATCGAGCAGGGATCTGAAGCCTTTTCCCTGAAGGAGTTGCTACTGATCAGTAATCTTATTGCTATCAAGCCCCTAGAAAAGGAGTTGTGTTTTAATGAGTGGTTCCAGCCTTCCGTTATTATAATTTCAAGTATGTTGCTTGGTTATTCCCTTCCATTGCTATAATTTCGGGGACTTTTTTGTCCAGGTTGGTTGGGTTCCACAAACTGCATTAAGAAGTTTTATCTTCAGTGTATTCATGAGATAAATATAGTACTAATCTTCATACTACTTTTAAATCTTAAGCTCCTGCCGATATTGATGCTTCCATTCACATATATGATGAATGTTATCTATCATGTTAGAGGAATGCAAAATGATGATACACATGGGAGCAAACCCAACTATACCTTGTCTAATGGACTGAAAGTAAACAATAAAAGCTTTATTAATAAATAATTAAGTTTAAATCCTCACAGCCTGTGATTTTTTAATTCTTTTTTTTCCAACAGTAGCTGGGGCAAAATTTCATCAAGCTACTTGCTTTGCAGTGGTGTACGCCAGTATCATGGTTTCAATACTCTCACTCCAGGAGTCTAAAATGAAGTTGTTCAAGATATCATCTTAACACATCTTACAGAATGCAAATAGTTACCTGAGTTCAGTTCACATATTCTCCTGCCAGCTGATTCATTATCTGATCCACAGTCTGGACAATAGGCTTCAGTCAAACACAGGCAAAGTCTCTTACATTTTTTTCCTAGACCACCTGTACCAAGCAAAGGCAGAACTAGTAATATAGACTAATAGCATATTATTTATAAAATGTAGCCCAAAGAGACTAAGAAATAGTAACTGTCTATATAAAACCTTAGGGCAGGCAGATGTCCTGGGGAGCTCATCATAAAACTTGGCCTAATAATGTTAATTCTTTGTATTGATGCTCTGTTTTTTTCCATCAGTCATCTTTCCCAGTATATAGCCCACATCAGGCACTCCTGAAGCTCAGAGATCCCTCACTTGCCAACTTGTCCTTGAACTCAGACGTGAAGGCTTGAACAGTTATTTGTAGCTGCACAAGCTTTTAAAATGCCTCCTCTTAGATCTTGTTTTGTGAACAGTAATATTCACTCACAGATCTGTTCTCAGGATCACTGTCAGTTGGTAGCATTTTTCAGTGAGGAATTATTCAGAGTCAGTTTCCCTTGTAACATGCCTACCCAGTGAGTTTGTACAATATTGTCTGACTTAGGCTGCTGCTAGTAGCTGACATTAGCTGTGATACATAGTGACTAAAAGGTTTTGAGATGCATTTTTTAATAGGATTTATTTAGTTTACCATATTTGTTAACTTCTGACCTACTGTTCTTGAATGATCTCACACTTTTTTTTCCCTATATATACATTCATGCAATGGAAACAAAGTAACTGAGTGGTAATACTAGAGTTTCCCTCCAAAATTATATTTCCTAGGCATTTTGGTTATAAGTAGTTATGCCCTGGAGTTTTCTGTTTGTCATTTGGATAATTTACTTAGATTCTTCATAAGTCTTAAATTGTCTAGTATGGATCAGTGCTCCTTCATAGATTTTGTAGGACTCAATAATTCTTTTTTTATTATTATTTTCTTTTCCTGTTGACACTTATTTGCTGTTTGAGCAGATGAACAAGTTTAATAGCCACTTAACAAGCTTAAAACATTGGGTAATCATTTTTAAGTACTCTTCTCCTTTTCTAATAGTTTACATCATTATGTATAGGATAACAGAGCCCATTTATTTAAAAGGTAGAAGGGTTGGGAAGGCAGGAAGACCCAACGGAGAGCTCGTAACAGTAATGAGAATTATTTAAGTCAAAGGACTTAACAAGAATAGATAAATATAATAGATAAATACTGCCCATGAATAAGATTAACCTAAATACTAAAAATTTGTAATCTCTTAATTGCTGTCTATTGGAATCCCCACTGGGTCTCTTAGCTTCTGCCGATGGTTGTTAGTTTGCACCCATAAAAAAGCTGGGATCTGACAGCATCAGCTTTCAGACCCAGAATATTTTTTTTTGCAGTTATTTCTATCTCTCTTGGCGTTTAGCAACCTTAATAGTAAAACAGAATTGTTTACTTGAGGTAACTCTTCTAACAGCAACATGTGCAATAAAAATATTAAAATTAGAGAACATAAAATGGAATTTTAGCCTTCAAGAATCCTTCCTGGTTGCTTTGGTACCTTTCTCCTAGATATCCCTGGATGCCTCCAAGCATCTACTCTAGGTGCAGGAATTGTAGAGACATTCTGTTTCCCCAGCACCTCCCCTAACTTTATAACCTGCTTTCATTTATGGTTAGATTTTGGACACTAATGGAAGATATACAGATGCAGAGTGTTGTTACACAAAACTGACTAGTAAATGGATATGTGAATTCTATAAATACCACTGGTAAGTTCTTCCTGGAATTGGGAATTTCAGATACTTAAGGACTTTTCCATATGCATCTGATTACCTGCCAGTTATTCCCCACCTGAACCAAACCATTCACTTATCCTACAGGCACACTTGGCATGAGTAATATAATAAATTTTACCAAGATATGAAATCTATAGATGTTCAGTTTATCTTCTAATCTCTGGTTAGAGACTCTGTAGAGTCTCTTGTCCTGTGTCCCTGTCTGGTAATTGATAACCATAATAAAACTGAGTAGCGCTGTCGGGCATATGAAAAGAAAACACAATCAGTGCTTTGGACATTTTCTAAACAGGAGAGCTAAGCCTTCTGTTCAGCACCTGTTAAGGCCATCATCTGCATCACTATGCTTATTCATATAATAACAGTAGGCTCATATTTAGTGTGAGTCATTCAAGGGACTATGTTGGTGAAAGAGTAGTTCTCATCTGTATTCCAGCATAGCTATCAAAGTTGCTTCCCACAGTTCAAGAATTCAGTTTCAAACTCCAAATACAACAACTTTTACTGTTTAAGAGGTCTGTAACATGGAACAGAATAAAACATCTGCACTGTTAACGATCACAGTTATGTTGGGGAATAGGCAGTATCTCATAAACTTGCTATTCTCATAGACCAGGTTAAAAAAAAAATGAACCTATTGAGATTGGTCCTATTGGTACACACATCTGAAGTTTTTGTTAAGGAAAAGTTGTTGCCTACTTCAGAACAAAGCCCACGGAATATTCATTCCACTTATATCTGCAATTCTTTGTAGATACAATATAATTCATACAGTTAAATAATACAAACCCACAATTTTTATATGATTGAACTGTGGTTTTAGCTCACGAAGGAAGGAAGGAAGGAAGGAAGGAAGGAAGGAAGGAAGGAAGGAAGGAAGGAAGGAAGGAAGGAAGGAAGGAAGGAAGGAAGGAAGGAAGGAAGGAAGGAAGGAAGGAAGGAAGGAAGGAAGGAAGGAAGGAAGGAAGGAAGGAAGGAAGGAAGGAAGGAAGGAAGGAAGGAAGGAAGGAAGGAAGAAATTTTGTATGCACACCTGGATTACAATCAATTCACAGTTCTACAGTGCTTCAAGCTAACTTGTGGTCAAGAATAATAGTCAAGCATATGGTCAAGAAAATCTGGTATAACAAAATGGTATAACAAAATCTGGTATAACAAAATGGTGCTGGTAAATTTTAGAATGGCTAAAATAGTGTTCTTTGGAAGACATACTCTTTGCCACAATATTGACTACTGCCCCATGTGAAGATTATGCAGACAGGGATGTATACAATGGAGAAGTTCTCCCAAATAAAAAACAATTTTGTCATAAATTTGCAGATTGTTTTCTTGCTTCTGATAAATTTTTACCTCTTCTTTCTTCATATTTGATGACAATGACTGTGTTTTTGTACAGGTTTATGATTTGGTTCCCCAGGGACATTTTGACTTTTCATATATGACTGTCACAAAATTAATCATAGAATAATAAAATGACTTGGGTTGGAAGGGACCCTAGAGGTTGTCTAGCCCAATGCCACTGCAGGAAGCAGGGACATCTTCACTAGATCAGATTGCTCAGAGCCCCATCAAGCCTGACCTTGAATATCTCCAGGGATGGGGCCTCCACTACCTCTCTGGGCAACTTGTTCCAGTGATCTACCACCCTCAATGATCCAGTTTACTTCGTCTGCTAGAAGGTCTTCATCAAGGCCACCTGTTTGAGTGGTATGTGCTTGTCTTTTCAAATAATGGTCATCATCTTTAGGTTTTCTAGTGTTTTACCCAAACTATTTTCAACAAGTACATTCTGCATTATTATATTATGTAGCAAGGTGTAGAAAACACTCTGGTGATTCTGACACTTCTGCGGTTCATTCCCAATGACCTCAACTTCCTGACTGTAGACATCAGCCACTTTGTCACATACAACCAGAAAAACCTTGCTATCTTGTGAAATCACAACTTTTTCTTGTAGAAGAGATTCAATCTATGCTAGTATCTTTGTCACTTTCTTCACCCTCCCTTTATTGCCACCTACTGTCCTTCTGTATTGACTCACATGCCTATTTAAGCGTTTCTCATGCAGGACTTCCTGATTTTATCAGTTTCCATCTACCAATTTTTAAGACTAAATTAAATGGAAGCCAAACAATAGTTTGTGTTGTTTGTCTGCCTTCCTTTCCTGCTGTATAGGCACAGTTTTTTGTGCTTGTTTTGGCCTGAATAATCACATATCTTTGTGAAGCTACAGCTCTCATGCCTTGCCTTCCCTCCTCCTCAGGGAAAGTCTTAGTCTGCTAGGTAGAACTGGGGTTTTTTTTAGTGAACTGCTCCTTTCTATTCCCCAAACTTTCTTGTGGAGCATAATGATCATCCACCATTACCTTTAGCATTTTGTCTTGTACCATTACAAATGAGAATAAGGAAACAGAAGTTTCATTCTATCCCCATACTGTAAGAATGAATGATACTTCTAAAAGTTTTTGGGTTTGAGGGCTGTTTGTTTTTGCATTAAAAAGCATAAAGTTGCTGACATTTGAGGTAGTATATGCAATAAGGTTTCTGGACTTTTTAAACTCCTTGTTTTATATGAGATATAGTTTTTGCTTTGTGAGGAAGTATGCTGTATCTTATTAAAGAGGAATGAAATTTAACAATGGCATTGTTCATTTAATATACTACTAAGCATAAATTTTATTTTTTAGTATGATGGGTTGACTCAATCACTAAAATTTAAGATTATTTATGGACTATCAACACCACTTGTATTCAATACACTGGAAGTTTATTCTCATGTTTCAAAGCCAGTCTATGCTTGCCCATCAGCAGTTCCTATGGGACATCAGCTAAAGACGAAGCATCCACAAGCTTAAGCAGCCACTCAGGGAAGACACTCTAAAATGTAGTTTTGGTCCTAAAATGGATGAGCATGTTTACACTCTTTATTCCTTTCAGCTCAGGACTCAGTTGACAAGTTGCCCAGAGAAACTGTGGCTGCCCCCCCCCCTCCCCCCTCCACCGGCAGTGTTCAGGGCCAGGTTGGAAGAGGCTTTGAGCAACCTGGTCTAGTACAGGGTGTCCCTGCCCATGACAGGGGGTTGGAACCAGATGATCTTTGAGGTCCCTCCCAACCCAACCCATTCTGTGATTTTATGACCACAAAATACCAAAAAACACACCTTAAGAAGTAACTACCTCCAGTTGTATTAAATAAAAGTGATAGAAGTCAGTGAAAGAGAAATAATTGTATGGGGATTCAGGTATTTCATATGGTTGCTAATACAGCAAAAGCAGCATTGAGACCTGATTCAGTGCCTGAGCCCTGCAGCTGAGTTCATGATAATCTCACCTGATGAAGGGACATTGACGTACAGCATGAGTCTGTAACACTTGTGCTTGCATTCTAGGGTGGGTTTTTTTGCATAATTCAGTTAACTTCATACCCAAGGTCACCATGTTCATGGCATGACACAAACTGCATGAACTTTATGGGAAGTGTGGGATGACAGCTGAGGGTTTGCCTTCAAAACTGTTTTTACAAGGCAGGTTTCATTAACATCTGTGGTATGAATCATTATATGACAGCTTGCAAACTGAAAGCATACAAACAGCTAATTGCTTTCATTTGAACACAAGACTGTGACAGGCTCCCAGCTAACACAAAACTGTTGGCAGTTGCTTATGAGAAGATCACTGTGACTATGAGAATTGATAGCTGTTATGATGTTTCCTAACATCCCATTCGATTTAGCACTGAGATATTCCACCTAGAACATAATTCAGGCATCAGATGCTTCAGAGGTAAAGATGATAATGAGGTAGATGTGGCAGGACACGTGTTGTATCTTTTTGAATGCATCTTCTGTTTCCACCCACTCCAAGGATTATTTGCCATCAGCAGGTAAAAACAGGAAAAAGTTAATAAAACATCCTCTGTAAAGTTTGTGAAGTTATTCTGTACCTCAGAAAATCTGTCTGCACTCTTTTTGAATCATAACCTCCAGGAAATCATTATTCCAGTAATTTCCTATGGTAATACAGTGAGAATTAGTGAGTCAGTAAAAGCTCCTAGTACTTAGTGAATTTCTCAGAAAACTCATGTGTCTTGTACAAATATCACCACTTTTCAGCTCAAAACCACAAATGAACATGAACACAATCATTGCCCCGCATACATTTTAGTAGAGATACAAATTTTAAAACTCATTGTAAACTTTTCTGTCAACTTAAAAAGGACAGAACTATAAAAAACCCAAATACAGAAATGGAAAAGAATACTTCCTCTCATCTTTCATGAAGGCCTTTCCTTTAGTTTCTCAAATAACTTTTATAAAGGTTAATTAATCAGCTATGGCTGTTCAGTTTTTCATTTCCTTTTCTTAGACGGGATTTCTTTTCACAGGCATTGCTATGAGGTGAAGAGACAGGGTGTCAGTGGTTCTATCGACTTGCTGTATTTCAGGTTGTGAGTGGTTTGCAGAAAAGTATGGTGCAAATAACACTGTGTATAGAGAAAGGCATGTCTTTCCCCATTTTGTATCTTTGTATTGCTTTGAATTGCTTCCAGCTGCTGTCAATTTCAGAAGTGTTTTTTGCAGGCTGTAATTGTCAAGGTCATTTTCTACCATGTCTTGGAGAGAGAAACAAGACAATGTTACTCTACCTTAAAAAAAAATCTCTAAAATTATGTCAGGCGGATTTTAGCTTTTGATTTAATGTTCTTCTAAGGTCACCTATAAGGTAATTTTGCACAAGGGAGTATGTTCAGCAATGCTGAGAAGAAAGAGAGAGGTGAAAAATATATAGAAAGTTTTCTATGTTGCATAATCAAGGAAATCCATAACATTTTATGTTAATTGACACAGCTTAAGCTCCTTATTTTGTGTCTAAAAAATTAAATGTTCAGTGCGGGTTTCAGTGAACTGTTAGCACAATAAATTCTGGTACAAAATGGGGTTTCACCTGGTTTTGCTCTTTGGTTGGTTGGTTGGTTGGTTTATCTGACCTATTGCAGGTTGAATTTAATAGTGGGGACCTTGCAGTGAGCCAGCTCTTTCTCAACCTGAGAGACAGGATCTGTAATTCATGAGTATTTACTAAGTGGGTCTGTCCCTGCCAGCTGACTTTAAAACCACTCTGTTATGTTAAATTGTTAGGTTAAATCATACAAAACTAAAGGTTACATCAGTTACAGGGATAAAAAATAATAACAACATTTAGCATTTTTTGTCATCAATGATATGGATGTAGAACCATGCAGGCCTGACTAGTACATACTGACTGCAGTATATATGCAGTATGTAGCCTACTTACCCAAATTTAGTCAATGGCAATCAATAGCTCTTTAAATGATGTGGCCATAATTCCATTCAAAACATAATAAACATGAATTTCATCCCAGTTTTCCACTGGGATGAGGGAAATGAGGCCATAAGACCTCTGAGACAAAGGAGGGAAAGAAGATGTGATATCTCTGCTGCAGTTTGAAATATCCTGTTTGGGTGCTGGTTTGCACATTATTTTTCCCCTTGTAGTTAAGTTCTGGGAAAAATATTTGGGTTTTTGTAAGTACTTGTGGTTTTCCATAGCAAGGTTCTGGCAGGGGATGGGGGTAGTGGGGTGCTGGTGCAGGGGTGGCTTCTGCAAGAAGCAGCTTAGGAGCTTTCCCTAGGCCTGACAGAGTAAACACCAGCTGACTCAAGGACAGACCTGACACTGACCAGGGCTGAGCCCATCAGTCATAGTGGTAGTGCCTCTGTGATAACATTTTTAACAGAAAATAAAAATAAAAAAATTAAGCAGCCATTTTTTTGCTGCCACAGAAGGGAGTGAGAAGATGTAAGAAACTCTGCAGGCACCAAGGCCAGTGAAGAGAGGGGAGGAGGTGCTCCAGGTCCCAGAAAGAGAGATTCCCCAGCAGCTTGTGAAGAAGACCATGATGAAGCAGGTTGTCCCCTTGCAACCCATGGAAGATGACAAGGAGCAGAAACCTCACCTGCAGCCCTGACTAAATGAAATATTATAATGTTGAATAGATTGATATAGATGTAGCTTGAGACAATATAACTTTAATTTGTGTATTTTAAGAATATATTTGTTTTGGATTTTCGGAGAATATGGCTGTAACTGTGTGAGCTGTTTCGTGAAAGCAGCTACAACACTGAGCCATAACAGTGCAACAGCCTGCAAGATAGGGGAGTCACAAATAATGAGACCAACAACCAAGTAAGAGACAGAGTATATCTTGTTTTCAGTTAAAAGGGGTTCCTAACTAGTTTGTGTAGGAATGTGTTTTTGAGCTCAGGAATGTGTTTTTGAGCTCAGGAATGTGTTTTGTTAACTGTGGAGAAAACCATAAAGAGCATGCGCTGAGAGAGAGGAAGATGTCCAGCCTTCATCCCTGAAGACCACTGGAAGACCCCCTGAGTGTCACTGAGCATGCTCTATCTGGGAGGAATTAATATAAATGACTTCTTAGAAACAATTTGCATAACCCTGCCTTTTCTTAGAAATGACAATGAATATGTATAATTAATCTGTATAAATATGAGAAATTTGGCTTTAATGGGCGCACACATTCGGAGGAATGATCCCCTGTGTGCCCGGCACTGCAATAAAGGATATCTGAGAGTGTGTATGTAGTGTAATAAATTAGATGGGGTTTTTTTATTCCATGCTGACTCTGTTTTAAACATGATGTTAATTCCTGAATGATCTCTCCCTGTTCTGACATCAATTCTTAAGCCTCTCAATATATATTTTCTCCTCTGTTCCGCTGCAAAGGGAAGATACAGAATGACTTTGGTGGGCATCTGGCCTCCAGCCAGGGTCAAACCACCACAGTACTGCACTGGCATTTTAACTGGAAAAGCTTCGTTCTTGTTCAAACATACCCAGGTGCAGGATTGCTTGTTGGTAGTTATGGGAGACCATGCCCCTCCCTAGATTATACTGACTTTATTGTAGCTAGCCCTAGCAATTTCTCATCTGTGGTGTACCTCAGCTGTCACCAGGGTCTGTACCTCAGTCAAGGACTGCAGTGTTAGGCACAAAAAACCCACATGAATTTGAGGTCTATAATGCCTAAACTGTAAGTATCACAATGATTCTTTGAAAGAACTAGCCAGAGGTGCTCCATTTGCAGATTAGTCTGTGTAATTAGCTGGAGGGAAGGAGAAGCACAGCTTGTCCTGATTTAGTCGCGTCCCATCTTTCCTTATTCAGCAAATGCTCCACAGGCACAAGAGTCAGTCACTTGCTGGCCAGGCACCTCACACCTCTCTTGCCAAAGGTGCACCATTATGCTGTGTGGAGACCAAAGCTTATGGAAATGGGAAAGGAGAATGGTGTTTCTGAGAGACTGCTGGATGAATGGGGTCCCTTGGGATGTTAGACGTAGTGCCATTAAGTTTATAGAGTCTAATGAGACTGATTTCTTAAGCAGACTTGGTCTGGGTACATACACAACTATGAACACTTGAGAATTTAAATTACCTTGGTGTAAAAAACTTATGTTCTAAGCTAAGCAGCTCAGGAGTTATTATTCTGAAGCACACTTTTAGACACGGATTCCTATAACATTTTTAAGATCTACTTGAATCACTAAAATTCTTGGAATTCAGCCTTTTATTTCTTTAAACTGCTCAGCATTGTTAGCAAAAAGGGATGTGTCTTTGTCTCAAAGGAATGTGGTATGGATAGACATGAAACCATGATGATCAGCTGTGACGTGGCCAGAGAAGCATCTAAATGGCTAGATGTATTTGCCTAAAAGATTTTCGCAATAACATTATCAAAGTCTATAAAGTTTCCAGCAAGGGCTCGTGACATAATAAGGTAACATTGTCACAGTAGGAAATAAACCCTGCAAAAAATTTATCATCAGTATTCAAGACTTCTATACTTACCGTATATTCAAATATTGACTGAAGCACTTTATCATGAGAAACGGTCTCCTTTTAATGCAGCACTACAAGTCAGTTATGGTAAAACATTCTTATCTGCATTCTGACCACCTTGCTTAAAGTGTATCAATAATTCATAGTGAAGTCTGGTGGTTAATTGATTGTTTTGAAGACAAGAGGCAGACAATCTTCTGATTAATTTGAAAGCAGACTCGCATATATATTGTTTAGTATCTTCAGATCAAAATTATCTCTGTTGTCTTCCTCAAAAATGGGTGAAATTTGGACATTTCTGACCTTTTATATTCTAAGATTTTTTTCAATTGATGACTTTATATGTTAAGTTTATTTTTAAAAATGTTAATTATAGCTCTTTTTTTTCTAAAACATTTAAGTGAATATAAAGAAATACTAGAACTACAGAAGAAACAAGCATACCTCAGAAATTTGATTGGGTGAGACACTGTCATTTAATACCATATGCTGCCCCAAAACAAAATCTGCTATTTATTTTTAAGTCTAGCTTTTCACTTTTCTAGTTGACTGGGATGTTAATAGATGAGACAAGAAATTATGCATGTATCTTCATACACAGCTGTCAAGTAATTGCACAAAATTAAGTACAGAGCAAAGACAAACTAGCTGTTACTTTGTGTTTGTGTTGAAAATAGGACAGCAAACTCTATATTGCAGAAATACAAAGCAAATATTCAACTGGTCTTTTATAATGTACAGAGGTTTGTAGCTTTGGAAGGACATTAAAAAATGATTGCATGGGTAGCATATGAAACTAAGCCTTCATTTAGATTTGAACTGTCTCTGTAGTGTTTTCATGCACATTGTCTACTCGAATGAAGAGCATTGTCTGCTGCGATTGATACCACTCTGGGCTCTTTTCAAACGGGCGTTTTACAGTGTAAGCAGCCATCATTTTCCAGCTGGGATGACACAGCAAGCAGTGTGTGAAATTAGGTGTGCTGTCCTTTTCCATGAGGTGTAAATCCATAATCCATTCCCTTATAAACCTTGTTCTCTTGCTGGATGATCCAGTTTTCAGAGAGCGCTGAGCAGATTCGGTGTCAGGCTGTTTTATATCTGTGCTGCGTCCTCTCCAGTCCCTCTCTCTACAGGCTCCAGACACTGTTGACCACAGACACTCCAAAACAGAAGGTACAGACATGCCAAAGCCCAAATAATTTACTTCTCTGTCTCTGTTCTGTTGCTCTTAATGATGGTCAGTGCATCCTAACTTCTGCAGCTTTCCAGCAGAGCTCTGCATCCTTCCTTCCATCCTCCTGACAATTCTCTATTATAAAAATGTGATTATTTATTACTTGCAAATGGGAAAACCTAACAATTCACACTCTGAAACACTCTGTCATACTTCATTGAACAAAGTTCATCTTTATCTGCATTCCTGAAATTGTTCCTGCTGCTTCTTTAATTTTCTCTTTCCCTTCATATTATTTTAATATGTATGACAGGGAGTTGAGTAGAAAGATGCACACAGAAGAAAAATGGAACTAAGATCTCACAAAACAGAAGCAGGAAACACTTTAAGAACAGATACCAGTAGACAATACCAACAAAGGTCATGGGAATTTATGTAATGCCTAGAACTAAAATGGTGATTTGAGTACCTGTGTTCTTAGTTATTTAATCAGTTTTTTTGAGTATCACTGACATTTATACACTTGTATAGCACTTAATACACTTATAATTCTTTGATATGTGAGGTTCTGCAAATAAAATGCTGTCTGTGTAAACATAGTCATTCCTCCAGAAGATGTTACAGTACAAAAAACAGCTAAGACCCAGAAGGATTCACAACAAAACCAAACAAAAAAACAACAACAACAAAAAGCCCCACCTAAAACAAAACAAAACAAAATAATCCTGGTTACCTCATTTTTTACCTCTGAAAACATGGACTTTGAATATGGCAGTGATTTAGAAGGATCATACAGGGATATATGATCCACTGATCACTTGCTGATTCCTTTGTCTGAAGAAGAGATTGTTTGACTCCACTAGTGAAATTAAATTATTCTGTAATGTGAAGTTAGTGGTAATTGTTTCATTCATTAACACTTCTTAGTGTTATAAATGAAGGAAGCTTTAAATTGTGAGAGTATCTGGGCATTACAGCTTATCCATAGACACATAGGAGTCTAGTCTGAGCTTTGTAAAACAAACTGGGTAAAGCTAAAGTTCTAAAAGCTCTCTTTAAATCAGACATCTACTGAAAAACAATATTTCTACAATTGCCTTAAATTTTACCTTCAAGATCTGAAATTTTAAACATGGTTTATATGATAATACAATATTCTCTGTATTTCTTGTTTGCAATATGGCATACTATGAAAGTAATGCTAGTATTCAATGCAACTTTTTCCACACTGCTCACAATACTGAGCATGGGAGAAAAATGGAGCTATTTATTGTAATTGCATTATATTTCACTCCATTGCATATGATACAATCATAGAATCCCTTAGGTTGGAAAAGACCTTTAAGATCATCGAGTCCAACCACAGCCTAACCGTGCCTAGTCCCCCTCTGGAGCATTTCCTCAAGCACAACTTCTAGACACATTTTAAATACCTCCAGGGATGTCGACTCCACCACTTCCCTGGGCAGCCTGTTCTAGTAATGTACCCTTTCAGTAAAGAAGTCCTTCCTGATATCTAACCTAAATCTCCCCTGGTGCAATTTGAAACCATCTCCTCTAGCCCTATTGCTTGTTACCTGACAGAAGAGACTGACCCCCACCTCTATACACCCACCTTGCAGGCAGTTGTAGACAGTGTTAAGTTCTCTCCTCAACCTCCTGTTCTTAAGACTAAAAAGCTCCAGTTCTCTCAGCCGCTCCTCACAGGACTTGTGATCCAAATCCTTCACCAGTTTTATTGCCCTTCTCTGGACACACTCCATCATCTCAATATCCTTGTAGTGAGGGGGTCAAAACTGGACACAGTACTCAAGGTGCAGCTGAGTATAATGGAACAATCACTTCCCTACTCCTGCTGGTCATGCTATTCCTGATACAGGCCAGGATGCTGTTGGCACACTGCCAGCTCATGTTCAGCCAGCTGTCAACCAACACCCCCAGTTCGTTTTCCTCCAGGCAGCTCTCTAGCTGCTCTGCCCCAAGTCTGTAGCATTGACTGGGTTTATTGTGACCGAAGTACAGGACCAGACACTTGGCCTTTTTGAACCCCGTAGCTGTTAGTCACACTCTTCTGTGTAGAGGGAAAAGTCTAATTGTTGTCATCTTATCTTCCTCTATAAACTCCTAAATACCCCACTTTAATGCAAATAATTACTGGTCCTGCCAAAAATTTGTATTACCACTCGTGCCTCTCACTATCTTAAAAGTCTTTGCTGCACCCTGTCTGCCTCACAGTCTGAGTGGAGGTGTTTTCCTGAGAGTTTTGCATTGCAGGCTTCAGCTTTGCAAGAGGGCTTGTGTGGATCCATAGCTGCTCCCTCTCATGTGTTGAGGAGTCATCTAAAATACAATATAATACAGTCAGGCAGGCAAAACAAGCAACAGTGAAGGAGAAGTACAAGACCAAGTGAGATGTCACTATGGACCTCTGCTTTGTGCAGTTTTTATAAATGGCATGTCTGAAGACATAAAGAAGAGATGTTTGATATAGATGAAAGAAAACTGTGTGAGTTTTAGTAAATTCTGTGGAAAAATGTAATCCTGAACAGAGGAAAATGAAGAGGGACTTGGAAGATAAAAATGGAACCAATGATTTTTGAACCAGAGACACGAAAAAATAGAGTGTATGCCTAATTACTAACATGATCAGCTACAGCAGAGCAAATCACTGACCTGTGAGTTAAATCACAAAAATGGAGATGAAGTGCATCTTCCACTGAATGAGAGAGCCAATATCAAGCACAAGTTTGAGACTCTGGTGACTATGTGTATCATGGAAGATGGAAATCCCAAAAATTTTTTTTAAAATGTTCCCATAGTTGTAGTTGCTGTTGCAAGTTTTGATGGGAGTAATTTCCAGTCAAAATTATGGAAACCTAACCTGAATGATATGAAAATGAACTACTGTTGGAAGAGCTAGATGTCCAAAAAGTCACCAAAGGCCAGAAACTCCTGGATTGTTGCCAGCTGCTTCTTCCCTTTTCCCACCAGGGATGGGCATTATTTGCTTTGTGCTTTAAAAGAGTAAACTGCCATGCAAGAGAGCTGCACCTAAGCCTGTTAATAACTGAAAGAAGAGATGAGGATGTTTAAACCTCTCCTGAATACCTAGCTCTTTGCTTCATTTTATCTGGCAGTAACATCTGTTACTTTTCCCATGAATATAGGCTAAGGAAGTTTATCTGTGCATTTACATGTCAGACGATCCTGAACCTGTTCCTTGAGCCACTGCCAGACTGAACCTACACTTAGTGGTTCATGGGAGATCGCTTCCAATCTGAGCAGGTGGTGGTGCTTTATAGAAGAGGTGCTCTGATGTAAATTCATGAAACACAAAGCAAGTAATTACTATAATTAGTCAAGTCACTGGAAAAAGAACTCTTGATGTAGCTGTCAGACTGTAAAAGAATGAAGACTGAATATAAGGTAGGATAACCCAATTTGTAACTAAACATGGAGTGATAAGTTTGTCTTTGCACTGATACAGGGGAAAAGAAACCCCTAAATAAAACTTCAGCTAATGTATCAGAATTCTGGACAAGGATTAATGAAGAAAGCTTAAAATTTATAATTTAAATAAATGGAGAAAATTCTGAGAAAGTGACTTTGTTGTTGGTATCACAAATCTGGAGCTTTAAAGATAACTGAGAAATCATCATGGGAATCGTAGCATGTTAGCCCTGAGCAGAGAGGAATGATCTTCCTCTGGACATGCTGGATGCACTTGCTGAGGCAGCATGCGATGTTGTTGACTGATTCTGCTGCCAAGGCTTGCTGCTGGCTGGTCCTTCCTCATAGAGCTGGTTCCCAGCCTGCTGTGGTGTGAGAGGTAATTCCTACCCAGCTGAGGTCCCTGCCAGCCCATGAGGTCCCTGTCAGCCCATTTCTCCAGCTTCCACATAATGGCCATTCCCTCTAACTTGACACTGTCCACAAATTTGCCAACAGTGCAACCTTCCATTCACAGAAGCCACTAAAGAAAACATTAAACAAGTGTTGGTCCCAATATTGTGTTTATTTCTGAACTGGGAGAAAACACCTTACCTTCAATTTCCTTTCTTCTGCAATCTGATAGCTATGTCCACAGCTTTTTTTTCCAGTGTCTTGACTGCTTATAATAATTACTTGCTTTGTGTTTCCTGAGTTGATCGCACGCTTCTCCTGTAAAACATTACCAGCAACTCAAATTGGGATTGAGAGATAATATTCACAACCATCACTTTTTCTTCTCATAAGAAATACAAGTATGGTTGACAATGTGTATAACCATCAATCACTGCAGAATATGTACATTAACTGGCAATCAATGTATCTTCAATAAGGTATTAGGTGTGGAAGAAAATATCAGTGAATATGACTCGTAAAATGTATTTATGCCAGTGGACTTGCACTCAGAATTTATGTGGGGATCCCTTTCAGAGTTATAAAGGCTTACAAAAAGTTTTATGAAGGGACAAGTTGAGACACAGAATAATAAAAAGACATGGCCAAATTCACCCTGTGAGTCTATCATGACATAAGACATGTTTGAAAACATCTAAGATCCCACAAGGTATTGGCCAACATTGCTTTCCCACACAATAGCAACCATTTATTCTAATAATACCCTAATTTAAAGCCTCTAATTTTCAAGCACACTAAAAAGAAATACCCTTTCATATTACACATTACAAAGCATATATGTGAGATGCTTGACAGGGAATGAATTTTATTTTCTGAAATTACAAGTCAATACAGATCAATCTAGTGGTATAAAGAACAGTATGTAGCACAGGTAATAAACTAATTTTACTTATTCAGAAAATGTGAAAAGCACATGCCTGTTGAGACATTGAGAGCTATGCTAAAAAAAAAAAAAGGAAAGGTTTTATTGTTGCCTATCAAAAAGCCTCCCAACATTGTGTCCCACTGAAAACAATGAAATGCTTCCACCTCTTTTTCAAAACGCTCCCATCTTTTTGTATATCCTCCATGATTTAAGAGGACATTACATAGTAACAGCTATCAGAAAAACCCACTGGGTACAGGCTAAAATGTAAATGCAAAGTAAAGATTGTCTTCATGACACCAGATCATAATAAGGAAGGTGTGAGCTGGTTTGACGTAATCTCTCCAACTCCTCACACCAACATTTTTATTAGTGCATCTAATCGGTAGCCTAAAACAAGATCTGGAGGAGCAGAACCACCCCCTCAAAAGTATATAAAAAAATAAATGTTACTTTAATACTTACTGAGATGTAGGGACTATTTCTACCAGTAAAGAGCATAGGTGGCCTTTGCCTGGGTAAGCATCATGAGCTATCTGCTCTGTCTAGCAATGCCTGATTCTATGATTGTGTCTATGAAGCAACAAAAGCCATAAACCAGATTAAAATCAGAGAGGTTTGGTGATTAAGGGATTTTAAATAACTGCACTGGCCAATTTAAATACGGAGTATACATTTTCTGACTAGCAGTACCAGGTGTTCAACTGTGCTGCTTTCAAACAGCAACAAAAAAATTAGTCTGCTCCAGAACTCCACTGTACTGGCCTTATAAAATGTCTCCTAACAATTGACTGATGTTATGTCAAAAAGGAATATTTTTGCCTGAGTCCTGCTTGGACTATCTATGATTGACATGACTGAACATTAGATCCTTTCTAATATCATTACAGGATGTGGATAATTCTGAAATCTTGGTGGGTTTTGTTTGGTTATTTGGTGTTTTTTTGTTTTACTTTTCTGACACTATTTAGTGCACAAAATCTGGATTTATTCCTATAAGGATGTGCTGGGTGCAGGTGTCCAGGCACTGGCAGAGTGGGCTGCTGGGCAGCCCCTGTGAGGAGAGGCCAGGGCTCCAGCCAGCTCCAATTCACCCACTGCAGGACACATCTGAGGGGAAAGGTGCATTAGTGTGTGTCTTCTCATTTAACACTACCTAAATCTAATTAAATCTGCAATAAATTATATTCATTTTCACTAAGTGGAGTCTGTCTGACTGTGACAATAACTAGTGAGCAATCTTCCTGTCTTTATCTTAATCAACAAGCTTTCTCATCTTACCTCATCCTCTGTCCTGGGGAAGAGGGGTAAAGAGCAGGTGGGTGGGAGTTTGGCTATTCGCCAAGGCTAACACAAAAAGCTTTACACAAAGAAGAGTTTCTGAAGATACTTCATTTCAGGGGAAAATTAAATAAAATCTGCATCAGAAGAATATACAGTGTTTTAAAAGCATTTCTCATCTTGATATTAATTATTATTGCAATATTTCATGGCATATAAATTTTATTGTTTTATAATGTGATATCTCCTATAATGTTAAGTTTCTTTACACTGTGGCACAGTGTTCAAGCAGTAACATAACACATCTCTTTATAACTGCTAGACTATACTATCACATAATACAATTAAACCTTTTTTCCCCCTCCTGACTTTCTTAATGGCTTTGGCTCCTTATTTGTAAAATGCTACCTGAAGATAGTGAGTATTTACACTGCTGTCTGGGTTTTGTTGGCTTCAAGATGGCATAACCCTGCTATTGTATATTATCATTGCTACAACTACCATATGCTACACCAATGCTACTACAATAAGAATCACACACATTAATGAAGGATGATGGGACTAGGCCTGACCTCAGCAACCGGCACCCAGCAACTTCTTTGAAAAAATCAACACCTTCAACTTGCAGACCACCAGCATGGACCATGCACCAGTCACAAGTCCTAGATGTGGCATGCAACAATCCAACAGCTGACATTATCACTCCTGCCCTGAGACTGTTATGACAGATGGAGCCCATAATCATGGACTAAGTTAACTCAACAAATATTGTAGAGGCATGGCCTATAGTCTAAGGGAATGATATCTCTGTGTGTGCGTGTGTGTGTGTGTGTGTATATATATATATATATATATATATTTATGTGTGTGTATGTGTGCTTAACAAAGATGGAGAAAATGGTGATGCTTAAGGGAATTGTTGGAATTGAACATAATGTCAATAATACGGAATAAGGGGTGGATAATGTCTTGGGTTCAGCTAGGATGGAGTTAATTTTCCTTCTACTAGCTGGTGTAGCTCCATGTTTGGTATTTAGGATGCCAGCATTGCTGATAACACATGGTTGTTTTTAGTTGCTGCCAATCAGTCAAGAACTGTTCAGCTTCTCATGCTTTCTTATATGAGAAGGCAGGGGACATCCAGGAAGATGGGAGGGGACACAGCCAGGACAGGTGACCCAAACTGGCCAAAGAGGGTATTCCATACCATATGACTTCATGCTCAGCATAAAGGGAGGCTGGCAGGAGGAGGAGCTCACAGCTCCAGGACACAAACTTTGGGGATGGTCCGGCTTCAGGTCGGCTCTGAACTGTATGACCTGAGTTGTGCAGTTCAGTGAGAAATGGCATTGGGTATCACCAGTTCTGTGTGTTTTGCTATAAATCCTGTTATTGCTGTTTCTCTCTCTGCTGTCCCAGTAAACTGTCTATATCCCAACCTACGAGGTTTGCCTTTGGTTTTTAGTTTCCTGCCCCCCCTCAACCCCCCACCCCCAAAAAAGAACATCTGCATGGTGCTCAGCTGCCAGCTGAGGCGAAACCACAATTGCCTACATTAAGCTTTTCAGTTTAGTTCTCTAATTTGGCAGCCTGATTGTCTTAAGATCTCTTTTCAGTGAATAATGAGCTAGGAGCATGTTTTGGATTTGCGTGGCAAGATTTTGATAGTAGGAGAGGTGGTCTACAGGAGTGGCTTCTGTGAGAAGCAAATACAAGCTTCTGCCACGTCCAACCGAGTGAATGCCAGACAGCTCCAAGACTGACCCACTGCTGGCCAAGGCCAATCCCATCAGTGACAGTGGAACAGCATCTGGGATAACAGGTTTACGAAGGAAAAAAACCCAAAAACCAACAGACCCAGCAGCAGCTTTTCCAGCCATAGAGGAGTGAAAAACAAGTCTGCAGACACCAAGATCACTGCAGAAGGAGGGGCAGGAGGCACTCCAGGCACCAGAGCGGAGATTCTCCTGCAGTGTGTGGGGAAGACCATGGTGAGACAGGCTCTTCCTGGAGGATGATGCTCAGCAGAGATTCCACCTGTAGTCCATGGAGGACCCCAGAGTGGAGCAGGTGGAGACACATGAAGGAGGCTGTGACCCTGTGGGAAGCCCACACTGGAGCAAGCTCCTGACAGGACTTATGATCACAGATAAGCCATGTTAGAGCAGTCTGGTCCTGAAAGTCTGCATGTTCTTGAAGGGACCTATGCTGTAGCAGTTGGTGAATTGCTGCAGCCTATGGGAATTACTCACATTGGAGAAATTGGTGGAAAACTGTCTCCCACAGAGCAGATGCTGGGCTGGATCAGGGATAGAATGTGAGGTGTTTTCCCTGTGAGGAGGAAGGAGCAGCAGAGGCAATGTGGGATGAAGTGACCACAAACCCCATTCTCTGTCCCCCTGGGCTGCTGGGGGAGGAGAGAGGACATTTGAGAGTGAAGTTAAGCCCAGGAAGAAGGAAGGGGTGAGGGGAAGGGGTTTTAAGATTTGTTTTTATTTCTCATTACTCTGTTTGCTTTGTAATATATTAGATTTTTTTCTTTTTAATGTTGACTCTGTTTGCTTATGATGATAATTGATGAGTGATCTCTCCCTGTCAGTAGCTCAACATGTGAGCCTTTTCTTATATCTTCTCTCCCCTGTCAGCTGAGGACAGTGATAGAGCAGTTTGGTATGCACCTGACCTCCAGCCTCCAACCCACCACAGAGCACTTCAGAGAATTTCAAGCTTCTGCTGTTACTGACTCTCTGAAGTTATGTGTCTCTGTCCATAAACTGTATTGACAGAATTATAGACTTATAACTCAGGCTTGTAATGCTACACAGCATGAGTACTTCAGTTATCCTGAACAAAGTGAGATAGATGTTGAACTGTTTTCACTATAAAAATAAAAAATATTTCCCAACAACTGAAAGTTACTGTTCACATAATTAGTATACTTTGAGTTTATCTTCTTTTGTGTTTGAAGAGCCAAAGTGTTTTATTACAGTAAACAGAAAACATTCACTTCTAGAAAATGGGTAGTTTCAATGTGCAGTAACAACTGCCCTTTAAAGTTTGAGACATGTAATAGAGTCTAGCAATATTTTTATATTATTGTGAATTACAGCTGATTGATGCACTATTCTGTACTGTCATTGGAAAACAGACAAATAACATAACAGAAAAAATAAAGTGATTTTAAAAGGATAATCCCACTTAAAAATGGCATTCTTTAAAATAAAACAATAAACATTTTTATCTCAAAGCATTCCTCTAAGTACAAATAAATTTACAAAAGAAAAATTAAATCAATATAAGTTTCTGAAGAATGACTGAATTGATGATAAAAGGTTTAATGAAAATTTTACTTCAAGGTTTTGTACAGAAAATCAGTCAAGATGACATCTCAAATAAATAATCCAGCTATATTTAAGAATGTGAGATCCCAGTCTTTGGAATGACCTTCAGGGTTTTTTTTTCTTTATGCTGGCATTCTTTTATTTATTTATTTATTTATTTATTTATTTATTTATTTATTATCAGAATATTAATTCTCTGCGAATTTAGTTTTGCATATCATTTCACCCTCTAACAATTTACTGTTTATCTTTCTATGCTTGTCAAGTTTTACAAATAAACAAAATGGAAAATAAAATTAACCCATACGCCTGCTTTGGTTTGACATACATCTTTCTATAAGCACCCAGATACAATTAAGGGTCTGGGTTTTCTTTTATATATTGCTGTAAAACTCAGTGGTTTATTGCAGAACCAGTAGCACAAAGGGGAACAATACACAGAAGCTGCATTGGGACATAGATACTGGCTTTCCAGTACTGTGTGACTAAACCAGTGCACATAAAACAGTCTCTAGGATTTCCATGTCATCAGTCACCAAAGAACATACAATAGATCCTGAGAATCTTTAGATGATCTTTTTCTTGTTTCTTCATTTTAAAAAGTGTGATATGTGAAATGGATCATAAAAATAATCATGCTCTTACTTTCATTATAACACTTACCATATTTGAATTGCTCCAGAAACAACAGCAACATTTTTCTTCTTGTTTTTTTTCTTTTCTTCTCAGCTTATTCTTTTGTCCTCTTCCTGTCTTTTGCTATTATCTAAAGTGAAATAAAACCCCCAAACATTTCATAGAATCATAGAATCACAGAACATGTTAGGTTGGAAGGGATCTTTAAAGGTCATCTAGTCCAACCCCCATGCAATAAGCAGGGACATCTTTAACTAGATCAGCTTGCTCGGGGCCCTGACAAGCCTGACTTTGAATATCTCCAGGGATAGGACCTCCACTACCTCTCTGGGCAACCTGTTCCAGTGATCTACTACCCTCATATTTAAGATTTTTTTTCTAATATCCAACCTAAATCTCCCTTTTTCTAGTTTAAAACCATTACCCTTTGTCCTACTGCTACATGCCCTCATGAATAGTTCATCCCTACCTTTTTTATAGGCGCCTTTCAGGTATTGGAAGGCCACTATAAGGTTCCCCAGGAGACTCTTGTTCTCCAAGATGAACAAGCCCAACTCTCTCAGACAATTGCACGTAGTTAGTAAGTCATATAACATTTAGACCATAAATCATGCTCATTGATCCTGTGTAAGTACTTACCAAGCATATCTTATAAGTCCATAGAATGTTATTCTTCTTTTTAAGAAAAGTGTACAGTTGTGAAATCAGACTTAGAAAGGGGCATGCCTTTCCCTGAAAAATGTAAATGTCTTTGCTTCTCATATATTCATTATTTCCTCAATTCTTCTCTAGGGTTACAAAAGAGAGTACAGGGCTCTTGGTTCTAATATCAAGATACCTGATGGCAGATACATGTTTGGTAGAAATCAGAGCAACTTTAAATTTGCCAGTATAATACAATGTTTAAAATGTGTCCTATAGACATACAGAGCAAAAAAGTAGACTAGCTTTATGTTTAGTCAATTTTTGTCAAATTGAAAATACTGGATTTGAAATAAATAAGTAAAAACATAGATCATATGGCTGAGAACAGTGAAGAAAGGTTGAAGTGGTCATTGCACCCTTGGTTACACATTAACGCTGAAACGTTAAAATACTAATTCATAATGAGACACCACACTCACCTATGGAGCAAAATGCACATAAGAATGACTTTCAGCACATGGTGGCTACTTTGTTTTGCCTACAAATTGTAAGAAAAGCTTTTAAAAATAAGTTATTTCAGTGAAAGCCGTACACATTTCCCAGCCGTACATTACTTCGATAGCCCTTGCTGTTAGTCAGTAAAACACAAAGACATTTCAACATTTAAAATTTGCATAGAGTTGTAATTGCATCCTGATTGCAAGGTACAGGCATTTGTCTCTGCAGTGCATTTAAGCAATGCAACCTGCAATCACTGCCCAGTGTGCTATTTGGAAGCATTTTCTTGCTCACTTGTGCACCCTGCCATTCTTCATCCTGTGCTGTGCACACCTCTTGGATGAAACTGGCAGGTGGGAATAATTCCCACCAGCTGTCCAACCATGCCCAGCTTTGTTACAAATGGAAAGCCGCTGGCACTCAGAGCCATTTTTTTCCTGCTTAATCAAACTTTTCATTATGCTTACCAGTCTGCCATGAGAATCTCAGAAAATATCTCATCTTGCAGCCTTCATACCACTGAAAACAAACAGAAGATAAAAACATATATTACTTTGACCTCCCTGCTTCTGCAGCTGGAAAGGTGAGGGTTTATGTTGCTGTATAATCTTCTTTGAAGACTCTGCTTACTTTGGTTCTGTGTTTTTTTGGCAGAGACACAGTGTCAGTAAGCAGTGCTGCCTTTCAGCTAATGCTCTCCGATGGGTGAGCCAAATACTAGTGGCAAATTGTTTGCACATTGTAATGTGTTGTGGTTTGTTTTGTTGGGTTTTTTTAAATGCAGAATTTTGCTATAAGAGCAAGTCAGACAAACAGCTGTATATGTGTCATTCTGTATGATGCCACGGCCCAGGGCTGTACAATTTGTGTGCCAAGGCACAATTTCACCTTTATATGTGCAAACATCTGTAACGCTGTGTACATGAGGAAAAGAGCAATTTTAATGGATAGAAAAAATTCATTTTGCTGAGGCATAACGACTCTCCAATCCTAAGAAATCAATAATTTACCTATGCTCATTGTATTGCTTAAATCTTTATCAGATCTTATTTAAATGTGCTCACTGAAAAGGATGAGGAGCCTTGGAAGTCCGATTAAAAAAGGGACTTTTATAGAACTAGAATTGCTTTCAACAAATACATGAACACAGAAGATAAGACAGGGTCTTGAAAGGAAGGAATATAAAGGGGAAAAGGAAAAAATTATGTTGGTAGACAACCCTAAAAAATCATGTTTTGGATGAGTAAAATATTTACACTTTAGATATTTGATCTTGGACACTTTGTATAAACCTGTGAAGTAAGCAGAACATCATGCTCAGATTTCATGTGCTATATAGTCTACAGATACCTGATGTAGGTTATTTGGAGAGCAAGCTTCAGTTCTTGGATGAACTACTTCCTAGGGGTTAAAAGATCAAATCCCTAAGAGGCAATGTATTCTACCTTGAGATCCTAGCTGGCAGACAGATACAGGCAAATAGGAGTCTGAAAAATGAAGCTTCCAGCTATTTCTAGAGCCTGAAGCAATATTTGATTTGCTTCTACTGTTCAACATGGATTAAAGTAGAAGATGGTATTTATAATTTTAGACACATTCATCCAGCCTATGAAGACTTTGATATTAATAACTTTTCACCTTGAATGTAAAAACAGTGACTTCCGTGAAAAATTCATTCGATGATTATATCAGAGAAAAAAATGAAGCTGACAGTGTTATATATTTAATGTCATCAGTTACAGTAGGATGACCAGCATGTCATAAACATTAGAAAAGGGCTGTGGAAACATATTAACCTAGAAAAAAACAAAAGGTAACAGACACTTTTCCCAAGTTTCAAGGATATTTTAGTGTAATGGATGCACTCAACCTCTTAACCAAACTAGTGGCAGTTTGCTACAGGCTGCAAAGGAGGTAAAGGCCTGAGCTGTAGCCAGGCCAAGAGCTCTTCCAGTTTCTACTTATTCTCTAAACACACACAAAGGAGCAGAATGAAACAGTAAACATCAATACATCTGAGTCTGGAAAACCAGTCATATGATTAATGCATAAATCATAGGTGGCTTTTCCAAAATTCATTTATCAATAAACATAGAAAGTTGTGAATACAAGGAGTCTCATGTCTACCTTTTCCATCACATGTAATTTTACAACAAGCTAATCTCTTTATCTCATAAATAGGACACTATAAGCAAGCCTTTTTTGAGATATCTCTGTTAGGCAGTGTGACTTCATGGTGGTGATCTCCACTTAACCTGGGACACCTCTCAAGGTTGTTCCTCAAGGCAGACACCTGACACCTTTTACCAAGGGCAGATCATTGGATGAGCCTGATTTGAAGTCCTCCCTGAATTGCAGCTAAACTGTTGCCATGTGATTCTCCCCTTGGGCAAGGATGTCTATCAAGGTTTGAGATTCCTTACCTGAGACACCTAACTGAGACTGAAGTGGAGGTGGAGAGATCTCTTACTCCTCAATGTCAAGAGCTCCTTTATTCCTCAACATCGAGAGATTCCTTGCCACAACAGATATTCAGTATGTGACTAATAGCATCTTAAACTTTGCTAAATCAATTTTTCTTTGTATATTTCTTCCATGCAGTAATAAATAAGGTGAACCTTGCCACCAAACTTATTGAACCTCAGTAAACCTCTTAAGCTTTGTTAAATTCCATTGAATTCTGTCAAAATATTACTTTACGTCATTAAAACAAATAGCTGCTTCTCTGAGTGAGCTGCATTCCATTTTTCCATGACAGTGAGTGACAATCGTCTCCATATTCAGATATTAAACTTATGTGAAAACAAAATGAGCCCCTCATATTTACTCCAATTGTGGGTCTCTTTTGCCTGTGAAAACGGATAAAATACAAACAAAAAAATCCCAGAATGTCAAAAAGGTTAAGTGATTAGATAAAATTAAGATCAATGGTTACATTCAGAGCTCCATGGAGTTTACACAGTTTTTCATTCATTTTAGGCCCTGTGATGATACAATTTAATCTTATAAAAATTTTGCCTTTATACTTACTTATTAAATGAATAGCACAACTTTGTTTAAAAGTATACATTGAGTGAATGCAGTTATATCAGGAATGTGTTCAATGGCCTTAGTTCTAGCTGATGACAGTATCTCACCTTGTTTAGTGCTGCAAAATTAAAAGGAAATGAATGAAGTGGAATACGGATTAAAATCAAATATTTAAAGTAATAAAAATGAAGAAGACCATATTAAATTTGAAAGGAACACACAACCTGCCTCTGCTTTGCAAAGTGATGCAATATCAAAAGCCCCAGTAGAGAAAGACAATTTTAAAGATAGCTCTATTTGAATAAAAACCTATAAAATAATTCTAGTGTATGTAGCTGGAAAGTCATTAAACTTTAAAAATTGGATACTGAAAAAAACAGGCTACAACCCCCATCCCACCCAGATTCTTATTTATTGCTATATAGAGGGCCCTCTGTTTCCTATTAGAAAGCATCAGTAGATAAAAGGAAGGATAACAAGGTTAATAGAAACACCAACTGAAAGATGTGTTCGTTTTCTCATTTCATACCTTATGTGACAAAGCATTCAAATAGAGAGAAATTACAAGGTCATGATGTACTCTTACCTGCTTTCAATGTCAAATAATACTTGGCCACAACACAGGTGGACACTGAGGAAGCCTGGAGCAAGGATGGGCGCTGTACAAGTTCCCTACAAGCTTGTTGTATGGCTTTGAACAGGTAAGTGTCTTGCTTTTGCAATCCTACTGCTTCATGACTGTCAAAGGCCTTTTAATGTCTCCTTTAGAAACTGCTGACTGTCTTGTTGGTAATTGTACTAATATCTTTAGATGACTGCATGATAAATGATCTAGAAAACATCAGATTAAGGAAACAATTTCAAGGTGACCTTTCTCTTCAAGAAGAAACATGCCTTCTCTTCTGTACCTGAGACAAATTTAAAAGAGACTGTTGGAATTATGTGCTTGTTGAACACATCTGAAACATGTGAATGCAAAATAAATTTTTGCATGTGATTCCAGGTGAAGGTAAAATGGTGAAGAGAAAGTTCAGTTGTCTTTGTCTTAACCACTTGTAGTTTGGATTTTTTCCTTTTTCTCTTTCAGTGACTTTACAACTTCAACATATCTGTTAAAATAATTTTAAAGTGAAACATTGTAACTGATTTCAGTTTGCAATAGGTATTTCAGAAAGCTATTGTTGTGTGCAAAGATGCAGTCGTAGACTAATGGACTGAGGCAGTTTCTAACAGCCATACAACAACCCTAAAACCACAAAAAAAAGTTAAACACTGAAAAGAGAAAAAGCAAAGATTAGTCACTAATGGAACACTGTTTCCGCTAGAATACTTTTTTCATCAATCTGTTCAATTGAGTCCAGAGGAGCAAGGCCACAAAGATGCTCAGAGGGCTGGAGCACCTCTCCTGTGAGGATGGGATGAGAGAGTTGGGCTTGTTCAGCCTGGAGAAGACAAGGCTCCAGGGTTCAAATTAATATGTAATATGTGTCACTGCAAATTGCAGTGCATTGCAGGTGGTTACTTATACAGTTAAGGACTGTTTTGTCAGTTGTCAACCAAAGAGCAAGGACATTTCCCATGACACCACTGACATTATTTTATAGCTCCAGAATTTTTTAGAATAAAAATAGCCTTATCAGTTATGGCTGAAGGTGCTAAATAATGTTTCCTTTTGATGGCTTATTTTAGAAAAGGATGCATGAACTGATTTCTGGTACTCTGAAAGAGAGCAATTTAATCAGATTTTAATATCTTGGTGTGACTGGTTTGCTTATTCCTAAACAATCTTAAAAAATGAGGTTTTATAAATAATGGGGGTTTCATACTTATTTTGATGTCATATGTTCAGGTAACAGTATACCTCTCCCCTTTAAAATTTCTCTTAAATCAATTGTAACTATTATAAGCAGAATGTCCCAATCTTTACGTGATACAGACAAAATTTCCCTATCTGTAATGCAGTAAGATAACACTCACAGTTAATTTATGAAATAAGTCATTTTAATCCTATTTCAGAAGGGAGCCATCCTAGAGGAATATACTGCATCAAAGTTCTATGAGCAGAAGAACCAAAATGAGACCGAGCCAAACGAGCCATTTTTATTATCTACTCTTTTAGTTATTAGCATTTTCTTTCCTAAACTGTAAAGTAGCCATGGATGGTAGCTTTGATTACTGAATTTATCTGCTGTGGAGGTGTTCTCTATAATTTGGTGAGGTGCTCCCAGGGTTAAAAAAGGGGAACCTCTTTTAGCAAATGGATTATATCAATTCACCTTTGCATCTTGTGGAAAAGATCCCCAAAAAAAGTCTCTACTAACTAAGTTTTCAGATGAGTCAGAATGATTCTTTTCCCTCCCCTCCTGGCTTATGGATTTCTGTAAAATTAAAAGCCAGACACTCTGAACTAAATCAAAGCTGAATGAGTTATATAATAAACCTGCACTTACAGACTCAGTGGGCTGCAGGACCTGGTCCAAGGTCTTTAGGTAAAAGCCCAATTCTAGTGCTTTCTTTGTAGAATGATACATGGCAGGAACAAACACTAAAGTACACAATTTGGACAAAAATCTCAGTTGCTAAGTGGAAGTAAAACAAAGATAAAGTCATCACATTGGAACAAATCCAGTAAGAATGGTGAGAGAAAATTTTTCTGAGCTATTCAGTAGCTGTGATCATTGATTAAGGTGACTGGCACATTGAGCAGCCTCACCAATTTTTTCTGAATTAGAGTGCTTGAAAATGATGGCTTTTTCAAATTTTTTTAAAAATGTGAAATTTTTAATTTAAATGTTATTTTGATTCTTTGGTTGGTTGGTTGTTGTGGGGGTTTTGGTTCTTTGGTGGTTTGCTTGCTGTGGCTTTTAACAGGGTGAATTTATTAACATATTACTGATCTAGAGACCAATAACATATTGTGACAGCGTGCCCTTTAAAGTATAAGATATGAATTCATGTTTCATTAGCAGTCTCTGTAAAAGCCAGCAGTCATAAAGACTAATGTGAAGAAAAAAATGTACCACTCATACATAATTTACAAAATATTACAACTGTGGATTTGTAAATTTAACTCAGTTGATTTCCTAGGAGAAAAAAAGATTTATATGGGTAGAGGTGTCAGCACTAAGGAGAGGAGAATTTCACTAATTTTCAGACAAGCTGAATAGCAATCCATTAACATTTGCACAAGTGCCAGCTACCTAAATCAAGGCAACAATACAGATATTCCCTAGCTAGCAGATTATAAGGAGGTTCTGCAGATGTGATGTAAGGAGCCATAAGATAGAGCTGGGCTCTTGCAGCTACAAAAGGCATCAGAGAAATCCCTTACCACAGTGAGAACAGGAGGCTAAGATCTGGTGTGTCGTTGTAACTTGTGTTTTCATAGTATCAAAAGATAATTCAGGTCAGAAGGGACTTCTGGTCACCTGCTCCCATCTTGCGCTTTCTTCCTAACTTATTTTCTAAGTTTGTAATTAAGGGGTTTTTGCTTACTTTAAGTAAATTCATTTTCTATTTAATCTCCTGCCATACTGCAAAGTTTGGACCGTATGTGGCAGGGCACAAAGTGCAGTTCCTGTCCACATTGGGGAAATACCTGTTTTCTCAGTGTTATACCCTAATATATAACTAATTTCACAGCATCAGCTCTTTATTCGCATTTATTTTAGTCAGAACCTATGGAACCTCTTCTGTATAGTACAATTATCTTCCTTCAGCTAAGATAGCAAAAAAGAATACTTTAGGAGAAGGTATTCCAATAATTGCCACTTCCCTGGCTTGCAGAAGCGTGCAACTGCAACTAAGTATTTTGCCAAAGCTTTTGCCCTCTACGATGGCATGACTACCTGGGTAGATGAGGGGAGAGCTACCTCAACTTCAGCAAGGCTTTGACACTGTTTCCCATAACTTCCTCACAGCTAATCTTAGGAAATGTGAATCAGACAAGTGAACAGTGAGGGGAGCTGAGAACTGACTGAGTGGCAGAGCTCAGAGGCTTGTAACAAGCAGCGCAGAGTCTAGGTGGAGACCTGTGGTGAGTGGTGTGTCCCAGGGGTCAGTACTGGGTCCAGTCTTGTTCAATGTTTTCATCAATGACCTGGGCAAGGGAACAGAAAATACTCTCAAGCAAGTTTGTTGGTGATACAAAACCATGAGGAGTGGTTGACACCAAAAGGCTGCACTACCTTTCAGAGATACCTGGACAGTCTGGAAATGAACCTAATGAAGGTCAGCAAAGGCAAATGTAGGGTCCATCACCTAGGGAGGAATAACCCCAAGCACCTGTACAGGCTAGGGGTTGACCTGCTGGGAAGCATCTCTGCAGCAAAGGACCTGGGAGTCCTGGTGGACAGCAAGCTCTCCATGAACTAGCTGTGTGCCCTCATGGTCAAGAACAGGGGCAATGGGCACAAACTGGAACAAGAGAAGTTCCATCTGAACATGAGAAAAAACTTCGTTACTGTGAGGGTGACAGAGCACTGAGGCAGGCTGCCCAGAGAGGTTGTGGAGTCTCCTTTTCTGGAGACATTCAAAACCTGCCTGGATGCAATCCTGTGCAGCCTGCTCTAGGTGATCCTGCTTTGGCAGGGGGGGTTGGACTAGATGATCTCTAGAGCTCCCTTCCAACCCCTACTGCTCTGTGATTCTTTGATTCATTTATATTTCTTATACTCTTCTTTTATTGATATGTAGACATTACAAAGCTTATTTTCGTCTACATATCTCCATACACACCCTTTGTAATTCAAATTCAGCAGTGTTTTGTCTAAGCACTTCACGCCAAAATTTGAAGATTTTGCCACCATGTTCCAGAAGTAACTGTTCACGGGATAAAAGCAGTTCCCTTTCATCAGCTTTAGATTTGGAAGTCTGTTTCCCAGGATGACCATATTTCTTATATTATAAAAGCCCAGCTCATACGATGCATGATTCACATTCTGTGATTTGTGATTGCTTTAAATATCCATATCCCACAGTGTCTTATTCATCAGCTTTACAAAACCAGGCAGTGAAATCCTGACCTGACTGAACTCAGTGGGAGTTTTGACATTGCCTTCAATAACAATGGCATTTCACCTAAAATCTTTGTAGCCTTTGGATGAAAGAGCCTTTGGTCTGTTATATTTTTAGGGTGGGGGAAGAACGCCAAGACACATGGTGATGGTATTTACATTTTCATTAGAGATAAAACAGTCAATAGGATCAGAGAGGATATAACAGTGAAGTAACCAGAATGTGCCAGTATGGGAGTACGTTGGCTGAAATCTGTATAAGTGTTTCTTTTGTGAGTATGTGTAAAGACCTGTACTTAAGAGACCACATCAACTCATTTGGCTTGCCAGCAATAAGTATAAATAAGTTACAAAGAATATGTAATTCTGAACTTTCTTGAAGAAAACCCTCACCTGGTTAATCAAAATTTTAAACAAAATAAAGGTGAAATAAAATTATCCAAAGATTTAATTTGACTTGAAATAAATTTCCATTTGCCATTCATTCCTCTGTGTCCCGTGACTGATGGATACCTTTCTTCCCTCCCAGTGAGTGTGAACACAAGGAGTGGGAGGCCCCTTCATGTTGGGTTGCTGTTGGAGAGCTTTCTAAAATGCCTTCCAGTACCTTTTGTGCACTGAGCTCCACTGCAGAGGCCGTGAAATGTACATATGGATTTAGAGATGGAAAAAAAATGTACAGCTTTATACTTCAAATGTAGGAAGTGCGAGCCTAATGGGAGCCAGCAGTGTTGGCTGCATGCTCAGCGCATGAAACTCAGCCAATGCAGCCATATTCGTAAAACTGATGCCGTCACTGGGATCACACTGCTGGAATGTGCTAACAGAGAGACCGTTACAGCTGCCGTGCCTGTTTGCTGATGGAAAATTGCTGCTTGCCCAGTGCTACAACTGATCCCCTATTTCCACCCTCTTTTGTAATTTCCCTTTTTGGTTTGTAAGCCTGTGGAGGAATACGCTGAGCCTGAAGAACAGTGCTCTATGGTTGAGCTGTCACATGAAAGTTGCATATGACAGTAGTAAAAAGGTGTCAAAATTGAACCTTGGAATGAATACAAAGGAATACTATTTTAGTATTTCTTCTCTCAATTCCCCAAACACAGTCCAGGGAGTTATATCTTGACTGATTAAGTAATAAGCAGCATTCAGCATGAGACAGGCAAGTTGCCAGCAGGTCCCTGAGCTGAGGAGGCTGGTCTGTATTCATCTATTTTGTTAAATTACATTTCTCTGTGGCTCTGTCACTCATCCCATGCTCTCAGCCCACCCTATTCCATTCCACTTACATTATTTTTAACAGTTACAGTCTGTCAAACTGCAGACATATATAAACACCTTACCAGCTTTATTAAACTTAGCTACACACTGTAGCACTGAATCCTTATATTATAGCAAGGAATGGGTGTTTGCAGAGAGCAAACAGATTTTGCTAGTCTCCCTTGAGAGCCAGAATGATAATATGCTTCACAAAACAGCCTCTCATCATGCCTTGCAGAACCCAGAAAACCCTGAAGAGGCAGCAAGGTTTCATCTCCTGTCTCAGACCTGATGCCAGCAAAGGTTCAGGACTCTGCCGTCAACATGGAAAGAACAACCCTTGAAAATGCCTCTCCTCCTGCTTTCTGTAATCATGTCAAAATGGAATTGCTCCTGCTTTACAGAGGAAAAGTTATGCATGCAAGATTTCCCACATCTTTTGAAGCTCACACAGCAGCCTGGTGAATACCACCTAGGTTTTCAGACTCTGCTGTTTCTTGCAATAGGTCATCAGATAATATTTGGTTTTGTGCTGTTTACTGCTTAGATGCCAACATGAGACACATATCTTAGAACAGAAAATCAAGCAGTTATTTTTCAGTGCAATATAATCTCCTCAGATTTCTTAGACAATAAAATGCCATTAAGGATGCAATAAAAAATAGAAAACTGTTTATCAGAAAAGGCTGAGAGTTTGGGTTTTTTGAACAAGTATCAACCAGATAATAAAGTCTTCTTAGCAATTTAAAAGTATTTTCTACAAATCCTAAAAAATCACAAATGTTTTTGAATTACTCTTTAGGTGTTTGGTGTAAAATGCTAAACTGGGATGTAAGCTTTCTATTCAGTGAATGGTAAAATAAACATACCCCCAAATGGCAATAGAAAGATATCTCCAGACAGAAGACAAGCTGAATGTAAAAAAGAAAACAAACCCCCAAAATAAATATTGAAAAATTGGTTAAGTCCAAGAAGGAAGACATTTTCCTGCATGAATTCTTTTAATTCTTTTGCTAAGATAGATGCCTCTCAAAAGAGAATGTACTTAGAATCTAGATACTTAGAATGTATATCCTTGGAACTTATAAAGGATGCAGGAAAATTATAATATACATAACTAAAAAGGAAACTACCCATATTTTCCATCTCCTTTGTCATCAGGCTTGAGCAGAAGGTGGTTACTGAACTGCTGCTCTTCTTGAAACTATACCACTGGTCAGTAACTGAAAAAGTCACCAGATAAGGTGTGTAAAATTGTGGGAATGGGGACTGGGTTTTAGGGCTCTTTGCGTTTTGAATAACTGTCCAAAATGTTAGGAGAGAAAGGTCGGGTCAACTTTCTGTCCCGAGGTGGACACGTGACTCAACTGCATAGGCATGCAAGTCCTATGTGTGTGTGCTCTGGAGGAAGGTCATAGCCTGGTGACGTGGTGGGCCATGGTGGAGACCCCCTTCTCTGCAGCTCCAAAGCAGGATGAGTGGATCTGGGCACCCAACCTCTCAGTCCTGTCAGCAAAGGCAATGCCACAGGTGACCAGACCTACCAGTTGGTGATTAAACAGTTCGGCAGTTTGGTTTTACCTATCTTATCTAGATATCTTCAGTGTCTAGTAGCAGGTGAAAAAGGCATTTTAGGGATTAATTTTGGAGCCTAACTCTGAATTCAGCTGAAATCCTATATTGATCTTGATCCCTTTGTGTGTGGTACTGCTTGCTTCCTTTATTCTTCATCGTGATATCTGAGAAAAGTCCTTATTGTGCCTCTGCATTTTGGGAAGACACGGAGTATTGTCTGTACCTTGTAACCACCATAAGGTTTTGTGTCAAAGCCCTACAGTTAGTTAGAGGGTTTTTTATTGATTTCAGTAAACCAAATTCAATTCCTTACCCTTCATTGATTTTTAATAACAATTCAGCCTTTCCTCTAATGGTTTCCTGAATAATACTATTTGCAAAATTGAGAAGTTACCTTTAGAGATTATAACAAACCAGTGTTTATCAATCACCTGCAGTGTTTGGGAAGCTTCTATACTGATATATTTCCCTCTCTATTAAGCTCAGGATTCACAAAAAACACTTTCCAATACCTTCCACCTAGCTCTCCTGGAGTAGAAGCATGCAGGCTTTTTACAAGAAGATGTGCATATTTCATCCTTCTTGTTGGGGTTCCTGGGCAAAGAAGGGTGACAGTGCTCAGTGGCCCACAGCAAGCCTCAAGAGCAGTCAGATATCTCTGCTCTCAACTGCAGATCCTGCCCTGCAGACCTTCCATTTAAAAGTGGGTGGCAATGATGCCAGGGAGAGGGAAAAAGAAGAAAGGAGCCTTCATCCTCTCCCTGGGATACATTTCAAATTAGCAGTGGATAAGAAACAAGAAATAGTAATAACTATGGGAGATTGACCTATGTACAAGAATCAACCTTAATATCTAAGAGCTCTAACTACTAATTCACTGATTTATATTCCTTCCTTGTTTTTCCTCTAAGTCTTAAGTATGCTTTTGAGTCTGGCTCTTAGATATCCGAGACATACTTAGTAATGTAACAGCTATCTGAGGGGCTCAAAATGATAATTGTTTTGACCTGTATCCCAGTGATGTTAGTAGTTATTCAGAAACCACTACAATAAGTGGCTGCAGTAATTTGTACTTTTCATGTATGCCTGCTGAGCATAGCCCTTATCTTTGACCTTGGCATGAATGAAAGCATGACAGATCCCAGAGGTTTTCAGGCATATGTTAACTTGTTTGAAATTATTACTGCAGTGGCCTCTATTTCCAATAATGAAGCTTATTTTCTGTATGCTATAATACCAGTGAATTTTTTACATTGTATTCATCAGTTACAACTAGCTCCTGTAAATTCAAATATGCATTTCCCTTGGCTATATTCTGCCTTAAATCAGTTACTACATAAAAAATTATATCTAGACTTTCTGTGCTCTTATTTTGCAATGAGGAGTTGAATATGCCCAGACCACAGTCTGTTACAATTTACTTAACTTACTTTAATGCAGTAGCCTGTACTGTTGTAATAAAGAAGCTAACAGCCCTCCAATAACAACTTTTTATTGGTTGCATTATTTAAAATTATGGAGAAGCCCTAAAGGTGTTTCCGTAAGTGTAGAGACTAGAGCACCCGTTAGAAAGAAGTATTACAAAAAAATGTATGGTTTTATAGTTATTCTCTTTGGAGGAATGTTGATACAAATTAACTCAGTGAGGTTCTTTACAGTCTGAAAACAAAACAGAGTAATGATATTATCTGTAAAGAGGTGTTCTTTCTTATGCCATGAAGTTATAGCTGATAAGCCACGAAGATGATTAGAGGGCTGGAGCACCCGCCCTACGAAGAGAGGCTGAGGGAGCTGGGTTTGCTCAGCCTGGAGAAGAGAAGGCTGCAGGGGGACCTCATTGCAGCCTTCCAGTACCTGAAGGGAGCTTATAGGCAGGAGGGGATTCAACTTTTTAAAAGGGTAGACAATGGCAGGACAAGGGGAATGGATTAAAACTAAAGGAGGAAGGTTTAGATTAGATATTAGGGGGAAGTTTTTTACAGAAAGAGTGGTGAGGTGTTGGAACAGGCTGCCCAGAGAGGTGGTGGATGCCCCATCCCTGGAAGTGTTCAAGGTCAGGTTGGATGGGGGTCTGGGCAACCTTGTCTAAATCCAGGCCTGAGGTTGGTGGCCCTGCCTGTGGCAGGGGGGTTGGAGCTCTATGATCCTTGGGGTCCCTTCCAACCCATGACATTCTATGATTTTATGATTCTATGATAAGGAAGATCAGTTTTCCAGCTGAGAGTCAAGCATGGCTAAAGGCTATCTCTTGCATTTATTCTATGTTTGATGGTTATTTTCACCCATTAGAATATCATGCTTCCAGAAATTATTATGCTTTCTGATTTGAACTGTATCAGTGGTTCCCATGCTATTTGGAATAAAAAAAATAATTTAACCATGTTGTATGGATCTGAATCCATAGCTTCCAAAAGAAAAAAAAGATTTTTCCCCCCAGCCCAAGTGCTACACAGTCTTTGCCTATAACACTTTACAATGTGGCTCATGATGTTACACATTCCTGACATCAATTGATTTTCAGTAGATGTGAGAACATGCACTTAAATTCCTTCATGTAATGATCCTACAGTAACAATATTTGAAGCAATCATTTGAATTTGCAGACTCCAAGAGGAAGAAGTATATTGGATACGTACTGATGCATTGTCAAAATGCCTTGTGTCTGACAGAGTGAAAATTATCAGACTGTATCTTGATCCAGGTTTCCTCACAATGTGTCTTCCACTTTACTGCCAAGAAAAAATGACAGGAATATCACCTGGTGTGAGGTCTCCTGTCAGACTAACCAGGTGGGAGAGCTTGGGTGATTGAATTAGGGCAATGAGCTTCAAGCAAGACTGGGAACTTACCAACACAATGTACATAAAAATTGCTAGTGGAGGGAGAACTGGCTCGGTAGGAAAAGATGCAGCAGAGACTGGAAAACAAACCTGCTATTCAACAGGTCATCTGTGAAACTCCCATCCAGCTTCCACACTGTATCACCAAAGAAAGAGTACCTACAGTGATAGAAGAGGACAAAAAGTTATTTGCCCATGAAGAGATTTATGACTACTGTGCAAACTGGAAATAAAACAATGTTAAAGGTTGGTTAGCCTCCCTTTAAGTGGATGGATGCATCAAGCTCCTCCCTGCCAGGAGCTCAATGACGAGTTACCAAGGTTCAGCAAGGCTCACTGACTGCCAAGTTGGAGCATGGATGACACCTGAGGAAAAGATCTCAGGCCTGGATTTTCTCACCAGATGAGGGGAGCAGGAATGAGCACAGATGGCAGGTTACGCCAAATTCAAAGGTAGGTTGCCTAGACAAAACCCTGAAAAACTGACAAAATGTGGTAAAGGGAACAAACAGGTGATTCAATCTTCTAAACAATTAAGATGCACCTACACTCAAAAAAGACCTATGACAATCAAGAAGAAACAAAAATGTGTACACGTAATCAAATTATTGCTGCACCAAAGCTATTACTCAGTTGATCATTTATTTAATGTGAATGCTGATGAAAATAATGCCATCTATTAAGGAACAGAAAGAGAGAGAATTTTGTATATCAAGGACGTGCACTTTCCTTGAGACTCGTTAGACCTCTGCACAATGAATGATGGAAAGAAACCCCACAGTAGTACTGCTGTCAGGTATGGTCTATTGCTGACCTCAAAAATGGCAAGGTCAGGTGAAAGAAGCCTTTAGAATAGAACAAAAAGAAAAAAAATGTGTAGCAAAATCATCTGACAGATAGGCTTTGATGTTAATGGTAGGTTTCTAACTCCCAATCCACTGAAGAAAAAGAACAAGTCTATACAGCAGGCAAGTGGGATATGGCTAAACACCTTTAGATCCAGGAAGTTAAGACAAGACGCAAAGAATAACAGCTACTTCAGTTCTGAACAACTTTGGAAAACTGGCAATAATCATAACATCACACAGTGTTTTATTCCTAGAGAAAAAAGAGACCAAACAATAGGATAGGCCTAAAAGCTACTGAGATCAGTGTAACTTCAACTCTCAAAGAAATAATAGATCAAAAATCTGAAAAATTCTACTTATCATCTAGAAGATACCAAAATGATAAGTAATAGTTATTATGGGTTTGTCAGAAAGAAATCCTGTTGAACAAATTCAATTTCTATGAAATGACAACAAACCTGGTAGTTAGGTGAAAACAGGCATTTTGAATTAAATAGGACTTTTGACTCTGCCCAACAGGATACTCACTTGACTTCCTCCAAAAATACACTCATGGTTAGCTTACCACAAAATGGATAGGAATTTGGAGAAAAAATATTCAAGATATCAAAATTTAAGGGATGAAGCAAGTAATACAGGAGGATTTTTTGGGTTCCATAGTCTTAAATATTTTCATTAGAAACCTGAACAAATGACTATGCATTAAATGTGAAAAAAGCAGTGAGGTTCTCTGAACTTACAGTAAGAGGAAGATGAGGGAACAAACCTTTTTCGTGTCTACTGTGAATGAGACAAGTATTATGGGCTAGAATTACAGCAATGGATGTGTACACCTGGTGGAAAATCCTCTAATGGGAAAGACAGGTAGTAGATTGCTTTAGGGGTAATGTGCAACATCTTACTCTGCAGGTTTTAAGAACTGACCAGGGATTTGTCAGGAGTAGTTTAGATACAGACAGGCTTACCTCAAATGGGGGAGGAAAAATGAGATGGACCTTCCAATTCCCAGCTTATTTCCTGTCATGCTGACCAAAATTCTATCAAAAAAAAAAATCCAACCAGTGCAGGAGTTAATACAGTATGCTACCTTGGATAACTAGTGTCATTATAGGATGTACTCATTTCCTGCGTTGCTTTTACACCAAGATTTGTGCACTTTACAGATACCTTATGTGCAGTTCCAAATCCAGACTTCATTCCTGGGTCTCCAGCACATATTCCCAGCTGCTCAGTTCTGTCTTTTTAGCTCAGATGAGTTTGGGGTTCTGAAAGCTTGATAACAGTTCTCATGCAGTGCAGCATAGTGCTTGTACAGTGTAACTAATGAGTCATACTGTCATCCCAAATGTTCTCAGAAAGACGTTTTTCTTGAATTAAACAACCTTGATGGCTAAAGCAATATTCTCTTTTACTGTCAGTCCCATTTGAATTTGTTCCTGTGCTGGGCTAAGGCCATCTGTGACTCCCCAGTTTCGACATCATATTTAGGTGGTTTTTTACTGGAATTGCATGTAGGCTGGAATGATCTGTAAGTTCTGCTTGCCTAATGGATCATAAGGAAGTATGGTCGCTCAGCTTGAAACATATTGTTTCCTTATCTTAATAGCATGCAGGCAGCTACTGCTTTCTGAATGTGAATTCTGTTTCTGTACCTCTAATGTGTTTGTCCTGATGGCAATTTCATTACGGAAACAAAGGGCTTCGTGCCTTTTTTTAAATTAGGAAGAATAATGTTCCACATTTGTTCAAAACCTTTAGACTATTATTCACTGGCATACTTTGATTTGCACTTCTTTCTGCAGAAAATGGCATAATCCAAGCCAATGAAGTTTTCCCGCTCATGTTTTATCCAAAAGAATAATGCAGCTTTAATAGGTATAAAAAGAAAACAGCCCTTAGGGTGAATGCATGTTTCTCTTAGCCACAGGAAACGCATAATGGAAGATTGCTTAACTGTATAACCATATAACCATAAAACCTCAACTGTATAACCATATAACTTTAACTATATAACCATATAACCAGATGTTAATTTTTTAATGTTTTTAATGGATCCAACAGGCTGCCTAGTGAAGCATCTTGTCTCTGGCTGGAATTAGTACAGGGGAATTAAAAGGGAGTGTAAGAAACAGTATATAGAGGATGATTGATCCCTCCTTTGTGTACTTTCTTCTCTTACAAATTTTCTAAGTTATAGCTATATGTACAAATATTTATTTTAAAAAGCGGTTGTCAAACACATCCTGTCTAAAGAAAAAATGTAATTGTTACTACACAAGAGGGGGAAATGAAAGATGGCCCCACAAAAATGTTTAGTTTTTATGTCACTCATTACTTACATTAAAGGAGAGGAATATCATCTGCATCAAACCATGTTCCCCAGCGTAAGAACAGAGAGAGCAAAAGTTTATTTTTGTTGTGCTTTTAATATAATTAGGGTTTCCAACCCCTAAGCCTCTGGTCAAATCCTGATGAGTACAGCATTAAATCATGTTGCTGGCTGGCTGGGCATCTCTCAGAGGACAGCCCTTTGCTCTTTCTGGAAGTGGGCAGAGCAGGGCTGCCCAGCTGGGCTGAACATACTGAGCGTAGCTTCAAAGCATGCAGCAGCCCACCTTCTCCCCATCCCAAGAATGGCAGCCACCAGCTGAGTGGAGGAAAGAACTGCTGCCACCTCCCATGCACTCCTGGCAGCTGCCCATATTTTTTTTCAATTACATCCTTTGCACTTGCCATGAAATAGCTTGCAGGATGCTGATTTTGAAACAACCAAAAGGGGAAGGTTCTTACATTATCCAGTCATACTCCTCGGGGCAGACAAGGTGCGCCAGGATGCTCAGGTTAGCTGTTTGCAACAGGGTGCTATATAAAAGGGTCCTCGGCTCACTGTCACTGGTCTGCAGATTCTTGGCACACAGCAAAAGAGGGATGGATTCGAGTGTTTTGTGATCCCTAGGGAATTTGAAACAGATGCAACAGCACAAGTCAGACTTCACTGAACAAGAAAGAAGGAAATGCAGTGACTAGAAATGTCACTTAGTCATGTCTGTGAGAAAAAAATCACACACTTCTGAAACTCCCTCAAAGCTTCTTCCAGATGTAGACTGGAAGAGAGATGCCTGTACTTTTGCACTCATGTAGTGCAGCTCTAACTACTCTTCAAGTGCCAGAAAAACTACAAAGAAGTAAATGTAAATAATTTTCTCAGACCCGAGGCAACAGTTTAGGAAACAGCAGCACTGTTGATGCACACTAGTAAATGCATCTGCCACACTGACCAGTGATCACACAGGGACACAGGGACACTGTCTTACACACTCTGAGAACCTCACACCTGCACTTCTTCTTAGAAGGGGGGTAAACAGTTTATAGCATGAGTGGCTCATGATGTTCTCATCTAGAAACTACCTCATTAGAACAATGATTCTAACACAGGAGTGATGGTTAATAACTACTAGTGCTCATAGTGCAATCATCGGTTCAATTGAGTGGTCCACTTTTTAACTGCACGATTGGACTTTCTTAGCAGAGAACAATCATCAGCCTCATGGAGAATGCTGAGCTAAGGAAAAAAACATCAAGAAGAGTAACTATGGAAATGGATTAACAAAAATGACACTGGCTGAAGCTGTGCATGGCTTGAAAAAGCAAATGACATTTGAAAGAAGTCTACTGAACGTAATTTTGCTCAGGTTACTAAACTGGTTGTGGGATTTTTCTGAAAATGCCCGACTGGTAGGATGGGAAGTGATTCTACCATTGAATTAGACTGCAGCTAGCAATAAATTATTAGGAAGTCAGGCTGTATTTGGCAATAAATTATTAAGGAAAGAGTCAAATTTACTCCTTAGTCAGGACTAAGGGTAAAAATCAGTAACAGGAGAATGGCATTTTAGTGAAGTAAGAACTATCTAGGAAGCACAACACTAATAACTGTAAAGGTCTGGCTGTTTCACTTTTAATTGCCAGATCAATTCCAGGGGTGTTCACTGGCAGTGTACTGCCCTGTATCAGTACAAGAGAATCATCTATTTTGTGCTGAACTTTTGTGTGACAGGATGTAAGTCAATTTTCTTCACTTTTTTCCTCCATTTTGAAAATGACATTCATGTTTCTGTGCCTTATGAAGAGTAATCCATCAATAATTTTGAATATCTTCAAGATAATCTGCAGGTTATAAAATTAGCACTTGTTGCTTTGTTATATTTCATTATCCTGAATGAAGAAATACACTTTTGAATGTTGAATACTGTGGTGGGTTGACCCAGGCTGGAGGTCAGATGTCCACCAAAGCCGCTTTATCACTGCCCTCCGCAGCTGGACAGAGGAGAGAAGATATAACGAAAGGCTCATGGGTCGAGATAAGGACAGGGAGAGATCTCTCAACAATTACCACCAGAGGCAAAACAGACTCAACACATAAAAGAAAACTTAATCTAATTTATTACCAAGCAAAATCAAGTAGAATAATGACAAATGAACCCAAATCTTAGAACTCCTTCTCCAACCCTCTCTTCTTCCCAGATTCTATATTCTCAGTTTCTTGCACTCCTCTCCCACAGCAGCACAGGGGCACAGGGAATGGGGGATTGCAGTCAGCTCATTCCATGTTGTCTCCGCCACTCCTTCTTCACAGGGAGAACTCCTCACACTCTTCCCCTGCTGCAGCCTGTGGTCCTTCCCATGGGAAACAGTCCTCCATTAACTTCTCCAACATGAGTCCTTTCCATGGGCTGCGGTTCTTCACAGACTGCCCCAGCATGGTTACCATGGGGTGCAGACATTCTGGAACAGATTGCTGCAGCATGGGTCCACCACAGAGTCACAATTGCCCCCAGCAAACCTGCTCCAGCATGGGCTCCTCTCTCCACAGGTCCACATCTCCCAGAAACTTGCTCCAGCATGAGCTTCCCACCAGGTCACAGCCTTCTTCACCTGCTCCTGTGTGGGGTCCTCCACCAGGACCCCTCTGGTACCTCTGCTCCACCATCCACCTCCATGGCTTACACTGAGACAGCCTGTCTTCTTCATGGTCTTCATAGTGTGAGAGAAGTCTGTCATCTAGTGCCTGGTGCTCCTCCTACCCCTCCTTCACTGACTTTGGTGTCTGTAAAGTTTCTCACATATTTTCATTTCTCTCTCTGAGTGAAAAAGCCTCCCCAGTCATGTTTTCCCCTTCTTAACTCTTACCCCAGAGATTGTATAGCCATTGCTGATGGGCTAAGCCTTGACCACAGGTGGGTCTGTCTTTGAGCCACCTGGCATTGGCTCTATTGGACATGGGTGAGACACTTCTAGCAACTTCTTGCAGAAGCCACCTCTGTAAACCCCACAGTCTAACAGAACTTTGCTATGCAAACCCAGACCAAGTACTTAGATCACCAACTCTATATCCAATAATATCAGTCAATGAATTATCAGGCATACCTTAAAATCTGTATATTGCTATATATCCTGGGCACAAAATATTGCCATTATCAGAGACAAATTCATATGACCTCTTACAACTTTTCTCATAAAATATCTCCAAATGTTTCAGGACTTTGTATTTATGTTCCTAACTAAGAATTTTGATTGTTAAAGTATATACATCTTAATAAGTCACTTAGTGATTTTTGGCAATCCCATGTCATTAATTATGTTGAATTTTTCATATATATGAACATTAAAATCTTGACATGAGGTGAAATTTATGTTTCAAATGTTTAATACTAAAATAAACATTAAAGAAGAAACACCTGTTAGGTTACCATATACTTTGTTCAAAGTGAGAACAGTGAGAAAAATTATCCTCAGTTGGATGGCAGGAGAATATTATAATATATTCTTAATAATTATAATATTATAATATAATATTATAATAATCTTATGTTACCGCTATCAGATAAACCAGGAGTGTTATTGTGAGCACAGATTATAACTGGGGATATATTCTTGCACTGTAAGGTAGAAAAATAAGAATTTCCTTTCGTACATGGGGAAACCAAAGTGCAGAAAAACGCAGAAATCTCCTCAGGGTGACACAAATAGCACTGACAGAGATGAACTCCAAGATTTTCAGGTTGATAACTGGACTATATATTTAGCTTCTAAATTGAAACGTAACTCAGCTTGCCATCTGAAGGCAGCTGTCACAGGATAATTTTCTTACAATGAGATGGGAATGAAACTCCCAACTCTAAGTGATTATTACATTTTTATAGGAAAGTGTGAACCACATATGATCATGGTGATTAAAAAAGACCTTTTCTATTCCAGTAAGAAGTCTTCCGCTAAGTACAAGCATATAAAAACTCCTAATAGCAGTGTGCAACCTTTAATTGGTCTTGGAGAAAGGGTGATGTGACACTGCTCAAAATAGGGAAGCACATAAAAAATAAATTCCTGTTTATTCAATTTTTAAATACTAGAACACATGGAAATGCCAATAATTATTGATAGCAGTCAACTTGAAATTACTACAGCATGCTACAAAATTTCCTAATCAGCAAAGCAAATTCACTAACATTCAGAATACAATCTTTATTGAATATAAGGAATGAATATGGATATAAATGCATACAAGATTATTAGATACAAAGTGTTATATTAAAAAAATATTACAATTTCCACATTCTGGAAACTTAGTGAGCATTTTATATTCCTGATTTCAAGTGAATATGGGGAATCTCAGATTAATTTTACCATTTTTAAAGGGACTACAAAGCTCACGTAGCCCCAGAGAAAGGGTTTAAAGCATGTGGTCTGTATATGAACCAAAAGACCTTGAAACTGACCAGAGAAACATCCTTTAAAATTTACTTATTATTTACATCTATCTTGATTCTCTGAGATGCCATTTCAGTTATTTAAATTTAGGACTTAGCAAGACACTTCTGGTAAAGAATGCAATGCGTGAATGGTACTTCCATATTGAAACATGACATTGACTATTGTCTTCCCCTTACAAATAGATTGAGTGCAAGCTACAGTCAAGTTAAATAAAGCCCAGCAAAGCAATGCCATTTCAAATGATGCACATCTACAGAAACTAATGAATGAGATGACTTCATTCTTTCCATTCCATTCAGTTCAGACAGCATTGCAGATAGCCTGGAGAAACTGCTAATGAAAGTTACTGCCTTTCTAAAAATAGAAATCCCAGGTTGAAATCTAATGACTGTGTGGAGTCTAGAGAATGGAAATGTAGCTAAAAGTAATTTTTGGAAAGGCATCACTGAATTACAATATTTGCTGATATTCAGTAAGATTATATTAACCCTCTTGAAGGACTCTCTATACCTCTCTATGATAAGAAGCTATATTTGTTGAAAAAGGGAAAAAGGAAGTTAAATCCCTGTGTCCTGTTGCCATTGTGCAAATTACAGATGGGATATAACATAGGAAACTTCAAAGGGAGCAAAGTGCTGTGCTAGGCTCAGAAAACATTACTCTTTTTTAACAGTTCCTTTTGTTTCACCTGGAAAAGGGAATCCTACATGAAAAGATATTTTCTGATTGGTTATAATTTTAAACAATTTCATTTTGCTTCAGGCTTATATAATGAATGATTTCAGTCTCTTAGATCTCAACCAGGATCTTATGAATTGCTATGGATTCTGCACACACATTAATCTTCTCTCCTAGCCTCACACAGGTTAGATGAATGGACACTAAACCTACACGTGTTGAAATCAGAGTCCTTCTGGGGACAAGAATTTGGAAAAGCAGCAATAATCACTGTTTTGAGAAGCATGTGTCTGGCAAGAGCACTATTAAGAAGGTGGTGGACTCTAAGACATACCATTAACTATGCCCAGTGAACTCAAAGTGGCAGCAAAGTGTGTGTGCCCTGTGTGCAGCTGGTAAACCAAGACGATGCATAACCCACAAAGGACCATATAAATTCCCCCATCTATTTCATTGCACAATACTGTTCAATGCATAGGTCACATTCTCTTTACTATCCTTCATAGTAATCAGTCCTATGTACACTTTCTCATGTGACCACACAACATATAATTACCTGCCATCTTCTGCAGCAGAAGACCCTTGTCCTAGTGGATCACATCTGAGAGATGAACTCTCCTAGCTGACCTTGGAGCAACCCTCTGCAAATTTGCACTATTAATGCAAAAACCTGCACATAAATTCATACAGGAAGTTGTGTACCTCCAACTTTAAATCAGGCTCTTAATTACAAGCTGTAAATCATATATTTATATGCGATTTATATCCAGCAGGGTTGTTGAGTCTCCTTCTGTGGAGATATTCAAGACCCGTCTGGACACCTACCTGTGCGATATGTCCTAGGGAACCTGCTTTGGCAGGGGGGGTGGAGTTGATGATCTCTCGAGGTCCCTTCCAACCCCTATGATTCTATGAATCTGTCAAATGTGTTCATATCAAAAGAAAGTGGATTGTAAAGTGCAAAGTAAAGAAAAAGAGCGGTATCACATGGTACTTCTTGTGGATGAAGGATTGCTTGCCCTTATCAGGCAGAGACTCTTACTTATTCTAGGCACTATTTTTTGTGCCTTTTAGAAAGTAAAGGCTCTCTTTAAGAGAAATGGCATATTGATTTTAGGTCCTAGCTAGACTCCATTAAGATGCTCTTTTAAGTCACATTGTGTCTGCAAAGAGTGGAGTTTTATGGACATAAATCAGTTTTCTAATACCTGTAAGTGGACTTTTCATAAGCACCCAGAAATAATTCACTCAACTTCCCTGTGCATCAATAGAACTTGACTCGCAGCTTTCTTAAGCCCTTTCAAAAAACCTTACCCACATGTCTGGTATTGAATGCATCATGATGACTAAGTTATACTACAGACAGCCTGTTTGTTTCTGAATGCAGCAGCAATAGAAACAGAATTGTGAAAAAAAAAAAAAAAGACAATCGATAAATCGCTGAGCATTTCTCTGTGTGTTGAAAGCAGATGGTTTGAAAGTGTATTTGATTAAAGAAAGAACTTCTGACCAATGTGATACCATGTTCAGGATGCTCTGGGTCTGTTATCCCTTTCTACACTGCCATATGCACCAACTTTCAAACTCCAAAACGTGCTTTACCGCAACAGACCTGGAGCCCAGACTGATGCAAAATGCATGAAATGGGGGGCTAGCCCTTACACCTAAAAGAGGCACTCCAGGCAGGGACAGGTCCTCCAGGTTCCAGCCTGGAGCAAAGGCAGTGCTTCATCCTACTCTGTTTGGGTGAATGTTATCCCTGGAAACCAAATTAACGGAAGGAAATGGCTGATTCCCTGCTTACATCACTCTCTGAATGGTCCAGAATTTTCTTGCATCTCTGGCAATTCTGTCCAGATATTTAATCCTGGGAGGAGGAAACTGGAGGCCAGCCCAAGGGAGGCAGACTGATAACCTGTGATACTTCACTTAAAGAAGGGGGAAAACATGGACTGTGGTGGGACAGAGTTCATCTTGGGAAGGGAACATTTCTTTAAAATTAAACAGCCAATATGTCCTGGTGTTTTTTCCATGGGCAAAAGTAGTATTCTTTAGAATACTTTTTACCTCCTACCATCATAGATTTCTAACATAAAAATAACTACTGATCAGCAAAACTCCTCAGAGAAGGGCGACCAAGATGGTGAAAATTCTCCAGATCAAGACTTATGAGCAACAGCTGAGGTCACTTGGTTTGTTCAGCTTGGAGAAGAGAAGGCTGAGGGGTGACCTCATACTTCCTTAAGGAGGGCAGTGGAGGGGGAGGTGCTGATCTCTCTCTGGTTACCAGCGATAGGACACAAGGAAAGGGAACTTTAGACTAGACATTAGGATAAGGTTCTTCATTGAGAAGGTGGTCGGTCACTGTGAGGGTCCCAAGGGTCATGACACCAAGCCCGTCAGTGTTCAACAAACATCTGGATGATTCTTTTAATCATATGTTTTAATTTTATGTGGTCCTGTGAGGAGTATGGAGTTGGACTCAAAGATCCTAACTGGGTCCCTTCTAAGTTATTCTGTGAATCTAAGGAAATTGAAAGGTTAAGTAGACACAAATGGACATTTGTTCAGTGAAGAGTCAGAAACAGTTTAATTTTTCAACAATTACAATTTGACATTATTTGTGCCATGTTATAGTGGCACTGCTTTCTTAGGAGTTGCATCGTAATTGAAAAATGCTATGTATATAAGGAAATGTGCTATATTCTATATTTTATTTCCAGTTGAGCAAAGGCAAAAAAAAAAAAAAACCAAAGGCACCAACTTCCTTGAGCATATAAAGACTCATATCTTTACATTACTTCCATGGAGATAGATTTCATATGTTTACACAGGCCTGCACAGATGGCTAGAACTGGTTCTGATACAGCATTTGACCCCTCTGAATAAAGACAACTACTGTCACCCAGACCAGCCCTCCTCTACAGCCATATCTTGACAACATGCTGGGTTGTTCCACTGGCAATACAACTGAATCCCCTCAGAACAATGTAAGCACTGAGCAGTACTGAGTAAAAGTGTTTCAAGGGCTTGAAGAAAAATGGAAACTTTCAAAATAAATAAAAATTAATGCTTTTTTCCCAGTTCAACAAAGTCTGCAGTCAGGCCATCAGATCTCATTAAAACCTAGGCAGAGAATAATCCCTGTGCACGCTCAATATGCCAACTCCTCTGGGTTTCTGCATGCATTTGCAGAGGGGGAAGGAAGCTGTTGAATAAAATAAATTGGTGCAAATCTCTCTTATTACACCACCACAAGACTTCAGGTCTTCGTATTTAAGAATGCACATGAACAAAAGGTAATATGCATGACTTCTTTCCCCTTTCACTCCTATTCTCCCCCAGTGTGAAAGTGCATCACCAGTGATGCTGAAGGGTGTGCCACTTTTGCATTAGCTGTCCCTGTGGTAAGAATAGGTAAAGTCCTTGGCCTGTGGCTACAGATTAATTCATGTATAATAAGTCTTTTAAAAAATATTACAGGAAGAATTGTTTATACAGTCCTATCTTGTCTAGTCAGTGCTCTCAGTAAAGCAAATTCACTTGCTCTCTACAGATACCTTCATAGTCTTTAGACTAACTGAGCCACCTGCCTTTAGAATGAAAATTTTATTTTCATCCCTAAGTTTCATCCAGCTCTAAACACTCTGACCACCTGATTTACCTGTCATTGTGATTTAGATCTGCTTTGGGACAGCTCTAGACTCAAGATAGTGCTGTGGTGAAAAAAGTCTCACTGTGTTTATCGAGACACACGGATACACCCATACTGTCATGCCAATTTGTGTTATCCTTGTTTGTTCTCTGCATACACACATCCCAAACAGCCTTTAGCTCCCCCTGGAGCTGCACTTACACGCCTGAAAACTCAGGCTGTCTAATGCCAAGAAAACTGTAAGTATCCCTTGCAAGCCACACATGCACAATGCTGTCCTGGAGCATCAATTTGAACTTCTCAAGCTTCTTGCTTTCCCAACAGTCCGCACGGTATTTCAGACTTAAACTGAAAGCTTTTCTTAACATCTTTACCTGAGTGTGCCAGTGGTTTGTCTCTTTTTTAGGGTGAGTCCCTGCTGGAAAAAAACCCTCTGCTGTTTGAGCTGTATGTTCAGTGAACAGAGTACCCTGGTGAGTGCTGAGCATCCACTGCCGTACACAGAGGGGAAGCTGACAGAGACTCAGGCTGAAAGAAGAATGCAACTGAAGCAGGCTGGCAGATGATATCAAAACTGCTATTACACCCATTTATATTCTTTCCCCCTCTACTATTGCCACTTGGGTGGTCTGTTCATTGAGAAAATTTAATACCCAGGAATTACGCTAAACTGCTCTGCTGAGGTAAATTCCAGCAGCCTTTCTGAAACACCATGGAAATTTATGGGAGCACGATATTGCAAGTACACACAGATGGCTTGCCTGCAACCTTATTTAAATATCAACATCACTGCCGAAGGCACGAGCATGCCAGTAATGACAAAGGCGACAGAGAAATGCAAACACAATAAGAGGCAACACATCATGAGGAGGCAGAGAAGCATCAGAACAGTGAATGAAAAGCCACATTAAAACTAGCCAATTAGTGAAATGCCATCTGTTCATGCAAACTTCACTTAAAAGCAGGAAGTTTTCCTGTTTAATGGAATAACTAATTCTTCAGGGGTTAGAAAATATAGTGATTAGCTGTATTTTTTTCCCCCTCTATCTGCCCTTTTTTATTGGATGAATCATTATGTGAATATTTACCTTGAAAATTCTGCTTGGGCAACCTCCCCCATGGTGCTCTAGTATTTTTGTCTGCAACAGCATTGTATGAAACTTGGCAGGCTCTATTCACTGGACATCAAACACATTTTATTTTTTTTTTTTTTAAATCCTGATGCCCTTCTTCAGTGTAGCAGTGTTAATCTCCTGCCACGGTTCATTTTGGATCCGGACAGTTTTACAAGAAGGAAATCAGAGTGAAATGGGGGTGACTTCCAAGCCAGACTGGGTGGAGTAAAGTCATTACACAGTGATGTGTAATACAGCTTCCAGTAGAAACTCACTCTTGCTTTGGACTTGCTCAAAGCTTGGCCCAGAATTGCTGAAAAATCCACAAGTATGGCCTTAATTATTGTTTAAGAGTGAGATGAACTCCAGCAAAACTTGCTGAGTGTTGTTTCCAAGATAAAAGGACAATTAATTTTTACTTCCAGTCCTGGCAGAAAACATAAAGAACTATTAAACCACTTCAACCCTTCCCTCTCCTTCCACCCATTTAGCTTTGCTCCTAATGTCAAGACTTTCACAAACTTCAGCAATTTGGTGTCTATTGAGGTCACAAACTTTTAATAGTTTTCCACAGGCTCTGGGTCATGCCAGCTAGGAGCACAGAGTACTTTTTAAACACTGCTTGTGTAGAATAAAAGAAGGACATACACGGGTTCTAAAATATTTGATTGGCCTGTTTGGCTGCTTGCAAGTTTCTTTAAGAACAGAAGCCCTCTCCATGAGAACAGTATTGAATACCAATTTTGGCAACAGTATTGAATACTGATGTTGGCAACATTACTATTCAATAAATCTGGACCACCAGCTGAGTCCTTCACATTATGTCAGTACAGCACACTAGGGCTAAATATTTGGTTTTCACACCTCAGTCTTCTGGAAATCTTTCTTTGATAAAACATTGTGCTGTGTATCATGATTTGATAGATGTAATGCACTAAATTAGTGCTTTTATGCTGGTTTTGCTGCAGAGAAAAAGAAAGGATAGTGTTCAGAGTTTTGCAATGAAAATATGGTTACACTTAGATTGAGGCAGTAGTTTAAATTCATGAGTTCCTATCTATGTGTTTATGTGGCTGTCACTGTTGGCACAGCTGAGCAAAACCTTCAGATAACCCTAAATTGCTTCATACACAGCCTGAGGCAGTCCATGGTTTCAAGTGCCCCCAAAAAACTTTCAAGCACTGCTGATTTCAGTGGCGAGCAGAGTATGACCTCCTGCCTCAGGCTTCTCCCTCAGCTGCCTTCTCTGGGAACAGCTTTGCGTGGTGCCACAAGATTTCCAGACACAGCGATAAAGTGTTATAGGTGAAGAAATAACATTCACCAATGTAAGTAATGCAGTATGTGTATTTGACACCTACACTGTTACAAAAGAAAAGTGAAAAATGACTCCTTTCATTGCATTCATTCTGCCTTAATATGCCCTAACAAGAAGTTGCTGCTGTAGGGAGCAGAGGTTCACACTATGCAGCCTTCACTCACTGGCAGCTGCCAGCCTCCGTGGCTCTGAGTGACTGCTGAGCAACATGTGAGACTGGGAGTAAATGACCAAGAAAATTTCAGAAGCTGTGAGTACCCGCACTGAATCTCTCTAATGAAAAACCAATCAGGGCAGGTATACCTTGGCTGAAGGGACATAGGAGTGTTACAGAATAACGTTACTCACGATTTCCTGTTAACTCAGGCAAAGGTGCAGTCTCCATCCCTCTAAAGGCCTAATCTTTGCAGTGAGCAATGGGGACAAAGATGTCAAGCAGTTGTTCACATAGGAAATATTTACCAAGCAGTAGGTACAGCATTAAGTGCTTAGGTGCAAGCTCTTGTCGCATCTCGAATAAAACATTAAGCCAAAGAAATTTACAAGCAATTCTCCCTCTACCTCTGTTTCCTAGAAGTGTAGCTCCTTTTCTTCAGGCATGTTCTCAGTCTGGTCATTTCCCTTGACCCCCAGAGCTATAGGAAAGCAGTCCCTCTGTTAGCTGCCAGCCCAGAAGCTTCCCTAAGTTCAGTATGCCCAGGGGAAGCTCTTCTAGATGGAGTTCACCTTGGGCATTCAGGAGAAAGTTGTGTGCAGCAACTGCTAGTAAGGTAGGACAAGAGTTTTCTGTGCCTCTCAGCCCCACTGAACCCTCTGATGGGAGCCATGTGCAGAGACATCTCCCTGTGACCTGGGTGTGTGTTAGTGCATGACTCAGACCCCTCAGCAGAGCAATTGCCTTCAAGAGTTCAATGCTTGCCAGGCATCCCTATGCAAACAAAATTAGTCACTTGGAATACTGCCAGGCTTGATAGCACTTTCTATGGAATAGAAGGCCAGTCTTCAGGGTGTGATTTGCTATCATTTAGCTGGTGAGCAATGTTTCTGTAACGATAGGGTGGGGAAAATGATAACAACAGTGTGAAAATAGCTTGGTTCCTTTATTGGCTTTTAATTTTAAAATTAATTTCCACTTAAAGCCTTCTCAAAGGGCATTACCAGTGGTCATCTATTGGATACTGTCAGTAACATTTAGGATCTGATTGTGGGAAAACCCTGAAGGATGATCAATATCAATTGCAAAAGGAGCCTGTTCTACTCACTTAATATTGGGAAGAATGAAATTCTCCTAAAGTTCATAGGCGTTTCTGTTCGGAGTTCTATTGGAAAATGTTCCTAAATATATGCAGGAACTTAGGGAGTTTTCTGTTAGTTATGAATGCTGTCAGGTACCAGGTCCCAAGACATATATTCTTCTAGTTATTTCTATACCAAATTTTAAAGTTTCACAGTTGGACTGATAATTAATCAAAACTTCATATAGCATGTTGTTAACAGAAAATATTGCAATGCATAATCTGAGTGGAGATCTCTCTTTCTGCTTGCCATAAAAAGGCTACCTTCCTGTTTTTTATAGAAAAGGAAAGTTATACCATGTCATGAACACAAAGTGCCTTCCCTTCCCTTCCTGGTACCATCCCTTTCTGTGGTTCCCGTTGACCATTAGCAATACTAGTGATTTAAAGCTGTAGAGTTCTCTATTGAGTTTAACTGAGCCACATATTGTTCCTCTCTATTCATACTGGAAAAAGCTCCAGACTAGATGATACTTTTCATCCCAGGTAGCAGGCATGGCTGAGCGCTAGTGATGGACAGAAATGAGAGAGGTGGCATCTTAAAGAAGAGCAAGTTTCCTCATGCTCCTACCAAACAGTGGGCTAGAAGAGCTCAAAGTCTTTCTGACATTTAAAACCTGTCTCCAGGTAGTCTGCATGAGGCAGAGGCACTGGTGGCTCCCAGGTCCCACCATCTCTTGATCACTATGAGTGACAAGAGCTGCACTAACAGAAGGCCTTTGAATAGGAGCAGAATAGTTGCCTCAGCACCAGGGTTGTTTCCAAAGAACAAATTGGTTTCCATGTGCCGATACATTTACCTGCCTGTTAATTTCCATGTACTGTGGCATTCCACAGACAGCAGCTTTATGATACTGAGGGTGCCTGGATGGGGTGCTGAACACATATATCAGTCAAAGTGCCAAAGCTGAGTAGAGCAGTATCACCTTGCAAACCATTACATTGCTTTGACATGGTAAGATTTGTTTCACTTCAAGGTAAAGATCTAGCAGAGATCAGGCAAAGATCTAGCAGAGCAGTTTTGAGCTTTCTTGTTACTGAAGAAACTTCATGTCACAGCTCAGATCCTAGCAAGATCTCACAATCAAATCAAGAGTTGCAACTACTGACAAAAGAGCTATGGCAGTGTAAACCAACTTGAAGTTGAATGAAAAAAAAAACCCCAGTGTTGACTGTATATGTTTTTACATGGTCATTCACTTCAGAGCTAAATTCTATTCTTTTGAAATCTTGACTTTTATTGAGTCAATACATATACCAAGAGTTTGGGAAGTAGCTGTGTAGATGGCTTAGTATGCTTTCCTCTCAAGTACTGGTTTAACTCACTAAACCTAGAAGTTACTTCTCTCAGAGCACTTAGCTCTTCCAAAATTGCTTATGTTGCAATTTGTTGTAAATTTCAAGTGATAAAGGTTTCTGTGTCTAAATTCAGTTTAGTGTATGACACTAGTGGCCACAGAAGAGCTTTTTAAGCAGGAGTATGACCCTAACATTTTCATAATTGCTCTTTCAGTAGTGATGCAACATGAATTGTGGCCCAAGTTTAGATCAGGAAGCTCTAATGAGCCCTAATAGAGGGATGGGTAACTTACAGATAAGACATTTTTATTTCTCTAAAAAGACTCAATATGCAACAATGGAAAGAATAGATGCATGAACCAGACCAGAGGAGGAGACTATGACTATCCCAAAGTAGTTAAAATCAGCTTCTCAATATCACACTCATTTTGTCCACGTAGAATCCTAAAATAACCATTTTCTCCCCAAGATTTTCCCCAGGAGTTTGCAGCAATCTAAAGAAAAACAAAGAGTGGGGAAAAAAAGATTATATGTTAAAGTAGTATTTAAAAGTGCAATGTATAGAATACAAAATTAAACTTTTTGTGATAGTTTCCTTTTAAAGGGACTTTTTCAGATTAGTGTACTGAGAATCAGAATGTTTACTGATTTCCAATCATTTGTTCCTTTTTGTTTTGATCAAAATTTCAGTTCAAAAACCGGGGTTAATACAAACAGAATGGTATTTCTACAAGGCAGTTTGATAAATTGATGCAGAAATATTAAGATAACTCAATTATTGGCTGGAGAAAGTGGTCATTGAAAGAATAATGGTAAAAATTCCAGTTCCAACTAATCTATTAAAGAGAAAAATATTAAAAAGCTGACTTTTAACAAATTAAGTTTTGTTCAGGTAGCTATTGACATATGGAAGAATTTAGTTTCTAATGAAGTCAGTAGTTTTGTCCTAGATGTCAGTGAAACTATCTACAGTAAGCCCTGCAATCAGCTATGTAAACTCCAAATTACCTTCTGCTGGACACAGGAATAATGAGATGAGCTGTTAATCAAAGTGATAAAATCTGACTTAGTCTAAATGGCTGAAGGCCAATGTTTAATTTTTTTTTTTTTCCTGTTATCTGGATAACATTTGCCAACAGTATTTAAATAATAGTTTGTCTTTTCCAAATGTTTTAACAAATACTGATTACTTTTACTGACTCTCCCCTGAGAAAGGGCAACCCTGGCTACACATACAGGCTGGGGGATCAGATGTTGGAGGCCAGCCATGTTGAGAGGGATTTGGGGGTCTTGCTCTGACTTGGCTGGCTCTGTGTGAGGCTAGGAATTGCACTTCATGATCCTTATGAGTCCCTTCTAACTTAGTATATTCTATGATTCTATGATTCATTTTCAGGCATCTAAAAGAACTGAGTCATCACAAGAAATTTGAATAACATTTGAGAATTTGAATGAGATTTGAAACAGAAAAGATGTAGTAAAAAACACAGATATGGGTTGAAGATTGGATGAAACAGGCTTTGAAACTGAGGTAGATGATGCTATAGTTCAAGGATCAGTATGATAAAAATTTCCAGAAAAGGAATAGAATTATGCAGGAGACTTTAAGTTGAAGGAAAAAAATACATGCAGAAAGGGGGAATGAAAGGAAGGAAGTTGGCTTTAGGTAATCTGTGTTGTAGAGATATTGTCTTTTGCCTCAAAACACAGTGCATAGGATTCACTTACCCAGAACTTCTGGTTTTGTCCATTTTTGTCAGCTAATGCTCCCCACCTGTTGCAAGAGATGGGAACTGTGAGACCTTTGATGCATGTGTTCACATTTTGTAGCTTTAAAAAAGCAACCAGAAATATTTCTCTTAGTGAGTTGTGCTAATACCACTCTCAGAAGACATGTTTAAATAACAGACTCTGTGAATGATAAAAAATGAAGATAAGCATCCTCTAGCCAAACTGCCATTAGAGGCCACAAAAACTTAACACAAGTGCAGTTTTAGTTTGTCATTGCAAAAACCTATTTTCATTGACTGAATCTCTCCTCTGGAGAGCCTGCCAGATGAACTGAACTGAACTGTGTAGGAGTATTGAAATTAATGTGAACACATTTCTTCAATTCAGCAGAAGATCCCTAGGAACGTTTCTGTTAAAGATCTCATCCAACACCTTTACAAAAATAGCTGGTGAGCTGGGACCGAAAATGTTCCCAGCTTTTCTCAGCTTAAATTAAATTGCTGACAACCTAATCTGTTTTATGAGTGGGTGATGACTTGTAAACTTACTTGATGTTTCTTTGACATCTTTCGGGACATGCTAAATGTTGTGGCAATATCCATGAAGCCACAGAAAATACTGTCCCCACCTGACGGGTGATAAGACCCTCATAGTTGTGTGGTTGTAGCTGAACTGCACAGTGCTCAGTTGTTAAGCCTTGCTTTTCCTATGTACCAAGCAGAAGATGTTCCAAGACCATCATCTGGATGTAGCTCAATGAGACAAAGCTGAACTGTACATCTTAGGTAGCTAGATATAAATGGTATGTCTACTGATTGCTTAAAGTACTCTGCCTTGTTTTGCATTTGTACTCTGAATGCTTGTACCTATAAGTTAATACAAATAAACAGAACACCAAAGATGTAAATTTTACAGGTTTTAGCACAGTAGAAAGTTAATTCTACAATGTACAGAATGTCATTGACAGGCTGGATATCAGTGTATATCCCACCACCAGCAAGAGTTTGAGCTATATTTTCAGTGCTCCATTATCACTTTAAAGGCAAGCAGCAAAAATATGATGAGTAATCCCACACTGTGAATGGGGAAATTAGGAATTCTGTTTCATCCTTGTGAAACAATTTGAACAGCCGTGGTGGTATCAGGACCCCTTGGTTAACAGAGAACCTGCAACCAAAGGGGAAAAAAGAGTGAAAATTGGTGACTAGCAGAGAGGTAAAGTCTGGATTACGGCTCCAAGCATAAATTAATGGCTATTGCTCATTAAATGCAAGGAATCATAACAACAACATTGGTCATAATGACCACTGAATGTAATTATAGTTGTTTAAAGAGGTCTCATGATGCTTTTCCTTTATGGTTGGACTCAATGATCCAAAAGGTCTTTTTCAACCTGGTGATTCTGTGTGATTCTTTCAATCACTACATGAAAGCACAGGGATTATTAATAATCTTTGCCATTCCTTTGCCAAATATATTTTAGATATAGTCTGTCATAATAATAAATTCTAACAAAAAAAATATAATAGGCTTTCTGATTTCATATTTGATTCAGATTGATTTTTTTTTCCTCATGACCATTTTACTTCAAAAAATATACATCAGCTGCAGTGTGAAAGTGATATTTACATCAATTTTAAAGACCGAGTAAAAGGGCCTTGAAATTGTATTCATGTATTCCTGCATTCAGGGCTACACATTACCTCTCCCACTCGTTTGAGCAGGATGATGACTAGTTCTTGCAGACTCACATTTCTGTGATTAAATATTTTTCTAACGTTTGTTATTTTCTAAACAAAAAAGTCAACTTCTAGTTTCATACAATGATAGGTGTTTATTGATTCTCAGGAATCTTTCTAAATAGAAGAAAACCTAGAAACAAAAATGCAAAAGGATCTCTTTTTTCCTTAACTATGATATATCCATTAATTTAATGTCATCACTGTCAGACACAGAGGTACTTGACACATCATTTTATCTTACAGTTTAGAAAAAAGAGCTACTTAGTAGTCCATGTCCATGGGCATTCATCCAAACACTCTATTACTACATTAATTTAAAGTATACAAGAGTGCAGCCAGTGGGTCAAGAAAAGTGATTAATCCCTTTTATTCAGGACCTGCCATTCCCTGTCCAGAACACTGAGCCCAGTTTTGGGCTTCCTCACGCAGGAAAGTCATTAAAAGGTTGGAACAAGACCAGCAGGAATCCACTGAGATATTTGTGATCTGGAGCACATGAAGAACAAGGAGAAGCCAAGGGAGCTGGCTTTGTTCAGGCTTTAGGAGAGATCTATCTTTTGTCTTTTGCTTTACAAAGAGGGGAGGGTACAGAGAAGACAGAGCAGACTCTTCTCATACACACAAAACCAATGGTCAGAAGATGACAGTCACCATTTTAAGCAAAGGGAATTGCAATTGGACATAAAGAGGAAAAAAAGTTATTTTATAAGAAAAGAGGTTAGGCACTACTGAAGTGAGAGGTTGAGGAATATCTGTCCTCAGTGCTATCCAAACTCAACCTGAGAAACCCCGTGAACCTTAATTATAAAGATGGCTCTGCCATCTGGGGGATTGAGTAGATGACCCTCAGAGACCCTTTCTGATCTGAAGTATTCAGGGATCTAAGCAACTTGATCTAAGATGGCTCAGCCAATTTAGGGCTCAGTAAGTTGGACCTAACAACTTCTAGCCTTAGTTAGTGTACAGTTTTATGAGTTATTAAATTTTGTATTCAGTGTATAGATTTTGTGTAACAGTTAAATAACTAAGTACACTAATAGGCTGTGATGGGGGAAGTGATTTTGCCTTTTTTTTTTAAGGGCTGCAGTCTAAAGAGCAGATAGCAAAGTTGATTTACTGTCTACTGATAAAAACTATTCTTGGCATCAGAAGCAGGACTTAGCAGGAAAGGTGAAATGGAGTGTCATCTCCATAGATGCTGACCTTTACTGGCAGCAACTGTGGCATTAGGTCCTAGGCCTGCTTACCAAGTCTTTTCTAAAACTTGGCACAGTTTGTTCAGGCTTGTTCCAAAGACTGGCTGAGATTCACCAATCCTCATTTCTCCCAGGCTAAACCACTTCTTAGTCTAAAAAAGCACTCAGCTGTAGTGGAAACAGATGTTGGTTTGTGAACCATGCTCTATATATATTGTTCAATGATGCAGTATTTGTAGCCACATGCCAGTTTGATTGACATTTTGCCTCTGGGAATGAATGCCAGCTCCATCAAGAGCATTTCTGGGGATTTCTTGGCTTATTCATACTAATATACCTTCTAGAGAGGAAGCAATCCTTTCAAAAAATCGTAAGTGGAAAGTGTTTCTGCAGTAGTATCCTTAGGAAAGGAGGACATATATTTGAAAATAGACTTCTCAATTTTTAAAAATAGATTTCTCAGCATAAGTATTGCATTTGATCTTTGCAATTTCTTCTCCCCTTTTCCTGCCTATAAAGTTATACATCAGTATTTTTCATGAGTTCAACCTTACTGATGGAATAAATTCATTCTGTATTGTATCCCTTAGTTGTACCTAGGAAACATGTTATGGCATCCAAGCACCGCTTAGAGTTTAAGCTTAATTTAAGTATCAGTTCCTCAGAGACAACTAATCTCTAAATATCCTTTATTTTGCTTAGCCAGACATCTGAGGAGGTATTTTTCTGAGCTAAAAGAAATATATTAAATCAATAAATAATATTTAGTTCACCTTGAATTTTAAACTGCTATCTACTTGTTTCTGTAAGTGCTCGTTGAAAGATGAGCAGACTCAATGAGAGGATTTTTTTTTTAATTATCACATAATACTTAGTAATCTGAAAATAAATTCAGAGGAAATGTTAACTTTCTAAAACTCTTAGCCATTCACTAGGCTACGAAGATGATTAAAGGGCCTGGAGCATCTCCCCTATGAGGAAAGGCTGAGTAAATTTGGACTGTTCAGCCTTGAGAAGAGAAGACTAAGGGGGGATCTAATTAAAGATTATAATTATCTGAAGCAGGGGATGCAGGGGGAATCAGCCAGCCCCTTTTCAGTGGTCTGTGTGAACAGGACAAGGGGCAATGGCTGCAAGTTGGAGCATAGGAAGTTCCACACCAACATGCAGAACTTTTTCCCAGTGAGGGTGACAGAGCCCTGGGACAGGCTGCCCAGGGAGGTGGTGGAGTCTCCATCTCTGGAGACATTCAAGACCCGCCTGGACACCTATCTGAGTGATATGTCCTAGGGAGCTGCTTTGGCAGGGGGGTTGGACCCGATGATCTCTCGAGGTCCCTTCCAACCCCTACGATTCTGTGATTCTATGATTCTATGAATAGCAACTGGACAGCATCTTATTTCAAGAATTAAGAAAATCTTGTTTCGATAGAGTCAATAACATGTATGTTTCTCTACATAGACAAGACTCTGTACAAAAATCTTTTCTTGAATCTGGGTAATCATCAAGATTTTACTTTTTTATTTGCTACAGATTTTAAAATAAGGATTGGTCACAAAAGTTAATTCATTAATAAATTAAAAAGTAGTTCTCGTGAAACATTCTGTGAGTAAAAAGTAACCTAATATATAATTCATAGCAACTGTGGAAACTGATAGCATTCCAGACCACTTTCCCTGGAGCTCAAAGAAAATGTTGATTGGTCCCACAAAACCTTCAAAACCAAAATTAAAAATATAATTATTAGAAGTATAATCCTGAAGTAGCTAAATAAGTCATTGGAATTTAAAAGCCATGCCACCCACTTCTCTCCCAGACAAATGAAAGATCTGTGCAGATTATGAAAGGCACTACTAGCACAAGGTTATTATTAATCAATGAACATTTTTGCTTGAGGTAGACTGTAGAAAAAAGAATATATAGTTCCTTTAAAATATTTCCAAAAACGTGGTGAATACAGTGTACTACTGTTTTACGGGTCTCCTCTGAGATTTAAGCAGTACCTTGGCATTATTATCCTTTAATGTAAATGTTAATTTCAGAACTGGAATAGGGATTTGTCTTTTTCCTGACAGTAAAACTCTATGAGATTTAATTCAAGATTAAGATAGCTAAACATATGTGTCCCACAGCATCAAATAGAGTGTATTGGAATCCATTCACTCTGCTAAATGTAGGTGTCTAGAGCTATTTGAGATGCCTTAGGTTGCCTGAGAAATCTGCATGCTTCTGGCAGATGTGACAGAGCACCTATGAGACATCCATGTCCTTTTGTAGACACAGCCAGATGGGAAGCTCTTCTTACTTCTGGTAGCACCAAATACTTGTGCAGGGGAATTTACAAGCAGTTGTAGCTGAGTTGCTATCCAGTCCCCACTGACTTTGTTGACTAGATCACCTTCTCTTTGATGAGAAGTTGATTACGTACCATGTCATACCTGCCTGAATTACAAATTGAATCCTGACATAATAATTTCCTATTGGGAGTTGAGATGAGCAAAGGAAAAGACTGGGAATTATTAAGAAATATACAGTCAACAATGTGTTAGCATGGGAATCAGCAGACAATAGAATGCATCAGATTCCAGAACTACACAACTGTAACACATGATTTCGGAATAGATGATGAAGTGAATTAAGACATTACACACTGAAGGACTTGAATTCTATTCAAGTTGAACTATTAGGGATAACACAGAAAATGTAGAGAATAGGGTAAAATTATCATAATAAACAACTTGGAAATCACAGTTCTGATATATGCCTCATTTTTCACAACACAGCACAACAATATAGACACTGCAGTTTGGTTGAACATTAAACGAGGAATATATATTGTGGTGAAAAGGTTGTTAAACTAATCTGGGATGCATTTTATGGTCCCTCATGGCTTGGAGCAATAGCTAGTTTAGGGACCAACAGATTGGAAGGAAAAATGACACTGCAGTAAATATTTCCTGTAAAACAACTGTGCCTTGGAGTTTTAATTGTTGAACAGAACCCTTGTGTGCTCAGCATTGTAAGTGAAAATGATTTAATAGAAGAGTAAATCATGTTGCCATTATCTGCTTTCAGAAAGTAATCTTTACAGAAAAGAAATGGGAATCTATTCAAGAATTTGAGAGGTAGACTAGAAGTTAAAATCAATGGAATTTAATAAACAATTGTTTCTACTTCCTAAAAAAACCCAAAACCTATTATACTTTCAGAGTTGTTAGCAGATACAATTTCTTTAAGACAGCCAATATTGTGTCTCCTACAGTTCTTTCTCTGATTTTGTTCCCAAGGTCCTGTAGTTCATGCAACCAACGTAGTCATTACCAATTTTTCCTAAAGTAGACCTATCTAAACCACATATTCCTAACTAATGACATCCTAACCTTGTTGAAGGTAACTGGAGATCTCCAGTGTCTCCAGGGAAGCCAAGGTCTTGGAAGATACATGTCATAATGAACAGCAAATTACACATGAAGTCTGTTTTAGGTATGTTCTCCTTTAAGGAGAAAGAAAGAAAACCTTAGTAGTTAGGATTAAAAATAGGCAGGATCATGTGTGTTTTGAGCGAAGAATTATACAGTGTGTGACTGGAGCACTAGATTAGATCTGGTAAATCACTGCTAGGAATAAAAAGAGCAACAGTAACAGGTATTTGTGTGACACATTGAGAAAAGAATAAGTCAAAACATGTAGACACTAAGAACATAGACATGTATAGGGCTCTAATGCCAAGCAGAAATAGAAAATAAGTGTCATATATCAGTCTATAGATAGAATAAGGGAAAGAAGTCCAAGAAAGAAAACATCGAGAAAAAATACCACAGAAATGAAGTAACTTAACTCGAATTAGTTCCCAGGTGGAAATGACAGAGACTTAAAAGTGAATAGACATATTCCTGGACAAAACCCATTAGAGAATAATATTACATTTTCTGGAAGATAACCAAAATAAGCTAATAGCCCTTTTTTGTCTCTTGCTTTCGTGATTATTCCATCTTGATATTTACTCCCAATGAATGACATTTCAAAAGCAAGCAGATGCCAGACCTCATTGCTCACAGAGACAAGGAATCTATTAGGGTTATTTTTACAAAACTTTAGACCACTAATGTCCCCACCTTTGGTATTTTTAGGGAAAGCTTATAACATTACCTCCTCCAAAATGTCCATTTTTACTAAGAAGAAAAAGAAGATATTTTCAGGAATAATTATGGAGAAGGTCTGTCTATCAATTACTGAAAATTACTTTTAAAAGGGGTTTTTCTTCTGTCTGACGAAAATATACAGTAAGAAATACACCACTTAGCTTTTCCAAAAGAAGCCATCATGATCATCAATCAAAAATAACCTTGAATAAAAGGAAGCAATTATACCAAATGGCATTCAGTCCCCTTCAGGAGAAAAGTAAGCAGGGTTCTTCCATTTACTCAACGGAAACCAGCTCCAGCTGACTCTGTAAGGAGAATTCTGGTGCTCTTTCAGATAAAAGGATGAATACTTGTGTGCTTCTATAAAAAGATTTTCATAATTTTGTGTGCAGTTTTATGTAGAAGAGGCACCTTAGCTGTCCTTTTCAGTAATAACTTTCCCTTGATATGAACTCTGTACATGTAGACTCTGAATGCACAACACTGCCTGGCAGTTAAAAAACTAGAATATGGAGACTTCTTCCACAGAATGGAAATTGGTTTGTTTGAACATATCCTAGTTTCATTTTCAAGAAACCTCATCACTACAACAAAAGTGGACTTCTTGAGAGAAGTGTAAAGAAGATTTTCATGAAAAAAAAAGGAGTTGATAATTAAACATCATTGAATAAAACAGCTAAAAAGCTAGAAATGCGACCTAAAAAACCAAAAAGGGTTACCAAGAGTGGCTTCAAAAACTGAGGTCTCTTGTAGGAACACCAGAAACTAGTTTCCAGCATGCTTACATTCAGCTTCGTAGATAAAATGCTGCTAACAGCAAATACAGCAAAGGCATCTAAATAGTGTGCTAAATAATATTACATAAACAGACTCCTTAAGACTGAATACATCAACAAAAAAAGAAATAAAGCCTTCAGAGCAAAGAAGTATGACAGGTCCCTTCCAACCTTACACGTTTTATAGAATCATAGAATGTGATAGGTTGAAAAAGGACTTTTAAAGGTCATCTACTCATGACCCCTGCATTAAGCAGGGACACCCTTAACTATATCAGGTTCTAGATCAGATCTCAAGTTGTTGATCACTGCAGATCTGTTGATGTTAGTGGAAGTCAGTGCTTTGCATTAACCACAGTTAAATAATGTACTTATATAGATCTTATTGCTAGAACATCAATGTTCTAGCAATGAGCATTCTGCATCATCTAACTTCTGCCATTCAACAATTTGTATCTAGAACAGACTTCTCACATACTGGCAGGCCCCATCTACCAGTCAAAACTACACAAACAGCAAAATACAATTTTAAATCACTCTTGCAAATTTTTTTCAACTTCAACTCACAGTTGCAGTTTCCAAGTTATGCAGTTTGTAGATTGAATATTGGATTCACTGACATCACTGGCAAAACTCCAAGATTTACAGAAATAAAGCTAAGATTTGTCTCTGTTTTGTTTGCCTGTTTGCATGCAATGGTTCCTCCCTGTCTTTAAAGAGTGGGGGTGCATAGAAGACAGGAATGTTTCACATCCTGTCTTCACAGACAGAAGCAATGACTTTGTTAAAAAACAGCATACATGCAGGATGTATAAAGGAAACACATGCATTCCGTTTTTAAAGTTATGGTCTGTACTCATAGTTTGTTTGGGGGTTTTTTTGGTTTGTTTTTTCTTCCAAGTATTTTAATTTATATTAACTTCTGCATTCACAAGGTCTTCAGGTCAAATAAGATAACTATATAACCTCCAATACAACCACAGCATAAACTTAGAATATTCCAGTTGGAAGGGACCTACAGTGATTATCTAGTCTGCCTGCCTGACTACTTTGGGGTTGACCAAAAGTTAAAACATTGTTAAAGCGGTGAGAGCCTTGGGGCATTGACTTTCTCTCCAGGAAGTCCATTGCAGTGTCTTGGTTACCCTCTTGGTAAAGAAATGCTTCCTCATGTCCAGACTAAACCGCCCCCAGTATGACCTTAAACCTTTCCCACGCATCTTTCCAGACAGCAGGAAGAAGACCTCAGTACCAACCTCTCCATTTCTCCTTACAAAGCTCTAAAGAGCAATGAGGTTGCCCCTCAGCCTCCTTCTCTCCAAACTAGACAAAACAAAGTCCTCAGACGTTTCTCACAGGACGTGCCTTCCTGCCCTTTCACCAGTTTTGTTGCCTTCCTCTGGACACAGTAAAGAACCTTCACATCCTTAAACTGTGGGACCCAACACTGCACACAATACTTACTCAAAGTGAGGCCGCACCAACACTGAATACAGCTGATAATAACCTTTTTTGACTGTTTGGTTATGATGTGTTTGATGCACCCGAGTGCACAGCTTGCTTTTTTGGTTGTCAGGGCACATAAACCATGGGATTTCCACAGTTATATGTTTAATGAGATACTTGTGACACTTTCTATCTCTGACAAAATATGCTGGTGATCAAATAAGGCTTGGTGAAGTTCAAATTCATCCAATTCAGCTTTAGGGAACTGAGAAGCTTGGATTAGGAAAAGAACCACTCTGCTTTCAAGAGAGAAGGATGCCTCCTGAAGAAAATTCATCCCACCTGAGTGCTGACCACAATCAGTGCTAACGAACTGGACTCATTTGTCTCTGATACTGTTTTCTATGTAGGGACTGCAAATTTACTGTAACCACGCTGGTCAAATAAATGATGAAATGTCTTAGATAAAGATAGTCTTCCCATAGACCATATAAGCACAGCAACAGGTTACAAAGATTACTTGGTCCCTCTCATCTTGATCGGATTTATTTTAATACCAAAGTTCTGCTTTTTTAAAAGGCTCACAGTACCTTCTTCTGCAGACAAAAGGAATGGGACAGAAATACACGCAGTCTAAAATTTTTCATCTCACTTTCTTCCTTGGACATGGTCATAAAACTGCCATAATGCTACTAAACAAAAAAGGTATAACTATTACAGGTTATGTACTATTCTTAGTACTGTAATACAAAATCCTTGTACCGTTCAAAGACTAGGCTTTCCCTCTGCTCAATTAGCCAGCAGTTTAGCTCTTATTCTTTAATTACAAGCCATTGGAGGTCAATGACTCCAAGTCCAGATGGAAGACTGTGACAAGTGGTGTTCCTCAGGGATCTGTGCTGGGACTGGTGTTGTTTAATATCTTTATTAATTATATTGACAGTGGGATTGAGTGAATCCTCAGCAAAGTTGCTGATGACACCAAGCTGAGTGGGGAGGTTAATGTGCCAAATGCCATGCAGAGGGACCCAGACAGGCTGGAGACGTGGGCCCAGGTGAACCTCATGAGGTTCAACAGAGCCAAGTTCAGGGTCCTGCACCTGGGTTGGAACAATCCCTGTTATCCATACAGATTAGGAGATGATGAGCTTGAACGCAGCCTTGAGGAAAAGGACTGGGGAGTACTTGTGGATGAGAAGCTGGACATGAGCCACCAACATGCATCTGCAGCCCAGAAGGCCAATCACATCCTGGGCTGCATCAAAAGAAGTGTGGCCAGCAGATCAAGAGAGGTGATTCTGCCCCTTTGCTCTGCTCTGGTGAGATCACACCTGGAATACTGTGTCCAGCTTTGGAGGCCTCAACACAAGAAGGGCATGGACCAGATGGAGCATGTCCAGAAGAGGTCCACAAAAATTGTCAAAGGGCTGGAGCACCTCTCCTATGAAGCCAGGCTGGGAGAGTTGGGCTTGTTCACCTTGGAGAAAAGAAGACTCTTAGGGGACCTTATAGCAGCCTTCCAGTACCCAAAAGGTACCTATAAGAAATCCAGGGAAGAACTGTTCACGAGGGCATGTAGCAATAGGATGAAGGGTAACAGTTTTAAACTAGAAAAATGGAGATTTAGGTTGGATATTAGGAAAAAGATCTTCAATTTGAGGGTGATAGATCACTGGAACAGGTTGCCCAGAAAGATAGTGGAGGCTCCATCCTTGGACATATTCAAGGTCAGACTTGATGGGGTTCTGAGCAACCTGATCTAGAGAAGATGTCCCTGCTTACTGCAGGGGGGTTGGACTAGATGACTTTTAAAGGTCCCTTCCAACCTAACTCATTCTATGATTCCAAGAAGACAGTTGGGGTCACTCACTAGTGCTCTTCATGAGATAAAACTTCTTAGAAAAATCTTGCTGGAACTTGAAACTACTGTTTTGCCTGGAGTTTTCAGCATGAGACATGAGTTAATTTATTAGTGAGTAAAGAAGTAAATCATTCCCACAAATATATTGTTATGAACTATATATGTCTCATTAATTTAACTGCATGAATCATCAAACACTTATCGTTTCACCATGATATTCCAATGTCTTTCTCTTTGCTGTAAAATATTTTTGGATGCTGTTGTTTAATTTTTAAACAACAATATCTGATGTTGATATTTTCCTGAAAGAAAAAGTGAAGTCACTCAAGGTTTCTTTAGTCAAGAAGAAAAGTATTTGGGTCATGACTTTTGGTGATTTAAGTTGTTGCTCTTTTGTTTATAACCTGAGTCTAAGCTTGAGTGAGGACAAGTGAACAGGAAAATGAAGAGAAAAACAGTGTCCTCAAAAACAAAACCTGAGAAGTTGCTAATACTAGTCACTGGTATCTTTTTTAAGCCTTTGGACTTTACACAAGTGAGTCATTTAATTGTATATTAAACCTTAGAGTGCTGTTGCTCTGTCTGGCTATGCCCTCAGCAGTAAAACACAAGTTTTTGCCTCACGTGTCAATTTTATTTCCATTAGTATGGCTTTTTTTGTTAAGAAATATTTAACCAATGTTTTTTCCCGGCATAGATGTTTCAATGCCATTTAATCTGCTGCACTATTGAATTTAAAGCTTCCAGTGAATCATTGATAAAAATAGAGGGGAAATGTGTTTCCAGTTAATATACAACTCTCAACATCCTCTTATGAAAGTCCTTTATCATTCTGAGCACCTTCCAAACAACTAAAAAGCTCTCTTCTTCATGAAACGGTATCTAAGCATTTAATAAAATTATCCCTGTCCCCTCCAAGCCTTGAAGTGACAGTCCATAGGTTTGATTGTAGCCAAAGACTTGGGGCTTTTGGGGCCTCTCAAAATTTCAGTGTCAGATCAGCAGATACGTTTTTTTCAGTTGTCCTGTTTTTGTGTGGGATAGCGTTAATTTTCTTCCTAGTAGCAGGTACAGTGCTGTGGTTTGGGTTTAGAATGTTAATAAATAATAATGTTAATAAAACAGTGATATATTGGTTGCTAGGTAATATTTACTACAAATACAGGAATGTTCATCTTCCTATACTGCCCACCGGTGTGCTGGTGCACAAGAAGGGGCACAGAAAGGACAGCTGACCAAATTGGCCAAAGGGATGTTCCATATCATATGACATCACGCTCAGCGTATAAACTGGGAGGAGCTGACTGGGTGCCAGTGTTGGAGTATAAGGGAAAGGCAATTGATGTCATCTACCTGAACATGTGCAAAGCATTTGACACTGCCTCGTACAACATCTTTGTCTCTAAATTGGAGAGACATGGAATTGGTGGATGGATCACTAAGTAGATAAGGTACTGGTTGGACGTTCACACTGAAAGAGTTGCACTCAGCAGCTCAATATCCAAATACAGACCAGTAACAAATGATGTTCCTTAGGGGTCAGTATTGGATGTGACCAGTGCTGTTTAACATCTTTTTCAACAACATAGACTGTGGGATCAAGCATGATCTCAGCAAGTTTTCTGACATCAAGCTGTGTGGTGTGGTTGACATGCTGGAGGGAAGGGATGCCACCCAGAGGGACCTGGACAAGTTTGAACTCATGAAGTCCAACAAAGCCAAGTGCAAGGTCCTAGCAAAATCTGAAGCACAACTACAGGCTGGGAAGGGACTGAATTGAGAGCAGCCCTGGGGAGAAGGACTTAGGGGTCTTAGTGGATGAAAAACTCAATATGAGTCAGCAATGTGTGCTTGTGGTGCAGAAAGCCAACTGTAGCCTGGGCTGCATCAAAAGAAGTATGACCAACAGGTTGAGGAACGTGATTCTCCCACTCTACTCTGCTTTCATGAGAACCCAACTGGAGTATTGAATCCAGCTCTGGTGTCCCCAGAGTAAGGACATGGACCTGTTGAAGCAAGTCCGGAGAAAGACTCTGAAGGTGCTCAGGGGGCTAGGAAGAAATTATTTACTGTGAGAGTGGTGAGGCACTAGCACAGGTTGCCCAGAGAACCTGTGGCTGCCCCCTCCCTGGCAGTGTTCAAGGCCAAGTTGTATGGGGCTTTTGGCAGCCTGGTATAATGGAGGGTGTCCCTGCCCAAGGGAGTGGAGTTGGAACTGGATGATCTTTGAGGTCCCTTCCAACCCAAACCATTCCATGACTGTATGATTCTATGATCTGAGAGATAAATCTTCTACTAAGTTTATATTTTGATTTTAATTCAGTCTAATTTTATTATTTAGAGATCTTGAGACAAAGATGACAGTTTCCCATGTCATTTTTCAGACATTAGTCTTCTCTAACAGAATGCAGCTGAAATATTTTTTTTCTGAAAAATTTGTTTTCCTTAGTCCCACATGCCATTTGCAGTTTCATCATGCTTCTTTAGCTTGTCTACATTCTGGTGTTATTAAGATTCATAATTATATCTGTATATACACATAGATCTATGCATGTGTCGGTGTGCATATATACAAACATACATATGCAAGACTTTCTGAAGATACTATCTTACAATAAATATGTACCGGTCAGGTGGTCATTTTGTTTTAAGGTATTTTATGATGCCATTTGTTTCAGACTCTCCAGTCATTTCTCTGTGTAACTACTTAGTGATTTAATAAATTCACCTATGCATACTCCCTCCATGTCAAAGAATAAAGCCCCATGGTGTGTGCTGTAATTCAAGTCTATGCATCGTTAGATACTTGCCATATTAATATAGTGGTACTGGTCTACAGTTGGGGGGAAATCCACTAGTGTATTATACACAATCTTCTACAGCAGCTTCAGTCCTGGGTGTGTGTTATTGTGGATTAAAAGGCTGTGCATCTACACCTCTTTCCAATGCCCCCAAAAACATGAAAATGAACCAACAGCAAACTTATGTTGGGAACCAACAGTATCCTACCTCTGACAGAGAAACCTTTGGGTTCCAAAATGGACCTTAACATTTTACTACGTTCTTGACTGGTAGAAGAAACGAGTAAAAGAATACACTTTACTCACCCAAGGAGTTTGACTGAATGAGTTTTCGATTTAGATCCTGCTTTCTGTGAGTGTCTGTAGATTCCCTCTTTGTAAAGGAAAAAATCCTCATACACATTCATTATAGCTAAAAAACAATGGGGAAAATCAGCAGTCAGTAAATATTGCTCCTATTTTGATTTGCTCCTTGCAGTTACCAGTGAGATTTTTGCTGTGTGTTGGACTGTGTAAGTGTACTTTGTAATTACACTAAATTCACTAATTGCTCAGAAGTTCCCTGCTGTGAGTGAGCCCAGGCAAATATCCAACAGAAATGTCACAAAGGTCTCTTGTCAAGTTAATTGGGTTTCCCTGTCATGGAAACTCCTAATCATGAACTTCTTCCAATACAGTAAGAAGAAATAATGCCTCATGTAGGCTTCAATGCATTTTCTCAATTCCAGTAAAATACAATTCTATGGAAAAAAATCTCTTCAAGGTTCATGTATACAATCCTCGGTTCTGACAAACACCTGCGTATTCAGGCATTTTACAGAGAGAGTTCATTAAGTACACAGCAACTGCCTTGTAGAGAACTGGATTGTACGTATCAATACATATTCATCCTGTTTTTCAGCTAAAAGCAGAAGAAAAAAGCCCTTTGTGCCCATAAAAATGAAAGGCCAAGGAGTGGATAAACTGCGCAAGAAAATTATGATTTGCATTTTATATCTATTAATTATTTCCTGGGAATATCATTCACTTGTTTTTCAAGAAAAATGCTTTGAGTTTCTTTTCTACAGTTGTTCTGCCGCCTTAGTACCATTTGCTTTGCCGTATGATGGGCTACCACATCCAGAGAAATGAAAATATTTTTCAGATCTAGATTACCTTTAGATTCCCGTGAATCACAAGCTTAACTCCAACTCACTTCTAGCTTATGGTTTTAACACTTAGACTGCCACACAGCTTGGAGTAGGAGAAACGGTGAAATCCATTTCCCTAAAGTCTTGCATTTTGTGAGTCCCACAAAGTGCAAGTTTCATGGACCGTATTTATGAGGTTGAAGTATTTATGACATATGTGCCTGGCATAGATTTGCAGTATCCAGGAAGGAAAGCCCATCCTGCAGTTTATTCTGTCTGGCACACTTTCAAATACCTTTTTCATACCTGAATATTTTCATAAAGTCAAAGCAAAATATCTGTATTTACAGCCTCTTGGTCTCAATCATACTTGGCTGAAAACAGAAAATATTCACAAATTTCAGGGGATGGAAAAGAACAGCTCAAAACATGGTCAAATGGTCCCATATGCACAGGATACCTGGCTAAAAATGTAGTTTGCTAATGACACTCCACACATAAAAAACATATGCAGAATAGCAACACATGGGGAATAAGCATCCACGATGCTACCTGGGTGGCAAGTCTGGGGGAGAACTATATGAATTAAATCAGGAAAAAACAGTTAAATGTTTTCAATTAATAATGTTAGAGCTACTGCTGAGTTGGCCACAGAACCACAGCTCACACATATTAACAGCAATAGACCAAGTGGAAAATAGAACTAGCTTTATTCTTGGTTTCTAGCTGCAAGCTCAGGACTGTTGGAGTTCTCTGCAAAGGCTTCTCCCATTCCCATATTCCCAGGCTCACCAGTGTATGGAGGCAGCAGCTTAAGTCCTGTGGATGTCCTTGTACCACTACATAAAATACCAGCTTTTGAGGTTTCTGAGCTGCAGAGCAGCCTGTGGAAGGGGAAATTTAAAGTGGTACAAGAGAATAGAAAGGAGGAAGAAGACTCCCACTGGCCTTAGTCCAGTTGAGGGTGTCAGCAGAGAAGCAAAGGGGACAAGTCATTCAATAAACTTACTGTAGAGGAGGCAAAGAAAAAGGGGTGAGTGCAAGGACTGCAAAATTCACTTCTCCCACAGGAAGTTTAAGATTACAGGATCCTATCTGTCATTGAGCTGAGACAGGAGAAGGTAGTTTCATTTCTAAACCACATTGCTCTTTGAAATCAAGGTCTATATGTTCATTTTCAGGAAGCAATTTATTCTTTATCAGCAACTCTAAATCAAACACACGTTCTTGGCTCTGTGAAGCCATACCTAAATTATTTCCACTTAAATGAAATAGAAAATTTTGAAGTGTGTTTCCAGAATAACTTTAGTCGACATAAGAAAATTGTATCTGTGATTCCATATAATATCTACATTTATGTGTCTGTTTGTATATATGTTTGCACATATTTGTATATATATGTAACTATATGCACTTATGTACATGTATATACTCAGCAATTAGGAGCTAAAGAACGGTGTGGTATTTGGAGTTTAGTAGGCTGGGTACATAAAGTGTAGAGTGGACAAACAAGTAATTCAAAATCAAGCCCTGAGATATTTTTATTTATTCAGTGACTTTGTCCTTGCGTGGACTATGACTTGGACAGGATGAGATGATCACTCTCCAGCAGCCAACTGTGTTCTCTCCCACACAGAAGAGATTTTGCATTTTCCCAAATGAATAGATTAATTATTAATGAATAAGAACAGGTAGCAATTTTCATAAGGTAGCCTGTAGCTTATGCACGAGCTATGTCTCAGTCATGCTGAGCTGTCAGACCTATGCATATAAATGCGGCAGATGCATTCCACTACGGATTCCTCAGCATAACACTCTTAAATAAGAATTTCTGTCTCAAAGACATAAAAAGTTATACAAAAAACCCTAAAAAGTGGTTGCTACAAAAGGAATTAAGTGCAGCACTGCACATTGATGCAGCCTGGTGCTTTCTCCAGATCTTCTTCTTGTGTCTGCAAACTAAATATCCCTTTTGTTCCAAGAACATGATAGCTGAAATTGTATTTTATGGTCAAAACTTTGACAAATTGCCAAGAATACGTTAGCTTTTCTTTGATTGAGACTGACTAATGTGACAGGATTGTTTTCCTACATCAGTGCTATAACTATCAAAGTATTTCCAAAAGTCCATTAAAAAGAAGACGAATGAGCAATATTAGATCATAGGCTTGAATGTTTTCAAAGCGTTAATGAAACTTCACTTTATGTTTATTTCAAAATAGATTTTTAAAAAAACCTATCATTTCATCATTGGCATCTGAAAGTGATAATTGCTCAGTTCCTGTACTACATAAAACACTGACATGTCAAAGAAACTTGAAAGCTGTATAATAGAAAGTTTCCTGCACCTACTGTTTCACAATTGTTAAAAAATACGTATTCTGCTTAACTTTGAATAGGCACAAAAACCCAAGAACATTCATCATCAAACAGGATGATATTCTGTACCATGATCTCAATAGGATTTTGAATGCTTTCCAGTCATTTAACATTACTTAGTACATTAAACAAGACTGGCCATAATTACTTTATAAGTTCTTGAGGAATGACAAGTGAATGAATAATGGAAAAATCTCTTTCAGTAGTTGAAGATCATTTGCAGGATGTTTTGGGAAAAAAAATAGTGTGATATGGGAAAAAAAATAGTGTGATGTGGTTTTAAATTAGGATTGTGCTCTGATTACTTTTGTAGTACAGGAAGATTTAAGAGTGAATTAGTGCCAAAGTATTGGGTCATAACTGTGCCTCATTTAAAAATCTCATTATAGTGAAAAAGAAAAAAATTGAAAGTGAGTTTGCTCAGTGGTATGCCGTCTCAGTTATACACTCTTCTTCAGATATTGATATTCCACATATAATATTACCTGAACCAGACACTTGGTCTGAAAAAGCAGCGACTTTAAAAAAAAAAATCATAAGAACTAGTGAGTGCTTAAAACAGAACATAAAAGAAGGTTCAATATAGATTATTTTCCATTGAAGATTTAGCACTGACGGATTACTCCAGCAAACTGTGTGTGCCTGACCTACAAATATAATACTAGAGAGCAGTCTGAAATTTTATCTTGAGGATCCTATTTTTTTCAATTTTCTTAAAATTGACAGAAAATACTGTATTCACTTCTAGATCAAATGCAGCATGGGAAAGAATATTTTCCTTGAGCAAACAAACTTGGGCCAAACAGAGAAGACTGATAATATTGATCTTGTTAAGTCTGAGCTTCAGATTAATTTCAACTTTCCACATAAAGAGCTTTAAGAAGTAATTTGAACTCCATGATACACTGAAATGAATTAAATCTAATAATCAAGAGCATTTAAATAATAAATTGGATGTTATCATCATTTGTTATATAATTGAGGGCAATAGAAATGGAGAAACTCCCTGAAGTGAAATGCTTTGGTTCTGCATCGGCTGTCCATCCAAGAGAGGTGGACATCCTTCACATTGACCTTTCCCCATTGTCCCAAACCCCACATCCCTCGACGTCTTCAGTTGCACTGTCCTAAGGTGTAAGCAGGAACCTGCATTTTCAGGTCCTTCCAGCACCATCCATGGCTACAACTGGAGACTGTTCAGGCTAAACTCCTTTGCAATCCCTCACTCCCTGCTGAAGTCTATTTCTCTGAAAGGTCTGGGGTCTTTGTTGTAAGGCTCAGTAGAAAACTTCAAAACTGATAGCCATTCACAACCAACAACAGCCTTTGGGCCAGAAAAGGGGAAATTTTGGGAGTATTCCCAGCAGTGAATGCTTTGTTGGAGGGCCCATATACCACAGCATTGCCTTCAGAGCAATTTTTCAACAAATCCAGCTCAAGGTCATTGTCCTCAATATGGGCTCTGATGCAGTATAGCTGCTTTTAAGGACATTACTTGCCCACCGAAGGTCCCAAGATGACCTATGGTGCATATACCTGTTTTATTCACAGTAGAATGCAATTTTTGTTTTCCAATATTTGGTACAAGGACATTGCAAAATTTATTTCAGGAGTAAAAATAATACTGTCATATTCAAAACTTACCATACCTTGCACTGGTCCTTTGTCCATGATTTCTTTCATTATATCGGTTTCCTGAGGGAAGGTGAGAGCAGCAGCACAGAGGGCAAGGGGAGATAGATAATACATTCTGTCAAATAAAATTAAAGCTCCTACTAATTTATTATTGTGTACATATAATCATATATTTTTATATATGTGTATATATATATATACTCCATATACCATTGCACTTGCATTTCTACTGGTGAATAATTGGTTTACCAAATGAAAAAAACCCTTCAGAAACATTTTTATGCACATTTATGACTGCATAATACTTTCTTTGCTATCTCTAATTTCTGTATGACCACAAAGCAGCACCTTTAAAGAGATGATGTAAAACTGAGAAACTATAAAGAATTTAAATTCTTCTGAAAATACAAGGGAAAATCACAGCTCTGATCTTCCAGTAAAGTGAACATATTTCCATATGCCAGATAATTTTTAAGCTGCAAAGGAGAAAAATGGACAAGAAAATAGATGAACTGAATGAACTTACTTTTGAGGAGACTCTATAGTGGGAGGCACACCTGTATAACCGATTGGATTCTTCTAAAGCATTGGGACATGGCCCATTTGTATAGTTTTTTCCATATTCACTTGACACATAACAGTGATTTTCATCTGATGGCTCCAGGTGATTATTCCAAAATGATGGATAACAAGCATAAGATACAACCCTGTTCAATATTGAAAAAAAGGCACAAAACAACCAAAGCCCATTAGAAGCATGCTTAAATATTTTTGAGGTTTTATTTCAAGTTTTTAACTGTTTTAAAACTGTAAATTTACAGGGTCCCTCTTTCTTCAGAAGTGTGAATGTCTCACATACTTAGTTAGAAGACATTCGCTGCAATTCATATACATCATGTTTATGATGGAAGTTTCAGTTGCAGCAGGCCTTTGGAATACTGGAAAATGTGTTTCAGCTCTTGTCCTAGTACATTCGCCTCATTAATGATGCAAGAAAATTCAAACTGAGTAAGATCAATAAATGGGCAATACTGCAAACAGGATCTGTTTTGCAAAATCAGCCTGTGAAATGGGCATATTTGCAGCAGATGGGTTTTTTTAAGAGAAATTAACCATTTACTATTTTTATCTTTATTTTTCTGTAGGAATTCTGGTGAGAAGTTACAGGTCTTTTTATTTCTTTTAGTGAACAAGTCTCAGACCTATTTTTCTGATAAAACAGAATATTTTCTCACATTTTGAATATTTGTTGAGATTTAAAAAAAATTTATATTCACTCTTTAAAGATTTGTGTAAAAAAAATTGGTCTCCTGTTGGCATATGAGTAAATATGTTCATTCTTCCCAAGAAAGGTACAGTTCTCTGATTAATAACAATAGCTGAATTGATACTACCAACAAAGTTCTGGAGTACACTACTTGAAATACTTGGGACAGAAGTACAAATTAGTATACAGCCTTGGAAGATGTTAAACACTGAGCTTTGATAAGTTAATGAAAAATTCAACTGTAAAGCAGTAGTGGGGAAAGCATTTTGACAGAGGCTGATGGCTTGGTTCATCCATCTTGATTCACAGCGGGAAAAAAATTCCAAATTCTCTGGAGTGATGCTGGCAGGAGAGACTTTGCCCAAGTTTTCGAAGTACATGGCAAGGAAAACGTGAGTCCAGATAAGGATCAGAGAGATGGTAAAATTGCAATTACTTATTGTAATTTTATAATTTTATTATTTTTCAGTAACATCCAAGTTTTTATGCTTACAAAGATGTCATGATTATGGATAAGTAATTGTTTTATCTGTTGTTTTCATTTTCCCATCACACTGCTCTTGACAAGGTTAAACTCCGAGACAGTATCCAGAATAAGGTTGAAAGACAGTTGGCTCCTGGTTATTGGCAGTGGTTAACATCCCAAGGAAACTAAAATGTCATATTATGCCATGATATCACAGGGGTATGTGTCTGGACTCTATAGCTCCTAAAAAAACCCTCTGGCTATTTCTTAGGAAAGCATATACTTCAAAATGTTTTCTAAATGTTTGAGGTTTTGGTCACCAATGAAATTTTTCCTACAACTCATTATAGATTTGCATTACAGCTTTCAATGTCATGGTTTTATTGTTTATCTACAGGAAATATGATTCATTTTTAACAACTTTAAATTAAATTCTATGTCCTACATAGGTGATCATTTCAAAATACTAAGTCAGTTCATCACTGGGCAGTTCCTATTCCAAGAAAGATTTCAAAACTCACAAAAATCCATGAATCATGGAAGGAAAGGTGCAACAACAAATGTGTGAATTTTATTTATTGTTTTCCATGAAACAAAGACAAATGTCTGAATAACAAAATTTCATCTGTGACACTGTAGTTGCAAGCTTCAAAGACTTGTAGGCATTTAACACTGATGTTGTCAGTGGAGTGATTGTAGAGGAGCTGTGATAACTCACCTGAGACTTAAACCCATGCTAATTTTGGATTTGAAAATCTCCAAAGTGCTAAATCAAAGGAGCTTTGAAGCACAGGTTAAGAACCCTCATTTCATCCACAAAGGGAGAAAGGCAGTGAAAATAAGTAGTTTCAAGTAAAGGTAAGGAGGAGTTTTAATACTTTACTCTGGCAATGCATCAAATGAACCACTTTTTTATACAGTGGCTTATTCTTTGGCCATTCTGACAGTTTAACTAGCTGAACATCTTTTTTACTTCAATAAACTAAAGAAAAGCATATATTTAAAATATACTTAGGACCTCAAATAACAGCACTCTAAATCTTCCACTTATTGTTTTATCCTTTCTAAGAGATATTGCTACATCCTAGTTTTCTGCAACATACTGCTAGATGTTTCCAAAACAATATACACATATCTGCCACAAAGGCCTATCAGAGAATTTCTTTTAAAAAGCGTAATTAAATTGTTCACCAAAGCAGGATATTTTAAAATAGATCATCCTACAGAAAGGTATCTATTCAAGAAGCTCACCAATTATACTGAGCTTTCTGAATGCGAAGAACTGAAAACTGTATTTCTATGCAATATGGAGGATAATTATGTTTGCATGTATATATTTAGTTGTCAAGATTTTTACAAGATGAACACATGTATGCTGCAGCTACTTTGGAGAAGACATGGCATTTTAGCATTAGCTTTCACTGGTAGAAAAATTGACCCTGAGGAGAATGTCTTTTTGCTTAGAAAATTCTTTATGCCCAAATCAGACAAACACATCCATGAAGGCAGTAATTCTGCCTACTTGAAAAAGAATTGTCCATCTAAAGCTGGTAGGTTGTTGAGCTGTTATTGGTTAGGTCTTCAATCTACTCCCTGGCAATCCCTTTTAATCCCTTCTGAGTGTCTGAATGTATTCTGGATTCCCAAATTACCAAATATACATGTGCTGTTATTAGTAATTTTAGAATTTATTATGCTTTGTTTCTATTGCTGAGTAGAAGGAAAAATTTGGTTTATATATATGCATACATAGTGTTTTTAAATGTATCTATCTCTATATACATAATCATTCTTGTCACCACTGATCACATAATTCCAAAAGAAATAAAGGGTTACTGCTGAGTGCATAGCAGGTAAGGTGAGCAAATATAGTCCTCAGAGCATGATCTAGCATCAGCAGGGCAGGAGCAGGTGCTCACAATCCAGTGTATGGAGTGGTATGACCCCTGTTCCTCATGTGTACTTAGAAAAACTCCCAAGGGAGACAACAGATGAGAAATTAGTCCGTGGGGTAGGGATATATTTCCTCTCAGTTGAATTTTCACAGTGGAGGTGTCACAGATTCTGCATGGATGGGTCTTAATTCTAGGACAATAGAAGTGAAGCACTGTACTACACGCTAGTGTAGTGCAGTTGCATGTGATCCAGATATGATAACTCATTCTGAAATAACTGCCACTTTTGAATCTTTCCACTAAACACAGTTTCTCCAGTCATGATTTGCATAATTTATCAGCTCTTTACTGAAACATGACTTTGTACATGCTGAAGCACCAGCACAACAGTAAACATTAAAACTTCTCAAGGAGAAGACATTTGCCATTAGAATCATAGAAGAAAAGCAGAAATAAATGTGAATTTGTTTATGTGCATATATACATCACATCTACATAAATACTACTAGGAGCAAACAGCATCCAAAAAGAAGCAGCCCAAGTCTGCAATGTGTTTATACATGGTTGATATGCTGGAGGGAAGGGATGCTATCCACGGGGACTTTGACAGACTGGAAAAATGGGTCCAGGTGAACCTCATGAGGTTCCACAAAGCCAAGTTCCTGCACAACTACAGGCTGAGAATGGATTGAGAACAGCCCTGAGAAGAAGGACTTGTGGGTGCTGACTGATGACAAGCTCAACATGAGCTGGCAGTGTGCACTAGAATCTCACAAGGCCTACCATGTGCTGGGCTGCATCAAGAACAGCATGGCCAGCAAGACAAGGGAAGTGATTCTGCTCCTCTACTCTGGTCTCATGAGACCCCACCTGGAGTACTGCATCCACCTCCGGGGTCCTCAGACTCCAGGGACACCTAATTTGGGCCTATCGATACTTAAAGAGGTCTGACAGAAAAGTGGGAGAGGGACTGTTCATCACAGATTGCAGTGATCGGGCAAGAGGGAATGGCTTTAAACTGAAAGTGAGTAGGTTTAGATTAGACATCAGGAAGAAATTCTTTAACATGAGAGTGGTGAGGCAGGTGGCCAGAGAGGCATCCCTCCCTGGCGGTGCTCAAAGGCAGGTTGGATGTGACTTTGGGCAACCTGGTCTAGTGGAGGGTTTCCCTGCCCATGGCAGAGGGTTTGGAACTAGATACTTGATCTTTGAGGTCCCATCCAACCCATACCTTTTTATGATTCTACAAATTCATCTGAAATTATGTTTATGTGTTGAACCTAATGAATATTTTTGTGGTTTTATTGTATTTATACCTTTGAGTTGTGAGATAAGAATATAACCTAAAACATGAGATTATGTTATTAGCAAGTTGGCCAAAACTAATAACGATAATATCCTTGTCATACACTGCAAGTGCTAAGATCTTGATGTATGAATCAGATCAAACCATGATTAGAAACAATTTTTGCATTCAAGTGTGTACTCCTTTTACTAAAGGAGTATTCCTAAAGGCTATAAGTTTTTCATTCTTGATTCCTTCCAAACTATGGCTTGTAACTGAAATGCCTAAAATTAATAACAATTAGAAACAGAATACAGATTTGTTCTTCAGTTAATGGGGGAAGACAGAAAGAGAGAGTTAAAACAGAAATTCAGCTCCACTTATAGCAGATTTCAGAGTTCACTGTTAATCAGGTTCACCATTAAGTCAGGTCTCAGCACTGGCCTAACCTCACAGAGCTTTATGAAAGTTTTCTATTGGCTTCACTGAGGACAGTTTAAGCCTGTACTAGATCTTCCTGAAAATCTATCAGAAACCTAAGATAAGCACAATTCAGAAATCAGGAAACTAGAAGCTGTAAAGTAACATCAAACACCTGCTGTGAAAATTTACAGGCCCACACAGAAAATCAATGTGCTTTCTCCCCATTGCAGGGTATGGAGATAATGAAAAAAATGTTTGCAATATACTGGCTCATAAAATAAAAGTCGCCTGGAAGTGTGAGGAAGAAAGCACTATTTAACAGTGCTCATTCAAAAGACACTTCATACTTTTATACCATAAATTTCCATTTTTTTTTATTGTCAACGGTTAAAGGTTATTGATTATGTGGTTTCAGCGACAAAAATTATTCAATTGTCAGTCCAGTGAATCAAAAGGGTTAGTTCTTTTTTTTTTTTTCTTTTAATGTGACACTATTTGCTCTTGGTCACTGTCACAGACAGTATATTGGGTTAGATGGATACGTGCTCATACCTAACATAGTCATTCTCATGTTTTTTCAGGTCTCTGTCCTCATATATATTTGGATATTTTCCTTAAGGTGTTTATTTGTGGCTGAAACTGTTGAAAAAAAGATTTGAAATATCACTTGAACTTAAGGAAAGAAAATTGGGATTGTTTATAAAAATAGGTAAGTAGAGGTATTTTCATGTGTGATCCTTTGATGGTGAAAGGGAAGCAGGCAAAGGTCTGTAAGAGTGGAGTGGTGTGGTACATGCTGGAGCTGGCTCCATGGGGAAAAGGAAGCTGGATGATTGACTAAGAAAATGGTCTGGGACTGCAGATATTTATTGGAGATCCACACAAACTCCAAAATTTCATGATGGTTCTCACAACTTCCTTGCAGATTCTTTATTCAGTCTTCTGCAAGAGGTTGGTGAATACCATGAGGAGTCTCAGATGACTGTGCAATAATGCTGATACCTGGGACTTTGGAGGTGAAGACAGATCATAGGTGTGCTCTGGTGATCTGAAGTGCCCTGTCTGTATGCTTCCAGGCTTACATCAGTCAGAAAGCCTGTTCTGCACACCACTTTCACACTGGTACTATTGTGGTAAGTCAGGGAGAAATCTCACTGTTGCATTTACATAAACCAGCATGAGCTCCTGTGTGGGTACAGTTAGGTTAAAACACTGCATACAGCTTTAACCTGCCTTGCTTTCCTTATAGAAATAAATTCTTGTATACTTAAACTGCCTCTGCAGAACAGTCTGTGTCACTTACCAGACTGGTTCAGGTAAAAAAAAATAAATACAGCTTTCTCTTAAGGGCTTACAGTGGTTGTGCCTATGCAGGGATAACAGTCAGGGGGAACAGAAGACTGGGAGGTGTTCATTAGGGATTTTCCTCTAAAAATAGCTTGCTCCCACTGCTGTGGAGATAATACTCATTAAAATGGATCTCTTATGTACTCCAGCAATTCTCATGCTCCTATCTTTAACATGGTAGGCAAGCAAACAGGCCAGTGAGAAAGAGTTGTATTTAGTCTTTTAAGAGCATGAGCTACTTATTAAACAAAGCCTGTTCTTCTAGTCACACAAAAGTATTGCTTGAAATGTTAAGGTATTCCTTATATCTAAGGAAGACATTTTTTATGATGAGGATGGTGAGGCTCTGGTTACCCAGAGAAGCTGTGGCTGCCCCCTCCCTTGCAGTGCTCAAGGCCAGGTTGGATGGAGCTTTGGGCAGCCTGGTCTAGTGGAGGGTGTCCTTGCCCATGGCAGGGTTATTGGAACTAGACCATCTTTGAGGTCCCCTCCAACCCAAACCGTTCTATGACACGGTGATTTTTATTTCTTCAAGAATGAAGCCCTTGACTGTACCTACATACCGTGCTGGAGTGGAATCTATTACTGTCCACTGTAATCACTCACCTAAAGACTCTCCCATTCAAAACCCAGACTAGTTTAGTGTTTAAACACTGAAATAGAAAGACAGGGAAACACTTGATGTAAACCCTCCCCATAACAATACAAAATCTTTGTTAGATCAGAAACAGTTTGGTAGCCTTGAAGAAAGCAGAATGACTGTTTTATCTACTGTGTCCATGTGAATGACAGCTCTTTGGTCTTTACCTGGATCCTCAGACTGCCATAACTGCTATGAAGTCTGGTGTGTCACATCTAACATTCTTTTGTTCTTTCCATGGTTTGTGTATTTTTTAGCTAAAATTAAAAGCAGTCTGACAGCACACCAGAGATCTCCCTATCAGTATCAGGTATATCAAAGACAAAGTACGGGATGAGAGTGTATGAAAATGAGAGAGGAGATAGATTTTGGTGTGGAACAGGAAGTATCATTTCATTATTTTTTTTAATTGTCAGAAACAGGGGAATTTAAATATGCAGTATATAAAATCTCTTATGAAAAACCCTCCTAGAAGCCATTTCCAGGTACATGAAATTCAAGGAGTTGACTGGGAATAAGCAAGACAGATATGCCATGGCAAATTATGCTTCACCATGATGATATAATATGATGACATGATCTGACTATCATAAAATATGACTCCAAAGAGAATAAGAAAAGCTAAAATTTCAGCAGCATTTTCAGCATGGTCTTCTGAAGTGTTCTTCTAAGTCAATTGGAGAGATACTGGACTGGATGAGTTACAAGATCAATAACTGAACTGGACTGGCACACTGAAAGGTCAATGTATCAAAGTGACTGGTGTCTGTTTAGTACCAGCATTCCTCAGGAGTCATTGCTGCTGTGGCAATGCTGCTTTGCATCTCTATTAACAATCTGGAGAGTGCAACATAAGGGACCCTCAGTAAATTTGTGGAGGATGCCAAATTGCTGGGCATCCATCAGTATGCAGGGCTGTCATTCAGAGTTGGAGTTGACAGAAAACTCAGTAAGTTTAACAAAGGCAGAAGCCAAATCATGCCTCTGAGACAGAATTGTCCATGCACCAGAACTGACAGGACACTGCCTGTGTAGAAAGCAGTTTTATAGAGAAGAACCTTGGGTCCTGATGAGCAGAAAGTTGAATGCGAGTGAGCAGTGGGCACTTGCAGCAAAGGTGGACAATCACTACCATGTTGTGTTGCCAAGAGCATAGCCAAGACATTGCAAAAAGTTATTATTCCCCTCAAATTCTGGGGGGTTACATCTGAGGTACCATTTCAGTTATGGGATCCCTGGTAAAGACACTGACAAACTGAGCAAGTCCAGTGGAAGGCAGTTAGAGAGCTGAAACATATGATATCCAAGGAGGAGCTGAGGCAGCTGGATTCATTCAGCCCAGAGAAGAGAAAGCTAAAAGGCGATCTAATTACTGGCTGCAACTACATAAGCAGAGGTCACAGAAGAGACAGAACAAGACTCTACTTGGAGATGGACAGCGAAAAGCTGAAAGGTACCAGTCACAAACTGTACCAAGGAAAATGCTGGTTAAATATAAGAAAAAAAAAAGTTTGACCACAAGAGTTGCAGGGAGAACTGCTACAAGAAAGGTTGTGGAACCTCCCTCCTTGGAGGTACTCAAGGGACACAGCCTGAGAAGCCCAATCTAATTTCAGAGTCATGCTCTGAGCAGAATGTTGGATTATCTGACCTCCAGAAAGTTAATTCCAACTGAAATAATTCTGTGATTTTATACATTATTATGTGTCACTTAAAAATCGTATAGTTCTTGCTACTGTTTTGTGTTCTGGCACAGACTTGGGATGGGATCACTACAATTTGCTTTGTAGAAATACGATGTTCAACCCTTCTGAATATTCAAAATGTAGTCTCATGCAACTGGATGTTTTCTCACAGTTGTTTAGCGTGAGGAGCCTGTATCTCAATAGCCATAGAAGGTTTGAGTCCACTTATGGTATTGTCTTTGACATAAAAATAAATACTTTACTGTTAGTCTTGATGTTAGAGAGGCTACTATATCCTCAGTTGTGTTACCACTTACGACAACATGTAGAAATAACAAGACTTAAATAGGAGCTGGGTGGTTGCAGAGTTTTCTTACTGAGAACTCTCATTAAAATTAGTTTTCCCTTCTTTCTTTGGGAATGCTTCACAGTTCCTGGGCTTCATGAAAGTGATTTAAAGAAGGTGTAAATGAGAGACAGTGATAGCGCTGGTGAAGTAACACAGTTAATCTGACCTAGGACAGAGCTAACTGCCTCTTTTCTGAAAGGTCAGAAATCAATGTTGTAACACAAGCAACATTGTAACTTAATCAACAGGTTCAAGTTAAAATAATCAAGTTAAAGCTAAAATATTTACCCATGTGTTTTCAGATATCTCCAAGCACCATCAACACTTCCACCATTACATCCATGTTGATTTCTTGTATCACAAGAGATCAAGTTCTGAACTGAAAGGTTGTCTGTGATCTGCCCCTTGGAATGAATAGTTATTCTATCTGCCGCAACACCTGTTTCAAAATAAATTTTGTTATTATAAACAAAAAATTACTCACAATTTCAGGCTGGTTATTGTGAAAGACAGACTAAAATACAATGTCAGTATTTTCTGGCTGTGCATTTTACAAAGCAACACAGATACAACCTGTACAGACTTCCAAGACAGAGGACTGTGAAACTGCAGGGCCTCATGAGCAACTTTGCTGTAATATTTTAAATCTATAGATTTACAGGTTATCTTTAAATCCCACATATCTAAACAACAGATGAGGCATTTACATAATTTAGTCTGTTAGTCTTTATCATGTTTGTAAATGCTTATTCATATCTAGTTGACTTCAACAGAAGATGCAAATACTTCCCCACTTCTCTGGAGCTGAATCTCCATATCTCTTCAATTTTTTTCTCCTAACTGTCCTTCCTTTATTTGAGAAAAAGAAAAGCAAAAAAGAACAGTCTGGTGAAGAGGAAAATCCAAACCTGTAAGTATGTATAGGTTTTACTGGAAAGAATATTTGGAATTGCTGGTATTAATGTAGAGATGTGGGATTCATTGGACATCCTTCCCTTAATGCACAAAATTCTTCTTCTGAGACAGGCATCTTAGGTGTCTGAACTCAATCAGGTAGTAATAATTTTAAATTCTTACATATTTACGTACTGATTTAAAGGCAAACTAGGTTAACTAGATTGTAGGTAAAATTAAACATCTTCTCTTTCTTTAATGGGTGACAGTGAAGCAATTAAGCCCTGATCCCAGTAATTACCTGCTCTTAAATTAATTTTTTTTTATTGTTAGGACTTTATCTTTAACCCTCAAAAATAAATTTTAAATTTCTATTAAAATCTAAAGTCCCATCAAAATCAACACCGACTTCAGTGAACTTTGGGCAATAGTTCAGCAGAGTGAATCTGGCAGACCATGACTGTATTTTGTGCTTTAGTGAGGTGTCACATGATAATGAATTTATCTTCAGAGGTTTAAAAGCTTTTCTCTGCAGTTTTGCAATACTTATAGGAATTATGCATGATAAGATGCAACAATACAGCAGTGTCATTTCCCTATTCACTGTAACATGCCTATTGACTCTGCAACAACTATTCTTACAATGAGGATTGAAAATTCAGATTGGAAATATTAATGCACCCAGACAACATGGGAGGGGATCTCATAATATTTAGCATCAAAAATAATTATGTGAATTAAAGTCATAAGCTTCACTTCTGAAAGGAGAAATTTAGACTGAATATCGAGAAAGTCTTCCTCTCAGTGAGTTCTGTTTATCTCTGCAGTAATCTATAGCAAGATCTGTTAGAAGCTCTCCAGGTCTTCCTTTTTAAAACTACACTGGACAAGACATAATGGCAACGGAGTGTGTTCACTCTGGCTTTGGCAGGGAGCTGGGATTCACTGACCCAAATGCTCCTTTCCTTCTCTTACTGCTGTGATTTAAAGGAGCAGTTGCAGAAGCCTGAACCCATGAGGATCCACTGGCCGGATCAAGTCATAAAGATTAATTGCATAATTTTTTTTTTGCTATTTTTATATATCCCAAGGTGTACTGAGACTGGTTGCAGCATAAGGAAAAAGAATGAGCATAACTGATTGCTGTAGCTTCTTTGGAGAAAGTGACAAAAAAACCTTGTGTCCATTTTTCATAAAACCAGGGGTTGTAGCACACGAGGTGGGTTGCATTACTGAATTTCTTTGCTAACACAATTTAAAAATAGCTTCTTCCACAAATATGAGCAGTTTCAGTGTTTCATTCTCATAAAATTATTTAGAAGATTACATTTAATTTACCTGCAAGTGTTGAACATTGGCAAATTTCACAAATATATAAAGAGATATTAAAAAATAAAGCCTACTTTTTTTAAGCTTTCAAGTCAATTATGTATCTGTGCAAGCAAGGGATGCTGTTGCATCCCTTACTCTATCAATTATGATAAAATGCATAAGGTGGTTCATTCTCTACTTTTTATCATCTATGTCACAGGAACTTAAGGAAAAGAGCTCTACATCTTAGACTGACTTTTTAAAGTCTTTTGGACAACCTAGAGGGAAAGCTGTAGCAATTTTAAATATTCCTATTTGCTGGTAAAAGGTGAACAGCAAGCTGAAACTACTTCATTACTACTCACTACAAATTTTTATCACACATCTAAGGTATAATGATGATTTCTTTAAAGAAGAAAAAAAATAATTACTTGCGGTTGAAAAAGCCCAGGATGCTCCACAGTTTCGTTGATCCAGAGGATCATGAATCCAGTCAGGCCATGCATAAGTGGCTGCAAAAAATGCAGGAAATTTTTCTTCTGGAATTGAGCTTCCCTAAAACAAAATGCAGGAGATTTGTATATGCTTCATTTTCTAATCTTGCCTTAAATTTTACCCTAATATTATTTTGAAACAAGCTGTGACTTCCCTAACATCCCTATGGTGATTGTGCTGTGATAGGATGCCCCAGACCCTTAGGGAGCCAGGGGCTTCTGGCCCTCCACCAGATGGGCTGGAAAGCTGAGCTCCTCAACTGCCAACCTGAATAACCTGTCCGGTTTCTCTCTGATTTTTATCTCAAACAACATTTTCCCATGAGATGTTAATTATGATCCAGCTGACATTTTTTGAAAGAAAAGGCTTCCTACACAAATAGCAGTGTAGTTAGGTACCTGTTACCCTGTTCTCCTTGACACTGGGATGTGGGTAGGAAATTTTCATTATCATGAGGGAGACATCAGTACAGTGTATCTTTGGTTTACACAGAACTTTTTCAATACCCAGCACTTATTCTTGCTCCAGAATGAAAACCAGTGATTTTCTTTCTGCTTTGCAATCTGATGTTGAGCTGATGAGAATTCATGGTCTGCTCAGTAAAGCCATTTGGACAGGCATTTTTTTGCATCTTTATCTCTGAGTCCTAATTTATGTCCTCCAAGCTTTGCACAAATATCTCCATATGCAAGAGCCATCTGGTACAACTGTTAATAATCTGCTCAGTGTTCAAAATATCAAAAACATTGATCCATTTTTTTCTTACTGTTGAACTTTATGGAATGATTGCTTATGCTGTGCAGGGAAATAGAACATAACTGCAATATCAGTCCCTCCAGTCTACCAGTTTGTCTCAAACAATTGTTGATAATATTTGTTCCAGAGGAAAATACATTACACAAAATATGAGAATTTTCTCTTAAGCAAAATGTTCCCTGACACTTCTTTCTTACAAGCAGGCTCATACTCTGAAGCACAATACCTTCTATTTTTTCAAAATATTTTATTTTATTTCAATTTATTCAGTCTTCAAATTCTACGTGTCCTTACTGAAGCATTTTTCTAAATTGCTTATGTGACTTATAAGACTACATACCCTGTTCTTCCTAAGATGATTAAAACATTTGTGGTCAGTTCTTTCAAACTATTTCCAGACTCTTTGAGTAAACAAGCTTTACCACTTTGTCTGCATCCAGATCACTTTTTTGTGTACACTAGGAAACAGCAGTGCCTCCATCCAGCCAGCACATATGGATTTTCTTCCCACAGAAAACCAGTGGTTGAGAAGAAGTGGATAAGGAAAAAAGAAGCTTGTACCTGAGGTTTATATCTGATATTATATTGGAATTCATCCACACAGACAGGTTGCTTCTAGATTTACTAGTTTAGAGGCAGGCTGTTTTTAAAGTATGCTGCAAGATGTTAAGTCACTTTTAAAAATTTTACCTCCACCCATAACAAGCCAGTAATCTTTTAAATCTTGCTAAAATATTAATCTCAATATTTTGATTAATTGCTTTCAAAAGTTTTTTTTTTTCAAAAGCTTGTTAGATACATGGGACTTGTAACCTCAAATGACACACAGAAAGCAACAGCTAAGTTCAAGAATATCTTGCTAAATTATCATTATGTTGAGTATTAATTAACAAGCACAAACACAAGATTTACTGAGAAGATTAATCATACTGGCAAAACCCCAGACAAACAACATTTTTTTACAAGCTAAAACTGCTTACTATCTACTGGTAAATCAGCACAATTTGGCAACAATGGTTTAGCACACATAAGTGGGCAATGGCTGCTACAAATAAAGAAAGGTTGGACCAGATGATCCATGAGATCCTTTCCAACCTGTCATTCTATGATTTTCATTGGCTCTATGACAATGAGGCAGTTGTGAAAAGAAAATTCTAAATAGGTCTTTTGTCTGAGCCAATGTGTTGCTTTACATATTCCTAAACAACTGCCAATGTATTTAATAGTCTCAATATTGTAAACCCCAGAGCAAATCCCTCATTAACCCTCAGACTTGTCATTTAGAAAAGCAGGATTGACCTGTAGCCAGAAACATTAGCTTTTTTTCTAGGAAATTGCCTGGTATTGAGAAGCACTGCAGGTCTGTGACAAATAGGAAGCCCTGACAATTGTTTCTCAATGTATGTTCATGGACCACCATCAGACAGCACAACGCAATCAGAAAAATTACTTGCAAACTATTTTTAAACCTTCATATGTATTCTCTGCAGTGAAGCTAGCAGTCTGGCCAAAGTGTGAAGGTAAGGAGGTATAAAAGAATTCCCAAACTTCAGATGAAGACTTCTTCAGTGAAATTGCATGGCCAATCAGAGAAAAAAAAGACTGAAGATTACTTCATTTGCAAATGTGGAAATAGTTTTTTTTCCGAGGGAAAGCAATTTTCTTTTTCTTTTTTTAATGTAGGAAAAAGTTTCTGGAAATGTGGAACATCTTCCTTACGAGGACAGGCTGAGGTACCTGGGCTTCTTTAGCCTGCAGAAGAGGAGACTGAGGGGTTGACCTCATTAACATGATGTAAAATATGTAAAGGGTGAGTGTCAGGAGGATGGAGCCAGGCTCTTCTCAGTGATGTCAAATGATAGGACAAAGGGCAATGGGTGAAAGCTGGAGCACAGGAGGTTGCATGTGAACATAAGGAAAAGCTTTTTCACTGACGGAACGCTGGGACAGATTGCCCAGAGAGGTTGTGGAGCCTCCTTCTCTGGAGACATTCAAAGTCAACCTGGATGGGTTCCTGTGCAACCTAATCTAGGTGATCCTGTTCTGGTGAGGAGGTTGGACTAGATGGTCTTCAGAGGTCCCTTCTAACCCCTAACACTCTGTGATTCTGTAAAATCACTTGCTTTGTAAAGACAAAAAGGGCATATGTGTCTTTTAGTTTGCAAGGGGAGATGAGCTTCTTTACCAGGAAAAAACATAGATCAGAGGAACCATGACATGAATTAGTCATTTGAACTATAAGGCAATGGCTGGTGTTCTTTGTATACCTTCACACTGTCTTTACAAGGTCTTTGACACTTAACCCCAAATGGTGCCGTATTATGAAACCCTGTGTTCTTGTACGATGGCGCTTAGGGGAGCACCTTGTTGCCGGCAGGTGCAGACCCCACCACCGCAACGTACCCCTTACCAGAATAGGTACCAATAGGTACTGACATTCTGTCATACCATCAAACCTATCACAATGTGCTTTGAAGATGTGGCTGTTATTTTTGTGCCATATGGGATTACAAGAATCATTACACAGTCTCATAGAGTGGGTAAATGTTTTCAGAATACCTTCTCAGATAACCCATATGACACTATTGGGAGCTTCAGCTTTGTCAGGAGTCACAACAGTTTTAGTGGTGTATTTAGCTGTTGGTCAATGTTAAGGTCTAGTCATAGTCCGCAGCAAAGGGTCCTCAGTTCAGATTTGGTCCTTGTTCCATATCATAGTCTTTTAGGTATTCCAATGTGCCATCATGTTAAACTACCCTTCCCAGACATAAACATCACCTTATTGAGCAGGTATAGTCTTTCATTAATAGCAGAGCTTTTAAAAGTCCTATGAGGAACTTACAGATGCTTATATTTTCCCTGAGATGAAATGTAGCTTTCACACTATATTTGAAGTAATATTATGAAGCCATAGTTGTGGTTGGATATGTCAGTCAAACAGCTAAAAAGCCTCTACTCCACCACCAAATATTTCTAGACTGCTGAGAGCTGAGACACTGTAGGTGTAAAGCTGTTAACACAGAAGGGCTTTGCATTCTTTAATATTTTTTTCCATTCAATTGAGTAAAGAGCTCCTTCTACACAAAAATGCTTTTCTCAAACATACCAATAATACAGTAGAATATAATCAGAACAGTGGCCCTTAGGTACAGGAAAATGTAATATTTTCCCTAAATAGTAGATTGGTACCATGCTGAAGAAATCGTTTTTATTGAAAGTTTAAAAAGTTGTATTTAATGAACGGGTAACTGTGGTTTTCTTTCTACATTAGCAAAGCTACTAGGTTTCAAAAAGGCCAGTACCAGATACAGCAAAAAGCTCTTAAATACTTACTGGTGTATCTTTATCAAGTAAATATATGACTTTGGGTAAACGACTTGCATTTTTTTTTACCTGCAAAATGGGATAGGCAGTAATAATCCCAAAGAATGCATGAATATTTAATTAGTGCAAATTTATTCGCAGTAAGTAACTAGTATCTTGCTTGGCCTGTGTGTGAATTAGTATTCAACAAAATCACTTAAAGGTCAAGCAATTAAGGTTGTCTCTGAAAAATATTTAAAAGTTACATTTCTGAATTTTATCACTTTTTTTTTTCTCTTTTCTGAGCATCACCTAGTTCCAGGTGAAGTTTAATGGAAACACTCTCATGAAAAATCAGTTGTTTTTCATTACTTACGATTTTGTTTGAGTATGCTTCACAAAATACCATTGGCAGAAAATTATTCATGGAATGCAGGGGCACGTCTGTTAAGATACTTATCCTAAAAAGTGTCTGGAAGTTAACTCCATGGCTACTCTCAGTTTTCCAGTTGGAAGAATCTGTCACGTAACCCTGGTGAGTCCAATCCATGACCCGTGTTATGAAATTTTTTTGCTCATGCAGTGACAGTAGATGGAACTGGCTATGAGTAAAGAATGTTTTGGTGAAGTGTTAAAATGTGACAGATAAGAAGTTTCATGAGGCTAAAGAGATTATATCATTCTAGAAAACTATAGGAAGGGACTGAATCAGGGAGACTTGGAGTTTAGCAAGAAACTTCAGAAAAGAAAACATTTTTACATCAAGGCAAGCCAAAAGTGAAACCACTGGGTTAGAAATAAGAAAGTACTAATATTTCTAAAGAGAAGCCACAGGTAAGGGACTGGCTCATGTACAATTCAGAGCAATTTTCTGCAAGCTCAAAGAATTCCTCAGAAGCTGAGAAAGTCATACAGAGATTATTATTTTATATTTTTAGCTTTCTTAAGTCGAGAGATAGATTCTCAGAATCCTGTGCAAAGCCTGTGATTCCAGCAACATGTAGGACTTCCTGAGGGCTAAAGCATGAATGTGCAAAGCTGAATTTCTGGACAAGAAAGTATTGAAGCTCTTGGGGTGTCTGGCAGGGCCAAAGATAGTTGGGTTGTGGTTTTTAGATTTCATAAAAATATAACAGATAGAGAAAATGTGCCTGAGAAATTCATCAGTGGAACAAAGGCCATAAGCAGCATAGCAGCCAAAGAAGCTACGAGAAGTTTCATAGCAATATTTAATAGGCTGGACATAATGCAGGACCACTGAGTGACCTTCTACCCCAAACTGAATGGAAGAGAGGAAATATCGTAAAGAATTTCTTTTTTCCTTCCCTTTCCCAGGTGGTATCTGTCTCACCTAGATAGATATCTAATAATGTAGACGCTAGTCTCTGAGCAAGATACATGATAACTACTTTTTTTCTACTGCTATATGAGCATCACACAGTATTCTTAAAGAAAAAAAAAAAAAGAAAAAACAAAACAACAGAAAAGTAAACACAACATATCAACCTCTTGAACCTCAATGCAATTCACTGGCAATTTATGGCAGATACCCACTAAATATTACATTAAAATCTTTTATGTTGTTTTCTTATCTTGAATTGCCATCTCCAAATGAAATTGATCTTTCTTTGGCTGCAGAGTAGTCTAAATCCAACAAATCACACAAAGCATAACTCCAAAGCTTAATTTCTATCAACTTCTCACTGTGACAATTCTCTATAGTGCAATTTTGAGCAAACAATCAAACCCAAGTCACAACCCAATGCCTCACCATGCTAGTGCAGGGAGTGGACTTGATGTGGGAGAAGGAACCAGTCTGCATCAAGGATTGTTAAAATTGTTGCAGCAGCACTTGGTCCTCCCCATCTCTCCCAAATTCCCTGTCAAGTGGTACCTCTGCACTACTGTTCTCATAAGGCCTTCCATGATGTGGAAACCCTTCTGCCATACAACATATATGACAAGTATCAACAATCTGATGCTTTAAATAGATAACTAAATGGCATCACTTGCCTGAACGACATAGAAGTCAAAGATCTTAAAAGTGATATTTAATGGCATTTGCAAACCTTGGATTTGTCTACTTATTCTTGCAGTCTTTCTAATTTTGTTATGGTGAGGTAGTTAATCAGTCTATGATTTATATTATTTTGGGTCTTCTAAGAAAGAAGCTAAGTAAGGGTCCTGGTTTCAGCTGAGATAGACTTAATTTACTTCACAGTAGCCAGTATGGGGTTATGTTTTGAACTTGTGTTGGAAACAGTGTTGATAATATAGAGATGTTTTTGTTATGTAGACATGGTTTTAGTTACTGCAGAGCAGTGCTGACATAGAGCCAAGGCCTTTTCTGCTTCTCACGCCACTCCACCAGTGAATAGCCTGGGGATACACAGGAAGTTGGGAGGGAACACAGACAGGACAGCTGACCCTACCTAACCAAATGAGTATTCCATACCGTATGGAATCATGCTGAACTTGTAAGGGGCTCGGGGAAGAGGAGAGATAGAGGGTTAGGGGCATGGCAGCAGTCAGAGTGATAGCATTTGTCTTTCCAAGTAACCATTATGAGTGAGGGACGTTGCTCTCCTGGAGATGGCTGAACACTTGCCTGCCCATGGGAAGTGGGGAGTTAATTCCTTAGCTTGCCTTGCTTTTGCATGTGGCTTTTACTTTACTTATTGAATAGTTTTTATCTCAACCCACGAGATTTCTGACTTTCACTCTTCTGATTCTCTACCCCATGCCACTGGCAGAGAATGAGTGAGTGGATGCATGGGGCTTGACTGCTGGCTGGGGTAAAACCACAACAGTAACTGGGACAAAGAATTGGAAAATCTACTCTGGTTAAATAACTGTGCATTTCTTCTTTAATTACATAACCTACCAACATAACTTAAAGTATATTTGCTTTGCTGCAGAACTAATTTGATCATAAATACGTGATTGGAAATTTAATTTAGCTGCCATGGAAATAGTCATGGCTTAGGGGTTTAGAAAGCTGGTAGTAGAGATTGATCTCATTTTTCCATGCCTGACATTATTTTTCTCTCCATTTAGCCAAAACCCCAAAACTCCTAATGCATCTTTATTTTGTTTTATCCTATGCACTGTCAGACTTTCTTTGAAAGACTGCTGTTTAGTCTCAACCATTAGCCTTTGTGAACTATGCCCAGATTTATTTTTATTTATGGTTGCAGCTATGTGTACAAAGATTAGCAAATGGAGAAGGCAGTACAGAAACATTCTAAAGAAGCAAATTCTTCTACAATGCAACACTGACAAGTTAATTTTGGTGCACAATTTTTCAATAGCATTTGCTTTTGCTTCTCCTCATTTGATTTCCATCAACAGGACCACACATGCTATGGCTTGGAGAATTATTATGAGAGCTTCATATGCAACACAGAAGCATTTAGTGTTAAATCTCTAAATCATAATCTTTTAATTGTCCACATTTATTTTTCCATGTGATCAAGTTATAAAAAAAACCCCCACAACTGTACATGACTTACTGGAGATTCTTTCATATTCAGCAAGGAATGAGATGGAGAGAATGTGCCCAGGCGCTTTTTGAAACCCTCTTCCACTGTCATTCCCCAGAACTGGCTGTAGTTTTCAGCTTTCCATCTTCCTCGCAGACAGAAAAACATAAACAAAACCCAGGTTAGAGATAGGCTCCTATTAATCCCTTGTTCCTTCATAAGAGCACCACTAGTGATAATATAAAGAAATAAACCTTTCCCATTGCATTTCAAAACCTTGTATTCAACATGCATGAGAAAATATTTAGTATGGGCTCTTCCACGACAAAAGAGTGTAAGGTGGAGCCACGCAGCAGTATGTGACAAGTGGTGTTTTGAGGCTAGCACTGTGTCAGCCTGCAGGAGATGAGCACACAATGCTTCAGAGAAGTACTGGAAAGCAAGATGCTCAGTCAAAATAATTACTGTGATTTTGAAGTTATGCTTACGTTATGTTTCAGACCAGATGCCCCCATAGAGAACTAACAGCTTCATGTAGGGCGTTATGTTGTCTTCAAGCTTTTGTGCACCAGCCATGAGATGATGTTGAATTCAGCAGAAAGACCAGCAAACACCTTCTGTGTGAGTTTCACAGCAATAGCCAGGTTGAGAGAAATGTCTCTCCATAGCTCTTCAATTATTCCCTCCTCACTATCAGGTGGACTAGAATCAGTTTAAAGAATTAACCTTGCAAACTATGTGCACAGCAGAAAAAGAGAGAAATTCCTTGCAGCCATACACATTTGGAACACTCTGAAATTGTATTTATTTTTGGAAAAGAGCTAAGATACAGGGATAGTGTTCTCTTCTGCGTTTCTTTCTTGCTTTTCTATAAGGAACAAGGAGGTGGGTCCCATACTGCCCAAATGAGGAGCCTCGTTACTCTTGGACTGCCTATCAATCAGCAAAGAGTGCAAGTACCTGCAGAAGTTGATTTGTATCTCAGGTGGGCTTAACCATCCAGGGACAAACTTTACTGCATACCACTGACAAAACAGAGGTGAAAGGTTCCAGATGCTTAACTTAGCTGTCTATCCTACCTCAGTTGTTTGAATGTCTCCCATGCAGTACAAATTTTTCAGCACTGAGTCACAGCTTGAAATCTGGACAGGCTTCATTAGTGAATTTAACACCTCAGTTCCTAGGGAAGGAACCACTGTATCTCTGTCTGTACACAGTCAGTAACCTCCAAAGGCACAGCTCAGGTACTGGCATGTCCCTAATCCCTCTACACTACCGGGGTGGGGGAGGAACAAAAAGAACTAGTAGCAAGAAAAACTAAGCCTAATGAAGTTGTGATATCTTCATCTCCACTTAGCACATCCTCTCTTCTTCCATCACTACCTATAGTCCTGTTACATGGAATGATACTCTTGAGGGAGGAGAAAGCATTACTTTAAATATATATTCCAAGTGATAAATAAAAGTGAAGAATAAGAGTAGGTGATATAAATAGAATTTTCTGAGAGAAAGGAAAACATAATTTGGAGACTGTTTTAGATATATGATTAAAATGTCAGTTCTTATCAGCAAGAGAATTTCAGTATCTCTCAGTTTCAAACCTGCCAGAGATTTAGGAAGGTTTCACAGATGTACACTTACTTTTAAGTTGCTGTGATATAATTGGGGAAGGGATAAGAAAAACTGCATAACTTGTAATTTGCACACACATGCAATGAGCAATACAGTGGCTTACAACAAAACCTTAAAATAAAAGTGTTCTCACCCATAATCTCCAGAATTGATGTGCTGAATTAAATCTTGGCGAACAAGGCATACTTCTTTTGTACACTTCCACAGATTTTGGAAGCATTTGCTGAAAGGGCAAGAGTATCACTGAGCAGAAAATAAATTGTCAAAGGAAAGATAGGTACTTTAACAACAGAGGAAGATAGAAGGAAAAATGTCTAAACAATATAAATGTCACATAGCGTTTATGAAAACAGTGCCAGGGGCAGTCCTAAACCCAACTGCAGGGAGGGTGGGTGGAGAATGGATTGAAAGCAGCCCTGAGAAGAAGGAAATGGGGTTTTGATAGATGAAAAACTCAATGTGAGCTGGTGATGTGCGCCTGCAGTCCAGAAAGACAACTGCATCCTGGGCTGCATCAAATGAAGCATGACCTGAAGGGCAAGGGAGGTGATCCTCTCCCTTCACTTGGCTCTCACGTGGAGTACTGTGTCCAGCTCTGGGGACCACAACATAATAAAGACATTGAGGAAGTCCAGAGGAATACCACAAAGTTAACCAGAGGGTTGGAGCTCCTCTCCTATGAAGAAACACTGGGAGAGTTGGACTTGTTCAGCCTGGAGAACAGAAAGCTCCAGAGAGAGCTTCTAGCAGCTTTTCAGTACCTGAAGAAGCCTACAGGAAAGCTGAAGAAGGACTTTTTACAAGGGCAGATAGTGATAATGGATTTCAATTTTAAAAGAGTAGATTTAGATTAGATATTAGGAAAAAATTGTTCACTGTGAGAGTGGTGAGGCAGTGGAAGAGGTTGCTGAGAGAAGTTGTGGCTGCCCCCTCCTGGGCAGTGTTCAATGCCAGGTTGGATGGGGCTTTGGGCAACATGGTAAAGTGGAGGGTGTCTCTGCCCATGGCAGGGGAATTTGAACTAGGTCATATTTGAGGTCCCTCCCATGATTCTACAATTCTGTGCTTCTATGATTCTATGATAATGCCCAGGTCCAGGCTGAAACCATTTCCACTCAGGTCAGAGTAAGCAGATTGACTGAGCATCAACATAATTAGGCCAGTGAAGAGGAGATTTTAATACTCTCATTTTCTGTTTTGATTAGAATGTCTGTTGATCTCACAACGTTCTAAGTTGGCTGTAGTATAGTTCTACCATACATTAATACAGCACTGCTGATACAGCCGCTTTGATTTGTTTTCATGTTTAATACAAATTTAAGGAAGCCCACTTCCTTAACTCCTGTTTCATGATATACACTAAATAAAATTCAATTTGTTGTTCTCTGAAACATTACCAGGAATTGCAGTTGTCTTTAATTATTGTTCCTTCTCCATAATACCGGCCATCTTTATAACAACCTGCCAACATAACATACAAATGTGTGAAAAAAAAAATAAAAATCGAAGTTAATTAACACAAAACTCTTTCTGTTATTCAATTAATTGGTTGTATGTGATATACATAAATTATTTAGTTGAAATTGAGCAAAAATTATTTCCAGTTCATCCAAGTAATGAAGGCAGTTTTAAATGTTTTAATTTTTAATCAGGTATACTATTGTCCATAATAAAAATAATAAACAGATTCAAAACACCACCTAAAATTTATTATCTTACATGTAAATAAAAAATAATTCTTCAGATGAAGTTATTTTCCAGTAACAAAAAAGCATGTTTCTACTAAGAATAATTTTCCAATATGCAATTAAAATAGAAATATTTTTCTAGTTATTGAATATAAAAACATAGTGCGTATTCCAAATCCATTGTAATACATTCTTTTTTCCTTGCTAGTTCGAGTCATCTTTGAAAAAGACAGACCAATTGTGTTTCAATGCCAATGTTTTTCACATACTCTCCAAAACCCAGTAGAAAATCTCATCTAAGTAACGATTTTTTCCAAACAAATGCATGCCTCCTACTTTGTTTTCATTTATACCACTTCACTGAGAAAAGACTTTATGTGCTTTAAGATCTTCTGCATGAACTGACTTTTCAGCGTACTTAATTGTCAAAATGTTAGTAAATCCAGATTGCCAATGCAGGGCTTTGTTCAATCCTATAACAAATATTGTACATTTATTATATGGGTCTTTGTTTTCTAGCCTTTCCTCGTGCTTCCTCCACTGGTGATCCTAGGTAAAGATCCAAGTAGAGATCATGTTTCTTCCCCCATTGAAAGGGTTTGGAGCCAGGAGCTCACAAGTTTACCTTCCTCCTCCATTTTCAAGATTAAACCATGTTTAATATGAATATAATGTTGACTTGCATTTGCATTATGTCACACTTTTTCAGAACACAAGTGTGAGGAAGGCCATCCCATCTCTCATGGCAAAGGTTAGATTTGTCTGTCCAGACACACAAATCTTTATGGTTCAGCTACCTAGACCTCCTTTAGTTGCAGGAGAAAAGTGCAGACTTCTAAGCCATAACTAATTTCATACCAAAGTGCAGAAGTAGACTAGAGCTGATTAATTAATTGTAAGTGCCTATTTTCCCCTGTTGGTCATACATCAGGCTATGTTAGCTAGCGCAGGCATAGGTGAGATGTCCCCCACGGAGGCTTTCTGAGGCCCAAAGTGTCTTCTCTAGTTCAGCTTCTGCTAAGACAGGAGGCATTTTCCCAGTGCACCCTCAGCAACCTTGCTGACACCACCAAGATATGTGGCATGGCCAACACGCTGGAGAGAAGGGGTGCCACCCAGACAGACCTTGACAGGCTGGAGTGATGCACCCATGCAAACCTCATGCAAGGTCCTGTACGTAGGTTGAGACAATCCTAAGCACAACTACAGTATGGGTGGAGAACGGATTGAGAGCAGCCCTGAGGACTTGGGGATGTTATTGGATGAAAAGCTCAACATGAGATGGCAATGTGCTCTTGCAACCCAGAAAGCCAACTGCATCCTGGGCTGCATCAAATGAAGTGTGACCAGCAGGTCAAGGGAGGTCATTCTGCTCCTACACTCATGTGAGACCCCACCTGGAGTATTGTGTCCAGCACTGGGGCCCCCAGTATGAGAAAGACATGGATCTGTTTGATCACATGCAGAGGGCCACAACAATGATCAGGGGGCTGGAGTACCTCTCCTATCAAGAAAGGCTGAGAGAGGTGGGTGGTTCAGCCTGGAGAAGAGAAGGCTCCAAGGAGACTTTATAGCAGCCTCGCAGTACTGGAGCTCTCCTGGCAGGTCTCACCACATAAAGAAGCTATCAATTAATGTATACTTAGGGAATTCAATATTAAGATCAAACAGTTTCCTTAGTCCCGCCAAATACTTAGAAGGCCAGGAGTGCTGCCTATAACTGTATCCAAGGCATAAGTGAATGGAATATTGATGTATTCAGTGGAAAATGAAATAATTTGAACATACAACCTGGTAACTTTATGAATGGGATTATACATTATGAAAATCATTAGAAGGAAACAGATTTTATAAACCAGGATTTCCCTCCCAGTCCAGCATTCCTATATTCTTACAGCTTTTACTTCATTCGCTGCCAGTACTGATGTAAGTTGTTTTGTCAGTGAACTGTCTCCAGGTTTAGTCACTTGTAGGCCAGATCTTGATTGTGTAGAGCAAAAGCAATTAACAAACACTGGATGTCACTTTTATAACACCACTGGCATGAGATCCAGTGTGTTGACTCTGGCAGGTTTTTTTGTACAATCAGAATGATTGAAACAAACAGATAAAATAACTATCTATAGCCAATAAATAAAATTCTGACAGTTCTTCTAGTAACAAAAATTAAAATAATAAAAATACAAAAATCCAGCACCTCTATTTTGTATTTAATATGCACAGTTTCTTCTGAAACTACCTAGGAAAGCCATTGAAACATGCTGCATGCTGGGTTCATAAAGGTAAAATCAAAGCAGTTAAATCAAGACTGGCCCTCAGCATGGTGCACAGCTATGGAAGATGTCCCAGTGTAGCTTGCTATTGCTGTGCATCATGTCAGTGAATAGATGGGGATCCAGGAATAAAGTGCTGAGCAGTTTTATTGCTGTTCATTCCAGCTCATGTAAAGTGTTTCAGTTTAGTTTATTTAAAGAAATATGACTCAGAAAGCACTGAGAGCAAAAACACAGGCAACCTAAAGAACAAAATATTCCGGTGAGAAGTACTTTGGCGTATGTGGTCTTCTAATGCTTAAATAGTTCGTAGCCAAAGGCAGAAATGTAGTCTCGATTACTAAAAGTCAGCTAATACACACACCATTTCTAAAAATGCTTCATACTTTACTTAATCTTCAAGCATTCAGCCCTTTTTGTTTCTCCATTTTTTCTATTAATTTGATTGTCTCTTCCCTCGTCCTCGGATATTTCAGTTCCTTTTGAGTTGATAGGATTTTTTTCTGCTATACTTTGCCCCCTCTATTATCTGTCTCTTAGCCTTTAAATTATATAACAAATATCCAATAAATATATTTTTTAAAGCTGCAGACTTTCCATCAGGGAAGCACTTTAAGCATCAGGAGCTTATTAAAAAAGATATAAGCTCACCTATAGGACAAATAAAAGTGCCTGAATAGAGTAAATATATTTGCTACCTCTGGCAGGCATGTACAGTCCAGGAGTTACAAAAGAACGGATGCAAATGTAAAAATTGGATTAAGAGCGGTGGTAAAATTATTACCCCTCACCTATTCCCTTATCTAAACCTTCCATTACACTTTTGTCTTTTAAAGGTAGGCCTATGGCAGGGCCCACATGGCAAAGAACTGCAGGTTTTGCAGTGATTCATTTCCATCAGTTTACCAAACGAGACCCGCAGGCTGTCAGCTCCAGAGCAGAAACGCTGCTAAATGTTTATGTGGAGCTGACAACAACAACCCCCTGATCTGTTGGAAATAATATGTACTGCTGCAACAAATAAATATGAAACAAACGTCTTTATTTACATAAATCGTAGAACATTCTTTCAGATGGTTGGAAACACTTCGGAAAATCAAATTTGTTTTACAGCATTTCTGTCACTCCCACTTATCAGATTTTGGCTGTGTGCCTGGTTTAAGAGCACAGCCTCCTGAAGAATTGCAGTCTGAGTGCGGGGATGCAAGCAGCAGGGTTATTGTGAAGAAACAGTTAATTTTAAATGTTGTGGTGGTATTTTTGTTGATTTTAGGCCTTGGAAAGTTTGGTTCGGTCTCCACATTTTCAAGCAGATTTGATCTACCAATATTAAGGAGCTACATAGTCTTAAAATCCACAATTGTAAACTTTTCTCAGCAGCAGAGATTTGGCCCCTGCAGGAACCAAGGAAGGGCCAGGTGTTTTGTAGTTTTGTTTGGGGTCTTTTTAACAGTCTCTAGTTCTAAAAAAATAAATTGTGTATAGAGGAACTTCCACTACACGCTAGCTAGTAAGAAACTAAAATACACCAGAAATCCTTCTTCACCTACTCCTGCACTCGAGCTGTTGCAGGAAAAAAGTCCCACAGAAAAGTTATGCTGCTTCAAAACTGTTGCAGAACACCTCAGAGCTGTATCATTCATGATAACCCTCTGTTTTCTTGATGATTCAAAAATTTAGAATTTCCTGTCCATCTCACTCTAATCTGTAAAACTCAAGTGAAATGGATTACACTAAATTTGACCCACTGAGATTATATCCAAGTAGTTTCAGGTAAAACAGAGGCTCTGTCCAACAGAAATATGATCTAGCCAGTTCTAAAAATGTGTACCCAGAGACAAAATCATAATGGCAAGCATAATTCTTACTACATTTTCATACTTACTGTCTTTGTCCACTATGTCTTTAGTCACAATTTTAGGATGTATACACTCTAAAGAGGTTAATCAGTAATTTTACTTCCAAGTACATTTTTATCATGATGCACTAATGCCAGCTGAGCCGTTTCTCTATACCTACCTGATGTTGGAGGTGGCCAAGGTTCATCTGACCTGGTGGGTTCAACAGCGTTGTCACAGACTTCCCAGTAGTCACCACAACAGTCTACAGGGCCAGGAGAACCTGAGGCACAGAACTGGTCACAGTAACATATAGCTGCTCTAGAGATGATGTTAAAGCTGCAGTCATCATCTCTTCCTGTGCAGCAGCCTCGTACCCTGCAGGACCTTCCCGGATACAGACTCCTTTTTAACCTGTTCCACTTTGCAGAACCACCATCTTCAACAGAGTAAAGTCCTCGGGGGAAATTTCTTCTAGAGTCAACTTGCTTTGCTGTCCAAACTTCACTTGCAATGCAATATAAGAACAAAATCTGACTTTTGAGCCACATTCTTCTACCTCTAGCAGCCTTTTTTTAAGGTCCTCTGTGCTTGGCTTTATCAGTCAGTGTCCATGTACCTTCAGTTAGTATTCAGAAAGAAATCGGAACAGAAAGCTGCAGACTACAGTTTTCTAGGAAGACGCTGTACGTGTTAATTATTAGTCAGACGTTGTAAACTGATTTATTTGCCCAAGATATAGAGATACTAGAAACAGAGACACAACTGAGTATTCATCATTATGAAATGCAGGTGAGAAAGATTACAGTAAAGGTTCCAGAATATAGAGTATGTTCCAATATTTTAGTTCTATTCTTTTAACTAAATCAAAATAATGTGAGGAATGAGCACAGGGTGTCAAAGGAAGATCTCTTCTTTTCAGGCTTCCTTTACCTGTGAATAATACCTTTTCTGTATGATTGGAAACTATGTAACACTCAGATCAAATTTCACCTACATTTTCCTTCTGATATGCGGGACTGTATCACTTCAGTAAACCCATCCTGCATCCTCCATTTCAGTTTTGTTTCCAGTGACCTAGCTTAGCTTTATATGCTTAATTTTGAGTTATTTCATTGAGGGCAAATTTAAAAAAATAAAAAGTTTATACTCGGTATATACCATCACCCAAAGATACTTACCTGTGTGACCTGTTCTAGGAAACCTGCTTTGGCAGGGCGTGTTGGAGCTGATGATCTCTGGAGGTCCCTCCAACCCATATGATTCTGTGATTCTTTTAAGGTTTGCATTTCTTAGTCAAATGAACTTAGCAGTCTCTGTAGATAGCATAATAAGGACCCACTGATGAGTGCTGATTGTTACGTAAGTAGAAAACGGCTGTATTCATAAAACAACGGTGAAAAACAGGGCAGATATCAAAAGATAAGTCTAACAACCTTTCCTACTTGAATGATGGTCTCCAGGTTTTTGAACAGCAGACCTAAAGAAATACATGTGGTAGTGTTGCCAAAACTTAAAAGATTCAGAAGAAAGCAGCAAAGAACTTTGAAGTTCCTAGCAGAGGTAGCACGTAAGGCTAAATTGCAAAAAAATACCTGAACAGCAAAAAAAAATCTGAACAGTTACAAGACTATTTAAGTTTCCAAAGCTGAACAAGCATATGTAAAACACAGTTACCCTTCTGTCTTAATTTTGCAGCAAATGAGAGGAACCCAGAGAAGTTAATGGCAAAGTGTTTTCTAGGGAATTAAGGGAATATTTTCCTTTGCAACTTCAGCTGGGCTGTTCAGTGCTGCAGGAAGTCATAGCATCAAAGGGCAGCTACTTCTGAAAGCACAGCTGGCAGCACAGCTGGTTTGGCTGCATTGCCATGAATCATGGAGACATTAAGAGGCAATATGTGTGTGTGTTTCTACATATGGACGTGTAATCTAAAGGTTCAAGTTTCTTGCCAGTAGTACTTCTATCAGACCTGCCTCCCACACTGTCCCCACCACAGCTAAAGAACTAAGGATGAGGGAAAATTGCGTCAGTCCACAGGATTTTTACTTTGCTTTGTTGCAAGCAACCTTCTGTGTGGAAGTTAATAGAAAGGCCAAGGTCAGCAACATGCAATCACTGTACATCACATAATAGAACATAAATCTTAGCCTTCAGATTTGGTCTTTTTATTAAGTTTTGTTTATGAGACAAAAATCTGGAAAAAGTTAAGTCTGTTACTGACTGCTATAATGCATCAAATGTAACATGAGGAAAATTTAAAAAGACATGTTCATGGAAACTGAAGTGCTTGATAGAAATTTTAACACAGTTCTTTTCCTTATGCCTATATTGCTCCATCAGTTCCAAGAGAGTGACTTCTGATTCACACTATCAGAAAAACGCACATCTTCTTTGTTATTACAGATCACTGTAAATAATTATACAATCTCCTTGCTCTGAAGCATAAAAAGGACAAAAACCTACCATATGTAATAAATTTTATCTGTCAGTCAGATTGACTGAACAGGCTAATCTCTGTTTTAAGTTTTAGACCTCTGGTTTCATTTGTGCTGGTTTTGTTTAGTTTTTAACTTTCAACTTTAAAGAACTGCTGATGACAAGCTAGAGGAAAGGGATTTGCTTAGAAATTATGTGAACTAGTTTGCACAGGAATGAGATTTCTTTTAAAGGAATGTGAAAAAGTAACTTGTGAACTTGTGCTTCTAACCAGTTTTGGTTTGTGACATAAGAAAATGTGCTGACACTTGATAAAATCCAATTTCCATTTGTTGGCATGTGTTAAAACATTAAAAAACCCACACCCATCTATTCTGTTATGTTTTATCAACTATTTTTAATTCAGCAATTTTCTTTGTAAGCAAAAGTAGTTACATGTTCACTGTATGAGAGCACATATTGACTTACCTGTAACTATTTAGTAACAATTAAATATCATCTTTTGACAGAATGGTTTGGGTTGGAAGAGACCATTAAGCTCATCTAGTTCCAGTGCTCTTGCCATGGGCCGTGACTCCTTCCACTAGACCAGGCTGCCCAAAGCCCCATCCAACCTGGCCTTGAACACTACCAGGAGTGGACAGCCACAGCTTCTTCGGGCAACCTGTGCCAGGGCCTCACCAACTTCACAGGGAAGGATTTCTTCCTAATATCTAATCTAAATCTACTCTCATTGAATCTAAACCCATTACGCCTTGTCCTACTACTACATGCCTTTGTAAACATTTCTTCGTCACATTTCTTGAAGGCCCCTTCAGGTACTGAAAAGCTACTATAAGGTCTCCTTGGAATCTTCTGTTCTCTAGGCTGAATCACCTCAACTCTCTCAGCCTTTGTTCATAGAAGAGATGATCTATTCCTCTGGTTATCTTTATGGCCCTCCTCTGGATTCCCTCCAACAGCTCAATGTCATTCTCATATTGGGGGCCTGTGGCTCTTTAAGTGACAGGACCAGAGAGCTAGACATTGTACTCTAGGTGAGGTCTCATCAGAGCAGAGCAGATGGGCAGAATCACCTCCCTTGAACTGTGAGCCACAATTTTCTTGACGCAGCCCAAAATACGGTTGGCTTTCTGGGCTGTAAGTGCACGCTGCCAGCTCAGGTTGAATTTTGCATCCACCAACACCTCCAAGTCCTTCTCTTCACGGCTGTTCTCAGTCTGTTATCCTCCTAGACACAAGTTGTGCTTGGGTTCTGCTTTTTCTCTACAGATTAACCAATTCCAAACTAACAACTCTGCTGAACTTTTCAGTTAGGGTCCTAGCATTCATTCTAGGCTGCACAATTACAATGACCTGTAACTCTTTCAGCTCAACCTGATATCTGACGTTAAGCTTCAGTCAAGTGTTAGTATCACTGAACACTTGGTGGAGTAACAGATTAAAATGTACAAAAATCTCTTTAAAGCTGGAGAAGGATTATTCCACAGCCTTTCTTTGAAGTCTGCCTGATTTTCCCAAATGAGACTATTAGATACCATAAAAATTCATTTCTAATCACCTTCGGATTACAGGCAACAGCTCTGGCCAGTGAGGCTCTGGGTGCTGAAGGTGGCTCCTAGGACAGAAGACCATGGCATCTTTCCTTCTCCTGTTCGCTCCAAGCATGCTGGGGTCCAGTCTTGCACCCAGACCCAGAGGGAGAATTGTAGTACAGCTACCTTGTGTCAGGAAAATTAAATGAGTTTAGGAAGTAACAAGGATGCCAGACCCCGGTTCGGTTATTTGCCAGTAGATACAACTTAGTTTTTCACAGAGCCCGTGTAATTGCTTATCTCCAGTTTAAGCTCTGCGGGCTATCCATTACTTTGAAGTTAAATGGTTTATACTCCAATAGCTTATACTTGACAGTCTTTATCATTAATGGCTGCAATGAAGTTATAGCTTTCTAAGCAAATCCACTTCACCAAAAGTATTACCCCACAATGTCTTCTCTCTCCCATGTACTAAAGACTGAACAGGATTCACCCTTCAAAACTGTGAATGACTAGCTCCTAGATATGTTTATGCAGAGAAAAGCTGCGTTAAAGTGATTTTCTCACTGTCATTTTGGTCTCCATATGTTTGGAGCAGACACAGGGATGGGAGGGGGAGTGCTTTCACTCTATTTGGCAGCAGCCAAATACTCACTGCTGTGGGTTGTTGGCTCGGTGTCAAGCAGTGCTGCTTTTAATTCAAACATTTCATGGCTGCCTATCTCAATTCTTACAATGCTAATCCAGTTTACACATATTTTTCTTCAGATTGCTATACACAGCCTCTGGGACAATGGATGCAGTACCTCAGATGCCTAAATGGATAGATCTAGCGTCAAAGTCAGAGGCAGAAGAAGAGAGACTGACCCAAATTTCCCATGCCAAAGAAATCCCATTCCTCACACACACAAGTGCTCAAGCAGTCAAAGTCAACAAACACAGGTAAAAGGAGGTGACTTTTTAGGTATTATATCGTACTAATTTTTTGCTCCTGCCTCATAGCCTTTTCACTCTTCCAGCCACAGTAACTCACCACTCATGCTTCCTACCTCAGCTGCATCACTTGGTCAACCTCAAGGCAGCAGGAAACATTTCATTATTCTTATTGTCAGCCATACTCCAGCATTGCCCAGAGGTCAGCCCACTCTGGGCTGTCAAGCAAATACATGTGAAGAATGGGGGAACTTGTGCATGAAGCAGCACAGTATGCAGCCCAGCTGCACAGCTGCAAGTACTCTCCTAAATGGTGTTTCACTAGGGCTTGCAGAATGGGCAACAACTGTCATTGTGGCTTTTATCTCAATAGGAACCTCTCAGGAGGTGCAAACAGGCATGGAAACCTTGGCAGTGGCCCCAAAATATCATTGACCACATGCCACCTTTATTATGCTGTCAGTGTAGATTACTGTGGACAGGTGCATGGCTGCACATAGCTTCAGAGAGGTGATGCTTGCAGAGATGCTTCAGTGAGTTTACCAATCCCAAACCATACCAACCACTTAGAGGTGAAGGGGAACATGGTGTATTTCAACATCAGTATGAGCTCTCTGAAGGTGTTGTACTGGTGTTGCATGGCAGATGTGTACCCACTGGTGTTCACCTGAAATGTGTGACCCTAACTGATCCCACCAGTGAACGCTGGCATCCCAAATCTAAACTCTTCTCCTGACCATGGGTACACTGACAAGGGCAGAAGCACAAGTAGCCTCTCAAACCAATACTAGAAACCTGAACAGGCTGTTCATATACCTACCATTGGCTTAATGCCAAGAAGGCTTAGAGATGCTTTGGATAGATATTAAGTTTTGCAACATGATTAATTATTGCAACATGAGTGGCGCCACTTTTCCTCTAGAGAAGTCAGCTTGCAGACGATTCTTGCCTTAACTTTTATGCTACTCCATGCCATTTTCTTTGGGGTATATGACTCGACTAGTACAGAAATAGCCTAGGGTTGCTCTGTGTATGGACAAATATTACTCCTTGTATAAGTGAGAGCAGTCTTACATAGAAATCATCAGCTCATTTTCATTCAGACATCTTCTACAATGTACAAAGAGACACTGCAAGAATGATATAAGCAACTTATTCACATGAAAGGATTATGCCTTGGCTAATGCACGCACTAGACAGCCACTGTTAATATGCTCACCAGCCGCAGTGAGCCTGTGCAGGGTAGGAAAACATTGGTCAGGTGGAGTAGGGCTGGGCTTCTTGATTCTCGTAACATGCTGATCCTTGGTATTGCTGGGTTGGCACTTTCTGATTCCCACTTTAAAGGACTTTTTACAACTTCAGGTATAGATTCTTTTTTTGTGTGTCCTTTCAGCTGTTAATGTTACCCTTTTAACAAATTGCTTCTCTCCATGCTTTCATCTTTCTCATTTTGCATAGCTTTACCTTGTGAACTTCCTTATATTTAAGCAATTTTCTCATTAAAAGTCAGTCAAGACCACAGAGTTGTGCCACACCAAACCAGGTTTTGGCTCCCAGACAGCTGAACCCTTGGGCCAACAGCTGCCCTTGTCACAACGCAGACACATCCTTTGTGCTAGGCAAATTTCTGACCACTTGGGCCAAGTTTAGCAAAGTCTTTTTTTTTTGCCAGCTTGAGTTGTAGCACATAGGAACAGCAGAAACACCACAAGCATGCACAGGATGAGGTAAATGCTGTGTATCAGACTGAGGGAGGATGAAGGGAAAGGGTACCATAAGCCCCTCCTAAACATGAGCAGTCATTGCGACCCTGACAGGAATGTGTATATTACTGAAAAAAAATAATGAATAAAAGCAGGGTAAAGGCATCAGAACTTGGACTAAATACATTACACTACTGAATAGGCAGCATCCATTAATTTTATAGTACTGCTGAAAAAACAATCCATTTTTTTGCCTTGAGTTTTGCTCTTTATGATCTCTCCTTAATGGATTTTTTACTCTTAATACTTTTTCCATTGGTTTCCTGGGATAGACTTCCTAGACTGTAATTGCCAATATATTCTCATTTTTCATTCATAGACAGAAGCTGTTTGAGCAGATAGGGAAACTGTTTTTTAAAGTGTGCACAGATGAACCATCTAGCAAAGCCAGAAGTCAAAAAGATTCTTCTGTTTCACTTCCACCAATTCTTTCTCTTGCCTGTGTTCCTCCCACTTATGGGCTTTGGTTTATCACCTGGACTAATTTAAACCTAATCCATACCATGTGAATAATTTTCTTGGCTGGACATGCTGATGGGATTTGGTCTTTACAGCAATGAAATTCAAGAGGAAAACAAAGTTGTTTTCAGAACAAACTCAGAATAAACAAATGCTTTGGAAAAAAAAAAAGGGCAAGAAAGCTTACTGAGACTTTTGAGAACCATACAGATCAGATTGGTTCTAAATATGAATTTTTCCCAATTTAGTGCTCTACTGGAAACAAGAAATACTATTAGATCCTTGGTGGGTAGACCTATTACATCTTGTACAATATTTATAACACTATTATAGTTATAGATGTGTTTATATGCATGAATTTATATCTATTTTTTAAAGCTCTTAACACTTGTTATCTTTACCTAAATGTGTTGATTTCTGTCCACAGGTACCCTCTCTTGCACTCACTGAAATGCTTTTCTCATTATTTTTTTTTCCCACCATCTGGTTAATGAGTATGCTGTCCACAAGATTTACACACTTAACTTCTGTTATTTTGCCATAATAAAAAGGAACTAATACAAAAACAAACCTTATGTATCTATTAATCTGTTCATGACATTCTAAAGGATGTGTGTACTCCTGTATCATGAGAAAACTCTATATTTCACCTATCTAGAGAGACTCACTGCTGGTGGAACTTCTCTTTGTTTTCACAGTTCCAGAGTTCAACAGTCTGGATGGAAATTACACACAGTCCTATAGCGCAAGAGGCTGAATAGCCTACAGACTATTCCATTTAAACTGCTTTTAATTTTAATGTTTTAACCTATGATAAGGTTTTATAAATTAGTTCATTGCATTAATTTTAATGAAAGCAGCAGCGGTTTGTATTAAAATTGTTACCACAAGAAATAGCAGTGTGTCAGGAGGTAAAACATTCCTGCACACCAGGACAGGGCTGCAACACAAAGGTCCTGAACATACTCATACTTGCGGGGTGAATTGTTGTTCAAAGGATCAAGGGATCAGGGAGAAGGCAGTTGACTCACACAAGCATAGACAATCAGCATCTTTAGTCTTTCATAATGCATTTTGGAAGCAAATTTTTTAAGACCCAAGTTAGGGCAAGAATGTCTGGGAGTGGCACAAGGTTGACAAAACCAGCAGCACAAACTGAAGAGGAAAGTGATGATTCTTCCACGTGTTCCAGGAGTGCAGCTGGCAATTCCGCCTGCACCCACAGGCTGCCAGGGACACTCCCTGGCCAAAAGGGCCATGAATATGTACTATGTGAAAGGTGAGTGTCAGAAGCACGTAGCCAGGCTCTTCTTAGTGATTTCCAATGATAGGACAAGGGGCAACGGGTGCAAGCTGGAACATAGGAGGTTCCATGTGAACATAAGGAAAAGCTTTTTCACTGTGAGTGTGACAGAGCACTGGGACAGGCTGCCCAGAGAGGTTGTGGAGTCTCCTTCTCTGGAGACATTCAAAACCTGCCTGGACACTGTTCTGTGTGATTTAGTCTAGGTGAAGCTACTCTGGCAGGGAGTTGGACTAGATGATCTTTCAAGGTCCCTTTCAAGCCAAACATTCTGTGATTCTGTGAATATCACACAGCAGGGAAGAATCACTGTGCATGCTGATTACTGTGCATGCAGACACAAACATGAATAATTCCTTGAGCATTTCACAAAACATAAGTGCCTGTGTGATGGCAAAATGTGACCAAGGTAAAGAGTGTGGGAGAATTCCTTTCCTGATGATTGGCATTTGTTCTCAGCTATTTGAAATGCATGGAACTAGATTGACAGGAGTAAAAACAAGAATCACAACAAACACTTTGCAACAAAAATACAGCTTTATTTAATTTCAACATTTATATTATTTCTAAAGAAAGTATGATGTGTTTTATTGGAAATCTTTTAAACCAGCAAGCATTTCAAAAATTATAATTCAATATGGCACATTATAGTGTATCTCTGGGGTTAATAACGCTAGTATATAAGATTATCTCTTGAAAGAATATTTGATTATTACTGCCTTGCAATTAGCATTCTGGAAGCATTTTTGGTGCTTTTTTTTTCCTTTTAAATGTTGCTTTAAATAACATTTGTGCTGTGGATTCCTTCTCAGTATAGAAACAGGCCTCAAAATACTCTATGGTTTTATCTTGTGATCCTAATTCAGGGCTGCAAAAGAAAGAGTTTTCACATGGATGCGAGTTGTCAAAAATACAGCTTAATAAACTGTATAACAGTCACTGACCTCAGTTTTTATAATTTGTACAATCTGATGATCGGGCTAACAAATGCAACCCACAGTTTCACAGAAAAAGACCCTGAAGATATATTTGACCTCCTCATTTGTGCTATAGCTGTGGAAGATGACTGCTGGCAGATCAAACCCACCTTGCAAGATGCTGGCCTGTCTTTGCAGCAGCCTGTGGTAAACTGGTTTAGCACTTAAATTTCCACATAGCTGCAAGTAAACAAATTCTGAACTAAATATGTATCCCTGAAATTTAGGCCCTTTTCTTTTTCTCCTCCTCTCAAGAAGGATGGAGAAGTTATTAATATCCCTTCATAACAGTCTATTATGAAAAGATATAAACTACTGTGCTCTGTCCTTATTTCTTCTGTGTGAAGACACTGAAATCTTTATGTCTTTTCTAAATCTCCTGTTTGTTTCCCACATCCCATGAAACTGATTCTTCATTAATAATGATCAGAGATGAGTAATTACCTCCATCATGTCATAAGCACTCCCTTCAACTTTTCCCTGGAATGACATTTTTCATAAGAGCATCAGCTCTTCAACTCATTCAGTTTTTGGTCCCCTGTAATCCTCAGGTTCTATTCTGCAGTATCATTGTCATTCCTTTTCCGTTGTGCTTTTCATATTACTTTGTATTTGTCTGCAATCAATTTTATCATATTGATTTCAAGCCATTCCTCTAATGTAAGTGACATTTTCTGAATTCTAATCCTGCCTTCCAAGTTGCTTACAAGTCCTCCCAAATGGGCATTATCTGTAAATTTGGTAAACTTATTGTCCCTGTGATTGAACAAGTAATTAATGGCAAGGTTTTATAGTGGTAGAACTAAAAGACAGCATTGTGGAAGCCTGTGAGAGATGTTCTCCCATTTTGGCAGCAAATGATTGTTCTCAGAGTCCAGCTTTCTAATCCGTTGTGCATCTACCTTATGTGAATTTAATTTAGTCCATGTCTGCTTTGCTTGCTTATGAATGTCATGGGGGACTGAGTCGGAGATACGCTATATCAAACACATCCCCTATACCTGTTTTGCTGTCAAAGAAGGAAATGAGTTCAACTTGATAGGATTTGTGTCTGACGTGTCCCTGTGCAAGTCCTCTTATCTCCTTACTGTTCTCTAGATGCCTACAAATGGGTTGTTTAATACTTTGTTCCAGTGTCTTGGAAATTCTATTGGGGCTGAATTTTTTTCTGTAATTTTCCTTTCCTCCTTTGTTAGATATGACATTGTGTTTCCCTTTCTCCAGTTTTCTGGAAACTTACTCATCCTCGCTAATCACTAGTGTTTGAGGAACTGCTTTGATTAAGTGTTTTAAGTGTAAGATTCATTAGACTGTGCCCTCCTGAATACTCCGATTTACCTCAGCATTCCTTCAGGTGTTCTTTTCCTTTTCTCTCCATGATCCTACTCTCAAACTCTTAATAAGTGAAATAAACTTTAAGTCATAATCAACCCAACTGAAACAAAAAAAAGGCATTGAATTTTCTAGCTTTTTCTATATCACCTCTTTGCTGACCTCCCTTGTTAAGCACTACATTACATCTGCTCTCAAGCATAGCACATTATTTGCAATACAGTACTTTTTAACTCTAGAAAACTATTCATTTTAATGGCACGATGTGGTTATTCACTCCAACATAAAATAATATTCATATTATTTCAAAGACATTACTTCACAGTCTGATTTCAGACCATACCTCAAGTTCTTCCAACTGTTTGATTGCATCCCACTTAAAATTAATTCAATTATTACTTTTTTCTGTAATTCTAAGAAGTGGAATTATTTTGCACTGGTTATTATTAATAGTAAATTAATAATAGTAAATAATTCACCAAACATCATAAAACATAGCCAGCTTATTATCCAAACACTAAATTGTATAGCTAAAGCATCCTAAACAAAACCATAACAATTGCTGAAGTGACACTAAAGAAGTAGTTACATATTCAAAGTGTGACTAATCAAGTCAGAAAAATAGTGATACTCACCATCATAGCTAAACAGAACCTCTTTCATTGGCAACCTGTAGAGAAAAGGGAATTGAAAGGTGAAAACAAATTGTAGAGGAGAATAAAACCTGCAGTATGTTAAGCAGGCACAATTCTGCAGACTGGTAGATAACTTCATACAGCACTTTGTCTTTTAAAAACATTAGTTTCCTAGCACTCTTAATTTGTAAGTATACTTACAGGAGGATATTTCAGACACATGTTGGGTTTCCACTTCTTTTTTGGATCACATGCTGGGTGGACAGAGCTTGTGGCCAACCTTCGATTCACACGGCATGTATGTTGTTTTCCTCCACCTTAGCAAGGCTTTCAACACAATCTCCTACAGTAACCCGGTGTTTAAACTGAGGAGTGGGGTGGACTACAGACAGGATTGAACAGCCATCCGGACCACTGGCCTCAAAAGATAGTGACCAACAGTGTAAAGTTCTGTTCCAGGTGACATTTCAGAGGATGCTAGGGTGATGTTTCCACTGGGGACGTGGGTGGTAGGAGAGCCTGCATGCCCAGGAAGTCTGTGGATGCTACTAACTTGGAGAGGAGGGAGCGATTGATATGCTGAGAGTATGGGTCCTGTTCTGCAGGACTTTGCCAGACTGGAGGAACGGGCTGACAGGAGCTTTGTGAACAAAGGCAAATACAAAAACCTGCATCTGGCCGGGGACAGGAGTAGCAGGGGAAGTGAACAACCCCATGCGACAGTACAGGCCAGTGACTGACTGGCTGGGTAACAGCTCTGCAGAGAAGGAACTGAGGTCTGGTTGACACCAAACTGAATCTTGTGCACCCTTGTTGTGAGGAAGGATGACCTCATACAGTTGCATTAATTAGAGCATAGCCAGAAGGTTGAGTCAAGTTGTTATTCCCCTCTGCTGGGCACAAGTGAGTCTGCATCTGGAACACAGTTTCCATTTTTGAGAACTTCCAACAGAAAAGAGTTGTCAAACAAATGAAAACCAACCAACTAAACAAAAACTCCAATGGAGAACCATCAGGATGGCTGCAAGGACCCCTTGATTTCTGTGAAAAACTCATGACCTATGTGGGGAGGCTACAGGGCTTGGTTAACCTGAAAGGTAGGATAAGGGGCATCTGTATTCCCTCCCCAGCTGTTTAAGTGGGGTTTATAAACAATTCAGTTTTGCGTGGTGAAAGGAAGGAGGGCAACGAGTGCAGAAGTTTTAACTGGCCATTACAGGAAATATTTTTTAACCCAAGAGTGGTCAAACACTTGTCTGTTTCTCTGATTTTAATTACTTACGTATAACTTAAGTATTGAACAATAAAAAACCCACCTTCAAACTACAACTCTGTTCTGACTACCTACTCAGGGCAAGCTCTTCTCCACAAAACTATTACATAGTACTCCTGCCATCATTTAAAGGGGACCAAATGCAACAGCTCTTTCTTAGAGCCAAGCAGAATTAGATTAAAATGGCAGTTTAAATGACACTCTGACAATTTGTACTTTTACTGTATCACATTTATATTAATACCCTTTCAGACTTTTTAATAGAAATTTACCATATAAGCAATACATTTACAGTAATTCTTTTTACAGTGATCACATTAGAAATCATATCCTATAAATGCATAAAATGCTTTTTTCATTGTTAATGCATGGTGATCTAATATGCCCTCTGATGTCAGTAGGCCATAAATAAAAACTTTTATTTCATCCAAAGAGAGATCACTGGACCTGGCCCAAATACATTTTTAAGGTATAAATTTCCTATTGTACATATAAAGTTTAAAGCAATGTTAATATATAAAGTGAATCAAAAGTATGTCTGCTTTTATTTAAAGGTTTTATTTGACAATTTACAAATGCTTATTGTTTGGATCTACGTTTATATTTATAAATACCAGAAGACTCCAGTTTACTGTTCTTTTTTAGTGGCCCATGTATTCAGGAGGTTAAAGAATTTGTCACAGCTAACACCTGAAATTCTTTTTCCTTTAGCATAAGTAGAGGCTATTCCTACTTTTAAAGCTCATTTTCAGGGTCATTAAGTTTTAACTTAAATGAGCTGTTAACAATGTTATGGAGAGAGCCTAGGGCTGCAGTCCTTGACTTGGTCAAAATAAACTGAGAGCAGTAAGATTATCGCTTCAGAGAAGTACTGTTCGTTTTATGCCAAAATATTTTGGAAGATAACAGGTCAAGTCAGAACAGTTCTAATTTTAGAGGCAAGTGACATCAAAGGATTTGCTAATTTGCATAGCCCGACAGCCTTTATTAATATGTATTGCTGTTGCACTTTGCCTTATTACTTGCTGCCTTAATCTCTGTGCTTAGTCTGTCTGTGCAGCATTTTTTATGAATTGCCTAATGCCCCCTACTTCATTAGATAATTCATAACTCTGCAAATCAGCAGGGCTGCAATGACCACCCTGATACGCATCCCAGGTGCAGGAGCAGGAGAGATGCTGACTGTGTCACAGTGTGACACATGGATGCTCTGCAGCCTGGCTCACTATGTAGCCAGCAGCAATGCTCTGCCACACCAGCATATACCAGCTCTCCACTGTCTGGAGGACAGGGCTGTAATTTTATGCAAGATTGAAAGTAAAAAGCAAATAATGCATCCGTGATGTGACCAACAGAGAGCCTGTGTTTAAGTCTCCAAGGAAAGCACAAGAAGCAACACAGTCTTTTGCACCAGTCTGTCTGTATGGAGGGAAGGACCTGCCTCAGCACCAAATGGAAGGAGAAGGTACTTGAACAAAGGAATTGACATTTGAATAGGAGCATCTTCCAATGCAGTTGACTTGTATTCTTTACTGGTTCAAAAGGCATTGAACGGTAGGCGAGAGCTGGCTCCTAATAGAATATATAACCACCCCAGCAGCCTCCCTCCAGCTGTCAGGATAAGCTGGAGAAGACAGCATACTGGACCTGCCCTCCTAGCTTCTCACCACAGACAGAGAAGGGCAGCCCTCTGCTATGGGCACAGCCCACCCTCGTCCATCCCTGATTTATAGTGATTATGACACCAAGCAACTTTAGGGGAGGATTTTGAAACTCTAGGGTTTTCTTTGTAAATCCACGGTGCAATAACAGGATTTTTAACTGGGGAAACATTGCTCTTAGAATGCCATTTTTGCTGGGGCTTTGGTCTAACATAAACACCCTACATAAGGACTCCCATAAAATAGGAGCATTTTCTTCTTATATGGAGAATCTATCAATGATTAAGACTAATGTTGACTTCTGACCAGGAACACTCCTTAAGTAAATAAAGATTAAAAGCAATGTATAACAGAACTTTGGACCTCATTGACATTTTCATAGAATTTTCAATTTCAAGAACTTAGGCTATTAAAGTTGTTTTAAGTGGAGGAGGGCATAAATTTACACAAAATACAGTCAGTGAAATTCTGCCACGACTGAAGCCAATGGAATTAGCTGCTTCTCATGAAGTCTTTTTAAGAATGTTGGTCTTACAGGTGCTATTGATATCTCAATTATTTCAGATCTTTTAGAAATAACAAACAGATAAGACAGAATAATGGTGCAGCAAAAGACTGTATGGAACTAGAGGAATTGTATAATAGACCTGGGAATTTGCAAGTCATATATGAATGAGCTTAATGAGTACATACTTTTAGCACCTGCATGCAATGTCCTTTTGTGACTTTACAGGTACCTACGCCTCATTCTTTCTGAAGACTCTGACTCAGTGCAATTCTGAGAATGATTGTAACATCATTCACACATCAAAACCCAGGCAAACACTAGATTCACTTGAAAGACAGTAAGTGTGAGAAATTACTATTATATCTCTTGGTTAGGTTTTAAAGGAGTATCCTTCAACAAAAAAGCAACTGGTTGTAGGGAAGAATTTTGCAAGGAGGAAAATGTCCTTTATTTGCTTTCCTGCCTTCACAGGGAAGTGTCGGATCTGATTTGATTCATGCTGTTACAGAATGAAGCTAAAGTTACATGAAGAATAAAATGTTGTTCTTTTGAATAGAAAAGTAACTCATTTTTTTTCCTTCCCAGTGAACAGTTTGCTTTAAGCAAAACAATACAAATTACTAAGTAGAAACTATCAGCACCTTCCTGTCTTCCCCACTCTCCCTCCTTCCTAAAGGTCAAGGAGGTGCTTACAATTCACAGAGCATCTGCCCATCCATTCTTTTTGGAAAAGCATAAATCACACTGATTTTCTCTCACTCTGTTTTTAGTTCTGAGCGAGGAACGTTGTGAGAGAAGAAGTATGAGCCTACACATAATTTTAGATAAAGAAGAGCATTTCGATGAGGGCAGAGAGTATAGCACAGACAGCAGTAAGAATAATGTTGGCCTTATAACTTGACAAAATATTTCCTAATCAGCTCAGCATCCAAACAAGACTTCACTGATAAAAAGGACTTTTTAAATTAGATGAAGAATAGTGGGTTATATAAACTCATAAAGTGTAAACTCAGTACAAACAGTTCCTAGAGACAAGATAGGTTCCTAAATAAGACAGAACAATACAGGTGCCTGAAAGATGTTCTGATTTCAAAAATCATCAATCAAGGCCTATCTTGGTTTTTTCACTGTACTGAAAATAGAAAGCATCGTAACACATAATTTTGAAGAAAGAACCACATGAAAGGGAAAATGGTGAAAATTTGGGGGTTCTCCACAGAAAGTTCAAAACCAACAGATCTCAAAAACCACTACTCTGGAGAAGCTAAGAGGAGTGTCCCAAATGTTTTGAGCTGTTCCTGGCTCTATGATGCTCTTCTCTATGTCTACAAGATAGCATAAATGTTGATTTCCTTTTGGGTATCAGTGGTGTATACTTCCATCTCCCTCAATAGATCTCAAGGGAAATGAGATCTATGTTCAGCCCATCTTGACTGGGGATGAGAAAAGGGGGTCATCTGTAGATGTATTTGTGTCTTTTTTGTCCCCCCTTAAATATGGAAAGACATTGCTCAGTCTCAATTTGGCCAACATGTTGTCCTGCTAAAAATATGATCAACAACTGGAGAAAAAAGAATCATACCCTGTACAAGTACTTTGAAAAGTAAATTGGAGAAGACTTTATTTGATTTGTAGTAGAGAAAACAGAAAATACGTCATTTCTTGGTAAGAGAGACATCACCATCTTGATCATTTCCTGATCAGCTTATGGTGAGCCTGCCATAATTGTTCCTGCTCTATCTACATGAACACTGGAGTCCACTTGTATAGTGAGAGTCAGTTACAAAATACGCAGTAACTATGTGCCCCTGGGGAACCAGCACAAATTCTTAACTTGCTCAGCTGTACCAAATGACATCTGACACTTAAAGCTAACTATTTGCCTCCAATTAACCTTACTGTAAGTGGTGAATGATTGCCATCCAATAATATGTAAATGAAAGGAAATAAAAGAGTATTGATAATAGCCCAGATAAATATTCTACAGGTCATGGTACAAATGGTACAAATGTTCCAACTGTTGGAGTACATATAAGCTTTTTAATACACTAATTGACAGAAATTCTGTTCAAAGTGCTTGTTTAAAAAACAACAAAACTTTTAGAAGGCAGTACTATATACTTCATATACTTGGAACAGACCAAGTTGGCCTCTAACCAAAGGCATTTTTCACTTTTGTTGTCATGGTCAATTTGGAATATGCTACATCCTCATGTTTTCAAGAATATGTCAGTCGCAGTAGTCTGGCTTCACTGTTTCAGTACAAGATGCTTCACTTTCCGAACTTAATGTGTCAGTTAAATTATGTGTCTTTTTTCTTATAAGAGTTCTCTTTGAAAAGATCTATCTTTGCATCAGATCTATAAAGCTCTCCCTCAATGTGTAAAGAAGGATCAGAGGTGAGCATCAAGCTGTTTTCTTTCCTCTATCTTATTTTCGAATTCAGGTAAATCAGCTGCATATATATATATAGACACACACACATACATATACTTATGCAAATAAACATATATATATATATATGTGTGTATGTATATGTATGCACATTTTAGAATGCCTACATAGTGCAAATCTGTTTCATCTTAACAACAAAATTATCCCCCAACTCTTCAGTCCCTCTCACCACTGTCTAATGAAATACCTTTACTTCAAAATTATTTCAGAAACTATACAGATTAGATGGGAGGAAAAAAAAAAAAAAACAAACAACCCAGCCTGAGAAGCTCAACCAGGATATTTGTTGTCTAACTTCATTGTGTGAAGGTATCTTGGGTCTTCCTTTGGATAGATCCAGAGCAGAAACCATAACAACTGCTTTCAATAGAACCAAGAAGTGGCTCCTGGGATGCAGAGGAAAGGGAATTGATGGTGTGGAAACAAGCAGAGAGGTCTAAGGTGAGGAAAAAGGGAGGAGGCTGGAATGCATTGATGGAGATTCAAACAAAAAGACACATGAAGTAGTTCTAAGTCCCTGACCCTCTGTACAGAGAGGCCAGGGATACCCATGAGAATAAAAGGTTACATTCACATCTCATATTCTCCCTGTGCAGAACAGCAGTCTGTTGATCCACCCAACAAGTGAGATGTCTACCATTTTCTTTTTCCTTTCTTTCTTTCATTTTGTTTTCAATGGAAACTGAGATAAACTGTGAGGATATATAGACAGGTTGACAACAAATTCAGAATTCAGGTATGAATTCTGCTTCCAGCATGTGAAGGGCTTGACCTCAAAACTCCCTTAATATTTTTCAAAACAAGAAAGTTAGTCATTTGGAAGCAATCATTGCAAACATCCACTTCATTTATTTATAAATATAAATATAAATATATTTTGATGCCTTTAGCAAGACTGGAATCTAATTTTAAAATAATAAATTAAAAATAAACTGTTACAAAAATGTAATTATCATTCCTATCTATATTGTTAAACTCATGAAAAGCTTGTGAAACAATTAAGAGCATGTGCCTGGTAACTGAAAGAGGTCTCGGTAGTAAAAAAAATTTACTCTTGTGTAATAAATGTCCTCATACTGCTGTCATTGGTAGTAAGTTATGCCTCCTTATTTCTAAAATAATATTGAAAATGTCCTTTAATTAAAGACATTGTATTACATTTCAAAGTCTACAGTAAAGACTATGATAGTTAATTAAATTACTTGTGTTTATTTCAACATCGCAGCTATAATTCAGCTTCACGTTCATGACCTTATTGGAAAAAGTACTTGGCTGTGCCAGCAGAACCTTTTTAATTTTTATCTGCTCTGTCTCAAGAGAAAATTAATGATGTGTAGCAGATCGCTTCAGCTCTCACTGAATGAATTAGAGTGGTAACCACCATGGTCCTAGAGTTTAGATATGTAGAAGTAGTAGGGCCACTGAATTTAGACTTCAAGAAGATTTGTGTCCTTCTTCGAAGTCAAATAAAGCTGGCACTGAATTTTGATGCTGAGCAAATTTGCACTATGTGTTGGTTTATGTTTTCTTGACAGTCCTTTACAAAATTCTTAGTAACTAATTATCCTAAAGGCTGTTGGTAGTTGTATCTGGTATTGAAAACAGAAGCTATATGAGTAGCTGAAAATTGTGGGATGTGTGATTTAAATGGGGCAAACTGCATAATTTAACAAATGCTGCTTGCTAACATCCCAACAGCACCAGAAGTACAAATGTTAGTGTCACTTCAAATTCACATAAACAACACAGTCTGCAAAACAACTTTTTTTTTCTTCATTGATCATTAAAAGCAATTAATTGTTATCTAGCCTGTACACTGGACAAAAGCACATTTTTGCTCATCAACTGTATATGAGCTACATAAATAAAAGATAAAGCTAGCATGCAAATGCTTAAACCCATTAGATGTCAACTGATTACCTCCTTAGAGCTGAGTGTTTCATTTTCTGGAATAGGCACTATGGGATGACTGGGCTGCCGAGCCAAGATGTCACAGGTTGGAGAGAGCATGAAGTTAAAAGCAGAAAAAAAAGAAATCCATTATCAGTTCAATTTCTATAAAAAAATACCACTAAAGTTTACTAATGAAAGCCAATACCCTCAGTCATACAAAGGATAGCAAAGCAAGGAGATCCCTTTTTTGTTCAACCTGCTCCCTGTTAAACAGGGTCTCTTACTTCTCCTTGTCTGTATGAAAATCTGTTTCAAGGTATGCCCTGTTTTCCATTGTACCATATTCCCATAATTAAAAATGTCAGGAAGGGATAAATCATTTTCCATTTGAAAAAGCCATCTCAAGTAAGAATCACAGCAAGGGCACCTGCCTTCTAATACATTTAGTATGAGATAATGCACATAAAGCTATTGAAAACTGCAACAGTATTTCTGTCACTTTGAATATCTGTCTTCTTAAATCTCCTCCAAAATTGCTCTCCTTAATCTTAAATTTCCCAGACATGAATCATACAAACATTTAACTGAAAAGTGCTGTATCACAATAATTAGCATGTGCAGAAAGTAGTTTTAGATCTCGGTCATTTTCCAGTGTTTTGAGTATTATATGACTTGTGTCAGAGTAATGAAGTTTCATGGATGTGGCTCAAGTAAAGAACCATGCCAATTTTAATAAAATTTTATTTTTAATACAGGTAAATAGACAAGCCAGATCTTACAAAGGCAATGTTAAGATCATAGCTTGTGAGGTTTACCTATAAAGTCACCAGAGACACCGTCTTTAGAGCAAAAGCTGATGAAAGTGTCGGGGTTTGGATACACTAGAATTGTACAAAAGCAATGTTGGAAGTAACCTACTATTGTCAATGTATCAAAAGCATTGTTTTGGTATTTAGATCAAATAGAAAATCAACAAATGATGTGTTGCTTAAAAAAATGTTGTTCTTGAGGTAAGAAAATTAATTTTGAAACTCTGCTTTTTGAGAAGCAAAAATGATCTACTAAACTGTCCCTCCATACAAAGGATACTGAGGTGGAACACACTGTGATTTTCTGGAAATAAGTTATGAACCTGCTATGTACTGCACTGTCCCCTTGTAAATTTGCCCTGGCTCATTTTCAGGAAGGCAGGAATCAATTCTAGCAACAACAGGAGGAGTTACAGAAGCTTTGAACTGTTTCCCCCCTCCCCCCACCCCCTAAAATGAAAAGGCAAGTGAATGACTTTAGGAAATAAATTTATCTGTTTATTTGGTAAATTTAGACAAAGGGATAATTTAAGGGAAAGGAACGGTAAGGAGCCTAGATGTTCATTGCAGCAACATCCCTTTCTCTGCCACACACCCGGCTTCTGATTTCAGCCCACACAGCCACCGAGGTAACCCCCAGACCTTACAGCACCCCGGTGCTGCAGCACAGCTGTTCACAACACACAGAGGAGGTGTTCAATGGCCTGTGTGGGAGGCAAAAGTCCTGTTTCTAAACCCAGCATCCTGCAGCCGCCAAGGGTGGCCAATCCTTAGTGATACACAGGTAAAATACTGTAGGAACACCTGAGGTATCTTGGCAAGGTTATTTTATTGAAATAAACCCTGGAGTTGAGTTATCTATTGCTCCCCCAGAATATGGCTTCTCTGTATTCCACGCAAAGTAAGAAGGGTCAATGACAAAGAGAAGGGGAAAGTACTGATCATTTTGTTTGTTTTCTGATGTCTGGCTAAACTCTCTGAGAATTGTCCACTGCTTGCAAGAAAATAAGCTCCCTAATCAGGCAGCGATCAGAGAATGCAGCAGCTCTTTTTCTCAAATTGCAGAGAGCCAATCAATGAAAAATGCACTTTTGTGGCGTTACCTCATCCTGGCTTTTCTTGCTAATATTCATTGGCTACCATGTTAACCCAAAATGCCTCTCTGAATCATGATTCTGTCTTACCACCTTCTTTGAGTATGAGATCTCAATTCCCTCCTTAGACCTGACAGAAACAGTGATTGTTTTTGTCTAAGAAATATATTTGCTTGCTTTATTTTGATAGCATCTTTTCTCAAACTAAAAAGCTGACATGTATAGCAGTCTCCATAGAGAGGGAAAATTATCTGTATTTTCTGGACAGACACTCTTAATATTGATTGTTTTGGAGAGGCTTAATTGAAAGAAGGCAAGGGAGAGGCAAACAAAGACTGTACTGATTAATAATAGGGAGAAAAAACAATACAGGCTTAAGACTTGGAGAAAAACTGAACAATATACAGTTCTCTGGTTTTACAAGGCTTCTCTGACATAAAACACCATAGAATAGTCTATACGTTATACAGACTCATATATTATCGTAGAAGAGTCTATATATTCTACTAGTCAGGTGTCTGGAGACCTCATTTTGTCATGACATGGGTGTCTAGACTTAGAGAAGACACATATGGTTACAGTTATAAAGAACTTCAAGTTGTAAGTAGTACTTTAGTACTTTAAGCCAGTTCTGCATCCTTTCTGCTGAAATAGCACATAGTCTTGCAGGTCCCTTCAAAGATAGTGTTAGCTTCCTCCCTGGAATTGAACAGCACTGCCTCTGCCACCTGCAAAGGATGTGAATGCCTTGGCCTGGGTGACTTCATCCTCGTGAGCTTGAGGTCTGTTCCCTCTGTTATTTCCATCAAGTGTCAATGTAATCTGAAATGTGTCAACCTTGCTGTGGAAAAGGTCCCATGCCTGTCCTCCCAGTTTAACCAAGAATCTACAGAGTTTTATTCTTACGTCCCTGATTTTTCCTTACAAATAAGACTTTCGTGTTCTTGAATGCAGGCCATGCCAGTTCCACAAGCAGGATAGAACTTGCTGCCCCAGTGCGCTTGTTTTCTGCAGCCTCAGGGCTAAGGACTGGACTTCTTGAGAATTTTGAACCTCTGCAAGGTGAGATGAGCACTGTAATCACGTTTTTCACTGTCTGGACAAGTACCAAAAGAGGGCATTGACATCTCCTTGTTGACTTCTTTGCATGGTGGTCAGCCCAGGGTGTTCAGAGGACACCTAACAGGGCAGATAGCCTACCAGATTAAACTCAGTTTTGTACATGAGTCATAGTACAATTTACAGTCCTAAGAACGGGGAAAGTTCCTCACTGAATATGGTCATCTCTATGCAAAGAGGAGCAATCAACATCAGAGTAACAGTCAAAAGTACCAGAACACAAAGTAGTCAGAGTGAGGTGGGATTAAACCTTCTTTACTAGATATTATGTGACTGTCATCCCTCAGAGTCATATAGGAATGTGCTCATGTCCACAAGATCTGAAGTGTGAATGCAACTTGGACTATGTACTTTTTATGGGTGTGTTGCCTTAGTGAGAACTCATCAAGCTCTGTCACTGGCTGTCTTTTATATCCAGGTCAAAGAAGCTGGAAAGAAGCCCTATTTTATTCTACAAATGTAAAATAATTGCATCTGTTGATGGTGGAAGATGACATTGCTTTTATAATTGCTATTCTTGCTTCCTTTGCCAGTTCTGCATTACTCTTCCAAGGTTAATTAATAATTCTTAACTTTTCCAGATGTCATTGAGTTTTCTGGTAATGTGACATTTTCTTTATTATTTCTAAGAACGATGAAAGAGCAACTAAACAAATCTACATTTGTGGCTGCAAAGATTGTACTGAGGAGAGCAGAATATCCTGACATACAAGTATTCACAGCATGTACATTCAAAGGGAAACCATATGCCTAGCCAAAATAACCCCTTACAGATTCAGTCAAGGCTTAGAAAAGAGGTGGTTATATAAAATCTTAGTTAGACCTTTGTTCATTTAGCTCTGTAGAGTAATCAGCAAGACATATTTGCCTTTAAAAGGTCAGTTTATCTTTATTGTACTGTGAATCACAGATGCCTCTGAACTAATATAAAGCTTTCTGAGGTTTCTCCATCTAAGACCTTTTTCATAAATCTAACTCACTCTCTAGAGGGTCTGCAATCTTTACTAATTGAGACACAGGTTTAAAACTCTTTGGAACTAGTGAGAGATATTGTACATAAGAAATAAGAATGTTTCAACTACACTAACCAGAGAACATTCACATATACACTCTTTCAAACTACTATGTTAATTCTTTAATTGACTTTGAAAAAACATTAGTAAGTTATGAAAAATAGTCATTCCTTCACAATAGGAAAAACTACTAATAGCTCAAAGACTAAAAATTTTTATTTATACATGTGTAATAAGAAAACTTTTTTATAAAACAATTTTATAGATAACTACTTTTTCTGAGTACAATAATATGAAATCTAGGGTACTCATAAACAGTAAAACACCTACTGCAGCAGAGCAAGGACTAACTTAAACTAAGGGGAGAGAAAATACATAGTGAAGCTATGAGATTATAGTCTCTGAAATGATACAATATAAAATCAACTTCAAAGATTCAGTTAAGTACCCAATACTTTTGTACCTCTCAACCCTCTATAAAAGTAACTGTAAAGTAGAAATGGTGATCACAACCAGGATTTTTAATGCATCTTCAGCCACATATGCAATAGAATATATTGACTGATTTGCAAATAATTATTATACACTACTGTACCTTTAATTATTATATACCTCTATACCCCTGTATTCAGTATTAGTGAGACCGCATCTCAAGTACTGGATCCAGTTCTGGGCTCCTCACCATAAGAAGGACATTGAGGTCCTTGAGCAAGTGCAGAGAAGGGCAACCAGGCTGGGGAAGGGGCTGGAGGGCAAATCTTATGAGAAGCAGCTGAGGGAGCTGGGAATGGTATGCCTTGAGAAGAGGAGGCTGAGGGAAGACCTTATGACTGCCTACAATTACCTGAAGGGAGGTTGTAGAGAGGTGGGTGATGGTCTCTTCAGCCAGGTGACAGGAGATGGGGCAAGGGGAAATGGCATGAAGCTGTGCCAGGGCAGGTTTAGATTAGATATTAGAAAAAAAATTTTCACTGAAAGAGTTGTCAGGGCCTGGAACAGGCTGCCCAGGGAGGTGGTTGAGTCACCTTCCCTGGATGTGTTTAAAAGACAGGTAGATGAGGTACTGAGGGATATGATTTAGCATAGGACGGGAACAGTTGGACTCGATGATCTTAAAGGTCTTTTCCAACCATGTAATTCTGTGATACCTGTATCTGAACAATCTGATCTAGTCAAAGGTGTCCCTGCTTACTGCAGGGGGGCTGGACTAGATGTCCTTTAAAGGGCCTTTCCAATTTAACACATTCTGTGAATCTATGATTTTTAACCTGAAGATTTCAAAACTCTCTCCAGATACTGGTAAGTACCCGCACAAGAGGGACATCTGGCATGTAGACATGGGTCCCTGACAGATTCTCACAGGACACAGGGCACCAGAGTAGGATGACACTGAAAGATTTGTATCTGAATACCAGAGGCTGGAAGAGTTACAGGGCTTCACAGTAGGAATCGTTTATCTCTAAGTGGATCTGGAGGGAGGGAGATGCATGCGAGTCCAGCAGTGCATTGATTTTCCTTCTGTTGCCTTTTCCCAGGCCAAGATCACCTTTTCATGTGGGGTTAGTCTATGACAAAACTGGCTAGGGACTTTCCACCAAAATTATTTTTTCAATGAAAAATACTGGTGACAGACAAATGAAGCTTTCTACAAAACATTTTGATGTCTCTTGCAAAATCTCACTATTCACTTAGAAAATGATAATGAAATGTTTAATCATAACAAATCCTGTCTGTACCTGGGATATTGTGGTTTCTGATCTGGATGTTTCATTTTGGATCACTTCCATAAAATATTAAGATGTATATCACCATCAGTGCACTTTGTGGCAATCATGATAAGAGACTTTGTTTTCCGCTGTGTCCTAATCAAGCTCTGCAGTTCCTCATGGTGCTTATTTCACTACAGGTGATTACAGGAGCTGTTGGCCAGCAAGGCTACCAGACCCATAACGAAGCCTTGAGGAATGAGAATCACAACCTACACACCCATGGAATAAGACAAGAGAGTAGACAAATATGTTCTAATCACATGGATTATCACTATCTGCTTTGAGTTAGTCAATACAAGACAGAAGATGCATTTTGACTTCTGGAGTATTTAAATGTTTTTGAATTTTCATCTGTATTGGAAAGAAAAATCTTTCAGACTTTCCAACCACACAAGCATTTAAAATTTCCTCAGCATGGCTTTCACAGAAATCGAGTCATCTCTTAGAAGAGACAATGCTTCCTTGTCTCAGGAATGGGGCTCACTGCTCACTGACTGGTCACAGCCAAATGTGGCATGCAGCTTGAGAAACAAAGCCTCAAGCACTGCCAGGTTAACATAACGGGATGGAGCCGTTAGGCCATGAACCTCGGGGAAACGAAACAAGGTGGAAGCATCGTTGCCGGCCCCGTGCTGGGACAGGCTCCAGGAAAAAGTGTCCCCTATTGTTAAGGTGTATCTGCTGTCTGGCGAGGTTTTAGAAGTTCTGTTAGCATGATAAGATAGAGATGCTGCTGTGACAGCAAAACGTTGACCAATCAGATGTAGCCCACGAACACCGTATGTTTGAAAGAAAGCAGCTGTCTGCAGAGCATATAAAAAGGAATGATTCTTTACAATAAATCGACTCTTGCTTGCATCAAGCTGTGTCCCGTCTCTCTCCGTTGCGGCAGCCAAAGACATTTAACTGCTTTCCAGATGAGAGTGAGAAGTGAAATGAAATGGATTTAATTTTCAGAGTTGATCTTCCCCCCCCATATTTTCTTCCCAGATTAGCTGCATAACTGAATAAACCCTGTTTTCTGAGTAAGCTGCTCATGCAACAGATCTTTGACCTTAGATACTTTAAATTCCAAGCACAAACTTAGACTGCATTTTCAAGAATGTGCAGGGGCAATTGTCACCTATTGTATTAAAATTTGCATTAAGAGCATATTTTGCTTATCATATAACTACTAAAATGATAGTCACTGTTCGATTAAGAAAAAGAGAAAGCTATTACTGCAATTTATAGTTTGCCATATATGACCTCTTCGTCAAAGTTTGGAACACTTTGCCAAAGAGAAAGTGGCTTGAAGTTTATAACATCTCTGTAACACAGGTAAATACTGGCTTTTTTAATTCAAGCTCTAACTACATGCTTGGAATTTCACCAGAACTAATTACATTTTATACATTTTTCTAACATAGCTGGAAGTGGAATTAATTAAGGCTGTATTTCAGAGCATGCATTATATCAATACATGCAATAAAAGTTAAGTGAATTCTAATTGTGCCAATTTGTCCTTTCTAATGTAGTGTTTCCAAATATCCATCAGCTCACTGTTTACTTTTCCTTGATACCTTGGAAGAGTTATTTACAATCTAAAAAAGGCAGCAGGGAATTCTCTAGGAACATCTGTGTTCGGTGAGGTCTAAGTTAAAATTTCCCTATAGCTCTCAGTGTTTTGGCACAGCTAATGATGATTTTTTTTCCCTCCAGACTTTTTTTCCTCACTGTCAATAAAAAGCATGCAAGTATCATTCTACTTTCTCAAATAGCTTATATGCTCACCAAATTTTCTTTGATATTTGTCACTCAATAGTACATTTATACTTTTGCTGTTAATAACAACCTTTACCTCTGAGTGGCTTCTGCTCTTTGTAATTTTATCCTTTGTTTTTATTCCTATATTGCAAGCAAAAAATGTCCCCAAGTTGCAGTTCCCATCTGCCAAATCATCAATAGAGATTATTGGTTTTAAATTCTCATTTTCTGTGGTAACAAATTCCCCTAGCAATAGAGTTGTATCCAGCTCAAATCTATTCATGGATCAGGATCCTTGTGTATGAAGTATCATACAAGGTATGGCAAGTTTGCACCCATCACTGTGGGGTATGTCATAGAATCCCCTTCACAGCACAGACATTAGAAGCAAATATCAGAAATGTTGCAGTCTTTGGGCTGCTGGGTTTCCTTTGGTAGTTCTCATGAGATATATGTTCACATATTAATATGAAGATACAGAAGCAAAATAAAGATATCTCAAAAACAAGTTGTTAGCTAGGGCCAGAATTTATTTTATATATTATATTATATTATATTATATTATATTATATTATATTATATTATATTATATTATATTATATTATATTATATTATATTATATTATATTACATTACATTACATTACATTACATTACATTACATTACATTACATTACATTACATTATATTATATTATATTATATTATATTATATTATATTATATTTATTATAGTATATTTATTATAGTATAGTATAGTATAGTTAGTATAGTTATTATATTATATTTATTACATTATATTTTTTATATAATATATATTTATGTATTTAAAACGTCTGCCTGAAATCTGTTATGCAGAAGGCTAGATGCAATTATCCTAGAAAGCAAGGCATAAGACTGAACTCAAGTTTTACATTATGTAGAGAGTTTTAACAATTAAGAGAAATAATTTTAAAGCACTTTTTGATCCTTAATACACTAGTTTAGGCTGTCCAAGCAGAGAGCCTGTATAAATGAGAAAGCAGAAAGCAACAGAAGTATGTTCTAAGAGGAAACATGGACTCTTTTGGACACCTGGGAAGAATATTTTGATTTCTATGTATGGAATGTGCCTGCTGCAGTTTAATCCTACTGTATTCAAGAGAGCAATAGTTTTATGGGTGTTCTCTAAACGTACACCAAAGAAATACAAGGATCCTGCCATCAACAGCTTCTCGTAGTGTAAATGTGACAGCAAGGCCCTCAAAATTGCCTAATTACCCAGGCCAAAAGGAGTGACACAGTAATCAATTCCTTTTTTTGCTTTGGAAGGGCTGTCTCTGCAGGAGTGGGTAGCAGAGCTCTTTCCAGGCAGTGCCAAACTTAAGATATCTCCACGTTAAGTGCCTGCTCTTGTGTCTCCTGTCAAGCCTAAGCTACCTTCATATTATGTGTTAATTTGATGGTTTCAAAGAAAGCAATCGATTACCGAGTTATTATTCTCCTAAAGTGCATTAGGATAAATGCCTTTCCTTAAAGATGACCTGAGCAAGAACTCCAGAAGAATTTGCTGCAGTCATTATCAAACCAAGTCAAAAGTGATACAAATGTCATGTAAGTATGATCTGATTAAACTAGCTCACTAAGCACTGCCATAAAAGAATATACAAGGAGACACAACAATAATAAGCATTAATATTTTTCCAATGAGGAGGCCTAGTTTGTAGTACAGCACTAATGATCTGGTTTGTTTGCCTCTGATTCCTTTTTGTATCTAAGGCAATTGTTCAGGATCACAGATAGTAGAAGGCTGATCAACCACAATACACCTACACAAGTACAGCATTTAAATATCAAAGTGCAAGAGAGAGAGACACTCTTCTAGAAATAAAAGCAGCTGGGATGATGTCTGGGAGAAAAGTGCTTTTCCATGGCAACCTTGAAAGACTGCTGCGTTCACAGAATGTCAATTCCCACTATGCTACTATTAATCAAATACAAACTCCAGTGAGACAGAGATTGGATAGTGAGGTAAACACCACAGATTTCATTTAAAAAATAATAAAGATTCCCTTTAAATATGCTGTTTACCTATAAGCCTGCAGACCTGCAAGTGATTATGCAAAGCTGACACTTCCAACATGACAACATTTAGTGATTTCAAGAAAACTCTGTTTGGGTCCAGGAAAAAAATTGATTTGGCTTCAGCCCAAAGTTGAACAATAAAGAAAACTTGTCCTCTGCAAGCTGGAACCGTTATGCTTACAAGTAACATCTGATGAGGTACAGAAATGGCAATTTTTTAACATTTCCCATACCTATTGCAAAAAGCCATTTCCTTCCAATCTATTTTTCAGGGCTGTGCTGCTAAATACTTAACTGATGGAGATTTTCACAGGAATGTACATGAATTGGTGCTCAGCCCTTGCTGACAAAAAAAAAAGAGTTTGCAGGTCAAGAGGAACTGAGAGGCAATCCCCAGCTCCTTCAGGACAATGACCAGTTTCCCAAAATCTAATGCCCTCTGCCCTGAAAGATGTTTACATTTATTGCATCTCCATGTGAATCATAGAATTACAGTGCAGGTTGGAAGGGTGCAACCCTTTATGGGAAAAGGAGCCTATATGAGATTACCTAGTACCCTGTCCAAACACATCTTGACAACCTCCAGTGATGGGGACTTCACCACATCCCTAGGGAGATTGTTCCAGTCACTGGTTGTTCTCACTGTAAAAATATTCTTTCTTATAACAAGATGAAGCCTCTCCCAGTGCAAGCTGTATCCATCATCCCTCGTCTTCTCCATGTTCCTCTCTGGGAAGAGAGAGACCTGTAGCCACCCTTTCAGTACTGGAATACTGTGATAAGTTCCCCCTTGAGATTTCTCCAGGGAGAAAAGACCTGCAAGTCTTTTCTCATAAGGCAGGTTCTCCAGCCCTTTGATCACCTTCGCGGCCCTCCTTTGAATCCTCTCCAGCATTGTTTCATTTAATTGCACAGACCAGAACTGGGCACATTACTCAAGGTGCACAGTTGTCCTCTTCCATGCTACACTGATCTCCATTAAAGCCTGGAGGGTTTCCACACTTTCGAGTTAACCACAGAGTTAAATGTTACCTTAGCCTGTCCCTCACTGCAATAGTTATGTTTGGTTCCAGTTTCCTGAGCTTTTTTATTCCAACCAAAAGGGAAATATTTTATTTTTTTTGTAATAAAAAGTTCAATTCTCATAATTATTCAAGATCAAGGGGTGTAAATAAGAGCAGTTATATAATACCTGGTGCCAGGGGGCAGAGTGGGGAAGGAGAGGACAAGGCCAATGACAACAGAATCAGCTGACTTGAATGGAAAATAGTTTTCATTTCAGAAGCAACCTGTGCACAGATGAGAAGAGAGAGCCTTCTCTGCTCTTCTCCAAGCAGAAGGACCTACACAATACCTTGGCTCCCACTGCCTCCTTCCATCAAAGCTAAAACCATTGGGGCACAATTTATGGATTTCATCACTCTGAGCAATTATAATCTGCAAAACTTGCTAGATTCATCTTTCAGCTTCATCTGTGCAATTCCATCTGTTATGAAGATTCACATACATCGTGGAGCTTCAAAAAAAACCAGCCTAGCACTGGGTCCAGTCTGCCTAAACAACGACATATAATCCTTTTAGTAAGGCAATTCATATGGAGACAGCTGTTATTTTCTTATGCCTTGAGCCAACAAATTAAGCTATACTGTCCCTCGGGGTTCACCATAGCTAACCTCCCTAATATAAGACACAGGTGATCAGTTTTGCTATATCCCATGCCCCATTTCTGAGAGAACTTGTGTATGAGGTAAATTTTTTAATGAAGATGCAGGTGAAGAGAAACAGCTCCATTCACTAGCGCATCCTGTCCATTCTCAACAGCCTATTTACAACGTATTTTAAATTATTGTAAGAATTTATGGCAGCACGTTTTGCCCTCTAGTGGAAGATGAAGCAAAATACAACATGTAGTGAGAAACGTTATAGATACAAGTAAAATATATAGATTGACCATATAGACAATGACCACATGTTTATTGGGTGGCTGGATAGCCAGCAAGTGAGTCACAGTGCATATTATACCTTATCCCAAACGATGAGGAATTGAGATGGGACACTCCAGAGAATTTCAGAGATAATAGTCCAGGTGTAGTAGAGGATGGAAAGACATTCCCATGATGTCAGGATGTTGCTTACAGAACAGGTCTAATGGTTTGAAAAGTCAACACCTGATACTGTGTCCATATAGTACTGCATTTTCTGTTACTTCGATTATTTATATCAATAAATTAAATAATTTCTTTTAAAAAACATTAATAGTTCAGACTGTAGTTGAGTGGTGTAGAAGACAGGGTTATTTGAAGAAATAATAGGGCAAACACTGTCAGGTATTTTATCAACATATATTGACTCAAATTTTAAATATTGATCATGTGAATAAGATCAAAATTAATCTTCCTTTCCTTATCAAATAATATTAATGCTAAAACAGAAACATAACAAAAATTGTGGTCAGAGTTTACTTCTTGTGTAAATAAATCTCTGTTGGTATTACACTAGCCCAGTATCCACATCTGATTATTCTATTTCCCAAACTATTGAGCCTCACCTACCTACAGAGTTACATCAGTTTAGACATGCAATGCATTTTAATAAAGACATTTACAAGCACTACCAGAAATGCTTCAAAATCTTACCTACCTCTGCAACTGAGTTGTCTCTTTTTCTAAGTTAACTTTATCTGCACTTGCTGAGACCTTATAATTATTGTAAATAATTAAATAATTACAATTATTTTAAACACTAGAAAGCAATCAATGGTAAATTGAATTACACTGAAAATTTTCCAAAGAAGTCTCAAAAAATACATTTGTCACAAAAATACTTGTCATTCACACCAATTCTGCTTCAGAAGATCTCATTATTGATTTTTTTGTACCAATTATGGTTACCTTCAGAGATTCCCATGGATTTCCACTGAATCTTATGAGATGGAAGAGAGAACCTGCTACATTAACCAAATTAAGGGATGCATTTGGAGAAACACGACATTACCATTGCATGTGGTCTTGACCAAAGTCAGGAACCTATTTCGCTTACACAATGAGAAGAATGATAATGGAAACTCAATCAGAAGACCAACGTGTGAACTTCCTTGTCTAAATAGTCACACTGGGCCAGTATTATATACGATTATCTCTGTGACAACATATCCATTCAAAATGCTGTTGCAGAAATATTTGAAGTAAAATTAAATTATGATCTGAGCTTTGTTTTGATAGAATATAGCACTTTTCAGTGAATTCTGGGCTATGGATGATGCTTCTCTATCCTGGAAGTTGCAAACTTAATTAGACAGTCAGAGTTCAATACGGAAATAAGAATATATAAAATGTACAACACTCATAAAATTGCATTTATGACTACAAAAATAAAATAAAAGCTGTTTACATATGTGTGAAGCTTACAGGAAATCCATGTGAAATACCTTTTCAAATGGCAGACAATAAAAAAATGACATAAGAGAGCAAATTTATGGTTTACAGGGAAATGGAAGAAATCAGACAGACCATTAAGCTCTCGTATTTACACTGTACACAATGAACCTGCTAGTATCAGAGAGGTGTGGTTGCATTTATCACTTTTCAAAGCCCATGAGGGTTGCTTGGAATGACAGAAGTTCCTTGACATAAAAATTTCTGGATGAGGAGGCCTCGTTGTCATCACCATATGGGTGAAATGCAAAGGCACAAGCTGGGCTGTCTTAGAACTCTGCTTTCAAGAGAAGAGTTCTGGGTGCACAGTGCTGTGGGAAATCAGAGGGGGAACAAAATTTCCTTATTTCAGCAATTATTCACCATGAATATCCCTGTCTGAGAAAACAGCTAATGTGTTATACAAAAAAAACCCCAAATAAACTACAGTATCTTAATTATCTAGACAACTTTTCCCTGCCTTATTCAACTTCATATAAAAATTCCTGAGTTTCCAGCAGTGTTTTCATTAGCAAAAGCAAATACACAGTTTCATTATAAAAACCAGTTTCAGTGGTCATATGAACTGTTTGTTTGTTCATGTGAGTGCCCTGGATGAACCAGGAAATGTGTTGAAAAACACTTGATCATAAAGTCATTTCAGCTAAATAAACATATCAGCCTGGTTTAGTTAAAATTGAAACAGATCAAAATCCAGTCTAGCAGGTAGGAAAAGGTGCTTTTTGTTCAAAGACAGAACAGAAGGCTGGTTTTGCTTTATTTTGTACCCATACCAATAAATGAGTAAAATGGTTAATTCTAAACCTCACAGTACAGAGGGGGCAACTTGGGAAACTTGACATTACCCATGTTTCTAATCAATGGGGAGGGAAAGGCATTTCTAGGCATTTCTTCAGAGTCTGATTGCTGACCAACGTACATTCTCTGCAGAGGCACTACCACTCAATAGTAAGTCTTGGCTCCCAATGAGCCTGAAGCTAGCAATGTGGTTTTCACTGTTGCTCCTCTGTTGAGGAAACTACGACATAGTCAAAAGAAACAGCACCTAATTTCTACGGTTTAACCTCTTGCATGCCAAATAAAGCACACCATGCATCTTGGAGTGGGATTACCTCTGATGGCCAGCATCAAAGATGGAACATTTGCAGTTTCTGTATTAGAGAAAAGGAGTGTGGGAGGGATGTATCTCAAGGGTCCAAACAGCATCTTCTACGGACTTCCAAAGTTGATGACTTTCTAACAGCAGACAAGGGCTCTCTTGACTATTGTAAATACCTCACTGGCAACTGCTCTTCAAAAAACTTCAGTTAAAACATAGGGCCCAGTTTTCACCTTACTCATTAGTCATCCCTGACACCATCACACCTTGGACTACAGAGATTTTGTCTAACTCCTTCCTTGCTGTTTCAAAGAAGACATAAATGTCATCAAGTGTGCAATTCCCTTTGCATTGGCAAGAGACAACTGTTTGTCAGGATGACAGATGAAGCCACTGGAAAAGTCCATATTTCTCTCAGTTTAGCTTCTCTTCCCTCAGTACCCAAGAAAAAAGAAATAGCCCATTACTTTAGCATGGGTAAATGCTAAAAGTATTTGAGCATGAGGGATGAAATAGATTAATTCTACTTTAGAGAACAAATAGCTTGAAAAAAGTGTGGTGGGAGCCCTCTCCTAGCTAGCCTGGAAAAAGAAAGTCCCAAGATGAATTGTGCTGTGGGAAGGATATCTCCAGGGATGTTAGAAGCACAGGCTGATCTGACACACAACTTCTAGAGCACCTGCTAGCACTGAATCCTAATAACTCAGCTGAATTCTGCCTAGAATTAAAAGGTTAAAAGCCTGACAACGCTCTTGAGTTACACCACACTTGATGCTCACCTTATTGTACAAAGAGTTATGACTGTAGGGGCTATAAGGATTCTCATGAATGTCACACACACTGGAAGACAAGTGGCTGAAAGGTCCAGGGTTTAGACAGTCAGCGAGGGAGAGGGACGAAGGACGCAAAGGGGACTTAGTTGGAGGGATCGGTTTGGTTGGATACAGAGGGTGTAGGAGAGCAGTCTCCTATGAAAAAACATAAATGGCAACAGATTAATGGGTATGAAAAAGAAGGTTTGGACAGAAAGCAAGTGCTTGCCTTGCACGTTTTTTACATTTCATAGAGCTTGATTATTAACTAGGAAAGAAATTCCACGTTTATGACAAACAACTGCTCTACTCTAAGCACTTTAATTGGCATGAAAGTACACAGACAAAAACCTGCTGTAGATGTCCTATTAAACCAGTTACTTTGACTGGGCCCTGCTTTGACTGAGTCCAGCGCATATTTCTTCTTCAGCTCTACTGATGCTCAAGTGACAGAAACGGAAAGCCCAGAAGGATCTTGTGCTAGGATCAAATGTCTGCATTTTGTGACATTTTTCTGAGGGGGTGGATTGGAAGCAAAACCAACCTGAAAACAGTGTCTGAGAGGTACAAAAGAAAGCCTGTCTTATCGATGTTCTAGCAGGGGCACTTCAGTCCTTTTAACAAGACTCTAGCAAGTATTCTCAGACATTTAAGAGTTAAACCAGTAAAGGTGCACACACAAATCTCACTACTGCAAGTTGTCAGCAGTTAATAGTGTTTCTGGTTAAAAAAACCCGCAAACAATATATTTGAGCTTTTTGTACCTAAAGGATAAAATCCTCTAAAACAATTTAACTTTAAAAGATTTGGGATAGAGTCAAGAAGGCATACCCAACTTTTGGCACAGATGTCGTGCTTGCGTTTTGTTGAGACTGATGATAAAATCATAGAATGTGTTAGGTTGGAAAGGACCATTAAAGGTCATCTACTCCAACCACCCTGCAGTGAACAGGGACACCTATAACTAGATCACACTGCTCTGAGCTTCATCAAGCCTGACCTTGAATGCCTCCAGGGATGGGGCCTCCACCACCTCTCTGGGCAACCTGTTCCAGTCTCTCACCACCTTCATATTAAAGAACTTCTTCCTCATGTTTAATTTAGAGCTACCCTTTTCTAGTTTAAGACCATTACCACTCGTTCTATTGCCACATGCCCTTGCAATACATCCCAAATTCTTATCCATTTGGCTGGCTGAGTCTAGGCCAGAATGTCCTCTGAGTGCTGTGTCTGTGAGCTCAAGACCCAGAAAATTTGTGACAAGAGCTGCAATTAGTTCCAGCAGAAGCAAATGTATCACCCGCCAAAAGGGTGAGCGTGAGCAAACAAGGGGATCAGAGCCTGGCAGCAGTTAGAGTGTCTGGAAAGGGACCAGGCAACAGTCACTTCACACCAACCTTGCCTCCTGCTGTTCCTCCCCAGAGGCACCAGCCCTACTTCTCTTAATGATAAACTTTGGCAAACTGGATTAAACAGCTTCATACCATGTATAACTAATATATCTTTGGTTCATCATTAGCTTGCTCTTCCAATGCTAAAAGTGGTTTTGGGTTTTTTTTTTTAGTGACAAGGGATCCTCTACATACATGCTTGTTAATAATTATCCACAAATACGTTAATTCTCTAACATTCATTGTGAGTTGTTTTCATATTACTATGTAAAAAAGAAAATGGGGTGGTTTTTTTTCAAAATACCACATTTCCCCAGTTTTAAGTGGAAATTTCCATGAAGCCATCGTTACAGCACTGCTCCTGAGTTTCATATATTTCCTGTATATTGTATGGTGCTTTTTTGAACAAATTGGACCATATTTGTAAATTCCTGAAATATTACTGAAATGTACTAAGCAAGAGGAAAAAATCTCCAGTAAAGGCATCTAGAAATGTGGGAAGGTTAATACTGTCAGATAGGAACATCAGAAATACTACACAGCCTGTTAGATGTATTTGATGGAGGGAGATACCCACTGAACAGATAGTGCTACAAGTGGTATATGTCCTCGGGGGGGGGGGGGGGGGGGGGGGGGGGAAGGGGGAGAGAAAAACAAAAAAGAAGAAGGAAACAAAAAAAAAAAGAAAAGAAAAAGAGGCAGCACAAGGTAAAAAAGCCAAAATAAAATGGGATTTTTCCCTGGTTTATGAATTTTATTGGCACACCAGTGTTAATCTACATACAGTGTACCCAGAACACATAATAAAAGCTATCTGTGAGCTGAGATACATAATTTCCAGATGATCTTTAGTAATTTAGAAATCTCTTTTTTTCTCTATCCATTGCTTTGGATTATCTGCATGAGAACAGCTGCCTAGTAAAGAAAAAAATATTATTTTTTTACAAGGGAAATGCCCTTTTCCACATGGGGACATTTCTTCATGAAGTGAAAAGCAAACAAACTACTCTCTGTTGTGCAAAAACTTGTGTGTACAGCACAGGGATGGGAAGCTGAAAGTCAGTAGTTATGGCTGGCTGCATCATTATGTCTCAAACTGAATGTCACCTACGTAGGCACCAGTGTTCAGTGTCACACTGGGAGGTTTGGTAGGGAGGGGAGACACTGCAGAGTTCTAAGAAAAATCAAGACACATAAGTTAATAAAGCTGATGCTGTCTGAAACCTCATCTAGTCTGTACCACCCTTGAAGATGCAGCCTGAAAGAGTCTGTCCTTTCAAGATGGGCTGGGTGAAGGAGGGGCAGCAGTGTCCCCTAGGGATGGTATAGTTGGCAATGGTATTAGAAAGAAAGAAAAAAATAACTGGAGAGAGGACAGAAATGTAAGAGCTGAACCTCCCAGCAGGACTGGAAAAATCTCCAAAGAAAACCAGGGAAAATCAGTAACAATATGAGCAGTTTGCCCTCAGCCACAGTAGATGCCTGCTAAGTTCTTATTTGAGGACAGGTGGACTAGCACTGCCTCTTCCACTGAAAGCAAAAAGCCTAGCTGCTAGTCCCCTTGTTTAAATCCACAGCTCTCATATATCCCATTAAAACAGTCAATTTACTTGATTTTTGGGGTATTACTGGTGGGAACACTCCCTGCTATTTAGAAGCCAGCAGCTGCTGAGCCAAAAATGCTAACTACTGAGAGCAGGTGAAGCGGGAGAATGAGTGTTCTTATAAATGAACAACGCCATGCGTGGTTAGAGACCACTACTGCAAGTTCCAAGATGAGTTTCTCCCTCAGGAGAGTTTCAGAGATGCTGCAAGATTTGGAACATCCTCATGTGAGCACAGAAATTTGTTCCACATACAAGGACTCATAGCAGCAGCATAAACCTACTCTGAGAGGCAATAGCTGGAACTGTAAGCACGTGCTGTGACGTAAGCACGTGCTTTTGTGTTTTCCCTAAATTTTGCTATTATGGTACTATTAATTATTGTGTCAGACCACCATCAGAAACATATACCTGTTTCTCAGACAAACAAACCCAGCTTCTATTACGTCAACAAATCCATCTAAATACGGGCTTTGGTTCCTTTTCATAACAAAGATGTCTTAATAGAGGAATCCCTAAAATAACAACATTTTTGTAAGAACCAGAGGCATTTCTTAGGTTAGGATAAAAACATTAATTTATCACAATTTAAAAGCACATGCAATTGTTCTTTTAAATAAAGGAAATGAAATGGAACATACTCACTGTGAAATTAACTTTTCCATCTATCAAAGTCAGTGTGCTATTTGTTTCGTTCATTTTAATTAATAACTCTACATGAAATATTTTTGTCCTTTAAGACCCACATTTATTCATGGACTTATTACATTCTCAGTAGTTCAGTAATATGAACCATAAGTAATTTATAAGGCCTAAGTTGATTCATTTTCACAATTAGCTTCAATTGTCAGTAAACTTCTGAGTTTGGCAACAACCCCAGGTTTGTATTTGCCTGAAGATTGTGGTGACTGCATCATTCCTTCATCAGAAAAAAATATAGCCAGCAGAGTCAGTGCCCAGCCCTGATGAAAGGGAGATATGAGCTGCCCCTGCCTTTGCAGCGAGGGGCTGCTGAGGTGGCCTAGACCAGAAGTTCTCTAGAAGCAGCTCCCTGTCAGCTCTTCTCCTCTTTCATCCCAGCCAAATGGCAGCGGTGCCTAGGCATCAGAAGGTTTTCAGTAAGTTAAAGCATAAAAACTCACTATAAACTCACAAGTAGTCTCTGAAGTCAAATATTCGCTGTCAACCTCAAAAGTTCAGAGACAAAATGTAAATAATCATTGTATTTTTACAGAAACTCTACAGTCTATAGATACCTATAGAATGAGAAACCTTCTGATGCCAGACATACATGTTGTTGGAACCTACCGACGCTACAAATAAATCTTTCTCTGTTTGTAATGCTGCATTATTCTCGGGAAATTCCAGGAATGTCCTTCAGTAAGTCAGAGGTATGGGGAGGAATGGAAAGAACTAAAATTAAAATCTTTTAAAAATTCACTCATAAAAGGAAGAAGAGAGGATTGCCTTTGCTGAAGTCTTTCTCTAATGTGGCTAGAGAGGCATAGAAATATGAGAAGTTCAATCAGTAAGGTATTTTATTTATATTGTGTCTGGCAAGAGGACTTCTGCCTTCATTTTACCACCATCCAGATGGACAATTCAGAACATACTGGCTCAGTTAATAATAAGTTCCTACAAGTATATTCAGGTTATGTATTGCAGTTAAGGTTTAATTTGCAGCAGTGCACACAAATGCACAAGAAAAGGCTGATACAATCATTTATCTGGGAGTCCTCTGAAATAACGTCTCATACAGTTCAGCAAAGTTCAGGACATGGTTTTGCACAGTGGATGTGTTTTTACACAGAGGTCTGTGGGAGAAGACAGCACTGTTGCTGTCCCATAGGCTGCCTGTTAATGTCCCTCACAGGTAGTAGAAAAGCAGTCCCCTCAACCTGTGGAGGTACCCAAATATGGACCTGGGGGCATTGGGGAATGACATGGAAACTCACTGGGGATCCTTCACGGTCTCCCTTGGAGAGGGAAGAGCGAACCTTACACAGTCCTTGCTGTCCTCATTTCTCTTTAATGGGAACCCAGGTCTGCACCCCAAATGGAGGAAACTCTCCCTAGTAGATCTGATCCAGACACCTGCTTAAGAAGCAAGACCCGATTTCCACTTTTGTTTAGTGTTTCCTATGGACATTATTAAAAGACCATCTCCTTGACATAGACATTTTTAGATCACCACAAAAATGTCCCTGTAGAAAGCCCAGCTGCCCATCTCCAGCCCAGAGAGTGTCCTCCAGGAGCCAGCTGCCCCTTGGAGAATCACCTAACTTTGCTAAAAACAAGATACCAGGAAAAAATAAGGATCTAAGATTATTTCATCATCCTTAAGGAATCTAGCTGAGGCTACAAAACTCTTCAAAGAGTTACTTACCTGCTCAATATCTTGATCACTGATTTCTTCAAGGTACTTTTTAAAAGGATTGGGTTGATAGGGCTCCTCCTTCTGCTGTGCACTCTTTCCTTTCACCAGCACAGGACGGATGACACCAGGTTTTGTCTTGACCGATAGCACACCCCAGATAAAAGAGATGGAAGAAAAACAAAATAAAATACATTGCAGTAAGAATATTTCACAACCTCATCATTGACATCTGTTTGCTGCTGACACAGAAAGAGATGCTGGGCTGTCAAACTCTTGCTTGTGGGGTTTGCTGGATGTTTTTTCTAGCTCTTCAGTGCATCTTGATAAGTTCATCAAATCACATTTTATGCACAGCCATACATCTGCTTTCATGCTGCAAACAAATTCTGTTCTGGGCTCCTCAAAACCATAACTGCAAAAACAAAGGAAGGGAAACGTGATGCTGTTAACTTATACCCAGGCAGCGACGTATTAGGGGAAAGTCTTTCTGGTCCATAATAGCAGTAATTGCATGCTGGCTTTTGACAGTATCTTTAGAGCTCACTTGTAAAAGTACAGTTTTAGAGAATTTAATCAGCACAGATGTGTGATACCCCTCATTTCAGACAAATCAAATTATTTAATCAAGAAAAAAAAAATCTTGGTTAGCTACCAGCCAACCAAAAAATGGACTATTAACTTGTCAATTTAGTACATCTGTGATTTTCCAAATTCTTACGGTAAAGTCTGACATGATGGATTGTGGCATAAACTCTAAATGGAGGCTAGGGGATAATTTTAAAACAGACAACTTGTTCAATAGGCAAAGGATGAAAAATGTATACATTCTCACTGGAATTTGGTAAGTCCTAAAGTAATGGCGGGGGTAGGGGGGCTGCCTGCAATTGAATTTAAACTTTTCAATAACTCAATTATTTTCTTCTCTGCCACAGCTACCCCATAGAAAATGGGTAGTCATTGTCACAACTGATACAGATAAAAACAGGACTGCTTTTGAGCTCTTTCTGTGGTTGTAGCCCAGAGAAGCAGCTTGCCCAGTTACAAATGAAAAAATAAGTACTGCCATAGCTCCCCATCCTCAGTACCCAGCATGGTATAAAAATGCAGAGAAGACACTTAGTTCACCACTACATTTATTTTTTAAGATTTAGACTACGTAAATTTAATAATAAAATCTGCCTGTTTACAAGAGCAATATGTCTGGAAAAAAAGAGCATCTTACTATGAAAGAAGTTTACTATGAAAGTAAGCCTAAACTGAAGTGAACTGAGTTAAGGATCACTTTAAAACAAAATCTGCAGGCATCCAGCAAGAGGATGTGCACACCAGAGAGGGCAGAGCAAGAGGTGTGCACATCAGAGGGGAAAGGTACAGGAGGCAGGAGATGTCCCCACATCTTGAGCTTCTGCCTCTGCACTGGTAAAGGACATAGCTATGCCCAGGGGACAAGTGCAAGGCAGCAGAGGTGAAAGGACTACAACACATCTGAGAAGAGCAAGACACAGGCTGCAAAGTATCTTCCCTCAGGTTTGTGTTTTGTCCTTCCTTCCTTTCCACAGATTGAGACCCTCTCACCTGCCTTATTGAGTAAGAAGAAATATATTCAACTGAAAGCAAAATATAATCCATGGAGGTGATATTAACTGTTTTAAAAGAATAGTGACTGCCAAGTTGCATTAAAAACTTAAACTTTTTCATTAAGAAAGTCAACAAAAGATGTGGTGTTCATTTAATGAACTTACTGTCCATAGTTCATGACTATTTTTTGTAGGATTTTTTCCATAGAACAATTATTTTCTTCTCCAAGATTTCTGAGAAGAGTTTGTAAAAGTGAAAGACTCCTGGCTTTCAATACAAAGGTAAATATAAAAATGAAAAGAAAGATACAGTTGTTATCAATCCATCATTATGTAGACAAAGGACCTGTGGCCTTCTAGCACTCCTCCACACCATGTAACCATGCAATTAAAAGCCCATTGAGGAATCTGAAATCATCAAGGATAAGCTACTCTCCTTCTGTAGGAAGGCTCTTCCAAAAGCTTGCTATAGAAATGCTTTTAAGGAAGCATTTTCCAAACAACATTGCACTCTCAAGTGCTTACTGAGTCATATGTTTATGTCTGACTCTGCTAACAGAGTGGCAGATATCTGCCAGCAACTAGAATTTGAAATAATTTATTAGCTCCCTGACAAGCTATATAAAATCTTTGATCCGAGACAAAAAACTTGAACTCTCTTTGAGAGCAGGTGGCACAACTGACACTGCTGAGAAGCAAGCTAAGGTTTAGTTTTGCTAAGGAAAGTGTTGGTCTTCCTACAACAGTGCTGGAAAACTATAACGGCTCTTATAGTAGCAATGGGCTGCCATCACATAGCATCATTTGTCATATCAGCAAATTATGCAGGGTGAAAACACAAGCTGTACTGGTACAATACCAGAATGCTCCTTGGCATACTTTTGGCCCAGCACACAGCCAGTAACAGGAGGATACAGCCTTGAGAAAAGAAGACTAAGAGGGGATCTTATTAATGTTTATATATATCTTAATGTGTGGGACTCAGGGAGAAATGGCCAGCCTCTTTTCAATGGTCTGTGGAGACAGAACAAGAGGCAATGGCTTCAAGTTGGAGCACAGGAGGTTCCGCACGGATATGCAGAAGAACTTTAACACAGTGAGGGTGATAGAGCACTGGGACAAGATGCCCAGGAGGGGTGTAGAGTCTCCTTCTCTGGAGATATTCAACACCTGTCTGGACACCTACCTGTGTGACCTGTCCTAAGGAACCTGCTTTGGCAGGGGGGGTTGGACTCAATGATCTCTGGAGGACCCTTACAACCCCTGTGATTCTGTGATAGACTGGACCAGGGAACTTCTCGATACGCAGTACAGACATTAACACCCTTGTGTGATATTTGCCTCAAACGTCATAATTGACTTCTCATTGGCAGGTGTATGGACAAGGTCACCTGTAAATTTTTTACCCCGTTATTATGACAGCTTGCTGAAACTGGTAAGGTCCCAGCTGCAACCTCATTCCTCTCACTACAAGCCTAAAATCCTCTGAGTCCTGTATTTCTCCCTTCTGACCCACTACCAGTTCCCCTTATCCAGAGTATTCAGAGATCCCCAAAGTATGTAGGCCCAGAACATTTCCTGATAGCTGGCAACAACTGCAGTCATTCTTTGCTGTGCTCTGTGTCACTACACAGACATTAAATCGTTCTGGGTACCTGAACAGCTTTCCTGTAAACAAGAAGGTTGTCTCTTAATGTTTAACAAGAAGCTGAGTTTTTCAGATGTTTTCAGTGCAGTGCTGGTTTGAAGTAGCACATCCGTGACAACTGGACAAATGATTAACAAAACTATGACACGATCAGATAAAAATACATAACAAATCAGGAGAGCTAGCCTTGGGATAAAAGAGTTTGATGCCCTCTTTCTTTCCTTTCTGCTCTGAGTCCACGCAACCTTGCCCAACAAAGAGCAAGCACCAAGTTTATCTGTGTGCCTGCATAGTCTTTGTTTTTCAACTTTTCTGTACAAATAGTCTCTTGCAGTCTTCAAAGTCTTCTGCTTCAGATGGGTTAACCAAAGGATTCCCTCACTGAGAGGAACCATTCCCAGTCTTTTCTGACAAAATCATTAATTTTAGGGAAAGGGACCCTGAGGCAGATGGGGCAAGTGCCAGCCAATGGAGCCATCTTCTGTCAGCACTGAGAAGCCAGAGTCACTCGAGGGGCCTCTACACTGCTGCAAGCACCTGCTTTCCAGTAGTGAGCCTCCAAGGTCATGAAGGAGCATTACAGTTTCCACTGTCAGCAAAAAAGATGCTCTTTGCCCTAACACCACAAACATAGACACTTTGTCTAGTTGAACTGTGACTGATGTTCAAATATACCCCATGAATTTCTTTTCTGCCACAAAATAGTCTTCACAAAGGGAATTATGTTATTGAACACATTAGTTTATTTTCCCCTGTAGAGGCTTTATGCTTGCAAAAATGCAATAACACATTCCAGGCAGTGTATACAATGAAATTCTCCCTCAGTACATTTAAGGTGTGAAAGCATGTACTTGTGCTTAAAAGGATTTCCTCTTCCTATGTCTAAGTAGTAAATTCTTGACACCACTTTGAAAGCTTAGGAAGGAAGGATAATTTTTTTCTCCACAACCATGCTGAATTAGCAGCAGGTATTGCACGGAGAAGGAAGACAGTCACCTGTTTGACATTCAGCTTGTCTTTATTTTTGTTCATGATGAAATATTTTCATTTCAAGAAACATGAATTTTCAACCTGATGTCTGATACTATACAGTATCATGCTTTCCACTGTCCCCGTGCCAAACTAAAACAAACCTAAAATGAGTACTGGCATGAGAGCAGTGTGAAGAAAGGGGACCAGAAGAGAGCAGGTTTGCCAGGCGCTGCTTGATGTCCAGGCTGGTGGCAAGGAGGAGGCAAGGGGCAAGCCCTTTAGTACTGACTCTCTGCTTCCTTCCCTTCTTTAGGAAGCTATTTTAGCCCATTTAAGTTCCCTTCACTCACATTTTCCTTTGGTGTATCAGGAATTTCTGTCACTTCCCTCTTTGCTGTGTGATGGCTCTGTACAGACCACTCCTCAGTATAACTGACACATTTCACTTATGCAGTGCCTGCATTTTGATGCTCGACAAAGTATAGATGTAGACCCAAGGCAATCACTTCCTTCAAGAAGCCATTCATCTGTGCTCAAAGGCCATGAAAATATTTTAGGTGAGTAGTTGCATCCGTGACCACTGGTTTCATGCTGCATCTGACAACTATGCTGTATTTGATGTCATTATGACATGAAGTGGATCATAAAAGATGCTGAATTTAGCATTATTTTATTTTAGGACAATCATGCCATAATTCTTGAGGTGTCAGATTTTTAACCAGGATTCAATTAATTTCACGGAGCTTAGGGCTCAATAGCTTTAAATGCAGGAAATAGAGGAACCTCAGTAATACATGTGCTTCAAAATGAATTAATTAGGGAAAAAATACTTAAAGCTGCCTAGTGATATCTAAAATACCCCAGAAGAGCAACAACAACAAAAAAAAAAAACAAAATAGAAAGAAAAAAACCATAATAATATGTCAGGTATTAACTGAGACACTCCAGCTTTAACTCTTGGACCAGACTATGAAGATTGTCACCTGTTTTTCTCTCATGTTTGTCTTTTTTTTAAATGCTTGAACTTCCCCTCTGTCCAGCGTCAAGTCCCTACAACTACGATCCACAATCCTTTTCATGCAAAAAACCACACTGTGTCTTCTGTTAAACCTGCTCACAAAATACAGAAATGCCATTTTGTATTTGCTCTAGGCATATGACACCTTTTCCACTGGTTTTGTATATAAATAGGCTTTTATAAATCCTTCCATTGCACACTAGAAACTGTAAATGATAGATGCAGAATTAAAATATCTCAACTAAGTAGTCCCAGAAGAATGGTACCAGGGAAGACTGGCCCAATGTGAATTTTACCTTATTTACATTATATATAAAGAAAAAAGTTGTTGTTAATGATAATGCAAATGTTGTGTGTTGTGTTGGTGTTCTGGGTGTGGTTTTACACTTTGTTATCATAAGTCATTTATTATCATCTTTTAAAACAGTAGAAAATCTGTTGATGAGAGTCACAGTGGCATGCCCAGTGCTTCATCTGTCCATTGGATAAAAGTGACATAGTTGATAGGTAGAGATACAACATTTCTGGTTACCATAAATAAATTGGTCCCTGGTAGAGCTAATCAAGGGAGAATTGGTTGAATCATATATACTGCCAAATGCCTAAGTAAAAATGGTGCTACTGAAGAATCATCATTCATGAATATAGATCACACTGTGAACAAAAAACCGCACACACAAGAATTCCACTGTAGCAACCGCAATTTAAAAGATCAAATAAAATATATAGTTAAATAATTAGATCAGCAATTAAAAAAATAATTAAAGGAGCTGTCAAAAGCATGAAATCATTATAAGTAACAAGAATATTGCTTAAGACAGTAATGTTTTAGAGGTGTACATCATCTTATAAAAAAAGTTTGAGATGAGTACATTCTGGCAAAAAAAAGGAATGAAGAAAAAGCTCCGATGACATAAAGTTGTGTTCAAATACAATGTAGAAGGGAAAAATAGATTAAAAAAAGCAAAAAGGGAAAAAAATAAAACCTAGCCCTTAATATAAAAATAACTTATGTTAGGCCAATGATTTGAGAAAAAAAATCTTGATACATTTCCTTACAACTAAAAGTCTATGGTGCCAGTAGATATAATCAAGACATAAAAACATTCATACAGACAAAACCAAGGCTGAAAATGAATTCCTCACTTCAGCTTTCCTCAAGAAGACTTAGGGAAGTTCTCGCACTGGCAAAGAAACAATTTGGAGGAACTGTCTCAAGTACATATTGAGAGAGATTTGAGAACAAATCAATAAAATGAGCAAATAAAGTGCAAGGAATAAAGTTGTAAAGAAATTGCCACATCATGAATTGTGGTATTTAATTTCAGACATAATCATCACCAGAAGAATGAGAAGTGGCAACTAAGGGGAAGTTTTTGCTACAGGATTCTAGAGGACCAGGAATCACAAATCACTATGTGTGACATTTCAAGACGTACAAAGTAGTAGGAGAAAACTATGCTAAAGATCAGAATTAGTACATAAATGGATAAATAATTGGTATTGACTTTTGAGAGGTCACTCATGCCAGATAAGTCTTTCCCCATTTAAAGAGTCAATGATGCAAGAAAGCTGGTTGATACAGCAGACATATGTAGAGTCCTTCAGCATCTAGGAACACGCATCAGATGAAAACAAGTGAGCATCAACAGATTGTCTTATGTAAGGCTCAGTGCTTGCGTTTTTTCCCCACCAGGTCCCTAAATGCATGACCATGATTATAAACTTCAGGGCAGGTGCAGCTATGTTGCATGTGAATTCCCAAAGACTTTGCTGAAGGTCTTTCAGCAGCGTCTACTAAGGAAATGAAACTGCTACAGAGGAAAAGAAAATATTTCATGTGGACCAGTTAAAAGACAGGAAGAAAATGGTTGGAATAAATTCCACAGTGGAGGGAAGTCACATAATAGAGTTCCCCAGAGACCTGCTCTGGAATCTGCGCTTTGAATTATGGATAAACGTCACATCGAAAAGACTGAGGTGATGAAGCGTGCTTGTAATACTGAAGGATTGAGGGGAGCAAAACCAAAATATCAGTGCAAAGACTTGCAAATAGATTTTATCATACTGAGTGAATGAATGCTAAAGAAATTACCTGATTTCAACACTGATACATTTTACAGGGAAAAACTAAACTACATCCTAAATTTACAATTGCAGTGAAGTACTAGTTGGCTCAGAAACTAGCTCTTACTACTCCAGAGAAGTATCTTAATAACTACTATACATTTTGTGCTCATGCAAATTTTGAAAAACTCACAGCACAGCTGTGCTTTACATACCAACTGACTCTCTGTCATCATAGGTGCCGATTTGTAAAGGCTGGCCTGCAAAAAAGGTAAGTATATACAGTATTACATACAATGTCATAGTTATTACAGCACTGACAGAAGAAAAATCCCATAGGATAAGCGTTTTCACTGATGATGGTTCACTGCTTCACTGGTAACAGTTCCTGGATGGCAAAGTAATGCATTCACATTTGTCATTTCACTTATATTTTTTTGAGGCCTGTTTTAAGAAGAGGAAAAATACATGAACAGCAGTATGCTTTTGCCACTGATGCAGTGATGTGCGATTGGTAAGGGAAGTTAAAATATTTTCTGTTCCATTTTTTCTCTAGTTACAATAAAACATGAATGTCTGTCATTAAAATTTTATGGATAGTAAGTCCAGATCAATGTTATTATCACTATCAATTGTATGGGGAGCTCAGTCCAACCCTCCTATCCTTCTGACTTTACATGAGAATCAGAACAATCCTACATTACATTTTTTTCTGAATGTACATTGAATAGCAGACACTCTGTTTTCGAGATCAAGAGTAAATGTGATAAATGCAAAGTATCTGTGTTTGTATGTGAAATGCTTTCCTGCCACATGCTTATTTGCCTATGCTGTGGCAAGATTCAAGATTTCTGTTGGTCATCTTCAAACTCTGTAGGAGTTCCTCCCTATAACACAGTGCTTTTGTACAGATAACATGCCCTCACTTGATGTAGGTGTGATTTGCACGCCCTGAGATTCTAAAATGTGGAATTTTTTACAGTATGGTGGCAAAATGGTTAGATGTTATAGCTGCAGTATAAGACAAGCCAGTGCCTGCACCCCCTGTAGAAAGTTGGATTTTTTTTCAACCCTATCTTCTCACAGTTTCAAGCAGAAAAACATTCCAGCACATTTGGAGAGGGAGTAACCTGTTTTTCCCTTGTTTTCTCATGACAGACTTTGCAGAGATTTGGCCACAGAACTCCAGATGTTGTCTTTCAAGTGCTAAATAGAAATGTTTAATCACTCTCTGGACCTGCTGGCTCTATTCTTCTATAAGTGGTGGGAACAGTGTCATCGCCAGTCATGCGCATCACTGTGAGTGCTCACATCTCAACACAGCCTCTGGTGGAGAAAACCTTTCCACTCATACAGTGACAGCTGAGATTTAGCACTAAATCTAGAAGTACATCTTCTGCCCTTGACAGAGTAAACTAGAGTTTTTACTAGTGGTTACTAAGGTCTCTCTTTCATGACATTGACCAAGTGTGACGACCAAGCTTGTTGTGAGCTTGACAACATCAAAGCACTTCAGAATGATCTATAGCTACAAGTGGCTGGAATTAAATTCTGTTACTTAAGTGGTGCAAATTAAGAGTAAATTTCATATGAAAGAAGTTAGCTGAAATGTACATGACCAGAGATGAAAAAAATTGCTACTTATTTCTGTATGTTTGACTGCATTTTAGTTGCTTCACATTATATCGTTTTTTCAATTTCCTGTCTATAGCACTTAGAAAAGAATTTTTGTAGAATAGAATTGTCAAGAACAAATTAACAATAGAATAAAAACTAATCATTAAAATTAAACATGAGAAATTAATTTTAAAACAGTGGTGAGTTTAAATGACAAAATTAATAAATTTGCTACAACTTCAAATTAAAGTTAAGAAAGCTTTCCTTGGTGACAGTAATTATAAGGGAATACAGTGGCTAAGTAACTATATTATGGCACTCAATATTGACACTGATACTAATAAATGTCTCAGTATCAGACATAATGCATAGAAAAATATTAAGAAAATTATATTGCTAAATTACTATTTCAATTCTTTCTAGTAAAATTAATTCCTTTGCATTAATTAAAAGGCTACTTTGGAAACACAAAAAAAAAGCATTGCTAAAAAAGGCTACCTGAAAATCCTTACTCCAAGATAGCTCACATGAGACACCACAGACCTTCTGGGGTAACACAATTTGTTATTATGACAACAAGTATCCATACAATGCTTAGATCCTAGTTTCTACCAGGGAAACTGCTAGATTAGCTCTAATTAGGCACCTTGTTTCAAAACAGACATCTTGTACTAAGAAATGTTGCCTCTTGGACTGTATCTCCTCCTGTCAACAAAAGTCAGCATGCACGTTGAGCTCAGGGACAGGTCTCTTGCAGTTAATGCTTAGGACACTGTCTTGCCTACTTTGGTCCACATCAGCTACCACTCTTCCAGATGGTTCTCCATAGCGGTCAAGATGGTAGTGCAGTGCGTGCCACTGTCTGTGGGATGAAGAGATGAGGGCATCCTGGGCCACCTTCTGGGTTAGGTGGCTTACTTTGAGGGGATAGAAGTGAAATGGGAAAAGGAGAGGCAACTCTACAGAAAACCTCTGCATCCTTGCTCTGAGTGGCAGAGGACAAGCTCCCTCCTGGTTTATAAACTAGGACAGAAATAATCTTTGCATGTCCTTGCAAGATAGGAGGAAGAGCTGTGACAAATGGGAGACGTTAGGGACACCTGGCTGTTCCACAGGACGCTCTGCTGCAAAGTGCAGTGATGGCAGAGTCCAGAAGGACCTGGACTCACCAAGTTCAGCCACCACAGTGCAGCCTGGAGAACAAAGTTTGTTAACACAGTTGTCTAATCCATTTTCTGACACAAAAAAATTTCAGTGTGCATGTACAAGGTATAGGAAAGGTTAGCATACCCATAATCTCCTGCATTATTCCCAAACATATTTTAAAATATCAATTAGCTTCATTTATCTAGAAGTTCCAGAGGAGACAGGGAAGGAAGTGTTTATTAGGGTGATTCTCTATGCCAGCAAAGAAAACCTAACTGTATCCCTAGGCATAGAAGTTGGATGCTTGAACTTACGGTATATGTCAGCCACAGTTTTGAAAGCTATAGATATGCACTGGAGTGGTATTAAATATACTCTGTTCTCACAGACTGCCTCTGAAAAAAACTAACTCTTTTATTTCATTGAAAAGCTCTCTTCCAATGTCCTTTCTAATTATTATGAGCCAGCACAATCTGTCAAGTAAAAATCACAGTATGCAATAAAATATGCATAACATCACATTTGAGAGGCAAAATTTAATTGATCAGTCAAGGATTGTGCTGGCATAAAACTAGGAGGCCTCTATTGCTCTGCCCACACTGCTTTGATTTGAGGTTCAATAGAAATGCAGAATGATGAATACTAAGCAGAAATTTCACACCACACGTCTAGATGAGTTGTAAGTAAAATATGGAACCTGCAGTAACTGTGTGTGCTACTGAGAATAAAATTGTTAAATGGGTTTAATATTTCAAAAATTGATCAGATGACTCAATATAGAGCTTCTCTTCGTGTGGTTGAACATGCATCTAAATGGCAAAACAGCTTCTGTTCATCTTAGAACTGTGGAGTTTCAGCCAGCTTTGTACCTTGGAAAGAAAAGTCAACCCCAAACTCTGATGGACGGGAAAGAACCAAAGGACTTTTACCAAAGTAAGTCACCTACAGTGCAGGTTGAGTCCAAACAAATACATCCTTCAGCACCTTTAAGAGTTTGTTTGTCAAATAGCTGAGCACTTGACCCATACTTGAAGCAAACAACAACAAGAAAGCTTCTGCATAAATGAATTTTAACATCATATTCAAACAGGTAAAATTATCAATAGACACCACACTGAAAAGTTTTCAGTCATGATGGATTTACAGCAGTGGCAAGACTCACCCAGTAGCTTAGCAAGACTAGACAAATGACATATTTCTGCAGGCAAAATACAGAGTAATTTTAAAAGTACTTACATATCTGGTTTCACGCCCAGCTGCTCTCTGCAGCGTTGTGGACACCTTGTACAAAATAGATAGATACATTAAGAGAGAAATGTTACCTTGAGGAGTAACTGAAAGACGTTCTCAATATTGTGTCAAGTTGTTAATTGATGGAATTCACAAAAACTGTTTTTTTTCCAGAAAAACTCATGAGACACATGAGAACAATGTATATTGAAGTTTTTCTTGGTATGTTTACTATAGAAAATACTATTTCATTTTTACTGCTCAAAAATTGATCACACCCTGTGGAACTCTCATAACAAAATGTTTGTTAGCAGACAGCCACAGGTGTGGTTAGCTCATGAAATTTAACTTAGATTTGCTCACAAAATAACCTGAAATTCCTTCTGTCCATGTTTTCATTTTCAAGAACTTGTTTTCATCTGACTAATATTTCCAAGGCTTTTACTTAGAACATACAACCATTTTTCTTCCTCTAGGTCTCTTTTACTTTCAGTTTAAGCAATCTTATCTCTCATTTCAAGGTCCTCACAAACAGCATGGTCCCTATGCTGCATCTCATTAACCTCACCTTTTGCTCCCTGTATTTGATCTCATGACTTCTAACTGATGCCTTCAATTTGGTCAAGGCTCAGTTCTCTGTTGCCCAAGGAAGTAGGGTTTGGATGCTATAGCTTGAAATTCCAACTTATTAGTAGCATTTTAACTACTTTGGATTCAGTGCAGACATTGCAAAACATTTCCTCAACAGTCTCTGCCTACTTTTTAAGGTACTACTCTGTTTCCATCTTCTAGCTGCCTGAAGCCTGATTCACCCCATGTGATGGTTGACAGAAATAATTTAAAAAATGAAAATGAAATTTGAAGTGTATATTGCTTATACCCACTCAGGAATGTTGGTTCTGTGCCCTAGTTTTGCATGGTGGTCTTAACATTGTTCAAAATTATCTTTTTGATGCATTCCCCTGAAAAAAAAATCTTTTTCCCCCTGTTTCCAGTTGGATTTCTACCATTTTAATTCTCCTTTAGTGACTAAAACCAACTTAAACTTACCTGGGGCAAACTGAATATAGGAACCTCCTCCCTTTGTTACTCACTTTTCTTAACCCACAATGCCCACCAATATAATAAAGTGAAAACAGAAGTTTAACACCAGTATAGAAAGTTCTGCCTCTCACAACGAATTTCAGAGTTATTCGGGATAAATTGTTGTAGAAGGCATCAAGACATCCCCCTCCTGTGATAGGCCAGAGTTGAAAGGAGTTGGAACAAGTCTAGGTATTCATTTAATAATTTATTATTTGAAAATCCATTAAAATATGGGGAAAAATATTGTTCTGAATGATGATTCTAATCCCTGAAGGTCTTCTGTATTAAGGCCCTCCTCAGTAGTGAGAAGGGAAGAACTCTGGGAGACAGCAATATGGAACACAAGGTATGAAAGTTTTCTTTATTGTGGATCCTTGCTTCTGGAACTTCAGTAAACAGCTTCTTTTACATAATATAACTCCTACTGACTTCAGGAAGGCATCCTGCAACAAAGACTGCACTGACTCCAGGGCTACAGTCCTGTCCTACAATTTCTTTCAAATCACCAGAAAATTCCACTGATGCCACATGTCTTAAATGAAGATTTTTGTTGCTATAGGCTTTGCTGCTGTGATTTTATTTTCTTTACAACTACTTGAAAGAAAAATTGGAATTATTCACATACCTTGCCAACATCTGACTCTGTGCCCATCTGCAGGAAACTTGGAGAAGATTCACATCGACGCTAGAAAATTATTTTCAACAAAGAATAGGCTTATTAGTGACAAGAAACGAAGGAAAGGCAGAGAAAAAGTCAGTCCCGCATACAAATGAGTTACCATAGTCAATGGGTCCTGTAGGACTTGATCAATGACAGCACACAGCTCTTCTGTTTGCTGTCTGAGCTGGGCAGGGGAGCACATCTGAAAAGGAAGACACATCATTCAGTTAAGCTTTGCTCTCTGTTTTCAAATAGAGATTTGGAGGAGATTTAACAGCACTACCTCTGAATGGGTATCCAAAGCAGTGCCTTCAGTCACACTAGCAGTCTTGTCTGGCTCTTCTAATGCCTGCAATTTAAAAGATTTTGGTGTGATATCAAGCTCAAAATTTTAACAACCAGGCAAACATACACATTTTGCAATCTGCCTTTTCAAACGCACCACTTTCTGTTTCACCACAGGAAGAGGAAAAAAGAACAAATTACAGACTCAGTAAGGTTCACCAACTTGCGATTCTGAACTAGAGAGGGTGGTGGCAGACAGGTACAGAAACTGTTCAAGCTAGGTGGATTGTCTCTACCATTAGAGATCAAAACCTATGAATTTTAATCATCGTCTTCTTCAGCAGTAAATGTGAGGCTGTGAGTGTGCGCTGTGTGCCACAGAGGTGTCAGGGTGGCCTGCCGGGCACCATCCGAGGAAAGCCTCTGGCTGTAAGCAGGTGAACAAGGCAGGGGTACAAGCACACAGGGAGTCTTTTCTTTTCCTCCAACAGGCATTTTCTTTTAAAAGTGCTTCCTATTTAAAGTGAATGGCAATTCTGTGTTACAACAAAAACCATGCTCGATGTTTTAAAATTTTAGCCTGAAATCAGAGGTGTATAAAGCAAAATTTGCATAATACTTATGTGACACCACATTAAAACCTGTCTGGTCGAAGCAGGTACCCAATCTGTCCAAAGCTTCTTGTGCTGGGATACACCTCATGCTTTCCTACACCCCTACTTGAAGCAGGTTTGAGAATGGTGGGAATCAGATAGCTGAACCCTCTGCTTTATCAGAAAACCCATGAAACACCCTCTAAAGCCAAACTCCAGTGCTCAGTTCCCTTCTCATCTTCATCCAGAGTCTACAAGGCACACTGTCACTGTCATCACCCATTTTTGTTTTGATGCAATTTTCAAATAAACTCCATGCTGAGACCAAAAATTGCTCTGGAAACCTGCTGATGTGTGAGGCTGGACTACAGGGGAGGGACTTGCAGCGTTTGTGGAGTTTTTGTTTAACACATTGTGTTTTCTGAAGTCTCATTTTGCTAGTTATTTGCATTAAATGATTACAAGAGAATAAAAGAGAATTCACATAAAGCACTTTTTCATGCTTGTGGGATTCAGTGGGAATGGACTGATCCCAGTGTGGGAGGTTTCAGGGCTGCCAGTTACAGAAGACATACATGGAGCTGGAAGGATAGAATCTTAAAAAAAAAAAGAAGCAAATAAAAGCACATACTTAAGTTTAATTCTGAGCATTTAATTGTCTAATTTCTGAGTTTAATTCTGCTGAGTGATTTTTTTCCTCTCCTTTCCCAGCTACTGGCAGCATTCTTTTGTGTGACTGAAAAGTTAATGACAATTTACTTTTGATGTTATTTTAAAACCATTCACAAATTATCCTGCACAGAAGCACATTTATGAATACCATGTCTCCTATCACAGCATATAGTAAGAAAAACTGGAGAGTAGTTTCCTTCCAAACATATTTCTTCCCTCCCCTCCAGGTTTAGACAAACCTGTTGGCCTTAGAGTAGTTGGAGTTCAAGAGGAAAAAAGTAAAAGAATTCTTAATTTTGACATAAAGAAATTAATGCAAACAGAAGATGAAGAGATAAAGAGTCTTTCTCATCTCTGCTAACTCATCAGTGTTATCTAGCCAAACTCTCAGGCCAACAGATAGTCCTGTAGAATAGATTCAGATAGCAAGGGATCAGCGCTGCACTAGTTAGGTGTCCCTGGTTCTTCTTCAGCTAAGATTACATCCTCCTGGTAAACATAAAATGAAGTAGAAGAGTCACTCCAGTACCTATTAGGGCCAGGATTCCCAAAGCAGCATGTTGTAAAGATGATGAATCTTAATGTGGGTTCACTAAGATGAGTTTTAATCAGTCCCATGTTCAGAATGGAGATGTTGCTAAGCTTCTCAAAACCCCCAAGAAATCAGTAGGATAATGAACATAATAAAGTAATTGTTAAGTAAAGATACGTGTTTCTGTTTCAAAGTCGCTTCACCAGAGCACTGGGAGAGGGTGAACAGAATCAGGGGTAAGAAGCAACTAACTATCATCTGAGGAATCTTTCAAGAAGAGCTACAGCCACATCCATGAGTCTCAGTTTAGAACCAAGAGTCTGCATAATTTAAGAACCAAACATTTGACATTTTCAGTAGAAGTTGGGAACCCACATATATTTGCATTTTAGAGCTTTCATTGACTAAAGTCAGGTGAGCACAGCATCATGTGCTCCATAGTACCTCAAGCTATGGCTGTCATGCAGGACCCATGCTAGAGAAAGCTGCAGTATTTTCCCTTTTTCAACCTTTGGGGAGGGAAAATTTTAATCTTCAAAGTGGTTCATCTAGTTTCTTTCACCAGTTTTTAATCTCTTTTATTCTTTCTTTTTTATTTTCTTTCTATTTGAGCAGTACAATTCCAAAAAAGAGGACCAGATTCTTGGTGCCCCTATCACCTCTACAAGGAAAAATGTTTCTGTTTAATCTGTTGTTAGCTTTTCAAAACATAAATGATTTTTTTCCAGCAGTGATTTTTTTTTCTTTTTTTTACATTTCCACACAGAGAAAAATGTGAGGTTAAAAAAGTACAACTAGCATTGCTGAACTCAATACTAGAGCTATCATGCATTAATGCTATGATTAATTTTAAACATTACTGTTATCAACAGTACTGTTGATTAGCGCTATCAACAGTATTCAAGCTGCACTTCCTCACTGATAGTCTAATAACATCAAAAGTGGAACATATTTAGGCATTAACTTTTTTTTATTATAGATAAAAATCAATAGTGAGACCACAATTTAAAAGAAGAGTGTAATTTTGGGAATGAAAATGTATTTGTGACAGAATGTAAATTCTCAGATGAAGTAGTCAGTTGCTGAACTGCTTTTTTTTTTTCCTTTCAAAAGGCAACTTTGGAGGTGTGATGCATATATCCCATTGACGTCAGTGATGATTACAACCCTTCCCTCCTCCTTCCCCCAAGCTATTTCATTGCTAAAGCTGTATCAGAGCTGAAAGGATACTGGTAAATGATCCAAACAGGATCTCCAATGTTTCTTTAGCAGAAAAAAAGCTCTTGGCAACATAGAGAAAATATAGAACATAAGTTTCATTAACCAATGAATCACTTCAATAGTAGGGAAAAAAACCCAAACATTGTAACCTGGATCTGACACAGCTTCCTTCTTACTGTATTGTGAAAACCTCAGGCTGAGCAAAACCCAAGAAGTTTCCTCTTCTTTTGTTTCTCTTCCATATTTCTCATCTATATCTTTCCCTAAGCCCTCAGCATATGGAAAATCTCAAACAAACAACTCCTCTGTGTAATGGGACTTCACATACCATGAGCTCCTTAACTTTATTCCTTGAAGTTGCTGGTACATGTTTTTGAAAAGACCTGACTCATAAAATAATTAATACTCCAAGCTGCGAGAAGTTTGAAAGAAAGAAAGAGCTTATAGCATAGTCTTACATTGGCATGCTTGGTTATTATTAGAGATGACTCGGTCCTTTATCACTCTATGGCTGCACATATTACTTCCTTTCTTTCTTACTTTTAGGTATTCGTCTCTATCCTTGAGAAGCATTTGGACACGAACACATAACATGGATGCAAGAAATTCACCTACTATATGCACACCAGAAGTACTTAGGGAAAGATAAAAACTTTATTTATCAAAATGCTCTCAACAAATTGTTGTCAGGAGTGTTTTCCAAGTACATAAATATCCTGACATGCTTGATAGCAGCCAATTATCTAGAAGTTAGAGCTACCATCTGCAAGTGGGGAAGAACTGTTGAACAAGGAGCAACTTGAATCTGCATTTGCCATGATCAGATAGATGTTCAATAACAGAATAGGTAAGAGTTACTTCAGGGCAAGAACTTAAAGCTGAGTCTCCAACATATGAGATCATTTCCGGGTTTCCTAAATTGCATTTCTTTCTTTTCATGAAAAGAAAAAACTACTCTCATTTTTCTTCTGCATAAGGAGGAAAATATCTTCCCCCCCCCCCCCCCCCCCAGCTTTTTTCTTTTTTACCTCCACAAAGAGAATATACCACACTGCTGTCAGTCCACTGTGTAGGTAGTAAGATGCAACTATGTCTTTGGAGTTTTCCTAGGAGTGTAACGTCATCAAGAAAACATGTTTTAGATTCTCTTGAAGTTAGCCAAACTGCATTGTGTCAAGAAAAGATGTAAAGAATAGCCATAAACTGAGAAAATCAAGAACCTAAAATGTTTATTCTTTTGAACAGATTTTTTCTACATTTATTTAAAATTGAAATTATAGTTCTCTACTTGTAATTATTTGATAAATACATGCCAGGTAAGTCAACAGTGCTTTCATTTGCACTTCTTCAATTTACAGACAGCTATACCTAGCGCTTTTCAGAAGATTTTGTAAGTGTGCAATAAGCCTCAACTGTGAAGCAGGTACGCTTCATGGCACACGCCATCATCCTGGTTTCACCACAGTTCAGACTGGGGTAAGTCTGAGCAAAACACTTGCAAGGCCTCTCCCCTACAAGTCTATATAACCAGGTTTCCTTGTCATAAAAATGATGCCCAGATCAGGAAAGTTCATCCCACTCGGCATGCAGAGGTGGTGTGTATCTGGACAAATGCACCCAAATTTCCCTTGCATAGACCTTGCTGTGGACCAGAGTTTTCAGTTCCAAGGCATCCAACAGTTCTGGGATGTCCCTTTCAACGGTCTTTGGAGACAGGACAAGGAGCAATGGCTGCAAGTTGGAGCACAGGAAGTTCTGCACCAACATGGGGAAGAACTTTTTCACAGTGAGGGTGACAGAGCCCTGGGACAGGCTGCCCAGGGAGGTGGAGGAATCTCCTTCTCTGGAGATATTCAAGACCTGTCTGGACGCCTATGTGTGCAATATGAGCTAGGGAGCTGCTTTGACAGGGGGGTTGGACCCAATGATCTCTCAAGGTCCCTTCCAATCCCTATGATTCTGCGATTCTGTGATCTATTTTGATCGAAAGATTTTTAATAGATATTTGACAAATACAATATCTAAATAATAGATGCGTTACTTATTAAATACTATCTGATTAAGAATGTAATTTTGAATTACATTGTGATCACTTCTATGTAACTATAGAAGCTATACAAGACTACAGTAGTATGTCAGTAGAGATGTGACTCACAGTCTCAATGTTAATAAGGCCAGAAGGAATCACAGTGATCACCTAGTCCGACCTTTTCTTTAAACCACAGAACTGACTGGAATTGCTGTATGAAGTGCTCAAAAAGTGTCCTGTTCTTTTCTCAATTTCTGTGATAAAGAGAACATTTCAGTCTCTGAAATTTTTTTCTAATTGTTAATTGATTCTTTCTGCTAAACTTCTGATTTATGCCTACATTAAACTTGTCCACTTTCCTCTTCTAGCCAGGGGATCATTATCACAGTGTGGACTTGCCTCATCACGATGAATCTGTGTGGCTGTGATGGCACTACTGACCGGCCATGGTTACCACCACCTCATTATCACACAACTTCACAAGGCACTGTGAAGCTGTGCCCTTGCTGACAAGGACACTGTCCTGACAGGCTTGCTGTCACACCAGCTCCTGCTTCACCTTCCCTGACAAGCAGCTAACTCTTGCTGCTCCCTAAAAGAGCCTGACCGTACTGAGGACAAATCTGTTAAAACCAAGTTTTTGCTCTTCTGGCTATGAAGGAAGTTGTGGTCCAAACTGCCCAGAGATATCCTGAATTGGAATTTTTCTGAACAGAGCACAGGTGATGTGAGCAGAGCACCAGGTTTTTACAAACTCAAGCATATCAGTTATGAGATCTGATGAGCCGAAATCACTTCTGGGGTTGCTAAATTATACACACATATAGTTAACAAGCCTTAAATTCTCTGCTAATGAGCACAGATTTGAACACCTCACTTTCTGAGTAAGAGTACTAGAGTATAAGAACATGTTCTAAAAAAAAACATTAAGATGATGGCATCCTAATGGCTGCATAAGAAGTAGTTGAGAAATGCTGACTGAAGTTAAAGCATCTATGCACACAGAAAAGAAAAAATGACTTGAGAAAGAAAGTTAGACACAAGGAGACAATATAGATGAAGACAAAGCATTGTACTTTACATGACATCAATTGCAGTTTTCTGTCATGGGATCTAATTAATACTGCACATGAGTTGTCACTAGGATGATCTACATCACAGTTCTAAATAATCTTATTTCTCATGACCACCTAAATTAAGCAACATAATTACTCACACAGTGGAAAAAAATTGACTTCTGAGAATGTGCATTTCCAGTTCAATCGCATAGCCAAACACTTTTTTAGCCCGTTAGACAGATGGTGTAGTCCTACTCATGCATTCAACTCAGAATATCCGTGTTTTGCCTATATTACACGCCTTCCTTCCTTGATAAAAAAGCCACTCAAAAACTTCTCCACATAAATAATACCTTAATGTTAATAAAACATCACTTATGAAGTTAAAATATTATTGTCTTGAGATTCTGATTTTTCAATCCAGTGCATAAAATGTGAGCAATATAATTACTATCATTGAGCTACAATATGGCATGAGTTCCTTCCTGGTTCCCTTCCTAATATTTCTGAGGAGAATACTTGGCTATTAGGGCTTGGTAAAATGGGGCCAGTGTGTGCTATGTGATCCTTTCTCCTTTAAGATCCATACTCCAAATGCACATCAATTAATGCAACAGAACTAGTTTAGGAGCATTTAGGAGCTTCTGGTACGGATCAATGACACCAAGCTGTGTGATGCACTCAACACACTGGAGGGAAGGGATGCCATCCAGAGGGACCTTGACAGGATTGAGAGGTGGGCCCATGCAAACCGCATGAAGCTCAACAAAGCCAAGGTGCAAGATCCTGCACAAGGGTTGAGACAATTCCAGGCACAACTATAGGCTGAGAGGAGAATGGATTGAGAGCAACCCCGAGAAGGAGGACTTGGGAACGTTAGTTGATGAGAAGATTAACATGAGCCAGCAATGTATACTTCCAGTCCAGAAAGCCAACCATATCTTGAGCTGCATCAAATGAAGCATGGCCAGCAGCTCAAGGGAGGAGATTCTGCCCCTCCACTCACATGAGACCCCACCTGGAATACTGCCTCCAGATCTGGGGCTCCCAACATAAGAAGGACATTGAGATGTTAGAGAGAGTCCAGAGAGGGGATACGAAGATGCTCAGATGCGCTGAAGCACATCTCTTATGAGGACAGGCTGAGAGAATTGGGGTTGTTCAGCTTGGAGAAGAGAAGGCTTTGGGAAGACCTTATAGCAGCCTTCCAGTACCAGAAGGGGGTCTACAAGAAAGCAGGAAATGGACTGTTTCTAAGAACATGTAGTGACAGGACAAGAGGCAATGGGTTTAAGCTGAATGAGGATAGATTTAGACTAGGTATTAGGAAAAATATTCTTGATTATGCGGATTGTGAGGCATTTGAATGGATTGTCCAGAGAAGCTGTGGATGCCCCCTTCCTGTCAGTGTTCAAGGCAAGCTTGATGGGGCTTTGGGCAACCTGGTCTAGTAGAAGGTGTCCCTGACCATGGCAGCGGGGTTGGAATGATATTTAAATTCCCTTCTAACCCAAATCACCGAATCATTCTATGGTTCTATGATTTTATGATTCTAAGATTCTATGAACAATAGCAGATTATGGTCCATAATTCACAAGATGAAAGAAAGCACATAGTCAGGTAATGTAAAAAGATACAGTTTACAAAATAAATTAGTCAAGAGCTTCTCCTGAAGGCAAATTCTGTACCAGAAAATTGATTTCTTATTAGTTTTAGATGACTGCACTTTCAATACTGAAGGATACAAGGCTAACATTTTCAATAAAGCAGTGCATAACCAAAAGTCTCTATCTAAGATATCTTTTGAATCATTGCTTTTTCTACAGATACTGGCATTATATTGTACGATTCAGTTTTGTGTATCAGGGATAAGTAGCATGCAGGTCATGAGTCAATGCCCTAGAGAGCATCAGTGAGATACATAGCTGACATTAACCCACTAGTTCACATCAAGAGTGTGCTCTTAGAGTGATTGCCCTGCTCCAGATCTTGGTTTGCAGAGTGGTGCAGTGGTAGACTGCACAAGCTGGATGTCTTTCACACGAAATCAACCGTAAAGTGTCATTTCCACCAAATGCTTCCAGCCACTAACAGGCACTCTGCCCAAACAAAAACCTCCCAAAATACCTTCTTTAGGGGCATAGAATCCCCTGCATCAGCTATTTTCCTCTACAGAGCGATTTGTATTGGACCTCATTGCATGTTTAAGGAGACATAATCTTCATTAGTGTCTTGGAGATTTACATAAAGGAAGGACCAGGTTTTATGCAAATGATTAAAAAATCATTCAATATTAAAAGAACATTAGAAAGGAAAGGAATGTCCCCTTTTTTTAAACAATATCCTATTATAGCAATAACAGATAACTACTAGATCACAATCAGTAATATTTCAAGGACAAAATTATAATCTTCAAAATTTTTGCACAGTTAAATTCACTCTCTCTGATGTCTTAAACCCCTTCCAATTTCTAGTGAAATCAGATGAATGCATATGAATACATATTTAAATGTGTAGTTAGGAATGCTTAATCTTACAGAAATTAATCAGAGGCTGAGTTCCTGAACCTGGTCCTGGACAGAAAATTTTTCTGATAAAACTGTGATCCGGCCGTCAGAGTGATTAAACATGCCTTTAAACATATAAGACCCCCAGCTCATTCTCATTATAGAAAGTTATTTGCTAAACTTAGTGGGCTATTCTTTTGTGCAAAACCAATTTTTTTTGGAAAAAAATAAAAATAGACATCCATGAGTACTTTGAACCCTTCATGGGTCAATTTTCAATTGACTTCCAAAGCTGCATTACCTAAATAATTACTATAGAACTCAGCCTTTGTTGGCTGTGACTTTGGTAATAAAGACTCTTCTTTGGATCTATCATCCTATTCTACAGAAAAGGTTTGTTACCCCCCAAATGCATACTGGGAATGGACCCATGCTGACTGTTGAAGGGCTCAGGGAAATTGTTTGGGACCATGGTAGTTAACAGGGGCCAGTGCAATGGACAGGACCGTACTCACAGTTTAACAATACAGATGGTCATCTTGGGATGTTACATTTGCATCACCATCGAACATTGATTTACTACCTACTGATTGGTAGGTCCCAGAATAGCAGTGCTCCAGGCACTTTCCAGTAACAAAACAGACTTTGAGATGTTGCCATAAATGGCAGCTATTTTTGGATACATTTTTTTCTTATTAGCATTTAATTTATTTGCAGAAATTCAGATCAGTGTAGCCGGTCATCTTCAGTGGGAAGTGGTTGACCCTGAAGAACGGTTGGAATTACAATCCTAAGCATTCCCAGAGTTTTCATACTGCAATATCTCCAGAATATGTACACAGACTTGAACACCCTCAAATATACAACGGAATTCCCATGTCTTTGAGCAAACACTAACCTTCTGTTCCATAAGTAACGTGTTTGTAGGGATTGCTGCAAATGCCTTGTAGCTTGTCTTGATCTTGTACTGCTAAAAGGGTAAACCAGAAAGCAGGAAGAGAAGTAAAACAGAGTAGAAGAGGGAGAGGGAGAGAGAGGAAAGAGAAGGGAAAGGTACGACAGAATGAAAGTCGATTCCAGTTGACTTGCAGACACATTGCAACAATAATATATTTACATATTACCCAGGAAAGCTATTTCTTAAAGAAAATCTAGTGTTTCTGTTAAGATTTCTGTAACACACACACATCTTTTGCTTTTAGGGATGAAGTAGGAGAATGTGAACTCCCTGTACTAGTTTACAACTTCCCTTGTGATTTTGACAACTTTCTGTTGACTACTATCCTAAAATGGATACCAGGAGAGTCTGTGAGGTTTTTCATATGATAATGCACAGCTACTTCAGCCAGTACATATGTCTCAACAACTGCTGCTGTGTGGTGTGATCCTGGACCTCTAAGCCAGAAGGATTTCTATAATTTGCTTTAATGAGACTGATTAGGACCCTTAAGTGCTGAATTGCTTATGTGAGTGGATAGATCAAGTTATGTTACAGAATAAGAAATTCTACCACCCAAATATTTCAAAACAAGCATATCACAGTCTAACCAAACACACAGAACTGACAATCTAAACCATACAAACTATGCATGGATTTGGGTATAAAACATCTAAGATCAGCCTTAAATATGAGTCTTTTCAAACAGTTCATATTTTAGACCATGAACTCTTTAGAAACCATACTTTCTACATTTTCTTTGCAATTATAGATGTTGAATTCCATTTTTTTTAAATGGTTTATTAGATTCTTCTATACCTAATGTGAGTTCAAGAGCTGGGATTCTTAATCACGTGACTGCTGGAATTGTTTATTTTTTAAAAATAAGAGCATAAATTCTTTTTCAGCAACATTCTAATAAAAAACATAAACTTGGACAATGATAGAGGTTTAAGCTATTGATTGATTATTTCTGCTATAGTCATGCAGAAATTAAGGTATTTATTAATCCATTCAAGCTTTTTTGTGCACTGCTGTCTGCAACAAGGGTTACTGGTGATTATGAGATAGCAGGCTGTGTAGTGTGATGTACTTTGGGTTGTTCTCTTGTCACTTTTTTCCTTTTTTCTTAATATCTAATAAAAGTCTTTATGAGAGCAGAGGGTCCAAAATTTAATTTAGATAAGAGAAACTTATATCACCCTTGCACCTCTCTTGAAATATTGCCTGGCACCACCCTTTAATTCTTTCTATACATAATCTAATGTTTGCTTTCAACTTTACTCATGTTTCTTAGTCAGAAGTTGGAGACTGACAGGCATTCAAGTCAATGATCACAATCATCACATTGAATGAACAGTCTGACAAAGAAGTTGAATGGAAATGCTGGAAATACACTTCCTTTTTCTGGAGGGGTAGGAATTTCAATGAGATCTATTGATTGTATCTTGGATGTCTCAGTCAAAATGAATGCCTTTTATATTCATAGGAATTTCTACAGGATAATTAATCTTATCCCAAAATAGACACCTAGAAAGCTAAAAAAATCATCCTGTAAATGGACCATATTATCTTCATTAGCTATAACAGAATCACCCAAGTTGTGCTTGGATATCTAACTTTCAAATGTGAAAAGTCAGGCAGGTTGAATCCTGCCCTTTGAACATTTAGGCAGCAACACTCTGCTATAAGCATGTGTAGGTTCATATATTGATATATTTATGAATATAGAAAATCAACATGCAGACAAAATGTAACATACTGTGCACTGAAGTAAGATGAAAGACCGACATTCCAAATATTAAAATTAGCATATCTACAACATGTATCTTTGTTTGCCATAATTGATATTCAATCAAGAAAATTATATAACTGGACATGTAAATGAAAGTCCTGTGGGCTTTTACATAGGATGAGATGGACATTGTATACTAGAAGAATAATATGATGGCATTGAAGTTACTTGTACTTTTATATAAATTAAATAAAGACAGATCAGACTGCTAAAATGTAAAAGTTTCTATACAGTTTTAATGTGTTTTATCACTTCCAGATACTGTAGAACCTGTGAACTATGGTCACAGCGTCTGAGATGAGTAGAAAGGTTTTAATTCAGTTTCTCGTCTATATGAATATGCACATATTATTTTGCATTACTTAAAACTGTTCTTCAACACCTAAGTACATTTAATAGTCTGATTCATAGCAGTATTTTTAAATAGCCATGGACAGTTAGGTCTGCTGACCTGCACCATGGTCCAGTCAGAAACAAACCAACTCTAATATGAAAGCTCAAGCAACTATCAGCCTGGGGACTTTTCGGGAAAATGTCCAATCTTGTTGCTGAAATGATCACCCAGGGCACCCACAGGGCATTGCAAAGTATGTTACACACATACTTACAAAGCTTAAAATCAGAGACTAACCATGAGAGTGTAGAGTTCCTCATGAGCGATCTTTCCTGATTTGTGGTAGGCTTTGTAGCTGTGCTGAGCACCATGTTGCCCCAGCTTTTTTGAGTACACCTACATGCATCCGCATATGTAGGAATGATACCCCATGATACCACTGCAAAGAGTTTTCAAACAACAGCAAGAAGTCTTTATTTTAATATGTTCCTGTAGAATCAGCAATTTTATCTGTCTCCACTCCATCCTACTGTTTGTTTTGCTGTGTTAGGTCCATGAGGACACTATTAAAATGTCTGAAAAGTCCAGGGAGAGGGTTTTTATTTCCTGTGATCACCCACAGTTCACACTTCACACTGTTCTGTGGCAAAACAGCCATTTTTGTTAAATCATTGGTGAACATAGATACATAATGCATAGGAAAGCACACATGTTCATATATACAAATGCAAACAGTTAAATAAGCTCACACATTTCTGTTTGATTTACATGAACTGGTGCATGCATAGGCACAGACACAGAAGAGCTCTCCATCAAAGAATCCTTTTTCAATAATTGCTTTGAAGTCAGGCTAATGAAACAGTTTTATGTGAATACTGAAAAGTACATACAGTGTCAAGATTCTGGTGTAAGAGGTGTTGGTTTAATATGTCTTAAGGTTGCAAAATTAGTCGTGCCAAAGTCAAGAACTTCTAGATACTGCACTTTTTCCCCTTGATATTCACTTAGCACATTCACATATGCAACAGTTTTGTCACACATCAATAGTCATCAGATGGAGCAACCTGCTTTTTGTCTAGTTCTGAAGTTGAGGTGATTGGAGACCTAAATGCTGCTTAGGGTGTTAATGTTGTTTCTCCTCAATCTTTTTTTTTTTTTTCTCTAGAAATATACTGATTTGTGGTTGAAGTGTTATCAGAGATGTTGGCACAATTAACACATCAGCAAAGTTCAACTGAGCTGTGCCATAAACTAGATGGGGAAGCAACTGCCAGCAGAAGAAAACAGGGTGTTGAATGCACACTAATATTAGCTAGAACTGAAGTCTCAGCCTCACGTTTGAAAGCCACAAGAGACCTTTCCTGCCCTGAACCAATTGCATTTGATTTAGAAATTTCAGATCTTCCAGGTCCCCAGATGGAACCAGCTTTGTCTGCATGACTGAAAATGTCTCCAGACTAACGGTCCAAGTCTGTTTAACTGGAGGACACTCTTCCAGTCTCAATGAGGTGGTGGGGCATTTCCATAAATACCACCATACCACTTGGTAAAGCAGAATTAACAAGAAAAAGGACAGCAGGGAGGACAGAAAGGGTACAAATATAAATCCACGCAATAGCTGTGTCACAAGCAGAGAATTTCCTTACCTCCAGAGACTCTCGCAGGGCTCATTGCACTGACTAGCAGAAATCACAACAGCTTTGCAATCTGCAGGCTCAGTCATGCCTTCCAGTTTTGTCTCAGGGGCTTTTTTCTTGGAATTTCTACAATTTCATTTCTCTTTTTGTCTCATTAAGTAACACTGACAGGGTGTAGCGACACCGTACAGCTGTGCTTGGCACAATGATTCCTCTCGGGTCATTTGGATTTTAAAAGAACCATTCATGACAATTACTACTTTGTGCTGATTTAAACCTCTCATTTTCAATTACCATTTTCCAAGCAGTTCAGGTCACCCCTGCCATGGCCAAGCTGCTAGGAAAACATCTGACACAACTTGATCTGGCAGACCAGGCCGTAATTTTGTGCTGTGAACAAATAAATCAATAAACTATGATAGCCTTTCTGTGATGGGCAGAGCTCAGATATCAGCAAGAGGAGGCACAAAGGAAGCACAGAGTGCAAGGATAAGATAAAAGAGGCTGGAAAACCTTCTCTAGGTCTGTTGCCTTCTGCCACCAGCTCTTCCTTTTTGCATAAATGTTCCTTTTGCTTTCACCTGCCTGCTACATGTTTTTTGATCAGCTTTCCTTCCCCATCTCATTCTTGAGATTTATCTTTAGGTTTGAAGTGTAACTGGTTCCCAAACCCTCCTGTGGCAATCACCATCATTCTTATTCTCACTCTGCTGGGATTCTCCCGCCTTTGGGTGGATGACAAACACCAGGAGCGTGGCTGATCCGTCAAGTGTGAAACTTGAATTTACAGTAGCCCATGTTGTAGAAGGCTTGGCTTTTTATTTTCCCTAACCCTCTGTCTAGCACAACAAGATGAGAGAAGTACCAAAGAAAGGAAAGAAGCAAGAGACTGTGCTGTCTTCCTTCTCTGGCTCTTGTACCCATAAATTCTTACCCAGGCTGAGCTCAGCTGTGTCCCTGGCCTGGTCTCGAGGAGGTGCAGAATGGCTGGGATGAGTACAGCCTCCTGGTGACAGGGAGGACAGGCAGGATAGGGTGCTTGGGAATCAGTTGTCACATCAATCAGATTAATCTGCTTCTAGCTCGACTCTGCACCTAAGATCACCATACTTCTATAATTTCAGTGGCAATACATGTGGATTTAGACTAGCATGGGTTGCACAGAATATCTTTTATGGTTTATGTTTGACACACAAGTGTTTTAAGTGAGCTTCAAAAGTAAGTGCACCAAATGTATATCAGAGCCACTAGACACAAAGCCATCTTCAGTAGTATCTCCTCCCACTTGTGAATAAAGTATTTTATATTTATGCTAAAAGATTCCTACAGTATCTTCCACTATAATACAGAACAATTTGCTGGTAATTTGATATGGTAGGATTTACTCTTTGCTATCTTCTTTATCAATAGAAAAACAGTTCCTTTCAAACATTTTTTCCACAGCTCATTTATTTTACCAGCACTGTGCAACACAGATGTGATTTTCCCCACAGGGACAAAGAACTATTAGAAAATAAGCATGCACCAAGAGTACCTTGGGTTTGATGTTTTCACGGTCAGGAGGCGGGGAAAAAGACTGTGGTGAAGTCAGCTCTCTGGGTCTTGATGGCAGGGTGACTGGTGACTTGTCTGAGACAGGAGATCTGCATTTTAACACCGGTGAGGTGGCAGATTTCTCAGGTCTTGGAGAGGAGTCATTAGACCTATGATTTGTGTGCACCAATGAAGAATTAAGCTGCAGCAGATGGGAATTAATATTACCAGTTTGTGGAAACAGTGGAGTAGAATGAGGCCGGGAGAGAGACCACTGCTTTGAGACACTTGAAGGAATAGGAAAAGAGTCACTTATCTCCTGAACAGATGTTTGGGATGAATCTGATTTAGATCTAGAAGCTGAATGCAGGAAACTTGGGGAAGGACATGAGTGGTTTTCTAGAGTGGGAGAAAATACGCCACTAGAATTGATAGAAGAAAGCAAAGGGTATGAGCAGCAGGTAAAGATAGGTGAGTAAGTGTGCACTCTCTCAGATTTCTGAGGTGCCCCAGACCTGGAGGCAGCATACTGTAGGTCTTCTGGAGAAGGAGAGGTAGGGTGTGAAAGGGAAGGGGCTGCTGGGACACAAGGAGGCAGCAAGGTAGACTGCAAACCCGAAGAGGCAAATGATTTTGTGTGGGAGGAGACAGGGGATGACAGAGGACTTCGGGAGTCTGGAGAAAGTGTTCTGACTGGAAGGTGTTTTTTAGGAGAAAGGGATCTCGCCCTAGGGGTGGGATGAGGCTTGGTGGGTAAAGGCAGATGCTGAGACCACCCTGAAAGCCAATATTCCTCTCCACTCGGAGAACCTGACTTTATAGGAGGGCTTGAAACAGATTTCTTGGGAGTTGGGGGAGTTGTTTTGGACTTTTGATCTATTGTGAGTGTTGAGGAACCAAGGGAGCTGGGAGAAAATGTGGGACATGAAGCAGGGGAGAGTGGTCTCCGCTGAGAAGAGCCTGATCTCAAAATAGCCGTTAAGAGGGTCAGTCTGGTTGGCAGAGAGGATCTGACTCCTGACTTTGCTAAATGTCCTTTAGATGATGTTTGTGTGCAAGGCTCATTTATACTGCATATGGTTGAAGAGGAGCCATAAAGAGAGGGTGGAGACAAAGGTTTAGGGGAAGGAGATAATGAATGTGTTATTATGTGTACTGGGACAGCAGATAAAGCATTCAATCTTTTCGAAGAACTGGGGGTTAGAGCTGAAGATCCTTGAATTTCAGCTGAACATGGAGGATTGGGGGAAAGACTTGGGCTCTTTGCTGGAATGGACGATGCAGTAAAGTCTCCCATTTTGCAAACACATCCAGGGGTATAGAGACTTGGTGTTTGTAGGTTATCAGACACTTGAGGAGAGGAGTAACACCTATTTGATGCAGAAGAGGATATTTTAGACATGGAGTGGGGTGGATTACGGAAAGCAGACTGGAAGTAGAGAGACGAATCTTGCTTAAAAAAACCAGTTCCTGACTGCGAGTTGTTACGGGAGTCTTCCAGCGAAGAGGCTTGATTCAGGTTAACCATGGCACCACACACTACTTTCTGATTAGTTGGAGAAATTAAGTGGACAGCAGGTGGTTTAGAGGAAAGATGATCAGAGGTGGAAAGAGTAGAAATTAACTGGAGAAAAAAGAAAAACAGAAATGTTAATGTAGGTGGAACCTGTGGAACTGTAAAGCAACCCACATTTCTGTCCTGTGATCATGCATATAGTGTTTCCATTAGTAGTGCTCTGTGTGTTAAAAGCACAAGGCTGTCTTAAACTCAGGGATACAGCCTGATGGATATGGCTCTCAAGGGAGATGACTGAATGCAGACAAGTTATGTGTAGCTTTATTTTTATGAGACCTCAGTTTTGTCAACACAAACAGGGTTCAGGACTACTGTATTTTTCATTTTAAGTAAAACCCAAGACAGTTGTGTCATGAGTGTCCAGAACCATATGATGTCATTCACATTGTGCAGACACAACAGAAAGTGAGAAAATGTCAATATCATCCCATCTCACTTTACCAGTTCAGTGGAAAGTAACCTTTCTGTTAATGAGATTCAAGTCAAGCACTCATTTTCTCATTCAGCAAACACCACCTTCTGCAACACTGTGATATCAGAAGAAAAAATTTGCTCAAAACTATTTAAATCAGACATCCAGTCTGTTTTTCACTTTTCTTGCCATTCATAGAGCAGTGTGTTTGACAGTTTGCAGGCATATAAGAGTCCTTATCCCCTTTTCCACAGCCTTACAATACATTAATAAAACAGTAATGAGCTCTTTCATGAGTGCCTTTTTTCTTAGGCCTATTCTAATTAGGATTTGTCAAAACTAATTAGAGCATACAAGTATATTATCAACCTTTCATACAGTTTTATTCTTTCAAAATCTTCCAAGTTATTATAATGCTGAAATTAAAAAATGGGGTATACACAATATGAATAAAACATATCAGTACGAAATAGTGAGCTAAGTCAACCACAAAACTGAAAGGCTTCAAATTACCACCTAACTTTTGACTGAACAATTTCAAAGCAGGGAAATTGACTCTAATCCCTACAAACTTCATATAAATATAACACCTGTTTATCTATTGTTTGATACCCTGAAAAAAAAAAGATTATGCAAGACTATTACAACATCCCGTTTATATATACACAGCTTGCACATGGCTTTGGCTCAGCTTGTGAATTATATGTTTTAATAAAAATATCTTCCCCATAAGAGACAGGAATTATTATTGTATCATATATTATTGATACACCACAAACCAAAAATAAGTACAAAACGTGATTTTCAGGTGGGATCACATGCTAGAAGCTGTGACAGAACAAGACTTATAGGCTTTAAAAGGCTAAACTATATCTAAAATGTTAAATATGGTCTAAATATGTGCAGCAGAAATCTATTAGCCTGTATAATTTAAACCAAACGAGCTCTTCACACTAAATGATGCCAAACAAGTAGCAAGACTTGTAAAATACTTTCTCTGTAAAATACTTTCTCTGTAAAATACTCTCTCTGTAAAATACTCTCAGAAAAGCCAAGGCAATGCCTTGATTTATAGAAATAAACACCATCCATCAGGATGCCTTTACAATCACACTAACTTCCCCTTATTTTACATATGTGTTAAAATGTCCCATTTCAAGAAAGGCAATGGATGTATACAGTGCAAATAATAGGATATAAAAATGAATGTCCATACCACTGTACCATCTATTCTATTGAATTAAGAAAATACGATTCTTGTTGAAAAAGCTGCTAATTAAGAATAAGAATCAATACTGGAAATTGAGAATAATTTGCCGATATTTAAGGATTGTGAAAAATTGTTGTTAAATGTCATGAAACAAAATTATATAACAAGTTTAAAGCAGCATGGTAATACATCTAATTGGGGAATGGCATCTCTATATTTCAAAACAGAATAGATAAATTTCCCTCACAAATACAACAGATTAAAGGAAAATGAAGAATGAATATGAAACTCTATAATGAAAGAGCAGGACGTGCAATGACTTTTAATTAGTTAAAACTTAATAAGAGCAGCTAGGAAAATGTTCATGCTAACAGATGATATATGTGCTCCTACAAGTACGATAACGACATTTTGCTGTAGTCACCTTCCAGTTTGAACACCACTGAACACTAATGTGCCAAGCTAATTGAACTATTATTCAAGTCTTCTGAAAAGATTTTGCTATTGTATTACAATATTAGTATCATATTAGTGTTAACTACCGCTATAAGAATAGATGTATAGGAAGCAACCTCTTATTCCAGGTCTGTGGGGACGAATCCAAAGGCAATCAAAAGAAAAGGCAAAATCCAACAACTGGAACAGCAGTTGGATGAGTTCTGGAACCAATTTTTACACCTCAAATAACAGCATTCCAGAATCGAATGATGCTATATAACCTCATGGGACAGATTGAAGCATTGGCTAATGCAACGGGCATGGGGTTGGAAGAACTGACTATGCAACTACAGGCTACATCAAAAGTGGCACTACAGAACAGACTGACATTAGATTTGTTGTTATTGCATGAAAATTGAGTGAGTGGGTACTTGAACTTATCCAATTATACTTGCAGTATTCACATACCGAATGTAACACAAAACCTTAATGAACAACTAGACCACATGAAGCGTGTAGCAAAAGCATGTAGGGACCATAGTGGAAGTATGGAAGTAGGATGGTTGAACAAACTTTTACATGGTTTAGGATTGTCATTATCAGGATGACTTGCTTCTTTATTGCAATTCGTATTGATAATAATCATTGTAATTATTTTGTGTCGTGTATTATTAGCTTGCATCTAATCAATGCTAACCCAGGTATTAATTCAAGTACACATGCTGTCTGGGTGGACCTAACTGGAGCCACACCTAAATGAAGAAGAAGCTTCAAATGTAAGGGTAAGGGACACTCCCAAAACTGACATAATACAAACATGATCTGGATTTTGAATTGAGTGACTGTAGTCACAGGGTGGATGATGTGGGACTTGCACCTAAGAGGTGTCCACTTATCTCTTATGCAAATATTGTGGATGGAAATCCACAATTATGGTGTAAGAAGAAGACGAAGGAGGGAGCTCTTATTGTAGAAGGACAGCCCTGGTTTGTTTTCAGACATGATGCCTGGTGTGGGACCTGTAACTACCCTTCAAGTAGTTGTGGGCTGTTCCCAGATACTTCCTTGACTGCCTCTTGATGGGAGTCAACAAATCTAACCCCCTCCAGCCTCAGCTCATGTGTCCTCCAGACACCTTGATAGCTTTGTGCTGGGCCCTCATTCCCTTCTTCACATCTCTTTTGAATTTGGGCATGAGGGGACACCAAACTGAGCATGGTTTTACAGGTGCAGCCTCATCAGTGACAGTAGTTGAGATACAAAAACTTTCATCAGTCAATGGGATTTGGTTGGTGGGGTTTTTTCTCTTCAGTTTTTCTACTGGTTTAAAACACTTCTGTAGTTGTATTAGATTAACACAGAGGAAGGGAGTGACAGAAGTAGATTTGTGTTCCTTTGGTCTGTGATGCAATTTCAAACCTTCTCATCTCAGAAGCACCTCAGATACCCAATTCTCAAAAGCATATGAAGTTGAAACAGGTGGTAAGGTTACCTTGGCACAAAGGGAACTTCAAAAAGATCTTGTTGCCTCATAGATGATGATCCCAGAAATATCAAAGAGGTCATAATTTTAGTTCTGAGCCTTGCCCAGAAGGCCTTCAGCACATTTCCAATGGCAGATCTGAGCTGAACACAAGGCAAGTAGTGGTTCTGGTGAAAGCACATTGTTTTGGAAGGGCACAAAAACGTGGTTATTATACAAGCAAGGCCCTGAGAGATGTGCTGATCAAACAGGAAAAAGGAAAGAGTGTGAAAAATGGAGAGCCCAAAAGGTAAAAAATCCTATCTGAGAGAGAATTCGGCTTATGTAGATCTGATCTTGGAGCCAGTCAATTATGTTTTGATCTCAGTAGAACTTGATTAATGATAGGTGAAAATAAAATCTCTACCACAGCCTGCCAGAAAGACAGAAAGAAGCATTGGAAACTGTGGAAAACAGTAAATCAGCCTGTGAACCAAGACCAAATTAACAGAGATACCATTCGTAACAGTCCAGTTTCTAGCAACAAGGAGGGTATATTCTTCAGGTGATGGCAGGAGTTTGCAAAGACAGCTACAGATATTTAGCTAGACATATTTTCCTTATGAAGACTAAGGAAGTACTTAGAGTATTGAAAAACTGCAATTTAAGAATAATGATTAGATATACATTACCCATACTACATACTATCTCTCTTCCCACTCAGGTGAATAGCTAGTAAAGTCAGGCTACAAATCCTTTTTCTGTGCCATCTGTGCTTTCTGTTACTTTGCCAGGCAAATCTCTGTTTGCTGGTCAAGTCATCAAAAGCTCAGGAAAGCTATAGCATGTGGGTTTTTTTTCTGCATCTATCCAATTACTCTATTAGCTTTTAAAGAAAGAACCCAAGTAAGCCTGGCAGAGCCTGCACACTGAACATTGCTGAAGTAAATTTTTCTTTCCCTAGGACAATTATTCTCTCACAAGCTGCTTCCCTTACACAGATTTATCTATGCCTTTACACCTTCACTGGGTGAAATTCTCACTGACTTCACTGGGAGTTTCTTGGAAGTTATAAATATTTCACAGTCCTGTAAAGTCCAAACCAGGTTGGATTTCTCATTCACAATTTCCTCCATCAAAAATTTGCACAAATTGATGAAAAATTGTGTAGCACAAGTATTTCAACACAAGATAGAAAGTCCTATTCTTTTTCAGAGACAAAGCAGCCATGCTTGACTTCTTTTTAAACTGATGAAGAAAGGCATTTTCAACTGATGGAAACCCTGCTGAGGTCAGAGGAAATAAAACATTTTAAGGACGCTTATTTGAATTCTCTTATTGGCAATTTAAAATTTGAATAAATCAATTAATGTGTCCCTAAAGATCAACATAAAATAGACCTTTCAACTTCATTAGCTTGTTCCATACACCAGTGCAAAGTCAGTGTTAACTAACGATCAGAGTAAGAGGATTTTTATAGCTTCTTTCTCTAGCATAAAGGGCTGCAGCAGCTACTTTGGAAAAAATAGGCCTGGGAAGTCTGATGCTGATAATTCAAATCATCTACAGGCTCCATTGATTTCAACAACTTTAGCCAATTTAGACTAGCTGGGAATCTAACACCTTCTGATTAACTTTCTGTCACGATGACCTGCTCCTAAGGGATGCATTACCTGCTCCATTTATACACCGGAGCCACAGGGAGAGGCAGTAAGTCAGAAGGGTTCAGATAACTCCTTAGAGTCAAAACATTACAGGAATGGCCAACAAATATGCTAATTAAAGAGTAAATTTGGGCAAACTGCTTTACAAACTCTATCCTGAAAGCTTTAGAAAGCAAAGGTTAGCTGTATGATTTAAAAATCCAGTTACCTGATCTTTTTGTGGATCAGCAGTGTTGTGGCAAAGTGCAGCACCTGGAACATGCCCATCTCCAGATTTTCCTGCCCCTGTGCCAGGGCAAATGTGGGACGTGGCCAACAGTTGAGCACTGATGGGACCGTAGCCATTGGAAGGCCGATGAACATTGTTCGAGGCAGCAGCTACTTCATCTTCATCACCAGAATCCGTAATCAGGATGAACTCAGCCTTAAAAAGGTCATTCTCCTGCATTTCTCCTTTGCTTGAGTTACAGCCCAGGGACTGGAAAGCTGTTGGGGTGATGCCTGTACGGACAGCAGACTCACAGTCTGGTCTGGCCCTGCTCTTTAAGGCCAGCTCATCAGAGACTGCGTTAGCCTGGAAAAGATACAAGGAAAAAGATCCCAATTAGGTGCATTCTTTTTGCATTCCCCAAAAATGCAGTAACTTTGGCTTGTGCTGGTGGCTAGCACCATGCCACCAAAAGTGTGCAGAAGAATTTGGGTATGAGCACCCAGTAGAAACCAGCTCCCCAGGGAGACCCCCCCACTTCCAGGCCCCCACTTCCAGGCCCCCACTTCCAGGCGCCCAGTCGAATCTCCAAAGGCTGCCTTCCTGGCGTCTCGCAGAGCAACAGGGGACACTGCTCACAACGATGGCCTGAGCCCGGGGCTGGCACAGGAAACGAAAAGGAGGGTGCAGTCAAGCCGAATGAGCTGTCAGACCAGACTACACTAGACACGATGGGAAGGCACCCCGACCGCGGGATCCACAGGAGCAGACAATGCTCCTCAGAGGAGTCTGACAGACAAATCTGGGACAAAACCTATACATATTAATGAAGAAACAAAAGCCTTTAAGCCAGGGCACTCTCTGAAGAGAGCAGACAAAGAATCTGAGGTCAGAGAGCTTTTCTGTATGTTCAAGATTCTCAGCACAGACCACAATTCTTCTTTGTATTTTGTGCAATTTCTACTTTTCGGTATGTAACTTCTCAAGCATGCTCTGGAGGAGTAGTCCAAACTGAGCATCTGACACAAGCATCACCAAATCATTCAGTATTGAAACTGCTATGGTAATTCCTATTCCTCTTGGAGGAGTAATCAGGTAAAAGAACAGAAATACTGTGTACTACAAAACAAAGCCTGTAGATGGGGCTCATATTTGAAACCTGCCTGAGGAATACAGTAACTGCAAATTTCCACTGGCAGCTCTACAAGTCCCTGGAGTTCAGTTCTTTAAAAAAATATTTGAACCTAAAGAGGAATACCCCCAGTATGCCTATGGAGGTGTTATTTTCTTTATCTTAGTGGGGGGAGGGGGGATGTTTAAGATATTGCTCAGGTTCTAGACATTTTAGAAAAGGGGGTAATCAGTGCCATGAAGACTTCCGTGCTGCATCACCAGCTAGGAAAGTTTTCTCTGCCTGCAGAGAGCCACAGAGAGACGCTACTTACAGCAAAACCAATCCTGAGCTGGAAATGTGACTCATGAGTTAAAAATCCTGAGGATAATATTCCAATGCATGTCTCTTCAAACATCCCTGCCCAGACCAATCCCTTTTTTAGCCAGATAGGCCACTGAAAATTCTGGACCATGTTCTGGTCAGAGGACTGTGAACTCCTGTGGTAAGTTTATTACCACCAAGAATTGCAGCCCCAGCAATGTCCCATGGAAGAGGCTGTTGTACAAAAGCCACATAACCACTATTCTGAGGGTTCCAGATTCCTCTCAGGTGGCATGGAATAAAATAAGGTCTGTTAAGCATTGTGAGGCAGGAAAGGCATAACAAACACTATGTGCTGGCTAAAGGCAGAAGGACCAGGAATGCTGGGCTGCTGGCTTCATTGTCACAGAAAATTGTGGAGACAAGGTTTGAAAAATAAAAAGCAAGCTTTCACCTTAATGCTTTACTATGCAGCTATGAAAGAGATTGGCACCTTTGCTGGAAGCCACAGCACTGGAATTTGCTGAAACCAGGATCCAGTGAACAGCTCTTGGTTGATTCCCATGTGACAACACTCCTCACACACCACTCTTGCTCCTGTGAAGATCAGGAAGGAATCCCACCCGTTGTCTGCCAAGAATATAGTCTTTGCATGACTGACAGAAGACAGTATTGAGATGGGAAAGGATTTCCTTCTAATATAAACTCTGCCAAAGGCAAAACAGGCTGTTGAGCAGATAGCAGTCTTTTCTTGCACAATGATTATGCATCCCTGGTAGGCTGGGTAATTAAAGTGAAACACAATCCAGGCAACAGTTCAAAGCAAAGGGTTTCAGATCAGCGATGATCGGGACAATATTTTCTATCTTTTGAAAGACTGAAAAAATTAGCACAAACAAAATTTACCTTATTTATAATTTCTTGATTACTTGAATCCTTTGGCTCCTCTGGAATTGTCACAAGGAACTTAGAGATGTCTACAACTTCAAAATGAGTTGGAAGTCTTCCAATGGATGGTACAAATGAGAAGGTCAATGGTTTGGTTCCAGATTCTTGAGAAGTGACCTACGAAACACACAATTAGTTTGATTTGTCAGAGTTGAAATAACATTAACTACTTCATCTACATAATTTACAAGTCTATTATTAACTATACTGGTCATTTTTTTTTTAACAAGACATTGTATATCAAGGTCTTCATTAACAGACAGCACTGATTGTATTCATCATACTATATATTCTAATGGTGTGGCACAGCAGACAGGAGAAATATTGTTCAATAACATGTTATTCTTTCCATTTTCCATACCAGAAACAGAAAACCAAAGATAACTCATTTCAAGGCTGGTTTTATCTTTGTTTATCTCTGCTTTAGTAGAACAAAAAATTTAACTATCCCACTGTATATGGCCATAATATAGCCCCTGGAGTATTTGCTTAACAACTTATAACAAATTGGAAGAACCTTCACTCCGCAAAAAGAAAGCAAAACTTGTTTACATTTTCTAATACAAATGCAGCTAATTCTGAACATCTGAGATGAATTCTGACTCAAGGAAAGGATTATTTTCTATTTTCTTTGGACCATTCAGCCACATACACCAAATAAATCTGTGTCTGTCTTCTAATTTCTCCCTCCCCAACTTGGCATTCATACTAGGACCACATATGTAGGGCATGTATACTCTGAAGAGAAACAAGACAATTTCTCCTAAGTTTTCATCTCAGATCATTTCCATCTCCTTCACAGGAGATAATGGACAAGAAAAAGAAGTTCAAACCGTGGTATAAACTCTTGGTTATTTTGCCAGATATCAGGGAAAGGAACTCCAAAATCCTTGGCAAGGTAAATAGAGGGAACCACATTCCAAACCACTGAACTCGATATACTGACTTTCCCACTATTTGTTGGCATAGAAAAATCCTTCTTTTAGATTCAAAACTATGGAATGCATAGATTTTCCCTTCTTTTATCATCTGATTTAAAGCTTATGGCAGTTAATTGTACTTTCAGTGAACTCTAATATGCAGAACCTTGAACAGTATTGAATCATAGAGAACAATTACTTCAACTATTTGGTTTACTTCTTGTTTAAAGTGAAACAGCCATAGCTCTCATTATGTTTCTTTGCACTTTGCATCTATAAGTAAATAGCAATTACAGAACAGAGTGGTATTATGGAATACATTCACATGAATCTGTCTTCTCATGCCTGGGACGTTAAAAAACATATCCTGCAGGGCTTGTGCAAAACAGAGTCGGATTATTTATACAAACACTGCCAACTTGTTTTCTCTACAATTTAGGGGAATACCATGACCACTGCTCTCTCAGACACACCCATATGTCCACCTCCAATTCTGAAAGAATAAGGTGGTTTGATTCTTGAAAGTGAAAAGTCTGAATAAATGGCAGACATCTCAGTCCTGAAATTGGACCTTTATATTCACAAACTTGCACAAGTATGTTATGTTACACTGCAGACGACTTAACCAGTTGGAGATGTGCATGGCAAGAATGCAGAGACAAGGTGGTCTCCTACTTTCCCTCCTCCAATTCACACAAGTCGCCAAGCACCAGAGTACCCAATGCGTGGCCTGAATCAGTGGCAAAAGGGTGGCTGCTAACTGCTCCACTGTTAGCCCAGAGCTCTGGATGTAATTTTGCGTGAGGAAGAAACAGCATAGCTCTGTCCTTCTCACAGAAGCCAAGGTACCCAAGTGATCATTGGTCTTCATAACACAGCAGCAAAATTTGAAAATATGAATAGCTGGCACATTCAACACTTAGTCCTTACTCCTGCTACAAGTCAGCAGAGCAGTATCAGTGCTCAAGGATGTTGTCACTAGCGAGCAGCCACCAGTCCCTACAATGCAGCCAAGGGTGCAGCCTCCACCCAAGCACCTGATGTACCCAAAAGTGCTCTTCAAGAAGCAGCATTACCTGTACACAGGCAGGAGCACACATTATTTTGGCATTAGTGATTTCTGCCCAGCTGACACTGTCCATTACAGTCTTACACAGCACTTGGGTCTCCACTGAAACCAGCCAGAGAAGGCCTTTGCTTTCCTATAGGTCTGCGGCTGTGCTTTCATCCTCTCTCTCTCTCTAAGTAGGAAATTCACTTAATGGCTTCAACTATCTCAGTCATCTTTACTCTTATTTTAAAATATCTTTTAAATGGTTATTTTCATTTTACAGATTTCAAAAAATAAGTTATTCTGACATTTTAAAATTTAAATTATACAATGTGAAGCAGAAGGAACGATTACAAACTTTTTCTTTTTTTTAGGATAAAATTTTTGCACCTTTTTTCATATACTCATGTACTATATCTCTCTGGCTGATGTTTCTATCCTTGAAGAACTGAAAGAAATGATCAGGGTGGACTTTCAGCATTTAATTACATCTATTAAAAGCAACTCTGAGATGTAGAGGTAAAGAATAGAAGAATAACCCTAAAATTGAAATATATATTCATATATATGAAACTTCCATGCAGATTATCATATTTTCTCGAGACCCAATAGTAACAGTAGAAGGAATTCAATGCCACACATTCCCTGCTGCTGTAATTCATTTGAGTCAATAGAGTTACAGTGGCAGAAAGACACCATATGCCATGTCTGTTCAAGTTAATACTAATGAACTCTGGTATATAATATATAATTTACTTTATGCAAAATGAAATAATTTATTTGTTTTAATTACATCCTTTCATGTTACATAGTTCTCTGAAGAATATAAATTATATGGTTTACTATAAATCACCTTTGACTATACATTGGGGGCTATAGGCTGCTGCAAAATACCTTGGTGAATACCTTCAAAAGGAGAAACTTTTTTCTAGATGACTTCCATGACTTCCCATGTCATCAATTGACAAACAGGTTTGTGGCATAATTAATACCATCAATTTACAACTACCCTGGGAATAGTATCTTAAATTATACTAATTATTGTTTTAATTATCAGAGATTCCACAGCCCTTACTTGTAGAGCACATTTTTATTGTCTCAGTTACCTTACGAAGACAAATGAACACATCTATTTAATCTTCTCACGTGCTCTATATGCATTCGGCATACTGCCTGTTTTGTAATTTAAATTGAGGTCCCATTGTCAATGATTGCTTCCCAGGATTTCCTTCTGGAATACAGATTGCTGGAGTGAAATGGAATATGCTGGTTCACATTACCACTTTGCCAGTATAAGTCATTTTGTAACAACACGACACCCTGAGAAAACATCACTCTTGAAATACCACAACCTTCCCTTTGGGCCTGTTCCTTTGTTTAAAGGACAGAAAAGGAAATACATGTATAAATAATAGCAAATTAACAAGCATGTGCATCATACCACAGAAACATGTTGACTGACATGCCGTTTTGGTCAGAGCACAAATTCACATGCCCACCATTCCTATGTGATAAATATAGCTCTAACACAGAGAGCACAGCGAAAGCCACTCACCCAGACGGGGAGAAGGGCCACCCAAAAACACGGCCCAAGTTGTGTAACCTCTCCTTAAACTCCTTTTCTGTGCTCAGTCTAAAGTCAAACCACAAAGAGACATTGTCTCCTTGAGACAGAGGAAAAAAAGTCTAGTCTGCTACAGACAAAATTATCAGTTAATGAGATGTAAGAATCTCCAGTATATCTTCATATCCAGCCTTATTATAGCTATCACAGTAACCTAATAAGCTCTGGCTTATCTAAAGCCTTTTACAAACAGCAGCAGATGATCACCTGAACACCAACTTTCTATCCATGAAACTTCAGGGGAAAAGCCAAATCTCACTCCAAAAGTCCAGGATGAAATTACAACCCAGATGAAGTTTGTGCCAAAATTCCCACCAACAGCTGTGGTCCAGGAACTTCCCCAGGCTGTTTGCCTGCCTCTGATGTACCCATTGTATCACCTTCAGCAAATCACTGTTATTTCTTTCAATACAGCGACACACACCAAAACACACATATGCAGACAGATATCTTTGGCAAATTATATGTGTAAAGCTCTAGAAAGAGTAAATGAATAATAGTATAAAATTGTCATCTATTATTCAAAATGCAAGAGCTAATTCAGCTGAAGTGTTTCTTTCAACAATAATTTTAATTAGCTCTTCAGCCCAGCAAACTCTATACAACTGTAATTGCTCTTTCATACCACTCTCTACATATGCAGCTAGGCATGGTGAAAAGTAAGAAAAGATAACCTTTAATTTCCTCTTGCAAAGGGGGACTAAAATGCCTTGCCTGTTACATTTTATTGATTTAATTAAATTCACTTTCACTAAACAGTCATAAAACATTAGACCCTAAAGTAATGTGGGTCTCTAAATCATATTTTAGGATCACTAATTTCCTTGAAGCCCTTATGTCTTCTAGTCTCCTAAATCTCCTAGGAAGCAACATCTTCCAAACCGAAAAAACCGCCTTTGTAACAAACCAAACTTCTCCAACCCACCATGCATGCACAGACCTTCAGCTAGGCAGTCCCACACCTACACTGCCTCCAGGTAATCACCATTTCCTTCTGTCTGTCCTGCACTCACTATATCATGCAGGTTGATCAGAAATGATGCAGAAATATTGCTGCTAGTTTTGCACAGATTTGTTTTGGGGTTTTTCTATAGTAAGGCCCGGCTTGCCATCTGATCTTGCATAGAAGGCAGTCAAGGATTGGTAAAAGTAGACTGAAAATTGGAAGGCTGATTGCAAAAGTAAATTTAAAAACCCCAAAGCCTGGTGCTGTTTAGCACGCACATGGACTGCTTACCACATACGTTAATGGTCAGAAGACTCCTTGGGAAACAGGAGACTTTGGACCAAGTCTGTAGATACATAAAACTATCTGCACCTAAACATAAACAGATTCCCATTTACAGAATCAGAATCAGAATTTCCCTGTTTTTTTTTTTTTAATAATTCCATCTCTGTTATTCAGTGAGAAATTGAAAGTGAACCTAAATTTATTCTTTTTTTTCCTGTAAAATTTTCTTGCCTTTTCAACCCTGCAACAGAGTCCCAAAATGCTGCTGCTGTCATCACAGCAGACTTGGGGAACTTGGAGCACAGTCTCATTAATGTTCCCTTAGTTTCTTTTCCCAAAAGCTGCACCGATCATCAAGCAGGTATAATTTTCAAATCAAGCACTGGGAATAGAAATAAACCCCCCCTTACATCTGTCTGAGCTGAGACATCACTCTCACCCATCAGCTACCTGTCCCTTTGCGTCTTGCAATGTCTGAGTGGTTGAAGGATAGAGGAATTTCAGCCAGACCAGTTCCCTCCCCGTGGAACATGAGGCTTCCCCACCACACCACCTGAGCACTGATGGCCTTGGCTTTACCTCCACAAGAGCATCAAGCCTCAGTAGTTCTCCTTCCAACGACACACTACAAAACAAGTTTGGTGACACACTAGAGAATACATTTTGGGAACAGATGATGGCCAGCATCACGCCCATATCTGTATGTAACCCCACATGTGTCTTCTAATGGACCATGATTTTTGTACATTGAACTATTAATTGATTCTAGGGGGAAAAAAGTACTAATAAAACATACATCCTACTATCAGAAAAGCATTTGGAAGACTGTTGAAGAAAACCAGGGGATTTTAACAGATGTCTCCCAAGGTACAAGGAGAAGTCTTGAAAGTGTAAATATAGGATTGATGCCCCAGGGCTGCAAGCACAAATCATTAATAATCAGTTATTGTTCACTACAGGAATGCAATCCTGTGTGCTGGTATTAAGGATAAGAGTGGAAACAATGAACCAGTATCCAGCATATGTAAAACATATTAAACATAGTGGAATTTCAATATAACATAGAATTTACTGGTCAATGAAGAAAGAACAAACAAACTGTTAGCAAGCATACGAAAATAACTCGGATTTATTTCAGGAGAAGTAAGCATCACCAGCAACTGCAGATGCTGGCAGCTTCCATAAAAATGCATAGGGCAAATCATATGAGGAACGGTTGAGGGAACTGGGGATGTTTAGCTTGGAGAAGAGGAGGCTGAGGGGAGACCTTATCACCACCTTATCACTACCTGAAGGGAGGTTGTAGAGAGGTGGGCAGTAGTCTCTTCAGCCAGGTGACAGGGGAGATGACAAAGGGAGATGACATGAAGCTGTGCCAGGGCAGGTTTACATTGGATATTTTTGCTGAAAGAGTTGTCAGGGCCTGGAACAGGCTGCCCAGGGATGTGGTTGAGTCACCTACCCTGAATGTATTAAAAAAAAGGGTTGATGAGGTACTTAGGGATATGGGAATGGATTGGACTTGATGATCTTCAAAGGTCTTTTCCAACCTTGTGATTCTGTGATTCTGCACAAAGAGTTGTCCTCCCAGCTGGGAGCTATGAGTGTACAAGAAACCTGGAGGAGTAACTAAATGCACCATGCGAATACTTATCCAATGTTTCCGGGAACAGGCTCATTCTATTAATGATAAGAGCTTGGCTAATAAAAAAGTGTTCTGATAAATATTAGTTGTGAGGAGTGCTGCCTCAAACTTGACACACACACACACACCGCCAGGGAAAAGGGAATGAACAACATTATAGCACTGTGATTAGGCTGCTGATACTTAGATTAGACTAAGTACAGATTTTTTTTAGTGCTTCTCTATGCGTGTTTCTCTAGCTTGCAAAAGTTGCATGAAGTATCTGGACTTCACCACACCCTTGATGCTTGGTAGTGATTTAGGTGCAGCAAAGATTGAGAATTTCCCACTTCTGCAGCTTTTCTGCCCATTTTTGAAGAACTGCCTTCCTGCTTTGTTTACACACAACTCAAGGTGGACTCACTTTAGCAGCTTGAATTATGCTTTAAACAGCTCCAGGTTAATGGCTGTGTGTGAAATCCATCAGACATGATAAGGATGTGCTGGATGTCAGGGCTCTTGGTGCTTCACTGGAAACCTGCTGTTAGCAAGAGCACTTTAGCGGTATTTCGGAATACGCAACACCGGCAGTCTCTGTTTCCCCAGGTATAACTCTATCCAAAACACTCCAACAGAGAGTGTGAACACCTCTATCATACAAATCTGACAGTGAGAAATGAACAACCATGGCTCTTTATACCACAGACACTTGCACTGTAGCACTTAACTCTCAAAAAAAATCTCCTCCAACCTGAAGGACTGCAGGTTCAGGCTCAAATTCATTCTCACTTCCACCACCTTCAGCAAAGAAACCCACCTTTTTCCAGGAGAGGATACAGGACAATTTCAAACACCAGGAAGTCTCTCCCTACCCAGAGCCTTCACTGACCTCTGAGTGACTTGAATGTGCCAGTTCTCTCTGCCCCAGGTTAATAGGTCCTGTCATTACCTGCTGCCCTCCCGATACGAACATCCAGCTCCACCTGCTCTCACCAAAGCACCTAACAGCAGAGAGATGCTGCTACTCATGCGCATCCTTGTAGGTACCATATGCATATTGCTCTCCACTGACAGCTGTCTCCTCTTTTGTTTCGATGGTATCTGGTTCCCTGAAAGTTTTCTTGTCCTCTCATTTCCCTCTTTTATTACTTCTGTCTGTTCTCAGCTAAACAAGGTTAAAAGTGCATTTAGTTTTTAGATAGCTTTCTCAGGTTAGTTTTTTTTTTTAATGTTTTTCTTATTGAAAACTGCAAAAAGTAAGAGGGTTTGAGTGTTAAAACATTTTGGCTGAGTTTGGTTTAATTGGAAATTATCTTTTCATTTAAAAACAATTGATGTGACGGAGGAACAAAAAGTTTGATATGATTTGATCTTGGCAGTGCAGATTCTACCAAGTTGTCTCCTGTGTTCAGCCTCTCTTCCATTATTATTATAAAAGTTTCTGGTCTATTCCCTTTAAATCTCCAAAGCATGACATTTTTAATACATACCTGCTGTCCCAAACTGCTACATCCTAGGTCTGGGCATTTCTGTTGCTAAGGAGCAATATTTTTGGAACAGGGATCCAAAGGAATTAAAGAAACACACAGAACTGTTCAGCTTAAATTTAAATTAAAGACTGTACATCTGGCACCAACATACCTATAACAGTAGCATATCTTTCAAGTTTTAGTGTTAACTCACTAATTGATCATGACATACTTTCAAATATTAGTTTCAACATCCAAAAAGCCATCTGCCATTTGGATTTGTGAGTTTTTTTGATCAATCAGAAAAACATATTTTAAAAACAATGTTTTCATGAAGTACAAATTATAACCTTAGTTTTTATCCATTCTTATATGACCAGGCTGAGGACTTCTAGTCTTCAATTTTTGCTGCTGCCATTCCAGCAGATAGCAGTGGAAGTCTTAAAATACCCACTGAAAGTCTTATAATGCCAGCCAGCCCAAATCCCTCAGCTTCAGTCCACAAGGAAAAAGAACAGGATCCTCGTTGATCTTATATCTTACAGTCCTCTGCACAGGGGAATTAAACAAATAATCAATACAAGCCAGTCTACAAGTATTCTTACCTGTTCTTTGCTAATAAAACTCAGTGGACTGATAGTTCGGCTGTCTCTTTTCCCGGGCAGCTGTCCATAGCATGTAGGGCACAGTTGGAAGATAAATAAAAAAGTGAACTCTAAAAAACACTGAAGAAAGGAGCGTGATGAAACTGAAGAAGAGGTCATATTTTCCCCCTCTCAGCAAGGATTTTCAGAGGTCCTTTTAACAAACTATTTTCTGAGTAGGCCTGTGTGGGCCCAGAGGAATGCTGACTACAAAGGCTAATTATTCTGGCACTCAGCTACTAACAAACAAAAAGGTAAAGCTGAAGGTCTGTTGGCTTCTTATGTACATTCACAGGAGGGCAGGCTGATAAACTTAGGATCTCATTTTCTTCTCTGTGCTAATCATTATAAAGCAGCTGTCTTTAAACATTTAACTTGAGCTTTCCCAGATGTCAAGAATACTGCAAGTTTACAGAGCCAGGGTCATTTTTATACAACTTGATCTATTTGGAAGAACAGCTACACTTGTCCCAATTAAGTAATTTTACTTTTTTCCAACAAAAGCATTTGTGTGAAGAATTGTGGTTTTACAAACTTGACTTTGTCTCATCAAAACAAATTAAAACAAAAAAGAACTGTACCAAAAAAAAAAAACATTTTGAGTTGCACTTTAGCATAATCATTCAGCTAAATACAGTCATGTACCATTCCTCAGATATTTTAGAGTGTAGGAGAAAGAATAGGAGTAGATTTTCCACAGCAGACTGTACATTTTGTACCAAGAACAAGCATAAGTTCTTTAGTCAACAAATCTGGGCAGCCTGCAAAGTGAAATCTATACTTTGCCTCAGGCTTCCTGTGCTGCCCTGAATAGTTGCCTGTAACCTTGTCTATACTAAAATATTCTGACAGGCAACTGCAACTTCTTTGCTATGTATTTCCAGATATCCTACAGCCACGTGACATTAATTTGACTAGTTTTGGTGGATCTAACACATGCAGTTAGCACATGGCAGCCTTTACTTAGGACAGCTGTCACCTCTTAAATTTCTGTACCTAGGGATGACATATGGCATTTCTCAAAGTTCCCATTTGAGACCAGCCAAGCAGCTTTTCATAAATGGGACTATCCCACTCAGATGGCCAACTTTAACCAAGTCAGGTCCTGGTTTTGCCCTGCAACTCATATTCCTCATAGAACAGAGATATAAGTGATGCTGTTTGCTTTCAAAATCAGGTTTTTCTTCTTTCTAACCTTATACACTTGGTCTTATATTTCGGTGTCTATTAACACATTTGCCAACAATTTATTCTTTCTTTGCTTTTTTTATGTTGTCCTTACTGATCTTTTATCATGTAGTTTTGTCTTGGTCACTTTTCTCTCCATTTCCAGCTTGGAATCTACATTTAAGTTATGGCAAGCAGACTTCTGGAAAAGTAAGAAAACACGGTATATTTAGAATTGCCTGCATGACCAAGTATGCCATTAATATCAGGCTTCTAAACAAGAGTCTTCCAAATTTAAGCAAACCCCTGACAATGTTCTAAAGAACACTTTAGACTTTCCACTGAAAATGTGTAAATAGTACCTCCTCTATACGTACTATGAATTAATCAAAAGGGCAGTAATTATAAAAGGACGGTATTATAAAAAGGGCAGGTGACTTAATTTTAATGAACAAAAAGCTGCATTGTGTTGCTTGCTTCCTATCAAGATTTTCTTCAGAAGTTTGCAGTATAAGAATACAGATGACGATGTAATGTAAAACTCTTCTGCATGTCAAAACAAAGTAGATTCAGTACCTGTATTTTCATGAAGCATATTCATTCTAAGCAACTGGATGAAGGCGTGGATGTAATAATCATACCTCTAGATTAAAAATTGGAGTTATTTTATTGCCAGAACTACAATTTCAGAGATTTTATAATCATTTTATCACTTTAAAATATTTCAAAGCCCATATTTTGCATAATACCCTATAATAGTCAGTACAGTCAAGACTGACACTGATGGTATACTCCATATCTATCCTTACCTCCAACACCAGGGAGAACTGGTTACCCTCAAGTTGTGCATTAAGGGTTATAACTAACATATGCCACATAGGATACATTCTCTCTCCTCCTGTCCTCCAGTGTAACATACTAATTTTGTTAAGAGCGCTCTTAAGTCAAGGTTATCTTGCACTATGCTTTTGTATTAGCTAAAGACAGATACCTTCAAATTATAAGTTTTATATTTCAGAATTCTGTAGCTTCTTAAAGGGACCTTTTATCCTTTTGCCTTAGTGGTGGATGACTTCAGTCCCCTAAGAGCAGAGCTGCCAGATTTACAGAGAACACTATTTTGTTACTGTGGTATTCCAAAATGTCTGGATTGAAGACAGTCCTGCGCATTCATGAGACCTGCTAACATTTTTTTATTACTTTAGTAATAGAGCAGTACCACCTATCAGCATGCTCCCAATTATAACAATGTACATTATTCCAAAAACAGACTTGGCTTTGAGTTGGAGTCAACTTCAAAGCTCCAGAAAATATTATTATATATGCATAATTTGCTACCAAGACAGATTGCTTTCTATTTTTCATTTACCTATCTCCTGAAAAACATGTTCCAGGTGGAAGTGAAGACACAGATTCAAATTATTAAAATTAGGAGGTTAATATAAAAGTTAAAAACCTTAAAGTGTTTAAGTTGTCAGTTTATTGTTTTGAGATTTTAGTAAAATTTTTAATTTCCACTAGCAGGGACCATTAAATCAGACATTAAATATATATCCTTCGTTTAAATTCAACATGAAAGACCTTCTAATCCATGTACTACTTTTTCACCCAGTGTTTTGACAGATTCAAAGATTTATGGATAATAACCAGATTTGGACTTAATAAAACTCTTTCCTATGTCTCAGCAAATAACTCTTGTGGGTATTCTTTATCCCAGAGATTATACGAGTCTTCTGAACAATGTTAAGAAATCATGAGCATTTTAAATACTGCTCTCACATGTGTATGTACAAGGCATCATGCAATCTGAGAGCTTATAATCAATGTCTTCTGAACAGCTTAATATCTTTACATAATAGACAAGCATATCTAGTCTCAAATAGAAAAAAAGAAAAGAAAAATTTAAAACCCCTAGAACTGTAAATCATGCATTAAGAACATCTTAACAGCAATGTATTTGCAATCCAATCTAATTATATTTATGCACACTTCGTACTAAAGCTTCAGGTTATTTAAAAATGGTCTTAACTTAGTTTTTAAGAAAAGGGCATTGCTGTACTATTTCTGTCAAATTCTGCCTTATTCATGGTGTTAGATTTTATGTTCCCACTGACTACAGCTGTTTCCTCAGGTAAAAAAAGTGATTAGGAACTCAGTCTTGCCAACACGATCCTGCTGAGGTTTTGATTACAGCAGAGACTGCGGGTCAGTGGGAGAGCTCAGGCACTCGAGAAAAGCACAAGGTAGATGTGCCTGCAGGATCAGTCCTCTTCTCTGAAACACTTGTTCTCTGACTTTTAAAAGAAGTGTAAGGGCTGACATGCATTTTATCAAAGAAGCGGTTCCAGCATGCGATACGTGTCTTACAGGTCTAGCCTCTGATTTTGCATCTGTCCAGGTAATTAGGTCTTGTTTGTTAACTAGCCAGAAATTGACATGGAGAAAAAAGTTTGATAGTTAAATAAATAGGTTATTTTTGGAAGCGATTCAAAAGCCCTCTTGTACCAAGCACTTATTTTCCCTCTGCTTCACAGAAAAGACCTTTGCAGGAAATGACCAAATATACTGGTAAAAGTTTGTTCATTTAAAAGGTTGCCTTTAACTTCAGTATAAGTCAGACAATGTGTTTGCTGCTCTAAGTTTTGCCTCAGCTGACTCTATATCGACATGATACGTAGGAAATCTCATCTCCTTCATGGTTCTGAAGTGGACCGGGAATTTTCTAAGTATTTTCTTCCACATTAAAAAGCCACTTTGCTTGAACAAAATCTTTTAACAGAACATACTTGCTTTTACTCACTTTTCATCTGGAAGAGTCCTTGAATCCAGGATGGACTGAGTAGTGGAAACACCAGGACAGAGAGGCTGAACTGCTTTTGAATATGCCTCTCTTCGAAGGACAAGATGGAAAGATGCCCCAAGTTTCCTACAGGGCTCATGAATGCTCGAGCTAGGGGGCCATTTTTAGATGTCTCTTTTTCAGATGTGTTTTTCAACATAACGTTTGAAAGATGCCTTCCTACATTAGCATCAGAAAGTAAATTACCAACTTTCCTTCAGATAAAGTTTATTTTCCTAGCCATAAATTTCAAAGACAGTCATCGAACCTTATAGAGGTCACATGATCTCCCAAGGAGTGGGGGAAGCAATTAGCACAAAAATCCTGAAGCTAAGGCCTTGAGTGAAGGATTTAAGGAGCAAACAAGGAGCTTTAGGCAACTTTGAGAGGTTACTTTTGTTTTGCAACACTCACTGGCACCTGCCTTTCTCCAGAAAGAAGTTGAGACCTGATGCAGAACCTGAAGTTTACAAACAAACCAGAAGGATCTGGACTGAAGGGCTGTCATAAGCCTTTGTTCTTCTTCCAGAACAAAGCAGTTGAGGAACACATGTGGTCACAGATAGATGCAAAGTAATTGCAAGTAATTTTTGCTTGGCTTCTTAACAATGATAAATAAACACCAGATTTATGGTTGCGCTGGCTCATAGCTGTTCTTGGAAGAATTTGACAGCAAAAAAGGCATATGCAGACAATTTCCGCTACAAAAACATAATGATGTCTGCTTCAGAGCTTCTTGTTTGCTTCATAAGGCACAGTCTACTCACTCATTACACTTTCCCTCTGGTTCACTAGAACCTCAAGGAGTCATTAGAGCATTCAGGATTAAGAGGCTCTGGGCATGCTTTCTGTAGAAAATGTGTGTCTCCGTCTGTTTGTAGAGTGAAAGGCAGGAGAATGCTATGCGGGTGGAGGTGAAGTGTCAAGAATCCAGGATTTGCTTTTGCAAATAACTATGTCAGCAGACTATATAGTTGTCCTATTAAAATAAATTAGACCTTGCTCACATGAAACTCTACACTTTTTAATGGTTAACTGGAAAGGAAAATCAGATTCTGAGCTAGCTTTTGTGAAGATTTTGAGATCACGTAAAAGCAACAAAAAAATGTGCTGCGATACGTTCACACCTGCCGGCTTAAAAATATCCTTAATTCCATGAAGACTAATTAGAGTCACAGTCCCACAAGAATTATGCCATATCACATCAAAAGATCAAATTCTGAATGATCAGCTTGTTTCAGCCGTCGTAATTACCTAAGTGGCACACTTCAGAAGTTGCTTTTCTCATCCAAACTCAGCTTATCTCTTTTGGAGCATGGGCACATGATTGTGAGTCTATTTTAAAATGTTAGTATCTGTCAGTAGAGGTAGAGACAGTAAACTAACCAACTATGGGCTGTTGGGCATCTGTAACTACAAAATACAAAACAAAGAACCCCATGAAGTAAATAGATTTATTTAAATAGCTTACCATTACTCCTTCGCTGGGTGGCATGAGACTGTGTATCTGCTAACAAGGGACAACTCATTTGAATGTGTTAATCAAGCACTTGCAATCATGCAACCGACCTCTCCTATCTGGTAAAACAATCCTGAAACACCACAAAAACTCTTTTGCAAGATTTCTTGGTCACCAGCATTGAATTCTGCATCACTTCTAATATATTTAGCTTTATTTGGCTGTTATGCAACACTGCAGAACCACAGAATTACAAGGCTGGAAAAGATGATCAAGTCCAACCATTCCTGTCCTATGCTAAACCATATCCCTAGGTACCTGATTTATCTTTTTTTTTACCCTTTTTTTAAACACAATTTTTTAAAACAACTAGTTTACAAATACACACTTAGAAAGTATATTCTGGGTAAGAATTTTAAGGCACTGCATTCATCATAGCACCTGATCGGCAAGATAAGGACTCTGGTAAGGCTTCGTGTTTCTTCTCTATTCAGATTAAGTTCACACTTTTGCAGCAGCTGCTCAATGTCTACTAACCCAATTATCAAACTCAAACCTTGTGTGGCCTAATCAGTGCTGGTTTGATGCACAGGCTTTTATTTACTTATTTATTTATTATAAAATAACAGTATGAGTACTGAAAGGTGAATAATTAAATTAAATTAAATTAAATTAAATAATAAAATAAAATAAAGGCATGCAATTTCTGAGGAGTATGTAAAGGTGAGAGCAAAGAATGCAGTTTGCTCATGTGGGAGCAAAAGAGAGTGCAGAAAGAAAAAAAAATGCTACCAAATAATAAGTTTGCTGTTAGTTCTTGCCATCAAATGAAAAAAAATTTCCAACAGGCAACTAAATCCTACTCAGAATGGAAAATATTTTAAGAACCATTTAGAGGAAAATTGAAACATTACATTAAAAAAAAACCCCAACGGCCTATAATAAGAACATTTAAAAACAAAAATGTTAAAAACCCCCACCTAATTTGGTAAGAAGGGGCACAGATGGATTAATTTTTAAAATACATGGAAATTTTACAAAAACATCCATGTAAATAATTATTATTTAGGTCAATGCAGAAGCAGCTAAGGACTTACTGATCATCAGGAAATGGGAATAAAAAGGGAGAATTTAGGTCCCCCACTCCAACCCAGGGAATATTCAATTAGCTAAACCACATGAAAGACTTTCATTAGAAGAAACTCACTCACATACTCTGTGCCTGATGATAAGGTACTGTAATTTTCCTGCAAAAAATGAGACCTGAGTTCAATTCACGATGCTTCCCCCTTTCTCACAGTTTTCCCCAGGCATCAGCTGCCAGCTGCAGCCAGAGACAAGACAGGACTCTGGTTGATGCAGCATGGCAGGTTTTATAACCTTATTCTCGTAAGAAACTGATATCTAGTCTAGAGGCCTAAATTGGGAAAGAGTCACAGCTGAGAATGCTGAACAAGGCAACTGTGGCCCATCATCAGACCTCACAAGGCCAGGGTTTAGGACCTTTTCTACAGCCGGATTTTCCTGCTGGCTCCCTGATGGGACTTTGGGGTGATAACTTGCTTGGGTGGCTACTGCAGCAGCCCCGAGTGACCCCTGATTATGCTCCTGAGCTCAGGGGACCTGCGCCAGTCTGGGTCAGCAGCCGTGCAAAGCTCAAGCTAATTGTGTAACATAATTCAGTATGTACAGCAGAACTGTGCTAACCAAACGACTCACCCTCCACACAGAAGCGCCTCCTACCCAGATGGAGCAAAGCATGGTGGGAGGCACTTGCATCCTTTCCTTCAAACATGGCCCCACAAGCTGTAGAGGGAGCGTGCATACCACGCTGCCTAGGGATTGCAAGAGACCCCAAAGTGCCTGAAGGTTGAGGGTGCAAACACAGCTCTGGACTAAAAGCCATTGCAGCTCCACACTGAATGGCTCACAGGTCCCAGCAAGCACCTCTCAGTTCTCACAAAATATTTTTTTCTGTTCCAATTTCTTGCTCTCCTGGACTGTTTATGCTCTAGAGAAAGACTCACATTTACTTTATCCTTCCACAGTACCCATATGGTGAAAATAAGCTAAAGATCTATGTCCAAAAGTATTCCAGTGAGATCTAGAGTGGTAAGCCATCATGGACTTGTGCAAGTTAAGTCCTCACAACTCAGATTCCCACCATGCATTCAGAGTCCAGACCAGCTATATTCCCTCAATTTTCCATACTTTGGAGGGTCATGCAGTTTACAGTGGGTTTTTTCCAGAACACCCCTGTTAAATCAGCCTACTATTTTGATGCTCGTTGTTCACATTCAGAAGTTAGCATTCTCTAATTCTAAATTGCAACGAATGATTAGCACATTTTAAAGATACATCGGTCATTACATAAGTACTACCAGAATTCCATTTTCAACAGAAAATGTGTGGTTTTTCCAGACACTTAATTTTAATAGAAACATCCAAAATGTGTTTGTACTCTTTGAAAGACGAAAAAGCCTTGAATTATGTTGAATCTGTTCCATATATCTTGAATTGATGGCAATAAAATTAATTGTTTGACATTCTCTCATAGGAAAATGTTACCTACCTACAAGGCATTTCATATCCAAACCAATAAATGCTATCTCTATTATTAAAAAAAAAAAGGCACAAAAATAAATATCAGATTATTGCCTTCTGAAGGAGATGTTAAGGGCAATGCTAACAAGTGAATTGAAGCAATATACAATAATCATACTCCTATCAAGGAATATGTCATGAAGAAGTCAATGTGATATGTATGTTAATATGTGCCAAAACTTATTATAACGTCAAATCAGCATCCTAGGTTAATGTTTTGAGTAGTTGATGATAAAAGTGACACTGGTAATAGCAGTATCACTTATCAAAATGTGTTAATGTCAGCTTGCTTCTGTCACTGACAACAGCTAAAATGTGTAGTGATAATGCACTACATATGCTACCCACCCCTCTCTGCCAACATCATCTTAACTTAGGTCAAATCTTTCTAGAAAACACTAATCAACATGTTCTGCTACAGAAAGCAGAGACAGCAAGGCTGTCTAACCTAAGGAGCTGATGAATGAATGACAAAACTTCAAGCACTGCAAGAAAACTAAGATTCCTCCACATGTAGATATTATATAAGACTGACAAAGATCACAGTTCGACATTTTTATGTTAGGAAAATACCTCAGCTTTATAGTGCCACATACAGGTCCTATTAACAAGATGATGGTGATATAATAGAAACATTTTATTGTCCTCACAAGACCTTGAATTAATTTTACAGATTTGTTCCCAGTGAAGTTTTTATGAGTTAAAGAACACCAGTGTAACTATGCAAGAGACATATCGCTTTTTTCATTGATAGTAAGGGAGACCAAAAAAACCCCACCTGTACCATCACTCTAGCCCAACTACTGTTTTCCAGCTGTGACAGCCTTCATAAAATGAAACTAGAAAAATCCCTTAAAAAACCCAATATGAATAACAGCAACTTTGCTGTGCATAGGTATCACCTTCAGGAAAGTCAAGTCCATAAATCTGTAACAAATTCAAAGTGCTTCTTGGTATCTCGTCTCTACTTTAGCAAGCTCCAGGGAACATTGACTACGGTGGTGGTAGCAGGTGCGCATGTCACCGTCACTAATCAGGATGCTCGCGTGTCACTCAGCCAGAAAGCTGCCATCAGAATGATATATCTACTTAAATCAGTGAATGAGTCCTGAGGTAGGGAGAGTTGGGATAGAAATGCTGGGAGTAGAGGTGCTTCTGAGATTGTTTCAATATTGATTTCAGTGAAGAAAGAGCATGTCTTCCAATACTGTCCAGACTAATGAATATATTTGTGTAAGGTCAAATAGAGATGTTGTTCTTGTTTCCTCTGATGAGAAAAGAAAGCAAAGGGTGGGCTTGGGTTGTCTTCTGTCCTATGATTTCTCTCTACTTAGACACTGATGTTTGTTTAAATATGAAATTATTTTAGTGGGATCTTCTAACGGAAACATAGTCAAATCCTAGGTAAGATCCTCACAAATTATACACAGAAGACAACACTGTAAACGAGGTTAGACATTATTACTGTGCAACATTTGGAACTAAGCATACAATATGCACTATAGCTTACTCTTTACATGAAAATCCAGAACAAACTTTTTAATTACTATTTTTGGTATGACTGTCCATTTTCTTAAGTAACACACAAGACAGGTGCTAAAAGATTTGAAGAGTCACTTATAAAGGTGTTAATATTTTATCACAAGAAGTTGATGTTTTAAAGAGTTTAAATGCAGTCAACTTTTAAGATATTTTCTCTATGCTGTCAAAAAGTCAGGAGCAGCATGTCTTGTGGTTGGAAATGGAAGTATTATAGATGGTCATAAGTAATGTATTAATTTGTCAGATTATAAATGGCTTCTTAATCACTAAAAAATAATTTACTAAATTTATATGAAGGAATTACATCAGTATTCTTTGTACTAAATGCAATCTAAGACCAGGTTTTACATTTACAGCAATTAGCATAAGGTTAATTTCCATCAGTCAACTGCAACTGTAATAAAATACACTGAAAGCCCTTGAGCTTACTGTATGCAAGACTGCAAAAGCAATTACCATTCTCTGCCTGTTTTGGAAGTGAAGTTTTCTGATGACAGCCATCCAAATTCATTCCTAATACAGAATATGAATGGTACAAAGGCAGTAGCCTCAGGGATCTGTCTGTTACCTCCAAACAGAATCAATTTCATGTTTATAGATATGCAAATATGTATAAATATTACTGCACATTATTGAACCTTAATTCTCTAAAAGAATTTCCAGAAAACGTACTTGATCCATGTAATCAGTAACATAATGAAAAAGGTTAGGCTAAACCAAAAAAACCTCAAAACTGACAAATGACTCTGAGAAAGAAAATGTTAATGATGCTGTACTCTTTGAGTCAGTCTCCATGATTTGTAGGCAAATCCTAAACTATACATCAAACATAATACAGAAAGAAAGCAGCAAATTACTTTCTAACCACACAGTCACCATAATATTGACTCCTCTGGGATGGATAATTGCAAAAGAATAAATTAAAACTTCGTTCATTAACACAGATCACTGCGAATATCTGATGAGATCTGGGTTAAGCCAGTGACGACCTTTAAGGTAGTGATCATCTTTAAGTGAGTGATCACCTCGTAGTCAAATTTAGCCTTTTTATGTTCTACACTGTGTGCTGATCTATAATCCCATATAAAACACTATATACCATATTGCACCACTCCTGTAGAATACTCTGCTGCAGAGCAGCAATTTAGGATTCTATCAAGCATTGCAAGACCCTTCTTTTTTCTTTAAAGGTATCTAGATATACCAGTAGCAGTAAGAAAAAAAATAAATGACATCACTTCTCCTAGGAGAAAATATTAAAGTAACGATGGGGAGAAGTTGATGATAAGAGCTAAGTTTGTGCTGTTGGACAGAATGATTCCTATGCCTTGAGGAAGACATCAAAATCTGAAAATGTCTGAGGAGGAATTCCTGAGAGAAGTAAAACTTATCCGAGGAAGGATTAAGGGACTGTGGGCTGCTTCTTCAGCTAGTGTGAACTGGCACCACTCCTTGTTATCCCCCTGTGGTTTCACTGATACACACAACAGAAGTAGTGGGGGGAAAATGGAGCAAGAAAATATATCATCTGAATATCAAGAAATATTTCCCAGTGCCATCTATCACTCTGCTAAATAATCCCCCCAGATGGTAATTCAAATTCTGTGCTAAACTTCAGAGATCAGTTTTTTAGTAACACAGGAAAGTAGAGAAGGCTCAAAAAGGGTATTTCCTATCTCAAATATTTACGCATCTACAATAAGGAGTCTTATTTATTTATTAAAGTGTTTTCCTTTAACATATACTCCATTTCCTAAATGCTGTCCTGAATCTTATTTGGCCTCCAATTAATATCTTCCATAAGCTATTTATAATTTGTTTCATTCAATAAGTGTTCAAAATAATCAAGTTTTCTTTCCATTACACCAGAGATGAAGCTAGCAATATAGACATGGTTAGTAAACAGTAAGATGAGTTTGTAATATAGTTGTTTACCCTCTTAAAACAGGTTTTCTGAATAAAGTTTGTCCAAAGAAACCTACACCTATGCATTCTCCAACCACCAGGCAAGAGGTCATTCTGGCAGGAGGTAATGATCACTCCCTCTTCTATTACAGTTCCTTTATTGAACAAATTACTCAGAACTGTTTCTCAGATGACATTTAGGATACATTCTAAATATATGTTGAGATTTGTGTTTTAGAAGGTATCTTAGGGTTACTTTAAACAAAATATTTAATGCTTGGGTCTCTAGGATACTGGTCAACTCCACCCACCAGCCCCACCCCAAGTAAGATGTCTTCTAAAAGGGGCCAATGGCTTTTCCTTTCTCTTTGTCCTGTACAGAAATAGCCACCCCGTTCATCTTTGTCCTGTGAGGTGGGCTCTAGATCAGACCCATAGGGTCAGAGATATTGTCAAAATAAATCCTGCTTTTTGAAATTGTGATGGTGCTATGGTTTCAGACAGGCATCAAAATAGTCAGGGTATACTGTACAACAAAGTCATCGAAGCTGAAACTGATGTGCTTGGGAAATTTTAACACAAAAAAAAACTTGAATGCCCCTGCAATGCCAGCTTTCCATGACCTGAAGGGAATTAAAAATGAGCTATTCCAGAATTCTGATTGAGACACTTGAATTATTTCTGAATCTTACTCTGAATGTAAAAGGCTTCTCAGCTCAGGTCCCAGAGAAGGAGACTGTTCCTTGTAAGATAGCTTGCAAATATGGTCAGTAAGACTAATTTTTTTTTTTTTTTGTCTTTTGCCACATCTACTTAAAAAATTGTGGTATAAATATGGAAAACAAATGGGAAGAAACCAGATTTGTTTTACACTGAACAGACTGAAAATAGTCTACATGCCATAATATTACAAGGGCTGCATTGATACATCGCTGTTACATTACCCTATGGATTACAGGTTCTTCAGAACAAGGTTTTTGGGGTGGGGGAGAAGAGCAACCCAATTCTGACAGCAAGCCAGTCAAGGAACATAAGATGCTCTGATATGACTGTACCAAGTGTTTCTGCCCTGCAGATGCTCAGTACCTCTTCTCACTTAGAAAACTTGAGTTTAATGCTTGTACATCCCTACCCTAACAGACATTTTCTTCTTGCAGAAGTGCTGTGGTACTGAGTAGCAGAAAACCTGTTCAGCCAGCCTAAGCTATTAAATAGCACTTGCTGTCATTGTCGTCTTACGTATCTATGAAAGCATTAGCAGGAGATTTTGCATGCCTGTGAATCTCCTCTCAAAAAAATGGCCAAGTTCATTAGTCTATGTGTCTGTCTGAAGAAGTCAAACGCAGCCACAGAGGACTGTATGGCAGCTACTGTGTGAAGACTTACTCACTTGCAGCTTGGTTTTAACTGTCAAAACTGATGTGGCCATGGATTTATCCTTAAGTAACATAATATATATTTTTCCCTGAAGAATTAAGTTTACTTTGAACAAAACAGTGTACCCAAAAAAAATAAAAAACTGCTAGTGACTCCTGATTTCATCCTAATAAATATAAATCATGAAGGAAATTAGATTAATCCTAAACCAGGTGCAATGAGGCAGAGTACCTGGTTAAGTTATACAGCTACTAAATGGATTCACCTGCTATGGGTATCACAGTCAATGTCTTTGACAAATTGCATGGATTTCATTCCTCGGTCATTATGTGGCTTTAGCAAGTCACACTTCAGCTTATACTTGGATATAACATGTTTGATTTTTTCTTGTTGGGGGGAAGGTTCAGGTTTGTAGAACCCATCACTCTCTCTGACTCCGCACAGCATGGCTAAATGCATTATTAAGGTCTATTGATGAGATTTTACCGAGTCCTTCTCCCTCCCTACAAAGGCATGTCCTTCTTTAGTTGTGGATGGAGCAGCCTTTGTGAAGTTAATCTTTTTTAATGAGAAAAGCTACTCTTTTGATAAAGATTTCATATTGTGAGGCACTTTTTTTCCAGACATTATTTGTTCTTCAGTAGGATTTTATAACAGAAATAGAAAACTGAATGAGAACAATCAACTGTCTCTTCTGTTGCTGTAATGCCAGTAAATTCTTGCAAGAAAGTATGCAGAGTTCCTGCATAATTTAACTCCTTCAATTCATACTCAATGCAGTGTATACACTATGGAGTTAGGTAAAATTCAAGCAATGAAAGTGGGACATTTCCACATATTTCTGTATCTAACTTTCATGAAAAAAGAAGAAGGAAAGTTCTCTGCAGCCCAGGCAAAATATTAATTGATTCTTTGAGGGAAGATGAACTAACTGGTCAGATCTATGAATACATGCCAGTTAAGTACTTTGAACGTCCTTCTGACAAACTACTATGGCAAGAAAAACATTTATTAAGTATACATAATTCTCCCCATTTGTATAAAGACCTTCTCTCCATATTGTTTAATTCTATTTTTCCAAAACCATACAGAATTTTCAAGTAGAAAACAGATAATTCCTTTTGTCACACAGCCATTTTTTTTTCTGAATGTGTGATTGCCCACTCTCAGGACATGTCATGACTGTTCACATTTTTTTTCTAGTAAGTCCTAAATCATAGAGACCACCCAGAATTCACAGATACAGCAAAGAGAGGAACCTTCCTGATCTATTCTCTTCGATGACAATAAACTGTGGGTCGATCCCTCCGTAGTAGTGATGTCTAAATGGCAATGTTCCCTACTGAGAAGGGGTTGTGGCTATTACAAATTGGAAACTCCAATACTTAAATTTGCATAGTTAACAATACACATTGAATGCTTTCCTAATCATTTTATCCTTTATTGCTCATGAGAAACATAGGCAGAGCCTTGTTAACTTGCCAAATGTACCAGAAAGAATATTCACGACATAGTGGAATATTTAAACAGGTTGTGTGAAAGAATGACTTCAGAAAACATTAAAGACTGACAAAAGTATGTACGATAATAAATGCCACTGACATACTTAACATGGTGAAAGTTCTCTTTCAGACTGAAATGCTCTGTGCTATCAATCAAAAAAGAGTGGTTCTTAAAATAGCCTAACACTTTTCACAGGAGTAGAAATGTCACTGGCTCTTTTGGAACTTTGCCCATATTTCAGTCTACATTTTCCTGCATTTTCACTTGAAACTTGAACTTCTTGAACTTCCCACCTAAAATGTTGGTGTGTCAGCTGACACTTCTGTCCCACACCAAAGATAACTCTGAGTGATGAATGAAATAATTTGTAAGGTAGTAAAATAGCATTAAAATAATCTGAAAAGCCAAATTTTCTGCAGACATAAATTGCAGATTCCTGTACAGATAGTTAAGGAAATTTAAGTACCTACCACATTGGAATTTGAGCTTGTTCAAGGCTCCATTATGGCTAAAAAAGAGAGAACAGGCACATCTGAGCAAATGATTCATTTCACTACAAGATAGGCGTCTCACCTACATCAGAAAATCATGCCCAAGAAGTCCGTATGTCCAGTCACTGACTACAACAGGAGTCTAGACAACCTGTTCAGATGTAAATGCAGCTGTCTAAACTCAGGAGAGATGAATCACAACCTACTGACTAGCCACCTTAACTAAAATGAGTATTTCCTAATTTCCTATTTTAGGGAATGAATGTTGGGTAAATAAAGCAAGATCAGACCCTAAATAGGAGGAAAAGGATTGCAATTTGGGGCCTACCCACTCTCATCAATTTCCTTATTCCTGAAGACAGATAAACAGAATATTGAAATCTCCTGTAGGTCTCGAACACCTAAAACTCGTTTTCCACGTAAAAGAATCCCAGTATTTGTCTTACATTAACTTAAAACTGTACACTGATACATTTTTTACAATTCCTCTATTGAAATATCACACTGGCACCTGAAATTTCAGTGGGAAGGAATGCTGAAATGCCTGAACAACCAAGAAGTGGGCATGAATGTCTTTTTTGTTTGCTCTGAAAAAAGCATGGCACAGGAATAGCAGAAAGCACTGCTAGAAACTAAATGTACTTTAATGTTAGTTACAGAAACTGCAAAGCCAGGGCAAGTCAAATGCTTACCTATTGCCTCAGTCTAGGATGGTTTATGACCTTGGATCAATTTTCCTCTCCTATCTCTTAACTAGAAAATAGTTACAATCAAAATACCATTTTCAATTACCTAGTGGAGTCAAACACTACGGAGTTGGCTTAAGGTCAGGAAAGACTTGACATCAAAAGGGTAACATCAATCGCAAGGCAGTATGTTTGTGCCAACATGAGGTATGGCAGCAACAGATTCCTCAGCCATCAGGGAGATCAAATTTTTGGAATGGATTTGAGATGGCAAGCTCTCAGCTAAAGGCACACTACCAAGGCGTTTGCAAGCTGAGTCTCACTATCTCCCGGGTACAGAGACCAGTTCTCATCTTCCCTCTGGTCTGGGACCTCTTGTACTCCAGCCCACTGCACACCATGTGCTTGTAAGGATAACATTTACCTGCCACCTTGCTTTAGTTAGAGGAGCAAAGTGTTTTTTTCACCTTGCCTTGCTATTTTTGTGTTCTATTTTCCTCCCTTTTGTTAGCCATCAAACACAATCAGAAAATTCTGGGTGACCTTTAAAAAGCCACTGTGTTGGGAAACCCTCTTAACAGTCCAAATGAAACACACCATCTCAGGAACGGGCTCTTTTGAGATTGTAGACATTTTGACAAAAAATATGTGGGCACACCATGAGGCATTAAGAAAAAAAAAAGTAAATAGGTTTAGGAGTATTTTATTGGATGAAATTTCCATTTCTTACCTTACAGCAGAAGGACTTTAGCTCACGCCCAAAGGGTCTGGCTACCCCTGCCCAAAGGATGTTCAAGAAAGGCCAGAAAGTGAAAGAAACTTTATCAGCCTGTTACCAGGTTACTGATTGCCTAAAGCACAGTTGTTTCCCAGGATTATGTGTATTCCTTCTTCCCTAGGGAATGGCCTAAGAACAATATTCATCTGACCAAACACAAAGGTGTCTGGAATATAAGTCTACACCTGATTCCTCTGTCTTCATATGCCATAGACATAAATAGATATAAATAGACATAAATCAGACATAAATAGACATAAATAGACATAAATCAGAACTTCTGAATTGCAGTTCATCCTACTCAAAGGTAAATGTCTAACAGGCACAGTTCCTGTGCTTTTTTTTTTAATTGTCTGTACAAGAAACTGAGATGAGTCTCTTGCTCAGACAGAGCATCTAAAAGAGGGTATATGAATCCTGACAAGGCAACATTAATTGGACCATCCTTGCACAAGACTCCCTGTAAGCATGAGTCAGTGGTACCTAGGGAAGACTATGCTTACTGCGATGTTGAGTAGAAAAGCAGATATGTGTAAAGGTCAGTTTTCACTACAATGTCATGGACTCTTGGTATAAGATCAAAATTGCCACAAGGTACCACATGAATTTATCATACAATCCAAACTGATAGTTTCATATAACATACGACACTCGCTGACTCAGGAAGTTCCAGATGCCAAAAAGAAAAACAGTTTAAAACCCACAAAAATATATCTGTGGTGAATAGATCCACTCGTTTGCACTGAGGTGGAGGAATAGGAAGGTGTGTGAATACCCATCCTTTTCCCCACATCTTTTTTCTTTCAGCATGAGCTGTGGTCAACAGTCAGGAATGGGGCACTGGGCTAGATGGATCTCCAATTAAGCCAGTATGTCCACTCTTAGTTTCTGACCTAATAGTGCCAATGTGTCAGAGAACATTATAACCCTGCCTCACACCTACTATTTTTCCTGTATTACCAAATGCAGGTAAAGTCTGTTTTACACTGGGAAACACACACAAATCACGAACACAAAATGCAACCCATCACCCTACCTGCCTTTACTTACCACCCTATTTTGAAACATTTGTGCTTGGTCCAGTTCTCTATTCCTGATAATTTCAGTACAGATATTTACTGGTGAGGACAGTCAGCGTAGGAGCCGAACACCTACTTGACATTATCCATTCTGTTTGTCATCAATATGACTCATCAGCAGCAGTCTTATTTTCCATCCTTTTGAGCAAGGTTGAAAAACTGGTAAGAATAGAAGCAGAACTTGACTGCAGAGGTTTTGTGGGTTTTTTTTCTAGGGAACTCAACTCTCAGACTGTGACTAATGTTGCTAATTGAATTTCTACTTCTATCTTGTTAGGGGAGAACACAAACAGAGAGATAAGGCTGCTTTTTATTATGTTTCCTTCTACCTCATTGTCCCCGTCTCTCCATTTCAAGGTAGCAAAATACGAAATCATTACACAAGACACTCTCCTAAAACCCTTGCAACTATTTTTCCAAAGAATCAGACACATAGGGGTTTCCCAATAATAATCTGGAGCTCAGTGGTGAGCTATTATTGCAACACAAAACAGCACATAAGCTTTGACATGTTTGTGATAAAAAATATTGAAGTATGGCATATTCTTTTTTTCTTTTCACTTCCTCCCCCTTTTATTTTAAATTAGCCGTCTGATTAACTGCTGTATTTCAGCAGTGACTGTTGCTGTGCCTAACCAAATCTGAACTCATGACAAACTGAAATGGGCACATGTTGTTCACACTAAATATTCCTCCATGATGACTGAGAGAAGTATGTTAGGGATGAAAATTTGTCTTATTAACATAAGACAATCTCTTTTGAGACCTACTAAATGAGGTCTACAGAAAAAAAAATTCCAAATAAACACAGGAATCCAAAAAATATTTTCCACTAAGAAACTAACATTCCATTCATCCCACACTAACCCAAAAAGCAATGAATTACTGTTATCTTCCAGTAAAAGAGGTAGAAATTAATTATTTCAAAACAAGGTAAAAATAGACACACACACACAGAGACAGTAATGTTGAAATGCTGCTACAAACAGGAAATAGTTACAGCAGTTTACTAGAAAATCTTTAAAAATAACAAAACAGTATCCTTTTTTTTTAATTTCCAATTTTTCTCTGTGTTTGTTGGCACCAAGCCTGTATAGAGAGCCCGTAAGAACAAGCAGCACCAGGAACAGGGACTATTCCAGAACACAAGCCAGCTGGCTTGGGTAAACCTGTGTTCAGTAGTGGTAAGCGTTAGAAAAATATTTAAGTTTCTGTGTTCTGTGTTGGGGTTTTTTTTTATATCAAAACAGAACAGTATATAATCCAAACTGGCTGCATTTGTAAAAAGGGATCCACACGAAGCTGATAGCTAGCAAATAACAGCATGAGTGCTTTTTCTAATGGCAAATACAGTCAGCGCTTACATTCATCTCTGTATTAGCAGCCAATCACACAGTGCTCACAACAATCATTGCCATGGTGTTATCAAATTTTTCAACCACAAACTCTGATCCCTATGGAGATTAAATCACAGAAGCAATCCAAACAAAATCAGTGGAGTGCGTCTAATGAAGTGTGTGCACAGTTCCACACAAAGTCTTGGTCCCGAGTAGTTACCAGCCAGGAATCAGGCTGGTAACCAGATACCAAAAAAATAAATAATATGTCAGAAATGAAAGACTAATAACAGCCAGTGTGTTGCTTCTGTAAGTGACAGAAGACAACTGAAAGGAAAATAAATGAACCAAAACGTAGCCTTGTGAGATCCCAAAAAAACAACCAGGGCAACCACACAATCAAATTTATGTTATCTGATATCACTCCAGGCTTCTTAATACTGGAAAAAAAGCGAGGTTATCTCTAGACTAAAAGACCCAGATATAGGACTGAAGAGCTCTGCAAAACTCTGAAAGGACAATTCTTGTTATTATGCCCAAAGCTCTTGTCAGGCTGGAGCACAACGACTGCCTCACGTGCCCGGTGCGCCGCAAGCCAGGGTGACACAAATCCTGTAAACACTTCAGAAGACACAGGACAGCAAGAGGTCAACCAAAAGTGTGACATACTGCCTCGCGCTGACAAGTGAGAAGCAACCTTGGGTCTGAAAGAAAAAGAAGGATTTTCTGCAGATGCTGGAGAGATATTATCCATGGAAATAATAATAGCAAAAAAAAAAAATCAAGCTTAGACCTGAAGGATTCTCACTTGAAGATGTGATGGGAAGAATCACCCCTGGTTTCCTGAGTAGAAGTATATCTTCTTAGTTATACAGCCATCCTGGGATATGAGAGTCTTCTTTATATCTATCTATATCTATTTATATAGATCAATATAAAATCATTTGGGTAAGACTGAGTAACAAGCACCGTCAAGTGCTTTATATATCAAAGTGCCAGAGGGAAAGGAGGGAAATCTTGTTTACAGTTCAGTTAGGCTCAGGTATGGCAGTCAACGGCAAAACTTGTTTGTACAGAGAGGAAAAAGTTGTCCCTCATAACAGTATCAACCCACGTGGAAAGCTGTGCTAATGAAACCAGCAAACAAATCCAACAGCAGGAAGGTTTCATCTCCTTATTGAAATCCCTTCTCATGCAATACGTGAAAAAGCACAGCTAACCTTTTTCTCAGAAGTTAATAAGAGTCTAGTGGGGAAGTAACAGACGTTGGGAGAATCCTTCCATCATTCCAACACAAAAAACACATTAGCAGAAGGAGTTTCTCCTGTTAAGCCACACTTACAAATTTACAGGTGTTCCGGCAAGTAATCTGTGAATTCTTCAAAATTATTTACCAAAAGTGTGAGGAAACTTAATATGGTGGAAATTATGAAGTGTAAGATGGATCAATAAAACACAGCTATTCACACATGCCAATTATTACAGAGAATAAGTCTGGGAAATTTTCAGCCCATCACATTCAGTATTTTTTGTTCTCTTTCTCTAGTCCTATGTTTCTTGAACTTTATATTCTTCAGTTAATTATTTAATTCTCACTTCCACCATTTTTTTTCTCTTTTAGTTTTTTTACTTCTTTTTTTGCAATACTACCTTTCTCTTTTCTTTAACTTCTCCCGTTTCTGACTCCTATCAGTTTTTTCTCCACCTTCTCACAATGATGCTTATGACTCACTACCTCTCTGTTCTTACAATCAGCTTTCTTCCTAAACCTTATCTGATGTATGTGCTACAGCCATGTCTACAACCTGCAGCATTCGTGGTGTACACACCAGAGCACATGGGACTTCAGCTGGACTAATTCAGCAACTAAAGCTACAGTTTTCACATTTGGCCACGGCACCGCTGAGCACACAGGCCCCACCCAGACTCACCCCACTTTATACTTCACCAATACTTCCCCCTACAACAGTGATTTCACTGGCCTACAGAGGGAAGGAGTTACACAATTTAGCCAGGTCTCATTGCTTCAGGAAACAACCAAGTGCTGAAACTCCACCAAAACCAGTGTAATTATTCAAGAAAACACATGCCTGGAAAGTGCTCTTAATTTCAACTTTTCAACTCCTATTCCTCCTTTCATTCTCCAGCACCTTTCAGTACCTGCAAACCCATGCTTGCCTAAATTGGGTTACTAAAATGCCCTATGCGACCACTATCGCTTATCCAGTGGTGCTACAGCCTTGGCTCTGCTCAACGCTGAAGCGCTCTTCTCATGCCCAAAGCCAGGCTGCGATTTATTCTTCAGGTGTCATAGATCACTGTCTCCTGATAGGCAACAAGCAAATTCTCAGGAAAAGCAGGGGTACCAGGTTACGAAACCAGGCACCGCAGAGCACACCCAGGCTGCGGAGGCGTTCCCAGCCCTGCGGCTTTGCTGTTCAGCAGGAGGAGAGCGGAGCGGGATGAAACATCAGACTAATGGACCAAAAATGTAAACTTAACAGGTGAGAATATTATGAAACACATCTGAAAAGTAGCAGGCTGTTGCAAATAGCCTTCATTGAGAAATAAATGGTTGTTCTGTGTCTATTTTTAAATGTTAAAAAGTGGCTTTCCATTTCTTTGTGGGTTAATAGTTCCAAGTACTCCCCATGTCACATACTACACCTGGCTAGTCATTTTAGTCATTTTCTAAATAACTGATTTCAACAAAAAGTAGACATAAATGTACTTTCTGACAATTTTTCTCCAAGTCAGATATGTTAATTCCTTTGAAATGAAAGGGAAAGCAAAGAAAAATCTTAAACTCATGATACAATTACACTTTTAAAACATCATTAAAACTCCTTTAAAAATTTCCCTACTTTTCCAGCACAAAAATACACATAAATTTCAATTTATGGCAATAACTTTCTGTTTATAAAATGTACAGATTTAAAATTACACACATTTAATTGGAGACCTGTTTAGTGAATTCAGTAATATTACAGATGTTGGGATGTTTAGTGATGAATTAGATGGGGGGAAATGAGCTGTTCACAGCCTTCTGAAGATTGTTTCAAGTTCGCATGAAACGGTGCTTTTCCATATATTCAGTAGCAGCTTAAAAAAAAAACCACTGAACTTGTCCTGAAAGACATTTACATATAATTCACAGGAAGAATTTTGTGTACAGTAGCCTGTGCAATGAGTTCTGGAGAGAACAGTATTCACTGCTTAAGGATTTGCTCCTAACCTTAAGATGATAGGCCCTCATGTAGATGATTTATAGGTGAAATTCCAACATATGACATATAACATTGCAATATTAGTCACACTAATGATGATGAAAAGGTTATTAATATTTATGCAATTTTAATGTTGATATGAATAAATGTTATTATTTTTTATTTAGAGTCTCTATTTGGTTTTCAAAGCAACCATTTTGAATCCTGAATATTATCTGATCCATTTTATTCTACATTCAATAAGCTGGAGCACTAAAATCTCTCTGCCAATTTCAACCGCCCCCAGATAAATAAGAAAATGTGGCTAGGACACATACCAGAATGGCCAGATTCTTTCAGAAAGCACAGCAACACTCCAAACAAGTCAAGTGAAGGCTCTGAACTCAGAAACACCTACTAATACTTCAAAACACCTTTGGGTTCTGTTCCAAAAGCTGTTTTACAAGCAGCTTATCAGCTCTCTTCACACTTTCTTCCACAAATACTATTCCATATCTGCATAGCCAAATACATATATACTGTTCACGGTTTGGTGCCTTTTCTGCTGTAGAGCACTCTTTCAAACATGCCATGGAGATCATCACTTCACTTACCATAGTCTATATGTGAGAAGATATGTGTGTATATTTATATATATGTAAGTCATTACAGATTTACTGGAATCACTCAGACATTGATTGAAACAAAATATTTTGAGGGCCATTGAATAACCATCTAAATCATTTACATGCAATGAATATTTGATAAACTTTTGGACTACACATGTAAGCTGCTAGAAATTGTACCCTCTCACGGACACTAAAAATAAGGTAACAAATATGAGACTATGATATATCTTTGCACTCACAAAGGAAGACAGACAACTGCAGAACTGAATTACTGCTACCCTGAGATAGCTCATTGTGATAACTATTGTGTGGTGGGATGAACCCAGGCTGGAGACGAGGTACCCACAAAACTCACTCTATCACTCCCTACTCAGCTGCACAGGGGAGAAAAAGTATAACAAAAAGCTTGAGATAAGAACAGGAATTCGCTAATTTACCCTCATGGCCAAAACAGACTCAACTTGAGGAAAAATTAACCTAATTTATTACCAAGCAAAAAAAGGAGTATGGTAATAAGAAATAAAACCAAATCTTAAAAGACTTCCCCCCCACACATCCTTTCTTTCTAGGCTCAACTTTACTCCTGATTTCTTTACCTGCTCCACTCGCAGCAGCCTGGGGACAGGAAATGGGGTTGTGATCAGTTCATCACATGTTGTCTCTACCACTCCTTCTTCCTCAGCGGGAGGGTTCCTCACACTCATTTCCTGTTCCAGCCTGGGGTCCTACCCACAGGAGACAGTTCTCCACCATGAGCACTTCCCATGGGGTGCAGCTCTTCACCAACTGCCCCTACTTGGGTCTCTTACACAGTGTCACAAGTCCTGTCAACAAACATGCCTTGGTGTGGGCTCCTTTCTCCATGGGTGCATAGGTCCTGTCAGGAGCCTGCTCCAGTATGGGCTTCCCACAGCATCACAAGCCTCTTTGGGTGCCCTCACCTGCTTCAGCATGGGGTCCTCCACCAGCCACAAGTGGAATCTCCACTCAACTATCAACCTCCACAGGCTGCAGGGGGAAAGCCTGTCTCACCCTGGTCTCCTCAGGGCTGCAGAGGAATCTCTGCTCTGGTGCCTGGAGCACCTCCACCCCATCCTTCTTCGTTGACCTGTCTGCAGAGTTGTTCTTCTCATGTGTTGTCACTCATTTCTGTGCCTGCTGTTGTGCAACAGCTTTTTCCCCTTTTAAATATGTGTCCTGGTTTTGGTCAGGATGGAGTGAACTTCCTTTGCAGCAGCAGATGGAATGCTGTGTTTGAATGTTAAAATGAAAGCAGTGCTGATAACACCCTGATGTTTTTAGTTGTGGTCAAGCTTTTTCAGTTCTTTATATTTCTCTATTAATGAGAAAGGAGGGGACGAAGCCAGGACAGGTGACCCAAACTGGCCAAAGAGAGTATTCCACGCCAATTACGTCCTGCTCAGTATAAAGGGGGGCTGATGGGAGGAGGAGCAGGGGCGGCTCCAGGACACGTGGTTTTTGGGGGACAGTTGGGTTCCGGGACAGCTCTGGGTGGCACGGCCTGAGTTGTGTGGTTTGGTGAGAAACTGCATTGTGTATCAACAGCTTCATAGATTTTTTGCTCTAAGGTCCTTTTAGCATTGTTATATTGTATCTTTCTGCTATTCTAGTAAACCATCCTTATCCCGACCCACGGGCTTTTGGTTTCTTGGTTTTGGGTTGTTATTTGCCCCTTCCTTTTCCCTTCCCTTGCCTCTCACCCCCCCCCCCCCCCCCTTCCCCTGCTCTTTTCCTTTAAAGACCAGGCAGCTGCGTGGGTCTCGGCTCTCTGCCAGGGTAAAACCATAACAATATGTTATCTTAGGGGCACTACCACCATTTTTAATGAGCTCGGCCTTGGCTAGCGTTGGGTTCATCTTGGAGCCAGCTGACATTGGCCCTGTCAGACATGTGGGAAGCTTCTAGCAGCTTCTCATAGAGGTCACCCCTGAAGTCCCCTCCACTACCAAAACCTTGTCATTCAAACTCAAAACATATTGGTAACTATTTACATTTATGAAAAAGCCATTATTTCAAAGATAATGATGTTACTGGAACAAATTCTTTTTAAAGAAGTCTGAAGGAAGACAACTGAAATATTTCAATCTCCTTCTGCATTGTTAATAAGGGAACATCTACATGTTTAAAATTTTGTATGAGACAGTAATGAAAACAAAAATCAGGGACATTGATTATAACATTATAATATACAATTTCATAGACATATAACGTTATACATTATGTCTACAGTATACAAAAAAAATAAGATTGCATAAGTAATTCCATTCTTAAGAGTATTTCCTATGAAGAAAGTTATTCATAAAAACAGAAAAGAGATGCTCTCAGAATACTAAGGTCAACATTTCAAATGAGATTCAGTTCTGCATTCTAAATACATAATCTTACTTGTTACAGCATAGTATGTTCTGAAAATCAAAATCAACGTGTATCAAAGGACATCCTAATACTGCAGTGCTTGGTCTCACACCCCTCCCAAGCTCTACATTGCAGAGACCATAATGAAATTTATTTTCAGACTTTTTCATGACGCATCTGCAGCATTCAAGCACCTCACAGAGACAGTGATACAGTGTTGCTAAGAAGTCAAGTAGCCTGATCATTTCTACTTTTAAAAAATGACTAATACCCACAAATTTTGAATTTGTCGTTTTTAAGAAACAGCTTTAACCTGTCCCTAGTAATTTTGAGAGTGCCTCCCTTGCCCCTTCCTGCCAGCAGGTAATTTCTGAGAGCACTCTGCAGCATGCAGAATCATTTTCTGAACGCATCCCTTTGACTGCCATTGTGTGTGAGAGTGGAAATGCCAAATTTCCTTTTCTTTGGACATCTCAACCATTTGACTTATATTTTCTGCATATGTCAGGAAGCCCATGTTCTGAAAAAGGCAAAAATACACAGTTGGAAACTGCAGGATGAAATATTAGGGTTTATTTTACTGTATTTTATTTATAAAATCACTGTGAATACATCATATCCCGATGTAGCTGGTGATGGTGATTCCTAAGCACGGTCACCATTTAAGAAGGAAGAAATAGCCCATGATCCTGTTATTGATGTTTATGTCATAGCACTTATGAATAAAGCAAAGGGAAAATTAAATTTCCTCAGATAATTCTAAGTTCCAAGCTTTAAAGTACACTATTTCAGCTGTAGATTCTTAGAAGCAATAAATACTGGAGCTCCTGAAAACCTCAGGCAATCCATCACATGATGCAGCACTGCGTCACCACAAGTCATTGCCAAGGTTTGCAACCTTGGAGCCCCTCAGCCCTGACTTCTGCTCCTTAGCAACTGGGGAGGAACTGAAGGTTGACTTCATTACAGGAATAATTTATCATTGTAATCCTTCAGCACATCGGCCTTCTGTCACAGAAAAAGACACTATAAACTCGGGTACCTTTTTACAAAAGAAAAAACCCAAACAAAAAAAAATTTCCTTAGACGTAGCTACTCCTCTCCTGACAAATAAACCACTGACAGTTTCTTGGAATTGTTTTTTACGTGCAAATAGCAGTGTCAGTTCACCTAATAGATTGCAAATAACATAACTGTAATGAAATCTGCTATATTTTCAACTGAGATCAGCCTCATAACATGAGTGGAAACATTGCCTGTTACAGAAAAACAGAGACAAATCGTGTATTTTTCTTTGCTGGTCCTTCAACCACAAAGACTTTGCATTTTCCTGTTGCTGTCACAGACTGAGAGAGATTGTGTTTGGCTCAAGCGCTTTGCTAAGAATTACCATCTCTCTGCTTGATTATCACTTAGTCCAGCTGACGTCTGGCTTTTGATCTGGATGAGTTTGAAGGTGCATTTACTAAAGAAGGATAATAAATGACTTAGATCTTCCTTGAGGATGAAAAAAACTAACCATTTTTTCTAGCATGTTTGTTATATGAAATCACTACCAACAGCTATTTTTGTAAGAAGTGGCAAAATAGTGATAAATGTGCTGACATTAACTTTTTATGAGATGTATGAAATTACTATGGAAACAATTTTAAAACTATTAAGTAGGAGAAAAAAAATTATGGCACTTACTACAGTCTTCAATTTTAAGTGGCTCAAGTGAATCCAAATTATTTATTTCATATAATTTAAAAACAGTATTTAAAAATGCTTCTGATCTTCCCATGTTTGATTTCTGAATTTTCTTCATGTTCCAGATAAGAAAGATGAAATGGCAAAGACAGAATAATAATGAATCAATTTCTGTCTCATAGACACAAACATGAAATTATTTTTTGGATTTCTGTAAATATGCCAGTTCTGGAGTATGAACACATTTATTTGTGTACAATTCAATATATGAAAAGCTTCAGCCTGCTGCTTTCCCCTTTTCAGAATCCTGAAGAAACTAAAAGCTGTTAAATTCAACAAAACTGCCTTTGTGCCTTTTCCTTAAGAATGGATGTTCATTAGTTCAATCTATCTTTAATTAATCCTTATAAACTTACCAGGGAGGGATAGATATAGTAAAAGTTCCATCAGAAATTATTCTGCAGTATGTACTAGGTGTCACCATAAGTCTTTTAGAAAAAAACCTACCAGTTAATTCTCAGGAAAGGGCAAGAAGGACCTGGGTAACTGCAGACCAGTCACCCTCACTTCCATCCCTGAAAAGGTGATGGAACAACTTCATGTTGATAGTTCAGCTCTCTACTTCATACTAAATATTAAAAAAATTAGATGTGAACAGAAATTTCTTATGAAAATGCAGAATTATCAGAGAAAAACTTCTGCTTTTGACAGATGTTGCCATGAGATTTGGCTGTATGGTACTGCATACGCTGTGATGGCATTCACAGGGCTGCACTACAGTAACTCCCCTGCACTGGCACAACAAAATATGCTCCCTGGTCAGTCTCCATTTGACCTTTAGAATGGCAGGGAAGGCTGCAGAGTGCTTACTAGAGCATTTAGCATGCAATGCATTGGGTTAACAAGCTAGAACACTTCTTCTTTCCTGCTATAGACTGTCCTCTGGTCAGCTGTCATGGCCACAGGCCTTTGTGTCAGTGTAAGCCAAGCTGAAAAACGGGAGAAGCTGAAGCTGCTATGCTAGAGGAACTCAAGGAGTTCTACATGAGCTTTATGAGAAGAAAGAAGCCTGTCAGAGAGATTTTCCAGATACAGTTCCCTACTCTGCCTGAGTTCATGATGATCTCAAGGGAAAAGCCCTTCTGATCTTTGGGCGCATCCCAAGCCAGTCCCTTGGCTATCCCCTGCCCACAGCATCAGACTTCAACACACTCTAGATTTTAAGAGAAAGAGGTTTGCAGGCACAATTACGTTTTCAAGAAAACTAAAAAGCACTTTCTGAAATCTTGAAATCTGTTCTAAAATTAAATTATCATCTTCCCCACAACATGACTCCTAACTGCACTGACATATCACACCTTTTGGAGCCACTGTGCCAACCATGTCATAGTTGCAAGTGGTTGCACTGTAATATTGCTTTCAAGTCTCAATCTGAACTTTCTCTTTGCAACCACAGCGGTGAGACTATTGATATGTTTTTAAATTAAAGCTGAGACCTTTGTACTATGAAGTGATTAAAGATATTAAATCAGATATCCAAAAGATCACTCAGAAAATAGTTGTAGTACTGCTCCCTTGACAGTAATTAGGCTTTCCTCTTAAGGAGAAACAGCAGGAATCAAAGGGTTTGAATGGTTTGAATGAAACTAAGGACCACCAGGTATTGGTCTATTTTCCATCCTGTTAGGAAGCAGTAGGTACTCACCAGTGCCTCGTCATTTGCCGGTAGCACAAGTTCATTACACACACAGGCTGCATTTCTTCAGCCTGCATTTGCTAACACGAGTGCAGCACGCTATGTATTTTAACAGTGAAATACAAGCCACCCTACTCCCACTTCTCCTCATCCAATGGAATCTTTTCCTCATAAAGACATCAAGAAACAAACTTCACTTGACAGAGACTTTAGAGAACTTTGTAGTTCCCTTTATAGGCATCAGTACATAGTATGACCATATTTTGTATAAAAAGGCAGAAAAGGTAACCAATGCCTTCCTTGAGAGAGACTGATTAAATGCTGAGAAATATCAATGAAGTTGTTGTGCCACTGCTGCCACAAACCCATTATTTCAAGGCAAACAGAAAAACAGATGTCCTGCTACTTCAAGCATTTTTCTTTGGAAGACTGTTTTTTCTGGGTAAGTTAGCACTTGAGGTTTTTAGACTCAATGACTAAAATGCATTTAAGAAAATTATTTTGAGAAGCAATCACTAAGATACCAGCCTTTAAAGAGAACCTAATGGTGTACCTGGGGAGGGCAATATGGGAAAAATGTACTGAAATGTTATGTATTTCATAGTTGATAGAAAGCACAGAATCATGTTATTGCCTGTCTACTTGTTGCCCTGAAAATCTAGATTAGTTAAGGTCCACCTTCTTTCTCCCTCTCATTAATCTCTTCTTCCCTTTTATTCTGTTCATTGTCAAGTAGCTATATTTCCAAGAATTCATATCAAAGTAACAAATTTAATGCCACTGCTGTGTTATTGAGTGCTTTCAGAATTCAAAAGACAGTGAATTGAAAGCAGTAGGTTTATAATGCAAGAATGAGGGGGTTTAAATGATAAGCACAGTCTCATTCTGTACCCATGTTAAATGTGTTAAAAGTGTCTTGCAGATGGGAAAAGCTGACAGCAAACGCAGTTGTGCAGCTTCAAAAACAAAGAATGAAAGAAATGTTTCTTGGAAGGGACCTCCAGAGGTCATCCACTCCAGCTTGCATCTCAAAGTAAGACTACTGCCAAAGCAAGGTCAAGTCATCCATGGCTTTGTGTAGCTCAGTACTGAAAACTTGCCACTGTGGGTAGTCCGCAAATTCCCTGTTTGATCCAATGCTCCCTCACACTTCTAACAAAGGAGATTTTTCTAGTGCCCATCCTGAATTTCGGAGTTAGCAGCAGCAACAGACAGTGAACATTTTCCCCCAAGTACCACCCATAACTCAGTCCCATGTTCCTGAGGGATATCTTTTGAAAACATACGATTTTTCTCAATAATGATCTCTATACCCAGACTTATTTCTGTAAATGGTCTCTGGCCCATTGTAACTCTCAAGCTTCAGGTGGGTATCATTAAGACAATGTGGCGTGTTGCCCCTGGCTGGACACCAGGTGCTCACCAAAGCCACTCTATTGCTTTCCTCCTCAGCTGGACAGGGGAGAGAAAATACAACAAAAAGCTCATGAGTTAAGGACAGGGAGAGATCATTCACTAATTACCATCATGGACAAAACAGATTCAACTTTGGGAAAATTTTATCTAATTTATTACCAATCAAATCAGAGTACAGTAATAAGAAATAACACCAAATCTTAAAACACTTCCCACCCCCCCCCCTCCCCCCCATGCTAATACTCCTCTTTCTGCTGTGTCCCCCAGAATGCAATGATTTGCATTGACCTGCATGACTTTGTTGCAGCAGCTGATCCAGCTGGGGCTCTTATCTTTCCTCACACCAAGAAGTTAAATATGCAACTGCTACTTGTTCCTAAAAAGGCTCTTTATCACTACACTCGAGTCGCTGCAGGAATCCACTGCACTCCCTTTCTCAATCCCTGAGTGAAACTGTATGGCAATGCTTTACATAGCCTCCAGTCAAAAATGCACTGATGAGTCCAGCAGAGTTCTGGCTTTACTTCAGTTCATGCTACCTTCTCTTTAACCTCCTGATAGTCATACAGGAGCACTGCCAGGACACTTGAGGTAGGCTTCTGTTGCATCAGTGGAAAAAGAGCTAAGTGACAGGATTAGAAAGGAGGGCAGACCAGGATTCAGTGCTTCCCGCTTGCTTTGCTCCTGTTTAATGTCACATCAACAGTGCTAAAAATATGCTGCTACTGTCAGCCCCCAAGTTTATTCCTTCCTCCTTGGTGATCACTTGCTGGAGTAATCCATGCACAGCTAGGCAGGAATGCCTCATCTCTAGGTATGCAAGAGGAAATTCCGATCTGCTAGCTGGGGTGCTGTCTTGGCCACCTCGGTGTGCCTGCACAGTGATAGGCAATTGCCTCCATGCTAGGAGTTTAGTTTATTGCTGTAGCCATGACAAAGCCTTAGTCCTGATCTTCAAAGCCCGGGGATATTTGAAAGTGTCTCCCATGACCAACCCTTTTTAGCTGCAATTTGGGACAAGGTCACATAAAGTGCCTTAAGTGTGGCAACTCATCCAGTTCCACAACACAAGCTCCCAGAAGAGGTCACATCCTCCAGAGCAAGAAATAAAGCTTTTTAGATAAACAGGAATCATGTAAATGTGTATAAACATAAAACCTTCTCTGACTATATAGTAAGTATATGTGCTTATTTAGTTTCCTGTGCTATGCTGGAGATGAGTGCGATGCTCGTACTTCAGTACTGAACTACCAAACTGAGGAAAGGATTCAGGCAGGCAATGTATTTTTAGGAGTTTATTTTCTGAGTACATGTGTTCTTGTAGGAGACAGAAGTAGAAAAGTCAAGGTGTAAAGTAAACAGGTTAAGAAAGAGGATTTAAGCAAAAAAAAAAAAAAAAAAAAAATCTCTTTTTTTCCCCTCACTTTTACCCTCTGGTCTGAACCACATAAATCAGAAGCTTACGAGCCACCAGCCCCCCTGTTTGTTAGGGGAGAGAACAGACAAAGAGGACAAGGGGTTTTTATCTGGCAGTCCTCTGTATATGTGCCACAGCATAACCTGCTAAAGCACTCTGGGCTGTATCACTGTATTTCACCTCCTCTGAACCTCTGCCATCCTCATCCGCAGCGATTATCACCTTCTCTCTCCAAAGAAAAAGAAGTTGCCCAGCTGACCTCAGAAGTGGTGTTCTGTGATGTTACACTGCTGTCCTGGCTAGACAGTATGAAGACGCTGGGCATGGATGTGAGATACCTGATGCACGAGGAACCTGTGGACCTGTCCTTCTCACAAGGGGCAGCAAGCCTTTGAAGCAGCAAGCTCATCCCTCCCATCCTGACCTTTCCAGGCTCACTTCCCCCACCTGCCCCAGTGAAGCTGGAGGGGTGTTTGTATGTATGAGGAGAAGCTCACAGGCCAGGGTGTCACAAAGGTTTAAGCACAGTTCCTCCCTGATGCTGCTAGCATTTAACTCCCTGCATCTGCACGAAGAATCACTTGCTCTTCCCTCAGCTCCTCTTCCTTCCCTGCTGCTTTGCACTGAGAGCTCTTAGCACACCTCTTCAGCTGGTACTGTGGCTGTACCCCTGCTCACAGAGCTGCCCCCTCTGAATGCCACAGCAGCTGTCAGGCAGCTAGCAGTACCTGCTTGGAGTGACCTGGAAGTATGGCTGTGGGCTCCTGCTCCTGGCAAAGAAGGGGCAGCCTGAGCCGGGAGGCTATGCTGCCACCTCTGCCTCTCTGACAGCAGCCCTCACCAGCACAAGAGCAAGAGTGGCCTGGTAGAAGAGGTCCCCAAGGGTGGATGACTGCACCCAGTGCCTCCTGCCATGCCCACACCCATCAGCCTCCACCTAGCTCTTCTCTTCTGCTCTTCAGACAGCCCTTCCCATCCCACAGTCACTTCTTACCCAATTCACATGTAGTGAAATCAACAGCTAAACCTGCAAGCAGGGTGAGTCATCACCATATTAGTTACCTCTCTCCCTCCTGTTTGGGCTCCCTTAGGTGGCAAACTTGAGGAAATGGGGTGTCTTCTCCAAGTAGTCTTTACCACAGCACTTCCCAGAGGGGAATGGATCTTGACAGGGCTCTTTCTGTTGCTACCTGTGTACAAAGGTTCATCCTTGTCTCACTTGGGTGGGATCGATCTGAACTGCCTCACTCAGTAGGAGCTGTATCCACACATTGTTTGTGAAAAGGGAATGCCAATTCTCTGAATAAAGTCCTTTCTTACAGAGTACATCCTCTCATCCAAAAACTAACCTTAATGCCATTCCAAGCAGGGTTTGACATTCTTTCTGATTCATATATTAATTTGGTTTAATTTATTTTTTCTATATGACTGTTCTGTTCTTTAGCACTACTTAATGTAACAAGACATTTGAAAAAACACCCCTTATAACGCAAGCTAAAGCACAGAGACCGAATGTTCCCTGTTAAACATGTGGATGTAAACATTATTTTAAACACAATATTTCATGTGCTGTATTTTCATGAGGAGAGAATAGTTCAAATAGGGAAAAGACAAGTGTGAAATATAATTAAAATAATTTCAAATAACAGAGGAAATATTCGTTAACAGAGGAGGACTTCAGAAGGCAAACAGACTATTTTGAGCTGAGCCATCGTTTCAATAGAAACTCCAGAATTACTCTGTCCTTTCGAGCTATGCTAAAATCAAAATGATGAAAAGGAAAATCGAGTCCATCTGCTTAGCCCAATCTATTTTATAGTGAGTCATTCTATTTTCCCATCACAAAATGGGCCCTCCATTATCTTCCATTTCCACAGCCGGAGGCACACAAAGCCTCTCTTCAGGATTCTGGCCACTGGGGAGTCTTCCTCCAGGAAGTAAGAACAAGAATTCTTTAACAAGAAATTTCACAAAGAACCTGGAGTGGTAGAGAATTTTATATTATTTATCTCATCTAGAGTACAGACTGAATGTAAAGGTACAATACCACTTCATAAAACTGTCTGTTCTTGTCTTCTATTGGAGGACAACATATAACCTTTACGGATGTCATACTTTGAGCATGAACTGGTCTCTATTTAATTGATACTCTGAATCAGAATATTTTCAGGATCACACAGACTTGAAAATAAGTAGAAATATTTGTAACAAGGTACACAAAACCAAGATTTGTCAAAGATAGCTCCTCGATACAGGCACCACGTGGGCCAACCAGCATTGTGCACAGCTAGATCTATTATTCAGAAATAAGGAAGAAGTTGCTGGGGATGTGATGCTCAATGGCAGCCTTGTCTGTCCTGAGCATGAAATAATGAAGCTGAAGATACTGTGGGGAGTGAAGAAGGTAAGTACCGGAATCATAGAAACATAAAATCTTTAAGGTTGGAAAGATTATCAAGTCCAACCATCATGCCAATACCACCATGTCACCTAAAACACCACTATGCCAACTAAATACCACCAATACCAGGGTCTGGAGTACAGACCCTGGGCTTTAGGAGAGCTGGCTTCAGCTTATCCAGGTATGTGGGATCTCATGAGAGGCAGTTTGGAAATACAAGGAGCTCAGGAAAGCCTGAGAAAATAACAAAAGCCTGAGACAGCCTGTCTGTGTAAAACAACCTCTTCCACACCAAAACTGGCCATGCTGATATTCAGGAAGACAAGCAGATTTATCAGGGCATCAATGTGGCTAATCAGGGAGTTTGTAACTGAGCTCCAGTGCAAAAAGGCAGCACAGGAGGTGGAAACAGGTATGCAAAAGGCCGGGGTGATGTCTCTGAGGCATCCATGCTTAGCAGCAGGGGTCAGAAAAGAGCAGAGCAACAACCAGCAGATGAGGATCTAAGCAGGGATGCCTTGAGATAACTCAAACCCACTTGTGCAGCAAAGGTGGCTGGGAACAGCACATGGATTCACCAAGGAGAAATCATACCCCAACAGCTTGATTGCCATCGGTGATAAAGTGTCTGTACTGTGAATGAGAACAGTGGATGTCATTTACCCTGACTCGTCTCCAGCACCATCTCCCGCAATATTCTCATATCCATGCTGGGATGCCACAGCCTGGGTGGTGGACAAATAGATGGCTAAAAAGCTTATAGGACAATCAGGGTCATGGTTAGCACTTTGTACACTTCTTGGAAGACAGCAAGAACTGCAGTGCTGCAGGGCTTGCAGATTTGCAGGTAACACTAATCTGAGGGGGAAGAGTCTGGCCTGAGGGCAGGGTTGCCATTCAGAGGGGAGAAATTTTGACTTGATACAAGGAAAAACCCATTTCCCCATGAGGACAGCCCAGCAGTGGAGCAGGTTGCCCAGAGAGTTTGTGTGGTCTCCACACTTGGAGGTCTTCAAGACCTGACTGGATAAAGCCCTGAGAAACCTGGTCTGATCACATAGCTGCTTTAAGCAGGAGATTAGGCTAGATACCTCCTGAGCTCCCTTTGCACTAGAGTCATTCTGTGCTCCTATTAAATATATTTTAAAATTTAAAAAGTCATCCAGTTATATATATATATACAAATCCAAAGTATAATCCTGTTTATAGTATATAATATTGACGATGGACACCTCATGGCACCTATAACAATAAATATCTTAAGTATTTGCTATACTCAAGTTTAATATGTGAAGAGACATCAACAACAACATGTGCAAACAGTATTTGTACCAGAGACTGACACTGCTGCCATGCAGTGTTTGAATATTGATGCGACCCGTGTGTAACAAATAGAAAAGGGCAGAATCAATAAAAGCCCAGGAGGTACAAAACCAGGAAAAAAATGTGGGGGGTAAAGTGAAACCCATCTAAGCAATCAGAAGGAAAGGCACTAAGACTAAACAGGTAAAAAGAGTGAGGGGACAGAGAGCAGGCTTGGGCTTGGCTGGAAGGGAATGGGCAGGAGGAGCGGTGCAGGGCCAGTGCTTTCCTCCACTGCCCGCAGAGTGACACAATACCCTCTAGCAAGGTTCTCCTCAATCCCTCTCACTGAGCACCCACAGGGATGTGACATGCCACTGCTAACAGGGACTCTCTCAGCTTGACCTGTTAGAAGGATTCAGCTTTGAAATAACCAAACAGCGGGTGATCTCGCATGGGCGTTAACGTGACTCCTGCCAGCAGGGTCCCTGTTTGCTCCAGCCTGCCATCCTTAAAATTAGTAAATGATGCACACAGAGAAAGCCATCAGATCATTAGGGTTCCACATGAAGCGCTCTGAATTTTGGAAAAGCCTCACGAAAGGTCGCCCACTCAATTCTTTGTGCATCAGGATGTAGTCCACAATTTGATAGTCATACTATCTGATTATCCTTGTATTTCCCTCACACATGAGATAGAATAAAATGTCATGTTTCCTTTCAAAGTTTTCCTGAAGCTTTTACTGATTTTATAACTGTTCTTTAATTCTAAAGCTTTTCCCTCATATTTTATGTATCAATCACAAACTTTGATAATGATGACATTGTCTGAAGTTAATTTATTAATCAGAAAATTAACAAGTAAAATATTAGATAATATTCATATTATAACTTCATGCTGAAGCTTCAGCAATGCTCTTTCAGATGCCACTCTTTAAATAAATGCTGCTTTTCTTTAAAAAAATGTATATTAAGTCCAGGTCATTACTTTGTTTCAGCACTTCCCATGTTTCCTACCCAATGCACCTTGCCTCCCTGAAGTTGTGTATCAAGCTGTTAGCTAATACACAAGCTTTCCAAGCCTCGCTGAACTGAGGTTAGTAAAAGCAAACTTCATGATTAAACAAGAATAAATGCTGCTCCACCATAAAAGTAAACCAACGCAACACCACCACTATTTAAGATAGGTGCTAAAAAATTCAGTGCTAATTTGTTTCTTAAAAATTATGGCCACCTTTCTTCACAGCTTGGAAAAGCCAAGAATAAACAGACCTTTTTATGATATCAAGAAAATAACCTTGTTGGTGCAAGGCAAATTATAATTTGTGTTTCAAGCCTATGCTAATTAGATATAAGCTGTGTTTTGACTGTTTTAACTTTCTTTTAGTAATTTTTTTTTTTTTGGTGGTGCCCCTTTTCAGTAAGCTCCAGACACAAGCAAACAGTTTCCTCTGCCATCTACTGATCTAAAGTTATGGAAAATAATGTGCAAAGACATTAAATAGTCCCTCAAGAAAAAGATCTAAGAAAACCACAGACTATTAGCTATTGATCTGGGTTACAATAACAAATCAATGTTGAACTACATTTCAGTTTTTGCACTTCACATGCATACAAAATACACAAATTTCCAAAATTTCCACAGACAGATATCATCATAATTAATTTAACAGACATGAATGAAGTTTTAATCTTCAAGGTCAGCAGATAAAGAAGCTGGAAAATACTCCTATAAAGTACAATAGTTGATTTGCCTTTCTTTCTTTCTTATCATCGGGGGGGGGCGGGGGGAAAGAATATCAACATTTCTCAACTTGTCTTACCGTCTGCTTTTCCTCTAAGGCTTCTCTTCCTGAGACTTTTCTTTCATGTTTTTCTAACTCCATTTCCCAGGGGAAAAAAAATCCAAACAACACCCTAATATCCCGAGCAGAAGTGATTTAACCTGACTACATGTTAGATATCCCTGTATTTTGGGAGTCGGGAGAGAGACATATCAGGCAGCACTGGTGGTGATTTCTGGTCAGCACATGTTTCCATTTATAGCCGTCAAAAATCCACAAATAGAAGTGTGGAGAGAGGGCAGGCAGCTGCCTCTGATAACAATAAACATTGGTTTGGCATCACAGCAAATTATTCAAGAGGGATTTTGGTTACCAGCCCCATTCACTTACCCCTCATCCCCTCTACCCTAGAAGCTCATACTGCAAAAAGTCCATGAAAACAACTATGTCTCAGTAGCTCGTGTTCATGGACATTACTGAACAAGTAAAATGAAAAATATGAATAGCTGGCACTACTTGTAGACGGCCTACAGAACAAGATTTTTAAAAAGGTTTTTAGCCTGGCTGTCAATCTTTCCCTGTTGAGCATTTGAAACTGAGCTGTCCTAGTACACATTCACTCACAGTGTACTCTCCTTTTCTAATATCAGGATATAACTTCTGTGATTTTCAATATGTAGAAAGAATTGCAAACATTTCAGCGAGCACTGTGAGCATCCCTAAATACAAAAAAATGACCAGTGAGCATCTAAAATGGAGCTAATACCCACACAGATGATTGTGTTGTGGAGTCTGTTAGTTGACTGTAGAAGAATAACCTGGCTCTGGTTCACAATGATAAAGTCAGGAGGCCAATATTAGAAACTGCAGCACGGGGGGAACCTCTTGGTGGCTCTGCTGCAGATGCCACAGTTTATAACACACCCGCCGGTTTCCACATCAACTGGGCTCACGTGGTCTCAGGGCGATTCACAAGCAAGGTTGGTTCTGCAGGCACCAGCAAGGGAAGGGGAAGCACAAAGACACAGAATCACGTAGAAAATGTATTTAACTACTGTTAAGCAAGAATATGCTCTCTGATCAATCCGTGACTCACTAAGAAACACATAATCCTTTGCAAAGCTGGCAATTGAAGCCTCTCACCAAATCCCTAGTGAAGGAAACATACTTCTTTCCCTCCCTTCCTCTCAACTCATTCAGGTAAAAGAAGACAATATATATAGAGAGAGAGACAGACAGACAGACAGACAGACAGATAACCATAAAAACATTTTCATCTACCATTTTTCAATTGTTTTTGTGGAAATCACAAACCATAGTAGGCACACTCATTCTCTTACTGTTTCTTGATGGACGCTATATTCACATGATATTTAGAGCGTCAGACAGGAAGAAAAATCAGTCACACAACAGCCTATGCAGTTTACATATGAAAATCTGACCAAAATCCCCCAACCTTAGAGTGTTCCTTCAGAACAAAGAAAAAGTTACTCCGGTGCCAATTATTTTTCTTTAGTCCTTTTTACCTTTGTTCTCAGATGTGTAAAGCAGCCAGCAGATGAATGAGTGCAGCAAGGCAAACACAAAGAACCAGGCAAATCTACAATGGCTGCTGTAGCAGAGAGAATAAATACGAGCTTGATGTCACAAGAGTAAAAATACACCTCACTGCATCTCTTGGAAATGCTGGGAGAAAAAGAACCAGAGTAAGCGACATAATACCCAGAGGAAAGCTGTAGTACTTCCCTGATCTTCAGCAGGAAGGCAATCAGTATTAAGAAGTTCTCCTCCTCAAAATCTTTTCTGTGAGGCTGAAACATATCCCTGAGTTGAGGGACTTGCATAATGCCTTTGTACCACTTAACATCCTCAAAGGATGTCATCAGTGGAAACCAAACAGCAGCTTACATTAAGCTGCAGCTTACATTAACAACCATTCCTGCAGTGCAGGTAAAAAACCTGAAGTGCCTCCACTGCCATTAACCTGCCTGTTATAACCACAGAGAAGGACCAGAGTATCTCAGGTGGCACATTCAGCTGCATGTGTTTGGTGTGCTCCCCAGCCAGGTCCAGTTGGTGGCTGGGATACCTCAGCACTCAGCAGGCTCCCAGATAGCAGCTCCCAGTGGAGTTTCTCCCTCCTCGTTCTGGGGAAAAGATGCCCACATTGGTAAAAGAGTAGGCTGTCAGTGGTGCAACGAACCAGCAAGGTAGGACCCAAGATAACCATAAACCTCCCCTCCACAGGAGAGGTTTAGGATGGATATCAGGAAGAGGTTCTTTACTGAGGCAGAGGTGAGGCACTGGAACAGGCTCCCCAGGGGAGTGGTCACAGCACTGAGCTTGGATGAGTTCAAGAAGTGTCTGGACAATGCACTCAGTCCCATGCTCTGACCTGGCTGGCCCTGTGTGGAGCCAGGAGTTGGACTCAATGATCCTTATAGGTCCCTTCCCACTCAGGACATTCTATAGTTCTGTGATTCTATGGTACTTCTGTAAGTCCATGAAGATCTACACTAGCATTGGTGGATTTTCTCTGGAGTTTATTCTATATGTAACTTAGTATTCATACTAACTACCCTAAAGCTTAAATCTTCAATCACATTAATACTCTCTACTTCTAGATAATGTTTTCATGTGTCAGGTCACCCACATGAACATCAAAGGTGATCACTACAGAAACCCCCAAGGAAGTGACTATGAAGTACCTTTATTCATAATAATTCCCACATAAGATTCTGACTAGGGTATTTGGTTTTACAAGCAGGTTTTTCATCATTATTCTTGTAAAGGTGCCTAATAACAAGAAAAAACAACAACAAAATAAAAGACACCCTGCCCTTTTACTGTGTGGCTGCTACAGCCCAAACACTGCATTCCATAAAAAGGAAAAAAGACAAAAAAAAGTTAAAATTAAAATACTAGGATAGGGAAACACATAATTGTTCCATTTCCTGTGAATGGCAATTTGTATTCTGGATGCATCAGGGTGCTGACTGTGCAAGCACTAGGGAGTTGGAGATGAGAAGGGAAGCAAAAAGCAAAGAATGCAAGAGAGTATGATGCCAAACTTCATGCCATCGTGATGAAATCAGGGAGCATAAGAAACACTGGATGCAGGGCTTTTCTGTCACCTGGATGCCAATATACATACATATTCTGTAGCCTGGATGCCAAGATATCAAGCAAAGGCTGACATCATCTTGGTTTTTACCACACCTTGCTCAGCAAGACACTTAAACACTAAACCTGAGGAGTGACCATCATCCTAACCATACAGCAATATGGGGTTTTATAATTATGGGAGTACATTTCTTATTCCTACAGAGAAATAATGGTTATGTTACTTCGAGGGATCTCTAAAACACTGTTAGTAACTGTATACTTCCTGTTTTACTTTGCAAGGGAAAATAGAGTAAACAGGTGCTAAGTAAAAAGCACGTTATAGACATTGCCTAAATTACTGTGCTGTTTTCAATTGCGTCTTTGTATTACACTCACTGATCTCTTGACACCTGTTTTTCTCCTCAGAGCAGCTTCTAACAAGAGGCCAAGAGGTGAAGTGGATGGCAGGCAGTGGGGGGCTGTAGGGGGGTGGGGGGAATGGGTTGTGTTTTGGTCTGTTTTGGTAAGACACAAGTGCTGAACATCCAAAACAGTAGTTTTGTGTAAATAAACCATTTTAGCAGATGTGTTTTCTGTGGTCACTTGATCTGCTGTTCCTGGCAAAGGAAGCAAGGGACGATCTATCATAATGTTTGTGTGTCACTCTCTGCTGTGTTTTCACTCACCGGGCTACTGCAATTCTTTTACTTTGCACATTTTAATTTTCAGCCTGACACAGCTGTAGCCCAGGGCTGCCAGCTAATGCTGGTATCACAAGTCATACACCTGCACCACTTCTTTCTTAAGCTGGTAGCTTTTACTTGCTCAGCATCAGACACACCACAAGCATTTAACAGTCAGAAGTATTACTTCTGACCCTGATGCGCTCAATTGTATTATACTGAGTTGAAAACTCCTTAAGTCACATACATCAGTTAAAAAAACCTGAGGCTAATGCAGAAATCACATCCATGGCGATTGTTTCAGAGATCTGATTTGGAGAAAGAGTTTCTGTTTCAGACTTAAAACAGTTCAAAAAGTTAAAAAAAAAAAAAACAAAAACCCAAAGCATAAAACTCAGTAGGCTCCCTCACTACTTGTAGCCACAAGTTGAGTTTCCCAACTTCTTTCCAGTGCCCACCTTTCTCTCAGCCCCAGCACACCATGACAGCAAGTACCCCTGTGTTATTCCAGCACATCCACTCAAGGTCACATGCCCAAGCCTGGAAACGTCAGGACCTCGGCAGTGTTTCTAGCTGGTATTTCACAGCACGTTCCTTGCAGAAACGAAAACCGCGCTGGAGCCTCGGGGGCTGCATATGGAGCAGGCTTACCTTCCAGGGGGCCAGGAGCCAAGGGCAGGAAGCCAATCCTTAGGAGAGGTGGGTCCACATTCTTGCTGTGGCACCCGGCAGCTGCTGCTGTCACTCCCTGGTCCACCCCGCTGGCTGTGCAAACACTCACGGAGCAGGAGGTAGCAGGCGTGGAAACATCGCGGGCGCCCCAAGTCTCTGCTTTGCATGTGAAAAAGCAGAGCCCTACATCTCCTGTATCGGGAGCAGGAGGCTCTCTGGCAAGTTTTGCCCCAAGGGGTAAGTTTGAGGATGTTTGAAGATAAAAACAAGGAAGGTTATTTCAAAGTTACAATAGATCGATTCTGAGAGCCCTGAGCCTTGTCTGACATGGCACTCCATGGAAGCTGTCAGCAGTTTCTTCATGGGTCTTTTAAGTCAGTTGTGTTAAAATGTGATGGCACGGTCCTAAATCTGCTGTCCTCCAGGAGGACAGACAGCAGTGGAACAACTGACCCCTTTTCTGTTGGATGGCCAGTGTTTTGGCTATAGACACATGATGTCCCTGGATATTACTGCTATATCCCAGCAAACAGAATTATTCCAGCCTGTAAAATATATTTCAACAGAGGCATCACCAAAAAAAAAATCTTCCCTCCCACATTCAGTAGTACTGTTTTGCTTGCCTTCCTCCACAATGATGGATGTGGCAATGGTGACATATGGTTAATAAAATACATCAGGAAATACTAAGTACCTTCTTAGCAATTCTTTATCTGATGTGGCAGCTGGGAATGAGAAGCCAGTTCCCCACAGAAAACAAGCAAGTGCTCCACATATCAGGCAGTGAGGCTTTTCTAGGAACCTCCCAGTCAGGAGGAAGCAAGAGCACAGGATATAAGCTGTCATTAACTGGCCAACTCCCATCATGACTTCTCCACCTTCTGTCTCTGCCCACTCTTATCAAACACCAACCCCCAAAAGAGACATTACTCAGTGCTGATAAGGACACCAGCAACTAACCCTATTTTGCAGGCTAAAAGTGAAACATAATCACCTACCTCAGTCTTTTTTTTTGTTTAAGCAAAGCTTGAATAAATGTGCAGTGGGGGTTGGACTGATACATTTGGTAGACTTGCACATCCATTTACAAAAGCTATTCAGGTCCATTTGTCAATGCATGTTCAGTTTTTTCCACAGAGAGCTACCACTGTAAGTTTACACCCACAGTAAAATCCTCTACACTGCAATATGAAATTTGCCTTGAAAACAAATTTAGTTGAAAAGGACAGATAAAGATCCAAGTGTTCAAAAGTTATCCGAAAGCTGACGACATTTGTTTAAGAGCACATGATTTTGATAGTAGATGTTTTGACTTCCAAGACCTAATGAGGAATCAAAACACACATGTGCATGAGGAGGAGGAAGAATGAAAAGACAGTTCACAACAGAACTCCTACTTTTTTTCACAGACTCCCAACTACAACCTATTCTGCAGCCCAGGGGATGGTTTATAACCGCAGAATGAGTTTACTTTCTCTGCAGTCTAGTGAGACATAATAAAGCAATAATAAACTGTACATTACAATCTGGATTGCTGAAGCATTTACAGGTTCTGAGTTTGATGATATTGTTGCAATATGCATTGATCAAACATTAATTCATAGTGGAAGAACCTTATTTAATTTGGAAGAAGAAAAGGAATGGGAAGCAAATATTTTAAAATATAATTTAATTTATTGACATCACTTAAGCTAATTCAAATTGGAATGTTTATATACATAACACAGTCCTTATTATTAAAGCCATAGAAGATTCTACAGTAATGTTCATTTTTAAATGAATCAAAATTAGTTTAATATTCCTACTGCTGATAAATTTTCTTGAATTAAAATGCCGATGCACAAGATAATGAAAAAGCCACAGTGGTTGCAACTGAGAATCAAGGGAAATCTTAATATCATAGGGCTATTGCAAACCTATTTTTTTCCAAATAAAATATCCCTTTTATCAGTAGGAGGTATTGTTCTAACTCGCTGACAGCCATACTCTCCTGGGAACCTCCTAATTCCAGAAAAGCCAGCTACCAGCATTCATTCAAGTCATATATGAAAGATTGCCTGAGAAACCTTTCGGAATGTGAATAAAAGATGAGGATTTACCAGGTCACTGAGTTGTGTTATATTATATTTGCAGGAAAAAAAGAAACTGTATACACACCATAAAAAATATCAATGAACACTTTATGAACATGAAAAAAAAGTCATGACATCCCAATCTGGCAGGGCCAGACCCCACCGCTGAGTTAAGGCAACATCGTGGTACCCCAAATAAAGATCACTCCCAGAAGATTCTTCTTAAGTACCTCAAAATGCATCGAAGACCTGAAGAGTAGTGAAGGGATTTAAAGGATTGAAGAGTACTGCACAAGAACATTTGCTCTTAAATGCTTACCTCATATACTTATAAATACAGACACATACAAGAAACGCTAGTATATCACAGTAAGGCAATATATTGCTTATATGCAAATCAAGAGAAGAAGGAAAAGAGTCTCAGACAGTTCCTCGAGTGTAAGAAATTGCTTCTCAGGTCACTCTCACATGTGTAGTTTTGTAAGATACCTTCTGCATTTAGGTCTAAACAAATGTAACCGACAGGTCCTGTTCCAATCTGATATACATTTGCATTCCAAATATATCTGGGGAAACTAATACACTAAAATGAGATACGGAATCGAATGGAAACAACATCCCTCTCCAGGGGAAAAAAAGCCAGCACTATTTAAAAGACAGAAAAGGATTTTTTTATTCTCATAGAAAATAACATTAAAAGGGACAATTGAAAGGATCCTAGGGGTTGACAAAAGGCGAGCTATGTAGACAAAGCATAGACAAAAGATTAGAAAAAGAAACAGCTATACAATTGTTTTCAGTGGGTTTCCAAACAGATGAAGTACCTTTTGAATAAAAGTCACCCGCTCGTCTCAACGTTGCGTTTAGGTGTCGCGGGATGCCATGCCAAGTGGCTCTTGAGATCTGTGGTGACATTCACACAACCTCACCCAGCACGTTTTGTTTCAAGTGCACAAGTTCTGGCCAGAGGAAAGTTCAAGGCAAAGAAATACAAACACGGGTTTGGCTCCCCCACCTCAAATCCATCCTCCCTGTAATGCTTTTCCCTATAAATAAGGCATAGCGGTTCAAGGACTACATAAAAATGTAATTGAAGAATGGGAAAGAAAACCATCCGTGAACGCTTTCCAGAAAGGGACTTTATTAGGGAGGGTAGAAAGCGCTGTTCAGACAGTCCGAATAGGCATGGCCGCCTGCGCTGTCGGGCTCCTCGGGTTCAAAGTCATCCGGGTCTGGGGGCAACTGGTCGGTGTCTTCGTCAGAAGTGGAGGGGCGCGTAAGGACTATCCGAGGTATCTTCAGCGCGATGCAAAAGATTGCAGAGAAAAGAGTCAGATGATAGAGCAGGGAAAGGTTTATAGGGAATATTTTAAATGTGCCAGGGAAGCAGGTGATGAGAAAAACACACAAGAGATGTAACGCCGCGGGCCACTGCATTGATAATTACAGCAAAGATAAATTGAGATAAATTGCCTTTTCTTTCCATTAGCTAATTAATAAAAATAAATCAGAAACTTTCATGGGAAGGAAAAAAAAAAGAGAAAAAATAAGATCTTTAAAAAAATAAAGACAAGTAAGTATGAAAAATACACAGCTGCTTCTACTTAACTTCATTATTCATTAAATTCATGCACCTGAAAGCAATAAAGGATTAAATAGGGACCACAAAGCATAGAAATTATTTACCTTTGAAAAATTGCATATTTTGGCTTTTTTACCGACAAAGTATACTTAAGGGAAACATTAAGACAAAATATTAATGTGTAAATTTTTTAGTTAATAAATATGCATGCATGGATTTGATTCATATACAATTCTTGCCCAAGAACATTGTGTTCTTTGAGAAATATGTTTTAATGTTTTAAAATTAATTTAAATACTGTCACTGAGAAAGGAGAGGAATGTCAGGTTCTTTATGTATAACCATATTATCTATCAGTAATGGTTTGTATCAATGGATGGACTATTACAAACCTAACACAAAGTCATTGAACTTTTTACTGATTTCCCCACTTTTTACTGATTTCCCCCCCAAAATTAACATGTAATGAAAACGTAATGTACATGTAACATGTACTGAAGATGTAACAGTAAGTTGATACATCAAACAAGCAGGTAATATAATAACGTACAATAAACAACACGTCTACCTTCCCAGCAGTCTGAACATTGGAGAGGAAGGTAGCATTTCTTATCTATCAGCTACTTCACTGCAATTTCTTCACACTTTGTAAGAGTGTTTAACATTAACAGCACACAACTCAATTGTTTATACATTAGTTCGTTGCTGTACACTATTTGATTTAGGAAATGACTTGTGGACATGGACGCTTCGTGGCTGTTCATTTAAACAAAACGAAATATCCTCCTGACTCTACCGACTGGGTTAGATCCAACCCCCCGATGACTAATGGGCCCCCCAATCACCTCTGGCTCATGTGCAGGCACACTACATATATGTACCAAAATGCAGGTGTCAGTCTAGAGTTGAATCTCAGCCATGATAGCGCAAAACTGATTTTAAAAGCAGCTATAAATTTAAAGGTGTACTGAATGCCTTTCCCCCCTGCCTGTTTTTTCTTTAGATTAATTTCTGGAAGTTTTAAATAACCTGTTTAGATCCTAAGTACTGGCCAAGCTAACAACTCCTGGGAAAATCTGCTTCTGCCATGCACACCTGACAGCATTTGTAAGAATTCCATGCACTGGATGCTTCTTTTGGCTCTCCTTTTTGCTGAAAGATGTTTCTTTCTTAACGATAGCCAGCAGCCAGCTGCTTTGCACTACAGCAAATGCACATCCTATACATTCAGGTGGTGTACTGGCCATATCTTGAAATGTTGCCACCTGAAAAACTAGTGTGGGGGTCTGTGCTTAATCTGCAGCAACACCCAGGACCAGACTTTGCATTTCATTGAGTTCAAAGATCAGGGAAGACCTTTCTTTGCATGCTATGCCACTCAAAAACAAACATGTGCACATGTCCCCAGGACCAGGCATGCACTGCATTAGCAAGTATCAAGGGTTTGCCCTTACTTCTTTTTCCTTTTGAAGAACAGTCTGTAGCCATTTTGAATGTCAGCTATTGAAATAGTCTTTATCCGCATGGTTTCTACTCCCCAGCAAGGCCACTTGCAAAGAATTAAATCCGATTCTCTAAAGAAATATTTTCTTTGAACATTTCCCAAATTCTGGGCCCTGATTCTTGCATAATGTCTTCCAAATATTATGACAGTGCTAGCTCTAATAATTACAAAGTGAAGTTAATTGATGAAATGGAAAGTAGATGAAAAAAAATATTCTAGCTGTTGGGGAGGCACAACCCTAAAACTTTAAACTAATAACATGAAGTTCTTGTGGGTTATTCCCCTCCACCACAACCCCCAAACTTACAGAGTTTTGATTTGGCAGAAATGTCCCTTGGAGACTTTTCTTTTTAGGCACTCTGAAATGCTCCTTATTTTAGAGAACATTATTCATTTTATCACCAAAAATTACCCTCGTTTTTTTCTTTTTTTTCATTAATTATTTACATCTGAAAGAAAAAGAAATCTGAGGCAGTAGCAATACTGCTAGAGGTACAAATCCCACAGGATGCTCAGTTCTGGCACAAATACTCTTTCACATTTCTCCCTCTGTTCAATACACTGCAAGCCATAGTTAGGCTTCCACAACTTTCCCAAAAACTCACCTCACTTTCCCGATGACACACTGTCTCCTACAATAACAGTCTGAAAGCCTGCATACCTCTTGCACCTGGGACTTTGGAGGACATGCCCTCCTCTCCGGCTGCACAGCTCTCCAAACAATGCCCCCCCCACCATTAGATCCCCCATTAGACAACTGCCTGCCCACCAGTTCATGCCTGTCTGACATTTCTACTGTAACTACATCAACCACTTCCATGAAGTAAGTGGTGTTGAGGGAAATCTTTTGTTTAATCTTTCATGCTGCTGCAGATGAAGAGGAACTGGTACCAAATGACCGGCCAGCTTTCTACAGCAGAGGCTGAACAGCACCTCAGCCCAGAAGTGCTGTGAAGGCCAGAAACCTGCGCTTCCAAGAGGAGAGCAGATGAAAGCTCACACATACACCCTCTCATGCTGATGCAAGACATGCCACTGAGTTTCTCAACAACCCAAATATCACAGCCCAAGAGCAGCCATGTCCTGTCTCTCCCTTCTTTGCACATCTTCCTGCCCACTCTCCCACTGAAACCCTACGCAAACCCGCTCTGCTGCTGTTCCCAAACCCACCTCAGCTCCTTTCTTTGTGGCCAGTCATCCTGCTCCATGCCTGCCTCCCCATTGGGATGTGGAGGAGCCCTGATTTCCTCACAGCTGAATCATAGGTACCAATGACAAAACAACTCTTACTTGTGGATTGTGCCACCTATGCAACTGCAAATTGTGAGCAAACTCAATTAAGTGATAGAGTATGCATCTGTACAGGATCTAATTCAGCAAAAAAAGACTCAGGGACTCGGGCTCTACTTTCTCTCTTTAGTTATTGATTAATCTCCTGTAAAAAAACCCAACCAACCAACCAACCAACCAAAACATCATAAAATGAATGTAAGTCGCATACATCATGGTTGTAACCACAGTGGCCCTTCCATCCTCACCAAACTAGGAAACCAGCACTCTACTCTCCACCACCACCTTCACATTCACCTTGCCTTAGGAATATCGCAATCTAAGCTTTATAAGCTTCCTTCCCTCTTCTGTGTTTTTGGTTTGCTTTGGGTTTAAAAAAAGCCCAAACAAACCACAATCAAATCAAAGTAACAAAACTCAACAATCCCAAAGTTGCATTATCTTGTGTTCAATTCTTTTCTCAAATCCAGAGCTTCTTTTCCCAGAATCCCAGGGGGATTTTACCCTTGCTTCCATGCTTATCTTCAGTGACTGCAGCTTCACCCTATTAAACAGGCAAGCTTTGCCCTTGGAGCTTTATTTTAATATTCATATATTAAAGAAATATATTAATTTCTTCCCCCTTGTGCATCACGACTGGGGGAAGAAAGAACAGATTTCACCTGAAAAAAAAATGCTGCAGCAAAGAGGAAGAAAATTATTTCCACTGCCCTTGACAGACAGGGCAAGACAGAGACATTTAGGATGGAAACAAGGAAAAACTCTTCCAGCACAGGTATTTGAGCTCGAGAGTCAATTGTCTAAGGCATGCAGGCAGATGTGGAATTTCCATCTTTTACCAGTAACTCTTGAGAAGAAGTCAGTCCTACTGTAGGAGGAGATATTATCCAGGATCCTGTGTTGTTCCATTGTTTTACTCCACTAGCTTTTACTGAATAGTGTCTGAACTTGTTTAAAATATCTCTGTTGAAACTGCAAAGTCCTCCTACTCACTTTCCATCATCATGTGCTCATTATTAAAATAATACCTGAAGTTGAAGGCAATACCAAAACATCAAAATATATAGAATACTTTTTCAGAAAAATGTATGATTAATAATTTGAAGCTGGTAAAAATTTTCCTTTATGCCCCTGAAATTATTTTTTCAGTGCCTAAAAAGTAAACTTCACAAATAACATGTTCTGTCCCAAAAACAATGTGTTCACTATGGAAATTTCTTCCACTACTTTGAGTTTTTCTTACACTTTTTCAACATAAAGATTTCACATACTAAAAAGATTCAATAAAAAAAAAAAACTTTGTTTAAATCAGGCTAAAAATCTAATTGTTTCAGACCGTCTCATTTAAATTAATTATCACCTTCTGTTGAAAGTCAGATTTCTTCAACTATTCTTCTTTGTGAGGGTGGTGAGGTCCTGCCACAGGCTGTCCAGAGAAGCTGTGGCTGCCCCCTCCCTGGCAGTGATCAAGGACAGGTTGGATGGGGCTTTGGGCAACCTGGTCTAGCAGTGCTGGCTGCAAACATTATTTTTATACTGTAACAGGATAGGAATAAACCCACAACTATCCATGATAACCCCAGTTGAAACTATCTTCTTACAGCATGATAAATGAGATGTCCTACCAACAGGTTAACATCCAGTAATTTTTAACTTCCAGTTGTACACATAGGCTTTCCTTTTCTCTGTGAAATAAAAACATTTGTCCAAAAGGTTACAGAACAGTCCATAAAGGACAGTTCATTTTTATAACCCTTTCAAAACCAAAACCAAACAGAACAAACCCTATCACCTTTTTTTCTCTTTTATAAACCTTCCCCCCTCCCCTGAACTTCCTCCCACACCCCACCCAGGTCCATACTCCAGTCTCAGCAGAAGAAAGCTCTCAAGGCAAACATCACAGCTAAATCCTGAGCTTCACATGAAAGGCATAACCAGCAGCGACAGGGCAAAGCATGGCTGAGAGCAAGGCCAGCTGCTGGGGAGAGAGGCTGTGAATCAGGAGCTGATTCAACACACGAAAAGCCCAAATTTGAAAGAATAAGGGCAGGGGAAAAGGATTTGGATTGGCCTTTTGGAAGAAAACCAGACATACTTTTAACCCTAATTCAAAAAGATCGCTTTCTAAAGAAAATATTCCCCCTTTCTGAAGAAAATATTCTCCAGCTAGAAGATACATCTCATAGGGAAGCCTGCCTAGTTCAGCTCCATATATCAAAATAGCACGTGTTTTTTGAAATTTGGCTTAACAACTGCTCTTCACTGACACCAGTGCTAATGCTGATACCCTTTAGCTGGTGGAAATGGTGGTTGTGGCAAGGGAGAAATCTACCCAATTGAGTGCCTTTACAGGGGTTTGCATAACCTCATGAATAATGTTATGATTCCACATTTAAATTTACCTTTTTTGTCATCGCTGATGATGAAAACAGTTAATTTAGGACTTGCACAATAGGAAATTCAGAGTTTTGCTAAACAATATAAACATGCCTTTGCTAGATGCAAAAGGTCGCATTTGATAATGACTGTATTCTGAAAAGAAACTGTCCAAATCAAATTTCCTCCCTGGGTTTGAGTGAAGAAGGGCATTTAGTCACGTCTAAAATTATGTTACACAGCTGGATTTTTAAATAATGGGTTTAAAAGAAAGATGCCAAAACATATCCAACAAGAAGAGCAGAGAACTGATCAACTGCTGCACAGTTCAGACAAAACTGGCATCTGCTGGCTTTTTTTAATTAAAGCCTTGTGATGCTTTGCTCCCGAAGACAGAGACAACAGATAAAAGCAACCCTCTCCCCAAAAGAGAAGGTACAGGAAATATGACTTAAAGAGAGAGAAAGGGATCTAATTAATTCCTTGTGAATTTGTTACCCACATGCAATCTCACTGCCAGGCAGAAGTGAGCACAAGGCAGCCAGGGCATGTCCTGGGGAAGGTGTCAGCACTGAAGGGGCGAGCGAGGCACCACAAAAACCAACAAAAGCACTACAGCCGTGCGTTCAAAACTGTGTGAATTTACAAACCCCATCCAGGCTTTCAACACAGCTTCCCTCGTACAGCATGTTATCCAGGAACAATTAAACCAGCACGTGTTTTATAGCATATCCTCAATGTTCCTGGTCTCAGAGATCCTGGGTTGCATCGCTCTCCCCAGTGCTTTACAGTGCTGCAGAAACTGCAGGCCTTGAAACTCTGGAAACTGTAAAGTCAGATGGAGATAGAAGTATAAACCTCTCCCACACCCTGGGGAAGTTTAGTCTTATGGTCAGGCACATAGCTAAGGACTTTGTCACACAAGGCAGCAACAGAACTCTGCACAAGGAAAAGGGGGTGGCCAATGCTGCAGTGGCCAGGGAGCAGCTGGCTAGTGACAGCACCTATCGCTGCTCAGGGCTGGGACAGAGCAGCACATAATTCAGTTCATCCTTATGCTTGGTACAGCCACGTTACTCTTGAGCAACCTTCCTACCTGGCAGTTCTGTGCCTCCCAAGGCAATGAAGGTGGAGCTCAGTCAAACTCACCACTGCATTTCACGGCAGACAAAAACGAAAGATCAATGTCCATTGTGTTAATAACTGCAGTGCTGTCAAGACAAAAGGCTTCTACATGAATCAAACCGCTTATGAAAATGATCCCTGCTCCATTCCTTTCATCTTCTAATGTACCACTGGAGAGTATCTCCCCTGACATTGGAACCTGATGCACAGATCTTCATTTAAGTGCTCTCTGTGCAGTCATTTACGGCCCAATGCTATAAAAACACTGAAGAAAATACATTGCTTTGATCACATCAGGTGACTTAAAAGGTACTGCCCCTGTAAGCAGCACTACCCATGGTCCAAGTTACCAAGCCTTTCAATTAGAAGAAAGCTCATCACCCCTGTGAAAGACCCATAATACCCAAATGCCTGCTGCATTCAGCCCAGCCCCCTGGTGAATCCCTGCAGAGTCCATGAGGACACCTTTCCCAATGGAAGATGCTGCTGGTCATTTGTGCAGTTGTTCAAATATTTACTCTCTTTTATTTCCAAATGGTATGCTATATCCTACAGCGTGGTTGAGTCTATTTTTCTCTTGTATGTATTCCTGCTTAAGTTACCTTCAGTGCCTCTGTCATCTACCATATCACAGGTTTACTAGTAGGTTTCTTTCTTTAAGGTATTTGAATATGCTATCTTGAAAACATCAAGTAATGACTTTTCTTTTCTAAAGGTTTATGCTATTTAGCATTGTTAATTACAAGCTCTGCAAAGTCCAAGAATTTAAAGCTTGAAGTGAGTCAGTTCTGACAAAGTCCTATGAGAAAAGTACTTAAAAGGAAGAGAGGAAAAAAGACACACTGTGCAAACAGAAGCATTTGTGGGGAACAGGATTTATCCCAAATTCACAAAATAAATTTCCTAACCACAACACTATGGAAAAAAATATACTGTCTACACCACACACCTTTTATCTTTCATCCTGACCCGGAAATACTGACTTATTTAGACAAAAGTGGAATCAAGCCAGCAGATGAAATGGAGAAGGAGACCCCATATCAGATGGGTGCTTACATTCTGCTGAAGCCCACGTGATGAACACAGCCAACACGGCTTCCTTGCAAGCATGTATAAACCTGTGCAAGAGGCAAGGCAGTGAGGAGTCAGACTCCTGACTTCTAAAACTAACTTACCTTGTCAGAAGAAAAAATAATAAAGTATAAAAATAACCAACACCCTTACCAAACAAGATTAAGAGTCATGAAAATGTTCTGGAGAAGAGATAAAGCAGTTCTTAATAAAAACCTTGAAGACTGAAATATTAGGTCATATGATGTTATGGGAACATGTCAATCAAACAGTCTGTTGTCTTTATTGCCTGAAACAAGTTTCAGAAGAAATCTGTCTTTGTTGATGATAGGGAAATTCTCAATCTTTCTTTAGCTGTCGTCTTTTATAGTGCTTCTCTGACCTGAGCATTCTACTGGTTTGGATTCTAAAATTGGAAAAAAAAAAAAAAGACACTGACTAAAGAAAAAAGAAAAGCACTTTCATTATGTTTAAGTTGTATGATTATTATTTTCTGATATGGTTAGAAGTAACCTGTTCAGATGAATAGAGAAAGGATTTGATACTTCGATTTCTGAAGATTTTTAACTGGTATAAAAGCATAAAGATTTTCCTGAAAAGTCTGTATCAGCTGGAAATTAAGAATCACGGAATGGTTCCAATCTAGTTCCAATCCCCTGCCTCGGGAAGGGACACCCTCCACTATACCAGGTTGCCCAAAGCTCCATCCAACCTGTCCTTGATCACTGCCAGGGAGGGGGCATCCACAGCTTCTCTGGGCAACTTGTGCCAGGGCCTCACCACCATGAGAGAAGAATTTCTTCCTTATATCTAACTTAAATCTACCCTTTTTCTGTTTAAAACTATTACCCCTTGTCCTATCACTACATGCCCTTTTAAACAGTCCTTCTCCATCTATTTCCACGGAGACAGATTTGCTGGGATTCTCACCTGTGTAAGGTTTCTCAAGACTTGCATTGAAACAATGTGGGAGAAAGGCAGAAAACCAGCAACCTGTATGTTGTGTGAGTGCAGTATATGCTTGTTCACTTTCTGCAGGTAGAGGACCCATGTAATTTTATATACATTACAGGTTCTAGTATGCCAAAGTTGTCCGTTTTTCTCACCATATTTAGAATCATTTGGTATCTCTGCGTTTGTAACAGAGAAACCAAAACATTCGGCTTTTTTTAACTTGAAGAAGTTCTTCTGAGTTTTCCCAATACTTTAATGTTCTTTTACACAATCCCTTTTAAGTGATAACTCTTAAACTTCCTTGAAAATCCTCAATATAAGTCACACTCGTACACCTGCTGAATTATATGAAAAAAGTCTAACTGAGCAAATTCCCAGGGCAAAGGTACAAAATTAAAGAAAATTGAAGTGAATGTCTAGATTAAAAGTTTTAAGAGATCTAAAATGAATTTAAAAGTGCCTACTATCTTTATGATGCTGATACACTAAAACTGGATCAAAGAAGATGACATGATGATGCATGTCATAAAGTGACAGGAGATGCTGAAGCCTGTCAACACTTTCAATTCAGTCAGGCAAAATCCGTTGGGAATTTCAGTCAGAGCTTGAATGAAAATATTTTTCATGGAGAAAGATTGCACAGAGTTGATTCGAGAGGATGAGTAGGGAATAAAGAGCAGAGGGCAGAAGACAGAAAAACAGAGAACTAGAAACAAGGACTCCAGAAACCAAGCTAAAGTTCCTTCTGATAAAATCAGCCCAGGGTGCTACTGGCAATGTTTGTAGCCCAGATTCATTTTTTACTCCTCTATAGTTAGACATACGGTATTTTACACACAGTCTGCATGTAGATAGCCATATCAGATGTGTTTCTTATCTGTTGTACTTTGATGCACATCTTTACATAGATGCTCGTATTTTAAGATTACTGTTTTAAAATTGAAAGATTCAGTTTAAGTTCAATTAAAAATATTTTTTCTTTTGATATATATGTATTAAAGTACAATAAACATATATCGTCCAGGTGTGATTAGTATAACTGAGACAAGTCAATAAAATAAGGTATGTAAAAAAGTGCCTCATTGTAATCAAAGTTCTGAGGACTCTGTATTTCAGTAAAATAATCTTAATTAAAACCAAGGGCAATTACAATTTTTCCTTTGAAAAACAATGACTCAGAGTGAAAGAACTTTTCGGTGTTGGCCCAATTAATTACTGATCATTCACAGTTATGAAATCTTAAAGCACAAAGGGCTAGGAACTGAGTTTGGCTGGATGAGTTAGCAAATCAAACGAACCTTTCAGAAGAAGCCAGCACCACCAGGGCAGCGGAGAACGGAGGAAACATGAATCTGACAGCAGCATTACCCTGCCCTTCATCATGTCAGAGCACCAGGCTCAGAGATGGGACAATGGGCCATGGCACAAGATGGCTGGAGGGCTGTGGCTAGCAAATAAGAGCCAAAGATTATCACAGATAGCATATGCAAAGAGGATGTTTATTAAAATTCAATAAAAATAAATTGATGAAGACAGGGTGTCTGCTGGAGGGCAGGAAGCAGTGATGACATGGAAGAGCATGATAAGGAAACAGGCACCCTCCAGCACATAATTCAGCTTTTTCAGGAGAAATTACAGGAGCCTTTGGCTTCTTTGCCACCATGCTTCTCTCCTTCCCTCCCTGGATGTAGATGCACCCATCTTCTCCTGAAATATGAAGGGAAAAAGCCTTCCTAGATTCCTAGCAAAGAAGATTCTGCTTACATGAACACACAAAGTGTGTCCTCCATAAGAAGCCAGGCTGTAAACATTTTTCAGAGAAGACAGCTACTGAGGAGTAAAAGGAACTTCACCAGAGTAAAGCCAGAGTGAGAGCAGAGGAGGTACTGACCAGTTCCCAAGTCATCAGGATGATCCTCAAAAGCCCATAATCCTTAAACTTCATGAAAGCTGCTCTAAGTTGGAGGCAATAATACACAAGATTTTCTACAGAAAAAAAAGATTTTTATATTAAAAACAAAAAAACCAACCCAAAACAGAAATAGAGCCCTTTCCTGGGGGAAAGGAAGGCTTTTCTCCAGGAAAGAGCTCACACATTGGCTAATTTGACACTTGTAACATCTTTAGCCAGTTGATTCCCCCTGTGCACTGTGCTCCAAGGTAAGGAGCCTGGTTTAATCTGCCTCTTCCTCCCCTTACAGCTGAAAAACTTGAGAGGGGGGCATTCTTTTCGAAGAGACATACAACACAAAAAAAAAAAAAAGGCCATTTCCTCTTTTTTGGCTGAAAACACTGGTAGTCAGATAACACTGCAACATATCCAGGTCTCCACCAAACTGTGAATCAATCCTTTCAACAAGGGTTCCTCCAACAGGAAGCCTGATGCTTCCTGCAATGCAGGTTAAGACTGTGGGAAACAGCTACCAAGTAGAGCTGGACAAAAAAAAAAAAAAGGATAATTTTCAATTGGAAAATAATACTGGACTAAATGTTGCCCAACGTGATGTTGGACACCGGGGGCCTCCAAATAAGTTTAAGTGACTAAACAGAAGAGAAAACCTTTGTTAGTCCATCTCATAGACAAAAGATGCATCTCAACCCTTCCTAAACAGTAACCCACACATGAGAGTGGAGGAAATCAGATTTACATGGTCTATTTGCTTATTTTTCAGTCAACTAACAAATCATTTTATTTCTAAAAAAGCAAATGGTTACTAATAAATGAATGTGGTCTTTGATTACAGTCTTTAATAGATGAACTTAAGTTTTTCTGCCGTTAGCTGGATTGTGAATGATATTCCTGGAAAAAGCTAAAAACAGGCTGGAAGAAGAATCAAACAAAGCACCCCCCTGGCATTTGCTGTAGGAGAAACAGGTGTTGCTTCCTGATACTTCAGGCTAAATATAAGTAGGATGGTTTTTGACCTTAATTATTCAGATACCTTGATCTTACTGTATCTTCCTAGTAAAGACATAGTTTCAGGTGTGCAGGCAGATGACCATGGTTGGGGGAGGTCTTCAGAGAGTTGATTTCTTTTAGACAAGTTCACAGAAGTGAATGGGATTTCTAAAAAGCCACCCTGCAGACTTCGCCATTTTCTTTGGTAACATGTAAGGTAGGCTTACTGTTGTCTCACATCAGTTACCTAAAATGCAGGCACGCAGTCTTAGCCTGCGACACAAGTTCCCCCTTGAGTCAAAAGATAAAAATGGTCACCTCCAGGTAGGAGGCTCAACATCTCCTTCCTAAATGAGGCACCCCTGGAGATACTGCTCCTTTGGATAGCTAGGAGACCAGACACCAGAATAAACACTTAAGGTGAAGGGAATGGACATTACCCCTTAAAGCCCTGAAAGCAGAGTGCTTCAAAACCTCTGGTCTGCTATGCTGTTGCTTATCCAGGACCTGAGCTCCTCCAGAAACCATGTCCTGGCTGCAGTGACAGCCAAGTCAACGCATGGTGGGGTCATTGATCTTTGGTACACGTTCTCCTTTTACGCAGCCACTCACAAATTTTGTGCCAGTCTTGACTATCCTTATTAGCATTAATGGCAGGGAAAAGAAAGTAGCATGATTTGGTACTCACTGGGAACATCTTACTTACTGTTATGATGTGGTTTACTGTCGGGAAGGGGTTGCCCTTGGTTGAAGCTTCTGTAGGAACAGCATCCAGGGCATCGGGTTCTGAAACGAGGGAGGCCTTTAAAAACAAAGCAGCAGAAATGCATATTTTTATTCTGAATGGTGTTTAAGAAGAGCAATTCCCTCCCTCTCAGGTTAATAAATACAAATCCCTGGCACTATTGTTATAGATACGGTTGCACAGTGAAAACAAATAAGATTGCAGTTCTTGCTGTTCCTCATTTTTTATGAGCACGCTGTATAACTGAACTGCTGAAATGGGCAGCTCGAGAAGAAGAATCTGTAACACATGGTATCAAGAGAAAAACGCTGGTTATTTGTACCCAGATTAGTCCTGTGGTCAAAGCGTTAGGGCTCCTCTAGCACACGTGAATGCATTCATCCCTTCTCCTCTCCCACACATACTAGAAACAGAGATTTTTTTTTTTGCTACGTTCTCCAAATAGGTGAATGACTCTGCCATCTTGTGGGAGACAGAGAAATCATAACTCTTTCTAGGACAACAGCAGCAGGACAGAACAGTATGGAACAGAAATTTCTTCACTTTTTCACTTGTTTCACTGTTCATTAAATGAATGGACATTAGTAGTTAGCATGTTACAAAGAGCCCCAAAACTAGGAACTCATAGAAAAACCCGAGCAAAGTGGCTGGCTTCTAAGACACTGAACTCTACTCAGAAGTTAAAGGTACAACAACTAAAAATCCTGATTTTTTTTCCTCCTAATGGTCTGGTAATGTGAAATATGGAAAGAATTATTCAAATTCTCTCATGTCTGTTAAAATACAAAAATTAGGTAAGGATAATCCTTTCATAAAAGAAAAAAGGTAGAATGATACAGAATTTTGTCCATGATTAACCCTGTAAAAAGCATTACATTACACTAACTTCCATATGTGGATTGTGGAACACAATCCTCTATTAATAAAGTCTATAGCATAGTTTTACAAAATTATGGATTTAAAAAAATTGGATTTTTTTACAATTAAATTTGTCTTTGGCTGATACAGATGGCATCCTTATTCTGGGCAATTCAATAGACATACAATATTGCTTGCTCTATTCTACCTGAATTCAGAAAGGAGTATGTTGGAATAAAACCCATTAATTTAAGCAAGTATAAATGACAGTTGAAGAGAAAAAGAGATGAAAAAAATTGTGTACCAGCAAATGAATTTTGCAGACTCTCCTCACATTCTACCTTTCTCAGCAGGTAGAGAACAAATGGTCAAAAATATATAAAACTTTACGTGATCATCACTGCTCTCAGGAACCTCTGAAGCTCAACAGAGTGGCTTCTGCTGGGAAAGACAGGGCACAGTGGACATTTACCCCTTGGCCCTGTAAAGTGTCCATCAGGGGAGTGACTTTGAGCTGTTCTCTCCCAACCAAAAATTACCTCAGAGAAACAAGCTCATCTTGTTTATATTTCTTTGTAACATCTGCAATGAACTCATCTAGTAAATCTAATAAAATGTCATAAGAAAGCTTCTTGGACCACATACAACTGCATTTGTGCTTACATAACTGCTTACTAAGACCATTATTTTCCTTTCCATTTAAGTGGAATACTATTTCATTAAGCACTTTGAACACAAAGATCTGAAAAACAGAATATAATGATAAGAATAATATATAATAAGAAGGAATACAGCAATTTAATGTCATTATAGTTTGTTTATAATATAGTTTGGGAAGTCTCTAAAAAGCTACAGCAAGCCTAGATCTAGATCTCAAATTCCCCAAGTCTGAGTGCTGTGATTGAAAGATGACAAGAAGAGAACATGCTTTCCGTTGACAAACAACGCGTCTACCTCGGCCACTCTGTCTCCTGCTTGTACCCCAGCCAAGTCTGCTGGACCATCTTTCGGCAGCCGTGCAAGCACGATCCCCTGGTAACACAAAAGACAGGTTTCAGACCTGACACAGTTTCTTCCATTGTTCTTAGATGCAAAAAGCAAATGGGAAGTAATTAATTTTCAAGACCTGTTGTTCTGCTGCCTCTATTAAAACTCAGTGTCTTAGAACATTAGCAAGAAAAAAAAAGCCTCCATGGCTGACACATATAACAAGGGAAAAAAGTCATTCAATGTTTACACTGTGCCATGGGGGACAGACTGGAAAACAAAGATTTATTTAAATGATAATTAAGTTAGAAGATGTGAGAAATACTTCTCTCAAATCAGGTTAGCTCCTGGGAATAAGCAAATGGGATGGGAGAGGCACACGGATTGCCAAGGGAGTGACCCATGATTGAGGTAGAAAGTGGAAACCAGCCAACAGTGTTTCAGACATCAGGCTGCCTTTGGAAAATCATTGGTTTACATCAGGCTTTCTTTTGAAAATTATCCCTCCACAAACTTCTCCATCAAAATCTACTGACAGCTTCTATTTTGGGAAATAAGCTACCCATATTTCCCCTTCTTAGCTTTATTACAAAGACAGTGATGTTACATTCAGGATAACCTCAGAAAGAAAACAACAAAACACAATAGCTTCACAGAACTGCTCATCATTCTTTTTCTAACAATTATTACATAAATTTTGAGTAATGAAATGCACCTCATCATTGTCTTTACATGGAGATGAGCCCTTTCCACCAGCAATGCTAATACCAAGACTCCCCATTTGACTGCACACAGTAATGGTTATCTGGAAAAGAATTATAATGGATAAGTGGCCTGATTAATCAAAAACATTGCCTATTAATTACATGAGCAATGAAAATCTACCTCCCACTCTGAAAACCAGCAATTTGCTCCTACAGAGTTCAACCCAGAGAAAAACAGTGCTATTCTTCAACACTGGCACACACAAGACTAGTCTTCACTCTTTAATACGAATTCGTTCTCCAGGTTTTAGAGTCACGCCAAAACTGTAAAACTCTTCATGAGGCTGCTGACCAAACCAGTTGTTTCATAAAACCCAACAATTTCCTAAACATTCATGATGGCACCAATGCCAGCACACAGGAGAAGCGAAAAGCAAGTATCTTTTTATAAGTTTATTAAAAACCTTTGCTTTGGAACTTCATCTACAGTCTGATTTGCTTACTCTCAACTCCTTTGAGAACAAGTAAGTGAATTTGAGCATTATTACAGTCATTTTCTTTAAGGAGCTTTATGTTACTCTGACAAAAGATCTCCTAGTGCTTTAACCATTTACTTAAAAGTAAAAATACTCAGAAACTTTTGAAAAAGCAACATAAACTGCAATCTATCTATTCTATTCTCCTTCTGCTGGTATTGGTAAAAATTCAGTACAACTGCTCAGTACCTCAGATAATTTTTTGAATTTACATAATTTACAACAAAGGCCAAATAAAATTTGTTTCAAGATCTAAAGATAGCTTACACTGATGAATGATTCCCCCCTCAGTGGTTGGGGTTTCTTCTCTAGATATAATATGCTTGGTAGTAAATAATAATTTGCTAATAGCTAAAACAACAATCACACTAAATTTAAGGAACATCTTGCCATAGTGTAGTTGAATCTGAATGCAAAACACATTTCACCTTTATCACATTAGCAAAACACGCTTATCTTCATTGATTTGCTTCATATCTCTGAGTCAATCCAGTCTAAAATAACTTGCTATATTTTATAATTAAGAATATTTCCACACAGCTGCCTTGTGAAATGTAAGAACCATGCGCAGTTACTCTTGCATATAGAACGTTCTCATCTGAAATTCCTAGTTCAGAAAAAGGCATGGAAATACCCTGTCAGTCAAATGGAAACCACCCTGCCAAATGCAGGTTAGACTTCATGTCACCTGCATGCTTGAGACTACACAAGTCCATGATTACCAGCAGTGCTTTGGTGGCAGGTCCCAGCATGGATGCCACGTCAGGCAAGCTGCCTTTCACAGAATCACAGAATCATTAAGGTTGGAAAAGACCTCCAAGACCATCTAGTCCAACTGTTCCCCTTCCACCTATATTACTAACTAAACCATGCCCCTAAGTACCTTAGCCAATCTTTCCTTGAAGACTCTGAGGGACAGTGACTCCAACACTTCCCTGGGCAAACCATTCCAATGCCTAACCACTCCTTCTGAGAAGAAATTTCTCCTAATTTCTAACCTGAACCTCCCCTGGCACAACTTGCGGCCATCCCCTCTTGTCCTATTGTTACTAATCTGCGAGAAGAGGCTGACCTCCTAGTACCACATCTCACAACCCCAGGGGTGCAGCACAATTCTGCATCTCTGCTATAGCCTGAGCACAGCTGATGAGCTGTGGCTGTTTCCCCAAAGCCCCCTTCCTCCGTCCTGCCCCACAGGCAGTCAGCAGAGGGGTTATCTGTACAGGGGCACCCTTGGGAGCTAGCCCATAAGGCACATTTCCTCATGGCAAGACAGGATCTATTAGAGTTCAGAGAATAGCTTAGTCCATAAACCTCATCCCAATTCTTTCAGTTCTCTGATAAATTTTTACCACTGTTTTTCACAGGATGGAGGCTTTTTTGTGCTGTAAGGCCACGCCTCTATCCTACGTCATGGACTAAGTGAAAGCTTCAGAGTGCCCACCCACACACACTCTGGGCTTGACCTTAAAACAGTTTAAAGCTGTCTATACAAAGTGAGACAGTACCGAATGGCTACAAACCATGTTTCAGGTCTTTGTCTTCCCCCATATAAGCCAGCAGGAGCAAGGACAAACCTCAGCTTATGCTCTGTGACAGGTGAGTCTCACGGTATCTACCTTGTAACAGCTCCCTTATTTGCATCCTTTATAAACTGCCTTGCACCAGAAGCAGACTTGGACTTGCCCACGTACACGCAGAGCACCCGCCAGCGAGCCCAGCCACACAGCACTCGATACCTTCAGTGGAGGCTGCGGCACGTCCACCGCTCTCAACTCCTCCGGGAACCGGCCACTCTCGCTGCCTGCTGCCGAGACGGACGACTGCGCCTTCATGTTAGTCCCTGGCAGAGTCTTCCCTTTCACTGCTGACTTGTGCTTTTCTTGGAGACCCGTTCTGGTGTTTCTCTGATCCCTCATGCTATTGTCGGTATCAAAAAGGCTGCCGGAAAACTTGGAAACGGGTTCCTGGGGGTTAAAGATAAAGAAAGGTAAACACAGAGACAGCAAGGAGAATACCTATCTGATACCCAGACCCTGCCCGTGATAAACTGAATTTGTTCCTTCCTATCACACTGCTGTACATTAGAAATTATTACACTGAATGCCAAATTGCAACTTTTAAAGCAAATGTACGAGCATCTTTTTACCATTATTTCTCTGGGCATGGTTTTCCCACAACACAGATGGAAATGTGGGAACAGGGAGAACTTAGTTCATACAGCCTTTCTCTGGATTCACTGGCACATGCAAGCATATGCAACTCACATATACCCAAACAAATCTTGTGATGCCCTGTGAGAGCACCAAAAGGTGAGGCATCCCAAAGCCTGCCTTGAAGTCTGGCTCTAGGCCATAGCTACGCTGAGATGTAGCAAGGAAATGACAATGTCTCCCTATGCTTAGATAAACCACAGGGGCTTGAAAAGAGAAGCACACAGTTAACACACATCCACCAAGCAATTAAAGCTTCAGACAAGTTTCGCAGTTAAACACAACGATGTTTTCCAGCTTCCAGTTGTGCTGGTTTTGGCTGGGATGGAGTTAATTTGCTTCACAGTAGCTAGAATGGGGCTGTGTTTTGGGTTTGTGCTGGTCACAGTGTCAATAACCATAACTGATACAGAGATGTTTTCATTATTGCTGAGCAGTGCTTACGTAAAGCCAAGGCCTTTTCTGCTTCTCACCCCACCTGCGAGTAGGCTGGGGGTGCACAAGGAGTTGGGAGGGGACACAGCCAGGACAGCTGACCCCAAGTGACCACAGGGATATCCCATCCCATATAACATCATGCTCAGCATACACAGCTGGGCAAAGAGGGAGGAAGAAGGAACATGGCAATTTGTTTTCCCAAGTAACCATTACAGGTGATGGAGCCCTGCTTTCCTGGAGATGGCTGAACACCTACCTGCCCATGGGAAGTAGGGAAGGAATTCCTTGGTTTGCTTTGCTTGTGTGCACAGCTTTTGCTTTACCTATGAAACTGCCTTTACCTCAACCCACGAGTTTTCTCACTTTTACTCTTCTGATTCTCCCCCCTCCCCGGTCCCAGTGGGTGGGGGGTGTGAGTGAGGAGCTGTGTGGTGCTCAGCTGCCAGCTGGGGTTAAACCATGACACAGTTACGCTTGGGAAGGTGGATAAATAAAATTCAGCTGTGATGTCTGAATTCTCTTCACATTTTATGGATGCTTTATTTATATTTAGCTGGGTTTTGCTCCTTAATTTGATTGGTAAGATTGAATCAGATCTTCATATTACCATAATCCTTCCATCTTCTGTAGTCAGTAAAATGAGGCAGCAAATAAAGGTCAACCCCTTTGAAAGTAAAACTCCTAAATGTCTTCCTAAGCTTGGGAGTTTAGTACCAGAAATAAAAAGCAGCAGCATTACCATGAACAGCTGTGAAGAAACCCCACCGGACATGATTTTTCAATCTATATTAGAGCTTTCTCACAATCTCTTTTCTGGGATGGAAAGAAGCATCACCAACCCCAGGGAGAGCAAGCAAGGCATGATCGCTTCTTATTTTCACTTAAAATTAAAAGGGAATTTGTTTATCTTTAACTCACATAAAACTTTAATTATCTTTTCCTCTCTTGTGAGAGATTCCTCTATAATGGTGCCAGGCTGACTAACCCAAACACATCAGCAACGCTGCAGCACCATGGGTGACAGGGAGAGAGGCCAGGAACAAGGGCAGGGAGCAGGGTCCAAAGGAACAAACCAGCAGCAGTCAGGGGCTGGGACGGGACAGGAGGTCCTGGCAGAGGAGCAGAAGCCTCAGTTCCTCTGCAACTCCCAGCAAACACCCAGAGGAATGACTGGTAAGCAACACCCTGAAAGTCTGACAGTGAGATGACAACCTCCTCCTCCCAGGCTTAGACCAAGCCAAGGTGCTGCCCAGGTGACAGATGCCTGGTAAGTGCAAGTTAGAACAAAAGCAGCATCCAGGCTTTCACAGACATCGGCACCCTGGACGAGTGTTACCAAAAACTAAAGCTGTGCTGGAGGAGCACTGCAACCTCACCGTTCAACCATCCAGACCTTCTGAGACATTGAGCTTCAAGTGCTGCTCACAACCTTGCTTAATTGCAAGCACAGGGAAGGGATAAAGCACTGAACGTGACTCTGAACCCTCTGCACAAGCAAGGGCATGAAAGCACAGGCAGGGACACCTCCTGATAGCCCAAAAGTGCTCAGCAGCACCGCGCTTGGAGCAGGTTATAGCTTCTTGACAGACACACAACATTGTCCTTCTTGACTTCAAGGAAACTACCTACATCCTCATCAGGATCCTCCAGTTCCTCTGCTTCTTGCTCAGGACTGATCCTTCCTTCCCTCCATTTTCCATTAGCAGAGCTGAATTTGTACAGGTTACCACCATGAAAGCTTTCTTTTCCTTTCAACGAGGCCCAGCGAGAGCCCTGGGAGCTCCAGTTATGGCCACCATACAGTTTAGGAGACTTGGGAAGCCACTTAATAGAGTCCTGAGAGGAAGATGACACAAAGACAAAGAAAAAAAAAGGCAATGAATAGATTTTAAGAAAGTTGCAGAAGTTAAGCACGTGCAGAAATTATCAAGTTCTGCGAGGTATTTGAGCATCTCATACATACTGGGGTTTCCCCTGGTTACCTTGAGAAGTACCTTTAGTCCCAGAGACACATTTTGCCAGTTAACGGGCAACACCGGTGATACAAAGAGCAAGCAAAGGCTGCTGAAAACAGCGGAAGCCTTCAGGGACTTACACGAGCCTGGCAACAAGCCCACCTTAGGCATTGTAAAGAAGAATTGAATGATCAACAACAGTCTTCGATAATGTCATACTCTGTACTATGAAAAAACAAAGAAGAGCACTTAGACCTTTAGTGACCATTTTATCCCAGGGTTACAAAACCTATTGAGTCGTCTCTCCCTTCGTCACTATTTATTAAACGAAGTGTTCCGTTTATTGAACAGTTCCAATAGAAGACAGGATACCAAATTGATACTTTCATGTTTGCTGGCTTTCAAAGTAATTATGGTCCAGTTTTCACCCATTATGTATTTACATCAAAAAAAAAAACCCACCTCTCTTCTTCCTATACAAATAGTGTCAAGGTTGCCTACACAATTTCACTGAAGTTATTTTTCATGGTAATCTTTACCTTCCTTTTACACTTTATATTAAACTCGTCTTTACACTTTATTAAGGTGATACAAATTGAACTGCAGCCTGCCACCATCTTGATAGATATGTTAACACACGTGCTCCAACAAGGCAGAGGGAGGGAGGACACAAACCACTGAAAATCAGCTGCACGTGGTGACTTTCATGTTGCTTAAGCAGGTATTTGATTCAGATTTAACAATTCATTAAGGTTCTGGTTTTCCCTTTTTAATGCAAGATGCTGAAGTCCACACACACGAGAGATTTCTTGCTGTTGTCAGCACCCCAGACATCATGGCCTCTATTAGATCTAATGCTGACAAAGAGAAGGAGATAAGACACCATAGTCCACACTGGACACATGGATTCATCTTCAGCTGCTGGAGGAGCTCTCCATGGGATTCCTTATCTGCTTTTCGTTTTAGTATGGCTGAAAAGACGAGGAAAGCGACAATATAGCAGAGTCTCGTTGGAAAATACTATAGACCTTTCGGTGAGTCTTGAAAAGATCACAGCCCAAAACCAAAGGATTATTTGCATTGTACACAGGCGACAGGATAGGCCTGTATAAGGAATCTGCTGTTAAATCACATTTTGAACAGCACCAACACTCAAGGATACCACTGTTCCCTGATAAATAGCCAGGATTTCTGGTTATTCTGAACTGCATCACTCAGGACACTCGAGTCAATTGACGGTTCAGCTCAGCAGTGAACTGAATGCAAAAGCAGTACAAACAATAACGACGGTAGCAGCTCCAAAATCCCCTGGCAATTCAAAACACAAGGCAGGATATCTCCTGGCATTTCTTGATGCTTGCCTTGAATAAGATAACATACCGTACCTTAAATAGAAGGTTTGTTTCCTATGAATATTAACTAGGCGGATAGAAATTGTAATCAGATCGGGAAATAGCATATTAGCTGAAATTGTTTGCTACTGGTCTGGTTTGTGTCAGAATACCTAATGAGACTCCTCACTACATTCAGGGTATTTCCAGAGACGGTTTGAATCCCTGAAAACTTTTAAGCTCATTAGAAAGTCATAAAGCAATTTCACTCTAAAAATAAACAAAGCCACAGTGAAGCTTTTGACTTCTTCCAAGGGAACGTCTCATCCTTGTTTGACACCGATCCCTATTCTGAAACAACAGCCTCCCAAATCTAGCCCACCAAATTCTCTAAAACCAGTAAAAAGCTATTCCCTGGAGGTAACAGAAGCTGAAGAACTAACATAGCACAACAGGATAGATATCTAATTAGCTTATGCTGACAATCACTTCACCATCCTAGGCATATAATGAACTGCCATGGTAGCCTCTCGTACATATGATGTCCGACAGTAGACTATACATCCCTACACCCCTTGCAGCAGAGCCAGGACGGCAGAGCTGCAGGGCACTCCTGTCCCCTGCCTGTCTTCTCCTATGCAAGGATGCTTCTCCTCAGACTGACACACAGCTGTAAGGGAAAACCAGCATCTGTTCCACACGTCCCATCTTCTGTAAATAAGAGATTTTTGTTTTCAATTTATTCTTGATCTACAGAACGTGGAAGTAAAATAGAAACAAAACAAGAACTCTGGGTAAGAGCTGCTCACATTTTTGCTAGGTCTATGCAATACTGTGGATGAAATTATGACAGCAGTTACAAAGTTTGATTATATCAATGGCAAAAGATTGAGTAGAAAAAAAAACAAATTGCCTTTTAGCCTACACTTGCACGTGCCTGTTTGTTGTAAGCGAAACACCCTGTGGATCATGCTTTCGTGGAATAAAATGGAGAAATAAACCAATGAATTCTGCTGCTGTGAGCTTAGGCTAACACTTACTGGAAAACAAATCTTAACCCTCATTTTTTACAACTCGATCCTTTTTGATGAACAGAAAGGGTTAGGGGGTGGAAAGAAGGTATGGGCCCTAATCCAGAGCTCAGCAGCAATGTAAGGCGAGGAACAGAGAATGCCAGGGATGCTGTTGCTGGCCTGACTGACTGCCAGGCTGTTCCTGTGCCAGGCTGTTCCTATGCCCGGCTCTTCGCACCCTGTCAGACAAAGCCAAGAGCAGCCACAGCGCTAATGATACAAGTTCTTAGTGACGCCAGTCACACGCAGAGTTTGCTGTTAAGAAAGAGATGGAAGGTACAGCTCTGCTGTGCTTTGGTGCAAAGCGACCACTCAACTCTTTTTATTGGATCTTTTTACCCCCCTAACAGCCCCTCCCAGCTCTTTTTCCCCCTAAACCACCACACACATACACACAGCCCCCAGCTCATTACTCTGATGTAATAACGGGTATTAGACAGGCAAAAAGCTTACCACCCTCAGGGTGAAAATTGCCAGAACTCAAATAACACGTAGTAGAGCTGTACTCCAAAAATATCTTTACAAACCCTCCACCAATTTATTAGCTCATTTTCATTGGATTCAGTATGATAGGACAAAAGAGGCTACTGGCAAATACCCTAATAGTAACAGAAAGATCAGTTCTCCTTACAGAATTTTATAGGAAATAATTGGTCCTTTTGCTATCCAGGTGAGGTAGGAAGTTTCCTGTTGTGTTTTATACATGAGGAAGCTGAGACCCAAAAAAGATTAGAATGGTCTGTTTTAAAGTCATTAGTAGCAAATACAGAGAGATGCATGTACCTCCAGATATCATTGTGTCCAACCCCTCTGCCAAAGCAGGTTCCCTAGAACAGGTCGCACAGTAGGCATCCAGACAGGTCTTGTCCCCCAGCCTGTACTGATTCAAGCGGTTATTCCTTCCCAGGTGCAAGACTCTACACTTGCTTTTATTAAATCTCATCTGCATTCTTACTGCCCAGCTTTCCAGCCTGTCCAGGCCTCGCTGAATGGCAGCACAGTATTCACAGAATCACAGAATCATAAGGTTGGAAAAGACCTTTGAAGATCATCAAATCCAACCATTCCCATCCTAAGCTAAACCATATCCCTAAGTACCTCATCAACCCTTTTTTTGAACACATCCAGGGAAGGTGACTCAACCACCTCCCTGGGCAGCCTGTTCCAGGCCCTGACAACTCTTTCAGTAAAAGTTTTTTTCTAATGTCTAATCTAAACCTGCCCTGGCACAGCTTCATGCCATTTCCCCTTGTCCTATCTCCTGCCACTTGGCTGAAGAGACCATCACCCACGTCTCTACAACCTCCCTTCAGGTAGTTGTAGGTGGTGATAAGGTCTCCCCTCAGCCTCCTCTTCTCCAAGCTAAACAGCCCCAGCTCCCTCAGCCACTCCTCATAGGATTTGCCCTCCAGCCCTTTCACCAGCCTGGTTGCCCTTCTCTGCACTCGCTCGAGGACCTCAATGCCCTTCCTATGGTGAGGAGCCCAGAACTGCACACAATAGTCAAGGTGTGGCCTCACCGATGCTGAGTACAGGGGCACAATCACCTCCCTAGACCTACTGGCCACACTGTTTTTGATACAAGCCAGGATGCCATTGGCCTTCTTGGCCGCCTGGGCACACTGCTGGCTCAATTTCAGCCTGCAGTCAACCAATACCCCCAGGTCCTTCTCTGCCTGACAGCTCTCCAGCCACTCTCCCCCAGGCCTGTAGCGCTGCATGGGGTTGTTATGTCCCATGTGCAGCACTCTACACTTGGCCCCGTTAAACTTCATCCCACTGGTCTCAGCCCATCTGTTCAGCCTGTTCAGATCCCTCTGAAGAGCCTCCTCAGTCAGATCAACACTTCTTCCCAGTATAGTGTTGTCTGCACACTTACTGAGGGAACATTCACTCCCTTCATCGAGGTCACTGATAAAGATATTGAACAAGACTGGACCCAGGCCTGAGCCCTGGGGGACGCCACTCGTGACCGGCCTCCAGATGGATTTGGTTCCATTCACCAGCACCCTTTGGGCCCGTCCATGCAGCTGGTTTTTAACCCAGCTGAGGGTCCACCTGTCTAGGCCAGTGGCAGCCAGTTTCTCAGCCAGAATGCTGTGAGAAACCATGTCAAAGGCTTTACTGAAGTCCAGGTAGACCACATCCACAGCCTTCCCCTTGTCCATTAAGTGAGTCACCTTGTCATAGAAGGTGATCAGGTTAGTTTGACAGGATCTACCTTTTGTAAACCCATGCTGACCCATGTTGACTAGGCCTGATCCCCTGGCCATCATGCATGTGCTGCATGATAGCTCCCAAGATGACCCTCTCCATGATCTTCCCCGGGACTGAGGTCAGAATGACAGTCCTGTAGTTCCCTGGACCCTCCTTCCGGCCCTTCTTACATATGGGTACACCATATGTTCCTGTGCTGACAGAGGGGAGAAGGGGAATTCAGTCTGTGGACTTGAAGCGTCTTAGACATTTTGGACTTCCTAACACCAGTTTTGCAAATGCAGAAATGTTTTTTGGGGAAAAATACTTATTGGCCTCATCAGTTATGTTCCACGGAAATAACATTTTCATCAGCCTTCATTAGTAATACTCTTAATTGATTGGTAACCGGTAATTTTTCTACATTTTGTCAGCATCTCCTTTTTACATCCTTTCAAGATGTTTTTCACGTTTTCAGAGTTGGTCTCTTCAGAACATAAATACTCCTCTGTATCAAACCCCTGTATGTTAAGAGGACAAATTGTTCTCATAAAGTACAAGGTGTCTATTCCGATAAGATCTTGCTAATAAATCCTCTAGAGAATGAATTTCCTCCAGGCAACAAATGTGTGCAAATGCTATGTATCACCCTAAATCATTCTGGCAAATGAAAAAGCATCCAAACCAGCCTAAGATTAAACGCCAAGACACGAAAACCACCCATATTTCTGAAGCGCCGTACTAAAACCATACAGTGACAATACAAAACACCCCACTTACCGCAACAAGCTGGTCACCATCGGCAAGTAGAAGCCAGAATACTTCAAAGGTAATAGACCCGCTACTACAATTAAGCCAAAACCCCAAACACACATTCTCACCTCTTTTTCTATTTAAAAAAAGATTTGTGTAAATAGCTTTGTTAGTAAATATGGGAAATAAAATGTATTTCCTAGAATAGAAACATTCGCTTCCTTCTAAGTTCAACTACACATAACATACAGAATTCTACTAACTGAAAACTATTTCAGATTCATCCCTTTTTTAAAGCACAGAAGGCTCTCTCTAAAAGAGCTTTGTGTGATTCACATGAAATAAAAATGAAAGCTAAACAAAACACTGCCAAAAAACAAAGGCATCCTTGAATATGCTTTCAGTGTAGAAGAGGCAGCATAAAAGCTGCCTAAAGAGATTATTAAAGCAAGCCTTCCATGGGGAAGCTTTCCTAAAACTAACCACGTGACTTAGTAATTGAACATCTAAGTTTAAAACTAACTAGGCAGGGAAGATTTTTTTAAACTTCCTGACGACATCACTTTAAAAATAAATTTTAAAAATGCTGTAGGTTTTCCTAAAAGCATCCACACTATGCAAACGCTCTTTACACTTGCAGTTCTCTCCAATTTTGAATGGAGGAAAAAAAGATCTGTAGCAACATTCAAATAATCACTTTTTGTTAGTTTAGATTTTGATTTGGTGTTAAGTTGCTTGGTGGAAGTCCATGATGTTATAAACAAACTACCGAAAAATTCACTCGTGTTTATAACCATGTAGTTCACCGTTTAATCTTCCACAAATACAGGACAATCTTATTTCCTATGAATTACTTCAAAATGGCTTCATGCAGCCCATTCATTTGGGGTTTGAGTAAAACGGGCAAGTTATTTGCTGAGATGGGAGAATCAAACTGCTGACATCTGTAGTACAGTCCCATAATTTGTTTGAGTTTGCTTCAGGACCAGTAGAAGACAGTTTTAGTCCAACACAAAACGCATCTCGAAGAGTTAAGTCTTGTCTCTAGGTTATTCCGGAGACGGTTACAAAGTGAAATTCGAGGTGCTGGGGTTTGGTGGTACTCCCAAGCTATGCAAGCATCCGTGGATTTTGAGGAAAGTTGCCACAGTCGGTACCTGTTTTCTGCAGGGAACTTCGCTAATATTTTGGTATAGCTGTTAGCATGCTTCCAGCTGCACATCCAGAGGTTTCAGTCAAGACAGCATTATCCAGCAGCAGATGAGCACAAAGAGAAAAAGTGTTGAAGGTGGCATGATGTGTCAACTTCCCGGTATTAATGCCAAGAGATATTTACTAAATCCCTTCTCAAAACACCACCAAGGAGCTACAAAGTTCTTCCCACAGACAATACCGATGCTGTACTTTTCAGGAGAGGACTTCTCCTGCATAAGGAAAAGCTCTGTCTTAAGATCTCAGTGTTAATAGACCAACAGCATCAGTGTTAAGAGGTACACCTTGAGCAAGCTCCAGGCTGCCATGAACCCTTGCTCCTGAAGACAGTATAAGTCCAGCCACACACACCAAGCTCTCCAAAGCCCTCTGCTTTGGCAGAACTCACACCTGGCCATCCTGTTGCCACAAGAACCATACAACAGGAGATAAAGCACAGTGTCTCTAACATCCACCAGAAGAGGAGATGACTCCTGCAAAGCAGCTCACAAAGCTGTCCTCAAACCAGGTATCTGCCTGTCCACTTTGAAAAACCTCACATTTTTCATTCAGTTGGTTGAGTATCAATTAAATTCCTCACTTCAGAATGAGAGGCAGCCGCTGTCCCTCTGAAAATGTCACAGTTGGTTCAGGAGGAAGGGAACACTCAAAGCTTATATTGATAGCCAAGACCAGTCAGCTTTTGTCATCCTCTCTGATAGCAACCTGAGCAAGGAAGCAAACTTGTGTCTGACAGAAATTGCAGATGGGGAACACTCTCATCAAGTCAATTGAAAAACTAAAGTAATCTTATTTTCTGAAGCCAAAGAATGGCAGTGAATTCACCAGTAACAAAGGTCTCAAAATCTCTGATAAATAACATGCTTCAGTCACAGTGGGAGGGAGCCATTTACAGGGAATGAGGATAGGATCAACCAGTGCACTAAAGAATGTAATTTTAAAAATTTGAATTCCTGGTATCACTATTCTCCTCAAAAGCTGAATTTGTGAGCAGCAAGTAGTTAAAACCTGTGAAGTAGCTAATCAGTTAAAAATGGTTCCCCCAGCACTAGGACAATACTAGTATCAGACAAGAAGTGGCTGATCAGCTGGTCCTGGACACAAGTTATTTGCTGGAAAGGACAGTGGCATGCAAGTTCCCAGTAGGCCCTTTCCCACTATACACTGATTATCATAAATGTAGAGTGTAAGCCAGAAAAATAATCTCAACACATAAATTATACGGAAGCTTTGGAAAAGGCCTGGAACAACACACATGGGATGGAAAAATCTGTTTGTATGCTAACTGCACAAACAATGATATCAAGAGGGTTCCTTCCCTCCCCCCCCCCATTCTTGTAAGAGTGCAGAATTGTGACTTTCAATAAAGAGAACTTGTGTGCAGGAACTGACAGGTTAATATTAAATCCACTCCACCCCTACGGTCAATTGGCTTTCCTTGGTTACCTGTTTACAGCTAATAAAGCAGCGTGCAAATTTTGTAGTGTTTCTCTCCTTGAGTTAAACCTGCCTCCCAGGAGACTTACACAGCAATTGGAAAAAAGTAGAGGTTTGAGGGGGGAACAACACACACACTTATGCTTTACAAAATTATATTCATTACTCAGGCTCCTCAAAGCATTGGCAAGAGAAAAGAGCCAAACGGAGCCTGGGAAGGGAGGGCTCATGTTTTCAAGGTCACGTTGCTTCAGCATAACAATCAGCAGTAGCTTTTTTGGGTGATAAAATACAGTTAAAACTGCCTGGAACTTTATCGACCCTGTTGGGAGGACAAGTGTACCTAACCCACTTTATAAAATGGGACACATATGGACCATTTGTGAGACTAGAGGGACTGCTGGGGTCTAGGCTGCCGGAGGCTTGATGAGGTGGAATGACATGCAAGTCACTCCTGCCTGATAAAGCTGCCGTGAACCAGACTTTCCGTACTCTGGGGTAAGGGTAGCCACTTGTCACTGCTCGCAGAGGAACTATCCAAGCCCTGAACACAAATGACAGTTCAACTGTTATTATTCCATACTACCAGCTGCTGTTGTCATACCTGGAGGTTTTAGTAGCCTGGAAAAACGCACTCCTTGCCCTACACTAATTTGTACACAGGGCTGCACTGCCTGCCACAGAGCACAACCGTGAACTGCCTCACCCCAAGAGCATAAGCAAAAGACATAAATGAGACCTAGCACCACGTGGCGTGAGGGCTGACTGAAAAATACACCTCCTCTTTCTGATGTCCCCAGGTGCTCACTGAGAAAAAAAACGTAACAGGGATCCAGACTTTCATTATACAGAGATTCATGAGGTGAAGACAGATGGCATGCAGTGAAAAGCAAGGAACACTGATGTGCTCCTTTGGGGATAGCGGCAGGGCAGTCTGATGATGAACTTCAGATCGACTCTTTTCCAAGCTCAACTTAGTTTCTTTTACAAATGAATGGAGGCAAATACCTTCAATAAGCAATTCATATGACATTTCTTTGGCCAAGGTGCCCACCAGGAGACAATACTAGCCAGTCCAGGCTCTAAGAATGGAAAGCGTCCCAAATGAAGGCATGGAGCCTGGATCATTCACTTCTCTGTAGCCAGAGAAACCAAACCAAATTTTCATCCCGCTATTAAAAGTACAAAGGTGATCGCTGAGCAGTTACTCCATGTCAAAGCCAAGGCAGCAAGTAGTGTCTGCCTTCCAGCTAGTTTTCAGGCTGCGGTGCAGTCTCTACAAGCCTGCTGGAGCATACAGAAAGCAAATGCCAAGCACCAAAGCACCTATCACAGAGCTTTAACAAGATTTATGTCTTGTTCTGACCTCAGCAGGAGGGAATAAGGGCACACAAGCAGTTAATTATTTTCAATTGGTGGCATGTTAGGCAAGGCCCAAAGCCAGGCTTTAAACATTCACTTCAGCAAGCTGAGGGAGCTCTGCCCCTTACAACTGGAGCAGATACTAAAAACAAAACAAACCGCAGCCTCCAAATGAAAATCTGTCCATGGAGCACAGAGTCCTGTTGCCTTTGGCTTTGCTCTGTCTTTTTTAGGAACTCATTTTCATCTCAAGGTTTACTTGGACTCTGGGCACAGTTTCCTACATTTTTAAACTTTTGCTGTGTCAATCTCAGTAAGTACTTTAAAAAGAAAATTCTACCAAAGGTTGGACTCAATAGCATCAAAACCCCTCATTTTCTTACTGTTTTAAGAGCAGCTTACCAAGAATGACAGGCAGAGCTCTGCCCTGGGAAGAATGAAACCACCCTACCCAAACTAACCTAACACCTCCAGGAAGCTAGAGGACTGTTTGCAAGGGCATGCAGTGATAGGACAAGGGATGATGGATTTAAACTTAGAGTAGATTTAGATATTAACAACAAACAGGGTGAGGCCCTGGCACAGGTTGCCCAGAGAAGCTGTGACTGCCCCCCCCCCCCGCCCCGGAAGTGTTCAAGGCCAGGCTGGATGGGGCTTTGGACAACCTGGTCTAATGGAGGGTGTCCCTGCCCACAGCAGGGATGGTTTGAAATAGATGAATCTTCCTCCCAACCCAACCCAACCCAACCCGTTCTGTGATTATATCAACCTCCAGCAACCTCTGCAAAGAGACGATGCATGAAAGTTTAAATAAGGAATCTTAGGGATGAGAAGAAATCGTAAGAATGAATGTATTTTGCCAAGTTATAATTTAATATTTGGAGATGGTTTGCCATACCTACTTGTCCGACATCAAAAAGAAAGCAGTGCCTTTTGGAAAAGCTTCAAATCAAAATTTTTAAAAAGTCAAACTACAAACAACTATCAAATATCACAGTTATTAATCTTAATACGGGACTTGTTATGACTTCCCAGATCTCCTCCTTTCTGATGTTCTCCTAGAAGCCCTCAAACCACCTATGCTTACTTGAAGCAATGTTCAGCAGAAGAAGGGACATGGTTAGCTATAGACAATGCATCAGGTCTTTCATTTTGTTCAAAGTTGGGTTCACTACATTAGCTCATCACAGAATCACTGAATCGTAGGGGTTGGAAGGGACCTCAAGAGATCATCGAGTCCAACCTCCCTGCTAAATACATTAAACCTTTGCTCTGAACTCAAGACTCCTCATGTCCCTGAACGGAATGATTAGTGAATTTTGTTAATTTATGGCACATTAAGGACCCCAGAGTCATCAAAACCATTCTTGATCAGCCTTTTGCAAAATGGTTATTTACTGAATTCAGCTCAGTTAATACTTACCTCTATAAACAAACCAGAACCCACAGATTTAACAAGACCTTGAAATCCCCACTGGACCACTGGAAGTGCAACACAGTAACAATGATAGTAAATTCCAGTATTAATTCATACATACTTTAATTACTATTTTAATGATACAATAAATCTACTGAAGCTTTTAAAGATTATATTTTTATTATGGTTTTATATATTTATATAAAACCACCAAAGCACTTTAAAGGATCATGCTTTCTTGTGTAATACATAAAACTAGCTTCATACCGTGCTTCTGAAAGCCTACCGTGCTGCTTTTCAAGTTATTTTACAGATGGCACATTTTAAAAATAAAATTAAAAATAAAAATTAAAATTAAAAAAAAAATCAAAACAAAACCCCACAAGGGAAGCAGGAATTTCTAGTGACTGCACTGCAACATGGCATCCAAAACAAGATGTTTCATTACAACTAAGTTAAAGTGTGAGTGCATTATGTACGAACAATAGCAGTTTGGTCATTTTAAATCTCAATTCTGTTCACAACAAAACTAACATTTGTGCTTCACAACCTAAGACCCCATGATATAAACATATGTTTTCTGCTGTAAAAATCCCAACAGATTATTGTCCAAAAGGAAAAACGCATCTAAAACAGAAGACCAAGTTTAAATCTATTCACTCTCCTCAAGAATTGTTATATTTAAGACTAATATGACATACACGACACAGTAAGGCACAATGGGTGGTACAAACAAATGAATACAGTTGTCCATGAAAGTTGTTCTCATCCACAAATACTAAAATATGTACCGCTCAAGATAAATTTTCTCTTAAAAATGAAATACATCATTCTGTTATGAAAGTCCTATACAAAAATTTAAAATTTACACCATCTGAGCTGCCAAAAAAATAAAAAAAGTGTTATCAATTTTCCACAAAACTATATTTCTCACCAGCACATCCAGCCACTGGGGAAAAAAGATATCCCAGCACTCTGGAAAAGAAAAGCATTATTTCCCCTGTGTTTAAGACAAAAATATTGTATTCTGCATACAGTAGTGTATTATAAAAGCCTAGCACTATTAAAATTACAATATTGATTTGGAAATTATTGGTTGACTGCCTGGATGAAATAAGGCACTTTCTTCCAGTGGGCAGCACTTTTCACATATATGGAGATGATGAATCAGGTTCTGGTTAAAAACAAAAAGGGGCTCAGTGAGGTCCCAGAAGATGACAGGAACATTTCAACAGCAGGGGAAGACACAGGAGGTAAAACCTGGAGATGAAACTCTACACAGAAGTGGTCACTCTGTCAATGGCATTATTGACCTCGTTTTTGTTTGAATCCAGTCCTTTAGCAGCATTCATATCATTCCGTAAATTCTCCACTGTCTTTTTCATGTTCTTTAATTCTCCAGGGTGTGGAGTGGCTCGCCTTAGAAGTGTCCTCTAAAAATAAACAGTGCAATAAGAGGTTTTGCCTTCGTCTCTTTGAAAAACAACACACACTTTCAAGGCTTTAATATTCACATACCAAATATTAGGTATTGATTTTTTTACTGTTTTCCCCCCTTTTCAAACTATGATGCTCTAAGTTGAACACTATTTTCATAGCTGCTTGTTTATCAAGACAGTGAAAGAGGTTTCAACAACTGTCTAGGAGCAAAATTTTTCCCTCTCTCAACCTACTAATCTGAAAGCCACTCAAGTGAAGTACAATTACAAGTTATGCAGTGAAGATTCTTTCATCAATATTGGGATGATTTTTTTTCCCCCTAAAAACCATCCAAGTGATTTAAGATCACATTTCAAACAAAAAACATTCAGCTGGTTTAGAAAGAGTCCCAAAAGATCTCTTCAAAGTGAAAATACATGTTTATGTAGAGCTCTGTATGCCTTCCAGCCACACAGTTTGGTTCTCAAAGTCAATTGAGAACAAATATCTTGAAAGGAAGAAGAATTTATGAAAACCCCACTTAGCATCCAGGTTAGAGACAAAGAGAGCACTGTAATTGCACACATATAAACATGCAATTACTTTTCACTGGTATACACGTGTACTGTGCAGATTACAGCAGAACTGATGTCCCATAAATGGGTGCATTGCTTTGGAAATCTGCCCTTCCTCCTATCCAGTAGGACCATAAAACTCCCCTAAAAAGGTTCTTGTCTCAAGTCCAGCTGTAATACCATGACTGAAAACAGTTCTCATTAACACCTGAGCCCTTGTTATTATATGGACATTCTCAGGTTGGCACAGTTATTAAGAAGCATCATTCTGAACTTCCTTATCAGTCTCCGAACCACGTGCATCAGAGACATTTAGCTTCTGCTGCTTTGGATTAAGTAACCACCTTACTTTAAAACTTAAATAAACATTCCTCTACTAAGAATTTTTACAGTCACTTTTTAAAATAAGACCATGTTTCTAGGGTCCTACAATCCAGACAGTGCCCTGAAGCATCTCAAGCTGAGCTCTAATGAGGACCACCAGCAAGTTTTTAGAACATCAGAGAAGCACACTGAAAATCTGATTGAAGCAGTGTTAATCTTCACAAAGAGTTTAAATTGTTAATGAAAGTTATTAAAGCTAAGGATCACATTACATTTTGATCTTCCGAACGTGCAGAGTCCAACTTAATGGAGAGGTCTTATAAGTACAGTGACAGATGTTCCCACATCCTTTGTTTAAGTGGGAAACTAATGAGCAACATTCTTGCTCTTTATGGACACTACGGTTGTTGCAATGCAAATGGTGGGGGGAAAAAAAAAGGAAGAGAGAGAGAGAGAGAGAGAGAAGATTGGAACTATAAATTAGAGACACAAACAATGGCAAGCTTAATGGAGACACATGCCAGAGTGGTAGAATCCTAAGTTAGACCCTCTATACTTTCAGGCAGCAAAGCTTCACAGATGCAGAGAAAGATCCTATCTTGTTTCTGGAAAGAAAATATCCTGAGTAGATACAGGAAAACAAAATAAAACAAAGACTGTCTTGCATCAGAACATAAAAGTTATATTCAAAGCAGAAAAAGGAAGAGGTAAAAAAAGAAAAGAAAAAAGGCATTTTAAGTCAATATGAAAAGTTTCAGCAATCAGCATGAACAGTTTCTGCTACAAACAGGCAAAAGCACGTGGTCACAGCTGAAATATTTACAGCAAAAAGCTCAGAAATTTTTATACTTTTGCACTGAAGTCACAGTATCTGCAGGCATCCAAATGCTTGGAAAACATACCATTTCGTTATCCTCTTCATCTTTTTCATCTTCTAAGAAGCGAATTGCACTGACTCTATTCACTGCCCGCTCATTCCATGTTTCATCTGACATTTCATTTACCAAACTCTCCAGTGCACCACATCGTGGTAGGTTATCTGCCAGAACAGCAAAACATAACTAGAGATCCACAGCAGGCCTAAAACACCAACATGCTCTACTGTTAATAACCACGATATCCAACCAATCACTCATCCAGGATTTACAATTGACTTTTTTTTTTGACAGAAAACAGATCTTGCATTATTTTTCTGTTATCAAGTACACACCATAAACAGTTTCTGTGTACATGAGAAACTTCTGCACTTGCACTGTTTCAGGCTTGTGGCAGTTTTAGAACACAGATTATATAATTTAATATACTTGCCACTACACATGCTTTTCTTCTGCATCAGGGCTGCCACCTGACATTAGGCAGTTCCATTCCATAACACAGGATTGTTGCTTTTACTGACCTCATTCTTTTATTCAGTATTGCTAGGCAAACATGCCTAACAATCTTCATTTCAAACCTTCTATTCTTGGAGCCATGAGATTCATTTGGAGAGGAAGAAATCTGATTTCTAGTGGTGAGGCCTTCAGAGAAAGTTAGCCTGACTCAGTTGCTCTTCTTGAGCTACCTTAGTCTTCTCTAAATCTAAAGGAGCTAATTCACTTATTTATTTTAATTTTTAGTGCAATTTGCATTCTTAAAATTCAGAAGCTGACACACCAGAGCCATTTCTACACTTCTTCTGCTTTTATGGTTCCTATTTGCTCCAGCTGAAAGAGTGGAATTAATCTAGGTAAGTTTGGGTCACTACAATACAGATATCTGCAGCTGAACTTTTCTCCTCTGGCACCATTTGTACTCAATGAACAAGAGTCCACATGGTTTCTTTTAAAAGTCTATTCTTGAATGGGATAAATTACTCTGCAATATTTACAGCAAGAGTTTAAGTATTAGCTCAGATGAATCCTCTTGAATGTTCAGACATCAGTATAAAAGCTCAAGGTAGAAGTTATTGGAGCAGCAACCCAGCCAACACAGAAAAAGAGTTGATGGTTCCACTTGACTCAGAGGCAAGTTGCAGAACAAAAGGTAAAAGTACCTTATATTGCCATTCTACACTTTTGAAGAATAAAATAAAATTATTTTACAGTATTTTTGTTTCAAAGAAAATTAGCTTGTTAAAAACTAAAATGTCTACTGCTTACTACTGGCTATGCAATTATTCATCCGGTAAAAAGACTGTAGTAGGATAGCCACCAATTTTCAATAATTATATAGGTATTTAAGGAGTATAATCAACGTACACAAGTATGGACACCATTGCTTGCGGAATGGCAAGCATCAGAATAATTATATGATTCAGTTTTCTTCTTCTTCCAGGTCTGTATTTTATTTACTGCAGCTGGTGTCATTGTATTTTCAATAACACTCAGAGCCATGTTATCAAAAAATAGTATGAATATTAAAAATATTAAAAAAAAACAAAGTTTAAAAGTGAAAATCAAATTAGAACTTCGCTCATTAGAGATTATGCATGTATTTCAAAAAGCCTGTTTTGCAAATCTTTATGGAACAGGCAACACAGTAACCAAAGAAGTACTTCTGTACGTAATGAAAAGCTGACTCCAGGCACTTACCTTGGCAACCAGGCTCAGAAGGCATTTGAGGAAGCAATACGCAAGTTAAAATCTTTTCTCCTGTTTCAGGGTCTGTGTCAGTCTGAAACGTCAGCAAAGGTTGGGACTGGTTATCAGACAACCACAAAGCCTTCAGCTTTAACGTAGTCAGCGAGAGGGGGAGATACGTCAGCCTAGTTCAAAAGAGAAAAGTAAAATAGTCAGGGCAATCTCTAGGAGTGTTAATACGTGGTCATGAAGTCAATTCTGGAATAAACAGGATTGAGATTCGTGCCTCTAATAGACAGCATTGCAGTAGTCATCAAATCCAACTACCCCTTTCTTTTAAAAAGAATCTGCAGCTTTACTTTATACCATAATTCTCTGTAGCTGTGAATAACAGATAACAATGCTGAGCTCTTTCTAGTGCAATAAAAGGCCCTGGATGGCAGTCAGCTGCTTCTGATCTGGAGCTTTATGTATACACAATTGCCAGAACACAAATATCACAGTGCCTATGAGACAAGCACATTGCATAGGCGAGATGTCATTTGCTTTTCCCCTTAGTCTTTTTTCTTCCCCACCCCACCCTCCTCATTTAACCTTCTCCTAAGCAACTGAACTAAGTTGCTGGTTTATGCTTCAATCCACTTGCTTTTGCGCTTTGCAGTCTGAAGCACACCAACGGAGAGTCACGAGAAGCCACAAGGTCAAAGCGGCATTATCTGTTACGTGCACTCTGTCTCTAAGACACTCGCTGTTGGTGTCACCTGGCGCTAAGGCTGGCAGTTTCAGCAGAAGCTCTACCACACTGCCTAGACTCTCAGTTTTAATTAAAAAATACACAAATCCAGAGATGTATGTATGTTGTTTCTTTTCAATCCTATCTTTTCCTCACAGTCAAAGGAATCTAGAAAACACACTCAAGTCAACACACAGGTTACGCTACTTTGGGCCATGGGGGAAGACCATTGACCATTTCAACAGTAACAGCAACACAAAAGGTTTGGGTTTTTTTTTGTTACATCATCTTAGATGTAGTAACTTTTGTTGTTAGAAAAAAATTAAGTAAATCCAGGCAAAGAACATGACAATACAAGAATCTCGTACCTGTTTCCAGCAACATCCAGGACATGAAGTTCAGTGGCTTGTGAAATTTCAGAGGGAATTCGAGATAATCTGTTGTCACGTACAGAAAAGACGTTAAGACTGCAGCACCCCCCAATCTATATTAGAAGGGGAAAAAAAAAAAAAAAAGAAAAAAAAAAGTCTGGTTTTGTTGCAGTACAATAGTATAAAGAAAGGCATGCAGTACGGGTCACATAATATGTCATAGCACATTCAAGTTGCAATGCCTGCCAGGCACTTCACCCCGAGGTACAGACTGAAAACAAGTGTTAGCTTACAAGAAGTCTGACCTGAAGCAAGTCTGTAGCAGCAGTTTCTTGAACATGTGTACCTGTGAATAACCTGTATCTTTACAAACAGGTCAGGTTCTACCTACATTCTAGAGCCTTTCACACCAGGAAGGGATCATTAACCAGATACCACTTTGTAGACAGCCCTCACAAAATATACTGGCTTTAACTTTCAACTTTTTCTAGTTGAAAGTCTAGTTTCTATGTTTTATATTTAATTCTCTCTTTCCACACAGTAACTTTAGATACAAGCAAGTGCAATGGGCTTTAGGCAAGGCAGAGTGCAAAATAAACCAATCAACTCCCAACATTTATTGAGTCCACGAGTAATGAAGAGTTTACAAGAACCTAAAGACTTTATGAGTAACATCTTTGATGCCCTGTTTTATTAGAAGCATCCAATTTCAAGATGATTGCCATGTGAACTGGACAACCTAATCTAACATCTTCTGTCTACCAATTTATCCAAACATAAGCATCTGCATTCCCAAGGTAAATTACTGGTGCAAAAGATGGTATTTTTCAGTTTTACCCAGAAAATATCTACATTTTGCATCAAGGGTACCTGTTTTCAGAAAAATAAACCCTCTATATTTGATTAAAAAAATACTCTCGTTCCACCTTTTTGTTCCAGATGGCAATTAATGCTGCTATAAAGACCGAGATTATGTGTTTTAGCAAGTGGAAAGCTGTTTCAAGCACTCTTTGTTCTCATTCACAAAGGAAACTTACCTTTGTTTGCTTATCATACAGAGCTTCAAAAAGCACTGCTGTTTGTTTGCCAGTTCCAAAACTCACCATGACAAAGGAAAAAAGAAATAAGCTTGTTCCCTTACTCCAAGTATAAGAAGTGAAATATCCCAACACCCTTTAAGGCTTTCAAGTTAAGCAGACTTAGAACCTAACTATATACAGAAAATCTTGTGAAAGATCTGTGTTTAAAAATTAGAGGACTTCTACAGTTGCACACATATAAGAAGGTTCTTCTGTCACAATATAGCAAACGTATCACTACACCTTGGTCAGGACTCCCCAAATCTAAATTGAAATTATTTATGTGTTCTACCTGCCAAATCTGCCTTTGCAAAATCCACAATTTAGTCCACACCCAACTTTGAGATTACTGACAAATACCACAAAAGATTTTCCACTAGTCAAACTGTTGTCAATTTAACCTATGCTATTTACCAAAGAACAAAAACAATTAAAAGGATGCGACTGTGACTTAGACAATAAAACAAATGGAGCATTTATACCCTACTCACCTTCCTTTGTATTAGCTGCTCAAGGCTTCTGATTCACAAGCTACTTACAACGCAAAGTTACACCACAACACTTTCCTAACTAAACAAAATCTGGGGTGGTTTCCCTTAAATCATTGCACTCTAAAATGCAGCTATTTCACAAGAGTATAGGCTTTCCCAGCCCTGCACGGGCCTAGGAGCAGCAATCTCGATAGCCATTTTAGCTTGTGAATCAAAGCCCTAAAGAACCAGCCCTCAAACAGTGAGCAAACACATCTTGCTGCAGTAATTCTGCTATTGACTTTAAAGCATGTATTGATTCTTAACTAATGTGCCTTGACACATTCACAGAATACAGTGCCATGTAGGAAAAAAATAAATATATAGATACACACACACACATACATACTAAGTGTCTAAATTGGTGTATCTAACATGAGGAGCTGTGAAAAGCAAGAGATACAATTAGTGAATGTTGATGAGCTGGCAAGTGATGCCCTGGCCGTACACAGAGTGTTTGCTTTCCCATGAATGAACGTTGCGCTACTCAGTCTTGGAGCATGGAGATCCAAACAGTTGAGCCAAACAAAGTCAAGCCATGCAGCCCTGATGAGACCAAAACGTCTGTACTTGTGACAATGGAAAAACGCAGCAGTGGAACCAGCCGGCCTGCATCGACATGCACTTAAAGCAGTTTAATGAAAGGTAACAGGAGACCATGGACTGAGTAATACTTACAGGGTTATCAATTTACCTGACCCATAATTTTCCAAGCGGCTAACAATTAAGAAAATACAAGAGATGTTCAATTCATTTTTTTTTAAATCCATACTGGACAAGAGCATGCCAACAAATGGAGACACAACATACATTCTTCTACTGCCAAAGAGGGTTAGAACTCCTAAGCTATTTTAACCTCAGTTATTTTAACTTTGCTCTATCAGCGAATAGGCAATTGTTCAAAGGTTTTGTTTCCATCCAAGGTAGTGAAGACCTTTTTTCAATAGGGTAGTGAGAGGGGAAGAAGATACTGATTATTTTTTTTTAATGAAACTGTTTTCAGAAAACACAGGAAGCATCTAACAAGCAGCATCAGGTGAGATATCACAGAGAAGGAAGACAAGCTGACAGTTAAAAAAAACCACAAAACTTTGTCATTTCAGAAAAGATGGCACCCATCCAGCAGTACAGAAAGACATCAGGTCCAACACTTGAAACCTAAACACGAAGTGATACCACTGAGGCAAAGTGCACACACTAAATGGCATGCTGAAAGGAACTGTGACCACCATGAAGTAACATGGCATCAGAACACCGCCGGTTTGGCTGAGAGTCACTAGCTGACAAAGAGCCATGCTTTCCAAGGGTTTGATCACATGCTTACAACAGACTTTGCCAAACCACCAAATAGGCACTAAGTACACAGTTGAGACCACAAGCCCATTGAACAGTTAAGCACACAGTTCATCTCAAGCAGAGACTTCAATTAATGGGGACAAGTATGTGCTTAGTTCTAGGCACATGAGTAACTGTTCCAAAGACTGAAGGTTTAAAGAAGTCCTCGCATTCTTCTGTAGTGAGCTAGACATCAGGAAAAGGTCTCAAATGAGTTGTCCAGTCTAAGTCACGCTCCTGAGAATTATTTCATTCTAGAATCTTTAACTTGTCTCATTCCCACCATCTCCAAAGAGCAGTCAGCCCAGATAAAAAAATAAAACCAAAACCACAAAAACAAGACCCACACATCAGTCAGGGAGAAAATGATCACAACTATAAAGTGTTAATTCTGAGATCAATGATTTTACAGTACTGCAGAGTCTGAACAAAACTGCGTAATCGCAACCAGGTGGACCTTCTTCAAAGAATGACCAACATTCGGACCCCTCTGAGCTCCCACAAAACTCTAAGATCATGGAGGATTTTTTTTTTTTTTGCTCTTCTATCTCACTCTAAGGCTCATCTTCCTAACAGCTTCCTTGTTCAGGAAAAGCAGTAAGGCTTGGGCATACATAGAGAGGATGTCAGCCCGGCTGCTGGAACTCCTCTTTACATCCTGATCATGACCAGCGCTCACCACTTCAGCCTCCTGCTTTTTTTGATATCCACATACCCACTGCCAGTCCATCCTAAATAATCCTCCAGAACTGTAAATCTTACCATATCACTTCTCTGCCAATGCTCCTGCTGATTCCTCTACTGTCTGACTGTTGTTCTGACACCTTTATCAATTATATATTTTTTGATCACCTGACTTGATGGTTGCCATTTGTTTTTTCTTGCTGATGACACCTTTGAGGTTTTCTGTAGGTAAACCCAAGAGGAGTGTGCAGAGTCATCCTCTTTTCCCATTTAGATCCCTCCCAAAAATTCCCATTTCCTTGTTCCCTTGAGCCCAGCCATCAGTTACAGTCATCACCACCAAAGAGCAAATTTCACAGAATCACACACTGGTTTGGGTTGGAAGGAACCTCAAAGATCATCTAGTTCCAACTCCCCTGCCATCAATTTCACTGATTACAATGGTACATCCTTAGTGCTTTCAAGTCAAACCATAGATTAAAAATGGGAAACTTAGAACACCTTCAAGTTATTTCAGTTGAATAACACCTTTTGATTGCAGCACCTGGCAACTGCTCAAAAGCTATGAAACATTCTGCTGTCCTTTACCAGTTAGCATCTTTCCCATAGGTATAAGCAATGATAAATGAAAGAAAAAAAAAAAAAAGACATTAAGACAAATACTATAACAATTACTCTTTGGCATGTGACAAGTTAAAAGTCCAGTGACACATCTCTTTTATTCAACTCTCAGTACAGCCATCAGCATCAAAAAGTCCAACTAGGCTTATATAACTGAGACAAATACACTGGGAATTTAAATACAATTCCTATTTTGTAGTGAAATCCTTTCTAGGGTGTTGTAACTTTTGCCTTTTTTTGATTCAAACCAAAGCCAGAATTTTTCTTGGCCCCAGATAAAATAGAGTTAACCACACGCATAGAATCATTTAGAGGTGGAAGAAACTGCTCAATTCGCTATTATTAGCTATTATTCAGTTATTATTAACTTTAAATTGGCTAGGAAAATCTTCTGCAAACTCACTTCAACAACCCTTGCTCCACTGGTGAATAGCATGGGAGGAGCACAGCAATATTGCTTCTCTGCCCTCTGACTCAAGACAAGTTCTTCCACATTTTTCAGTGGTCTGTGGAGACAGGACAAGGGGCAGTGGCTGCAAGTTGGAGCACAGGAAGTTCTGCACCAACATGCGGAACTTTTTCCCAGTGAGGGTGACAGAGCCCTGGAATAGGCAGCCCAAGGAGGTGGTGGAGTCTCCTTCTCTGGAGATATTTAAGACCCGTCTGGATGCCTATCTGTGCAATATGAGCTGGGGAGCTGCTTTGGCAGGGGGGTAGGACGCGATGATCTCTGGAGGTCCCTTCCAAACCCTATGATTCTATGATTCTATGATTTTTCTTTACTGCCTTTTTCCCTCTGAGGCACACAAACACATAGTTTTACACAAATGAGGGAAGGGACAGGACATCAGAAATTAAAACCAGAAAAGAAAAAAAAAAGTGGGCCCAAGTTGCTTTTGGTTTTTTTAAAAAGTAAAAAGCACAGTTAATGTAAAAAAAAAACCCAAAAGAACAAAACCCTGCAGTTTTACCTACTGTAATAATAATTCCAAGCCACAATATACCTTAGATATGGAATGGACACATTACCAGATCTCTCCAGGTTGTAGCGACTCATTAACAAAAGCACATGAACTGGAAAACATTCCAAGGAGGTTATTTATGCAAGTGCCAAAATCAACACACCAGTTTCACCAGCGTTCCAGTGCCAGGGTGGGATTTCAAGACCAAAGAGTCACCTGGCAGGTCTTTCAAGTTTAAGGGGAAAAACATTTGTAACTGTGAACAGGTTTAGACATTCTCAGTTCTTGCTGAACTCTTGTTTCATCATTCAGTTCAGCAAGAGAGGGATTGAGCTGCGAGACGTGATACTGAAGATGAAATCTCTCAGTAACTCAAGCCTTGGTCAGACATTCAGCTGTTCCACAGTTTATCTTATACGGCACCAGATACAGAAGAACCTTTGAACCAGGAAACTTTGAAGAAGTATTTGCATACAAGCTCCTCAATAATCCCAAATCAAGAAGTCTTGCACCCAAAGGTGGAGACTGGTTTTACAAGTGTGCACTGAAGCAATCTGGCAATGTAATGGTTTGACAGGCTGACCCCAAATCAAATCCTAGTAAACTGCTAACAAAAAAGTGAACAACAAAACAAACAAAATCAAACCCCAAACAAGCCCCGAACCACCAAAGAAACCCCCCACATCACCACAAAAAGACTAGAACTCGTAGCCGATCTCACCAGGTTGTATTAAAGCAAGCACAGTTTCTGCCATCGTATCTATAAGCACTACAGGAATAATTCTGTAAGGAAGGACACAGACACCAGCAAGTAGACAGGATATTTGTCACATGTGATCTTCTTGCTAATAGAGTCCCATCGTTTTTGTACACGTTACCAAGCTATGTCTCTCTCCAACACAAACCAATAAAGGCCTGTCCCACACCCATCTCTTAAGGATGAAGACCACAAATGCACAACTGCTAGAGCAGCCTGTAAGGCAGAGAAAGAACAATAAAAAGCAGGAAGGAAGGAAAAGAGGAGAAGCAAAAGAGGGGAAAATACTGAGCAAGAATATCTCCAAGCACATAGTCCCGCATCTGACTCTTCTTCTGTGAAGGGAGAACTGGTGTACAAGCACTAATGCTGATTGATGTGCAAAGGTCCAAGACCCCAATCTTCACCAAGCTATCTCATCTTAAGTAACACACAGCAGGCAGGGATGTTGAAAATGACTGCAGTTCGAAGCTCAGGTCTTGTTTTAAATATTAATTAGTCAGTTTGACATGAAAATAAATGGAAAAGATGGCACATTCTCTCACTGTCAAGTAGAACCTTCCAACAGGCAGAAAAAAGGTGGCACGTTTTTCAGTTTTCCTTAAGTGCTCTACCAAAACAGTCTGCATTTTATGGTTTGGGTTTTTCCTTTCCCTCCCAGGTTATTAATGAAAACTGAACATTTCACCAAGACACCAAACTGTTCAGCTCTGCCATCCAAAGGGAAACTCAGAACTGGGATCTTTGTCATTATCAGCACCCCTGAAGTTGCTGCTGGGGATGCTTTGCGTAACAGCAAATACTTGTTATACCTGTGCACTCTGTTTACATGGAACAAATTTCTCTTAGAGCTATGAAACACAACACTTCACTGAATTCCTCTGAATTGTCACAAGAAAACTAGTACTACAGAAATATTCACGTTTGGTTTAAAGCAAAAAGTGACTGGTTAAGAAAAATTCTACACAAAGAAAATGTAGCTTCAGGAAGAGACAAAACATGAGTTGAGAGCAGCTTCTGTTTCTTTCTGTTCTCAAAACTGCCATTCCAGTCTTGTTAGTAGGCAACCTAGCCTTTGAGGGAAAAGTGTTTTATTGCACATCTTAAGGCCAAGGAACTGAACCTGAAACTTGAAAAATTGAAACTGATAAGTCTCGTTAGCCTCAGGGTAGTCTCTGCAATACATGCTTATTAACAGTATTGTTGGGACAAACCATTGCATCAGTTGTTAGTACTTTCTATTTGTTACCAGCTTGGAATTCAAATCCATCGATATAGAGGGTGGATATGACCCTCCAGCTGGAGATGGACTGATTTCCTTTAAGAATAAAAAAAACGTAAAGGGTTTTAAAAATCCACAGAGGAAAAACATAGTTTAATGGAACATTCTGGAAATATTACATTACATGTAATTTCAAAGTGTTTGCTCTAATGAGAATGATACACAAGTGTGGAAACATTTATGGGGTAGAGGGAGGGAAATCTATTTCAGAAGTGGATGCCAAGGAGCTCCATTTCCCTTGTTTCTCTGCCAAGCTCTCTGGGAATCATCCTCTCCTGTCTTTATTTGCCGGATTTTATACAACTGCCCAACACACCTCATTCCAGATACCACCTTCCACTTCCTCATCAACCACCTACTCCAAACACAGACCCATCCCTTACTTTATCTCACCACTAATGTGTGCACTAATGTTCTTCTCACACATTCTTGTCCCTCACTTCATCCTTGGATATCCTCAACTCCCAACACTGACTGGGCAACACTTTCCACTTCTGAAACCCATTTCTGGTTCCATCTCTTTGATTTCTTGTTCAGCTTAATCCTTTTATTTTTCTGCACTGAGCCCCTGACACATTCAATATTCATCCTGCTTTACCAGTCTCAGAAGCCAAACCTTCTCCTCTCACCTGCTCCCACACTTGCTCCTTCCAAACCACACTGCCCACTCTCATGTAGTATTTCCTATGCCATGAACTTCATGAAGTACTTATAGACTACATAAGGTATTAATGATCAATCAGGAAATAAAGCATATCAGTAAAATCCTACATGCCACAACAAACTCAGAGCAATTCTGCTCAAAGCCAGACTAGACACAAAATTGTACAAGTCTCAAGCACAGATAGTTTAGGACACCTGTGTAATGCATTAAATTCTTTGTCAAGACATGTAAAGTGCTGAATGACCAAAATTGCCATCACATCCCAGCCTAGAAACACTGTTTTCTAAATGTCCCACCTCTTGCTAGCATCTGGGCACACCCTCTGCAGTGTTCAGGACCAGAAACACTTCTGCAGAGGAGACACCATCCTGCTAGAGGATCCGCAGTACTCCCATCTTCTCTTCCTCCCTCACTGCATCAAATATACACTTGCAAGCCAATCTCTAAAGGAACAGTAAGGGCAGTTGTGGAGTCCCATTCAGGTGACCAGTCTGCGGCAGCTCAGACCTGGGCCACTGGAACTGTTGCTGCCAGTGCTACATCAGCATCCTCTGTCCCTGTTCAATTTCCCCCTCTTCAAACCACTAGCCCTCTCTCATCTCCTGGCTTCCAGACACTTTGCTTCCACCTCACACATCCTCCTCAAGCTGTCCAAGCTCCGTAAGTAAGCGGGCCTGAGCAGAAGTCTGTGTTCACTAGCCAGAGCCGATACTCCTCTCCATGCTCATCCATCGTCTGCCACCTGAGTACACATTCCCTGAAGTGACTAGAAGTGGTGAACAAAAGCTATGACCTCAGAGCCACATGTTAAGAACAGATAGGTAAATTAAAGGGAAGAACTACTTGGACAAAAATTACAGAGAAACAGTAAACAAAACCAATTGCAGTCCCATGTTCCAATCACAGGACGCAGCTTTCACTGATCTCTTTCCAGAATTTACTGCTGAACTGAACTTGTAAGGCCTTCGTTATATTTAGCTTCACAACAGAAATTCTAGCCTCATTTTATTCCATATATTGTTACAACAGATGCAAAGTCCTAGCGATCACAGATGTGGATGTGAGGTATAAGAGATCTTCATCAGGTCAAGTCCTCATATTTAAAGGCAAAAATAGTCCTGAGACCTCCAAAACAAAAAAGAATGTCAAAACAGTCTCTGAATTATTTTTCAGAAGATGAAACTTTCCCTTTGCTATTGCTTACAAGAGTGAGGCGTGGAAGACTCTGGCAGTATTTTTATACTACATGCAGAAGAGGCACATTGATATTTAAATGCATTCACTCTACCAGAACTCCCAGCCTTCAAATAGTGCTGGACCTGACACCCACACTGGGAATTACAAGTTACCAGCTAATTAGATTCATCCCCTCCTGTTCAACTGCAAAGACATTTTGCACTTCCAAGCTACCAAATCACCATAGCCGCTGTTTAGATTTAGGCTGTTCAGATCTCATGGACAAGTTTCTTGCTGTGATTGCTTCGGGAGGAATGCCCAGTGGACCAACGCTGCCTACTACTTCTTGTAAGCATCTGAAATCAAGAGTTTACTGTTTGTATAAACATATCTGTGAGAGTTAATTGTACAAAACTTACCTCTTTGGGCAAGGATGCTAACTTGTTTCTATCGGCGTTGAAATTGTTCAGCTTCTTTAGTTTTCCAATGCTCTTCGGCAATGACTGTGCCAACAAAAACAAAACAATATGCAAGCAGACTTTGTGAATTCAGAGTCAGAACAAAAACACATGTCACTTTAAAAATTAATTAATAGACCGATCCAGTGGAGTGTAGTTAACCTCGTTATTACCAGGCGTTCCAAAGGAGATCCAAGGGGTTTTTTTGCGGAAGAAATGTTCAGGAATGCCAGGCTCTAATATAAATACACTCCTGAGTTTTCTCTGCACTAAGGTGATAAACGTTCGACAGCTGTGTACAGAAGTATGCATGCAGAACGTTCATTTTATCTAACTCTAGGCTCCCTAAATAGCTAATTGAGAGGCAAGTTTCTAACTTAGGTGCTCCTAATACCTCTGGAGAGGCATCTCTCCAACAGACACAAACTCCTAACTCAATCAAGTATCAACCTAATTTAGGGAATGGTCCTACTTAGATTTTTATAAATACTTCTACTGTGCAAGTGTCCATGTCCTATGAAGGCAGTTTCAAAATAATGGAAGGAAACACCTAATGAAAGGAAGTCTAAGATTTCATTTTAATTGTCCACATATCACATAAATCAGCAGAGCACGGAACAGTACAGCAGCAGCTCTGCAGTGCTCAGAGTTTCTGTTCAGTTCCAGCAAGTCTGATCCAGATAATGCATAGCAAAAATTGGCAGCAACACAACACGGCACAAACTCCGCATTGAAAACACAATGAAGTAAATGATACCTGCACTCCAGGTGCTCCGATTCCCTTACTGATCATGAAAGATTCAAGAGCAAATAAGTAACTGCTTAAGCCTTTGGAGGGGAGGATCGTTACTACACACAGCTTGATCTTCAGCATTCATTTAACAGGTTAGAAATAAGATGCACTTAGAGGGAACTCGCTACTTAACAGTAGTCACGGTGTGTAACCTTACAAGCTGAGTGATTCAGCACTTAGCCACGGGTCTTACTACCACCAGCCATTTGAGCAGCCAGCGCCAGGCTCACCTGCAGTTGGTTTTCTGTTAGAACTAGCTCAGTAAGGCTTTCGCAGTCTCCAATTGAATCCGTTAGTTGAATGAGTTTGTTCTGATCAGCCTTCAAAATGGAGAGCCTCCTCAGTTTTCCTGGACAGAAAGAATAATGCATTTGTTTAGCTTAGTAACCTCTGACACCTGCTTCAATTACAGAAAATCAATCTGCTGCAAGACTTGGAGGAATATTCCTAATACAATTAATTTTACCTTTTCAGGTTAAAAAAAACAATTCAAGCAGTGCTTCACTTGGTGCTTGCACATTTTTTGCAAGTTTATAACATCACTTGAATTAATATTCAACAAAAATGCTTATATTCATATTTAAGCATATTAAATTGCATTAAAGTTTCAATCTGAATGGTAGCCCCCTGTAAATGTCAAGTACATGCCTACCAAAGGCCTATAAGCAGCAGAAAATTATCTATTTTTTCCTCAGTTGTGCAATGTTTATTCATAAAGGGGTGTTCAGAAGATCACCTATGCCTACTCAGCCACAGCAATTAGGCTTGCACTGAAATGACAGCTCAAATTCAAACAGAATCAAGCCCTAATATAGAACCCAGTTAGTTAGACATGAAATTCAAATTCATTTTTTTGTGTAGAAATCAAACTTCTGAAAGTCTTTTCCCCAGGAAGTGCAAAACACTATTTCTGAGCAGAAACCTCACCTTTCCCTTCCACATTTTTTTTGGGGCATTTTGTGAAGAGTTTTTTTGTGGGCGTTTTTTTTGTGGGTTTGTTTTTTTTTTTTTACAATGAGGGTGGTGAAACTCTAGAACAGGCTGCCCAGAGAAGTGATGGATGCTCTACACCTTTTTTTTTTTTTTCTGGGGGAAGAGGGGGGCAGGGGCCTGGCAAGCAGAGGGCACACTCTTGCACCACAAAACTCTCCAGAAAATCAGCTGATGAGTAGCAGAGAAACAACGCCTTGCTGACTCCTCATCACAACTACTACGGGTGTAAAAAAGCATTTACATTAAAAAAAGGTACTGGTAATGCTTCAGAAACCATTCCTCAATTATTAAACTTGTTTTAAGAGGTCAGACACAGTAAGGTTGTAGTTTGGATCCTTAGGGGCAAAGAGTAATATGCTGAAGCTGGAATAGCTTTCCACTGGGTTCAGTATAGGATTAATCACATTGTCCAACTGAATATAATTACACATCCTGACTAAAAAGGATGTCTTTTTTTGTAGTGATACAGTCTGTCAGTCTTATCAAGTGACCTACAGCATGAGACAAGCTAAAATTTTACAATGTTAAAGAGTTATGACAATGATGTGGACACAGTAGGAACAGGGAGGATATATTAACTTTTATTTTGTTCAGGTAGTATCAAGGGAAAGCCAAACAAGGATTAAGAGGCAGTCATTATGCAGACAATTAAAACATGAAATTAATAGAGCTATGCATTTCATACTAAGCAAAAAGAAATAAAAAGCTGAGACGAGCTCATCTCTTGCACAAAAAGATTTCAAAAGACTTGAAAATAAATGACTTGCAAATTACAACGGATTAAATGTGCGTGATAGCATTCACCTTGCACTTACCAATGCCATCAGGTAGGACCTGAAGTAAATTCTGAGAAACAAGCAAGTCTGTTAAAGAAGTCAGACCACTAATTTCTTCAGGAAGGCATTCCAATTTATTTTCAGAAACATCCAGACAAAGCAGGTTCTTCAGGTTTCCTACTTCCTGTGATACAAGTAAAAAAATTTAAGTCATGCCCAAACACGTAACAAAGCAATTTGAAAAATGTACCATCACCATGAAATTCCAGAAAGAAAAACAATTATCTGCATGACCTCTAAAGTGGTCCTTTTCTGTATGGCTTCTAAATGCAGAAGAAAGCAAATAATTACATTTCAACGATAAACCAACCAAGCGATTCAGTCACAGTTTCTTATTCTAAATATGAAGGCTGGCTTCAGCAGTCAGACAAGGTATGCTGAGCACACCCAGGCAAGCACCAGCCAAAACTGGAGTTTTCCTCAAGTGAAGACTGCAAAGTTGTTTTTTCAGAACTACAGATTATCAACCTCCACGTAATTAAAGTCTGCCCCTCCCAATTAACCCTAGGCAAATTAGGATTAGTTTCTCCTGGCTGATACAGCAACATGCCGTGACATCTAGGGATTTCATATCTTCACATCTCCCAACTGCAACAAATGTAGAAATAGGAATTGGGAGTGTTGCTCTAGCAAGCATGTTTGAACTGCCAAGTTATAGTGCCATCATCTACAATTATTAATGATTACTTAACTTTTTACAATAGTAATCTGCCAATTAGCCTAAAAGTCTGACAGAGAAATACCTTTGTCCCTATTAGCCATGAGAGCACCCTCCCACTCCCCATGTACACAAACACCCCTATAAACATTCTAGAATAGTTCTCACTTTAGTCACCCAAATCATCTTCCGGAGAACAGAACGGCTGGGGCAAAAGTGTCCTTTACTTTTTACATACATGAAATTTTCATACAGTGACAGCCTTGATCCTAACTCACAAGATCAGGCCTTCTGTTTAGGAAGTGTTTGCCTCTCAAGAGGATCTTTCATTAAACACACACAATGCCTTTATTCTGCGAGCTCATTTTTGGACATTAGAAAAAAAACACAACAATGGCAGCTGCTGAAGTCACACTTGACCTTTTATGAATGATTATCAGTGTTTAACTACATCTACTTAAAAAATTATTTGGCCAAGCCAACAACAACAAAGTCAACAACACCCACTAAATGGTAACTGATTTCCAAGTTAGACTGTTGACAATGAGATCAATACAGCAAATAACAGTAAACTCCATAAGGAACAGGGGAAACAGGTTTTGACTTGGCTCTAAAGGAAACAGAAGGAAAAGAAACTATCCTACATTTTATCACAGTTCTTAAAGGGAATTTAGAGTGCTGTAAGCTTTAGATGCTAAGACCCCTCATCCCGTGACGGATGTCAGATGGGGGATTTGCCAGCATAAATCAAAATTTCTATTTATGGCAACAGTTCCATCACTGTTCTCCCAACACTGTATCTGAATGGGAAAAGAAAAATAATCCATCTTCAAAACTATGAAAACTGAAATTTAGATCGATACAAAAAGTGAGGGTTAGTTCAGCCAGTGAGTGGTTCCCTGATCACTGGGTGAGGACTGCAAACAGATGATGTCTCATCCTACAAACTGAACAATGGTGCTTATACGGAAACAATTCCTTTGTCGAAATGTTTAAAAGAAAATGCCTGAAAACATATAATATCATATGCTATATACAATCCCTTGCTGGGGAACTTGAAAAAACCCTTTTACACATCTAAAACCAAACCCAGGAACAGCGAACAGAGAAAGCTACTCCGTTTTTAGAGAACCTCCCTTTAGGTATACACAAAGAGATTTTCTTTTAAAAGCTTCTTCAAAATAGCAGCAGTAGAGCTCATCTTTACCTGAGGTATTTCGGTTAATTGGTTTCCATCCAACCAGAGGTCTTTAAGATTGAAAAGTGCACCAATTGTTTCTGGCTACAACATAAAAATGAATAATGCTAAGTAACACAGGCACTTCAAGTAGAAACCAAACAGCTACTCCGTAATTACAGTCTGAGTAACCAACCCTAACTCCAAGCACGATTTAGAGGCACCCCAATTAAATGCACTAAGGGTGACTTGTAAGCATTTGGGAACTCCATCATACAAATTAATTGTTATAGCTTAACAAGCTACCTTACTTTACCCAACATGGACTAACAAATTGCATGCATACTCTTAATCTACAGCAAGTCCAACATCTGATTGAGTCAGCTTAAGGAAGATGAGAGATATCTTTTGGTAGATCTATCTGCTACAATGTCAGACAGTGCAACCCTTAACAGTTTGCCTCAGCCCTTTCCCAAAGATTCCTACTCCCACCCAGGAAATAGCTGAGCTTTCATTCGGGCTCAGCCCGTCCAGCTCCCTACAGAAACCCATGTGTTCCTGTAACTACAAGTGCAGACAAGAGTCCACTTCCACTCCTTTTTCTTTCCATAGAAAAAAGTCTGTGGAATGTTTTCATTTTCTAGAGATCAGATGGGTAAAGTAATATTGTACTGAACAAGACTAAACAGATATGGGAAGCACCCACTCACTGCCAGAATTCATCTGCATGTATACAAAGACTCTCCCTCCATACACTATTCTTTCTTCAATTTTGGACATCCTACGACCTATTTAATCTAAATGATGTGTAAAACGAGACCAATGTGCACTTCCAGCGGCATGTTCTCTTACCAAGTGATAAAGCTCATTGCTTCCTAAATCAAGTTCTTCTAGTCGCTGCAGCTGGGCAAGTGATCTGTGAGATGAGATAAGTCAAAAACAAAACCACATCAGACTAAACCAACAGAAACCCCATGTATTTGAACAAGCTCATTTTACTGAAACTCATATTTCAAATTACAACGTATTGCAGACAGAGAATTGTACTGGGCATACACTATTTGCAGCATTATCTTACTGAAACAAGTAATTTTCTTTGTCAGTGTAACTGTATGTCCTTGAAACTTAAAACTTCGTATAGGCAATCAAATCATTATTCTTTATATTAACCATCAGTCCCTCAGGGTGGATAACGTCACATAGTTCAGAATAGTTGGTTAGATTTATTTTTAGGGGGAATTTACAGTTACGCAAGTGGATAAAAACTCCCCATAGTGATCACATGTCACAGTGTGACTCAAAACTCAATAAATCCATCATTTATCTTCTCAACCTGATCTCTCCATTTCTGAAGTATTTTACGTTGGATTTGAGGATACAGATATAGAGGGCGTCCCAGAAGGACGTAAAAGAAGTTACCTGAACATGGACATAGAGATAGGGCCATCCTTCTACAAAAGCAGTCTGCAGTAGAGCTGCTGTTCTTCCCCAAAGCCTCAGTAGCACAAAAGCCAGGAAGATTCCTCACCTACACTACCGACAGCCACAATTTTCTGGGTGCAATAAAATTGTCAAGACTTGTGATAGCTTTATTCTGACACTGGCATGGCAAAACCCAACTGGCAATTCCTATCTTCTGACCTGTCAAGTGTCTTGTGGCTCACAGCTATAAACAGCCTCAACCAAGGTACTGGGTAGATGGACAAGAAAAAAGGACCCCAAAGCAACTGGGGCACAGATTCTGATTAACACAGGTTATATGTATTACAGTATCTATTAGATTATCTAAACAAGAAGAATAGGAGTCACCAAAACCTTTGCAAAAGCAGACAGGTAGTGAAGGAAGGAAACTCCTTTACTAGAGAAAAGGCCTCTTCCAGGCAGCCATAAAGAATCTTCAAACTGTAAGAGACCTGATTAATTTTACAAAAGACCAATTCCTCTGCCACGATGCAGGCAGCAGTGAAGACATCTAGGTGTTGGGATTTTTCCCCCAAAACCCACCATGGGTGGAGTCAGGCATCAGCAGGCCTAGTTTATCACCAAGGCCTTTGTTCTCCAGGCTTTGGGAGCCTTTAGTTACTGAGCCCCAATCCAAATGCTTTAAATGTTCCAAAGGCCTAGAGTTGAAATCTCCGAAATCCTATTGCCCTGCTTTCAGGGAATTTCAGTGTGAGAACAACCCAAACCACCACTCCCCAGTGCAACACTTGAAGGATGAAATTTTTGGTGCTGTTGTATTTTAATCAGACTATTTTTATAGAGCAATCAACACAGATTGCAGGCTCCTGCTCCTAACCAAGCACAACTAGAAGTAGTGGTTATAATAGGTGCTGCTAAAACAAAGCAGTTGATAGCATTTAGGTGACATGGGCACTAAATATTCTTTCTAGCTATCATTGTTTTGTATGTTAGCAGATTTTAAGAATAACAACATTTTACATTAATACAAACAAACACATTAAATGTCACTTACTCAGGTAAATACGTCAGCAAATTTTCTCTAAGTTCCAGTGAAGCCAGGTTATAAAGACTAAAAAAAAAAAGAACAACGAACCACATTTTAAGGCAAGTTTATTTTGCATATTCCACACTTTCAGAAGAAAAGCATGTGTTTACACAGTTTAAAACAAAATTGCTGTGAGTGGATTTTTTTGTTGTTTCAATTCAACCAGCCCATCAGGCGAGAGGCAGCATACAAAGACTGGAAGCTTTTGTTTGTTTCTCTGTGATACTTCAGTGTGGTGAAGCTAGAAAGTAAACAGCTAAAACACAAATTTCTGTTTGTTAAAAGGTCAGTAGTTCCTAATTACTGCAAAGAGCACATTCAGATGAATTGCATTTACTTACTCACTTTCAGAAACTGGCGTGGGCTACCAAAGTTGCAGAGCATCAGGTAAACCCATCACTGTTGTAATGACGGCATGCTCATTACTGTAAGTGACATTATGCTTCTAAGCGGCTCACTTACTCCCTATCCCAGGCTTTTACTAACATCACCATAGCAACCTTCAGATTTTTCAGGGGCTTATTTATGACTAAATGGAACACAAGGAATCAGACATTATCCTAACACTACAATCTGCTCTAATCCTCCCGCATCCCAGGGAAAAATAAAAATCAGATATGGTGACTGCAAATAAGTAGTTCCCTAAAACAGAGTATGTTCTGTCTTGGCGTGCAGGGGAGGGGGACAGTGTGCTAGGCCTTCACTAAAATCTAGATTTAAAAAGGAATTCCAAAAAATTTTAAATACATTTTAAATCTAAACCCAAAAAGGTTTTGCTTGTATACCTTACAGGGAAAAAAAACACCAAGTCCATGTATTCAGATCACATGAAACAACACCAGCATACTGAATTACAGGATCGTTAGTCATAGTAAAAAAGCAGCTGATAGTATGAGTAAAACTGAAGAGAAACTGTCATACTGGAACTCCAATACAGCGATCTAAGCTTGGAAAGCAGCATAACTGATAAAATCAGTTATTAAAGGAGAAGGAAGATTTTTCATAAATTCATTTTGAATGGTGTCTGAAAAATGCATCCTTATTTTAACTACTGATTTCATACTTCATTCAGGAAACAGTGCACTAAATCTCACAGGGGCTTTGATTATGGTCTGAACAGTCCTCCACAGCTTTTAAAATAGGCGCATTGTACCCAATGGGTTCTGCATTCCTCCAGCAGAAATAGTTACAACATATCATATAGGTGAAGATGTTTTAGTAAATTAAAAGATAAGTGAGAATAACTCAGCTAGTGCCACTCAAAATCTTTTGACAGAAAGAAGGTAGCAAGGAAGCTATCATTCCAACGACACAAGAGAAAGCTCTCACATAAAAATTCTAACACTATAAAACATAAGATGGGACGTGGTATCTGACATCCTCATGTAAACCAAATCAGTGGAAGGGGACAGGGAAGAGGTGATTGAGAACCCTTTCTCTCCAAGAGGAGCATGGTTCTGCTCTTACTCACATTGCCACCCACAGACTGCCATTACATTTTTGTTTACAGGTTTTCCAGAAACCTATTCCAATCTTCCTTCGAATTTCACACTTTCTCTTCAGGCTTCTATTAGGCGAGGCCGTGATTCACTTTTATCAAGAGAATACAAAAAGGATGCGCATGCTGCCAAGCTGCCTTGTAATCTTGTGTTTACAGATCATCCACTATCTCCCTCCCCATCACACTGAAGTGTCGATTAGTAAAATGGTGCAATCTCTTAATTTCTCTTCTTACATCAGACACCACTTTGGCTGTGGTTAAACAGAAATCTTTGTCAGCAAAATCACGTTCAACAGCAACAACTTGGGAACCACCATCTTAACCAGCCTCATCATATCATTAAACTAGGGCAGGCCAGCAAATCAGCTCAGGAAATTGATGCTGTTTAAAAATAACCCAGCAAAAAAGAGCAACACAGATCCCTAATCCAACATAGAATAAATCCCCTTAAACACCTGGGCAAGTACAACTGCCAAGGCAGTGCAAGGAAGGCACCTAGACTGCCCAAGCCAGCAGTGTGGGGTGCCCATACCCACAAACAGCTGCCTTTGCGTCCAACAGCAGACCCTGCATTTCAGAGATTGTCTGTGGCCAACTGCAGTCCCAGGCTAGGTTCTCTTGTTATGGGAGCCAGCTACACAGTGCTTTCTGGAGGAAAAATGCTTAATTTTTATTCTACAGCTGTTCTCACCCACAGCAAGCTCACAACTATAACTTTATCCTGGAAGAAGACACTGCCCTCCACCCCTTTAATATAACCTTTGTACTACTTCCAAGGTCTCAGGTCCAAGCACAATGTAATGGGACCCCAATAGGCAAAATAAAGTTTCCCAACCATGTAATTTAAAATAGAAAACTCAGTCTATGAAGTTTACACCAGCAAAGCTACCCTGTTCGATCCAAGTATTATGTTTAAGGTGGATCCATCTGAGAGGCCAGAAAATGAGAGGAAACTTTTGACTCATCACTCTTACATTTCAACTAGTTACAGAAGAGGCTCCCGCCAAACCCACGTGCTGCAATTTAAATGGGAAAACATGACAGTTATAGTACAGAATAGCAGGCAGAAACAGAAAAGGTGTCCTGATGCACTGAAGCTCCAGTCTGTGATACATTACAGAGGTATAGCTCCTCCTTAAATTTACCACCTGTTTCTTAACGTGTTCACTATCATTTTACTGCTTTAAGGTATGTTAAGAGAAAGGATTTTTAGTCATTTGTAAGAAAAATCCTAGTTTTCTTGCTATTTTACATGTTTTTTCATATAATAATACATTCTCTTCAAAACGTGTTATTTTTCCTCTTCTACAAATAAAGGTTTTCCAGAACAAAGCAGATAAAGTACATTTTCTTCTTTTCTCTCCACCCTTAACCTTGTGGATGCACTGGTAGTTATGAGTCTTTCTGAAGGAACTAAAAGAAGCCATACTTTACAATTTCCAAATCTTTCTCTACTTTTAATCTTCACCTTCAAGAGAAAACCAATCACAGGGGGTCAACTTGTATCGGTACATAAAACAAGAAGGCAACAGCAATGCAGTCTCCTTAAGAGACACGGTTCTGCCAGTGGTCAGTCACCAACCACATTTAGGAACACAGATGCACCATAGAGGACTGCAGGTTGCTCTCCAACAGAAACAGCCCTCGTTCCCCCTCCCCCCCCCCTCCAAAAAAGAACAAAACAGCACAAAAATCTACAAACAAGATGTCACTTACATTCTAAAGGGGAAAGAAACTCAGAGAAACAAACACACAAACAAAAAGAATTAAAGTACTCATGCATGACTACTTATCACTAAAACTTGTAAAAAGCATTTATAGTGTAATAATTCTCACTGCAAAAGCTACCACACGCACACACCGAACACTTAATGTATGTGTCAAATTACTGAGCACAAGGTAACAGCTAAAACAGCGGATGCAGTAATTAAAATAATTACAAAGTTTTCCATCTCAGCATTCCAGATCATTTATGGTATAAGGGTGGAACCCAGTCACATTTAAAGGTACAACATGTCTAAAAATGCCATTTTCAGTATGGACCAGGTAGGCATGTTCAGCACTGTACCTCAGGTAACTGTAGAAGTGGGTATTCATCATATGAGTTAGAAGACCAAGAAGAGATGTTAAAGCAGCAATTGGGAACAAAACTAATAGTAAAGTAGTCCAGAAATGCTGGAAGTGTCTTTCCAGAGCATTCCTGTCAGGATTTGAGAGAAACCATCAATCCAACATGGTCTACAGAAAACCATGCACCTAGAGAACTCTGCAAACAAACCTTCATGTCAATCATCATAGTTTCCTCCAAAATAAAGGTAAGACTAGTACCAGCCACTGACACTGGCAACAAAGCATGTTGTTTTTCCTCCAAAGCAAGTCTGGTTTTCTTCAGCTTAACTGCAAAAAGATTACCAACACGCCCCAAAAACCACTTCCAAAAGCAGGTAACTCAGTGGGCAACAGCAACTCACAGCAATAAGAAGAGTATCAAATGAAGATTAAAAAAAGAAAAAAAAAAAGAAACATATTCCCTAGTTTTCTTTCATTAAATTAACAAGTCTTCAGTGTATCACATACATCAAACACACTATGTCTTATAATGATATAAAATACAAAAACTGAGAGGAGTTATCCTAGTGCTTTATTAGGGACAACCGTATCATTCCCCTACTCAAGGGGACAAAAAGCCAACCTTAAGAGTGACAACATTGTCTTGCCCACTTTATCCCCACCCAGCCAGCAAGAGGGCTGGGAGAACTCAAGCCCTAGGGTACACCAGCAAAGGCTTCTGAGGAAAGCACTGGGAATCAGAGTGCACCACACACTATTTTCTTATGGAAATTAAATTTAAAATGCAAAGGTAGAAAAAGAAACACTGAAGAAGCTAGGAGAAAAGGAAGACAGATGATAAAAGGATTAAGGTCAAACCTAAAGGTGCTTATTCAATAAAAGCTGGACAACAACCTTCTCGTATTTGTGTAATGAAAGACAAGAAGTCAGGATTTGGGAAAAAATGGAGCAGAGTTGGAAGACATGAAGATCTAAAACACCTGCAGAAATGCATGGCCCCATTTGCACCCTTACCAGCAAGTTTCAGCTGGTTAGGGGAATGCAAAAGCCCAAATGTAGTTTGACTAACAGCAACATATGGAGAGAGGTCTTTTCCTCACGCCTATAAGACTGCAAAGAGAAGGGAAATAATGGATAATGGCATCTTGGCTTGTATCAAAAACAGTGTGGCCAGTAGGTCTAGGGAAGTGATTGTGCCCCTGTACTCGGCATTGGTGAGGCCACACCTTGAGTACTGTGTCCAGTTCTGGGCTCCTCACCATAAGAAGGACACTGAGGTCCTTGAGCGAGTGCAGAGAAGGGCAACCAGGATGGGGAAGGGGCTGGAGGGAAAATCATATGAGGAACGGCTGAGGGAGCTGGGGATGTTTAGCTTGGAGAAAAGGAGGCTGAGGGAAGACCTTATCACCACCTACAACTACCTGAAGGGAGGTTGTAGAGAGGTGGGTGATGGTCTCTTCAGCCAGGTGACAGGAGACAGGACAAGGGGAAATGGCAAGAACAAGGGCGACCAGCAGGTTGAGGGAGGTGGATCTCTCATCTCTCATGAGACCCCACCTGGAGTACTCCATCCAGCTCTGGGGTACCCAGTACAACAAAGATATTGAGCTGTTCAGGTGGGTCCAGAGGAAGGACAGAAAGATGGTCAGAGGGCTAGTGCACCTCTCCTGTGAACACAAGCTGAGAAAGTTGGCCTTGTTGACTCCGGAGAAGAGAAGGCTCCAGGGAGGTGTTACAGCAGCCTTCCAGTACCTGAAGGTTAAAGCTGGAGAGGGATTATTTCCAAGGGCATGCACTGACAGGACAACGGGCAATGGGTTTAAACTGAAAGAGGGTAGGTTCAGGTTGGATTAAAGGAAGACATGTTTTTTTTGGGTTTGTTTTTTTTTTTTTGAGATGATGGTGCTGAGGCACTGACACAGGTTGCCCAGAGAAGCTGTGTAAGCCCTATCCCTGGAATTGTTTAAGGTAAGGTAGGTTGGGACTCTGAGCAAGCAGATCTAATGAACAATGTCTCTGCCCACAACAGGAGGGTTGGATAGAATGACCTTTGAAAGTACCTTCCAATTCAAGCCCTTCTATGATTGTCTGAAATTAGGTGATAAAACTTGGGTGGTTTCAAGAGCTTCTGTAGCACACACCCCTTTCCAGAACTAACCACCGCTTCAATTCCCCCCTGAATCTGCATTATTTCACCCACACAGTTACTATACCTGCCAGCACCATACCCTGCCTCTGTTCTAAGAACCAGCTCATGTGGGGTTTCGATTTAATGACATTTGCAACACTACAGAAGCAATATTAGCCTTATAGGGAAGGATTATGCCTCCCGAATTTCCTGCGGTTCAGTTAACATATAACCATGTAATTCATGGGCTATATGCTCCCAATATGCATTCTGCCCTCCTTTGTAAAAGGCTCAACACTACGTGCTTATTTTGCTTCCAAATACTGCTTAATGTTGACATATAATTAGACGAAGTTATCATGAAAGAACCTTAAAATTCCCATCCAGTACAGAACTGCAGCTAGTTTTCTTCTTTCAAGATTATTTCTCAAAAAAGTCCATCTTAAGCTTAAAGCTTTTTTCCTTTTCCTTTTTTTCTTTTTCAAACGTCAGTTTTAACCAGCCTCCTGCCCCTCTCTTTGGTTACCCTTTGGCTATGGAAACCTGTCTTGCAGTGTGAATGATAGAGAAGCACTGATGAATTTTTGTAATATTAATCTGATAAAATTGGAAGACAGACCTTTAACTAATAGCATGCAATAGAGGAGAGGGATTTTTGCAAATTCTTAGCTACTGTCTCCCAGAAAATCTTACACAAGCCAGAAATTACCGGAAGCTATCAGTTTCCTAAATGCAGGCATTTATCCACCTCAAAGCAAACTGCCTTCACAGTTCTCCCTCAGAATATAAGGGATGCCCTAGAAACAACTGCAAAACAAGGCGACTAGATTTAGTTTTGATGAAACCATTGCGTCATCTCACCAATATTGTTAAAAACCATTCCCCCTCCTTTTTGGAGGCACAGCTACTCAAAATAACTTGCATCTACGTTAAACACTACTCTTTCCTCTCAAGTTTAGGTGTACAACGTGAGAGGCATATGTGCTCTCCTTAGCAGTATGGTTCTGGAGTATAGCAAAAGCAGGACAGTATGCTGGTAAGAACGATTCCATTAAGAAAATCTGAAAAGTAAGGATTACGGTCCTAAGGCTTGCTGTTTTCTACAAAGCTGGGAAAAGTGGACACAAATTACGGGGGGAAATTACTCCTTCCTTAGAAGACTGATTTTAAAAATAAAGTTGTAATTTTGTCATCCTAGACATAACAACAGAGACAGTAAAGCCAGGGGGAAAGCATCTGCGTCAAGTTACTTGAACTGGCAATACCATTAATTGGCTTGTAAAAAGCGGCAGATCTTCCACAAGCGAAAACAGAAGGATAACACTTATTAGTATCTTATCAGCCACTAACTGGATGAAAGACTACACAGATGGCCAGTAGTACAAAAGTCACATCCAAATTTTGAAAACAAAGGGAAGCTCTACAGTTTACAGCCAGGGATTTCCCTAAATACATAACAGAGGTAGTCTAAGCTGATAATTAAGCCTAGTTTTCTATATAAGCTTGGTTTTCAAATTGCTGAGATCAGTTCTACTCTGTGTCTCCTACACACAGAGCAATGACCATGGTGTAAAAAACGGACAGCAGTACTGAACTCCCTACGACCTTCAAAAGGCATCATTAAGAAGAGACTGAATCGTAATTACAGCTCAGCCTGCTCACTTTTGAAGGGTTTAACTGCACATTCTCCAATTTGCTTATCAAGATTACTGAAACTGGTCGGGGAGGCTGAGCCAATTCATGATTACAAGAAGATTGCGTTTTCAAAACATCTTCCATTCCACTCACGCAATGTCAATCTTCAACAACTTTAAAAATGGAATTACTTTATTTAAAAAAAAGTACTGTCAAATATATGTTAAACATTTCTCCCTTGTGCAACATACAAGATGCAACATTTCTTATTTAAAGGCCAGATGGCACTGCATTCACTATTACACTGTTAAACACTGTTCTTGAAAAAAAACTTTCAAGTTCCTTAACATTCAGTTTTGCCATTTAGCAAACAGCTGTGATTAGCACATTGGCATGCTCTACCTACTCAAACTCTGTAAATATTACTTGGCATGCTAAATTCAGATAAGCCAGTGAGAGCTTTTAATACTATTTATATCAGCCTAGCCAGACCACCTACAAACACTCCTCCTTCTATGTATTTGCAAGATAAGCCTCCACATCGCTTTTGTTGTATCATGTAAGACCACATTTTAATCAGACATTATTATGCTAAACCTTAAAACAGAATTACATTGTCTTGTTCCACACAATTTTAAGGGCATTCTCCATTCTGTGTGATGCTACCAGTTGCATAATCTATACTTGGGGCATCCTAGGAAAAACATGGTGAAGGACTGGACAGGAATACATTCTGAGAAATGGATTCTGGTCTGCTTCTGGACTACCTGCTTCAAGCACATCATCTCTGCCCATAAAGACCTTTTATTCTCCAGTTATTTCTATTCTGAACAACATTAAGTATTTTGAGTTCAGAACTTGCTGGAAATTTCCAAACATCTAAAACTAAGCACACATATGCATTAAAAACCAAACCAAAGCAAAACAACCAAAACCAAAACCAAAACAAACCCAAAACTGAAAACAATCAACCAAACAACCCCCAAAAAACAACCACCGTGCTCAGTGATTTCATTTCCCTAACACGAAATCTCTTGGCATTTGTCATTCCACACACTCTTAAAAAACATGCCTACAACAAATCTTTCCATAAAAAACCACTCCTAAGTGCAGTCACTTTTGCTCTACTCTTGTCATTACGTATGCTGTCATAATGAAACGCATTCCTCAGCATTCTATCTGCTAGCTGCAGACATTTAGGAGGAAAATGTCTCTGCTTACCTGGTAGTTCCCTTTCAGTAGTAAGGTCCACACATCCATTCAGCCTGCTTGCAGCTTGGGGGTAAACCAAACTCATCAGTCACTGGCATCAGAAAAGTATCTTTCCCATCTAGAGAAATTCAACCCTTCCTACATCAAAAGTTTCTAAAGCTAAAATAAAGCTATTTTACTTTCTTGTGTCACAGATTGTGCACTTCTCTGAGAAAGAAATGGGGGGGAGGAAGACTGTGAATGATGGGGATACCACAAATCATGGTATTACTATGATCTTTTATTGAACACTCATGGTTTGGAGATCATGTCCAAGTAGAAAACCATCTGTGCCATTTAGAGCAGGGAGGGGGCAGGGGGAAATCACAACTCTGTATAGTACAGAAAAGCTTTATTTATTTGCCATGCTAGAGTCCAGGCAGAGAACTTCCGTAACACACTCCCTGCCAGTCAGGAATAATTTCATACTTTAAAAAAACTTAGCATCCAAAAAAATAAAAAAAGGAAAAAAAAAAAGAGTTTATCATTCCCAAGCACAGGCAAGCCTGATGAAAAAAATGTTGAAAGCTACAGACTGGGTAAGAGTTTGATGTTTGGTGACCTGATGGACAGCAGGCCTTAAATCCCCTCTAGGCACAGAGGTGAAGCTCAGCTTCTTGCCTCAGCCAGTAAAGAAACTTGTTGATTTTGTCGTCCCAGCAGAGTTTGACAGATAACTGTCTTTTTCAAATACACATTTCATGCTGAAAGGACTGGCTTTTTGGCTTGGGACGATTCCTTGCGAAGCACCCATCTGAGAGTCCAATGCTAGATTAAACATCAGACACACACATAAAAGGCTTTCCAAAGAAGGTACCTGGACTTCACTCAAGCCTAAAAACCACAAATAAATAAACAAACATACAAAGCTGACACAGTCTCTCTTCTCTTTCTAGACCTTGCACCATGAGAGCACCGTATGGATCTCTAATCTTTGCTGGTGAAAAGCCAACATCACAGTGGGCTGGTGGTAGTGGGGAACTAACCCCAAAGTCAATGCTCAAAACGAACCCACATGGACAGAGACAGTGCTGGGGACAGACAGACAATAGATTATTCAAACTCCTGTGAAGTACAGCCTAGGAAGCCGTCAACACAAACACCCTGATTTACCCAAATACCCTTACATACAAACATAATTTCAGTTAAAAGTGTTTTTTGGGAATGACACAAGTAAGGAAGTATTACAGATAAACCCTGGAAGCAAGTGGAAATGCCTAAATGCTACCTACTCTGGGAGGAACAGGCTATGCTTGCTTGTTGGGCAGCTCTACTGATAGACACAGTCCTGCAGAATAAGCAAGGAAATTAGACGCACGCTCATTAGACTGAGAAATGCCGTAAAAGACACTCCCGCTTTCAGCTTACATTGTGGAACTTGTTTCTCAAAATGGTTCAACTCGCCAACAGGACAACTCCTGCTCCAAGCTGCACCCAACTAATTATTAGCTAAAATATCTCACACCCATCAGCATTCACTGTTTTACTCCAGACAACAACCACACAAATTAAAAGAACACAAATCACAGCAATATTAAGACGTCTGTTACCAAGTCCTAAACCAGTGTCACACACCTTTCTAGCACACCCTAAAACAACACAAGAGCTTGAAAGAGGAATGCTTCAACTAACAAGGGAAAACTTCCAGCACATACCAGCACTGGATAAGCAAAGTGAAGTGGTCACACAAGAAGAAAAGTTGGCATACACCAAGTATGGCTATACACAAGCAAGTGGAAAGACAAAAGGTTCAAGGGACAGCTTGCTTATGTTCTTCAAATGTCCGGTTGGGACTTTTAAAAACATCCCTTTTGGCAACACAAAGAAAAATATAAAAGGTTTATGCAGGAGAATTCATAATGGCACAGGAAAAACCTTACAGCAATTCTACATACCAGTGGCTTGAACAAGGTCAGACATGGTCCTGGGACAGTGAATCTGAACACTGATACCTCATATATCAGGCTGTTTGAAAAATGAATACATGAGGAAGACACGCTTCTACTAGTGGCTCACCACAAGGCGGTTCAAGTTCATTCTCTGCCATTAGGAAGAACTTCTCAACTAACCTTCAAAGTACTGCTTCCAAAAGGATTTGACATTGCTTTCGTTGCTTCCCCATTTAAGACAGTAGGGCAAATGTGCAGTGCCACAAGATTTGAAGTAAATCAAGAAAAAAAGCAACAAGAGAGAGACACTAAATACATGCTGCTCACTGTGCTACATGAATTTGAGATTACACTCGCTGTAGTAGACAGTTTCCCAGACAAAGAGTGTAGGACCATAAGAATTTAGGATGCATTTCCCCAAGTTCACACATACTCTAGTGGCCAGAAGACCATCAGCAAGCACGGGGGCTTCAAGTTTTTTCCCGAAACAAGCCCAACTGTAGCAGAACAATGACCAGAATATGCTTGTTTGCTCACTATTTGACATACCATATACAGAGCGCATATATATAAAATCCAGCCTATTCCATCCAACACCACCATGGATTATTATCCAAAGCACACAAACTCCAGTAAGGCATTTGCAAAGCTATCCAATCACCTCTAAGAGCCTTACAGGCTCTGTTCAGCCAGCAAAGCACAACTACTTTTTCCCTAATCGAAGCATTTTCTGGGTCCCAGAGCAAGTGCAGACGGAAACAAACAGAAAAGGAAATGAACAACACAGTAGAGAACCTTTGGAGAAGCCACAGAGCATTTCACTGGTTTTAACCAAAGACAATGAAGCCAGCTGCACCATCAAATTCACTTGCAATAAATGATGAAAATTTTGTGAACTAAAAATGAAAAGCACTTGTTGGTAGCCAGACCAAAAAAAAGAACCAAACCCCCCAAAAACCCCAAACACAAACAAACAAAAAATATTATTTACTGATCTGATGCTAAAAATTTGATAAAAAAAATCCCTCCCAACAAACCTAAGGAACAGTTACATTTTGGGTAGACACCACATGAGTTTCCCTTGCATTACATTAATACTCTTCCAAGTTGGAAAGCATATGTCTTTTGTACAAGCTTACCATCCATTTGCCAGTTGCCATATTCCCACCTATCGCAAATACCCAATGAGCCCAAAACAACAGCCCCACATATTTGTCTCTGCTTCTTTAAGCATACATCTGATTGTGGAATTTTCTACCAATGAGATTACAGTGTTTCTGTAAAAATAGAGTATTCATATTCTAGATAGCTAACCTGGAAGCACTTCCCACATCAAAGCAGGCCTGTCAGACCTAATGTCCAGCCCTCCAGGAGAACTCACCAAGACCACCAGAACAAACACATGGCTCTTCCCAAAGCAAGTGAGGGTCCCTGGTTTTTTAGCTTCAGTATTGGGAATCAGATACAGCTTTGAGGGAAGACAGGTTACACTGCTCTGTTCTACAACAGCTCACGCAGGGCTGAGAAAGTATCACAGCATTTCCCTGGACTGCTTAGGATCAAGAACAGACCAATTTTTACCTTTATTCTTGCACAGCTCCACATATTAACATCTCTACAAATGTCTGGTATCCCTGTTTTAGCCAAAGTTGTTTCGAGTCATTTGCTCCAGAACAGAGGCTGTTGCTACTCACGCTACCAAATGCCTGGCAGAACAAGCAAGAAGCCAGAGCCACCACAGCCAGCAACCACTGAGGGAAGCCAGCAGCCTGCCTTTAGCTACTGTCTGCAACCAGCAGTCCAACTCATACTTTGGGAATCGTTTCAGCTTGACATGACTCTTGTATTTATTTTCAGAATCAGGCAGGATCCCAAGTCTTTACCCTTGGTTTTCAGTAACCGCAAGGACTGAACAAGCCTGTTCTTAGCTGCCAGCGCTGCAAAAAGCTGCATGAAAAGTTTTGTGAGATTTTAGAGAAAAGGAGAAAAGTCACAAAAGCCCCAGCCCATGCAACTTGTAGGTAAGATTTTGCCACAGTCACTGGACGCACATTAGCTGTGCCTGTTGGTGCTTGCGGAAGGTTTCAAAAGACATTTTCCACTTCTGTTGCTGCTGGAGTGGTGCCAGCTGACAGCTTTCATACCCATGGGAAGTGGCTAAAGCAATGCCAGTCTGAACTTGACTACAGAGCACGAGCTCTTAATAATAAGATCCCTTCTGGAGAACTCCTTTCTTCAGATGCAGTTGGGTTTTATTGTCAGTGACTGCGCTGACTCCCCAGAGAATCCATGTTAGAAATATTCCACATTATGAAAGGATGTCCAAGATTAATAGCCCTCTACTGATACTCAAGACTCAACAGCTGAGTTACTGTAGTTTTGTGGAGAAAGATGGAAGTAGTTTAGTACTTAGAACAACAATATGGGCAAGGTAACCATAAAGGCAAGTGCAAATTAAAAAGAAAAACGGTGGGGGGCTGGGGGGGGGGAAGCCAGAGAGGAAAAAAAAATCTAGATAACAATCAGGCATTGTAAGAAATTTCACATTCTCTAAAACAGTTTCCCAGCAAAAAGTAACAAGCTGTAACTTTTCCAACTTAAAGCACAAATATCTTAAGTTCTGTGAAGGCTATTCCTGAAGTTGAAATCGCAAGTTAGATTCTTCAGCCTGGAAAAAAAAGCACCTGAGCGTATAGTAGAAAATTACAAAGGTATCGATGGCAGATCAAGTGCATAGGGATCAACCACTCGCTACCTCTTCCAATACTAGGAATCATAAGCAAGGTAGGTAAAGTTAGGCTCAAAAAAACCCATCCATCAACAGACCTGGACAACTATTTGCCAGGGCAGAATAATACTAAACATGGCTACAAAAGCAGAAGCAGAAACTGGATGAGCACGTGGAATTGGGCTACCAATTAGACAAACCAAAATCCAAAGCTCAGTAAATCCTTTGAACCAGAAACAGTCAGGGGACAGAAAGTAATCACGCACACATTTTCTTCTTGATCCTCACTAGGCATCTACTTACTGCAACTGTAGAAGGAAGTTGAGCTAGATGAACCTTTGATCTGAACCAGCACAGCCATTCTCACACCTTCAAGTGAGGAGGCATGGAATTACCTCTTTTCCTTCAATAAGGAAGCAATACCCTTCTCTCTCCAAAAGTGAAAGAGATTTCCCTTCCTCTTCTGCAGGTATGGATGACAGTTTCAGTCAAAATGAGACAGATAAACTATGTTCACTTACTTTACCTTCCATGTGTCTCCACTTTGGGAGTCTGTCCTTGCAAGCCTGCCCTACTTTCCAGAGTTAACAAACACCTTGGAAGCTTATCAGATTTCATCTGAAGAGCTGTTCCATGAGTTTTCATCTCCACAGCTCCCACTGGCATTTTTTTCAGAACCACACTGGTCCTGTAAGTAGGAAATGTCTAATTTCCAATCTGATCAGAGCCAGGTTTTACCCTTCTGTTCTTGTGGCAACATTGTCTCGTTTTGAGCTAAGCTGCAAGCCATCTGCCATATTCACAACAATGAATCAATAGTGCACTACAAGCAAAAGGTCAGATCTGCACCACCACAAAACACCTATTTAATTTTGCACCTAAAAGTCCAAATGACTGCAAGTCCTGGAAAACAGAGTCAAAACACACACATGCTTCAGGTTCTGCATTGGCTTGCTTACATCACATGAAAATGCAAAAGGACTTTTCTTAAACAGATCCTTCAGACTGGAAAGAACATAAAAAATAAGCACAGACCTGTAAATAACTTTATAGGTATATTACATATAATTATGCAAGTTATTTATGCAATAGGCGTAACAATAAAGAGAAAATTAATTAAAATAGTAATAAAGTATAAAAAACTTACTTCCCAATGTTTTCAGGTAGTGCTTGCAGAGAGATGTCATTTACTGAAAGACACGTTAGATTCTGTAATTCAGGAAAGCTTTCGGGCAACCTGTGGAGATATTAATTCAAATCAAGGATTTCCAGCAGTAGCAATCAAATTCATGTAATACATACTGGAAAAAAGAACACGTAGCAGAAAACAAGAGTCTGTTTAGCAAATATACACAGAGGGAGGCATGCCCAGACTCCAGCACAACTCTCAGAAAATTCTAAGGAACATAGTAAGGAAAAAAACAAAGAAAACCAAAAACATGACTTAGAGACTTTAAAGTTTCTTCTGTGTCAAAGAACAGGTAACATCCCTGACTCCCAGCCCCCAATTTGCAACTTTAAAAACTTTGAGAACATTTCAAGCATTTTTAACAAATTTAAAAGTCAAACAGGTTGGGTTTTTTAAAGTGTTTTTTGCTATCATTTTCCTGTATTACCTAGATGGTAATATAATCAACTGAATTATTTTTATTCAGATTTCAGTTACACATGTGCTTACAGCGTGGCCATTTTGTCAGCTCACTCTGAAGACAAGGTTCCACTCCAATGCATCCATAAGCAAAACATTCTTGAAGTTTCCAAAGCCTTTAGGTTAATCACCTGGTTGGTCTTCTGCAAGGCTCAGCTTCTCCTCCCACATACACATACCAGTCACTACTTGGTTTGCAGTTGCAGAGACAGAGTGGTGTAGAAGGGGCAATGAGGTAGAAGATGAGAAGCCCCTGTCCCAGCCATACGATTTCTACTCAACTCCCAAAGCATGCAACCTAAATTCAAGCTGTAGCATTTGTTTTGGCTCCTGCTCTCCCCATCACCCAAGGCAAACGGTATGACCTGTAGGCCAGAGTCTCCAAAATGTGAACGTCATTTAAACTCTATCAGGTTTAATACTGGAGTTACATGGTCCGGTTCTCTTTTGGTCAGCCCTGAAGCAGACAGGTAGTTGGACTAGCTGATCATTGTAAGTCCCTTCCAACCGGAGCTATTCTATATAGTTGAGCTACTGTAGCATATAGGGGACTTCCAGTCTAATTTACAATAAATGCACCTGCTCTTTATTATTATAAACCTGAAATCATCTGAGAGCAGCTGGAAAAACAGTCTGCCAGCCACTTTTAATGCTTCAAGTTCATCAATGATTAAGTTTGACAATGAGGCAACATAGTGTATTAGTGGTAGGACATTGATTGGGAAGATCTCTGACTGGCTTTTACGCTTAGAGGAAATAAGGACAAGAATCAATGGCTAAAAAAAGTTCCAGGATATCACACAGGAAAGGAAAGCACTAATAGATTTTCCCACTGTGCCAGGGCAAATTAGTACCAAAACCTATATGTAAGGTAGGTTTATATAGGTAAAACTGAAATTCTGGATCTCATCACAGAAAATACCTGGCAACTGTGTGTAAACAGCTGCTAGTATCTGTGTTTTCTAACTTAGTAAACTGCTTGGCATGATGTTTCCCAGGACACACTTCAGAGCCACTATATCAAGCGTTTTTAAAAATTTCCTTAAACTGTCAGCAAAGAGAGATCTATTTTAACACTGTTAAAAAGCCTTTAAACTCTTCTGTTAATGCCCCTCAGCGGTAACGTGCTGTACAACTACAGTTTGAGGAAACACCTAACTCAGGCCTCAGGCTTTAATCAGCACACAAAATGGAGAAGGGCACCTAGCACACTACTACAGACAACTTGATTTCAATACCACAAGATGCAGCTCTGAGCTTTAAATACTGCATACCAATGCCTGGGAAGAAGCTGTTTGGTGACCCTCACCGCTCGTGTACCTAAACATCAGTTCAGCCTCAGTTTGCTTTGCTAGATTTTTGTGGTATTATTGTCCTTGCTGTATAAATGGGCTACAGAGGCACAGGGATTAAGATCACAAGTGTCCCTTTGATGCTCAGAGATGTGTCTTTCCAGAGAACTCAGGCCACACTATGGGCAATATTCAAAGTACACTTCTGAAGAATCTCAGCTGCACACGTGGGAGAAGCCGTCTTGCAAAGCCACCGGAGCGGCTTAAGATATCACAGACACTCTCCTGTTTGTTCGCACTCCTGCACCCCAGCCAGCCAGCTAATCCTGCAAGTACTCCTAGCCCGTCTCAGTGCAAGGCAAAGCAGGCCAGCGAGCACCCACTCTGAATACTTTGGCTTATGTGACTTGCTCAGCACCACAAATGAGCTTTGTGGCACCAGCTGGTTTAGGAAACTGTTCTCCAAATAGTATTCAAAGGCCTTAACTAGCAGATCAGCTCTTCCTTGCTATCTGCAGCCTCATCTCACTAGATAAATTCCAAATTCTTCAGCAAATGGAACAGAGAAATGTAAACAAAACTCCTGTACTAAAAGCAGGCTAATCCCCAAACCCCAGCTCAGCAGAACAGAGACCGGCGGCAGCCGCAGCAGCCACCGACATCCGAGTGCATTTCTGCCACATGTTACTGCATGTCACTGTGTCCCAATTGATGGGAGGGTGATGAAACGGCTAGTCCAAGCTTTAATCATTAGTAAAAGCCATTATCTGCAGTGGCTGATATAAAGTCTATTCCAAATCATCAGGCACCTGGGCTTGTGCCAATGCATTCGTGCTAACCATTGCCTTATCTCTCTCAAGTACGAGCACGAGCACGGCTTTCCTACGTATTTAAGGGGAGGAGTTAAAACCATTTAAGACTATCAGATTTACATTTTTCCTGGTTGGCTAACAAATTTCATCCCCTCCTAGAAAAGATGCACATCACTCTTTAAAGCTGAACTTTTGCTGCAGTCCCTGCCAGAGACAGACACTGTTGGCAAGGTTTCATAGAGATCCTAGAGATCACAGAGATCACAGTTTTTAAGGGCTTATTTAAAATTGTAATTGTTACAGCAAGATTGCAATTCTGGTATGGCAAGTACTAAGAAGAAGGTGGAAGTTACCTAGTCAGTGGATTCCCACTGAAATCTGCTACCTGTAGTGCTTTGCAGTATGAGATGCTTTCTGGTATTTCAGGAATATCTGCAGAGGAAAAAAAGAAGAAAAAAAAAAAAGGAAAAAACTTGTCAACAACTTTACAGCATCTACACTGAAATTATTGCCTCATTACATTCAGCAACTTGCTACTGGAGTTATCTTGGTATCTTTCAAGACATTTCAACATGCAAGACTGCTTTGTATCCAAGTGCTTTGTATCCAAGTACACAGCTATTGGGGCAGAGCCACTTTGTGCGTTTTCACATCCCATTTTCCCCTCCTGATCCTGGACTACTCACCTGTCCTTGGACTGATCTTTATCAGGCTCTGCCCATCAAATAAACAGATCCTTCATGTGCGAGGAGTGCCCTGAAGAACCCATTAAAATCTGAACCTCCTGTAATTTCATCAACTCACGCCCACAATCTGTGCAGGCAGAAAGTATGTGAGAAGGGAAAACAAGGGGAGGAGGAAGAGAATGTGCAAGTGTAACATACACTCATGGGAGCAGAACCAGCCGCCTGCACACTAAAAGCCAAGCAATTTGAAAAATATTATTCAAATTGACAGGTCCCAAATAAGTGTTGGTGCGTTGTTTCAGACTGCCAGAAAGTAACCAGTGGTATTTGTATGTGAAAGAGAGATGTTACCATGAAGATACATGGAAAAAAACATTTACCTATGGAAGTCAGGCATGTTATCTTAAAAAATAAACCCATCTTCTGGGTCTCTTACATCAAGTTATATTTCCACAAGTAGGCTGTGGGTCCTCTGTGTAGAGTCCTTGCTTACCATTACTGAGCTCCAGCAAATACGACACAAACATGTTTGGTTTCCCTGCTGAACAATTTAGATTTTTATGATTTTTTTTTTTAATCTTTGAAAAATAAGGCAAATATAAAGTAAAAATCTGACTTCTGTTTCCATGGCTCTTCCTATTACTATTCTTCAACAAAGCATTAAATCTACTCCATTTCCTCTTCCTTCTGTTCTCATCTCAAAGAATATCTCAGGAAATGTCTGTATTTTCCTCATTAGGTGGTATCATTGACCTCAGCAGCCATTAGTCATCTAAATATGCTGAAAAATATTTGGAAATTAGGTATCTTCCTACCTAGCTGAGTAACTCAGAAATGACTTACATATTTCATTCTGCTCTTCTCCCCAAAAGCAGTGCAATGGAGGGACGAGGGGAGGAGGGAAGAAGGTACCTGCTCATAAGGTTCATCTCTTGCCAAGTAATCTGAGAAAATGCATTTATTTTTAATGATTCCCAGCTCAGAACCAAACCTGGAGCCAGCAAGAATATATTCCAAATCCATAGGCTGTGGACAATCAACAGAAGGGTGGTAGAGGAACATCTCCTGGGAACTTTGTGTCTCCTGCATGAGTGGGAAGGGCTGGAGAGAAGGAGAGTGATGGGCACCCCAAATGGGTTTCATTCCATCTCAAGAAGTGTTTCCTCCGGAACGGAATCAAATCACTCTTGCCTCACAAAACCCAGTGCTCCCAGAACACCCACCAGGGACAGCTTGGAAAACAGCTGGGGCAGATGGAGAAATGGTTCCTAATCATGGAATCATAGAATCATTTTAGTTGGAAAAGACCTTTGAGACAATTGATTTCAACCGTTAACTTAGCACTGCCAAGACCATCACTAAACCACGTCCCTAAGCATCACATCTACATGTCTCCCCTCCAGGGAGAGTGACTCAACCACTTCCCTGGGCAGAAGGGACAGTTCATACCCAGTCGCTAAATCAGGATCAAGAGAGCTCTCTCCCCTTAGCAGGTTACCTCACAAAAAAAACCCAGATAATGTGGGAGAACAGCATTCTGGTGCAAATACTGGAGAGGTGCAAGGACCTTGTGCAGGAGGTGTCAGGCTGGAGAGGAACGAAGCCTTATGGTCAGGTTCTTCAAACTTCTTTGTGGGTTTCATCTCATTCACAAGCCCAAATCCAGCACAACGCATTCCAATGATGCAAACAACAAGCAGACCCTACACACAGAACCTCAGAAGTAGCCATGAAGCTGCTGCAGGAGTCACAGGGCTCCTGAATTTATGTTGGGGATATTCAGCCCACTTCAAAGTGTCACGTTCATAAGTGTTTCTGTTGACCTCACTTCAGGAGTTAAAGCCTCACATTTTATTCCTCTCATATGGTAGGTCTGAATCGTGGCATTTGGGTAACAAAACAACAAAAACAAGTACCTCTAAGATTGCCTGATTAAATGATGGCCTTAAAGTGGTAAATTCTCATAATGCTTTAAGTACTTAAAAGCATTTGCCTGTCACTAACACTCCAGAAAGTAAAAGCACTGACGTCATTGCAGGGACATTACTCTGTCTTCCAAAACAGATGGCAAATAAACTAGTACTTTTATCTGTTGTGAGTTTGTTGGTTTTTTTTTTTTTTTAAATTAAACATTAAGAAGCATTCATTTTTGACAGGGTGTTTTAAGAAACAGGAACAGATAGAATTTGAAGTCTTCCCTTTCTCTACATAGAAATAGACATAAAATCAAAACAAAAATCAAAACTGCATTTAAAAACTGCAAAGATAATGGTTTTACCCACTCCAGTCCTCTATGAGTGCCATCTGTACAAGACTCTGTACCACAGGACTACCAAAGACAAAGGTCCTACATGCACTCAATACACGTTGTTACTTCTACCTTGCATTACTGCAAAGACAAACACTGATACTGTACTTACCACTGGTTAGTAGAGCTAAGATATCCACCATCTAGTCTTCATACTATCCCCCCCGGATAACTAGCTGGACAAGTCCTGAAAGGGACATCACTACTTCAAAGCTTCTGAGGGCTCAGAATAGCTCATTTCTTTGTAAACAAGCCAGCATCTACAGCTTCTATGCTTGGAATGATATAATCATAGAATCCCTTGGGTTGGAAAAGACCTTCAAGATCATCAAGTCCAACCACAGGATAGCCCTTCCTACTCCACTTCTAGACCATGTCCTGAAGCACATCTACATGCCTTTAAAATACCTTAGGGATGGTGACACCACTGCTTCCCTGGGCAGCCTGTTCCAATACTTGACTACCCTTTCAGTAAAGAAGTCCTTCCTGATGTCTAACCTAAATCTCTAATGGTGCAATTTGAAACCATTTCCTCTCGTACTATTGCTTGCTACCTGACAGAAGAGACTGACCCCCACCCCTCTACACCCACCTTCTAGGTAGTTATAGACAGCGATAAGCTCTCCCCTCAGCCTCCTTTCCTTCTCTGAAAAACCCAGTTCTCTCAGCCACTCCTCACAGGACAGGTGCTCCAGGCCCTTCACCAGCTTCAATGCCCTTTTCTGAAATTAATCATGCTGGGTTTTTTCCTCCCCCAATGTGTAGCTTCACTGCCATACTGCAAATAGGTTCTTTTCTACTTCTGTATGACAGGCTAGGAAAACCAGAAAATATGCCTTCTCAGCAAAACTGTTTAATAATACTTAAGAGTCGTAACAAAACAAAAAAAAACCAACTTATCTGTAAAAGCCAACAAATATCTGAGTTAAGTGAGAATTACTCCAATATAAGGTAGTACCTGAAATAAGACAGTATAGGCACATAATTGACATAATTGCAAATTACAGAATCTATTCTGAAAATGAAATATGCTTTCCCAGCCCAGACTACAAAGGCACTACATGAACAAGAGTCTTCAGTAAGAAACAACACGCACAGGAAAAAGAAGGGAAAAGTCATTTCTACACTAAGCTGGCTTTTTTTTTTTCCTTTCCCCTGCACATGAAGTGCATTTTCCTCCCTACATGGACAATTTTTTCTGCATCTGATTCCCTTTTCATTTCCACCTAACTGGACACGGGACAAAAATTCATCACGACTCTTTGAACTGAGGACCATCACACACTTAGTATGTTCAACAGGGTTGAAATATAAACTCATTTTAATTGCAAGGCATCTTAAAAGGATTTCTCAGGCAAAAGACACCTGGCAAGTCATTAGCAGATACTTTATCACTACATGTGAAGGCTACTGTAACAGGGTATTCAATAAATGAACTCAGACGAGAAAAAGCAAGGAGCATTTTAGTATATGACAAAAAAAACCCCTGGAGTGATTATTATAGCAGAGAAGCTGATGGTCCATAACAGAAGCATTACCATAATCAACTGAAATGCAACAGAGGATATTAAAATATATAAAAAAGTCCTTCTGTCTCTTGATGGATTAAGAAGCTTTCACCATTACTGTTGACTACTCGATTTCGTTACAGACGTTAGCACATACGTACATCTCTCAAGCCTCAGCAGCAAGGTTGAATGCTTTTCTTGCCACTGCTGGATAACCAGCTCAAATCCTACTTAAATATCTAGGATTCTTCTAATGCTGCACACTGACAAATGCTCTACATTTACACGATGCCCCAGATGCTCTGGCACACAGATTGTGCAGCACTGCTAATAATGAAGCCATAAACCCAGCCTAAGCCCTGTGACGTGTGACAATAGAAATACACTAGCAGCAAAAAAAAGTCGTGCCAGCAGAAGTGAATGAAAATGAAGCATGGTAGTTGTGTGTATAAGAGGACATATTTCTCCCACACTCCATTAAAAATAACTCTTCAGGCTTTTATCATAGTTCACACAAGAATTTGCTGACAATCTAGCAAGTCATGTACAAGTGACTTAATAGCCAAGTTTGACACTAGGGAATTCTGTACTGCCTGAATGAGAACAGTACTTCTAAAAGTCCTTTCGTTTGCTTATAATATTTTTTTTAAAAGATTTTTACAACAGCAACATCTCTTGTTTCCCCCCTCCCTCACTTTCCTTCTTCAAATGGCTGGGAGGCTCGGGGAGAACGCAACCTTCATTTTAAATTTATAAAACCTTTTTCCGTGCCCATTTTTACAGCATTGCATATCAAATTTCAAGAACTGACAGTATCATTCTGGCAACACAAAGACTAGACAGCCAGCATCTTTTACACATTCTGCATCACTGAATGTAATTTCCAATACCAAATCAATATCAAAACAGCAATGGCCGGGAAGGTTCTAGGCTGTAGCAGGGCTACCAGACCAGAGCTACTCAAGCAGTGGACTCCAACTCATGTAAAAAGTATTTCACTCAGGTGAAGTCTCAGATGCTCCACATTCCTGAGGGAGAGTTCAAGAACAGCCTTTCAAGGCAGCAGCTACTGGTGCCTGTTTTATATTCCAGCTGTAAAGGTCACACAGAGCACTGTACTTCAGCAGGGCTGGAGAGCTGGTACACGCCACACGCCCCAGCAAAAGTCAAGTGAATAGTCCTGATCTAGACAGTCACAGCAGAAGGCCCACCACCAGGTATGTACAACACAGGTGAGACACCCTAACCACTTAGTTATTAGTAATATGTTAATGTATTAAGCAGCTTAACAGTTTATACACAATGTATACCCGGGGTTGCCTGTTCCAGAATCAAAGACTGTCAATTCATGCAGCACTATCCTTCAGGAGTGACCTAACCAGAGGCAAACCAGATCCCACCCATCCAGTCAATACACAGAGGTTATTCTGCTCCCTGCCTTTCTCACACATATATCTAACATACAGTACCTACTACAGTACATCTCACATACACAGAATATCCAGCAAAGCATTAAGCACTGCAGTGCTCAAGGGATCAAGGAAAGTAGAGGCTCTCTTCCCACTTCCACACAGGTTTCTTCATGCCACCCACTGAGGAGTGGTGTCTGAGACATCTGCCCTTGGGAAAGCTCTCCCACCCGGCTCTCCACCATGGGAGGAGGAAAGAGCCCATACAGCCAAATACCTGGCAAGAAGGAGTTTGAGATGCAAATATTTGTTTGTCCTTACAAAGGGCTCTTCAGCTGCCAAGCCCAGCTGAGTAGGCTGTTGTCTCACAGCGGTCACCACACCTCACTACCCTCCTCAAAGCAACCCAAGTGCAACTCCCAGAGGTTCTGTACCCCTGGGGGATAAAGGGATGGACGAAGGTCACTCAGCCTGTCCTTCCATTTCCACATGAAAATCATGACATACCCAGTGATCTGACAGGCTGGTTTTTCCCTAGAAGCCGGAAGGTTTTGCTACTATCCCTGAGGGCTGCAGTAACCCTCTTTAGGTAAATGTTACAATGTCTGTGGCACAATGTGACAGGAATCACACGGTCCTTACAAAGTATATTGAGATTAAGTGGCTCCTGTACAGGTTGTAACATTTTCCTCTTCAAGCCAGGAGGCTGAGGATATACAAAATACCACAGATACAGCTCTTTTAAGACCTGTCTTCACAACTTTTAAGAAAAATTCACAGACAGGTTCATCTTAGGGTTTCTCAACTAAATCCCTTTCTGTATAATTGACAAGAAACTGAAGCACCTCCTCATCGCTGCTTCTGGACACATCCCTTTTTCAACCAAGGAGAGGAGCAGAGGAAAAAATCCTCATAAAACTGCATTTCACAGACATGTAGGTATTAGGTAAGTTAAAAAGCGGTGACAGGGCAGGGAGGGAAGGTCAAAGATCAGACTGCAAGGAAACAATACTTCCAGGTGAATTGTGTGCAGGAGTCCAAGTTGTGCAAGGAATTTGGTCATATACCTTTTACTGATGAAGAGTTAAACAAGGCTAGGAGACATTTTCATAACAATTTCCATCTTGGATCCTGAGCCTAGCAGGAATTACATACTTTTAGTCTGTGAAGCAAGGAAAAAATTAATCCTAGTATTCTACCTATTAAGCTGTGAATGATAGAAAGTGTATGAAATGTTTTAATAGTAAAGTTACAGATTTATTGGTTTAATTCTTCAGTAACTGTGTATCATGGTATCTAACCTTCTTATTAAAAGAGAAACCAAAACCCAAGCAACTCTGTGGATAAAAGAAATAACACCACCTGCTTGCAGATTGCCATTTTATGATCTCTAATCTAGATTATTCAGAAAATGAAGTATTTATTTTATGTCACTCCCATATGGACTGTCTGATGTTTATCTGTTTAGCTGATACCACAGCAGGCCAAAGGTTTCTGCCTCCAACTTGCCCTGCTGCTTTAAAAAAAAAAAAACCCTCACCCAAAGTCAATAAAAAACAACCCCCAAAAAACCCAAAGCAAACAAACAAAAAAAAACCCCTCAAAATCCATAGTCTTCTCTTGAATTTGGATGTAGTCAAAGGTACTCAGTGACTATTTTGCCTCAGTCTTTACCAGCCAGGTCTCTAGTCACACTTCCCAGGACAGAGAAGGCAAAAGCAGGAACTGGAAGAATGAAGAAGCACCCACTGTGGAAGATGATCAGTTTCAAGACCACCTACAGAACCTGAAGGTGCACAAGTCCATAGGACCTGGTGACTTAAATCCACCAGTCCTGAGGGAACTCGTGGATGAAGCAGCTAAGCCACTATCTTTAATACTTGCAAAGTTGTGCCAGTCTGTTGAAGTTCCCACTGACTGGAAATAGGGAAACATAAACCCTGTTTTTAAAAAGGGAGAAAGGCCTGGGGAACTACAGGATGGCCAGAAACAGAGCTGAGACTGAAAAGATTATGGATCAGATCCTCCTGGGAGCTATCCTCAGGCACATGGAAAATAAGGAGGTGACTGGTAATAGCCAACGTTTTCATTAAAGGCAAAACATGGCCAACAAGTGTGGTAGCCTCCACAATGGGGTTACACAGTGGATAAGGGGAGAATAACTGACATCATCTACCTGGACTCACATAAAGAATCTGACACGGTCTCACACGAGACAAAATCGTAGAATGGCATGGATTGGAAGGGACCCACCCAAGGATCACAGAGCTCCAACCCCCCTGCCACAGGCAGGGACACCAACCTGCAGGCCTGGATCTACACAAGGTTGCCCAGGGCCCCATCCAACCTGGCTTTGAACCACTTCCAGGGAGGGAGCATCCACCACCTCTCTGGGCAGCCTGTTCCAGCACCTCACCACTCTCTCCGTAAAAAACTTCCCCATCTTTGACTCTAAATTGGAAAGACACAGATTTGGGGGATGGACTACTCAGTGAATAAAGAATTGGCTCGTTAGTTGCAGTTAAATATTTGCAGTCAACAGCTTGATGTCCAAGTGGAGACCAGTGACAAGTGGCATTCCTCAGGGGTGGGTATTGGGACTGGCAGTGTTTAACAGCTTTGTCAGTAACATAGACAGCGGAATTGAGTGCACCCTCAGCAACTTTACTGACACCACCAAGCTGTGTGGTGTCATCAACATGCTGGAGAGATGGGATGCCATCCAGAGGGACCTTGAAACGTGGGCCCATGTGAACTTCATGAAGTTCAATAAGGCCAAGTGCAAGATCCTGCACGTGGGTTGGGGCAATCCCAAGTACAAGTATGGGTTGGGTGGAAAATGGATTGAGAGCAGCGCTGAGGAGGACTTGGGGGTCTTGGTAGATGAGAAGCTCAACATGACCCAATGTGCATCTGCAGCCCCGAAAGCCAACCATATCCTAGGCTGCATCAACACCAGCATGACAAGCAGGTCAAGAGAGGTGATTCTCTACTCCAATCTCATGAGATACCACCTGGAGTACTGCATCCATCTCCGGGGCTCCCAGTAGAAAAAAGACATGGAGTTGTTGGAGCGAGTGCAGAGAGGGGGCCACAAAGATGATCAGAAGACTGTACCAGTGAACACAAGCTGAGGAAGTTGGCCTTGTTGAGCCTGGAGAAGAGAAGACACCAGGGAGACCTTACAACAGCCTTCCAGTACCTGAAGGGGACCTATAGAAAAGCTGGAGAGGAACTGTTTATAAGGGCATGTAGTGATAGGACAGGGGGTGATGGGTTTAAACTACAAGAGGGTAGACTTAGATTACATATTCAGAAGAAATGGCTTACTGTGAGGGCAGTGAGGCCCTGGCACAGGTTGCCAGAGAAGCCTCCTTCCTGTGGGGGCTTCAAGGCCAGGTTGGATGGGGCTTTGGGCAACCCGGTCTAGTGGAAGATGGATCTTTAAGGTGCCTTCCAACCCAAACCTTTCTATGATTCTATGCACATGCAAGTGCATTAGTAAAGTTTCCTTAGAAAAAACAGTTAAATCTGGCAGAATGCACGATGATGGAAAAATCTACTCTACTGTAATCCATTTAAAAATAACACTTTCTAAACTTCTCTAATTAGATTATTCTATCATGAGGTTTCACTTATCTTCTCTTTCCCAATCATACTTGCTGCTTCTTCCTTCCTCTCCCTGATGAGCCTGGCACTATGAAGTCCAATTGTTTCTCCCTTACTTTACTACTTGTGCTGTATGTAAAGCTCAACGCCTCCTCTGACAGCTTATGAACATCAAATTATTTTCAGTGACACAGATTCACTAATTCCAACTTTACCATTGCTTCTGCAGCGCTCCAGAATCTGAAATCCATTTGCAGTACAGGTTACTTGCCTAGCACTCTGCTTTGTACACCGATCCTTAAACTCCATGCGTAAGACATGAAGATGGTAATGCTTTTTAAGCACAGGTTTTAAACTAACCTCAAGGGAGTGAGATAATACAAAGAAAATATGTGTCACTAGAAATCAGATGCATCAAGAAAGAAGCAAACAAAAAAATCAAACCATCCAACACAGCTGCCAGCAAACAACCACCTGCAACTGAAAAAATCTGTTATCTTCAAGTCTGCAACAGGGAAGCTTTGCTTTCATTAGCACATGAAAAAAAAATACACCAAAAAAACCCCAACCACAGAACAAAAAACAGCCACTGTTCTGCACTGTTCTGACACTGGTTAAAGCTTAAGATCACCTGCAATAGTGCTCCACCACCATACCAAGCCACAACAGTTTTTATTGGGACCTTCCACAGGCTTCAATTACTCCCAACTAGGGCTGCAGTGATTGCATTCACAGGATGCTTTCTTGAACCAGATAAGACACGTCCATTGAGGAGCAAAAACAATTTTTGCTTGTCCATAAGTGCTCACCTGGACACAAATCAGTTCAGAAGGTAAATAAGCAACAGCCAACAACTGCATATGTATAAAAAAAAAAAAAAAAGAAAGCATTTGCCAACCACACCATCTCTCAGCACTGCTTGATGGCTGCTTTTTTTTCTTTTTTTCCTCGTCCACCAAGCAAGAAAATGTCGATTTAGGTTTATTTCTCAGAAAGCTGAGTTTTGCTATTTACCACCACACTTGTGCCAGCACATTCATGTCAGGGCAGCTAGTGGCAGGAGGATTTCACAGAGGAGGTCTCTGCTCGGATGCTGCAGACAGCCACATCCAAGCTGAGAGCACAGGACAAAAGGCAGCAGCTGTTCGATGCAAGAGCAGCGTGTGTGGGGCTGCAGGACAGGATCAGAAGAATTAAGAGTGCTGCTGCCCGATTAGCTGATGTCCTCACTGTGAAATGGCTGGGTCACCAGCTAAGGCTGAACTGAAACAAGTGTTCAAGCTTTTCCTTTGTCAGTATTTCTATTTAGAAACACCAGTTATCCTGCTTTCCATGGGAGAGGGGAAAAGGGGGACGCCCAATTTCTGAGTAGAAGGGAGGCAATCTCACAGTACAGATAACAGGTATGTCTTTGAAAGCAGATAGCTGAATTACAAAGGGAAAGCTGAAGCCCCTGAGAGCAAAGCAAAGATTACACACCGCTCTTCAGTGGCACGGACTAATACTCTGCATGAGCTGCTGTGTGCTCACCCAGCCTTCTAAGGAAGCTTTAAATTACTTGTTGAATAAAACGTATCTATCACACAATACACGATGAATGTGGTGTCCTGAGGATGACTAAGAGCTGTAAAGAGACTTTTCATTAAGTTGTAACGCAGCTGAAAAGAACAATTTAGGGCTACAATGATGATGAGGGGACTGGAGCACCTCTCCTACATAGAAATGCTGAGAGAGCTGTGTCTGATTAGCTTGAAGAAGACCGAGAGGGGACGTCATGAATGCTCATGAATATCTAAAAGATGGGCATCTAGAACCAGGGCCAGACTCTTCTCAGTGGTGCCCAGTGACAGGAAAAGGGGCAATGGTCACAAACTGGAACATGAAGTTCCCTCTCAACATGAGAAAGACTTCTCCACTCTGAGGGTGACGGAGCACTGGGACAGGCTGCACAGAGAAGTTGTGGAGTCTCCTTCTCTGGGGACATTCAAAACTTGCTTGCACGTGATCCTGTGCAACCTGCTCTAGATGATCCTGCTTTAGCAGGGACCTTGGACTAGATGGTCTTCAGAGGTACTCTCCAACCCCTACCAGTGTGGGATTCTGTGGATAAATGCTTCAAATAAAAAGCAGTAATATAAAAAAGCAGTCATATCAAATGCAAATGAAAGTAAAACAGTTCAACACTGTTGCCGATTTCTCAAAGGACTTTGATAACTGAGGTCAAAACAAAAGTTTCTAAATCTGCAACTCCAATCCACTTTGGAAGCAAGGAAAAGGTAAAAATAAGGCTCACTGAGTATTTGGGACACTGGCCTACAGCTGCCAAGCATTGACCTTCAAGATTTTGGACACTGCTCAGACTGTCAGCCTTGCATAGCAGCAGCTTTTTCCTTACATTACAGTGCTGTGACTACTGATATACTCTTGAGGAACCATCTCTACTGTGAGAGTAATCCTGAAGCGCCAGAGATTTCACAAAAGATAAATATAATTATTTTTACATAAATTATAACCTATTTGCCATAATACGGCAACTGTGTTGAGAGAGAATTTAGGAATAAGAAAATCTTGATGCCATAAGACTTGTGTCCTGAACAACTGCACTATTAACTCAGCCATAAGCTCAGTTTAACCAAAACCTACAGAAATGGGTAGTAATTAGTGTAACATGTAGCCAGAATCCATCTCTACGGTAGGTACAGAGCTGTACACACTGAATAAGCAGTATTATACTTATTGGATATCAAAGTGAAGAACCACATTGATATTTTGATAACAAGCATCATGCAGAGTCAAACACGGCTTAACGAGATCTGCCCACACACAGATTTCCTCAGGAGATACCACAGCAAACCCATCGCTCCTCAGTACACAGAGTAACGGATCTCAGCTCCGCTGGGAGCAGAGTCAGCAACAGAACCAGCATAACCTGTCCACAAAGATTACAAAAATCCACTGAATTCTCCAACTGTACACACACTTGTATCTTTTCTACTGTTTTGAGACTTGGGGCTTGGATGCAAGACTACACCATAAGGTCACAGAGCACTTGCAGGGAGGAACAGCTAATGTGAATCCCCTCACCTGCTGCCAGCTAAAGAGCCACTAGAGACAGTGCAAACCTAACAGTACGTAACAACTACATTGATACTAGTGGCTTGCACTACCAAGCCCTTGGTAGGCATGTTGAACAGCAACAGAGAAGCCTGCCAGGCTTTTATCACAGAGAGACAGCAATGTGCAGGCAGACCCAGAAGCACAGGAGGTTCGTCTCCTACATAAGCAAGGGGGTTAGTCTTCACCCAAGAAGGGTTGGACAGCGGGATGGTTCAAATGGCACTTCTGCAGTTGGGAAGGATACAAAAGCCACCCCAGCACCTCATACTCAGCAGCCATTGTCCAGTATTAAAGCTCACAGTGATTTTCCTCTTACCCTAAAAGAGCTGAATGAAACAAGCTGCTGATAATCTGTCAAAGGCTGGAAAAGGTATAGAACATTAAAAAAAAAAGAAAAAAGATCTCCAGGCTTCCACACTGTACGTGAAGAGAAAGCACGTGTGTGGTAGCCATTTCTTTCAAATAAAAGTAACTACAGTTTTAAAGAGCATCCAGATCCTGACAAAACCTATCAGTGGTACCTGGAGGATTTAACACTTGTCAAAGGCAAACAAAAAGCCCTCTGCTTGGAGAGGACAGATACTAAAAAGGAATGCACCACATCTGCAAGAACACAGCGTACATATGTAGCAGACATAATCCCAACTATCATCACGCATTAAATTAACTACAGAAACTTTATGCATTACCCCTCCCGTCTGGAAGAAGCTACAGAACAAGAAAAGCCATTAACATTTTAATGAATCTGGGATGGCAGGGCCCTAAACCCTAAGAATCCAGCCTCCAGGGGTTGTGCAGAAGGAAAGGGGGTGGGAGGCACTGGTGGAAGCCTCTGCGGGATGAGCAGCATGGGTAGCAGCCTACCACAGTTCCCAGGGATTTCAAACCAGTCACAGGCACCTTGGGAGAAAGCGAAAATGAAGGAAGTGCCAGCTCAGGCGTAAGGAAAATACTGCAGAAACTCGAGCCTGTCTCCCTTCCTTTGGAGACTGCGTTATTTCTGAATTGCAGGGTCCTGAGAGACTTGTTCCAGAGAGTGCCCAAGTGCTGTGGGACAACAAGCAGCACACAGGCACTTCCAACAGTTTCTACATCCACAGCAGAATCTATTCTTTACCACGTACAGCAAAGACTTGCACTGAAACTCAATGCAAAGCACAGGAGCCCTACCCAGACTTCATGGACATCAGGCAAGGATGCTTCAGGGACCCAGTGTCCTTGCAGAATTTGCCAGGGATGTGAGAATCCAGGAAAAGATTTACCAGAGCTTGGGGAGTCTGAGGGAACCAGTGGTAGTTTCAGAAACAAAGGAGTTGAGTATCTATCTCAGAAAGTGCTACAGAGAATACTCAGTCTCAGACACACTTTGCCAGCAACCTAAAAGCTCAGTGATCCACTGTTGAAATCCTACGAGCCTGTTTTCTTTAGCCTCAGAAAAAGTACATCAGCTTTTTGAACAACCTAAGACCGAGGGGCAGAGATAAACTGCATTGCCAAATAACCTTCAAAGTGTTCGCCATCACTATGCTGGGCTGTTCTTCTTAGCACAGCTTCCCTGCCTTCTTATATTCCCACCCTCGATTCATCCATTCAACCTCTGCTCAAGTAACAGCCTCAGCCAGACTAGAAAAGCACCGTGGGGATGATGCTTCCTAGGAAATCTGCATGAACACATGACCTTGCAGAGGAATAAGAAATAGCATCAACATGCAAATAATCCAGGAAAAGTTTGAGATTATATGGCTCCTAGCCTTCCCCAAATCTTTCTTCTGCACCTCCAAGGTTCTCACCCTCCCCAGACTTCTCTCACGTACACTCAAGATCACAGGAGCATCAAGTTTACATCTGTTGAAGATCTTCTAGTTTTACTTGGATGAATTTTGTAATTCTAGATTTGCTTATTAACCAAAAACTGCTTAAAGAATTATGTATGTTACTTTTAACACACACCAGCATGCCTTAGGCATTTTAAAACACTTGGGAATTTACGAAAGCCACGCTGAAGAATTTCCATATTCACCTTTCCAGACCACCTATGAACTAGGGATACTCAGGCAGCAAGTAACACAGCATTGCACAGGCATCCATCCATAGTTCCCTCTGAAGAGCTGGAGGGATCCTGACAGGGAATGGGCATCAATTCCACCTCCAGATACACCACCTCACCTGGTCACTGCAGCTTGGAAGTGCCCCTAAATCCAGCTATACTACACACCCACCACATCACAGAGCTTCAAAGATTGTACACTGACCAGAGGATCAGAAAGTATAATGCAGGAAGACATGTTACCATTCTATTATGAGGGAAATGGAAGTATTTTCTGCATTCAAAACCCTTTCCTCCTCCTCCTGTGATGAGAGGTTAAAGTATAAAGGGCTATTCCTGTACACACAACATTAAATTAATTTATATTTGCGTTTTTAAGCTCTTGAGGGAACAGAATGGTCAGAACTGAAAGCAATTAGTGCACCGAACCAGACAGCTAAAACAACAAAAACCACAGAACAATGATCTCTTATTTCCACAGTTCAGATGTCACCATCACACTTTCCTATTCATGCAGCATACTGTGTTTTGAAAAGCTGGACTGTTTTTCTCTGCCTGAAAGGAATACAAAGAGTTCCTATTTTTTCCCAACTACTTTGGTAGTCAGAAAAACAAAACGTGGAGTGCGAACAGGAGAAGCCTTTGGCAGGGTGAGGATCTGACATATTGGAAGGTGGGTTCAAAATGAAATGAAAGAAACGAAAATACTGAAAATCTCCAGACCCTTATGTGAGAATTCCCCCTGCAGCATCCCAGATGGTGTGTTTTGCCTTTTAATTCAAAGAGCTGTGAGACAATCACAACATGGAACAGCAGAAAGTCACATCAGTCATCTTCTGCCGTGTCCCGCACAGTCCCCCCCATCACCTCCTGGTGCAGTAACTGTGACGTGATTAATTTAAGCAGAGGGAGGGAGGATCAGTCACCTTCTGCAATGAACCACAGAGAAGAGAAAGCAATGCAATAAAATGGGCCATTAACGCTGAACCTTGGATATAGGAAAGCAACTGCTCCCTGCCACCTGTGTTGGTCCAACTCGTCACTTGAGAAAACACTTCCCTGTGCAGTAACTTCTAATGACACGTGCATCTACCCAACCATAAATGTTCACCCATCTGTTCTCGTTACAGTTGAGCTCTCAAGCCAACTTCCAAGTCAGGCTGACAAGAGTTCACATGGCTCTGATCCACCAGCTCTTTTGCAGCTAGTTATTCATTTGCAAAGGGAATTACTAAGCCAAGAGTGTTTCCTTTTGCAGAAGGTCTGTCACAGACAGCACCCAACTCAGCCAAACTCACTAGCCAAAATACTGCATCAATTAGTGCTCATGTATTTCTAAAATGTTGTAACTAGAGTATTTCTTCTGTCTCTCAGATGTGGGTTTGTTGGTTGGATTTTTTTATTCCTCAGTTTTCTTCTCTTAGAAGGTCGTGCATAAAACTATATGGTTCACAGACATTTTTCAGCAACTGCCTGGAGACTCATCACGCTTCATCAGTTATATTACCTGATAAAGATGGCAATAAAAGCACTGAACAAATAAAGGCAAGATGCACATTTCTGATAGCTCCAGGAAGGTAAAGTGGCCACTGAATACTCTTCGGTGGCAAAGGGTCAATGTGAAGTTAAACCATAAGGAAAAAAAAAGAGACTCCCTGTTGCACTTCTTCTCGTGAATATTCACTTACATCCCTCACTTATTTACAAGGTTATGCAACCCTGCTCTCTTCCACCCCATCCATCACACCTCACAGAGCATTCTGTGCATACCCACTGCATACAAAAGAGGCAAAAATAGCTGAGAGTTGCTCTAATTCAGAAACACAGATTTGCTGTTTCTAGATCACTGGGTCATAAGGCTGCTTAAAGGTGACCCACCAGCCCCTGAACTTCTTGCAGAACTGGTAAGTTCACCACCACACACACACACACACACACACAAGTTTTCACCCCATCACAGCGCAGGCCAAATGAATTATAAACCTGTGCCATTTCTAACAGCACATTTTAAAAGACAGTTTCTCCCAGCATCCTTTTCTGAATTTATCTCTTTAGGTGACAGACTGATGATTCTTCCAGAAGTACAGCTAGAAATACCAGCACTCTGCCACTTGCTAATCATGGAGAAGGAGAAGAAAAGAACTGGACTTCTAACCTGTAGGCAGCCTTTTTTTTTTTTCTTTTTTTCAATAGAAAGGAACTTTTCTTCTTTCAACCACTTTCCCCCCCCCTTATTAAATGCTAGGTATTTCAGAGAGCATCAGGAAAGAAATCAATGTTGTGAAATACACATATAACAATAGGATGTAAAGAATTCTATAGATGGAGAAAATAATGCAGACCCTCAAAAAGACATAACTACAGGCAAGCATTATTACTGTATTTCCACCATTGTCTCTCCTCTGCTCTGTCCCTCCTCCCTATCTAGAACTACAGACAAATCCACAAATTACACACAAAAGCGTTCTGCAGGACACAGATAGCAACTTCAGAGACAGAAAAACCTCCTAACCCAATTTTATAGACCATGTCATAGGACAGTACAGAATCAAACAAATTAACACTGGACCTTACCATTTCGAGACAAATCAAGTTCCACCAGATGCAAGAAATTAGATATTTCTGAAGGGATCCGCTGGATTTCGTTATCACTGAGTCCAAGTTTCCGTAACTTCACAAGTTGGAAGAAAGGCTGAAAGAAAGAAAAGAATTCCATGTCAGGAAATACATAACTCACATCCAGGCATGACAAATTATAAGCAAAAACTGGAAGCCACTTTCAAAAATCTGAGCTAATGAAAGTTGTTGCTTAAAATTAGTTATGCAGACCTCTTCCAGACCTGCATTAGAATGAACATTTTGGTTGAATTTTTACGTGCAACCAGACCATAATCTGTGTTTTACCTAAAATGAAAAAGTATTTTTTAAAAAAATTTAAAGTCTGTAAAGCTCACTACTAAAGATCACAGCAGGCAGACACTAGTAAAATCCAGACTGCTTGCTTCAAAATCATTAATGGGGTGAGGTTATCCAGCAGGGTAATTAAAAGCATCCTAATTACACACCAAGTCTCATTAAGAAGTTAATGCAGAGGGACACTTCTAAAGCACTATACAGAAAACCCACAGAGAGGGGCTGCCGAAGCCTTCTTCACTGGAGCGCCATCACCAACTAGATTACAGAGCCTTCCCTTGGGAAGGCCTTTCCCCTCCCTTCCCATCTTGTACATCCTCCATTCCATGGCCCAGTTTCAGGAGGACTAATGAAAGATGGGCAGGATACATATGATTCCAGGTCTTCCCAGCTTGAAGAGAAACCTAACTCAACCCTGTCTCTGCAGTAAGGACCCAGGCATGTAATGCAGACAGGATGCTAACTTGCCCTGACCCCCAGCTTTGGGCTCAGAGTGTCTGGCAGCCCCCAAGACAACCAACCATCAAAGAAGACAAGCCAAACTGCAAGTCAAATCAACGCCAGGCACTGGGAGCGGTGTTACAAACCTACTGAGATGCAGGTATCCCTAGGAAAGCTGGTCTTATCACAGCTTTCCTCTCTTCCAGGCAGGCTTTTGAATGAGAGTGACTGCAAGTGACTGCAAGCAGTGAGGGTTTGTGCAGAATTAAATGACTTTATATACAAGTCATCTTGATCATAACTGACCAGACTGTTCAAACGTTAGGAGAGTTTTGTGTGCAAGGGCTGGGAATTTTTGCCAAGGAGTCAGTCAGAGCCTGTGGATCTCACTCACCCACTCATGGCACGTGTGTGTGCCCGTAACCTCGTGGGTATTGCCTCTTGGGGTAACTAGAAGATGCTGGCATGTTTAAGACACCTGCTTACATGTAATCACCTACAATCCTCTCTTGGAAATTATTACCTTTTAAATTTAAAATTGAAAAAAACAGAAAACTTTAAGTGCTAGAGTGGGTGCTTTGAATGTCAATTCTATCTTAGACTGACAAGAAAAGGGGCACTAAGACAGGTATCTTACTAGGACACAAGTCTTCAGCCCGAGATCTTTAATCAGGTTTTAAGCAAAACGTTTTGCAGCCTCAACACCAATCTTTCAATATACATTGCTGTTCCTTGTCATAAAAAAGTAATGCACAAATGAAATTAATGTGTTTTCCCCTCAAAAACATGGGTTTCTTCTAGAGGAGAAAAAGGATAGAGCTTTAATAAGTTTATATACACTCTGCAGTCAAAACATGAACCAGATCTGAATGTAAAAATTCAAAGGCATTTTTTGAGTCAGAATAGCACTCCTCCCTCCCAGGTATTAAAAGCCTTTGATAACAGAGTTGAAATTGTAAGAGGAAGGTAAAAAACCTTTACAATTCCACATTTTTAGCTCCCTAAAAACATATATTACAATTAAAATAGTCACAAATGTTTTTTTAATCCTTCTTTGTCCTCACAAGATCCCTAAATGCATTTTCATATCATTATTTTTTTCACTTCTAAAACAAATGCATCCCTTTTGCTAAATATTTATTAATATGACTAAACCAAGAATCCATCAGAAGCTTAGAAAAGCACTTAAAGAAACCTTTGTGAAAAAACAGCAGGAGTACACTCCACAGAAGAAATCCCAATCTGTCCTAACCCTGTCCAAAACAAATACTTGCCAGAAAGCATTCGTCTGCCAGTGCGTAGCTGCTACACTATAGGACGATTATAAATATTGATGTTGAACTACAAATCTTCTCATAAGCAGCAGTTGTTCCTGCCAGAGATGCTCTACAATGGCAAGTGAGGAAAGACAGAAGGAACGTGGCTAAAAGACAGAAGGGTTGTCAAAAAGCTATTAAGAGCTGGGCAGCCCTAGGGAGGTTGGAGGGCCCTCGCTGCACCAGGCGTCAGTCTGGTACATAGCTGTTGACTGTGCAGAGCACACGTGTGCAACTAACAAAATTATGCAATACTTAGAGGCATTCCTGGTTCTTTAACTGCCTTCTTAAAAGAAGAATTAACCGGGAGCTTTATTTCTAGTTTGCATAACAATTTTTAATGGGTGGCCCCGTTTCCCAGATAAAATCAGAAACTGCAGCTAGGTGAATGGCATTTCTTTCAACTTCGGGCTTGCTGGGGTTTTCTTCCTCCTTTAAACTACAAAACTCACTCACTCCTGCCTGTTTAGTACATCCTACTCCCATGTCAGTAACCATTCTTGCTTTATGCAAGGCACATCATTAGTGCTCTAAAGCACTACTAGAGAGCCAAGCATCTCCTTTTTTGCTGTATTTGTTTTACCTGTCAAAAAGACTGCTGGGAAGAGAAAGAATTGAAAGCTTAGTGAATAGAGTTCAAAAAATGTGCGTGTGTATATATGTATCATCTCTCTACATCTATCTATACCATAGATAATAAAATGTAATGTATGTTTAAAAAATAAATATTCTATAAACAAATCTGCAGCTTGTTAAATATATGTGAACCAGAAACTTATTCCTGATTTGATATATCAGACACACAGAGTGCAGCCGCTGTCTGAAAAGCTCTGACACAAACCAAAGAGCGCTGGGGTTGCTGGCCAGAGCCGCACATCCACCCCGCGTGCTGGAATAGCAGTTTCTGACTGCAGACCCGATGTCTCTACAAGTATCTTGGCAACACTTTTAATGCTGCTTAGTTTAGCCAGCCTAATTAATAGTGCTTCAACGAGACAAATAATTCCGCGACCCTCAGCACTACAGAAGCCTACAACTTTCTACTTAGCAGCCATTCCTGACCTTCAACTGAAGCTTTTCCTGCTATCAAAGAATTTATAGAGGTTTCTCTTACATGGATTTTCTAAGAACATGCATCTTGAATAGAGCTTTTCTGGCACTGGAAAACTCACCAGGTCTCTCTCCTCCAGCCAGCCACATATATTTTATTTAAAAAAAAAACCAACTTCACTCTGACAAAACTGGGTCGATGTCAGAGGATGGAAGAAAAAGAGTAAGAGTTAAGTGCATGACTCACTGAAAAGTATAAACTGTGAGCCCACAGTCCTCATTTTTATACTTTATGCCACCACAACTCACTCAGTTCTAGGCGTAAAAGTTGACAGAATTAAGCCATGCAAGGAGTATTGATAAAACTCAAGATTATCTCCTGCAAAAGTGGCCAAAACAACACAGCTCTGGCTTCCTTTCAATTGCTCACTCCTGGAACAACCACCACTCATGCCTGAGAACCATGCCTGAATGCTTCAGCACCTTGTCTTGTGGGAAAAAAGTTGGAAATAGATGAAAACAATAGACAATTGGAATAAAAATCACAGGAGGGCACGAAGCCCTACTTGCAGCTAACACTGTTTAAGGAGAGGAGCAACAGCTCACTGCTAGAGCCTTTCCAGAGCTAGAGACACGTCACACTGCAAACCCATTTGGCATCAGTAGCGTAAGTGAATGCTTACTGCATTAAGCAAAATGCTTCCATAAAAAGGCTACTACTAGCAGCAAAGGGAATTAAAATTAGAACCTTTATGAAATCCACTGCCTAATTTTCAAGCCAGCACAAGCAGCAGATTGAGAGGAGGAAGAAAACTACAAATTAACTCCAATTTCAGGGTTATATTCACAGGATAAAAAGAGGTTTTTTTTTTTTTTTTGATGCAGGCACTTGAGCTGTTAGTAATTTGTAAGTAACTCCTCTTACGTCAAGTTTCCCTTAGACACCAACAGGGATTTTCAACAAGCTCCCTCAGCTTTTAAGGCTTCTTCAGGAAAGATACTGCTTCTGGAATACTGTGTCCAGATCTGGGCACCTCAGTTCAAGAAAGACAAGGAACTCCTTGAAAAAGTCCAGTGCAGGACCACCAAGATGATTAAGGGAGTGGAATATTTTTCTTATGAGGACAGGCTGAGGGAGCTGGGTCTCTTTAGCCTGGAGAAGAGAAGACTGAGGGGTGACCTCATCAATGTTTATGAGTATGTAAAGGGTGAGAGTCAGGAGGATGGAGCCAGGTTCTTCTCAGTGATGTCCAATGATAGGACAAGGAGCAATGGGTGCAAAATGGAACATAGGGGGTTCCATGTAAAAATAAGGAGAAACTTTTTCACTGTGAGGGTGACCAGTGGGACAGGACAGACTGCCCAGAGACACTGTGGAGTCTCCCTCTCTGGAGACATTCAAAACCTGCCTGAATGCATTCCTGTGTGACCTAACGTAGGTGATCCTGTTTTGGCAGAGGAGTTGGACTACATGATCTCCAGAGGTCCCTTCCAACCCCTACCATTCTGTGATTCTGTGAAATTACACTATTATATTGAAACAGGAATTAAATAAACTACCAAGATACAGTACATTACTAGGTCCTGTTTCTTAAACACCATCTATATTTATTTCACCCATTTTCCAAACCTGTAACTGACCAGCTAAAGGATATCCATGCTTCAGAATTAAAGTCTGACACATAGTAATTTAAACATAGTTTAACACCTAATTGCATTCCCGCTTCAAATCTAACTTCAGGCTCTGCTTTCTTCTCCTACATTATATAGAAAAGAGTCAATGGGGGAACCCTGCATTTTATTTGTTTACTTCCATTAACCAGCTACACGTCCTCCTTCAGTAACCACATAAGGAAAATTTCAGTCAATCCTTCCCCCACCCTTTTTATACTACCTTAGAAAAAGGTCTTTCTTCTGGCAAACACAAGCAGAAGCTGCAATTTGGTTTTGGTAAGCAAAGCAGTGAACAAGATAAGGCATCAAATTTGTGAAATAACCTCGCAGCATGGTTAACAACACTCCCCTGGGAGGTCCCCTGCCACCAATATACATAATGACTTGCTTTTGGCCCCTGGAAGCTGGGTTAGTCTCTTCTGTATGCACCCTTCCACAGCTTCAGCAAGATAGCAAGGGAAGCCCAACCTTTCTTTTCAGAAGAACATACTGCTTGGTGGTCAGGACACTACAAGGAGAATGAGGATTAAATCATCTAAGGCAAAGCAGCACTGAATTCAAGCATTATGCTTCCTGGGGATGTGTTTAATAATGGGGGTCTCCTACAGGCATACGTACAAACTCATTCCCTATGATGGCCAGAAGGGCAAAGGTGGGGAGGGAAGGGCAAGCTTTTCCTCATTCCTTCCCCACCTCCATCTGTAGAAGCCTTCAATAGTCAACTCTTTGAAAGACCATCCAGAGGGGACACTCAATGCTAAGGATTCCAAAATGACAAGACACTTCCACAGCCCACCCTAAACAACTGGTGGGATTTCAGCCATTGCTTCTACTCCAAGTGAGCCACTGGACAGACCAGCCTGAAGCCAACAAGAACCACAGCCACGCTTACACTCAGCATGAGCTGTAACACACTCTGCCCTTCACTCAAGCAGCAAGGCTCCCCAGCTGAAAGCAACAACTAACTTGTAAGCAAAACACTCAGATGCAACCCTGTATATCACTGTCTTAAAATTCATCCCAGAGAAACACACTAGTAGCACAAGCACTGAGCCAAAACAGCAAGAGCACTGGAAGTGGACACCTTCCTCTAGATACACAGCCTAACTTGTTGCACAATGAAACACTGAGGAAGCTGGATCCTATTCTGGATTCACAAACAATGTAATAAGCTCCCAACAGACTCCAGTGAAGTCTGGTATGAAAGCTATCAGCTTGGCATCTCCCACAAAGCCTGGGATCAACAACAGGATCCCTCATCACTCCACCTCCTTTCACCTGCGAGCCGAGGACAGCTGGTGAGGGCAACAGGACTTCACAAATGTGGGTATCTCATATTCCTTTGGGCCAAACTTTAATTTTCAAACAAAGTACTGAGATACAAAACTGATTTCTGAGGGCAGGAGCTAATTCACAGTCTAGCACAGCAGAGCAATCATGAGGTTGATGACTCTGTGCTGGAAGCAGCAACTCAGGCCATGAAAGGAGATGCAGCAGCAGCTGGTGATGGACCACAATGTGCAGACCTGTGCCCACTTGGTAGGTGGCAAGCTGGGAAACAGACTACTGCTCCATGTAGCTGAGGTCTCAAATTCTGCCTTCACATATTTCATGGCAAAACCAGAACCCCTACAGTTTTTCAGCATGGTGAAAGATTGTTTCATGTGCCCAAACCATGTGTGTTGAACATGTTCATGGCGTACTTTGGTCTCACAGCACACTAGTACCACATTAGTCATTATGAATAATAATGGCACATGGCACAGGGCAGACATTCAAGAAGGAGCCCATACAAAACATCAATAAAATTACTACATTGCCTGATAAGAGAAAGTATTAATGAAAGATCACAGTTCACTGGCATTTAGCCTAAACAGAACCGGATGTTACAACTGCCACCTCCACCTCCAGTGGATGCTTTACAGCCCATGAGGACAGATCAGCCAGGCAGACAGTTGTGGGGGAAGGGTCTACAGGAGACAATGCAAAAACAATAACGGATGCCTCACTGAAGCTGGCATTCAGCATGTACCCACTCCACTTCTGGCCTCTATTTTCAAAGCATTTTCGTGTCGTTTTCTGAACTACTGGCAATGCTGGACCAGTTATAGCTCCTGGTCTCCACTACTACCGTCCATTTTTTTAAAATTAACAAAAAGCAGCACTGAACATCGAAAGGCTGAGCTGTCATTCAGAAACATCTTGACAGACTGGAGAATTGGGCAAAGAGGAATCAAATGAGATTTGAGAGGGGCAAGTCTAGGGTCCTGCACCTTGGGAGGAATAACCCCACACACCAGTGTAGGTAAGGGGTTCACCTGCTGGGAAGCATGCTGCGGAGAAGGACCTGAGAGTCTGGTGAGTCTCCATGAGCCAGCAATGTGCCCTTGTAGACAAGAAGGCCAATGGTACCCTGGGTTGTATCAAGAAAAGTATGGCCAGCAAGTCAAGGGAGGTTCTCTTCCCCCTCTACTCTGCCCCGTGGGGCCACATCTGGAGTACTGTGCCAGTTCTGGCCTTCCCAGCTAAAGAAAGATGGGGAACTACTGGAGAGAATCGAGCTGAGGGCTGCAAGGATGACTGAGGGCCTGGAGCACCTCTCATGTGAGGAAAGGCTGAGAGACCTGGGTCTGTTTAGCCTGGATAAAAGAGAGGGGATAACATGAATGCTTATAAATATCTAAAGGGTGCATGTCTAGGGGAAGGGAGCAGACTCTTCTCAGTGGTGCCCAGTGACAGGACGGACCAGGAGCAATGGGGACAAAACAGAACATGGGAAGTTCCTTCTCAACATGATGAAAAATTTCCCCACTCTGTGGGTGACAGAGCACTGGGACAGGCTGCCCAGAGAGGTTGTGGAGTCTCCAAAATGTGCCTGGACACAATCCTGTGCAACCTTCTCTATGGGATCCTGCTTTAGCAGGATGGTCTCTAGATGGTCCCTTCCAACCCCAACCATTCTGCGAATCAAAATGCTGCTCTATTCAGCAATGCATTAAACAGGTTGTCTTGTACAGTTTCCTGACAGGCAAGGGTTTACTTTCTCTTTGATGTTGATTAAGAAGAGATAACAAAAAGCACTTGATGACATAGTCATTACAGTACAGTGCAGGAAGGGAACATTTCTCTGCCTTTAAGAGAGTCCAGAAAACATCTGCTACAACAAAATACGGATTCATTGCAAGTTAAATGCATTTGCCACTTGGAGAAAAAACAAAAAACAAAGCCTCACATTTAATCTCACTAATGAATTTATAGCATGCATTTTTCCAGTATACAAGATTACTGGTGGGAAGTAATATCTTTTTTTAGACCAACTGATATAATTAGAAAAATAATTCTGTTTAATCATGAGATTTATTTCAGTACTGCAGATATATAATCTCTGCCCACAAATCTTGCCTTACCTGTTTACATCACACAGAGAAGGGGATGCTCCCACTTTAATACGACAATACACCCCTTAAAAAAAAAAGTATTGAAATAGAACCACTGAATTATTTTCTTCCACCTGAGGTAAAAAATCAAAAGAGTTCAGTTGTTAAAAGGCGGGATGGGAGACTACAAGAAAAACTGCTGTTAGAAAATATTTCTAACCAAGCAAACCTCAAAGTCTTCTAAACAATCTTACAGACACTAACAGAGAATTCAAAGTTCAAAGGGGACACAAGACTTAAGTTCTCCCTCTGCTCCCATCACACTGCGGACTATCAAATTTGATGTCAAAAGTTTTCTTCAAGTCTTAAGCAATACAACAGACTGACCTAAGTTAGCAGAAAAGCTAGAGATATTTATCTGGTAATAAACTCATTTGGAGCTTTCAACACCATACTTTATATTTAGAGGGATTTTAATATAAGGATCCAATATTGCTTCTCTACAAACCATAATGTATTTTAATAATTCACACGTGCATTGCACACCAGTACTGACTATACTCACAGAAGGCTTTTACAGAAGGTATTCTCAGGACACTGAATTTGCGAAGTTGCAGAGCTGTATGTGTTCTTAGAAAGTATAAAGAAAAGAAAAAATAAATTCTTAAACTTTCAGTAAAATTACCTTTAGTGGCTGCACACAGTCTCCTTCAGTTTCACATGGTGGCACAGCTCTCTCTGTAATACTAAATGGCAGTGCACACTGGTTTAAATTGTATAGTCCTATTTCTTCCACGATTTACAGCAAGATGTGCAAAACCACCATAATACCATCAATGTTAGAACTTAAGAGCAGTAAGATCTTTGAGGGTGAATAAACAGGAAAAATCGTGACAATTCCGCCTGCACCATTCCAAACATCAGCGGTTAAAATCCTTGATATGCCCCCACAGAACCACAAACAAGGTGAGGTTGGACCTCTGGAGATTATATAGCCCAAACCCCTTGCACAGGACACCTAAAGCAGGCCACCTGGGATCATATCTAGTCAGGTTTTGAGCATCTCCAAAGAGGGAGACACCACAACCTCTCCAGGCTACGTGTGACTGTGTTTCATCACCCTCACAATACCGTTTTTTCTTAATTAATTATTTGAGATAATATTTCCCATTTCAGTCTGAGCCAATTGCCTTTTATCCTGTCATGGGGCACCACTGAGAAGAGTTTTGATGTCTTCTTCACAGCCTCACATCAGTATTTGTACACACCAATGAGATCCTACTGTTTCTTCTCAAGGCTGAACTATCCCAGCTCTTTCAGCCTCTTCTATGTGACAGATAATCCAAGCAGTTAATTATCCTTATGACCCTGTGCAGGACCCAGTCCGGTATGCCCATAACTTTCCCCTTCTGGGAAGCCCAGCACTGGTCACAGCTCTTGATTTGTGTTTTCCCCAGTGCCAGCCAGCGGAGAAATTCCCCTAAAGCAGCCCAGACACTGTCAGCCGCCTTTGCCATGAGGTAACGTTGCTGATTCACAGGCAACTTGTCCACCAGGTCACCTGAGGGCCTTGGTTTTGCAAAGCTGCTTTCCATACGGTCATTACAGGAGAATGGGGTTATCCCTCCCCAGCTGTATGCAGGGCTTTGTCTTTCTCTTTACTGAGCTTCATGAGATTCCTCTCTGCCCATTTCCCCAGACTGCCAACGTCCCTCTGAAAGGCAGCATAAACATCTTGTTGGCCACATCCAAGCCGATCCCTGAATGTGCCAAAGTCTGTTTCCTGAAGCCCAGGATTGTGATGCTGCTTTTTGCCCTGTTCTGTTCTCTCAGAATCTTGAGCTCCACCATCTCAGGGTCACTACAGCCACTGCAGCCCTGACCTCCACATGGCAACTTGTCTTCAATCTGTATGAGAGATCCCCCCAGAGCACCTCTGTCCAACAACTGCTTGATGACCCATGTTAGGAGGTCATCAACACACTCCAGAAAGCTACAGGATTACTTATGCCTTGTTACACTGTCCTTCCAGCAGGCATCAGGGTGGTTCAAGACCCACACCAGGACATGGACCTTCAAACATGACGTTTCTTCCAGTTATCTAAAGAAGGTTTCATCTACTACTTCTTCCTGATCAGGCAGTCTACGGCAGACACCCAAAGCAACATCACCCACTAATCCCAACCTGCTCTCTGCCACCATCCATCCCAAGGCAAAGCTTCATATGCCTCTGCTGCTCTCTCACATGAAGGTCAACTTCCCACCCTTGCCTTCCTGGACCGTCCTTCTTAAAGAGCTTGTATTCATCCACTGCAGCACTCCATGTCTCTGTGATCCCAATTACATCCACACATTTGAAAAAAGGAAATAAAATCTCTAGTTATTTACATCTTAAGAAGGGATGGTTACAACTCGTAAGCACAGATTTAAAGACAGGTATGATATCATCTCTTTCCACAGAAGATTGTTGGCCATCAACCATGCAAGTGTCTTTCAGGCTTATGGTTGCATAATGGGAAAAAGAATAGTACAACAGTGAAATTACTCTAAAAGCAGGGGGTTTTTTTCCTCACCAGAGAAGGAGGTGTGGCATGGGAAGAACAGAGGGACTTTTTCTTGAGGAGCTTTCACAAGATTTTGATATGATAACAGCACCCTGGATTTCAACACCGCACACAACAGATATACAGGCACTGCCTCAGCCAAATGCCAAGCAGCAGCACACCATCAACTTCTCTAACACAGAAACTGGGACACGGGAGGAGGCCACGGTTTAAACAGATCTCATGGAAGTGGTCTCACATCAATCAAGTGACTACAGAGAAGCTTTAGCATGTAACAACAAGAAGGAAAAAATATATAGATGACAGATACAATCTGTATGATCAAACAGAGAAGTGAAATGATTCAGAGTTGCATCAGTTTAGGTTCAAAACCACTACATAATTATCATCCCCAAAAGAGAAAGAGTTCAGCTGAATCTCAAGCTAAACTAAGTGCACACATAAAATTTCTAATTAATTTTTTGCCATTGGACTTTTCACAGGAACAACATCTGCAAAAAGTCTCACAGGGAAGTGGGGTTTATCCTTGGGAGTAGAACAACTGAGCAGCAGCAAGACAAAACAACAGCAAAACGAGTTATAAGCTATTTCCACCACCCACCAGTGCAAAGAATGCTAGTGATTTAATATAACAGCCAAAATACAATACTGCATTCAAAGGTTCATAAAAAAAATCTTCCCTTTTTTTTGTTACAAAACAGTGGGGAAAAAAATTATGCAGAGATCCAGTTGTGTACTGCCAATTCCACACACAGAGAAATTAAGCTGACAGGACGTATCGGCCCTTAAATTCCCATGTACAAGAATCAACATTTAAGCAACTACAGGCTGATCTGTTGAATTGAAAGCATTTTATTTTTATCTGATGCTTTTCATTAGAGAAGCTATTGAAATGCATCGTGCAGAATGTGTTATTTTCTTCTATCAAAGCAATTTGCCAGAAAGCCTACTCGTTGGTGAAGTATAGTTTTTGACGTTTACCAAATGATACCCTACACATCACAGCCTGAGTTGAAAAAGCCCTCACATTTTCACTCCCAAGGAAAATAAAAATGGTCCAGGATTAGGGGGGAAAAAAAAAAAAAGTCACCACAAACTCAATCTTTAAGTCTCTCTGTGCACACTGGTGGCCAAGCACCGTGGTTTTTTCCTATCAGATCCGATATACCGAATATTCGATGGAAGGCGCTCAGGATCCAGCACAGGAGGAGGAATTATTGAAGCAGGTAAGGGCCTCACCGCTGTACCACTGGCCCTACAGAAAGCCCTTCTTCCTTTTGAGATGGAAGAGTGCAGCTCTTGAATTTGTCTTGTAAAGCAGAAGTGGTGAGAAGCATGCTGACAGCTAGAAATTGCTGTTCTGTGGGAAAACTGCCACATCTGCCAAGAAAGGCTGGGAGAGACCTCAATATTGTGGAAAACCACCGGCAGCTTAATAGCACACAGTCTGCTCCTCCAGCACATCCCATCGGGGTGGCTCTTCCCACAGGAAGGGCAGGGGCAGAGGGGGGAACCTGGGAGGCAGCAGAAAGGAAGGGGAAAGAGCAGAGGGCAAAGGGAAGGGGAAAAAATAAAATGTTTGCAAGGGCAGCCGAGAATCTGGCGCAGAAGGGACAGGAGGGGGAAGCAAAGAATGAGAAACACAAGGCAGACAGCGCTGTTTAGGTCAGAGGAAGTGAGCAAGATCCTGGGACGTCAAGGACGGGGGAGGATGGAAAAGCACGAATGTGCAGCGCAAGGAATCCGAGACACCCGTGGTAACGGCAGAGGAGGTCGCTGTCAACATGAGCACATGTTCTCCATCACGTAATCGGGAAGGGAGGGAAGAAGGGATCTGGGGATCCAGCACAGCAGTTAAGGAGACCTGGGAAAAGAATCAGAGTACTGACATGGGAAACCAAAATATCCCTGTGCAGTAGCAAAAGGCTATTTGTAAACTGCTGCGCAAACAAAAGTCAGAAACTTGTATTCCTGAGAGGCTGACAGCTATAGCTTAGGGAAAAAAACATATTTATAGGGAAAAGAGGGTCAGAGAAACTAAGCTAGCCCACTCCCTTCCTGGTCTGCGTATGCATTAACGCACAAGGGAGCAACAAAGGGAGGAGTGGAAATAAAGGGGGTAATGACATCTATCTGCTTCTTGGGCACTTCTTTCCAGATGAACCCTTCCTACCCCCTCTGCCCTGAGAGGTGAAGAATTCTACCATACGTTTTGGTCAACCAACACAACAAAAACAAACCAAGAAAGTAATACTTTCAAAATAATTCCAGCATACTTCGTTTCTCCTCTACCCAGGACACTCCAGATGACTCACAACATACAATATTGTTGGGTCTTTCTGCTAGTCCCCTCCCACTGAGGTGCTGCAGCAACTCTTTTAAGCCGTCAACTGGCTTTTGAGGGGATTTTTGTGCTTTTGTTTCACTGGGGTTTTTTTGGTGGCACCATAACATACACCCTGCTAAGGTAATACCCTAAAATACGTCCTCAAGAATAATACAGGTTTTAAGTATGCTGATTAAACAAAGCCATAGACTACTTCTGTACCTCAAAATGGAGGATTCAGGGGGTGTATTGGAGCAAGCCAACTGAGGAACACTTTTCATCACAACTTAATAGAAACCCTGACAGGGAGAAAGGAGGATGAAGAGGGCAAGCACGTGCATCCCACACAAGTTGTCCCAACAACTTGAGAAAAGTGCAAGGAGTTGACATATTCCAACATGCCACTCACTGATACTTGCCTGCTTAAACAAACTCTGTGTTTGAAAGGATGAAAAAATTTGTGCAAGTGTAAGGAAAGTGGATGTCTGGAGATAAAACCATTGAGGTATCTGAACCTTGCTGTGTGGCAAAACTGGGAAAAGAACTCAACAATATCTACTTGGTTTCAGAGAAGTATTACAAGGCCTCCAGCCTGCTGTACCAGCCGTTTCAGACCACACCATCCCACACTGGGAAGATGAGGGCTGAACTACCAGTGTTTGGAGCAGGGTACCTGATTTGGGGTCTTCTTCATCTATCCAACTAGTCCAAGTTCTGCTGCACGGCACTGAATGCAAAGGGCAATTCATTGCTATTTCAAGGTGATCCTCTACAGCAGCAGTTTCCCAAGGATGATCACAACCATCCCAGTAACAGGAACACCTTATCGGTGTTACAGGATACATAGACAGCATCAGCATAGCCTACACCAGGATTCGACATAGATCACTGTGGACTTCATCAAGTATGGGAAGGCATTCAGTGACCCAGTCCCTGAGAGTTGAACAACCAGTCCCTGAGAGTTGAACAAGTCTCCTGACTTGCTTATGCCTGAACTGAGCCCAAAAGTGGTTTGATTAATTAAGGTAAGACCAGTACAATGCATTAGACTAGATTAAGGGCATAACGACCACTAAGATCTATAATGACCTAACGGTTTGTTAATTGTACACCTTAATGGTTTCCCTCACATTTTCTCTGCAAGAGGTACGGTGTATCCCTGCTTTTTATACCTATTTCCAATTCTGTATCTGAAGTTTGCATTAATACTGTTATTTTAATATAATAGGGAATAAACCCTGCAGAGCTCCTTTCCAAAGATCATCCACTATTCTCTTCAGACAGGTTCCTACAGCAGAACTTTTAAAAACCAATTGCTAGTTAGTAGAGATTTTAAATGAGGACCTTCCCATCCACTTCCAGATTCAACAGATCAGTTTCACATCCAGAATTGCAGCTGTATTTTTGTACCCGAAACTCCTACAGAGTCAACACATATCTGAGGTGATGGCACTATATTCCACTTCTCAGTAAACACTAATAAGGAACTGACGAGAAGAGTTCATAGGTCTGTGCAGGAAGCCCTAATAAAAATGCCTTCCTACATTGCTGACAAGGCATGAGGTACTCGGGACAGGTACTACAAGTATGTGGTTATATTTTATCAGACTCTTCCTAGTCCAGCTAAAAACCCACAAACACATTCTGACAGTATTTAGGCACTCCAGGAATCTGATCCATGCGCATTAAAAAAAACACCCCTAAAACACCACAACAACAAAATCTACAGAATTTCAACTTTTCCTTGAATCCACTGCAATGCCAAGGAGCCTGGATTTTGGGTTTGGGTTTTTTACCCTCTCAGTCATTTTTATATGTATGGGACTTAATATGCACTCATACGTCAGCAATGGGAAGAAGTGGTTGCCATCAGAGCATGCAAGAAAGGTCATTTCAGGTATTGCAGTTCTTGAAGAGGAGAAATAATGAATAACTGCACTCTATTTACTGTCAGGGATGCACAAGGGGAATCGGCCAATCCAAGTCACTTGTCCATCCCCTTTGGACCAGAGCTGTGACATTTACAGAAATAAATACCATATAATACCACAAACAACAGATGTCACAGTTTACATCTGTACACAGTGTCCAGTTTGCATGGCATTTATTATTTAAAAAAAGAAAAAAAACCACCAAAAAAATAGAGCCATGAGGTCTCCACAGGATTCCAGTCAGAAGCACATTCAGTAGCCCTCCAACAAGAAGCGTACAAGCCTGAAAGCCAACACTTAAGAAGAAAAGTCTAGTATAAAAAGAGAGACTCACAAGTCTAGCCTGTGCACAAAGCCAGCAGAAAGTGCTGGAAGTAAAAAACAGCACCCACACGGAGGCTATAGAAACCAGTTTTGCTCTACTTCAGAAGGATAAAGAGCGCAGTCACAACAAGATGCAAACCTGCACCTAGGTTTTTCAAAAGAAAGAAAGGACTTTAATCCATCTGTTTAACTGAACATCTTTACTACTGTCTGTAGGAAAACTACTCCATCGTTACTTTTACTGCCTAGAGTGGAAAAAAAAAAACAAACCAGTTTATGTGAGTGAACTGAGTTTAAAAAAAGAAAAGTAAGGCCGTTTAAGTTTTGGTATGAACAGCCCAACTTTGATTCGAGTGGAAACAAAGGTGCTTTTGAAATTTTTTCTGGCTAGTTAGTTCCGTTTCTTGGATTCCAAGTTAGTAAGAGCTCACACACTTTAAAGGTGCAGCTTCCAGATAACGCTTCCCCTCTGATATCAAACTCTACCAAACCACAACTCACAAAAAGCTTCTGAGGTGTCCAAAGTTTAAAGCAGCAATACTGCAAACAGCCTTTGGTTCATCAAGTCAGAAGTTGAGCACGCCTCCCGCTCGCGCTGCGCCTGGGGAGCCGAGCAGCGCCTCGCTGCAATCCCTGTGATGGAGTTCCTCTAGCAAAAATCAGCAAGCACCAGCTGGAGAGGCACGCTGGCGGGTACCAGCCACCTCGACGGCGCAAAACGACGCTGAACTGGAAGCGAACTCACCTTTGGCAATACTAACAAGAAAGCATGACACACAAAAACCTGGCTACGCGTTTCGTGCAAGAAACAAAACCACTGACAACCGTGTGGGGCTTAAGACGGAGAAAAACAAGAAGCTTATTCGCCTCCCTGGCGTTCGGCGTGACGAAGTTTCCAGGAGTGGAAGGCAGGCACGGGAACGCTGGTATCTGCCAGAGGGTTTTATGTTTTTCCTACGTGCAGAGCGGATAGTATCTACTGAAAGGGGAAAAAAGAGGAGGGTTTAATGCCCTCCAAGGTCTCGTAATTCCGATGACGTGAATGTTAATCACAACATATATTCACATCCTGTGACTCCAGCCCCAACCCCTGAGCCCTCGCACAGCACTGTTCCTCCCGCAACACGCGGGTCTCCTCCAGCTTTGGCTCCTGAAAGCTCGCTCGCCATCAACTACCGGGAAACGCTAAACCCGCGGCTCCGGTTCGTCCTTTAGCCCCCGCCACAACACCCCCGACCCACCAGGAGCCCCTCAACGGCGCCTCGGGCCGGGCGCGGAGCCGCCTCATCCCGCCGACGCCGGGCCGGGGAGCTTGGCGGGCACCTGCCGGGGCGGCTCACCTGCGCCCCCCCCCCCTTCCCCCCCCGCTTCGCCCCGGGCGGCGTCGGGGCTGGGACGGGCCCGGCCCCGATGCCGTTGCTGGGGTGGGGAGGCCCATCCCGTTCCCGCTCCCCGCTCACCTTGGGCAGCTCGCGGAGCTGGTTGGCGTCCAGCAGTAGCTCCTCCAGGCTGCGACTGTAGCGGTAGATCTCCTCGGGCACGGCGGCCAGCGAGCAGTGCCGCTTGTCGATAGACTCCACATGGCGGTTGCACCGCCACAGGGGGATGCAGTGGAACATCGCCCCGCCGGGCGGGAGGGCCGGGCCGCTGGGGGCCGCGGGGCGGGCGCCGCCGCCGCTCACCGCTGCCCCCTCCTCCCCGCCGGCCGCAGGAGCCGCTGCCTCCTCCGCCGCCGCGCAGCGCGGGTCCCGGCGAGCCAGCGGCGGCAACCCGCATCCAGCGCGCCGGCAGCGGGAAGCGGCCCCGGGCGAGCGCGGCGGCCCCGGGAGAACAATGGGCGGGAGCCGGAGCGGAGCGGGGGCCGCCCCCCTGCTGCTCCTCGGCGGGTCGCTACCCTCCCAGTAGGGGCATGGCGGGGCGCCGGGCGCAGCGCTGGTGCTGCCGGCCGCCGCGCATTCCCGCGCCTGACCCGGAACACGGGCAGCCTCTCCCCCTCCCTCCCCTCCTCCCCGTCCCGGCTGACATCAGCAGGGCCGGGCCCGGCCGCCCCGCCCCAGCCCCGGCCCGCCGGCCTGCCCGGGGAGGCGGCCATCCACCCGCACAGCACCACACCGCCACCCGCCCCCTCGGCGCCGCCTCGCCCCGGGGCAGCCGGGCGCGGGCGTCCGCACAACTTTCCACCGAGGAGGACGCCGCGCCGGCAAGGAGTTTCCCCCCGCCTGAAAGTCTAAAGTCCTGCCCGAGGGGCGGGGGGGCTGCCGCGGCCAGCGGGGATGGGGAGTCCCGGGAGCAGCATCCGCTGCCCGCCGCGCAGGGCTCTGCCGGAGCTGCCGGGCAGCCGCCCCGGGTCGGCTTGCCATCGCTGCAGGCCGCGGGACGGGGACGTGGGGCCAGGACGCTTTGGGCCAGGCGGCGTGACACGGTTGGAAATGAGTGGGACGCCGTGACAGGGGTTGGGCCGCTCCTGTTACCTGCTCTGAGGTGGCTGTACCGTACCTGAGGTGCTGGCGGACGTCAGGGCGCGGGAATGTGCGCAGACGGCAATTGACATGTTCTGTTCAATCGTTGGAACACGACGCTCTCTGGAAAGTAACGTGACAGAGTGTGAGGAACGCCGTTCGGGCACCACGGCCGCTGCCGATGGTTTTTCTCCCTCTCAAACTACATTGCTGCGGCATTAAAATCCCTCAGTATCTCTCCTCGAGGCTCTCTGAAACGAGGGGTTTTAAATCCACTTTCAAAAGAGCTAACTGGAAGGTCAGAGGGTTAGCAAAGGTAAATACCCAGCAGCCCTCCTCGCACCCCTGTGCGCGGGGCCGTGCGCTGAGCTCTAGCAACAACACACAGGCTCAGAGGCTCTCCTCTCTGGTTGCATAAGAGCAATTTTGTCATCTACTCGGTGACATAAAACACTTCTGAAAACAGGCACTTAGCATCAGAGCTGCTCTTGAAATACTACTAATATCTTGCATAATTCTGACTGGGTGCAGGTAGAGGAACGGGGGAGAGAGGGAAGTTTGTTGTAGCCGTGTCCATTGTTCAATCCCTGCACAGCACTGGTAACGCTGCAATGTGCTTATTGTTATTCTACCTTCAATCAGCCTTGCTTGCTACACTTCTTTAATTTCTGTGGAAACCTGCCAGCCCAGGGGAAAGAACTAAAGATCACTGACACGGTAACAACAGAACCAAGGTGGGTTTGCAGAAAGCCACAGGACATTATGAGACTTCTGACCACGCCAGGATTAAAAAACGTGTTGGAGAGAAAGTGTTGGCATTTTACCTCAGAGAACCGTACCTGGGTTCCAGGCAAAATTTCCATCTACTACAGGTGTACAAACTGTTTATAGCACACACAAAAAGAAAGCTGTGATTGACCTTTTTCATCCTGCACTTGAAAGGAAGATCATTACCTGATGGTATTCTGAGCAGGGCTAGGAGTAGGTTTTTTAAACGTATCTACGATATTTTCAATGTGTCTACCATATTTTGAGGTACAGACTTTCTCAGGTCCTACAGTTCCTGTGGAGGGAATGTTCATAAACGTGTTCACGTGTGTTTGGAAATAGGGTGGGCACACATGAGCGCTTTCAGGCCTCCCCAGTCCCTGGGGGTGGAGATTAAATAAGCTGGAAGACAGGAGAAAATCAAATAAACGTGTTGCGCATCGGCACAGAGCTTGGCAAAAGCAGGGATCCAGGAGGCTGGCCAGCAGATCTTAGAGGTGGAGGTGAAGAGGACCGTGTCCATCACACTGGAACCCAACCAGTGGCCAGCCGGGCACTGCCAATGCACTTCCTCCAGCTGCCCGTGCTGCCAGTCCTCCCTGCGGGCAAGCAGAGGGGACGGGTTCAGAAAATCAAGCTTCTCCTTCCAGTTCCAACCCGATCTCTGACACAGGTCATGACCCGGACTCAGGGAACATGGTGCTCTCAGCAGAGACCAACCAAGATCTGCTACCAAGATTGCCTTGCCTAAATTCAATGACCACTACAGCTCCTTGGTGCCTTTATTCCATGGGAACCCTCTGGAGAAGCGGGGCTGCAAGGGAGCCGTGCAGCAAGGGACATGCACAGGGAAGGGCTGCAGCTGACTGCCCCATATACATCGGACATGTTGTCCTATATGGGACTACATCATAGTAATGGGGTGACATCAAAACACTTGACACTGAAGAATAACATGACTTGCTTGATTGCCAAACAGAAGAATGAACAGGTTGACTCATGAGCTCCAGCTCTTAAGAACGGGCTTGTGAGTGGCACTTCGGGATCTCCTGTGCACCTTCTGCTCAGCTGGAAGCATCCACATTGTCCCAAGCTGGGTCTGACACCAGGCAAAAGATCCAGTGGTGGCCTCTGTGGGAGGGATTTCATACCAGCTTGTGGTGTTCTCTGTCCTGCTGCCTTCTGTGCCTTTGGGAGAAATGCCCAGAACACTCTCCAGACAAAGAGGGCTTCATATGCCACCACACTCATGTGTCTCAGAGGCTTATATTTTGACCCTTGCTTGCATGATGCAGACACAAAGTTTGGCATGAGATGTCACTTATGCAGATGCTGTCATGTGTCTCATGACTAGGTCTAACTGTGACAAGTCTAGACAGTAACAGGAGGGTGACAGTGAGTCTGTGAGCTTTAATGAAGGATGAGGCAAACTATTAGCATGCTTCTCATGAGTGTCAGGGAGGCCAGGGGACAGAGTGATGGCAAGAGAGATTTATGAGATTTGCCTTCACCAGCTGACATATCCATGTAAGGATAAAGAGCCTCTTCCCTTTCTCTGAGATGGACAGCTGCTGTCACAGGGTCTTTGATAAAATCCTTGGATACCTAGGACATCAAATCAGTGCTAGTAGCCCCATCCACAGCACACCCAAAGATACGGCCTGAGGCTGTGGAATGGAAATAGGCATCAAGAAGGTCAAAAAGCGAACCATGGCTGTTGTTGAGCATCATCCTGAGCAAGTAAACCTGTTCAGCGTTGGTCAGTGCAATGAGTTACTAGCCTCTATTGTTCTGCTGCGCTAAGAAATACCCACAATAAAAGGTCCTTCCCTAAACCAAGAAGAGACCAGTTCTGTATCCTGTGTGGCCAGAAGAGTGACATAGTGTTAGGGGAAGTTTTGGTGGGAGAGGTCTTTGAAAAGGAACGGGGAAAGAGAGCTGGGATGCAATAGGGTACCTAGAAGCACACAGAAGGCACACAAAAGTTGCAGGCAAGCAGAGAAGGACAGCAAATTGCCAAGGTTCATACAAACACATACCTGACAGCCTTCTGACCTGGGGCAATTGTGCCTCCCAGGGGTAGAAGTATTGCCCTCTCCAAAAGCAGCAGTCCTGCTGTGTTACACATTCACAAGGCAAGGCAAGGTGTGGCTCACATGCAGAAGGAAATAAGCCAGTTCTGCAGGGGATTACCTGTCTCCAAACTGCCATTCGATAACCATTTGGTTTGCTTTACCTTCTTTTTTCTTTTTTTCTTTTTGGATTTTTTGAGCTCTGTAATTGAAATCTTTCAATTTTTTTTCTTGGTACTTCGTATTTTAGTACTTTAGTATATTGGTTGGCTGAATTTTAGTTACTTGGGACAAGCTAATATTATTTTTAAGACTCTGCCAGCAATTCCAGGAGCCTTCAAGCTGTATGAAATCTGTAAGAGCAGTAATGCTGCTAACTCCTGGGAGAGCAATGGAAGAGTGTGAGGAGCAGCTTTGTGCTTCTTCCCTTTCTTCAGCCTTGCGTGGACAAGGTCAGACCTATACAAACTCTGCTTCAGAGGAGAACAGATGAAGCTGCTGTCAATGTGATAGCACAGTTCACATTTCTTTCACACTGTGATCGAGCCACCCACATCAGGTTTTGTGGCAGTCACTGTTGCCCCAGTTAAGCAGCAGCGTTCAGGGACATAAAAGCAAAGGTTGCGCCCTGTCGGGGCTTAACCCAGCTGTGGCAGCCCAAACAACCACACAGCCCTTTTCTCACTCCCCCCGCACTGGAAAAGGTAACACTTGTGGGTTGAGATAAAGACAGTTAAACAGGACAGGAAAAATAAATATGATAAAAGAATATACAACAGGAGTGATGCCCAGCACAGCTGTTTACCACCCAGTACCGATTGATGCTCAGCTAGTTCCTGAGCCGCGCCGCCTCCAGACAATCCCCCCCAGTTACACATGGAGCATGATGCCATATGATAAGAATATCACTTTGGCCAGTTTGGGTCACCTGCCCTGGCTGTGTCCCCTCCCAGCTCCTTGAGTGCCCCCCACCTTCTCATTGGCAGGGCAGCATGAGAAGCTGCAGAGTCCTTGACTGCTTGGCAGCAACTAAAACACCCATGTGTTATCAGCACTGCTCTCATCCTGACTCCCAAACATGGCATTCCCTCACCTGCTTGAAAGAAAATTAACTATCCTTGCTGAATCCAGGACAACCCGCCCCCCCCTCCCCACATACACACCCCCCAGTTATTCATAGCACATACACAGCAGGAGAAGAGCAGGCTCTCCTGCACGGGATTGCCAGCGGGGATGTGTTGTGTACAAGAGATCACCCTGCTGAACAGGTCAGCGCTTCCAGGGCTCTGTGGCAATGACAGCAGAGATACCAGTTGCACGTGTAATCACACCATAGTTGAAATTTGGGAGACAGGTCGTGACCGAAAAATTAACATCTTACAGTCTGTCAAGCAAACAGCCATCCCTCAATCACCACCAGTCTGGCCTGGGTACACAGCCAAGAACTTCAGTGCTGAAAATACCAATTCCTAGATACCATCACCCTGCCTGCTCCTGAACCAAAAATGCCATTTTAAGGGATTCAGACAATGAAATGTAAAACACAGATAAAACTGGGCTGATCTTCGGACTATTCCTGGAAGTTGTTGTTTGAAAGAAGCAGGAGGAAGGTCACACTGCAGCTCTCCCTTCCTCAGCACAGCTCAGGCACAATTGCTTTCTGGCTTGTCAAAAGGCAATTCAAGCAAACACCAGCAAGTTTCAAATTCAGATTCTTATAAAAATGCCCTAAAGCAAGGATATCTATGGATTTAGGTGAGTGTGAAGGAGGTTAATGCTGCTACAAAGAAAGCAGTAGATTTCAGAGTGATCAGAACTTAGCAGTAAAGTACCTTTTGGGGTAGAGAGGGGGAAAAATGAGAACGGGTGGAAATAGATTTTGCATCACCATTGTTTAAGTAATTCAGAAAGCTCATAGTTCAAAACCCACTTAAATTAACACTAGGGAAAGTGCAGCAAATAAAAATAAAGCGGTCCAAGTTCCTGAAGCCTCTTCTGCATTTGGGAACTTCTTCCCTCCCCCAGTCAGATTTCCTGAGCCTCACTGGAGAGAAAGAGATGCAACTACAGAGCAGGGAGAAGCCAGGGCCAAACAAGCAGAGTACGAAGAAAGACCCAAGTACTACAGGCAATAGGACCAGTTTGGGGAATAATAATTTATCCAGCCCTCGATTGCTGCTGGAAGAATAGTTACCCACCCCCTCTGAACACATTAAATGGGAATACTACGGAACCCGCAGTAACCGCAGTACAGCCTGCAGAGCTGCTGAGAGCCAGGCCTGGCAGGGCGCTGGAGTTAATTAGCGCCGACATACTTCTCTCATTCTTCGTTTTGCTGGCTGAGGACTCAGGGCACATTTACTCTTCAGTTTCTATTTAAATTGTTTAGAAGGGGGATTGTAAAAGCAGCAGGTAGAAGTGGCTGCAGAGTGTTCCCATATTGATTACAGAGGTACAAGTGCAGTTACACATTGTGCTTACATCACCGCAAGTTTTTGTCTGTCTGAAAAAATGATGCAGAATAATATTGGTTTATTAGTAGTATAAAGGCACATCTAAAAGTTGTGACGAATTATTATAGCCATATTACCAAGCCTAAGCAGCACGTGCTCGTGGCCATGCGTTTAACACATTCACTATGGCTTTGCAGCATTATAAATAGCAATTGCTGTGAGCAGATGCTGTAGCATCTCTTCTACTCTCCACCCCCACCCCCAAACAAACCGCTCACGATAACATCAGCTTTTATTTGAACACAATGAGCTGTAATCACATGAGGTATTACTCTGACTTAATCCTATTTGCTTCAGTTTGGTTTGGAAGGAGTGGCCAGTAATATGTGGCTGTATTGTGTCCAGTGGTTTCTTATTTCACACCAACTTTCAAGGGCTAAGACTCATCATCTTCTTTGACCAGAAGAACAAAGCAATGGGTTCTGGCAGGTAAGGAGAAGAGATATGTTGGTGGCTGGCATGGTGTTTTCCCTTCTTTCTTTACCCCCTCCCCCCACAGTTGCTGGGTTGGCTGTCACAGCTGATGTCACAACCATTCTTTCATGTATTCACTATTTTCAGCTGGCCCGATAAAACCTCTCACAGAAAATTTTGCTCCTCCAACCACCACAGAAAGAACAAGTAGAGACACGAATTCAGGCCTCTGTTTATTCTTTCGAATCAGAATCATGATGCAGCTAAATACCACTTGACTGTAGGTAGTTTGGTGCTCTGTTTCCCATGGCCATCAGACACAACCATGCTACTGGATTTGGCACGAAATGAAAAGGCAGATACTGGCACAAGGTGGGTCACCTTGCCTATCAGCCTGGGTATTTTGGTAGGCATTAAGCCACACCTTCATTTCGTGCCATTTCATGATCTTTATCCTCTGAATGATGAGAGATGCGTGGCTTCCAGTGGGCTCTGAGCCAGGTTGCATTGAGCATCGTGAGCATCAGGAGGAGACACTTGCTCATGGGGAAGCTTGGCTGGTGCAGGGCTGCACCAGCACAAGGGCTGCAATGAGAAGCATCACTCCTCCTGTCAAGAACTTTTATCAGGAGCATCCTTACGGCCCATCATTTCACATATTGATTAAGGGACCTGGAGAATGTTTTACGGATGGGAAGTAGAAGCAGCTAGCACTTGGGCTAACATAAGTTTGACAGCTATGAAAATATTTTCACTTAGAATTTTTTTTTTTTCTTGAGGTTTCTCATTTCCTTTCTCCTCTCATCTTAGCTGGAAGGGAAGTCTAATACCCCTAGAATAGTCAAATGAGGTCTTATCTACAATTACACACACAACATGATTCCATATTTGGTATTCATAAATGCAAGCTCAATGTTCAGTCTACTCTTCCCTCATTTTCTGTAGTAGTTACTTAGCTCACATAATGTAAGTCAGTCAGCTCTCCTTCAGTGACTTTTACCATGCAATCCTTTTTTCTTCAAATTATTAAGTGCCATGTTAGTAAAGTGCTACTGATCCTCAAAACAAAGAATGATGAAATTTCTGATGTTTCTCCTTAGAGTGCAAGGGACTGATAGACTGTGAAACTCGCGTATTTAAAGAATGAAGGAAATATAAATGGAATTTATTTGGAATGCCAAATTGAAAGATTGTAGTAAGTAAGTAGTTGCACTTAGATAAGTAGTTGCACCAGGTAAAATATTTTTTCTGCCTTTAATTGTGTCATGGTAACAACTGGTGTTACAAATGGGCATCTGAATCCAGCGAGTTACCGGGACTGGGACAGCTGAACGTAACCAGTCAGTGAGAAGCACGATTGTCTTCAGAGTTAAATAACCTTTCTGAAGAGATGCTATGCCGAGTACCAAAAGGTAAACTAGCAATTTGGGGCATATATATGCAGAGCTCAATCTTCTAGTTAGAAAAACAAAAAGTTTAAAGAAACAGATAACTTTAAAAAAAGGTAAATAAAATAGAAAAATAACTGCCTGTGTTGTTGATAACAAAACGGCAGAGCTTGTGTGTCCAGGTCACAGCGTTTATTAACCAGCTACCCCCTTCTGTAAAGCCTGCACCACAGTTGTCACAAACGATGGTTTTCAAAAGAATTTAGGTCAAGTAAACACTTGGCAAACAGACATACTGTGGTGAACTGGGAAGTTCAGGCAGGCACCTCAGAAGCTCTGCAGACCAACAGGAGTAAATGGAAAGCAAGATGAGGTGGAACATGACCCTGGTATGCCTTTAGCGAACTCCCAACTGCAAGAATTTCTACCAGTCCAGCAGTTGGACTAGATGATCATTCTAGGTCCTGTTCAACTGAGCTATCCTATCCTAATCCCATCCCATCCCATTTTTTTTTAATGAGAGAACAGTTTTTTCCAGGTACCAATGTGCTCATTTGTTTTGTATTTGAAGAAAGTAATGAAATTAATTTATGTGAAGATCTGACATAACTGCAAGCACATGAAAACGTGTGGACCAGAAAAGAATCTGGTGATTCCACTGGACACAAGCCCCAAAAGATAGGCTTCTTCCAGCTGACACCAGTGATGCAATATACCTCTGGTCTTGTCCATTGGTGGGAATACGTGCACAGAAGTACCGTCACCCACTGTGGATGGTGCTCAGCCCACTATTTCTTCAGGCAGCGTGCAAACACAGATCTTGACCCTCAATTTTTCCTTCAAGTTTTTTCATTCTGTGTTTCTATTTCCTGTTTTCAGCACTTCATGTAGACACCCAGGAGGCCAGGAGAGGGTTCAAGTGAAACACGGCCTGCTTTGTTGTGCTCGATTTAGCCACAGAGTTGGCAAGCAGCAGCTTGTAATTTTGCAACCTATACATCCACACCCATTACTGCACACGGTGCTGGGCGCTCTCAGCTTGTGGCACGGTTTTGACACCTCATCCACCTATAACTTCACTACTTGTTGTAGCTTCACTTGGTTTAGGCTGTTCAGATACGTCAGTGCTTTCAGATTTAGTACAGATGGGGCCATCCCAGGTAGAAATTCAGCTGGGATGTGGGCTCCTCCAAAGAAACAGAGCCCACACAGGGCCCCCTTTCCTATGTATTATTTTCCCCCCAACTGTCCCAACACAGCAACATTCATCCCGTGGAAAATGGTCTCTTCCCAGCAGGAAGCACAAGCTGCCCTCAAGCAAAATCTGAGCAGAAATCTGATCCCAGGATGCAGATGTTGGCCCTAATGCAGATCAGCCTGGATGATGCTGTTTTTCCTCTATTCTTTTGTCTCCCTCTTCCTCCCTTGTCTGTCTACCACAGGGCTCACGTGAGATCACATTTATTTTCTGGAAGGAGAGAAGTTCTATACTATATTCTGAATTACTCCTGGGGCCGCAAGCTGAAAAGAAGGGAAGTTGAGAGGACACAATAGCCATAAATGAAGCCAAAAATAAAAGCATTTTGCCCTTTCTAGCTCCTGAAGACACACTGTATGGGCAGCTTCTCCTCCCACACACAATGCCCATCTCCTGCAGGTTTCCTACCTTTGTTTCCCAGAACCTTCCTCAGCTGAAATCCCCCCCCACCCCACCCCCGCAACAAAAAACAAAGCCTCTCTCTTTAGTTTGGAAACCTTCTTAGGAAGTAGAAAGGCACCTTTTCTACTTCTGTCATCAGAAGCGATGGGATGAGCTGATAATCTCCATCATTTGCTGGCCCAGTACTTCCTTTTGTAAGATCTAGTTTCTACTTGCTTGCAACTTCCCCAGGCTCCAACTGTCAGGATAATGTTTTCTACCTTACGTGTCAGGCTCAGGTATTTTTAAGAAAGATCCATCTAGAACAATCAGCTGGTTCTAAGAACACGCTCACCAGAAAATATGCTGTGCCGTACCTAGAAAAGATGCGCAGTAAGTTTGCTGGTCTGATCATTAGCTTTGGAAAAAGAAGAGTCCATTTTAGCAGAGAGGGCAGCTGAGCAGATCTCAGCCTCCTGTCACCAGCGTGCCTTCTGCTGCCACAGCCGGGAAACTCGTCCAAGATCCTCTGGGGAAAAGAAATAAATCAATTCACACAGGCCCAGCAGCACGCACACCTGACAAGACTAACATTTAGCTGCTAAAAATCCCCCAAATCCTCTGTGGACTCAGTCAGCTCTGCACCATGCCACCTGGGCTGCCCAGGCACCCCCCACGAATGGCAGAAGGGCTGGGGGGGCTGGAGGACCTGCCTGTCCATGCTGGGCCAGGGGAAGAAGGGGGCTGCCTCCATCGAGGGCTGGGTATGATACAGGGGGGGGCGAAAGGGACAGGGATCATGGGGGCAGCAGTGGGGGAGGAGCAGTGGGGGGTCAGTCCCCAGAGGCACAGCCCCCAGTGTGCCCTCAAGAGCTAGACCTCAAGGCGAACACCAGCAATTACTTCTCAGGGAAGGAGATGACCTGGGTTTGCCGCTGGCAGTGGGAGCTCCCACACCCCAGAACCGGGTTTCCAGCAGCAAGTGACATCCTGGGGAACATCCCAGGGCCCTTCCCCATAGCAGGGTCCCAGCAGGATCCTGCAGCCCTACTTGTTCACAGGGTACCATCAGCTGCAGTGACATCTCCCCAGGAGTAGGGGAGCAGAGAAGTGCCTGCCATGGGCCCCCTGTAAGCACCAGCCAGAGCAAGACACCGGTTCATTAACTGGCTGAAGCAAAACTGAAATTCCTGACAGCTTTGTTGTTAACATAGCAGGAATTTTTCTCTATATAGGCACTAAAGGCATGTGACCCACAGCCTTACGTGGCTGCAGAGTCAGTGATCTGGGACACAGAGCACCAAACAGGGTAGAGTCAGAGTACGTCTGCTCAGCCTTGTCCCATATTATAGCATCACAGGAAAAAGAAAAGAAAAAAGTGTTTATTTTGAGCTCAGCCTTACAGGCTACATCCACACTGCTTGTTTGGTGGCAGATTTGCTGCCCATGCAATGTACTTACTTTGGGGACTGCTGTCTTTTCTCAAGAGGTAAATCCTGGCTGCACCCTGAGCTATAAAGGGCTGTGCACTTCTCTAATGAGCAATGTAACAGTTCAGCAGCTTCCATCTGTCTTGCCAGTCCTCCTTTTGGCATCCAGCAGAAATGAACAGCTCCAGCTCATTCCTAGAAGGGACCTAACATTGCCCACTTGATGAGCAGATATATTTGCAGGCAGCCTGAGTACAAGCTGCTCAAAAGGAAAATGTGCGCACAGGGATAAGGTTTCCAGGCTACATGAGTGTAGATATATCTGTAAATGGATGTAGATCAATTATTAATTTTAATTTGAGCTGCATCTGGACTTTTGTACTGAGGAAGCAAAATCCTCTGTGTTTGCTATAAATCTAGGGTTTGCTGCTTGCTGCTTGCAAAACCTTTAATCTCTTCTCAGCACTCCAAGTCAAAGCTCTTGTTTTGCAACTACTAAAAGCAACGTCCCACATTTTCCATACAGCCCTTCAAAAGCCACAGGAAGGAAGAGTATCTAGATCCTCCAGAATCACAGTGGCTTCAGCTCTTTAGCGGTGACTGTGAATGCCAGAGAGAAAAGTTGGATGTGTCCGACCCCAGAACATAGACATTGGAGTCCAATCCCATTTCTTCTTCATCTGTGCTTGCCATCACCATTAGCATGGCCCACAATGCCCTTCCATATGACAGAAAAAGATCAATGTCTTCTCCAAGAGGGTAAAGGCTGAGCAGGCCGCAGGCTGTCACCAGTTCCTAGGCAGTTTACAAGCCTAATTTTCTGGGAGACAATTTAGTTGCACCATCAGCGTCATTAGCCTAAGGCAAGCAAACTTCACAGCAGTATCACAGTTTCTAAAGCACTGACATGGTGTTTAATTTGCTCCCTGTGCCTGGTTAAGTCTCACACCAGGAATGGAAAGAACTCATTTCCAGTCAACTGTGTCTGGCTCTGACTGCCGGCAGCTCTGGGAAGAGGGGACACCTGCAATACATGTCCTCTGCTGAAGCTGCTCTTAGCTCCTCACTGTGCCTGCAAAGCAGTCTGCTCCTACCACACTCTGCTGCTTTCCCAGCTACAGAAACATGGCCCGTACTTGGGGTTAAGGTAAGAATGCTGTGACAAGCGTTGGGACATCCAGATCTGCCAGGGTGGTTTTCTCTCTGTCCTTTTCTCCGTCCTCCGAATCTTGTCCCAGCTCACCTGAATGTTAGGCTTGTTTTAGAGCCCGGAAACCAGCACAGTTACTGAGCTGGGAACAAATCCCAGGACTCAACAGTCTTTATCAGGAGCACCACAGGTTTTCTGGGCACCTTTGGACATGTCTCCCCTTCCACAGCAAGCACGATGGGATGCACAGGGGGAGAGTGAGTTTCCATGAGGATCTACCAGTCCTGCAGAGCTGTGTGTGGAAAGATAACACAACCATCTCTTTTTCTGAAGCACTCATCCACTGCTGAACCCCTGAAAAGAGATGTTAGCAAGAAGATAAATAAATGCACATCCTGGCCCTGGTCACCTTAAAAAACTTCAGCAGCTGATTCCTGCTGGAGATACCACAGAATTACAGAATGGTTTGGGTTGGAGGAGACCTCAAAAATCATGAGTTCCAACCCCCCTGACATGGGCGGGCACAGCCTCCACTAGACCAGGTTGCCCAAAGCCCCATCCAGCCTGGCCTTGAACACTGTCAGGGAGAGGGCAGCCACAGCTTCCCTCAGCAACCCATGCCACGGCCTCACCACCCTCACAGGGAAGAATTTCTTCCTAATGTCTAATCTAAATTTACCTTCTTTCAGTTTCAACCCATTACCCCTTGTCCTATCACTCCATGCCCTTGTAAACAGTCCCTCTCCAGCCTTCTTTATAGGCCCCTTCAGGTACAGGAAGGCCACTGTAAGGTCTCCCTGGAGCCTTCTCTTCCTCAGCCTGAACAAGCCCAACTCTCTCAGCCTCTCCTCATATCCGTCATGCATCAGCATGGTATGAATAAAATTACACACAGTTGCACAAAAGTGCACATATCTAGGGTAAGTATGCCTGTTTATACCAGAAGGTGAGTTTCCTTTACAAGGGAAAGATGTCTAGCCTTGATTTTTCTTCTGTGTTCGACCTCCTTTCAGGATTTCAGATGCGTTTACAGAGCACAAGCTGCCCCCTTTTGGAAAGACAACGTGGTCTAACAGTGGCTTAGGTTAGAGAAATTAAAAAATTAACACGTTTTCCACGTTTCATGAACAAATACAAAATCCACGTGTGGCTACAGACAGCCCTTTGCCAATCTTTCTGACAGCTCGGATTTTTATAAGTTGTTGGAGAGTGTCTGACAAGCAATGTCAAATCATAATCAGGAGACAGGAATGTTTGGCAATGAGGATGATGCCATTAGAGCAGCAAGAATGAGGAGGCTGGATGAGAGCTTTAGCTGCAGGGGAAGCTCAGGCTGAGAAATGCCCTCCGTGATGGTGCAGGAAGGGGAGCCTGCAACAAAGGAAAGGTGGGCCCTCAGCTGCAGGAGAAAGTGGGCCTTCTGAGAAAAAAAGTGAAGCTCTGTGGAGAGATGTGATTACCCATCGCTGACAAAGTCTTTATGGGATCAGATCAGGATTCCTGTGAGCAAAGGGATGCACTGTTGAGAATTCACAAGAACCTGGAAAAGCCAAGCTGCAGTCAGAATCCACAGTAAAAACTGCAGCAAGCTCCAGTGAATGTAGCACTGGGAAAAGACAGATATATAGTGAATTTCTCTGTGTTTAGGAATGCAAGAGTCGTCCTGCAAAGCAAGCTGTTACGTAAATTACACAAGTCATCCAAAAAAAGGGAGAAATCTGGAGAAAGTGGCAGATTAAATACATGTTCTGCATCCAGTAGGAGTTTAATTACCTTGAGAAGTGAAACTCATTCAATCGCTTTATGGGTGGTAAGCTCGGTGTTTGGCAATACCCAATAGGCAGAGAATATTTTTACGCAATGCTCTAGGAACTGTCAACAACTCGTGGCTTTGCAGCCCTTCCACCTCTGCAGGCCTTGGAGAACGAGGACATCCAGTGGCCGAGCCTTGTAACTGGTGGTTCCATCTAGGATTTACGTCTGGGGCAGAACCTCGACAGTTCCAAGCCAAATTTCTGCCCCTCAGAGAGACCTGAAGTAAGCCGTGTGTGGAGCAAAAGGCTTCTGCAGAAGCCCTCTGTGCTTCCATATAATTAAAGGGCTCACAGTCGTGAGTTTCAACCAGTAATACTGAGAATATTGCTTCACCTTTCTTTTCTCTGCTTCCCTGTAATCATGCTTTTATTTCTACTTTTTTTTAAAAAGGAAAATAAAGCTTTCAAATCCCATCATGTTTCTCGTTTGGCCTCTAAGTCTCTTATTTAGTTACAGAGAGTAAACACGGCTGTGGGTTTTAGAAATCCTTAGCACCCAACCCGTCCCTCTGGAACCAATCAGTGCAGCAAGCACCACACACCAGGCTTCCAGCAATTCAGCCTTAGATGCGCCAATTTGAATATTTAAACCCAGCTCCTTTATTACAGCGATTGCAGCAATTAATCACCTTTCCAAATACATTCTGTAGGAGAGGAGCTACAATATTAATAGATGGATTTCATTTTTTCTGCCGTAACTCAACAATATAACGTTCCAGGACAAGAATATTTTGGGTTGTTCGAATGATAGCAGGAACAGAATGAAAATCAGTCACATGTGCTTTTGCATATTTACAAGCCATGATTTCCCCCGGGAATGGCCACACAATGTCACTGTCTGCAATAGGTAACGTCTCTCCCAGCGTGAGGAGCTGGATTTGGAAGCACTTGCAGAATTGTGCTGAGTTTCCAAGACGAGCTGGGTAAGGCTGGTGGATAGAAAAAAACTTGAACCTCACTGAAAGTTGATTTGAACTAATGCCTCTTAGGACTGCATCTACAACCCCCCCAGGGTAACCCCTTGAAGATTTGTTGGGTAGCCTGTCATAGAATCCAGAGCTCTGAATCAGTAAAGCCAAGTATGGAGAAGAGAGAGGCAGTAAGAGCACCCTCTCCCATCTCCCACCAGTGCATTTCAGCACGGAGTGCATGGCCCAGGCGTGAGGGCAGAGACTTGTGTAGTCTCAACCTTCTCTCCCCAGCTGGACAGATGTAATCTGCTTCTCGTCTCACTCTGAATACAAAACATCATTGAAGTTTAAGCCTAAATTGGGGTGGTTTAAGCCTAAACCTAGGCTGCTGCAGTCTTGTCATCCTCTGCCTTGCTCTCCCTCTTGTGCCAGCCAGCACTAATGTTCATGCAGGCACATTATAGCCGGTTCAGGCAAGTCAATCCAACTGGAAACCAATCCAGCCATAATTTAATAGTTGTATCTACTCTCTGAACCACTTCAGTTCCCAGTTCCATGTGACAAGTACCTATCTGGAACACTTCTCCTCAGTCACATGTTTTTTGGCTCCGAGGCTACACTTTCAGTTTAAGCTTAAACCGCTAGACAGTCAGCTAAGTTAGGCTTATACCACCATGTCAGAAACTGAAACCAATGCCCTTGTGCTCTGCAAAGGAAAGGGTGTAGCTGTGAAATGCTTCAGGCTATACCCCTCTAGTTGCAGGCTTCAGCTGAAAATAAATGCTTTTCTCCTTCCTCTCTCCTTCTCTGAGCTCTCTTGTGCATCAGTTGCAGCAGCCGGGTAAATTCAAGCTTGCCGACCCTGTGGGAAACCAAACCAGTATAAAAAATACAAGGGTTTTATTTCATTGGCTTTGAATGCTGAATCAACATAGCATATACTACATGAGCATTAGATCTGATTTGAGAAAGGAGATGGAAATGTTTGGTCAGCAGTTTGGAAGCCTGTTTTTACCAATTTGACTCACTGCTAAGTCGGAAAAACGCTCAGCTTGGTGCAAAGAAAGGGTCAGGAACATCCAACAAGAGAGGAGACAGTCTGTGGCAATGCCAGTTTTGATCAGCTGCTATTGCTGTACATTAAAGAATTTATAAATTTTATCATTTGGGAACTATATTTAGAGAAGAAGAAAAAAAAAAGAATGCTGGGCAGTCCCAGGAACTCAGTCTCTGCATGACTGGCAGTACTTGTGGTGGTCACAGCAGCTGGCTAACAGCATATGAACTCCTGTCATCATTCACATGTCGTAACATGGAAGCAAAGAGCACGAGTGAGGAGTCCAGGTTACTTTTCTCCCCATTAATGTTGGTATCTCTGCCCCTCTAGTATATATTTCCTGTACCATTATAATTATACCCAGCTACTTATTTGATTTTACACATTGGTGAAAGTTACGTTGCTTTGGGAACAGATGCTTAATCCAGCGCACTAAGCAAAGTTGAGTCAAGGTTGCCAAACAAACTGAATTGCCTGATTTTCTTCTTTGTTCCTCCATAAAGGCAATTTTATTTACATAAACCTCACTGAGCAGCTCATGAGCAGCAGCTAGATTAGAGACAGCAGGCAGGGACAGGTGAGAAAAGCATCTTGGAGCTGTGAGGTGTTGCAACCTGTGCTGTAATGCAGGAGAATTGGCAAACCAACTGAGTATCATCAATACCAGGAGCTTCAGGGCTCTTTTCAGCACTGTGTACGCCTTTGGCATAGAGCACCCCACCAGCTTGCTAGAACTTCATCCTGAAACTAAAGAAATCTTTCCAATTCGCTTAATCTTATGGCTAGATTGTCCTGGCTTTATACAAGATACCTGCATTTTATTGAATTCATTATGAATGCAACCATGAAGCATGCACTTATTTCTCCAGAGGCTGCCTCAGATTCTGTGCTGACAAATTACATATTGACAGATTATATGGTGACAAGCAATTCATCCATCTGGTCCTTTCAGCAGTCCATCACAGACAGAAACCCCACTGCACCCTGGCTGGAAATGACAAAACAAGCACATTAGTTCCCTCTCGTGTCTAATTTGCCTTCAAATGCTTGTGTTCAGCTGTGAGGCACAAGGGCAAAAGCATTCTTTTTTCTAGTGTAGAGGAAAAAATCGTGTGCACAAGTACTTTACATACAAAACCAACAGCAAGTACCTATTTTTATTTTTCCAATAGTACAAAATTTACATGGCCATTATTAGCAGTAGAAACAACCTCAAATGTCTGTGGAGGTGACCATTTACCCCCCTCCCTGCACTCTGTAAGGCATCAAAATTATTCCATTAACAACCTTCAAAAAATGACGTGGTACCCATGCCTCATCCTCTGCAGATTAAAAAAAAAAAAAAACCCCAAACAAAATCCCCCCAAAACATATTCTCCCTTTTCAACAAACTACATTATGCCCAAGCTACAACATCATCATTTTCTCTGTGTCAGCCTGGGCCAGTGATTTGGCTCAAAGCCAGCTGTCTGGGATAAGGCAGAAAATACCAGGCTGAGAATTGCCTGCTGTTTCCTGCTGAGGTTTGAAAATGGCAAAGCAACGTATACTGTGTTCTGAAGAAATTTATCTATAGTTTCACCAGGCTGGCTTGCAATTTTGAAGTCCTAGTGAACACAGCCATACTTACTGTACTGAAAAAATAACAGATGCACATCACAGAGCTTTGTTTTTCCAGTTTAGTGACAGTGGACTTTTAGTTCTTTTTTTGTTGAGCCTAATGGGCTGTGAATGTTGCAAACTGAGCAACTCATCTGCTGGTCTGAGTGAATATTGCCATTCCTGTATTTCTCAAGTTCCAGCATAAATTTTCTGGAATAAATCCTAAGTGTTGGCTATTAGCACAGATTTAAATGGTTCAGCTTCAGAGCTATCAACAGCCAACCGGGCACGGAAAGAGCCTTCGTGTTTGCCACGTCTATTTGTCTGCTGATCCCCATTCTGCTTGAACACAGGCACTACGTAGGCATTAACAGAGAGACAGGATCTCACCCTGATGCTCAGAAAACAGATTTTGGAGGGATTATCCAACCAATGGAAAATTAGTTTTCCTGAGTTCACTCCAGCACGCCCTCCCCCACCCATCCACTGCAATGTTGAGAGTCAACATCTCCACTCAGATTTATTCTCTGGGGATTTCAGGGGATAACTCCTATTAACATTCGCATGAAGTAAGTGTTTCCACCTCTCTGTCCTGGCAGCAGCAGGTTTCTCTAACTTTCCAAAACACCTACTTTGCCACAAGCATCGTCTCATGCGAGCAAGAGATTTTTTTAGATGACTTTTGCTATTTAGAGCAGGGAAAAGGAAGATGATTAAAAGGGGCTGATGGGGCTCCCCCTGAAGAGAAGCAGCAAGCCTCACAGACCGTACACAAATGCGCTGCGGCATATCCTGAAAGCAGTGTCACTCTCCTTCCACCTTTTGCCTTAATTTTCCATAGTGGGAAGTGGCAGGCCATTAGCAGCACGCTGATGTGAATTGCTAACTCACCCCAAAGGAAGTCGGGAGGTTTGCTGCTTGCTGCAGCCCCGCTGCCAGCCACCGGGCTGTACCACGGGGACCGATGTGACAAGGGGATATATTGTACATAGCCCAGATGTGAAACGATGGAGCTTTTGGAAGATGCTCAAGAAAGACTCTCTCTAGCAAATATTCCTCTTGTTTAATAGGGAGAAGAAGTGACATCTGATTAAAGGTGCAAGCTCAGATGCAAGCTCTGGTCTTTGTAGGATGCTACACTGAGGCCACCAGACCTCCAAACAACTGAGCCATGCATGGTCTTGTGTGAAGATCAGCATAGCTACTGCTGCTTCCAAGTATCTTCTCTCCACTAGATAGAACACCATGGTTTTTCCTCTGTGGAAAAAAAACCCAAACAAAAAAAAGCCAACCAACCCTACAGTCTTTTAAAAAAGCTGCCAAAAGGCATCAGAGGCAGAGTTCGGTGAGCAGAGGGCAGCATGTTTATCTTCTTGCTTCAAAACAAGCACAGCCCACTCATCATGCGAGACTGTCAGCAGAGCTGTGGATGAGCAATACCCAAGAGCAAGTCAGGTTTCGGGTAAGTAAAAAGCTCAATTTTTTGAAAATTCCCATTTTCAAACACAGGCATCAAAACTAGATTTTCTAAACCTGAATTTGAAGCATCTGCTTTTGGGAACACAAGCACCTATTTCACACTTAGCGACAAATCAGCAAGTCAAAGTGTGAAGAAAACAAATTTAGCAGACCGAAAAGCATGAACAAACACTTGAAGGTAACAAACACATCCTCATTTTTGAGCACATTGACAGCATTCTGATTAAGTTTGGATACATTAGCAGTGAACAGCTGCATCTCTGACTCTAGAAAGATTTAACTTCCCGTAAGAGCACTCTGAAAAAGAAACATGCCACTGGAAATACATTTATAAAATTACCCATGATGGGGAATAGGGCATGAAGTTCAACGTGGGAACTCAGGTGACACCCTCAAAAATAAAAGAGAGAAAAAAACATGCATGCATGCATGCAACATAAAAAGAAGCAGAATATACACTTGGGCACCTCACAGAGATGTTCCTTCACATGGTGTTGTGTTGCTGTATTGCATCAGGAGCTGAAGGAGGAAGGGTCGTGATAAAAAGGACAGACAGACAAGAGTTGAGAGGACAAAGCAGATGCCAGGGTAGGGGAGAAGGCACAGCATGGATTAATGAGACTTTCATTTCCAAGGAGAGGCTGGAAACACCAGCAGGCTTTGGTCAGAAAAGAGGTAGAACCCAAAATTGCCTTACTCAACATGACTGGGGGAGCTGGAAAGGTGAACAGCTACATTAGTGTTTTGAATGACAGACTGAAAAACCAGTGCATTATTCTTCATCTCACAGCTGGAGATTAGCCTGACTTTTCTGTGATTTTTAAGGTTACCCATGCTTGTGGTCTGGCATCTATCTGGATTAAAAACCCTCTAAGCTGCATGCCAGCATGCTTGGAAAGAGGTTGTTAAGAGGAAATGGTTCAGACCATCAATTTCATAATTGTCTGGGGGAGTTACAGAGCCAAACCATACCCAGCTTTGGGAGGAAATGGGGACCTAGTTCTCATGGGCACTTCTTGCACCATTTGATAACCTCTGTAGCAAACCTTCCTGGGCCACACGGCAGTTGCAGGGAAGGACGGACAAGTGGGAACAAGAGCCACGCTTCAAGAAGGGCAGGAGGTGGGATGCACAGCACCTGCTGGACTCCTTACCACCCTCAGGACTGAGCTCTCATGGTGACACCATTGTCTTTCTGCTGTCAAAATTCTCACCAAATTCCGCTGCCTAGAAGCCACAGTATAACAACCTTAAAAAAGCCAAAAACTTAGGTAAGTGGGTCATGCCTCAGAGCGTAGAAAGGAAAAGGCAGCTCACTGTCATCCCCCCCATAGGCAAGAGCCTCTCCTTCCTCCAACAGCAGCACGGCTACAGGGAAGTGGGAGCCAGGCACTGCCAGAAGGAAGCAGGGAGTAATGGATGAGCACCAAGGAGGAGGGGCCAGTACCCCAGGAAAAGCATCTTCTCTCCCATGGGAACAGTAGTACCACAGGAAACTGTCACTCTAAGAATGACAGCAAATCATCAATATAATCCAACAGATTGTTATAAAAGATAGATAAGAGATGAAGCTTCCTGTTCCAGAGCAAGGAGAAAAAATAATGATAGGAAGAATAGTTGTCTTGACCCCAGGCTCAGGATCTCAATGGGTTCCAACCACTGAGAACAAAGAATGTGAACCACAGCACCAGCCATAGCAGCACCAAAAACATGGCCTGTCACACCCTTGGTTTTCCCCTAAATCCTCAGAAAAATACTTTCTGTGCTTTAAGTGCCATAATTGAGAAAATTATAGTGCATTTTCAATGTTTAACACTGGCTTATATGCAAAATATAGCTCAGTCTTACTCAAACAACCAAGACAAATGCTTCATACATTATGCATGAGTTCTTCCACAAAGCTCTTGATACAGATTATAGAGAACCACGATATGCTGTCATCTTAGTGTTGAAAGTTTTGATAACACTGAATGATTAAATAACTTTGTAGTAGACCCACTCCAAGGGGTTTTTTTTTTTTTGAGGAAACTCTTCCCTAAGCCTCTCTTGTTAGGCAGGCCAAAGATATTTGAGTCCTCAGTAATGAAAAACGTGTTGCTGTATAAACAGCAGAGAAAACACAGGTACAGCTTAGTGCAGCTCTCCAGATCACAGACTTCTGGAAACATGCAGTAGAGAACTGGGACACTTCCCTCCTTAGGCACCAGCATCTTTCTGAGAAGGTTGCATTTCAACATCTTCTAAGGACCACTGAGAACTTATTAGGACTTCCAGAATAAAGCATTGTTTGGACATTGATAGTTTCTGTCTGCTCGTGTTTGTTCTCCAAATAGTCACAGGAAAAATCGGTTCCAGAAATCATACATTTCCTGGTTTATTAGGTGCCAAGAGCAGATGGAGAAGTCAAAGAGATAACATAAGTCTTATTTCCTCAGGTACTTTCCCCCTCCTTAAAAGCACTGAACTGTACTTGCTGTGATAACAAAGGTCAGGGAGGCTGTTAGGCTCCTCATGATGCAATGCCTCCTTATCAAAGAAAGGAACTTGAAACCATGTTGATTAATCAGCTGGTGATCAACATCCAGATCCCAACAAAACCTCATGGCACAGGGCAGGGAACTGCTTGTTATAATGAGGCCCCAGATACATTGATTTTGCATTTTTCAGAACCATAGAGAACATTCTTCTCCTCTGCTCAAGGTCTCTAGTGTTCATCCCTCAGCTGCACAAGTAAACTCTAGTCTTGGGCTTTCTGGAAACCTGGAGAAGCTGCTTTGTGCACAGGCCTTTGGGGCTGCTCTACAACATGCCATTCCCTCCAAGCTTTTCTAAATGCCTAAGTCTGGAACACAGCTGTCAGCACAGCTCCAGCACGATACTAATGCTTCGAAAAGTCACACTTTAATGCCCCACTTTAGTGTTTATCTAAATTTCAGACAGACTAATTATCTAACTTTCAGGCTGAAAGGTCTGAAAGCACTGAAAAGCACATCAACACAGGTAACTCTGGGAAAATGTGTTTTGCAGAGAGCTGGCTACAGCACATCCGTGGGAGAGAAAAGCGGAGAACTCCCTGAACATTGTGAAGAGCTGGAAGTAGGGAAGTGCCTTGTCTGCTGAAAGAAACTTGTGAAATATAGGGAGCAAGGTGGCAGGAGGACAAGGGCTTCACCTTTTTTGCTCCCCCTAGAGAGGTCAACATCTTGAAAAGAGGGAACATTGCTTCCTGGTCAGGTCCCAGCAGCTTTCTCTCTTGCAGAGTTGACTCCCTTCTTCTTAGAGGCAAGAAGCAACCTGCTCCTCTTCTTCCTGACCAGCCTATTTTCCTGCTTCTGCAGGCTTCAGCAAGCAGCATCCCTTCTTCTGCAGCCTCCACAGTACCATAAACATTATCACTTCTTGAGGCCCTATCCCTTAAAGACCCTCGTCTACTGCTCAGATACCCACTTGCAGTTCCATAGGACAGCTACATAAGATTTTCCAGAGCTGTTCAGTCCCCTCCCTGAGAAAATGCCATTTTTAGGTCTGGCACCAGGGATAAGAGGAGGCAATGTCTCTCCATTTAGAGTTCACAAAACATACTCCCACTGAAAGTTTCCACTGGCACTTCCTGCAGTAAGCACTCCACTCAGGGCTTCAGCTATGAAGATGGCATTCCTGACTGTAGTTTTACATTTAAACCAGGGATTTTAAAGTCTTGCCATTTGAGATGGAGAAAAAAAAACAACAACAAAAAAAAACCACCCCAAAGAAAACCAAACAAAAAACTCTACACACACCAAAACCACACAACTATCTTAACCTGAATAGGTTCAACAAAGACACTTGGATTCTAAACTTAGAGTTCTATGCCTTAAAATATTCAGCAACTTCCTTGAGTATTCGATGCTTCATTTCTGGAAAACTATGACAGTCTCATTACATATTTAATTCTACAGTTCTGCCACTTCCAAGCTCCTTTATGTCTAGGGCCAGATTGGTGAGGATGCTGAGGAGTGTTAAGTGAGCAGGGATGTTGGATCTCAGCTTCCAAGATGCCTCATCTTGGAGAGCACAGCTTCTCCCGCCTTTTATAGTACTAGGCCAGGAGACATGGACTATGTACATCCATCAGCAGAAACAGTTCTCCCAAGTGTTCTGGGATTAGTACATTCCTTCACACATTTAGAAATGCTTCTTTTCCATCTACTTTCTTGTTTTGGTTTGCTTTTGTTGTTTTAAAACACAAATTACATTTATTTTCTAAACAGCCAATTCTGTCTCTAACATGCATGTAGTCAGAAGGCCCTTTTTGCTAAAGATTAAGGTTGAAATATTCAAACAACTGAAGACACGTAACCAAAGGCAATGACTGCACTACAGAATAAAAGGTAGTTCAGCCCTCTGAGGAAGTTGAGATAAAATCCAATAGCTGTATCAGGATACAAGTCACAAGTAGGCAGAACTGAAAATTTAACAGAGCATTTTTAAATGTTTACTAGAAACTGCAAGAGAGGAGGATAACAGACATCTCTACATTGCACATCAACTCCATTAAGTACAGGAAAAATTCTTTTTTCCCCATTCTCATGCCAAAATGGGAATTAGAATCATCCTCATCCACCTTCCTGAAGAGTTTCTGTGCTGAACAATGGTGTGCAATGCAGAGATCCACTGCAAACCAAAGGCAAACAATCACAACAAGAAATGCTCAACCCATCCCCTACAGTGGATCAAAACGGATTGATCACAAGGACATATCACCATTCTTTTCCCTGGCTGATTCAGCAGATCAGAAGGGAAATGCTCTGGGGACCAGTGGGAAGGTTGCTCATATAGAAGTTACCAACAAAAGGAAAAAAAAAAATGTTCATCCTGTAAAGAAACAGGGAAAAGACCATTTCCCCCCATAGATGGTGAGCCAGGAGAGCAAGCTGCTGCTCCTCCTTGCCTTGCCTGGCAGGACTAAGCTTGCCACAGACAGACTAAGAATCTGGATGGAGCTACACTTGCTCCTCCAGTTAGAGTAACTAGTAACAACTGCAGAAAAAAAGATCTGGATTATTTCTGCTGTGAACACTGCTTTGGCAGCTCTGTGGGAGGAGGAAAACCTCTGCAAGGGAAGACAGTAGGCTAGCCAAGGCTTCAGTCATCCACTCAAAGAGCTCTCCTATCTTTACAGGAAGGGCAGAAGAAAAATGCAAATAGAACAAATAAAAAGAATCTGGCAACCCTCACTGGTTTAGTTTTTTTTGCTTTGTTTGGCAGTTTTTTCCTCAAAAAAAAAAAAAAGCAGTGTAACTAGAAATGTCTTCTTACTCATCAATCCATCAATGTTTTTCACCACAGTAAGTCCTGGCACAGACCTTTTCCTGGGCTTTCAGATGGCAAGCCTAAAGATTCATGCTGTGCAAGGGGATTTCTTTTCCCTCTGGTGAGATAATCCTTTGACTACCAGAAATCCCCAAGTACCAGCCAGCCACAGCACCAACTCTTTGCTGGAGTAACTGCATACAGGGACGGAAGGCAGGGGACTACAGAAACATCTACATAATCGTTTTAATTCAGATTAAAAGGGTTTTGAAGTAAGCTTTGAATTTATCTCCACATATGCTTTGAATCATGTCATGAAGCAGTGTCAAGCTACAAGAATGGGATTCCTCACAAAAGAGCTGGATATCCATTCCCAGAGCATTCCTGATACCGAAGCCTAGGGTGAGCCCTCAGTCTATAGGAACAAGCCACAGCACGACTGAAGTGAAAGAAAACCCCTACCCTGAAGTGTGTATAGCACCAACTACTGTAAAGAGATTTGCTTGTCTACAGTACTCTCTAATGTAGAGCTTGTCAGGAAAACAATTTGATCCCACGGGTGCCCTCAGCATATCTCTCACCAGAGAGAAGTCTACAGCCTTTGAAGTGAGACAAAGCAAGAAGAGGAAATGAAAGCAACTTAATCCTGAAGTCAAATTTGCCCTCCATACAGCTCCCCCATCAGTGTCAAGGGTAGGAAGAGAGTTATTTCCTACTTCAATTAGCAATGCAAGACTACTAGTTAAACCAGCTATTTATCCTTCAGTCTCTCAAGGGGACACTCCTGTCATCTATAAGCTGCTCTGAGGGCTTACAGTTGTGTTCTCTAATGCCAGAGCCCAACAGAAAGCTTAGCTCCAGCTTGGTCTTTTCTTACATAAAAGGATACCATCAACAATTACTGCAAACAAAAGTGATTTAGCAAAAAATAAAAACCCCACAGCCACCAAACTCACAAAAAACCACCAAACACACACACTCCCCAGGATTCTTGAACAATTCAAGACTAAACCTTCATCTGAATTAGCCACCAATTAGCAACTACAAAGATGACCAGAACTGTTTGATGGACAAAGGGTGGTACACTGGCCTTTCAGATAGGCTCCTCCCAGGAGCATTCTTCACAGATGTGGATAACAGACACCACACTAGTCAATGCTTGTTTTGATCCCAGAGAAAGCTCCCCACAGAGTTTCCAGGTCAACACACCTGTTCTCATCTTTCATTCTTTTTAGTGCAACTAAGATGCAGAGAGAAAAAAACCACACAAAAGTAGCATGCCTGCTGACTTAAAATCCTTCCATAAATAGAGCACAAGCTGTTAGGTATGGGTGACTACATAACTCAACTGTAAATGCCATTTTTAATATATTTTTGTAATTTGAAAATTTATAGGATGGTGAGGAAATCTACACATGACATGTCTTGGCCAAGAGACAGCAACTGGTTTCGTGACAATTTTACCCTAGGCTTCAGGAGAAGTTCTAAATCCTACAGAAGTACAAAGGAAGAAACAAGACCTACTTGCTGCTGAGTGCAGTCTATAGTAAGAGTCCTCCATTTGTAAGCTATGCCTTCAAGGCAAAGTCAGGCTTACAATTCATACAAGTGAACTGGTTTAGATGAAGCAACTACAAAAGTATCTCATTTCTAAAAGCAAACCCATTCATAGACCAACCCCAAACTGCATCAGTCCAACTCTTGAAAGGACAGCTATTCAAGACCAAATAGCTTTTTCACTTTTAACACAAAAGGCTCATATTCAAGGTTTCAAGCTATGTCTCTTCACAACAGGCTGAGAGCAGTCCATCAGAGTATACAGCACAAGCTTTCTCTCATCTCCCAACTTAAATGAATTATTCTGCATGAGCTCTACAAGATGACCATGGCATCAAACTGATGACATTTTGATTTCCCTCCCTTCTGCTCATTCAAAATAGTCTCCTACACAAGGACTTAATGCCTTTAGACAGTACCATACAGTGACAGGTCTGGTTTTAGTTATTGTATCAAAAGTGTCCTAATTAGACAGAGCTCCTAAATACTATATAATTTTCTGTCATGGCCTGCCCAATATATAAATCCATCTTTAAAAAAGCAATTCGAGATTTACGACATTTTCTTCTCCTACCTCTCCTTTGGGCTCATTGCCCAGATCAAGTAAGAGGGCTGATGAGTAAGGATGTTTTGCAGGCCACTTCCAGGAGGTCAGAAGTTGAGCTCCCAGACTCAGTAATTTGCAACTGTATCCAAGTACACCTTGTGTCCACTTCTATCAGACAACTTTAACCTTGGCAAAAGATACCCACAACATAACTGCTTCCCATGAAATTTGTACTTATGCAAACGTGTGCATAAACGGATAAAGACAGCATCTATGAGAGTCCATATAAACTGACTTGTCATTACTGTGTACTGACCTTCAATCTTCCTCATTCATGAATAAGAAAGCAGCAGGATCAAAAGGATTCAGATGTTTCAACTTTTATTGCAAATCACTTGTCCTTGCAATGTTCCATACCTATTTCAATTAAGGCCAATTGGAGAGAGTTTACATTTACATCACTTTCCTGAGCTGTAGCCTGATCTGCAGACAGTCACACAAGCTCCAGATACGCAGCCTCATTTTACCGCCGCCCAGCTTTACTCTTCAATGCTTCCAAGGATTTCCTCATGATTGGTGCAATTCCTTGAAGAACAACAAAAACAGACCAGTTAGGATTACAGCAGTGACTGACTTAAAATGGTGACACCATAATATTAAGCACATACTATTAGCAAGTTAAAATAATTATCTTGATAATCTGAGGAAATTCCATTTACTTTTGATAGGCTTCTTTCCATCTTGAGTCATTGTGCTTGAGCTACAGCTTCCACTGTTGCTAGAAGAGATCAGGCTTGATGATGTGTTATACCTGCCTCCGATTTCTGGAATCCTTATTCTTTTAAAAGAAAGTAGTATGAAAAAAAATTAGTTTTTGATATGAAACTACCATATGCTTTGGCTCATTTTGAAGAAAAAACTTGAACATTTAATACTTTACACCACAAAGAAAATATTTCAACAGGTATGTGGTATATTTTTTCAAGAGTCATAGCATAATTCTGGTCAGAAGGAACCTCAGGTTGTCATCTAATCCATTTCCACTCTTGCACAAATTTTCCATTTATCAATTTTGATGCATCTTATTTGTCTTTAAAATTAAATTACCAGAATTTGTGAGAGATCAAAGTGTTCAGCAATGCCATTGGGATTCATAATGCCCTGTGTTCTACTTCGCTCTTGGTGTTTATTTTCCTCTTTGAAAATGTCTGAACTGCTAACTAGCTCTCTGCCAGAAAATGAGGGTAAACTTACACAAATTTTCATCATTTAGTGGGGGGTTGGGATTTTTGTTCTACTTTTAAAGTAAGGAGGTCTAGGAAAAGGGACAATAACCATAAATATTAGGTTGGGACCCTCAATCAACAGGACAAGGACTGAGGCAGTTACAGATACAGAGCTGATGCCTGCTGCTAAAGACATTTAAACCAACACAGCATAGTGTCAGCGTGATGTCACCAATTTGAGCAACCTTGGCCACCTCAGAGCCAGCCACTGGCATCTGCTGCCAGTTACCATATACTACTGCACACTGAACTGCAAACAGCAGCCTGCAAACAGCAGCCTGCTAGGGATTGGCACATCTGCCATAAGACACTGATTTTCTGCAAAACCAGCTTCTTCAGTGAAGATTTCAGCTGTACAAATTCTAGAACTTGCAAAACCATGAGATATTCAGAAGACATGGTCAAATCAATGAAGTGAAACTCTTCATGCCTAAAACTCTTGTTTTTCTCAAGAAGGCAAAGCAACCACACCTCTTGGCTCCTTTCACACATAAGCACTTCCTCCTAATTTATCATGCCTGAGAAAAGAAAAGAAACATGCAGGGCTCTGAGTACACCATTCAGTTAGTGACCCAGAGATTACTGGAGCAGGAGGGATACTTATATTGTACTTGAAACACCTAAACTGGAAGGCTGGTCTAACAGAGATACAAGTTCTCACAGTGCAACTGAAAGATGAAGCCCAACCTCAGGTGCCTTAAACTACTTCCTCGGAACTATCTTTTCATTAAGAACAGCAACAGTTCAGAAATAAGCTTCCTAGCTTAATCACCTGGAGGTGCAGCTATAAAAAAAAAAAATCCATTGTTGATGTAAAAGCTGATTTTAAAAAAGCTCCTACATCTAGGCTCTCATTCCTGCCTCATACTACCACCATCTTGAGCAGTAAGTCAGGACTGCTTGACTCTCAAGTCAAGCTCCTGAAATTAACATAAAAGATACTTTCCCATGGTTTTGTAGGGGTTTTTTTAATCCCAAATAAACCCACACCAGTTAGGCACGTGAACTAGATAACCACAGACTGAACAGTTATTCGGCACAACTGCCGGCATTGCAGCACGAGAACAGAAACAACTTCAGGCTACTTTGCTGACATGTTCGGCTGTACTAAGCCCTGCATCACATTCACAACTGCTTAATTTTTATCCTCCCAGTTCCCAGCTATCTGTCACTATCTGCTCACATTTGTCAGCCTGCATAACTGCTCCCTAATTCAGATTAATGCAAAGTGTTCCACCCACTGCCCTGCCTTCCCCCCACCCCAGGGATAATTTTGAGATAGTTGCCAAGTGGTTATGCCAACATGGGGACAGCTGCAGGCAATGGGGACAAGGGAGAGCACCACACTCACCAACAGCCACAGCAGAGTAAGTGACCATGATTTAAGATACCCACATTCAGGTAATATGAATACCCCTGGGGGAAGACAAAGGAAGTGACTGTCGCCCATTACACAGCACTGGTGAGGCCACACCCCAAGTACGATGTTCAGTTTTGGGCTGCTCACTGCAGAAAAGATGTTGAGGTGCTGGAGCATGTCCAAAGAAGCAGCTGGTGAAGGGTCTCAAGTACCAGAACATGTCTGTGTGCTCCCCTCCTCATCCTTACAGCCACAAATAGGTATGGCATCAAGATGGCTGCATTCAACTTCGAACCAAATGCCAAGGAAGCAGGTAACAACACTACAGCCAAGGTTTAACTGAGCATCCAACTACCAAATACGTGTCTGCTACGTAAATATGACTTACTCAATTACCTTACTCTATAGAGGACAGCCCAAGAGCCCACTGACCTCTCCTACATGGCAGCAGGGATGCTTCTCAAGGTTACTCCTCAAGGTTGAGAGGATCTTAACTGCACTAGATACTTGGTAGGTGAATTGTGAAACTCTAAGAATATTAGCTAAGTGATACAAGGGTTGATTGCATATATATAAAAAAATAAAAATACTTTAGACAAAGCATTGACAAAGTCTGGGATTAAGTTTGAATCCAGCCATCCCTGGACTCTCCTCTTGAGAAGGAATTTAGAATGCAAGGGGGTCCATTCTAAGCCTCATGACTCAATGGGAGACTCTCCATGATAAGCTGTCTGACACTGTCCTCCAGGCAGTAAATAACCAAGTGTACCTTGTCACCAAATCTTATTACATCAGTGTTTCACTTACCATCGGACTTTAACTACTTTGTATCAATAAATATATTGTTACTTCACTGTAAGGAGTGAAGTTCAATCGCTTCTTAATCTACCCCAACAAGGTATTAGGATCAGCTGAGGGAACTGGTGTTATTTAGTCTGAAGAAAAGGGGGCTAAGGAAAAACCTCATCACACTCCACAATTACCTGAAAGGAGCATGTGTAGCCAGGTAGGGGGGATGTCAGTCTCTTCTCCCAAGTAAAAAGTGATAGGATAAGAGATGGCTTCAGATTGTGCCAGAGTGAGGTTTAGATTGTATATTAGGAAAAAAAAAATCTTCATCAAAAGGGTTGTCAATCACTGGAACAGGCTGCCCAGGGTCACAATCCCTGGAGGTATCTAAAAGACTCATAGATTTGGTGCTTAGGAACATGAGTTCGTGGACTTGGTAGTTCTAGGTTTGTGGTTGGCATCAATTATCTTTAAAGGTCTTCTCCAATCAAAATTATTCTATGATTCTCCAATTATCCATAGCTTTTATGGCCTAGCTGCCAGCATGTGGGCTCATCAACCCATGGGGTGCTCCTGAATCAAACCTGACTTCTCATTCAGACAAGAACAGATAGTCTAACAGGAAAAACCTCAACTACGTGGAGACAGACTGCTGAAGTACATAAGAGGTAGAAGCTGGTGCCACAGCTGGTTTATCTCAGTTGAATTCTCTATCCAAGAGGACGGCTGCATCATTAGGCTGGCAAAAACATCACATTTCAGTTCTCATGGCTGTTGAGCTACAATATCACAAAGGCTTTGTGCTATATAAAAGGAAGCATTTGAGGAACCCCAGCTTTCTGTTCCTTCAGTGATTAACGTTGGCTATCTCTACATACTGTTCCAGACGCTTTTTTAAGCTGCCAAAGCAGAAACCCAGAATCAAGAGTATTAAAAATTGCTGAAATTCACTCTGGTCAGCTACATCACTCTGGACAGCTGACTGGGATTTTATGAAAGCAGGGGAACATGTGAAGCTGCTTGGGCAGGTTTATTTAAAAAAAATAACAACCACAACACAAACAACCCACTGAAATCTCCCCAGGATAAGCAGCATTAGCATAATGCAAAGAACAACAGCAGCATCCACTCACTCTCCAGCTGGAAGGGTGAACTGATCACTGGCACTTAGGAGAAATGTACAATGATAACACATACACAGCAGAGGAGTGCCCAAGACTTACAGACACGTTAATTTCTAGCCACTAACTGCTTAAAAAAGGAAAGTAAAGAAGTATTTGTAACTTCAGAAATACTTTGCCACTAGGCTTTTGTACTCAAAAAAGACATTTAAACTCAAAATAAAAGCCTCGTGCAGAACACTCACTTGCGCTTTTCTATGGGGTGAAGCTGGGAGACAGGTCCTGCTGTCCCATGGATTTCTTGCTGTCGGCGAACGTTCCTGGGTGGTTTTACCGCACCGCTCATATAAGCCATTTTTACTTGCCGACCTAATGCAGAAGCAAGAAGCAGAGGATATGTAACTTTGTTTGCCCTTTATGTTAAATACTCAGTTGATATGGTTGTGTGGCAGTTTAAATTTAAATTGGGGGAAAAAAAAACCTAATCAAAAAAGCAAACTCTGGTACCAGAGTAGTAACGAGCCATGGCAAATCATGTGCAGTCTGCATACAGTATTTCTTCATATATGTCAACTTTGTATTTGTGATTACATTTGTACTCTTCACATTGCTGCTTAGAATCCTCAGTCTAACTAGTAAGGTAACATTTGTCTATTGTACACTGCAAGTACTATCAATTACCATACTGTAATAATGTGTGCATCTTTTTTTGAGCAATTTGTAATTAAAAGGAACAGCATTCTTGCTTGATGTCTTGTAGAGATTCAGCATTAGCATTCAGTGGAAACATATCACCGAACTAAATATACTAAGTGCCAAGCATAGCAGAAAAGACTGGGTTTTCTAAGTGGAAAAGCTAACCACATATATTACCTTTTGGTTTCTCAGACTGGGCTGAAAGAATATTTTTTGTAAGCATCTTCAGTTTTTCTTCTCTCTGATTGAACAGTCTCAAGTACATTTCACGCCAAGACTCACATTCCAGGGGGCTCTCACTCTTAAAATCTTTCTTGCAGTGATTCTTCCACAAGCAGTCAGACTCTTCTTTAAACGTCTGGTTTGAACATAAGATAACTTAAATCAAAGCAGTATTATCAAGAGTACCTGTTAGCTGAGCCTGTAGACAAAGCCCAGTCTCCCAGTGAAGAAAGGTACAGAACAAATCCCACCACACATGCTGTCACAGCTACCCCCATCACAGAACATGGCAACACCATGCAGAGTTGCTGACTTTAGCTTAGAAATCATGTTGCTTCAATTCGCAGAGCTCTACATTTGAGTTAATCAGCCATGCTTACTGGCTAGACTAGCATTTCCAGCACAGGCTCAGGCCACACCAACTACCAGCTTGAGGCATGCAGAGAAATGGCCAGCTTGCACTGAAGTGCCACACTTAAGATCTCAATGTCCAAATGCATCATAGAGCTCAAGTAGATAAAATCCACCACACAGATGAAGTCTCACCCCAGATATTTCCCCAATTGGTATGCTTTGCAGCCTTAACAGTTTGTAACTTGAAAACAGTTGGTTCCATTATGCCTTTCCCAGCTATTTCAGTGGTAAACACTGAAGTCTTGTTTTCCTTATTTTTAGAAGCCAAGATACTTTTCTGCCCACACCAGCTTTCACTTAGTCATCAGTAATAATTCTCCCAAATGCTCTGAGTCCTGGCACTCAAGAAAGGGAGGCTTGATAATGACAGCCAAATTCAAAGAAATAAGTATGCAAAACATAAAAACAGTGTAACCCGTGGAGAATGTTCATCAAAAAGGGTGCAAGGAAGGCAGAAACAGACGCCTCGTGTCCTCTGTGGTTCCCTGAATCCAACAAGGCAGAATTTACCGGATTACATTCCTCAACTCGGAACAACTGCTCTGGTGTGCAACGTGCTAGCACAGGCTCAAGAATTTCAAAGGGCACACCTCCTACTTCATGTAGCACTACAAAAAGAGGACAGTACTTTCAATAACTCGTTTATTTTACTCTGTGGGTAACACCACTCCAACAATTGAAAATTAAAAATACAATTTTAACAAGCACAAAAAGAACATGTTTTGAAGTCAGGCTATGAGAATATTTATAAATCAGCAGTTCCACACTGACTGGCAGTTATATTTGAGGATGGAGAAAGCATCTTTGATTAGCTAATTGTCCTATCTTTGCCTATATGCATCACTCTCTGCCTGTGCAAAAAAAAAAAAAAAAAAAAAAATATAGAGTTTCTTGGTCGCTCATTCTAATTTATACAAACCAACATCTGGGGGGCAGGGGGGAAGATGTGGGGAATCAGCAAGCTTTTTGGCTTTAAATTTATGGAACATTTTAACTAAAATTAGAACTTTAAAGACGTACACTTTCAAAACAAAACTACATTTTAGCATGGCCATGAATCCATTTTTGAGTGCCTTTCAACCTGCTCTGAGTTGCTGTCAGCAGGAAAGAGCAGTATCTTCTAGCAGGTCCAGTTGTTGTCACAGAGAAAAAAAAGCCTGCTACACTTTCAGGCACAGACTGCTAAAAATCCCTTAAAGTACTCACAATCAATATGATTCTGAAGCACACGGATGCACTGTTCATACAGCGTAAGCATCTTGGAAAGACTGACTGCTTTAGATCCAGAGTAAACTTGCATTTTAGAGTTGTGTCTCTGTCCTGTGAATTGAGCTGTCTTGCTGACTTGCTGGGGTACTTCTACAACAGGTGCTGGGGAAACTGCAAACAAAACATCAGGCAGGGTTTCCTTTACCTCCTGACATATTATAATGCTTTAAACGTTCAGCTTTCAGAGATACACAGGTGGTAGAACACATGTATATTTTTTTTAAAAATACAAAGTTACAGCAGCACAGTTTGGTACCTCCACATGTACTTTATGCTACAGAAGTCTGTTCATTATCATCTAGCACCGAGATAGTATGTATGTTGTAGGTGAACTGCACCAACTCAAGCCAAACATTATTTTGACTCAAGTCTGTATGAGCTTTATTTCACATCTAGAATACTACATTAACAGTCTACAGCACATTATTGATCTTCCTGAACTATCCCAGAAAAGCCAGAAGCTGCAATAACAGCGTTGCTTCGAGACCAGAGATGAAACTGCTGAAGACTCTACAGTGGAACCACTGGCACTTTGTGTCATCTACCTATAAAGATGCTAGCAAGTTCCTATGCCAAAGGTACACCTAGGGCTTCCTGTATTTGTTTTATCTAAGATTAATTTCTACTAAGGCTTTGCCTGCTATACGGTATATACAGGAGTAAAGATAAATGGAGCCTGCAGAACTACCACATGATCTATGCTTTCTCTACATCTGTGGCAACCTTTATTTTCTCATTCAGGAAGCCGCAAGACAGAAGCCTTTATAACTCCTTTCCGCTTCAGCATGATTTCTACAGATGAGAAAGATGAGGCGTTTCTTTGCCATAGACAGATGAGCAGGGTGAGATGAGACAGATGAGATGACAGGCAAGGGGATAAAGACATCTCCACACAGAGCTGTAAAAACCTGCAGTGCTCTACATTTATCAGCCTTGCATATGACTTACCCTTAAAGTCTGCAGCATATGTGGGAGATGAGATTGAGATGCCTGTCAGAAATTTAGGCAGTGGAGTATTAAGAAGATCTTGGAGGGATGCCACCTTGGCCTGTGTACAGTAAAGGAAACATTGCTTCAAGATTACAAATTTGGGTTTATGGAGGCTTAAAATAAGCTACAAAACACACCCTTAGGCAAACCCCAAAGTTAACTAGGGTAACTAGAATTACTGCTTTTCTGCATTAAAATTTACTCACTGGATTACTTTTCAGCATACCCTTTCATACTCTACTTACCAAGACTACATGACAAAAGGAACTTAGTGGAATATCTGCAATCAGTGCATAAAGAGATTAAAGAACAGAGTAGAAGTGTTCAGCTAACAGGCTTTCAGGTAAATTACTACTGAGGTTAGAAGCATGCAATGAATGAAATAAAATTGCAAGATGACAAAACCACAATTAAATGTTTAAAATGGCCAATTAAATACCATCATGAAAGACAAGAAACAGCTTCATACCAGATACTATCAGGTCTTGTGCTCGATAAGCCATTTAGCCTATGATTTTCCAGATCCTCCCTTAAAAGGGATTTTAAGATGTAGCAGTCTGATAAGTACAGGTCCCTACAAATACTCAGCATTACGTGCAACATCTAAATTGGGTATTAGGTGTCCTCTGATCGTAAGCCAGGCCTAACAGCCCAAAACTTGCATCTCCCTGAACTCCACTGCAGTATCATTAATAGTTTTGAGGAAAAATCCTGGATCTTGAAACAGTTTATGCTAGCATATTATACACAAACCTCTCTCCATCGGGGATAAAAGATCCCACATTCAGATTGCAGACCTTCCACAACAAATAAAGCTCGGAGCTTTCACATCACAGTAAAGATAAAAGACTGAGGAGACCTCTAATTCCCAATGCACAAAAGGCCTCCAGTGAAAAGGTCGAATTAACACACATGTTTAAATACACCTCGGCTCAGAGGAGCTATTTAAGCTTCTTTCCCTTCAAGTGACTAGGACACTTCACTTTACAAATATGTCTCAGCTATTTTTATATGCAATGCTGTAGCTTACTTCATGCATTAAAAAAAAAATAAAGCTCAGTTCCACTGCAGACCTTAACGTTCACTATTACAGAACCACAGCATCTGACAAACCCACTGTGTTCTATAGAAGCAGCTGCTACAGCCACAAATCAGCTGGTCAAGAATGGAAGAAGGGGGCACCTTTCCAAAGGACCTTTAGTTTGCACATGAAAAGCAGACTAGTTGATGCAGATAAACTGATGTCATATTGGAAAATCTTCCTAAAGACACAGGATAAGCCAATTTGCATACTGGTAGTATGCAATAAACAATCATTTTTTTGCCCCCATTACTGGAATTATTGGCAACCACAATGCAGCTGGTATGTCAGAGCCATGCAATCTGTTACTTAAAATACAGCTGAATTTCACTGAAAATATTAAATGAAAACACTCATTTGCAGTTTATTTGCTATTATCTCAACCACATATTGGTTTACCTTTTTATTGGGAGTTTCTAATTGATCATTCTCACATTTTTTTACATCTTCTCTTCCCTTTTTTGTGTGAGAGAATTTTGAAGTCTTGTGTGGTAGTGAGCTGTTCTGTTCACTGCACTTCTTTGGCTGTACACCTGTAGAACAAGTCTTCCTCTTTCTTTTTTTGGTAACTTGATCATAAGTAAGGTAAGATTCAAAAGACATAGTAGGGGGCTCAAATTCCTCATCACTAGATAATTCAGCTTTGCTTTTTATGACAAGTTTCTGTTTTGGTTTCTTCACATGCCTAGGACTTCTCTGTTTGGAAGCATCCTTGCTAGGCTTTTCCTTCAGGGATGATGAATCTTTATTGGCTACAGGGGAACACTGCTTTTCTGAATCTTTCTTGCTGTCTGTGGAGGTTTTCTCTTTGAAGTTACTTTCTTTAGCTTGAGGATTGGCACCCTGGGAAGCATGCTTAGAACCATCTCTGCTACATTCTTTATTGTCACATTCTTTTTGAGATTCCAAATCTCTGTTTTGGTGGGTCTTTCCACCACCATTATGCTGCTTATTTAACTCTTCAGAAGTGGGAACACTATTGGATCTTCTGGAAGACAGTACAGGTGCTCTGGACTCCACCAAAGGTTTAATCTCCTTGGAAATTGGAGGGTTTGACTCATCTTTTTCTTTTTCAGTGTTTTGTTTTCTTCCTCCATGACCACTGCAACACACAAAAACGAAAAACACATCCCATGATACATCTGATGCCAGGTTCTTTAACAATCTTTTTCCCTAGATCAGTAAAACTAAAAACATTAAATCACACCATGTGTCATAATTTTACAAGCCACAGAATGGTGCTCTGCTCTACTCTTATTCTTCCATCATCAGTACAGAATTCCAGAGCCACAGCTCTTGGGTCCAGCACCGCTAAATATTGCTACAAGAACTGACAGCAAGACAATTGACTGGACTATTTGCTTATAATGTGTTTAAAAAAAGTGGTATCTAACACACATGGTAACAGATGTAGTACTTGAAATAACTAGGAGACAGAGAACTTATGACATGCTTTGTAGGTGATACAGATGACAAAAGGTTAGCATTTATGGTTTGCTTTCTCACCCGTTCTGGTGTCTCACTCTCCTGTTTGAACAGCTTCAGATTTAAAGTGTACTATTTAGTCAATCTATATATTTGGCTTTTTCTGCCTTGTTTTGCAGACCTCTGACAATTTATCTAAAGCACAGTCTGCCTGACCATGACAGTGATAGCTGCTTCATTCTGAGAATGAACTGCATCCCTTCAGTGCAACTCCTCCAGTATTGGAAGCCCCTCTCTGTCAAGAACATTACAGGAAAGCCCTCTGTACAATCAAATCACTGGAAAGCTGCCTCATTTAACCACTGGGAAAAAAGAGCAAGCTTCCTGCTTCCCTGAGGAAGTACACAGCATCACCCATCACTGGCTTAGGTCCCAGCTGATATAAGCAGGACTGGATACAAGCCACCAATGTGCATCTGCAGCCCAGAAAGCCAACCACATCCTGGGCTGCATCAAAAGAAGTGTGGCCAGCAGATTGAGAGAGGGGATTCTGCCCCTTTACTCTGTGCTGGTGAGACCTCACTTGGAATACTGTGTCCAGCTTTAGAGCCCTCAACACAAGGACATGGATCTGTTTGACCGTGTCCAGAGGAGGGCCACAAAAATGATCAAAGGGCCCGAGCACCTCTCCTATGAGGACATGGTGAGAGTTGGGCTTGTTCACCCTGGAGAACAGAAGGCTCCAGGGGCACCTTATAGCAGCCTTCCAGAACCTGAAAGGTGCCTATAAGAAACCTGGGACAGAACTGTTCACGAGGACATGTAGCAGTAGGACAAGGGGTGATGGTTTCAAACTCAAAAAGGGGAGATTTTAGGTTGGATATTAGGACAAAGTTCTTCAATATGAGGGTGGTAAGACACTGGAACAGGTTGCCCAGAAAGACAGTGGAGGACCCATCCCTGGATATATTCACGCTCAGGCTTGATGGGGCTCTGAGCAACCTGATCTAGTGAAGATGTCCCTGCTTACTGCAGGGAGGCTAGACTAGATGACCCCTAGAGTCCCTTCCAACCTAACACATTCTATGATTTTAAGAACTTGTCAAAAAAGGTAGCTGAAGTCTTTGCATGCTGGTTGGCTGACCAATATTACTGCTCTTATTTGTTTTCTGATATTCTATAAAAGAAAGATTAATTTCTTCCATTCAAGTGATACATGTGTCCTTATGTGTATTTGTCATGCCACTTCCCTAAGCTTTCCAAGCTGTATCTTATGGAGTTATATCACAGTATAATTAACTCTTTCACACATACCTTTTATTTTCCGGAGGAATAAGTTTTTTCCATTGTCTTACCAGGGTTTTAGCTACATTCCCAGCAGTGGCATGTTTCCTAAAACTATTAACTGTTTTGCCTATGCCAGTTTCCTGTTGAAAAGAGTGAAAGAAAGATAGACAAAATAAGTCATAACAATTATCCCAAATAAAACCTTCTCCAAAACTGCAACAAACAGTATTAGCCTAGTAGTCAGAAAAGTCTTATGGCAGCTAAAGAAATAAGTGCATTCTTTATACTGCAAACAGAACTGAAGAAGTAGTAATTCTTATAACCAAGTATGGTTATAAAATGCAGACTTAATTCATAAAAATCAGAGAAGCAATTTTCCTCCATTAAATGTATGTATTTCAGGAATTTCACTTGGCTGCAATGCTTATGCCCACAAAATGCATACTGCCCCAGTGAGTTAGATTAATCAATTCAAAATTCCCTTTAGGCTTATGCAGGTTCATTTTACCAAGTTAAAGAGTGTACATGATGGACACATTCTAATCTACAGTGCACCTCAAGCAGGATTAGTCTAGAGAGGTCAGAGAAGAGTTCGTATGACTGAAAGTCTCAGCCATGGGGTGGGAGGGGGGGGTGGGGGTGGGGGAGGGGAAAGGCACACCACCTTGACATTCCAAACCTGTCATTTTCTATTTTTCCCCAATACAGTTACCTTCATATAACCTTTGTGTCTTCAAATCTTGCTCTACTGAGTTTATGTTATTGAAGCACACCTAAAGAATGAGTCATCCGTGTTTATCTTAAGCACTGACTTGAAAGCAACTTTACAGTAAGAAGAAACCAAGTCTGAGGAGCAAAGTGTTCTCTATGTGCTCAGATCCCTGCTCAGTGCTGTGTCACTGTCAGTATAATACTGCATTTGTCAAGTCATATGCCCAAGTTACAAAATGCAACAGTATTCACTGCTTCCCTGGCTGGAGAGCCCTGGCATTTACACAGTAATTCACTATGGAAGAGCTTAACACATTATTGGTCACTTACCACTAGAACATCCAGCGATATATCCAAACCCTGTAGTACCTTCAGTGTTTCTATAATCTGAAGGGAAACAATAGATACTTTTTTTAAACCAGAGTAGAACTTAAGAATACTCATTTGTCATCAGCACTCACATGTTTAATCCAAAAATACTACATAGAGTTAAGAGGAATATCTGGCAACACCAGGAAAATGTAAACACTCCTTTGCTGCACATCAGGGCTGTGCTTGAAGCAAACCAGTGCAGTTCTGCTAACCCCCCAGTTTCACTAATACCAGAAAACCCAGTAGGTATGAATTTACCATTACATTAAAGATAATACGCTCGTACAGATGACATATATATGGCCACACTCCTCATCTGTCATAGGACTGATGGAAAAGCTGCATTATGCAGAACCACCATGCAAAAAGCAGCAGGCATCCCCATCAGCAGCACCATTCCTTCATTCCAGGGCAAGAAAGGAGAAATGAGCTGATGGGAGCCCAGTTTGCAAAAAAAGAGGTTTTAGAAAACTTAACTGCAATTTGTACATTAACAAAGAGAGCTCAAGCCAGAAGAGCTGGGGGTTTTCACACCAATGAAATGCACCCCTGTTACAGAAGTCAACATTTCCATCAGAGCAGGAAAGAATTTTTCAAATACCAAATGTCTATTCTTCCTATAAGAAGCATTTTAATAACAGAGCAGTACCATTAATAGGCAGAATAAAATATTTTTTCAATATAACACAATTTCTTGATGTAAAATTGTCAACTGTACCCTGGGCTGCATCAAAAGCAGTGACCAGCAGGTTTAGAGGGGGAGAATCACCTCCCTCCTCTGCTCTGGTGAGGCCCCACCTGGAATACTACATCCAGCTCCAGGGTCCCCATTACAAGAAAGACACTGAGCTGTTGGAATGGGTCCAGAGGAGGACTACAAAGGGCTGGAACACCTCTCCTGTGAGGACAGGCTGAGAGAGCGAGATGTTCAGTCTAAAGAGGGCTCCACGGAGAACTTGTAACAGCCTTCCCGTCCCAGAAGAGGCCTTATGGGAAAGCTGGAGAGGGACCATGAAGACATGCAGCAATACAAGGGATAATGCCTTCAAACTATGAGGGGGTATATTTTGATTAGATATTAGGAAAAAAACACCCTCTTCTCTGTGATGGTGGTGAGGCCCTGGCACAGGCTGCCCAGCGAAGCTGTGGCTGCCCCCTCCCTGGCATTGCTCAAGGCCAGGTTGGATGAGGCTTTGGGCGGCCTGGTCTAGTGGAGGGTGTCCCTGCAAAGGTGGCTGGAACCATTCTGTGATTCTTCAGCAGTGGCTATACAGTGCACCAGTCTTGCAGTTGGCCATACACAAGCAATTTGCCTTTATCTTTCACAAACTTCTAAAAAGATATGTAGATGACAGAATTAACATGGAACAGAAGTTAACAGCCTTTCATAAGCCTTTCACAAAGCCTGGAATACTAATCATGCTTTTGGATAATTTCTAACTGCAATTGCAGGAATACAGTTGACAAATTTACAAAAAAAATTACAAAATTTATAAAAAGCACTGGGGGGGGGGATTTTTTTTATCTGCATTGTTCCTATAACGCATTAGTAGTGGAAACCCATACCTTACACTGAATTTCATGGTGTGCAGTGGACTATCTACCCTGCAATAGTGTTTCTGAGACTTAGAGAAGCAGAGGACAAATGCTTCACAGCCTGGGAAAACATGAGAAAAACTCTAACAGTGAAAGATATACCTAGCACCAGAGATAACAAGCCAGCTTTCTCCCCAAGAGTGTGGGTAACTACAAAACGGCAGGATACCTACAAAAAAAAGCTTCCTGACTAGAGCTTTGGAAACAATAAGAAAGCCACGTCAAGTTCTGCTTATCTCCTATTCAAAGACAAGATACTCCCTGAACCAGCAGGTTGAGTTAACAAAATGCAATGAAGTCAAAACAATGTTTCATCTTAACAGAACAACCCTTCCTTTTCAGGACAATACAAGCTTAATGTTTTTCCAGACACTTCACTACATATTTTATGAGTTTAAGATCCTCTAAATAATCCTCCTCAGGAAGCATGTTGCAAGAAGACTTCAGTAAAACAAATCACAATCATTATAAACTATTTTATCAGTGTCAGGTTAGTTAATTATCTGATTTAAACAAAAATACGTCCCTATTCATTTAATTTATTTAGCAATCAAAAGGACATAGCCATTGCTGAGGAAATATACTGTGCTTTATAGGATGACTAGCTACTCAAGCAGCGCATGCTACTGGGAATAAATCCCATAGCCCAAAGGCAATCCTACACACAGGAGAATACTAAAAAAATGTTTTCATCAAATTGCAAGGAGAACACAGGGTTTGAGCACTTCCTCTTGAAGTGTTTTGGACTAAGTTAATCCACGGAGACGAGTTCATTTCAGAACAGATCCAGGAAGCGGACAATTACTGTTTGTACAACTTCAAAACAACAGGCTAAATTACAAAAGTGCCCAGATGACAAGCATGTCTGAGAGCAGTCAACACGTTTTCATGACAGAAAAAAAAATACCAAAGTTTTCTCAACCAAAGACCACACTGTTCATTTTCCTTTTTTGAAATGTTTCTCACATTCTGCAAATGAGGCCAAACAAGAAGGTTCCATAAGAAAATAGAAAGCATTGATCAAACACTGACAATTCTTCCAGGAGAAGCAGCCCCGGTCTCTGGAAAGCAGGGAGCCGAGTAGGCTGCAGTGAGATGGGCAGCTGTCAGCTACAGGACTACCAGAGGAGAGAGCAGCCCATGTGCCTCCTGTGGGAACTGGGAGTGGTGAATGGCAGCACCCAGCCGGCAGGAATCGCTCACCTCAGGCTCACAGAATGCATCAGGTGGAAGGGATCTGTAAAGGCCGCCTGGCCCAACCCCCTGCAGTGAGCAGGGACACTGCCAACTAGATAGGGCACTTAAAACCAGACTTACAGCCACAATCATGAAAGAAAATGTAATTTGTGACAAATATCAGCAACAGAAAGAGCTGCTGGAGAGTTTTGATTTCTCTATTGAAGACTAGGAGAGGCTGTTCGCTTTTTAAAGCGCAAATACCAAACTCCAATACCTATTAGAACGTAAACAGAAAACAGAGACAAACTGAGAGCTGGCACACACATAGTAGCAAGAGACAAACACAGGAGTGACAATGGAAGCAAGAGCCAGCCAAGATGATGGGGAGGAGAGAGTGTAGTGCCTGCCCAGTATTTGTGAAGCAGAGAGCAAAGATAATGAACAACAAGTAAGAAACGTGAGCAAACAAAATTTTCCAGAGTCAAAACTGAAAGCAAAGTGATAACAAGAGACGCCAGGTGCACTGAGTTTGGCCTCTTCCCACTGCACCAGTGCTGCTCAAGCCTCCCTTTTGAGTGTTGTACAGCCACCTCACTTTTCCTGGCTGAGCTAGGCCCCCTCAGAAAGGATGGGACCCATTAACAGGTCCCCAGCTCATCTGTGGTCAAGGGATTTATTCAATGTTTTTCACCACACTATAAGGTCTTCTTGCTTTCTCTCCTTCCCTCTTCTCCCTCACTCACTAGCTGCATCACTCTCAAAGGGATATCTATAACTACATATTCTGTCCTCCTCTAACACAGCTCATGAAATTTCACCAAGTTGTAAATCCACATCAGGTTCATAATATCTCTGAATTAGACAGCTCATTTGAAAGAATACCAGCACTTTGAAGATAGCACATTAGAAAACCCCAGTACACTCCCAAGCGAGCCATTCCTAAGCACTTGGTAAAAAAAAAAAAAACCCTAAAAAATTGTCTAGTTTTGCTTTCAGCAACTCAGTCTCACATCATCTGTATGCTGAATAAAGGAATCTTCTTCCAAACTTCTTATGCAACACAGAAATGTGAACAGTAATCACATATTTTACCTTGGCTCTCTAGTTTCAGTAAATTATACTAGCCAGAGCTATAGCCTTCCTCAAGCTGTCTTAACTATCTCTTCCAGCTTGCCAGAATTGTTTTTAAGAACAATCCCCAGAACAGGACATAATATTCCTGTAATTGTTCGCCTAATACTATACAGCAGTAATAACATAACCCTGCTAAGCTACCCAAAGAGAGCATTTATTCTGTAAGCCACTGTGTTGTACTGCAATTTCACGCTCAACTGGTCATACATCAGAGCTCCGAATCATTTTCTGAGTCAATGCTTTCCAAAATACAGTCTCCTATCCTGAGTGACCCATATTCATAGCTCCTAGCTGTGACTTTCCACTCAGCCATGTTAAAATGCATGTCGCTCAAATGAATGTAGCAGAGCACGTGATCAAAGTTGGTTTCTAGAAGTCTCTCCATTTGTAGTACTGCCCTACAATGCTTTTGCTGTCAAACACAGATGCATAAACCACCCTACCCTCCAAAAAAATCAACCCAAAACACCACAAACCCACAACCAAACCCACAAATTAACATGGTTTTCTATTGCGATCTCATGCTTATTTTTGGTGAGTGCAACTGAAATGCACTCCACTTGTTGCATGAGGTTCCATAAAACTGCTACTGTCATCAGCATCATACAGAAGTCAAATGCCTTAGGATACTTGCATGTACTTAGAAGTGTGTCAGATTAACATAATTTGAAATAAATTTGGCAGTACATATCTACAGAAACTCTCACTGAGTGGCATGGATCATGGCACCATCTCTTAATTCTACATGAATTGCATCTTATACACAATGTCATACAACTGCTGAACACATTCCTTCATGATTAATGTTGATGAAGACTATTTCAGTTACCTGTATAGACAATAGCACAGTATTTATTTCTTGTCATGCTTCCTTAGTACATGAAGGGTCAATCAGTACCTAAACCATTAGTTCTGTTCATTCTTCGGTCACTTCTCTGAAAACTCACTGGGGTAACTACCAAACCTCACATATTAAGCAGCTTTTGACGTAAACAATCAGTAACCATGAAAGATGCAGAACATCATCAGATTACAAAGTATTTGGCAATTATTAAAAAGAGCCAAGAAAAACACTATTCCCAAGTATGGAACAGAAGTATTTGAAACACCAACACTTACCAACATACACCTCTAACATTTATTTGTTATTCCTTCCACACGTACCTAAAACTTTCCTCTTTGCCTTTAAGCACGGTAACATATTTTCTATTGCTAGGTTTACTTTTTATTAGCAGTGCATTTCATGACTGCCAATTTACAGCTATCAGTACCTCACTTCCCTACCACTCCTCAGCCCCTGTTATCTGCAAATGTTTCTATTTGACTAGACAGCTTTACCCAGGGACACAGAAGTGCTGCAGCACCACCATTAGTCCCATTTTATGCAGCACCAGCTTGCAGTCATATCACATAAAAATTGTGCATCTCCTTCCTAACAGGACCAAATCTGCCAGGCCTATCCACATTTTTCACTTCAGTTGAACATGCTTTATTGTTTGGGGATCATTTACAAATTAATTAATGTTAGAATTGTTTCTTTCTTTCTTTCTTTCTTTCTTTTCCCTTTCATTCTCTTGTTCAGTACATCAATGCCAACCCCAAGCATTAAAAAAATTCAAAGACTGTAATATCCGATCACTTCTGTAGCACATGAAGAAGTTTAAGATTTACTGAACTGCACATTAAAACATCTGAAAAAGCACCTGCAGAGATATTTGCATTTTGGACAGATACAGCCTACAGCATTGGTATTCAGGGAGACAAACCATTACTGGCTAGAAAAATCACTATTTCTTATATATGCATACACACTCTTTGAAAACACACAGTAGGTATGATTAATAACTAAGCTTTTCAAGTCATTAACTACTGAAAACAATACAGATTGAATTTTACTGCCGCCCTCTGCCTCCAAATACATCCACAAATTTCTATCACTGTTCAACGTCTTCGAAATCTATCATGGCAAATGCAACCCTGTATAGTAAAAGCTGAATTCAACCATAAAGAAAACCAACCAAAAACCCAAACAAACAACCAAACCACCCTTTTGCCTACACCTTCTTCAGTCAGATGTGATTTATTACTTCATGAAACGCTAAGCCAAATTTGGCACGTAGCGCTTTGCTTCCGTTTCCTTCAGAGTCCAGGCTGCTGCTCGGGAAGCAAGGGGTGTCTGTTCCCCCCACTCCAGAGCCTGGGCTTATCTTCTTGTCTGCTGCCTCGTGGTACCTTGAGAGTGTCAAGCCCAGCTTCTGTAAGCTGCTCTGATCCATCTCCCCAGTGATGTTTGCTCGCTTCAAGCATTCCTTATCTAGTCCTTGCAGCTACTGAGCTATCAGGTTGTTTAATTTCGTTCAGAGATAAGAGCAGCTTTGTTCTTCTCGCACCGGGAATAACAACGCAGGGTGTGACAGCTCCTGTCCCCCTTGCTTGGTGCTGTTACAACAAGGCAGAAACACCTCCACCTCCAAGAAGGGCTCTTATGAGCACAGAGACCTGCACCTCACCTCCTCCGTTTTGACCTTCTGGCCAGGCTGACAAGACACGGCCAGACTCAGCCACACAACAGCTAGCCCTCCTCCTCCTCACTTGACCCCTTGGTCACTCACAGAAAGCTTCGGCCCTTACCCGCCCGGGAAATAACCGCTTCCCTGCCCTCCTTCAACCCCGCCTGGCCACGGTAATGAAGGAAAACGAAAGGCAGACGCCGGGCCGCAGCCTCACACAGGGGCTCGCCCTCAGCGGCGCCGCTCAGACACGGCTCTCTCTGCTCGGCAGGAGCCAGCAGCGGTCCCGGGTCTCCTGAGCGCGGCGAGGGCCAGGGGGCTCAGCCGGCACCACCACTCTGCGTTACATATATACACATAAACATATAACATAGTCTACACTGAGATCAAACAGCCTCCTGGCGCCCCTGGGGAGAACGCCCGCCTTCGCCCGCCGGAGCCAGCTCGGGTACCTCCGCAGGCTCCTGCTCGCAGCCCAACCGCTCCTTCAACTCCAACACCCTCCGGGCGGCGCTCTGCTGCTCCGCCATGGCGCCGGACTCCCTGTCCGCTCCACCCTGCTCCGCCCAGGCCTTACAGCCCCCCGCCCTTCCCTCTTGTAGCAACGCCTGCTACGCCATAGGTGGTGCTGCTGGTCGGCGAGAAGCGGCCGTGCTTTGCCTCGGGGCCGTTGGCCCACGGCGGTCCGTTTACGGCTGCTGGCGATGCCCCTGTGTTTCCTCAGCTGCCCCCGCGTGTTCAGCCCATCCGAGCCACCCTCCTGCCGCCCCACCTTCCCCGAGCCGGGCGCTGCCCCGGGCCGACCTCTGAGCTTTCCCCTGGGGTTTGATGGACGGACGGGGCTCACCGGCCAGGCGGCCCTGCAGACTGGCGGTGCAGGCAGCCGGGTCTGACGAAGGCAGGGCCCGGCTCGAAGCGTCTCTTCCCTGCCCGGATGCTAATGACGGCAGTTGACTTGGTTGGTTACTAACAACTTTTTCTACCTGCTTTTCTTCATTCTAGCTCTGTCAGCTTTATCCAGAAATGCTGTGTGGTAGGTAGGGCTGGGAGGGAAGCAGCCTGCCCCAAGACCCGTGGGCCTGTCAGTAAGGCCGTGCCACCCTCTGGAGGGGCCTGTGTCCCCGGCTCGCCCCAGGCAGGACAAGGCACTCGGTTAGCAGCAGTCATTGGCACTCGCTTCTGCAGACTTGCATGCCTGTCTGGTGGGTAATTAGAAGGTCCGTGGCATTTCCCTTGCCTGTGTGTGGCCATAAGGCAGTTTAGTGGCCGTGAAGCACAATGGCTAGGTTAAAGGCAGCAGTGCCAAGCCCATGAAGCCATGTGACTGGTGCCCACTGGCATACTACTGCAGGCCTTACCTGCAGGTGAAGGCAATGCTCAGGCTGAGGTGAACATCCTCTTCTTTCTGACCTGTGTTATTTACAGCAGATGGCTAATGCTTTTTCTTTCTTTCTTTCTTTCTTTTTTTTTTTTTAGTTTTTATTTAAGGGGGGCAGAGCACTTTGGGGCCCTGCAACTTTCAGCAAGGGCAAGGAATTGTTTATTGATGCTGAGCAAACTGCATAGCTGAAACAGGATCTGCCATGGAGCTTGCTGGGGCTGAGCACATGCTTCATGCTTGAAGGACTCCAAACTGAATGAGCCCTTCCTAAAAAAAAAAAAAAATTATGGGCTTACAGCATTTCCTTGGAAGTTAATATAGATAGAATTAAAATAGATATATAGACCACCTTTCACTCTTTAAAACAGTGTTTGGGGGAAGAGTTAAAAGGAGTTTGTCCAGTCTGAATCACAGGGTAATTTTAAGTAGGCAAAAATCTGGTATTTGCACATTAGGGTTACAACTTGTGCAAAATAGATCTTATTACAGCTTGGCACAGCATATAGCAAATCAGTAGAGAACCTAAAATAGCTGGTAGGGCAATACAGTAGGTAGAGTGCTAAGGTTGGATATGGAAAAACAAATTGAGGTCCCCATTGCAGTCTGATTCTCCAGTTCCCATGCTCATCATTTATTTTACCGAAATGTTTAACTCATCTGCACAGTGTGTACAGACTTAATCAACCCTTCCTTAAAATTTGCCATCCACAATTGGTTGCTCTTTTTTTTTTTCTGGGCCAATAGTATGAAATAACTTACACAAAGCAGCATTTATGTAGAAGAAATCTTGGATGAGATTCAGCCCACGCCAGCATTGTGGTTAAAGTCATCTATTATTGGGAAAGTTGAGGCTCAGATTGTCACATGGATTATGCGATTGGAACTGGTTTTCCCATATGTTGTTTGAAAGCCTTCATTATCAAGTTTCTGGGGGTCGTGGGATGAGGCAAATTTCCTTGCTGCACTTCTTTCCAATTATTCTGTAAGATCATGCTTTTATCATAGAATCATAGAATCATAGAATTGTAGGGGTTGGAAGGGACCTCAAGAGATCATCGGGTCCAACCCCCCTGCCAAAGCAGCTCCCTAGGACATATCACTCAGATAGGCGTCCAGGCGGGTCTTGAATATCTCCAGAGAAGGAGACTCCACCACCTCCCTGGGCAGCCTGTCCCAGGGCTCTGTCACCCTCACTGGGAAAAAGTTATTCTGCATGTTGGTGCAGAACTTCCTATGCTCCAACTTGCAGCCATTGCCCCTTGTCCTATCCCCACAGACCACTGAAAAGGGGCTGGCTGATTCCCCCTGCATTCCCTGCTTCAGATAATTATAAACTTACTATGCCGGAGAAGAAGAAAACATTTAAAATCTCTAAAACTTTCTTAGAACTAGAAGAATGTTTCTTGCCCAGGTCCAGTTGCAGCATTTCTTATATTGCTTGTCATAACTTTTGCAGAGGAGAGAATTCCAAGCTTTCTTGGTCCTTCAAAACTGCTGGCTGATGCTGACTGCTAGAAAGGATTTGTTTGTTTGGCATTGATGTGGGACCCTTGTTAGGAAGTAGCAGGGTTGCCATACACAAAAATCTAGATCCTATAATTGCTCTGTCACTACATGCTCAAGAGCTGTGTTGTGCCACTGACTCTGCTCCAAGGTTTGCAAACGGGAGGTCTCTACTGCCAGTGTTTGGTGAGTTTCTGAGGAAAGAGTGAAACAAGAAAGAGAAATAGGTTTTGTATGAGGAAAGGAGAATAAAAAGGCAAGGGTTTCAGGGCGTGGATCAATGTGAGAGGCTTGGCTGGGCAAAATTAGGCAGTGAAGTGGGAGCCAGTGATGGGAGTTCTGAAGGAGGTCTGCTTCGTGGGGGAGGTCGGAGCAACCCACCTGGGGCTGGGTGTCTTGCTGAACACAGTTCCTCAAAGCCACCTGCTGTGAAATCAAGGCCTTTGCATTTCATCCAGCACAGTAGTAGTTGTTTATACATTTATTCAGCAGCTTAGAAATAAAACATGTTTCTTTTCCATCATTTTATTGGAAGGACTGCAGTTCCCGCTGGAATTCAATAAGCTTTCACAGCGTCTCCAGTCTGCAGGAGGAGCTGCAGCCTTCCCAAGGGCTTTTTTGGCGTGCTTGCTCAGCACGTTCAGATTAATGCACTTAAAGGTATTTTTCAGAACTGTTTAGCGTAGTGAACTAAATACGGGCGTTGGTGGTGCGTAGTATTTGGTCAAGTAAACACAAAAGGCTCAGAGCAAACAAAGCAGTCACGATCTAAAGCTGAGCTTGAGTTTTGTAAAGCTCTTTCAGTGACCAAGGTGGCTCTCCATGTGGCCGTGGCTGTGACCCTTGCGCTCCACCAACAAATCAGAGCATGCTGACTTCAAAGAAAAGGTTTTACATTTTCCAGAAAAAGCTCAGTAATGGTTGTGTGTGGATTAGAAGAGATGCTTATAATTGCCTGAAGGCCCATCTTCACTGATACAAGAATTTACCATCTTGCTGATTCTGGGTCATGCACATGGAATAACTAACTACTATTATTCTTGTTTATTGGGCTGAGAACGAATCTCTTGAAATATTTGCACTTTTTTTCCCCTAAAAATGTTAAAGCATTACTACATTACCTGCTACTGGTGCATGGATTGATAATACTGTCTTTAGTCATTTAGACCACATTGATAATGGAGCAATTTAAAAAGTTTTTTCCCACAATTCACTCATACCTTTAAGGGATACATCTTGGACGACTTAAGATACTGCCAAAAAATGTACTACCCTCTTTTTAACTGAGAAAGTAATTCATAACTTGATTGCAAGAACTTCAGTCAATATCAAAATACTTTTTAGCAATTAATTTCTATGCCTTTGGAAAGGAAATAATCAGTCAAGAGGTTATTTTCAACATAATCCTGGTACTGTTTATTTTTTTAAAGACTTTGTTGTGTGCAAATTAATAGAAAATGAGAATGACTCCTTCCAAGACCAGCTTGCATGCTGTGTAATAGCCACGTATGCTATCATTCATCCTCTGGTCTTGAAGATCGAGTATCTACTGTTTTCATGGGTTTTGCCCCAATGTACAACCAAAGTTTGAGAACTATGGGATATGTTTGATTGTGTCAGCATTAATAATGATACACTGGGATGTTGAGGAGTGCCTCCCAAGATGGCTGTCTCTATACTGCACAGCTCAGAGCACCTTCAGCCTTTTCTGTTAATCACAAATTAGTTTTGCATTTTCAACTGGGATATATCCCCATTGTTGTCTGTATAGTTTTGTTCAGCAGTGAATCATATAAGCATGTTGGAAATACATTTTTAAATACTTAATAAGACTTAAAATTTATTTTACAACATGCTAGTAGATTTAAAAATATGGCATTAAAATGAGATCATGATAGCGCATTCATTAGGGAGAAGGAATGTTCCCTTCATTAAAAAAACAACCTAAATGAAAAATAACAAAAGAGAAATGTTTGCCTTTTAGGGCTTCTTAAAATTACAAAAGTTGATAAAAGTCTGAGTATGAGCTGTTAAAAAAAGGAACACTGAGTACTCAAGTTCACTAGTCTATCTGTGTTTGGGAGTCTTGTTTTAGAAATACAGATGGGGCTTTCAGCAACTTGGTCTGGTGGAGTGTGTCCTGGCCATGGCAGGGCAGTTGGAACTAGGTGATCTTCAAGATCCCTTCCAACCCAAACCAGGCTGTGATTCTATGAAATATGTCTGTTCTATCTACAAAAAATAGTGTTTATGAATTTTAAAACTCATGAATAACAGTGGGGAACATACTCTTCATGTAAAAATCATTACAGCTCATCCCGTTAAGACAGAGCCTAAAAAAGTTAAGGATAATCATCCATGCAAGGAATTTTATACTGTGATTGAACAGATGAAATATATTGAGATGTGTTAAGATAATAAGTGCCCTAGAATCACAGAATGGTTTTGGTTGAAAGAGACCTCAAAGATCATCTGGTTCCAACCCCCTGCCATGGGCAGTGAGACCCTCCATTAGCCCAGGCTGCCCAAAGCCCCCTCCAACCTGGCCATGAACACTGCCAGAGAGGGGGCAGCCACAGTTTCTCTGGCTAATCTGTCCCAGTGCCTCACTACCCTCGTTGTAAAGAATTTCTTCCTTATGTCCAAGCTAAACCTGTCCCCCTCCCCAAGCATACTGGCCTTTGCCCAGACACCCAACCAAGTGGTTCACCCTACACTTACTTGGGGCAATTATTACCTGTTGTGGATCTACCATCTTCTCCTTCCCCTCCTTTTCCGCCCTTGTACCTGTGCATTTGCAGGGTTCAGACTTGCCCCCCCGATTTCCAGAGGCCAGGCAGCCCTGGGAAGCTGATCTCCTGTGGCTGGGCAGAGGCAGGGAGTGGGGCACAGAGAGGAGGGGTCATTTTAAAGAGCACCCAAGCACAGGCTCCAGTCTCTTTTGCTCGCTGTGACAGCAAAGCGTCCCACTGGAAACCACAAGCTGGGACTTAACGAGTGGACTCTGATCTTTCTGTCTCTCTCTTTTTTTTCTTTTTTTCTTTTTTTTTTTTTTTACCACATTTTCTCTCTTTTTGTCTTCTTGTTTTCCAAGGAAGAGGTATTTTTCACTGACAGCTTCTTGGACAGCACTGGGACACCATTTTTCTGAAGAGGGTAAGGGGTTTTTAACTCCTCAGTTTGATAGTGGCTAAAAGTAACATTTTAAAGGGGGGTGAAGGTTGTTTGTTTGAATGCACTGTTTTGGGACGCCAAGAGTCCTTTGGCATGACTTCTTAAACTAAAATAAATGAGGTGAAAGCATAGGGCTATAGAAACCTAAATCATTCAGCAATTTCAAAGTTCAATAATTTGAATTTATTATAGGATCAATTGGTTTGTTTCACTGGTTCTGCATGTCCTGTCACTTGTGTACTTATACACTAATCTAGCTGGGAACGTTTCTGCTGATGGAAAAGTCTTTTTCAGGAAAAAACATTGGAATGGACATTTTTTAACAGAGAGCATAAAATGTCACACGCACTGATGCAGTGAGGCAGTAAGCATTACATCCTGCAGTTATTAAACTTTTTAAGTTATGGGTCTCTAAAAATATTTAGAGTCACAAATATGATTGCCAACAGAATATGCCCTTACCAGCTATAAAGTTGTTGCTGTTAACTATGCAAAGCTACAACTAGGTGGGTGACATACAAAGACATCCAAAAGTTTTGTTTGGCTTTTACTCTGTGCCAACAAATACAGGGAGCATCTGCAATATCATTTGGGGTTTTGCAACTAAAGTTGTGTTAAAACGACCAAGTACACAGAAACACCAGCTATACCTTCGATTGAAGCTGTCTTAAAATGGCAAGCTGCTGGGAGGTTTCTATTCTGGGAGGTGACTCTGATAGGTCTCAACAGATGCATCTCCTGGAATGCAGCCGGAGCAGGGGGGTGAGCCGGGGAGCAGCTGACCCCTGCGCTGGCACAATGACATTTTGGGGATCGCAGCTCACGTCAGCGCGGCCTGACACTGACACTTTGGGCACACATGGCCTTCACCCTCGCCGGCTCTGCACATGGTCATCACCCAGCATCAGCAGCAAAAAAAATCCTGGTGTTCACAGGCAGCAACCATTCCTTTCTATAATTAAATTACCATTTTGTTACGTGCTGTGTGCTTAAGGAAAAACTGGTGTGCTGAGATGCTAGATTAAAATATTGCTGAAGTGTTTTTATTAAGTTCTCTAAAATATGTAGTCATTTGTTTTATCATTAAGTAGCATTTTTTCATGTTCTGTTTTTATGAGTGTAAGGATCATGAAGACAATAAGCATGTATAAATTCTTTTAAAATCAATGGATATATTGGAGATAAATGCTATATTTGAATCTGTTGTAATGCTGATGTCAGCAATTCTGTTTTAACTGTGTTACTGAAGATTAATGCTTTCTTTCAAAGTGTATTTACATATACATATGCTTGTTTGAAATAGCTCCTTTGAAAACTTAGGTCTGTCTCACGTTGCATTTGACAAAAAACATGGCCCTTCATTTCAGCAAGAGCTGGAACTTGCCTAGAGTTCATACGTATAATTCAAGTGTCTGTTCCAATATAACTCTATGTTACATATAACACACAAAGAATTTGTTTTAAATAACGCCTCTTGCTGCAGGTCACATGGTATTTTTTTCAAATGAGAGTTAGACTTCTTCTCCCTATATCCCCACAAAATCCTAAAAGTAGGATAATAAATTTCAAATTACTGCTACCAAAAAGCAAGCAGAGTATGCTATGAGTAGACAGTATATGTGAACCTGACATGGGAAACAGAATATCATCAATCTAGAAAATCAAAAGTTACAAGAACTTGGAAGCAGTTGGGAGCAGATCCTAAATCTAAAATCAGTGTGATATCATACAAAAATTCACTTTATGTCATCTTGCTTTTTTTTTTTTTTAAGAGTTTCTCCTATTCTGAATATTTGCTGGTCAAATTCTGAACTGCCTCTAAGTCTGTACTGGCCCTGAAGTAAGAATGAACAAAGTTGGGGGCTCATATCTTTCCTTTACTTCAGACTCATGAATTCAGGTCTAGAACCTGACTGATTTGAACATACAGTTACAAAATTTTAACACTCTGGGAGACTCATTTAGAGAATTTAACATTTTTAATATGGTGATAAAAGGTGAATATTCATTTATGGCCTTGTTATTTAATTAAAATTGTAGCTGTATTCTTCACAATTTGAATATTGATTGTTGTTCATCAGCAGCCACACTACAATCTAGGAGAGTATAATAGATCTGAGGAAGATAGATTATCCTATGTGTTTTGGTTTTGTGGCATTTATATGTATTGACAAAGGTTAGATTTGTTGCATAATCACATGGCTATTAAATTTCACAACTGAAATCTTCTAATTTTATTTTTAGCAAGCTCTTGGCTGTAATATTTCATTGCAGTCATGGCCCCAAAGAAGAAGAATGTGAAGAAGAACAAAGCAGATATCAATGAAATGACTATCATTGTGGAAGATGGCCCCCTCAGTAAACTGAATGGCTTGAATGGACTCTTAGATGGAGGGAACGGTTTCAGCTGTATCTCATCTGAAGTTTCTGACCCATCCTATAGCCCGAATCTCTTGGAAGGTCTGAGCAGAATGAGACTAGAAAATTTTCTTTGTGACTTGACTATCAGTACCAAAACCAAATCCTTCAGTGTTCATAAGGTGGTGATGGCTTCAAGCAGCGACTACTTCCACAACATCTTAAAGAAAGATCCGTCCATTCAAAGAGTAGACCTCAATGATGTATCCCCCTTGGGTCTGGCGACTGTTATCACCTATGCGTACACCGGAAAACTTACTCTCTCGCTTTATACGATAGGTAGTATTATTTCCACAGCAATTTATCTGCAGATTCACACCCTTGTGAAGATGTGCTGTGATTTTCTAATCCAAGAAATCAGTGTTGAGAATTGTATGTACATTGCCAACATCGCAGAAACATACGGACTAAAAGCAACCAAAGAAGCAGCGCATAAATTCATTAGAGACAACTTCATTGAGTTTTCAGAAACAGATCAGTTCTTAAAACTTACTTTTGATCAGATTAACGAACTTCTTGCAGATGATGACTTGCAGTTGCCTTCTGAAATTGTTGCATTCCAGATTGCAATAAAATGGCTGGAATTTGACCAAAAAAGAGTAAAGTTTGCTGCCGATCTCTTAGGTAACATCCGTTTCGGTACCATCTCAGCCCAAGACCTTGTCAATTACGTTCAAACTGTGCCGAGAATGATGCAAGATGCAGACTGCCATAAGCTCCTCGTGGATGCCATGAACTATCATTTGCTTCCCTACCACCAGAATACACTGCAGTCAAGAAGAACGAGGATCCGTGGAGGTTTCAGAGTCTTAGTTACTGTTGGGGGACGCCCCGCTCTAACAGAAAAGTCTCTTAGCAGAGACATCTTGTACAGAGATCCTGAGAATGGATGGAAGAAGCTGAGTGAAATGCCTGCTAAAAGTTTTAATCAGTGCGTGACGGTAATGGATGGATTTCTCTATGTGGCCGGTGGGGAAGACCAGAATGATGCCAGGAACCAAGCCAAGCATGCAGTCAGCAATTTCTGCAGGTAATTGATTATTTATTTAAATATGGAGAGATTGATTCTACACAGTGCAGGTAGTTAGGCTAAACCGGTTTGCGACATGCAGCATGAACCACTCAGATAAATAGAAGGGGGTCAGGGTTGGGGAGGTGTGGCTGCTGGGTAACTGAAGTTATACAAAAACTTCACCATGACTACACATTGACAGTGAGAAGTGAGGATGACAGAAAACCTACTCCAAGTGGAAGAAATGAATAGGAACATAAATAGGAAGTTCTGGGATGTGCTGCGGTACCATTAAAATGCACTAAACCAGACAAGGTGAGACTTTATAAATTTCAAGAGTTTCTGATGTCTCACAGAAAGTTCAGAAAAACACCTTTAGGTATTAAAATTTTTACTTTCTGTGCACCATCCACCATATTTTCAACAGCTTTTATAGTGTATTTCATATCCTTTCAGTTTGTTTATTTATTGAGATTTTGGAAACAACATCACCATCTCCTGAAGGCTATATTCCACTTCCACAGTGTACTCCAAATAATACCTCATTTCTGAAATACCACAGCTCCTATTTATAGTAATCCAAGGACTGATAGCAAGGTCAGAAAAGTGCATAGGCTAACATGAAATAGTGCTAGTAGTTTTTAAATAGTTCGGCCTAAAATCTGACAGCCTGGAAGCAAAGGCTGGAGGTGAGACAGGCCAGCTTTTTACCTGCTAACAGCCTATGCACATGCAATGCTGGTACACAGCTACAGAATCACAGAATCACAGAATCACAGAATTATCAAGGTTGGAAAAGACCTAAAAGATCATCCAGTCCAACCATTCACCTATTACTACTAGCTCCCACTAAACCATGTCCCTCAATACAACATCCAGTCTTTCCTTGAACACCCCCAGGGTCGGTGACTCCACCACCTCCCTGGGCAGTGCATTCCAGTGCCTGACTACCCGTTCCAAGAAGTAGTGCTTCCTAATGTCCAGCCTGAATCTCCCCTGGCGCAGCTTGATACCATTCCCTCTAGTTCTGTCACTGTCTACACGGGAGAAGAGGCCGACCTCCAGCTCACTACAGTCTTATCAATGCTTGCTTTTCTGCTCCCAGAGGGAACTTCTCCTGAAGGCATCAACCAACATGCAAAGTTAATGATTAAGGAATCACAGAATCATTTAGGTTGGAGAACACCTACCTTTATGATAATTGACTCCAACCATAAAGCTAATGCTTCCAAGACCACTAAACCATGTCCCTGGGCACCAATCTACATGTATTTTTAAATACCTCCAGGGATGGTGACTCAACCACTTCCCTGAGCAGCCTGTTCCAGTGCTTGACAGACCTTTTCATAAGAATTTTCATGAAGATTAATATCCAATATAAACCTCACCTGGAGTAACTTGAGGCCATTTTTTCTGGTCCTATCACTTCTTACCTGGCAGAAGATACCAACTCCCACCTGGCTACAACCTCCTTTCAGGTAGTTGTAGAGAGTGATAAGGTTTCCCCTCAGCCTCCTCTTCATCAGGCTAAACAACCACAGTTTGCTCAGCCACTCTTCATAAGACTTGTGGTCTAGACCCTTCACCAGATTTGTTGCCCTTCTCTGGACAGGCTCCAGCACCTCAGTGTTTTTCCTGTCGTGAGGGGCCCAAAACTGAGCACAGTACTTGAGGTGAGGCCTCAGCAGTGCCAGTTGTGCAGGAGCACAATCACTTCCCTATTCCTACTGGCCATGCTATTTTTGATACTTAGCCAGGATGCTGTTGGCCTTCTTGGCCACCTGGGCACATTTCCGGCTCATACTCAGTCAGCTGTTGACCAACACCCCCAGGTCTTTTTCCTCTGGGCAGCTTTCCACCCATTCTTCCCAAAGCCTGTAGCATTGCATGGGGTTGTGGCACAAGTGCAAGACCTGACAGCCTTGTTAAACCTCATACAGCTGGCCTCAGTCCATTTGTCCAGCCTGTCCAGATGGCTCTGGAGAGCCTTTCTCTAGGTCATTTTTATTGTGCAAGCTACTTGGTCAGAAAAATGTATTGGGTAATTGGCATTATGCTGTTGCTCTCCCAATCATCTGCTATGCCTTACGTTCTCACAAGGAGGCATGCACCCAGTGTACACCTTGGTTGTGGGGAGGAAGTGGGGAATCTTCATGGTCCTTGGCTGAATAGGCATGTCAGTACACATCAGTGTGTCTGTGGACTTCCTTTCTGAGCTGCAGGTGACAATGCTGAATGACAGCTAATTAGTATTTATTTTGCCATAGTCGTCATATATGATTCTCTGGTCCCCTCAGCAGGCAACAGGAGAAATGTATGGCCCTACTCATGTACCTCACTCAACTCCTTCAGGAGTCATAATTTGCTATATCCTATTTCAAAATTGCCCATTTAAGTGCCCAGGACAGAGAGAGTTATTTCAGAAAGGAATGGTGTTAGAAAGCAGAGCTGTTCTTCCCACATAATTCTCACTCCATATGGATGGCAGGGAAAGAACACATACCAGATAGAAAGTACTAAAAAGATACATGTATAAATCACCTAACATTTTTATACAACTCTGAGTAAATTTTGACATCTTTGCTGTAGGTGTAAATTTCAAAAAACCCAAAATTTCTGTTGTGTGTTGAAAGCATCTCTTTCCACTTATTCTACTGAGTTTCTTAACAGAAGAGTCAGGTGTACTTCAGTGATGCAGTACCAGGTTTGAATGATACTAATGCGTTTTTCTCCAATCAAGAACTAAATCAATTTGTAAACTTCACCAGGAATACCAGTTTCATTCCAGTGGCTTCTAATGGGCTAAATAACAAGCTACAATTCTATCAGCTTTACAGCCACAGCAGCAGTGGGACAGGGGCTGTAGGCTTCAGCAGAGCAGTATGCGAGACAGTCACCCTCCGTTTTTCATGCTTTCAGATACGATCCTCGTTTCAACACCTGGATTCACCTGGCAAGCATGAATCAGCGGCGCACCCACTTCAGCCTGAACGTGTTCAGTGGCCTCCTTTTTGCAGTGGGTGGCCGCAACTCCGAGGGCTGCCTCTCCTCAGTTGAATGCTACGTGCCTGCCACTAATCAGTGGCAGATGAAGGCGCCCCTGGAGGTGCCCAGGTGCTGCCACGCCAGCGCAGTGGTGGATGGTCGGATCTTGGTCACAGGAGGGTACATTAACAACGCTTACTCTTGCTCAGTGTGCATGTATGACCCCAGCAAAGATAGCTGGCAGGATAAGTCCAGCCTCAGCACCCCGAGGGGGTGGCACTGCGCAGTGTCCCTTCTGGAAAGGGTCTACGTCATGGGTGGGTCTCAGCTGGGGGGTAGAGCTGAAAGGGTTGATGTTCTCCCTGTGGAGTGTTACAGTCCTTACACAGGGCAATGGAGTTACGTGGCGCCGCTTCAAACTGGAGTGAGTACTGCTGGTGCCTCCACTCTTAACGGGAAAATTTACTTAGTAGGTGGCTGGAATGAAGTAGAGAAAAAATACAAGAAGTGCATTCAGTGTTATAACCCCGATCTCAATGAGTGGACAGAGGAAGATGAGCTGCCTGAGGCCACTGTTGGTGTATCCTGTTGTACGATATCCATGCCCAACACCAAGACAAGGGAGTCCAGAGCCAGCTCAGTCTCCTCTGTCCCAGTCAGTATTTAAATACGGGTCTGACCAGCAATAAACAAAAATGTTTACCAGCACAGCATTATAATTAACCCTTTAAGTAGCATTTTTGTGCTTATATGGAAAAAAAAAAAATCATGTGCTTTGAAACAGTTTTAACCATTCAAATTGATCAGTTTTCATCATCTTAATACGGGTGGCAAGAAGCGGCACATGAAGGATGAGATGAATTTTCTTAGCAGGAAGAGAGAGTTAAGTGGTAAATGCTGAGGGAAATTCATTCTTTTCCTGATACTTTGCCGCTGACTTATGTTATCTGTGGCCAATCATTTCATTTCTTTGTGCCTTGGTTTCCTTACCTGTAAAATAGAGATAAACCTGCTTCAGAAGACTGTTGTGAGGCTTTTTTAATAGTGAGTTTTAAATGCTTTCAGAACCCAAAATGAAAATCAGATATTGCTAGTAATAAATCTCAACACAGATCAGAAATATGCCATGTCCTCATAAAATTGGTCAGTGTTGTTCTTTTCTATGCAATTACTATTTTGACACACCTGAGGAAAAAACCCACAAAAAAGTACATATAGTGTGTGCATATTTTTGCAGGGAGCAGTGGTATTCACAAAAAAAAAAAAAATTCTTTCTTCTTCAGATATTATAAGACATCCCTAACTTCTTTCATGAAACTCCCTAACTTCTTTCATGAAACCCTTTAACTCGCATATCTAATGCTGTGACATGGCTTTCAGGACCTGAATCCACAAAATAACTTCGCTCCTGCAAGCATTATGGGCCAGTCCTAAGGTGCCACATTTCTCTCCTGACTTCCATGTGCACACCAAGAAGTAGACCACCACCCCATCCTCCCCCTCATACCAAGAAGACTCTCCTATCACTGCAGGTGGAAGGTGTGAAGGCTTGTCAGTATGTCTCCTCCTGTTCCTACTCTTCCCATCTGTGTGGAAATGTATGTCCAGGTTGCCTTCAGGAAGGAACTCTCCAATGCAGGGAGCTAGGATTGTTGCAGCAGAGGTGAAATCTGGAAGCTGAGTTCATGCCAGAAGGCACCCAGGGCTAATGGTGCCTAAAAGAGGAGATGAACAGAGCATCCCTCCTACTCAGTATTAGTCTGACAGATTCACAGCTGAGTGAGGAACAGAGGGGGAGTAAAGACTGCAGGATCTGCCTCTAAGGGTAGAGTAGAAAAAATGGTGAATCATCAGAAAGCTGGATGAAATCCAAGAGACTTTACTTAATGGTACCAAAGAGATACCTTAACACCTTTCTTACCAGATGTAAGCACATCATCCCCTCAACTAACCTTTTCCCAGGCATGCCATTATTTACCTCTTTTCAAAGCCTCCATTACAGCTCTATTTAGTTTTTTAAGAGCTTTTAATTGTGTTTTTCGAAAGGCTAGACTCATGCTCTACCTGTTCAAGTCTGTGAAGTTTTCCCAGTGAGTGAAGTCTTCACTCAACTCAGATTATCTTCAAAGAAATTTTCTTCTTAATTTCAGCATGCAGTGGGAGAATTAAGCATGAAATCTAATCCTGTTGTCTTAGCCATTAATGTCCCTGGAGACTTTGATACCAAAGGACTGCTATCAGCACAAAATGTCTACATCCTTCTGTGGGTAAGGAAAAAAGCAATACAAAGAAGTAAAATGATTTAATATAGCCAAAGGGGCAGAAATTCACTCGCCTTAACTCATTCAGAGAGGCTTCACATGCAGTCTCCTCAGATTATCATTGACACCTCCAGGCTGCAGTGCCAACGAGTAGGATGCTCTTGGCACTGTTAACAAGGCAGCCAGATTTTTATTGTAAGTGCAGATACTGTTGAGGCAAACATTTTCAGGACTCATACTCTGCTCTTTGTAGCTTTGTTGCAGCTACATATTGAGCATCAGCATGAGCATGACACGGTATTAGAGATGAAGTAATTCGCTCTGTCGGTTGGGATTAAACTCCATGGTACTCAATCATATTTTCCCATTCAGATTTCAGAGTTCATGTCTGCATCCTGACAATGCAATTTTAAATAACAAATTCTATTTTTGAGTGCTGTGTGGTTTTATAATACACTGCATTGCAATGACTTATAGTCAAAGTAGCGCTGTCATATAGTTCTGATTATTTTAATTATCATAGTTATCCTTTATCCCATTTAATTCACATTATCCCATTTAAATCCACAGTCACAGAACAAAACATGGAATTGTGTCACAGAGTAAGATTACTTTGCTTTAAATACAAAAATGCTGTTCTTGCCCATTCCAGTCACCAAAAGCTTCTCGTGGATGAGAGCAAAATTTCTCTTTTCCCAAAGTCCAGACCACATGTTCCATAAAAAAGTATTTAGGAAGCTCTTTGAAGCTCCAATATTTTTTGTAAAATTTTAATAGTAGTAGACTAAGTTGCATATCCATCCAGTCCAATGAAGACACCCGTACACATACCCGATTATCACTGTATACATACTCCAGTTATTTAGTGTTTTGAAGGTACCCATAAGATGGCATTTAAGAATTGAAGGAAAAATAATTTTGGCCTCAGGCAAATACTGGATGAAATTCTGGAATTCAGTTCCAAAATGCTATGAGTTGTCAGATGTTCCCACATGCTTTTCTCTCTGTGAGCCCACACTTCCTATAGATCAACAACCATGTTCTGGTTTTGAGTAGAAAGGTATTTGTGAATGATGGGCTAAGTGCAATGAAACTACTCTCTTACTACTTAAAGGGTTAAAAACTTTGGGGGCCAAATCCTTTGCATCTTAGTCACAAAAAAGTTCCATTGACTTCACTGGGACTACTGAATAAGATGTACAGGATTTCGAACTCTTGGCCAAATTCTGGCAGAACAGTAGATCTAGATGCCTGAAAAATTTGTCATACCCAGACGGAAGACTGCTCCTCAGCTTCCACTGCCCTTGGCCGTGACATGTCCATGAAAACCTGTTCTAGGGCAGGAGTCAAGCACAGGCCATGTGGTCCTGTAGCACAAATTAGGCGCATATGTAGGCCAAAAATTTTAGATAGATGAACAAATGTTACTGTCACCAGCAGAGCACTTCAGCGTGACTTTATATTATTTTCTCTAAACATCTGTGTAGGTTTTAACTGTGCATTGAGCCGGGTTTTGGCCCTTAATATGTGACAATATCAGCTGGACTTAATATTATTTTGATGATACCAAGGTACCGAGCTATTTGTAACATTTTTATGTACAATCTTCTTCTGTTAGAACTGTGAAAAATGGTTTGTATGTTGTGTTTTCTGGGGTGGTGTTCTTTCATTGTCCGGTACCATGTTTTCAATCCTCTGATGTGTAATTACAGTATCTCAGTTGAACTTGGAATATTGTATATCCCAAAAAGAAATTTTAACATGCAATTTAGGAAGTACTGTATATGGTAATACTGAGTAGAGCAAAGGGCTTTCAACTGTGTGAGATGGAGACCGTTAAAACACTACAGGCATCTTTAATGCTATACTAATGGCAAGAAGAATATATATATATATATATGCTATCTTCAAAATTAATTATGCCTATGCATTTTATAATCAACAACCTCTTCTGTGCTTCCAAGGAATTCAAAGCTGAAAATAAGCTTTCTCCAGTGTGTGAGTGAAATGGTTTGGTAGTGGTTTGTTTTCTTGTTTATTCATGCTTGTGTAGGTGCATGAGAGAGTGTGTTACAAGGTTGTGAGGGAGAAACTTAAGTGTTGGAAAGTTATGCTGAAAGGAAGATTTTGTGCTCAGTTCTTAAGATGAGATCATGATCATTTAATCTCTTCCCAAAGTTAACTGCAAGATCATCTGTGTGTCAGTCAAGAGTTCCAGTAAACTTAGGTGCCAACTTCTAGATGGTCAAATGACGGAAGACAAAATTAGCATCAACCAAAGCTATCAGGTGTTGAAAAGTGTTTTGTGTTGAGCCATTTTTAAATGGTGGTTCTTGCAGGAAAAAGTACATGATAAATTAAATAACTGAGTAAGACCATGTTTTATATAACTTGAAACCAAGATGAGTCAGTCCTACAGTTTTAACTCTTCTCAAACCCATGTTGAGTTTAGGGGGAGCTTTGCATTGGTAACAGCTGGGGTTAGTAATTCTGCTTGTAAACCCAATGGTCCAACAAATTGTGTATACCTTACTGAATTCAGTTTGATGTCTCCTATATACACAGTTATGTGCTTGTGTTTGGAAGATTAAAATACAAGAACTAAATCCATGGGTAGAAAAGTATCGATGGCCAATGAGAGCCAGCATGGAGGTATTAGGCTGATCCTCAATATCACCATTCAACTACCTGCTTACCATGCAGGCATGTTAAATTTTTTAGAGAGTGGATATCTCCTTAAGGATTATTTCCTTGGGGATGGCTGCTGAATTAAATCCTATGCATGCTCCAGAGGTTTTTATACAAGACAGGATGGGAGATGCCAGAGGCTCCAGACAGTGGAAAGGGGAAGATGGAACCTCTTAGCACAGTCAGTAGACTAAGATTTTGTTCCCATTTCTCAATGATTTTTGAGAAATACATGCTGAAAGGAAGCACCTCCTTCAACACACACCTTTCCATAAACAGCCTTTCTTCCTTTTACCAAACTGAGATGGCCAAGCCTTTCTTACAAAAAGCAAGACTCAGTTTCCAATTGCCTGTAACTTGAATTCTCAGTTGAATTGAATTTTCAACTCTAACCTGGTTCTCCCAAGTTGGGAGATCTTTTTTCAAATTCTGAATATACCTGCTTGGAGAAGGTAGTTGAATCCAGTAGTCCTACTATAGTCTCCTGACCTTTTTGCTATGGATCTTCTCATCGTTTATGTTGAAGATATACTTTGTATACGTAATGAAAAACATTGTTATGCACGGATTTGTTCTTTGACTCCTCCATGCAAGAGAAGGATCTGTTGTCCCTTTTATTTTCTCTCGTCCATAACTGGATGACTCAGGGGGCACCAGAGAAGATACACAGATGTGACCAGTACATAGAAGTTCATCTGTGAATCTAATTAAGAAAGCCTTATCACCAGTGGCCTCAATAAAGTAAAGGGCACATTCTATAATGCCTGTTGGAAAAAAGGGTGAAACATGAGTCTCTAGTGCTCAGATGCTCAGAGCTTTGTTCCCACAAGTTCCCTTAAGAATAAAGGAAAATACCTGCAAATCTGTATGGCTTGTGTGAGAGGTTCAGTTAACACCAGATGAGTTGTGCCATGCGAAAGACTTGAGTGAGTTCATTGTTGTCTGAATGAAAATTGAATTTTCAATAAAGATATAGGCTATTAGCAAACTGATGAGGAATATACATAGTTAATTTCTGTTGGTAAGAATGGGAACACACACATTTAGATACACTGGATGTTACACTAGGTGCTGCTTTGGCAGGGTTTTTTTTTTTCCAACAGGAAACGTTTAACATATAAGTTATTTCTGTGAAGTATTTCCCTGGCTTACAAGTGCTAGGCATACTGCTTATACAAATAGGCTTTCTATTTATACACTTCAAGGGTAGACTGTGATGACACAAGGGAACACATTTCCACAGCCAGAATCTGTAAGCGTAATGTGAGAATGTTAGTGCTTGAAAAATGCAGATTTGTGGTGCAGCAGTTGTTGGTAACAGCATGCTGGTCTTTTCCATGATATGCTTCAAATGAAACTGTCGATACACAGCACGAGCCACTGTGAAACCAGTTGGAATCTGCGAGACTCTCGTTCTGACAAACGCCTGGTTGCAGCTGAGATACGCTTTGTTTTCTGAGCCCCCTGCTGATCCTTGCTTTCATATCAGCAGACTGGAATGTTTGTTACACCCGGGCTGTCAAGCTATCTTCTCAATAAGCTACACAGTGTGACACTGGGGCCACTTTTATCTTTTTCATTACAAGGAAAAGAGCTTGGGTTTTAACAATTCGTTTCACAGTCACTTGTTGTAATCAGAACGCCTAACAAAAAAATGGTGATCAATCAGATGTCTGGTTAGCAATTTAAGGTGTTTTAATTTGGATTGTATGAGTAACAGTATCAGAAATAAAAGCATCTAAATTTCAAGGAAAAAAATAAAAGTCTGAATTCTAAAGAGCAATTAAGTTGTGCCACAGATGAGAGAGTGTGAAGTGCCAAAAAGCATTCCCTGTGCTTCGACACCGCGGGCTGTATTCAAAGCGCAATTTGGCATTCAGTGGATGTCACAACCTGAAGGATCACCAGCCTGCAGCTTTGCAGGGGTTGCAAGTATGGGTTCCTAGGGTCCTGTCATACAGAGGCTTTATCCTCTGAACGTCTCTAGTTTATTACAGATTACCACAAACACCACAAAAATCACCACTAGCAAGTATACAACCACAGCAATCACCGCTAGCAAATACACCTATGATTAATAAAGCTAGTATGAAGATGAATAAAGTGAATATGAATGATTGTACATCAATCTATTGCAAGTTATTACCAGCAATCAGTAATACAATATCAATGCATAGTATGGTGTCAATCAATAGCAGCATCAAGCAGCATGGTAGTACAGCCAATGACAGCAACAACCAAGTAGGTATATACTATCACACATTAATATAATTTATCACTAGTGAAGCAAACTTACCAACAATAATGCAACAGCAGGTATGATTAGGACAGATTACTTACATGGATATATATATTTACATGAAGTGAATTAAATTTCAGAAGGAGCCAAACCACCCAAAAGGGAGGAACAGATCAGTCCCAGGGTGGGATATGCAACCGTCCCCAAGCCAGGGGAGGAGAGACACAAACTGTAAGATGGAGTCTCCCTTCACAGTGAGTCCCTGACACAGAGGCTGGAGTCAGCCAGAGTACCCAGTGAGAGTCCAAGAGCTCATGGAAAAGGAAATAAAAAGATTTTTTTTTTTAAGCAAGTCTTGACAAAATATTTCCCAGCATCACTAAAGTAAAAAACATGGATTAAAGTTAAAAATAACTGGATCCTTTTTTTCTTGCCATATTTATTTTGTAACTTAACAGTCTGAGAAAACTTCTATTTTACTATATTCCAGATATGTTTCAGAGTTTGTTATGTCATCATTTGCTTACAAAACAGATAAATAATGTCAGAGAAACACTCATTGACTTTTCCCCTAAATTATCCATCTTGCATAGACCTATGGTGTTCATTATGCCAACTAAAAACCCAGTGTGCAGAGGCTTATAAACTGGTTTATTCCTTCTTTTTGTGAATGCTTGTAAGGGAAATGTTAGCTAAGCCGATGGCAGCATATTCTTTTTTTCATTTGAAGGGCACCATGTGTTCCTTAAGTAGAATCCCCACATAGCAGCATGAGAATAGCCATTCAGATCAATTAAAACCAGCCAAATTGAAGAGACACTGTTATTTTGTGTTCCTTACGGATGGATTATTCTGAGGCAAAGATGGAATTTATTGAAGTTGCAAAGAGGAAAACTCAGAATAAAAGTCTTGCAGTCTGTAACTCATGTTCCCATCACTTAAACCGACCGCAGAACAAACCATGACGTCTCATTCTATGTTCTGTAATGTCATCTTTTAGCTACAGTGCAAACAATTATACGGAGTGGTGTCCCTCAGCCATCTGTGCTGGGACCAGCGTTGTTTAATATCTTGATCAATAGCATAGACAGTGGGGTTGAGTGCACCCTCAGCAAGTTTGCAGATGACATGAAGCTGAGTGGTGTGATCGACACACCAGAGGGATGGGATGTCGTCCAGAAAGCCCCGGACCACAAGAGAGGTGGGCCTGTGCAAACCTCATGAAGTTCAGCAAGGTCAAGTGCAAGGTCCTGTACTTGGGTCAGGATAATCAACGCTACCAATACAGGGTGGGCAATGATGTGATAGAGGGCAGCCCTGCAGGAAAAGACTGATGAATGAAAAGCTGGACAAGAGCCAACAATGTACATCTACAGCCTAGAAGGCAAATCACATCACGGGTGTGGCCAGCAGATCGAGAGAGGTGACCTTCCCCCTCTACTTTCCTCTTGTAAGACCTCACCTGGAGTACTGTGGCCAGCTCTGGGATCCCCAAGAAAAACATGGACATCTTGGAGTGCTTCCAGAGGAGGGACACAAGCACCTTTCCTGTGAAATCAGGCTGAGAGAGTTGAGGTTGTTCAGCCTGGAGAAGAGAAGGTTCTGGGGAGACCTTATAGCAGCCTTCCAGTACCTGAAGGGGCCTGCAGGAAAGCTGGGGAGGGACTGCTTGCAAGGGTATGTAGTGACAGGACAGGGGGTAATGGGTTTAAATTAGAGCAGGGTAGGTTTAGATGAGACAGGAAGAAATGATTTACCAGGAGAGTGGTGAACCACTGGAACAGGTTGGCAAGAGAGGTGGTGGAGGCCCCATCCCTGGAGTCATTCAAGGTCAGGCTTGATGGGGCTCAGAGCAACATGATCCAGTGAAGATGTCCCTGCTTACTGCAGGGGGGGTGGACTAGATGATCTTTAAAGGTCCCTTCCAACCTAATGCATTCTGTGATTCTATGATCTCTGAAAGGCAGTGCTCAGAGTAGCTACTGCGATCACCAGGAATGCCTGCAGCTTTCCTGAACTTAGCAACGCTGGGATTTCTCAGCCTATGTTAAAGACAGACGGGCACTTAAGCCTCTTGCCTTTAGTCAGGGATTCGCTGCTTACCCAGGGAGTTAAATCCAGCCTTAAATTCGGCGCCTGATCCTCACGCGTTCCCGATGGAGCATCGCTCTACGCGCGACCTTTTCTTACAGGTCTTGCTCTGCTGAGCTGTTTCGGGAAGGAGACGCTGGAGGGCACCAGAAGAGCGGAGCTGGCAGCCTCCGGGCCGGGCAGCGGGGCTGGGGCCGTGTCACTCGGCGTGGGCATGGTGCCGCGCTGCCGCCGTGTCCGGGTGGAAAGCTGAGGCCAGTCCCGGGGGAAGGCAGAGGGAAAGCCGCCAACCAGTTATTTCAGCCAGCGATGCTGCTGGCAGACGGGAGGGGGAGAAAGCAGAAGGCAAACGGTTCCAAGGAGTGAAGGCGAAGGCAGTGGTCAGGTCGTGCAAAAGAGTTTCTTTCAGCAGTGGGCTGCCCGCTCGCCCTCACCTCGTGTCCACCTGCTGTTCACAAACGCTTTGGGAGAGAAGATTCACAGAACCGTAGAGGTTGGAAGGGACCTCCAGGGATCATCGGGTCCAACCCCCCTGCCAAAGCAGCTCCCTAGGACATATCACTCAGATAGGTGTCCAGATGGGTCTTGAATATCTCCAGAGAAGGAGACTCCACCACCTCCCTGGGCAGCCTGTCCCAGGGCTCTGTCACCCTCACTGGGAAAAAGTTCTTCCACATGTTGGTGCAGAACTTCCTGTGATCCAACTTGCAGCCATTGCCCCTTGTCCTGTCTCCACAGACCACTGAAAAGGGGCTGGCTGATTCCCCCTGTGTCCTACACTTGAGATATTTATGAACATTAATCAGATCCCCTCTCAGTCTTTTTTTCTCTAGGCGGAACAGTCCCAGCTCTCTCAGCCTTTCCTCATAGGGGAGATGCTCCAGGCCCTTAATCATCTTTGTAGCCTCCGCTGGACTCTCTCCAGGAGATCCCTGTCCTTTTTATACCAGGGAGCTCAGAACTGGACACAATACTCCAGGCGGGGCCTGAGCAGGGCAGAGTAGAGAGGGAGGATCACCTCCTTCGACCTGCTGGCCACACTCCTCCTGACGCATCCCAGGATCCCATTGGCTCTCTTAGCCACCAGGGCTCAGTCTTCTTTTCTCAAGCCTGGACAGCCCCAGTTCATTCAGCCTTTCCTAATACAAGACTGTAATCCTGGAAGATCCCAACGGGCTGGTACAGGGATATGAAAAATGCAGGTGGAATTCAGTGAGGATGAGCTGAAAAATTCCAATTCGTCAAAATCAACATGCACAGCAGTGCATGAGGTCTGAAAACATTTTCCCTAGGAAGAGGCTTCTCAGGTCCAGGATGAATTTGTGGCCACCATGAGAGAGCATCTTCCCTGCAGAATGTCTTCGTCTTTTTGGCTCACACCAGGATCTTTGTTTGCATGTTGCAGACACGTGATCTCACCAGGAACCTACTTGAAAGTTTCTCTTACTCAGTATCGTCCTTTATTTGAATAAATAAATTAACATTTACCACCCTTGGAGAGGGAGGGTGAATAGATTTGTTTCCTGTCTGCCAAACTGCTGCCCTAAATGCTGGTATCTCGGCTCAGGACAAGTTCTTGCATGAACATTTTTTGCTTTCATCCCAGTGCAGCATGAAAACATTTTTGAAATTACCGAAGTTTAGCAGATGGGAAAAGCAGTTCTTTCCCATGTTGCTGGAACAATAGTGCAGCCAACAGATTCCTGGCCCAGCTGCTGCTCTGAAGCTGTTACGCTGGCCTCTGCATACACTTGAGAGTTCAGCCAGTGAATTACAGCTTGCTATAATAAGAAAGTCCTGCTTTCCATTAGATCACACTTGCTTGGAACAATAGTAAATGCACTGGAGCAGCCAACACGGCCGTTGATGACATTTCAGGGTCTCTTTGCTTCATTGCTGGTGTCAAGTTCTGGCAAAAGGACACCTTGGTCACATTGTCAGAACTAACTGATCAGCTCTTCTGAAGGAGAAACAGATGTGCCAGGCCAGGTGAACAGAAAGGTACTTAGACACCAAAGGAATCTTAGAAAAATCTGAAAAAAAAAAAAAAAAAAAAGAAAAAAGAAAGCAGGGACTGTAACTCATGTCTTAAAACTCCATGCAGACCTCTCTTTCGGTGCTATGCAAGTAATAAATAACATCCAAAGCTGCTAGCAGCAACTTGAATACTTCTTTATCAAACGACCCTTTGAAAGGTATGCCTATCTCCTAGACTGAAATTGTGGCAGGGAGCCACAGAAAAGAGACTGGATCACCCAGCAGAAACAGAACAGGAAGATACATCAGTTTGGGTCACGCTACCAGAAGTTGGATCCATTCATATGATAGATAAGTGCTCAAAGCTCAAAGAATTCCCATATGACCATATCTGTTTGGAAGGGCAGACTGCTTAAAAAGGCCAGCTCAGTCGCGCAAGTGATGAAACTGAGTGGTCACAGGCATTGGCTCTTGGGTAACTTAAGTGTTTTCGTATCTGCCACAGCTCCTGTGAAACCCAAGGGCAACTCAAGGTCAGGAAGCATCAATTTAGGCATCTATATATGCACTAGATATTAAGCCTCCAGTTACATATACAGCCAAGGGTACAGTATCAGCCAATACAAGCATATGGAGTGATTTATTCAGTCACCCACAAAGTCATAGAATCACAGAATGTTATGGGTTGGAAGGGACCTCGAAAGATCATCTAGACCAACCTTCCTGCCAGAGCAGGATCACCTAGACCAAATCACACAGGAACATGCTCAGGTGGGTTTTGAATGTCTCCAGAGAAGGAGACTGCACAACTTCTCTGGGCAGCCTGTCCCAGTGCTCTGTCACCCTCACAGTGAAAAAGTTTTTCCGTACATTCACATGGAACTTCCTCTGCTCCAGTTTCCACTCGTTGCCCCTTGTCCTAATGTTGACCATCACTGGAGCTCCATCACTAGATCCTGGCTCCATCCTCCTGACACTCACCCTTTACAAATGTATAGACATTAAGGAGGTCACGCCTCAGTCCCCTTCCACTCCCTTAATCATCTTAGTGGCCTCACACTGGACTCTTTCAAGGAGTTCCATGTCATTCTTTAACTGAGGGGCCCAGAACTGGACACAATATTTCAGGTGTGGTCTCACCAGGACAGAGTAGAGAGGGAGTAGGACTTCTCTTGCCCTACTAACCACACCCCTTCTCATACACCACAGGATTCCTTTGGCCTTCTTAGCCGTGAGTGCACATTGCTGGCCCATGGTCATCCTGCTGCCCACCAGGACCCCCAGGTCCCTGTCACCTATGCTGCTCTCCAACAGGTCAGTCCCCAAAGTCTCCAAAGTCCTACTTTAGGATAAGCTGAGTTGCTCCTCAGGCTTTACTAACTGTATAGGCTAAAGATAAGATTCACACATAAATGTCCAGCACCGCCTGAGCACGGGAGGGTGTCCTGTCTGGCATCCAGCCATTCCAAAAGGACATGGGTTTCCCCTGTGTTGTTAAGTGCCAGACACATACCTCAGACTTCTGAAGTACTTCAAATGGCACTATTTAGGCAACTGAATCAAGCCACTGGTCTCCACTGAGCCACTGGTCTCCATAGTCAAAACCTAGACAACAAGGATATTTTTATATATACCTACATGTATACACACAAATACAAGGACCTCCACCTTGAACTGAATTCTACCTCAGATATATACTTATTTTTCCCTGCACATGAAGATTAATTGGCATGAAGTCTTGTTTTGAGGCTGTTGTGTCCTTTATTTGTAGGAGCTCACACACTTCGTTTCACTCACCCAAAATACTGTGCAGGAACAGTTCACATTTGTAAGCCTTAACAGGTTGGTGCAGAGCAAATACACATGCACCCAGGTAGATCAGTATTTACAGACTGCTTCTGAACCTTCTGAACACTGCCTTCCTTGTGTTTTGCAAGGAAGTCCCTGGAAGGCAATCCTATGGCCCTCCTTCAGAGTACGGAGACAAAAAAATAGTTGGGCAGTTATGGGTGAAGCAGGAATGAAAGTATCTGAGAGCAGCAGCAGAGAGCACAGTACAGTGAGGCAAAGGAATGGTCAGTATTGATAACTGAGGACGTGAATGGAAGCAGTCAGACTGGAAAACACTGAGGGAATTGTTCATTTACATCATGGCCAGAAGGCCTGTGCTCCCTCAGCAAGATAACAAGGATGTCACATGCATCATGCTTCTTTCTGCTGTCCCACCAGGAAGATGAAGACACCCAAGAAGTGGAATCATGGACAACAGACTCCAACCTTTTGGGAGATTTTCAGAAGATGAAGCTTTCGAGGTTGAGTAAGGTGCTGGAACAGGCTGCCCAGAGAGGTGGTGGATGCGCCATCCCTGGAGGTGTTCAAGGCCAGGTTGGATGGGGCCCTGGGCAACCTTGTGTAGATCCAGGCCTGGAGGTTGGTGTCCCTGCCTGTGGCAGAGGGGTTGGAGCTCTATGATCCTTGGGGTCCCTTCCAACCCAGACCATTCTGTGATTCTGTAAGAGGAGGATCTGGCATTCACTGTTCCTTCTTCAGTGTGGGACTCTGAACCGAATTCTGAACAGGATCAGCTAGGGAGTGATTGTTCCAGTTCATTGGTTTTGAAGCTTTTCTCCCAGCCTGCACGAGTTGCTTTGTTTTTCCTGGAATGAAAGGCAAGCAGATCCTGCCAGCCATTCAGACTGCTCCGTGGGTGCGTCACTGCCCCCTCCACGGCTTTGAGCAGGCCACTAGCTCGCTCGCTCGCTCTCGTCGTGCCCTCTGAAGAACAGGGCCAGCAGTTCCGCTTCGCCCATAATGAAAGAGCGAACACGAGTGGAGTTGTTCCTAGAAAGTGAGTTGCTAAATAAATACGCACCAACAAGCGATCCTGAGATGAGAACACGCGTGCGGGAGCAACTGCATTTTCACCAAGGCCAGGCCTTGAACAGCACCTTGCCTTACGAACTGCTGAGAGCCACCGGGACAAAGCACAAACTGTGACCACAGTTGTTAAGGTGGTGGTGACTCTTCTGGTAATCAGGCAGAAGATACGGCCCCTTCTGGGTTCTTGTGTCCTCCTGCAGCTGTTGTCTGTGGCTGCCCCTCCGCAGGCACGGGTCGATCCTGCTTTGCAGTGTCCTTCCACAAAAAATTGAGCAACTGAGCCTAAAGGGGCAGCATTTAGTGGGGAGTGTATTTTAGAGACGTGGTCAAAACAACTCCCAGACTCTTAGCTCTGGAGGGAATACCACCAACATTCACACAGGCAGGACAGAACCAGTACAGTAGCATATGCTTATTTATTTGCTTGCATTACCATAAATTTTACAGACCCAAGTTTGTTGACTTTTACTGTGCACAACAAAGAGAAGCTTTGACCTGAAGAACTTGGACTGGGAGCCATGAGGTGGAAAGCAGCTAGAAGCAGAGACAATTGATCCTAGGCAGCAGCCTCAGCAAAGCAACCATTCCATCATCATCAGGACTTCAGCAGGCCTGGGCACTTGCAGAGTAAAGAATGAGGTGGGTGTGAGGTGTTTATAGTGACGTTTTCTGAGATGATAGAGTGGCTGTGGGGGAAAACCACAAATGCTTGCTTGAAAATTATCAAGTTGGAAATTGGCATCATAAGCTGATCAGAGGCAGGGCTTGACCTCTAAATGCTGAAAGGGTTATTGCAGAAGTTGTTTTACCTGAGAAGTCACAGCATGCAGAGTTGTGGTGAGTTCATGGGAATAAGGAATTAATTCTCTGAGCAGTAAATCCGGTGAGGCCGTGTTTCTTTTGAACTAGAGTCTTATTTTCTTACCCACCCAACAGAATAACTCTGCCAACTCTCCTGACCCTAAAGGTCTGCATGATTTTTTCCTCACCTCAGCAGTACCCTCATCTTCTTCTCATGTCCTCTAAACACCAGCTTGGTACAGGGCCATGTGAGGTCCCCCTGCCTCCCACCAAGGGCCATGAGTTGGCTGGCAGCCGGACACCAACATTGAGGGGCCACAACCCTGCTGGTGAACACACACCTCTGTTTTGCCTCATTAAATCATGTAGAAAATTCCACTATGCCACTGTTCTTCATCTCAGCTGACCATCCCAGCTAGTCAATAAAGAGAAAAAGTCGGTCTCAGCCCATGATTCATTCCATCCCAAAATAGACATCTAAATCAGGTTATTTGAATCGTGGTTCCAACCATGTTCCACCAGTGCCAAATGATCTCCACTAACTGTAAGGACAACCTAAGGTGACTGTCTCAGATGAAGACACTGATACTATAGAAGTCTAAACTTAGGTGAAATGAATCCTACTAATGCCTTCAAGCTGTGTGTCACACTACTGCACGATGTTAAAGTGTGGCAGTTGTTTTACTAGAGTGGAACAGATGGATAGATGTCGTGATTACCAAAGCTTCCCTTCACTGGGACACTAGGCCAAAAAATCAAAAAGTCATAGAGAAATGAGAGAAAATAAAAATGTATTTGTGCACATTCAGTGAATAAACTATTCGTTGTATCACTCGGTCTGCTCTGGATTCTATGCCTGGACATCAGGTTTAAGTATTTAAGGTCTGATCACCCACCTAATGAACTGCATGAAGCTGCACCCCAAAATTCCTGCATAAAATTCACAGCTGCTCATTAAAGTAGAGGATATATGGGGAAAGATAGCAAATCTCAAATTGAGCCAATTTTTTCCTTGAAAAACTAAATTAACCGCTTGAATCAGTACAGGCTGGGGGATGACCTGCTGGAGAAGAGCTCTGTGGAGAAGGACCTGGGGGTCCTGGTGGATGACAGGTTGGCCATGAGCCATCAGTGTGCCCTGGTGGCTAAGAGAGCCAATGGGATCCTGGGGTGCATCCGGAGGAGTGTGGCCAGCAGGTCAAAGGAGGTGATCCTCCCTCTCTACTCTGCCCTGCTCAGGCTCCACCTGGAGTATTGTGTCCAGTTCTGGGCTCCCTGGAATAAAAAGGACAGGGATCTCCTGGAGAGAGTCCAGCGGAGGGCTACAAAGATGAGTAAGGGCCTGGAGCATCTCCCCTGTGAGGAACGGCTGAGTGAGCTGGGACTGTTCAGCCTAGAGAAAAGAAGACTAAGGGGGGAACCTTATTAATGTTTATAAATATCTTAAGTATGGGATGTAGGGGGAAATGGCCAGCCCCTTTTCAGTGGTCTGTGGAGACAGGACAAGGGGCAATGGCTGCAAGTTGTAGCACAGGAGGTTCCGCACCAACATGCGGAAGAACTTTTTCCCAGTGAGGGTGACAGAGCCCTGGCACAGGCTGCCCAGGGAGGTGGTGGAGTCTCCATCTCTGGAGATATTCAAGACCCATCTGGACGCCTATCTGTGCAATATGAGCTGGGGAGCTGCTCTGGCAGGGGGATGGACCCGATGATCTCTCGAGGTCCCTTCCAACCCCTATAATTCTATGATTCTATGATTCTATGAAAATTACATTTATCCCTTATATTTGTCCATGTAATTGCTTTAAAAAAATAAAATTCTGAGCATCTATACAGCAGGTTTTCCAGTCCACAGGCCACTATCTGCCCCTTTCTCTGCTCTCCGCATGTTCAACAGCCACTGTACATGTGTGAATGGTTTCAGCACGGCACGCCAGTGCTGCTGTCACCACCACCTTCCCAGCAGTTAAAACAGCCACATGTTATTTGACAGCAAGTACCAACAAGTTCACCTAATCTACAAAGGTGAACTTAGTTTGTTTATCTTCTAGTCTTTTGTAAACTTCTCCAGGAATTCATATATATTCTTCCAGTCATAGAGAAAGAAATTAAGAAAGAAAGCAATGAAAGAAAAATCAGACAAAATGTAAATATTCCAACAAGATGAGAATATTTAGCTGTTCTGTGTTGGAAAACAGATAAAAAAATAGGGGCATTAACTTGTAAAGGACCTTGAAAGTCCTTTTTGCATGCCCCTGTTTAAGTACAGCCTGAGTTTCTACATGCCCCTGTTTCTCCAAGTCTGGAGCTGACCCACAAAATCACCACTGAGAGCTACCATGCAGATGAATCAGTGCTCCACAACTCTAAATTGGTTTCTCAACGAACAAAAGAGTCCATTTGATGCAACTTCTTTGTGAAAAGGTGCCCTGGAACACACGTTTGTGCCATAAATACTCACCACTTACCTTGTCAGTGAAATCCCAGACATCTGGGGTGGGGGAATCTCCCAGCATCTTCTACACACCAATTCTCATCTGCAGCCCAGCTTGCCACATGTCTATCTCTGCCATTCTGGCGAGCACTTGGTGTGTGCCATCCCTGCAAGGGGGAAATCATGATGAGAACGATTTCACAAAGACTGGTCACAGCCACCCCCAGGCTTGGCCACCTCACATAACTGCACCCTGTGAGGAAACACAAGTCCCCAGAACCAGCAGAAGAGACCACCTTGCATCCCCATCCCCTGATCCCCACAGAGGCAGCTCTCCATCCCCCCCCAGCTCTGCCTCCAGCAGGTACCCATCTCTCTCAGTGCAGCTGCAGGGGAAAACCATACCATGACCCCAGGGCGGATTGCCGCTTGTGCTTTTGTTCCTGCCAGCTGAGATTGCAGCCAGATCATTCCCTCTCTTTCAGATCAGGCTGGTGCAAACTCTTGGCAGAGGGTAGGAACGAGCAGGTGAGGGGGGCAGCGCTACACCTTCTAGCACTCATTCCGGCTCATGTCAGTTTATAAATACAATTCCTACCCCTGAAGCAACTTCCCAGCCTTAGCAGGGCAACCCTTAACAGCTTTTTCTCTGTGAACACGGAGGGCGCCTGGCTGGGCCTGTAGCTGGGCTGCACAAGTCATGCGCTTTGCAAACAGCAGCGGTTGTTTCAAACTGGAATGTCAACTGAAAATGCCAGGAGAGGAGACTCTGAAAGCATTTGCTTCAGGAAAAGTCACCAGGTTTTTGAAAAGCTAAACGAAGTGATCAGCTGCCCATGGTGCATGAGACTTCTTCTGGCAGCCCCCGGAGCACACGGGTTGTTCTTCAGTGGGACTGCCAGGCAGTAGACAAGCCAAAGCAGACAGGCACATGGGCTAGCCCCTCTGGATCCAAGTGCAGACCTGCCAAAGCTTCTGAGGAAGCTGGGGAACTCAACGCTTTCCCCTCTTCCAGCTCTGCTGCAGAAAGCACAAGCTGCCAGCCCCCAGTCTGCCAGCATGGCAAGGTTGTGTCCTGAGCACCCTGTGTCCACCCCAGAGCCACCAAGTGACCTGCTACGTTCCCAGCGTAGCCCTCTGGTTTGAAGCATTGGTCACAACCGGTGTGTGCCTGTGAAATGTTGTTTCCAATGAAATCTGCAGTTCCCTGTGAAAGATCAATCTTTTCACAAATCCCTGCGGCCAGGCCTCCTGCTCATTGAGGGACAAACTGGAGGGGGAGGTTTTCAGCATCAGACAGTCATGCTGCTGAACGAGCATCTTCTCAGTCCCAGCAAACTGTCCTACAGAAATCCAGTTAAAGTTGCTGAGTCCACTGAGAGCTGCAAAAACCTGACATTTTGTGGCTGTTAAAACTGGAGTGTTAAGGATTTTGGGAACTTTAAACAGAAAAAAATAGAAAAAGTGAATGCATTCCTTACATTGCATTAGAAAGATATACAGTTTCATAAAATTGAAGACTTTCTCCAATGTCTTTGGTGCTGTTTGTTATAAACCTGGTGAAGGAGTGTCAGCTTTCTTCTACTGATAGCACAGCAGAGTTGTGCAATGACAGTTTGTCCCAGTGCCACCTGGCTCTAGGTGTTTCATGCTTGGTATATCATGCAAATACCAAGTTACTGGTTTGCTAGCAAGTTTGCTCATGTGAAACAGGGCCAAAAGAGGATGACTGGACAGAAATTGTAGGGACTTTTCACGTTATGGAAGGGCACATGACACATGAGACACACCATAATAACCTGTCAGGGACACTCAGCAAATCTAGGATCATGTTACAAACAAATTATGTTTGCATGTTTAAAATAAATTAAGATGAAAATTTATTTTTTGGAGAGGACTTATTGCATGGTTAATTGTATATAGAGCTTTTTGCTCCATTATTTTAATTATGCTTCAAGTTGGCAGCGACTAAGCAACTTGACAAATACTCCCTCCGCACAGGCCCCGCAAAATTAATTACCAGATCTGGGGTGTATCAGACCATGACACATGTAAAAGGCACCTCTGTGTGTGCTCCTCATTGACATGGGCAGGAGAGACCCCAACAAGCTGCTCTCCCCCAGGGAGTGCTCCCGGATCAGCCTGGTCCCATGCTGGTGAACTTGTGGGAAATGATGCTGCTACACTGTTACCTCCCCACAAATACTTTAAAGGGTGGTGCTTCTTCTGGCCATACACCCCCTTCTCCCCACAAACAGAAATGTGCTTTGAACAAAAGCCACCTGAATTTAATTCCTGAAATGCTTTTTTCTCCTTAAACTGTTGTGCAAGCCATGTTCCCTGGAAGTACCAAAAACCTGTTTACATCTGCATTTTCCACTTGAAGCTTTTGGAAATAATTTACAGTACAGAGGATTAAAACAAACCAACTCACTACTCAGAAGAGAAAATATCAGCTGTCACAATCTGTCTGTCTTGGACTGCTTTTTACCCCTTTCAGCAAGAAAGTAGTAAAGTTGGTGGCAAATTTGACCAATCAATCCAAATGCAGAATTCAATTCATCTAAGAAGAGCAAGTGCCATCTGGAAAACAAGCAGAGTACATATGATTAATTAAGGCTAAAGGTATTCATTTATTCCTGTTCCAGAAGGCTGCCCTTTGGACTCTCCTGAAGATAATACATTAACATTAGGATGAAATGTTGTCATGCCATCCAAACTTTTCACCTGCTATTGAATTACAGGCTACAGATGCTGAGTCACTGGTATTTTTTTATTAGCTGGGAGAAACAGTGTGACATTGCTCAATGATGGAGAGCAGCCTAAATTTTACAAAGATCAGAAATGGATGGAATTCCTCCTGAAAGAAGTCCATCTGTTTCTGGCTTCTGGTGATATATCAGCAGAAAACTAAAATGAACTGATCAAAAGGATCTGCTTCTTGTATTAAAGAAGATCTGATTCTTTTAGATTATTCCAAATAGCATCATATTGGGTCTCTGACTACCAAGGAATAGGAGACCTGATTTTCACAGCACTGCTGCCATGTAGTGATGCCATTTATCATGCCATATGGATTATATAGAACCATTGTGTATCTGTGGGCCATACCACAAAGAAATCCATCCACAAATTTTAGTTTTCAACTTCAAGCAGTCTGAAATGGAAGCAAAAAGCTGAGATCTGAGAGGAACACAAAAACAGCGACTTGGCTTGGATGGAATTAGTCGGAAGTAACAGGGAACACAGCCCGTATGCACTAAAAGACAGCAGTTTGTTGGATTCTGCTGTCAGAAACGAAGGTCCTACTGGTGGGTCAGTAATTAAAGTACAGCATGATCCAGGAGAGCTCCTCTGTTTGGTCATGCTTGCCAGAAAACAACTGAAGGGGCCTGCTGGAAAGCTGAAGAGGGACTGTTTTTAGGGATATGTAGTGACAGGTCAAAGGGAAATAGGTTTAAACTAGAAGAGGGTAGGTTTAGGTTAGACACTAAGAAGAAATCCTTTACTGTGAGGGTGATAAGGCACTGGCACAGGTTGCCCAGAGAAGATGTGGATGCCTGTGGTGGTTTAGCCCTGGCCAGCAACTAAGCACCAGGCAGCCGCTCACTTACTCCCCACAGTGAAAAAGTAAAAGTGAGAACACTTATGGGTTGAGATAAAAAGTTAAATAGGACATGCACAAAAAAGGAATACTGTAGTAATAATAATAATAATAATAATGTACAAAACAAGTGATGAACAGCACAATTTCTCAAAGATCTTTACGGTCCAAAGCATTCTATCATTCTAAATATTTCTGTGGATTTTTGGCAATTACAATTACTCTTAGTGCCATCCCCCAAAATAACAATGTTCCATTTCAAAGTTACAGTTTCTACTAGTCGATCTCTTTGTGTTTCAAAAGGATGCGAATATTTAAATATACCGCATCCTTTGTGTAGTCAAGTAAACATTTCCCCATCAATAAGGATAGTTGCTGTCTTCTGACCCCACTCAGGTTTATTTCTATTTTGATGTCTGCTACTGATCAGCTCTGCAGGTCTTTGGAGAAGTCAAGTGTGTAGTGGGACAAGTTATCAAATGCAGAAATCTGAGATGCAGAAACTCGCTTCCTCCACAAATGTAAGTGCAATGTGCTACTGAATGGCAGCAGTAAGGTGGTGATCAGTGGAGCAGAGTCTCGCTGGAGACCTGTGACTAGCGGTGTTCCCCAGGGCTCAGTGTTGGGTCCAGTCCTGTTTAATATCTTCATTGACAACCTTGATGAGGGAATAGCATCCACCCTCAGCAAGTGCCAATGATACAAAGCTGGGAGGAGTGGCTGACACGCAGGAACACTGCGCTGCCATCCAGCGAGACCTGGACAGGCTGGAGAGCTGGGCAGGGAGAAACCAGATGAGATTCAACAAAAGCAAGTGTAGAGTCTTGCACCTGGGAAGGAATAACTTTTTCCCAGTGAGGGTGACAGAGCACTGGAATAGGCTGCCCAGGGAGGTGGTGGAGTCTCCATCTTTGGAGATATTCAAGCCCATCTGGACGCCTATCTGTGTGACCTGTCCCAAGGAACCTGCTTTGGCAGGAGGGTTGAACCCGATCATTCTCTTGAGGTCCCTTCCAACCCCTACGATTCTGTGATTCTGTAATTATCTTTATTTTACAGTGGGGAAAATGAAGTTATATGCCTCAATCAAGACAGAAACGAAGTTTCTGAGTGAGTTCTGATCAGTGTTTTCTAATTGGCACCATAAACAGAGCCAGAAACAGCACATAAATAGAATACTGTCTTCAGTTTTGGGCTCTGCACGATAAGAAAGACATTGAGGTCCCGGAGCATGTCTAGAGAAGGGCAACAAGGCTGGTGAAGGGGAAACCTTATGAGGAGTGGCTTAGGGAGCTGGGAATGTTTAGCCTGGAGAAAAGGGAGCTGAGGGAGTACCTTATCACCTCCTGCAATTACGTAAATGGAAGTTGTAGAGAGATGGGTGTTGGTCTCTTCGCCCAAGTGACAGGTGATAGGAAAAGGGGGAATGGATTCAAGCTGTGCCAGGGCAGGTTCAGATTAGACATTGGAAAAAAATTATTCACCAAAAGGCTTGTCAGGCATTGGAATAGGGAATCAAAGATGTCTGACTTGCTGAGGGATGTATAAGAGTCAGCATGTACGGTAGGTACATGGTAGGAAGGAGATCTGCATTATCACCTTCACTTTTGGAAACCTAGGAATCTCCAGCAAATATGGGCCTGGATGGAAAGAAAATTATCTAAGCAAAGTCAGTCCCTTTAACATCATAAATGCGTGAATTAAGATCGCCTTTAACGTGGCACCCTGTTGTGTATACATTATGATACACCTGTTTAATGATACTGATGCATTGTGTTACTTTCAAGAGATCCCTGCTTCACTCAGTACACAGGAACAGCAGAGATTTCTTAATGAGAACCTGGGCAGGATTTTTATTAGCCCTGTCTTTCTGCACCCTGTATTATTTAGTGAACTTGTTCCCAGTACAGCTCTGAGTAGAAAATAAAAAATGTAGTACTTCGTCTCATTATTCTGAAAGTTCAGCTGAGCAGCAGCTGAGTGCTAAGACTCAGTAGTCCAAGAAAGGAAACTAAAAAATGAAGACTAAGGAAGCTGTGAAATCAGGTCTTGCCTTCCCCAGGTTGTATGCCACAGCCACATCCAACTGCATTCTCTGTGGCACTAGTCTCTAGTTCCCCACCCAACCCTAAAAGCCTTCCACATTCCACAGCAAACAGCAGAGATCTTTCAGGGAACAGCACATTTTGGCCCGACCCCAGAAAATGTCCTTCTTTTCCTCTTGCTGGGCACAGTTACACCAATGTTCTCAGGCTGCCACTTTTCTGACTGACTGACTGACTGTAGGATAGGTTTGCAGAGAACAGAAAAATACCTGTATCATAGGGAAAACATGAAGTTTGAAACCTGAATTTCCCTCTGATCTGTCCCAGAACTGACCACCATATCCAGTGCCTACACAGATGCACACAGAAGAAAGGACTCCTATCTCAGAAGGATCCCAAGGGTGGGCAGATGAACCAAAGCTCACAGAATAAGGCAAAGCATCCATTTCTCCTGCTTCCCTGGAGACAACACGAGGGCTGCATTTGTGGCACCAGGAGCACTAGGCTGATTGCTGCCTGTAATGTGGTGACAGCTGGAACACTGAAGTCTCCATCTTCAGACTGCCAAGACAGTACACTACAGTGAAGTAAAAAGCAACACGAATACCCTGTTTCTTAAAAAGAAGCTGAAGTGGGAACCCATAATCCATGTAAAGGTTCCAGAGGAGAATCTGTTCAGGAAAACCAGCAAGTACGCTCTCCAATAGCTCTTTCATCTATGATTTCTTATCATGCCAGCTCTAGGAATCTTGAGGAAAGGTGAAGCTTTTCATATGCAGATGCCCTCTTGAGTACTCTAGAATATCCTACCCGCTCTCCAGCCACCAACGCAGAGGGCAGTGGGGTCCAATAAGTCCTATGCTGTAACTGCAGCACTGTGTGTGTTGCTTGGCTACCCATGATAGCTTATGTCCAGGCATCTGCCTTGCTCCCTATCAAGCATTTCACCGAGGCTGCCAGTGTTTCGGCATGTGGGGCCCCTGTGCTGCCATGCACCCGAGGCTACCAAATACCTGCCAACTGCACCTGCCTGTCTAAACAGGGTGCCAAAGGCAACAGTGAGTCATGGCCATGCTCACCCCGATACGCTGCTGCAAGAAGAACACGGGTTCTTCTGGTGGTGTTTTCTTTCTAATGGGGCTGAAGCTGTATTTCCCACAGAGCTTAAAAAGTGGAAAACAAAGCCTTAGGTAACCTTTCGAGGGAGGATAGCTTGTGAGGTGCCTTTGCTTTTAAACTAACCTCAGCAGAAGAATGAGTAAAGTCAGGTAAGTGTTAGAATAAATGATGAGCCCACACATCAGATAACTGAGACAGTTTTGAAATAATATTGCAGTTTATTATTCTAGATTGAAACCCAGTATTGTTCAAAGCTTAAAAGATTAAAACTGCTCCAACTGCAGCCAATGGAAATATTGTTTTTGACTTGAACAGAAACAGAAAATGTCTGACTTAATCTGCAAAAACTCTGAACACCAGTGATTACTAGTTGCTGCCAATCATTAATTTTCCTCCTTTTTGTTCTATTCAATCATGCTGGATCTTTCTCAGGCAGTACATTCATTATCATTTATTTATTTGATGTCAAGTTTCATAGTTTCTCTACAGATTTTTGAGAGGAAGATTCAAAGCTGATCTGTTTCCAGAGCCTATGTGCTGTGGTTTAACCCCAGCCTGCAATTAAGCAGCACGCAGCCACTTGCTTGCTCCCACCCTCCATGGGGTGGGGAGAACTGGGAAAAAGGTGAAACCGTGGGTTGAGATACAGACAGATTAATAGGACAGAAAAGGAAGAGGATGGTGACGATGGTGATGATTTTATATATATATATATTACACAGAAAACAAATGATGCACAGTGCAACTGCTCACCACCCACTAACTGATGCTCTGTTAGTTCCAGAGCTGTGGTGTCCCCCTGGACAACTCCCCCTATTTATATATGGAGCATGACATCCCATGGTACAGTATGGAATACCCCCTTGACCAGTTTGGATCAGCTGTTCTGGTCATACTCCCTCCCAGCTTCTTGTGCACCTCCTCACTGGCAAAGCACGGGAAGCTGAAAAGTCCTTGACTTAGTATAAATGCTCCTTAGTAACAGCCAAAACATCAGTGTGCTATTAACATTGTTCTCATCCTAAATCCAAATCACAGCACTGTACTAGCTACTAGTAAGAAAATTAACTATCCCAGCCAAAACCAGGATAAGAAAAACCCCAGCTAAAAAACCAAACTAAAAATGAAAAAAGAAAGCCCGCTTAGGTCCTGTGGAGAAGACAAGAGAGATTGCTGTTATCTCTTGGAGGGAGCTGAGAGATGAGTTCAGGTTCTACTGACCACCTTCCCTTAGAGCAACACTGCACTGCTGCTGCCTCTTCGGCTAATCCTATTGCACTCCCAGCTTTTACACTCACTCATATACTCACTCTCTGAAAGACAAATCTATAATGGCAAAGAAAAATAGCACGTATCTTCAGGATGGTGCTGAAGGTAGACTGCATGTGAACAGAACTTGGTTTTTGTTATTCAAGGGTAGAGGCAGATCACAACAGAACAGATTTGCCAGATTACCTCTGCTTTAAAAATCTTCTTTCCTTTCCCTCCTCTTCCCTTCCCTAGACCCATACCCAGCCACACAATCCCATCCCATCCCATCCCATCCCATCCCATCCCATCCCATCCCATCCCATCCCATCCCATCCCATCCCTTGCATTCGCCCTGGTGCTTTTCAGTAGGTTCACAGCTTGGAGTCAGTCCCATGAGCCATCAAAAGCCAATTCACCTTTTTTCTTAGTTTAATACTATTCTTGATTCCAGTAAATTGAATTGTCTTGGGGCAGGGTCAGAAAACACAAGCCAGTGCACGTGAGGGGAGGAGGGCCTAGGGAGGGGGAGAACAGGGAAAAGGGCACAGTCTCTTCCTTTATGTGGAAATGAGATGTTAGGCCATCTCAAGCCCAAACGTGTAACTTCACCTATGGCAGACTGCTGCAGACACGTTAATTCTTTGTTATGTGCCCTGCAGACTTGTCTTAACAGCCATCTGCAGCCTGTCAGTAATTACATACCCTTGCTCAGAAGGCTGAACAGTAGTGTGCTATTTGGTGAACATAAAGAACTCCAAGAGAAAATCTTGGAGACCAGATACTAAATGTGTTTAAGGGCCTAAAACACAGAATAGCATCTACTGAGGTGTTTCCAAAGCACTTGCCTATCCCTTGAGAGCTGTGCGTGTCTTTCTAGTTGTAGCATCTTTGTCTTTGAGAAGCCATCCCTCACCTCCACACAACCTCCTTGGTCATTGAGGACTCTGTCTTTCTGCAACACCATGTAAGAAATGAGTGTGCTAACACCACCAAAGACCCTGCAGCCAACGGTCCTTGACTACTTCTTCTAACAGTGATGATTACACAGTGTGTGGGAGCAGTGGTGGAACAGCAGCTGGCAGACCTGTTCCCTCACACAATGTGGTTCCTCACTGGGAGAAAGCAGAGCTATTGGGATCATAGTCCACCCATTCTGCTATCTATCCAGGAACACAATGTGACAAGAAAGATACTCTGCTATCTATCCAGGAACACAATGTGACAAGAAAGATACAAGTGGGACATAACATTATTGGAATACCTGAACTACTCAATGGAAGGCCAACATTCCCTTTTTTGATCTAGGAGGTCTATGTGCAAATAGGCATTTCAGCCTCATTAGTATTTGCTGGACTAGGTAAGCATGTGTTTCATTCTTGAGAGAATATGCCTAGGCTTATTAATAAATTTAATCTTTTGGTGTATATATATAGTAATAAACAGGTTTCTAATTGGGATTTTTGAACAATAATTAATGATTTAAAGCCTCATCCTTGGTGAGGTGCCACAGAATTATACAGCTCTTATGAAAAAGATTAGAACAGACTGCTGGAACTGGAGTCATGGGAAATTTGAGAATCACAGAATCACAGAATTACAAGATTGGAAAAGACCTTTAAGATCCTTAAGTCCAACTGTTCCTGTCCTATGCTAAATCATATCCCTAAGTACCTCATGTACCCTGTTTTTAAACACATCCAGGGATGGTGACTCAACCATCTCCCTGGGCAGCCTGTTCCAGGCCCTGACTACTCTTTTCAGTGAAGATCTTTTTCTAACATCTAATCTGAACCTCCCCTGGCACAGCTTAGTGCCATTTACCCCATCCTATCTCCTGTCACCTGGCTGAAGAGACCATCGCCCACCTCTCTGCAACTTCCCTTCAGGTAGTTGTAGGCAGTGATAAGGTCTCCCCTCAGCCTCCTCTTCTCAAGACTAAACATCCCCAGCTCCCTCAGCCGCTCCTCACAGGATTTTCCCTCCAGTTCCTTCACCAGCCTTGTTGCCCTTGTCTGGACATGCTCGAGGACCTCAATGTCCTTCTTGTAGTGACAAGAACAAAGGTTTCTCATGGGACGATCCATATGACCAAAACTGCACCCATCCATACAATAAAAGAGAAGTTGTAAGGTACTGTAACTCCCTTATCTAAGCCCAAGAAGAAAATAACTGGTATTATTACGTTGAGCATGGAGTCTTTTGGCTGTGTTTTCTATTCTTCCTTCTAGCTCTGCTGCTGTATGACTAGAACAGCCTGCGCTGAGCAAACCTGGCAGCCTTCTCAGCCCCTTTGCATCATGCATGGGTCCACACGGGGCACGAATCCCACCAGCAACGCTGCCTTGGCACTGCTACTCGGCGATGCTAGTCTTGGAAAGAACCAGCTGCCAGCAGCTAATCCCAGAGGCAAGAGCTGGAAATCCTGGTGTCAGCACCGCGGACCGTGGGAGTGCTGCAGGTTTGGCAGGCAGGTGATTGCCTTTTTACACAACTGTGCAAAGTGCAGCTCTTGTGATAAAACATTACAGTACATTAGAGGTTATTTGGAGCAAGGGTTACATTTCCCCTTGTCTTATCGTGGTGCTTGATTCATTCTTTGGCAGAAATGGGGATTTGGACAAAGATTAAAGATATGGATGTGAAAACCAAGTTACCACATGGAGACTGTATTACTGGTACTGGCAGCATTAGCAAGGGCTAGAAATGTGAGGCATATAATCATTTACAGGCACGGGAGAGAAACCAGGCAGTTATTTTCTATAAACCTCAAATACTAGGACAATGGAGCCTTGGGGGATTTAGTAATGCAAAGCACAGATTAGGTTCCAACTCTTACCTCACCTGCTCAGCATTAACTATTTCTTCATGCTTTTTTTACTTTAGGTAAAAATCTTGCTGAACGCCACACAAAAGGCATTTCTAGATTACAGAGCCTGAGCTGAGACAGGAAATATAAACAAATGAAACGTGTACCTTGCACAAAGCAAGGTCATAAACACAGCCTTGCTGATACAAAGGTGCAGCACTATTTTAAAAGCTTTTTGCTAATCTTTATTATTTTATGATCATGGCCTTACGATCATCAGCTGTTGACTGGCTAGGAGAATATGGTTTGTCAGCCCTGACAAGGTAACCAGTGTAACAGTACATACTCCATCTACCCACTCCTCCAACCTTCTGCACAGGAAGAACAGTAGGTGATGAGTCCTCTCTGAGTCCCATGTCAGGGGTTTTCCAGGGAATATACAGCTTTTAGCAATGGGCCCCTTGTTAGTGCTGACCTTTCCAGCAGTCCTCTTTGACCCAGTGCTCTCCCGTGCACTTCCCAGTCACTGGTGCATCTGCCCACCAAGGATGCAGTTCCCCAAGTGTTTAAAGGCTGGTATAGCACAGGGGTGCCACCAACCAGTCCCTGGCACCTGTTAGCCATGCAGTTGCAAGCAGAGGAGATGGGCCAGGACACCACATCTGCTGAACCACTGCCCAATTCACTCCCAGGGGGTTCCTTCTCAAAGAGAGGCATGGTGGTAGGCATGGCAGCAAGGGAAGCTGTGTGCCCTGCCTCAGAGCTCTCTACATCCCACAGGCAGCCTCTCCTCACGGGCAGGCTCGTCACCCTCTGCTGACAGTGCCCATGGGGCTGTCACTACTCTTTCTCACACAGTGATTTCATGGCAGACTTTATGCAAAACTGAGGCTCTGACTCTAAGATAACTGGATCAAGCCCTGGAGCTGGGGCCTACAGTTAAGCTAAGCAATATTATTCTAGGTACTTAAGCATCCTGGATCCCACTCAAAGCAGCCTGACATTCCTGCTCATCACCTTGTCTACCTGTACCCATAACCAGCTGCCAGTTCCTCAGAGGTGCTATAAATAACAACATATTACAAAGTGCTGTAACTCTTAAGTACTAGGCCAACTTGTAAAATGATATCTATTAGTCCACCCAAAGAAATTTTACAAAAGGCATGTTCCCTATCTTCTGTTTGACTTCCCTTTCAAATGGGGTATCCAACTCATTTCTAACTTCCCTCTGGAAGACAGACCCTGAGAGGTAGTTGTCTGGTGGAAACTCCGTGGAGGTTTGAATGGTGGTAACAGTTACCCACAAAGAATATATTGTAACAAATACTGAATTTCTATCCCGGTGCTCTCTTTTTTCAAGATTTCTTCTTACTGTTTTGATTTTGCACTGATCTCTGTCTAAAGCCTTTTAAAAAATCACCCACCAACCAATTTCATCAAAGAGACAAGGAGAACACATTCCCAGTATTTTTCAACTTTTCAGCAGAACTTTATACTCCATACAAAGTAGATTATACACAATATACAGTATGAAGCAGATGAGATGAAAAATACTTTTAAATTAAATATTTGGAGATGAACTTGAAACTGAGGAAGGTGTAATTGATCTCTGGAGACTATTCGGCATGTGATTTCTAGTGGACTATTTTCTCTACCCCTACTATTTAATGTATCCTGTTTCTTCACTACAATCATGAAAAAAAAAAGGTATAATACTATGTCTGCAAATAGATTAGTTTCCACAAGCTATCAAAAAAAACAGAAGAACTAAGGTATGGCACTCAATAGGAAAATGAGATTGTTTTTCAAGGGTTTTATAATGTCCACAGCTAAGTTGGACTATTATATAAAAGCCCGTAAATTGTTATTTCTCTTGCCATGTGAAAAGTGGGTTAGTCTTTAAGGAAAATGATGACCTGGTTATTAGAAAAGTACCACAGGGTATTTGCTGACTGTCTCAGTCTTTCTAACTAGATGCAGTTCCTGAGACTAAGCTACTGTCTGGGACTTAGTGCACTGGACAAAAATCAATGGAGGAAAATCTATGTGTAATCTTTTTGTGACCACTCCTGCTTCAAATTGACAAAAAGATTAAGCGTTCAAATCAGATCATTTTTTGAGACTCCAGACTTACTTAGGGGCTTGGAAAGCTTTCACCATAGCTTTTTAAAAACTCTTATCAAATCCTACCCTGCTATCTCATTTTCTTCTTGAAGGTTATGTTGTTTCCTGCTGCCGTTTTATCTAAGGTACAAGCACCCATATGTATGGCCATCTGAAACACTGAAGGATTATCCCCATTTGGTTCATTGTTACATGACCAAAAGCCTACAGAATATGCAATCTTGTAAATATTGACTACTCCCACCAGGAATCAATCCACCATCACTTACACCCCACTGACAATATTGAATGATGAAAGGAGACAGAACTGCAACAGGCAAAAAGCTGCCAGGCAATGAACACACAAAGTGGGGAAAAAAGAGTTTCTGTCATGGGAAAATTGTGGTATTTCCAGCTTTGCAGACCTAATACCATGGCAATTCAGTATCTGAGCTGGACCTGAGCTGAATACATGTGGGTTCTGAAGAACTGGAGATTTGTATAAGCTATCTACATATCGACTAGATGTCTACTTTCTCTGGCATGGAGACTTCACTACATGTGGAGACAGCTGGTTTGGAGAGGGCATCTCCAAGGGAACAGGTCATGAAGGAAGATGAAAAAGATGCAGTGGGCATCAGTCACCATGCCAGACTGCTCTCATTATTATTTACTCCAAGTTAGTAGTTGGCAAGACTTTCTGCATCAAGAACTAATTGCCCGAGCACCGATCTCTCCAGTGCCTCAGAAAATGCCTGGAGCCCTCCTTGCTGGAGGCAGCAGTCATGACATCCGCTGCTCACCTGAATCAATTATACTGGACACAGATGCATGGCATAAATTACAGACCCAGAAGCATAAAAATTTTATCAGAAAAAAACAACGATCTATTTTTTTTTGACAAAGGATACCATTAGAAAACTGAAAGCAGACTGTTCCATCTGAAATCTTTTCATTTTATTCAGAGAATAACACAATATTAAGCAATGTCAACTCAACAGTCACCTGGAACAATGCTGCTTTAAAAAATTGTGCAGATGATTCATGAAGAAAAACAAACCTTTCTTCTCTGTAATAACAGCCTCATCACAAGACACCTATTTTTTACTTATTACTTCTTATAAGTAATAGAAAGGATTAAAAGAAAGGATTCTGTAGGTGTGGTCCCACCCATGAGTCTACACATGCAGGTATACTCTCAGAGTGCCAAACTACTCTATTTAGTGGCCACTGATTTGAACAGCTTTGCAGGTAACACAAAATCCCAAGTGGATTTTCCTCCATGGGATTTCCAGGAAGACAGGAACATGTGAACCCTAAGGGTAGCTCCTCAGGTGCATATCATTCTACCAACTTACACCCTCCACTTTATAACCAGAATGGTTTGGGTTGGAAGGGACCTCAAAGATCATCTGGTTCCAACCCCCCTGCCATGGGCAGGGACACCCTCCACTACACCGGATTGCCCAAAACCCCATCCAACCTGGCCTTGAACACTGCCAGGGGGCATCTATCATCTCTCTGGGAAACCTGTTCCAGCATCGAACCACCCTCACAGTGAAGAATTCCTTCCTACTATCTAATCTAAATCAACCCTCCTTCATCTTACAACCATAACCCCTTGTCCTATTGCTACATGCCCTTGTAAGCAGTCCCTCTCCAGCTTTCTTGTTAGTCCTCTTCAGGTCCTGGAAGTTACTAGTTGAGGGAAAAGGTCCATGCACTCTTAAGATTGTGCAAACTTTTAGGTTTGTGCAAACCTTATGAAGTTCAGCAAGGCCAAGTACAAGGTCCTGCACATGGATCAGGGCAATCCCAAGCACAGCTACAGGCTGGATGGAGAATGGATTTATGTCAGCCCTGAGGAGAAGGACTTGGGGGGGTCTTGGTGGATAAGCTAAGCATGGCAGGGGGTTGGAAATACATGATCTGTAAGGTCCCCTCCGACCCAAACCCTTCTTTGATTCAATGACTATTTCAACCGTAACTCATTTTTAGATGCCTACTGATCTTTATCTTAATTTGAACAGCTGAAGGTTTTTTAATGGTTTTCAAGTCCTCAGTAGGTTTTCCTAGGATTTTGTAACTTCAGTAGATCTTAGTTTCCTACAATAGTTTTGTTTCCTGGGACAGACATTTCTGGGTGTTGTCATGCTGCATCAACACTGTCATAAACAAAGAGCTGAATTTCACCTGGAAATGATTTTTCCATCTCTGAAAAAAATAAATGTTGTTTTTTTTACAATTTGATGCAGACAATTTGTCTTCTTTTCCATACAAGGCAAGGCTTCTCCATTAAGTTTCTGTTCTAAAACAGAGCAGGGAAGAGAAGGGAAAAAAAAAAAGCTGGTATTTGGGTACATAGAATTTAATTAGAGAAATTATTCTAATTGCTTCAACTGAACACAAATTTAAAAAAAAATAACCCAACAAACAAAGAACACACCCCACACAGGAAAAAAAAAAACAACCCCCCCCCCCCCCAACACCAAAACAAAAACCCTAACAGATACCAAATGCACTGAAGTCAGTGGTGACATTTCCCAAATTAATGCTAATTTGCTCTTTGATCACTGGATGCTGCTTCACGAATGGTCCCTCCATGGGACCGACATGCAGATACTCAAAGAGATCAAGAAATAATGAAGTGGCCTAGTTATAAAACAGATCTTGTTGGAGCAAAAGGAAGTTTTAAAGGGAATTTGGGCTGAGTCTACCCTTACAAAAGTTCCATGTTGCCAAGAGAATGTTTTTCAGGATGAGACATTTCTTCTCCACAAAATGCTTTTCTAGCAAACATGCATTTTTTTCTTCCCATGTTGAATCCAGAAGACTTTCCTTTGGACTGTCTGAAGAAATCAGTCAAGTCTTGGGGCTGGAGATCCTGGTGTGAAGCTAAACTACTAACAGTATCCAAAGTACTGCCTGCATGTTTAGAGAAGCATGCTTTTTTCCATATTAAGTGTACTGGAAGTAATTATACATGATAATAAGTGTACTGGAAATAATTATACAACTTTATGCATGTAGGCAGACATTATCCAACGATGGTTTGTCTCAAAGTCGTATTTTATGTGATGTGCAAATGAATGCTTCTGCACGTGATGCTGTCAGCCTCAGAACGGTTTACACTCCTCCTCAGTCCCCTGCAAAGGAAGAAGGCTGTAGATAGTCCCACACTGCCAGAGCACACACATTAGAACTAAAGTGAAAAAGGCTCCAGCTGAAGACAGTAAGCACCTCATAAACAGAGCTGATTTGTCATGCTGTTATGCCAGAGACTACAATGTGAGAAAACAGTTTATGTTTCTATCAGTTTTACTGATGCAGAAGGAAAATATATTGGATTTCTGTTATAAACAACATACCAGCTCTACAGCTGATAAGACTAAGCACACAAGACTAGAAATAGACTATTGAATGACACGAAGATAACACAAAAATGAGCCATGTTTAAACGTGGAGAAAAACAGACAGTGAAAATGTGCTCTTGAATTTCAGGTCAAAGAGTAGCATTAATGGTCAGCTGAAGAGTACAAGCTGCATAGTAGCAGCCTGTGTTATAATAAAGCTGATCTTAGTTTGGATATTTTGCATATGTTGCTGGGAATGTTTACAGTCAGTTAGATACAGAAGCACACCCAAAGCACCAAGGATATACCAAATGCCCAATTCTTTCAAAAGTGTCTCACAGCATCACACTGCTCTCTCTATCAGCCAAGTGAAATGGGAGTGAGGGTCTTAAATAACCTGGACAGGTTTGCCCAGGCTCACCAGAAGACAGTGTTCATTTTACTCTGATATACTAACATATGCTCCGACACCAGACTCAGCTGCCCCAAGAGAAGGAAAGGGGCTAACACATCTGGCAGAAAAGCCATTAGGCCTTACCTGGCCACGTTTGTCACTGCTGGGGCTCCTCAGGTGCTCCAGCTTGGATTTAAAAGCTGGGGAAAACCCAAGATGGGGTGGCAGTGTGGTGGGACCAATGTTGAATCATGATCTTTTGGTGCAACTGTCCTCAAATATGCAAGGCGGTGTATGAAGTCTCTTTGTCCTCCCAGATCTGAAATAAAGCACAACTCGACTTTCTCTTGAGGGATACACCTCATAAGACTCCTGTTGCCAAGCACGAGGGTTTTGGACCTCCTGATTTTTCAAAAATGAAACAGGTTGTGAGATCTTTTTAACCAAAAGATTTTTTTCTTCCCCCCCAAGCTAACCCAACAGGCCTTCTCCAGATCTACAACAGTAACAACAGCAGCACTGCTTTCAGTTAGAGATCAACTATTAAAAATGTAGCCAGAGACGTGAGTTTTAAAAAAAGCCCTAAGCCCCTGAAAACATTGCATTTGAAATGAAACGTTTGTATTTTAATTATAATGGTCACTGCTTGTTCTTGTTCTGTCAATGCGGCTCTTTGTATACAAATTTAGGTCACTAAAGAAGTAACCAAGATATAAAACATTTTACTTTTGAGTGGTTTTGCATTAATATTTGATATTTTCCACTAATGCATTTTAGATTTATTATTCTAATCTGTTGGAAGCCTGTCCTATCCTTGAGGCACCTCATATCCTGGAAGAATGGAGATTAGGCAGTTCTTGTCAGTATAGTAATTCAGTTAATGAAATACCTAATAATACAATTCACCCATTAGTGGGCTACACCACAATTTAAGTATTCTACTAACCCTCAAACCCTTAGCTATGCAATCCTACTGCGTGCCAGCCACACTTGTTCCCAAAGCCCAAGAAGGAAGAGCTCTGTGGATGCGATGAAAACAAAGGTTCAGGTGTAATGAATTTCAGCTTCTGAGTCCTTGTCACTGGATTTGCAATCTCGCTTAGATTCCTCCCTCTTCAATGGCATCCTTAGAAGATCTCCTTCCCAGAAGCGAGAGCCTTTCCCTTCATGCACCGTTCAGGCTGTTTGGGCCTTAACCACCACAGTCCCTTCCAACTCAGACCATTCTATCAATTCCCAGAGAGTTAACTCATTCTTTATCACCTTCATTAGTTGGGCCTTCTCTTGGCACCGGAGGGCGGGGGCTGAGCAGGTATGTCTGGGGCAGATGAGGTGTTTCTCTCTGGAGATGAGGTCTATCTCTCTGGAGCCCCCCTCCACCCACCCAAACCACCTATATGCACCCAGTTTGTACTTTTCTGGAGGGGTATAAGTACACGCCAGCTCTCAGTCCGCTGTCCGCGTTCTAGGACCTTTATCTAGGCGCTTTCAGTCGCGCTTCTGTCACCCGAGGGCCCCCTTCCACCATGAACTCGCTCACACCAGCGAGCGGGGCGCCAGCGGGCGCCCCCTCCTGCCCGGTCGCTCCCAGCGCCGCGCCCCCAGCCCACCCCTCCGCTCCCACATCCGAGGGCGCGGCCAGGGCTGGACTCGGGACCGAGGAGGGCATTTTCCCGCCGCCGCTTCAGCAGGCCTTCCGCAGGAAGGGGAGACGCCGCCTCCCCGCTGTGCTCGCCTCCCGCCGGCAGCCGAGCGAGGCAGCGGCGCTCACACACGCGCGCGCCGGCGGGGGCCGCGCTCTCCCAGCGGTGCTTCCTTCCCCGCCAGATCCCGGCGCCGCGGAGAGGAAGCGGCCGCCACAGGCCGCCCCGCCGCCGGGCAGCGCCTCGGCACACCCCGCTCGGTGAGGAGGAGGAGGAGGAGCCTGCGGGCGGAAAGTGCTGAGTCACGGCCTGACGCGCCGGCGCCGTCACGTGTAGCGGCGGGTCGGCTCCCGCCGCCGCCGCGGCGCACAGCGTATCTAGCGCCGCGCAGGCTCCGCTCTCTTCTCCTCTCTTCTCCTCCCCTTCCCGCCGCCGCCGCTCCGTAGCGGGCCGGCATGGGGCTGCTGTCGCAGGGCTCGCCGCTGAGCTGGGAGGAGACGCGGCGGTACGCGGAGCACGTCCGGAAACACGGCATCCTCCAGTTCCTCCACATCTACCGCGCCCTGTGCGACCGCCACAAGGACGTTCTCAAGTGGGGCGACGAGGTGAGACCACCCACCCCACCCTCCCCCCCCCAGCCGCGGCCTCCACGACCCGGGCGCAGGTGCCGCGGCGGCGCGGACGCAGCGCCTCCCCGGTGCGACCCGGGCCCTGCCCGCCGCCGGGCCCCGCAGCGGGCTCGGCCGCGGTTGTTCGCCGTGAGGGGAAGTTCAGGCTGCCGGCGGGACTGTGTTTCCCACGCCCTCGCTCGCTCCTCGCCTCCGGTGGCGCGGCGCGGCTGCCCCGGTGTTACCTCGCGGGGGGGTGTTTCAAGCGCTGGAACAACTTTTAAGCGGTCCCGGCAGGCAGCCCCTGGGGAGGTGTGTTCCGGGGGGCTTGCCCGGTTCCCGGAGTTGTTTATTTTCTCTGGAGTGAGGCCTAATTAAGCCGCGTGTATGTCTGAGGTGCGGGGTAGGGGCCAGTCCAGGCCCGGAGTGTGTTCCAAGGGACCAGGGGCAGGAGGTGGGCTTGGTAGGCCTCGCACCACATCCCCCCGTGGTCCTGGCTTGCTGCCTCTGGGGAAGGGGACTCGCCGAGCCCCAGAGCCTTGGAGGTGTGCAGTATCCCGCCTTTCAAACGAGGGTGAGGATGGTCGCTCAGGCGGTGACTTGAATTTTGTTACAGGTGCTTTGTGCTGCAGAGCTCTATCTTTATCTGGTCTCATGTGTGTTGCCATGCAAACCCAAGCTGAGCTGTGTCCCAGCCTGACAGCAGTCTGCAAGGAGCAGTCTCCTGTGTTGATCAGTAGGCTTTCCTGAGGGTCCCGGCTCTCTCTGGAGACGGGGAGTAGCTTAGCATGTGCTGCTCGAGAAGCCATCCTTAATCATGAGGATGATGTTTGTCACTTGGAGGTGTCTGTGATGTGGTAGCAGGGAAGTTGAAGAGTGGAGTAGCAAGGGGGCACTGTGGGGACTTGACCGCTGCATCTCCATCCCGTGATCTGTTTCCGTTCTGAACAGCGAAGGCATTTGTGAGAATACTTTGTCCAGGTGGTAACAGTGGCTGTTTACAGATGTTTTTTGACAGAGAAAAATGCTGTTCCCCTTATGCAACTTGAGAGACCTTGTCTCTTAAAATCTGTCATTTTTTTAAAGGGATTGCTGTCACATTTCATGTAAGGCAAGCATCACAGCACAGGAGCTGCTTTCAGAAGGAGTGGGGGCTTGGCAACTAAGACGTGTCTAGTGAAGGGAATGATGCTGCCATCGTGTCTAGTCTGGAGTGCAGGGTTCTGCAGCCAGAGTGGTGTGGACTCAGGAAATCCCTTTAATACACTTATATCTATCCCTATATTATGTCTCTCTGTTCCTACATCTCTTGTATGAGTAGAATTACCCTGACAGAAGAGCCTCACAGACAGTTCTGCATTCAAGAATACAGACTGAGCAGTCTCTCCTTGTTGCTCTGAGGCTTAGTTTGAGGGTTTTCTCATTAATCTTTAAGATGGGGTACTCATTTTTCAATGGGTGTTACGTTTAAGTTGTCCTTGCTTTGTCAGGGTGAGATTTCACAAGTTAGCCAGGCTTGATCTGCTAGCAAGCTGGGTCAGCTTCCCTCTCCTTGCTTCAAGCTGGTGTTTCTTCTGCCTCCCTTGTGTTGTTACAGGTTGCATGAGTTCAAGAAGTTAAACCAGCAGAAAACTCTTCTCCCATTCAGTGTTCTAGGGTGGTTCATTTTCAGCCGTTTCACTGTGAGAGAGATCCAACAAGATCTGCTTAACGTGAGGAAAGTAGCAGGGAGGTGTGGAGGGGCAAGCAAGCAGAGCCATCCCCTGCAGCGCTCGTGGCCAGTGACTGTACGGTGAGAACCGTGCCTCAGGGGCCTTGCTCCTCCTTTGGCTGAGGACCTTACTGAAGAAAGTATTTATGCTTGGTAAATGATGGTGTGCTATGTTTAATGAGATTTGCAATTTGCTATTGTCATGCCCAGTGTGGCAAGAGGTAAAATTTTAAGAGCTGTATGATTACTGCTGTGTTTCTGATCAGCAGATAAAAAGCTGTATTTGAAATGCCTGTGAATGTTCACAGGTCAGGTAACTCAGCCCATCATCTACCTCTGATTTTAGCAAATAGTAGTTAACTCAGGTGTTGCAACTTTATTCTACTGTATTATGCAATTATTTTTTTTTTTTTGACTAACACAACATTTAGGAGTGTGTTAATGTAGCAGATACTTGTTGCCATTTTGCTCCTGCTGTGTAAACAGAAAAACACACCTGTCTATAACTTGTTTCAGCTGTGCTGTAGATAGCGTAATGGGGAAAGCAATTAATTTCTGGTCTGTTTTTCCTCTCAAATACTTAGTTACTAGAAAGTGGTGCCATGTGTAGTTGCAGCTTAGATGAATCAACTGACTAGCTGGACAGTTTTCATCAAAAGCCTTTTGTGTACTTTGACCTTCATATATAAAGTCATAGCCTGATGGTGTTTTATTGTCTTAAAAACCTTTTGAAGATAGAAATCAAGAATGATGATGACAGCCCTCACATAATAGCAGAGATTAAATCATAATAAACAACATTACTTTTGTGTTTGAGAGAAGTTTCTGAGGCTGGGCTTGGCAAAAAATGTAACTTTCTTGTTTTACTTCACTTTTAAGGAATGCTTATGAGGAAGAAACAGCTGTCTTAGTCTTTCAGGACAGATGTGAATGCTTCAAAGATTGTCCCCATCTAGCTGCTGCTATTGTGAAAAAGGAGTCCTGTGTTTACTCATGAGAACCAGCCTTTGCTTTTGGATCGGTTTTCAGCAAGAATCCACTTTGCAGTGTGTGTTGTAAGGCTCACTGTAAGAGCTGTGGGAGTCCTTTGGGGTGCTTGTAACCTCCCTATTCTCCCAGGGAATGAAACTGTGGGGAATCACCACGTGCTTTCTGTTTCTTGGGTGCCAGAGCAGAGTGTTGAGAAGTGCTGATGGAGCAGGATAGTGGCATTTGTTTTGAAAGAAGCGAGGCAGCATCACAACTTGTGCTGCAGGGTAGTGTTCCCTAGTGCTCCCATCCTCCCCTGAGTGAAGAGCTGGAAAAGTCACAACACTGGTTCTGCTACCTCTTGAAAAATCAGCTGTCGTCTTTCTTGCAGAGTTCATAGGGTTTGCTGGCAGCTGTTGCCTCTTTTGAGGGCAGTTCTTTTTTTATTGTTTTTCACAACCATGAAGTCTCTGCAATGGTACAAAAAAAAAACCCTGCAAATGTGAATGTAACAAAGACTAAGACTTGCTTAAAAATCTAAGGTCTCTTTGAACCTGCATTTGTTGGTAAAGGTCCTTTGCCTCTTAATCGTCCTTCTGCCTCATTTTAAACTAACAGTTGGCCTCCCTCTTCATGCCTGGCTTCTCCTGACCGTGGTAAATACAAAACACTGAACTATCTCATTATCCCTCATCAAATCCCTCCTTATTATCCTGCTTTAGTGCCCACAAAAGTTGGTCAACAATTAGATCTGCTGAGGAGACCCTGTTGTGCTAACTGGTCTTGTGGTCTCCTGGTGTTAGCCGGTACTATGCAAGACAATTAGTTGTGCAGCTTGGCTTTGCTGTACCAAAAGAGTTTCAAGGGATTTTGAGGGTATGGCAGAGTTGATTTTGCTGCTTCCCAGCTTTTCTCCCAAAAAGCTATCTCTGTCCCAGCACATTACCAGTATCCTGTGCTGTTCAGTGCCTCTTGTCTGCTGACTGCATTCCTCTAGCTGATGGATGTTGCTTAAATTTCACTTGCAACTTAATGCAGATGCTCAGATCAGACAAGTGGAATGGTGGGCCCTTGACTGGGCTCACTGCTTTGTGCTGAGTGGGCACACAAGCGTGCAAATCCTGGCACTTCATGCATACCTACATACACAGTTGTATTCATACGTGGATGCATACATAAATACTTGATTTACTTTTTCTGTGGTTGGTTTTGATGCGAAATGGGTTGTTGTCCAGGCTGAAAGCCAATGTTGACTTGAAAGAAGCAAGAAGAGTTGGAAAAGGATAACTGGTGGGGACAAAGGGCTAATAAAGAATAATAAGGAAGAGTTGCTTCAGCATATGAAAGAATCCAGAAGGGTGTGCTGGAGGGAGCTCAGCTCAGAAGGAAAAATGTAGAAAGTAAGCATGAGCCAAACATCGTTGTCTTATTTGAAAGTATATGTGAATGAAATGGCAATATGAATTGCCCAGCCTTGTTCAGTGAAATTGGACATAATGACCCTTTTGTTGTGTCTTGTTACTGTCCGTGTCGGGACATGGCACACAATAAGCATCTTCAGCTTTCAGAAAGTTGTTTTCTTCATGGAAACTTGAAGTGAAATTTGGAGGTCTTTAGAACAGATTTGATAATGAATTGGGCAGCATGAAAAATGTGCCACCACACTGCTTGCATGTTGAAATCTTCTTGACTTAGTTATGGTCAGGATTTGTTTTCCCTGTCTGTTATCTCTTTCTCAGTATTTTTTAATCACCTTTTTGTGTTTCTTCCCTACTTTTTATTCATTCCCCTCCATACCCATTAGTTTTTTAATACCTAGTAAATAACTTAAGAACCAAAATGTAACGTTTGCTGCTCAGCACTTTGTTATGTAAGACAGGAAACAGCCCTTCTCAAGTGCTCTGAGAGGCCAGACATTTCTTACCAGGATGTCCCAAAGGTGTTGCTTCTAATTAGAAGATGCGTGACTCTCTTCAAAGCTTGCTGATTTGTCCCAGTGAAAGGCTGAGCTGTGAAGAGAGCTCCTTGTCCTTTTGAATGATTCCTCCCAGGGACCTAGCTATTGCATTCATGTCTTGCTGCAGTTTATAGCCTGGTTGGTTTTGTGTGTTGGTTTTATTTTTCAGGGCAGCAGCAACATGTGAGTGATACAATTGGTGATGTGGCATTGCAGTCTGCAGAACTTAAATAATGGCTAAAATAATGGCTACATCTTTTGGATGTAGCACTTGGAAATGGATTTGGGTTCAGATGCACACAGATTGAGGCTCCTGTTTCTGTCACTCATTTAAAACCAGGAACAAAGTCTAGGGTGTTTTTTTAACAGTGGTGAATCTAGTTCACTAGCTGCATAAATAGGTTCAGCTACTGTCCCTGAAATACTCAGATGAAATTTTGGTCATCTCTTCTCTAAAAGCAGCAGTTAGACTTGGGGAGAGAGACGTGCACCTGTGCACAAATGTTCAAATAGAGATAAGGAAGGACTGTGATAAAAGAAATAGGTTCAGAGGGCCTCACTGTGTACAGGAAAGGGGGCATTCTTTTTTCATTTTACAAGAAGTTTGGCTATCCTATTGGAACAGAAAAGCAGCAGATGTCCTTTAAAGATAATTGCTTTACAAAGTCTAGATATCCTGTGGAACAAAATGCCACATGATAGCTTTGAAGCCAAGATAGACACTTCCACGAGCAACAAGAATAGGTAGTTTATTATGGCTTCTTTAAATTTCACGAGCTGCAACATCTATGTCCCTCTACCCAAACCACTTAGATAATTGCTTAGTGACTCGTGAGGTTTCTTTAACGTTCATCTGAAACTTCCTAACTCGTTTTTTACTGGTGTGTTATAAACAAAAGAGAATCCCAAAAAATAGGTTTGTTTTCCTGAATGGCAATAATAGTTCATCTTTAAAAAAAATAAACCAGCAAAGTCATGATACCACCAATATTATGGTCATCTCACATTCTCCTAATGTTTGCCCAAAGTTTTGCAAAATTGTGGCTTACATCTGAGCTCTTGTCATTTCAAGGCGACTGGTTTTAGTTTCCCCTTCCCCCAGGAAAATTCCCCAAACAGAATGCATTTTTTTTAAATGTCTTTCATGCAGAAATTCCTCACGGTGGCCCCCTGCCAAGTCCAGCATGTGTGGGTGGATCTGAATGGGAGCTGTTTTAATCGATGTGCTCGCCTGCTCCACAGGAGGGGGTGGAAAGCAGCACTGGTGAATGATTTGGTTATCTGTCACGGGTCTGCTTGATCATCCATTCTCTCTGAGCTCTATTTGGCTAAATAAAGGGCTGGTGGCATTGTTTGTTTACGAGTCAGTGTAGTGCTTCCTTGATACACTTTGCAGCTGCACCTGTATTTATCACAGTGGCGTTTCTGGGGCAGGGTCAGAAGGTACGATGTCCCTGTGTCAGCTCACGCTGCTCCACAGCCTTGTGTGTGTATATGCAGCCTGTACAATCACTGCACTAATGCATGCAAACGTAACTGTAAATCTGGACTTGAACAAGAGAGCTGCCCTTGAAGAATCTCCGTGTTTATTCCTTCCCTGGCAGCTTTGGCTGATGCTCACAAAACTACATACTCCGACTGGCTTTAATCCTTGTATCGGGGAAAGGCCTGAACTGAGACACGTCTAAACCCTCCAGCTCACAGTGGGTATGGTGTGTAACCCTCCCCGATGACTGCAGCTCCCTCCTGCTCAGCTCTTCCCTGGCTGAGTGATAAGCGTGGGGTTGTCATGCAGCATCACTGACCTACCTGTGAACTTTGTCGCTGGACATGTCCTGCATCTGACCATGCAGACCTCTGTAGCTTATGATGAGGTGCTTTTGAAAAAGCTGATTTTGCAGTTCATGGAAGCTAGTTTGGAAGGCTCTTTTGCTATTTTTTTTACCCTAAACAAGCTGCAGTTTGTCAGAAATAGTGACCATCCCCAATCCTAGCTTTTAATAGGAGAAGCTTAAATTACCTGCTGGTTCTATATTTCAATAAAGAAACATTCTCTTCGCAGTAAACCTCCTTCTGTGGATGTCAAGTGAATTGCGGTGGTCTTGTCATGGGATGGTTTTCTGTTGTAATTCCTCTTTTGCCACAGGACTTCCTCTTCTTGCTGTGCAGATGCCTTCAGTTAACTGTATGAGAGAGGATGAGGAGTGCAGGAAAGATTTTATTGTTGATGTTGCTTCTTTGTTTGGGTTTTTTTTATTCTTGCTTTCTGATGCATGAGAAAACACAAAAGCTTAGAGCATCTTGTTTCACCATTGAATAAGTGGTCTTTTACTAGCACGTGAAAACATCTAGCCTGTATGGAGTAGAAAATACAGCTGTGCCAAAAAATACTACTTTTCTGGTTTAAATCTAAAAAATAAGTGAATGCCTTAAAGTTGTCTTTGCTGCAGAAACCTAAAATTGACGTTTTCCCAGTCATCTGGTTTTTTAATAGCATTAACAGGTGTTTCATAGTACAGCATATAAAGAAGAGACACTTTGTTCTTCAGTGCACCACATCTTGTTTTTTAGAAGCATGAAATGTTTATAACATCTAGATTTTGGTTTTCAATAACAAGGTTTCTGGGTTTGTGGTATGTGCAGCACAGGACATCCTCAACTCACGTCCTATCATGTGTAGAAGAAAAAAATCTGCAGCCCTGATGTCAGCAAGCAGGAGGAAGAACAGACAGAAGGGAGCACTTAGCTACGGGCTGGCTGTGTTGACTGACGTGGGATCCCCTGCATCCTCTTTGCTTTCTTTACCTATGGTCATCGTTGATAAGCAAAACAAGGAATAGCTTGTCAGTCTGATATAAAACATCAGCTGTGTTTTGGTGTTAGACTTGGTTTCTGCAGGTGGGTTTTGTATAGCACTGGAGGAGATGCTTTTTTGGATCAGCCGCTTCCAATCTGTTTGATCAAAATGAAGCATTTTGGCAAATAGCACTTGTATCTTGGGTTTGCTGCTTGTGACAGATTTTTGATATTATTTCTGTGGCAGAGAACATTGCTGGTGCTTTTGAGAGCATGGAAGAGCTCTGCCCCGTGTCAGCGTTTGGTTTGGGGGCTTGCTGGCTAGAAAAAGGGTAACCAGCCTCTGTCACACTTCCAGACTTTTCTCCAGAATCTGCTCCCTTGGGACTTAGGCTCGCCTTTGTGGGTCAGCAAACCTTTCATTAAAGATGTTAACAGTTGGTAATTACTGTGGCTCCATGTTTTATCACAGCAGTGGTGAGAGAATAGCAGCATTAAAAAAAATACCTTGAGTATTATGCTGTACATCCATCAGAAGTATGTGCACCTACAGAAATCTGCTTTTTCCATCTTAACACTGAAAACTCGTGGCAGAAGTTTTAATGAACAGTCAGATAATTAAAACTTTGTTCTCTTGTAGGCTCATTTTAATAGTATGTGGTGTTTTAATAATGGATTAACTGACCAATAAACTCATGGAGGGCTACACTTTTTTTCTCATAATGGAGCTTAATAGCTAGTGAAATGAGTGTTGTTTCTTTGATGCTCTTCAGAAGAAAGTTTTACTTCATTATATTTTCTAATTTACACGTAAGTGAGGCACACTGCATGAAAATATTTATATTAAACGTTGTAGTGGCTTTTGGTAACAGTAAACAAAAGCTGCAAGGCCTCATTGGGTGTTCAGGAAAATTTCCAATTTCTCTTAAAGCTCTAGGCTTGAGGGAAGGTACGTATGAGGAGATGGCTAACAATTGCTCCAAGTATATGTGGCAGTAGTTGCCTGGTAGAAGGAGAAAGAAATCATCAATGATAAGATGTTCCTTGAGGAACTGTGATGGTCCATGAGTCACCTGTGATCAAGTCTTTTTTTTAGAATCACAGAATGCTCTGGGTTGGAAGGGACCTTAAAGATCATCCAGTTCCAAGCCCCTGCCATGGGCAGTGACACTGTCCACTAGACCAGGTTGCCCAAATCCCCATCCAACCTGGTCCTGACACTGCCAGGGAGGGGGCAGCCACAGCTGAGATGGATGATCAGGACAGTGGTAAAAGGTGAAAGCGGGGATCTGTTTTCCAAAAGAAAAGAGTGTACAGGCTTGCATTGTTTTCCTCTCAAAAAAGCTTCTCTTTAGATCACTGTTCTTATACTATTTTCCTCTATTCTGTAACTTTCTCAGTACCTTATTTGTGAGCTTACCAAAGTCCAGACTGTATGTGTACCTGTGTTTTCATATGCAGAAAAGCCTTCTGCCAACACTTTGAACTTTAAAAGGATTTTAATATTGACTCTGGAGCAGAGGCTTTGTGCTCAACTATTAGGTAGGTTTTATTCACAATGTACTTAGCATGATAGTGTTTAAATTTAATGGCGAAGAAATTTCCTACAGTGAGGGTGGTGAGTCACTGGCACAAGCTGGCCAGAGAAGTTGTGGTTGCCCCATCCCATGGCGGGGGAGTTGGAACTAGGTGATCTTTGAAGTCCCTTCCAACACAAACCATTCTGTAATTGCATGTAATTATGTGTATGGGAGGGGGTTTTGATGGTGGAAAGCAGACCACTACCTAGACATGTATTTGGACAGGGATACCATGCGGGACATGCAGCAACCTCAGTACTCCTTGCTCCTTAGAATTGCTACTAAAGAGTCACTTGACTGATATTTCTTCCTTTAAGTAGTGTGCTTTATGCAGAAATAATAGATGTAATTATGGTCAAACAGCTCTGGCATTCAAACACAATTTCAGGCATGTTTACTCATTTCCAGAAAACAATCATCTTTCGGGTTGCCACTGGGCAAATCCAGTGCAACTGTGTGCCTTCATGTAGGGAGAGTGGTTTGGCTTCTCCTGGGTTAAGCATCTCAAGCTCTCACTTGTGGTCCTGTTTACAGGAGCAACATCAAAGAATTTTCAAAAACCTGAAATTTCTTTGTAGCCAACTGTGAGAAGTAATTGTGACAAGTGAAGTAACCTGTTCTGGGTGCTGTCCTGCTCGCAAGCTGACAGTAGGTGCTCCTTCCCTGAAAGATATGGTGGTAGGGCAGAGTACTCTGTAGATACAATGGGTTCTAAATCAGTAACTGAGAGGAAGGCAGCTGGTAAAGAGTAGTTTTTGTTGGCTCATGGGTAGATCTGTTATGCTCCTACTACTTGCTTTAACCAAAAATTTATTCACTTTTTAAATGCATTTGATTTTGAATTATTTTTTTAGGATTGCTCTCTGTGTGCGTGCACGTGCATGTGTGGATTTACAGCTTTTGCTTTTCAACCTTACTGGCCAAGCTACTGTTCCTTGTCCTGGTAAGGGCTGCAGCACTTCTTCCACCAGCCAATGCCTGTCTGGCGTGCAGAGGTTTGTCCACTGAAGCAGTGCTGAGCGTGCCTGTCTGCTGAAAGGAGCTGGGAGGCCACCTCTTGTCCTCAGCATGTGCTCAGCCAGAGAATAGAGATGTGTTGTAGCATTTGCTGCAGGGTGACAGCACTTGCTGGGCACGCAGGTCCAAAGCAGCCACCTTTCTTACCATGGTAGGGTGTGCTTTTCTAGCTGGCTCCCAGCAAGCTGCTTGTCAGCCATCTGTAGCAGTAATTTGACCTGATGTGTATTTTGCTGCTTGATTGGAAGCCTAGTTAAAATTAGAGAGAAAGGGAATTCTTCTAAAGAGCTTGGCAAAAGTGATGAATTATGAGTGTTGGGTGAAGCCCCACATATTTGGGTTTTGAACTCTTGAAGCTCTGCCAGGCATACTTGGCTGCAATTCTCTGAACTTTATTGTGGGTAGAAAATATGTGAGAAGTCTGTGAATGACGAGCTGAAGTCAAATGTAAAAATGTGTGAACTCTGACTTGATTTCTCTCTTTCTAGCTGTAAGCTAAATCGTTCGATGAGTTTAAAGTAAATTCTTTAAGGATGCCCATTCAGCCAGTCCCCTTGTTGGCAAGATAATCTGTGGGTTGCTTGGAATTGTTGGCAGCTATCTGAAGGCTTTTGCTTTTCTCATCAGAACTAAAGGCAGATATTTTGTGTGTTAAGACAGCTTTGAAGATTTAGTCAGCATTTCTGTAGTAGTTGTTTCTAAAGCTAGATCAGTAAATATGATATAGTCACTAATACAGTTGGGTTATTTCTTTGGGTTTGCCTTCTCACCTTAATGTTTCTTCATGCTTATGGCTTGCCTTCTTTTATGGAGCTTGTAATACAGTTTGTAGAGGAGTGCAGGGTTTACACCACCAGCTCTTTGCAGTTACATTTGAGAGGGGTTTTTAAGACAGGAGGCTAATGACAGTAACGTATTCATGTAACGGACAAATGTTCAGCTTTGGGGTCTCTGGACAGCAGCTGCAGTTCCTTTGCCCCCTCTGCTGCTGCCAGCTCACATGGGTGGTGTGGTGGGAGGCCAGGCCTGTGGTGGGCTTGATGCCCACTCACATGTCTGTCTGTATGACTGAGAACTGTGCACTTGGGTACCTCTGCTAGGTTAGGCTGGGTCTGAATGGGGATGATGCTTTTCCTAAGCAGGAGGATATGGTAGGAAGCAGGAAGGTGTGAGAGAAATCCCTTTGTATTGCCACTAATTCATAGGTCAAGTGTCACTGAAGAGACTAGATAACAAGCATATCAGTGCTGGAATGTGTTCTGGTTGACTATATATTCTGTAGTTATCTCAACTAGACTATTGTGGCACAATGCACACAGACCACAAACTACGCCACACAAAGAAGTGCTGCCTTGCACAGAAACTAGGAATATTTTTTTTCTTCAGGGGTTTAAAATTTGATCTTAAAAAAATATAGAAAGCATGGATAATAGCTGAATGAGTCTGTAGAATTAGAAATGCTTTCAGATAATGCTGCTTGTGATTTAATTGCAAATCCCAACAGAGGATTATATTTGTTGTCATAGTAGCTAGCAGTAACTTCCACAAACACTGAAGCAACAAAGAACTGCAGCCCACAAATCTACTTAAAGTGTGCTGGAAAACAAGTTTTCCATGTTTTGGCAAGTTGCTTTCCTATACAAGTCAGATTTCGTACAAAACAGAAGCTGCCATGAGTTGTTATGCTGCAGCTTTAACATCAGCATCTTGTGTGACTCTGAACTCCTGGGGCTGGAGCAGTGGTGTTTGGTAAGTACCAGTGGATGTGTTCCTAAGCCGTGTCAGAAAACAAATATGATGAGCACAGTGCAAAACCTCTGACAAGTTCTAGCGGTGGAACTGCAGTCCCTCCTGACTGCTGTCAGCTACAGGTTGATGTTTGCATTAGCTGAGCTGTCCAAGTCTCAAGGCAGCAATTTGAGAGCCTCCAGCAAAAGCTGCTGCGTATCGCCGCTGGTCCAGCTGGGGCCAGTTGCCAAAGCCAGTACCCTTGTGATGCATTTCCAGGTATGACTTCTGCTTTTACATGGTAGGCAGCACATTGCACTTGGGGGTGGTTTTGTCTTTCTCACTTCCCAGACCTGCCGAATAGGTGTCAGGAAATAGATTGTTTCAGTAGGTATGGAAGGGCTGTAAGATCCAGTTAGGAGCTGTTTGGTTGCCATACTGGGTAGTGCTCTAACAGTCTTTACCGGAGCTTTGATAGCAAGTATGCATAGAGATTAGAAAGTTTAATGTGAGGGTGTTCCAGGTTTGGCTGCTTTCAGATAACCTCTGTTAGGGAAACAGTATTCAGCAGCACTGGGGCACAGCTCTGATGTCAACTAGTGGCTTGTTGAATTGAATGTGGGTTGCATGCTGGAGTAGGGAGGGATGGGATGAGGAGGCAGAGATCAAGGGACAAAGTATGCCTCTGGGCAGGAGTGGAAGAAAAGGTGGCTCAGTCAAGGAGGAGTGGAACCCCCCACACTGTGCCAATTGCTGGAGTGTGTTAATAGCAGGGCTGGTGCCGTCTGTAAAAGCCATGGGCTTTCCATGGTGCTAATGAAGGGAATCTTAAGTAGCTCCAACCTGTGATGGATGTAGATGTGTCTTGTTTGTAGAATGACTCCTGGGTTGGTAGTTTTTTGTCAGCAGCAGATACTGCAGCTCATGGGTTGACAGATATTTGTGGGTAATAGCTTGCATGGGGTTTTAATTTTTTTTTTTGTCTGAAAAATAATGTGGGGTCAAACACAGATTCAGGAATCTCTTTCGTGAAATAACCACAACTAGAAATGGAGGCAAAAAAATTTCCAAGGCAGATTTCAAGGAATTTCAGTTCTTTATTGAGGATGAAATATGCCTGCAGCCATCACCTCCAGTATTGTTTATCATGTTCACAGTCAGTGATGGGTTTTACGTTTCTGTGGAGGTAAGCCTCACCTCAGTCTGACGTTGCTCTGCCCCCCTTTTTTTTTCACTTGATGTTTAGAATTATGCACTGGCCTGTTTGTGTGTGAACAAAGTCTTACCATTTAATTGTTTGGTTTGTTTTCATTTACAAGGTGGAATATATGTTAGTAAAATTTGACCATGAAAATAAGAAAGTGCGCTTGGTGCTCTGCGGTGAAGAGATCCTTCAAACGCTGCAGGACAAGGGGGAGAAGGTAAACCCCAAGTAAGTAGCTGTTTCCTGTTTCTATTTCTTTTTTTCCTCTCCTGTTACAATACTATACGAAGTTTTGTAGACCCGGCTTAACTTTCAAGTCGGCTGTTGGTAAAACTGCAAGCCACAGACACTGATGGTTTCAGATAAATCTGGGGTACAGGAAGTGAAATACTTGAAACTCACTTGCAGGCAGACTGTGTACCTTGGGCGTTACGCCTTGAAAAAAAGGAGAATGTGAGCCCACAGAAGTTGCAGTTTGGGTGTTGTGTCTTGCTCTGGTTTTGTGTCTGTGTGTAAACAGTAATCACTTAGTAGACCTTCCCAGCCCCATATAAAGCCTTTGTGTGCACTTGCCCTTGTATCCCTGACTATGGGAGCCAGTGAGATCTGCATAGAGAAGCCTGTTTGCAGGAGCACTGTCCCATGTTTGGCAGAATTAAGAAGGTGGATGTAAGGATAGCAAGACAGTTCTTCCCTGTCCTCTCCTGTGGAGTTTTCAGGACTAATTAGATCATATCCCTATTTCAGCTAGCCAGAGAACTGTGAATTACCTTCTAACTGATGGCAGCAGAGAAATGAGACCAGAGACAGTGAAGTTTTGGCTGAAGAGAGTCAAAAGCAGGTCACAGCTTACAGGAGGGTAGATAAATTCTGCTGCAGGCTTTTGTGCCCTGGGCCTACCTGCTTCTTTTCAGGTGCCTTAACCTTGTCATCCAGTAAGGCTTCCCTGTCTGTCATCCATTTGCTTTTTAGGCTCAAAACCTCTACTGCCAGGAGAGCAGTAGGGCAGATGCGATTCTGTCTCTGGTAGCGAGCACTCCATGGAGATGGCCTGGCTTCACAAGGGGATGGGAAGAGGTTACTTTTTGGGGGTGACTAGGTACCTTCAAACATGATTTTATTTCTTAATGTGATCAGATTGTGAAACAGGACCAGGTATTTGCAGGCAGTGGAGAGAAGAAATTGAGCATAGCTTTTACTTTGTCTTGTACTGCTGAAGCAGTTGGATGTTGTGCATTTTCCAGTTTCAGTTAAAACCTCAAGAAGCAAAGCTTGAGACAGATGCTAAAGGTGATTGAAATTTGACATGGGTAAATCCTACTTACTGCACTGTACACCACTTCCTACTGCCAAACGGTGCCTTAACTGATCTTCATTGCCTCCTGGTGGTGAGGAACATTGTGTTATTCTATCGCATCATCAAATTTAGGAGATTTTTCTTGCCCATTGCATTCCTTTCTGAAATTCTCACAAATAATTTCTCTTTTTTGAAGTTGCAGAAGTATTTAAACGCAGCTGCTCTTTTATTACAGCCACCCGACACTCTGGCGACCCGAATATGGAAGCTATATGATTGAAGGGACACCTGGGCAGCCGTACGGGGGAACAATGTCTGAGTTCAACACTGTGCAAGACAACATGAGGAAAAGACGGCAAGAGGCTGCTTCTGTGCTCAAGGAAAATGAGGCTGTTTGCACTGTGACATCATTTCCAAGGTGAGGTGGTTGTCAGTGTGCATGGCATTCCCTTTGAATGCTTTTTCTCCTTATTGTACATAGGTAATCTGTGCAGTGAAACTGAGGAAAATATGATTCAATTAAAGTACTTTGACTTAACATTTTGGTCCTGTTTCCTAAAACTTATATTGTGGTGGGACAAACAAATGACCATTTCTTACATTTTTAGGTTACTTCTAATACAAAAATCATCACAGATTAGGAGAGAATATCTGACTATTTGTGACGTAGTGTTGTCTACAGAGTAGTCTGCCATCTTGTATTGATAGGGCAAATTATATGTAAAAGGTTTCTTTTTACCTGTTTCACAACCCTTGACCTCTATAAATAGCAGTTTTGTAGAATGTGGCTAACCTGATCTATTTTTTAACACTACCTCTTCATTAAAGCACATGCAAACTTCTTTTGGTGGCTTGGCACACGCAGTAGAACTTGAACATGATTGTCCTTAAAAATGAAGTCTTAAAACTTCTATATTACTGTACTTAATGTAGAAAGGAGAGCATCTCTCCCAGGTTCGTAACACCCTTACAAAGGGAAGATTTCTCCTTTTTATTGTTGTAAATTGATTCTTGAATAAATGAAATTCAGGATGTACTTCATTACCTAGGAGAAACTCTACTTTGTGCCCTTCCTTTCAAACATAACTCTAGGCAGGGATTTATGTTCATTCTAACTAACATGGTCAGTCAAATGAATGAAGACAAGTTTATGCTTAAAAAAGTAAAAAACCCTGAACAAAACCCACACCAAAAACTTGCTTTGCTGTAAAAGAGAAGCAGCTGCCTGTTTCCTGTACAATACAGAATGCAACAGCCCTAAATTCTTGCTGAGGGCAGGAATGGTACAAAATGTCTTAGAAGCAAAGTTCAGGTACCAAAGTGCCTGCATTATGCCCCACAAATGCTATCTAAAGAACACTCTTGTTGACAAAATACACTTCCTTGTAATGGGAGTTAGACTAGATATCTCTAAAGTAACAAGAGCTTATTTGAATTCCAGTGGTTAAGTAGCTCGCTGTCTGTTACAGAAGTGAGATTTCTTTTTAACCCTGCAACCTTACAAACATTTATGTTATCTAATAAGTTTTGTATACAACCATTTCACACCCAAACTTGCAAGGAAGAAAGGGAGAAGTGTTCATTGCTTTGTAGGTACAGATAAATACTTTTATATTGCCATAGGAGCAATACGTTGAACTTTAGTGAAAGACAGTGAATAATAAAATGTAACTTGCTTATTACACATGGATAATTCCAAACATAGTTTTATCCTTCAGAAATTGGTATCCCTAAACTATGTAGTCATGTATTTCTGCCTTTTGCTGTCTTGACATTCAAATACCTGTTGGTTTGACTGGAGTCTTGCTAATGTATGTTTCTGAGGTTTTATGGGTTTGGGGTTTTATGCTATGTTCTCTCCACAATAACATATATACAGTCCTGTGTGTGCCTGTGCATGTACAGTGTATGTGTCTGTAACTTAAAAATCTGCATCTGAAAAGACAAAAAAATCCTCTGAAGAGTGCTGGCAGAAAAAAGGTGAAGAAGAAGGTTTATTCAATTTAAAATACCAGTTAAAAATTCACAAACCTGAAAATCCTTAAATATTAAAAAATAGTAGCTTAGTGAGTATCTCTGATTTTTAAGTATTTGAATCATTGCTACTGGACCAGAAAGCTGTTTTCTTTATTGATGACTGGAGTGATGCAGTTTACAGTGTTATGCTTAAATGCTGAAGTTGGGTTTACATGTTGTAGCACACTTGGTATATTTAAACCAGGAAGAAGAAACCAGTAGTGAAATATGTATTGAGCTTAAATAAGATTTCCAGAAACGTGAATGCTTCCTGGTAGTTTTGAATAGTACAGAGTTGGTTGGGTACATCTCTTTAACAGGGTGGATTGCTGGGAGCAGAGCTGGATAAATTTTGAGCAGCCAGCATTAACTTGTAGCCTCTAGAGAAGCTGTTTTAAGTCACAGAATGTAACTGCTTGTCGCTGTTCACCATAGAATCTTTTTGGTTGGAGAAGACTTAAGGTAATCAACTCCAACCTCTAACCCATGCCCATCAGCATCACATCTACACGTTTCTTAAATACCTCCAGGGATGATGAGTCACCCACTTCCCTGGGCAGCCTGTTCCAGTGCTTGACAGCCCTTTCAGTGAAGAAATTTTTCATAATATCCAATCTAATGACAGGTGTTAATACACTGAAACATGTCTGTAGTCTGCATAATACTGTGAAGTTTCCTGCTTCAGCCGCTGAAAAGGCCCATGTTTACAGTCTAATGGTAAAGTAGTGTTTTGAAAAAAAGTCTGATTTAACCACCACAGAAGCTGGTTGTTGGTAGGTGTGTGACCTTTTAACAGCATCTGGTTTAAGACCTCTTTCTAGCAATGCCACAAGCTTAGCAGTCTTGAAAACTGCTTCAGAAATACTTACACCAGATGGAGATTTTTAAAAAAACTTGCTTTAATTTCTTTGTTTACTAGAATCCTATTCTTTGATCATCTGACCATTTTAAAAGTCACAGTGTATTTTCCATTACAGTTTGGATCTCTTTGTGTTAAATAGGTTAGGGTGTCCTGGGTTTACGCTGCCAGAATGTAAGCCAACGCCAGTAGAAGGAGGAGCTTCAAAATCCCTCTTTTTTCCAGATGAAGCCATCAATAAACATCCTAGGTTTAGGTAAGAGTATTTGGGGAGTGGGAATGAGAAGTTGAATGTTATCTTTTTTTTCTGCCTAAACATCATAGGCATGCCTGCAATGTCTTTACATCACTGGAATAGAGCGCTGTGCAGCTAGTTGCTGCAGGTACCCCAAGGACTTGCACAGCAATGGTTGCAATGCCCTGTATTTTCTGTCAATGTGACTTAAGAAAGCCAACTGTTAGGTTCAAGTAGCTTCATACAGTAGTTCGCACCATTACGGGGCAAAGAGTGTTGATTATGCTACTGCAAAGTTGCTTCCAGTTTGCAGTCCCGTGGCTAATCCAGCTCTTGCTCAGGTATGTCACACCAGCTGATCAGTGCACTCGGTAACTTGCCCTAGTTACACTGAAGTGTAGCATGGTGTCCAATTACTTGTACAGTGTGAGAGAGGTTTTCCTTGTACGGTGAAACTTCAGAGAATGAGTATCATTCTGTCTAAAGCTAAGCATGTCTTTTCACGCTACCTTCTTCAGGTCAGTAGCCTTTTACTCATGTCTGTTAGTGTAGTACTGTGAGATCCATCAAAATAAAATAAGACTGGCTTTACTGAGGGAAAAAATCAGTGTTGTGTCTCTTACAGTCTTAAACTGGAAAAAGTAGTGTTCTGAAGGAAAATAAATAGAAAATTGTCATTCTGAAACTCCCAAACATGACTGAGAAACTAACTGCAAAAACTTTTGCATAAAGGGGAACTTTTCAGGTCTTTCAGCAAACTTGTTTTTGTTGTAGTACACTGACCAGAAACATTCGTCACCGAAGAGGAGAGAAGGTTGTGATAAACGTACCAAGTGAGTAAATCCAGTCTGTCATCATCTTCAAAACAACTGTGCAGTCTGATGCTCTGGGTTACTGAGTACCTGCATTTTCCACACAGTCTTCAAAGATAAGAACACGCCATCGCCATTCATCGAAGCGTTTCCTAATGATGACGGAGAAGCAGCAAAGGCAGCTAAGCCAGACTATATATACATGGATGCGATGGGGTTTGGAATGGGAAACTGTTGTCTTCAGGTAAAACGAGTCTGCTTTCAAGGTGTTACTGCATGTTGTCTTCCCTAAATGCTTCCCCTTCCCATCCACCCCAGACTTGCCTTGGGTCTAATTTCTCTAGCTTAATTCTACTGATTAATTTTCAGAGTGGCAAAATGGGGAATAAACGAGCAAATTTAATCTTATACCTGGCAGGTAGTATTAAAATCTAGGTTTTTTGCTTGCGTTATCTTTATTTTCTCTTAATATTCATATGTAATTGTGTGCCTTGCTGAAAGATTTGCCACCACCTTCTGGAACTCCAGCACTTTTCAGGTGTGAAAGAACCTCCTCCACTGTGATGGTCTTTCAGGCATGACCAGAGGACACTGTGGGAGTAGAAACTGAGCTGTCTTGTAGGAATGTGTGGGGTGGTTATTTTGGGGTTTGTTCCTCTTTCCCATTCTTAGAACAGCAAAAGCAAGGAGTGACAAGAAGTCACTGGAGTAACTTTAAAAATAAGTAGCTTTCTCCTTCTGTGTAGTTTTATTTTATTTACAAACAGCATCTAAAAAACCTGTATAAAATTTCTCAATCTTAAATATTTTTAGCTCTATGCCAAGAATTCATCTTCTCACTGCTTGTACTGTGAACCTAACAGATCCTAAGGATTTGTTGGGAGATATTTTTGGCTCTTTTTTTTCCCCTGTTAATTCACAACCACTTTTTGTTGTTTCCATTCATCTGAGTTACTATATTACAGTATCCTTCGTGTAAATCCAAGTGCTATACATTGAGAATGCTTTGATCCTTTCAAATCTGTGTGCTTTAAATGTTTCTCTATCACAGTAACCTGATGCCATACCTAGGAGTGATGTATTTGACTGTTGATAAAATCTGCCTGTTGCCACTGCAGTCTCCAGAGCAGAGCTAGGAGGAGGCTAGTGTTAAGTCTTTAGAGGATTAAAGGAAACTCTCCAAGCTCTTGTTTAACAGCCGTGCCAGAAATAATCCCATTCAAAACACTTCCCTTTGAGAAATTACAAAAGGTGAATAAATAAAACGTTCTTGGCGGTAGCTAAATAGGATTTCTTGTCACTAAGGTTAAACTAAGGAGAATCTGATGTAGTAGTAAAGTGTATTTAATGGTGTGTGTTTTCACAAGGTGGTTAGTTTGGTACGGTCTATTTTGTACCATCTCTCTTTTTATTTAAAGCTAGTAAGACACATACATCCTTACCATTCTGTCATTGGATGAATGTGTTTAAAAATTACTAAATTTTTACGGAATACCATTTTACTACTCTTGTAATCAGTGGTCAAATTTAGTAGCTTTGTTGTCATCAAAGAGGGAATGAAAACAAGGCTGTTGTGTGCTATGAGTAGCTGTTTGTGTATCAGCTTATAAATCTTTGATAAGCAACCAGAAGAAAATGTATTCCCCACCGATTTTCTGTAAGGTAGCTTGCAGTATGCATACCTCCTTTGGGTTGGGGTGTTTTTTTAACCTCTCACTAAGCACCAAGCTACAGCTTGGTTCGATGTATTTCTAAGGTTAAGAATAATGTCTCGATGAGCTCGACTGGGTCAGCCTGTGATAGTGATGGGGCAAGGCAAACTTGTGCTCCTGCCCCTTTGGAGGCTTCCTGTCCCTGTAGCCACTGAGCCCTGTGCTCGTGGCCACTGTTTTCTGCAGCCCTCCTCCAGAGAACACAGCCATGCCCTTTGCATCTGTCCTGGGATATCTGGCTAAAAACCAGGTAGAATCCCAGATTTATTGTGATTTGGAATAAATTTATAAGGCAGATGTGTCTGTGTTGGGTGAAAGAGCGTAGGTATCCTGCCTGTCCATATCCCACACCCTAAGGCAGGTTCCTTTTGCTGGAAGTCCAGAATCAGTGATGAGAAGTTGTACTTGGCTGCTTCTCTGCAAGAGAATGAAATGGTCTTGTCTTTTCAAAGTGTGGGTTTATTGTTGGGTTTTGGGGGGTTGTTTTGTTTTTCTGATAGCAGAGGTTTTGGGGCTTTGGGTTTGGTTTTTTTTTTGTGGGCATTCTGGATATTTTGGGGGGGGGGGGTTTAAGGTTACTTGGGGTTGGGCTTCAGTGGTAGATTGAGAAGAACTTGTATGTTTTATGGGACTCCTAATCTGTGGAAGGGGCAACTGGCTAGTGTTCTTCAAGACAGTGAACAGTGATGGTGATTTAGAGCTGAAGCCTGTTGTAGGATGTTGTGGCAGTGGTACAGGAGTACACTCCCATCTAAGTTATCCTCTGATCTATGAATGTGTAAACTGCAAAGGAGAAAGGGGTTTTAATCTCTTTAGTGTCTCTTAACAATTTTGAGGTGATTGATCCTCCTCTGCATTTTTAAAATACATAAAATGTCTGTTTGGTAAGTCTAGAGGGTAAGGTCTGCTACAAGAAACGTATCTTGTGCTCGATGCTGTTCTGAGCAAATTTCACCAAAAGTTACAAAGAGCTTACATTTTCTGGTGGCCTGCGGGGGCAGGGCTTCCACATTAACAACAGCTTTTGCAAATAACATTTCTCTTGTATCTCTTACTGTGTCCTGGTCTTTGGTACAGTTAAAACTGAAAAAAATAAACATCTTTTCAGAATCAAACAAAGGCGCCTTGAAATGTTCTTTAAAAGGGGATTAGCTGTCACACAAAACAAATGTTAAGTCTACAGTAGTTTCTGACTGTTGTTCTAGGTAAATAGGCTCCTGGCTTGTTTCCTGAAGGTACATTACCAACCCATGTGCATTGTAGCTGTTAACTCTGTTTTCTTTTGATTGTGTCAAGTGTTTGTATGTTTAGTCTCACAGATGAAGCTGTGATGTCTGAAATCCTTTCATGAACATGGAAACGGTGTGGAGAGAAACTTGTGATATAAATGTTGTTAATAGATGGGGCAAAAGTTTGTCCAAGATTCAGGGAGTGGAGGGGAGAACCTCCCCCAAAAAACCACTCTTAAAACCAACCAAAAAAACCCCTTAATCCTTGGTATTTGAATAATGTTATTATATAATTGATTCTAAGTCTAGGACAACTGTGCTTGCCCTATGATTAGAGAAGTTGTGATGGCAGTTGTATTTCTTCCAACAGGTGACATTCCAGGCTTGCAGCATATCTGAAGCAAGGTATCTCTATGATCAACTAGCCACCATCTGTCCCATTGTAGTAAGTAATAGACTTCTGTTGTGTCAGTTCTCTGTTGTGCAAAAGCAACTACCTGGGGGAAAAAAAAAACCCAACCAACTAAAAAAAACCCACCTTGAATGAGAAAGAACCCTTGAATGCTACTGACAAATCTGGTACTCTGGGGGAAGTGTCAGTCTCCTGCTATGCTGTCATGTGAGCAGTGTGATTTATTTAATGTCCAAATGACACCACAAAACAGGACATGTCCATTTCTTTGTTCTTTGCATAAACAAGGCTTGTTGAATATTTCTTGAAATCTGTTTGGGGAAGTTTTTCATGAAAAGAAGACAAGCTTGCTCCTTAAAAGAACTTTTTAATTCTTTAACCCTGGTGTTACAGAGGGTTTCAGCTGAAGTTGTCTGAATCTGTCCCTTTTGTAAGCATGTGGTTGTGTACAGGTGTTTATAACAAATGTTATAAAAATAAATATTGGTCAGGTCTAGGTGGTGAGGTATGTTCCAGCTGTGTTGCAAAGGTGCTTGGCCAAACAAAAATAAATGAAATAAAACGACTGCCAGGTGAACTTTGGGAGTTCAGGAGTGTGCAAGCAGAATACTTGCTGCTTTATCACAAAGTTGTTTCTGCCTGTATCATCTTTATGTTGTTCAAATGCTGATTTGTAGAGGTAATAACTTAGGAGTGTCAGATGCCACTTCAGCAATACTAGCCCTTCATCTGGGCACTTCCTGGAGATTGCAGTTGAGAAATTTGTATGGGTGCTGAGTGTACTTTACATCAAGTATATAGAATCACAATGGTTAGGACTGGAAGGGACCCTAAAGATCAAGTTCCAACACCCTGCCAAGGGCAGGGACACTCTCCACTAGACCAGTAACTTCAGTTACTTCTGAACCAGCAAGTTTCCCTTTCCAGTGGAGTTGTATTTTGATTTTGGTTCCTTGCCTTGGCTCTTGTTTTCATATTGTGCCATTTTGTTTTAGATGGCGTTGAGTGCTGCATCTCCATTCTACAGAGGCTACGTGTCTGATATTGACTGTCGCTGGGGAGTAATCTCTGCGTCTGTAGATGATCGAACGCGAGAGGAGAGGGGGCTGGAGGTAAGTAATGTTAGGTAGTGGGTGTCTGGGTTTTGTTAGGCAAAAAGCTAAATCTCCTTCAGTATCAAATCATTCTTCTACTCATCAGAATTACTAACAAGGGAATGTGGCAGTCTTTTTGGTAAATACAGGAGGGACGGTGTAAACGTTTGCCTTGCTTCTACACTTTATGTTAGCAAATACATATTTTTAGTTAGGTGTGGAATCTCATTAGAATTCCACTCACTCCTCCACAGCGTGCTGAAAAGGTCCCCCTGTGATGAAATTTTCCAATCTGTGCTTGAGCAAAAGAGCAACAATTTATTTGGATTAAATTAGCAGGTGCTGCTGTGTAATCCAGCAGTATAAACTAGAACTGTATGGAAAAAGCCAGTTGTTAGAACTTGAATTGAAGAAATTTCTCGAAGTACAAATTGGTATTCAAGGTGCTTAACAAAAGTAACGAAAACATAATTTTTAAAAGCATCTCTACAGCATGCATGTATTGGTGTATATGTTGCTATAGGTGTAATAATGCTTTCCAGGTACTTGGAGTAATGGTGTATTACATAAGGAAAATGTTTCCACTCTCAAGAGAGCTCAAATCAATGTGTGATGATTTTTTTTTTTGCTCAGATACACACATCTGCAAAGAAAATAGTCATAATACCAGGATCACTTTCTATTAAGCCTATTTAAGACTTGTGCTTTGAATAATTATAATGAAGGCTGTAGGATTTATTAAACAGGATAGTAATTCTCACTTAAGCATCATTGGTGAGAAAAACTTAGGGTAACATTGTTAACAAGCTGTTAAAATATTGTATTCTTAAATTATATAGCCACTGAAGAACAACCGTTATAGAATCAGTAAATCCAGATATGATTCCATAGACAGTTACCTATCTGAATATGGTGAGAAATACAATGACATCGATTTGACAATAGACAAAGAGATCTATGAGCACCTAATAAAGGAAGGTAAGTGTTTGCTTCATTACAAGCAGGTTAAAAGAATTACGCTTGCAGTGTGTAGGGATATCTTATGGTTTTGTTCTTGTTTGTTTCAATCATTTTGCCTCCTTCAGAGTGACTCCTACTCAGGAAGTATCTGTGTAAAGTGCTTTTTAAGAGGTTTTTTTTTTTTATTATTTTAAAGTATTTGTCATGGAAACTCTCCCTGATTCCAGCTTGAGAAGCTCACTGTTTTCTGCATTAATGTTTTATCTTTGTGGAAAGAGAACTGCTTTATGAAACATGGCATAGAGGTGCACCAGAAAACAGGAAGAATGGCAGCCATGCAAATACTCAGCTGCCATTTCCAACCAAGAACCTTTTTGTTCCTTCCTTCCCAAAGTCCTCATTTAAACAGGATGTGGTGGGTTGAGGTAGCATTGCAGAGGTGGATGTTTTCAGTCTTGTAATACAAATTATTTCCAATCACTTAGCTATGTCTGAATTGTTTTTTTGAATTTTCATTTTGTAGGTATTGACCATCTTTTGGCACAGCATATTGCACACTTATTCATTCGAGACCCATTGACTTTGTTTGAGGAGAAAATACATCTAGATGATGCAAATGAATCCGACCATTTTGAGGTTGTGTCTGATTTAAAGGAATTTAATAAATATATACATAAATGTGCATATTCTTTATATAGTACTGCATAATTAGAGGATGACCTAAGAAATTTTTTTCTGTTTTTTTCACTTCAGGTAGTTCTTTAGCATATGACTTTGCAGGTATAAGCACATTTATCTCTTTGCTTCATCATTCGCTTAGGAGGAGGTAGTGGCTTATATTTAAATGCAATAAAATATAAAGAGCCCAAACTATAGCCATGTAAATAGGTGTTATGAAGAATTGTATTTTTATGGCTTCCTAAAAACTGTTTTGCATTATGTATATGTATAAATGTGGCTCTTAAACAGCCTTATGAAGTAATAGCTATGGCAATATTAGGTATTTTTAGTTTGGGATGCATCAACCCCTCATAAAAAGTCAGCTAAATCTCAGCCCCCTAGTATCCTATACAAACTAAATCCTCCAACAAAAGAGTGTAAGAAGGTGTTAACACATTTGCTCCTTGGGTAGGTAGATACTATGGTTTGTACAAAGTAATGTCACTTAGTTTGGAAGCACTTCTCTAGCTTGATAGGCTGTTCCAGGATTATGGTTATCTGCTTACTTTTGATTATGTTTTAGACTGATGAGTGTCTTGATTGTGACAGATGATTTCTTGTGCTTTGCAGAATATTCAGTCTACAAACTGGCAGACGATGAGGTTTAAGCCTCCTCCTCCAAACTCAGATATTGGGTGGAGAGTTGAATTCAGACCTATGGAGGTAAGGAAGGCATCAGTATGCACAAAGCCATGTTTCCTTCTAAGTGGAAAAGTACCAGGCATTCTGCCATCCATTATCAGTCCCTTACTACTTATGCTGTGTTTTCTCCCCTCTGAATTGCTAGACGGGAGTGAAGTGGACAGCAGTGTTTAATCGGACATGGGCTGTGGGAATGCAACTGACAGGAGAATCCACTGCAGCACAGCAAAGCATGCTAATGGATTTGGGGTGATGGGGAAAGGAATTAGGCTTGTATTAAAGCAACAGTAAACAAAGCCCCATTTAGCTTCCAGGGGACTGTGCTTCTCTAGTACTTTCCTGGTACTGAACAATTCCTCTGTCACTTCCTTTGTTTTTCACAAGTGCTTTTATTTTATAGTTGTCCATTTCTGAGCTCTCTGAATTTAATCCCTTTAAAGTGGAATTTTAAAAGCTGTTATACATTTGTAATTACACAGAGAGCCTGAAGGTGCAGGTTATTAGATAGTATTTTGAAACACAAGCGTGTGTTGGCATTGCATTAAAGGATAGAACTCGTTAAAATGTGTACATGCACTGTGCATTTGAAGTCACTGCTGATGATTCCAACTCGTACATCACCATCTCTGCTGGTAGAGTGTGTGTGAATACAAGCACCAACATGAATGTTCAAGTCAAACTGTTTTAAACTTTCCCAGATATTTATCTACTTCCATGAGCGTGTTCCCACTAAAGTAATTTGATTTTTTAATCCTTTCATGGCTAGGTCCAGTTAACAGACTTTGAAAACTCTGCATATGTTGTGTTCGTGGTATTGTTAACCAGAGTGATTCTGTCATATAAACTGGATTTTCTCATTCCTTTGTCCAAGGTAGGTGTGAAAGATCAGCTCTAATTAGCTCTGCAATGTATTTGCATCACCTGATTTTTTTTTTTTTCAAGCTAGGAACTAATATTTATACACTTGGAGAACAGTGACTTTTATGTTTCAGTCAGTTTGCATCCGTACCAGTACTTTGAATCAATTTCAGCTCTACACTATTAAACAAATATTTTACTGCTGTCTGATGGAATTAAGCTCTATGGACAAATGCTGTGGTAATTTCTGTGGTGTCTAACGGTACCTGACTACTGCAGAAATGTCACAAAATTGGTTTGAGATTGGGCCATCTCAAATCACCGTTCCACCAGTGAATTTGTGTGAGGAAAATAACCTGTAGAGCTCAAAATAAAAGCTTACATAGACACTTATTTTAACGTGGCTGTTGTTAGTATCTCCTGTTCTTAGTCCCTGTTTTGTTTGTATTTGTTGGAGAGAGACAGGAGGAGTTCAGTGTGCTAAATGTTGCACAGTGTTTGAGTGAAAATAAATACTGATGATTCTGGTCACAACCGTGACATGTTTAGACAGCCCAGACGTGCAAAATGTGCTTTTTCCTTTCTCTTGCCCTCAATTGCTGAACTGCTTTGGATGAAAACTCTCCTTGCATATCTTCCTGAGGCATCTGACTAGAAAATTTCTTTTTTAATGGTCTTTTTGACAGGCTGTATAATAGAAAATATTACCAGTGCTGGCTACAGTGTAGCAGTAGTATCCTGCTGCTTTTCATAGAATCATAGAATTGTAGGGGTTGGAAGGGACCTCAAGAGATCATCGGGTCCAACCCCCCTGCCAAAGCAGCTCCCTAGGACATATCACTCAGATAGGCGTCCAGATGGGTCTTGAATGTCTCCAGAGAAGAAGACTCCACCTCCTCCCTGGGCAGCCTGTCCCAGGGCTCTGTCACCCTCACTGGGAAAAAGTTCTTCCGCGTGTTGCTGCGGAACTTCCTGTGCTCCAACTTGCAGCCATTGCCCCTTGTCCTGTCCCCACAGACCACTGAAAAGGGGCTGGCCAATTCCCCCTGCATCCCATACTTAAGATATTTATAAACATTAATAAGGTTCCCCCTTAGTCTTCTCTAGGCTGAACAGTCCCAGCTCACTCAGCCTTTCCTCATAGGGGAGATGCTCCAGGCCCTTACTCATCTTTGTAGCCCTTCTCTGGACTCTCTCCAGGAGATCCCTGTCTTTTTTACACCAGGGAGCCCAGAACTGGACACAATACTCCAGGTGGGGCCTGACCAGGGCAGAGTAGAGAGGGAGGATCACCTCCTTTGACCTGCTGGCCACACTCCTCCTGATGCACCCCAGGATCCCATTGGCTCTCTTAGCCACCAGGGCACACTGCTGGCTCATGGCCAACCTGTCATCCACCAGGACCCCCAGGTCCTTCTCCACCAACCAGCAGGTCATCCCCCAGCCTGTACAGATACAAGCGGTTATTCCTTACCAGGTGCAAGACTTTACACTTGCTTTTGTTGAACCTCAATCGCTTTCTTTGTGCTTTTGATTAAAGTGGAGAAAAATACTGAAGTTTTAACTTAACTGTAATCATACCATACAGTTTTTAAGAGGAATTCTCTTCTGATGCCAGGGAGTTCAGATTTTGTAAATCATGTGGCAACTTAGCACTTAGAGTACATAATTATCTTGTTATTTGGAATGTCTCAAAAGCACAAAAAAGATGTGAAAAAAGAGACTGGGTGCTAAAAGAATTTGAACAGAGTTGGGGAACTGGGTGGGGGATAAAATTGCTTGAGCAATTTGGCAGGTAATGCAACAAAGAATTGCACAACCATTGGTAAGCCTGCCTCTTTCAAGTAAAATAATACGGGTTTATGGGGCTAATCTCACACTAATCTTTGCTGTCTGAGTGCGGTTGTCAACTAGGACTGGAGCTCTTTTAAACATTCAAAACAGCCTGTTGTGTAAATAGGTTTCATAATGGAAAATGAACCACAACAGATTTTTGAGAACAAAGCTTTGAAAGGTAAGAAGTGAAGATTGCATTGCCCTTATTTAAAGGTCAGACAAAGAAATTCAGCAAATTGTCTTTGGAAGAGACATACAGTAAAGCTGATATCTGAAAGCCACGTGATGTTAGTTCCCTGACCAAAAAACTTTGACAAAATCTTTAATCCAGAAAGATAGAGCAATGCTGATGTCATTTGCAGAGCATGTGAGCAGTGCTTTATGGTTTGTAGACAGAGAAGCCTGCGGTTTACAAATTAGTACTAGCAGTCTAAGTTACCTAACTATCTAACGTGTTTGAGTATGGAATAGATATGATTCCTGTACAAAGTTATTGGAATTCTGTTTCAGGAAGCTTAATGCATTGATAACAAAATCATTAAAGTCTTTAGCAAAGTGAATAGAATTAGCAAGTGAGGAAAAGGGCAATGTTCTCCTGTACTCATTTGAATACATTTAAATAGGCAAAGTAGTATGCCAGATGGGATGCAACCTGTTAAACTTGGCTCTTCCTGTGTTTTCATCCAAACTTAGAATGTGCTACTCTGATGTTGTAACATAATACTATTACCTGTTCTGCTGGAAACCTAATTTCACCGAGTATCATCTCTTTGTGGTTTTGCTAAGGACCTCTGAAGAATGAAACAAGCTTATCTCCACAGCTTAGCCTTGTGTGATGCAATAGTAAGAAACAGTAGATGTTTCAGATAATGAGACCAAAATGTGAGAGTTTTGGAGAATCCTAATTTCCTAAAACATCACAAATCTGATATACTTCTTTTGACAGGTGGATGAAAACATGAAGATGGCCCAGAAAAGAGATGCAGTCCGGCAGGGAATGTTTTACTTTAGAAAAGATATTTGCAAAGGTACCTGCAAGAAATCTGAGTAACACTGTTGTGGATGTTTAGTGCATCTCCTGCCTTCTAACTGTTTCTTCCTTTCCTTTTGTCACCCATGAAGGTGGAAACGCTGTTGTGGATGGATGTGGCTCTGCACAGAACGGGACAGGCACTGATGCAGAAGAGTACACTTTAATGAGCATTGATACAATTATCAATGGGAAGGTCATAGCCTCTTCTACCTGGAACACACCACCTTCCCCTCCACTGCACCCTCCCGGAAATCAGATCGAATGTGTTTATGCTGACTCTGTTCTCTTACACAGGAAGGAGTCTTTCCTGGTTTGATCCCAATTTTGAATTCCTATCTTGAAAACATGGAAGTGGATGTGGACACAAGGTGCACCATCCTGAACTACCTGAAGCTAATAAAAAAGAGAGCATCTGGTATGTTTGATGCTTTTGGACACTGGTTTCCTTGGCATTTTTCTACTTAAATATTAATTGGGCTGTTCTCTAGTTTTGAGCTGGGTAAAGCTGGTGGCAGCTGTGTCTGGTTAAGTGTTGAATCATAGGAGTAAATGACTGGAATGTCTTCTCTGACTTAAATCTGGTCCTGTCGAACTCCAATTACAAAAGTTTAGTCCATTTTAGAGCTTAAATTAGGGGTAATTGATGCAGTTATACTATCCCCTATGCTGTAATTATATCTCCAAACTGAGATTTCTCTTTTCAGTGTTACTTGCTGCTGCTTTTGCCAGTGCATTGTCCACTTTAGTATCCGTGCAAACTGCTACAATCTCCTTTCCTTGATACTTCAGCATTGTAAGGGTATGTGTGGCTGTTTCTGATAGCCTGGTGTTACTGACATGACTCCAGAGTGTGCTGCTGCAGAACGTTCATAAGTCTGTAATTCTGGAATGCTAGAGCATGGGCCCTAGTCTTTAGTTTTTAGTAAGAAAGCCCTTCTGTAAGCAGCAAAACTCTGTCAAGGCAGAACAAACCAGGCTCTTTGCCCATCTTCCTCATGTTGCAGTGTTTTTGAGGACAGGCAGTATAATGAGTTTTTATCCTCCTCTTTAAAATGCAGCAGTGTAGTCAGTCAAAGATGAAGGCTAAACTCAGAGCTGAGCATGTAGCACAGTCTGCAGCAGCTTTATAATGTCTGTGTGCAAATCCCAACTTCCTATAAATTTACCTAGACAGTTTAATTTTAGCCTTATAAGTCAAGACATCTTTTTGTTCTCAAATATATTCATTGGTTTTAAATAAAAATGTTGCATTCCTTTTTTAATTCTTGAAAATTGCTGTACAAGTCTCTAGGTAAAAACCTTTGTAAAGCTGAGATGGAAATCAGGACTCTTTCCCACCTGGTAATTCAGTAGTTCAGAATGGTAACAAGTTTTAATGAATTACAGCTTTTGCAGTAAGTGGCCTTTCCTAAGGCTGCTTGTTTGCAGGAGGCTTCTGTCCTTCAGGTAGCATAGACAGGGATTTGATGCTTGGCTTAACTTAAGGAGAGAAGAGAAACTGGCAGGAAGAAAACATCTGAAGCACATTGGCCCTGAAAATAGCAATGCTTTCAAAATATTCCCTAGTTTGTTGTTGGGCTTTTTGCCTTCATAAGAATGCGACTGAAAACCCAAGCAGCGCGTAAGTCCTATAGAGGTTTTCTTCTAAGAGCTTGGCCCTCTGGCAGGTGTTCCCCTTCCAAAGAACAGCTTTGCTACCTGGTGCAAAGTCGCAGGCATTGCAAAAGTCAGCTCATGTATTTGTACAGACCTAAAAGGTATGAGTGAGAGTGAGGTAGATAGGTAGGTAGTCTAGAGCTTGTATCTTAATACTGAGCTGAAATGATTTTTAAACAATGCTTTCTAAGAACTAAAATTCACAAAATAAACATTAGGCATTGTGTTACTGTGCCATGTTTCTCAATTGTGAGCTTTGGATTATTCCAGTTTACTCTCAGTCTTAAATTGAATGTTCTTGAGCTGCAGGCTGCTTGAGACAAGCCTGCAAAGTGTCACCATTTTTCAGATTTCTTTCCTCAAATGGTGAACAGAGCACTGATGAAAGTTAACCACTGGCACTTCAGCCAGCCTGGCTTTAACCTTGCTCTGACATAGTTCAGATGAACTGTGCTTCAGTCGTATCTTTTCTTACCGCACAGCTAGGTGTTGCCCTCCTGGTCTCCGTCTAGCCGCTGTGTGACTGCCACCACTCAGCGAGACTACAGGTTTGCTAGGCAGGCAGCAACTGCTGACCACCACTGGATATTAATGAAAGCGGTGTTAAGACAGCAGCATCAAGTGATCTTTGTCCTGGTGTGCTCTCCCAGGTCCTGGCTGTTGCAGCATAGGTGCTTTCTCAGCCAAAAGTGGTGCAGTAATCACGGTGCTTGGTGACTGTTCACAAACACAATTTCCACGATCGTTGCTTTGCCCTTCTTAAAGCATGATCCCCATACAGTAAGAAACGCCATGAGTGTATTAATGCTCTTTGAAAAAGTTAATTCCTGTGGTTTTGCATGTTTAAATGCTCTTCTTGGTTATTTCACGGTATGCTTTCCAGTTCCCGCGTTGGTAGGATAGTGTCTCTCTGCTCACTTCTCATCAACATTCATGATTCTGCAAACTTCTCAAGTATATCCTTGCTTCCAAACTTGCAATTCCCTTTGTCTTGTCTCTGCTAGCTTGGAAGCTGTCCCTCACCTTCTGTCAGTCTGTGGTACCTCTTCCCCTTTATCCCTGTGTTCTCTCAGAGCTGCAGGCTGGGTTCGGGTGAAGGTGCTGCAGGTTCACATGGGTGCAAACATGGGGAGAGCTCAGGCTGCCTGACCACTGGGTGTCTGTGGGGTGTGAGCTGGACTGCACTCGCATCAGCCTGCTGCAGCCCCTACTCCAAAAGCATGTCTGTGCTCCACTCATCTCCCAGGCACCCTGCTTCTTGCTGGTTTGAGAGAGTTTCTGTCAGGTTTTTAGTGCCCCTTGGCACTTGGTTTTTAGCACTGCTTGGGTATTTTTTTCTGCCTCCTTTTTATATGAAGTGTAAACTCTGGCCTCATTTCTTTAAAATGTGATCTCTGGTTTTGGAGGGACACTTTTATTTCCTTTTTATTCTGCTTTTCTTTCCTGTGCTTTTCGCCATTTTTCTGATGTGTGTTTGTATGCCTCTGCTCAGAGCCACTGATAGGATAACTTCAAACAGTCCCGGATGCTTTTAACTTTTGTTCCTCCTTGCTTTCCCGAACTTGATTCATCTTCTTTTTATAATATTCCGAAGCCAAGGATTTCTATAGTGGAAGCCCTTGACTCTTTTCACTCTTACAAGGATGCTGTGAGGTTTCAGTAGCAGTGAGTTTTGTTAGACTCTTCAAGCATCCCATCAGCCTACCTTAGCATCTTGCTGTCAGAGTTGCCTTCAACTTGTACTAGTTGACACTAGCTCGCAAGAGCTGCCTTCAGGAGCTTATGCTCTGGTGCCTAGCTGACCTTCAGCTCCTACTTTATAGTAGGCATGGAGGTCTCCTGCAAGTAGTGTGTGTGCCATTTGATGACTCAGTATAGAAGTGTCAGGGAGACCCTTAGGCACTTGCTGACTGCCCTATGGTCAGCTGTACCCTGTGTAGCGAAGCAGAGGCACTCTGTACAAGCCAGGGGTTGGTGTAATCAAGAACCTGCCTAATTTTGCTAGGGGAGCTGCCAGAGGGAGAACGTAGTAGAGTAAGTCAAAGCAGCTCAGTTGGATGGATTCACTACAAAATTATTTTACACGTACACAGTTAGACAATCTGCCAGAGATGAACCAACAGACAACTCTATAAGTGATGATAGAGGTGTTTAAGACTTCTTGCTATACAGTCTGTTGGTAACACCCGTTCCAGTAGCTACTTCTCCCTGCACTGTCTCGTTGCAATATCTGAAAGTTGGAAGGCTGCACCAGATGCATGGGTTTTAGCTGAGATATCTCCAGTAGCCTTAACAATGCTTCCTGTGAAGCCATACTTAAAAAACAAATGCACCTATGGGAATGTGTTTGTCATAAAAAGCATGGACTGTCCATTCATTGTGTATGTAATGCATGGAACCTCAGGAATCGTACTGCTAAATTAGGTGCATAAACTCTGAAATGTGCTGTCCCCTTCCCCACAGGAGAACTAATGACGGTGGCTCGATGGATGAGAGAATTTATCGCACAGCATCCAGACTACAAGCAAGACAGCGTGATAACGGATGAAATTAATTACAGCCTTATTTGGAAATGCAACCAAATCGCACAAGGCCAGGCAGAGTGTCCTGAACTGTTGGGGGTAGGATTTAATAAGAAACAAAGTGGAAGCAAAACCGACTCTTTGTAATGAATGAATGTTTCTGAAATAAGAGAAAGTTTAAGCCTTTGAGCAAAGCACTAGCAAAGATACTGTGAATCTGGTACAGTTTCATGGTGTGAAGACCAAAACAGGGATACTGCACTATAAAGTGGGCCAATTTGCCTAAATATTCATTTAAGGCATCCTAAAATGGGCATATTCTTATTGTTAAGGTTTATACAATATACGTGTAAATAATATAATATTTTTATGATTAACATCAATGTATTTTAATAACATTGTATCTAAAGTTATTGTGAATTAGCCTGTAACTTTTTTATGCTTATTCTAGAAAGAAAAAAATTGTGCTGAACAGCTTTGTAAATGTAATGGTACTTGTACATTATATGCATTCCAGTTACTGAATGTTTACTGTACTTTTTTTTTAACCTGGAATGTGCTTATTGTGTAAGAAAAAAAAAATCTTCTAGACCTACCTGAATCACAGATACTACTTCCTTCCATTTCATTTACAAATTATGTAAGAACAGATAAATGCATGTGCATCCTATTTGTTAATCTTGACAGCAGTTTCTCAGTTGCCCTAAGACCCGCATCCACTCATAAAACTCTGAGGAACAGATCCATCTTTATTCAGATGATGCAGGTTTGCCTGTCTACAGGTGCACTGGTTAGGTTTGTTTTGTTTTTTTTTTTCCCTCTGAAGTAAATTTTTAACACTACTGCATTTGATTTAACAAAAAAAAGTGGTAACACTGGAGAGGTGGTGAAAGAGAGGAGGAGGTGAGAGCTGAACATAAAGCTGTCCTTGGAAAGGAACCGGAGACCCCCAATTCTGGATGTCAGCACTTCTCAACTGCTGTTTCTTCCATGATGTTGCTGTTCCTACAGTTGACGCTGACTGCAGCAGGAAGCCAGACACTGGTCTGTTCTTCCTAAAGGTTGAGTTTCTCATTTGCCATCCATCATTATACATATTTTTGTCAGCATGTTTCTTTCCTATACGGTACTTGGGTAGATAGCTGAGGTACCTGCGTAGCTGTAGGTATGGACAACTTTCTCCCCTCTAGAGAATAGTTGCAAAGAAATCGTGGAATGCACTAATCCTGTGAATTGGGAGCCAGTGCTGGGAGTGACTGTAAAGTATTTAAAGTTCAGCCATTGCAACTGTAAATAAAGCAAACTTAAGGGGCCTTTTTGATTTAGCTTCTTAACTAACTTCTAGAAGTGAATTGCATTATATGGGTAGGTTACACAGCGCTTAATGCAATATATAAATTCTGAAGGTGTAATGATTTTTATTTTTTTTCTAAGAACTAATGGGGAAACTGCAGTGGACAGGTGCACTAAGAAGAACTGTTTATGCACTGACATTAGACGTTCTGTGTTCACAGGTGTGCTTTAGGGAATAAAAAATGCTTTTTTTTTTTGCAGTGGTGAATTTGTTTTAATCAAGATGTAGGCATTTAGTTTCTGTAATAAGGAAATAAAATAAAATTTGCAGTACATTTTGGTCACTTGCATGACTTGGACTAATGTTTTGAGATTCAAAAAAAGCTGTGCATTTGGCAAGTACAGCTGATCTTACCCAGGCCCGCATTGTTCACAGTGAAATTCCTCAGGCCTAAAGGCAAATTGTCTTTTTCCTGCAACAGAAATGTCTTAGTGATGGTAGTATCTGCTTGCACAGCAGCAGCTGCTATGCTTGGAAGACCCTTAAGAAAAGCTGAAACACCTTCCTGCCCCTACTGCATCAGCATATACGTCCTTTTTCCCCTTTAACCTTAAATCACCCTTCTGGATTGTAGTAGGTCGCTACTGTCTTGTCATCATGCCTGAAGCTGTAGTTGTAACCTTCACTCATGAGTTCTCACGTGCTCGTTTTCAGAAAGGATGAGAAAGATCAAGTGCAAAGCTGCTGCTTGTTTGTTGAGGTGTCCGTTGCGGTATCTAAGCAGCTTATGTTCCTTAGATGAAGAGTTTTGGTACGTGCTCCAGCCAGTTCTCAATGGTGTGACGTGGTGAACCCTCTCACAGGATGAACCGGACTTGCCGCAGGGAAGGGCAAGCTTGCTATTAGTTTTGAACATACCTCAAGGGTGCCTATGGTATCTGCCTTGCACTTACTCCAAGGTGGAGAACCAAAAATCCCTGGCCAAGCCTCAAGCTCTGGCTGATCTTTTGCAGACAGCATGAGAAATGCCGTTGGGTGATGAATTGAGGCCTTTTGGTCCTGCAGTCATGAAGGGCTTTCATGAAAATAGTGACCTTTCCAACAGCTACCTGAGCAAAGGGAGGGGAGGAGCACCAAGCACCTGAGGTGAAACTGATTCCTTGCCTGAAGGCCTTAGTAACACATCAGTCACAGCCCTTCCTGTGTTGGCCCCAGTTCAACCCCAGTAACTTGCCTCATGCCTTCCCCTCTGTTTTCAGCTAAAAGTTCCTGTTGTGATTATTACTACAAACTATAGTCTGATGCATGGTTTTCTCCTGAGTCAGAAACTACTTCAGTTACAAGTGTCTCATTCCTGGATTATTTTAGCTATGCCTTTTATCATGGCCTGAATTTTCAAAACATGGTTCCTCTTGTGAGCACACGGAGCAGTGAAAGCAGTTTGCCTTTCTGGGAGTGGTGCAGCAAGAGCTTCTTCGCACAGTCCTTTGGGCCTGGCAAAAACAAACTGACTTGTGTGAAACAAGCACCGTGCAGAAGCTGCATTGAAAAATGACATCTTTTGTTTGCAGTCATTTTTAATTAATATTTTTGGTGGATTACATTCCATGTGCTGACATAGTTTTGCAGCAAATTTGAGAAAGACCTGTCATGTGGGAAGCAGTGATGGCTGAAGTTATTTTAGCAGTTATTTGGATGGTGGGAGCTGGGATTCAGCAGGAAAGAATTGCTGCATACCTTTCCAAGAGCCAGACCCTTCCTTCTCACTGTCTCCTAAGGATAAACAGAGCAATCTGAACCACAGAATAATTTGGCTTGGAAGGGACCTCAAAGGTCATCTAGTTCCAACCCCCATCCTCCCCCCGCCATGGACAGTGACACCTTCCACTAGACCACAGAATCACAAGGTTGGAAAAGACCTTTGAAGATCATCAAGTCCAACCATTCCCATCCTAAGCTAAACCGTATCCTTAAGTACCTCATCTACCCTTTTTTTGAACACATCCAGTGAAGGTGACTCAACCACCTCCCTAGGCAGCCTGTTCCAGCCCCTGACAACTCTTTCAGTAAAAAAACTTTTTTCTAATGTCCAATCTAAACCTGCCCTGGCACAGCTTCATGCCATTTCCCCTTGTCCCATCTCCTGTCCCCTGGCTGAAGACACCATCGCCCACCTCTCTACAACCTCCCTTCAGGTAGTTGTAGGTGGTGATAAGGTCTCCCCCCTCAGCCTCCTCTTCTCCAAGCTAAACAGCCCCAGCTCCCTCAGCTGCTCCTCATAGGATTTTCCCTCCAGCCCTTTCACCAGCCTGGTTGCCCTTCTCTGCACTCACTCAAGGACCTCAATGTCCTTCTCATGGTGAGGAGCCCAGAACTGGACACAGTACTCGAGGTGTGGCCTCACCAATGCCGAGTACAGGGGCACAATCACTTCCCTAGACATACTGGCCACACTGGTTTTGATACAAGCCAAGATGCCATTGGCCTTCTTGGCCGCCTGGGCACACTGCTGGCTCATATTCAGCCTGCAGTCAACCAACACTCCCAGGTCCTTTTCTGCCTGACAGCTCTCCAGCCAGTCTCCCCCAGGCCTGTAGCGCTGCATGGGGTTGTTATGTCCCATGTGCAGCACTCTACACTTGGCCCCGTTAAACTTCAACCCGTTGGTCTCAGCCCATTGGTCCAGTCTGTTCAGATCCCTCTGAAGAGCCTCCTCAGTCAGATCAACACTTCCTCCCAGTATAGTGTCATCTGCAAACCTACTGAGGGAGCATTCAATCCCTTCATCCAGGTCATTGATAAAGATGTTGAACAAGACTGGACCCAGGCCTGAGCCCTGGGGGATGCCACTCGTGACCGGCCTCCAGTTGGATTTGGTTCCATTCACCAGCACCCTTTGGGCCCGGCCATCCAGCCAGTTTTTAGCCCAGCTGCGGGTCCACCTGTCAAGGCCAGTGGCAGCCAGTTTCTCAGTCAGAATGCTGTGAGAAACCGTGTCAAAGGCTTTACTGAAGTCCAGGTAGACAACATCCACAGCCTTCCCCTTGTCCATTAAGTGGGTCACCTAGACATAGAAGGTGATCAGCTTAGTTTGACAGGATCTACCTTTTGTAAACCCATGTTGACTAGGCCTGATCCCCTGGCCATCATGCATGTGCTGCATGATAGCTCCCAAGATGACCCCCTCCATGATCTTCCCCGGGACTAAGGTCAGACTGACAGGCCTGTTGTTCCCCAGATCCTCCTTCCTCCTGCATCCAGCCTGGCCTTGAACACTGCCAGGGAAGGGGCAGCCACAGTTTCTCTAGGCAACCTGTGCCAGGGCCTCACCGCCCTCATAGGGAAGAATTTCTTCCTAATACCTAATCAAAGTCTGCCCTCTTTCAGCTTAAACCCATTACCCCCTATCCTATCACTACATGCCCTTGCAAGGAGTCCCTCTCCAGCTTTCCTGTAGGCCCCTTCAAGTACTAGAAGGCTGCTGTAAGGTTTCCCTGGAGCCTTCTCTTCTCCAGGCTGAACAATTCGAACTGTCCCAGCCTGTCTTCACAGGACAGGTGCTCCAGCCCTCTGATCACCTTTGTGGTCCTGATTCTATGATACTTTGCCAGAGCCACCAGCCAAGTTACAAGCATTTCCAGTGCAACTGTCAGGGAAAATCCTGCTGCCTGCACCGCTCACCCTCCACACTGCAAGAGCTTAGAGGTGGGAGTCAGTGATGGCATCTGTGTAATTGTCTGTAAATACTGGCTACAGATTGAAAAACTGGGTGACATGCTACAGCTTATGTTAAGCAAGAAATGACCATAACATCTTTTCTAACTCTAGGTTTGAGAGAAATCTATCAGTCTATTAATTAGGCCCTTGAATTTAGTTACATGCCTCAAAGATATTCTGAAAACTACCAGTTACACAGAACTGAAGGGAAAGCTGTAGTCATGCTGGCAGTGAGAAGGTAAAAATTCCCCCAGTGAAGCAACGTCAGGGTAAACCCAGAGACATGTTGTGCTCAAAAATCACAGATGAAAGTGTTGGTGCATGATGGCTCCTCATCAATGACTTCCAAGAGTTTGTGTTCTGGCTGGAAAAATACTGGTTTATAAAATATTTAAGCAACAACAACTGTTGTTACTCTGGAGAAAGTCCAAGCTCCTATTAAATGCAATTAGATCAAAAGCAAGCAGATTTTTATGAGAATGACAGTACAGATTTTGATGAAAACATCTTAAAGACTGTCTTGCTACCTGACTACAGCCATCCTGTGTGGAAGCAAGGAGCTGCTGTGTGTACGTGGCTCTAGCAGGTCGTGTTCAGAAGACGCTGGGGGCAGCAGAGCAGAAACATAAAGGAGTGAAGCCTGTACCCCTTGAATCTCTGAAATGTCCCACTTTGTCCCCACTCTGATTTGTGCTGGGGAAGCAGCTGTGCCAAGATGACCCCAAGCTCCCCAACAATGTTGGGTTAGGTTTGTTTTTTCCCTTTGACCATTTACTAGGTTGGACTATGCGCCTTCCCATCTGTTCGCATCCATGCTCGCACAGGCAGTGCTGGACATCAATCTGTGCCAGCTTACTCACAGCACAGGCATTCAGAGGGCCAAGAACTTGCCATGATTTTTTTGGCGGTGTAAGGGGCTGGGACTCCTTACCCTGAGACTGTCACACAGCTGCCTAATGAAAAACAGGAAAGCCTTCCAGAAAGAAAAAAAAAAAAAAAAAAAAAAAAACCTAAAAAAACAACCTCTCCACAGAGCGGAATCAAGGCTCAGCATCACTAGCATTTCACACCCTTCACCCCACCCTGCCTGTTCCTGTGTATTACTCATCCCTCTGGCATCTGCTAAAGTGTCTCTGATTTTAAATAGCAATAGGACAGAGGATGGCTGGGGATGTTACTAGAGGGAGGCCAGGCCAGCAGCCGGCTCTCCAAAGCCCCCCTGATTTTGGTGAGCAGATGTGGCTGCGATGTACTTCGTGTCTCAGACACAAACCAGACTACTGAGCAAAACTTCTTCTGTTTGTAGTTCCTCAGCCTGGCTGCGTGACCTGGAGCAATGCAGTATAAATCACCCTGATGCGATCCCTGCGCTACGACAGCGCTGACATTGTCAGCAAAGCACTGGGAGTGGAAAACCAGCCGGGGCCCTTGCCGGGATGTGCTCTTGGCGTGGGAAGCAATGAGGTTGGGAAAAAAAGTTCGCTGCTAAGCCCAGGGCCAGCCCTAGGTGGCCTCCTAAGTTAAGAGGCAACGCGGCGAGCCGGAGAGAGAAAATAACTGCTCGCTGGGGAAGAAAAAGGAGCCGGAGCCACAAGGGTATTTCAGGTCCAAATCCTCAGTGGATTTTGGCCCAAGTGCCCACTCATGGGTTTAGCCACAGGCCATGCAACCGGCGCAAACCTCTTGTGTCCCAGGCACTGCTCGGGCAGGTCAGAAGAGCAGCTACGGTGAGTTTGCAGCCCTCACCTGCTGCTTTCTGCGGAGGGGAGCTGAGGCTGGTGGTGGGGCTGCCAGGGGTGTGGGCGGACACCCCACCCTGGCCAGATGTGCTGTGTAAATAGTCTGTGAGCACCACAGGCTGGGGGTGTGGGTGTGATTTTAAAGGGTACATGGTAGCACAGGCTGGAAAACAGGCCAGGCTGCCCCTTTCAGGCATTGAACCCAGCTGCACAGCTGCGCTGCTGAGAGCAGAACTGCCACTGTCTGAATTAAAATGTGAAACATCCAAATACTTTTGGACATGGCATAACCTGAAGAGCACTGTCAGATGGACAGGAAGGATCCCCTTTCAAATGCAGTGCAGTCTTGCTCTTAAAATGCTCACTTCTGGACAGCAAACTTTAATCACTGTTTTTAAAAAACTGTCTGAGCCTCCTCAGCGAATGGCACAAAGTAACGTAATTTGGATTTTTGTCTTTTCCCCTTAATTTACAGCAAAGCCTGACTGGCACAAGTCCCACTGCTCCAGCTGGGTGAGGGGTGGGGCCATTTCCAGAGGCCCGTGTGAAAAGCAGAGCTGCAGAAGGGGCCATCCACGTGTTCCTGGAAACTCAGAATGAGTTTCCCCTTCCCACTCATCCCAGAACACGTGGTGTCCTTGGTACCTCCCCATTCCCACGCAGGCCATGAGGATCTGAAGGTGTGGTGTGGCTATGAGGGGAGGGCACATCCCCACAGCTCACTTCAGTTCTACCATCTCTGAGCCCTGCTTCCAGCAACGCAGCGTATTTGGCTTTGCTGGGAGCTGATAAAATGCGATGCCTGCCCTGAATGCAAACCCAGTACTAGGACAAGATGTTATTTCTCATCCTACTTCGGAAAAGCAAAATGCATGCAACAGAATGGAAACTTGGAAGGTTCAAACTGTGCAACAAGAGTATCCAGGCAAAAGTTCTGCTGGATGCTGTGTTTCTCACTGGTTACTGTCTGTGCTCATGTGGCTTCACAAAGCTTTGGAATGGTTATCAAGATACACCAGGTGCAAGCTGTTCTCTGGGGGGAGAGGAAGGCTTCCTTCAGGACCATGCTATCTGAGGAGGGGGCAGTCTGCCAGAGGCATTGCCAGTCAGAACCTCAGCACAGCTCTCTTCTGTTTCCAGCTCTGCTTACCTCCTGAAAGGGAGGTTTTCTCTCTCTTTTATCCTACTGCAGCCAGCAGAGTTTGGTGATGTAGAAACTGTGGTGCCAGACATGTGTGGTGTTGCAGTAGCTTGCTACAGAACCAATGAGATCCATGCATTTTAACAGACAGCGGTTGAGACACTAGCTGGTCTAGTACAGCCCGTGAGATGATGTGGAGTAGTGAGTCTGATGCTCTAATTGCAATTAAAGTGCACAGCATTCTGACTGATTTTATCATCAAACCACTCTGTCTTTACGTTTCCCTGGCTGTGCCCAGAGTTTGAGGGCGATGACATAGTGACAGCTTCACAACACCCATTTCCTATCTTTTATCACAAACAAATGCAGAGTGTGTGTAAATCTGATCTGTGCTGGCGACTTCCTTGCAAACAACTTTTGCTGGTGGAGCCCACTGGCAGTGAGGACTCATAATCAGTCAGATTTTGTTTATCTGATACCTACTGTGGGAAGACATCAGTAGGTTGTGCCCTGGGACACCACAGCCTGCATGTGCCTCCAGGGAACACTACAGATAGTGCTGAAACCATTCGTGCTGTGTCTTTCTGGCATGCCTCCAGTTGGTGATTAGCTGCTATGACAGGCCCTACAAAGGAGCTGGTGATCTAGCTTTCAAAAGTTCGTTTGACAGGGTAGAAAACCTTGACAGAACACAAAGTTCTCAGTTTTGTGGCCAGCTTGATGAATTCTGTCTGGATAGGACTGAGGAAAAAAATCTGAATTCCCCAGCAAATCCCAGCCACCATGTCCCAGCGGTCCCATGAGTTCTGCCCTCTTCAGGAAGTAATGCTGAACCTAGTCAAGAGGAACTGCAAAGTGGAGGGGAACTGAGAGCAGGGAGATGCTGAAGAGCTTCAGTTTGGCCAGGCTCAGCTTATGTGGCAGATAAGATTTCGGTGTGGGCAGAGGAAAGCAGACCTGGCATAAAGAGTGAGCTGTGAACTGTCTGCAAGGAGACAGGCAAATGAAATTCTGCTTTTCTCCTGACAGAAGAGAACAAACAGCAGAAAAGGAGACCCACAGGCCATGCAAGAGAGGTGAGGGGATGAGGGGAACCCACCAAAGGCAACCTGATAAAGCAATGATAGTCAAGAGGGAACCCAAGAGTGGGTGGAACAGGAGAAAGCCAGAGAAGATTAGAGAGCAGCAAGAGGGTGGCAGTGTCTGTGGAGCCTTATGGTCCAAGAGACATATGGCTGGCATATCATTTGGGGTGGAAAGCCTTTTTGTTTGAAAAATTTTATCTTAAAAAGAAAATAATTAAATTAAAAAAAAAAAAAGCTCCTCTAATTTTGAGCCACTCCTTGCAACATAGACATCCTCAAATGATTGCCAAGGAATGCTTTCATATTCTTACCTCGTTAGCTCTGGCACGCGGAGAGGCAAGAAGGAACTCCTCTGCATCTGGCTACCGTGGAACCGGTTTTGGATGTGCAAGGGGTAACTCTTTTCCTGAAATCTTAGCAATTCCTTCTTCCTGAGAGAAGCTGGAGTTTCTGCCCTCTGCTCCTTTCCATGTGGGGGATAGGAACTGAAAAGGAACTAAGCATTCCTGGGGTAAAATGGTAAGTTTACAGGGAGACCAGGCTGCTGGCCATGCTTCAGTCAAAACGTCATGGCACTCCTCAGAAAGTGGAAGGTCAGATCCTCTGCTGCCTCACAGGGCTCAGATACACATGATCTCCACACAGCATACCTAAACCACCTAATTAATGTATTTTCTAGGGGGACCCTGGAAAGGGGGGAAATCCTTCATCCTCCTTATTGGACTTTGCTACCACTGAGAAGACATTTTTAAACCTTTGTATAAATCTGCAATGTGTTGACATCTTCATTACTGTGCACCGTTCTTCCTGTCTAATCTCAAAAATAATAAAACAGAGAAAGAGATGGCCAAGGCCAAAGGGCATTTTCAGAAAGATTGGTCTTTTGTAACAAGAGAGACAAAGAAAGTTAGAATTTGTTCTCTTGGAAAACAGGCATCTGGGGAGGGATGGGGGTGTAACATGAAAGGGGTACATCAAATCACACCAAATAAATTGTGGAACTGATGAAGGTGTTATGGAGGCCAAGATATGGAACAGGTGATTAGCCAAATTAATGGAAAATATGTACCTACAGTAGCTAGCTAGTGTCATCATCATCACTGTCATTACTTTTGTTATTATCTGCTTTAATATTCAGCATTCTGGTTGGTGTGGTCTGAATGCCATCTCTGTCCAAGGAAATCCCCAAGCAACAAGCTTCTGGCATGTGAGAAGTATGTCAGGGAAGGATCATTTTGTACCAGCTGTTTCTCATGTTCTTTCCCTAAGCACTCACATCTGCCAAGGAGAAAACATTAGCCTTCTGGCCTGAGTTATGTTCTTACACAATTCAGTGTTAACTGAGAAGAGGCAGAGGAGAAAGGATGGGCTGCAGCCTAGCAGGCAGGCATTCAGATGAAAGTCCTGGCTTTTGGGAGCTGGATCAGTGTTCAAGCAGTCACTAGCAGAGTACAAAATAAAAGAATATGGACCACTCAGACCTCTGCCTTAGCAGGTACATTCCAAATTACCGGGCCTAGACATGTCCTCCTCTGGTGGGAGCCGTGACCATGCCTATGACTCCTCCTGTGGGGTGGTTGTTAGTGATGTGAACATTCTGTGGCTGAATTAAAGTCTTCAGCTTTCTGGGAGAGCCCTCCAAACACATTTGTATTGCATGAAAAACAACTAGACTGGCTGCAGCCATGTTGCTGTGTTCCTTGACAGAAGGGTGAAGTTCACACAGCCCTCACAGCAGAAGAGGTAGGTGCTTTGTCTCCTGAGAGGACACAGGGCTACCTCTAACAACCAATGCTAAGCAAGATGGAAGGAAAAACCTCAGTGTTTCCTATTGACTTTGCCAAACAGCAGCATTTCTAACTGATTTGCTTCATGCTCCTGCTCTACATGAACCCAGTCATCATCTCCCTAACTATGCAAGTAATGCATTAACCTATAGTTGTTTTTTTCTCATGCCCCAACTACCTTCCCAATCAGGTCTTACAATCTCAGCAAGGAGAACAGCCCACATCTAGGGAAACATTGTTCTAACAGTCTGTTAACATTAACTAGCCCCTTTGATGGAAGTAGGGGTTCCTTTGAACTACAGACACACATAGCACTATCCATGAGGTAGAAAAAAGAGTTTGGTGTTCATAGAGAGTCCTAGGAAAGCAAACAGTTCTGGCTGGCCATATATGTGCAGAAAACCTATGGTTAGCTTATTCCCCACACAGACCCAGCCCAAGCTGGCCAGCACTCTGTCAGCATGGCCCAAGAGTTACACAGGCAGGCAGGATGCAGCCGTGCTGCTCAGATGGAAGAGTTTTCCTGTATGGACACGAGCTGTGTTGGTTTCACAGTGAGTCAGCCCCCTTGGACTGTTTCATTTGCTAGTACAGATGTAGCATATGTACCTCCCACCAACTTCCACTGCTGAGAACAGGCTGTATCTATAAATACTCTTTTGAGTATCTCCAATGATGGAGACTCCACAATCTGCCCAGGCAATTTGAGATAGTGTTTGACCATCCTCATAGTAAAAATGTTTTCTTATTTCAGCAGGCACCACTGAGAAGAGGGTCTGCCTTCTTCATACCCTCCCATCAGGTATTTATATACGCTGAAAGATGCCCCTGAGCTTTCTCTTCTCCAGTCTGAACAGTCTGATCTCTCTCCTCCTCATATGACAGTTGTTCCTGTCTCTTAATCATCTCTCTGACGCTTCGTGGAACTCCTCCAGTTGAAGTTCACACTTTTATTGTACAGAGAGCCCAGAACTTGACACAGCACTCTAGGTGTGGCCTCACCAGTGCCGAGCAGAGGGGAAAGTCACCATCCTCGACCTGATGTCAATGCTTTGCCTAATGCAGCCAGGATACCATTAGCCTTCTTTGCCTTAAGGGAGAATTGCTGGCTCATGGTCAGCTTGTCCATCAGGACACCCAGGAACTTCTGCAAAGCTGCTTTCCAGCTGCCTGTCCCCCAGCCTGTACTGGGCCATGGAGTTACTCCTCCCCAGGTGCAGGACTTTGTATTATTTATTTACCGAGCTTCATGAAAATCTTCTTTGTTCATTTCTCTAGCCTGACCAGGTCCCTCTGAATGGCAGCCCATCCATGTGGTGCATCACCCACTTCTCTGAGTTTTATATCATATGGAAACTTGCTGAGGGAGCACTCTGTCCCATCATCCAAGTTATGAATGAAGGCATTAAGTAATATTTGCCTTGGTACCAACGTCTGGGTACACCACTAGTGACTGGCCTCCAAATAGACTTTGTGCCATAAATTGCAACCCTTTGAACCTGGCAATTCAACCAGTTTCCAGACCAGCTCACTGTCCACTTACCGTACTTGACTATGCAGATGTTATAGAAGACACTCTGAAAGCGTGGCTAATGTTGAGATTAAAAACATCCCCTCATCCACCAAGCCATCTCATCATAGAAGACTCTCAAGTTGGCTAAGCACAATTTCCCCTTCATAAATCTATGCTGACTACTCCACTTTGATCACGTGAGGTTTCTTCCAGTTATGTGAAGCAGACCCCATCTACTACTTCTTCCCAGTACAGTGATCTTTGCAACATAACCGATGCTGGTCTGTCCACTGGTGCAAAACAAATGCTCATTCAGCTTTGTAAGCGTTTTATAATCTAATCCAATGCTCAATGACTGAGTTGTGGCAGAGACACACACGAACACAGAGAGAAAAAGAGCAGAGGATGTTTTGGTGCAGAAGGTGATGTTGCTTTTTTGGATTGGGCAGTCAGAACACTGCTGTGTGTGACAGAGCACTGTAGGTCTGCTTTGAATATCTCAGAATAAAATGTTTTAAGGCAAAGCAGAAAGGGATCTTCTCCAAGCAGAAATTTTCTTGCAGCCTGAATACTGCACCAGGAAGTTTCTGCATGATAAAAGGAGTGTGTTCTGATGTTCAGAAGGTGGGTGCTGTGGGTGTTCCTTGTCTCCCTGCTCCTCTGTTTCTGGGAGTACCCAGGACACATGCAGAAACCTGGCACCTTTGGGAAGCTGCAGGTTTGCAAGCAGTTCATATCTTTTACCTCTGGGACCAACCTGCAGCCAGTGGTAAAGCCGCAGCTGGTAGCAGATCTTCCTTCCTCTGCAGGCCTGAGATGGAAAGAGTGGGGAGAAGAGAGAGAGATGGGGAAGCACAGAGGGGAGCGGAACGGACGGAAGACAAAGGAGTTTTAATGGGAGTTCTTACACTGCCTCGAATTTGTACTCATGAATGTTTTGCAGGGCCTTTACCTGTGTCAGATAGCAGGTATTCACATCAACAATTTGGCTTTAGCTGTTTCAGAACAGAGCATATCTCCTGATTTGTCCACCTTGTGACGATTTGCCACCTTGATGACGCCCTCATATCCTTCCTCCTAAATCCTCCCACTGCTACTTGCTTTCAGCTTCCAACTTGGTGCCTTGGCCTTCGATCATTTTCAGTGCTTAGAGAAACTTTCCTGGTCTTTTAAGCACAACTTCTACCAGGCATATGGCATTTGTCTGAAAAAGATAGCACCTGAAAAGAGAGACCCGTTACCTGTGAAGACTGTGGAGAGCGATGCCAACCATTGCCTGATGGCAAAACATGTCCAGAGCATTTTATATCGAAGAGGCAAGCAGCCAAATGTTTGTTTCTCTCACCTGTGTTGCTAGAGATGGGGACTTCCAGCACTGAGGTTACTTCAGTGTTACACCGACAGTAAGTGACAGCAGAAAGTCATCCTGCAGGAAGGTTTTACAACTGGAATGGATAAACAGCTTATCTTTTGTCGTCCTTATCTGCTCCTTATTCACTGGTAATGTTATATAGCCTACACTGCAGTCAGGGTTTGTTTAAACATATGAAAGTGATATCCTTAGAGTCCTTTGCAAATACACTGAATTTATTTTTTGGGGAAAAAAATATTTGTTTAACATTTTTATAAGAGGAAGGCAGAGCAGGAGTGGAGCATGCTTGCCAGCTCCCCAGTCCTTTCCACTACAGCAGACAGTAGCATCAAAAGGGTAGAGACAGAAAGATGTTTCTGAGGAGCATTTTCCCCTTTTTGAAAGTTGCATTTGAATTGTGCATTTTATAGAAATGGGGAAAGTAACGTGGAAGACACAAAAAGCTTATTTTTGGTAAAAGCTTCATTCTTTACACAATCCAGAAGGCATGGTAGGTGACTTTGCTGCTTTTAGACTCTGTACTTAATAGTCAGTTTTGCAGGAGATGTAAGAGAATGGTATATCATTTCAAATTAGGGCAACAGAAGATGGTGGTTATTGCCCCGCTGACACATGTACTCCCATACATCTTTCTGGCAAGGTAAAATAGCCTGCAGAGGATCCACATTTTAAACCCTTTTCTCTCTGCCAGAGGACACAAAAGCAAAATTAGGTCACAAGTTTTAACTTATTCTCATCCTTTAGCAGTTAAGATTAGCTAACAGTTCAATATTTTAAGGTGAAAACTATTCATTTGTTCTGTTTTCTTAGCAAAACCAGAATAATCTCTTAGGCAATGTAGATTTCACGTGGACTCTGGAAGAATGAGTAAGAAATCAAGCAAATGAGCACACAGACATTAGTACTCATTCTCTTCCAGTAAAGCCCTCCACGACGCATGGAGATACCTTTGTAGCTATCATTGTGCATTTGACTCTGGCTGCCTGGCAAGGAACATTGTGCAAGCACATCCTTGGTCGCATTGTTAAAAATCACAAGATCAGCTTAGGAATATTTCAATGTTAATAATACCTGGTGCTTATCCAACAGGCTTACTCAGTGACCTTGGAGCAAATGCCGAGCTCGCAGCTGAGCTAGGAAAGGGGGACACACAGCTTTTGGGAGAAGTGCAAGCGCACTCTGGCCATGTAGTGGAGGGGCCTGGCTGTTTGCCAAGGTTGAGGAACAGTTTGCTGACAAAGATGGGAAGTGCTGATGCCATTTTCTCCCAGCAAAGCATTAAAACTGTTTCTCCCTGCTACAGATGACACCATTTTCAAAAGAAAACAAAGGGTATTTGTTCTTATGGGTTAAAACCCATGCAGTTTACTTTATATATAGCAGGAATAAATCTAATTATTTTTTCTTCTTTTCATGGTTTTATTTGGGTTTATGGCCATTCATGTTCAATTGTTTTCCCTTGTGTTTCCAAAGGTTTGGGTTTTATTTTTTTTAAAGCAGTTGTTCCTTTCTAACTGGATGGCAGCAAAACTAAATCAGCTTCCACGTGTTTAGAAACAAAGGAACAATGAAACATTCAGCCAAGCTTGCCTCAACAGATTTATTTTTTTAAAAACATTTCCAGGGCAATTTGCAACAGGAAAACTGAGGGCGAGCTCAGAGGATTTGGGAGGAGGAGCTCAGCATAGCAACTGTGACTCGCCTTGGAGATTAGGGGGGCTGATCCTCCCTTCACTCAAACTCCTGGAAGTCGTGCAACTGCCCAAGCCAAGCTGGAAGAAGAATTTGATCTGTTTTCTTGCAAGGATGTGCTGAGGGTAAATTACTGTGATTAATGAGGTGATGTGTGTCTACTGAAGTGCTGTAACTGGGCCCGTGAAGGCCAGCTCCAGGTTTCTCAGTAGTGTAAGCAAAATCTGAGTGAGCAGCCACTCTCTTTACGGTCCTGCAAAGAGGCGGAAGAGCAAGGTGTGAGGATTTTGGGAGTGAGCGCAGCCAAGGCAGGCAGCTCAGGGCTCCCCTGGCTTGCTCCCGCAGGCAGCCGCCCGCCCGGCCTGGTCGGAGCATTGGCGAGTCCTGCCTTGTCTTCTCAGCCTGCGGCAGCTGTGAAAGAAGACTTGTTATTTAAATCCCTGCAGCTAACAGGTTTTACATGATCATCCCACGGGCTGACAGCAAACAGTCAGGTAATGGAGGCCAGCGGTCACCCGGGAAACTGTCAAGGCATTCATGTCCAATGGCCTGCACATGCACTTCCTTAAATACTAGGTGGCAGTTATATGCAGGGGTCTCTTCTGACTTGAAACACACGGCTCCTTAAAAGGCTGGGGACATATGTTGGACCTTGCGAGCAATTTCTAGTTGTGTGGTCTGAAACCATTGCAAAATTATTAACCACCTTGCTGCTCTAAGACACAAAATGATAGAGGCAGAGGGAGGAGGACATCTCCTACACCCCGTCGGTCAGGAGCTGCAATCCCAACATGGCAAGATCATGTCTCCCTAGCAGCTCAGGCCAGAACATGTAGAAAGATATCGAATTTGGTTCAAACTGTTGAAGGTAATTATTTCAGCAGGTATAACGCAATCAAGTGGGCTGGAAAAGATCCGAGGTGCTTATTAGCATGCTACAAAAAAGTCACCAGTGATCAGTAATAACGAGGGTTATTTGATTAGCTGCTGCTGGGCTCTGGGTGGAGGGCACTGCATTTCCTGCCATGCTCAGCATGTCTCTCACTGTTTGCCCTTTGCACTGTGACCAGCCGGAGAGCTGAGCAGGAGCAGTGACAATCCCTGGCATCTTTTGCTTCTGGTCTTTTGCCTTTTTTTGGGAAGAGGAGGATTCAGGTGCTTGGTGAAGCTGGGGAGACAGTTTGCCTTCAGCTGTCTGGATTGCTGTTGCCAGTAAATGTTTCCAAGAAAGCTAAGCCTACAGCTGCTACTGCTGTTTTAAAACAGGGTATTTATGGTTCTGGGTTTTGCCAGTGTACTTCAAAAAGAGAAAGTTAAAATAGATTTGATATGAATGGTTGTATTCTTTACAGTTTTGCAGCTTAGTTAGCCTGTTCAAAATGTCATCTTCTTTGCCAGGCACTATTTCCTTGTTACCATCTCTTCAGACCTTATCTGTTTTCTTTCTGCTTCCCTCCTATGTCCTTCAGATAACTTCCCTTTGTTTTCTTTCCAGTGTTCTGCATCATTTCCACCAGCTTTCAGTTTTACTTTCTGAGCTTCCTTTTCTATTCTTTTTTTTTCAGCTAGCTAAAATGAACAGCCAGCACCATAAATTTGAGTGGTACAATATAATGTAAAAGGCAGGGAGGCACAGGAAGGAAGTACATATTTTTAGAAGAAAAAGAGGATGTTCTGAAAGTACCTGCAGAGACAGGCTAGCAATGTTAGTGATGGTGCTGAAAAAATTGTGTATGCAATGGATGAATGCTTTTATGATCTGGATTTATCTGAGGGATGAGTCCTGGCCTGATGGAGGAAATTTGGTCCTGACCACAGGGATCAGTCTGTTCTTAACTTAAGATGACAACATGACCACCCAAATTTAGTGTGAAGAAAGAGACTTCTGTGTTCCTCTGGTGAGCACGGTGCAAACACCACTGTGCTGGGCTGTAAGGTTGCACTCAACAGCCGTGGTTAGAAAAGTACAGACTGACAACTTGGAGGAGACATTAGTCAGTGGGACGGCCATTGGGGGCAGAAAGGTTCATGTTACTAACACAAAATTGCCCTTCAAATAGGTGAGACCAACAGATTAGATACTAGGCAAGGATGGAGGCATTTTGGGTCACAGACTTCTGGTTAGCTCCTGTCCATTCAGCCTCAGCTCCGTAGCCTCCCCAAGAGGTAAGAGCGAGTCTTATGTTGATGTTGTGCCAGGGTACATCCTCAGGTGTGGCATCAAGACAGCCCTGTCTAGAATTGGCTGCTAGAATTTAAATAATTAAATTTAATTTTCCATAAAGATCTGGACTGTTTAAGCACAAGAGGAGACCTATAGCTCTCCACCCAACTAAAGCTCCTCCTAATCACACAGAATCACAGAATGTTAGGAGATGGAAGGGATTTCAAAAGATCATCTAGTCCAACCCCCCGCCAGAACAGGATCACCTAGACTAAATGGAACTCATCCAAGTGGGTTTTGAATGTCTCCAGAGAAGGAGACTCCACAACCTCTCTGGGCAGCCTGTTCCAGTGCTCTGTCACCCTCACAGTGAAAAAGTTCCTCCTTATATTCACATGGAACTTCCTCTGCTCCAGCTTGTACCTATTGCCCCTTGTCCTACCTTTGGCCATCACTAAGAAGAGTCTGGCTGCATCCTCCTGACTCTCACCCTTTAAATATTTATAAACATTAATAAGGTCACCCCTCAGTCTCCTCCAAGCTAAAGAAACTCAGCTCCCTCAGCGTCTCAGTGACCCTGCACTGGACTCTTTCAAGGAGTTCTATGTCCTTCTTGAACTGAGGGGCCCAGAACTGGACACAATATTCCAGGTGCAGTCTCACCAGGGCAGAGTTGTGGGGTGAAGGACCTATCTTGACCTCCTAGCCACACCCCTTCTAATACACCCCAGGATGCCATTGCCCTTCTTAGCCATGAGGGCACATTGCTGGCCCATGGCCATCCTGCTGCCCACCAGGACCCCCAGGTCCCTCTCACCTGCGCCGCTCTCCAACAGGCCAGTCCCCAACCTGTACTGGTACCTGGGGTTGTTCTTCCCCAGATGCAAGACCCTACACTTGCTTTTGTTAAGTCTCATGTTAAATCTGTAACGATGCCTACTGCACAAATACTGTCCTCAGCAGAGGGGTGAGCACTGAACAATGCTGATTCATTTCCTTCCTTAAGGTGCGTGATTTGCAGCAGAAGCCTCCTAAGATACTCCTTTCCACTCCTTATTTTCCTTTGCAAAAGCTGTGGTCAGGACCTCACCCTTCCCGTTCATTCTGGGAACACCTGCTCCCTTCCCATGTCCTGCCTCTGCTGTGCACCCCAGAGGGATGTCTGGTACCTGATACCGCTTACCCTGGGGCAGGGCAGGGCACATTTGCACCTCAGCTAAGGCTAAAGCAATGTCAAGAAGGCATGACACAAATAATTGGTCCCTACAGGTCTGATGTAATTTACACCTGGGACATTATCAGCACCTCTCCAGGTGCTCCCTGGAGAGGAGGGGTGGACTTGAACCAAGCCAAGCCCAGCTTGTCCCTGGATTAAACCAAAACCTCTTGGCCTCCTTGGCAAAAAAGACATGCCTTGAAGTACCTCAGGGAGTGTCCCGCAACAGCACATCCTGAGGCAAGAGGCCAAGAGGCAGCGCTGACTAAGACCATGGAAAACAAAACATGAGCTTCCTGGCAAGGGCTGGGCCAAATTCCCGCACTTGGGAGGCCGCGGCCGCCCTGCGAGTGGGCACCGGGATGGGAGCGCTGCGGTTCGGCTGGTGAGCACCGGCTTGTGCAGCCAGGCTGACCCTGCACGCCAGCCATCATACCTGGTACCAGCCATTTCACCCCCCTACTTAATGGTTTTTACAGAATGCAGAAGTGGTGTCCAGTAGATAAAACTGGACTGAATACAGAACTTGGGGGGTTTTTTCCCTTCACGAGAGATGTTTTTTTAGATAAAAATTGCATTTAAAAGTGGAACATGATAAATACAGGGGTTTTAATAGCTTTTACCCCAAGTGATGTAATTAGTCATGATCCAAGAATGGTTTGCCACATGAAATCTGACTTTTAGTTGTTGTCTAAATCAATGCAAGACTCATTCCTTCTGCTGTTAAAATCAATGGCAATTTATGTTTAAGAAGCAACTGGGCTGTGGTTCTGCAAAAATGTAAACCGGATCTTTCCCTGCTCGCTCTTAAAAAAGAAACCCAGCAAACCCAAACCATGTTAAGTTTCCCTCTCTTCTAAATATATCTCTCTGCAGAGGTCTAAAAAAATATTTCCCTCTTTTGACTGAAATGTTTCCTTTATATCAAATTACCCATAGGGCTGGATCTGCGGTGTTTCAGTGACCATACGTGAATTTCCCAGAGTACACAGCTTTCAGGAAGGTGATGGGTTTTCGTCGCTTTGTGACTTTGGGGGGTCCATCCTAAAAAGCCTCAGGGACATTCCTGAGCCCCTGAGAAGCAGAGCCATTGCTCCCACCACTAGTGGACATGCCACAATTTGCAGGGGCCAGTTACGACACTAATTTGCTCTAAGGCTTCACTGACAAATAGAAAGAAATGATTGAATCGAGAGAGGTCTACTCAATCCATGCTATTGTAGAGCTGCTTTATTTCAGTTCCAGCTGTATGAGATCTGACAGCGTGGTTTTCTCTGTCCTTGCAAATTCAGCTAAGAAAGAGGAGCTTATGCAGGGAAATAAAACTTGGCCAGAGGGGGTGAAGAATACAGAAGAATGAAATCATAAAATGTGTTACATCTCTGTTTTAAAGAGATCACAAGCAATTTAAGCAGAGAAAGGAGTCAATATATTTCAAAAGCCTGTTGGAAACGGGAGGTGGAAATGAGAGGTCCAGTCCCAGGTACCTTCTAGAAAAGCAGATGATCAGCAGGAACAATTTGCAGTAATCACGTAGCACCCACACCTGCATCCACGGTGACAACTGATGCTGTAGTTCCATGGTCTCAATCCAGTGCAAGTGCTCACTCAACCAGCAAGAGGTGGTCCTGTCTTCCCCCTGTTCTCAGCAATCATTCCCATCCTTTCCCTCATACCCACACCAATGTTCATGCCACCTGTCAGAGCCTAATGCTCTCTGAACAGCTGCTTTTTGACATCCCTTATGAGCAGGGTTTAAAGTTTTATTACTAAATTACTTATTTGAAGGTATTTGACATTACACAGGACTTTGCTTTAGCAGACTGATACAGCAATACACTGAAATCACAACATGAGCATAATGTGGCAATTGCACTACACAACGGAATCACAATACACAAATCCCATTACCATTCTCTCACCATCAGTAAAAGAAGTAGGTGGGTTGAAGTCAGCTGAAGGCCACTGTCCTCTGCACTGTTAATTTTGCTGCTGCTTTGATTTTTATATTCCATGTTGGGCTGAGACATATATACACTTGCCCCATGCTGGTCTGGCTGGCTCGGGAAGATAATTTCTAAGGTTATTTTAGGGATGCCAATCACACAAGCGGTGGGTACTGCTAACTGATACAGAGGTCTGTCTACCTACAACAAAGGCTGTGGGCCCCTTGGTGTTGAGATAAGTTCAGCTGCTTTTTACAACAGCTTTGGTCACTTCCTACATTCTTTCCTGTGCTTCATGACCACACCATCCTTTCCAAACTCCTCTGAGGCTTTTTGCACTGCAGGGGTTCATTGATTGACCACATAGCCATATGGACCACACCTATTCATCTAATTAAGCATACTAGAAAATGTGACCAGGCACTGGTGCTTAAATAAGAAGAGCAATGCCTCCTGGCCCTCTCCCAGCCAAGTTCCCGGACATGATCCAAAGGTTAGCACTCTCAAACGAGAAGCTAGATGTGAGATTAGGTGTGGGAAGTTGTGCTGTGATCATGAATTAGGGATGCATATTTTATCAAGCTAATGTTATGCACATAACTCATTTGGGGAGCATAAGCTTCCCCTGTTGATAATACAAACGATATAGTGCAGAGTATAATGGTGCAGTAAGAAATGCTGATTAATTTATGTATTAAACACAGGAACTAGTCTATGGTGCTAATATACACAGAGCAAAGTTTAAAGCCTTTCAGTGCCTGTGTGGCCCATCCTGCAACCCCTGGGGACAGTCACCCTTTAAAGCCCAGGTGCTGGGTATACCAGGCCGCCTCGTCAGAGCGATGCTCCAGATGAAATCAGATGACTGCGGCTTTTGAGTAGGCCTGGCAGGGCCTAGGGTTGAGGGAAGGGCAAGGGAAAGGCAAGCACTGTATCCTGAAATAAATAGTGGGATCCAAGCATAACAAAACTATCTGTTGGAAGCAGGATGGGTGGTTAATAATCCTGCCCCAGGTCATGGACCATGGGAGCTCCTCGCTGATGGGGCAGGCCCTCACGGCAGCAGGCACAGCACAAACACGGCTGACGAAGAGACGCGCCACGTCAGCTCGCCGCGGCGTTCAGGCACTCGCAGGGCCAGCACACATTACTGCCTCAGTGTCACAAACCAGCCACCTATTATTAACTGAGACCCACTTTCCTGCTTTCCTTTAAAAAGACTCCTCTCCACTATCAAAAGAGGGAGTTAGGCTCAGTTAGTCTGCAATTCTGAACTTAATGAGCTTCACACTGTTGCCGTTATTAGACAAGCCTTTACCGTGTGGGAGGAAGCCGAAAGCCTGCCAAGAGTTAGGAGACAAATAAGAAACTATGTGAAGAATGGGGATTTCTGATGAGAGCCTCTGATGATAAATCCCCTGCTACTAGGCTCGTGAGAACAGGGCCAGAAGTCTCAGCTCCGAGCTGCCTTTCCTCTGCCGTCAGCGCTCTCACTGCAGGGTTGGAGCAAAAATATGATAGCTACAAAAAGCGACATGATCAATGATCCATACAAGGGATGTAACAAGGCAACTACCTTGTCAAAATGATATGAGGAGAAGCAATTATAGCAAAAAGCAAATACGCCTTGGCAATGCAGGTTTTTTTTTCCTCTCTCATAAAAGTAGGTTGAAGAACCCAAGATACATTGAAGATGACAGTTTATTGAATTTGGCAGCAGTTCAAAGCTAGAACCTCTTGTCCATGCTGTGCAGAGCTCACACCCACTATCTGCAAGAGGTAAGGGACAAGGAGTGCGGAATAGAAGAGTGCACTGATTATTCTTCCCGACTTTCAGAGGATGCTCTATGCAGCCCCTGACACAGAAAACAAATATATTCAGTGAGAAACTGCTGTAATAAAATAATAAAACCCTGACACTTAGGGTTGGCAGGTGGCATAAAGGAATTATTTTTAAAACTACACTCCAAAGGATTTATTTTTAAAACTACACTCCGTTGACCCTCTAAAGTTTCCCTGGTTTGTAATACAAAGACAAGAAGAGGTGTTTACAAAGACCATCCATGCATATTAAGTCCACACAAAACGCTCCACTGAAGTGAAAGGTGAGGAGGGTGTGAGGATGCTGCCTATGCTGGAGTTAAGCTTCAAAGTGGTTTTTCTCAGTGACAACTGTATCCAGAATTTAGCGCATTTCAGCAAGAAGTAGGAGCTCAGACAATTTTTAACTTGTCTAATTATAGCATGTTGGTAGCGATACTATAATTATGAGAACAGAAGCACTCTCATATATATGCCTAGAAGAGCTTCTGGTGCCAAGGAGAGCTGTTAGAGACGATAAGTGTCCCCAGTCTACACTGAGCTAATTTAGTTCTTGTTAAAATATATGGAAGGGCTCAGACACCAAAGTGGTCCCTGCAGCTGAACAAGTCCCTGTGCAGGGGCAGTAGCTAAAAGCTCTCAGTCCCCAGGAAAAGCAAAGCGTGCTAGCTTTGATCGGAAGAGATTTAGGCTGATGCACTTCATTTCTCATTTCCAACGGGATATATAAGAGCACAAGCAATTCTGTGATCGAAGTGATGTGGTAATTCATTTATCAGCAGTAACTTGATGTTTCTGAGTTCCAGCTGGTTTGTCCCGCCAGAGAGAAGCCATCCCAGAGAGGAAAGGGCCTGGAGAAATCCCACAGCAGCTGTTCCCATGTGGAGGCTGGAGGCAGAACTGCAACTGTGCCGAAGTTTTTGGTCCTTACCATATTTTAATGAAATACATGATGCCAAGGGGCCCTTAAGACAGGAACTTTACAAGGCTGATGTGAGCTGAAGACTCAGAAAGTCTGGGATCAGTTAGATAAAGTGAAAGAGACCTTAGGATACTTAATATCCTTATTTTAATAGACTACCTGAAATGCAAGAGAAAGAAACTCCTGTGAGTCTTCACCTGTGCCACATTGCAGGAGACAAAAACACAAGCTATTTGCCTTGCACTAGAGCACAGAGCACAAAAAAGCCACTTCTGGTTTCTGTTTGAAAACACATCATCTGAGGTTGGATAAATGTTGTTACCGCCTTCAATTTAAAAATACTTCAGTGCATAAAATCACGCCAGCTACTAGTCCAACCACACTAACAAGAATGCTGAATTCCTCTAAGTTTGCTTAGATATAAACTTGGTATTTAAAGTTATCAAACCATAACAATGCACCTATTAGACCTCGATACAGCCAAACCAGAAAGGGCGATCAAGTTCAGAAACAGAATCTTTTATCACAAAAATCACTGAATAGATTAACCTTAAATGCACGAGACAACACTGTACCAGGACTTAAGAGGAACCAGCCTCATTTAAAGCAGAGTTAGAAGAAATAAGGACAAACAAAAAAACAGGGACTGTGTCTGGTAATTCTGATATTTTTTTATAAAAGTGGCTACTCACAGGTGTAGATGCACTACCCTTCTACTTAGGGAAGCAATCAGCACAGCCCACAACACCTCATCAGCACACTGCAGCTAACTAAGATGGATATTGATGTGAGATACTAGTACATTGTTTCTGGTGATAGTGCAATCATGCCATCCTCCCACTGCCTTTTAAACAAACCTATAAATACTAGAAGCCCTAATAATTGGTAGTGAGATTCTTCAAGCACCGAAGTGAATATTTGTGTCAAAGGACTAGAAACAAAGATTGCAGCAGGCAAACAAATGGTTTTTAGCAGCTTGGAAATGTTATGAATGCAAAAAGCTATGTGAGCAGGAAGATGGAATTAAAGTCATAGACCAAAGTCTGTAACAGAGGTGCAGGAGAAATGTTAGATATCATCAAAATAGGTAAAAGGCTTAATGAAAAAAACATAAAAGCCAGGACTGTAGCTCAGATGCATTTTCCCAGGGAAAACCAAACTACTTTTCATCTCACAAGAAACAAGCTTGCACTAAAATACTCCCCATGCGAAACCTGACCTAGACCAGTGGCTATATCCCTGACTAGAGGTTATTCCCAATATCTGGGTGTTGCTGATACCTCACAGCTGGAGAACCCAGCCAGGGTGCCCTCACAGTTCGAGGTCAGCAGAAGGGCTGAAAACATCAACAGCAGACACTGGTTCATGTGGCTCACTTTTCAGCTGCACATCTTCAGAGGGCCCTCTGAAGATGGTCAGTGAGGTGAAAACCCTAAAACACCAGTATACTGAATACTTAACTTGGTGTTTTTCTCTAATTGCCTGTAAATTACATTGCCAGCCTTCCTCCTTCCCAGGCTGTACAAATGGAGGTCACAAGAATGCTGCAAAGACATGTCCTGCCTTCGCAGGTGAGAGCTGAAACACCCTTTAGAAGTAGGAAAGAGTATCTGAACACTTTGTATTGGGCAAAAAAGTTACTCTAGCCTTATGATGTGGGTTGAGCGAGCAACAGAGACAGCACATTGGATTTGCAGTGAGCAGATCTCCTGGGGAGGAAGATGGGCAGGGGAGATGCGTGCTGAGGCTTTAGTGCCTTGCAGCCAGGAAGGGAGGCTTCAGGCAGATCTGCACAGACAGCGATCCCGCAGTAAAACAGACTATTAAGATGGCATGCCATAGTTTTAGCTCAGGACAAACATCCAGGTATAATGGCTCTCTCAAAATGCGGAAAAGATCTTATGTGAACACTTAAGACTGAAGGAGGAAAGGAACTATAGCAGAATCTGAGAGCTCTGTGGGGAAACAGCCTCCTCCAAAACATGACTGCAGCTAATGACTTAATAACCATGCTGCCTACTCAGGTAAGAGTTGGTGCCACAAAGTTCAGCAACAAGGCAATTTGAATGTATTCAGTACTCAAAAAATTCCAACAGGGAGTGACAACCGTTCAGATTCATGCACATGTTTTCAGATAAACCAGAGCATTTACAAAAACACTTTCCCTCATTTCTTCTTTTGCATTAAGACAGCGTGATCTACTGTTTGGCTCCAAGCAACAGGATTATCTCACTTTACACTGGCTGTGATTAAGGAGAAAGGGATGGGAGCATGACACATGAAGAGAGATTGCAAATGCTGCCCTTAACTGCTTCTCCAAACCAGAACACCTAATACTTTTAATGGCAATACAGTGTTGAGCTCCTACCAGCTCCATTATACTGAGTAATGTGACAGGTCCAAACCCCAGCCCCACTAGTTTTGAGGTAAAGCAGAAAATCGGTGACAGGTTGCACTGGGCAATGATGGGTTTATGATGATGTTTTGGAAGATCGAAGGTTGTTTTGAAGGATTAGATGTTGTAATCCATACAGTAAGTCAACAAAAAGGCACCATAAAAGGAACAAGCAAGGAGCAGGTATTCAATTACTAATGCAAAAAAATACAGTTTATACTTTATTCACCCGACTGTGATTACCATTAGCTCTTATAAAATCACTCCACAGCAGCAGAAGATGCTTTTCCCCTTGAGAAGCTTGTAATCTTAACTGTAGACATGCCCAAATTGTGAAGGGAATACCCAAAAGCAGGCAGGGAAAGAGTGGGGCTGGACTCCAGGGGCTCTCTGGGGCTGCAGCAGAACCAACAGTACAGAGGAGTACAAGGACGAGATCCAGCCAAGGTCCTTGCATCTGGGTGAGGCCATCCTTACATCCTGCTCCCTCCCTTGCACCCTGCAGTGTCAGCCAGAATCCTGTATGGGCTAAGGCGGGTCGTGCCTTACCAAAGATGGGGTTTGCCCTGCAAAGAGAGGCATGGTTTGAGCACAGGGCTGTAAACAAGATGCTCCCCTTTGCTGCTTCTTCCATAGACACTGACAAAGAGGAGGCTGGCTGAGGAGGACCCATGGGCATGACCCATTTGGCTTAGCTGAGTATCTGTGCCTCTGCGTTAAGTGACCACTTTACCCATGCCCATTTTGAAACTATCTGCTCCTTTATCACTTGTTCATTACAAACACCTTTTAATTCTCCTTGTGTGACCAGTTAGCCACCGCAGCAGCTGCTGCTCACAGCTGTCCAGTGGTGCCATAGGGGCAAACCAGCCAGGATACAGTGGCAAGACTCCCAGGGCTTGTTATTTTCTCTGCTCAGGGCAACCAAAGCTTTAGCAGCCAATTGACAACATCAAATGAAAATGCACATATCCCAAGTAACTAAGCATCATGGACTAGAGCTGGCTTCAATCAAATTTTCTGTCTGAGATGAGGAGCAGGGTGGGGAAAAGCATACTAGCACCAATGGCAGAGAAAACTTCCTAGTTATTTGACCTGAATTCTGTTTGGCAAAAACCAAAGTGTATTTTGTTGTCATGGGACACCATCTGTTCTGCCTCTGGGGTAAACCTGGCTCTTAAAATACACTACAAGTTTGGTGAGCTGGTGCAGGCCTTCGGTCTTAGAAAGTAATCATTTGCCTACAGCACTGCACACTGCAGGGAGATGCAAGAAGAGGAAGAGGAAATGTAGAAAAGTAACCACTGTTAATGAAAACCGTGTGAAATTGGATTAGAAACATAGCTAGGGCCAAAAACCTGCCTCCGCTCTGGTTTGTGATCGTTTTGCCCTTGAGGGCAGAGAGCAAAAAGCACCCTCAAAAGTTAACAAGTTTGTAACATGATCATACCTCAGAACAGAGATTCAGTGTGTTCACCCCAGTTTTGTGTTGGCATCCCAACCTAGCAGCTTCATCCAGCCATTTGTTTCTGATACCTGCCAAGTCTGAAACTGGGAAGAAAACCTTGGTTGGAAGCTTTTTCTATGAACATCACGTACTTAAAAGTTATACAAAGTTGTACGAACAGCATGAAGCATTTGTGGCTTGCACAGCAGAAGAAAACACTGTATTCAGAAGAAAAAGTTGCTGAAATTTCAAGGCTGATTCTTTAGTCCAGCATTTGATTTAAAGAGAACAGTAATCACATCCCACTTATCTTGCTGATAAGGAATATGGTGCTGCCACTGCCAGCCTGGAGGGATGCCAAGGCAAACCCAGGAAGAACTGAAAATTCCTGTTAAGACAACTGATTATTTATTCTAAGCAATATTTTCATTTATTTATGGAAAAACTGGATTCATTTGTATCTAATCAAAACAAGGGCCTATTCATTACAGCGTGTGTATGAATTTGGTAGCTCATCCACCCAAAAGAAGACCATTCAGGCTCATTTCACTCCAGTGCACATTTCCGTGCTTCATCCAAGCTAATTTCAAACACCACGTTGATGGACCTCCTCTTCCATCTCTCCAGTGCAGCCCTCCACTTTCAGTTGTTCCACCTGTTCTCCTCCTACCCATACTCTCCACCATTAACAACTACTTAAGCTCTTCTCTTTGCTTACCACTGATTTAGTGAGGATATCTATATCTGATGAGGCTTCTTGACATCTCTGCTCTTGCTACCTAGGCTGGGCCACTTAGAACTTGCCTTTCTGCCTCTTCCCTCTAGAAAAGCAGGATGACAATAGTCATGAGACACAGGTAAAATGAAGGCATAACTTATTTTAAACCTGTCTAAATCCTTACTAGTGTTTCATTGGCCCTTCTCTGAAGTCCAGCCTCGTTGATCCCACTCTGATAACGAGGTCTCTGAAGCCTAGTCCTGAGCAAATGTATCAGAAACAACTTCATCAGAGCTCAGCAGAGAGGCCAATGGCGACGTCTTCGCTCCTGCCAAACTTGCAGATGCTCTGAGAGGACGGGTACAATGCTGGGACTTGGTACATCTGCCACCCAGAATGACACCAGCAGCGCCCTCCCTTCACTGAATGCCAAATGTTTAGTGCCAAAACATTTGGCGTTGTTTGCTCAGTTCTCCCAAGTGGCTAATTCTGAAATTACATTTCCCACGCCCTCACTTTGCCCTTGGCCTCTGACTGATAACAGCATGAGCACTTCCGAGAGGCCAGGAGAGGGAAGAACCAGCGGCTCAGCAGGCAGGCAGGGAGTCTCACTCCAGAGCCAGCCTGGCAAAGCTTAAGTCCTCCTGTCAGTTTCATCCTTTCCCCCATCCACAGCCGTACCCCCTGCTTCTGGTGCCAGCTACTAGACACCCCAGGCATGCAGAGCAAGACGATCAAGCGCCATGGCAGAGGGAGCAGGAGCAGGCATGCGCCGGCCTCCGGTGGGCTTGGGGCAGACTCCTCTGGCTGCTGGCACTATGCAGGCAGCAGCACATCCCTCACCTGCAAGGGGTAACGCTTGCTTCCCAGCTATCACCTGCCTCTCTGCCTACACTCCCCACACCCGGCTCCATCCTTTTTTGCATGTGAAGTTGAAAACGGTTCTTGTTTTTTCATGTTTAAGCCACCAGGTTGAGTCTTAATTATTTAAGCATCTTCCAGATTTAGAAAGCTGTTTGTGCTGTGCAAGTAGCACTTGGTGCAATCATCTCTCATCAATAAACCAAGGAAACAAATGTGTACACCCGTTGGGAAGCAACTTTATTTAAAGCACATTGAAAAAGTCAAGTTCAGATCTGCATTTTGAAACTCAATGCCGGCGACATTTCAATGAGCTCAGGACATTTTAGCTTAAATGAAAAAAAATGGGGGTTTTGCCTTTTCTATTAATTTATTTACATATCAAGATTGCCTGGCTCCCCTCAAACGGGAAGGGATGTTTTGGAAACAACCACAATGCAAATGTGGGCAAAGAGACATCAGAAGGGAGTTCTTCGCTGGAGAGTTGTGCTGGCTTTAGCTGTGGAGGGGTTTCAAAGCGTTAAAGCACATGGGTGAGGACAGCTGTGAGCATTCACACCTCACCAAGAACTGCTACAGAGCCCCAAACCACACACAAAGAAATCAGGCTTGGGTTTGCTCTTGCAAAGAGAAAGGGAAATGGAAACTTGGGCTTTAAAACAAAAAGAAGAAAGAAGAAGAAGAAGAAGAAAAAACCCAAACCAAAAAGCATCATGGTTAACGCCTTATTATGATAAGAAATAAGATTAAACTAAAAACTGTGGCATAGCCTCTATGTCTACTGTAGAGGGAGATTCCTTTCTTGTCACAGTAGGAGCTTAAGGAAGATAATTACTGATCCCACTGGGCAAACACACCGCGCTGTCGCGCTGCGTGTTAGCAGCCCAGCATCACCTCTGGGGACCTGTTGCACACTGAACTTCACCCAGGTTGGGTGAGGTTGCAACAGACTGCTCCAGCTGAATGACCATGGACCTAGGACCAGCACATTACTACCCAGGAGAAGCTGCTGGCCATTGGGTTATCACAGCTGGCCTCGATGGCTCCACGTGTGTGGCTGCCTTCAACAGCCACAAAGGAAGCTTTCCAAAACTGCTAACTGCTCGATATTTGATCTTGAATAAAAGCCATGCAAATCGCTGCTCGACTCCTCTCCTTTGCAACACAAAGCTGCTCTTAATTTATGTAACATTTTCATTTAATTAGCGAAGAGATGGAACAAACTCGGGGGGGGGGGGAGGGGGGAGAGTGGGGGAAGAGAAGAAATTTAAAGGTCATCTTCCAGCATGAGGGAGTACAGGAGAGAGGGACAGAAACAAACTGCTTTCTCCCTCTTGACCATACTTAACTCCAAGGGACCCTTGCTATTGTCCCATTAGGACCTCATGGACGTAAGGAAGCCCCTGGAGCAGGTAGAGGGGACTTTTCCTCCATGGAGCACCCCAGACATTGGAGAGGAGCCAGTGAGGATGCTTTGAGATTCCTTCCTCGGACATCTGACACTGTGGGGATGGGCTCTGTAAATGCATCTAAATTACACAGCAGACACAGGGGGTTTATTATATGACTAAGTTAAACCCTATGTATTTCCTGCACCCAGAGCTTATATTAAAAATGCTACAAAGTTAAAGAGCCATTACTCAAAATCCAGGAAAAAGATCAACTGTGTTTGCCTGTGACCTTCGTTTAGGCTTGTGGCACATCTCATTAGGATGGTCTTTAATTACAAGATCCCATATTGTTTTTCACCGGGGCCTCCTGCTTCCATCACCTGGGCTGGGAAACCCTCACTTCAGGAGGAGCCGCCCGGGGTTTTGTTTAATCTCCAGGACGGGACACAGGCACTCAACCTGTTGGATGCGGCCCAAGCCCTCGGCCCATGCCAGTGGGCTGATGTGCGGCCATTGGGCAACAGCAAGGGCCAGTGCCCCACCCCGCTCCCGAACCTTCCCCGGCCGCCGGATTGGTCCTCGGCGGGCGTGACGTCATACCGCCCCCTCCTCCGCCTCCCGTTAGCCCCCCGCACCACTCTTACGTCACAGTCAGCCCACGCCGGCCGGGGGGCGGGGCCTCCCTCCCCGTGCCCGCCCCGGCCCCGCCCTCCCGGCGCCGCAGCGTGACAGAGCCGACCGGTGTCCTCCCGCCCGCCCGTCGCCCCCAGCACCGCCGCCAGGTAGGGTCTTGTTTCCCGGGCGGGAGGAAGGGCAGCGCCGGGACTTCCCGCTCGGCGGCGGGATGCGGCGCGGCCGCCCGGGCCTGGAGGAGAAGGAGGAGGAGGAGGAGGAGGGAGAAGAACGGGGGCGCGTAGCGGTACTGGATGGGGGTCGCGGGGGGCGCCGCTCCGTGGGGCGCGCAACAAGTGCGGCGGCGGCGGGGCGTTCAGGCAGGCTCGGAGAGCGGCGGGGCCGTGGCCGGCAGCGGCGGGCGGGCGGGCGGACGGGCTGGCGGGGGGAGGGAGGGGACGGGGCGGCGGCGGAAGGGCCGGGGTTTTCGCCGAGAGCGTCTTTCACCAGTGCAGTAGTTAGTCAAGAGCATGATGCAATCTCGTATTGCCATGGCTACTGCATCCCCGGGTCGGCGGCGGTGGCTCCTTCCGCCCTGGCGGGGCACAGAGTCGGGAGGAATAACACGGGCAGGAAGGGGGCCACCCCCCTTCCCTCCCCCGCTGCGTTTAGCGGCGGGGAAGCGGCTCTCGGTCCTACGCTGCGTCCCTGGGGAGCTCTGGGATGGCTGAGCGCTGCTACGGGTCCAAACCAAACACCCTGACCCGTTTTTTTTTATCCCCACGCCCTCCCACCCCCCTGGCGTGCGGGTACATGGTGGGTGTGCGTGTGCATGGGACCAGCTCGCTGCGCGCCCGCGGAGCCGCTGGGTGCGGGCAGCCTCACAGCGAGGGGACGGGGTCCGTGGGAGGTCTTGGGCTCGCAAGAGAAGACTTCTTCTCCTTCCCCGAGTCCATCATCTTGCTCGTCGCCCTTGGCCGCGTTGCTGAGTTAGACATGGAGCCGGCGGTGCGGGAATTCCCGGGTCTGTGTGTGGGACGCGCTGAGCCAACGCCGCGGAGATGTGCGGTGCTTCTAAATCGTGCCTGCCCGTCCCAAAGTCTCGCTGTTTAGGGAGCACAGGCGTTAAGAAGTAAGTAGAAAAGGAAGGGTGTGCGATAGAAATGTGTCAGTATGTCATATGTGTACTTTTTAAGACTTTCTTAAAAAACTTCATGACTTCGCTTTCATTTCTCCCACCGCCTGGAAGCCCTGGGGCATCGGCAGCGTTAGAAGCTGGCAGCGCCTGGGGTTATGCGAAGCAGGGTCTTGGGCAGTTTGTTTTCTCCTTCCCTGCCTGCGCTGGCTGCTTTCCTGCCCTCTTTTCTGCCCTCTTCCCCCGCCTCTGCTTCCCAGGGATGCAGCAGCTGAGGATCCGACTGCGCAGAGCTTTCCGGCACCGATCCACGCTCTGAATCTGCAGACAAAAGGCCAGTTTTGCAGACCTGGGCAGGAATAGTAACACCTTGGCTTGCTCAGCAAGAAGGGCTCTTGGCAGATGACAAGAGGCATTTCTCCCTCTGGCAGCTGGGTGCACTGCCTGCTCAGTGTCCCAGCCACAGCTGAACGGCAGTACCCTGTACAGCTGATTTGTATTCTCAGTGTTTCGGGTGATCCCTGGTGCTGTGGGATTCCTGACTGTGGCGAAAAACACAAGCAAAGAGCTCAGCCGGTTGCTATCGATGGGGAGGGAAAACAAGGCAGGGGCACGGCGGCAGTTAGGATGCTTCCGATCAGGAAGTCTCTAAAACCCGCTTTGGTAGATGGAAACACGCCCTGAAGCTGGAACCAGAGGAAGGCTACACAACCCTTCACTGGTGTTTTGGGCCAGGTTGCTTCCAGGGTGAGGTTATCTCTGTGATGGCAGAAGGGAGCATACAAACAGGAGGGGAATCAACTTTTTAAAAGCATAGATAATGGCAGGACAAGGGGGGATGGGCTAAAGCTAAAGGAGGAAGGTTTAGATTAGATGTTAGGGGGAAGTTTTTTACAGAGAGAGTGGTGAGGTGCTGGAACAGGCTGCCCAGAGAGGTGGTGGATGCCCCATCCCAGGAGGTGTTCAAGGCCAGGTTGGATGGGGCCCTGGGCAACCTTGTGTAGATCCAGGCCTGGAGGTTGGTGTCCCTGCCTGTGGCAGGGGGGTTGGAACTCTATGATCCTTGGGGTCCCTTCCAACCCAGACCATTCTGTGATTCTATGGCAGCTCTTCACCAGTACCTGGCAGCTCCGAGGCTGATTGGTGTAAGTTATTGCTGGTGGCTCAAGCAGGGTGGAGAAGTTTGCAGCTGTGAAGTAGGCAAACGGTGTTGATGCATCAGTGTTAAGCCGCTGGCATAGAGAGAGGGGGGTTGTTTATTTTTAATACAATCTACTGAATAACATTGAACAGTTTTGCGATCTAACAGTGACGAATCTCCTCATTCCTTTGGTGCAGTCTCAGGCTGAGATTTTCCTCTGCTGTTAGTAATCTCCATAGCCAGAGATAAATACTGGTGTGGCCTCACCACTGCTAACAGAAGCTGAAGCTGCATCAGGGAGGGTAAGCCTGTGGGCATGCACGATTACCTGATGCGAAAGCTGGAGTATTCATGTGTTTGAGGTGCACTAGGCTTAATCTGTTCCCAGAGTAGCCACGGCATGTACTCTGCCTGGGGGAAGCTGCTCTTGCACGCACAGAGTGAGGGTTTCCCTTGAAAACTTGTGCCTGGAGATGGCTGAGCTCACACGGGTTAGAGAGATCCCTTCCCAGCTTTACATGAACTGAGGAGCAGATGAAAGGGGCCACTGTGCTGAGTTTGCTGAAGTTAAGAGTGCGTTCACCCTCAGAAGACGCTGTTGCCAGCTGACATGGGTCAAGGACACCAAAAAACATGCCAGAATTTTGCTGGGGTTTACGGAATTTCTGAAGAAGATACATATTATATATGTAATGCGTGCTGGAAGCCCCGAGGGACTTCTTTGTGTTTCTTATCTGCAGGTAGCTAATATCTTAAGTGATCTAACTTAAGTCTCCTGTATTTTAGCATGCAGATGCAAACAGAGAGCATCAGTGAAATAAATATGCCTTGGAGCTTTGTCTTGCAGGCTGGGGTAGAGTTTGGCCTTTGGTATGTTTGCCTTGCTGTGCTTTTTAAAAGGCAATTGCACTTTGTGTGGTTTAATATCTTTTACATACCAGCAGCTGATCAAATGAAGTATCTTTGACTTAAAACTTTTGCATATTTGGTACTTAAATAGAGCATCATTAAAGATACTTGGTTTATGAGCTGTCTGACCAGTCTCTGGGTATACTTACTGCAGTATTTTTAGTACATTGATGTTGTCTTTACATTTCTCAGCAAGAATTCCTTTTGTTGCATTCCTTTCCTGTAGTACAGCCAGAGTCAAAATAAAATATTTTGAATTCTCTTGTCTAATCTCTTTTTTTTCTCTCCAGACCTTCATTTTGTGGTGTTTATAGGAGGAATTAACTTAGAGAATATATGATTAATGGGACAAAAAAAAGTAAATTGGAAACCGTGCCATAAATCCATCCTGCCTCTGGGCAGCACCTTTGATTGGTCCTTCTTTTGCAATTTGCTAGGAGCAGATTTTTGGAAATAATGTTTGAAGATGGTAGAACTGACGGTAGTTTGGGATTTCAGGCTGATCTGGTGCTCAAGTCCAGCAGCCACGGGTGGAATGCCTGGCACTGAGAGCAATCCTGAGCTGCTCCTTGGGAACCATATTCCTTGTAGGTGATGTGCAGTTGATAATTGGTTAAATGCCCTCAGCTACTGAGCTGACCTCATTCCTTTACCTTCCTCTTTTTTCTTTTTTCTTTTTTTTTTTTTTTTGGGGGGGGGTGGGGCGTGTGGCAGCAAACATCAAAACATCAAAAGCTTCTCTTTCTGCTGAGCTCAGGAAAAAAACAACCCACCCATACAGAGCAAGGTGGTGGTGCTTACAAGGTTAAAACCCTCATCTTCTGCCTGTCTTCTGGTGGCCTTAGCAGTCCTTGCCCTGTGGTGGTTGAAGCCAGTTTCCCAATTAACACTGTCTCCACCCCATCTGAGGCGCATCTCAGGGACAGAAAGTGTAATTTCATATGGTCCCACGTTAAAACTGCATTGTGCCTCGTGCCTCTGTGTCCTGTTGTCCCCTCTGTCCCTCTTGGAGCGAGCGCTAAAAGGATGTCACTGATGAGCACTCATCCTGGCTCCTGCCTGCTGCTACCCACCAGGCAGGGCAGGAGCAGGGTGGTGGTGTAGGGCAGCAAGGGTGGGCATTTCAGGTCTCACCTTGCCGCTGTCATGGGGAGATGCCTTAGGTATTGCTCTGCGTGTTGCCAGGGGTTCCTGCAGTGATGATAAGAAGCCAGAGTGCCCATGCCATGCTCAGAGTCATCTCCTGGGATGGGATGGGCTGTGCCAGAGAGGTTTCTTCAGACTGGGAAAGCCTTTTGGAGCAAATGGGCTCTTGGTGATGTGGGTAGGTTTTTTATTGCAGGTGTTCTTCTCTGAACAGAGACAGGGATGCTCTTTCACTCTGAGGAGCAGAGCCACAAATATCCCTACCTATTATTTCTTGGTAGTTTTTTACTCCTATGGGTGGCATGCTGTCTTGAGGTGGGTCACAAGGAAACTCTTGCTTTTCAAAGCTACTAAAACTCCACTTAGTATTGGCAGTTCTGCATATAGGAATATAGGTCATGAAGGCATGTATAGGCGATGGAGCTGTTTGCTATAACCTCCCCTGCGTAACTGAACAGCTTGCTCATTTTGTTCTCTGAACCCTCTTTCATTACTGTCTTTCATTGCTGTGTCTGAAATTAGTTGCATAGGGGTGGGATCTATACTGCTCTTAAAGCTAGGAATGCCTCTGGGGCCGTTGGTCTCGGCTCTTTGTGGTGATTCTTCTACTTTCCTGTTTTTACAATGTACACAACGATGTTCTTCCAGGATGTGACATAAAGCTTTTGAAAGCTGTTTGACCGTGGAATAGACTTAAGGAATTAATGCTTACTGCATGCCAGTCCGAGCACACTGACAATAATCCTAGTAATCTGTAGCTCTTTTGTCATATGCAGTATAGTCACTTTGCTGACTTGTTCTGTGTTTCCTAAATGTGCTAAAAATGCAGCAGACTCCTGCCACCCCAACAGTTTCTGCACCCTAGCATTGGAAATGTTTTTTCCTGTAGTTGAAAGATCAGACACCAGGACAAATGAAAGGGATGATCAGTGAATTACATAAAAGTTAGTCTGTTTGAAATCTTGTTTCCAGTTCAGATTGCTTTGCTGTGGCCTTTCCCCAGCCTGTTTAAATTTGCTATTGCAGCAATACGGCTGAGGGGGCATTGCTTAGGCTGATACCCCCGAGGTTCCTAAATGCTGATTGGTAAAGGTGGTTTATATCTGGGTTAACTGAGGGCACCAGAGCCTGTTCCCAGTGTCCGACAGATCAGCAGTTATCTCTGTTCGATAAAGGTATTGCAAACAGTGACCTGGATTGACTTTTTTGATTGACAAATCAAATAAATGCTGCCTCTAATTTTACTATGGAGATAACTGGCAGAGGTGCTTGTGGACTGCGTATGCAGCGGCTTTCCCTCGATCTGTTCAATGAAATCCGTCATCTCATTTATTGCCTTGGTTTCTCTATTTGTGTTTTGGCATTTAGGACACAGTATCTGACAGGGTAAATAAGAGCACAAGAGCAAACTTGCCCAAAGTATGTGGTGGGTAAATGCTTTCCTGTTGTGTTTGATGTGTCGGAGAGTTATTTCATTTCCTCAATGAAATGGTCGCCTGTCGTATGAAGCACAAAGCTTCGTGCATTTAGGAAGCACGATCAGAGTCTAATGAATTCTCTTACCAGGTGTAGAGATTTTACAGATGCACGCTGCTAAGTGTTATTTTTCCAAGAACAAATGAATTGTGCTACTTATGCTGAACTCTGTGCTGCAAATTAAGAGTTGGTCACAGCGTCCCATTGCACCTGGGTATTTTGCATGTCCTTATTAAAGCATTATTAGCTGTAGATGTTATTCTTCATTAATGATAGCTTTGTTGATGACCAATGGCATGCTGAGCAGGTAGAAATACAAAAGCCTTCCACCAGCTTCTGTTTATTCTAAAGCTGTCTGCATTTAGTTGATCTCCATGTCAGCTTCATACCGAGCTTTTTGCTGCCAAGTGAGATGCTTTGGGCAATAACTAAATGCACTAAGTTACACTAACATTTATGAGAGACAAAACTGGCTTGTGCAAAGCTACGACAAACCTGTAAAAGCCTTTTTTCCCCTGTGTTTTCAAATTCTGCACTGATTCTGGATACCTTCATGACCCTACCCTTCGAGACACTGGGTCAGCTATTTGAACAAAGCGACTGTTCCTCTTCTGTTATCGCTTAGAAGCACTCCTCTCCCTCTGTGACCTTGAGAAGACTGTTTCATTTCTTGCTGGCTGTCTTTGCTGTGACTGGAGGGTAATTGCTTTCTTCCTATGTGCAAGTTCAGGCTGTAAAACTTAGACTTGGTTTCGCAAAGGACATGGTCTTGATTTCAAGTAACGCTCCAGCTTTTAAGGAATGTCTGTGCTGATGGATGTGTCTGTTGGTATCGTGGTTCTTAAGGATGTTACCAGTGTTAGACGAAAACTAACAAGTATTAATTTGCAGAATAATGTGGTTTAGCTTATTAAACTGTATACACCTCAAAGTATCTTATGGTTTTAGGCCGTATGTTTAGCTAATTAATTCATAAGCATGTAACTTTGCATTGCTGCCTGGTCTGTTCTTTTTTTCTTTTCCCCCTCCCTTTACTCTATGCTGTTAGAGACTTGCTGGGAAGCATTTCAGATTAAGGCAGTGTTTCTGCTCTGCCCTTGTTAGCTAAGGAGCTCCTACTAAGTGCTAGTTATGGGGAAATGCCTTCTTCCCTTAGATGCCCTAGGGTTGTGGGTTTGGAGCTGACTGCAGCTCAGTGGAGGAGCTCCTTTGCCTCTGCTGAGTTAAAACCACAGCATCTGTATTTAGGTAGAGGTCTTGAAGCTCTTAGAGATGAGCAAAAGAAATCTGTTTGTACATTTACTACTACTTTATCGATTGTCAGTGTAGGGGTCCGAAATAGGGGTCTAGTTCTTGAGCTGGTCCTGTGTCCTCAGGTTTGGTTTCACTTGCGATGCTGAAAACTTGGGAAACTGTAGACCTTTATACCTTAACCTTTATAAGCTTCCCCTTAGATGTGCTGTTTCTATGCACATAATTTAATCAGAAAGCTTCTGTTAACCTTTTCCTGAAGCATTACCTCCAGGTCCCTGGTGGCTTTTAAAAATGCTGATGTTTCGAATCATCGTTTTGAGAATCACCTCCTAGCCAAACAGTAGGGAGAACCTTTGACTTAAATAACAATAATTAAGCTTTTAACCAGTTAGGAGGATGACATTCTCCAATGTTTAACATCACTCTGCCCTTTAGAAAAAGAAACTTGAGAAACCTATTTGCGTGCTGAAGTTCACATGGCATGCTAGTTAGGGTGAATGAATGTGTTCGGTTCATTCACAGGGCTGCTCACATGCTTTTGAGCTGGACTTCATGTGGTAGCTGCAGGACAATGTTGCTAGAGGCACAGGGTTCTAGATTTGGCCTTGAAGGACTCAGCAATAGTTGTGCTTGCATTTTTAGGTATATGCTTATGTGGATTGCCAGGCAGCAGATACTTATGGTGTGTACCTGGTTCTGGTTTAGTGGTTCATTTCTCTTTGGCAGTACTGGTGTCAAAAGGTCACTCTTAGCTGATTACAGCCCCCATGGACTAGTGCAACCTGACAGCTGTTTGCCCTAAATTATGGTCATGCGTATATCCCTTGAGTCACGTATTTGTCTCTCAGCTCACGCATGTACAGCGGCCTTTTGGTGTGCTATTAAGCTTTATGTTAGTCTTGCGAGCTTGACTTACTGCATGCATGAAGGCTCACTAATGGGGAAAATACCTGTACTTGTGTTGCAGTTCAGAATTTCCTTTTTTTCTTCATAGAAGAAGGGACCCATAATGATCATTGAACCCAACTCCTGGGTCCACGCACGGCCAGCCAGGTCAGAGCACGGGACTGAGTGCATCATCCAGATGAGCTCGGAGCTGTGACCACTGCCCTGGGGAACCTGTTCCAGTGTCCGACCACCCTCTCAGTAAAGAAACTCTTCCTAATATCCACCCTAAACCTCCCCTGTTGCAGGTCCATACCATTCCCTCAGGTTCTATCACTGGTCACTAAAGAAGGGAGATCAGTACCTGCCCCTTCGCTCCCCCTCATCAGGAAACCATAGACCACGATGAGGTTTCCCCTTGGACTCCTCTTCTCCAGGCTGAACAAACCAAGGGACTTCAGCCTCTCCTCATAAGAAGGAGAATAATAATAATAAGGAAAAGATTTTAGTAGGTTTGTTTGTATTTTATTGACTTCTGCACCCTAAAGAAGGTGCAGCCTATGCCACAGTTGTCTTTGCAGCCTCTTGTTTGCTCTGGCAACAGCTGAGGTGGCCATGCTTGCCAGACTCAGCCACAGGCTGGGAAATTTTGGATGATCACTTCTTGCAGAAGGTCAAACTGTAGTGTAAGGGCTAGACAAAAACACAAACACGAGGGAACACCAGTGATATATAGGTTGGCAGACGTGTTGCTTAAAGATGGAGAGAGATGGCACTGAGCAAGTCAGTGAGGAGTACTGTTTGAAAAGCCTGTTCTGTTAAAAACAGGGAAAAAATAAAAATACAGGAAAAATTAAAAATGCAGGTAGTCACAGAGAAGACATGATGTAGATAGTGTAGATCCCTGCCCTGGCAATGCATTAGCTGCTGCTGCTTCTACTTGCTTATGGGTAAAAATTGGCATGAGGCATTTTACGAGCTGCTTGTCATGATAGTTTAGATGGCTGTATCTCTGTCCACAGCCTTTGCAATCTTTATCAGGTTCCAAAGAAATACTGAAACCTCCAGAGGACTTTGAGGTTGTACTCGCGCCTTCTGCTTTTCCTTGGCAAGTTCTGGGAACCTCTGACTTCCCTACTGTTTCTTCTGCCCTTTCAAAACCGTCCTCGTCTGCCTTTGAAGCAAGCAAAGGCAGGGTGCAGGTCTGACCATGCACTGCAGAACAAAAATAACATCCTTTGGTGCTTCTTTATATTGATTTCTTGTTCTAGCATCACTGCTAAGTGCATTAAGGTGCAGGAAGTGACCAGCTAATGTTGTTTTCAAAGGTTTTTCTCTTTTTTTTTTTTTTTAAGTTCATCTAATTGGCTCACTCCTAAATTCAGTACAGAGCTCATTTGGATAAAATATTCAAATGTAAACTCTAGCTGAGCAATTGCAGAGCTGATAAGAATTTCCAGTTGTGCAGAATGAATACTTGGTTTGGTAAAAACCAGTCAGGATCAAATGATGCACTGACACAGGTATTGGTTGCATAGAGCACAGTTCAGTTTTCTAAGCGTTTGTGGGGACTGACTTTGTGTCTTAAAGTGCAAATCCAAGGAGCTGCTAAAATACAGATTTGAGTCTTGAAAGATGCCCTTTTTGAGAATAGGGGGGTACCCCCAGGTTTTAACTATTGTTTACAGGGTATGAAAAGCAGTCTCATCCGAGTGAGTGCTTTACATCCTTTAGTGCTGTGCTGTGGCCAAAGGAGAGATGTCTGTATGGCCTTGGGAGAGGATGGACGTATCTGGGCTGCAGTGCTAACTGTACACATGAAAGAGCTTAGCAATTAAATTAAGAGGTTTTCCAGCCCTCTCCCCTCTTCATTTTTCCATGCTGTTGCTTTTCTCACTTTGTATTTCTCTTGGTATCTATTTTTCACACTTAGCCTTTTAAAAGCTTATTCACCTGCCACCCTGGGAGGTTGTTTTGCAGAACACTGGACCAGGGTTGGGTTTTGGATTGAGCTGATTAAGAAGCCCTGATCAGTTCTTGGTGCCTTCTTAAAGCAGCATCGCTCTGCCAAGACTCTATCAAATTCTCACCTAAGCTGTCCATCATTAACATGAGAACATGTTAATCAGATCTGGTTTTGGGGAGCTTTCATGGGTTTTTTTTGCTTCCTCTGTTCCTCCACCAAGTACCAGTCCCTGTGTGAGGCTGTGAAGTTGAGCATTTAGTTCCCTGGTCCAGAGAAACAGGTCTACTTAAATAGAGTCCCTTTGCTGCTGTTCATTGTAGAGACGACACAGCTGTGTGGAGGACTTGTGTTCCAGGGAGATGAGAACATGACAACTCCAACCACTGGAATTAATTTTTGATATTTGAAAAACTGGTTCAGGAAGGAGTTTTTTGCACAGAAGCATGTTCTGCATTTATCGTGCAGTAAAAAAGCAGCCGTGGTGGTGAGATGCCGAAGGGGGAAACTTTCAGAGCTGCCAACATGAATAAGCAATTTCATTGCCTGAAGCATCATTCTGTATCCTACGCAGCCTGTACAAAGCATACACGAAATAGGTGTGCTCAGAATGTAAAGCTGTGGGCTTGCCTGCTGAGCAACTGGTAATCTATTGCCATCTGTATACTAGATGTGCACGGAGATTTACTACAGAGGCTGAAGAGCTCGTCTTTTGCCCAGAGTTGAAAGAGTTGCTGTACAAGTGTGGCTGATGGAGTGCAATGGAATTCTTTCCTATCTTTCGCTCCCAACAAAATACGAGGGTTTATAAAATAGTGTTAAGTTAGGTTTTCACTTTGCTTCAAGGGAGAAAGTTTTATTTTCCATGTGCAAATCACTTTCTAGCAATGTGTTTTTTCTCACATAATGAATTTCATTTTAAACTCTGGGCATCAAGTGAAAATGTGTTTGGCATTGTCAGAAAATCAAACTTTCCATCGGGATTTCATCTTAGGCTACGGCACCCAAAGTGTGTTTCAAAAATCTAGTGAGGTGGTTGATAATCGTTTCTTATCATATAACATGCTTTAACATGGCTGAGAATTGAAGTTGATACCTCCCCTCTGTCTTCAAGGTCTCAGCTGCAGCCTGGGCAGTGTATATTAAGAGTTTTAGGTTATATTAACAATCTGATTAGCTTTTTGTTTCAGTCTTTCCTGTGTATTTTCATTACCCCTGTTTCTATTGCAATACTTCTTTTGTGTTCAGGCTGAATCAAATGTTCAAGTTGCCTTTTCTTGGAAGAGATCTGTTGTTGGTCTCCATCTGTTGGGTCCCTCAATGGTTAATATTCTCCCCCTTCCCCTTGAGACGTCTCACGTCTGACCTGCCTTGAGACCACCCATGGTCCTGCAGTTTTCAAGAGGGAATCATAACAGCATATCTTAAAATCTGTCTCCTTCCAGTTTTGAACATTTCAGGGTTTGGGTTTTTTTTTGTCATTTGCTTTTTACATTGCAATAATCTGTCAGTTCATCCTGTTACAGAAGTTTCTTCAATATAGCTGCAAGTTAGCTCTGCCTGACATTGACATAACCTGTGTGACCTTTCATTATATCACATTTTCTTTCTGCAATTCTTGCACTTTTCACTAGAAGCATTCCTTTATGGAAAATGGGGTGTGTGCAGTGCAGTTTATTTTGGCCTTTAATAGCATCTTAGAATTCTTCTTTGAAAATTCTGCATTTTTCTTTTTGTTTGTTTCATTTGCCTTTATTTTCTACTATGGTCTTGGCTTCTTCCCAAGTGATAGGTTTGCTCAGCTTTGGTTGGGTAAAGACTTCTTGGTCACCCCCCTGTACCTACCTCATGCTGGTGCTTCTCCTGCAGTAAATCAGGTGGTTGGATGAACCCAGCTAAAAGCCTTAGCTTGCTTGGTTTTTTGGGGCTGCCTCAGTTTTTATCTGCTTCCGTCCAACTGCGCACGGTGTAGGATGGGGAGGGAGTGAAAGCATCCTTTACAGCAGTGTCAGACCTGTTCTTGGTTGCTTCCAGCCACCCCACGCCCCCTGGGTATGGTTTTGTAGCTATAGACCTGGCTGAACGGAGAAGTTAGAGCAAAGGATGAGGTGAAGTGATGGCTGCTAGTCTGGGGGTTAGAAATGGGCATGAACTGGCACCATAACAGGCATGAGCAGGAAAAACGTGTGTGTGTAGATTGCTGTGTATCTTTAGGAATGATAAGTTGCTGAAGATGTTGTTGGAGAGAGGTTTTGCACAAGCGGTGAAGCAGAGGAGGTTTATCTGGTACCCCCTTCTCCAGGGGACTGTGGAGGGCAGGATACCTGCAGAAGAAGCCTCTTGCCTGCTGCTTGGGCAGGAACGGGTTTGTCTCTGTATTCAAAGCAGACACAGAAAATTGCAGTACTGACCCAGCCTTTGCTCTGATACCTTTGAAAGTATAAAGCAAACATAATAATAGCTTATGTACCTCAGTGCTAGAGCTGGCGGTTCAGTCTAGCAGGGTTCTTCATTGAAACAGACTTCAGCAGCAGTGGGGCTTCCACTGCACCAGGAATTTGTTGTCTGTTACTGAAAGAAGAGAGTGGTGAAACTTTGGAGGAAACACTTACTTGCTGGAATTACCTGCCTGGCTTCTGCAGATACCTGATTTTTAATTTTTTTAAAATATATTACAAGCTTGTAGAAAACAGCTTGGCAGTTACCAAATGTGTGGGCAGTGTGTTTTGGGGTGTTTTTTTTCCCTCCAGTCATCTATTTGAAGCTCATAGAAAGAGTCAGTGATAAGATTGCATTACAGTAATTTCCCTTTGGTTGGTTGGTCTTGCCCCCTTAAAACAAAAATACAAGAAACTGCAGTACTTGCCTCCTGGGGCACAGTCTTCTGATGAGGTAGCATTTAGGAAAGTCCTGTCAGCATCAAACAAAGGAGATATGCAGGTAGAAGTGCTTTCTTTTCTATTTACTCTAGGAGTCAGTCATTGTTTTCAGGGGCCCTTGTTACAGTGATGATTTGGTACCCTGAAACCTGCTGATTCTCGGCAGTGGTTGGTTTGGCACAGGTCTGGTGTAGGTAAGGATACTCAGCTCCTCCAGACCCACCAGGTTTTTCAGTCCTGAGCTGAAAGATCTGTACCAGCCATGCCAACAGCTGGCTGTGTGGTTTTGGTAACACTTTGTTTACAGATGTCCTAAGTGTTGTACAAGAAGGGAAAATAGGGGGATGATCCAACTGATGCCATCTGTATGAAATCTCCTGTCTCCTCTTCAACCCCTTTATTAGGTCATGTTGTCTTCACTCTGAGTACTCCTTGTCAGTTCTGGGAAGGAAGAAAACAAGGTCAAAATCTTGCCTCACATAGCATAAACTCCAGTAACCTTTGGAAGGGAGATCAGCTCTTCAAAGGTGGTTGCTCTTCTCAATGAGGAGCATATTATTTTTGTACTGTTTGGAAGGCAGAAGGTTTAACAGAGCAGCAGGGTTTTGTCCTGAGCAGCACAATGCTGTGGTGTAACAGTTGTACCTGGAGTAATTGTTATTTTTTCCCCCCTAATCTTTCTCTTAATTCTCAAAACAATAGGAAAAGGGACATTTTTGGTACCACCTTCTATTTAAAGCTATCTGTCATTTGTACTTGCATCAGTTCTTGTGCTAGCGCTGTCCACTGCGTGTAGCTGTACTGTCTGGCATGATGTTCAGTATCTTAAAGCGAAGGCACGGAGTGTTGGTGCGGCTGCAGCCCTGCAGGCTGTACACACAGGCCTACAGCAGGAAAATGGAAAAGTTTTAGGACTGGTTCTTCGTAGGGTACCTGGCCGTGTGAAGAAACAGCAGCGTGGCAAGCTGTGGTGTGCAGTTACAGGGTCAGCATGTGTCTTTCTTTCCTTTAGGCAAAGGCATAGAAATAGAAATTCCCTTCTATTGGGGAGTGTGACTGACTCAGTGTATCACATGGATGGGTTTGTGTGTGTGTTACAGCCTGACAGGGCATTTCACGTCTCCCATAGCATTCCAGGTACCGCCCCATGCTCATAGGAAATGAAAGGACACAAATAAACACTTAACATACTGGCACTTGCCGAAGGGTGGCTTGTGTGTGTGCTTTTTCCAGTGTGATCTGGTTCCCAAACTCCAGTGATCCTCCAAAAGGTTTCATTTATCCCTCTGAACACGGGGGGCTGTAGCTACACATCTTTGCAGGACGTCTCAGCCTGGGGTTTGTGTGCTGTTATCCCTGTTAGGTTTGCATGGTGTACCAGTGCCTTCACCCTCAGATTTCGCAGTCTTCCTCTAGTTTCTCAGCTTTTTGTTGGATGACTGTCAGCATGTGAACCACAGATAAGCATTTTGTAGCTAAACCTTGTCTACTGGATAACTGCACACAGCCATCTCTTGCTTTGTACAGTGTTTCACATGTGCAGGAGAACTGCAGGTGCTTTCATGGGTCAGATAGCAACCTCTCATATGTCAGGCTAATAAATGAGAAGATGATCAAGAATGATAGACCTGTCCTATACTTTCAGGGTTTTTCTTATGAGATGTCCCCTGGGTTTAGACCTCGGCACAGCAGTATTTTGGTGGGAGGAAGGGGCAAGCTGGTGGCAGATGCTCTCTCAGTGCTTAGGCTTGGTGCTGCAAATGAGGGCTCACCTGGGAGGACAGCCCTGCTTGTCAATTTTTATTCCTATTTGTTGCTTTTTAAATTTTAATATGCAATTATGAGATATGGGTATTAAAAAGTATGTCAAAGCTTATTGTCTTGAAGCTACACAAGTGCTCTTGAACTCTGCTGCTAGTCACGGTCACACAAGATGGGGCTTCTCTTTTGTTTGGACCTATTGGCTCTTTCCATTATTAGAAAATTCAGCCTTTTGACCAGGAAGGCTCATTAAAATAGGCTTTGGGGTCTGTACCTTTATTTTTCTCTTGTGGAAATAAAACCACTGGTTTGAGTGAAGTGCCCAGGTTAGAGGAGTCCCTTTAATAAAGTGAAGAAAAGGAGTTTTTCAGACCTTCTTGCAGGTGTCACTTGAATAAGAGAAAGGCCACCCGAAATGAAAACTGAAGTCCTTTCAGCCCTCTGGCCTTCGCTTTTGACTCCTCATCTTCTCAGCTCCTTGTCATTAGGGAGGCTCTCTTCCCAGGTTTCCTGTGGCTAGTTTGCCATTGCAAGCTGCAGCTAGCAACGTTTTCTAATTACGATACCAGCACAGATTTTAGGGAAAAAGAGGGAGCTTCAGATTCTAACAGTAGCTGTTAATAAACGCTCACAGATGGCCTGGGAAGGAGGGCTTTGTGGCGGTGCTATATAGTAAGTGCCGTGCTTTGGCTTTCCTTCCAAATGAGTCAACTTGTAGCTCTTGGGCTATGTTTATATTCTCCCTCTTCCCATCAAACGTAGTTTGTTCAGAGCCACTCTTTTGTTGCTTTCCCATTTAAAATAAATTATAATTTGTTTTTTTTTAAAAAAGCATCTCTTTAACCTCCAGGTGGGAGTTGTCTGTGCAGTGTCCTTGCACATTTTATAATTAAATGCTGCTACAAACACAGCAGTTGAATAAACCTGTGTGCTTTGCTTTTTCTTCCTCACTTTATTTCTTTAAATACTTTTGCAATCTGCACTTTTAACAGCAACACACTATATATAAGCTGGCAGCAGCCAGGAAGTTTCCAGTACCACAGTGATGGGATATGGGCACAGCAGTGGAGCATAGGATACCCCCTCAAATGTTTTACTTGAGGAAAGTGTGTGCTGTCGCAAAAAAAAACATTTTACCATAGTGCTGAGGGATGCCAGGTCTGCTGCTGCTAATGGGGAGGGGAGCTTTGCAGCATGGGAGACCCTTATTTCTAGGTAAATGCATCCTTCTGGGTTGGAGAGGTGGTGGTGGACCCTTTTCTACCAACTCTCTGCACTTCCATGGCTTCTTTTGTGTAGTTGCTTCCAACTTGTTCTTCCTGCTTGACCATCATCCTATGTGTTCTCCCCATGGGTGAGGTTATCCCTTGGTGCCACAAGAGCTATGGACTGCAAGGGGATGAAATGCACACCAATGTCCTAACCCTTGGATGCTTAAATCCCAATTTGTGCTGGTTTAGATCTGCTGAAAATGTGACTAGAACTGCAAAGAAAGCCTATAGTTTGTCTAAACTTGCGTATCTGGAGATTATTAGGCTCTGGTTTAATGAGCACATTTAGTTACCCATTTTGCAGCATCCTTTCTTGTATTTGTTCTGCAAAATACCTTACGCTGGTCCTGCCTGTGAGTATGAAAGCTCAGCACCCCAGGTCCTAATAAATCAGCAGCAGGCTGGAGTATTCACCGCTGATGCATCGTTTTTGCTTGAGATACATCGCAAAATAAAGTTTAAAAATATTGCCTTGCATTTTAATAAAACTGAAGTACAAAACTGACAGCACTCGTACTTCACCTGGTTTCCCATAAAATGAATGTACTTTCAGATCAATATGGACTGTGATTTATACTAAACTCCTTTTCATTATTAACATTAAGCACTCCTGGGACCTAAGAGGGTATTAAAACATGGCAAAACCAGGGAATCTGGGGGTGTCAGCAAGTTGAAAGGCAAATGGAGTACATGTAAGGTGCAGTTTAGACCTTGAGAATAGAAAGGAGAAACCGGGCAGCTTTGGAAAATGGACAGAAAATGGTTGACAGCTTTGATTACCAGTGCCGTCTTCCAGTTCTCAGGCAGCTGAGCATTTTCAATTCCAGTAAGTTTACAAAAGCAAACAGCAGTGTGATGACTCTGTTTTTGGAGGAGAGAGAGTTTGTACTCTTGGAGGAGGGAAGAGGGTTAGCTACCTCTGCGGTGGCCAGGACTGGGCAACATCACTTTGACAAGAAAATACAATTCAAGATTTCCAAAATCAAGTGCCTAAAATTAGGCTTCGAAGTCCTAATTAAAGAACAGAGAAAGTGGCTGGTTTCCAAGCAGGCTGAGCAGCCAGGCCTGGTGACGTGTTGCTCTTAGAAGCCAGCACGATTATTTAGATGCCTATTTTGGGGATTTTTTTTGGAACTCAAGTTCAGGCATTTAAATGTGAAAACCAAGATGTGTTGTTTGAGGGAGTTCTTGAGCATCCGGCTGAGAGCTGGAGGATCCTGCTGAAAAGGGAGCAGGGTCCCAATGCCTTGAGCTTTCAGCCCAAAATGTTTTGTTGCTGCTATTTGGTTTATTTAAAAAGGGTGGCGTGGGATAGAGGGACAAACCTTTAGGTTTTCATGCCTAGACTTTGTCCCTGGAAACTGAAATTACTCCAAGAAGCAGCTCAAGTAACAACATTAAATTGCAGCTGAAAATTCTTAAATCACTTTTTGGCTTTAACCCCCAGAATGTATTTTCTGTGGACAACGTAGGAGAGAAATTCCTTTGAAGGGAAGGAGCTGGTAAAATACTTCAGTATTTAGTAGCTTTTGGAGAGCAGTGACGTGTGTTAGAAGTGTGAGTTAGCACTGCTGGTAGCCCATATGAAAAACTTGCATAAGTAATTCTTTGTTTTAAAGTACTGCAAGAAAAGCACATCTCTCTGTAGCCTTTGATTTATAATTTTGGTTGCCTTGGTGGGGCCACCTGTGGCAGGACTTGCATCTCCTGGATGTGTGGGTGGCCCACTGGAGCGTGGTGCATGCCCTGGCTCATAGCCCCAGAGGGATGAGGCTGAGGATGTGAAACGTTCTGTGGATGTCCAAAATAACTCTTCCTATCTAAATCTGGAGGTTTGGGCTTTTTAAAGTAGTACTTTAATGATTGGGTTTGATCTTCTTGGAGCAAGGTGAAACTTCAGCCTTCATTATGTTGGTGTTGCAGAATTGGAAGTCCAGTAATTAAAAGGACCTTGGAATAGTTTTATGAAAATCAATGCTGCCCAGAGATGCCTAATAGCTTTAGAAATATGAAGAGAAACAAGTATATGATCTCTCAGTGTGTTTGCTACTTCTTTGGGGTAGTGCTTGATACTACAAGAATACGAAGGCCTAGTTAAAGTCAACTCTGCTCTAAGTTTCCTACTAGGAGCCGCTTTGTGCTCTACCTCCTGTTCCAATTTAAAAGTGAAGGATTTTTTTTCCCTCTCTGCAGCTGTGTCATCCAAATAACCTGGATGTGTCCATGCCACATACCACACAGGCTGTGTGAATTTTCCCTTTTCTGCGTGAAGGAGCATTGGATCTTGGGAGGTCAATGGCAAAGCAAACAAACTGAAAAACACTTTTTAGTGTCTTTCTCCAAACCCTTCACCCCCTAGAGCCTCCAACTGGGTGTGCTCGCCCCAGCTCATTACCCCCACAGCAGGGCATGTGTGAGCCACTTGAATCTGCAGCCCCTTGCCTCTCAGCTTGAGTCTTTAAACTTCTTCTTGCTTTGAGAAGTTAATGGTCATCTGGGTTTTTGATTCCTTTATGAAGTGTTCTTGTAACCTGTCATCTGTAATGGCCATGTGCAGCCAAATGGTGCTGTGTCTCTGCCTGTAGCATGCAAGTTGTAGATGAAGAAGTTGGATGTAACCCTGAAGAAGCTGAGACATCTGGTACAGTTAAAAATATCAGTCTGATATAATGACACAGCTCTGCCCAGTAAGAGCAAACCAGTGATGTGAATGTTTTGGGGTTTTTTCTGGGAAAGGAAAGGTGTTTGTCATTTTGACAGGGAGGAACTTATTTTCCTCCATCCTACAACCATGTACCTGCTTATTCCAGGCTGGTGAGACCTTCACCCTTCCATCTCTTCCTGCTTGCAAGTAGCAGCTCCCTTTTGGGCTTCTCCTGGGGTTTTGTGCCCAAGCATGGACTAGTGTCTCACAGCCTTCCTGTGTGCCAGTGGCTTCGCTGTCAACACAGTTCAGATTTTCATGGTCCCCTGAACTGTGGCATTTGCTAGGTTGGGTGATCACCTGTCCCTAGGCAGGCTTCTGAATTCAGGTTCGTGCAGTTGGCTTGACTACAGCTCAGCACTTGGTTTTGTAGGTGGACACGTTAGAAAGTTTGTTAGTAATCTTTGTGTGTGTTTTTTTTTGTTTTGGTTTGGTCTTTTGTTTGGTTTTGGTGGGGGTTTTTTGTAGAATTTCCAAACTTTACTCGCTATCCTAAAGAATATTGGGGAAGACAAAGGAGCTGGTTTCGTGCTACTGGTAATTAGCGTTACCTGCTGTTAGTAAGAAGAATGAAGCCCTTTTGACCGTGATGTGGCAGTACCATGACTTTTGCGGGTAGAAGGAGAGCATGAGAAGCATGATGCATTTTTAAACCTGTATTGGATGTCTGGTTTATTCCCATTCATGTGCATACCCAGAAACCCTGAGAAGTCCTCCATGTACCTGTATGGAAGGCTCTCTACTATCTGTAAAAATCACCTGGGTTTTGTTTAAAACACCAGATGTGTGTTTTCCTGGATTAAATATTTTGACTTGGACTAACTAAAGCCTCTTTCAGTTTGGAAGCCTGAGCATGTCCAGACTGATCCAGCTTTCCTCGTGCTCAGGGACCTTACCAAACTGGTGATGTTTGGCAGCAGAGGGGATGGTTTCTTTCCTGTCCATTGTGGAATGGTTAGGAAAAAAACCTGGTGTGTATATATATAGAGGTACTTGGTGTAGAAAGCAATGATGGTGTGGTTTTGTTTCTGACCATAGGTACTGAAGAGCACACCTCACTGTGAGGTGACCTCAAGGTAAAGGAGTGCTGCTAGTGGTCTGCTCACATGGGCGGTGAACTGCAGAATCTGCTTACTTCCAGTACCGGGAACCACGCAGGTTACAGTGTTAGCAAATGGCAACTGCTTTAGTTTTTCTGGAAGTCGATGTTCCTCTGAATTGGGAAACTATTCTGGTTAAAAAAGAACCCTTGTGGTGGCCGCCGTTGAAGCAGTGTTTAATGTTGTGTGGCTGTTGGCAGGAGACTTGATGCATTTTCACATGACCCCCTCTGGAACAAAAGCAGATTGTTTCCCTCTGTTTTTCTGTTACACAAATGAGTTCCTTTTGAAACAATTTCTTTTTCTGCAAATTCTGGAAATCGACACCAGGAGTAGTGCTTCCTTTGCTCTGGCTTTTACAATCTGCTGTCTGATAACGTTGGCACAAAAAGCTGCTATGGGGTAGCAGCCCAGAAAAGCGGAGACTTGCAGAAAGCCTCCTCCTCCTGGGGAATGAGTTTTTCTTCCAGTTCCATGGGAGGGTTGAACATGGAGTTTCGTTTCTTGCTGTCTTTGCTCTAGCTATGCAGAGTTCGTTTCTGCTTTCTTAGTTGCTTTATTTGTATATCTTCATTTTTGGTGTCCAGCAAGCAAGAGTATATAGCACATCAGCTCTGAATCGAGATTTATTTTTATTATTAATACTTTTCTATAACAAACCTCTCTTTTTTTGAAATTAACTCTCCCATCTGAAGTCTTGCTCTGCAAAGAGCGGGGTTGAAGTCAGGCGCACATGGGGGTGGTTATGGGATGATGCAGTGCTGCGTAACTAAATCGGTCACTACTGGATCAAAGGAGCGACAGACAAATTTAGTAAGTGGGGATTTCAAGACACAAAATGAGTTATCCGCTGGGGACTGCTTTTCCTGGGAATGTTTAATAGCTGAGAGTTTAAAAAATAGCTGACAGTCTTGGGGTGGGATGGGAGGGGGGAAGGAGAACTTACTCTGAGTAACTTTATTTCTTCTTGGAAACCATATACTCATTTCTCACAGTCTTCCTGATAGTCATGCTTCTGGTAGCACAGCACAGGCTTCTTGGTTACATTTCCTTATTCCTGGGACATCCTAGGACACCAGTGGGCTGGTGCTCTGGCTGTTCATGCAAGCACTCGCAGTTTGCATGTTGTAGCTGGATGTCATCCCAAAAACTCATCTTCTTGTGAAGTGTGTACTTATTTGGGCTGGACTTCAGTCAGAAAATGAAACCGGTATGAATCAGGACTACAAAGGACTCCTGGTTATTTTAATCAAGCTCTTTTGTTTGTGCCTGGTGACCAGATTCCAGGGAGGCCTGTCAGCCCTTTTGTAGTCCAAAGCTGTAGAAAAGCTTGATGCACATGGAGGAGAAAGTCCTCTTCTGCACATGTCCCCAGGAGCCCCACAGCAAATGATGGGTTGTGGGTGCAGCCAGAAACCTCAGCGAGCACGTCATCCTCCTGCCTGGAGCCCTGCCATGGACAGGATGAGGGTGAGAGGGTAGGAGACGGTGCAATATACATGTCTGTATCCAAGCTCATTGTATTTCCTTGGTCCCATGGGAAGCCAAAGCCCCCTCTATGGGTCAGGCGGCTCCTGGTCCGCTTTGGACCAGAGATGATGTTTCCCTCCTGCTTGGCTTTTCTTGTTGGATCTGAAAGAAATGGAGGTGTTGGTTCCAGCTGACTAAATCCAGTGAACCTATTTGTTTAACTTGCATAAATCAGAAACCCCTTAGAGGCAGGTTTTGGTGGGTGGAAGAGAGATGTTTCTTTAGCTAGAACAAAAAAAAAGGAAAAAAAGAGATTAACTTCTTTGTTATTAGCAACTATGTGTAAACTTGTGTCCTCATTTTGGTTTGTGCTGTGGTTTTGTTGACAGCTTATGTCTTGCTTACGTTTTTTCCCTGCAACTAAAAATTGCTGTTCCTATTAGTACTTGGGGGGTGGGAAGGGGGAAGGGGGAATGGCCCATCAAGAAGTGAAAACTGTCATGCTAAAAATGCATAAAATTACTTTAGTGAAAGTTCCTTACAGTTCTGGATAGAAAAGAGGAAATAGGAAGAGATGCTTTTCTTTTGGTTTGGTTGCGGTTTTTTTAATCAAGAAGAAAATAATTTCCTTGTCTCTTGAGAACAGCTTTGTGTACAGTTGTCCCTGCTCATGGAAAGTGTTGCTGCTTCTTTCCTGCTTTACTTTCTGGACATACAGCGTCTTATGTACCACAGCACATATACCAGGTGCCAACCATAAATATTGGCCATGTGAGGAGCTGACAGATGACATTTGAATTGCTCTCCTGTACTGATGGTGGATAAGTTTGATCTGGTAAATGTCTTACCTGCTGGAGAAGATCTCTGTGGAGAAGGACCTGGGGGTCCTGGTGGATGACAGGTTGGCCATGAGCCAGCAGTGTGCCCTGGTGGCTAAGAGAGCCAATGGGATCCTGGGGTGCATCCGGAGGAGTATAGCCAGCAGGTCAAAGGAGGTGATCCTCCCCATCTACTCTGCCCTGGTCAGGCCCCACCTGGAGTATTGTGTCCAGTTCTGGGCTCCCTGGTTTAAAAAGGACAGGGATCTCCTGGAGAGAGTCCAAAGAAGGGCCACAAAGATGATTAGGGGCCTGGAACATCTCCCCTATGAGGAAAGGCTGAGTAAGTTGGGACTCTTCAGCCTTGACTAAGGGGGGACCTAATAAAAGTTTATAATTATCTGAAGCAGGGGATGCAGAGGGAATCAGCCAGCCCCTTTTCAGTGGTCTGTGGGGATAGGACAAGGGGCAATGGCTGCAAGTTGGAGCACAGGAAGTTCCGCACCAACATGCGGAAGAACTTTTTCCCAGTGAGGGTGACAGAGCCCTGGGACAGGCTGCCCAGGGAGGTGGTGGAGTCTCCATCTCTGGAGATATTCAAGACCCGTCTGGACGCCTATCTGAGTGATATGTCCTAGGGAGCTGCTTTGGCAGGGGGGTTGGACCCGATGATCCCTGGAGGTCCCTTCCAACCCCTACAACTCTATGATTCTGTGATTACCAAGAAGAAGGTTTTGGAACTGGAGATACTCCTGCCACGAATTGCAATGTTTCCCTCCCCTTGCCTCTGCAACAACCTCGCTTGGTTTTATGGGCTGTTAATCAGAGCTGTAATCAGTCACCAATCTGCAAAAGTGATAGCAGAGCCAGTTTTCACTTTTTTCTTTCCCCTCCTCCTCCCCAGCTAGGGCTGCCAGCCATTCTGGCTCTTTGTTAAAAGAACTTCATAGTATTTACTTGAGAATTTCAGTGTTGCTGGCTTTCTCAAGGTCCAGTCCTCCTCCTCCTCCCTTGCAGGGGGATCTTGCAAGATGTCATCCTGTATTTGCATTTAAAAATACAGAACTAAAAAGAACTTCAGGTTAATCTGAATCCGCTGTTTTAAGCTTCTGTGTACCTAGGTCCATGATTAAATAGTTCAGTGGGAAGCACTTCTCTCTCACCAGTGCTTCTCCTGAGACTAGAAAGAGCTTTATGTGGCTTATATATGCCAGTTAATGTCCAGTATGTCTGCTGCAGTTTTTGCATCTCAGTAGTATTTTCTTTGTTAACCCTAATAGATGGTATTCAGGTGATGAAACTATTTCCATGAGCTGAAGAACTAACTTTCTCCTCTCCTTTCCATTTCCATAGGTTGTAGAATGGAACTTCTGGATAAAACAATCAATAGCTACCTTGATGTTTGGCTTGGACCCAGAGGTAAGGTTTGTCAAAAAATAAATACAGACATAAAACTGATGTTGAAGTGCAGATACCAGAACCGTAAGAAAGAACTTCCTTCTAACATCTGGACTTTCTTTAGTATCTGCAAAGCATCCAAATTTCTTATTCTGTAGTAAACAAGAAAGTCCATTCAGTGCTTCTGATCTTTTGACCGGAAGAGCTGCTAATTATCCAGCTATGACAGTCAGAGGTGCTGTTCTTCTTACTATTACTTAAGCTCCTGTTGTTAGTCTTATTGAACAACTTCTCTCACTCAGATATTTGCTCTATTTTTTTTTTAATAATTTAATAATAGCTTTCTTTGTGTGTGTGTGTGTATTTGGTGAAATCCAAGTACTCTTGACCTCATGATCAGAGCTGCCAAGGAATTTTTCACTGGAAAAATCTCTGGGTTTTGGAAAGCATAACTTCTTTAAAACCATTCACAAAACACAATGGTCTTGGTAGGTTTTTCATTGGGAAAAAGTCTACAGGTGAAGAACTGCAATCCTGGTTAGCATGAGGAAGGCAGAGTCAGTGGGATGAGGACAGATGGTGACCTTGTGGTGAGGGCTTCCAGCTGGGGTGGAGATTGCCGAGTTCCACCTGGTCCTGACCAGGGGGGATTAAATGTCAGCATCCCATAAGGAGCATGCACATTGATGCTGCTCAGTGGCATGTACTCTTCTGCCTGATTGCTTCAATAGCATCTTTCCTACCTCATTTTTGTCCTGGTGAAACTCCAGTGGTGGTGGTGCCACTTCTTTGCAGGACAAGGTCCACAGGAGTTAGAACAAGCCTTGGATCTTTCAAAGCATGCATTCTGTTTGCTTTTAGTAGTTTTGTGCCCTTGTTGCCCTCTCCTACTCACCCCTGGTTTGTTTAATTAGCCTGGATGTTCTGGTATGACTTAGTGTGTGTGTTGGCAGATGGTCTATATTTGTCATGCCTTGAAAATAATGAACCATAAAGGTGGCAAATCCAAACGATTCCCCAACTTTCTTAACTACTTCCTAACCTACACTTTAAGGCCTCATTTCTTATGCCCTCTAACATAAAGTCAGGGCTGTAAATGCCAACAGTACTTGAATTGTTCATTTATGGTTTGGTAAGCTTGGTTTCAATCCTTTGTGCAGGACTTTAGTGAGACGAGAGAAATACTGTGCTGTTGCTGGATATGGACAGTACAGTTGTGGTTCAGAAGGATCATGCGCTTATCCCAAGTGACTTCCCTGAAATCCTCTGATTTGGGGTGGTTTATCTGTTTTTCCTGAGCAGCTGACATGTTGCTAACTGGATTGGTTAGTCAGACCGGACTGACAGCTCTGTGTTTCATGGCTCATACAAGGACTCCAAAAATTTAATCCTCCTGAGTAGCACATACATGAGTCTAATTGGGTTAGTATTGCTTAGAAAATAACTACTGAGGTCATCCATTAATAACCACAGAGGTTATTTGCTTCACTCGTAGCTTTGCTGGCTGTGGAGGACATAAGACGTGTACTATGGGGAAACACTGGTTTGAGACAATAAGGAGGGAAGGGGACCTGTTGAGCATATTTTTTATAATTTAGGCTCATCTGAGGTATTCAGGGTGAAAGATCATTCTGAACTGTAATCAATATTTAAAAATAGTAGCGGTAATTATTTAGGAATATCTTTGCCTTAGGAAGAGGATTCTTTCTGGTTTCTTTAACGCCTGGATAACTAAAGTTATGTCATTTGTGAAAGGTTTTTTGTGATGAGCAAAGTGGCCCTTAATAAAAGGGCTCGCTGCTCTCCCTTTGTCTTTCTCCAGTAGATCCAACACTAGAAGCATTTTGAGTAAAGCTTTTTCTGGATGATTGAACTCCTCCCTTTACAAAATGTAAATGGTTTATATGTTTTTGTTTGTTTCAGATCCCAGAGTAAAAGGATGGCTTCTTCTGGAGAACTATACACCTACCTTTATCTTCTCAGCCTTGTACTTACTAATTGTGTGGCTAGGACCAAAGTACATGCGGAATAGGCAGCCGTTTTCCTGCCGGGGTATTCTAGTGCTCTACAACCTTGGACTTACGTTGCTTTCTCTGTATATGTTTTACGAGGTAGGAGAAAAGGGGTTGGGTCGGGGTTATTTTGTAGTATCTATTTGAATTATACTGGCTTATGTTGAAAACTATGTCTGAGGACAGTCCTCCTAAACCTGGGGAAACACCTGCAGAAATGTTGACTACCGTTCTTCAGTGTCACTTCTCAGGGGAGGCAGCCGTAGTTGTAATGTTATTTCTTAAGGACAGCATGAAACAAAACCCAGCTTAAACATCTGTGCTGACCTTGCTTAGCGATGGTTCAAACGCTTCTCTTGCTCGGTGCAACTGAAGGCCTGACCTTGCAGCATCAATCTCTCCTTCAGTAATACCTCCTTGCCTAGAAGTCGTTCTCAACCTGATTGTGCTGGGGGATTGTACAAAGTACTTCATAGCAAAACTACGGATTGATTCAGAGCACAAAATGGGTTTTATTTAAATTATCATGCACACACTCTTCATCTCTCTTTCTGTAAGATTACAGTAACTTATGTCCTCTTAGAATTACAGAATCACAGAATGCATTATGTTGGAAGGGACCTTTAAAGGTCATCTAGTCCAACCCCCCTGCAGTAAGCAGGGACATCTTCACTGGATCAGATTGCTCAGAGCCCCATCAAGCCTGACCTTGAATATCCATAAGAATAGGGTGTCCTCCACCTCTCTGGGCAACCTGTTCCAGTGCCTCACCAACCTGATAGTGAAGAAATTCTTCCTGCTGTCTAACCTAAACCTGAACAGCTCGAATATAAACCCATTGCCCCTCGTCCTGTTGCTGCATGCCCTTACAAACAGTCCTTCCCCAGCTTTCCTTCAGGTACCCGAAGTCTTAGTCTTGTTGAAACAATTTCATCAACACGTTGTGATTCATCTGGTTTTTTGGAAGTTAAAATGTGACCATACAAATAGATTTCAAACTGAATTGGACTTTCTGTGGACTTACTTTCTTTTTTTTGTGATTGGACTCGATGATCTTTAGGGTCTCTTCCAACCAATGTAATTCTATGATTCTATGATCTTTTCCTAACAAAATGAAGACCTAGTATAAAGTGTTTCACTTCCCAGAGAGCACTTCAGCTGCTTTTAGTCAAAGTTGTATGTTTTTTATTAAAGTGAAAATGAGGAACTATGGCAGTGTAAACAAGAATGTGGTCCGGAAATGAGTGTGTGGCTTTAATGTACAGAATGCTCTGGCTTGCTTTCAACCAAAAAAATTTTTTTTTTTTTTGGCATATACTTAGAAGTATGTGCAAGCTGTAATTCTCCTTTAAGTTTGTAGTTAATTCTATAGTGTTTTGCAAGATGAGTGTTTAAATAGGAAGCAATTAACATTTCAAGTTATTTCTTTTGTGTAGTGAATTATCTGGTCAGAAATTATTGAGTTATTAAGAACTTTGATACTTAATTCTTTGGGGGGAAGTGGTTTTGCGTTCAGTAGGTACTTGAAACAACTTGCATTCTTGATGTGCTTCCATTTGTAACCTCCCTGTCTGGATGTTATAATCCAGAAAAATTTGTCTGTTTAATTTGTGTAAAATGATCATTATGGACTTCATGTACATCACCTGCATTATTTTGTGCAGTTGTTATTTATAATTATATAATAATCTATTGTTTTAACCTCCAATTATGTTGTTAAGGGTTTACAAGTGCAGACTTCTCACTTATACTAAGTGTGAACAAAACTCTCAAGATAGCCAGTCTTTTCTCCTTGAATACTTGGAATAATACCCACAGTTTGAAATGAAAATTACTGTAGTATTCTTCCATGTTACAAAACTTGCTGATAAATTTATAATAGAAAAGATCTGAACTATTGGTCTTGTAAATACCTTTTTTTGCTAACAATGGACTGGTTACCAAGAAGGGACTATTTATTGTACACCAAGGAAGCCCCCACGCTTGTAACCAGCTGAGTAGCTTTCATATTGTGGAGGAATGAGACATCTAAAATGCCGTCACTATTCAGGCTCCTCTTTCCTATGCAGTGAAACACCTCACATCAAAGCGAATACATCTCTTAACAGAACATTATCTGTATGGAAGTGTTTGTTGGTATTGTTGTAAATTTACCTTCTCTTTACAATTGGGACTACGCAGTTGTGAAGACTATTAAATGAACTCCTGACAGTTGCAAGGGAATGTGTTTGGCAGCACTTACAAGCTAAACATGAGGGCAAGTGATGTTCTTCAACAAGGGACTGATACTGGAAGAATGCTGCCAGGTAGAGAGCCATGCTGATGTAACACCGTGCTGCTAGACCTGTGCAGGGAGAGAGCTGAAGGGCCAGGTGATAGGGAAAACTCTGCTTCCCACACCTCCAGGTATATTCTCTAGCTGTAGTGCCTCCACAGTTACCTGTGCCAGTGCAAGGCAGGCGATACCCTCGCCTGGACCACATCAGTCATCGAAATCTGGCTTTGAAGGATTAACCAGGGATCAGTGGCACTTTATAGTGCACGTGCTCACGTTTAAGATGAAGCAGTGAAGAGCAGCATTCAAACAAGAGAGATGTAAATCCCTGTTCTCTTCCTTGTTGTCACTTTGAGTTTCAGCCCTGGCTGGGTGATTTGGCAAAGCAGAGAGAGTGACAGGTACCCAATTATTCAGCATGCAGACCTGTTTTATTTTGGGGGTCTTTGTTAGCAAAACTAGACCAGATACCGACCACCCAGACTTACATTCAAGAAAACTGGTCAGTGATGAAGGCTTACTTTCTTAAGTAATCTTTTCACGGCCTTTTTTATTTCATCTGAAAAATGAATTCTCTGCCGAATCTGCCTGAGAAAAGTCTCAGGTTTCCCTGATGGGTGAGATGATGGGCATGCTGTAGGAAATGCATCCTAGGAGTGGCACCCTGTTTTAGGAGGGAGGGGACTCAGGGAAGAGGTGCCATAGCAAGTGAGCTGCAGGTGACAGCTTGCTGCCAGGCTGGTCTTCCCCATTTTTTCTCTACATGTCCCAAAGCACCCTTATCTCTGTCCTGAGGTGACAGCGTTCATGTAAAGATAACATTTCATGTCTCCGCAGGCTGTTGCTTACTTTGATCGGACATGTGAACTTCTGCTTCACTTCATTCTAATCTTCCTGTTTTGAAGCTCATAAACCCATCACGCCTTGACAGCATGATGCAGTGCTGGGTCCCTTATCTGCCCCTCTCCAGAGAGTCGCAGGCTTTGGTTTTATCACAAAATCCCAAAATCCTCCCCAGTAATACCTCTTGCAGCCCAGTCAGACTGGTGTTAGTGTGCTGGGGTATTTAGGTAGCAGAGTTGATTAAAAAAAGGACATGCCACAACATTTTAAAGAATTCAGCAATGGAATTTCAAAACTAAAGCAATACAAAAAAAGAAAAAATATAATGTAGGGGAAGGAAGTACAAGTTGCTTGAGCACAAAAGCAGCTTCAGGCTGTGGGGTTTTCCTGCTGAGCTGAGGGGCTTTTCTGGACAGGTTCATTTCTTGAGAGACAGTACAAGGCATCTTTGGTTGTGTTACACTTTAGGTATTGGACATGTATCCCTTGGAGGAAAAGCTCTTCAGTTTCAGTGTGCTAGCCTTTACCTGGGGGAAGTTTACGGACCACAGCATTAGTGAGGGATGCTATTTGGATTAAGGACAATATAAACATTGTGATTATCCCTCTATTCCTAACACTTCCTTGAACTATGAGAACAGGATGGAAACATCTGTAAGCTCTTAACAACATGATCACAGCACAATGTGGTCTTCTGTCTGAGGGACTGGCGGGCACCCATGAAGCCACACAGGCTTTCCCTCGACGCCTTAAGAGCAGTTTGGTGCAGGGATTGCTCTGGGATGTAGCTGGCTCTTTAGCAGGGTATCACTTTTAAGCTGGTGTGCTTTGCAGAGCCGTGCCTGTCCTTTGGCTAGCAGAGGAGTCCTCCCACGTCCGCCTTCCCTTCGCTGCTTGGATGGAAATATTGCTTGGGTCTGCTGTTGATGTGCACGGCTGCCCTGCTCTCACTGTGGCAGGGTGGTATTGATTGATCTCTAATATATGAGATCATTTCAGGTCTATATGTTATGATATTACAAGATGTCTTTTTCCTTTTTTTTTTTTCCTTGCCCTAAATAGCAGCAATAATTCTATCTCAGAAGGTCAAAAATGATGACCTAGGCTGACTGGGTATTTTAAAAGCTAATTTAGGAGAAAATGAAGTGTGAAGGAAATAACACGGAGAAAAGGTAGGCCATTGAAGTGATAATCTTTATTATACCATTTAGAATTAGCTTCCCATTCACAGTTCAGAGCAGTGTTTAATTGTACCAGTTATTGTAGTCCTTTAATGAAGTGATCCTTTTAAATGACTTATAGTACAAGGAATTTTACACCATGGCTTTGCAAAGGTTTGGTTTTTTTTATTCTTCATGAGTATAGGTAAGTCCAAAACCAGACAACTTGCTTGTGCAGGGTATTTGTCTCTGACTTTAAAATTTTTGGGGGGGACACATAACAATTTCCTCTTTTTTTTACTTGGGAATCATCTAAATTTGTTGCTTCTGTCCTTGCTATCCCCAAGAGGAAAAGCATCTTTATAAACAACATCCAGTGATGCCTTCTGTTGCAGTATTAAAGGGGAGCTCGCTTTTGTCCTTGTACCCTCCTCTGGTCCCACCCTCAACCTGCCTCTCCATCTCCCACCCGTGGATGGGTGGGACATAGACACTAAGCTTGCCTCTTGCTTCCTGGGAGGTTTCAGCCAGCCTGTTTTCAGGCAGTGTTTTCAAGCAGCAGGCTCCCCGTCATCCGCTCGTGACTAATAGCTGGTTGTTACTCTTGAAAGTGATTCCCCCATGTTTGAGGTGTTACTTGTTATGCCAGGAAGTCAGGGAGGCAATGGCATATCCTGTGGAGGAAGTCACTTGTCTGGGGAAGGATGTAATGTCCTCAGGATAAGTGAATTATTTAAGGAGATCTTGAAGTGTCACAGGAAGGTAAACCATCAGTTGCTAGCTGTTAAGGGTAGCAGCACTGAAGATGTAGTCTGTTACACGGTTGAAAAAAGTGTAGTTTGATCTCTGTGTATGAAATTTCTTGGAAATGTAACTTTTTCTTTCCAAAAACAGTAAGAAGAAAAATATATTTACTTTGCTTGGTTGTTTGCTTTGTCCAATAATTAGATCATGAGCCAAGAGGGAAAAACATCTCTTAAGAATCTGCCTGGAGTATGACTGGGCAAAACGCACACGCTGTGGGGATAAGATGCTACCGCTTATTTTTATTCTGGTATACCCCAACTGGAAGAACTTTATGATTCATCCTCCACTATGATTCAGTCAGTGCTTGGAGGTTGAATTCACCCTAATGCCCCACTGGGGTGCCCGTGAATCCCTTGGCACCAGACATCTTGGCAGAGCCACTGTGGAGATTTGCACATGCCACAGGGTGCAGCCTTCTCCCCAGATGACACTTTCTTCTTTGATCTTCTCAGCTGGTGACGGGAGTATGGGAAGGAGGATACAACTTCTTTTGTCAGGATACACACAGTGGAGGAGAAGCTGATATGAAGGTAACGTAATCAAGACTTGTAGCTAATAATGTTTCACACTGTCCCCATGTGTGTAAGTGGAGAGCAGAACAGTATTGATTATATGGATTTTGTTCAAACTATATGCTTTTTTCCTTTCCTTTTACAATACAACGAACATTGCAGTGTCAAACATATTAGTTAATCTACAGTATACTCATAGTTGGTGTTTTGGTGAGTGATGATCTATAAATTTTCAAAGCGTTCCCAGGTCAAAATCCAAGGATTTGATCTTCAGACTGTATCCAGCTGCAGTGTATTGTGACTTCCCTTCTCTTTCTGAGATGTGATGGTTTCTTCTGGTCACTGCTCAGATCTCCTTTACAGAAAGCACTGTGGGACCAACTCTGCTTAAATACTTTCTTGTTTTTATTGGGACACCCCAGGTGCACAACAGTAACGTCTTGTAAAGGTCTCTGCATTCCATTTTCAATTGTAACTGTGGGTTTGTACCCACAGATCTCCTGCAGAGAGATGTGAGGCTGCAGCCTTACAGATCTCATCAGCATCTTCAATCCAAGTAGTGCACAGTAGAATCTGGATTTTAATTTAACTTAGGTACCAGAAGGGTTGAAAGCCCCCACAATGTTCAGTGCTTCTAAAACTTCTTTCTTCCTTTCCAGATCATACGTGTCCTCTGGTGGTACTACTTCTCCAAACTCATTGAGTTCATGGATACCTTCTTCTTTATTTTGCGGAAAAATAATCATCAGATCACTGTTCTGCATGTCTACCACCACGCAACGATGCTGAACATTTGGTGGTTTGTTATGAACTGGGTGCCTTGTGGTCACTGTAAGTACCGGGCCATGGTGGGGAGCACTTGCAGCAAGGGCCTTATTGTGGTTTTCTTTTGGACAAGCCAAACATCTCTGGTACCTTCAGCTGCAGGATTTGTTGTGTCCATATTAAGCTGCTCCACTGAACTGCAGCTATTGCAGAGAGATGCAGTTATTAAGCCACAGAGGTGCCAGTTAAGGCATGACGACTTAGTTTGCAGAGTTTGCATGGCAGTGTGATGTTTATCAGCTGCAGTAGTCCAGCTCGGACACCAGTCAACCTTATGTTCTCTTTTTTTGGGGTGGCTGCAGATCCTCTAATGAAAGATTAGACTTTTTCCAAGCCAGAGCCAGAAGCTCATTCCAGCTGCAGGATGGCTAATCTTGTCCCTGTATCTGTCAAGCTCACTGGAGATGTCACTTTCTTCATTTAATCTTGTTATACCAGCAGCCATAACAAATTATTTCAATTAAAATCTTGTCCCCTGAGTGCTAGTGAACTTGATCAAATACACCTTAGGTAGAAGATTTCTGTGTGTCTCTTGTCTGAATGGCGCTGCGCACTGGCTGCCGTGCTTCGAGGTCACTGCTGTTAGCTGGCATCCAGTTTCCTGACTGCATTAGTGTGGCTTAGCTGTGGTTCTGATGTGCAGCTCATGGGTACTGGCTTTGTTGAACACTCACCCGAGAGAAACCTTTTGAAGTGCAGGGGATGTGAGCTACCAGCAGTGCAGACCGAGAGGCTGGGTTGCTCAGGAGTCTGTTCTCTGAGCCAAGCAACATAGAAACTCGGATTTGTTTCGTTGTCAGCACAACAGTGAGTAATGCTGAACTTATAAAAAGTGTGCATCTGGAGCCACGTTCTCCTCCAGGGAAGCTGATCCCTGTTTATACAGCAGCCAAAAGTGCAGATACTTGGGAGTCTATCTGGTGTTTGTGTGGTCTTGCAAATACTTTTGTGCTATTTCTAGTGATGTGTTTTTCTTCTTCCTTTCTGAGCTCTGTGTTCTGAAAGTTTCTTTAGCAACTAAAGGTGCTGTAAGCAAGGACAAAATAAAATGGCTATCTTGCAATTTCTGATGATATCTGTTGCTTTTGGCTATAAAAAACAAAATAGTCTCCTGCCTGGAAGGAAGTGAAATAAGCCTAAAATTAGATGGGTGAAGCGATCAATTGTTTGGCATGTTTATGTGCCTCCTTTATATCAGTTTCCTCAGTTCCCTTGAGAAGCCAGAATGTAGATGTGAAAAAGAATAAATTGAGGAAACAAAAGTAGAAAGCTGGTATGAACTGCACAGCTGCAAAGCAGCTCAGCCAGTCCACTGGGTGAGCAGAAGAAAAGGGGGGGGGGGGGAATAAATCTCATTTTTCTTCTAAGAAAGTTTTAAATAGTAACATTTTGAACTTGTTATTTTTGTAGGTTCCATGAAACAGCATGTTCCTGGTAATACAGTGTACTTTCTTTTTCCTTTACCCTTTTTTTTTAGCTTACTTTGGTGCCACACTGAACAGCTTTATCCACGTCCTCATGTACTCCTACTACGGATTGTCTGCTGTTCCAGCAATGCGTCCGTATCTGTGGTGGAAGAAGTACATCACTCAGGGGCAGCTGGTGAGTGATTAGCTCTTCAGGGCTTCAGCAGGCTCTTGTATTAGTGATGGGGTCCCCCTGTCTTTACAGAGTTAGAAAATTTTGGCAGTGGGTAGAAGAAGGGAGAATGAAGGCTAATACTTTCCACATCTTTAAGTGCCTAAATTGCCTTAGAAATCCAGCTTCTGCACCTCTGTTTGTTCTTTTTTTGGGATGGGGGGGAGCTGTGGATTGATGGTGTACACAGATGAGTGCTGAGACCAGCAGGGTCTTCCTCCACCGCCCCACGTTGTGTGGCTGGATGTATCTGGGAGTTGCAGCCCTGGGTCTTCTGGGACTCACTAGCCAGAGAGGAGGGAGAAGTTTTTTCTTCCAAGCCTGCTTGAACTAGCATGTTCTTATCAGTGTGATTGCTCAGGCTGGTGTTGAGATGACAGACCAGAAATGATGTGCAGCTAACAAGGCCCTTCATTCTAGTCCCACAGGACAATGGCTTCTGTGTCTCACTTTTGCATGCAGTTGCAAATGGTTTATTAAAAACTGTTCAATATTTCTGGTCTCCTTCTGCACTTTAAATGGCCAGATTTTTTTCTCTTGTAATTCTGTGTTGGACTCCTTGCATCCATCTGTATTGTTTCCTGTGTATACAGTGATGAAGCCTGAATGCTGTGTGCCAGAGGTGAAAAGAACAACAAAACTGAGCAATATGGTACATGCTGTAATGATACTGCACAAGAACCAGGTTTCAATGTGTATAACGTGTCAGAACACCATGGGGAAACCCAAAACAGGGGTATTCTGTCTTCCTATTTTGAAGGTGGGGAAACTGAAGCCTAGAGATAGACTACAAGAAGGACTTTGAGGTGCTGGAGCAGGTCCAGAGAAGGGCAACAAAGCTGGTAAAGGGTTTGGAGCACAAGTCTTAAGAGGATCAGCTGAAGGAACTGGGGTGGTTTAGCCTGAAGAAGAGGAGGCTGAGGGGAGGCCTTATCGCTCTCCACAACTATCTAAAAGGAGGTTGTAGTGAGCTTGGGGGTTGGTCTCTTCTCCCAAGTAACAAGCAATAGGATAAGAGGAAGTGGTTCCAAGTTACGTCAGGGGAGGTTTAGATTGGATATCAGGAAGAATTTGTTTACCAAAAGAGCGGTCTGGTGTTGGAACAGGATGCCCAGATAGGTGGTGAATTCACCATCCCTGGAGGTGTTCAAAAAATGTAGATGTAGCACTCCAGGACATGGTTTAGTTGACATGGTGGTATTGGACAGACAGTTTTGATGATCTTAGAGGTCTTTTCCAACCTTAAAGATTCTATGATTCTGTGATTTTTTTGTTATCTTCCATCTTGCTCTCCCTCCCCTCCCCCAGCACCCTCTCAGAGCTGTGAATAGGTTTAATAACCTTTGCTGGTGATGATTAATAGCATTTGCTATTCAGAGTGTTGAGTCTCAAAAGCTCTTACTTTTTTAAGCACTCTCCTTCCTGAGGGCACTAAGTATTGTAGCAGTGGGATCATTGCTTGGGAGTCAGGGTTGCTTTGTGTGTTGGTTTTTGGGGTTTTGGTGGTGGGGTTCTTCTTCTTCTTGCAGATTTAGGTGCTGTTCTTCACCCTGGTTGTTTGAGTGCCACAGAGTGCAAGTGTCTCGGTGCTTCAGTTGCTCCCCTGGCTATTGTCACAGCTGCTTTCACTTCTCTGCCTGCTCTGTCTACATAGCTGCTAGGGCAGCAGAATAGCAGAGAACACAACACTCTTTCCCTTTTAAAATAAACATTCCCTAATCTGGTAGCCTTCATGTAAGGATGAATTTTGCCTGAGGCCCTCTGCAGCACTTAAACCGAAGATCTGCGTTTCCAAAAGAGATAACTGAAGATAATTAAACCCCAGTCCTCCTTCCTGCCTCCCTGGCTTCCCTGCAGCATATATCCAAAAATTCTTACACTGGAGCCATGCAGTCCTTGTCTGTGGGAGAGGATCATGGGATCCACGTGTAAACCCAGTGGGCCCAAATCTTTTGCGACTGAAGCAGTGAGATGCATAGCTACTCTGTTAGGATGGTGGAGCCAAACCCCAGTGAGCATTCACTACAAAGAAGGTGGTCTTTGTTCCTTAGCATATTTATAGCTCAATTCTACAGAAGTTACTCTCGTGCTCTAAAATGGAATTATATTAATCAACTAAAACCACTTAAGTAACAGAATACCACAGCCTGACTGTCTGCTAACTCAGGTTTACACTTAGCAAGACAGAGAAGATAAACTTGTCAAACGCACAGCATTACATATTTTTGACTTGTTTTGGAAGTAACTCATGAGATTTTTGTCACTAATGGCACTTTTTTTTTTCCTCCTTACGTTCTTGTGCTCCATTTCTCCTCCTCTTTTCTTTTTTTTTTTCTCTCCCCAGACTCAGTTTGTCCTGACAATCTTCCAGACCAGCTGTGGTGTTGTTTGGCCGTGTGCATTTCCTCAGGGGTGGCTGTATTTCCAGATTTCTTATATGATTTCTTTGATTATCCTCTTCACAAATTTCTATATTCAGGTAAGAGTAACGCTGGTCGAGTCTTTGTATCTCTTGGGAAGCTGTTTATGGAAAGATGTGCTTGAAATATCCTGTTGCTATCTTCTCGTAATATGTATACAATCTTGAAGTACTAGTTGTTCGGCCCTCTGGTTTTGAATCTTCTGATGTTTTGTATCTGTAGTTCAGAACAATTAGTAATTTCGGTAAGCAGAGTGGCACAAAGAGGCATTTTAATAATGCAGACAAGGGAGAGGAAGAGCTTTATTGTAAGAAACAGCTTTCCAGTCTGAAATAAAATGGCAGCCCGTGAAGCACCCGAAGGAATAGTTCATTACTGCTCTCAGAAGGGGAAAGGCTTGTTTTATATCCAGGGAAACTGCCCAAACTCCCAACACACACAGTCTGGTTTTGGCTCACCTTTACCGGCATTTGCTTGTATTTCCACGTGGAAAATTGGCATTTTGAATTGTTTTTCTACAAAAACTGATTTCATGTCTGAACAGAACCAGACTTGGTATGTGCTGTTCTGAGTAATCAGGCACTGAGCAAAGATGTACCCGTCTTCAGAATATCAAACCAACATAGTACTGCCCCCAAACAAGCTAACTCTGTTATGTATTGTAAAAGTCTCTTGAAATATGTGAGCATTTTGGGTCTGGTAAGAGTGATTCAAGGGGGGGGGGGGGGGGGGGGGGGTAAACGTAGGAGGCTTCTTTATCTGATCTTCTAGTGCTTCTTAAAATCAGCCCCATGGTCCATATCACTCAGTGCATATGAACATGCTAATTAAATGTGATAGTACATTCCCAATATCACTTTACTTCCTTAACAAATTTCGCTCATATTTTAACATTTAACGGTTTAACTTCCTTTCACACACACATATTGGGAAAGGCTTTTGTCAGGCAACTGAGCCCCTTTCACAAAGACTAATTCCTGTGTATTTTTTCCCCCATCTGTAAATTTTTTTGGGGTGTCCTGTTACCTTTTCCTTCCCATGTTGTCCAGCACCAGTTTCTTTCACATTTCTGTCTCTGAACATCCCTCACTGCTCTTGTTTACCCGCTTCTCTGCCTTTGTTTGAGATAGTCACCTGCGGTGCATCAGACCTCCTTCCTTACTTGTCATTTTGAGTATATTCTTCTGCCATACTCTGCTCATAAAATTGCTTCCCTTGTTTTGAATTCACTGTTAACACAGCGCTACCAGTGCTACCCATCATACTACCAGGCCTTTTTCTTTCCCAGTGAACTAATTCTCCTGCTGTGATGAATGAAAGGCGTAGTATAGCCTCACATGCAAAAAATGGTAGAGCTTGTTAGACTCTGCCACCGTCACAAAGTCTTTAAAAATGATGGATGCAAGTTTACATCTGAGCTTCTTGAGTTACTGTGAGGAAGTGGTTATTTATATCTTGATAAGCAAAGCCATGTGTCCTTCCATATATTCTAGACTTACAACAAGAAGGCATCCTCGAGGAGGAAAGAGTATCAGAACGGCTCTACGGCCACTGTGAACGGGTACACAAACAGCTTTTCTTCCCTTGAGAACAATGTGAAACAAAGGAAACAAAGGAAGGATTGAAGACCAAACTGAAAAACCATTTTGATAACCCCAACAACAAAATCATCTGATTGTAAGCACAATAAGAGTTGTGCACTAATACTCTAACAGCTACTGTAACTATTCCTGCCTAGAATAGTGTGATTTATGTAGGACTTAACCAGTGCAAACACCCTAGAAACTGTATAAAGAACATAAAAGTAGGTTAAAGTTTAAAAATAATTCTGGGCTGTCACTGACCCCGCTATAGACTGTGGAAGGGAGTATTATCGTAGTATCCGACACTGCTGTTGCCTTACTAGTCAATATGATAGGTGCTGAATTATGATTCACAATTTGAAAACACTGTAATCTAAACCTCCATTTTTTTTTACTGTAGATCATGCATGTGATTGTAGAGGTAATTTGTATGATGCTGGTTTCAGTAGATAAACACACATGCCTTAAATTAAAAGCAGGGCCCAAAGCTTATTACTGGTTTAAAAATTAGGGTATGTTTCAACTTTTCAGCCGACTGACTTTTTATTAAAAAGTCATTTAGAAGAATCCATTGATCATTTTGCTGTTCTGTACGTGATACACGGCGTTGCGTATCTCCTACGCGATACAGTGAAATTGGAAATGGCGCATTTAGTTTTGTATATTTGGCTTTAACTGACTATAGGGTCACAAACCAGATGGAAAAGTTATTTTACCTTTTTAATAGATCTTATTTTTTTATTTGAACTATGTCACTAATGTAAAATTAATTGGCGCTTACACAGTCCAGTAAGGTTTAAATATTGTCTCTAAGGTTTAGAGTATATACAGGGTGGACCCATCTTTTCTTTCCTCCTTTTTTCTTTCTTGTCTTATTTTTGAGAATTCCTACAAGCTAAATGAAGAGTGTTTTTTAATATGGGAACTGGCAGAATTTCAAGTGTTATTACCATAGCCATATCCACATTTTAGGAGCTACTGTTTAAGTCTGTGATGTATCTGAGAGCGTATTTAAAAGCAAAGACAGAAAGATGCTTTTCTGATAGAATTCTGATAGAATCTGTGTTTAAGTTGGTATCGGTGCCGTTCTTCATGTAGCATATGTTCATTTTTAAAATGTGCCTAACACAAACATGGGTGGGGTTTTTGGGGTATTTTGTGGGCTTTTTCCCGGTTTTTTGTGGGCTTTTTCCGAAACAAGCAAAATTAAATGGTCTAAGTCATATCTAATGTTTTTTAAATGTTACTGAAATGTGCTGGAAATGTCTGTTTCTGTAATGTGCGTTGTGTGTATCACCGGTAATGTTCTGGCTTGTTATCTGAGGATTTGGTTTGAGTGCTTGTTAAAGCTACTCCCTGTGTAAAATCCTGCCTTGCGCATAGGAGGAGTCGGTTGCAAAGCCAATATCTGTTGCTGGTATTCTGGTATCTGTCGTGGTGGAGTTTGGCTTATGAATATCTTATTCATTAAGCTCTGAAAAAATGAATAGTACAAGACATTCTGCTGGTCATAGCTCAAGGTTAACTATTTGTTTTTTTGATATTTATATAAATGCCAGTTTTAACTTTTTTTTTTTAATTAAATCTTTTTTAAAATTTTTGCACATCTCTTAGGGAATTATTAAGTTCTCCTACTAGCCTTGTGGGTTTTCATTCCTTGTTTTGAAGGAGACAGTGTCTGTTATGTTTACATTATCAAAGCTTGTGCATGTGTCTTCATTTCTAGGTACTGGTTTGCAGAGTCTTTACATAGCTCAGTACAGCAGCTATAATGTTCAAAATAGGCTGTCTAAATGTGCTAGAAATAAACCCTTGGCTCATCCGAATATACCGACGTTGTTAATGTTTGACATGGTTTAATCATTAAAACACTTTTGATGATCTCTGCCTGAATTCTGGTGGGTTTGTACGGATTCAATGCATTGCTCCATCCCGTGTCAGGCCAAGGAAGAGCTGTCGTGGTGGAAGGACAGCGGCAGATACCCAGAGAAATGGAGCACAGCAGACATGTGACAGCAGATGCCTTACAGAAACCTGTGGCTCTTAATAAATGCTGTTCCCTTGCCTGACTGTAGAAATACTTGTCCATGTGATGGATTAACCCTCCCGCTGACGTCACTGACTCACTTGAATGCAGAGCAGCCTGAATGGCTCCCAGACAATGAATGCCAGGAGCAAAGCTTAATATGGTGGAGAGGGGCTTCCTGCCTCATCTGCCCTGCCTGTAAAATGGGAATAATGCCTCTCTCCAGAATGGGAGCATTTTTGCTATATCCTTACAGCTTCCCTTGCCCTGAAGGATTGTTTCTGAGCCCTCTCTGATTTGAGTGTTGCAACAAGCCCAGATAACTTGGTGATGGACTCAGTAAAAACATAACTACTTTCATCACTGTCGTCTTGCTTGCAGGCTGTGAAAAAAAGAAACCTAGGTGGGGGAAATAGGTTTTGCACTCAGATGTCTCATGCTATGCTGGTCTCCTTTGGGAGGGAGCTCCAAATGCCTGAAGTGGTTGGTAAGACTGTTCTGTTCCCTACACGTGCAAAAATCAACTTGGAAATTGAGTGGTTTTCTAAGTGGGACTCGGTAAAGTGCAGTTCTTTGGATGATGAGACAAATCTACTGGGAGCACCTAGAAGGCAGAAGCTGCAGCAACTGGGCCTTTTCTGGTGAGCCAGCTGAGACTGGGCTGCTGCCCTAAACTTAACCTTCAACGCCAGTGACAAAATGACATGGTTTGTCACCATGTAGACCCAGTGACTGTCCGAAACTGACAGATGTGGGCCTGGGAAGATGTGTAGCATCAGTAGTTTTCATACCTCCAGGGAGAGGATTGTAGCTGGGTATTCTTCTATAGTCTCAGCAGCAACTGAAAAGTGTCTGAGAGCTGTAGGGGTTAGGTCAGACATCACTTCACCAAAACTGACAACCAGACTGATGGATGGAGGCAGGAGCCTTGGATCTGCCCACCTGTCTCAGCTTCCAGTGCGTTACCTGTCCTGGGGCAAGTTAGCAGCCTTTGGATTGCCTCAATTCCCCGATCACTTGCAGTTCTCCTAATAGATGTAACTGTGATTGGCACTTGGGACTATAAACCAGTCCTTCAAAAACACTTTACAAGTTGTAAAGGCTGGAGAGATGATAAAAAGACCAACTGCTGCCAAGGGGACGGAGAGGTTTTATGTAAAGTTGGCTGGGGAGATGGGAACACTTCAGTACCTATTTGCAAAGGGTGAATGACCAAGCTTCAAACTGTTACTTTAAGATCTCTTGCAGATCATGAGCTCACCAACTCCCTTCCCATACTCAGGTCCTACAGCCCGAGTGATGGAGAGGGAGGTGAATACTTCTATTAAGCTGGGAATGGGATAGGTGGGCTCAAATGCCCAGAACATTAGCTTTTCTTAGGGCAGTCCTGGCATGAAGACCCTGAGTGCTGTGTCAGGGAGGTACAAGCCACCACTGGGGCTGGGGTCACTCTGGCACTGGGATTCCTGAGTTGGCAGAGGGCAGTGGAAACGCTAAGAACAATTCTGGAAATTCAAGAAATCTTTGTGGTTGTCCCTGTATTTTACTTCATGCAAGGCAGGTATTAAATAAGCACTGGACCTTCTGATAGGACTTCTGCTGCTAAAACTGTGGCAAAGAAGCCCCCAAAGCCCCAAGCCTAACAGCTGTTCTTGGGGTGTTGCCTCCCCTTCTGATACTTGGTAGCTGTCCTGAGGTGTAAGTTGACAGAAATGCATATGTGTTGGGTGAGACTGGGATGTATGTTGTTAAAAGGCATGTGTTGTTCGAAAAAGAGATGTAACAGTAAGCTAGACACTGAAGAGAAGTATAAATAATCAGAGGCCAAGTTACTTTGGCAGTGTGGGTTCTGCTGGGAATCCCCTTGAAGCAGTGCAGGGGGTGATGAAAATATGGATAGAGATCTTGTGTTTGAGAACTGCTGCTGAGAGCTCCATTGGTACAGAAGATTAATGTGCATTGCTGCTGCCATCCTCTTGCCAAGAATTACTGAACCAACAAAGATGATTAGTTGTAATCACCAGGATGTTGCAAGATCTGGTTTGAAAAGCAGACTTGAATTCAATTGTTGTCTTTGAATGCATTTAATTTAAATAGATGGATATACAAAACAAGATCCATATGTTTCTCAGTTTTGGTAGAGCAAATTTGAATGAGCTGCAGCAACTAGAGTCCCGAGGGCGCTCATGACAGGGCAGTAGCAGAGGCATTGTATTTTAAGTCAAAATGGTTTGGTGGGTTTTTTTGGTTGTGGGTTTTTTTTGGTTTTTAAGAAGTGTGTTTTAAGTCAGTCAAGTTGGGATTTGTAGAAGGAGGAGAAAGTGCTATGTATCTTGTATTTCGAGGATATATGTAATGTAGATGTCATGTTTTCTACAGGAAGAATCTAGAAAGCGCTACCTGGTAACTGGTAGGCATGATAGTCTGACTTCAGTATGATGAAAGGTTTCAGAGCAAATTGGAAGAATCGTTGAGTACAAGGAAGTTAACAGCAAATGGGAGAAAATGTACTGTGTTTTCTGGAAGGAAACATGCTTGACTTACCAATTTTTTTGTTTAATAAAAAAAATACAGTGTAGACAAAGAAAATACATATTCCATTCATCTGGAACGGGTACTGACAATTGCCAAAGTGATTATCTGAACTAGAGAGTGTGGTGACGAGCAACAGGAACTATGGACAAGCAAGGGTCAAACTCATGAGAGGTCAGCTTGTCTCAATGCTTTCAGCCTGAAGGGAGCCCACCAGTAACGTTTTCAGTAATGACCTTGGTATAAAAAGTAGGAATGTTTGCAAATGACAACACGAGGAAGCACTGTCCGTGCCAAGGAAGATTACATCTACAGCAACAACCAGGTGACCTTGGTAGCTGGAGTGAGAGATGGGATTAGTGTAAATCCCCTTTAGAGACCAGTAACAGAATTTCAGCTGTTTCCATGGGAGTTTTAGTTGTTAAGGACTATTCAACAGCCTACAGGTGCTACTATTAAAAGAGGAGGGGTCTTATTTGCTCATCAGTCCATCTTTAGTGGAAAAAGGAATGTGCTAGAGCAGGGGAGTGGGGCTCTGGTAGGACTTCCTTTTGATGGATACACATTTTTCCCTCACTGTGATCTCCAAGAAAACCGATTCTAAAAGAGTCATACAGAAGAGTTACTGGGATGGTCAGAAAAAGACATCTTGCAACATGGGAGTGTAGCAAAGCCAAGGTTGAGAAGCAGTGCAGCCTACACAGACATTGTGACAATAGCATGAAGAAAAATGAGTTATTTTAATTGTGCTGACACAAAACAAATGGGTACAAACTAGCCAAAAGTAAACTTAGGCTAGAAATTGGAAGAGGGCCCTTGTTAGTGGAATATGGCTCTGGAGCAGCTTTCTCTTAAGAGCAGCATTGGAGGTCTGTGGGATTGATTTAAGACAGGGTTCTGGCCGCTTCTAAAGTTTGTAGGACTGGGTAATGGGACTTCCTGGTGTCCCACACCGCAATCTGACCAAAAGCAGATGATACCTGCTCTGTGAAACCATACTTAAGAAAGGGCAAAACAATGCCCAGCAGAGAGGAATGAGGACAAATGTGTGAGAAACAACCCTGCAGACACCAAGGTGAGAGAAGAAGGAGGGGAGAGGGTGCTCCAGTTGCCAGGGCAGAGAGGACCACACCAGAGCAGACACCCACACCGCAGCCCGTGGAAGGCCACATGGTGGAGCAACTGGACGTGCCCTGCAGGAACTGCAGACTGTGGAGAGCCCGTGCTGGAGCAGGCTTGTCCTGAGGGACTGCAGCCCACAGGAACAACCTGCCCTGGAGCGTGAGGAGGAAAGAGCAGCAAAGAGAAGCTGTTATGGACTGACCACCACCCCCCACACCACCTGGAGCAGGGAAGAGGCAGAGGGGTCAGGATGAAGGAGTGAAGCTGAGCCTTGGAAGAAGGGGGCGGGAGGGAGGTACGGGGAAGGTGTTTTAGATTTTTGTCTTTCTTTCTCACCATTCAACTCTATTTTATTTGGTAATAAATTAAATTATTTTGCCCAAATCTGTTTTGCCTGTGTCTGGTGGGTGACCTCCCTGTCTTTATCTCAACTCATAAGCTTCTAATATAAGTTTTCTTCCTCATCCTGTTGAGGAGAGGGAGAGAGCAGCAGGGTGGGCAGCTAGCAGCTAGACAAGGTCACTTCACCCTACCTGGGCACTTCTTACAAAGCTAAAGGTTTAGGCAGAAAGCAGCTTCCTGGATGGTAAGAAAGATACATGAAAGGCTGCAAGGTGCCACAGCACCATGGAGTGCAGCCTGAAGAGAATTGGCCATTGTGGTACAGCCAGAGCTTTCATAGCCTGGGAAAAAAAATGCTTATTGGAGTGAAGCAATTGCTTTTAAAGGCAACATCTTTTCCAGGATCTGGCACGTAATCCTTGCAAAGGTTTTAAAGGCAGTGGAGGAACCTCCTGTTTGCTGAGGGAAGGTATCACAGTGGCACCATGTGTGGAGGAAGCCCACGGTCAGCAGAAAGGTCGTAAGTTTCCCCATGAAAGGAATTGCCTCACACCCTTCAGAGGCAGCTGGAGCTCTGTTTTTTTCAGAGGGATGGGCCAGCCATGAAGCAGTGAGAAATACACAATCATTCCGTCGTGTTTCATTGGGGAACAGGTAAAACTTCAAGGGACATGAATCTGTTGACATAAAAATGCAACCCTATATATGTCATCTCCACCTGTATGTTTGCTGCTCCTGAGCTGGCATAAGGGGGAGTGCACAAACTTTATGGGACAACTTCACTATTTCTGCCTTAGACTTGTCTAAGTGGATGTTCAGAGCGTTCCCTTGAGGATTAGCCAGCACTGGAGGCAATGCTGTCTGGTGATAAATTACCTGGTAAAAGTATTTAGAGTGAAGCCAAGTGAAATGTCTTCCAGGCATGCTGAAGCAAGGTATCGAGGCATTTGTGTAGCTGGTTGGACATATGGTGTCTCGTCCCATTTAGCAAGTGGGAAGCACAGCATCATCAACTGTTCTGTCTGCTGCTAAGAGCCATATGTTTACTAAATACTACTAATTCAATATTACCAGCTGTCGTAGGAAATCAGAATCTCAGCTCACGTAGCAGAAATAGGAGCTTTCAGAAAGAAAAAAAACCAAAACAATGTAGTCTATGCAGCTAAGTGCCTTGTTTTCTTTAAAATAGATAGGGTCTCAGTGCTTTAGAGCCTTTCTAGGTCTAAGTTTCTAACATGTTTTTGTACCCTTAGAAAGGATTGCCTCTCTGCAATATCTTCTGTTAATTTATCAATTTGCTTGGATTCTCACAGTGCTCAGGGTTGAGAGAGGGAGTGAGAGAGGCTCTTGGTGTGCCGAGCTATTAGGACTTGAGACATCTTTGATGCAAATGAACTTTTGCTCAGTAGAATAGTGATGAGTCTGCCAAAAAGACCAGGAAATACCTCCCGTGCATACAGATGCTGTAACTATTATTGGCTATTATCAGCTTTGTTTTTTAAATTGTTTGTACAGATTTTTTGAAAATCATGGTGAAAAAGACTGTTGTGTCCTCAGAAGTTTAAAGAAAGAGCTAGAAGTTGTCTTTACATCTGACTGTGCTCTCCATGCTAAGTAAATGGGAAGAATTGCTGCCCATTCCCATTGTTTTAAAGCTGTGTGTGCAGGTTTTGAAATGAGTGGGAACCCCTGAGACCAGACCAAGTGATTTGGTGATGGATGCTCTGCATTTTTTCAAAATGTGCTATTCACCTGAAGTTCCTTTGCAACACAGGAAAATCAGAATAATTAACAACTAACTATTGGTCAGAAAGGAGAGAAACACAAGGTTTTCAGACATTCCCAAAAGTGTGGGGCCAGCGACCTGGCTCAGGCTGGCTAGAGCACTTAGAGAAAATGATAGTCAATGTCAGGTTTTACTTCATGAAGTAGAAGCAAAAAACAGCCCCAAAATAACCAACCAAACAAACAACCCCCCCAAACCTTTCACAACTAAAACCCCATCCACCCCATCCTGGTAAGAAAACTCAAAGCATCAGGCAGCCCACGGGGATGCACTATAAACCCTTGCCTTCTCCTGGTAGCACTCCTGAAGTGACAGCTGGGGACAGGCTGGTGCCTCCCTGTGCAGTGATACCAGAAGGGTTTCATAAAAAGCCAGAGCTGACACCAGTGACAAATATGCCAGCATCTAGTATGAGCAAGGGTGTTGTATAAATATTTACATCATGATACAGATTTCACATCTAGAGACTTTTTCCTTGCAATTGAGCTGTAGCATGTTCTTCAAAGTCCTGTTTTAAAAGAGGAGGACTGGACAGAAAGTTAAGCGTTAGGTAAACAGACCTCCTGCCCTATATTGGAAACATCTGCTCAGTAGTTCCTGGTAGTATGGATGATCAGAGTATAATTAATTTTGCATAACAGAGCCAAGAATAAACCAGCATGTTGCCCTTTGTTTAACCGCTGCAAAGACTTTGTAATCAAGAGCTTTTCCTACTGTGGAAACGGGGGCTGTAAAGAGGAGATTAATAGCAAGTGTATGGTACATAATGGCTTTTATGATCTATCTGACCTTCATTACACAATAACCTTGGGAGCACTGGTTTTTCCAAGGAAAAAACAGGAGCTGCTTTGATTAAAATGATCAATATGCAGATCTGTGTATCCCAATACACAGGACTATTTCAGAGCATCTTGTAGCTGTAGAGGTGAATTAATACATCCAAGCAGGGAAGAAAAAAAAGAACAAACTAATTAAACTCAGCCCAAATCTCAAAACAAGTTTTTTTTACATTACAGCTTAACCTGTAGCACTTATTAACATAATACTTTGCCAGCTGTCCAGCACATACAAATGTCTGGTAATTATTTAACAGCATTCGATATTTATCATGCTTTGTACTAGATAAAAAGTTGGGTGAGCAAACCCCAAAATGTCTGGCTTTGGAAGAGGAGCAGGAAGGGTGCTAGAGGGACAGCAGCTGCCCTGTGTTATAGAGCAAAGCCTCCTCCCTGCTCTGACACCTCAGTGTTGTCCAGGTCAAACCGACTCACCTGTGAGCAAATGTGGAAACGTACAGAATTGTGGGAGTATAGAAAGAGCGAGCTTCTACACAGTGTGGAGAGGGAGGGGTGGAGAGGTTTGGTTATGTTAGTCAGAATTAATGATAATCAAGGTCACGCTCCAGTTGTCCAGAGATCACAGTGGGGAAAGACCACCGTTAACCCCTTCTGTTAAGCAAAGTAGGGGGTATTTAGAAAATAACGAGGAAACAGAGTTCCATGGAAAACGTTCGGATAAAGCAGTAGACACATAAACTGCCAGAACAAAAAGCTCATGAGGAGAGATGCTCTAGTGAGCAAGAAACAAGGATGCCCTCGTGTCAGTTTTGAGAAGAGGGGCACACAGAGAAACTGGAGAATATGAACTGAATCGCTCTCATTTTCAGCAAGGCAAAGGAGATTCTGCACAAGGCGAACACAACACCAGGTAAGTATTCTGATCGGCTGCATTTAGTGTCTGTCTCAGCAGTAGGTGCTTAATGAGCACCCAAACCCACCCTGCTCTCTGCTGACCAGCTGCAGCTCAGGCGTGACGCAAGGGTAGGTTTCCTCTGAGCAGTGCTGAGATGTGTGCTCTCCGTCTTTACTCCTTTCTTCCTTTTGCCTTATGTTAAGCAGCTGCACTCACTGCCCAGGCATGGTTTTGCTTCTCAGGGTGTTAGTCTGGCTCGAATGATTACACGGTCGGCTGGCAAGCATGCTGCCTCCCTTCCCCTTGCCTGTACAGAAAGTGGTGGGCTTCAACCACATATACTGAGGTTTGCTAGTAGCACCTCCTGGAGTAGGCTACCTTGCTGACTGAAACCTCTTCTGCATCTTACAACTCCTGTCTCCAGCCCTGATGGATCTTGCTGAGTGGGATCATTTAAAATACCTATAGAGGGAGAAATAGGTTGACATTCAGAGTAGCATGTGACATCCCAATACTGATGTTGAGACAGGTGCCACAATTCTCAGTAGTCATGTTAACACTTGACACCTTTCAGACGGAGTGGTTTGCCTAGCTATGGGCCATGGGGGAACATCTCTCTCCTATCACCTGGCATGCAGCCTGGGCAATGGGAGCTGCTTGGCATGAACTGAGACTCATCCTGGGTCAGAACCAAAATATAGTAGAATATGGGGGGGATGGGAGAGGAAGGAAAAGGGTTGGTGGTCTTCCTCCTCCCCTTGTTCCCACTGAGCTCCTCAGGCCCATCCTCAGCATGGCGTTCTGCTGGGGCATCTCCAGGGGAGCAGGAATGCTCCTGCATTATCCCCTTCAGATGCACTCACTGCAGAGGTCTGGCAAGTGTCTGGGAACCCTCCCTTGAGGAATACTCTGTCCATTACCTGAAGACCTGGAGCCACCGAGGCCCTAAGGCAGCATTTCCTGGTTATTTATTTTAGCTGGTATTTTTCAGTTATTTTGTTGAAAAATCATGGGGTTTTTTCTATGGCAATAAAATGCATGTCTCCATTCCTGTCAAAGTGATCTATGGAAAAAACACAACACAAAAATATTCTCCTACAAGCAGTTCTAAAATATAGATTGAAAGAGGACACACAGTCTTAGGTCACCAGGTGCCTGCTTGATGTTTGCCATACTGAAGCAGCCACCTGTAAAGCAAGCCTTGTCCTGTCAGCTGCTGAAAGATCAAATCACTTCAGTGCAGCAACTTTCTCTTAAAATAATGATAACAAAGATATCTGATGATTGGGCCAGAAGTGTGCTTGAGCTGCAGAACTGTAATAACTTTGCTAGCTGTTGAGATGCGGGTTCCTCCTGAGGGAAAGGTTATACATTAATCATTCATGGTATAATGTGAAGAAACCAGGTCATAAGGAGACTGAATACATTCTAAAAATAATGTAATCGGGTGGGGAAATGAAGAGGTTTGCAAGATCCAAACTTAGAGGACACTCCGGCTTGACTCTTTCGTCCTTTGAAACTGAAGATCCCAGATCAAATCCTACCTGGGCCTTTAGCAGTATGAGAACTGAATGAGTAAATGCAGCATCCCATGTTTAACTTCTGAGGGAGGTTGGGTACACTGGTGTTCAGTGGGGCAATGTTTTTCCCTGACTCTGCTGGGCTTTCAGGCATCTTTAGATATTTTCAAGTGTTTTGTATGTACTTAAGATGGTGGAAGTCTTCCATAGGTCCTCAATTTTGAAGATGCCTATTGCAAAGGATCTGTGTTTCTAGGTCCTCTGTCTACCAGAGAGGACTAAGAGCTGCAGAGACAACTCTTCTCTGTCCTCAGCTGCTTGGAGGATGATACAGAGGAGGAAGAGTGGGCTCTTCTTGGAGGGGCACAGCAGAAGCTCAAGAAGTACAAAGAAATGATAAAGGTACAAGTTCCAAGGGAAAGTCAAATTAAATCTAAGGAATAAGTCACAGTGAGAGTGGTCAAAGACTGGCAAAGGCTTCCCAGAGAGGCTATAGGATCTCCAAGATGACTAAGGGCCTGGAGCATCTCCCCTACCAGGAAAGGCTGAATGAAGGGCTGTTCAGCCTTGAGAAAAGAAGACTGTGAGGGGATCCTATTAAGGTTTATAAATATCTCAAGTGTGGGAGACAAAGAGAAATGGCCAACCTCTTTTCAGTTGTCTGTGGAGACAGGACAAGGGGCAATGGCTGCAAGTTGGAGCACAGGAAGTTCTGCATGAATATGCAGAAGAACTTTAACACAGTGAGGGTGACAGAGCCCTGGGACAGGCTGCCCAGGGGGATTGTGGAGTATCCTTCTCTGGAGATATTCAAGACCCATCTGGATGCCTACCTGTGCGATCTGTCCTAAGGAACATGTTTTGGCAGGGGGGTTGGACTCAATCTCTGGAGGTCCCTTCTAACCCCTACAATTCTGTGAATCTGTGAATCCCTGTAGATGTTCAAATTTCATCTGGTCTGGCCCTGAGCAGCCTGTTTTAACTTTCAAGTCAGCCTTGCTTTTGGGCTGGGTGATCTCCAGAGGGTCCCTCTGACCCAAACTATTCTGTGATCATCATGGCAGTTTGGTGAGCGAGAGGAGACAGACATCTGAGATCTTGATTACGGGGGGAAGCAACTGCAGTAGCTTCACTCCTCTGGAAGAGTGAAGTTCCTTGGACTCGGCCCAAGCCAAGCATGTCTCTGCAGGAGTTGCTGCAGTGGAAAGCCGGTGACATGTTTGTAGCAGATGAACATCATCTTTGCATAGATGAACTCTAAGAGAGACTAAGAGAAGGAAGTAAATGTCACCCTAAAGCAAACAGTGTGAAACCTTAACTTGTAAAACAGCGCTTTGCAATGACAGGGCAAATAGCACAATTGTCCTCATCTTACCCCACTACTCCAAATGAGCAGCGCTGAAACTCAAAGGCTGGCACCAAAAGGTTCTTGCTTCTTTGTCCCCTGGAGTTAATGCTTCATGGATTGTCCTGCTCACACCAGCTCTCTTCCAAAGCTAGGCTTTCCCTTCATGAATGCTTCAGCTGAGTGCAGTCCAGGGGGGCTAAATACCAATTTTCAAAATTATCTGAAATTTACCTTGATTTTTATTAGCCTAAGTGAGTATTCTCTAGTTTTTGGGGTTTCCAACCTACATTTTCCCCACCAGACACTGCACAGCTTTTACCTTGTCTCTGGAGCTCAGGGAAGATGCTATCAAGAAAACACGATGGTCATACCGCATGCTTCGCACCCATCTGTTCCAAGTTGTTTGTTTACGTCCTTTGCTCTTGTCAGGCTCCACCACTCAGACTCCCACATTTCTTGCACAGTCATTGATAAATTAAATTGTTTTTCTTCTGTATTATTAAACAGTAAGCAAACAAATAAATAAAACTCCACTTCTTCGACAAGCAGCGCCACATTCATTTCAAGGTGTTATGTGTTCCATGTTTGCTAATACCTGCTGTTAGAAAAAATTACCCTCGCTTCCTAACTCTTCATCCTGTCTCTGTTGAGCTACCTTAACATTCTCCCAAAGATTCTGGCTGTACTTAGTTCATTTGCTCCTTTGATTCTTTATTCTGCACTCTGCTTGATTCAAATAGGGAAACACCTCCCTGTTCAAAGCCACTTTGTGTCCCAAGGATTGCAGCAAAGTTACCTGTGCTGTAGTGCATAGATCCAAAACATGACAATAGCCTGGTTTCTAGCCAGTGCTAGTGACCTACTCTGTTAGTAAGGGAGTGCTGCTTACTTACACCTATCTTCTACAAAGATTCGGTCTAACAGAGAACTGGGCGTTCAAGAAAGGCAAGTTATAAAGATGAAATAGAAAACAAAGCGGGAAGAAAAATGTCTTGCACTCTTGGGAGTAAGGAGAGAAAATGCTATACCAAGGGCTTGCAGGTGATGTTTTTGGCATTTGTTTCACCAAGGGAACAGCCTACTATCTCCGATCAAGGGAAATAAGAAAATTTATCAAAGATAAATTCTTTGTCCATGGTCTGCTGGATCACAGCTTGGAGGTACCGCTGTCTTCTATGACAGTCATAGCTGATGGGACCTATTATTCCTTCTGTTACTGATTATATGGCGTGCCCAACTATGTGTGTCATCTACACTTAAACTGGCACACCTTCCAACATCTTGACTGTCAGTACTTATTGTCTCCAAGCTTCAGATGGTGCAGAAGAGAGCTTTGTTCCTGCCCCAGGACACTCTGTCCTCCTCCTCCATCAGGACCCTGCAGGAACATCACTGACTCCTTCCTGTAACTGCCTACAAGTGGCAAAGTCAAAAACTCCCAAGAGCAGGGAGGCTGAGTCATGCTTGGGGGGTTTTGCCTGCCTTATTTTTTTAGGTCTCTATTCTCATTCTGTCTACAGACTGTAAAATATGCAGATCTCTGTTGGTTTAATGCTGTTAGGAAAGTAAAAGAGCATGAAGAAGGACACAGAAAACAAAATGGATGGGGCAGCGGGCAGGTTGGGTGTGGTGCATTCTCACCCATGAGTGAAGGGATTAAAGTGACTCACTGATACATCCACACTGAGGCGTGGGGAGCCTCTCCAACATTTCCAGCTGGCAAGATCATTTGTTGTAGTGAAATGATTCAGTGACCTTAAGAATCAGCCAGAGGCCCTCTCTGGAGACTGGTGGAGAGGCAGAGTAATCGAATAGATGGGAAAGTGCACTGAATACATCTTTCTTGGTCCTGCACATGATCTCAGCATGCACAGTTCATTTTAGCTCTCTGAAAATAGCTGGCAAGCTGCTTGTGAGATTTTTCAAATCATTTTAAGGTTGGTACTCAGTTACCACTGGAAAGTATAAAGTGTATTTTAACTGTGTAGCATTTACCTTCCAGTGTAATTTTTGAGATCATCCATAACACAGGGGTCCATTTCTTATTTATTAAGGTCACCACAGAGCACTCTCCCCTAAAAAACCAAATATCCTCCCTTTGGTAAAACTGGAGAAACATTGGGTGCTGGGCACAGCTTGGGGCAGAAAGAAGCCATTCAGCCAAGCGGTGGGTTAGGTGCCTTTCAAAGTTTGCTACACCCAACTTTTAGAGTTCTGGAACATTTTTAAATTTCATGTAGCTGTGCTAAATACAAAGGCACACTACATGAAACGGGAGCTAGTAATACCCAGAGCAAGCAGATAATGTCTGCCCTCCAGAAGAACTTGAGCACCTTACAAACAGCTCTTTCAAACCTGGGCTTTGGAATTGCTGTTTACAGCTCCCACCTGATTCAAATGGGAGTTTTCCCCTCCCGTGGCGATTCCTGAAGTTATGCTGGAGCATCCGCAGCACTGCGGGGCCTCTCCGTGCCACCCCTGTGGAAAACTGCTGATTTCTCAAGATCCTGGAAGTCAGGCCAAGTCTGCTGCCGACTGTAGACTATGGCAAAACTCTTGTGTGCATATTAACAAACAGTATCAAGGAAGAAAGGGAAATGAGAAAGCTGAAACTGGCAGCTGACTGTCCAGTATCATTTTAACCAGAGGTGCGTACCAGGCCTGTTCAGCCAAGGAAGGGTCCAGAAGTGGTTATTTTACCATGTAACTCTCTCCACAGGTCTTCAAAGTCTGACCCAGAGCAACGTGTAAGGCCATTTTTTGCATTCAGCACCTGCAGGAAGCCCTTTCTCTTGTCTTCTGTTGACCCTGTGTTGCATAACATGGTAGGTGTGATCTTAACAGTAGATGCTTATCCCCACTGCAGCTATTTCTTTGATTATTTTTCCTAAGAGGATGTTTGTTCTGAATCACTGATTGAACCTTTCATTTTTTTCCCTTTTGAAGAGTTTGCTGAATGGGAAGGAAAGAGGCAGCTTTCCCTGATTGAGTAACCACATAAATTTTGCATTCCAAATAGTTGGATATTTCTGCTTTTTTTTTTTTCACTGCTCTGTGACTAATAAATGTTGTAGTCGTTGCTATAGTTATGGCTGAAAACTCCCTTTATACAAGTCCTTTATATATGAATAAGTGAGTTTTATGGCCTCAAAAAAAAAAAAAAACAAAACCTCTGTGAGCTCAGCTGTTGCCTGAGAGCAGCAGCTTCCACCTCTGGGAGGGTTACTCACTAAGGGCCTGATAGCCCATCTCAATCAGCACTTTCTACATGTCCCTCAGGAAAGCTGCAGAACCAGGCTTTAGTGCCAGCGTTGCCCCTTTTCTTGATGTTGCTTTTCTTTGTTCTTCTGTATAAAAACTTCTAGAGATTCTTTTCAGTGATTTGCCTGCCTCAATACATACTAGAAATCCTGGTGTGTCCCAAATATGCACAGCAGCAGCAAGATTAGAAGAATCATCTTTATGTGCAAGGGAATTTGTAGAAGCAAGAGATGTAAGAGCATCTACTGAAAACTTAGATCTTCAAAGTATTTTACTTTTTAAATGAGGAGGATCAGCAAAACAAACTGGACAAACGGTGCCTAAGAATGGAAATCACCACTTGCAAAGCCAGAGGACAAAGCTGTTGCCAATGTATGTGGAAAGAAGAGAGTGCTCACCCGATGAGGAGGGGCCAGTGGGAATTTGCCTGATAAGGGTGCAGGCAGTGTGCTTTTAAAGAAGGTCTGAAAACTGCTGCCAGTTACAGGCATTAGGACACCATTATTTTAGCAGCACTCCTTAAGATTTAGTTCCTCATACGGAGCTTTCCAGATCAATTTGCCTCCTTTGTCAAGGTGAACCAGAGTCGTGCACATGCTGTGGAAGGAATAGACAAGAACATTCTGCCTTTCTCCTTTTGCAATTTGCCTAGCAGACTTGACGTTATTTGGGAAGAGGAGGGGGTATGTGTTAAAAGCAATTTTCACTTGGGTATCAGCAATAACACAAAAGGCATTTGTGCCATAAAATCCAGCTATCTCCAATGACACAGCTAGCTAGAGTGCAGCTAGAAGTAAGGTGACTCGGAAAGCACCAGTGCAATTGTTTTGGTCTCGGGGCTTTGGAGTGAGCCGTACAGCACCAGAGGTACCCTGTTTCTGTAAGGTTAAAGTGTACAAATGGCACCGTGCAATCAGCAGGAATTCATGCCAAACAGACTATGAGTGTCCCTGCAGGGTTCTGCCTAAACACACAGGTTCCCTGCCTGCTGCCACTCCTTCCTTGTCTTCCTGCTCCTGGTGGCCCCATAGAGGGGAACCCATGTCAATGTCTGGGGGTTTCGGGGCAGTCAGTGACAACTGGGGTTTGTTCAATGCACACCCATGCACACCTTCTATCCCCGGGGTCTCTTTTCCCGTGCCAATGCCGACAGTAAGGTCGCTAGGTCAGTGGGACCAGGACCGTGCTACACGGTGCCCTCCCTCCTGCACTCACAGCTACAAGTCCAGAGGCCTGTCCAGAAAAAGCTGTTGGGGTTCATCTGCATGAAGGGCAAATGGACAAGAGACATGAGGAGAAAACAAAAGACAGGCTTCTCCTCGTGTGCTGATAGGAGCCCGGGGTGCAAGGGAAGCCAGTGATACTTCCTAAACTCCCGCTGCAGTTTGAGCAGCAGTACGATAGCAGAAATGTCAGCACTCACTGGAGCGTGTCATCAGATTACCAGAAAATGGCTGCTATGAGATATGCTGAAAACCACACTGTGTTTAGCTTCAAACACAGGGTCCATCTTCTGGGAGAGCAGTGGTTTGCTCGGAGAATGTTCAGAACAACCTGCAAAACACCGTGCCGCTCATGTGGGGTGACTGTTACAGCAAAGCTGGTCTGACATCCACCAAACTGAGCAGAAACGCAGGAAGAAATTGTCTGTTTCACAACAAAGTGCAAGACATAAAACTACAGCCAGCAGAGCTAAGTAACCTGGGCAGAGCAACCTGGTAACGCAGCTGCACAGCTGCCAGTATCTAACCGACCACATTGTTTTATAGAGACATGCCCAGCTTTCAGTTAGCTGGGGCTTTAGGTTGCGTGAGTGCTTGGCAAGGTAGTCAGTCACTCAAAACATGACTCAATCCAGGCAAAATAGGGGAGGTCAGCTTCAAAGCTAAACAACAAACTAGGCATCCTGGGCTACTAGTTTGCTGCCTGTTACCCAATAAGGGAAAACAATTTGGAAAGGCTGTGGGTATCACAGATACTGTATTGACCACTCTCCAGTTAGCTGGGGGATAGGTGAGTGTGAGTGGAGAGAGAAAGTGGGGCAAGAGATGAGTCATGAGGAACAATGCTGTTGTCATCATTTTTAGGAAATTAATCTCTCAGCGTGGGAGGACTTCAGCTGCAGTAGAATCCATTGCATTTTTAGAGAACAATGTGTTGCCTTGCACCACTGGATTATTTTGTTGGAGTTACAGGTGGTTTAATATGAAAAGCTGGAAAATCCTTGACTGCTTGGCAGTAACTAAAAGCATCACTGTGTTGTCAGCACTGCTCTCACCCTAACTCCCAAACACAGCACTACACCACCTGCTAGAAAGAAAGTTAACCGTCCTAGCTGAGTTTTGCTGGGGACCTACAGAAATAGATGCTGGGGACTGCTGTATCAGATGAGGTCAATGGCATGGAGGGAGCTGAGGGATTCCAAGGGATGACAGAAACATCTCAGGAGGCTATACCAGACTGCCAAGCCTAGGCTTATCCCTGGGATTCTTCTCTCCTAAGTGCAAGGAGATCCTAAGTAGGATCTGGAATCAGATGACAATCAAGTGTTGTCTGGCACTCCCAAAACTGGAAAAGATCTGATCTTGTGTCACTGTTATAATTCCCCCTGATCCCCTGGATACTGAGCTCAGCCCTATGGAAGAGTAGCTGTGTGTTATCAGGACTAAAGCAAGCTATGCCCTGTTACAAAGCAGGTGGCCACTTCAGTCTGTGAGATGATGTAGTCTGTAGAAAGGGGAACACAGTGTGCATATAGGATCACCACAGCAGGTGAGTATGCCAGAAACAGTGGCTGTTCTGAAGTTAGGGCATGATTAACTGGTAGGCATTTATTTTGGAATTACATGCAGCTGAGGATGGATTCAGTAGACAAGATACTCCACCTGATCCTGGAGAAAAGCAGAGTGTGCTGTCAGAGCTGTCAGAAATGAGTCAGTTCCTACAACATGAACATTAGAATGCATATTGCGACAGAGAAGGAACAGTGAAAATAATAATCATAGCGACATACCAAATTCCTGTTCTGAAGCAGATGGACGTGAAAGACAACTCATTTAGCAATTAGACATTCTTTAAATCACAAAAGGGAAAATTATAGAATTGCAAGGAAAAGCGAAGCACCGTGTTCGATAAGCAAGTGTCAATCCATGAGGTGAGATTTTGCATGCATGTGATGTTCATGCCAGGCAGAACAACAAAAGTAAATGTATTTGCACCAGATGCAAAACCAAGATGAGATATTGAGCGTCATATAAAGAGATGACATGAATGAATGCTCCAGGCTTTGAAAACTAGAAAAAAAAAAAAGCAGAGTGACTATGAAAGAAAGTCATTTTTATAATACTGCCACTAAAGTATTGCAATATTTAAGTATAAGACCCACAAAAAGTATTCCAACTAAAATTTTAGGCAATCCATAGAAGCCAGTGATTTCAGGTAAAGCATGTGAATTTATGATCTTACTGAAAAAAAAAAAAACCCACAAAAGATGGTTTATACAGGTAGCAAGATGCCCAAGTTAAACCAAAGTTTTTTCCAGACCTTAGTCCACCACAGCATCCCAGTATTAAATCTGTTATGATAGTACCATGATGGGTTTGCATCTCCACAGATCCCACAGCTACCATGAATTTTACCTCAGGAAGTTAATAGGATGCTGAGAACATCACCTGCTTTGAGGTGTTGGATATGTTAAAAGAAAAAAAAATAGAGATCAATAAAGTGAATAGAAATCTAGATTCCACTGTCAAAGCATTAGAGCCCACTATACTGAGAAATAAAGTGAACCGTTGTGTTGGAGCTGTGTTCTTCACATGGCAGGACAAAGATCTATTCCTAGAATTTGATGTTAAAACACTGTCCTTCGGACAAAATAAAACACCCTTCCTCCCCCAAAAATAAAAACCTTAGTAGATTATTCATACAATTCTGTTCAACAGTAACTGTCATACCACTACCAGGCTATCAACTGAGAACACTGCTTGGGAGCTGGTCCACAAGTGGACAAATACCAGTTTCCTCAAGAAGAGGGACCAAAAGGCCTGGAAAACGATTTACTGTATGGGATACAAGTATGTAGCCATGAAGCTCACCTGGCAAACAGTGCCCACAACTGCATCTATCTGCTGGAAACAGCCAGGGAAGTAAATAGAAAATTAAAAATGAGAATATTGCAGCTGCCTGAGGTATCATTCAAATGACACAAAATGGCAAAAGTGAGATGATGACAAACTGGTATGTTAGACAAGTTCAAGAAGTTAGGATCCCATTAGCAGGAGTTTAACACCCCCTTAGTAAGGTGCTACAATGGTCTGTGCCTGCATCTCTGCTCTGTGTGATGCAGGCAGACAATATGCAGTACATCCCACGCTGGGAGCCTGTACCAAGTAGTGACCTAACCCCATGAGGGCAAAAGTGATGCAAACTACATACTTGCAGTCTGAGAAAAAAAGAGTCCAAGACATTCATCAGTGTTTGAGCTCTGGGGTGAATTCTGGGTTTATCTGTCTGGTTTATAATTTACAGTGTAGATGTGTCTGTCTTACATGGAGTGACCATCAGAGAACCCTGCAGAATACGTCATTTCAGACAGCACTTCTAGAAAGAGGATGTCTGGAGGGAAAAGAAAACTTTTAAATAAAAAAAAATTTAAAGTCTTCAATGAATGTGACTGAAGCAGCAAAACTAGAACTACGCTGCCTACAACTGACTTCTTAACCAGAGCAGTCCAGAATTCAGAAATATGGTAACTGAACACAAATATGAGATCATCAGTCAGTTCTGATACCAAGGGCATCAACAAGACCAGTGTGGTGGATTGACCCTGGCTGCAGGCCAGGTGCCCACCAAAGCTGCTCTATCACTGCCCCCCTCAGCTGGACAGAGGAGAGAAAAAATAAATGGCTCATGGGTCCAGACAAGGGAGAGATCACTCACCAATTAATGTCACCAAGAAAACATATTCATCGTGGAGAAAATTAATTAATTTAATAGCAATCGAATCAGAGTAAGGTGTTCTTAAGATTTGGTTTTATTTCTCATCGCTCTGCTCTGATGAGAAATAAAACCAAATCTTAAGAACACCTTCCCCCACCCCTTCCATCTTCCCAGGCTTATCTTTACTTGCTGTTTCCTCTCCTCACCAGCAGCACAGGAGAACACCTAATGGGGGTTGTGGTCAGTTCATCCTGCATTGTCTCTGCCCCTCCTTCCTCCCTCCTTACACTCTGCCCCTGCTCCAGTGTGGGGTCCCTCCCACGGGAGACAGTCCTCCACCAGCTTCTCCAAGGCGAGCCCTTCCCATGGGCTACAGTTCTTCATCAACTGCTCTGGTGTGGATTTACCATGGGGTCACAAGTCCTGCCAGCAAACCTGCTCTAGCGTGGGCTCCTCTCTCCACAGGCCCACAAGTCTTGCCAGGAGTCTGCTCCAGCATAGACTTCCCACAAGGTCACAGCCTCCTCTGGATACATCTACTTGCTCCAGTGTGGGGTCATCTATGGGCTGCAGGTGGAATCTCTGCTCTCCATCATCCTCCAGGGGCTGCAGGTGGACTGCCTGCCTCACCACGGTCTTCTCCACAGACTGCAGGGAAATCTCTGTTCTGGCACTTGGAGCACCTCCTGCCCCTTCTATGTCATTGGCATGGGTGTCTGCAGAGTTGTTCCTCTCAGACCTTGCTCCTCTTTCTGGCTGCAAAAACTGTTCCTAAGTTCTGAGTTTCTTCCTCCTTGACTCTGCTTTTCCAGAGGTGCTACCATCATCTCTGATGGGCTCGGCCTTGACCAGCATTGGGTCCATCTTGGAGCCAGCTGGTATTGGTTCTGTCAGATGTGAGGGAAGCTTCTAGCAGCTTCTTGCAGAAACCAGCCCTGTAGTGCCTCAGCTACCAAACCTTGGCCAGGCAAACCCAATACAACCAGTTTCAAGAAAATATTTTAAGAGAAACAAAGGACAAACAAAGCCAGCTAAGGATTTAAAAGCACTTCCACCTCAAAATACACACATCTTTATTTCAAAAAGCCAGACCACAGGGGAGAAGCTTTCGCTTTTGGATACTGAATAGTGAAGACAGCATAAGCATTTCAAATGGTGTTGAATATAGAGGCAGCCAACTCAAGGATACATCAGGGCCATCTGGGAGCAAAAGCTTGTCTCCAGAAAATGAGCAGCATCCCCAGTGCACTTTTCCACAGGCCAAAACTGTCTTTTTGTTACAAATGACAGGTCTATTTGCAGGGAGATTATGCTCTGTGTCTGGGAATTTCATCGTATGACTTCATCCTGCTGCCACAGTTGATCAAATAGCAAGGCTGAACTGCAAGATAAAATTGTTATTTTAAAGTCTATAGAATGTACTTGATTAAAGAAAAAAACCCCAGGCCAATCTGGAGAAATATTTCACAAGGAGTACCAGTAGCACTTTGGTATACCAGAGTTGTCATCCAAACATGCATGTTCCTTGGTTCCTGTGGTGCAGCACCATGAAACTCTGCAGTAACAAAAGGGGGACTGGAGAAGGATGAGAGGGATGCAGAGGCCAACGCCTGCAGTGGAGGAAGGGTAGGAGAGCTCCCATCAGCAGAGAGAACCTCTCAGTGTCAAGGAAAATCATGTACTTGGAGATAAGACACAAAGGAAGTCATGGAAGATAGTGAAACACACACTGTTGGCAAGACAGGTAACTGACCCCATGTGTCTCAGGGCCACCAGCTGCACCTGAGATCAGTTAAAGGTTGTCAGCATGGAAAGATGATATCTAAGAGACAAAAAGGAAGACATTTAAAGGAATGAGAAAGCAAAACCAAACTAAAGCACAGGAGAACTTCCCTTCCTGGCAGTGTTCAAGGCCAGGTTGGAAGGGTCTTTGGACAACCTGGTCTAGTGGAGGGTGTGACTGCCCGTGGCAGGTGCAGGGGTGGAACCAGATGACCTCTGAGGTCCCTTCCAACCCAAACCATTCTGTGATCCTACGATTACTTTCACTGTTTTTCAAGCATGATTAATTACACCACATTCCCCTGCCAGAGGTGCTACTTACATCATTCCCTCTTAATATAATAATTCAATTTTTTTCTTATATGTATTTTTCCAAATCAAAATAATTCAGTTGTTGACAATGACATCTTCATTTCTTTTTCTAATAGGTTTTTTGGAGGGCGGGGGATGAGTCAGCTTGTCCTGACTTTAGTCTCTCCATCTTCTTTACTATCTCCTTGACTCTCACCCTGACTTTACTACCTCCTTCTTCTCCATCTTCTCCATCTTTACCACCTCCATCTTTCATGTGTGAAAATACATGAAGACCTGATGTTTCTTGCAGCTGCTGGTATTTCTGAGAAGCGATGTTCTCCTCTCTTCTTGTCCAACATTTTGTTTGAACCTGTGATGGTTAGTTGTCCTCCAAGAACCAGCCTCAGTTCAAATTCCTGAGTGCACTGGTACTGACCACCAGGCGTCCTTCTGTGGGGTCTTTTTCCATGGGGGATGCTCTTCCACAGCCTTCTTTCTCCCCCACAGCCACAGCCTGAGCCATGAAGTGGGGCAGTGGGGCTCTGACTATGTTGCTGGAGCACCATACAGACAAATGTCTCAAGTCCTCTGTCTGCAAAGACTTGCTTTAGTAACATGAAAAATTAATATCACAGGTATTTTATAAATAGGAAAACTAAGGACACGAAGCCTAAGTAATTTGCCAAGGGCCATGTGCATGCAGAGGCAGAAATAACAATGACATAAATTACGATTAATAAAGTCTATGAAATAGAATTGCATCAAGTAGATTTTACTTCTCCCACTATTTGGTCTTTAACAAATCATTAAATGGCATAAATTACAGTGACCTTCCAGAAACCATTGATACTTTCCCAGTTTCCAGAAAGAGAAAACTGGCCTGTTCATCTTCTGCTTTCCCTTTTCTCCTTGCCAAAGAAAACCAACCCCAAAACTTTTTAATGGGTGGGATCCCAGAGGATACGGTGTTAATCTTGGCTGGACTGAAATTTGGGGTAGGGCAGCTGCCTGTTTTACAAGATTTCAGGCAAAACCTGCTGGTTTTAACAAACATGCCTTGTTGGTTTGTTGGGGTTCTTTACTTCAGACTGTGACTAAGGTAGGAAAATGCAGGTAGCCCAACCTCCTTTTCTACACTCCCATCAAGCAATTGGTAAACTCTCAGAGATTACACCAAGGTTTGAAGTGATTGAGAGCTGTTTCATCTGAAATGAGGTAGCAGTCTCCCCTTGTTGCTCACCTTTGTCATGTGCAGCATGTGAAGTATTCCATGGATAAGCAGTGACTCAAAGGGCCCTTAGCAGCTGCTGAGCTGTTTGATCAGTTTGGCTCTGGAAATACTGAGCCAGAGTCAGAAAAGATGTACAAAGAGCCTTGCAAGCAAAGTTACATGACTATGAACTTGGTATGAGAGGAGACCAAGCAAAACAAAGCAGAACACAAAGGCACAATTTGCTTGCTGTTAACGATGCCTCTGTAACATCACAGGCTGTCTCTAAGCTATATTTTCCACTGCATTGCCAGCTTGCAAAACTTTTAATGGAACAAGTTTTTCTGGCAGAAGAACACTGATTTTTATCTTTAATGAGCAGCCTCTCTATCATTTAGCTTCAGGAAACAGCTTCCTGGTTGTAAACTGCTTGAGAGTGCTGACAGCCAGTCAACTTCAAAAACAGCCAGAAGAAACTTTCTCGCTAACTTTGGGAAGGAATGAAAAAATGCTGCAAGGTGCAGATGATGTTGTTATGGAGCAGGAGGACTCTGCTTCCCAACATGGAGAAATTACAAGTTGGGATATCAATGACATCAAACTTCCCCAGGTATGTGTCTGTGTCTGAGAGCTTTATCCAATTCTGTCCACTTCACCACTGATCTTAAATGCTTTCTCAGCTGCCTCTGCCTCATTGCCTTTATTCTCTTTGCCACCTCAGGGAATAGGACAGTGTTTCACTGAAAATCTAGAAATATTGAGAAAATACTGAAGTTTCCATGTATTTTTCCTTAAATGCATTATTGCAAGAGCTGCTGTTACATGAAAAAAGGCAATGCTGCAGATGTGTTACTTCTTCAGTCTACCGATAGATGAGGAGCAGAGAAAGCAGGGGAAAAAAATATCTCCTGCTGTGGGTGATCAATTAGAGATGTCCAGGACTTGCCTTTCACCCCAGGTAGTGCTTTATGAGAAGCAAGCACAGCACCCATGACTGCCTTGCAACTCAGGGCACTCAGCCTTGCTGCATCAGGATGGCTTTCGACACAAAGGCAACATTCCTTCCATGAGCACGTAGGAAAAGCTTGCTGCTTGTTTGGAGAGATTTGCTGAGAGACAGAATAGTGATCTTCCCCTCCCTCAGCCTTTTTCTAGTCCTCTCATCTAAAAAAAATCAGCCATGCTCTCCATTGAAAACCCACTGCACCCTGCTCACCAAGGTCTTCTCCCTGTCCCTCAGCTCAGCATTATTTGTGCCAGATTCCTCCTGCTGCGGTCCTTCAGCGTCCAGCTCTGCCTTTCACCTCCCAGCCCTGTCTCTTTACCTGATCCCAGCCTCTTCCACTGCTGTTTGCCTGAAGTCTCCATGTCCCAGGCTGCCTCCTTCCCTGCTCTTCACCCCAAGGTCACCTTCACCTGCATTTCGGCCTGGAGGCTTTCTCCACACCCTTCCCTGTGCTATCCAATGGCTTCTGGGAGAGTATAGGGACTTTTGACTTCTCCATTGATGTTCTTGCTGCTGTAGTGGCTGCCAGTGGCTGGGATCAGCAGCAGGTATGTTAGGTGTTTTGCAGCTTACTGCATTTTACTCTGTTGACTGTACCCACTGAGGAGATGTGTATTTGGTCTTTTGTTGGGTTTGGGTTTTTTTTTCTTACTGAGTTTTTGCTTTATTGTTCCTTACAGTGTTGTCCTTGGGTTTGTTTTGTTTTTTTCCTTAGCCCATAGCAATGAAAATAAAATCTGGCCAGGACATCAGGTTTCTTTGGTTTGGACTTGAGGAAAATCACCGTTGATGTCTTTCATGGCAGTTAGGCCAAAACGAACCAAAGTCCAGAACTAGAGACCAACAAATGTGGGCATAGTCTCAGTCTGAATCAGCATTCACCCATTTTCCATCGAGCTGAGCCAAATGATTCTGTGTAACGCTGCTATGAATAGCCTGAAAGGCAAAGCAGGATCTCTGCTGTGAAAGCTAACAGGGACTGTCAGGGACTGCTGCCTGCAGGGAAATTATTTTCTCTTTTATGTCAAGCACCTCACCTTCCTCTCCTGGGGAAGTTCTGGACAGGGATGGACCCATGTATAAGTGAGAATAACCTCCTGGCCAGGCTTTCTGGGGTTCGCAGGAAGCCACAGGGAGCAATGTTTTTACTGGTCCATCCTGACAACCAGCATCACTTGCTGGAGTCACGCAGGCTAGGCAATACCCAGCAGAGGACCAGGTGTGCTGAGCTCTTGCACAGTCTCTTCTCTTCCCCCAGCCTAAAACGTGTCTTGCTTTGGTGTCTCCACAGGATGTCAGACAGACAGATTGGTTTCAAGAGTGGCCAGATTCCTATGTAAAACATATCTATAGCTCACAGGATAAAAATGCTCAGAGGCACCACAGCAGCTGGGCCATGAGAAACACCAACAACCACAACTCTCGCATCCTAAAAAAGTCCTGTCTGGGGGTGGTGGTCTGTGGCAACGACTGCTCGACCATGGATGGGAGGAAGATCTACCTAAGACCAGCCATCTGTGATAAAGCTAGGCAAAAACAGCAGCGTGAGTATGAACGTGGCTGTTCATTATATGGCCGCTCGCAAATGAATACAACATAAAGGAAATCAAAGTAGAGGACACCCTTTGGATTATGCTGCCATTCCTTGTATTCAAAGGGAAAGCTTGATTTTGGAACGCTGATTTTACATTTCTTACTGTTGGGGGAAGAGTTGTTTCCTTGTTCGTTTTCTTTTTTTTCATGTCTTTCATTTTTCTGATGGTTAGAGATTGATTCACAGCCTACTCAGGCCCATGAATGAGGCTACTGAGAAAGCTATGTAGTGCAGTTTCCTGCTGCTCTGTTCCTGCTGACCTGAGTGGTTGCTTCATTATTGCGGGAAAGGGCCCAAGAGTAACTCTTTCTTACAGGAAAGAAATTGCTCATAAACTATGATGACTGAAAAATAGTCCTCATAGTCATTTCACCAGGGCAAGACAATGCAAATAGAGAACATGAACTGCAGGCACATTTTTAACAAGACCATTCCAAACAACTGTTGATTGCTCAGCAGAGCTAGCACATACCGATTTCTGGATCTGATTAATATTTTGGCTAAAGAAAGGTATTACTCAAGCATTCGCTGAGGTCAGAATGGTGTGCTCCAGAAAAAATCAGACAAGAATACATATGACATTCTAAAAACAACTAAAACTGACCATAATAAATAATAAGTTGATAACAAAGCTATATTTTCCAGTTATATTTAATTATAGAACAGAATAAAGCCAGTTATTAGTTTGCTTATATTCATTTTTGCTTACGTTTGAAAGGTTTTTTGCATAGTTTTTCTCAGTCCAGTTTCTGAGCCCCAAACCAGAAGTGGCAATCCACCACCAATGAACCATTGTATCACATGGAATTCACCTGATCGGTGTTGTACAGAGACTATTTCCCACCATCTTTGCTCCAGGGAAGTGCTGTCCAAACTGCAGTGGACCCCTGCGGCTCCTTTCCTGCCGAGGTCACGGTGGTTACCCAGTTACCAACTTCTGGAGGCATGAAGGCCAATTCATATTTTTCCAGGTTGGTATGAGATCACCTTACATTATACAAGCTTAATTTTAAAGAATGTTTTTTCAGATTGATAAAGGGTATTTTGTTGTTGTTGTTCCAACCAATAAGAGTCATTGAATATGACACGGTCAAATGACTGTAACAAGAAAAATTTTCACAATGAGGGGACAAGGTCCTAAGCAACTTGATCTAACTCTGAAGATAGTCCTGCTGAGCAGCAGGTCGAACTGGACCCCCAGAGGTCCTTTCCAACCCAAATGAACCTATGGTACTATGATTTTAGAGCACATTGTATTTTTAATTTAGGCTCCCATGAAAACCTGTTGCTTTTGAAGCACTTTGCCTTGGGTACATAGAAACCAATGAATCCTCAAAAAGTCAGAAATGCCATGTTATCTCAATCTCTTCTCCAAGGCACCATGCATAAGCATGAGGCTATCTTACAGCAGCAAATGGTTGCACCCAAGATGGAAAATGCCACCTGTGCATTACAGGTAACATACCTGGAAAACAGTATATGCAGGTGATTAAATAATGGGCACTATTTCCTTGAATCCATAGTCCTGGTTTAGTACCACAGCCACTGAACTATCTCCTGTTTCCCAGTGTTTCACTTATGTGCAGGTTAAATGAAATGAATTCTCTGTGGACTCTAATGGAAATTAATGTTCTGATAAACACATCTCAAGTGTGAGAGAAATGGAAATGCCAGGCTACAGAAAACTTTGTGGCTTCAACTGTGGCTCTAGTATGCGGAGTCTCTTCTGTGCAAAACGTGGTACTCTGGTTTTATGATTTCAGAGAATTTCTAGCCCATCACACTTCACCTGAGCTATGTCTGTTATTCGGCCTCACATGAATAAGTCTTGTTAAATAAAAAGCATTAAATCAGGCCATACGTGTGGTTTTGGCCTGTGCTACAAATTCTCCTCCCTTAATAACAAAGTTGTTTCTAACTTTAACATATCATAATTCCTTTCTAAAGTCCAAAGGAGCTCATGACCATCCACGTCCAGAAACAAAACTAGAAGCAGAAGCAAGAAGATCAATCCAAAAAGCACAGACAGCTTTTTCCTCATCTTCTCCAAGATTAAAAAGAATCCGGGAGATTGAGGTAACTTATTGTCATTCAATGAAATTGTGGGGTCAGTGATCCATGGTTCAAGACATGGTGGAAGCTACCTGGGCTTTGGGTCTGGGTGGGAACAGGCTTTACACCTCTGCATTCTGCCTCCCCATGATCAGGCCAAGAAGGAGCAGGGCTGTCCTGAATGTCCTGCTCTGCTCAGCACCCCCCATCTGGAGCCTCTTTGGGCCTGGTGGCAGCAGAGGATTACATTTATACTGGTAAAGCAGGGCCAGAGGGCAGACTTGTTCACATCACTTGGTCCCTGCCATGGATTTGTCCAGTGCTAACTTGTGCTCACAGACAAAAAGCCCTAGCACGGGTCAGGAGGACAGCATGTGCCAGGGAGCATTCCCTGGCAGGATTTTGGGCGAGGTTGCATTAGGTTTGGATCCCTTCACTGTACACAGCTGGTTTTGAAGCTGCTTGTGCACCTACAAGGTGTCATGCTACAAGCCACAGGCAACAAAGATCTCAAGCTGATGCTGTGAAAGGCGGCCTTGGTGGGCTGCAGCACAGCCCTTGCATCATTTCACTGCGGGTCCAGAGGTCACCCAAGGACAGGATGTAGTGTGGACACTGCCAGGCCATGCCTTTAGGTCCCTGTTACCAACAACTGTCCTTGGTCCCACTTTAATTAGCAGCATGGACATAGCTTTAGAGGCCCAGCTCTCCCCTTTTTTCAATGAAAGAGTTGCCTTTAGATATTTTTCCTTTGAGTTCTTTGTGCTGCTCCAGAAGTTTAATTATTATTAAAAGAATCTGGAAATAAAGCAATTACATGTTTAGCCTCATCAATAATGACTTTGAATGAAAATATTAGAAGGCTTTCATTGGATTTAACTTCAGTACTGATTGTGCCACCTCATGAAAAAATTGTAACAAATGTACTCTTGAAAAACAGGACGATGGGTGGTGTGTGTGTACACATATGCACACTGTACACTCTTTACTACAGAACACAATATATAATATTACCTATATGATATGCCTATTACATAGAGTGCATCCTGACAAAACAAACTTGGCATTAACAAGGCAAATCCAGAAATCCTTGTTCCTTCTTCCTCCAGCCCCCCAACCTTTATTTAAGAAAACCCAGTTACCTCAGTAGCAGGCCTGGATTGTTTTATTCACAGAGTTAATGCCCATCAGGGAGGGGGATGCTCTCCTGCAGGACAGCTGCCCCTGAGCAGGATTGGACCACCTGAAAATCCTCAAGGGCTGTGAGGGCACCCTCAGGTGCAGGAGGCACTCTCCCACCCTTGGAGAGACAGTGGAAGGTCACATTTTCTCCATGATGACATGTGTCCCAAGATCCTCAACTGACGTGGAAGAGATGCCTCATAAAAGCAAAGCCACCCTCCACCTCTGCTTGTCCCTCCTAGGTTTTGCCAGAGTTGATAAGAACATCCCCCCCGGCCTGGTGTGCCCCATTTGCCCACCTGGTCTCCAGGAAGGCTTTGAAGGCAGAAGAGTGCTTTGGAGGAATTACAGAAGCATTGATGTTCAAACACCATGGCTGCTGGGTATTGAAACACTTGTGAAAGCATCTACAGAGATGCTAGGGATTGCTTGATGGAGGCAACTGGGTAGAGCAGTGAGGCTGTCCCCAGTAACCTTCCTTGCAAAGGCTGTGTTACACACAACTGTACACCACTGGTCTTCACACATGGTTTCTCTTTTGATCTGCTAGAAGTGGTGCATCCTCCCCAGCCTGGGGTTTGGTTTGGTATAGTAATCAGTGCTCCTCCAGCTACAGATAAAAGAGATAATTGAACTGGTTGGGGACAGACTTCTTAAATGCATGGCATGGTGTGCAGGGGGATCCAGGAGCCCAAGAAATAGATTATGAGTGAACAGAGGAAGTTAAACCCATTTGAATGGAATACAAAATTTAGATGTAGCTATTTCTACTGGACATACTCAGGATTACCCCAAATACTCAGGAAAATGCTAAAAACCAGAGCTCAGGAGTGACTCTCATGGAGACACACTGACTTGGGATGGGAAGGTCAGAGGGTACACAATATCCTAGTGGGGGCTTCTTGACACACATGTCTGGAAATATAAGCATAACAAAATCAGCAAAACATCTGTATAAATCTCTAACAAATACAGAAACAATGATTTTCATATCAATGGTTTAATTCTGTTCCTACAAACACTAAAAGAGTCCTCACCAAGAAAATGTTACCGAGCCATGTGGGTTTTTTCTTCTATACGTGAGCCTAATGGTCTTACTGAGGTCAAGTTCTCTCTAGGCACGTCTTCATCTTTCCCTTCCTACAACATTTTCCCAGTGTTTTCATTTTTAGTAGGAACAGACCAAAGATGTCATAAATATCTAATTGTGGAGCCTGCTCTTCAGCTGGTTGGACTCAGTGCAGTCAGAGTCCACTTACCTTCAACTGGCTTTATGGTTCATGGCTTTCCAGCAGGCTTTTCTTGGGAATAACCCATCATATTCATGTTCTGCCAAGACTGACTGCAATACAACTAACTCAGGAGCCTGATTTGACACACAGAACCTGTGTCACTGAAACCACAAAAAGATTTCTGAAACAGTTAGATTTTAACATGCTCACAGGAGACCAGGGAGGAGAACTTCAGAAGAATGCATGAGCTCAAAATACAGCAAGTGATACATAGGATGTTTTTTCTTTGGCACCAGCAGGTACTTACCTGAAGGTGGCCTGGGCCCTACATCAGGTTGTTAGAATCCCTTCTCATGATGAGAGAACAGCTGAAAAGAGCTTTGTTACTCTGGCAGTCAGCAGAATCACTATAATTAAATAGGTGCAAAAACAGAATTACAAAGAGGAGACACCTGTAAGTACTTACAGGAAATGATAGCCCAGAATGAGTGTTCTGAAGGGAATTAAAGGTTGCAAAATCATAATCCAATAATTAGGGCAATTAAAGAATTTCTGAAATATCCAGGAAAAAATATCCAGAAGAATAATTCTCGTGTGCTGCTCCCTCCCTGAATGCAATTTTTTGTGGGGTAAAAAAATGCAAAGAAAGGTTAAATTTATCAGTTAGGAATAGAAGTGTAGTCTTGAAAAGCTGAAGCATATTACTGCAGTAAAAATATCTCTTCGAAACAGTTTTAAAAAATCAGACTGAACTTTTCCAAACTCCATAGGAAAAAAATATTACATAGTCTGTGGTGTCAAAGGTATTAGCATAATTTCAGTTTCAGGTATGCTGGCAGCAGACTGTGAGGGCTGTGAATGTGAGGTCTAACAAGTCTTTCGGTATAAAACAGGCTTTGGGCAAAAAACGGTGAAACAAAGGCAGCCCTTTGTGTAGGAGCTGTGTTTGGTTTGCCCTTGAAGGCCACTGGCTCTGCCCTGCAGGAAGGCGCTGCTGCGACGTCTGCTTTGTTACCGGGATTAATGGGATGCATTCGTGAGGGTCTCTTGCAGGAGGGGTTTTATTTCATGCCGCTGTTTGTTTTACTAATTCATGCTTTGCTTTCCCAAGTCTCTGACAGGTGTGATGCCAATGCAGAAGGCTTTGCCTTTGCTTCTTTCCAAGCCCGATGGTTACACACTGCCTGCTGATTTTGGGGGACATTTAAGCAAAAGCTTCCAGGAGCCAACACTGGGCAGCTGCTCTGGGCGGCTGCCATGCCCAAGGGCAGCTGGGGAAGATGGGGACTCCAGAGATGCACCAACCTGGAGCAGGACCCTGGCCCTCAGGAGAAGCCCCAGCACTGGGAGGCCTTGCAATAGCCCTGCCATCCCCACCACTGAGATGCCCTGCGCAGCCCCTTCTTCCCAGCACTGTGCCCAGTCCAGCACCCATCACATCCTGCCTATGACAGAGGGTGGCCATGACTCCTTCAGGCCTAATGCCGGCCCTTTGGGGGGTGAATCCTGTGAGGAGAAATCCCTGCTGGCCTGCAGCAGCTCCTGCCTGCCTCCACTGCCATACCCTGCAGCTCAGGGAGGCCCCTGCCCCACAGCGAGTGGGGCACAACATAACCACCAGCTCTTGGCACCTCTGAGGGGAGACAGGGGTGAAGGAGGGTGCTGTATGGGTGTCAACCAGTGCTACGACGACACGTTTTTTAACCTGTACCTGTTACGATGAGCGGGTTTAAATGTCCTGTCTCTCCTCTGGCAACGTGACTAATTTTTGATCCCTGCTGCAACACCAATGTGAAAGTGGTACCACACCAATTCCCTCTTTAGTTCCTCGTGCCAGCCTCAGGAGGGGTTTTCAGACCTGAAGACTCGTTTTTGCTGTTTTGGGGTTTTTAACTGCTGTATTTTCCCCCACTGTTTTGTTGATTTAATAAAAGTTACCAGCTCTTCTTACAGACTACGTCACTGCCATTCTGGTTTGGTAGCACTCCAGTCCCCCTTGATACTCAGTTTATTCAAGCCAGTGGGACTGTAGAAGGTGCAGATGAATGACCTCAAGGACTTTAACTGCTCTGTGCGACCCTCTGGACTCCTCCAGTTTCTTTGAGCAGTGATCTAAGTCCCTCCACTGCAGCAGCCCTGTCGATGTTTTGTACAGAATCATCACAGAATTGTTTGAGTTGGAGGGGGCCTTCAAAAATCATCTAATTCCAACTCCCTTGCCATTTGCAGGGACACCCTCCACTAGACCAGATTGACCAAAGCCCCATCCAGCCTGGCCTTGAGCACTGCCAGGGAGGGAGCAGACACAGCTTCTCTGGGCAACCTGTGCCAGGGCCTCACCACCCACACAGGGAAGAATTTAGATTTAGCTAATCCAAAATTACCGTCCTTCATCTTAAATCCTAGTCCTATCACTCCATGCCCATGCAAACAGCCCCTCTCCAACTTACCTGTAGGCCTCCTTCAGGTATTGGAAGGCTGCTGTAAGGTCTCCCCCAAGCCTTCTCTTCTCCAGGCTGAACACCCCCAACTCTCTCAGCCTGTCTTTACAGGAGAGGTGCTCCATCCCTCTGACCATCTTTGTGGCCCTCTTCTGGACTCACTCCAACAGTTCAATGTCATTCTTGTACTGGGTACCCCAGACCTGGATGTCGTACTCAAGGTGGGGTCTCAGCAGAGCAGAGAGGCAGAATCACCTGCCTTGATGTGCTTGCTGGTCACATTGTTTTAATGCATCCCAGGATACAGTTGGGTTTCTGGACTGCATGTGCACATTGCTTGCTCATTTCCAATTTTTCATCCACCAGTATGCCTAAGTCCTCTGCAGGGCTGAACCCACTTTCATACATTTATGTATTCAAGGTGTCCTGCTGCTTTTTTCAGCCACTTTTCATTTCTTTCATTGCAGACTGTAACAAATCCTTCAGCTCCCTTTTCCAACATCACCCCCTTTTCTGACCACTTCCATATTTCAGCAGAAGCTATCAGTTCCCTACATTTGCTTTAAAAAGTAGGGTGCAGAATATGAATTTTCTTGCCATTGAGTTCAAAGCTCAGAGTCCTTTGGCAAAGATTCCTTTATCTTTTCCCATAATTGACATCTACATGACTTGCCTGCATGACCAGCCTCTGCTGCTCTATGGACAGGGCTGCAGGGACTACCAGCCCTTGCCCCACAGATGGAGGCATCGACATGCATCCCCGCTGCCACCTCACAAGGGAGAGCTGAGGGACATCATGTCTGGAGCTGCATCTTGTGGCTTGTTCCTTTAACCACCATGAAGGTAGAGAGCCTTGGCTCCACTGACTGCCCAGCTGGAGGTCCTAACCATGCCCTGCCTTGCCTGTGGGGCAAGCTGTTCCCCAGTCATCCAAGGCAAAGTAAACCTTTTATTTGTTTTATTGACTCTGAGAGGACAGTATTACAAAACAAGTGGTGATAAAAACTTCACTGTACCTCAGACAGTGGCATATCTTGTGTCCATCAAACAGGTTCAGTCTTATCATTTATCTTCTTTTTCTCCTTTTCATCTTTTTAGATTCCCTCTTTTTCAAAAATACTTTGTAATATATTAGTTACTGGGAAAACTGCTCTCATTTGGAAGGGTGGAGTTCAGAGACATTTATGAGACAAGAACAAATTGTATTTATAGAGTGTTTCAAAATGTTTATTGCTATTTGTGAAATAGGGGATGTGCAGTGATTTGGTTTATGTGGAAAAAAATCTAAATGTAGATGACAAACCGACAGTTGCATGCGTAGGTCAGTTCACCAAACCTTTACTTAGCCTGTGAGCTGCTCCCACACTAATACCAAACTTTGTGTGTTCTGTGATGATTCTTTGGATCAGCAACTTGGAAAAGAACACTTTGATCAAGTGTAGTAACAACCTCCACCTCCAAGACAGAAGAAGGGAAATTGGTTGAAGCCGTAAGTGCTTGAGCTGCAGGAGAAGGGACAGACAGGTCCCTTTCCTGGGCTGCTGTGTCCCATAGCTGAGATTCCTTGGTGATTGCCAAACCGGTTGCACCTGCCCACTGCCATCCTTCTCGGTCTCATCTCACCTCTCTGAATTCTTTACCTCTCTGCCACACCACTTTCAGCAATGGTACCGTACAGATGTGTGGCCGGGAGGTTCCTCAGGCAAAGTTCCTGCACCGAAGTACCACCAGTTCCCTTTACTATCCTTCCTGTTTTTACAAACTTCCAGCAAAATGGATTTGATACTCAATCCCATTACCTTGTTCCACACATCACCATCCTAACCCCAACTGTTAGCATTATCTTCCTCGTGTCTGATGTTCTTTCTTGCAGATCAACCGTATCTTCAAGAATTTGAAGATGGCCAGCGTCCAGATACTGAGTTTCACAGGCTTCCTAAAGGACTAACACTACCAAACCTCCCTAAAGGATAATTGCTCCCAAAACTCTCTTCCTGCCTGAGAAGCCGGAAGCTTTCTGTTGGTCTGCCTTGAAGTCTGAACCAAAAGGCTTTCAAAACAAAACTTATTCTTGGGAGCACCAGCTACACTCAGCAGCTACCTGCTGGAGCAGGGCTGTGCCTTCTTGCTGCTCCCATAAGCACCCAAGGCTGTCCCACAGTTTGGGGGACCCTCAGCCCTGTTCATGCAGCATTTATTGCACCCAGTATGTTTGCAAGGGGAACACATTTCAGGCTCAAGGAGGACAGATTATTTCCTTTTAAAAAGGAGAAAACTAAGACATCACAATTTTTCTAAGAGTAAATGCAGAAAGGCTGTCCAGACTGACAAGCTGCCAGGGTCAGCTTGACCTTTCCATGTTCATGCAGTGACTTTTGTGCTGGCAGCCACTCACAGAATCACAGAATCATAGGGGTTGGAAGGGACCTCTAGAGTTTGAGTCAAATCCCCCTGCCAAAGCAGGTTCCCTAGAACAGGTCACACAGGTAGGCATCCAGACGGGTCTTGAATGTCCCCAGAGAAGGAGACTCCCCAACTCCCCTGGGCAGCCTGTTCCAGTGCTCTGTCACCCTCACTGTGAACTCCCTCCTCTTTTGGTACCTCTTTTGGTACAATCAGCACAGTGGGTCAATATAGTGCCAAATTTATATCTGTTCGGCTCAAAATATGAAGATGTCAATCCCAGCTCTGACCTCCATAAAAATTACTTGTTTGCAGCATATCTGGGATATGTGAAAAGAAATGTGTGTGTCACTGCTACAAGCCTCTTTTAACCAGCTCTGAGGTATTGTCCCCAACTGGGTGGTGATAAGAGTCAGGGGTGAGGGGTGGCACATCACCCTCCACAATTTTAGGAAAATATACTGAGCACTGAGGTTGTTCAGGGCAGCTTCTCGAAGAAACAGTGACTGGCATGTGAGGATCCACCTGCAGGTAACGCTGTAACCTTGTCCTGTGCTGCAGAAGATGGTTTCTGCAAGGCACAGCTGCAGTAAAATATTAGGCAGGCAGCATGGGAGGTCAGGATGTGGGTGATTGCTCAGGCAAAATGTTTTGTTCTGGCTTATCGGAGTTTCAGGTGGCTGTAGCTCCTGCCAAAGCTTACGCAAATATCCCTCCATGGCATGGATGGTCTGCACTCACTGCTTTCCCAGGATCTTCGCTCTGAGAACACTGGCCTCAATATTTAAGGGGTAATTGTTTGGGAGCAATCCCTGTGCTTGCTCCGAAGTGCATGGTTTTATATATAAGGGCTGTTTTGAAGTCGTCAGAGAATCACAGCAGCGTTGCTCAGAATGACACATCAGCCAGACTATCTCATAGAAACACAGATTTGATGGTGGGGGGAGGGGTTGACTCATGCAGCATTTGCAGACAAAATCTAGGCATAAAAGCAGAAGGAGGTATCTTAATAATTGTCCTGTTTTTAGCCCCAGCCAGCAGCTAAGCTCCATGCAGCCGCTCACCCCCACCCCCCAGCAGGATGCAGGAGAGAACCAGAGGGGAGAGCTCATGGGTCCAAATAAAGACAGTTCAACAGGAAAATAAAAACAAGCAAAAAACCCCAAACTAACAACAAAAAAATGTAGTGAACAGCACAGTTTCTCACCAACCGAACACAATGCTGCACAGGACCCCCAGCTTCCCAATCTCTCAGCTCACCCCCATTTATAAAGGAGGCATGATGTCGTATGGTATGAACATCCCCTTGGCCAGTTTAGGTCACCTGCCCTGGCTGTGCCCCCTCCCAGCTCCCTGGGTGCCCCCTACCTTTTTGTTGGCAGGGCAGCATGGGAAGCTGAAAAGTCCTTGACTGCTTGGCAAGAACTAAAAATATGAGTATGTTATCAATCAGCACTGCTCTCCTCCTAACTCCCAAACACAGCGCTACACCGGCTGCTGGAAAGAAAATTAACTCCATCCCTGCCAAACCAGGGTGATGATAAAAGGCAGCAGCTGGACACCTCAATATTTTAGCATATTTATCCTCAGAATATCATTGTGGGAAATGGGGATGCTTCTGTAGCATTCATACCAGTGGGGAGATGAGAAGGCAGAACAGAGATTTGACCCACATCTCTCCAGCCCTTGGTACACACCTTCCCTTCCTTTTCACCTTCCTCTCCCCAGGGCCTCTACCTCTGTGTGTGAAAAGACTTGCAGGTCAGACAGAGCACAGACAGATGTTTCCATTTTCAACCCCTTGTACAAAGCCTCTGCCCCTTGGCAGACAGAGGCTATAAACTGGTTTGTATAAACTGCAAGGTTATGGACTATTTTCTAAAATATCATCTAAAATCCATTCTATATATTTACATGAAACAAGTTTGTCAGATTGCTGGTGGTAGAAAGGACTCCAGCTGAAGAAGCTTTAGGGGATACATTCTGGGTAGTTTTAGAAAGATTTCTTTCCTCCTGGCCTTTGGGAGTTTTTTCTAACTGGTATTAGATGTGTCTGGTACTCCTGGACGTTGTGCTCTGCTTCCCCTCGATGTATTTGGGGCTTTTTAAGTAATTATGGTCAAGGAGCTAGAATGGGACCATCTAATGTGTTCTACTTTATTGCAAGCAGAATGCCGAAGTGGCTGCTGTGGTGGATCTCAGCAGGGATATGGGTTGTCTGTGCCAGGAACAGGACAGCCACTGTTGTGGGGACCGAGGGGAGGCAGAGGAGGGTGGGAAGGTGGCACAGTTTATTTAAGAAGAAAAAAAATGAAGGAAGTCTGCCAGTGTCAGAGTAAAAATAGAAGCAATCAGTAATCAAAGCAGAGCGTGAATAGGATATTAACATTGCACATCTGAACATCCTAAGCAGTTTGAACCTGGCTCTCATGCAAGCTGTGCAGACAGGTCCTGATTCAACACAGTGACCCTTTCTCCCTGAGCTGCTGCAGTCCCCAAGCTCTATGGGGCTTTTGTCTTTCACAAGGTAGGCTTCACCTATATTGCTCACCTCCTGGAGCAAGGAGGACTCACCATCAGTGCAGAAGAACAAGTTTGGGAGCACTTAAACCTTCCAAGCAGAACTCGATGGGCTCTTACATGATGCACCCATGAGTGCTGAAGGAGCTGGCAGGTGTCATCGTGAGGCCACTCTAAATAATCTTTGAAAGAATCACCAGAAACACTACTTTGGAAAAGACCTTTGAGACCATTGAGATCAACCATACCTGTTCTCCACTAAACCACATCCCTGAGCACCTCATCTACCCATCTTTTAAATACATCCAGGGTTGGTGACTCAATCACCTACCTGGGCAGCCTGTTCCAATGCTTGATAACCCTTTTGGTGAAGAATTTTTTCTAATATCTAATCTGAACCTGCCCTGGAGCAACTTGAGGCCATTCCTCTTCTTGCTATCACCTGTCACTTGGGTGAAGAGACCATCGCCCACCTCTCTACAACCTCCCTTCAGGTAGTTGTAGGTGGTGATAAGGTCTCCTCAGCCTCCTCTTCTCCAAGCTAAACATCCCCAGCTCACTCAGCTGCTCCTCATAGGATTTTCCCTTCAGGCCCTTCACCAGCCTGGTTGCCCTTCTCTGCACTTGCTCAAGGACCTCAATGTCCTTCTTATGGTGGGGACCCCAGAACTGGACACAGTACACAAGGTGTGGCCTCACCAATGCCGAGTACAGGGGCACAATCACTTCCCTAGACCTACTGGCCACACTGTTTTTGATACAAGCCAAGATGCCATTGGCCTTCTTGGCTGCCTGGGCACACTGCTGGCTCATATTCAGCCTGCAGTCAACCAACACCCCCAGGTCCTTTTCTGCCTGACAGCTCTCCAGCCAGTCTCCCCCAGGCCTGTAGCACTGCATGGGGTTGTTATGTCCCATGTGCAGCACTCTACACTTGGCCTTGTTAAACTTCATCCCATTGGTCTCAGCCCATTGGTGCAGCCTGTTCAGATCCCTCTGAAGAGCCTCCCTACCCTCAGATAGATCAACACTTCCTCCTAGTTTAGTGTTATCTGCAAACTTACTGAGGGAGCATTCAATCCCTTCATCCAGGTCATTGATAAAGATGTTGAACAGAACAGAACCAAGATCATGGTTGATTGGAGAGTTTCCTGAAGACTGAGAGGAAAGCGTGTCACTCCTGTCTTCAACGAGAAAAAAGAAGGAAGATCTGTGGAAATACAGGATGTCCAGCTCCACCTCAAAATGGTGATCAAGAAAATCCTCCTGGAAGCTGTTTACAAATACATGGAAGACTATAAAGTGATTGGGAGCAACCAGCATGGATTTATGAAGGGGAAACTGTGCTTAGCCAACTCAATAGCTTTCTACAATGAGATGAGTGGCTTGGTGCATGAGAGTGAGGCAAGTGATCCAGAGGAAAGCCTCAGCCAGTGCAGCAGGATGGCTGCTCCCTGTTGATGGGGGATTCATGGCAGAGCAGGTCATCACCTGTGCAGACCACCATCGTGCCACCAAAATTATGAGGAGTGGTACATCAGTGCAGTGGAACACAGGAAGCTCTCATGAAGAGCATCACCCATCCTGCTGGTAACTGCTCTCCTCTCCTCCTGGCCAAAAGGACAACCCACTAGCAGTGGGAAGAGGGAGGTTTTTCCCTCCGGTTCAAGTGAGGTATATTCTGGTTTTATATTTATTTTATAGCTCATTAGTTAATAACAGTTGTGCAGGTAATTTAACTAGGGTCTCTGGTGTGGCTTGGCAAGCTCTAACTTGACTGAAGCACTCAGATAAGGCACTCAACGAATACTTCATTGCAATGATACTAGAGCTCTTGCCACACACCAGCTTCCTCTCAAGCTTCCAGAAAACACCATCTTCATCAAAGATACCATCTCATGTCCAGCTTAACCTCCCAGTGCTGCCTTGTGGAGGGCTGCCCAAATCTGCTAAACTACCGTGTTCACTGTTAACTCCTTTTTACACAGCAGTGCTGCTGAATGCAAGGAAGGTAGGTTTACCTTCAGACAGGTGAAACTGTTCTCCACAGCCATGACTTGAATGAGAAGCCCACTCAAAAACGTGTTTGTGGCCTTCCTGTGGTGTGGCTGTGAGCTCCAGCACACACAGCCCTGGCTCCTGGTCCTTGGCTGCAGGTGGGAGAACCGGCCTGTCACGGCCTCAGCTGCTAGGTGAGGCTGCAGACTCTCCTACAGCAGCAGCTGAGGCATCTTGCTGTCAATAGGGAGCACTCAGCCTCCCTGCCGGGTTGTTCTTCAGCGTCCTCTGATCTCACCCGACCCCATGATAAAGCGTGTGATTTGCTCTTTCCTGTAAAACCAGTGCTTTCTGGAAAGGTCCCTCCCAGGCACCAAGGGAGCACTGCAGCATTTTTAAATGGCTGGTCTCTCGGAAGCCCTGTTCCAGGAAGAGAAGAAAACCTCATTACACAGCAAGAAGCTTAAAGTTTTTCTAAGTGGATCCTTTCAACAATGTCAGTGCATTTTTCTTGGCCACTCACATGCCCTCAGGCAGGGTATGGCTGCTCTCCTCCAAGCCTGATCACTCCTTCACCCTGGGAATATGGAGTTCCAGGCAGCCTCCTTGCTCCCTCCTGTCACAGCACTCAGTGGATTTACAGTTTTCCACACTTTATATTGGAGGTTAAAGAAACTAATTCAGAACTTCTGCCTACGTGGCTGAAATCATGGTCTTGCATGGCAGTAGTTGTGCAGCTGGGGCTTCCTCTGCTACTGTGCCTTGTGAGTTCCAGCAAGTTCAGACATTATTGGTGGAAACTGTCAGGCTGACCAGTGCTTAATGCTTCATTTTGTTAGGGAGCTGGCTGGAAATAGACCTGCAGCAGTCATAGGGCTTGGAATCAGGCAGGCTTTGATGCCAGTTCACTGAAGGGTGGTGGCAGCACAGGTATATTTGCTGCTGCCGGTAGTTGTTATTATCCAGATAAGCTATAGAACATGGTCTTTGTTTCATCAACATAGTCTCTTTGTCCCTGTGATGACTGTAGCTTTACCAGCTGTTACCCTGTCCCAGTCCTGCTGATAAATGCAGATTTAGAGAAAGGGAGTGAAACTCCTGTTTTACCTTATCCTAACCATGCAGGCTGGCTGCGTGTTCAGTAGGCACAGACTTGGGGGAACTTGGAACTACCTCCCCGGAGCTCAGTTCCCACCCATGACTGTCTCTACCTGTGTAACCACAGCCTAACTCTTCTGATTCAGAAACCAAAGTCTTTCCCTCTGGTTCTTGCCCATTCAGGAAATCAGGCCTGCTCCCAGGCCTGGGCTTCAGAGTGACATGGGGGAAAGCTTAAGCTCACACACACACCTTTAATTCTGTGTGAAGCGTGGGTGGTTTGGGCATAGCTGTATTTAGGATTGCCTGTCCAGGTTCTCTGTCACTAACCTCAAATGCTCAATGATGAGGGCATACAGACAGTGCCAGGGAGATGGGCCAGCCCACCTTGCATTTAGCTGGCTGCCCAACCTGTAGGCAGGATTCTGAACCTGTCCATCTCTGAAACACTGTTTCTGCACATTTCTGAAACACAGGGGCTCCTGAAAAGCTTGCTGACTCCTACTTTTAGCCACATTTTCAACTTTTCATCACCCTGCTTTTAACCTCTGTATTTTAGTTGTCCTCATGTAGTAGAGCAAGTCAAAGAGCACTACACTGCAGGAGAACACAGCACCCAGCTCTCTTCGCTTTTTTTGAAAACTTTAACTTGGGCTTGACCATGGAACTGGGCTAACAGCAATCTTTCCCTTGTTCATGTGCCATAAACTTAACCTTTGTTTAGGTAACAGTTGTTCTATGCTGCCTTCCAGGCCTGATGAGCAGCAGAAATGCAGAATTAGCCTACGATGGTCAGGAATGTTGCTGTGCTGAAGCCCAGCGAGTACCGACTGATCGACACTCTGCCCCGTCATTATTTTCTTTGCTCCTGTGAACAGCAGGAACCACGTGCTGATGGCACAGAGCACAATCTCAGTCTCGTAAGAGTAAATGAAAGCCCTTCAGGAGGAACGAAGAAAAACTTGATTCTCTGAGTTGCACATACCCAGACGAATATTTATCTGTTCATCAGATTACTTTTTGTGGCAGTTTTTCAGGTTCTACCGACTTTGGTGGGTTTTTATGGGAAATGTTTAAAAAGGCACAGTTGTTAAAGAGGGAGCAGGTTCCAAACAAAATTGCTGGCAACTGTTTTGTTGGCTGCTGTGAAAGAGCACTCCCCCCCCCCCCCCATATCTTCCCATTTTATTACCACTGGGAAATGCAGCTGACTTTAATATCTGTAAGTTTATTTTTCCCAGACTTTACTTTCCAGATCACCATCTGTCTAGACACTGTCAATTACTAATATGTGTACTCAAGGTGAGTTTAAGGGTACTCAATATTTTCTCCTCCATGGGATTAAATTTCCAGGCAGCATTGAACCAACCCCCTATATTCACATTTGTCATTTAAGGCAGATGTCACATTATCCAAAATAAATTAAGGACCTTTTAATGGATTTTTGCTGAAACCAAAGCACAGGAGATCTGGAGAGTACCCTGAACTTCAAAGGTGGTCTTGAGGATTGTGTAACAGGAATGATCTTTTTCCAAAAAAAACAAACCACCCAAAAATCAGTGAGGTGTGGGAAGGATTCAGATGAAATGGGTTGTGAGTTAACACTGCTTACTAAGAAGACAACATGGAAGAGCTTTTGAGGAGCAGTAGACTGATGATGTCCATCCCGACGTTACCCCGCACAGGGACCAATTTGGCTGTGCTGGAAAAGGAACAATTCCATTGAGCTTAACAACAGCTTCCACAAAACAGCTTCTAGTGCAGCTGCCCTTTCTGTGTGTGGGGTCAGGCAGCACGTGTCCACAGGCCCCAAGAGGTGCAGAGCCAGCCCTGCAGCAGTGGTGCAGACCTCAGGTAGGCCAGGACCGAGCAGTTTCATCCCACACATCATGTCAGGTGCAGTGGCAAAAAGATGCAGCTCTGCCTACATTTCCATTGCTGCTCCTGGAAAAGATGCCACAGCCACTGGGATAGATCAGCTAGGAAGAAAGCCTCAAACCCCCTGATAAACTTCTAGTGAAAAGTAATTGTAACTGATTGTTACTTTGATATGTTTATCAAATTTCCTTTATATTATGAAGAGATTTGTGCCTCCTCTACACTAAAGTCACCGAATTTCAATACCCACCAGCCCTGAGGTGTTTGCTCCCCCTAGCTGTCTTAAAAGCAAAGTTTGTGTGATGGCTGCAGTTCAAGTCAGGAGGAAAGGATGTTGGGCTGTAAGAAAAAGAGGACAAAAAAGATGAGTATTTTGTACTTTTGCTTAGCAGTGTAGGAAGGAGCTTCCTGAACTCCCCTTGCAGTGAGACACCTGCCGTATCTTCTTAAAAGGACTGCTTTTTTTTTGCTTCCCAAAGATGGCAGGCAATGCAACATCAAGGTTTGGAGGAGATCCACATAGAAGGTAAACACACTTCCAGATCTCTCTTCCGTCTGAGGGACTCCACACACATCCCTGTTTGCCAGTTTTACAGGGTTTCAGGGGAGACATTCCATCTTCTGTATGAAAGCTGCTGTACAACAAACAGATGTGTTATACACACTGTAGGATGGAGTGACCAGAGCCCCACAAAAGCATGTCTGATGGTCCTTGGCTAGGGCCAACAACCTTGCCTTTGCAAACCTGGACTCTGAACAGAAGCGTTCAGAGCAGGACAGGGACTGCAACGATGACCACTGCTCTGGGAACATATGCTCTCCACGTGGCACTGGTTACGACATACTTTTCAGCACCTTACCCTTCGTCATACAAGGATGTTCCCACTTCACATATTGTCTGCTTCAGATCCAATTTGGAAGCCATCCTCCTGGAGTCCGACTGAAAGCTCCACTCCAGTTAAAATATTTAAAATTTAGATTACTTAAGATTTAGATACTTAAAATCCCTTGGAAGAACTGGCCTTTCTGTTTATTCCCATTTAGTTGTTATTGTGGATGTCTTACTACTGCAGAAACCTCTGAAGCAGAACAGTTGGCAGGCTGTAACTTAATGCTGAGCTACTGCTTGTTGCATTTTCTCTATTTTTCCTGGAACATTCTCAAATTTTAAAGAAGCTGTAGGGAAAAATAAACATACTTAAGTTTATTAAGTACAAAGGGAAACATCGAACTGTGGCATGCCACCTAATGGCAGAAGAGCAACATTGTGCAGTGGTACCAGTAAACACATCAGGAAGCCACATACCAAAGCTCTTGTTTATCACCAAGCGGCAACATCCTGCAAGGGCAGCGATAAGGGGGGTCGGAAGTGGTAATCAAGCAGGCAAAGTTGTTTTCTTAAAAACAAACAAATAAAAAGCAAATTAAACCAGGAAGAACTTCTGGTTTAGCAACTTTAGCCATCTCTAGCCATTGTGGAAGTAAAAATAATGAAAAAAAATTGACTTTAGATGTAAGATTAACATGGTTAATACAGAGGTTGCAGCACTTGCAGGTGTCTTCTCAAGGGAAAATACATTCATTTGGAAATAAAATATGTGGAAAAAGTCTATTCATCTTGAGTTTCCACATTAAAGAGTAATTTCATTTGGCAGGACTGATCAGCCTTACTTTTCTTAGCTCAGCATCATATCCAACTATTTCTCAGAGCACTCTGAGGCTAAATTAATAAGTGTGCCACAAACATCTTCAAAAGATGCCAGAATACCTGCAGTTGCCAAGGCAGGAAGGCTGTCAATCCTAAAAGATACAGGAATATTGTCTTCAGAAGCAGTCATGCTTCATGATTTTTCTGTTCATACTCTGAATATGTGTTCCATACAATCACACTGTACTGCTACTTTAACAGTTGTCTCTTACTGCTTCGAATGATGTGTACATGTCAGTGTGGGTGCATCTGGCCCCTTTCAAAATGAGCTCACAGAGCTGAACAGTTTTAGCTAAGAGAGAATGCCACTTCTATATATCCCAGACTTGTTTCTCTTCCAAATCCTTTGTTTCAGCTAACATTATCTAGGACTTGCGGTTTTAAGAATTATTTTAAGGGGCTGAGGATCTATATTCTGGACAAGACATAAGTAAAGCAAAGCACTAACCTTCCCATTCTAAGCAAATGATTGTGCAAGTCATTTTACTATCAAAACTGCTAGTCTTGGCATAAGGGACAAAGCCTGAATCCAGGCTGACTATCCAGTGGAAACCTTTGATTTCTTTACAGGTGCTATTAATACTAAATACCATACCTAACTGATCTCTGAAACCCAAACTGGTTTGTAAATGTATATAGCCTTTCATATTTTTGTCATCTTGGATGGTAGAAAAGTCAAACAGAAAAGCACCTCAATAGTTCAGCCATTTTAACATCAACAAGTTTCCAAATAAACTGGCACATGTTCCAGGGGAAATTTCTTGGATTAAAAAAACCCATCAAAACAAACTCTGTTGTTTTCTTTCTTTAAGCAAAAAAACCCCTTTGTGTAAATACCAGGTTTTTGAAATTCTGACCAGCTTGGCTCACAGTTATGGGGTGAATCAGGAGCTGAACTCAGCAGCTGGAAAGTGTCTACTGCTGGTCCTTTGCTCAGAGCACTGAATCACACCGTCTCCAGCCCAGCATTGAACCGGTGCTGATCTCTCAGACTGGGGAAAATCAGCATAACCTGTGATCATCTGAGCTTCTTCTCTCCACAAAACAGTCTGCTCTGCTGTCTTTAATCCAATGCATAGAAAAGACCTACAGCTCTGAGAACCATGTCTCTCACTCCTTGTAGCCCTCCACTTTTATAAGTGAACTTGACTCAACCCATACAACAAACTCTTGAGGAGAAAGGACTATATAGCTGTGTATCTTATTCTTTTATTCAAATTAATAATATAATTAGTAAAGGACAATTTCCCAACAGCAGATACACCAACTAATGTCTTTATGATGGTAATTAAAAGGACAATAAAAGTAAATTATAACATAGAGCCTCTAGCAATTAAAGCCACTGACTACTGAAAATCATTAGACAGAATGCAGGAAGGGCGACTATTCATCCATTTCTTTGCTGAAACAAGTGCTGTATTAATAGCAGCACGGGAACAGACAGTATCTGCTGATAAACCATTTCAAAAGACAAAACTAGCTCAACTTCCTTGTATTGCTAAATGCAGAAGAACAAGGATACTAATCAGTCTCACAGATAGAAGGCTTACATAATGTTCCTGGTGAAAGACTATTTCGTGTAATCTTAAAATACTCCTTGTCCGAGAAGTTGACTCAACAGAGTTTGTAACAAGACATTAGTTATATTTCCCTTTACAGGCAGGGTGTATTTCAAACACATGGCCAATGCAAGTAACAACAAATGCTCAGAAGAAGCAGGTAAGTCTTGCAAAATGAGTTTTGTATTGAAAGGCTCTTCTATTACAGCTGACTTGTATCGTCTTCTGATTCTTGTGACAAACACCTGACATTTCTCTGCAGGCAGAATCGGATCTTTATCTTTCACCCTCAACAAAAGCCTAGGTGACTAACTAACATCTTTTTCTGTTTACAAACTTGGCAGTATTTCAAAGCACAAAGCTGATACTCTAAACAATGGTTCTTCCCTTCAGCAATGAGAACACAATACACTCCTTATTAACCGTTCTGTTGAATGAAGTAACAGCACAACTGCAGTCGAAGGACACAGGCCAAAGAGGGGCTATAGGCAGAGTCTTCTTAGACTAGCTAGGAAAAGCAGTTTCAGGTCCACACATCCTTATTCAGAACTCATGCACCTGAAGGTTTCTCTGCTTTTCTCAGATAACCTGTTAGTACCATAAATAAGTCATTAAGAGGTTAATTGCACCTATCAATCTTGCCTAGCATGTAGTTTATGCATGGTAACTGCTAATTAATCATCTTCAATGATTTATTGGAAAAATAAGGAATTGCAAGGGATTTCATGTTCAAAATCATGATTTATTGATGTATTTTTAATCATGTAGCTCCTTGCAAAGATACACTTTATAAATTATGGAACAAGTATAGTTCTTTCCACAGCTTTCACAATTTAGTCCTCAAGTCCAGGTCAGTATTTGGAAACAAGATGTTCAAAGGTAAATTATACAAGATGTCTTAAAAAAACACACTAAAAAGCTCAAGTTCTTTTGGAATCCAAGATACATATATAATAAGCGGCATTATAGTGTCTGCACTACACCCCCAAGCGACATAAGCAGGAGAAGCAGCGTACAGTACCTGCACCAAACCTCAAGGTACACATCATGATCAGCAGAACACAGCACCCGAACATCTACAGCAGCCTCAAAATTTACCTTAGTACAACAAATGCTCAAAAGGCTTACAGCATCTGTAGCGAGGTTAGAGGAAGGGTTATAACACATTACAGTCATGTCCAAGTGAGCCCTGCTCAAGCAGTACACACCAGCATGTCACAGTATGACAATTCCAAGCAGAGCCTCATACCCTGCAAACTCATCCTACGGTACAACAAAACAACTCACTGCCCGTACCCCTCTCCCCTTGGTGTCCATCCTGTCAAGAAGGCAGGCTCCACTAAACTTCTATCAAGATTAAATTACATTTATGACCAACTGACATCACTGCATTGGTGGGGATGTATCTCTGCTGTTAGATTTTATACATCATGCTTGCTTGCCCTCGATTGCTTTTTCTTAAGGTTGATGTTGACAAAATGCCAGATCTTAAAAGGCAAACAAAATAAATTTAATTTAAAGAAAACATTTATTTCAAGCTCTTTTGAGTCACAAAGTTTAACAGATGTAAGACAACTTTCTCCACATTTCAAGCCTTCAACAGAGACCATACACACTGTCCCATGGACAGCGCTCTTTTCCTGTAACAATGCCTTTTGGACAAACTGGTGTCCAGGCAGATGAAGACTCCCATTTTAAGCAGACTGATTTAAAAACCAGAAACAACCTGATTTAAAAAAGACAAACCAAACCGAATTAAATAACAAAACTTTGTTAGCAAACTGTGGCTAAAATAACTTTGTTAGCAGAGTTTTGTCACAAAGTAATGGTGTTTAATACTCCTAAGCTTGACCTTGAAACAAAACCCCAGCCATTAATAACTGGATAGAACATACTCCCTTCAAAAAATTCCAAGTTTTAAAATATTCCAAATATATACACATTTATAACTTAAGTGCTCATTAGCTACAACCTTTTATTCATGCAAGAGTTGGGAGAGAAGAAGGTGTTTCTTAGAGCGGCTTTTCTGAGAACGCAGTAAAGCTCTTCACTCGTGCAAAGAACAAAGGGGTGTACATTTTGTCAATGTCGAACGTAGTAACAGCTGTCTCACCAGTCGATCTGCCAAGAGTATTGCAAAAAAATTAGATACCAGTTGCTGTTGGAGTCCCTCAATAATGCAATCATGTTCCACAGTACACTGTGAGCACCAAAGTGCCGCTGGAATGGAAGCGCCTTTCGTACTGCCTTGTTCTGAAAGCAGTTGAATGCTGGCTGAATCAAACTACAGAGTACACTTTCTTTCTGATCATCACTTTCCTCATTCGTTCTTATTATCTCTGGGACTTGAAACAGCACAAGATGTTGCTCAAGTCACTCTATTAACACTGAGGTAAAAAATCCTCTTTCATTCATTTCCCTTCGAGCCCTGAATTCAGAATACAGAGTGACAGCAAAAACTTGTACGTTTACAAAACTTCAAAAAAAGAAACCCAGGTATTTCTGATCTTCTGTGATGAAAAGTGTCTGTCCTCCTCCTACCTGTGTTTCATACTCATCTTTATTCTAGTTTCAAAAGGACACCACCACACTGAGAAGTAAGCAGAACCTGAGCAGTACAGAAACTTCATACTTAAAAAGAATGTCTGTGATATTTCCACTTCTTCATAAATTAGGTATGAAAATACTAGGTTTTATAAAAGGAGTTTATGGAAGTTACCTATACTCCCAACTCCAGTAGTTTAGTTCCTAGTTCCTTTACATACTTACAGATAATAGCTGAGCTATGTCTCTATAAAAAAAACACTGAAAATGCATATATTAGGAGGGCTGAAGACAAAGCCTAAACCCACCCTAAATGCCACCATTGAACAGCTAACTTGGAAGTAATTTAGAGTGTCAGTTGCAAGAACAGCAGCCATGGCTCTAGCCTGGTTAGTGACCAGAGCAGCTGGTCACATGCCTGTATTGTGCACTGCTGGGTTATACAGGTTGTAAGCATTACAGATCTCACGTGATGGGAACAGACATTTCTAGCTTGCACGTCCACAGAAGGCAATAAATAGACCTCCATGAGTGCATGTTTTCCACACCCCTTTACTAGAACCACACTAAGCCATTTAGCCCTGATTCGCTTCTGAAATCATTCAAACACTGTGCATAAATCCCTTAAATGGCTAAAATACAGCAGTTCTACCACTTAGGAAACTTCTCATACCATTATAAAAAATTAAAGAAATCCCCAAATTTTAGTAAAGTTCATTACCATTTATCAAATCAGGACCAGTTACTGTTTTCAGGACATTTTGTGAAAGCCTCGTAAGTCTCTCAGTCTTTACATCTTCTGTACTTAGTACTGGACAAATGACTGTTACCTCTGTTTCTACAGTTCAGTATTTTTCTTCGGTCTTGCTCTCCGTTTACTTACTTGTAAGTAATGTGACACGAATGATGTATCCAGACAAGTTTGTTGAACCTCTGGCGCCCACTGGAGCACAACTGTAGTCCTACATGAAAACTGTGATCCGTTTCTTGTGCAGGAACACGGCGGAAGTACCTGTATTTGTGGTAGTCAATTGGTTTCTGTACAAAGAGAAAAGAAGTTTCATGACCTACAAAGACTGCATACTACAACTATTTACCCTGAGGCCTCAGTAACTGTGATTGTTAACTTTCACACTTAAAAGCAAGTACTAATGGCATTCCTTGAAAATACATCAATTCAGATGCTACTTATGGAAACAGCTTTCACAGAAAGTAAGGCAAGTGTGGAGGGCACCACACCAACTACGCAAACTGACTGTAAAGTAATGTAATACCTCTGACTCTTCACAAGTTTCTCTTCACAGACACTTTGTTAATGTGAAAGTTTTGGGATCTAAGTCAGTCAACCCAATCATTCAGAGTTCAATTAATGAATACTGTTCACTTAGTTTTACTTAGCGATGGGAAACATAACTGCAGAGTCCAGCGATGCCTCAATCCTTCCCTTCTCTTTGTTAACATCATTTAACTACCTAATAGCAGCATGCATGGCAATTAAGCCTACAGGGGAGAACCACGGCTCACATGTGATCCAGGTATTTACCTGTCTTAATTAAATAACAGTCATAAAAATAAATAAAAAGACCACTACATATGGGGGGAAAGGTATGATAAATTACTACGCATATATATTTAAAAAGGAACTATTTTTAATTCTCCTGTTCAATGCCAATCTTCAGGTACCTTAAAATACTAATTCTGAGGAAAAAAAATATTAAAAATCCCCTTCCTTAAGCTATTTTTCCTCTATTCAATTTTGCTACCTACCTCTTCTTTTTTCTTCATTATTACAGCAAATACTTTGGTTTGATTGTCTGTTTCCTGGGAAAGGCGGTAATGGCCAAGCAAGATTGCATCCGTTCTGGAAGAGAAAAAGAAGTTTCAAGAACATACAAATATTCTCTGTCTCAAGAGTGAGGTACTTATAATGCAAATATCAGCAATGAAAAGAAGACTGACTACAAAATATAATCCAGGAAACTAATTTTGATTTCCATTTAGTAAAGCACTAGGCTCACTGATGATATGAAATGCTGGTAACATTTTGGAAGGTCACTTTTAATTCTCCCACATAGGACAGTAGAGGGAAGTTGTAGCTAGCCTACTGCTAAGTGTTTTCAGACTTCTGGTGAACATCTCAAACCTGTTCTCAATCTTCAATCAATTTTCTATGCTTTTAACAAGTTCATACCAGCATCAAATTAAGCAATAAATCTGTCATATCCCACAAAAATCTTCACTTTCCTTCCAACAGTCAAGGAAGTATGAGAAGGCAGTCAGTAACAAAACAGTACCTTTTAAAGCATTCTAAAACCACCAAGCTAACAGCAAGTATTCTTCCTTCTACTTTGTTTATAAGTTGAGGATCATATAACCCACAAAGGAAACCTAATTACAGTATGAGGATCTTACTATGAAAAATACAGTTGCATGAAGACCAAAATTTTTTGTAGTTCTCTGCTGAGAACTATAAACATCTATAACACAACATAAAATAACATTGAATATTTAGTCTTGGTTTGCTAAGCCAGACTATAGAAAGAGACAAAAAATAAACAGGAATTGCCAAGGAAAAGCAAGATAAAAATTGTAAAGCCAAATATTTCGGTAACCTTGTATTTTTAGTCCGTAAGCGAGGAACTATAGATTGAGGATCTTCAGGAGTTGTTAGCATCATAACTTGACCATCTGGAAAGAATCTCAAATACCTGCAGAAATATAATTACAGAATACAAACCTAGAAAACAGTCTTTTTATGTTGGGTTTATTTTGTGAGGGTTTTGTGTTGGTTTTGGTGGATTTTTTTTAATCATAGGATGATTCCCAGAAGGACAGAAATTAACAGGTAATAGGATTTGGAAGTGTATTTCTTCACATGTAACAGAAAAAAGAGATCAGAAATCAAAAGAGAGTTTCAATTTATGAAGAGCTATGAAAAAGGACAGAAGGTTCATGAGTTTTGCCACCTCTAATTAAAGCAAGAAGGCTACCATGGAATCAAATCCGACCTCAGGTAGGTTTCTCCATTCCTACCACTAAGACAAATGCAACAAAATCTGAATGACAGGATCAGCACAGAATGGACAATGGCACATGGACTTTTGCAGGTTCTGGGATCTGATCAATTTTTGCAATACTCAGGTACTGCAATGATGCTTGTGAAACTACAGAAACAGCCCTGAGATTCAATGATTTCTACTAATAGTTTCCAAGCTCAGAAGGGACTGGCAGAATGGAACAATTAATTCTGGGAAAACAAAGGACAGCAGAAAAGCAGGCTGAGGAAACAAGCGGGAAGCTATTTACAGCAAGTTAAGAAAGCAGAGCCTCTTGATTATCTACAGTTGGTTACAAATAAAAGACAATTCACAAATAAAAGACAATTATTAAATAATCACTCATTTACCCTTTTGCTGGAAAAAATACTGTATCAGAAATGTAAAGGAGAACTGATTTGGGGAAAGAAATCTGTGGATGAGTATTACTGTTTATGTTTTATCCACATGAAATGGTATCACTGAAGACAAAATGCACTTCTAAGCTCATCTCCAATTACCATAGTAATTCCTATTTCTTAAGACCTACACTCAAAAAATATACAGAGCATCACACACTGTAATTGTTCCACTGTGTTTTAAGAATGATTAATGTTTGTGGTATCAAGGGCTGGATTTAAAGAACTTAAGAGAGAGAAACATTTCACTCACTCATTGTACTACAGTTCTACCTGTAATATTCCACTTGGTGCCATGCTCTATAAAAACCATCAAGAGATTGTTCTCCTTGACGTATGTATTTTGTCTTGCTGATGTATACACCTACAGCAAAGGAAGATATAAGTACACAAACAAAAATTACATACATAAATATTGAAGATAAAAAACAGTAATTCAAAACCTGTGAGTTTAATTTTGTTACTTAAATATTTTATTTTATTTTTATTTTTGTCCCTTGCACCCTTCCCTTCTCTTCACAAATGTTCTACAGATTTAAAAGCCCAAACAAATACAGATCATAAACATCAAAACCACCCAACTGCTTCTGTCATGGTTACATGCCATATAAAAAAGTGTTTCTGACAGTGTATCTTACCATCAAATCGAACACGAGGCCTTTCCAAAAACATTTCCCTCCAAGAGGCATATGGAACAAGTTTATTGCAGCTCCTGCCCCATATTTTCAAACAGACTTGATGCCAAATTTCAGGATCTCTAGTGAAAATGAGAAAAAACCAAATGCAGTAACTTCCCTGCAACCCTTGTTTAGCTTTTATATATCAAATTAACACCCTCCATTATTCAGCCTGGATGTAACTGAAAGAATGGTTCTTGAACAACAATAGGTCATAATTTAAAATCATTGACTAATTTACTTAATCCTGGAGCATTTACAAGCCACTTCCTCTTCCCAGTGAAACTGACGAACACAATGCCATTTTCAGCAAAGTACAGAGCAATCACATTGCAGCAGTCTGGCACCTCTCTGTGTGGCCATATGAGGATGACAACACAAGAAACGTTATTTTGGAGACCTTGCAAGTTTGACTTTTAAACAAGGTAGAGCAAGTAAGACTTTCAGCAACTTTTTTTTATTACAGTGAAGTCACTTATCTAACATACCATTTAGTGACGTATTCAAATGCTGATTAGCACTGTGAGGAGCATAAAATTAAATCTGCCATGGGAAGAAAAAGCAGGACTTAGTCCTACATGTACAATTTAGCTGTTTAAAAGCAAAAAAAAAAAACCCAAAAAACTCAAACAAAAAAACCACCCCACCACTTTTCCACCACAGGCAATTTTGCATTATGGAGTTACTATCCACCTCTACATACTGCTTATATGCTTAAGCATAGAAAAGCTCTTTTTTCTTCCTTGGAGCAGAGAGAAGCTTCACTCTAGGAAAGTTTCACAAAATACCTGGCACAAATGTAAAATCCTCGACAGACAAGAGACAGCTGCTCTAATGATCTTAGGTCCAAGTCACTCGAAACCACCCATCGGAAAATGTACATTAGTACTTCCATAGGCAACACTGCAAAGACAAAAGAGTTCCTTGTTACTTGGTAACCTGCAAATCAAGAGATTACCTATAATTCTAGATTTTACAGTTACTGAAGTTCTAGCTTTCCATTTTAAAAACCCAGACTTTTTCACAGTGGAGCCAGATTCCAGAAGACAACAAAAAAAATTATCTTTAATTAAAAAGTCGCTGTGTACTAGACAAAAGTCACATAATGAAAGAACAAAAATCAGGCATTGAAAGTACATTATGGTACGATGTTACAATGAAACAGAGCTTTAGTCTACAAATATCCACAACTGTAAGATGTTATACCAAAAATCCCACATGTACATTATACAGCCACAATGCCTGCAAAGCTGGCCTAGCACGTAACATAACCTCAAAGCATACTACTGATTTTGCACAACAGGCTAACTAAGCTCAGGCAGGTTCAGTATTGGATAGGAGGTCCTAAGAACCACCTATCCACTGTGAACTTGACATGGTATCACTATAACCGCATCATTGTGTTCAGAGACTTTTCCTAATCCAATACAATATAATGGCAGAATCCTCATTGAAGCTACACAAGATCACGTAATAAAAGTTGAATGAGAAAGGCCTGGGGAAATAAGCCAAAATTCCTCCTAATAACTTTCTGTCTGCTTAAGTTTTCTCTGTTGTTTCAGTTGTGTGTGAGTTTGTTTCGTAATCTTACAGCACCAGGAATTACACTTCCTTTCTTTTCAACTACTGCTGCTTTCCAGAGCCTTTGGTGTGAACTGTATCAATACACACACATAAAACTTGATGATTTTACTTAGTATAACTGCTTTGAGTTCAGAGGAAAGAGCTGAGTGGCACAAATTATGTTAAACAGTAACTAGCTGTAAATGCTGTGGTAGAAACCACAATTTAACAGAATTCTGACTTCTAGTAAAAAAAATGCTGCTTTAAAAACAGCGCTGCAGCACTCTCACAAAACCAATCAGACTGGTTTTGCTATAAAATTTGATGAAACTTCAGAATACTAACACGATACAAAGTACACATTTGCCATGCCACTGGGCACCAATCTTTGTATCCATTTAACACACATCTCCTTTCATGAATCTGACATAATTCTTTTTTGTTACTGTCAAATCATTAATTTGTTTTCTTGTCTGTATTTACAGCCATTAAAATAATGTTCTGGTAGAAACAAAAGTTGTGCAGATGTATTTATTGTTGCAAGGTACAAAACAGTCTCTGGCTCTTCAGGAGATCTTTGGTATGTGAACTCTCAGTGTCTTGAAGAATGGGATGTACAAATGCTGAAGAATCTGCTACTAGTGCTACCAGGTATACATCCCCTGCTCGGAAAGTCACCCGTCAGCCAAAGTCTTTGATTATCTATCTCACCTTCCATGTTTCTACGTTTCTAGTAACTAGGGTTGTTAAGACACCTTGCTTCAGATAACAGGCACACCCTGTAGAAACAATACTATAGTATTTCTGGTGAAGAATGCTCTTCTGGACCTAATCCTTACTTCTGTAAAAAGAAAAAAAGCACATTCAGCACGTCGGTCACAGCAGGGCTCTGATCCTGCCCTGCACCAAGAGTTAACCAGTAGCCTAAGATTATGAATATCAATAAAATGTAAAATGGAACACAGGAAATCAATTCAGCAAAATCTTTTGCTTCCCAATGTTTCAGTTCTCCTTGGGCTGCTAAGGTCTCCCACTATTGCACTACCATGATGACCAAGAAGGGTCCTTTCGAGCCTACTAATTTCATGATTCTAACGGTTTTCACTCTGCCATAAATCAGTAAACAAGATACTGTAACAAGCAACTGGCAGGGAGGCAGAAAATAAAACTAGAAAGAGACTAAGACTGCTGTTCAAAAGAGACATCTCCTGAGATCATTTTATAGTAATAACACCTTGACTTTACTGGCAAAAAAAAAGAGAAGATGCTTTCCCAAGTATACAATGCCAAAGTTGTTAAAATAAAAAAAACAAATCCTGTTTTCTTTATGTTTTGACTGGAACAGCTTGTGACATTAACTTTATTTTCCTTCCATGAGCAGAACAGAGGAGATGAGGCCAAGATTTCCAAGAGCAACTGATAACGTGGGATGCAAAAGATACACGCAGTAGTAGTGTCTGATGTGAAGAGAGTTCACAGCTTACACACACTCCCTAGAGTTTAGATCTCATAAGGAAGTCTCAGGATGACTATCCTAGAACTGAAGCACTGAAACCCATTACCCTTCAGAAGCCTTTCTAGCTATGCTGAACAGTCTTGCTGAACCTGGAAACATATTTGTGGTAAAAATCAGATATGGAATCAGATAAGAGGAGGAAACGCAAAGATGCATATTCTTCACAGAACAACTGTCTCTTATTCTCACCTAAGAATTGTAACAAGTATTTGCAAACTCAAACCAAAAACCCCACATTTCACTTTTTCAGACATTAACTGCAAGGAAAACTGGAATGCACTTAATGCAGCAAGTCTATTTCTAGAAGTTACTACTTTTAAGTAAGACCTGAAAAATTCTACTTAGTAGTAGCACTACATGGAAAAGCTTGTGCATTAAAGGCAAAATCATGTATAAGCAAAAGACCTGTTTAGCCCACCGACTATCTTTTTTCTTTTACATCCAACTATAGAAGGAAATAAAGAGATACCATGTCCATTATTTCAAGGGTGACTTTAAAATGAAGGAGACATGTTTTAATGAAGTCAGTGAAACATCTCTAGAAATCCTGCCTCTGAACTTACAGTGTATCTTGTCTCATACCTGAGATATGGGTCTGGCTGACATCAACCTCAGGCTGACAGAGTTTGACTGAAGATTCCTGAAGAGTTAACTGCTGCTGGAAATCTGACAGGAGATCAGCCATTTTGTCATCCTCTTGGTTATCCTCAACACTAGAAAAGTGGGAATGCCAACACTGTGACACTGGACAAAATATACCAACAGATGTCCTTATCTGGGCATCAATCTACTGTCTTACCCTTGTTCAATATCACTGTTTCCTGTGTGTTTTTAAAGCAATTTCATTTAACCATACGATAAAACAACCACTGCAATCCTATCAAGTTCACTGAGATTTTACTGGAACACATCTGACAGTAACAACGTGGATTTTTTTCATTTAATTGCGATTCCAGTTTCTTTTTGGGTTTGAGAGTTCACTGTTCACTACTTTCAGTGAAGTCACTTGACCCCAAGAAAATACAGATCTGATTTTTCACTTTGTCTGTGATAAGCCATATGTAGGAAAGAAATTACTATTGTTGGAAAATGATATTTTGTAATCCTTGGCACGATGTAAGACATTGAAAATAATTAAGGGTTTTTTTCTTTTACTCTTGCATTATTCACTGAAGAATGATTGTCAGTGGGTTTACCCACCAATAATGATTTTCCTTTAGAAAAATTACTTGTAACCAATGCTTCAAATAGGCAGACAAAAGTTTCAGGAGCAAGAACAAGATGGCAGAAGCAACATGCTTGTTATTCATCAGTAAACTTGAAGGACGACTAAGTGATAAAAGAACATTACCCTATTTAAAAAAAATTACATTTAAATTGTGTGTCATAAAACGATTCTTTAGCTGGTGTGTGCTTCCTTCCCCCAAGTAGCCACAAACTACACAACTCTCCTTGACATCATCATGATACACTTTATTTCCCCTGGTTTGGTGGTGGTAAACAAGAGATCTTCCAGTCACTTTTTAATATTATTTAATTCTACTCTAAATAAGCATAATAGAATGAATTGAGAATATGAAGCAACTAGCAGACCTAGCAGTGGATTTTAAATTATTATAGAAAAGACAGTTATGATTGGGCCTGTCATAACTAAGAACATAATAAGCCACTGCACCGAACACAGCTTCCTCTATTTTGATGAATACGATGGCCAGCCCCAGGACCTACAGGCCATGCTGTAAATTGTTTTGACAAATATAATAGTGTAGTTTGGTTTTTTCTCACCAAGATTGCATTAAATACCTAAAATGGTAATTCAGAAAGCAAGCCCACTGCAACTAGAATCTCTACAAATAATTGAAGTAACAATTGAGAGTCCTGGCTGATTTTCCCCTCACTGCCATATAGTGCTGAGGACAGTGCAGCAACATTTACAAAACTGAATGAAAATTCATACATTAAATGGCAGATGGACAGAGAGGCTTAATGGAGGGAATAGAGAAAACAGTGCTATCAGCAGTGTCTATGGCTGCTACCAGTAAACTGAATTTGGAAGCTGTTTCATAGGGTTGTTTGCACTACCCTGAGATAAAACAGAAATTTTGGCCCTAATCTGAACCCTGTCCTCCAATCTAAATCTTGGGCTCAAAGCAGGTCAACCTTAAGCTGGGTGTGTTGAGGCCAGGGGCATTCTAATGCTCATAATGATGAAAGACTGAACTACTCAGATTACAATCTATGGGTTTCTAAATGTACTGCTCTACTTACTGGAAATGTTCCCATCTGGCTGTGTTAGCACAACAACAGTAGCATATTTCCTTGCTTAATTATGATGTTTATTACACAGTACAAAGCTTTTACTAATTGATCTTTTTTCTACCTATGATTTTGTAGAAGATCCTAAAGGTGTAACTCATAAACCTGAAAAAGTTAAAAGTCATAAAGTGACTGATTTTTTTTTTTTAGTATGTGTTGTTGTTTTAAGTAACAGCACTATTTGTAATCCTTCCACTTGAATTTAACTAGCACCAAACAAACCTGTTGCCATCTTTGAACTACAGCACAGAAAAGTCCTCCTTGGACCAAGGTATTTGTAAACTCTCTATGAAATAGGGTATTCGAATTAAAGTAGACAAGTTTTCCAAATGTTAAAGTGACTTTCAACTGCAAATTCCAATATTCACATGCTTGAGAAAAGGTATTTCAGGTTTCAGTAGTCCTATGCACTTAATTAGTAAATTTTCATACTTACCACCTCTTTCCAACTCCATCACTATCTGGGGACCGTGTGTAGGTGATCTTAAACTCTATATCAGGTACAAGTTGCATTGCTAGACGATAAAACTTGATGGCTGAAAATAAAGGTTGAATGTTTAAACATGTCTGATTGCCATAGTACCTTATCAAAGCAAAGATTTTTGTTTTTTTCAGAGAGATGGCTTCAGCTAAAAGCATTTAAAAAAATGTGAAATGCCTTTACCTAGTAAATCTTACTTAAGGGTTTGGACCCTTAAAGACAAAACAAACCCCAAAATTAAACATCAGTGAGTTTGGAGCTCAGATTCTGACATGCTAACGAGTCTGAGAAGCCTGAGTTTGGGGCAAGTAAGCATTCCTATTTCCTGAGTTCATGTCAGGGTTGGTGACTGACAAGTAGTATCCTCTGGCTGGGCAGGATGAGGAATACCAGCTGCCAGCTAAACAGAGATCAGTCTCAACTTTAGCATTTAATCTTGCAGCAAGGCCTGTACTGTACTTAAACATGAGCATGCTGCTGCAGCTGAATGTCTCACAAACGTCAGGTATCAGCAGATTGCAGAAGCAGGCTGAAATGTCACTTGAATTCTGGTGACCTGGGCCAGGTCAGCAGATAGAAGTGTTGTCTGTAAACAGATGTCCCGACATGCGCTCAGTAATAGATCTGTGTCTGGCACAGGGCCACATCTCTAAGGTCTCATGGATGTATGTGTAGAAACAGTTTTGACTGTTTCTTGAAGTGTCACGTCAAATTCAACTGAGAAAGATTCATAATCGTGCAGTCCAGATGACTACAAGCCCCTTGTGAATGAAGCTCTGTTAGATGTTACTACTACTCTGCTGCAGGGTTTGATATACAAGGAGTGCACTCACACAGATGGAGCTTTCATTTTATATACACAGTGTCTAAATAAGCTTTCCTTGCTTTTTTTATTTACTTGGAAACTGTTGGGATGAAAACCTTCATAATCTACTTCATAATTTCCTATATGGTAGATTATGTATCAGATTTCACTCTGATGGGTTTTTTTACTGCACATTTAATTCTATACCCAACACACAAAATACTTCAGCCTAAAGTAATTTTGCCCCATAAAAACATGTAATAAATTAGAAGTTAAACCAACTAATTTTATTACCTACTGGGGACTCATATTTCTCTCAGTTCATTTGAAATCTGGAGCATTGACCAGAAATCCCTTGCAAGGGAAGGAAAACTCCCATGGCAGAGAGGAAATTTTGCATTCAACAGGTGGGTGAGTTCAGGCGCTTCCAGACTACTCTTAGGTTTGCATATCTTGCCCTTGCGCTTCAACCACAAACTGGATCCATCTCCAGTGGATGAGCAAAATGTCACAGACGTTATGTGTTCCTTTTTTAAATGAAAGAAATAGAAAACTTGTTGTAATAACTGGAGTCACCAGTTATTACCTGCTATCTCTGCTTGAAGATGAGCTTCTTAATGTATATACTCTGAAAGCTAACTATGAGGAAGAAAACTTAATTTCCATTTTTGCTAGTGCTGTCAGCAAGAGGGCAAGCAAGCTAAGCATCTTAAATATTTATGGTAAATATTTACAGCAAAACTCATAAAACTACCACATTCAAACATTCACTTCAGTAATTCTTAAAGAAGCTACCTTAACAAGCTGTGTAAACTAAAAAATAGCCCAAACCAACCAAACAAAAAAAAAAAAAAGCCCCAAACAACAAACCATTCCACAGGTTAAGTAGTTCAAAGTGGAGTGAAGGAAACTCTTGAGCACATGAAAGACAGTACATCATCTTGCTTAATTACTGTTAGGAAAGCTACAGAAAGCAACGTACTATACGAAGAAGCAACCCAGTGCTTCTTCATTAAACTGCTGGGTTTCAAAATACTGTCCCATTGTCCAGAAGTTAGAAATTCCTTCCCTGATTTCACTCTAGCTTCACCTCAACCTTAGAACTGTGAAGTGACGGTTCCTTTTACAGCAAGTTTATCTGCTTATCCGAATAACTGTGCTCTCAAATTACTGTTACCCTGCAGTTTAAGTTCACTGGCATCATACAGTCTTGCACAAATATCAGAGAGTGTTAGGTTCCTCTGCAATGAGGGTGCTCATTGTAGACTTCAGTATTACCTTCGTAAAGGGCCCCATTTTGTTCTTCTTCCACCGCCTTCAGGAAAAGTTCTTTTGCCTGCACAACAAATTACATAGAACACTTTTAAAAATTCCTTACAAATACAAGCATGTTGTCACTTAGCATTATTTTTCATCTTACCTACTGTACCCTAAGAAGGAAATGAATAAAGTAATTCCATAAACAGAGTGAGAAGACATGCTACGAGCCATTACTGAAATTCCCAATCAACAAACTATCCATGTTCCTGCTGCAGTCCCTTACCTACAGTTTTTCTGAAAGCAGATTGGGAAGGTGACACAAAGCCAAGCATAAAAACTAGAAAATTCGGTGTAGGATCATGGAAAGAAACTACTATGGAGACAACAGGTTAATAAACTCTGTTATTTCTCTAGATTTAATTCAGCATTAGCTTTTAGGATAGTTGCACTGCAATATTAACACATACAAAACACAACATTATACAATTATGTTTACAGTACCTTTTCCTCTTTTGCTATCTCGTGTTTTCCTCTGGCATCTACAGACTTTACTCCAGGTCCTCTTGAAGATGCTCTGCATGGCAGAGGTTCCAACCCACTAGAACTCATACCTGGGGCAAGCTCAAACATCCACTGAGCTCTGAACATCTGGAGCTCTGCCTAAAAAATCCGAATAATTCTAATTTAGTGTCATATATTCAGTCTGCATACCTTCTGAGGAGAAATTTTAAAGTACAAACAAGAGTTTCAAAAATATGCTTCAGACTTCCAAGTCCTAATGGCTTTGGAGTTTAAACACAGAGAGTTAGCAATTATAAATAATTTCTTTTTAAAAAGTGATCAAGCACTTTTTCAATCTCATTCAATCACATAAATGCTTTTACCTGGATTGTTCACCTCACAAGAAAAACTACGTTTCAAGAAGTGGTTGTTAGTACTATGGTTAAGACACAAGACTACACAGAAAACTATTACTTCTAGACATGGTGTTTGTTCTTGTTTATGCAAAGTTATCTTAATCAAGAAGTCTTTTAGCTCTTGAAATTAAAATTTAGAAAACCTAATTTTTTGTATACTAACATACCAAACTCTATAACAATCAAGGCTTTCATTTACATAACCAAATAAGATCTTATACTCCCTTCTCTTTCCCAAAGGCACAGTCCTTACCCAGAAGCAACACAAGTTGGAATTCTTCCAATGCACTTTTTTCAGCATCTTTGAAGTTATACTTTGCATGCCTCTTGCAATCATCACAACTTCTGGGAAGCAACTACACAGAAATCTAGTAGTCTAAGACAATATGCTTTTCAATCAGTCTCCTGACAACTTAAACTGGAATCTGATCTAAACAGAAACAGCTGTCTGATTTCTACATTTCTTCAAAGGAATTTGAAATCTGTCACAAACTTTCTTTTCATCTACACCGATAACTGAAGACTGAATGTGACACTTGGAACAACAATGCAAAATTTACTTATTTCACTTTTGGAGAGGCAGACAAATTAAGCATCTGTCAGATAAACAAGTATGTGGAAACTAAATGACCATCAGTAATGCAGCTTAAATCACAGCAGTACTGTCCTTGTAAAAAAACACTAGCATGAGAAGCGTACCTGAAGATTTGCTTCACCAGATCTTTCATTGTCATCAGTTCTTACCAAATCAGAGTGACAATCTTCTTCAGCTTCTGCCTAGTAGAGAGCAGAGTTGATTATAGAGCCTGCATAAGTCCCTACAGCACATTCAGAGAGCACAACTGTCATGGGCACTCATTTAAAAAATGTTTAAGCATATTCCCCTTTCCCCTATCTTACCCACCTACCCCACCAATTGCTCTTAATTGATGACAAAAATTAATCTAAAAATTACTGGTATCATTTGCGTTTCAGTACTGACCCAATGCAGTTGGATGTTACATTTCAGTCACACCAACCCAACACAGATTAGTTACATGTTGCTGGAAGGCTTACAGGCATCCCTACACTGCCCTAATCCCTGAACAAAAGCATTCAGTATCTAAGCCAGAGTTTCAGTAATGAACAGCGGTGTGCTTCATACAGGAAATTAAAATTTAATCACTATCTTCTCATTGCAAAGATAACCAGCAGTTTTGATTTGTATATTTAGAAAAAGCACAGAAAGATTAGTGATTTAACAGTAGGTCCTTTATGAAAATTATGAGACAATATGGGCAATCTCAGAAACTACACATGAAACTGAAGAAAGGCTGGCATTGTAAAAGATAACAAAAAGCTAGCATGAGAGCTTGACAGCTGGTTTTATTTACAGTACTGCCATGAGACAGGTTAAACAAATAAGACCTTTTAACTAAACTTAACAGGGCTATACACAGGAGTTGGCTAGTTTAAGGGAAAAACTTTAAAAGATATAAATAAATTTTCATTATGAAATACACTGAGATTTATGGAATCTATACTAAAGGAAAACGAATTCTGAGTATGAGTGGCAAGCCACACCACTGACAACAGTAGCAAGATGCCAACAAAGGGAAAAAAACCCAGAACACCTCAACAGACTACGACATTTGTTTAAACTTCTTCTGCAGCTGAAGCATCCCAATTTTTCTAACATTCTGCAAGTACATAAAGCAAAGTGAGATTATAAGCCTGGCATTAAGATTACAACAAGTGTCTTTTGTTCTCCATCCTATCACGGACAGCGCTCAAACGCTTCAAGTGATGTTCTGTCAGTGAGATTCTTCCGTGTTTCTTTTAAAGAAACCTCTATCTCCTGCACAAAGCGCAGCAATCAAAGCATTCCTGCATTCAGGAAACTTGTAAAATGTTTACAGCATCTGGAATTTCATGATCAAACTGCAGAATACTGGCAAACTGATGGGAAGGCATCGTTTAATCGCTCTGTGACTAGCACCTCCCTGGAGTCCAGCTGTAGCACTTGTCTCTGGTTCCCCCAACGACCACGAACTTAGTGGTGTGTCATCTGTAAATGTGTTTTCACTCATGTCACAGTCCATTTATCTTTTGCAATTGATAATGCAGACTGTGTTGGTTGTTTAAAGTAAATAAGATATTGCATTTGTTCCTACACTCTGGTTTTCAGACTGCACATTTTTAATTTCTCGGTGGAGAAAACAGGTAAGCTCCAAAGCACAAGCAGCATTCAATCTCAGCAAGGAGTAAACAGCTTGCAAATTTCAGGGTTGAGTCTAGAATTTGCTCAGAGGCAGTTAATGTTCTGTGAGTTACAGCAGTGCTTCCACCACATTGCTTTAGCATCCAGGGATTACACCTACACTGGCCAAACACAGATAGCCTAGTAACACGCTAGCACTGGAATGGATGTCTTGCAGCTGCATTATTACAGCGCTGGGCTGACACAAACAAGGCCTACCTCTGCCTGCCCAGACTGCAAGGCTTTTGGTTTGCAGCTGAATTATGCCCAGTCAGCTCTCAGTCCGTGCAGAATAAGCCTGGTTTTATCTGCAAAATGCAGAGACTACTAAAGTTATTTTTAAGCAAAATGAACACACTATCTTCTCGTCCAGAAAAACACGCCCATTAAAACCTTTAACTCATTAAGTCTGTAAAAAAACTAATTTAAAGGTTAAAATTATTTAGAAGGTTATGAAGCTGGCTAAAATTTACCTCATATTGAAAAACTTTTAAAGTAACCCGTTCAAGAATCTCGATTTTCCTCCCCTTGTCTCTGCTGAACTGCCTTCTTCATTTCTGAGTCTCAGTCACAGTTCTGGACCAACTGCTATCAAAATGTCATCCAATTCTCTTTAAAACTCAAATGTGCTCTCAATCCAAACAGAAAATATGCTACACTGTGAAAACCTAGTCCACAGCCTGAAAGCTGTCACAAAACACTGTGAACCTGATTTTGTCATTACCTCCTCTACATGGTGATGTCTTCTGGCAGCAGTGGCAGTGTAAGGGGCCATCCAATTTACCAGTCAAGCGGTTCATTCACATAATGACTCCATGGCTAACTGGACTGGAAAAATGATCTTTGGTAGCATCACCTTTCTGTGATGTATTTTATCTGCTGAAGCCCTACAGCTTTGCTAGAACAACTGAGTGAACGCAGCTACGACGACACTCAAAAGCATGTTGTAACGTGTAAAGTGTGGCTCCTTGGTCCCACTCTGACAACATTTAAATTGTCATTAACAGTTTCTTACTGTAACTGCTACTTAATGGACACATCTAGCTTGTTTATCATTATGCAGCTGGCCTTCTTCCCTCTACGAGTCAGCTGTCATACAGAGCAGTGACTTTATCCTGCTGGGAAGTAAGACATCTTCCGTGTGTACCCATCAGCCCAAGTAATTTTCCAGGGGAAAAGTAGTAGCTAGTCAAGCCACCAAAAGGTCAACATGTCAAAAGCAAATATCTGAATTAGGCTCGGCCTGTAAAAAGCAGCCTGCTCAGTCCATTTGTTTCTGATTTGTTTGCAAAGCTTTTGAAACAATTTGCCAAATGCAAAACTAGCTTATTCTCACAGCTTAACTGTTTTGCAATCAGTAATTGCATGCTGATTTCCTCAGAGCACACCAACCACTTACTAAACTGTAAAGTCAAGACCTTTAATAGTTCAGATCTTTGTTTCAGCAAAATAAAGCCAAGATCACAAACAGTTCAAAGGTGACTGCGACCAGTTGCACAGGGCTACAAGTGAGCTGTACAGAGCTAAAGGATGAGCAAGCATAACATAGCAAAACAGTGACCAACAGCTAATACTCTTCTTGTTTTTTGTAAGAAAATTAGGAAGTTCCTTCGTTTTCTGTCAATGCGGTAGAAGCAACAACATATTAAAAAATAAGAGTTTAAAGCACAGTGGTAATAAGTTTTAAGAGCTCCTGAATGATATAAACAGTTTTACTTTGAATGACTGAGTTCTCATCATGGATATTTCAATCTATATTGAGGTGCTGGAGACGAGCAATAGTGAACCAAACACTATTTCTTCTGTGTTAAATCACAAACTGAAACAAGTTGAGGTGCCCACAGAGCCGTTTGAATTACCAAGCGACTTTGTGCCATCTGTTTTTTTGAGGGAAGAGAGAAAGATAGGGCATGCTCATCTGTAATGACACGGTGATCTGTCCCGGTGCTTCTACGGTCCTGAACCGAGCAGCCCCACTGCTCAGCCCCGAGCTCCCTGCGGATGGCGGCCGTGCCTCCTCGGGGCGCAGTTACCCGCGGCAGGATCACGGCCAGGATGACGGCACGCTTCCCACGGGCGTCACCCGGGGCCCGCCGGCCGCAGGCAGGCGGACAGGGTAGGGCTGCTCGGGAAGCCGCTCCCCCCGCCGCCGGGCACACACCTCTTGCCGCCGCCGCCCCCTCAGCGTCCCCCGGCGGCGGGGCGGGGCCGGGCTCCCCTTCGCCCGCACCTGCCACGGCAGCCGAGGCCCCACCGCCACCACCTCCCCGCAGGGCGCCCGGTACCGCGCGTCCACCGGAACACACACACACGCGCACACACACCCCCTCCCCAGGCACCCGCTCCCCCGCGCCGGGCCGCACTGCAGCGGGGAGCGGAGCACGGCCGGCCCGGGCCCGCTCACCATGCTGCCAACGCTCGGGCGGCGCTGTCCCGTCCCGGGGGTCTCTGCCCCCCCCCGCTCGGTCCGTGTGTCCTCCCCGCGGGGGGAAATTAGCAGAGTTCTCGGTCGGAAAAGCGCACCACGCAGCGGGAGTAACTGCGGGCCCTGCGTACGGCAGCCATCTTCCCGGCGAGTGAGGGGCAGGCGGACCGGGAGCAGCGGAGACACACGACCAGACAAACCCGCAAGGTCAGAGCGCCGCCTGACGCACGGGCCGCTCTGAGGCGCGGGCGCCGACTCCGCGGACTACCCGTCCCAGCGCGCACCGCAGCCCCGCAGCGGCTCTCTCGCCTGCAGCCGTGCGGCGCGCTGCCTGCCGGGAAACGTAGTCCGCGGGCGACACCCGGCTGGGCCCCGGCCGCGCCAGTTGGGAAGCGGCGCTTTCCCAGGCCGGTCCCGCCCCGCGGCGGAGCACAGGCCGTCGGGAAGCGTAGTCTCTGCGGGCGGCGATCCTAGCAGACGGCGCCGACGCCCCGAGGGGGCCGTTGCTCAGCCCACCTTTCGCCTCCGCGCTTGAGGGGTGGCCCGGCGCTTCGCCGCCGCCGTCGGTCCTGTGCGGGAGCCGAGGGAGGGCAGCGATATCCAGGCCCCCGGGTCGCCTTCCCGCCCGCTCTGTGCGGCCCCCAAGCCCGGTGTCAGCGGGAGCAGGGCTCAGCGTGGGGGCCGCCATTGCCGCCGTGGCTGCGGTCAGACCGGACCCGCCTGACAGACGAGAACGGGCTAACAAAGGAGCGGCTGGTGCCGCGGCTACACGGATGATAATGTCACGTGCACCTCATGGCCCCCTGCCCTTTGCGCATCCAGCCCTGCGAACGGTCCTTGCGTGCTGTAGAGCCACAGAGGGAGCTGACTGACAGACCGGGTGCGGGTCCCTGCCCGGGCAGCCGGAGCTGTGGGGGGAGGAGGGGGGCTGGCTGCCCCTGGGCGGGTGGTTTACAGTAGCGTGGCCGAGGTTTTGAGATGGGGTGACCGCGAATACAACTGGTTATCTTCCATGCTGCTTGTAGTTCGGGGTGGAGCCAAAGCTGCCTGGCTTTTCTCCTGTCTGGGCGGGACGCTTCTTTTGAGAATGAAGAAGCCCTGCAAGGGAGAAACGGGGAACCAGAGCTGGCACTGGCCCGGGTGCTGAGGCCTGTTTGTGCCTGTGAGAGGTAACAGGAGTGGCTAAAAGCAGAAATCTCTTCTGAGTAGGTGTGCATTGCTCCTCCTGGCTTCATGTGTGTCTGTAGGAGGGAATTTAAACATTTTTATTTTTCCTTTTTTTCAGTCTAAGAAATGTAAAGACTGGCTCCTTTTTTTTTTCCGGGGCGGGAGGGTGGTGGGGGAAAGGAGGGATCCAAAGCTTTTTGGAGTTCCTCCACACCTTTTTCTAACCAATCTCTTGTCAAATAAGCATGTTTCACTGTAGGATTCACTGATGTACAATCCTCCCCGAGGGGAGGAGCTGCGTGTGCCATGCACGGGAACGCCAGCTCATCTGGCTTCGCGAACCCCGGGAAGCTCCTGCACGCTCTACTTCTAAAACCTGGATCAAGAAGTACAAAAAGATGCTAAGACTAAAGCACTAAATCGGTACTACAGTCAGTTCTGATGATCAGTTGCATGAGGCAAATTTTTTCTGTGCCCCATTTCCCTTTCTCTTGCCACCCCCTAACCTGACCCTGCTAGAGCCAGGGAGGTTCAGCGGCTGAGGGGAGAAAGGCTCAGGCGAAAATGTCAGTATTTTTGCCGTGTGTTCACAGTTTGGTATTTCGGCGCCTCTGTTTTGCTAATCAAACTCCTCTGGGGGATGTGACAGGGGATTTTTACTATTTTTTTTAATTAGGTTAAAACCCAGCTCAGCCGTAATCCCCTCTCCGGCTGCGGTGGTGCGGCGCCGCCGGGGGGTCACGTCCAGCTGCTCCCGCCGTCTCTCGCCTCCGCCTCCGACAGCCACTCGCTCTTGGGGGATCGTTAACCCCCCCCCCCACACACACACAGCCCCATCCCGCCGGCGAGGCCCGCGGGGTCTCGCTGCCCGCTCGGCTGAGAGGGGAGCGGCGCCGGCCTAGCCGCCCGGCAGGCCGCAGCCGTGGGACGTTATCCCCCCACGGGGAGCCCCGCCGTCGCCGGGCGGAGAGCGCCAGGGGCCGGGGGCGCGGCGTGGCGGGCCGCGCCATGGGCTCGGCGGCCGGCGGCGCCCTGAGCGAGGCCCGTGGCCGCCGTGAGCCGCACCTCGTCCGGGGCGGCGCAGGCTGCGCAAGAGGGCCGCGGTGGGAGCTGCGGGGGGCGGTGGAGCCCGAGTGCCGCCATTAGGGGCTTCTCGCCCGGCCTCCGCGGGCCGGGGCTTGGCTGAAGGAGGGAAATTCGCACGCCGTGAGTACCGCCGGGCGCGGCGATCGCCCGCGACGGGGCGGGGGGGCGGGAAGGCGAGTAGTATACCGAGTGCTGCGGCGGGGACGGAGCAGGGAGTCGGTCACCGCCTCAGCGCGGAGGCCGGGCAGGAGCCGCGACCTGGCGTGTCGTGGCGGACAGGCGCGGGGGCCCGTGGCTAGCTTCCCCACCACGCCGTCTCGCAGATGCCCGGTGCCCACTGCTCCTGCCTCGGTTTTCGGCTCACAGGGCACCCCCAAGTCTTGCCTGACAAGCGTAAACAGCGGCGGCTGGGGCAACATCGATTGAAATCCGGGGCTTTAAACCACGCCTTGTCTGAGTGCATTCGACTAGCGCATCCCTCAGGTCGCTGCCAAAGCACAGAGCAGATTCTAAAAGGCGCTTGCTGATTGTTTACTGTTTGCGTTTCGCAGCTTTGGCGGAGAGCGAGCAGTTTCACTTTCAGTTCCCAGCGCTACAGCCCCGCAAACGGGAGAGTACACATACGGAGAGCACGCCTGAGCGGAGTGCTGAGATTGAATCGGAAAGTGGTCTCGATACATTAAATTAGGCTCACTTTTAAAGGGCTTTTCCTGGTTTGTTTCCGGGAAAAAATGTTTATCGGTGAGGCAGAGTCTGAGCATAGTGTTATAATACAGTCAAGGCTTTTACTTTTTAATGCCAGCACACTCCAAGGCAGTTTTGCAGTTTGTATTTACATTGTCTTAGTGATGTGAATTCCATTGTAGTTCTAGACTAGAACCTCAACTGGATGGTACCTGTTGTAGCTCTGCATACTGCTTTTTAGTCTGTGTGCTCTTCTCCGTGATTCCAGTGGGATTCTGCATAGGTGAAACAGTCTGCAGGCTTCGGTTTAGCTTATGCCTATAGTTGAAGATGGGAGGTAGCAGAAGGCGAATAAGGACAGAACATAAATCTCACAAAGTGAAATAGATTTTTTTAAAAACAACTGCAGTATTAAGCTTGACAAGAAATTATGCTGATTTAAAGAATATTTTATTTAGGTTCTGTTCAGTGGGTTTTTGTATGGGTAGATTTGTGCTTCTGTAAGAGCCATGTTAACTTCTGGGCACCCTGGGATGATTTTTAACATGCATTCCTCACTGAAGTCTGTATTTCCAGACTGTCTTTTCCTCTCTAGTTTTTTTGTCTGTGCTTTATGCCTCAGAAATACTTCAACTCCCTTGTCAGTTTTGGGTCATGTCCGACAGCAGAGCTGGAACCGCAAAGATAATTTCTTACGAGTTTTGTGAAAACCGGTGGCTGTGGATACAAAAGGGGCCTAAATTAGTATCCACAGTAAGGAGTAGGCAGTTACGTTCACCGCCTCATATAATCAGGAGACATTGGACAAATGATCTGTCCATGATAGCCATTGGTGATTATTACTAACAATGTCACATGCAAGCAGTGTTTATGCATCTTCTGGTTTGCTAAGGCAGAAATGCTCCTCTGCAGTCACCGTCTCCCGGAAAGAGATACATGAACAGCAGGCCTGGGGCAGCACAGCCATCGCATCTGTTGGTGATTACAATTTCATGACTGTCATTAGGGGAGTATGTGCTGAAAAATCCCCAGGTCCCATCTGTTTCAATTTGAACTTACTGTATAAAATTGTTTGCTTTACATTAATAAATATTACGTTTTCAGACTAGGAGACCACGCAAGGCTTTGTTGTTGTTTGAAGCTTTCACCAAAGGCCTGAATAAAGGCCTGGGAACCAGAGCTGCTGAGTTGCCACCCAGCTGGAGTAGGCAGAGCTTTTTAACCTGGATGCAAAGCATTACCTGAATACTATGCAGGCGCACAGCCTGAAAACCAGCCAAAAAAGGAACTGATACTCCAAAGTGCCGTTCTTACAGACAGGCTCTGTGTTCCTTGGCACGTAGTACAAACCGAGGGATTAGGTCTCTAAGGCTCTCAGTCATGGTTCTCTGCAGTAGTAGCATGTGGAGAGAAACAGGTACTGCTAGAAGCAGCTTGCCCTACCTGAGACACTACCCAGCGTCTAAGATGGTGTTAGAGATGTGCTGTTTCTTATTCGTGCATGATGTATAAAATTGCCAAAAGATGTATTAACATCGTATTTCCTAATTTTTGTTTGTTTGTTCCTGTATCAGTATTAGTGGAACTAACAGGCTTAGAAGACTGAAAACAAAGGCTTTTACCAACATACTGCATCTACAGCATTGCGGCTCTCAGTATTGATGTCAGTTCAGAGTCCAAGCAATATAATCCCATTAACTTTTTAAAAAATTTGGCTTTGTGAAATAAGGCATGATAGAAGAGAGATTTAAGGTTGCTACAAAAAAAAAAAAGCCAAAAAAAACAACACCCTGAAATTGTGGAAATGTAATTTGAAATGCAGGTTGCAAAAGGCAAAGGTCATCAGCCATGCATATGGCTGTCCTCTTGGAGAAAAATGCAAGTCTGGGACCAAACCCTTTTTGCAATAGAATTTTGTTTTATTCCAAATTTATAGTAAATATACATAGGATAGATGATGTGTTCTAAAGTGTAGGAAATACTAACAACAGCTACTTAAAATGAGGAAATAGAACATTTTTGCTTTATTATCCAGCATTCAGTTGTTTGTGCAGTGTCAGGACAAAAGGTTGAATCGAAAATCTGATGTAGCCATTACTTCCAGAGACATATTCATGCTTAGGGCTGCTGTAATGAAATACATTTGGTCTTACTTGATGTGAATATAATATTATTTCTCTGAAGCCTTTATCTAAGGGAATAAATATGTCTATCTGTAGCACAGGACCTCATGGAAAGTCAGGAGGTAGGTTTGTTTTAACTGAGGACAGTACGCCATGTGAGATGGTGACTCGCATGTGGGATGATTTGGCTACAACAGATTCCCTCCATGCTGTAGTGCTTCATTTTTCCCAGTAGCAAACTCTTTTCTCCAGGCTATGAGACTGTCCTCAGCTTTCAGGAACAGTTTCTTCCATTAGGGTTGCCCACAAGCTTGCTGTAACATAGCTGTAGCATTAGCTTTAGTGTATGAGAGGATTTGGGGAATGTAGCCTGTTACATCCAGATACAGGGTGTTCCTTTCTGGTGAGAGACCAAGCCGAGTGTTTGTGTATAGCTTACAAAGAATGTCTCTTGGAGGAGAGCAGAGTCTGCAAACAAGCACTCTTGGAAGGGTACAGAAATCAAACTCATTGTGTTCTGTGCTTTCAGACCAAAGGCTAAGTCTTGAAAACATGCTTCCTGCAAGTGTTCACACTGTCCTGAGTGCTCTGTATTTATGCTGCCACAGAAAGAACTGGTTGCACTCGGAGGAGAAACACAAGAAACACTAAGGACTGAAATGTGCTTGCAGCTATAGTATCCTCACCATGAATAGGTACACAACTATCAGACAGCTTGGTGATGGGACCTACGGCTCTGTCCTCCTAGGGAGAAGCATTGAATCTGGAGAGCTAATAGCCATTAAAAAGTAAGTATTTTCATTTGGAGTTTTATTGGGGTGGTACACAAAGCTCAAGTTCCTTGAATCCTCCAAAGCCCTCTCAGAAAGAAAGAGGGTGAGATATACAGGCTTATTGTAATAGTACTTTGCTACTATATGCAGTCAAACATGTATTACATATATATTATATATAGTCTTTAAAAGTATTCTGCAGTGCTGCTGTGGAATCCTCAGCCCCTTCTCTGCTGCTCTCATGGAACATACATTTCATGGTCTAATTTACAGTGTGATTTTAATTTTGCAGTGATAGTTAAAACAATGTCTGTATCGTCTGTTATCTGTACTTTTATATTCAATTATGTATTGGTCTTCTCAACTTAAGCTTTTCTTAACATTCCTTGAGAAATCCACTTTCTCTGCTGCTTCAGCATTGACCTCAGTTTGTAAATGGCCTGTTTGTCCTAGTTGTGGTAAGAGACAGCTGTAAAGCATTGCAGGCACCTTCCTGAAATACCAGCCATGACCCAGGGACAGGCTTGTTGAAAGAGCTTTCAGTACAATGCTGTTTTGTATGAACAGTCAATAGCTGGCTTTAGTAACTTCTAAAATTCTCTGTGCTATGAGTATTTTTCCTGTATTAAACCTCGCCAGAGACACCCTTGATTTTTATTTTGTAGCATGGTAGAAAGTCAGAAATTCTAGAACAAACCAGAAGGTGGTACTCTTATTAGCTTACACATTAAGGTCAATCTGTCAAGAAGTGACCTGGTGGCTGAATGCACAAGGCTGTAACTGCAAAACACTGCTTAAACAACAGCAACAAAAAAGTCTAGACCCTTCCATGAAATGAAGGGCTTGTAGTTCTTAAACTCTTCTAGTTTTAAGAGCTGATTTCAAACTGGAAACCTGCTACAGTAATAGGTAATACTGAATTATTATTAAAGCATGACAAAGATTGAAATCTTTAGAGGGTGCCCAACTCCCTCTAAAATTCAGTCACTAAGCAATTGGGTATTTTTGTAAGTTTAATCTCTGCTCTTTGTGTGTGTATGAGTGAGTCTTCACCCTAAAGTGTAGTTACATGTGAAAGAAACGAGTCATAATCAAAATGCATAAGAACATACAGGACTATACCTTACACACAGATACTGTGTTCTGAGTTCTATTTTGGAGTAGGAAAAAATGGATCTGCCACAATTTCTTTCTGTTAGAGCAGAGTTGTGTAAAAGCTTGAGAGGAAAGAGCATTCAAAAAGCAGTTGGCATGATAGATACAGCTCACAAGGGAGAGAGAAATGTGGGGAGCAGTGGGTGCTGAAAAATTAAAAAGTAAAACTCAGAAAAAGTATTGAAATTACAGAAAACAAAAATGTACAGAAGAGAAGCAAGAAGAGTATGGTAAAATTTGAGATCCAGTGAAGCAATTAAATTTGGTCTTCATTGGATTTGTTTCAAAACGTAGTCTAAGTTGTTCATAACTGTTGTAACCCTTTTCTTTTTACAATTAGACTGTACTCTACCACATTGTGTCCTGGAAAGGAAAATAGCATGCCCTGCCTTGTTGAAGGCTCTGAAATTTTTTGTAGCAAGATAAATATGAGAAAAAAGGCAATCCTGTGTAATAGCAATGCTTTTAAATTCTATTAGAGTGTGCCTTGTCTAGAGGTGTAACATTTTTTGACATCTATTTTGATGAAGGAACCGAATTTTTAAGATGTAATGAGATTTACGATTCTAAGACCAGCTGATGTTGACTGTGTATTAATTGTTCTTTTCTCCTCTGCAATTGTAGAATGAAGAGAAAGTTTTACTCATGGGAGGAATGCATGAACCTTCGAGAGGTTAAGGTACTTGTTTCATTCAATGGTTGACTTTAAATTAGGTGATCACTGTCACATTTTGGGGTAACATCAAATTCTTTCCACCCCTTTTATCAAAAACTCAACCCAACATGAGCTATGACATGTGGAACTACAGTTCTGTTCCCTGGCTCTGCATTCCAACTGGCTGTCTCTAGTTCTATAAAAATTCTTATAAAAAATCTGTAGTCTTACAAAAAATCATCTGGCTGTAGAGAGCTGTTTTCTCGTCTTAGTGACCGGCAGCGAGAGCTGGAGCTTACCTACCCCAAAACCTGGAGTGGATTGATGTTTGTTCTCCAGAGCTTGGGAACACATGCCCTGTGCACAGCAGTGACCTTTCCACGTTGAATTGTTTATGGGTAGTTGGTTTGGCAGCAGACATTTAGCATGTAATTCTGACACCAATGTAGCTTTAGGTGTATGTTCCAAGGATCTCCCTTCATTTCTAATCCTTGCTATCACTGTTGCAAACATGCAGAAAAACTGTGGCCCTTTTCTTACAGTACCATGTGTTGATAGTGTTCAGCTGCAGCAGGAATCAACACAGACTACACAGAATGAAGTATGCTGGTTTTGGCTGGAACAGAGTTATTGTTATTCATAACAGTTTGTGTGGGGCTGTCTTGGATTTGTGAACAAGATGGTGTGATAACACAGGGATGTTTTAGTTATTGCTAAGCAGTGCTTGCACAGCCTCAAGCCCTCTGTTTCTCATGCTTCCCCACCAGTGAGCAGGCTGAGGATTGGCAAGAAGCTGTGAGGGGACACAGCCAGGACAGCTGACCCCAGCTGACAAAAGGCATATTCCACTTCACATTGTGCTCTGCAGTAAACGCTGGGGGAAGGAGGAGGACAGGGAGACATTTGGTGTGATGGTGTTTGTCTTCCCAAGTAACCATTACTCATGATGGAGCCCTGCTTTCCTGGAGATGTCTGAACATCTGCCCACCCATGGGAAGCAGTGACTTAATTCCTTGTTTTGCTTTGGTTGCATGTGCTGTGTTTGCTTTACCTATTAAACTGTCTCTATCTCAACCCACAAGTTTTCTCACTTTTACTCTTGTAATTCTCTCCCCCATCCCACTGTGGGGGATGAGTAAGCTCAGCTGCCCACCAGGGTTAATCCACAATCCTAAGGAAGAATTTGCAGACTTATATTTAGACCTGAGCTTAACCTGACTATTGCCAGTGCAAGTACAAGAAGAGTGTGAATTATGCCATTAAGAAGTTACTTAGTGAGAAAATACGATTGTTTTGGTGCTTACTGTCATGCCAGATAGCTGGCTTTGGAATGATCAATGCATTAATTGACACATATATTGTATATGTATCTGGTAATACATGGAGATCTGGTCTTTGGTCTCAGGGCTGCCCAATTAATTAAAACATTGAACCACTTTTGAAGCTAAGTCTTCTGCATCAGTCTAATAGTTACTTTTCATTAGAGTAAGACCCTTGTAAGATCCTGTTTCCACTTTCTGTTTCTAGTCTTTGAAGAAATTAAACCATGCCAATGTAGTAAAGCTGAAAGAAGTTATCAGGGAAAATGATCATCTGTATTTTGTCTTTGAATACATGAAGGAAAATCTTTACCAGTTAATGAAAGAAAGGTATGTATCACCATCACCACTTCCTGATGTAAATTAATTACTTGCATAATGTGCTTTTAACATCCCTGTTAGTTTTCAAAGGACTTGGGATCATTTGTTCAGGCTTAGATCTCTATGGCTTAAAGCTGTGTGCTGCAGGAGGAGTTGTGGCTGTCTCCATTTGAGCACACCACAGATAGTTTAGTGAGAGTTTCCAGTTTGTTTATATGCCAGGTTAGCCTGGCATGTAAGTAGGGCACTCTTTTGAAACTTAGGAACAGTGGGCTTTTAACAGCCATCAGCTGAGGAGGCACTGAACCTAGAATTCCTGATTTCTAGGCAAGTACTCCAACTAGCAATGTTTTTTCTATTAGAGGGTGGTATCACCATTTCATCTGTTACAGTTTCCTCAAATAAATGAACAAATAAAAAGTGGTTGAGATGGTAATCAGGTGGGGTCAAATTCTGGATTGGTTTCAGGAATTATTTTTTTTCCTTGCAATTTGAACTGATGTGTCCAAAAACTGTATATTTCATTTGACAGCATTCTCTAAAATCTAGCCTTTTTATATTTGCCTGGAGCATTAGTAACATCTTAATTTTAGCCTTTGCACCATAATAATATCTTCCAGAGGGTGATTTGGGGCAAAGTAGCTCCCTGCTTTGAATTGTTCTCTGAAGAGACTGTTTTCTCTCTATGAACCGTAGAATTACCCTGGGAGATGACAGTAATCTTACTTGATTTAACAAATTAAGGTTATTGCTACAGTATATTTCTGTGAATACTACATAAAATACCATTTGGAGCATAAAAATACGTGTTCTGCAAGCACAGGTATAGAAAATCTTAAATTGTGTGCGTATATAGGGATGCTGCTTTTTAATTGTAATGAAATTGTGAACCTTGAGAAAGTCATTCAAGTGCATAACATACAAACCAATTATCTTCAGGAATTCCTTAGAAATGCCTGATATATCCTACCCCATATTTCTGCAAAACCATGCTACACATCATATTTTTTACAGTTTAGCTAGGCCTTGGATTAATTAGACATTGTATAAGTCAAACCTTTAGGAATGTGATTTATTTGCTTAAGTCTTAGTTAAAATTGTCATTCTTTCTGAAAGGAACTAGAGAGAAAATATGACTCGTTCTTCTGTAATTCAAAAAATAAGTAAGCAAATATGAAAAGCTGACTCTAGTAGCTAACCTCACTTTGGAAATATGTGGTAATCAGGTTTTTTTCAGAGGATCAAGCTCAGGAAATTGAGTAAGTCCCAGGCTATCCTCTTCATTGACTGTTCGGCTCTTTCTGAACAAAATTGTCACAGATTTCCACCCCAGCCCATCTCTGCTGTGTTTTGGCATGTGCAGAGGCAGCTGGTACAGGGCTGTTTGATCAGAATCCCCTCCTGGTGAGAGAGGCTGTCACTGAACCGCTTGCCATAGCTGGTCTTCTTGCCTCAATATTATGAGAAGAAACTGTTGTTTCCAGTGGTAGCAGATGAGGTTGTTTTTTTTCAGATAACAGAAGAGGAAGAAGTAGCACATCAGCTATTTAGATAACAGCAAGGTCAAAAGTTTGACTTGCATATGCTTTAGAAGAGAGGCCTGCAGAAACTCTGCATGAAAAGCACTAAGTTAACATGAACCCTTGCTGTCTTGAGGGGTGTACTTGGTGACCTGTACACGCTAAGGTTTCTTTGGCCAATTTTTTTTTCTCCCCTTTTTTTAGTTCACTGTCCCATATAGTTTAACCTGATGTCACATAGTCTTAATATGGCAGTTTGCAAATAACTGTGTAAATTTTGTTCGAGAAACAAACTACATGAGAGTGCTTAAAATAGACAAACATAACAAAAACAATAGTTCTATTGTCATTATTACCTTTCATCTTTGGTTCACTAGATAGCATGAGCTATGTGTGAACTTAATGGTTAATATTTACTTCTTCTCTTCTATTCCACAGAAACAAACTGTTTCCTGAGTCCACAGTTAGGAATATTATGTATCAGATCTTGCAAGGGCTTGCATTTATCCATAAGCATGGTAAGTTATGTTTTAGCTGTAAACTTTCTGAGTTACAGCAAGATAGTGTCTGTCAAATACACTAATAAATACACTAAATATACTAAAATAAATACACTAAATATTATACACTAAAAATGTCGTTGCTAACTTTAATAGAGTGAGCGATCAAAAGAATGGCACTTTACAAGAAATTCATATTACTGAAAATACCCCTATTTCATAGTGGCCTGGTATTTTAGTTTGGAGGTTTGCTCAGTTCCTTTTCTGTAGACTTCTATATTCTCAATATGGGCAGATGGCTGCTTTTTAGGACTCATCTGATGCCAGTGGGCATGCACGTTTAGTTTAGAAGGTACACACAGATATCTGAATAAAAGAAGTTTCAAAGTGCAAAAAACCCCACCACCTTATGTTTTAACTTCTGTTCTGCAGCTGGGGGGTGGGGGGAGCGGTGACACTGCATTGCAATCAGTATTTCATTTGAATTTTAGGGTTCTTCCACAGAGACCTGAAACCTGAAAACCTCCTTTGCATGGGACCAGAACTTGTGAAAATAGCAGACTTTGGCTTAGCCCGAGAAATCCGATCTAGACCTCCTTACACTGATTATGTGTCTACGAGATGGTAAGTGCTAGCCTTTGCTTACCTTGTGTGAAACTTATGATAAAGCCTTTAAAGAAGTAAAATACTAAATCTGATGCCTTCCCTTTATGGAAATTTTAAGCTGGGCATAATTCAAAAAGCATCAGGTAGTGCAAGACAGGTTAGAGATGGCAGCAGCCCAGGAACAAAGAGGGAGCCTGGTAAGGCAGGGGGTACACGCTGGGATTGCTGTATGTCAGGAAGGCATAAGAGAGCTTACAAGAGCTCATGTAGGTTTTAATTCTTCATTCTAGAAACTAAAAATTAAGTCTTGCATACAAGACAGGAGTTTGTAAGGGATGTTTGCTCATATAAGGAAAGAATGAGAAGATAGGTGGTTTCTTGTATGTCAGTTTGAATTGGCTTGATTATTGGGAGTTTTCTTTTTTTTTTTCCCCTTTTCTCTCTTAAAGGTACAGGGCTCCTGAGGTCCTTCTGAGATCCACCAGCTATAGTTCTCCAATAGATATTTGGGCTGTTGGTTGTATCATGGCAGAAGTTTACACATTGAGGCCTCTTTTTCCAGGCGCCAGTGAAATTGATACTATATTCAAAATCTGCCAAGTCTTGGGGACACCAAAGAAGGTACCTAAAGTGACATTCCACACCACAGTAATATTAGAGGTGTTCTGCAATACAGAATGACACAATAGCAGTAAGCACCAACATAATCAGTACTCATGATTACTGCTATTGTATGGTACTGATCTCAGTTACAGTAAACTAAATTAAAACTTACTTTCTGTGAACTAAGCACTATGCAATTATACTGTAAAACCTGACGTTTAGAGGAGGAATAAGAGGCACCTGAACAGCAAACAACATCATTAGACTGATTTCATTAGGCATAAATTTCATTGTCTCCTGCATATTGCATGTAAATCCATGGCTTAAGAGGCCAAGAAATTGGAATCACGGTAAGACTCCTACCTCCTGATTCAATTTGTGTCTCTGACTTGGTCAGATATAAAGCAAGACTTGTCTTTCATGAGATATTTCAGGTGAAAATTTCAGTGAAATCTTAAATGTCGTGTAGAGTAAGCTGTACACAGCCGTAGTACTGGTAGGAGAATGTAGTGTACTTTGGCACTATGATACGTTGTTACAGCTGAACTTTCCTTTTGATTGCACACCTCATTCTTCCAGAACGACTGGCCTGAGGGCTACCAACTTTCAGCCTCCATGAATTTTCGCTGGCCTCAGTGCGTACCTAACAACTTAAAAACCCTCATACCTAATGCTAGCAGTGAAGCGGTGCAGCTCATGAGAGACATGCTGCAGTGGGACCCCAAAAAGCGACCAACAGCCAGTCAGGTTTGGTTTTGTTTTCTTTTTCTCTCATCTATGTATGATGACTCTTCATTTCACTTCAGACACCCTTTATAGACAGTCATTTAACAGTTGCTCAGGGGTGTGGCACTTAGAAGGGAGAGGAGCAGAAGCAAAGAACAATTTGCAAAAGAAAGGGGATTAATCAAAGGAGAGCAATTTGTCTTTTGTATGTAACATAACTGCATTGGGTGTGTGCTGAGTGATGAGATGTGTGACTGCAGTCTGTACACCTGAATTAAGTACGATCCGGTCACTGTGCATAGCAGCACAGTCAGGGTAGGACACGTCTGAAGGCTGCGGTGCCTTTCATTGCTATTGCTATTGGTGCATGCCATCCATCACAGAATGGTTGGGGTTGGAGGGGGTCTCTGGAGGTCATCTGGTCCAACCCCACTGCCATAGGCAACCTGGGCCAGTGCTCAGTCACCCTCACAGTAAAAAGTGTTTCCTTATGTTCAGAGGGAACCTCCTGTGTTACACTTTGTGTCTGTGCCCTTTGCTCCTGTCACTGGACACCACTGAAAAGAGCCTTGCTCCATCTTCTTTGCACCTTCCCATTGGGTATTTGCACACTGATAAGATGCCCCTTGTCTTCCCTGGTTGAACAGTCCCAGGACTCACAGTCCTTCCTCATATGTGAGATCCTCTGGAACCTTAATCATCTAAGCATCTTACCTCTGCACAGCCTTTTCCTTTTTGCATGTTCAGAGAGGATTTGATAACTTGGTATCTGTTGAAACGTTTCTACTATTGCAGCATTATGCTGAAGTGGATTGTGGTCTCTAGCATCTAGGGTTGAGAGATGGGTCTCCTGCTGTTTCCCACCCCAGGAAAAAAGGAAATTAAATTTGTATTGCCACAGAAGGCGAGGGTAAATGAAAACCTTTGATTTCCTAAGTTGGATCTTAACATCTTCGTTATGTTTTAGGCACTTCGATATCCATACTTCCAGGTTGGGCATGCCCTTGGCATTCAGGATCTGGGAAAACAGAAGGAACTGCATAATAAATCGTCTCTGCATATTAAGCCTGTTCCTCCAGCACAGCCCCCTCCAAAACCTCATGCCCGCATTTCTTCAAGGCCTTTTCAACAGAGCCAGTCTTCTCAGCACTTGGTGTACCCATATAAGACAGACAACTCTAACTCTGGGGCTGAGCACAGTAACTACTTACAGGAGGACAAATCTAACCAGGTTGTTCTGCCTGCAATTCACAATAAGATTCCTCACCAGGTAAAGATCCATCCACCATGATTTTTCCTTGTGTTTCATCATCTTGTTCTCTTTCTATGTCCTTGTACTTTACTAAAAGGGCAGGAAATGGGAATAAAGAATAGTTATAACTTTCTGCTATAAACTAGAAGTGACTCTGATGAAAGCCATTTGATGTTTCTCTGTGTTGTAAAGCACCACTTAAAGGATGACATTGGGATTTTGTATGAGTAGAAAGGATGTACAGTGGTCAGAATGTTAATGGGATTGATGCATGGGTTGTTTCTTTTTTATCTTCATAACAGAAAACAACTGCTGGGACTGAGAATATAAATGGTGAATTTAAACAAAAACCTAGGCGAAGATGGGGACATCTTGCCAGAACAGTAAAGAGTTCTGAAGATTGGGATGACTTAGAAGACCTCGATTTTGGTTCTTCCATCACGAGGATGGACTTGAAAAAGAGGCAGAGTGATGAAACTCTTTGCAGGTAAATTGAGGTTTTTGAGTCCATGTGCTGTTTCGTCTTAATTCCTTGGGCTGTGCCTCTTTCTTTCTTAACATTGCTCTTTATGCTTTGTGTGTCTGGAAACACCTGTCCAGGCTGGTAAAGGACACACAGCTTGTCTCTCTCCTGCTTGGCCCTGTCTGCCTGTTGAATGCCGCCCCTTGAATTGCTGCACATTGTTTGATGGACACTGCACCTTTATATAGAATTCCATTTTTGTTTTCCTTCACTGAAAATGATGCTTAGCTTAAGTGTTCCCAAGTTAATCTTTGAAGTATATTTTATATTGCTCATCTAAAATATTTTGACACATCCCACAATAGAAACTGCTTTGTGTGGCTGTAAACTGCAGTTTCCGTGGGTCACACACAGTAGAGAAAAACTTACAGGATGGTTCATAAAAACTTTTATCGCAATATAGAACTAGAATTGCAACCCAGATTTTCAGGGGCACTTGCATGGCTTCAGGCTGAAAATAGTCTTTGTTGTTTGTGTATTTATGCTGTAACAAACACAGTATGAGGAAATGATTTCTGGAGATGGGATGCAGATAAGGCAGCCAACTGTGGATAAACATATGCTGTAAGAATTGGACTAAGTGTAGCAATTTTTGTCTTACAGATTTGAAGGCATTTTGGATCTGAAGCCTTCAGATGCTGTAGGCTCTGGCAGCAGTGCACCTTCCCACATGAACTTCCCACGGCAGGACACTCCCACATTGCGGGTTTCTGCAGCAAAGCAACACTACTTGAGACATTCTAGGTATTTACCTGGTTAGTAAAAAATACTTACTACTTTTTCTTCCTGTAATTCCCACAGCAGTGTGAAATAGTTACTGGTACATGAGGCTTCATCCTTTGAGCTTATGGAATTGGGCTACTGCTTAAAGAAAATAAGGAGAGCAAGAGCTTTGCTAATGTTGATGGCCATGATAACAAACTGCATTCTAGCAGTCTAGCAACTGAGATAAATCCTGCATACAAGAGGGATCCTTGGTACTTACTCCTCCTGCTGGATACTGTTACACTGTGAAGCGTGCTAGGAAATGTTTCAATGTGCCAAGCTATTCTCTGTTTCTATAAGAAGGATGAGACTGGTCTTCTAGACTGGAAAAGAAAGTGTCCTACGTTTACCTCGTGAGTATGTCATACTGTGAACAACAGAAGCTGACTAATAACTTCTGTAGAGGAATTGCATGCCTGTCTTCATGTTAACCTCTGCTATACTGAGACCAGCACTAGTCAGGATGAAGTGCAGGAGGTCAGACAGGATGTCTGCTTGTATTTAAAATGAGCTGAATGTAAACATACCCTCTTTCATAATTTTTGTTTATTAAGGCAGTGTTAGCTGTTCATTCCCTTGTAATACTAATATTTCAAAATGAAGTAAATTAGAAGGTATCGTGATGGTCAACTCAAGTCTCTTTTTTCCTGAAAAAATTAATTTCATTGACTTTCAAAATGGATCACTAAGTAGAGTTTTGGTAGCTAAAAGTTGTTTTACTACAGGAAGTTATAGACCACATTGATCCCAAGTCTGCTTTTGATCTACCATAAATTGTGAGCTCATCCTTGCATGCAAGGTACCCTGCTTAAATATGGCATGTATATTAAATACAGATAATATGTGACATATGGTCTCTGCTGCAAACAGTTCACAGTTATCTGTAGTTTCAGTAGATACGCCAAAGAAGTCTATAGTACTATGAGAAACATAATCTACCGTTATTTACTCTCAGGTCCTCTCATCTCACTGCTAGGCTAAAAGCTGTATAATGATGTGTCTGACAGCAAGCTCAGATTTCATTTAGGTAGCAAGGTTTGTCTTTGGTGACTTGAGAACTAGGAGCTCGATGCTAGGGGAACTACTTACACTATTATCATGGCAGGATTAGGACCTATGGGAGTCGTAGCATTCCCATGGGAGAGGATGGGAATTAACCCAGAGGCATGTTAAAAGGAAAAAGGTTTTGGTTAAGCTGACCAAACTGGACGTCTCTATGATTGTGCATCAGATGGAATGAATGGGAACCCATGTAACAACAGAGATTTCAGCATGGTAATTTTTGTGTTTCTGCAACAGGAATAAGCACAAGGAATAGCTTAGTCTCCTCTTCAAACAAAGAGTCTGTTCCATCTAACCCCTGGCCCGGTTCTGTATTGCCTGGGAAAGCTGCTGATTTGGGAGGAGGTATTAACAGGATGAATTCAGGTAAGAATCTGTGCTTAACACTGTGAGAAGGGGTAATAGGTGATGCCTCTGCAGTTGCAGACAGCTGTATTTTGGGGTCACCCACTTGTAATTCATTGTCAGCTCTGAAGATACTTGCTACCGTGCCTGTTCCTTCTGTTGAAACCAGTTATGAGCACTGCTCCTTGGATCTGGAGACTACCTGAAACTAAGCATAGTAATTTCTTCTAATGAATCCCCAAAAGTCTGTTTTGAAGTACCACATACATAGAAGGTTGGACAACTTAGGTCTGTTCAACCTGAAATATTTCATCTTGCCTTCAGTTTCCCTTGCCAGTTTTTGTCAGTCATATTTTCAGGCTTCCAAATTATTTTACATAAATGACTGTCATAGAAGAAGTAGCTGTACACCCCACTTGTGTTATATGAACAAAGCATATAAAATCTTACTCTCTATCATGCCTTTTAAATTATGCTTTTTGAAATAGTGAAATAATTATAGCTTTAAAAAATTGAGACAAAAAGCAAACTCTTCAATTTTTCTTCTCCAGGTTTTTGGGGCATTTGTTATTTCAGGTATTTAATCCCTATTATTTGTTTTGAAGTAAATAATTTGTAGATTTTTACATTAGATTTTACCAGATAAAGAAAGGTGTTGATGTTTCTAGCTTGCCTATTTGTATTTCCTTTAAGTCTTCCTTGGCTTCAGGTTTTCATGTGATGTTGCAGTTCTGCAGTGCAGTACTTGCTCTGCATATATTTTTCTGAAAATACTCGATTGAGAAAATTTCTGTGGAAATTTTGATACAAAGAAACATTTTTGGGCCATTAGAAGCTCTGTTAAAAAAACCCCAAAACTTACTTTTTTAAATGTAATTTGATCAGAAAACAGTTCTTTAAAGATTGGAGAAGGGAGGATGTTGTAAATGGATAACCTACATGAGAACCTTTATACACATAGCATGTATCTCCCTCCTGGCTCTTCTGCAAGTTTTTGCTGCTTTTGTAGCTGCACAGGCTGTCATTAGGTTTTTCCCTTTTTCCTTGCCACCAGCATTTCCCACAGTGAGCTTTGCCACTGCTCTGCTGCTGTGGTGCCTGAGAGGTGTAGGAGTGGTGGATCTGTGCACACAGGCTTGCTTAGTGTCCGTCTGCGCTACGGCTCTAGACTGCTGCATTTATAAATGTGTTTGTTGCGATTTCTGCAGCTTATCCCACAGGTCAGTCTGCTGGTCTGGTCCTGCTCATCTTAGGGACAAGCTTTGTAGCTGACTTCCCAAATTTGGAACGTGAATCTGTCCCAGTTTATTAAATTGCACTCTTACTAGCTTCAGTAAGAGCTTTGTGTAGCATCAAAGCCCCAGAGTCACTGCAAGGAAACCAAGAGTGAGTATATTCAGTTACTGCAAGTCAGACAAAATAACTACAACTGAAATGCTAAGGTTTTGAAAGCTTTGAGAAACCTGGGAAAAGACGAGGTGTCAGTAAGCACAGAAATTGGTCTTCTGAGAGTACAACTTGTACTTGCAGCCTGATGCTGACAGTCTCCTAAACGCAGGTGTATATATAGGATCTGTGGAGGTATATATAGGATCTGTGGATTTCTAGTGTCTTCATTTAGGTTATTGTTTCCATCAGCCCATTGTTTCCATCAGGCTTGCTCTTGAAGATGACCCATCAGTGCAGACCTTTGTCGTCTTTTGACAGTAGGTAAGATCCATTGTGCTGAGCTCAAGTGTTCCATGCCTTTTCTTTTCAGGACCCATAGGATCAGGCGGTCTAACTAGTGGTTATATCCCTTCATTTCTGAAGAAGGAAGTAGGCTCTGCTGGGCAGAGGGTTCAGTTAGCACCAGTTGTGGATCCATCTTCTAGTAAGTACAGTACCAAGGCTGTCTTGGTCCCTTGCTCATTACTCTGGCAATGCTGTGTGTGTATGTATACACAGCACTGAACTTCAGATCTTTGCTTTATGTTATTTGTAAACATTTGACTGACTGGAACTGCAGTTTGTAACCTTTCAGAACTTCATATGAAGAAGGATTTGGTTTATTTTTACCTTGTTTATGGAAAATGTGGTTTATCCACAGCATATTTCAATGGGACTTTGACCTAGAGCTTAGTGTGAGAGCTGGCACAGAATTCAGACTTACCAAATCAGTGATATAAATACTCCTTGTCTGATAAGGTTTTAAGAATTCAATCCACTGGGGGGGGTTTTCACATCAGCAAATGCTATTAAAAAAGGAGTCTTATTTCCTGAAAAAGTAAGGATCTCGATCTCCACTTGCTGTTCAACATAGACAGCTACTTACTGAACCTTTGTCTCATGGCATTTTCCCTCATCCTGTAGATTATGCTTCTCTGAAGTCAGTGAGACCCCATCTTGGACGCCCATCGTTCAATTCACCTACAAAAAGTACGCCAAGGTTGATGCCCCTCCCCCCACCAGCTCAGCCCATCCACGGGCGTGTGGACTGGTCTGCAAAGTACGGTGCTCGCCGGTGACCTGTGGAGATACTCTGTGAACCAGTGTGTGTTTCCCAGGAAATGGTGGCTGACCTGTGACACTTTGATACTGTTTTGTATACCTGTGATGTTAAAAGAAACAGGTCTTCTCTGAACGAGACGTTTTGAAGGTCGGGGTTTTTTTTACTTTTATTTGTATTAATTTGACTGCAACCTTGTACCTTTTTGTATAAAATTGTTTTGTTATATAATTGGGTCCAGTTATTTTCATAAATCTGGTATATTTTGTATATATGGCTCAGGGGGTTTGGCGGTTTTATACGATAAAGTTTTATAGTGAACTTTTTAAAAATTTAACATTTCCTTTATTAGAATCAACTTTTTTATAAAAGTGGTTTAAAAAAGCCAAGTGGTGCAATATTGGGGTGGAAGGGAAGTAATGAGGAAGGGGCATTGATCAGACGCTTTCTGAACTTGTGTGCTAAATGAGGCTGTGTAATTGCAGTGATGCCACATCCTGATGCCATGTTTCTGTTGTCCTCTACTCATTTGCTTTGTGCTGACATCAAAGGGGTGAGTGACAAACAGCCTGAACTCCCCTTTGCAGTCATTGAGACACTACGTAAAGTCAGCAGGGGGCTTTTTTTTTTTATAATTATTTTTGCCTTTAAAAGGTTTTTGTTGGACTGCTCTCCAGCTTTCCAACTCCATATTTTTGCTTTTACCAAATGTGGGGAATCTTCTTGTTTGGAGAAGGGTGAATGCTCTCCTTTTATAGATCTGTTTTCTGACAGAGAGCACTTTCGCCCTGCTTCAAAGTTGCTTTTTGGCATTGTTCACTATGAAACAGAATGTGGACCTACCTCTCTCAAATTCGTTTAGGTGTTCTAATGATTTCTAAGGAGAAAAACCAAGATTCTGTTTCTTCTTTTTTTGTTTTTGTTAGGAATATGCAACATGAAGACATATTTAAGACACTATTAACAATTATAAAGCTGGTTTCACAGTACTAGAGTACTAGTGATAAGCCAGCAGCAGAGTTTCAGGAAACAATGTGCATACAGCTGACAATTTTCACAACTGTTTTAAATCACTTTGGGGAAAAAAAAAGATCCAGAAGAAATGAGCCAGCTTAAGCTTACTTCTTCACTTCAATACATCTTCACTTACAATGTGAAGAATATAACAGCTTCTGTAAATTAGGCCCCCAGGCTTCACTGAGAAAAATGGGACCTTACCTGGTCCTGCTAAAAACTGTTCTAACATTGTGGTTGATTTCACAGTGCTCTTTGAAGAGCACTTTAATGTGGTTTAGAGAAGATTAATTAGCAGATCATAGAGAAAATAAAATAGCCCCATAGTCTGGTTTAATTCTGCACTAGAAAGGAGTGCCAGAGTCCAGCCATCACCAAAAGATTCATTAGATCACAGTCAGTACTTGGCTGTTCCTGCTCCTCCTTCCACAGAGGAAAGATACAACAGCACAACAATGGGAGAAAACCTTTTATAGCTGTGTTTTGGAACAGCACCACCAAAGCTGAAGTGTGCTGTGAAAATGATCTTCCTGCAGAAATGGACAGAAATGCTCACCGTTCTGAGCTCATTTTTTGAACAGATAAGGCAAATTGTGTATTTATGAGGCTTAAATCCAGTCTGAAGAGATCAGATGTGGTGCTCAGCATCCGGCCGTGCTGAAGGAGCTCAATGGCCAGTGCGATCCTCTGCGCGAGCTGCCAGCACCCATGAGGGGCGGTGGCAGTGGGCGACTTGAGCACACGTGCTGGCCTTCTCAGCACTTCCCACGGTGAGTGTGTGTGTGGGATGTCAAGGATGCTGTACCCTGGAGTAAGCTGCTGGCTCGGTGCTGCAGGGGAGCGTGAGGAGCACTGGTCACTGTTTGCTTTTGTGGACTTAGTCCACAGTGCGAGAGTACAAGACAAAAAAGGGAGCGAAAGGGTATACGCATTAAACCAAAACAATAGTGTGCGTATACTCATATATGCCAAGGGCACGTTATGTGCCCAGCTGCCACAGTTACTTGTTCCTTGTGAGTACTACAAACCATACCTAACTGCTTCAGAAGCAGCGAGGTCAATGTGTAGCAGTAAAATAAAGCAGCCATTTGATTACTGAAACACACCGATGGCGTCTTTGGGTAAGTGGAAAGGGAAATATGTATATTTGTGTTAGAACTGGAAAGACAGTTGTTTCTCTTGGTGGGAATAAATGTTTGTATTTATGTCTAGATAACATTTAATTTATTTTATGGCTGAATAATTGGTCTCAAGAAGGAACACCCTGAACCTATCCTAAGTATCCCTAGACCTAAATAGGCAATTTAACTAGTCCATACCATGCACTTCATTCCTCTTGGTGGAAGCAGGGGACTGCTTCACCTGTTCAAAGTAATACAGGATGAATCTGGTCTGCAAGCTCTGAATTTCATCAGCCCTGCAGTGATTTTCTTGACTATAGCGTTCAGAGTTTTGTCAGTCTGGTGAAAAGATGATAGGGGGAAGTAGTACTTTTTATTGTGTATCTCCTTCTTTCCCAAAGTAGAGCCTTTATTTTGGAAAACAGCTAATAATCTTGATATTCAGAATCACTTCTGCTAGTTCAACTTAATGGGATATAAAAGTTGTTAAGTAGAAGTATAAAGGCAGCACTCTTGTAGCCTTTACTCAAGCAAATTCCTACTGAAGTTCAAAGAAGTTCTTTTTGATTGAGGACCAAGTTGAGCGAGCTGTGTATTTTACTGTGCTGTCTCAGTGTGCGGTGCAGATGCAGAAAAGATGGAGGTCTTTGTGATACTGAAGTCTGGACAAGGGGCATATCTGAGAATTTATCATACATAACCTACTACTTTGTGTTTTAATATTTAGCAGCATCTTTATGCCAACTGTTTTTTGAATTCTACTGTTTACACTGTCTCAGGTGTACGTATAACCTGTAATCATGACCGTTGGGCATAGCGGAGCCTGACTGTGGACTCCTTCACCTCTGTAATCCACGTTTCCATAAAGGTATTGTGTACGTGCCATGCCGTTAGCCAGAACAGCCCCAACCCAGCAAACCCACTTCCCTGCTCTTTCTCTCTCTGATGAGGCTGTTGCTACGAGTAGTGTGTTCCATAAAGGGAGGAAGAAAACATCTACTGAAAGAACATTTTGGAACTTCTGTGGAAGGAGAGGGTGGAATTGTCCAAGTGAGTAAAATCTTTGAGAAATATCAGTTCTTGTTTATTCGGTGGTTTTGTTCAAGGATGTTACGTATGTTTGTTTCGTTCCTTCTGTGTCAAGTCTCCTGCCCACAATAAAGTTACTCTTGAACAAGTGCTGACTGGAGTCTTGATAGATTATTTGTTTTTTAATAAAAACATGTTAGTTAGGCTCTTGATGTTTGTTTAGTTGTGGTTGGGTTTTAATTTGTTTCTTTAAAATAAGCATTAATTGGTGCCTTCTTGGATTGGTGCTGCCTCCTGGCAGCTCTGTGCTCTGTGTGGCTCCGTTGCCCACATGGTTTAAGCATGTAATTTCTGTGGTACACTGTGAGCTCCATATAAAACTTATCCCTTGCATGTCATCTCCTCTGAAATTGCTTTGCAGTATTGAAGTAAAATGAGTAACACCTCAGGAGGACAGGCACTTGGACTTGATGGTTTTAGGTCCCTTCCAACTAAAATACTCTGTTTCTATTTGGTTCTAGTTTTGGTCATTTGATGTCGCCTACCGCTTTTCCTCCTGCTTTCAAGGCACTGGAAGCAGAAGAAAGTCATAGAGTCACAGAATGTGTTAGGCTGCAAGGGAGTCCAACCCCCCTGCACTAAGCAGGGACATCTTCTAGATCAGGTTGCTCAGAGCCCATCAAACCTGGTGTTCAATATCTCCAGGGATGGGGCCTCCACAAGAACCTTTCCGGGCAACCTGTTCCAGTGATCTACCACCCTCATATTGAAGAACTTTTTCCTAATATCCAACCTAAATCTCCCCTTTTCTAGTTTAAAGCCATCACCCCTCATCCTATTGCTACATGTCCTGGTGAACAGTTCTTCCCCAGGTTTCTTATAGGCACCTTTCAGGTACTGGAAGGCCTCTATAAGGTCCCACTGGAGCCTTCTGTTCTCCAAGCTGAACAAGCCCAACTCTTTCAGCCTGTCTTCACAGGAGAGGTGCTCAGGCACTTTGATCATTTTTGTGGCCCTCCTCTGGACACACTACAATACAGGCCCACATCCTTTTTCTATGGAGTAGAGGGGCAGAATCACCTCTCTTGATCTTTTGATGCACGGTGGTGGGTCTTGCCCAGCTTCTCATCCATGAGTCCAAGTCCTTTTCCTCAAGGCTGCTTTCTGGCACATCATCTCCTAATCTGTATTGGTAACAGGGATTGTCCCAACCCAGGTGCAGAACCTTGCACTTGGCTTTGTTGAACCTCATGATGTTCCCTTGAGCCCACTTCTCCAGCCTGCCCAGGTGCCTCTAGATGGCATCCTGTCCCTCTCACACATTAACCTCCCCACGCAGCGTGGTGTCATCAGCAAATGTGCTGAGGGTGGACTTAATCCCACTGTCAATATCATTAATAAAGACACTGAACAGCAGGGGTCCAAGCACAGACCCCTGAGGAGCACCACTTGTCACGATGTTCCACCTGAACTCCCTGAGTTGATAACTTATAAACTCAGCCCTTTAGCTCAGTCTTGAGGCGGGTGTAACATCAGTGGTAGAGGGGGTGAAGAAGATGAAAAAACCCTTATCAGGTGTCAGGAATAAGGATGGTAATGGATGTGAGGCAGGGAGCTGAAGGACCCGCGGGTGTCCAGCAGTGGGAGGTGGTGCAAGGCGCTATGGCGAGCCAGGCAGGGATGGATGATGCAAAGGATGGAGAACTGCTCCGGACCCATATCCGACTGCTCTGCTCCGCCCCTCGCCGGGGCCGGTGGGAAAACAATGGCAGACTGCCCCATGCAGCGCCTCACTTGGATGTGTCTGCAGCCTTGGAAGCTTGACTACCCTACGTTCTCCTAGACACGGGCCTTGAGCTTGTTTGGAGGTTCTAGCAGGGGAGCGCAGCTACCGTATACCCTCGGACCGCGGAGCGGTTCGTCTCTATCGGGGAAGGTCGTCCTCTTCGACCGAGCGCGCAGCTTCGGGAGGGACGCACGTGGAGCCGTGAGGGAGGAAGGGGACACCCGCCTAGCCAGCCAGATCAGCCGAATCGACCCTGGCGATCGATGGGGTGACAGATGTCGCAGCCAGATCGCCCTCACATCCAGTGCATATCCCCGCCCCAGCTGCTATATATATCCTCAGCACTAGGATCACTCTCAACACACGGTGACATCGCTGCGCTCGCCGCTGCGCTCGCCGCTGCACACCGTGTCGCAAGGGCCCGGCTCGTCGCAACGGCCAGAGCCCGTCCGAGCGCAGCGCTTGCGGAACCGGTCCGGATCTGCGCCGGGACCTTTCCCTCCCGCCAGGCATAGCGGCACATGCAGATTTCACGCTTCCCATTGGTGGCCGTCCCGCTTGTGCCCGCCCCTACAGGCGGGGCCGGGACGCTCTGCTCAGGAGGCGGCAGCCGCGTGCGGCTTGCGGGGCTTTGCGGCGAGGGGGGGGCGCTGCTGCCGCGCTGGGACAGTGAGGAGAAGCAACCCCTGCAAACCCGGGCTGCGGCGTTCCTGCCGTCACGAGTATTGGCTGTGCCAGGTCAAACAGCTCGAGCCCAGCCCCGCCAGCAGGGGGCGGGGACAAGCGGGACGGCCACCAATGGGTGGGATAGATGAGTGGACAGTGAGGTGGGTTGAGAATTGGCTGTCGGACCGAGCCCAGAGGGTGGTGGTCAGTAGAGCAGAGTCTCGCTGGAGACCTGTGACTAGCGGTGTTCCCCAGGGCTCGGTGTCGGGTCCAGTCCTGTTTAATATCTTCATTGACAACCTTGATGAGGGAATAGCATCCACCCTCAGCAAGTACACTGATGATACAAAGCTGGGAGGAGTGGCTGACACGCAGGAACACTGCGCTGCCATCCAGAGACACCTGGACAGGCTGGAGAGCTGGGCAGGGAGAAACCAGATCATAGAATCATAGAATCATAGGGGTTGGAAGGGACCTCGAGAGATCATCGGGTCCAACCCCCCTGCCAAAGCAGCTCCCCAGCTCATATTGCACAGATAGGCGTCCAGACGGGTCTTGAATATCTCCAGTGAAGGAGACTCCACCTGGAGTATTGTGTCCAGTTCTGGGCTCTCTGCTATAAAAAGGACAGGGATCTCCTGGAGAGAGTCCAGAGGAGGGCTATGAAGGTGATTAAAGGGCCTGGATCATCTCCCCTATGAGGAAAGGCTGACTGAGCTGGGACTGTTCAGTCTAGAGAAAAGAAGACTAAGGGGGAACCTTATTAATGTTTATAAATATCTTAAATATCGGATGCAGGGAGAATTGGCCAGCCCCTTTTCAGTGGTCTGTGGGGACAGGACAAGGGGCAATGGCTGTGAGTTGGAGCACAGGAGGTTCCGCACCAACATGCGGAAGAACTTTTTCCCAGTGAGGGTGACAGAGCCCTGGGACAGGCTGCCCAGGGAGGTGGTGGAGTCTCCATCTCTGGAGATATTCAAGACCCATCTGGACACCTATGTGTGCAATATGAGCTGGGGAGCTGCTCTGGCAGGGGGGATTGGACCCGATAATCTCTCGAGGTCCCTTCCAACCCCTGTGATTCTGTGATTCTGTGACTCTATGTACTCCCTGTGGGGTTGTTTGCCACGTACAGGAGTGGGCTCAAGTTTCTCATTTTACTGCACTCTGTGATAGCAGCCTATGATATGACAGCAGCGATGATCACAAGGTTGATCTGGTATTTGTATGAGTTTTGCTGCCTCATCTGTTCCTCGGACAGGTAAAGATTAGCAACAGCACCCAGCCTGTGGGAGGCACAGAGGAAAATACCTCCACCATCTTCTTCTCCGTTGTGTGGTGTATTGAAAGGCACAGACTCCGATCGTGGTGCCCAGAACTGGACACAACACTCCAGGTTGGGCCTAAGCAGGGCAGAGTAGAGAGGGAGGATCACCTCCTTTGACCTGCTGGCCACACTCCTCCTGATGCACCCCAGGATCCCATTGGCTCTCTTAGCCACCAGGGCACACTGCTGGCTCATGGCCAACCTGTCATCAAGCAGGACCCCCAGGTCCTTCTCCATAGAGCTCTTCTCCAGCAAGTCATCCCCCAGCCTGTACTGATACCAGCGGTTGTTCCTTCCCAGGTGCAAGACTTTACACTTGCTTTTGTTGAACCTCATCTGGTTTCTCCCTGCCCAGCTCTCCAGCCTGTCCAGGTGTCTCTGGATGGCAGCGCAGTGTTCCTGCGTGTCAGCCACTCCTCCCAGCTTTGTATCATCAGTGTACTTGCTGAGGGTGGATGCTATTCCCTCATCAAGGTTGTCAATGAAGATATTAAACAGGACAGGACGCAACACCGAGCCCTGGGAAACACCGCTAGTCACAGTCTCCAGTCAGATTCTGCTCCACTGATCACGACCCTCCGAGATCGGTCCGACAGCCAATTCTCAACCCACCTCACCATCCACTCATCTATCCCATGCTCTCTCAGCTTTGCTATCAGGATGTCATGGGAGACAGTATGGAAAGCCTTGCTGAAGTCAAGGTAGATGACATCCACTGCTCTCCCTCCATCCACCCAGCTGGTGATAAGATCGTAGAAGGCTATGAGATTGGTTGAGCATGATCTTCCCCTGGTGAATCCATGCTGACTACTCCTCTGACCTTCTTCTCTTCCAATTGCTTGGAGATGGCATCCAGAACAAGCTGTTCCATCACCTTTCCAGGGACAGAGGTGAGGCTGACTGGCCTATAGTTGCTAGGATCCTCCTTCCTGCCCTTTTTAAAGACCGGAGTGACACTGACTATCCTCCAGTTCTCAGGCACTTCTCCTGTTCTCCAAGACCTGTTGAAGATGATAGAGAGCGGCTCCGCAATCACTTCCAACAGCTCCCTCAGCACATGTGGATGCATCCCATCCGGGCCCATGGATTTGTGTGCTTTACTCCCTTTGAGACACTCTTGGATCACCCCCACCTCAACCAGAGGGAAGCTCTTCATTTCCCAAACACTCCTACTTGCATCCAGTGTCTGTACGTTCCGAGGGGCCTTTGAAATGCAGACCGAAGCAAAGGCAGCATTCAGTATCTCCACCTTCTCAGCATCCCCCGTTACCAGGACACCCGCCTCGTTCAGCAAGGGACCTACATTATCCCTGGTCATCCTCTTACTATTCACATATCCAAAAAAACCCTTTTTATTATCCTTTATGTCCCTTGCCAGCTTCATTTCCAAGAGGGAAAAGCCTTCCTAGTTGCGTCCCTACAGGCCCTGACAACTTTCCTGTATTCTTCCCAGGTGCTCAGACCCTTTTTCCACAGTTCACAGACCTTCTGCTTCCCTTTGAGTTTACTTATTAGCTCCCTGCTCATCCATGCAGGTCTTTTGCCTCTCTTTCCTGATTTCTTGCTCAAAGGGATGCATCGTTCCTGTGCTTGGAAGAAGCGCTGTTTGAATAATAGCCAGCTCTCACAGGATCCCATTCCTTCAAACAGTGTAGCCCACGGGATAGCCCCTATTAAGCTGCGGAGGAGATCAAAGTTAGCTCTTCCAAAATTCAGGGTAGCTATCCTACTTTTTGACTTGCTTCTTCCACTCAGGATCTTGAACTCGACCATTTCATGGTCGCTTTGTCCTAAGCTGCCCCCGACCTTCACCTTCCTAACAAGCCCGTCCTTGTTAGTGAAAACAAGGTCCAGCACCCGCCCTCCCTTTGTAGGTTCCTGCACCATCTGTAGCAGGAAATTGTCTTCAAAATACTGCAGAAATTGTCTGGACTGCATACAACTGGCTGTATTGCTTGCCCAGCAAATATATGGGTAATTGAAGTCCCCCATAACGACCAGCGCCTGGGATCTCAAGGCAACTTCTAGCTGCTTACAGAATGCACTATCAACTCGCTCCTCTTGATCAGGGGGCCTATAGAACACACCCACAACAATGTCACTCATACTAGCCTGCCCCTTGATTCTTACCCACAAGCACTCGACTGATGGTTCGTCCTTCCCCAGGTGGAGTTCAATACATTCTAGGTGCTCTCTCACATAAAGACCAACTCCTCCACCTCGCCTCCCTAGCTCATCTTTCCTAAAAAGCACATAGCCATCCATGACAGCGTGCCAGTCATCAACACTGTGATTTTTCAAGGGTCATAAAACCTTTTGACAGTCCAAATTAGCATTTTCAATTGCAGGTTGCTTCAAAATGTTACCCCGAGCAGCCTCATTCTCAACTTGTGTCTGTAAAGCATCATCAAGTCTGTCCAAAAATTTCATAAATGGCTCCCCTGATTCTTGCTTTATATGCATAAAAGATTGTCTTTGTCCTCCAGCTTCTGGAACGCTTTTAAGAGCTCGAAGTGCAAGTTGCTTGACCTGCTGCAAGCCTTCGTGAGGGATTCTGGCTTGAGCTGCACTTGTGCTATAATCACCTTCTCCCATCAACAAATTTGCATCAGCAACCCGCAGAGGGTGACGCTGACCCAGCGCCTGATTTTCTGCAGCCTGAGACTTAGCAAGCTGTCTCATTTTTGATTCCCACATAGTGTATTGCATATCAGTCATAATAAGCCGAAATATGGTTTTAAAATCATGTGGGGTAAAACCAGAACTATCACAGAGACTGTATCAAATGGGTGGTATATGGACCGCCGAGTCCATGATCAGTTACCGTACGCCTGAGGTCTTTTATATGGTTGTAAGAAAGACCCTCCCATTGTGGTTCTCATTTAGGAGCATATATTACTGGGAAGGCACCCAAAATGTCCACATCCCCCACCGCCTTTGCTTCCTTTCTTACAGCTGCCCATTTATGGTGAAAGTCTTGGGGATACAGTTAGGCTCCTTTTTGAGGTCTATCTGCCGCAGATCAAATGGATCAACATCAGAATTATTAGGAGGTTTTACAGTACAGTCCGTGGAAGAGAGCATCAGGAGTTGGGGGGGGGGGGGGGGGGGCGCTGCTGACAGTGGTGTAAACTTCTTTTGCCCCTCACTTGCCTGAAACCAACATGCACCTTTAAGGTCTCAAAAATGATCCGTCAAGAGGATAATGAAGAAGCCTCAATTCCATCATAGAATCACAGAATGGTCTGGGTTGGAAGGGTCCCCAAGGATCATAGAGCTCCAACCCCCCTGCCACAGGCAGGGACACCAACCTCCAGGCCTGGATCTACACAAGGCTGCCCAGGGCCCCATCCAACCCGGCCTTGAACACCTCCAGGGACAGGACATCCACTACCTCTCCGGGCAGGCTGTTCCAGCACCTCACCACTCTTTCTGTAAAAAACTTCCCCCTAATATCTAATCTAAACCTTCCCTCCTTTAGCTTTAGTCCATTCCCCCGTGTCCTGCCATTATCTGCTCTTTTAAAAAGTCGAATCCCCTCCTGCTTATAAGCTCCCTTCAGGTACTGGAAGGCTGCAATGAGGTCCCCCCACAGCCTTCTCTTCTCCAGGCTAAACAAGCCCAGCTCCCTCAGCCTCTCTTTGTAGGGCAGGTGCCACTTCTAGTGGCACAGTCCCAAAGTCTGACCGAAACATTATCCCAGATTTCTAGATGATAAATATTATGACTGTTTATAGAAGGCTCATTTTTAAAAGTCCAAAGAAGAATTTCTTGTAACTCCTCACTATCCATCTTCTTCCCACAGTCCTTCAAAATCTTATTAGAAACTTCTAAAACATTATTTTGCTCTTTTATTAGACTCATCCCCATAGTTCTCAGCTGCTTACCTTCGTCCTGCAAAAGGTAACTGAGCGCGCCGGTAACGCTCCCTTTCAGTGTTCTTCCCTGAGTTCAGCTGAGCTACGCCACCGGATCGGCAGCAAGTCAGTTCAGGGCCCAAACGTTGGGCGCCATTTGTGATGTATTGAAAGGCACGGACTCCGACTGTGGGGGATGGAAGAGAGCTTCAATAACAACTGAGCAAACTCTTATACCCTCTCGATGGCTGATGCAGCAGCCTGGACTCAGGGTTCAGGACTTTTCATTATCACAAGAGCCACAACTTTCCTATACAAAAGGTTGTCCCACCCTGGCAAACTCCCGCTGTGCAGGTGTCCTTGTGTCTGTCAAGGTGTCTTTCTGTCTGCACCTCCGTAACATTACAAAGCACACCACGCCACCTCACTGCTAAACAGCGCACAAATTTACATCTCTACAAGACCCTCCATCTTGTGCTTTACTGCTTTTTCCTCTTGCTGTCATGGATTCCCTCCAACAGCACCACTGCGTCTCCTTTCCAGGGCCACTCTTCCATTCCCCACATCTTTGGGCTAAATACAACAACTCTTACAACAACTCTCAAGAAATTTTTATATCCGTGAGATATTTGGACCAGCTTGTTGCTATTGCTATGTCTTCCACAGGTGTTTTGGGTTCTGTTTTACATTAAGCATCTGCTGAAGAATCCCGCTCAGGAATTCTCCCCAAGGCTGGGTAGACTGGGGTGGCATGATGGCATGTGGCAGCGTATGGACAGCTATGGAGAACCCTTACCTGGAGAGGTGGGTAAGTGACTATTTGATATGCTTTAAGCTTGTAGCCTCAGGTGATTGACTAACATGTGTAGTATTTAGTGTGTTTGTGGCTTGTGATGGTGTGTTCCATGGATCCGCTGAGGTTGTAATATTGAACTTCACGAATTACCCATGGGCAGTAACACTGAGTGACGTGACTCTCCTGTGGGCCATATTACTGCATTTCGTGACTGACGTGCTGGCAGAAGTGCATTTTGTGACTCTCTCATAGTTGTGATAAGTGTGGTTGTACTTCCAAACTGCAATAGTGCATTCCTCCATTGTATCCACGAAACCAGCAGCAGTGACATATTGAATCTGCCCGTGGGTTTTAAATAATTATTTTTTTTAGAAAAAAAGCCCACAGTCGAGTGTCTTTCCATCAAAACAGGTACCTAGAGACCTTCTCACCCCTAACGGTTTGGAACTTCATACCCAAACAGCTCCAGGATACTGATAAAGTGACAAGAGTATCAGAAATATGCTGTAGCTATTCCAAGGTAGCACATCTTGCTGAACTGTGCTGGGCCCTGGCTGTTATCTGCTGCATGCTACTTGATATGATGCAGCACTGTCAGGGGGAAGGAAAGGAAAAGAGACTTTTAGGCACTGCAGATACTGACACCCCTAGAACAGGCACTGCAGCTACCGCCACAGCTACAGGACACGATGGCTTATTAGCATGGCAGAGAAGCCGATACGCCAAAACTGAGGCTCCTTGGGAAGATGCAACTTTTCATTACTTCCCTGAACCTGCTCCAGCCAATTCTTTGTCCTGTGCAGCACGTAAAGGCAGTTTAATGTGAAGTCCCTGTTAAAGTCAGGTGCTTGGTGAGCGGCCCTGTAGTTTTCCTACTGCATGAGGTATTGACCAGAACCCCTACACTTCTAGACTGATTCCTACCGCAACCCTACCACTGACACTGTGGTTACCTGGACCTTCACAGAGTCACAGAATCGTAGGGGTTGGAAGGAACCTGAAGAGACCGTCCTTAGTGAAAGGACAATGAAGAACTTTCATTCTTCACGGGAGGTTTCAAGGGACCATCCTGAGAACAGGAGGAAGAGGCAGAACGAGAGATCATTCATCTGTTCCTGGTCCCTGAGGGACCTGTGAGAGGTTGAAAAACATTTCAGCTGCCTTCCGGCTTAGCACGCAAGCTGCCCCCATTCCCACTCCAGAGCCACGTCGGGTGGGAAAACAATGGCAGACTGCCCCATGCAGCGCCTCACTTGGATGTGTCTGCAGCCTTGGAAGCTTGACTACCCTACGTTCTCCTAGACACGGGCCTTGAGCTTGTTTGGAGGTTCTAGCAGGGGAGCGCAGCTACCGTATACCCTCGGACCGCTGAACGGTTCGTCTCTATCGGGGAAGGTCGTCCTCTTCGACCGAGCGCGCAGCTTCGGGAGGGACGCACGTGGAGCCGTGAGGGAGGAAGGGGACACCCGCCTAGCCAGCCAGATCAGCCGAATCGACCCTGGCGATCGATGGGGTGACAGATGTCGCAGCCAGATCGCCCTCACATCCAGTGCATATCCTCGGCCCTGCCGCTATATATATCCTCAGCATTAGGATCATTCTCAACACACGGCAACGCCGCTGCGCTCGCCGCTGCACACCGTGTCGCAAGGGCCCGGCTCCTTGCAACGGCCAGAGCCCATCCGAGCGCAGCGCTTGCGGAGTCGCCCCACATCTGCGGCAGGACCTTCCCCTCCCGCCGGGCATAGCGGCACATGCAGATTCCACGCTTCCCATTGGTGGCCGTCCCACTTGTGCCCGCCCCTACAGGCGGGGCTGTGCTCGGCTCCCGTCGGTTCTGACCTGCTCGGAGGCGTTGCGGCTCGGATCTCTGGGCGTCACTCGCCTGCGGGGATTTGCGTCGGGAAGCTTCCTAAAAGCCGTGTAGGTGTTTAGTATTATTGCTCCTGTTTGTGACTCTTCGTGTGAGTGAGGTGCGGCTCTGTGACTTCTCTTCCCGCTCAGCACCCCGGTGTCCTCCAGCTCGCTCGGCTCCGGTGGTGGGGGGGGGGGCTAAGCTGAGTTCGGGTTGGTATTTGCGTGTCAGGTCAGGAGATGAACCCCCCGCCTCGGGCCCCCGCCCCGCACTTCCTGAGCCCTCGTACAAGTGTTGTGTGCTCCAGCGTTTCTCGTTTCCTACGTGAGAGCTTCTGTTCGGCTGTCTCCCTCCACCACTGTCAAAGTGTGACAACTCCCCCTTTAATCATATTAACCACTGTGCATCTCATCTGCAAAGACCCTGTTGCGGATGGAAGGGTTTGGAGTGGTTGGCCCCAGCAGCCACTACGTGTTACTTACACCTCGAGTAGGGACTTTTCACCCCGTGTTGGTGTTACGTGGTGCAGGGTATAAAAGAGCACCTGCTGCTGGGCTAAGGGCTGCTGAAGGCACTCAGTGAAAACTGTGTCCTGGAGCCTTGGATCGGCAGGATGTGGTAGCCACTGCTGCTTTCCTGGGCCTCTTCACCAGTGTTCTGGTATGTGTGGCTGGCAGGGCAGTGGTGACTCCTAGCATGGATATTTATGTTCCATTCCCCCCCCCCCCCGCCATAAGCTGAAGTGGTCTCCATTAATCACAGCAAGGGAGTAAATTTAGACCCTTTTTCCCAAATCGCTTTTGCTGTTGAGATAGCGGGCTGATGGGAATAGCCAGTGCCCCACCTGTGACTGAGGCTCCCAGCTCTTTGTATGGAGCAGGGAAGGGAGAAGCACTTTGCCCATCCCCAGGGTTGTCTCTTCCCATCACATTTCAGTTCATAGGTTGGACTTTTCTTGTCGGATATTGCATGGCAGGCTCAGTGATAGGAACCAGAATGCCCTAACTTGCCTCAAAGCCTGTTGAGTCTCCAGTATGTGCAAGACAAGCACTGACCGTGCCTGTACCTTCTGTTTGCTTTTGCTGCACTGATCCATGCTTAGCATCAGTGACTTGCTTGTCTCCTGTGACATGTCAGTTGGCCTGCTAGGAGCATGTCTTAGGAAGGTGCACTGAGGAAAAGGGACTCTTCTCTTTCTTTAACTTTTTAAACTTAAAGTTTAAAAAAGCCCCAAAGCAACAGTGATTTTTCTCCTGTGAATTTAGCTGTATTAGGAGCAACTCCTGTTTCATTCTCTTCTTTTACGTAGCTTACTTGGGTACTTTTCTTTAGTCTTTGGTTTGTCGGTTTTGGGTTTTTTTTCCCTGTTTCTCATGCACTGTTGTGTTTATCACCAGTACAGATACTACTTGGCGGCATTTGAGTTCCCAGGGAGCGTTCCCTAACACAAAATGGAGGCCCCTAAGGACCAGGAGGGCCAAAGAGCCTGGCTCATTTGAGTTCCTGCCTCAGATGCCGCCTCCTGTTTTGTGTTCTGTTTTCATGCCTGTTGGCTCACAAGCACATTGCTTGCTTCCTGTGCGCTCAAGGTCTTCCAAAGGTTACTCTTCCCCTCTGCTTATGAAGGAGCTCTTGCAACACTGCAAATGGGAGTTACTGTTTGCTTGCCAGCGGCCTCTTTTCCAGCATCACTTCAGCTGGGGATTGGAGCGACACGGAACCTCCCTGCAGAGGGAAAACAGCTCTCAGTTGCAGCAAAGGGCTGCTGTTGGAGAGTTCTGCATATGAAGTGCCAGTATGATGAAATTTGACACTCCCTGGGTTTATGGGAAGGGAATCCAATTTCTGCCGAGACCTAAACACTAGTCTATTAAGAAAAAATAACAATAGCCTTATTTATGAAGCTGTTCAAGAACTAAAATGCTGCTTGCAAAGCATGGTGTATTTGACCAACTGAATGTAAGGGTTTGCTTAGCAACAGGGTTTATTAATAGAAAGAAATGTGGCCAGTAGGTGGATAAGTACTGTGACAGTCTGAACTTTTGTAGTTTAATCTGGATTATTACAGAAGAAACTGGTCATTATTTTTAAGTTTCTACTGTTTCTAGATGACATATTTTCCATGGATCACCACAGCTGAAAAGAAAAGTGAGAGGCTTTGAAAATACATTCCCGTTCTTCTCCTGAGCATGTGTGGAATTAATCTTTAGATACTTCTGGCATTCTTTGATGCTGCCAGATTAGAAAACCTGTCTACTGCCTCTTCTCCCTTTTGATCCAAACTTGGTTTTCAGTGGTGACTGAATAACTCTAGTGTTAAAACTTATATTTTCTAAAACTTTTAATGATTTCTTTTTTATTATTATTATTATTACTATCTCTTACTTAGGAGCCTAGTGCTTATTTTTCTTGCATGTCAGAGGAATGAAAGGACTATGAAATACTGATTGTGTGGCATTAAAACCAAATCAGTTTAGACTGAAGCTTTACAGAAAGGTTTTGTCAAAAATTAACTATTTTTTTGGTCATGTGAGTGACCTGTGAACTGTTACTGCAGCTCTTATCAGATTTCTGTATCATTATTAAATCATTATCTTTTATAACCGTTTTAGGTAACAGAAAGATTGAAGTCATGGCCGGAAAACCAAAACTCTACTACTTTGATGGAAGAGGCAAGATGGAGTCAATTCGCTGGTTGTTAGCTGCAGCTGGCGTGGAGGTTTGTTTTGGTGTTTTTAACTTTAAGCTGCACAGGGGTGAGCTTGTCTTTGAGGCAGGTCACAGGCAATTAACCAAAAAAGAAAAGGTATCTCAAGACACCATGTAAAGGAGCAATTGCTTTTCAGCATAGTTAAAACCTCTTGCTTCAGACACAGAGCAGTATGGCTTCAAGTTATGTCTTCTGAGCAGTGACACTGTGAACCAGTTTCTCGCTTAATGCAAGAATGCATAATACTTAATTAAGCATTCAATTACTGACTCAGAGCTGTTGTGATGAATGAGAGATGTGTTCCTGGCATAACAAGTATTATCTGTGCCAAGTGAAACAGCAACAGATTTACTTTCTCTGTTCTCTTGTCAGTTGCACACTCACACACAGATTTGTCTTTTATTTCTCACTTGACCAGCTACACCCTTCACAGTAAGCTATAGCATGAGATAGATTTTGTCCTACCTGCATCATCTAGAGCAGCCTGAACAGGCAAAGGGAGCCACGTGACTCACACATGCAGGGGAAGAGCAGAGTGGGAAGAAAAAGTATTCCAGTAAACCAGAGAAGCAAGACACCACTTTAAAATATTCTTTTTTTGTGGGATATGCATTGAGTTTGTGGGCCCAAATTTGGGCAGGGAGAGGGCAACAGAAGTGACTTCTGTGAGAAGCTACTAGAAGCTTCCCCCATGTCCACTACAGCAAATACTAGCAGGGATCAAGACAGACCCACCCCTGGCCAAAGCCAAGCCAGAGACAGTGGTAGCACCTCTAGGATAACATAGTTAAGAAGGGGAAACAAAATGCAGTACAGCATCTGCTGGAAGAAAGGAGTGAGACAATGTGAGAGGAAAACTGCAGTACTTGTCAAATATGTCTGTCCAAGAGTGCTTCTGCCCTTGGTATTTTCTCCCTTAGAGCTGTATCTGGAATGGAAGGAAACATGGTGTATATTCTCTTCCTTTTATGAAAAGACACATATTTCCTTTTCTTCCTCATTCTTTTTTGTTAGTTTGAAGAAGAGTTTTTGGAAACCCGAGAGCAGTATGAGAAGCTCCTGCAAGGTGAGTCCATGTGAAACCTGATGAAGAGCATGGCCAGACTTTCCTTGGTCTCTGAGAAGACGTGTGAAGAGAAAACTTTGAAGACTCTATAGGACTTACTTCCTTCACACAGCAGAGAGGAGAGTAAAACTGAGGGCTGTGAACCGCTACAGAGGCTGATTTTTTTCCACCCATATGTGGACAGATGCAATTGGAAATGGGATGTCTTTCCAACTTGGAGAGTTTCCCAGGCCTCTATGTTGTTCTGTTCTCTGTCTATCTGTCCCACCTGGTCTGACAAACTTACCCTGGGCTTCAGTAACTTGAAAAGACATATCCTAAAACTTCATGGAATGTCCCGATTTAGCTTAAGATACTGGTTGTAGGAGAGAAATCTGGGAATCTGACATTTGCTTCAACTGTGTTTTTAATAATGGAACAGAATTTTTTAAATCTGTTTTGAATTGGACACTTTCTACTCAGTTGACATGTTTCATGTAATTGTCTCCGTTATATTTCAACTTCAGCATAAAAGCTGCTGTATAGAGTCCTGACTGCGATGTCAGTGAGATGTTTGTGAACCAAGGATGTTAATCCACAGTAGCTGTGTTCTGCAGTTTGACTTGTCTGCACTGCTGTAATTTAACGTTTGCTGGTTTAATATAATGACTACTCACAGCAAGCTCACCAAGACAGTAACGGTCATCTGAAGGCAGCAAGAAATCTGACAGGAAATTACTAACTCTAGTAGAATAATGTGTGGCTTTACTTTTAGGTGGATCCCTGCTGTTTCAGCAAGTGCCCATGGTTGAGATGGATGGGATGAAGATGGTGCAGACTAGAGCCATCCTCGGCTACATAGCAGCCAAGTACAACCTCTATGGGAAGGACCTGCAGGAGAGAGCCCTGTACTGTAACAGTACTAGTATTGAATCTATTGTAGTGGCTTAGATACATCTAGAACTGGTTGCATACTTGCAAACCAGAGAATCACCTGTGTGCCTCAGTGACACGCAACATGCAGTGAGCCTGGCAGGCCACAGTTAGATGCAACGCAACCGATTTGTTCTAATTTGATTATTTTTGCATTAAAACATTTGAGGCAGGGTTTTATTGTGCTTCAGTAGATTAATACAGCTTGACACAGTGTTGGAGAGGCAACTGTCATGCAAGTGTCACACTAGTGTAAACAGAAAGCTGTAAACAGAAAGTGATGGTTAGTTGTTAACTTTTGACTGCAAAAGCAGATCGAGGTTGTCTGTGACTACATGCTGTTCCACAGCACTGTAAAAAGTTCATGGTTTAGGTCTTTGGGGAAAAAACCAGCTAAAAGCTGTTGAAAAACTTCTGGTTTCATGTGAAATTAAATCCAGGTCTTGATGTTGTTTTGTGTGAAGCAAAAACAAGTGATTCATCTCTCTCAATATGTAGCTTTTAAATGTCCATTTCCTGTTGCTTTTCCAAAAGGACAACTACAGGGCAGCTCACCAAGCACCTGACTTTAACAGGGACTTCACAATAAACTGCACAGCTTGAAGAATCAGCTGGAGCAGGTTCAGGGAAGTAACAAAAAGATGAAGCTTCCCAAGGAGCCTCAGTCTTGGCTTATCAGCTTCTCTGACATGTTAATAAGCCATCCCATCCTGTAGCTTGTGTTCCTTGCATGCCTCTTCCTTCAAACTGAATTCTCTGCCCTTGAGTTGTAGATTTAGGCTGGAGCCTATTCCTGCTGTGGTACCAGCAACTAGAAATGAAGTCTAATCGAATTTGCTAATTTGATCTTGGGCCAGGGTTAGGAAGCATCAGTGTTGGGATGTGCTGTGCTTACCTCCAGGTTTCAGGACTTTGGATTGGTCTGGTACAGCATGTGAGAGCAGTTTTGAAGACTGGCTAGATGCAGGGGAGAAGCTGGCATACCCTAAGGCTGGCTGGAGTAACTGAGAGCTTCTCATGCCACAGGATGTGTTTAATCCTCGCAGAGGCTTTTCTGAGGAGCTGTTGCCTGACCATAAAACCTGTGGTTAGTCATATTACACAGCAGGAACTCAAATCTCATATGACATAGGATGGCTGGAAAACTGTGGTAGACTGTTTTAACAGGTATTTTCTTCATATTCATGAGGAGTTAATTTACATTTCAGTCATGTCTACAATAAAAAACCTGCTGTCAGACCTCTGGAAAATGGACAAAAAGGGACAATCTGAAGAACTGCTGTACTTCTAATTTAGCCTGATGCAGAACCTGGTATACTTCAGATTTCCAACCCTGTGATTAATCTACTTGGCACCACCTGGATGAAACCCTGAAGGTGGGGTACACCCAGATGACTAAGCCAGTTGGGGGTGACCTCTTGTGGTGCCTGTGTGCTTCTTTGGAGGTTGTGAAGTCATCTGTAACTCCAAAGTTAAACTTTTATAATGTCTGTATGTTTAATCCTGGACAATGAGGCAGGCAGAGTGCCAGCAACACTATAGAGATGAGTGAGACTTGGAGTCTGACTTTTTTTTTAACTGCAAAAGTCATGAGAGCGGTGAGAAATTCAGGTTTTACTATCACCACACAGATCTTAAGAATTCAAACTTTGCTCATACAAGCACCTTCTTATTTAAGGTTTTTGTTTGCTTTGGTTTTAAGGATTGATATGTACGTTGGAGGAACTGATGACCTTATGGGCTTCATTTTGATGTTCCCATTCTTATCGGCTGAGGATAAAGAGAAGCAGCGTGCCGTTATAGTACAGAAGGCAACAAGCAGGTATTTCCCAGCATATGAAAAGGTATGTAGGAGGATCATTTCCTTCCATTCTTCTGCCAGGAAATGGGAAAAACGGGTATTTTACCAAAAGCAGAAGGAAGATAAGTGCATCAGTGCAGTAACAGAACATGGTACTGTCTACAAGCTGGAAAGATGAGAGGGTGGTCAGTCCAGTGTGTACCGAGTAGGAGGCATATTGGTGTGGGTTCAGTGCAGAATTTCCTCAGTGAGATGTTGTCGTCTGAGCAGCAGCAACATTCAGACTGAAGGGTCCAAGTATCCCCATTGTCTCAGAGCTGTTATAATCCACAGGATGTGTGCACATAGTGAGCCGCAGTTACAGTAGCAACTCCCTGCATTGCAAAGGCAGTGCCATTGTAGAATAGCTAATTGTCAGCCTCGTTTAACATTTCAAATGTACCTACATGGTTTTTTCACCACGGTGATACACAGCTATCACTGCTGTTTTCTAGTCTTGAGTGCTCTGCTGCATAATCTTGGTGTTTCTCTAACTGCTGCTTTGAGACACAGGACCCAACAGGTGCTCTCAGTAGAAATGAGCATACACAGATAGGGTGATCTGACAGAAAGAGCTACTTTTCTGTTCTAAAGACTAAAGAGAAGACAGATTCCAACTTAATTACCAGCTGTCCTATAGATGGCTGGCAGAGTTCATCCTGCCCTAGATGCCACTTGTTGCATCCCTAGCCCCAGTGCTTTAGGCTGATCACCTCTCTTTTATAGTCACTGTTTTCCCACTGAAGCTGTGACTACATACAGAAAAATTCAAGATTTATTAGGCTGGAAAGGAGTGAATTCCAAGGGGGTATCTAACTCTGTAGTCCAGTTTGTGGGGTTACCCAGGGCTAGAGGAAAGAAGGATGGGTAAGAGAAACCCTGGGATTCTAGATTGCCACTGTGAGGACTGGTCATAGGTACCCTGTAAAATGATCAGTGACTGCAGGCACTGCTCCCATATCCCCACACTAGTAGTACTCCTAGTTGCATGTGAAAGAAAGGTGAAAAGGAGGCAGGTAGTATGGTAAAAGAAGGTATGCCTGTGCATTTTGAAAACATCAACTCTAGCTGGGTATCCACATCTGAGTGTTTTCATTTGTGACAATTGTAGGTTTTGAAAGACCATGGACAGGACTTTCTTGTTGGCAATACTTTCAGCTGGGCAGATGTTCATCTTCTTGAAGCCATTTTAATGGTAGAAGAGAAGAAGTCAGATGTGCTTTCAGGCTTTCCTCAGCTACAGGTATCTTACACTACCAGTACACTCATATGTCTGGAAATGGGATAAATGGTATTTCACAGCCTGTCGTATGTAGACAATTCTAGAAAACAAGAGCATTTGTCACTCCTTCATCCTAAGGGGCTGATCTCCTCTTTTTAATGACCAGTACTAAGGGAACGGTATAAAGCTGCAACAGGGAAGGTTTAGGCTGGATATTAGGAAGAGGTTCTTTACTGGGAGGGTGGTTGGGCACTGGTCACAGCACCAACCTTGACTGAATTCAAGAAGCACCTGGACAATGCACTCAGTTCTGTGCTCTGACCTGGCTGGCCCTGTGTGGAGCCAGGAGTTGGGACTCGATGATCCTTATGGGTCCCTTCCAACTCAGGATATTCTGAGGTTCTATGATTCTTGTGTTACTTTCTGTTCTTTAAATACCATGTGCTTACTGTTTACCTTTTAGGCGTTTAAAGCAAGGATAAGCAGCATCCCTACAATCAAGAAATTTCTACAGCCAGGAAGCCAGAGAAAACCTGTCCCTGATGATAAATACGTGGAGACTGTGAGGAGAGTTCTCTGCATGTATTATGACATTAAAGCAAATTAGTGTGCTGGCTGTAACAACAGCCATGCTGGGTTTGAGAGAGCTATCGGCTTGCACATGTACAAGTATACTGCAGGGAGGAGGTGGAGGGGTGCTTGACAGGAGTTGCAGTGGGCAGTATCTTGTGTTCTTTCATACAAAATACAGTAGCCAGGTATATCTTCACTACAAGCCTGGCTTTTTCCCCCTCTTTCTTCTTGAGAGTTTTCTGGTAATTTTAAGTAGATTAAATGGTAACAAGCATGTTGTCTTCCTGGGGACTTTTTGGAAGAGAAAAGGAGAAACAAATGTGAATTGCCAGCTGACAGCTTCAGCATGTTCTGCTACTTCTGAGATCCAGACCAGATTTTTATATGACAATTTCTTCTAATTCAGGCTTCACTTCCCTTCTCTTCTTCTCCCCTTCCCTTCCTTTCCTTTCCTTCTTTCTTTTTAATACCCTCAGTCAAATGAAACAAGTGGTTTTTAAAGAAAGCAGGAGGGAGGTGTTTCTCTTGACAGTTTTGTACTAGACATCACAGACTTGTCTGAAACGTCAGTATTGTGCCTTTATAACTAAGCTGTGCTTTTATTACTAAATGAGGAAACAAATTGACTGCCAAGTGGTATTTTTGGGGAACTGCTGTATCTAGAGAATCTGTTCCAACCAAATAAACTACTTGTTTTCATGTTGTCATGTTGTGTCATGAATGAAAATTGGGGCCTGCATTTTTACTTTTCTTGGAGGATAAATTCTTTACACTTGATATGAAGGGCCTTCTTGTTAACCCATAAGCCTTCTGCAAAGACATTTCATTTGCGTTTATAAACCAGAGAAGGTAGATACAAAGGAGAGGTGGTAAACCATCATGCAAGCCTGGTATCGTTCCTATCTAAGGTCTAATACCTACCACACTCAGTGGGGTTTTTTTTCTCTCTTTTTTAATCATTTCAACAGATGACTTAACAAAAGAATTTAAAATGGTTTTAGTCACTTGGGTAAACAGTACTTATGCTTTGAAAAGCTGCTCTGAAGGATGTTACCTTGGGAGTTGATATCTGTTATTTATAATTCTATATTAATGATAAAGACTTGTATTCAATCCCTAATGGCATTGTTTAATTCCTGTGTTAGCTATGGGTTGAGAAGTAAGATGCTGCTTGGCATGCAGTGGTTACACTTGTCTGATATTTGATGAATGAGTGTCCCACTTGAGAGCTCATCAATCTCCAGCTTCAGCATGACTGAAGTTCTCAGCACCATGAATACTTCTCACTTGCTGCCCGAAATACAGCGTTTGTATTGTGCACTGGCTTATCTGTCACCTGCCTTCCTAATGTCAAATGCAATTATGGTTTAGTCCCAGGTTTGGTATCAGGTCAGTTTAATACAAAAGTTTGGAGAAGTTGTTGATCTTAATTCCTTTGCTAAGGGAACTTTTTCTCCAGAATATGAGGAAAGTTGTGGTGTAACGCTGTTCAAACAAAAGTTCCACAAGCAAAGATGCAGAAGATACAGGAGGTGACTGTCTGAATGTATTTGTTGGTGCTGAGCCTAATAGCTGGTGGTCAGGCTTTTCAATAAACAAGGGGACACAGTGGCAATGAATGTGAGCAGAAGAACAGTTGGTGCTGATACCTTGTCATCAACACTGACAACTGTTAGGGGACAGTTACTTCAGCCTACCTCAAGACTGGTTCTGTGGACTGAACGCCAATTAAACTGCATTTGGTTAACTTTTGGAGTGCATCATAGAATTACAGAATGTTTTAGGTTGGAAGGGACCTTTAAAGGTCATCTAGTCTGCCCCATGTCCTTGATGGTGCTGGCACAATAATTCCCGGCTCAGAATTATTTAAGAACACATGATAACCTCAGGAATTGTTTCATTGTTAATTGTCCCAAAGCACTTTGGTGTTAGGCAGTTTTGATTATTTTCTAAGAAGAACTTGGGTTTGCCTTCATCCCTTGTTCTACTAAGGCTCTAGTTTATGTACAAAGCAGCCCTCAGCATCATTCTGACAGCCAAACAAAAGTTACACTTAGTGGGATTAAGGGTTTGGTCCTATACAACCTGTTCTGGTTTAAAACACTCGCTCTCAATGGAATTGCAAGTTCATTCCCATTAGAAGCACTGGGAAAACTGTCACTGATTTAATAGTGAGTCCAGGATATAGGCTTTAGTAGAGGTTATGGTTTCTGGTGAACATATGGGATCTTTATAGATGCTTTGTGTTGTGTTTGCTTGTGTTTTGTTAGGTTGCAGTTAATTCCAATGGAAATTTAGTATTTGGGTGGGCACCTCTGATGGTGCAAAGGAAGTGCCAGCTATCCAGCTGTTCATATAGGTTTTGCAGATCTCCTGCATGCTTCTTGTGTCACATCTTCATACTTGAGTATGAAGCATCGCTCCCCGAAAAGACCCAAGATGCCAAATTCAGACAAAACTAGTCAGACCAACTGACTGGAGAGTTCCTAGCACTGCTTACAGCAGGCATTTGATAGGTTTTTTCTATGCTTAGTAGGGAGATGCAAAATCCCCTGCAGGGACTGTACTTTATTTTGATGGTTTTACTGCGTACCCTATTCACAGCGAATAGTTCAGGCTGTGGTTTTGCAGCCAACTCGCTCACCAGAAACACCAGGCCTCCCTTCCTGCTTCACTTAATACTTACAACACAAGCTGAACCAGTTGAAAACACCAGACTTTTATTTTAGGGGTGATATTTTACTGGCTCAGACAGGCCCACTGTCAGCTAGATTGTTGGTGCCAGCACAAGTTAAGCAGTAAGAACAAGTGGTTGTGAGCCTCCGAGGATGTATGGCTTTCTTCACTGCACTCTCTTCAGTTGTGTAGATCAGCTCAAGCATTTATAAAGCTGCTGCCAAAATGTACTGGAAACTTGAGTTCAGCAGTTAACATGCACTTAAAAAACAGGGTGTTGTAAGTGATTTTTCACTTGGTGAATCCTGATCTCTGAGAGCATCATCACTAGGCTCCCTACACAATGCAGTTATCATTGTCACTGTACTTACACACAGAAACGTCTAATTAAAAAAATATTTTAAGATTTGTTTTGTTTTGTTTTTGTTTCCATAATAATCCCCTTTTAACATCCAAACATATTTTTTCCTGGCCCTTGTTTAACAGCTTGTTATCCCAGTGTTTATGGCCATGTGAGAGGTGGCTGCAGCCTGAGGTCATCTTTCCTGACTCACCTTGTTACCTTTTCAGTCTGAAGCACTTCTGGAAAGGAGAAACCAGTCTAGGAAGTTACTGCAAGGTAAGGTGTTTGACAGGTTTGAACAACTTCTACCAGGATTTGTTACCTTGTCTACTACCATGCAAACCAATCTCCAGTCTGCCCAGATTGGGGGAAGATGCACTCAAAATGATCAAAGGAGTGTGCATTTAGTGCTTAGGCTCAGGCTACCAGCTGCTTTCAGTCAGCAGTTATGGTGGGGTGACCTTGTCTGGCCACTGGACACCCACCCAGCTCTCTCACTTCCCTCCTCTCAACAGGATGGGAAGATTCTGTTCTCCAAGCTAAACAATCCCAGCTCTCTCAGCCCACCTTCATAGGAGAGGTGCTCCAGCCCTTTGATCATTTTTGTGGCCCTGTAATTTTAGCTGTAACCAGGTGTCCCTGCCCATGGCAGGGGGGTTGGAACTTTATGATCCTTGAGCTCTGTTCCAACCGTAACCATTCTATGATACTCTGATTAACCAGCTACTGAGCGTCTCTTAGTTCTGTTTTAACAATGTGAGAGCTGTGAGCATTGCATTAGGCTGATGTTACTTTTTTCTGTCCCCAGATGGAGCCCTACTCTTTCAACAAGTGCCCACGGTGGCATGAAGATGGTTCAGGCCAGAGCCATCCTCAGCGTGCAGCCCAAAAAGTACAACCTTCGTGGGAAGGATCTGAAGGACTGAGCGTGGTACAGTAACTTTAAACCTGACTGCTTTTGTAGTCAGTGGAAAAAATAGGTGCCTCCAGATGGAAATTTATCTGAACTGTAAGGCATGGTTAACCTCTTAGCATACGACTAGAAGCATGTCCACAAGCCACTTAGGAGTGCAGGACAGAAATTAGGCATACATACACACACACACACATAGATATATACACACACATACATGCACACATACACATACTCCAGCAGCCTTTTCCAGGCTTTGAACTGTAAAACTTTCTTCTTCAGTGTCTGTTGGGATTTCCCATGCTGCAGCCTGTACCTGTTGCCTCTCCTCCTTTCACTGTGCTCCTATGAGGAGAGTCTGGCACCGGTCCCTTCGTAACTACACATTGGGTAGGTGAAGACAGCAATTAGATCATTGGCACTTTGCTATTTAACATTTTTATCAGGGGGTTAAAAAAGAATCAGCACAGTTCACAGAAGATAGAAGAATAAAGACAGTGGCAATAGGGAAGAAAGGTGAGGTTCAGTGATCTGAGTCAGTATGCACACTGGGAAAGAATAAACAAGATGTATCTAGTGTAGCAAAATTCCCACTGACATGGGAAGCAGGAACTCAGAAGAGGAGGAGCAGAAGGACATGGATAATCAGCCATGCACTGACATCCAAAAAAGCTAATGTGGCCTTGGTGTATAGTGCAGATTTTGAAACAGCATGGTTGTATAACTCCCTGTCCACCTCTGACATTGACCCATGAAGTATCTAGCTGTAGGCATCACTTCTAATCGTAATGCAGAACCGGGGACAATTTGTTTATGTTGCTCACCCTACAACTACTACTTTCCATTTCAGACCAATTTTTGCAGTGCAGCAGAACCATTTAATCTCACACCTGGAAATGTGGTCCAACAGCAGATGGAGTGGAGATGTTATCCTTTCTGGCAAGAGAAAAAGAGCTTCACCTCATCTTTCAGCCTTAGATGCCATAGCTTAGCATGTATGACCCCAGCTGTGCCAGCCTACTCAGATATACATCTTCACTTCAACCATAGATCATCCCTCCACTCACTTTCTCAAGGAAATAACTACTCTTGCTTCCTTCAGCAGACAGTTCTGCTCTAGGAGAACTTTACTCAAGGGACAATCTGGGAAAGAACTATTTGTTCTGGATTCCTTTGAAAACCTGCTTTGAACATTTATTTCTGAATGTTTCTCTAAGAAGGGGTTGCATGGAGACAAAACAAATGGTATAACTCTCATCCTTTGCAAAGAATCTCTCTGTTGTAAGTTCTCTCAAGCCAAGTGTGTCCACACAACAGAACAAAGGTGTAACAGGAGTGTGTGTATCTTAACTTTAACACAGGCACACTGTTTATTTGCCTAGTGCCATGGTACTTTCCTGGTAAAGGTAACAGATGCTAACATGAAGCGGTGCAGGGTTGAGGCTAGAGAATGTAAGTCTCCAGGATGCAGGGGCCATCCAGGGTATAGAGTAAGACTTCACTGGTCAGCTAGTATCCTGGTCCTCCTTGAAGCAAGAGGGATGCCGCTCCAATCCAGACTGGTGAGGACAAGTGTATGGGTTTGATTGATCTGTCTCTTCTGCTCCTTCCTATGTCGAAGACTAGGAATCTCTACACTCTGCAGTGAAACATAGCCCCACCTTCTAATGTGAGTCTATTTGTTGTATTTAAGTTATCCTAATGTTACTACCTTGTGCATAAAGACTGTACACAGTTTCAGCATGGTTCTCACCACACCAAAGCCTTCTTTCAGTATTCCTGCTATGGCAAGGGCAGTTCTGCTCTATTTATACATACATTCAATTTAACTTCCCACTGCACAGGTTGATGGAAAGAGGCTTGTATATACATAAGGGAGATGTTGCCTTTGGGAAGTGAGCACTGAGGTCTATAGTGCTGCTAACTAGCTGGGCGAGGTAAGCCAGATTCCTATTCCATTATCAAACTGGCATTGAAAACCTCTCCTTGAGAACAAGGGAACAAAAGCAACTGGAGCTTCATGTCTGATCCCAGTGCACAAATGACTTCCTCTTCTCCCCCTTTTTGTACATATATTATAACATACCTACAGTTTCTCTCTTCTGACCATTCTTTATTTGGAGTTTTTATGGAAATGTAGCAACTGTTGCACATGTACAATTTATAAGACCTTTAAGGGATGCAGAAGCAGGGCTAAACTGTCGGTTTAGGTCATGAATATCTCCATCAACTGTGTACTGAAGCAATCATGAGAAAAGTAGTTAGTTTTTTCTTATTCCTGTGAGCCTTTTTCCTCTTGACTCAGGCTAGTTACAACCTTTTGTGTCTGTTAAACTTCTGTGGGCAGAAGTCCAACAACTAACTGAAGCTATCCTGATGGTAGGAGAGAAAGTGCCCTCCATTCTCTTTGAGTTTCCTTTTCTACAGGTAATTAAATCAAAAAGTAACACGTTATAGTAATTTGAGGTTTTAAGGATGACAAGTTAAAATGCTTGGCAGTTTCTTGCACTCTTACAGGATGCAGGAGTAATCACATAAGTATCAGGAAATGCAGCCAACAAAGTAAAATATAAAGAAAAGAAAATGAAAAAGTAGAGCTGAGAAATGTGTGTGAGACATTAATTAGCATCCCATTGTTAAAAAATTATTAGATAAATTATTTTTTATGCATGTGATCCCAGTAACAGAGCCAGAAAAGGGCTCTCATCTCCCCTGTCTTAAAACAGAAGTGGAATACAATACTCAAAAGCAGCAAAATGCAAGCAATGAAAGGCAACATTTTCACACTAAGACTGTGGAAATCATTATTAGAGGATGTCATTTGGGCCAGGAACTTTAAAGGATTAAAGTAATACCAAGGGTGTAATAATTAATGCTGTGAAATCTTGAAAGATACTGATCTTTGAGGGGCTAAGCTGAAATTTCAGCTGTGAAAGACAGATTATCTCACTGTTGATGGTTGCATAGTCTTATACGTTCCCTCATAGACTTATACCATCTGACTTGCATCTAATTTTCTCTGAGGCTCTTTGGAAACTGCCTCCTGCCTCACCATCAACGCTGAAACAGGATCCAGTGAAGCTGATTTCACAGGCTTATCATTAGAACTTTTCTTGTCCTTATTCTTAGCTGCTGCATTGTTTTCAATGTTGGGCTTTTAATGCAAGAGTAAGCACAGCATTGCCACAATTAAGAAGTTCCTCTGCCCTGGCAGGCAACAAAACCCACTGCCAAATGAAGAAGCTGTAGCACTATCAAACAAGAATTTTCACCAGGAAATGAAGCAAGGTTTCATCTGGTGTCATTTCGCAACCCCTTTTCCTACTTGAGTCTTGATTTCTGTTGTTCTATATTTGTACAAACTTGCATATGCAGCATGAACAAATGAATCTCAGGCTGAAAATATCATCATCAGAGAGCAAGACAAGTTAAAACAGATTTTTTTTTAATATTTTATATTTCACACGCAGTTGCATGTTATCTGCAAGAAGGTAAGTGCAGAGTTAGAACATTACTCATAAATGTCATTAAACCCCATGCATTTTGTAATTTTGAACATGCTACAAAACAGTGAATAGAGAGTACCTTAAAAGTGGGATAGTTCTAGATTGTATAAATAATGGGGCACTAATCTTGTTCCGTTGAATCTTTTTATGCTGACAGATCCATGTAAGAGGGTTTTAGTGAAGGAGAGAATATTTGCCTTTGAAGATAAATTAATCTTGAAAACTGTATTAGGGTTACAGGGTCTCATGAAAGTTTTTATAAACTCCATGAAAGCATGATCTTCAGTGAAAGCAAAGGTGTTTTATAAGAGAAGAAATAGACTTGTGGTCAATAAAACCTATTTCTCCTTGTCAGGAAAGTATAAATAGATCTGGTACTACAAAAAAAATGACCAAAAGGAGAACAGGTCTCACAGGATGGAATTGATTTAATATATTTCCAAGTGATCAATTTTAATGTTTCTTTTATTGAAAAAAAAAATTCTTTTATTGGGAGAAAACTAAATTGATGTCCAGCTTTATAACTGGTCATCAGACAAAAATAATTTCTTCTTTACTTCTTTACATCTCCATTTGAAAATAAAAAGATTCTTTAAAGCTAAGCTTGGATTATTACCAGTTTTAATTGTAATATTGCACGTTAACTGGGAGTCTCAGCACCCACGAGAGACCAGCACAGACAGAGCAGTTGCTGGAGGGTCGCAGAAAGTCTGGGCTTGACTAACGTATGGCTTGTTCTAACTATTCATGTGGACTCTCATTTTTTTATCACAGTAGTTTTGTGTTTCAGTTTAAGAGCTCAATAAGCAGCATGGGGAGAACCCTCCTAGCCCCGCCCCCCTTGTTTAATTCTCCAGTGACAGTTATAAACCCTGTCCCCACCTCTGAGAGGACGTTGCTAGAAGCTAGGCATGGTCCCCCAAGCCCACTGTTGAATGATTTACAAGTATTACAGGCAGGTACGTTTCGGGAAGACTTTGGACTTGTCTAACCTGGAGCACAATCAGTATGTCCACAGACCACAGAGGGAATTTAACACGCCCGGGCATGGCACATGCACTGTTTAAAATCTGCCATTGCCCAACCCAAGATCACTTCAGTGGTACCTGGGCTCCATGCCAGCTGCCCAAACACTCACGGGTGCGGCTTAACTAATTATTTGTAGAAGAAACTTCTTTCCCAAAGGGTTAACAGAACAGGTATTCAAGCTATAGATAAAAGTAACACCCTTGATAGAATCCGTTTAGATGTGAAAGGAGCTTTAGAATTACATTCTGAAAGGCTGTGCTAGAAGCAAAAAACCACAGCTGTGATGAAAAAAGAAAGGAGCAGCTTTGGGGAATTTCCTTAAGATAGCTGCCTAGAGATTTTTGTCCTAGAGATTCTCCATGGAATCCCCAGGTGCTGTGTTAGTACAGCCATTTATTTTAAAATAACTTGTCATTGTTATTCCATACCTTGTGTATCTTTTCTGTGCCGTACAGCACTGAAAATAAAAACCTGCCTTACTGTTAAGCAGTGAAATAAGCCTAGAAATTTTAGTGGTTATTCTGTAAGTGGTTACTAGTACCTTAAATCATTTTCTTGATGTGTTAAAATGCCTCACCCTTGTATTTGGATAAAACACCCCAGTAATTCCAGGAAAGCAGCTTGAATAGATGGCCACAGTAGAAAACTATGAGCCTACCCTCATGGTATAGTCAAATCAGCAAACTGAAAAAGAAAGACAATTTCTGCCTTGGATGGCAATTTTCAGACACCTACGTCTTTAAGCTGGGTAGTGCCAGCTGAATAGCAAGGGGAGATTTTCTCTCTAATTGGGTATGGCTGGAAACTCCCCCAGCTATAAACACCCAGAGCAACCTGCCTCTGTTGGGTGTTGGCTGAGTTAGGGTTGGGAGGTAAGTTCTGGTTTATAAGTTCCTTTTTCTTAAGGTGCTTGAATGGCTATAGTTAAACTACTTCCAAATTTATTAGGGCATCTGTTAAGGTAATGTAAATTCTCTGCTCTCTTTAGTTTATGTGCCAGGTAGACTGAGCATAGCTCAGTACTTGCCAGCTGGAAGCTGAGGGAGAGAGTGTGAAAGAAAAATGTTTTTAACCAGGAAATTACTCCCATGGTGCAGTTGAGAGCTGGGGAAGGTGGCAGTGAAACTACTGAGGGGACACAAGGGTGGGTGGGAGAGCACAGTGCAAGCCTCCAGCCCTGTGGTGGTTTCTTCTGGATTTGTGTGGGAAAGCTGGCATGTTTGGTATGCTGGACTCTGCTTCCAGCTCCGGGGCTAAAAGGCCTTTCCTACTGAGTGAGATCAGTGCTGATTCTGAAAGGCCATACTCTCTCTAATAATGCTTAAGCTGCTGGAATGCACCTTGGAGAAACTCATGACAGTCATGCTGTTAAGGCCTGCTAGAAAATAGGATTGGAATATGGCATTCAGATGAAAGCTGTGAAAGCACTTGCATATAGGCAAATTTTGGGTTTAGGTCTTTTGTTATTCAGTAAGGCTAAAGGTGGTATGTGTGAGACACAGCTACTTACTTGTCTGCAGCATGAATTCCTGGCACACACCAATTCTCCAGTAGTGTCTGGGCTAGTGCAGTGCTCCTGGGTGGTGATGTGTTTCTGGTACGGGCATTGGGTATTGCTAAAGCAAAGTAGGAAAATTTTCTGTATCTGCTCTCTGTATTCCCTAGGAGTCTTTGGTCACTTCATACCTTTTCCAAGACTCAATTTCCTCAGCAGGAGCAGTCAAACATCCATTTCTCAGGAGTGAGTAGTGCCAGGCCAGGCCATTGGGTTGCTTGTAAGCCCAGCGGTTCGTGTGGCTGCTGTGCTGCAGCTTTTGCAGCAACATCTGTTAGACTGTTTCTTATCACTTCTGTTCTTCTGCCAGTATGGGCTGGCTGATGAATGATAGCAAATTTATCTGGTAATTGTTTAGCTTTTAACACCAGTATGTGTGGAGCATTTGATATTTTACTTCCACTGGAAGCTATAAACCCACATGGCTTCTGTAACTGCCTGGTAGCATGGCGTATTCCAAATGCACACTGAGAATCAGCATAAATATTTACAATCTTTTCTTTGGCCAGCTTGTGCTCTCAGCTTCAGACTGAGTGGTGAAACCTCCATACATTCATTTACAGCAATTATTGAATAACTCATAACCTGGTTTTCACTCAGAAAATACGAAGAACCACCAAAAAAATAGTTCCAGATTGGGGCTTAGGAATGACACATCTGTTATACCTTCTTGAATCTTTTCAGCTTGACGGGTAGCTACTACACAGTCGTGATGTGGAGTTTCTTCCCCAGGTGAAGGGAGCAGAGTAGCACAGTTCCATGTCTTGGTCAGCATGCCAGAGGTTGTCCCTTTCCCTTTTTGTATAAACAAGGTAAACATTTTACTGTAGTCTGGCAATCCCAGGTCAGGGGATTGCCTGTTGGCCAGTGAGCGGGTTCTTCAGCATTTTCAGCAATAATCTGTATCAGTAACTCTGCCATTTCCTCAAAAGGAGATTTCCAAGGGTGGCAGAACCCTACAGCTCCTGCAAAGGCTCACATTTGACTTTTAGTAACTGGAAAAGGAACCCAGATATTCTATGCTTCCGTTATGAAAATTGTAGCTTATGTGGAAGAGCCTGATGGCCCTTTTCAGCTAAGGCAAAGAGTAAGATATGAGTGTCAGCTATACCAGGCTTCCTTGAATGCTAATAAGACATCAGCATACTGTATAAAAAGTGGATGGGTTTTTTTAACACAACATCCTGCAAACATTTTACTAAAATATTAGAGAAATAGTGGAGCACCCAGAGAAGCCCCGAGGGATCCTTGTCTGTATTACCTGTCTCTTCCCCAAATAAATGCAAAAAGGCATCAAGAGACCAGATGATGAGGTATACTGATTTAAGTTAGAAAAAGTTGGCCCTGTCTCAAAAAACCTGAGGATTGTATCTGCCCACCTTTAGGGAATCTCTAGTGTCGGTAGACACATAGAAATGGGTAATTAAACCAAGCCCTCAGCAGGACTTGGCTTCAGGCACAGGCACCGAAATGTGGGTGTCTATATGTGAACTGTATGTGTCAGTTCCCTGTATATCAATGGAGGTACACCCAGTGGATCCAAAGATTGAGGAGACTTTGTGAAAAAACAAGGTGTTCCTGTGTCAGAAGTTTAAGGCAATTAAAATTCACTTACAGCTGACAGTTATTCTTAATTAAAAAATTAAAATTAAGCTGATGACAGGCTTTTATTCTCCTCTTGTCATTCTTCTAACATAATTTATTGCTTTACAGAATTACTTATTAATGAAAACTCATAAAGGGTACCTCAGGCTTTTCACTCCTTCTGTTCTTGTTCTGCAGTCAATAGATACGCTTTCCAAGAGGATTAAGTTTTATATTCTTGGTACTGCAGTCTTTGGCTTTTTTTTTTTTTAGTTAGTATGGGTATGTTATAAGTCAAAGCAGTATGTGTTGAAATGATACGGATACAGTGCATCTGGGAAGTGTGATAATGAAGGAGGCACTAGTTAGCCGTTGAGAACCACATAAGCAAGTTGCACTGTCCAGTAGTAAAAGCAGCATGCAGAAACTAATAAAGCTGCTGTCTTAGAGGCAAAACATTGCAATTAGCCACAGCTATTTGCACTTCAAAAGCTGGAGGTGATCATTATTTCCTTTATGTGTATTTGCATTCTATTGTTTAAATTACCCCAAATATCCCTATTTATTGTAGTAACATGACATCATTCTTAGCAGTATTGCTCATGGGAGAACTCTCAGTCTCTCTTCTTTAATATCAGGCTTTGGCAAAATATGTTCCCAGTGTACTTAAAGTGCACTTAGAAAGCACTGTGACTTGAAGAAGCCGCATCAGTAGAGTGTACTGAACCTGATTCAGATGGGAAAGTACTGTTGATGCAAAGTGCGACAGACTTAATAGACCTGCTTTGGCTTTTAGCTCTGAGAAAACTGGGGTCATCTGTAAAAATTACTTTTTAAAATCAAGCAATTTACTCTGGTTTCTGAGCCATTAGGACACAATTAAGATACCCCTCTTGAAGCTTTTTTTTCCTCTCCCAATCATTAATGCATGATGCTAACATCTTTGTGAGGGGGGAATGCTGGTTCCATTCTTTAGTAATTAGGGCAATGAAGCACAGAGAAATTAAGGCCTGGATTTGCAAACACTTAGCACAAATAGTCCCTATGTATGGAACAGCTCGATATAGACCTGAGGCCTCTGCTCCACTCTTATTGCTCCTGGTGCAGAGAGAGAGGTGTTATGGGAAGGTTTGGGCATCCCCCTATGTGCTAGTCCCCTGGACACCCAGGTCCCTGCTGCCTTGGGTGGTACTTCTGGGGGCACCTGAAGCCACATGCAGCCAGGTTCCAGATCTGTCTTTGAGGGACACCTCAGGACTGCCATAAGTGGCAAGAAAACAGGCTGTAGCCATTTAACAGGACAGACAAGGAAGCTCAGCCTGTTTGGTGAAACAAAGGGAAGAGTAACAATTCATTCAGCCCTGCTTGAGGAAAGACATGGATGGCAGTTGAAGCTGCAAAATACTCTGACATCTGGCTAAGCTAGACAGATTTCAGCCTAGAGGTAAAATGTCTTCTTTCCTCCTTTTCAATGAGGATGATGCCAACAACAGTAAGTGAATAACTTCCCTGAGGATGTGGTAAGATTTTCAGTGGCTTTGTATAATTGCCATAAAATGCAGCAAGGTGGCCCTTGTACCCCAGGACTCATACCATGTTATTAAACATGGCTGTGTTGGCTTGTCTTCCTAAAAACCCTCCCTAGTATCACTGGGGAAGGCTTTATAGATCTGTACATCTTTCCTAGCACAGGCTGTTCCTCATTTTGTTTTAAACTAGATGCAGTGTGATTCCAGCAGGCACAGTGAGAACAAAAGGCTCCCTCCCACCAAAATACAATGGTACTTACACTGGTTTTATGAGACACTGTTTTCTGCTTAATGTTTTTCAGGGAACCAGGAGCTCAGAAGCATGTCGGGGAAGCCCAGGCTTACCTACTGTAATGGAAGGGGGCGAATGGAGCCCATACGATGGCTGTTGGCAGCAGCTGGTGTAGAGGTTCGTTGACACTTGGTACAGTGTTCCTGACTGGTGTGTTCAGTTGGCCTGGTTAAGGAACAATTTCACGTGCACTTGGAAGATTACCAGCTCCAAGGTGGTGGCTACAGTCATTCAGGCAGTGGCACTGCACACTTGTAACTACACTGTTTGGTTAAAGTTTGGGATGCAAACTTGAGTTTGGAGTTTATTAGAGCTAGGGTCAGTCCCCTGAACTAATTAATTGTAACGGATCAAAATAGGGAATTATTTAAAGCTTCTTAATACCTGAGTTTTCCAGCTGGGCAAAACCAGCTTAACTCAGTCTTATTTAGTTTGCAGTTACAATGTGTATAAACAAAAAGTGGTGTTGACTTACATGGGTGGTGCGGGGTTGGAAATCACTGATTTACCCTGTGCTTTCCTGGGCATTGGCTGTGATCTGTCTTCCTCCTACAGATGTCTGTAACCTGTTTCTACCCACACAGAAGTGATTTCTGAATCAGTGCTCTGAGGTAGAAGGGTGCAGGGTCTTCTGCTCCTCTCCAGCTGTGAAGATGGGTGTGGGATCCTCAGGACACTGGTGCCCAAATAGACTCATAGAACCATAGAATGGTTTGGGTTGGAAGGGACCCCAAGGATCATAGAGTTCCAACCCCCCCGCCCCGCCACAGGCAGGGCCACCAACCTCCAGGCCTGGATCTACACAGGGTTGCCCAGGGCCCCATCCAACCTGGCCTTGAACACTTCCAGGGATGGGGCATTCACCACCTCTGTGAGCAGCCTGTTCCAGCACCTTACCACTCTCTCTGTAAAGAACTTCCCCCTAATACCTAATCTAAACCTTCCCTCCTTCAGCTTTAATTCTTTGCCCCTTGTGCAGTTGAAGATCTGGCTTGTTCTCTTTTGCCCGTTTGGGTCATTGTGCACATGGTTATGCACAGACACCTACGGGAGAAAATATGTTCAAGTACAGCGATGTCACACTCTGCTCTCTCCTCTTTCCAGTTTGAAGAATATTTTTTGGAAACAAGAGAGCAGTACGAAAAGTTAAAACAAGGTAAGAATCTGATGCGTGACGGTCACTCCCTCAAAAAATTGTTCCATTTTAGCTAAACTTGTGGGTCTAAATCAGTTTATTTGCAACAGTGAAAACTTCTAGTTGCACACCTCAAATAACCTGTTCTTTGCATGGCAAACAATTCCTATGAGCTAAGAGCCATAGCTTCTGTGACTTGTGTTTGTTGTAGTATGTTAAACGGGGGTAGCAAACCTTACTATTCACTGCAACTTCATTGCATGTTGTTGAACCATTAACATGGCTCCTGCCACACTTTTAGTTCAGGGCAAATAGGACTCCCTGGAGTGATTCATAGGCATCATGGAGGAGCTGGCCCAGGCTGGTGGCCGTTTCCAAGATGACAGTTAGATGTGACCACCATGCTCTGTAGGCAGAGAGCAATGAATAGAGTGAATGTGGCCAGCCTAAGCTGATGTTGAGTAGATAAGTAGAGATGAACCTGTAGGGTACAAGTTTATCCATATCCAGAGAGATTAATTACCTGGTGAATGAAAGGATAGGGAAATTTTATAAAGAAAATCAAAGACTTCCATGTATTGAGTTTAAGAGGGTGAGAAAACAAAGAGAAAGGTGGGGTTTAATACAATGGGTTGAAGAAATACAAATTAATTAGTCATCCTGATAAAGGGACCTCTGGAACACTGCTGATTGTGCAAGACAGGACCGAACATGAATAACCCCACATTGCCTCTTCCTGTAATTTTTTTCCTCTCCCTACCAACATGCTTTTTGGCAGGGTTTCCCATGTTCAGACACCACCACGTTGTTAGAAAGATCCAGGCGTGACTTTGGCCTATGCCAGGTCATTACCATCCAAGCAGTGGCACAGCAGCGTACAGGATAAAGCATGGACCAGGGTTGTTCCAAACAGACAGCAGTTTTGGAGACAGAGTGAGTTAAGCAATATTGGCCTGGCAGACCTTTACCCCTTGGTCTGAGAGATACCTACCTTGGCTCAATCTGTGCAGCCATGGGCTCCCCAAGTTGCTACCTGGATATTGAGGACCTCTGCTGGTCTATGACAAATAGTAGGTCTAGATGTGTGCTTTAATGTGTGCTCCACACTCCACCTTCAGACAGTGCAATGCAATAAGCAAAACAATTAGCAAACTGCTTTTAATCCTGTGATTATATATTGTGTGCAGTGGCTGTGTGAAGTGGCCCTCACTGCAAAACAAGGAGGAGCTCTCTGCTACTGGCTGTAAGAGAGAAATCCCTCTCACCTGTAGATAAGAAACAAACTGTGCACTAAGCTCACTCTCATTTGCTGCACTGCTTTTTGTCAAGGGCCAGAAAATCAGATGGTATTATTCACTTTGTGCATCTTTCAGCTGCAAAATATCCCTGCAGAGCTGACAGCTTTCCTGCTTCTGCTAGACAGATATCAAGTGGTAACTTTTCCTTAAGCTGCAGAGGTGTGTTGTGGGAAGATGTGAAGATACCAGATCTTCTTGTGGATGTTTACAAGAAACAAACCCAGGCAAAGAACTACTTCCTGAACTTCTTCTATATTATTAATTGCAGCTTAAATAAAGAACAGTTATTAATTCTGGGCTAGCAAATGTTCTAATAGCTCTGTGGAGGAGAAAGCAGACAGATGTGCTTATGAAAATGAACCCTTATGCGTGAAAGAGGGATGCAATGCATGGGTTAAAAAACGAGCAATTAAATTATTAACTTGGAGCAATGCAAAGTGGCAGCTGACTAGTTGGATTTGGAATTTTGCTGTGATTTAAATGGGCATGATTGTTCTCTGGATGCCCTTTATGAGTAAAGGGAGGAGGGAGTATCCCCAAAGACAATGAATTACTCCAGCAGAAAACTGGTATAGAAAAGACTGGCTTTTCTGTGCTGATTCTCAGTGGCACCTTAGCTCTCAGAGCCGCCTCACTGAAGGCTCCGACAAATGCTCCTGGCAGCACCAAGACTCCAAATACAGGAAGGGATTGTGGTTGCCTACCAAAATGGGCTTAGGATGTTGTGGAATGATGCTGACAGCAGCCCTGTAATCAAAATCTATGAGGACATTCAACTCTCTTGTCCCTGAAGTGACTGTGTAAAATTTACTTAATCTGCAATGGCTGTTGTAATCCCTGTCTCTGACTCTGTAGCTTCAGATGTTTGAAGTGGCCTTGTCTCTTCCTTTACCCAGTAGCTGAGCCTTGCTGCAGTAGTACCCTGTTCACAATTCCTGCTGTGCATACGCCCCTGCTAGGGAACTGCTGTGCATTCGGAAGAACTGGAAGTCTTCAAGTTCAGATCTAACACAGATCTTTTCTCCTCTGATCCCTTGGGCTGTAAGTGCTTTTCCTGCCAGCATGAGGCAAGGTCCAGAAGCGCAAAGGAGCAGCTGGTGCCAGCTCCCATCAGCCAGCGAAGCTCTGGCAAAGCTGTGAAGCCAGGGGCCCAGCTGCACTACGGTGACCTAGCTACAGCAGCGGGATGGAGACTACGACTAGTCAATATTTGCTCTTCCACACAGTGTTGGTTTGCTGCATGGAATTTTACAGTTAGGGCAAGACATCAGCGACCCTCACACACACTGCAAAAGGCAGGATCTCTGTCTCTTGTTTCTCTTGCTCTCCTGTAAAGCTAGAAGCCTTGAAGGAGCTAACAAGTTTTTCCTCAATTTTCTACCCTAGATGGATCCCTGCTGTTCCAGCAAGTGCCCCTGGTTGAGATTGATGGGATGAAGATGGTGCAGACCAGAGCCATCCTCAGCTACATAGCAGGGAAATACAACCTCTATGGGAAAGACTTGAAGGAGAGAGCCCTGTACTGTAACACCTTCTTTCACTTTATGAGCGATCTGTTCTTCAGTAGCTGCATTACTTAAAACAAGTTCAACCCTGTAAATCCAGCAGACAGGAGTGAGAAAGGCTAACACCATAAAGAGCCAGGACTCTAGCCTTTATTTGGATTTTAACCATGGCTTCTGAACAGCTGTTGAACAGAAACAGGCTTTTAGTCCCTGTAAAAATATTTAACTTTAGTTCATGTTTAGTTTTGGCTGTAAAAATTGGCACTATGGTGGAGATAGCAAATTTCTTTAAGTTGCTGTAGTTAATTGAAAAGCAGATTAAATAACTCCTGTGCTCTCTTCTCCCACCAATAGAATTGACATGTATGTGGAAGGAATAACAGACCTGATGCAAATGGTTTTGATGCTTCCTTTCTCTCCACCTGAGGCAAAGGAGAAAAATATTGACTCAATTAAGGAGAAGGCAACTAACAGGTACTTCCCAGTCTTTGAAAAGGTAAGTGACAGTGAGGATGTGCCTAAAAAATTGTACTTGCAGGTATAAAAGAACAAAGTGTTTGTAGTGCAGATCCAAATCTTCAGCTTTCTTGTGTCTGTCAGTACTTTTCTCTGCCTGTTGGCTTGTGTTGTCAGGACAGTTGTCAGGACTCCCCAGCAAACAAACAAGTATGTTCTCAGCTATGCAATAAAACTTTTCACTAAAGTAAAAGCAAGCATGTATGATTTCTTTTTCCCTTGAGGGCATAATTCCACACGTGTATTTATTTAGGGCACATGTCTCGCGATTTCAGCTGGAATTCTTTAATTAGGAGAATTCAGAAATGCTTTGCCAAGAAAGCAGGTAGAGAGATTAGGAGCACTTTAGTAAAACTGCCATAGATTTCTGCACATCCCACTTTCAGAACCAGTAGACAAAACCCATTTCTCACTTTTGTAACATGTGTCTACTTTTGATGGAAAACAGGAATATTGACTGAACTTCCTAGGAAATTCATATGACTGCAATAACTTCTTCCCAAAGGCAGGGATTCTCTTTGGTTAGTTACTGTGATTCTGCACTTGTTTGATTCCTGATATCAACATTGGAATAACTTTAAATGAAATATCTAAATGGCAGTTTTATAAATGGTCTGAGTTACTCTTTAGTTCTTCCATTATCTCTATTTCTGTTAACGTTAGAAGTCTACTGACCATGTGGTTTTGACCCTGTACCTGGTGCCTATCATCATTTATCATTAGAGTCACCAAACTTTGTTGTCTGTGTACTAGTAAGAGTTCAGATAGCTAACCCCCTACCCCCCCACACCCCCCCAATAAAGTGATTTAGGCTCACTGGTTTCCAGACAAAAACTCCACCCAGAAATTTCAGATACAGTTGCTGTCCAGCTGGACAGCTGAGCTGCAAGGCTTAGCTGCCAGGCATCATGTGTCCCATTCTTGTCTGCAACCCACGTTCTCTTGTACTCTGCAGGTTCTGAAAGAGCACGGCCAAGACTTCCTCGTGGGCAACAAATTAAGCTGGGCAGATGTTCAGCTAATTGAAGCCATTTTAGCAGTGGAGGAGACAATACCTTCTGTGCTCTCAGGGTTTCCTCAGTTACAGGTAACTTTGTTATTCAGTATGCCTGCATTTAGGAATGAGAGGGCAATCTCAAAGCAATCATCTTTGCATGCTATGTATGTAAATCAGGAGTGTGGGCTCTCTGAGGAACTGTCACTGTATGTTTATTTAACATCAGGCACAAGTGGGAATAGATTTAGTTGGTTTGTGTGCTCTTGACTAACCCTGTTTAGGCATACCTGTCCCTCTTTGAGTGGTACATGCCTCCTCAATAGAAATCAAATACTGTCATCCCAAGGGAATCACTGACCTAAGTTTCTCTCTCTTCATCTTTCTGCTTCCTGACAGTAGATGCTATCTAATACCAGATAAATAAAGTCTGTGACACAGGTTGATGTGTTAGAATATGACACAATGTGCCATTTTCTACACTGGCTGGTCGTACAGTTTTGGGATCCCAGTAAACTCGCTTCACTTCTGCCTTCTATGGTACAACTAGAAACTAAGGGCACCACATTAAGCGACAGTTTTCTTTCAGTAAGCTACTCAGTACAGTCGAGGATGAGTTCTCTGCCTTCCAGCTTTTGTGCAGCAGCCAGGTCCTTCTCCTGTTGGACAGAAGGAGGCTGTGGATGGAGATCCAAACAAATGTTAGGATCTCTTCTGTCAGCAGGGGGAAGCAGTTCTGTGCAAGGAGCACTGTTTGCTGGAATTTCTCTCTTACTCTGTTGTGTTTTGGGGTCTTTTTAGGCTTTTAAAACAAAAATGAGCAATATGCCTACAATTAAGAAGTTCCTGCAGCCTGGAAGCCCAAGGAAACCCCCACCAGATGAACGTTATGTAGAAACTGTCATGAAGATTTTTATGAAATGAATGCCCCGCCGCCTTCAGTGAGACCCAAAGCACCGAGAAAAACCCGCCCCCCACCAAAAACCCAAACTCCTAAAGGAAGTAGGAAGCTCAGTACTTTTAGTACTGTTGTAGTTCAGACCAATAGTAAGAAAACCAAAACAACCCAAGAAACCCCAAAAAGCAAAATAAAGTATTTTGATTACTCTGGCAGTGTGACAGTGGTTTTGTCTCTGTGATACCAAATGCTTGGCAAAACATGAAAACAAAGGAGCAAGGAAGCACAGGACTACTTGGAGGGTAGGGAATGTGTTCCTTTGGGAAAAGACTGATGCAATGTCAGTATTGTTGGAATGTAATGTGTTGAAGAAGCTATTTTTTCTGGATTAAAACAGGCTTCAGAATAAGAGCTATTGAAGTGAAGATAGACAAGAAGACACACTGAATCATTTATCCTTTAAAGAAGTAGACTTGTTTCAAGAGCAATTTTGGTAAGTACTTACATCACACTGTTCTACACTATTGTGTGAAACTTCTAACTTGATATTTGTTTCATCTGTTGTTACCGAACCCAAGTCTCTTTGGTTTCTCATACTTACCAGATCTTGCCTAGGAAACAGCTCTTAGAAGAAGTAAGTAATGGAACAATCTACCTTTTAAATGTGATTCTTCCAGGCATTGTTCCCAGCGTGCTGGAGTCTGTGCACCTCTTTAAAGGATGGGGAGCACAGAGCCACATCCTCAGATGATTTCAATGTTTGTTCATGGCTCTTTCTGTGTGTATCCTCCAACTTTGGGGGCTCTCAGTTGCTTCCCAGACTGGGTTCTACACACCACTGGCCAGCTACATCTTTGTCCTAGTAAAACGAGAAGCACCAGGGTCCATTCTGAGGCCATGTACTAAATGTTATCACCTGGAGCTGTGCAGCAACATCTGAATAGCCTGTTGCAGCTGGGACCTGGCTGCAGCTGGGAGCTGCCAGGACAAGAGCAGTGGGCATGGCCCAACAACAACTGAGCAAGGTGCTATCAATTCAGGAGCACAGGCACCCTCTTCCACTGAGGTCTGTCAGCAATGGTGGAGGTGACTGACAGAGTGGCCCTGGGGAAGGAGCAAGTAGGGGTCACAAAGCAGAGCAGGTTTCAGGGCCAGGACAGCTCAGGTGCATTAATGCTGTAATAAAGTTGCATACATTTATTTATCTTATCAAAATCTCCTTGTGCAGGTAAGCTCACTAATCAGCTAGTGAGTTTTGCTAATTACCTCTATCCTAAAAGATTTATTAGAGAGCGACTTTGGTCCAATGTGAGCAATGAAAAATGTGCCATCCAAAGTACTCATGTTTTTGATGTCAGATTTCACCCTGGGTCTCTGGGCACAGCAGTAGCAGCTCTTGTGGCTGCTATTGGTGCCTTGCTCCACAAGACTGGCAGTGCTGTGTGGTGGTAACTACCTAACCTTCTGGGAGTCACAGGAGGTTCTGGAAAAGTCCCTGGAGGTGGCTCCTCACTCCTCCAGCGTGCCAGCACACAGGATCTGCTGGCTTTGCCTCACCCTCACCAGATGCTCTAAGCCACACTTACCCAGCCACCCAAACGCTCAGCTTTGTGCTACCAGCCTTCTGTCATCCTTGCTGTCAGTGCTTTGTCTCCTCCTGGTTTCCTCCTGAGAAACTAGCAGGTCTCAGGCAGTTGCTGGGAGAATCCTGAAGGCTGGATTTTTACAGGAAAAGTACCTGGGTTTATTAGGTAACAGTTGGTGAAGTGGTGCTGTGGTGGGTCCTGCCACCTGGTGTCACTAGGCACCTGCATGTCATCCCAAGGAGAAAGCCACCTCATGCCCCCCCAGCACCTGCTCCAGCCACCATGTACATCTCCACGCAATCCGTGTAGCTGCTGCCTCTCCGCACTGAGCAACAGGAGGGGCTTTGAACACGGGAGCTGCTTGGTACATTGCCTCCTTCCGCGCCTGCAACAGGTCAAATGTAGTCAATGTCACCATCACTAAATTAAGGGCTGTGGGTGAACTGGATTTTTAAGATCTCTCTGCAAAGTTTTCCTTGAAAAAAATAATCAGGTTTGTATAAATCAATTATTTCAAACCTTGTGTATGATCTTACCAGCATATGCAGTTTATGAACACGTTATCTCTTGGGAACAAAACACCATGGAAGAAATACACAGTATGTTTTGCTGAGTCACGTCAGGCAGAGGTGGTTTATGTCTGTAGAGAGACAGAGGTTCAGCCTCTGATTTTAAAACAAAATCAGGGATTATATACATTTACAGAAGCCCAAAACATCCTTGGGAAAGGGCCTGTTGCAGTGGAGCAGCGTCTGCACAGGAGAAACTGTTTCAGTGGATGTCAGTAATGAAACTTGAGGCTTAATAGTGCTGTGACTAAAGCATAGGGGAAAAAAGAAATTAGAGAAAAATATATGGGGAAAATGAACCTAATGGGGGAAAAAACAGACAATTGAATTTCCCTTTCAGGCTGCTTGCTCTCCAGGGTTCCCCTGCAGATTGCAAAAGTGCAATTAATTGTTTTATTTCTGCTAGGGTCCAACTAGATTAAGGGAGGTTTTCAACTGATTATGCTCTGCATTTCCTCAGAGGCAGCTTATCTTTTACTGTGCAGCTTTTTGGCTATGACCTGCAAATACTGCAAGTCATCTTCATTCACCTGAGTCCAACAAACTCTGTACTCAAGTGCAGCTTTATGTTCTAAGCATGAATAGAGCCAAAGTAGATAAGATCCTTGTGTGAGTTATTCACAAGTGCCTATAAGATAAGGCACTCCTGCAAAATGTAATTTTACAACCAGAAATTAAAAAAAAGTCCCTTAGTGTTGTGAAGCCTTTAGCCAAGCTGAACAAGAGAGCACATCCAAAAATAACCCTAAATGCTAGCACGCTCTATTTGCAGCTAAATTCTGTAATGGGTATGGAAAACTTAAAAACAGTTACATTTCCCACTGTTAAAGGACATACATTGGCTAAAAGTGTGGGGGCAGAGAGCAGCAGCGCTTTAATGAGACGTGTGGCATGTTCCAGGCTCCAAGGGCAAGAGGGCTGTACGTTGCTGCCTGGAGAAGGCAGCTAGAGATTTCTGCTGCCTGAAACAGAAGTTGTGCATCCAGTTGGTTTAGCCCTTTTGAACTCCCAGTAGCTCCTGAGGGAGCAGGTACTGGAGTTATGGGGCTGGCACCCCTCACTTTCGGATAGTGAGGACCTGGAGGTCGGTTGTTGAAGCGGTCAACACACCTTCACTGTGAAGCCATAACGACCTTGGATTGGAGTTGTGTTGTTTTGTATTGTGGTATTAATTGCTTGAGTGGGCTTAGAGGGATACCTGCAAAGGAATTGAATCCCTTGACCTTGGCTTCAGGGAGAACTCCTCTGAAATCATTACCTGTAGTGATCGAAGAAACCCTTGAATGTATATATACATATGTTAGCATCCTTTCTGTGCTGTCTGACAGAATGCTGAGAAAAGAAGAGGAAAGAGGCTAAGGAAAAGCTTTATATGTGTGAAATACTCTGAATGTCCTGATATTGCCTGCCTGTCAGTGGCACGCTGCTTTCTCGTCTTAAATACTGACTGGGAGAGATTCACATCTATAAAGGAGAGAGGTCCAGGGGCTGGATGTGTGGAGATCAAAATCAGGAATAACCATGGGTGAGACAGTTTGGAATTTGCTAAGAAAACAAAGTAAGGCCAAAACTAAGCAGGAGAGAGAGACAAAGGGAGCAATCTAGAGGGAACTAGAAGAAAACCTGAAGAGTTAACATGCTGTTAGTGGAGACACAGCTTTAAAAGAAACTGTGAGCTATAACACCCCATTCAGAGGCTTCTCTTTGTCTGCCTCAAACAGAGATGGCTGGAGCTGCTGGTGTTAGCCAAAGAAAGGTAGTGGTCACTAATTTTCACTGAGTATCACAACACTGATTTGGTTTTGTTTGGTCAAGCTTATATTTATTACCCAAACAATCATGTAAGGAACTGCTGGCAAAAATGCACCGTGGTGATCAAGCTCTAAGTAGGACTAAGATGACCTGTCAGCTTCTAGGTAATGCCTCCACTCTCCTTCAAAACGGTTGGGGAAGCACCTAACGCCCTTCACATACTTGAAGCCAAGTGTTGAGTCAGCATGGGGATCGCTGGAGAATCTCTTCCCCCTGCAAGGCTGGCTCTGGTGAGCGTGCTCCCAGGTTTATGAGGCGTTGCATGCTGACCCTGCTGAGTTCAGAGGGCGTAATTCTGTGTGGAGAACGATTTTGAGAGACATGGGGTGTGAGCTGCGTTTTTCAAGTCTGCTGAACACAGGCAGCACCAGTTTGGAAAAACAATAACAAATGGGACTTACATAATATGAAACACCAGAGCAGCTCTTCAATTCTGCAGGAAATCCAGGGCTGGGCACATCCCAGCGGGTCTCATTAGCCACGGTCGGGGCTCCTTCCCCACAGTCCTTGTTCCCCCAGCTAATACAATAGGACAAAATAGCTTGTCTGTTCTTTCCCTTGCGTGTACATTTTAAACGTTACCTCATGATTTTGAACACAGCTCCCAGCCAAACAAACAAAATTCTGGAATGCTTTATACAGAGAGACAGAAATACACAAATCCTGATGACACAAAACATTTTCCAATGCTTTGTCAAGACATCAGTATTACGTATGAAGGGAAAAAACCCGTAATATATATTTATACCATATAATTTTAAAGGAAGAAGGCATGCAAGTTACAAATGACGCTTCTATAGCATTTTCTAAAGTGTTTTACAAGCCCTATAAGGTTATATTTCCACAAGCCCTGTTAAGTAGGGAGACAGACTGTATTGTATTTTTCACTTTTATTTAGGCTGGTAGCTGTTTTGATGAGGATGTGACTGAAATCTTGATGGATACTTCTGACAGGGTATGAAATGTCAGTATTGGGATAAATCACCCTCTGAAGGATCCTACTTCCCTACCCATGAGAGAAAGTTGAAGGGGCTAGCTTCATCTAAACTTTTAACTGCCTCAGTTGAGGTATCACCCATCAACCTTTTGAGAGCACACTGCTGGTGCTGGTTTGAGTATCAGCTGTAGCTCAGCTGCATGGTGAGGGGTTCCTCCTACTTGAATGTAGACTTCTTTGAAGGAGACTATAGACAGTTAGACTAGATGTAGGTGTCTGCAAAATTTAGGTGAGATGAGTTTCCGAAGTTGTGCGCACTGTGATTAACTTTCATGCTTAAACTCAGGTTTTCTCATTTTGCAGATCTCTGGCCTAAATGTCAACCCCTTTAGGAGTAGTCACTAGAGATGGGATATCTCCTAGAGTTTATCATAGCCAGGCCTACAAATGATTAACCCAGCCAAGCTACGTAAGAGTGAGTTTGGATTTGTGAAACACTAACAGACATACCTCAGTGCACAGGTTTGTGCAGGGTAAGCTTTGATTTCCAACATCATCCTAGATTTTGGATCATGTCTGTCTGTCCAACAGTGCAGGAAACGCTGTTCCCAGCAGCATAGTTTGATCTTTTGCTCATTAATCCCCCTGTGCTAACAGCAAACATCAGCACTCCCAGAAGCTCAGAGGAGAAAGCAGTCACTTCTCCAGAATGACACATTCTCACGCAGAATTCTGTCTCATCATAAAATAAAAAGAAATTACTTCAGGCTGGATGTGAACAGAACACAAGATGTGGGCAGCTTGTGTTTCTGCAGCGATACCAAGAGTGGGGTGTAGCTGCCTGTAACACCCGAGGCTGTCGGTGACGTGCCTGGAGGGCTGGACACTGTGCCATGGCTCACGCAGCAGAGCTGAGGTCTCTGTGGCAGCAGCTGGAGGCCTGCAGACACTCTGAGGCATGCACAGCAGCATGGACACCTCTCTGCAAGGTAACTGAGCCCTGCTGCAGGCTTTTGGGGCTGCAGAGGGAAGCTCCCCAAGAGGCAAGAAGGGGGCAGAATGAACCCAGAGTGCAGAGGCTATAGGACGTGCTGTCGGTGAGCAGTCCCCTTCTGTGATGCCTGACTCTCCTCATGTGCCACAGAGAGTACTGAGTGCTCCATTTGGGGACTGGGCACCTCCTGAAAGACAAGGCGTTGCAGTGGTGACTGTTTTGATGCCTCATCTTTCTGCAGTTAGAACTCTAAAGAATTCTGCTGATTTTGATGTCAAGCATGGAACACGTTGGTCTAACAGGCACCCATTGGTGGAGACTGATGGGATGAGGATCATTTTCAGCTACAGAGCAGCAAAGCGCATCTATGAACCTGAATGAACCTGAAGGAGAGAGCCCCCTGTACTGTAACAACTCATTTTTTCATTTGACAGACTCCAATTTGTGCGACCCCCTGTGTAATAAGGGAAGAATATTCCAGATCATAATTATGTTCAGAGTGATTCAGCAGATTTTTTATATCACGTTGACCTTGACTACTGGCGATGGCTACAACAATATTAACCAGCTAGATTAGACATGCACCCCAGTGCACAGGAGTTTGTACTGTATTGACTCTTGGAAATCAACAGACTTATCAAAAGAAAGCAGTGAGGAGTGCAGAGGGCAGTTTGTCTAGTTTGGCTTCTGATGTCTCTCTTCATTCACTGTCTCCTGCAGTTGTCTTTGGTGTGCATTTTCACCAGGTCAAATTCAGGGAAACTTTTTTGACAGAAAAAGAGAACAAACCCCTTGTATGTCCAGGAAAGAAATTCAGCAGAAAAAACGTCCTGAAAGAATATCCCCCACCCCTAAGGAAGGGAAGCTTATGAAAGATTCAGGCTGAATTAGCTGATGTGTAGATGATGTAAAATGGCAACCTGTTAAAAGTACTAAATCATAAAATATTAAAATTTTGATTGCTATCACAATATTTTTATATATATATATATATATTGTGAACTTTTCAGCCACTCTGATTATTTTTAACTAGCATGTTGTAAATGATGAAAATTGGGAGCACACAATTTTCTGCTGTCGCAGATGTTCCCAGGGATCATGACCTCTTGTGAATCTTACATTCATACATAGTCAGCATTAGTCAAGGATTTGTTTTCTGTGGGTGAGAAGTGACTAAACCCTAATCGGGTTTATTTGTTTCAGAAAGAGGAGACTTTCATCAGTAGACAACTGTTGGCAATTCTCTTTGTAGGAGGGGCTACAGACCTATATAATCTCCAGGCAAAGCTAGTGAGAGCTTAGCCTGAGTTACACTGTGCACAAGGTAAGCTTTTTGGAATTTGGCTGTGCATTGGGAGTTGGTGTATTTGAAAGCAAGTCAGTGAATGGATTTTCTGGATTACATAATTGCATATATTTTATTTACTAACGTAGTTATGTGCATAAAATGTTAAATTATTAATCAACTGCTTGTATGTATGTATTGTACAGATGTAAGAAAAACAGATTTAAATCTTAGAAGCATGGAGTGCTTCCTCTGACCCCTTCTTCCTATTGTAGAGAAGATGTCACGTTATTTACAGGGGAAATAGAGGGGATTTTTAGCCATTTGCTTTTACTGCTCTTAATGCTTCAGCTATATTGTTGGCAAAGTGTTAATAGCTGTGAAACTGGTATAAGGTAGGCACTGTCTACATGTTTGCTGCTGGTGTGCAAGCAGTGGTTTGGAATGGGGGGGTGTGGGGGATGATGACAGTCTGTCTAGAAACTGTGGTTGCTTTAAGTTCCAGCAAGATGTTGGAATTGAACGGAGCAGGTATTGCACTCCAGCTCTGTCTGTGGTAAAGGCAAATCCAATGTCACCAGAGACAAAAACTAAACTGCAGGTCTTTGGGTGCATGCCTAAAGAAATGAGAGGAGCCGGGAGTGTGTTGTAAATGAGATTGAATGCTTACAATGGGGGGGGGGGGGGGGGGGGGGGGGGGAAATCCTCCCTGTCACTTGACAGTGGAGCATAATGGGTGCTGGAGACAGTACTGCAATTACTGAGGTTATATTGTGTATCTGATTAAACAGTTAACTGTATCCTGAGATAATGCCAAAGTAAATTGAGCAGTGTATCGCACACACCCTGCTTTTTTGTCAGAGTGGAATGCTTTGAGGTGAGAATGGGTTTGATTTGCTTGTTCTTTGACGAGGGCCAATTGCTCTCAATACAGAGTTCTGCTTAATTAAATTGCACATATAAAAGATATCTTAAGGTAAAACGTTACAACGCACTCTCTTAATATAGTCTTTTCCCTCCTCCACTAAACTATGCGAACCTTGGACCATAGATCAGTGGTTTCAAACACGACAGCTTTGAAAGAATGCTTGAGAACCAGCTAGGAGACTCAAACCCAGCATTCTGCATCTTTGTTTTGCAAAACTTGCTTCTTTATTTCAGACAGTAGGAAACCAGGCACGTAGCAACATGGCTGGGAAGCCCAAGCTGCACTACTTCAACGGGCGCGGGCGAATGGAAACGATACGGTGGCTACTCGCAGCAGCTGGCGTTGAGGTTTGTCTCTGGCTTTTATACTAACAGCATATGACAAACACATATTTTTACTGTTCCTTGTAAAGAACAAGTAACTGCCCAGCAGTTTCAAGCGCTGCATTTAGTGCACTGCTGACCATGCCAGAAGTGACTGCTAGCTTACCCGACGCAGGGGCACAAGTTCCCATTTCACTTCCAAGCGCCGTTCGCCAAGCTGACTGACTGAGTCACAGATGCCTCTTTCCCCTGTAGCTAGTGAAAGAAAAAAATTAAAGCCACAGCAGCAGAACTTGTTTTCTTATCTTCTGATCAGGCTGGGTCAAGCACTTCCAGTTCTGAAGAGCTTCAGTTAAATTCCAATGTCCAAAGTTGGAAAAAAAACCCCCAAAATACTGTGCCTACTACAGTGTAGCTTACCTCTGAACGTACTGTATAACTCACACATACCCCACGCTCCTTCTAATAGTTTCTGATACTGAACTGGAGAGGAAGCGTGGAGATCTGTGTGTTTTAAGAGCTGTGAGTCTGTCATGGTGATGGGCAACGTGCCAGAAAGCTGCACAGAGCGCATGAGCTCATGATCTTTTCATCCCTCCTTTTGCCAGCTTGTGCTGCTGCAGTGAGAATTTACCTGTCCTCTCCTCTGCCTGCACCATCCCTTGTAGCACTGACACCAGAAGTGTTGTGGTCCTCGTTTACTCAGCAGGCAGGGCTTTGTGCCTTGCAATCACCTGAGCTCTAGTCAAAATCTTACTTGCACAAAAATATGAACCACTTGTGAGAGGGAAGAGGAGAGGATGTGACAAAGGCAAAACAAGTTTTTAAAAATACCTGATTTGAAATTTTTTTTTATTATTTCCTGCAGTTTGAAGAATATTTTCTGGAATCAAAAGATGATCTGATAAAGTTACAGAAGGGTAAGTTTCCTTCACTTTTTAATAATGAGATAATGCTAACAATAATGATGATAATGATAGTAACAGCAACAATTATTTGTCTTAAAACACCCAAATACCTTAAAGAGAAAATCTAGACTGGGTTGCACATGATGTATCACAGATGCACTCTGCTGTGTGTTGGATGGGCTCATCCACCCATTTGCTTCAGCCATCACTGAATCACAGAAGGGCTGAGGTTGGTAGGAACCTCTCTAGACCATTTGCTCCAATGCCCCTCTTCGAGCTAAGCCACCTAGTTACATGTCTGTGCTCTTCAAGTTCACTTGTCTTTTCAAAGAAGTGTGAGCTGGGGTTGGCTTTTGTAGTCCTGCTCTCCTTTGGGAAGGATGACTTAGTCACTCTGCCACCTTTCAAAAAGTATTTTGAGCCACAGGGGTAAAAGAAAATGTGTCCTGGATGCAGGCAGTCCCTCTGCATGCTTGCCTTACAGTGCGTACAAAGATGGATGGGGCTGATCAGTTATTTGAGTCAACAATTATGGTTCCATAAAGTAAATACTCTGACTGGCTTCTCTGATGGACTATTGGAAGTGTTTTGAGGTCTTCCTTGCTAAAATAAGACTTCTGCAGACTAGTAAGGGATTTACATGGCTACAGTCTCACACCAAGTGATATTTGTCTCTTGCAGGAATCTCATGAAATCCATTATTCCCTGCTTCACACCTGTGCAGACGTCTGTCACTGTATAAAGTCAATATAGTAGTCACAGATATAGTATTATATGCATTTATATTCACAGTAAATGTCGACAAACCCTTAAATAGTGCAGTTTTCCATAATAATTAACAAAACAGGACAGACATTGGCTCGTTATGGGTCAGATCCTTCAGTCCTCATCTGTATTAACCTCCATGAAAATCACCTGAGTTAGGGCCATGCAGCGCAGGACTTGCCTTTTTTAGTGTGTGACTGCTCAAAGTTCTGCGTTTGGGTGCTTCCTCAGATCTGAAGAAGCTTAAGAAGATGATTGCTGGAATATAAAGTTATTATGTCATGAAGAAATGGTTCTTGGTCTCATGCTAAGCGTTTTCCATACCATGTCATGAGAATGAGTGCTACTGACACAGGAGGGGTTGTCAAGCACTGGAACAGGCTGCCCAGGAAGTGGTTGAGTCACCACCCATGGAGGTGTTTAAAAGACTTAGGGACATGGTTGAGTGGTGGACTTGGCAGTGTCAGGTTTACAGTTTTATTCAATGAACTTAAAGGTCTTTTCCAAGCTAAATGTGTCTGTGATTCTAAAACATAACACACATTGTTACTTTGCCAAACACCCATTAGTGATTTTCACTCAGAGACTTGTCACCTTTTCTCTAGATGGATCCCTGCTGTTTCAGCAAGTCCCCATGGTGGAGATTGATGGGATGAAGATGGTGCAGAGCAGAGCCATTAGCAACTACATATCCACGAAGTACAACCTCTACGGGAAGGACGTGAAGCAGAGAGCCCTGTACTGTAACAGCATTACCTTCCTTTATTAGACTATGGTTCATACTACCTCTGCACAACCCAGGAATTTCCCAGCTCACAGTTAGCTTGAGAGTAAAGCAGCAGCTTTCCATGTAGCTCGTGCTGACCATGACTGTGGGTGGTATCTACAGCAGTAATAACTGGCTAGATTAGACAGGCAGCACGGCGCAAGGGAGTTCAATAAGATCATAGGTCAATACAGTCATTAGGAGGGCAGTTTGCCTTACTGATGCTGCTTTTCACTGTCACATACAGTTGTCAGCAGCAGGCATTGTCACCACATCAAATTCAGAGAAATGTCTTTGATGGAAACAAAAAACTTCTCTAACAACCAGGAATTAGAATGAGTAACTGGTTATTAAAGGACAGGGCTCCTAGGGTACATGGTTTGGCCTCATTATTTCTTACATGTTTCACATTTCAAGGTATTTGTCAGAAGTTGTACAGACCCACTGTTGAACTTACCATGTTTGATGGGACATTTAGCATGAGGTTGGAGGACACATATGCCAATTTTGTACTAACATTCAAAAAAACCACTCAATACAAAGAACTATCACCCCTAGTGAAAAATGGTAGGGGGACAGTCTTTTAGCCTTTGGTTAGGCACTTTGCTCTTGTCTTTTACCCATGGTCCCCCCACCTGAACCTACTGCACCCTGGGGGGATACTGCTCCAAACTATGTGTGCTCAAGAGAAAAGGTGGAGAGCTCCCAGCATCTCAGTGGGGTTATGCCAGTATCTATTGTGTTATTCAGACCTGCTTTGTTTGACTTGTCCAACTGGATCTGTTCCTTTCAGGATCGACATGTACGTGGAAGCAATGATGGATCTGAACGAGTTACTCATGGCCCACGCTTTGCAGCCAGCGGATAAAAGGGAGCAACATCTTGCTACTATTGTGGACAAGGCCACAAACAGATACTTCCCAGTCTATGAGAAGGTACGTGGAAAAGATGTAGTAGCTTCTACAATTAATATTGTTTTCCTGAAACACCACCCTGGATCCACACAAACCATTTTTATTAGGAAAACAGAAGGGGGAAAAAAATTTACCACTTAAATATGAATGATGTAGTTTTGGTGGGGCTGAGAGTGGGATGAAGATGGACAAATGAGGGGACAGAGGGTGGTAGAAATCTAGGAGAGATGCAGAGCTGCAAAAACCCAGGACACACTGAGCTCCCCAAAGGTCCACATTGTTTAAGTACAAAATCCACTCTTGGTGTCAGCTTTGATGTAAAGTTCCTCCTGAAGTACAGGACCCCCTCTGCCACACACGCTATGCAAAAGCATTACAGCTCCTCCTGTAACAAAAGGAAGGATGGATTAGCTGGGTGTCAGGACCACGAGGCACAGGTTACATGTGGAGAGCTCCGAATGCAATATTCACAACCTTGAAGAAGAAACAGGTGAGAAGGAGCTGCCCATAAGTTGAAAGACTCCAACATACTCTTGCTATGCCTTGGACTGAACTTAAGCCTCTTGTAAATTTGGTTTAGGCATTTGCAGTGATGGCTGTATCCTATAAATCACCACAGAAGCACTGGTTACATGAGGTGAAAGCAAGAGGGATACAACTGTGCTGCCAGGAAGAAATGCAGAAGAGAAAGGACTGATAAGTTATGCCTAGGGTGACCGTGGGGTCAGATCATTTGTTTGTACTGCAGATGTTCTTATTGCCTTTCCTTCTTTCAAGGGTAACTCCATGCAGTGTATGACCTTGCTTTGAAGATCACACAGAGCAAAAAAAAAAAACCCTAAACTTCTGTTTTTCTGGTTTTAGGTTTTGAAAGACCACGGACAAGACTTTCTTGTTGGCAACCAGTTTAGCAGAGCAGATGTGCAATTACTTGAAACCCTTTTAATGGCAGAAGAGTGCAAGTCTGATCTTCTTGCCAATTTTCCTCTCTTGCAGGTAATAGAATGGACAGTTTTAATGGACAACGAATCAAAGTGGGACCACTGATTTAAACTGGCTGAGAAATATGGGGGAGCGGGGGGTTAGAAAAGAAGTGAAAGACAAAAATCAAAATCAGATATCCCAAGTACTTTTAGCTGGTGTCAAATACTGATGGTCATTGTAACCTTCTGCCCCAAAAGCAATAAGATGAACCGTATAGATCCTTCTGCAGGATCAACCCATAATGTTCTTTTCAGAGCATGCATAACATCTAAAAGGCCAACAGTTACCATTGTTCTTAAGAACAGTGCTGTTTTGCTTTTGTTTTGCAGAGTTTCAAAGCAAGAACAAGCAATATGCCCACAATAAAGAAATTTCTGCAGCCTGGCAGCCAGAGGAAACCACCACTACAAGAAAAAGACCTCCCAAAAGTGATGAAAATTTTCTACTGAGCAGAAACCTACACCCACAGAAACTCTATTTCATTGTCTTTGTGTTTGCAAAGGGGAATTCATGAAAATAGCGAGAAGTTCTCTGATCTCTTTCCTAAGCTGCAGGACTGGTTTTAGCCTCCTGCAAACACTACCAAAGCAAGCTCAAGTGAGCATATCAGCAAATGAAATAGTTTGTTGAATGAGGGAGTACACTGCACAATACGGGATGTCTTAAATTACTTAAGAGATCACCTGAAATAAAGTCTTACTACTGACACTCAAAACCAGTTTGTTCAATGGCTTATTGCTGCTGCTTAAAACCTAAGGGCTCTCTGGCTCAGTCCTGCTGGCATTCCCAAGAGCTGATGGAAAATGAAAAGAGCTTAGCTAACAGTGGGTGATGCCCCTGTTTTGGGAAATGCCAGGAAAAGCCTGCAGGCTCTGGTTTGATGGGGTGAAAGGTTTAGATCCAGTGTTCCTCTGAACTTGGAGTACACTGAGACCATAGGTCCTACTGCACCTCCATTCTGTCAGTAGACATTTAAACACTCGTATTGGAGCTTCATCACTATTTACTTTTTAAAAAAGTCTACTGTAGCAGCTAAAACCACTTTGCAGACTTGACTGAGGGACAAATGTTTGTCACCACAAAAAAAAATCCTTACTGTTTGAAGGAGTCAGATTGTTGTCAGGTACTAGTGAGACCTTGAAATGTGGGACTTCATGTTCACTTTATATTAAACTCAAGTGTAAGTTGTGCACAATTTGTATGCTGTAATTACTTAAATCAAGCTCTACGACTGGGACACTATCATGAAAACTGAATACAAAAATATGTGTATTCATATTTAAACACCAAATAAACAGCCAGTGCCCAAAAAACAATTAATATTCTAGCACTGGCAGTTTTAAAACGGGCAAACTCAGGGTACTAAAATTCATGCTGACACCAATGTTTCCTTTATAAGAAATGCCAAACGGTTTTTAGAAACAAGAAACGAAAAAAAGAACCCAACTGCATGTATTCACTGGAGTTGCTGTTCATAGGCAAGAGCTGTTTCCCTCCTGCCTCATCAAAGCCTCAGAAATTCCAGCTGGTAACCTTGGCCATGTCTGCCAGGTCTGCCATAGAATCACAGAACATCAGGAGTTGGAAGGCAGCTCGAAAGATCATCTAGTCCAGCCCCCTGCCAGAGCAGGATCACCTAGACTGAATCACACAGGAACGCATTCGGGTGGGTTTTCAATGTCTCCAGAGAAGGAGACTCTACAACCTCTCTGGGCAGACTGTTCCAGTGCTCTGTCATCTTCACAGTGAAAAAGATCCTCTTTCTATTCACATGGAACTTCCTCTGCTCCAGCTTGTACCTTTTGCCCCTTGTCCTACCTTTGGCCATCACTGAGAAGAATCTGGCTCCATCCTCCTGACTCTCACCCTTTACATATTTATTAACATTAATAAGATCACTCCTCAGTCTCCTCTTCTCCAGGCTAAAGAGGCCCAGCTCCCTCAGCCTGTCCTCATAAGGAAAGTGTTCCACTCCCTTAATTTTCTTGGTGGCCCCATGCTGGCCTCTTTCAAGGAGTTCTATGTCCTTCTTGAACTGAGGGGCCCAGAACTGGGCACAATATTCCAGGTGCAGTCTCACCAAGGCAGAGTAGTGGGGGAGAAGGACCTATCTTGACCTCCTAACCACACCCCTTCTAATACACCCCAGGATGCCATTGCCCTTCTTAGCCATGAGGGCACACTGCTGGCTCACAGTCATCCTGCTGTCCACCAGAACCCCTCCCTCAATTTCCACCCTGCCCCACTCCCCCACCCCCTTAAAGAGTGAGTGGCTGCACAGTGCCTGACTCTCAGCTGAGGCAAAACCACGACAGTGTCAAATGCTTTGCTGAGCTCAAGGTAGACCAAATCTTCTGCCCTACCATCATCTCTCCACCTGGCTACATCCTCATAAAAGGCTATTAGATTAGTCAAACACGACTTCCCCTTGGTAAAACCGTAGTCACTGCTGTTAACAACCCTCTTATGCTTGATGTACCTAGAGACAGCACCAAGGATAAGTCTTTCCATCATCTTTCCAGGGATGGAAGTGAGGCTGACCAGTCTGTAGTTCTCCTGCTCCTCCTTCTTGCTCTTTTTGAAGACTGGAGTAACATTTGTTTTCCTCCAGTCCTCAGGTACCTCTCCCATTTTCCAGGATTTAGCAAAGATGATGGATATTGGCCTAGCAGTGACTTCCACCAGCTCCCTCAGCACCCTCAGGTGCATCCCATCAGGACCCATGGATTTATGGATGTCTAGATGGCTTAATTCATCCCTGACCCGGTCCTTATCAACCAAGGCTGACTTGTCGTTTATCCTGACTTCCTGCAGTGCTTCAGCCACCTGGGGCTCCTGCAAACAGTCTCCAGCAGTGTAGACAGAGGCAAAGAAGGCGCTCAGTAACTCTGCCTTACTTGTTATCCTCAGTCACAGGGCACCCTGCTCATTCAACAGAGGGCCTCGATTGCCTCCAGCATTAGGTTTTCTGCACTGTATTCGAAGAAGCTCTTTCTGATGTCCTCGGCCTGCCTTGCCTGGCTTGCCATACATGACCCCTGCACGGCCAGTGCCTCTGGCGCACCGACAGCTGGGCACCCTTCGCACAGGGACAGCGGCCCAGGCCTTTCACCCCGGTTACACCATTGCTGTGACCCCACTGCCACCGCGGGGGCCTCAAAGCCTTTCTCTTGCCCCCTCCTGCCCCGGCTGCCATGTATCTCCGGGGTGCAACCTCAGCACACTGCCGACCATGAAGCCAGCCCAGTCTCTACACAGAACTTGAGGGACAAGGCTGAAGCGGCTTTTCTGCCGGCTTGGCTTAGGGATGCGGTTTCGCTGCGGGAAGCCGGGCTCCGGAGCCCCAGCGCGGTGAAGCAGCCGACACCAGGCTCGAGGGAGGGCCGGAGCGGGCAGTGGGCAGGCCGCCCGGCAAGGCGGCTGAGGGGAGGGGCGGCGTCTCTCGGCGGGCCGGGGGGCGGTGAGGGCAGTCGGCGCGGAGCTGCCTGGGCTGGGTCCTCAGTCGGCGGTGCGGGCCGTGCGGAGGGTACGCGCGGCGGCGGGCGAGGGGGACGGAGGGAGGGTGGTCTCGGTCCGACGGAGGGTGCGACTTTGCTGCACAACGTGGCGAGAGGCGACGGGGCATAGGAGCCGGCAGCAGCTCCCCGACTCAACTCGGGACCGTGTGCCTCCCCTCCCGGCCGCCGCCGGGCCGCGCGTTGCTCGGTAGAGCCGCAGGAGCGCGTTTCCCCCCGCGGCCAGGTGTGGGGCACGGCAGGGCAGGTGGGGGCGGCAGGGAAGGAGCCCATCTGCGGGGGCTGCGGGCGGCCGCTGCGGGGAGGGTGAAAGGCGAGATGCGTGACTGACCGGTCATTACTTCAGGAGCGAGTTTGGAGGGTGTTTGTCCAGGGGTTGCCCCCCACTTGCTCCCCGGCGGCAGGGACCCGTGCCGGGCACGGTGTGTGTCTGTAGAGCGGGTTTGTGACCGGCTCTGGGTAGGATCAGCGGGGAACCCGAAGAGGAATTGCTGTTTTGAGCTGAAGCGTTAAGATCTCTTGGGGTAGTTTGCCTTTCACCTCCTTCCAGCGCTGCTCCATGCTCGGGTGGTGGCCGGAACGCTTTTCAGTCCAGGCTGGGCCTGAGTGCCAGGGTGAAACACAAGCTGGTGAGCAGTCACAGTCTGAAGGTGGTTTTGAGATGGAGCCAGGCTCAGTGCGGGAGGAGGCCGGCGCTGTGGGCTCATTCCGCGCCAGCAGCCCCAGGGACGGAGCATCGCAGGGCACTGCTCTGGGGTCCGCTGCCCAACAGGAAGAAAGCCTGAGATCTTACAGTAGTTGATGAGCTTGTTCTTGCTTTCATTTACTTGTTTCTTACTGCCTCCTGGTTTTCAGCTGGGATAGAGTTAATTTTCACGAGGAACTGGTAGGGGACACAGCCAGGAAAGCTGACCCGAGCTAGCCAAGGGGGTCATTCGATACCATGATGTGCCCAGTATAGAAAAGGAACTGGCTGGGGAGAAGGAGTGGATGCTTGGAGACAGGCTGAGCATAGGGTGAGCAAATTACATTGCGTATCACTTTTTGTGTGTTCTTTTATTAGTATTGTTATTGTTACTTTCCTCTTCCTTTGCTGTCCCAGTAAACTGTCCTTGTTCCAGCCTGTGGGTTTTACCTTTTTCTTCCAATTTTTCTCCCCATGGCACTGGTGTAGGAGTGAGTCAGTGGCTATGTGCTTAGCTGCCGGCTGGGAACGACACACGGGAAGGTTATTGCCTGAATTGTTTTGGACAAAACAGCATGATTTTTTTAATGCAGTGTTCACAGCAGCATCTGGTTGCTCTTGAAAACTGCCTGGCAGGGGTCCAAGGAAAGTCACACACAGTAGAACATTAAGAAAGTTTGTGATTTCTTTTCAGGTCCACTGTTGCTATTCAAGAAAGGCCATTAAACAACTTTGCTATGTTTCATGGCTCACTGCTTTATAAAGGGATATTTGCATTGCAAAGCGGAGTCACCGAAGTACTTTGCAACCCTGTGTAAGCATTCAGTTTAAGCCCCAAGTCTGTCCTTAAGAGTGGAGTTCCGGGAAAACTTTCTTACCGGCACAAAAAGCCTCAACCCGTGGCCAGTCTCCCCGGGAAACTCTCACGAACAGGTTATGTTGATAGCTGGACTTTTTCCCACTAAATTTCTGCTCTTTTCCGTTTGCTCTGCTCTTCAGCTTTCCCAGCTGCTTGGAGGCAAACAGCTGACACTGGCAAGCAGGGCTCTGACTAGCAGCTCTACCTCAGCTTTGGGAAGAGGTCAGGGGAGTTTGCTCTTTCTGCTTATGCTAGCCTGGCCTTGTAGTGTGTTTTCCAGCCTTGATCCCACGTGCTGGAGGTTAGAGTGCTTGTTCAAGCTGTGAGGGGCCCAAGTCATGTTCTCTCTGATGGAGTGGAGTTGAGATGATCAACTACTTCTACCCTATTGCTATTCAGGTCATAGGAAGCTAGCTAAGCATCCAGACTTGATGACAACTCTAAACTGCCAAGACATAGTCAAGTCTTTGTTATCAAGCACATATTTATCTATCAGGAGAACTTTGTTAGAAGAGACTACAGAGGTGTAGGCATTGCCAGGGCTAGGTGGAAGCTGAGCAGTGTTTTTGAAAACTTGTATTTTGTACTGGGGTGCCAGGGTTCTCCCATGAGTCCAGGCCCTAGCAGAGCAGTGGCTGTTCCTTATATGGCCTATTGAAGATACCACCCAACACAAAGGACTTCAGTGTAGAAGGCCAGGGATGCAGTCTCCCTTCTCACTGATTTACTGTTTGTGCCTCATTGATGCCTTTGGGATTATGGCCAACATTTCCACTTTGTGGCTCAATTATGCACTGTGAAGTCTATGCAAGAATAAACAAGCCTGCCTGTAAACAGATAAAACCTTGGCCTAATGATGAAGCACTCTGTTAGTCTGTGACTCTGTCCTCTTATTAAATCGGCTTCATTCTTCAGGGACCCATTAGTGATAAGAGTACAGCTTTAGCTTTGTTTCCAGCACTAGACAAGCTTGCATCAGTTGCCAGGTTCATACTCTGGCATGTGACTGCCCTTGGCATTAGTGAAATTTGGAAGTATTTCCCCCCGGTGCTGTCATCTGATGGGCTGACTTCAGGCCCTCTGCAGCTGGGGGCATTGACCAGGCCCTATCTGCCCAACAGAGATCATAGTCTCATTTATTTGGTTTTGATTTTAAAGTTAAGTTTTCAGTACAAATAGGATATAAATGCCTGTTGCAGTTTAACTGTTGTTCATAAATTGGTCTTGAAGTTTGTCTGTGTTCCCTGTGATGGACATACTGTTATTTGACTAATGGTCAAAACAGAAATAGCTAAGTATGGAAGACAGCAAGGCCTAATGAATTATAAGGCAGAATATATATTGCTGGTATAAGCTCATATTCGTAAAGGCACAGCAGCTCAGGGCTCTGAAACCTCATAATGAAAGATGCAGGGTAGTGCAGGTGTCTCTGGGTTGGTGTTCTTGTGAAACAGTTTGACATTGAACACTTTCATGTTTGGTATCATATGGATGCTGTCACAAAACCCAGTGCCTTCTGAATAGATTGCATCACTGCAAGGTTAAAAATGTATTTATTTGGGAAAAACATACAATTCAGTTTTGGCTGTAAAGCTCTTATGAGCTCTTAAAGCTCTGTTAATATTGTTAAAGATATGTATATGGCTTAGTAGGTGCTTATTACATTCTATCATGATTCTCCTTTGAATCACTGGATATTCTCCTGGCAGTGTGTGCTTTTACTTTTTTTCCCACCAATCCACAGGAAACTTGGTTGAATCAGGCCCAGGTACCCAGCTCTTGATTGCCCTGATGCTCTCACATTGATCAAACTGTATTTAGTAGTTTGGAGTGGAATGTTGCAAATGCTAAATTAAAACATGTTCATTTTCTTGAATTTGTCAGGAAACAAGGACTCTGAAGTCATGGCAGGGAAACCCAAGCTGCACTACACCAAGGGAAGGGGGAAGATGGAGTCAATCCGGTGGCTGCTAGCAGCAGCTGGGGTTGAGGTTTGTGTCTTTTCTGTGTAAGGTGATGAGATTAATCTGTGATTAAAATGAGTGTTCTTTGGAAAGGCTTCCCAGACACATGTATGCTTAGAGATATGCACAACATCACGTGTTGTGATGCAGAATACTTAGATTCAGTGATGCAGTGTCTCAAGTTGTGTTTATTTAATGTAGTCCTTGAGCAACACTTGCCCAGTAAAAGGATTTTAATGTACAAAGTGAATTTTTAAGTGCCATTTTAAAATGTACTTTAAGCTGAGGAGATCTTAAATTGTTGCTAGAGAACAGAACTGTGTATCTCTGACTTTTTCTGAATGATATTTCTGTGTCTTGTGATTGCTCTCAACTGAAAGACCATGCTACCACATGAGAAACTTTGTCACAGTGTCTCAAAAAAAAGAGCTTCTTGTTCTTTGCCTCAGGAGCTGAATAGCATAGATCAGCAAAGCTGCCCCGAAGGCAGTGGGGGAGCTATCTGGATTAACATCAGGTGAAAACTGTCCTAAGGCATCTTAATTTCTATGTGTAATTTTTGCTTCAATATGGTGCTTTCAAACTATTTCCTCAGAAGGTATTTATATAAATAAAAGGCCTTTTAAATGGGGCTCATTTGTGAGTATTAGAGACAAAGAAACTGCAGAGCACAAATGCTGAGGAAGCAAGATCATTCAAATGTCCTTCTGGAATAAAAAAAGGCAAAAAAAAAGCAGGGATAAAGAGGGAGATAAATGCTGTGTAACAGAGGTAGAATTTACTAAACTGTCCTAATTATTTCACGTGGCATCAGATGCTTTTAAGTGAATGATTTTGTGTCTTTTGTTTCTGCAGGCAAGTAGGCTGGTCTTTATTATGAAGGAAGTGGTTTTTTTGCAGTGTAAAGCATTATGTTACTGGGGGGTTGGGGACACTATAGTCCTGGGTTATTGGCCGGAGCAGAGATGAGGAATTGGAGTAGGGTGGCAACACAGTCACAAGAAGTGAAACTCCCTTCCACTCCCCATTGCCTTTGGAGTGACACAGTGTTGTTTTCTGCCTGCTTTTCAGTTTGAGGAAGAGTTCATAGAAAAAAAGGAAGACCTAGAAAAATTACGCAATGGTGAGTCTATAAACTGTACCCTAAACAGAAACTCACTCCAATAGAACAAAAGGAAAATATGTGAGGTCTTTGTAAGACCTCCCATATGTGACCTGTAAAGAGAAGATTTAAGAGTTGGAAGGGACCTATAAGGATCATCAAGTCCATCTCCTGGCTCCACACAGAGCCAGCCAAGGCAGAGCATGGGACTGAGTGCATCATCCAGATGCTTCTTGAACTCAGTCGAGCTTGGTGCTGTGACCACTGCCTTGGGGAACCTGTTCCAGTGTCCAACCACCCTCTCAGTAATATCCACCCTAAACCTCCCCTGTTGCAGTTCCACACTGTTCCCTCAGGTTCTATCACTGGTCACTAAAGAGGGGAGATCAGCGCCTGCCCCTTCGCTCCCCCTCGTCAGGAAGCCATAGACCATGATGAGATTTCCCCTTGGTCTTCTTTTCTCCAGGCTGAACAAACCAAGGGACTCGAGCTTCTCCTCATAAGATTTCCCCTCCAGGCCCTTCACCATCTTTGTTGCCTTCCTCTGGACGCTCTCCAATGTTTTTGTGTCCCTGCTTGCCTGCAGATGCTTTCACCTCTCAGAACTAGAAATGTATTGGTGTGTTACCAGGTTTCTTTCCCAGATTCAATGTACTACTGCAGCAGTCTGAGTAGTTTGCTGCTTTTTCTTCCCAAGATGGAGTCCTGCTGTTTCAGCAAGTGCCCATGGTTGAGATGGATGGGATGAAGATGGTGCAGACTAGAGCCATCCTCAGCTACATAGCAGCCAAGTACAACCTCTATGGGAAAGATCTGAAGGAGAGAGCATGGTACAGTAACAGTGCATATTATCCTCTCTAATACTCTTCCATGTTTTTTAGTATTTATGAGAAGAATATTGTTGTGAACTATCTGCATGTAGAGGTGCTTACATATCTGCTGGTGCTTTGACTCCTTAGATCCAAGAATCGGATGAATGGACTTTGTGATTGATAAATGATTGTTAATTGTCAACATAGTAAGAATGTTATGTCCACCTTCACGCTCAATGCACTTCTGGTGTCTATGACATCAAATAAGCTGGGTATTTACAGGACTTTACTACAATAATAAAGTCTAACGATGCCTTTTTATTATATTCAAGTTTCCTTTTTTTTTTTCCCAAATGTGACAACTATTTCGCAGCTAATTAAAGAAAGACATAAGACAAAAGGCTTAATACTACCAGAAGTTAAACCAAGATTCCCCTACTCCATCTGCTGTGAAAGCTGTGGATCCTTTGCATTGTCATAATTACAGGAACAAAAAAGCAGCAAAAAGAGAAGTCTTTTAAAAAAATTCATGAAAAGTTCAATTAAGACTTTAATGTCACTGACTACCATTTACTCTGAAGGGTGTATTCTGTGATAATGGAGGGGCAGCTCTAGAAGCTGTGGGGATTATTATGGACTAGCATGTCAGAACTGGCTGCTGGTAGACATATCCTTCCATGATTAGACTTCAGACCTATTTTTTTCTCTCTAGTGTGGTTTGCATATGCAGTCTTTTCTCCCATAGCATAAATGAATAGGTTATCAATGGAGAACAGTGTGGACCCCACTTTAAAGGCATCAGTTACAAGCTCTTACTTATACCTTGCTTCTTGCAGACACTGTGAGCCTATATATTAAGATCTGTGCTTTGAAAAAAACCCTGACTTGGAATTAAAGTGGAAGAACAAGAAAACAAACTAGTGTCTTAACGTTAGATTCACCGATAAGCATTTCACTCTGTGATCACTTCAGCATTGTTTTTCAGGAAAATAACTAAAATGGAATGTTCAAATGATAAATGTGAAATACAAATACTTGTTTCAGGATTGATATGTATGTGGAGGGAACAACAGACCTGATGGGCATGATTATGTATCTTCCCTTTCAACCAGCTGACACAAAAGAAAAGAATCTTGCCTTAATCATTGAACGAGCTACAACCAGGTACTTTCCTGTGTATGAAAAGGTAAGTGATAAATCACCAGGAGTCCATGAAGACAGTAAAGTTGGGTAGAGGTTCCAACCCCGTCCCCGCTTGTCGGAAGGCAAGTGACAGTACAGCTCTGGGACTGTATGATGGATCCAGTATTCAGCAATGTGGAAAAAGGGACACAAAATAATCCTCGGCTGGTTTCAGTCCTGAGTATCTTTGCTGTCTTCTTCAAGACTCCTCAAAGAGCAGATCCTACTTTTTAAACCTAGTTTAGTGGCTGATAGTGCCTAGCATTTTGCATAAATTCATCATTCAAACCTGCAGAACTTACTGCCTGAAACAGTAACACACTCACTGTTCAGTGTTAAATATAATTGTACCTTTTTAATTAAGGACCAAATTATGTGATCTTTCTCAAACCCACTGCTTAAGTACTTTATAGATTTACTGACTCTTACTGTCTTTTTCTGAATCACTGTTTAAATGTGCACAAAGAGGCTCTGCAAACAGGATGCATCTAGCTTAAAAGCATGAAGCAATGATTTACTGGCTAGCATGGACTGAAGAGTTACCTCTAATGAGCTACTAGATAAAGCACTGGTATGCCTGCCACCCCCACATAGAGCACATGAAGAGTCTTCTTGGCAAGGCCAGGAACTAGTCAGGAGGGGACTTGTTGTTCTCTGCTTCTCCCTGGAATGCAGCCTGGATGTTACCGAGTTGCTATTTTGTAGCAACTTGCTGTTCCTTCTGTGGTTTTGTTTTGGGTTTTTTTGTTGGTTTTGGGGGGTTTTATTTGTTTGTTTCCCTTTAGGACAGTTAACTGTTTTTTTTGGTATTAACATTTTCCTGTTCGAATTGAGCCAGCCACCATCCTCGTCTCACTATCCTACTTCTGTTTGTAACTTTACCTTTTGTACCTGGTATGGTTTTACTAAGCAGACTTTCTCACAGCACTTTCTCAGAGCGTCCTCTGAAGTCTGTGCCAAGGGTACAATGATGTGTGGTTTCAGAGCTGAGCTGGTTTTCAACCTTGAATCCTTGTTCACTGGCAGCCAAAGTCTGTTCAGAAAATACAGGAAGTGCACAAGCAAGTGCACAAGCAAAACCTTCAGAGGCTGCCCTTTGGAAAGAAAAAAAAAAAAGGCACATAACATCAGCCAGCACTCCTGTAATCAGTTTGTACAGATCACTGCCGTACCACTGGAAGGCTGTGCTGAGGGACTGATTGTATGCATTAATCTTTAAAATATTTGAAGTCAACATTAAGTATTTAAGTTATTAAAAGTAAAAAAGCAAATTTATAAACACCAAACCTGTGCCTAGGTGTCATAAATTACAGTTGTGTTATGCTTTAGTATGTAGGCTCACTGGAGAGAAGTTAAATAATCCTTGTTCCTTTGTGGTAAAGACACAGCCAAACTCTTCAATGATTTTTACCCTAGTTAATTTTTTTAGAATGATTAATAGTTCTCCTTCCGTACCCACTGTTTAAATTGTCCATTGATTCATCTTAGAAGGGTTTGCAGTCCATGTGTTAGCAATCCTGACAGAAAATATCCTTAGCTACCTGTGCTCAGCAGCCAGGTAGAGTGGCAGAAGGTGACATACAGCACTGCAGGCAGTCTGGTTCCAGTGCTCAGTTTAGCGGTTGCCATGTGGCTTTGACAGACAGGTTGTGTTGGACCTTGTTAGAGCAGCATAGGAAATAACCATGTGAATCAGAGAATCATAGAATTGTAGGCGTTGGAAGGGACCTCCAGAGATCATTGGGTCCAACCCCCCTGCCAAAGCAGCTCCCTAGAACATATCACTCAGATAGGCGTCCAGATGGGTCTTGAATATCTCCAGAGATGGAGACTCCACCACCTCCCTGGGCAGCCTGTCCCAGGGCTCTGTCACCCTCACTGGGAAAAAGTTCTTCCGCATGTTGGTGCGGAACTTCCTATGTTCCAACTTGCAGCCATTGCCCCTTGTCCTGTCCCCACAGACCACTGAAAAGGGGCTGGCTGATTCCCCCTGGTATCAGCCTTGCCTCAGTCAGGTTACTGTAAAGTTGGCAGATGGTACTGGAGGAGGAATCAGCTTCCAAAGTCGCAGACTGATGTCCTAGTTTTAGTTGTTCAAGTGCAGCGTTAGCGTATATTAGCTACAGACATGTTGCCTCCTCCTGCTTCTGCTACAAGGGTGATGGTCTTCAGGAAGAAGGTCAGCTGAAAGGATGGTAACTGCTCTGAAGCTGTGCTGCAGCATTCACTGCAACTTCTCTATTACAGCTTTTAGTAGCTTCGGTGGGCTGTGATTCTTGCATCAGTGGTTTGCTGTGGAAGTGTCCTCCCATACAGGATGATGGGTGGGTTCCTTCATTCCTGACTTGTTTCAAACTATAATGAACAATTTCAGATTTTGCTGAAACAGCTGGGAATTTACTTTTATTTTCTTCCCCATAACTCTTAACTCAGGTAAACTGTCCTGAGTGCTTCTTAGAATCATAGAATGGTTAGGGCTGGAAGGGGCCTTAAAGATCAAGTTCTAACACCCCTGCTGTGGGCAGGGACACATGAGCAGAGTCACTATGGCCCTGTTTATTTTCAATTATTTAAGTCTGTCTTGTGGGACTGGACTTGCTACAGCTACCTGGTGCATTGGTTTCTAGTGAGTGACAGGTCCACGCACACTGAAACATGAATTCTGATTGAATTTTTTGTTGTGAGAACACCTATAGCTTTCTAACTTTATATAGATTCCCATATGGATTTGTTCTGTTGTGGATTTTTGTAGAAATCTGCCTGTAATCAAATATCTAGATAAAATTCTTACATTCTATAGGACTTTTAAAAAATCTATTCCTATTTTGTAGGCCTTAAAAGACCATGGGCATGATTATCTCGTTGGCAACAAGTTAAGCTGGGCAGACATCCACCTGCTGGAAGCCATTTTAATGGCAGAAGAATGTAAACCTGATATACTCTCTGCATTCCCTCTGCTGCAGGTTAGTCACCCTCTGAGCTCAACATGGCACATAACATGCATATGCCACTGCCTGGTTTTAAAAGCTGATTGATGTTTAAACATTATGAACCGTAGTACTATTTGCCTGACAGTTCTCTGTCTACTTCTGTTGGCCTCGGCAACCTGGACACATGCAAGCTGCCTTGTCCCCAAAGCTGCTGGGGGCTCACCTTGTTCCAGCTCTGCTTTTCCCAGCTGTTCTCAGCTGGCAGGAATTCACTTGCTAATGCTACCAGTTTGGTCCTGTAACTGCTATTGCCTTGTCTTTAAACATGGCAGTGAGCCTCAGGAGGGGAAGACTGTTGCCCGTTGTGTCTGCAGATCCTGTCCTCTTTTTGCTAGCAAAACTACATCTTGAAGAAATCATGTACAAGAGCTGTTAAGTTTCATATGTCTTGTCCTCCATGGTGCTTTACACTGAGGTATTCCTGTCCTTGCCCAAATGTATCTGCAGGATTTGGGTTCAGGCTATGACTTTTTGCAGTTTCTTTTATCTTTTTTTCTTCCACCTTTACCAGATGAATCTGAACTCTCTTGGGAAACTATAAAATAACTGCACAGGACCAGTATTGCAGATTTGAATATTCACACGTGGATTCTCCAGAAAGACTAATATATTGTGGGTGTGTTTTTTCACCTTTTTAAAAAAAAAAAAAAAAAAAAAAGGAAAATGCTGAGTGCTGAGCTGGCTGTAAGGAGCTACAACCTTTCTCTGTTTAATAAGTATGTTTGAGAAGTAAAAATCCAAGTCACCTAATTTACAAGCAATAAAGGATGGAATTATGATTTCTTGACTCTCATTGCCTTTCCTGCTGCTTCTTACAGGCTTTTAAAGGAAGAATAAGCAACATTCCAACAATCAAAAAATTCTTGCAGCCGGGCAGCCAGAGGAAGCCGCCAACAGATGAGAAGTTTGTTGCCACTGTGAGGAAAATATTCAATATCTAATGATGTGGCTGCTGAAGATTACACAAGTGTAGTATGTTATCAGAGCTGTGCCTTAGACATATAAACTGCATAGATGTATTCTGTAGCTTGCATCATATAACCAGTCATATGATAATCATAAAAAGAGTGCATGTTTAAATTAGACTAAAAGACAGATTTGCATCTGTCGAGTCCAGAAAGTGGTATTTCATAAAGCAGTTACATGAAATAAAATGTGATGATACTTTGTGGGGTTTTTAATTAAATTACATGTCTGGCAGGGTAAAGTGTTTCAGCTGTGGCTTCCAGAGGACTGTGGAATGAAAGCCCTCTTCCTCTTCCTCCACCCTTTGTAATAAACTGCAAGGGAGAAGAATCGCTCCAGATAAATGGGGAAGTCATTTTAAATTCAGGCCTAGAAGGTTTTGGTTTTGCTCTCTAGGTGGTCTCCTAGATCAAAGTTCACTCTTCCCCTGCTATATTTCACTGCTGCCTCTGTATTTTCAGAGCTGCAAAAAAATAAGTTTTTAAAAGAAATTAAAACTCATGATCCTCACAAGGTTGTGGGCCACAGGAAGAGATGTTGGTTTAAGTAGCTGTAAATGAGGTGCACTGGCTGCTTACCTTTTCAGTAAGAGTTTTATCTCAACAGGCCTTAAAGCATTCACTACTATTACCTGAACTTCATGGTAACTTTCACCCTTCCCTTTAAGAACATTGATATTAACTGTTTGTCTGCCTTGCAGTTAATTCGCTCTCAACCTGTGCATATGCACAACTGCAGCCCAGCAAAGTGAGCTCCTTTTCCAACTTGTGTGTGAGAAGAGCCAGGTGATGTATCACAGAGGTACAAACCAGAACTGCCCCGCTCACTCAGACATGCTCCAGATTAGTTCCTGTGAGTTTCACATTAAAATTGCCTGAAGTAGGTTTGTGATGCCCACCGTGCTAATGAAGTTCCACTGAGCTGTGTCTGTCCTCCAAACAAGTGCTATGATCACTGAACCATTACAGAGACTGGCACAGGACATCACGTGTGCGTTCTGAGCCCCCAGTCCCACGGGAATACGTTGGCCTTGCTGAGAACACTACCTCTTCAGCAGGATTCACCTTGCCTGCAGTACAAACACCCAAGTTGTCAGTGGTTACCCAAGCCTGGTATGGTACAGGCAGTTCAATTCCTTTGATGTACCTTGAAGTTCTACTTCAGGATGAAATGAACCACATCCTGTGTGTTCAGCTGTCAGCCCAGTCTGAAATCTGTAACATTCCAGCTCCATCACCTGTAAGCCTGACACAGCCTGGCACTGCCTGGAGGCGATGTTACCCATGTTTGTTAGCAAAAGATTCCAGGGCTGAAGGCTGGGGGGGGGTGAGTTGCTTTTTTTATGCCTTTTTTTCTTTTTTTTTTTGGTCAGTTGTGCCTTAGACATCTCAGCTGCCCACAACCCCTTATCTCTGCCAAGAGCAATAAGCTTGGTATTCCGCTGATGGATATGCGCAGCACTGAGCTCTGATTCATGACAGCCTTCATAAGCAAGCTCTGTATGAAAAACATGGAAAGCAGCAAAACGTGTCTGTCTTCAGTAGTGCACTCACCCATACTCAGTTTCCTAATGATTTGGCTGCTCATTCCTGTGCAGCTGGGTCTCAGCCAAGCTTTCAGACCCAGAGACTATTTCATGATTTGCTATGCAAACCAAAGCAACTTCAATCCCTGAAGAGTTTAGGTCAGACTAGTCTGCTTTGCTTACGGGGAGGACTTCAGCAAGATCACCTGTGTAAGACCACAACAGTGAACCTGTTGAAGGGCATCAAGAGTTTAGAACCTGTTTGTGCAAGGTGGTGAACCTTCCTCACCTGTGTTTCGTGTCAGTGGGAATTTACAATGTGGTACATGTTTTGAAGCAGCGAGGAGTCCAGATCAGATCATTAGACTCTCCCACTGACAAGACGGCACATTAATGTACATAAAAAAAAGGGGAAGCTTTGAATATTTTACCTTTTATTTGAACACTGATAACAGTTTTTGCATTTAGAAACAGTGGAAGAAGGTACATGTGTTTGAAAGGAAGGTAGGTTTTCTAGTGCAACACAGTAGAGGCCTGGGCCTTTCCTGATTAATAATTGACAGTATGATTAGAATTGATTACTTAATCTCAGAAGCTACAAAATTTACAATTCAGTATACCTTTTTAGCATAAACATGTATTTATATATATGCTCTCAGAAATACAGATCCTAACTTAATTTCCTGGGGCACACTGCACCCCTGAAAGAGATCAAACCTGGTGTGAAAGATCCTTCCATTTAACAGGCTGCTTAAACAGAAGTAGATCAAAACGTAAAAAAAGCTTGCAGAATATCAGCAAATAGCAATAATCAAACAACAATTACAAATCTTTTACAGAAAAGAGGAATGCAATGTAAGACTTGTGTTCAAACTTGTCTTTCAAGTACGGAGAGCTTGCCTGTTTGTTCGGTGGGCGTGGCAGTCATGCTTTGGCTCGAAGTTGCTAAATTCTCTTACAGCAGCATAAAAACAAGCCTTAAAATCATCAAAAGACTGCAAAAGAACCCCAACAGAGAACAAGAATATAAATAAGGTTGTGGATGAACAGTGGAAGTCATCATTAAATAACAGAAGAGTCATAAATAGCTGACACCACAGCTCCTAATAGGCAATCTTTCAAAATGTGCAAACCCACAGCCTCGGTGTCTGTTGAAACACACGTTCTACCTCGGCTTGAAGAACGATCCAAAATAGAAAAGAACCCTTTCCACTTTAAGTCCCAATTCTTAAATTTTCCATCTTGACAATCTGCATATGATTTTTTTTCTCCCTGTATGTATTGGGACTAAGAGTTAATGGAGTTACATGGTAACAACAAAGCCACAGTCATTTCAGCAGACACAGATTCTGACTCCCAGTTGAAAAATGTTTTGAGTTACAGACTCATTGGGAAAAAAACCCCACTTTGATTTAATGTGTAATTTAATTGCAAAATGGTAAGTGCAGAAAATTATGTTTTCCAGAACACTAAACCAAACAGCAGCAATAAAGTAGTCAGAATGGTTAGAAACACCATAATTTGCAGTAATACTGACCAAAGTTCTTAGGTCAGGTCAGAAATGTCCTAGTTTTCAAAGCTTCCAGCAGGTTTAAATGCAGCACTTCTAACCAACACTGAGGCTTACCTCAGGTTCTTCCAAGCGCCTTATCAATATGCAATTACATTTAATTGCAGATATCTCCTTTCTTTGCTGAGAAAGTCTCTCCATATCAGATGTATCTGCCTAGTGAGATGAAAAAGCTGTTCACTGGAAACAGGATTGTGACTAATTTAATTTAAACTATATAGCTTCTGGACTAAAGTAACTTCCCCAGATACTGGCTTGGATGAGAAGTCGAGTGGCAACTACTTGAAAATCAGTGAAATGTTTACATTAAGATCCTCAATATATGTTTACCTCAGGCATGCTACTAGTCCGGCTGGCATTAATTTCTTGGACCTCTTGAACCTCATTCCCATTATAATGGTCAAAAGAAAAGCTGAAACTGTAAAAGACAATATATTTATGTTCTCACTTCTCCCAGTGGACTATTCATAAACATGGAGAGTTATCAAAGGTCGTTGCTATGTTTTGCTATGAACTGTGATTTAACAAAACATTAGATCAGAGATATGGGTCTACAAACACATTCTTGCTTTTCCAAAACACATTACTGTGATTTATTTCAGCTGCAAATAAGGTTTCCAGTTGCAGCAGAATGCTAAATCCTATTCCATTGATACTGAGTGTGTTTATCAGACAGTGAATTGCATTTCCCTGTATCTACTTCCGCAGGGGTGTGAATAAAGCAGGAAGAATCCTCATCATAACAGTGACATGTATGCTGAATTTCAGGAACAGTGTCTTGTAAATTCCAACACACTAGATCATTGCAGCTGTTTTCTTACAAACTGTTCTGGAAGCTAGAGCATCCAACTTTATTTTCTTACTAGAACACTAGGTCTGCCTTTGCTAAGCCATAAATACTTGATTGGAAGGCTTGCCACTTGGATTCGCTACAGAACAATGGCTATCAACATCTCCTTCACCATGACTACAAGTTCCTTCAGTTCCTTTTGCTACAAGGGAACCATCCTTGCTGTGACAATCAGGGTAACAAATACAGTGTAAGCAGCAAAGAACAAACATCATGGAAAGAATCACATCTTCCTCCATTAACCTAAAACTGGTGGTAACAATGAACAGACAAGGCGTGGGGATTTCATACTGAACTAATGGCTGCAGAGTGCTACATAAATGAGATTAATGAAAATACCTAAAACTCTGCTAAGACAGCTAGTTTTGTTAAAAAACTATCACCTGAATGGCTTCCTACAAGTGGGAAGAGAGGCAGGACTTACTATGGGGAGCTGGGCTTTAGCACTCTTGCAGCCAAAGTAATGGCAGTTACCCAAATCTCTTCCCTTTTTATGGGGGATTACAGCTAATCCTCTTCAAACTCCACTGTCTACTCCTGTGGACACTCCTGTGCTCACACGTGTCAAGAATTAAGCTCTCTCCAGCATTACACAACAAGCTCTGACGGTTACAGGCAGCTTATGAAACTCTACCAGCTATGCATGTGCACTCATTAAAGATACCCTGCAAAAATCCTTATTATGCTCAATTATCCACTGCTCTTATTTTCTGGTTCCATAGCCTTCATCCTCTCAAGAATGTCTGAAGAGTGGACTATTCTATAGCATGCATCTTGCCAGAGCCCTGAGTATATTTACAGTTAATTACAAGCTACAAAGCATGTTCACTCTGTAATGTTTTTTTTTCCAGTTTCTTTTCACATGTGCCAGTGAGATTTTAAGAAGTTTAAATTACAGGCCTCATTTTAAAAAGTGCTAGATATTCACCATTTCACCTAAAATTGGTTAAACAAATGCAATAAATTGAGCCAAGCTCAATTCAGTAAATCAGAGTCACATTAGAAATCCAATAAATCAGGAGCATCAACTTGCACTCTGAATAGCATGAACTCTTGCCTACTGAAATCTGAATTTCATGAATGCATTAAAGCATTCAGAAAGCACAGAGTTAATTTCAGGGGGAGTAGGAAAATGCCTGAAATTATTATTTATAAAAGGACAAAGGAAATTTACCTAGGGTAGCTATATGCAACATACCCTTTCTACTATCAAGGTCTTGTGCTAACACATTGTAGGAGACTATTGCATAGGTGAGAAATACTATAATAATGGGTTTGGAGGGGGATTTTTCTTTAATTTCTTAACCTGTTAAAAGTTTGAGTACTTGCTTCTTTTTACATTGCAGATTTCTGTTTTCTAATTTCAGAGCAGTAAGAGTTGGCTTTTGGCACTTTGGGAGGTTAGGTGTAAGGGAAAACAGTCTGATTTTCTACAGAAGCAATACACATTTATTATGGACAGCCCTTATTACTCTGAAAGTAGCAGATAACGTGGCCACCACCAAACATTTTAAGGGTGTGGGCCTGTGGATGTTTCTGAGTGTGTCTAATTCTTCATTCCTTTGAAATCTTCCTAGTAGGTTCTTTATTCATTTGACATATCTCTGTATCTAGAAGACACTTTGTTCCAGACTGAGATACATCAGCCTGGAAGAGATTAAAAGCAGCTTGAACATTTGGCCCTGGCAGAGCATTTTGTATGAATACTTCCTAACTCACTTCAGGCAAAAACTGCCCTGGTGAGGTCAGACCACCTTGTTTCATTTGGCCCAGGGGAACCTAGAAGAGGCAACCCATTCAGAGCCAAGGTTGAAGACATGTTTAGATTTTAAGCAATCAGAACATAATTCATAAACATTCTGAACTAAGACTGGTTTAAAAAATCTTCGTGCTTTTTACTCTAATCAGAGCTTTCTAAGGCAGGTGTAGTGAACTGTATCTCATCTGTATTGCTATAATGTCTATTAAATTAGTAATACATATTTCTCCAGTTGAAAGTCCTCTTGTACCTACACCTACATGGAATGCACCACACTGACAATATTTCAGTGTATCTTATGTCAACAAGCAGATTAGTAGAAATTTTGTGTTACTCCTTTCAAAACCAATGGATTAGGAAACAGGCAACACTTACTAAATTTCAATTTGTCTTCTCTTCTACAAATTCTGTATTCAAATTAGTGAATTAATTGACCCACAAAAGTACAATACCATACACTACTTAAAAGCACGTTACAGTGAATGAGTATAGGTTTACATATACTTAAGGCTGTGTCTTCAAGAAAAGTGGGGTGGTTTTGGGGGTTTGCTTTGTTTTGTTTTTAACAGTGGGTTAACTTAACCTGAGGAAGGTCATGGTGGCAAAACTGGAATATCCAATTTTAGGCCACACAGGAGCAGATCAGGTATGTCTGTCATTGCCACCTTTATAAAAGAAGCCAGCTGGTGCAAACATACTTTGCTAACAATGCTATTTAATTTTTCTTTAAAAAATAGAAGCTTTTACAACTGTAGCTGGTACAAAGCACAAAGCCAGCACGAACACTGTACTATACCATGAATTCTAGTTAAGTTCAGAAAAAGCGAGTGTGTACTCACAGAATCTGGATTAAATGCATTTTAAATGCATTCCTGCACGTGAAACCACAGCCTAAGGCACCTTTGCTAAAATGATGTGAGACAAGCTCCCAACAAGTCTTATTGCCAATCAATTGTGTGACATTAACAACGTCCCAGTTAGAGACTGTAGCTCCTTATCTCCGTGAGGGTTTCAAGGCAAACTACCTAAGGTGAACAATTATTGCATAGTTTATATCCTGTCTTTATTAGCAGCAGATGAAAAACACAAAGTGAAACTACGTGTTTCACTGGGAGCTGAGGATTTGTGCCATTATGCAAGACTGGACCCCACACCTACTTTCCTGCTCAAATTACATTCTAATCTGTAGCTCTAATGATTTTATTCTGTACTCTTGTCATGTTTCTCAGCTGGATTTCACAATATTTGCAGTGTTAGGTAACCATCTAATACAGGGAGGTGCTGCCAGGTGGTACCACACACCTGCTGATTTTGTGTGAATGATCTGCCTTATCTTGTAAATGGTTCCACAGGTAAGCTCTTGGATTTTGCAACCTAAATTGAAGTGTGTAAATCTATTTTTTTAAAAAAATCACAGTTAAATGAAAGCAGTGCTCAACATTCAATGTAAGAGAGATTTCTACATGCAGTTCTGGAAAATGCTTGGTTTTGCTGGGTTTTTTTCTTTGTGTCTACTATAGGAAAGCACTTACACAAGGATATCTTCACGTTTCTCGGATCGCGTGTTACGCAGTAAGCCCCGTAACCAGCCACAGAACCAAAGGTGAGACCGGCAGCTAAAGAGATTTTACTACCTGCAAGAAACCATTCAAGTGTTATTTCTCAAGGCAATGTCTTTCAAGCTCAATCTTTACACAGGAGTTCTCTCTCCACACAGTATTATCCAAATATTTAAAAAATGTAGCCAATTTTGCCGCAGTGCAGCTAGCTCACCCGGTGTGAACAGAGAGGTAACGATTCTGTAGCCGGGTCATTCTCTTGCATGGCATTCAGGGCAAGACTGACTAAATTAGAGGGAGATGATGAGGTACCATGAGGTAATGCTTGCAATTTGGGAAAAATAACCTTCGAAACACAAACCTGAACGTGGCAATTTTCTCTGCCATACATACCTTTGGAAGCATTTTTGTAATTTCTCATGACTATGTTGATTTTAACTATGTCTTACAGCCCTTGGGAGTCTCCAAAAATGGTACAAATGTGTCAATATATACAAAGGGTAAATTGGACAACAGATGTCATCATAAGCCTTTCAGTCTGACATCAGTCCTGGGCAAGGAAATGGTATCACCAACATCACAAATAATAAAGAATTTGAAAAGAGTTAAAATAATTAGATGACAATGAAGATGAAAATATGGATTGTATTCATATCTTGATATGTTCTTTCAGTGCTGTTACAAAACTGGGTGATAAAGCCCAGAGTTTCAATAACATACCTGGGTTTCTGAACAGGCATTTGACTCAGCAGCATATAAGTGTAGAATCAGCACAGCAGGCATTACCAGGATTGAATGGATCACAATATATATAAAAATGAAGAATTCAGATCCCCAGATGCTATTTATCTCACAGTTCTGTTATATTGAATATTTTTAATGAAGAATTTGCAAGAAAACAGTAATCACTGGTACTAAAAAAACTAATCTAGATTTGCCACAAGGACTGACCAACTGTTAAAAGAGTGAAGAGAACAAGTGAATGGGACAGTCAGTGAGCAAACAAAAGAATCCAGCAAGGGCTGTCAGGAAGTGACATCTCTAAGGGCAAAGCAGATGCACGCTGTGCAGGGAATCGGCGCCCCTGAATCACAAGCATACGGATGGATAGTGGCCACAGAAGAAGACTGACGGGCTGCTGGGATGCGTGCTTTGTGGGGAAGCTAACTGGGACAGCCTGGAGATCCGCCCGTCCTTGGTACCACTGCGACCTCTGCTGTGCACTGCGAGCTGGAAAGGGCTGTGAAAACAACCGGAACAGGGAAAACGCGCTTCACAGTACATTATAACCCAAAAGCTGGTTATCTTAGAGTGAAAATGCGTGACTTTAGCAGAATGTGATAATTAACACTGAAACAGAATACCCAAATGAACGTTTTTCTTTCCAACGTACGTCTGGAGCTCTCAGAATCGAGCCTGGATGCCTCTGTAAAAAATAAAGCTGCAAAGAAAGCACATCCATTGTGCTCAATGCAGGAATGATTACAAAAGAAATGAGAATACCCAAAATACACTGAAGGTCAAAGATAACATGACAGCCCCTTTTTGCCCTGAAAACAAAGTTATCTGTATGCTTAACAGGAACAAATGATCACTTAAATGCCTAAGTTGACTCAAGTAAATCTCATGAGACTCATTTATAGGAGTGCAGGATGGATTCAAGATGCAGCGCTGTTCGATTATAGCAACATTGTTATGTCTCGCATCAATTCTTTTACAAAATGTAGCAGAGTGGAAAGTCAAATGCTTCATTTCCAAACCCTGCTGACCCAGTGTTTACCTTTGCGAGTGTATCCTACAACACCTCCAACAGCCAGCAAGGCAGCATATGCAAAACCAATCCAGTCAATAGCCATGGCCTCAACTCTGGGGAAGAAAACACATCGTAACAAACAAGTTTCTTGTCCTTGCTGGAGGACATGATAATTACTTAAAGTATTCTAAATAGCACTACATTCTCCTAAGTCATATTTGGCTGCTGTGTCAAAACATTTCAATGGTGAGGGTGTGTCTATTGGCTACTGTATTATCTTTTCACTAACTGCCCCCCTTCCTTATACCTCAGTATCTAGCTATACTGTACTTCTGAGGGGAAGTTAGCATTTTGGGGATGTATTTGACACACCTTTATTCCCCAGTCAAAACTACACGAATGCAAGCAGAAAGCTTGACAGCACTCTCAGTATCTGATTTGTTGCATTTGTGCTGTCTGGATATACGCTATGGATACACACAGTGCACAGGTTAGTGCCCTTTCAGCTGAGCTGTACTTGGTGTAGTTTGAGCAGGGTGTCACAGGCCCTGCAACACCAGGCAAATACAGGAATTTTTAGACTCTACCCCAAGTTTCCAGATGGAAACCGTGGCTGTCTTCAAGAAGCCATATATACAGCAGCTTTGTCCTATCGTGTCTTTTGTCTCACCTTTAGATCCTAATGCATTCTCCAGTTAGATTTCTGTCCCTCAAAAAGCATTTAAGTTACTGATGCCATACGGCTCCCTTCTTGCCTGGCTGTGCTTTGTAAAGGTAGAAGCTGCAGCGGTCTGCAGCCCGACAGCCCCAGCAGTGCTACTGCCTCTGTCCCACAAGCCGGTGGGGCACACCTTTCTCCCTCCATCTCCCAACTAAACATTACACTTAATGAAGCACACGCTTCTTTCTACATGAGCAGGGGTGTCCTTGGTCAGAGTGTTAAAGGGGTGGCAGGAAAGAGCACAGGCTCATCGCTTCACGCCTTTAATATTAAAGTCAGCAACTCACAACGCGCCCCTGACACACATAACCACCTCGAGATGCGAGGTGGCTTTAGGGGCACCCTTGAAAGCGAAGTCGGTGAAGGCAGATGCTAGACTGAGATCCCGGCCTTCGATCCACCCGGCCTTCAACCCACCCGGCTTTCGTGACCAAGTGAGCCAGGCAGAGGTCGGGCGCCGCCGTCCTCCCTCCAGTGGGGACTTCCACCTGCTGCCCCGGGCCCGCCGGCTGCGCGCCCCCCGCCGCCTGCCCCTTCCTCGCTTCTTCCCCCGCCTCCGCCCCGCGCAGCCCTCCTGCCCCCCGCGGCGGAGCCCCCGCCAGAAGGCGGGCGGCTGCGGCGGTAGTAGTATCGCCCTCCCCGCGGCCTGCTCGCCCTTAGCCTCCCCCGCCACGGCTCAACCCCGCCGGACACGGCGCCCCTCCGTCGCTCCACCGTACCTCGTCCCGCCGCACCGCACCCGCCCCGCCGCCCTCTGACCTTCCCGGGCCCCGCCTCCCGCGCTCGGCGGGCAGTGTGAGACATCGTAGAGCCTGCACCTTCATCCCGCTAAGCCGTCCCCTCCCCGGCCTCTGCCCCTCGGCGGGCCTGGACCCGAGCCCGGGCGAAGGACGGCGCCTGTCGCCATAATGGCGGCGCCGCGCCGGCACCCGGTGGCGCTGCCTCATGCGGAGCTGCCTGTGCGGGGGGAGCGGTGTTCTGTAGCCTTCGGGCTGAGGCGGGCGGCGGGGAGACCAGCCCGGTCAGCGCAGGGCAGCGGTGCTTTGCACCGTGTTTGTGGGGTCCCCTCAGCGGCAGGGCCTAGCTCCGGGGTCGGCCTTTTCTGCTTAGTGAGACTCCTCGTCCTGCCCTCAAGCGGCTCGCCAGCCGCGGCTGCATCCCTGGTTTATTTTAGCATTATAAACCTGAAAAATCCCACCCTGCCATGTTGGGAATGGAAGACTGGAATCTGCAGAGCTGCTTGCCCCCCAAAGGGCGCACGTCTTGCAGAGACCTGGGCAGGGGTAGGAGCAAGGATAGGGGTCTCTGGCCTGTATCACCCCTGAGGCACCCTTTTACCCAGCGGCAGGCGCCCATTGCCATGCAGGCACCTTCTGCTCTTCACACAGGGTGCTTCCCCTCTCCTCTCTTCCATCTTAGAAACTTTGAGGGTTCCCTCAACCAGACACGTAGGATGAATGCTGAAACCCAACAGGCCCAAGCCTTTAGGCTTGGATACTGAATACATAGCTGAACTGTGTCGTGTGCTTATTTTAACACGTTGACTTATCATCTGCTAGTCTCGTTTGCTGGAGCTATTCCATCAGGAGCCATTTTTGTCCATATTGTGTCCCCCCTCCACAGTATTTCTTAAGCTTTCTCTCAAGTGAGCTGTTCTTGACTGGTGCGGGACGTGTCCTTCGGCAGTAGCTGAGGGGTGCCTGCCTGTGACATTCCCCACGCTTCCATTGTTCCCATGGACAAGCTGAGCAAAAACATGGCCACAGCAGGGAGAGACACACAATGCCGTGTGATGGAACTTGGATACCTGCCTTCTTCAGGGGTCATTTGAAAACTCCTGCCAAAATCTTGTGTTTCCTTTAGATTTCTTTGCTTCAAGGTGTGGGAGTTTTCCGCTCCAGAGAGCTTGCTGGAAAGCGTATCAGTATGCTCATTAGGGTTAACATATTTAATTTCCACTCCTAACGTTCCATTTGTTTTTTCTCTTAGCATTTAACTGCTGTGACACAAACACAGTCCGTGTGAGCTGTCCAAGTCTGTGTGCTGGGTGGAAAACAGAACCAATCTCCTTATCTCACCAGTGTCTGTGGGAAGGAAGACTGAAGGTACAGCAACTTTGGAAAACAAACATAGGACACTTGAGGGCAGGACGGCTCCAAAATACAAACCAAAAGCAGATTCATAAGCTGAAGTCCAGAAATCTTGGATTTTTTTATGAAGCATTCTGAAACTTGAGGCTCTTGAAAAGCACAGTAAAATAAACAGTGGATTAAACAAAGCAAAACCATGCAGTTCTATTTGAGGGGGCTCCAAAGTGGAATAAATACAGTGTCTTTTGGCACCTCTAAGATAATGACCAGTTGTGGTTACTGATTTGATGATAGTCCTCACTGAAGTAGATTGGATAACCCTGAAGTCTGGTCTAAATTTGAATTCACGTAATTATATGCTGCTTGTTATGTTCCCTTCCATTTTCAATCGTGAAAAGTATTTGTTATTGTTTTTCCTAAGCTGTTATTTAAACTATTGTCTGATGTGAAACAGTTGCTGTATTTTACAGCACAGGTAGCCTTCCCTGGGAGGTTTTTAATGGGCAGAGGATTCATGAAATTCCTTTGTTGGGAGCAGTCCTAACAGTGAGATCTAACAGCTAGCAGCAAAGCTGGAGTTAATGGTGCTAAGCACTTTCTGTTATAGTTTGCAGTTGTTCATAACTGCCAGTCTGAGTTGAAATTTCCCCTGTTGGGTTTCTTTTTTAGCTTGTTTTGGTTGTTTTGTTTCCTATTATGATTTGTTTGCTTTGTTTTTGGGAAGTTCCATTTGCAACAATCAAGCCAACTACAAGAATGAATTTAAGGAAGAATACACATTTTTGTGTATTGGCCTGAAATGTAACACAGCCCACCTCCCCATCTCCCCTTCCCCCCCCCCCCCCCCCAATCCCTGAACATTTTTGTCTAGGCTACCTGTTGGTAGAGAGGGTGTTGGCAGAATGAATTACGTAAAAGACCTGTCTCTCACTGTAAGCTGTTGATGGGTTTTGTTGCTATTTGCATGTTAACATTCAAAATGCTCACAGTTCTAAGTTCCAAAATACCAGAGAAAGAAGAGGTCCTGAGTGGCAAAAATTGAGCAGCAAAGCATGTGGAGATAGCTGTAATTCTGGAAGGCTTTTGTGCAAAAGTTTGTTCTCTTTCTCAAGTGGGACTGTGGAGAAGGAGCACAATACAGTTTTTAAATGCACATGGCAATGGCTTCAGGTTTAATAATCTGTTGTTAAATAGGGAAGAAGTCAGTTGTCATGTTCTGGTACAAAAAAGTGGCTGTTAGAAATAAACTCTGTGAGTTTTCACATATATATATATATATATATGCACTAACATGTATTTTTATATACATAATGTATACACACACACAAATATATAAGCAGTGAGAAGGACAGTGATCTTAAAAATGATAGAAGGTTTTTTTAAAAGGCTGAGGAGACTGGTCTGGAGCCTCACTGGGCTGCATTTACAGGTACTGAGGTGTCAGTTCCCGGAAGATTTAGTATGAAAGCTTAGATCCAGAGTCATCCCTGGAAATACAGTCAAATCTTAAAAAGCAGATACTGCTCGTTATAAGAACCATAAAGCAATCTGGCAGAGCCTGTACATTAATAAACAGCCACACAAACTAAGGCCTTTTCTGAACTAAAGATATGTAAACATGGACTAAAGCCTCCAAAGGGAAAAAGAGATCAGTTCTTGCACAGTGATTTCACAGGAGGTGGTGCTCGAATCTAACAGCTCACTGCTGCCAAAAGGGCCTCTTCACATCCAATTATGCTTTCCAGTCCCTTATTTTGTGCAGTAATTGATGGGGTTTGCTCCTTCTCTCACAGTCCTCAATGGCTGAGTCAACTGAAACATAACTGGGCAGAAAAATAGGTAGTTATTTGCTAAATTAGTTCAGTCAGTTATTTGTTTCAGTGTTTGCTGGCAAACACTGAAATAAGGTATGTGCCCACAGAAACCTACCTGTGGGCCCTGGGAGCTGACAGTATCCACAGTTTTTATGTGAGGTCTCCAGCAAAACTAGGTTCCAGCCACATTTAATACTGGACACATTAATGTGATTGTGATATGCAGTGATGGGAGAGCTAAAACTGTTTCTACCCACCAGGCATGATCAAAGGGCTGTAGCAGTTGTTAAGAGCAGGTGATGAAACTGCCCTGGGTTCTGATCAGCGTAGCGATTCGGTTTTCCTTACTGAATTCTCAAAAGCTGATGGACTCCATTTCCTGAAGAAACTGAGGTTTTTCTCTCCAGTATCTTAGGAATCCTTGGTGTAAATAAATCCAGATTAGGACCACTAGCTGTGTTGTGCTTCCAAGTTATCCCAAATTTCCCATCTTTCTTAAGTATGTGGATTTTAAAGCAGTTCAGGAAGTCAGGGTGAAACCCTGAGGGATTTCAGAGACACTTGAAGAGGCTTGTTTGTCATTGTGCAATGTTTTTAGCTGATTGGAAACAACTCACGAAGATAAAAGTTTCATGGGACTGAGAAGGGATTTGTGTGTGTGTGTTTCAGACCTTTTCCTTAATATCTGTGGTGCTGTGATAGACATCAGATCTCTGACACCTCTCACCACTATGTACAGAGGAGTCTACTTTCGGCTGCATACACTGAGAGACAAGAGTTTTTCAGACAACAGCTCATTGAAGGACAGAGGCACAGGATTCCTTGCCCTCTCCAAATTCTAGCAGATAACACCCAGGCATACCTAAAGCCTGTGTATGCCTCAAGGCAGCTTCCTGGGCTGAAAAACAGTTTGAAGCTAGGAAAGTTTTAAAATGAAAGTTCATATATGCATGCCCTGTCTTTGCTCTTTCCTAGGCATGAGTTCATGGCCACTGTTCTTGCTGTTCTCTTACCCATGTCCATAGACTGACACAGGAGCGTGAGCTGGCTGGACCTTTGTTGAGGTCCAGTATGGGCAAACTTATGGACAGAAGTATCCAACTCATAAGCATCCTTCAGATCATTCACATTTAAAAAAAAAAAAAAAGGAGAGTAAAATACAATATCCCTTCCAGAAGGAAGAGGCCAGTGATATCCTAGATTTTATGGGGTGCACAGAGAGTGGCTCAAGTTGAGATTTTGCAATAACTTGTTTCAATTGTTGACTTCCCCATTCTCAGTCCCTTCCTGGAACCACCTCTGGCATTCAATGAACTTTGTGCTGAGCCATGATGATAAACTTAAGAAAATTTAGCTTGCTGTTGACATTTCTGCTCTGAAACTGCAGTCTTAGAGAGCTGACCCTTGTTTGTGTATCAAAGAGGGGAGTGAGAGGTGGAGGGAGAGTCCCACTCAAACCCATGTGCCATACTGTCAGTGGGCAAGCAAGGCAGTGAGGCTCTCTGCAGTGTGAGCTTCAATTTGCAGAGTGGATATAATTGGGATTTATAAAATCAAGTCAGTGGGTAGGGATTGCAGATTGCTCTCCAGATCCTGCAGTACTAAAACTATGGGGCATTCACTGAAACCAATAGGAGATTGGTTTATAAAAGGTAAAAGATATCTTTTAAAAAGTATTTTAATGTAGCAGATACAGTGAACTTTTGGACTTTCCTGCCAGGAGAGATTTTGGAAGCAGATAGGTCGGCTGACTGGAAGGGAAACTAAACAAATGAATGGACTACAGGTTCATAAAGAGATACTAAAAGGAATGAGCAGGGATGTGCTCCCTAACATCCCTGCTACAACGATTGCGGGAGCTGGAGGAGAACAAAGCGTCTCTTGTTATTGGAGAAAGGCTCATGGGCATAGCTGGGTGTTGGTCTGACCCATCAGGGCTTCCCTCATGTTCTTTTCAGTCCCTTAGTTTTGTGTCCACGGGTATGTGAAGACAAATGTGCTGTTGGTAGGAGATTGTATGTTAGTGTTCGAAGGTGGTATCTCAAGCTTGTCCTACCTCAGTGAAACCTGATACTGTGTTGTACCGTATTGAGGAAACATGCAGTTTTAGGACAATGCACATAGTATCAGCACTTAGAAAAGGACCCCCTGACTAAATTATATCCCCCCTAAGATCCTTCTGCTCTGTCTGCACAGAATTTGATGAATACACACATCCCAGGAAAGATTTCATAACCTATGATAGAATTTTCCCCTAGGATATCGGTGTGTTTTGGATATATTATTTGAGATTCTTCTGGAAAACATCTAGTGCAGCTGAAGGAGAGAGAGTGCCAGATTAGACAGATTACTAGGCATGAATCCCAACTCTTATTTGTATGAGTATTCCTTCAGCCTTTAGATAATCACATTAACATCAGGACTATTGCTTACACAAGTACTACTGAGAAAAAGTGGTGAACAGGCTTGGGCCCTCAAAGCAGTGTTCTTGTTCCAGCACTATACCAGTAAGATTCTGACCTTGTTTCCTCTTCAGAGCTCATTAGAGTTGGGACAGCCAGTAAGGAGGACCACCCACTACTCAACAGCCGCCAGTTATGATTATCAACCCATGTTTTACACCTATCAGATATAACACTTTTACCTTCCCGTTCTGTGGTGGGTTGACTCAGGCTGGAGGCCAGGTGACCAGCAAAGCCAGTCTGTCACTGCCCTCCTCTGCTGGACGGAGGAGAGAAAATAGAACAAAAGGTTCATGGGTTGAGATAAGGACAGGGAGAGATCACTCAGCAATTACCATCATGGGCGAAACAAACTCAACTGGGAAAAAAAGAATCTAATTTATTACCAAAGCAAAACAGAGTAGAGCAATGAGAAATAAAACCAAATCTGAACACATGTCCCTGCACCCCTCCCTTCTTCCTGGGCTCAACTTTATTCCCAAATTCTCTACCTCCTCCCCACCAGCCGCACGGTGGGATGGGGGATGGGGGTTGCAGTGAGTTCATCACATGTTGTCCCTGCCGCTTCTTCCTCCTCAGGGGGAGGACTCCTCACACTCTGCCCCTGCTGCAGCACAGGGTCCCTCTCATGGGAGATGGCCCTCCATGAACTTCTCCAATGTGAGTCTGTCCTATGGGCTATAGTTCTTCACAAACTGCACCAATGTGGGTCCTTTCCATGGGGTGCAGACCTTCAAGACCAGACCCCTCCAGTGTAGTCCCCCCACAGGGCCACAAGTCCTGCCAGAAAACCTGCTCTAGCATGGGATTGTCTCTCCATGGGGTCACAGGTCCTGCCAGGAGCCTACTCCAGCCTGAACGTCCCACAGGATCACAGCCTGCTCTGGATGCATCTGTCTGCTCTGACGTGGGGTAGTCTATGGGCTGCATATGGAATATCCACTCCCCCATCATCCTCCATGGGCTGCCGGTGCACAGCCTGCCTTACCACAATCTTCTCCACTGGTTGGAGGTTAATCTCTGCTCTGGTAACTGGAGCACATCCTGCCCCTCTTTCACTGGGTATCTGTAGAGTTCCTTTCACTTCTCACTTCTCCCTCTGATTGCAAAAGCTGCCAGTAGTTGGGTTTTTTTCCTTTTTAACTCTGTTATCCCAAAGACACTACCACTGTTGCTGATGGGCTTGGCCTTGACCAGCGTTGGGTCAGTTTTGGAGCCTGTTGGACAAGGGGGAAATTTCTAGCAGCTTCTCACAGAAGCCACCCCTGTAGCCCATTACTACTGAAATCTGGCCATGCAAACCCAAAACACCTTCCAAAATTCATCTCACACTTAGATGAGAGTATATTAGTACTATATTTTGTGATTGGTTAATTATGGATCCAGATCTTTGGCTTCTGCTGAGTGTTTCTTTTGCTGCTCCTCCAGTGCAGATGAACACAACCATGTGGTAAAGGAGCCCCCGAAGTGGTGTAACACTGGTATCTCATGGTGGTTGTCATCAGGCAGCATGAGTTAGGTTATGTCTCCTGGCAAGACAGCTTGCAGAAGAACAGTGAGACCTCAGGGGTATCACCTAATAACAGCAGTGACCTAATCTGAAAAAAGAAAAATGCTATCTTCATTTATTGTGGTCGGTAATACCCAGAGGAGTAGAGTACCACTGTGGGTGCGAAGGGAGGGTCATAACCATCAAATGATAGAAAGTGTTTACATGTCTACTTTTCTGTGCAGTTAATCAATCTAGGAAACAAATGAAGTGTTTTTTATTTGTACACCTAAAAGGGGGAGCCAAGTCCAAGCACGCACATAGATCAGTCCCAAAAAAGGAAAACGTGAGAAGAATAATGCCAACAACCATGCAAGTTAAACTCCAGATACCAAGCCAAACATCTATGAAGGAAGAAGTATTCCATGGAAAAATAGCATACTCTTGCCATCTTTCAGACCACAGAGTTACAGTCGTTATGGTAAAGCTGTAATTACTGCATTGTGAATACAGTGCCGCAGACAATGGCCCGTCGGTATTTTTCCACTATAAAGCCTCATGCGAGGTTTGCAGTTTTGTGAGACACAATTATCTTTGGCTGGGATAGCCAGCTACAGTCTCAGCCCAGAAATAGATTATATTTTTTTTTTGTTTGTTTCCTTTACCAAGTTGTTCAAAGTTCATTGTTCAGTAAGTGTTGGAGCCTTCCTGCCCGCCTGTGCGGCGAGGGTGTGCGGAGAGGTTTCTTGTCACTTGCATCAGTATCGAGGGCTGTGAGGCTATGGCAGAGTCCTCAGTTTAGGCCGAGCTGCCTGCACTGCTGTCAGTGCAGCCTGGGAAAGCCGGGGCAGCGGGGCTATAGCAAATGAGCACTGATGAGCATATCCAGGCGTGCGCGGTAAAACACGCTTCAGGGAATACTGGAGTATGTGATTACAGCTATGGAAGGAGGGAGTATTGGCCAGGGTAGGATTGGAAAGATTTGTCTGCTTCGCAGAAAAAGGAAATTCTGAGTTATGTAGGGAAAAACCCCAACAAACCCAACCAAAAACCCCAAACCCTATAGGATTAGTGAAACTCTGCAATATGCAAGAAACACTTGTACAGTTATGATGTCGATTCTTTAGTGGGGCTTAGCTAAGGCTCTTCGCTGTTGGATTGTGATAACTGAGATCCCAATCCAGCCCAGTTTGTCTTTTCCACAGATAAATCCAAGGGAAAATATGGTGCCAACAGTGAGTGCTGATCTCCAAATTGAAGTATAACAGCATGTTTAATTACAAATGCAAACCATATAACATCTGCGTATAAACTCCAGGGAAATAGGTCTGAAATAACCATATGTGTAATGTCTTACTTCAAAACAATTATTTTGAAACAAATATTGCATGCACTTAAGGGATGTCACCTGTATTTAGATGTGACTCACCAGACGTTAATTTATTCTTTAATTTATTCAGTGTCAGTGCTCTGGAAGAAAACAAAATCCTTGAGCTACAGCGATCTCTGGTTGCTTCAGCAACTTGTTCAACATTGCAGGGAAAAACAGCTGAGTTCACATAGTTTAAAATAAATACGGATCAAAGCAGTTTATTGCTTTATTGACAGTATGTAATCAACCAGCAATTAGTCAACTATGCATACAAGATCAGTAATACAATAGGCAAAGCATATTAGAAATTTCTAAACATTCTCCTATAACTAATCCCAAAGCCGCCTTAGCATACACATACACACGCACAGGAACACACGGACATCCACACAAGTTGTATGCACCCCCTCACGAGCAGTGCACGTTACACAAACACCACCCCCCTTCCCAAAGGTTACAGGTCTCCTGTGGGAGACGTAGGTCCTTTACACTTATGCAGACCCCTGTAGCTCCCTGCAGGTCACTGGCTGGACCACACACTCTTAAGCTGTCTGTCCTCCAAGGTCTCTCCCTCCCATGAAGATTTTTCATGCTTCTTTTCGGCATGACTTCTGCTTGAGTCTGTTATTCCATGGTAACTGTTTCATCTGGCTGATGGTCATCTTCTGTAACACAATCGGCCTGGGCGGGTGCTGACCAGGCAGTTTGCTGTATGTGGTCTGCATACACTGACACACATATATACACACTTTGGACACATCTTTCTCTTCACAGGTGACAGTATCTGTGCCATTTGTCAATGCGCAAGGTGGGGTTTGAGGTGGGTGGGCTGTGGGTCCCTGCCTGATCCATAATGAGGAAGAACCATCGTTGGGAGTCACGTGGGCCACAGGAGCAGGGAGAGCAAGGGGCATAGCCTTGTGGCCTTGCAGCCATGTGGCTGATGCTCCTCCAACCAGAGAGAGTTGTGATGTTCTGGATGCATCCCACATGGTTGAAGGCAATAAGTGGGCAAGCAAACCTATTTTCAGACTCTTTTTGAGCTCCAAAATCCAAAAATAAAAATAGTGGCTGCTTTACTAAATGTCTATTGAACACCTATTATGATTCTCAATAAAGGAAGGCATCATAAATGAGACGGAAGCAGCAAATTGGATCTTTGGAAAAACTGTGCAGAGAGGCCACCTGGGCCTGATGTTCTACTGGATGGTGAGGAATTTACATTTCACACTCCCACAGTTTACATTTTCTGAGGTGATGAAGACATTTGGATCATTTTATTTTTTGGATGTTTTACATAAAATGAAGAGCCGTGATTGAATCTGGAACCAGAGTCAGGAAATAGCCAGACTGTGTACAATGTAGCAGAGCGCTAACGTGCCACGTGTTACGTGATTAATTTAGTATAAATGCCAGTTATGGATTTGGTTTGTCAGCAGTTGGCTCGAGTTTTGTGATTACTGGCCAGTTGTTTAACTGATGATTTTGTCTGTGACAGAATCCTCAACTTTTGGGAGGGGCAGAGCGCTGCATTGATAATTTAATGCATTGAATGTATGCAGAGCTTCTAGGAAGGATACAGATAAATTCTGGGGTCTTAATGTAGCTGATGAATAGCCTTTTCTCTCAATACAGCGTGATTTATGGTGGTAAGTTGGGGTGAGGGATAGAGCTATGTGGCTGCTATTGTTTCAGTCTGTCTTCAGGCAGCATTTTTGAATTGCAGATAGGCATGCAAGGAAAACTCAGGGTCTGGCAATAAACACAGCTGCAAAGTATGGCACCGCTGTTGCCTCTGAGTCAACTGCTCATCCCTGTTCTTGGCATATTGGCACTGGGCCATAGGGAAGGGCCGTCTCTCAGAGGTAACCGAAGAGGGAGGCACTAACCATCTGTAGGTATTTAAGGTCTCCTGACGTTTTTTACATGCTGAAAGATAATCCAGTGTTATAATTTATAGCATGTCTACCTATTATCCTCTACATTTTCCAAGGGAATTCAGTATTCTTGGTCTTTTGTCTTTCACTTCTGTGTCCTATCTCTTTATGTCACAAACCGATTTTCCCCTGTCTCTGCAGTTCACTGTTGGCTGAAATGACCCCTGTAAGTCTTTGTGAGTTTGATGTTTTTCAAAAGATGTTCTGTGTAAATTACAGGTCACTGTTCGTGCTGGAGCTAAAATGCAAGCAGCAGCTTTCCCTAAAGCCTTAGGATTTTGAGTGGGCTAAAATGGGATTAAGATCTGGTTTCTACTTTGAAAAAAATCAACAAGTGCCATATTCCCTTGCTTTTCTTATCCATATGGTGTAAATCATTTGGCAAATGCAAACACCAGCTTTATTCCAGAGAAAGGATGTATAGATAGGTAAAGGTTCTGTGCCTGCAGACTTTCTGTATGTGCACACCTATAGCTGGTTAGCAGTAAGTAATCACGTACACTACTTGTAAAATCAAACTCTTGTTTCCATTAAGAAATTAAGAAAGATTTTTAATGGTAGTTTTACATGTCAGACAGTTGTATTTTACACATCTATTTCTATTTAATCATTTATTAGATGTATCAGTGTGAAGGAAATCAGCTCTGTCGCAGGAGCATGCACGCACGCTCATAGAGTAAGGTTGGCTTTTTCCAGGGGGAAAGAAAAAAGAGACTGTTTGAATATTTTTGTTAATTATCTTTGTAATCCAGGCATTCAAATACTGTACATGTGCTGAGCTCACATGGAGAGAAAGGAAAGATACAGAGATTTTTTAATAAAACTGCAGTCCCAGCAGGGTTTGAAGTCCACTGCTTTGAAATACAAAGCCAGAACTTTATTATCCAAGCTAAGCAAATTTTCTGAACATATACAAGGTGTTGTTATGGTAAGTGAAGGAAGCCTGTGAAGTTACTTGGAGTTGTTTGAAATACACTGAGTGTAAAACCTAAAACACATTTATATTTTGGTGGATGGTTGGCAGAGATCAGAACAAAGTGCCTTTTCCTGAACAGGATCTGCATGCCTGCTGACCACAGAGAGGTCAGGCCAGTGGCTCGTCTGCTGCGCAGGCCTGTGTCCTTTATAGGTGAACAATGCCTCATCCTTAGGGAATGGGGAGTATGGATTGCAACACGGAGCACAGAGCAGATGGGCACAAAGGCTATGCATTTGTGTTCCAGGGAGGCAAGGTGGGGAAAATACAAGGGTATTCCACCCTTTCCATGTAGCACCTTCCTCTCCCATTTTCTTGTAATACAGCAACAGGAGCCTACGGGAGTTGCTGAGAAGTAGAGGAAGTGGAGGCTGATGGGGTTTTTGGCACAAATGGGTCCCACAACGTGCTGGAGCTGTGATGCTCTGCAGAATTGTGTGGAGCAGTGCTGTTTGGACCATGTCAGCTGCCTGTTCATTTTCAGGGCTGGAAGCTGGCTGTAGCATTGGGAGGAAGAGACTTTGGCACCTCCCTGTTCCTACCACCCTAAGAGCCTGCCTCAAAAGGCCTGAAATGACCTGCCACAAAACATTCATGAAGGACTTACTTTTTCTTAGGGTGGAAGTGTTCTTCAAGATGACACCACAAGAGGCCTGGGATTTAAATCAAGTAGTTTTGCTTTTTGCAGAAAAAAAGAGATCTGTCTGAATTTTAGTGTTACTCTTCCTTTCTAAGGGGCCTTTTATGGTGGAAATGATTGTGCAGAACTTGTGTTAGAATAATTAGGCTGACACCAATTAGCTAACAAACTCATTGCTAGAGTATCTGAGCAATTCCTGGATACAATATTGCCTCACAGAGTTACTGTTGTCTGTCACATTCCTACTGCTGTTCACTGGCTCCAAAGGAAAGAGTTTGCACTTTTCTTTTTTATTATTTTTTTGGAGGCTTTATAGAGGGAGCAGGTTTGGACAACAAATCTTATGAGGAGTAGCCGAAGGAACTGGGGTTGTTTAACCTGGAGGAGAGGAGACTGAGGGGAGACATCACTCTCTACAACTACCTGAAAGGAGGTTGTAGTGAGGTGGGGGTTGGTCCCCTCTCCCAAGTAACAAGTAATAGGATGAGAGGAATGGCCTCAAGTTGTGCCAGGAGAGGTTTAGATTGGTTATTAGAAAACATTTCTTCACTGAAAGAGTTATCAGGTGTTGGAACAGGCTGCCCAGAGAGGTGGTGGAGTCATCATCATTGGAGGTGTTAAAAAAACACTTAGATGTGGCACTCCCAGACATGGTTTAATTGACATGGTGGTATTGGACAGACAGTTGGACTTGATGATCTTACGAGCCTTTTCCAACCTTAGAGATTCTATGATTCCAGGTAAGGTTCATTAGAGCCTTCAACCATGGACTATACAATGCCTGGATTTCCAGTGTGGACATGGTGTTCCTGATCAGATTCACACATCTAATACTATAGCTATGTTATCTTTTAGGTCACTTTTTGGGCTAGGAGTGTCTAACCTCAGCCCAGTCTACTAAAAGCTCAGGTGATCTGAATTCCCTTTTTACAGCTTTGCATAGAGAACATTTTAGCTGCTCCTGATGACAGTGGTTTTGTGAGGGGAAAATAAGGAAGGAAATTCTCACTTCTGTTTATGATTTCAGCCTCTTTTTGAGAAGAGGTTCAGTGCAATCCTCAATGTAATGTAAGGTTCTTCTTCCTTCCTATTTTTGAGGCTTACTGTTCATGTATTTTATAGAAGACGGATGTTACTAACACAGAACAGTGTGGTTGTTATCTGTTATACCATGATATATTTACTGAGAAAATTTTAATAAATAAACCACAGGCTTGAACCTCTGAACCCTTCTAAACCAGCCAATTCCCATGGGGGGTTCAGGAGTTTTTATGGACGGATACTGTGTTCTCATGAGAATTTTATTAGAGCTCGTAGACTCAAGACTGACTAGCAAGAGAATTTATGAGGTTACATGGGAACTATCACATCTTTCATTCCAACACCCTATGAGTTTATAAAATGAACCCTTTCTTAAACTGTGTTATTTAATAAAAGCATTTTAATGTGACTTTAATAAAGTATCTAATGTTACCAATGATTTTTTATCAGTTACTGCAGCTGGTAATTTTACCAGCTTTTCAGGTTTTAATTATCCTGGGTTAGAGAGATGAGTAAAGGGTTTTCTGCTAAAAGTTGGGAAAAAAGGCAAAGGAGGTCATAAGTCACTAAATGCATCAAAGAACCTCGTCAAGATGGATAATAGGAAGGGCAAATAGTGTCCATTCTATTCTGTTTACTCTCTTGAATACTCTCTACAGTTCCTCTTGCTGTTTTGTTTAAATTTAGAACAATGTGGAAGTTCTGTAGCTGCTCATTATCCCACTTGAAATTTAACTCAAAATGTTATTTTGCATCATGTAGTTCAGCTGGAAGGCTGCCCAAGCCAGAATTGAGGTCTGTGGTAGTGAACTACAGAGGAAGTGGTCTAAGCAAGACTCCCTTCTGGGGATATTCCAACATTTCATTACATTGTGTGTACTAATGAGTAGAGCAAAGGACTGAGAGCCAGGAAGGGCAGAGTTTTAATCAAGTGACTCATGACATGGCCTCCAGCAAAATACATGACCTTGTAATTCAGCCATCTTAGCTACAACAGTGGGCAAAAATAGGGGCTCAGTATAGTGGTCAGGCAGAGGTACTCATGTCCCTGTTTCAGCTGCATTCACCGTCTGCAGCTATTTTTTTTCCTCAACTTTGGAATAGACACCATGGGAAGAAGAAGATTCCTTTCAGCTACTCCAGAGAGGCTCAAGTCAATGTTGACATGTATTTTTCCTTGAGCAAGAGCTTTGAAAACTGTCAGATAGAGGTCAGTCATTTGCTCAGTCTCAGTCCCCTGTGAATGATGAAGTTTGTTGGTCATGGTGATGATGATCAGGAGTCAGGGAGATCAGGCACAAGGAGGATGAAGATGCATACTTTGAATGTTGGGTTCAAATTGGATACACCATGTTTTCCCAAACAGGGAGACCACCAAGGCTGCACAGTTTGGGTGCCTGAAGAAAGTTCTGTAATTGGTACGTGAAATGCATCGCATTTCCAAATGGCAGTGGAAATGCTGGCCTGGCCATTGTCCCAACAAATTGTGGTTGTTTGAGGCTTTGTTTTAAATATAGGGTAGATCTTTGGTAAGCGTAGGCTGCTTCTGCTGCTGCTGCTTCCTGCAGCTCTAGCTAAGTGTGTTAGTCCTTATGTCTGTCTCGGACCACGGTCCCAGAACTCCACCTGGAGAGCTTTGGGCTCATAGCAGTATGTGAAGACATTCACCTGTCCCCGAGATTCTTTCATATGGAATATGCCATACAGAAGTATCAAGAAGAGCTACCTATCCTATTTCTGTATTTTTCAGGCCCTAGAAAAGGAGTAGGACTGTCTCACTTTACCAGTTTTGGAAACATCCCTTTTATTTCGGTCCCACATTACACATCTACTATGGCAATGGGAGGAAGAAAACCTGGTGGGATTTGACTGCTTACATGATCAGCTTTCATAACTTAAAGCCCTGGCTGTGCTGGCAAAGCGTAAGGAGTCAATCTCTCCTTGGTTCTTACTCTGTGGACTTAGCAGAACTGCATTTTTGTGACAGTTGATCAAGCACAGGGAAAACAAATGCATCTCATGTCTCTAACATTTACTCTCTCAGAACAGGAAGGAATGGGCAAGGTAGATACCGTGCTGCCTTTGGTAAATCAATTGATCTACTTTTTTCAGATGTTTATGCAGAACAGGTTGACTAAGCCTCTTGTGTTTCAGAGAGAATGTGCCCCTGAGCTAACATTTCACTGATCCTGTGAAGATTAAAATAGGAGGAAATAGCATACAAACAGGACCACAAATCATTGGAGTTATTTAATAAGAGAAAAGCATTAGCTGGCTCAAAACCAAACTGGAAAGGCAATTTGTTGAAGTTATCGAGGAGACCACATAGCCAGATATAATTTCTAGCCTCATTTTTTATATCTTGCATTCTTCTATGAATTTGTTTCTCTTCTGTTTGACATTTCACGTTCACTGGATTTTTTTCTTCTTCTGTTTTGGTTCATGTGAGCATAGCAGTTTGGAGTTGGATCGTTATTCTTCAAGTTCTACAGCAGTTAAGCAGAAAATGTAGCAACAATTTCTGATTTCCATGACACTAGATGAGAAAAGGCTTTGAAGGTACAGGGAACTTATGAAGTCAACTCCTGGCACTTCTAGTCAAAGTTTCATGCTTTTGAACATCTCCATAATAAATAATTACCATGCAAGTGATTTTCCATCTCCTTAAAGAGCTGCATCATACCCTGCTTGGTTCTCCATGCAGTGCCTAGCCATTCCTATTACATAAAATTTTCTTAATGTGAACAAGGACCAATCAATGTTAAGTGCAGATATTTTTCTCATCAAAACATGTTCCTGTAAAGCAAGTCAGTGGTCCTTGGTACAGTGTCAGGCCTCTGATGGGTTACTGGAAACATTTCAGTTTTCTTTCATTCTCTAATAAGAACTTCATGTTTGTCTCTTTTTATCAGCCCATAGCATAACATGATCAAACAAATTCTGTACCCGTGAATGTCCATCAGGTTCTCATTGGAAAACATTGCAAACGATGCCATGTACTGTTAGGAATGGTTGAACAACAGTTTTCATGGGGATTTTTGCTGTCTCTGGCAAATATAAAATTGTTTCCATCAGATAGTCATATCGCTGGTTATCTGTGTCCCCTTCCTGCCAGCCAGTGCCCTAGCAGAGGTGGTGGCTACTGAGCCTGTATCTCTACTAGAACCGCCCTATTTTGTGATCCAAATGATTATTTCAAGCTCTAGCAAGTGGGTGTTTCCACAAACATCTGGCCTGTGACACAGAGAGGCATGCTTTTAACACTTTGGTTACCCTGTTCAGGTTATATTCCTGCCTGTTTGCCAGGCCTGACACTGCTGGCTTCTTTAGCCACGCTTCAACCGGTGGTACAATCTGCAAAGCTTGCTAATAATGGTCTAGTATTTTATGGTTAGTCTTCAGTGTAGTAAAATAGGTTTTATTGCTGTGTCTTGGCCAGGAATTCTGATTGCAACTTGTGCTTCCAAGTGTGCTTTGCTGTTTTAGATATTTTCTAGTAAGACATTATTTGGCCGTTGTCTCATCCGTCAGGGTGAATCTCTGTCCTAATCTAAGATTCTGGTGCCCTCATCATCCACTGTTGTTTTCTGCTAGAAAGAAAAGCCCTCATTTCTCCTTGCCCATCCACAAAGAAGAAAACAAACCGAGGACCTTCTCATTAGCGAAGTTCAAGCTGAGAGCAGGGATGACTGAGCATCCTTCCAGTGTGGAAAACTTCAAATGAAAAAAAACAAGAAAAAGCAAGGACCCTCTAGAGGAACGTTGTCTAATGGTGTGTTTTTCCATTGGAGTTTGGATTAAAAGAATGGGAGAAGGAACCTCCTTTTGCTGGGCTAATTGATGTTGTGGAATAGCATGGAAAATGTTTTGGAAATACTAACCAGCCATTTTCCTTCACAGCCAGAGAAGGAAAACCCAAGGGAACTGTTGCCTTCCTAATTGTGGAAAAGTGCAGGGGTACAACTCAAGCTTGCTTTTTCCATCTTCAATTTAATTGTGCATTACAGTTTAAATGTATTTCCATAGTGTGCAAAACAGTAGAGAAATTTGAACTCTAGGTCATGAAAGAAATACACATGGATATTTGCAGGAAGTATCCTCATTGGGTGCTGCTTCAGAATATCGTTTACATTTGTAGATTTCACATCCTTAGGAAAATTGCTTTGTAGAAAGTCTGTTTCATCAAATATACTTAAAGTTTATAAAATGTTCATTAAATATGTATAAAAACACAGTGTGAGAAAACCTGTTTCTATTGGCACTGTCATGTTATTCATTTATCTTTTCAGACATGTTTTTGTTGGCATATTCATCTATGTTTGGCCTCATTTTTAATGAACTTTTAACTGCTAAAGAGCAGTTATCTGAGACACAAGAATCAAAAGTTGTTAAAGTTCCTCAGAGCTAAGAAGAATAGACAGAAGTACTGCTCAGCATTTTACACATTAAGCTGTGGAACAATGAGCTATTATTATCTCCTGTTAAAAACAGCAAAATAAGAAATATGCCAGTTTATATTTGAAGTTGGCAACAGTTCAGAAAGTTGAGAGAATGAGAAATTGTGGAAATTCACCGCCTTAATTTTCCCTTCGTGCTTCTTCTATGTGAGTATTTTAGATTCTGTGTAGATGCTCAAAATTTATTTGCTCTAGAAGCTTCATCTTCCATCCCCTCATCATTTACAGCGGTAGCGTGGAGCTGATAAGAAGGGCCTAAAAAAAGTCAGTTGTTATTGTTATTCTAGACACCAGGCAAAGCACCTTTCAGCCTAACTTAGTAGTTATATACATTTTCGATAGATATGAGGAACAAGGAAGCATTAGTGTCCTCACTTTACAGATAGGGAATTAAAGTACAAAGGTAGCAAGTATATGGCTCATCTCGCTGACTTGAGCTTCAAGCAAGTTAGGTGTTCAATACTGGACTAGTTACTTAGGCTTCTTCCTTAGTGGCCACAGTGATTTATCCCGTCTGGCTTAGAAATCTGTATTAGAGTGAAAGGCTCTTATTCCTTCTGCCTCTCCACTGACTGTAAGGGGAGCCAAAGATGAAAATTCTTCCAACCAATTTTTTCACTGGTGAGAATGATGGAAACTGGCATAATTGAAACCCTAGATCTTCATGAATCAGCCTTGATCAGCCTGAGATTGGCCAACCTCTGCTTATAAGGTTTTCTAAACCTTCAGATGCAAATTTTAAAGCATTCTTTAGTCCAGAGAGAAATGGATTGGATAGTTTGGCTCAGAAGGTGGTGGCTGATGGGTTGCACTCTATATACCTGGAGGGCAGGACTGCTGTTCAGAGGTTAAGAGGGATCTCATTGATAAATGCTCAAAGGGGTTTGTAAAGAAGATGGAGCCAGGTTTTTTTCAGTGGCACACAGATTTGGGACTAGAAGTAATGGGCATAAACACAGGAAGGTGGCTGATCACTGGCACAGGTTGTCCAGAGAGGTTGTGCAGCCTCTGGTTTTGGAAATACTGAAAAGCAATATGTACATGACCTGCTTTAGGTGACCCTTCTTGAGCAGAGGGATTGGGCCAGATGACCTCCAGAGGTCCCTTTGAAGCTCAACCATTTTGTGATTTTCCCCCACAAGGACAGCCTAGCACTAGATCAGATTGGCCAGAGAGGTTGTGCGGTCTCCATCCCTGGACATTTCCAAGTCATGGTTGAATAAAGCCTGAGCAACCTGGTCTGACCTCATAGCTGGCCCTCCTTTGAGGACAAGGTTAGGCTAGAGGAGTCCTGGGTTCTTTCCAACCTGAACAAGTCTGTGACTCTCAGCTGGCTATGCCCTCTGACTTCTCCTTTGCACCAGCTCTTCTCCTCAACACCATCAATGTCAGATGTTATGAGGAGAGGAGCTGACAACAAAACTCAACACAACATTGTGTCAGTCTCTTAATCTGCATTGTCCCTGGGTTACTGAATGCTCTTCTTAGTCCCACTTACTACACTGTGGAATAGATGTAGGAGAACAAAGAAGGCTTCAGAAAAGTGCAGTGTGAGGAAAGACTCCATCAGCTAGCTTCTGCAGCTTGGTGAGAGGTGCTGGGCCTGGATGCACCACAGGCTGAGGAAGTGCTGGATACTGAGGCGATGCTAAAAAAGGAATGGTTAGTCACCATTTCTTGGAAGACAAAAAAGTAGAGAGTGCTCAACAAAATGACCAGGCAGCAAGTTTAAAAACAAACAAGACTTGTTCATGAGTATGTAACAACATTGTGAAAGATGTTGCGGAGGCCAAAAGTACAAGTAGATTCAAGAAGTGATTAGATGAGTTCATGGAAAACATATCCATTGGCACACAGAGATTTGGATTAAACTGTCACTTCAGGAAGTTCCTAAATGACTGTTTGCTGGAGGTCAAGAAGACAAGTCAGAAGAAAGTTCGGCCATTGCGTGGCCTTGGCTGTGCCCCTGTGCATCTGCTGCTGTCCACCACAGAGGAGGACCCTGTGCTGGATAGACCTTGGCTTTCTGACACTTCTCATTGCTACCTCACCAGTAGCAACTGTAGCCTGTTCCTGCCACCTGATGAGGGTGGATGTGATGGGTGGGTAAAAGAAGACACCTCACAAGTTCTGAAGGAAAAGAAAGACATGTGAAAGAAAGGCCTGGGAGTCAGGAAGCCACACTTGTTACTGATCTGTGACTGCTGGATAGCTCCAGACAGGCAATTTGTTTTTTTCTTTTTGTACCACATTATCCCCAAATATAAGATTTGTCATTTTGAATCTTCTATGGGAGTTCTTGGCCTTAAAATAGTAATAAATATGAAACACAGGAGGTGACATCTGAACATAACGAAACAACTTTTCACTGTGAAGATGGCTAAGCACTGGAACAGATTGCCCAGAGAGGCTGGGGATCTTCATGCTTAGAGATATTCAAAAGCCAGCTGGACATGCTCCTGAGCAACCAGTTTCACCAGGCAGGATGGACTAGATGACCTCCAGAGGCCCCTTTGAACCTTAAACACTCTGTGATTCTGTGAAACAGCAATCTCGGTAAATACTAAATATAATTAAAATGTTAAGAGTGTTCGTTTAAACTATTGAACCTTCCTGGAAGTTTAGCAATGTGCCTGAGAAAGGAGAGCCTCTCTCTGTTTAAAGGGATCTTTTAGCCATTTTTTTTCCCACCTGACCAATATTTCTGTGCTCAACATAACCTACTCTTTTCTGAGCATTGTCTTGCACTGGTTTTGGATGCTTCTTGAGGTACACGTGGGAGAAACCATAGCTGCCATCCACCGATGTCTTCTTTAAAATGTCTCAGCAGGGTGGAATACTCCTAAGCAAGTGTATTAGATGACTAGATGGCCACTTCATGTTCAAAGACAAGTACCATGTTTATACAACCATATCTTCCTCTCATGCATGCTGGGCACACAGATACTTCCACTATCTATGTATTGGCACCAACTTCCGTATTTGGAGCTTTGTCTTTGTTCAGCTTTGATGCATTTATCTGGACAGATGCCCTTAGCTGAGCTCACAAACACAGCTGTAACCAGACAACATGAATTTTACCCAAGGGAGAAAGGAAAAGTGTTTGGTGCTTCAGAACAGGTCTCCAGCTGTGGATTCCTGGGTTTACCCCTGTCCCTGACTGCTGCAGACACCTTGGCTAGCCATTGCAATGGTACCCAAGCCATGAGTGTAGTGTTGCTAATTAATCTTTCCTATTACATGTGTTTTGCAACTTCAGTACCCAGAGTGATGGCACATGGCTTCTTCTAAACCCCAGGTTTAGATGGATACCTCTGTACTCTATTGCAGTCCATACAGCAGATGTCCCTTGGTGTACATACCACATGCCCTTAGTGCTGCCCAGGGTGGGCATTGCACAACAGTGGCAAGACCACTTTGCAGTTGGAAGAGTATAGGGCAATGATGGCTCATCCAAAATAACTAGATAGGAAGACTGAAGATACTATTTGCTGCCACTCATTAACAGTACAAGTCCCTGAAACACTGTAATTTCCCATCGTCCATTGTCTCATTTTCTATTGCTAGTTCACCTTTTCTTTTTATTCTTCAGTAAACAGAAAGGGCCAGAAAGGTGAGAGAAAAATGTGCTTTTTATCTCAGGCTTTACCCCAGAAGAGTGCTACCATATAAAATAAATACCTTGGATACTAGAGCTTTGAGATTTGGCTCCAGACAAAAAGATGCTATGGAAGCTACACTTTTGAAAATTACTCCTTCTTTACATTTGGCAGATTCAGTAGGACTGTAGCTTTATTAATTTCAAAGCATTGCCTCTACACTGTCAGGTATACATGTAAGTACCTACAAGTACATAGTTTCTTTCTTCTGCCATTTCCAGTTTTTAAGATTTAAAATAAATCAGGGAAGCTGACAATGGTCTAAGATGGTGATATATGGACAAAGAGGGAAGAGGAGAGTTAAAAGTGATGTTTTTCTGTGTGCTTGACCCCATGCTGAGCTGTAACTTTTTGTCTCTTGCTTCAATTTTGTCTTGGTATCTCACTTGTTATTGTAACTTTGCTTAATTTTTCTCCCCTTCCTTTCTCTAAGCTATGTCTTCATGTAAATACAAAGCACAGCAGTCAGCATTAAAACCAGCGAGATCAGAATGACTTCAGTTGGCTTACAGCAGGGATGAATTTTCTCCCTTGCCATAGGGCGAGCAGAGGAAAGAGAAGATGAGAGGAAGGGGCTTCTTTAAAGTAATCAAATGCAGACTTCTCAGGGACATGCAGCTTTTAAATCACCAGGGCCACGATGTTGAGCTGTCCACTTTTTCGCTTTGTCCATTGCTCTCAAGACTGATGGTTTGGTTTCCTTGAGACATACTTGGTGTCTCATTGAAACCACTGAGAGATGATTTTCTTATTGAGTTGATTGACGAGGAAATTAGTACCAGAGGCACAGATCCCTCTCTGGATTTTTTACACGTTGCTTTGGAAAGCAGAAAGAAAGCATTACAAAAATGGCACAGTGGCATTATAAGCCTACCTGCCAACAGTAGCTTCCCAACTTGAAAAGAAAAACAGCAGCAAATGAGGCCCCAAAGTTTAATGACCTGAGTAGGGGAGGGAGAGCGAGTGCCCTTTGTATGCAAGCCAGGAACTGGTTGCCTAGACAGTCAGTGAAAGTCAGATCAAAAGGCTATTTGAAAACTCTGGCTTTTAGAAGCAAAGATGGGAAACAACATCTTTCTTTTCTAGCTCTGGAGTTGGGAGATAGAGGAAACAATAGCTATTGTATAGATAGAGAGTTATTTGAATTCTCCCTACTACCTCCGTGCACCTGATCAAACAGCCGGCGATTGAAAGGCTGATGTACCGTCAAGCTTCCTGCCTGATACAAGCTTGATAAAAATTGTTGCAGCTGGAACATCTAAGACCACAAAGCTTAGAAAAAAAAGAGGTCCCAGGGAGGAAAAGCTAGGCAAGACAAAAAAAGAGTCCTAAATTGGGACCCTGTTGTTCAGGCCTGCTCAGGCTTCGGAGGAAGACTGAGTGAAGGAGAGGCAATTGCTTCTCTCCAAATGTACCTTGGATGGGATGTACACAACTGCTCACACTTCCAACCCCACCGTTCCTGTGATGGAATCTTACCCCACTACATTAGTATATCATCCCTGTGTACCCTTCTCCTATGGGCAACCTGCTCTCAATCCCAGATCCTACTGTCCTACTCTGGGGTCCTCAGCATACCCCAACCTCCCTCCGTTGCTTTGGCAGCTGGGATCGCTTACCTCTCTCCACCCCTATTTTTCCCACATTCCCACTCCATGCTTCCTGCTTTTTCTGCTTCCTGCAGCCAGACCCAGGGCACAACCACAACATCGGTGGCCTCCCGCCACAGAAGCAGGGTGGAGAACAGGGGTTTGTCAACTGCTGTCCTGTGTGCAGGATCTCACTGTGCAACTCAGCAACCCAACACAGGAGTTGCCACCAAAGTGGTGCACCCTGTGAGCCAGCCTTGGAGATACTAAATCTCTGACCGGACAGGGCCCTGGGAAACCCACTGTAGGTGACACTGGGGTCTCACCAGATGATCTCCAAAGGCCCCTTCCCACCTCAACTTACCTGTATGCAAGCACTGAGTATGCAAGCCCTGAGCTCCATGATGAGAGATGTGAAAAGCTGGAAGCAAAATTTCAGCTCAGCCGGAACATACAGTGGCCACAGCTCTGGACAGCAAAATGTAGGTCAGTACTGACTGCATCTCCCAGGCAGCGTGGGAAAGTCGGGCTACTGCCTGTGCTCGTTAGGAAAATGAACTCTTAAACATTTCTGCTATGAAAAACTATATCCATTGTAAATTGCAAAGGAGCAATTTATTTCAGTGGAAGAGCTGGCAGTTCTGTTTAAGGGATGGTATATTCATATCCCAGTTATAATCTGCTGTATGAACAATTGATACAATTGCTGTGTTTTTACTGGGAATGTTGTCAAGACAACTTTTAGTGCACCTATTTTGAGAAATCTGTAATACCATGCAATGTAAAAAGACATGATTTAATATCCTGCCACATTTTACCCACTTCCTCAAGCCTGTTAGCCAGTCACAGAGCAATTTCAGTGTTCCAAAGCAATTCTGACTGTGTGTTAGTAGCAATGCAAAGTGCATTGTGTGATCCCCCCTAGTTCTGTCACCACGGGGCGGGGGGAGGGGGGGAGGGTTGCTGTGCTTTGCATCTGCCGTGGCCAGAAGCTGATGGAGATGCACAGCATGTCCAGCATCCTTCAGGCATGACCAGCATCATTCAGGCATGGCACTGGGCCACCAAATGCCGTTCAGCAGGTCAGCTTTGCAAAGTCAGCCTTACAGGACCTGCCTACCAACTTATGTTGTTCTTTTGCTTTTGGTTTTCTTTTGAATTTTAAACAACTACATTGGAGAGAAGATTTGAACCCTGGAAAATTTTTCTTCAATGGGAATCAAAAGAAGAACAGCTATACCCCAGAGAACCAGGAAGGGATGGATCCGTTCATCCTGGTGGCCTGGGGACTTTGAAAGGGCTTTGAATGACAAGGAGTTTTGAACTCATCTAATGGGAATTATATAGGATGAGCGTGTTTTGGATATTAAATTATTGTGCCTAAATAAGGATGGATTAGACACAACTTTTTAGGAATGCATGCTAATAAGCTGCTGCCTGGAAGCCTTCTCCTGCTTTCAGTCACGCTGCTAGCAGCATTACCAGCCCTGTGAGCTCAGTCATCAGGGAGGTGACTGAAGTAACTGACAGCCTGGCTCAGATACTCATTGTTATTAGGTCTGGTCCTTTAATTTTGGTCTCACATTCTCTTTAGCACAGTCTGGCAATTGAGCTGCTCTCCTGCTGACACAAGTACAAGCCAGGGAATAAACTAAGGCAGTGTGAGGTGCTGCTGCGCTGTGTAACAGCCTCATGCTAGGGACTGGACTGATGATGCTGTTTGTATAAATAGAAATCATCTCTCTAATCCCAGTACTTCTCTGTCTTCAACAAATTGCATCAGCAGACTCTTTGAACAAAGGGACAGATGTTTGTGGTGTTTCATAGCCTGGAGACAGATAATGTGGGAAAAAGAAGAGCTCTTTGTCATGGGCCACGGGGGAAAAAGGCAACCCAAATGTAGGTTGTATAACGTGAGCTTCCCCAGATGTCTGTACCCTCAGATTCACTTCGAGTACCTAACATGGGACTCTGGCTAGTGGAGGAATGCATTGTTCTTCTTTAAGGATGCTGGGAGTTCATGCAGGTGACCTGACCCTTTATTTGGCTTTGGAAAGCTCAAGTGAGTTTGCAGTGTGCCCAGCCTGCACATGGCAGTTGTGCCAGCAGGTCTCCTGCTGCTCCTGGGTCTAGCAAGACCGTGCACCTGGCACAGTTTTCCCTTTGCAACTCAGGAGCATCAAGCTTAAGGATTATTGTAAGCTTTCCTCGTGTTGGCATTTTGTACTCTCTGGGCCCTGATGCTTTCCAAATTGGATTATCCTCTTATTCTTTCTGGTGCCCCTGAAATCAGTGAAGTCAGTGTAGTGTAAGTGATGGTGAGACTGTACAAGAGAAGATTAAAGAAGTGCAATGGGTTTTACATGCAGTAATAAAGAACCAATCCAAGTAACAGTATGTAAGCCAGGGCACAAAAAGCACAAGGCAAAAACAGATGGGAAGAGACTACCCCAAAGTAGAGAGGCAAAGGACAGAGGGAAGCAGTGAGATAAATTCACATAAGTAGTAAGGGTGCAAGAAAACAGCACACAAATAAATGCACAGTATCTGGTTAAAGCAGCAGTGGTCTAGAAACCACACAGAAGGCAACAAAAAGAGGGAAGACAGCATTGAAGTGAGGAGAATAGGATCCTTTAGGAGAATTGAACAGCAGAGAAACAAAGTTGAAAGCTGAGAGTGTGGGAGGCTTTTCCATAAAAAATACCAAACAAACCAGGTACAGAAAAATCCTGTAATGAAATCCTGTGCTGAATTCATCCTGTTCAGGCTCATTTTCTCAGTAGCAGTGATTACCGCAGCAGCCAGTGATGGAGGAGCTCTCAAGGTCATCTCATCTGACTGCCTGCAGAGCAGAGAGCTTCTTGGAGCCAATAGTGTCTTTTATTTGCTTCCCCTGGCTTTTAATAATGACTAAATATAAACTGAGCTGTGGGATATGTACGTTTTACTGTCAGTGGGCAGTGAAAATGTGTCAGATCCTGAAGAGAAAGGGTACGGTGTGGAGGTGAGAGAGGTTGTAGGTTGTATGGAGAAGGCAGGAGTTACAGTGCTTGCCTGTTTCTAGAGAAGCAATCCCTGCTTGTCTGTGCCTCTGCAGTTCGCTGGAGAAGGCAGGACCCAAAGTGCTCTGCAAATAAACCCGGCTCTGCCATAGCACCCAGTCCTCTGCTGCAAGATTGGACAAATCCCTCCATTTTCCTGCTCTTCTCTTTTAACCTTTTTGCTTTGACTGTGGGCTGTGCAGGCAGGGCTATGCACGGCTGTATATGGCATGTTGAATGCACACCAGGATGCCTGGGACATTCTGGCTCTGCTGCAGGTATTTTATTCTATCAGTTTGAGAAATGCTATTACAGTGTAATACAATACAGCCCCGCTCTCGTCGTGCATCGCTCTGCACGGAAGGTTAAACAACAGGAATGCTGAGGGGATCGTTAACACCACAGAGCAAGTGATCTTCCCTGAGAGGAGAAATAAAACTTACAACAGTCCAGTGGCTCAAAGGTTCAGTGCAAGTTTGTTGAAAGCTGGATAGGAGCAATTTACTCTGATCCCAAAGGGAATGACGTGCCACTGGCTGAATGCTGCAGAGTCAGTGGCCCCAGCCATCTCACCGCGCTGAGCTTTCGGCTTGGGTAATGGTGGCAAGATTTGGGGGTTTTCTTGGTTGCCCTGGAAGTGCACCACTAGATGCCCTGAAATGCATTTTAGATGCTTCCAAAGTAAGATAGAAATAGATCTGACCAAGCTTTAGATTTCTCCTTCTAAAAGCAGGCACATAATTGCACTTTCTGAGCTTCCTGTTTGCCTGGGCAGTAGAAATTTCTGGATCAGAGCATGGCGTTTAGCCACGTACTTCACTAGATGCAGTACATCAAACATTGCCTAATGAGACTGATCTTTTGTATGGGAACACTGCTAAAAATAACTGTGCTTCTGTCGTTCTCCACAGTGAGATGCGAGCAGCTCCCTATCAGCTGGATAGCAAGAAAACGAAGAGGTGGGGAAAGCAGGCCCAGCAAGAGGGCACATCTCTCCCCAGGTCCACCCTCGAAAGGAGGAGGGTGGGATACCCTGTGTGAGGCTGTCAGGACACAGAAGCCAAACCACACACACACATATTCACACACACACACATACACACACACGCGCACACCACCACCACCACCACCAACCCCACCCCACACACACGGCAGGTGCTTTGGTTTGGTGCTTTGGCAGCTCAGTGATTGTTTTCACAGCCCCCCAGGAGGGTAGCATCCCCCCCACGCCAGCCTCTGCACGCCAGGCCAGGAGCAGAGGAGGGCAGGAGGTGACCCACCTGCTCAGGGATGGCTGCACTGCCTACAGCCCACACTGCAGGAGCTGGGATGTCTCCTGTGCCCCGATGGAGGCAGAGGGACAGGGGATAGTGTCTGCCGGGCTCAGCATGGATGTCTGCGCCTGAGCTGCTCAGGCTGTGCTTGCCATATAGCCAGCCAACATGTAGTCAGGATGATGACTCAAGCTAGGCTCTGCTTCATCTCCTCCTGGAATCAATGGCTAAAATTGCTGAGATGAAAGAAGCACTGGACATGCATTTACCTCCCAAGCAACCGTACTGAGAAGGAAGTAAAAGGGTCTGGGCTCCTCTGTCTCCTATAAGGGTGTCCAGATCAGCTGCAGCTCTGTAGGTTGTGGACATCTCAAGTTATCTGAGATGAGTGTGATGCCAAGCGCTCAGTTATAGCTCACAGGCCTGCTGGGCATCGCCCACAAATTCAAATCAGACTCTCTCTTTCTAAACAACACATCCAAAAAGTGAGTGTAGGATTGCAGGGAGCTTGGCACAGAATCCACAGGCAAAACAGTCCACACAAGGGTTCCTTCAAAACAGGGAGGAGAGTCTGATTTTTTCTGGAGGAGGTACAAGTCAGAGCACAGGGATCGCTGTTCTTCTTCCTGGTTTTGCTGCAAAGTAGGAGATGAAGGGAAAAGCAGATATAGTAGTAGTTTATTCCTCTAGGCCACAGGTTAGTCAGTGCATTGAACCTGAGGTCCAGGTGGCTACACCCAGCTGGTGAGATGAGCATTCATTTAGGTACTTTGTTTTCTGAGGGCTCTGGGTAAGCACCACTGGGTTTGTGTCGTCTTCATCCTCAGCTCCTTCCCATCTGGTTCACATTGATTGCAGCTCACTAACCCCCCTATGCCACACACCCCCAAGACCTTTTCTGATTCCCTGTCAGGCTGGGAGAACCTCAGGTGTAGAAATTAGCTCACTGTGCATTCAGCGACTGTCCTGCAGAAAGCACGGTGCTTTCAGGCTTCTTACTGTGCCATCGGGTTCTGAAAGCAGCTTAGAATGGAACCCAAAACTGCTTCGCATATTTTCAGTAAGAAATCATGTATCTTCCCTGCCGCTTTGGCAGTCCTCATCCTCCTCTGACATCCCATGAAATTCTGCTTTCTAACCTGATTTCCATCTTTATTTTCACTGTGAACCCAACTTGCCACCGCTGCTGGTTTCGTCTGCTTTCCCACCCCGCAGGGAGAGGAGTGGGGAGGTTGCTTTTTTCCTCCCTCTGACACAGAGGGTTTATGCCAGTGTTGAAGGAGAGGCGTTGTGTCCCCTTGCACCACCGCTCAGGACCGAGGGCTCCTTGGAAGGCAGGTCTGTCAACTGAAATTCTGTGAGCACGGTGAGTGTAGGTGCAAGGAGGTCTGTAGGGGAGACTGACTTGTGATCTCAGCGAATGGTGACACTTCCTTCGCCCTTGGTCAATCCTGTCCAGTGAGCTCCCGGCATCTCCTCCGTTTTACTGACTGTAAGATGTGAGGGTCAGCTCGCTGCCCCTTCCCTTTGCCACCACCGAGCGAGTGGAACTGGCGAAGGGCTGGTATCTCCTGGTTCACCACGAGATGGTAGTAAACGCTAGCGCTGGGCCGGCGCCGGAGCATCGCCTGCACAGCCAGAACCGGCTTGCCTCTCCCTCCCCGAGCAAAGCCACACCGGAGCGGCAGGGCTGTGCTGGGCATCTGCAAATGCTGGCACCGCGCTCTGTTTTAATTATAACCCAATTTTCCCTCCCTCTGACTCCAACCCTTACAGTCCCTACCCTGGGCGCTGAGATTCACCCTCCCGCTTTGCCTCCTGTGATCGATACTGACCTTCTCCCCGCTGCTAGTGCAAGGGGTTCTTTCTCCCTGCTGCTAGGGGCGAGGGGCTCGCTGCCAGGGTCCCTCCCAGCCTTGTTTTGCACCCATGGAGAAAAGACAGCAGCTCTCAGCAGTGGCTATCCCTGGTGTCTCACAGCCCATGCTCCCCAGTGCTCTGGCATGGGACTGCTTAGAGGATATGTGTCTTACAGAACATGTCTTAATATGCATTTTCTACCTTAGAGTAGCCACTGAGTTACAGAAGATGTGCAGGCAAGACCACTCATGTTTGAAGCTTCATTATAAACCACACTGAAGGATCCAGGGTTGACCTTTTTCACTGCAGTGAAAATCAGGATGCCCCAGCATTTGCAGCTTAACATGGAAAAAACATGGAGGAATGGAAAAAACCCAAACCAGATGCACTGCCGCTGTCCTGACGTGTTTTCTGCATCAGCACCTGCTTGTTGCCAAATAATAAATAACCCTCTACAACTCTAACCCCTTGGCTTATCAGCTGTAACATCTCTTCCAGTCCTTCTGTGTGGCTTCATGTAGGAGCTTCACCCAGGCAAGAACTGGATGTGAAATTTTCAAACAACCCAGGTAGTCCAAATCACTGCAGGGGCCCAGGGGATGGAGAGCAAGGTCAGACGGGGCATCCAGCCCCAGGCTGCTGCCTCCAGAGGAAGCTGAGCTTGCAGGGATGGGATGTCTCTCACTGGTGACTGTGGGTGACTTGCTGAAAGGACACACTGGCTGGGAAGTGGTAACTTCAGAGGTGACACAAAGGCAACTTTCACCTGGCAGAGGAAAGGAGGGATGGCACCCCACAGGACTGTGCTAGCCAAGCACCTCAAGAGTGGACGTCAGTATGGGGAGGCTCATGTCAGGCAACCTGTAAGGCAGGATCCATGCTGCATGTGTCAGCTGGGCCCAAATTCTGGTGCTTAATCCAAGATGCTGCTGAGCTGCTGCTGTTGTGAACAAATTAGGTCCTACCCAATGTTGGACAAGCCTCTTGGCTTAAACTTGCTGCCTCCTGACCGAGACCTCTGCTGTTAGCGTGAAGCTGCTCCTTGGCTCTGCTCCTGTGCAGAGCCACTTAGATGGCAGATGGTGTAAGAGGACAATTTTGATCCAGAAAGGAGAATGACATGAGACTTGGCAGAGTGCCGGGGTCCTACAGCCCCACCTCTCGCAACTGACTCGCACAGCATAAAGGAGCAAGCTCCAGCTGCCCTGGCTGGCCAGCCGCTTGTCGTGGGGGCTATGGGGGAGGCTGAAACCCCAAAAGGGAGCCCTGTGAGCCTGTACATACGAGCTATGTGGCTGTGACTGAGCACGTAGGGCTGCCGTACTGCCTGGCTGAGGAACTGCGTGCTGCAGGGACCACTTACTGACAGGAATTGTTTCTTTTTAATTAAGGGCTGTGCTCCTCTCCCAGCCGCATATTTTGTATTTCTAATGCGTTTTATACTCAACCCATCAGCCTTCCTCCAGGCAGAAGTTAGTAATATCAGCCAGCCAGGTTGGTTGTAGCAGCACTGACCTCACCAGCATCACAGGACTGATTCTGAGCACTTCAGACATGTCCACGATGTCAGAAATTAATACTTAGTGGGCAAAATACAGTATTTACTTACACAAGGAAGCAAAGTGCTTGGATATTCTGTACGTGACTTAGCTCAGCTTCAGCCCTTTGGTTTAGCTTAGCCTTTATAACCTCACTGCAGCCTTCCAGTACCTTTAAGGGACCATACAAACAGGAGGGGAATCAACTTTTTAGAAGGGCAGATAATGGCAGGACAAGGGGGAATGGATTGAAGCTAAAGGAGGGAAGGTTTAGATTAGATATTAGGGGGAAGTTTTTTACAGAGAGAGTGGTGAGGTGCTGGAACAGGCTGCCCAGAGAGGTGGTGGATGCTCCATCCCTGGAGGTGTTCAAGGCCAGGTTGGATGGGGCCCTGGGCAACCTTGTATAGATCCAGGCCTGGAGGTTGGTGGCCCTGCCTGTGGCAGGGGGTTGGAACTGTATGATCCTTGGGGTCCCTTCCAGCCCAGACCATTCTGTGAGTATGATTTGTATGGCCAAGCTGGCTTGGTGCACGATCGGGTTTGACACAAGTAGCCAAACTTCACTAAGGAGAAAGCAGAGTCTGAGACATGCGGAGCCATAAAATGGATTCACTGAAGAGAACCAGTTAAAAACAAAGACTGAACCAAATCTGGTCCAAACCACAACTGATCCCACATCGATCCTTGAGTTCAACGTCTTCTCAGAGTTCAAGGTTGCGAGACAGAAGGATGGAAGTTACATACATGGCTGGGAGTGTACTGTATGGTTCAAGTGCCCAGTGCATCTTGCTGTCTGGAGCTTAGGTTTAGTAGCACATACCTTTGCCCAATCAGCAATATTTACACCAAAGCTTTCCTTGTTGAAGGTTGGGTTTTTTTCAAAGTTTTCAGCCAAAACAATTCCACATTTCTGAAAGTATCCTTTTTCCTTAACTTAATCATGGCCAGATTAAAGACAAACACCCCCCCACCTCCTCCCAATACTCTGGCAATCTTCTTCTAAAAGCTGTGATGCTCTTTTTATTGGAAGAGGGACTTGGAACTGGACAAAAAGTAACCTTATTGCTGAGATGGAGTTTTTCTAATCTCAGTGAAAATTTGGCCAATTCATAAGGCTCTGGAAAAAGCCCAAGCCAGCTGTAGTTCACACGTGCTTGCCAGCGGCCTGCTAGAGCTTCCAAACTTTGTTCTCTGGTGAGTTCATGAGCATGGGACATGCTCCAGGGCCCAGAGCAGAACTCCCCTAGCAACTGCAGGTCCTAACTGCTTCAGGCCAGCCCAGGTCTAAATCAAGACACTTGGAGTGGAAAGCACAGATTTTTATTTAGTTTTCACCTGTTTGTTTCCAGGCTACAGGGAGGATGTCTGCTGCACTGGATTCAGAGGAGGTGAGATATGCAAGACCAAGTTTGGAAAAGTAGATTTGAAGAAGACAAAATGAACCCTGGCAAAGAACTGGGACACACAGACACACACAGAGAGAAAGTGTGGATAGGGAAATCGGAAGGCAGAGGGGAGATTGAGGCACGGCAACGCGTGGAGTCTGGCAAGGCAACTGGGGAATGCTGTGAGGGATGGGGCTTCAGCCTCTCTTTGCACATTATTCTGAGCTCACTACAGAACTCCTGAGCAGCCTGCCCCTACTACCGACTGTATGTTACATCAGCCTTGTTACGATGACAGTTACACTTTCCCTCCCGATACCATCTTGGTGAATGTTAGTAAAAAAGGCACAAACCTCCACAAAACAAAACTCTTGTTGAAGACCCCAAAATGCAAGGAAAGTCATTGCCAACATGCTGTAAACAAAAAATCAGAGCCTAGAAGTTTTTCCTGGTTATTCAGTCCAAGTACATTTGCAGTAGCAGGACAGCACTGTACCGTGGCTTGTGGGTGCACTTTGTATGCTCCTGTTGCCTTCTACAGCTGATGCAAGCCCAAAAGTCTCCTGCAAACTAAAGTCAGGCATCTCTAAGGGATAAGGGATGCAAAAGTAATCACTAAGTGTGGAAGAACTTGGCCTGAGCCGACGAAGAAAGAAGGGAGAGGTGAAAACCTGTCAGACCCATATCCAATTATTCTACTGTATAATTTGATATCCAAGTTACTCCAAACTTTGAGGGTTGGTTCAGGAGCACGCTTTCCCTTCCAAGATGTCATAAAATTTGGAGAGGGTTTTTCTTCTAAAGATTAAAACTTGTTCCAAACAAAAAAAGAAAAGGAATACAAAGTTCCTATGTACTTCAGAGGAGCCTGGTCTGGCCCCTGGAGATGCTGTGCACACCGCATAAACCCAGCGGTGCTGCTGGTGCCTGCTGCCCACTCTCAGATTCCCTGGTCAGATGGGCACTTTGTCATCTCACTGTGACTACAGCTCCACTGTTTGGCCTGAGTTCTCATTCCCACCTTCTCACAGAATCACAATCTGGTAGGGGTTGGAAAGAATCTCTGGAGACCATCTAGCCCAACCCTGCTAAAGCAGGAGCACCTAGAGCAGGTTGCACAGGATAGTGTCCACTCAGGTTTTGAATGTCTCCAGAGAAGGAGACTCCACAACTTCTCTGGGCAGCCTGTCCCAGTGCTCTGTAACCCTCAGAGTGGAAATGTTTTTCCTCATGTTGAGATGGAACTTCCCATGTTCCAGTTTGTGCCCATTGCCCCTTGTCCTGGGCACCACTGAAGAGTCTGGCCCCATCCCCCAGACATCCACCCTTTAGACATTCCCTGCCTTTCTTGAACTGGGGAGCCCAGAAGTGGACACAGTGCTTCAGATTTGGCCTCACCAGGGCAGAGTAGAGGGGGAGGAGAACCTTCTGCAGGGCTTGTTGATGGGCCAGCTTGTATTTATCTCTATGACCAGCATTCTTGGTGGTATCAGGATGTGTCCCTGCTCACACACTCCCTTTTATATACCTTGCACTGCCAGAAATAATTGTTAGCTTTGACCTGTCTCTGAAAGCCTCACATGGCTTTCCAAAGGGATGCAGAAGACAAGTGCCTGCAGCCACTCAGGCACCACACCCTGTGGTGCAAACAGGGATGTGTTTCAAGTACTGAGACTTCTTGAATCTTTGGCTATCTTGTCATAGGGCAGGAATACAGCTGACAGTATCAGGATGCATTTACACTGTGTCTGTTACTGTTTAAACGTGGGAAGCACAATACCATAGCCTCTCCTGGCAGTACTATGATTAGGTCAGCTCTCCTGAATAACTTTCCTTTTCTGGACAATAAAACCACCATTTCTTCAGCAACTGCTTTTTTTCTTTTTAAACATCAGTGTGGATTGTGTTCTTTTTCACCTCTATTTTTCTCATCAATCAAGTGCACAGTTCCTATCTACAAGTCCTATCCTAGTCCTATCTGCAAGTGCGTGGTTCCAGAAAGGAGTAATTCTTCATTTTCATTTACTGTCCCCAGCTGTAAACAACTGTGTGTGCCCCCTTACAAATATTCTCAATGTTCATCGGTCTGGGGCCATCCCAATGCCACCCTTTGTGGTAAACAGGAATTCATTAAATCACTTTAATACTTCATATGACACGAAGCAAAGAGCTCTTTGTTTATGAAACCCAAAAAGTGCTCACAGATTATATAGATCAGAGGCAAATTTCTAGTCTCCTTATCACTCCCCTTAGGGAGTGGAACCCCTTCCTTATGAGGAAAGGCTGAAGGAGCTGGGTCTCTTTAGCTTGGAGGAAACTGAGGGGTGAGCTCTTCAATGTTTATAAATAGGTAAAGGGTGAGAGTCAGGAGGATGGAGCCAGGCTCTTCTCAGTGATGGCCAGTGATAGGACAAGGGGCAATGAGTGCAAGCTGGAGCAGAGGAAGTACCATGTGAATAGAAGGAGGAACTTTCTCACTGTGAGGGTGACAGAGCACTGGAACAGTCTGCCCAGAGAGGTTGTGGAGTCTCCTTCTCTGGAGACATTCAAAACCCACCTGAATGCGTTCCTGTGTGATTCAGACTAGGTGATCCTGCTCTGGCAGGGGGTTGGACTAGATGATCTCTAGAGGCCCCTTCCAACTCCTGATGTTCTGTGATTCTGTGATCACGACTTTAAAAGATTTGTGTGCAAACTAACATAACAGCAATGCCATTTCCTGGACCTATAACGTTCCTGCTAGAAGTGCAACGCTGGACTCCAGGAGATGTGAATTTCTGCTAAACCGTAAGTGAAAACCTTATCCAGGGACTGATGCATACAGCATGAAAAGTAATTTAACTTAATATCTCCAGTTCAGGTTTCAGCCTTGAGAACTCTGCATACTCTCATTTGTGCCTAACGATGTTGTAGAGCATTCGATACTGTTTTGGGATCATTACAGTGTTAACTCTTGGCCTTGGCCAACTGCAAATTAAATTCTCTCTAGCTCAGTCTCCCCTGTGGTCCCAACTGGCGGAAATAGTTGCACAGCTGAGTGAGGCCAGAGCCTGGCTGCATCCAGAAACTCAAACTTGCTTTGGCAATTCCAGCCTTCGTGGGTGTCTCTGCAGGCGACAGGGAAGGATGGCCTGGTCTTAGCAGGGAGAGTGTGAGACCAGAACAGATGTCGTGGAAACAAGGCCTGCTACTGCCCATGAAGCTGCAGGCTCACTCCTTACAAAGACACTTCAAATACACAGCACTTTCAGAGCAGAACCCTTCCTCTTTCCCTCATCTCATAACCACAGCCTGGAGGCTTCAGCTGCCTGCACACTGGTGTGAGTGTGTGGGCAGCTTCTGCTTCCACCTTGTCCTTTTGGAGGTTCATTTTTTGATGCAGAAATGCCCCAGGGCTGAAGGTGAACGCAGAAGTCCACTTACCGTGCCAACAGCCTCAGCACTGGTTACAGTCATCCTGGGCCCTACAAATCTTGAAGCCCTTTCTGACCTTTGCCATAACACCCAAAAGAGATGAAAAGCAACACTGCACATCTCCCTGAGGACATGCTATGGTGGGAGAAGCACTGTAGCTCTGGTCTGCCTCAGGCCAGGAGGTGTTGAAGCCCAATCTCCTATTTCCTTTGATACCCTGAAGCAGGCATCACCCTCCAACTCCTTGCAAGGATATGCTTTAAAGCACGAATGAGCCTCAAAACATCTTTTTTGGAGGGACTCTCTGGAGAAGGGTCCTGGATACTTAGCAAATAAGCCACATGGGGTTTAGGACCTCCTGTTCTCCTAAACCCTTTGTGCTCACAGCCCTGGGCAATTCCTGTCTGTGTGGAGGGACTGAGATTTGAGGCCCCTGTTTACCTCAGAGGCTTTGTGGGGAGCCTGGTGGCTCAGACCAGCAGCTCCGGCTGCCACAGCACGACCAGACAACCAACAGCAGCTTCTGCTCTTACACATCTGTGTCCTCTGTTGTATCGCTGAGGCCACGGGGCAAACAGGTTGAGATGTCTCTGGTTCAAATTAGTCACGTAGGGAACACAAACAGAGGCATCAAAATGCCATCTGAAACTGAGTTCCCACACGAGATGAAAGGGAGACAGGATGGCTGTGAAATAGTTTGTACAAGCATAACCGATGAAGCTTTCACATTACAAACACAACCCAGGAACAAGTCATTATTTTTCAGGGCAGCACGGCCAGGAAAACTGTCCATCAGTGGAAGAACACACTCCAGCAGAAGCGTGATCCATCTGGGATGTTCAATACAGACTTACCCACAACCCTCTCTCAACAACATCTGCTTCCACCCAGTCCACCAGCAAGACCTCAGCCTCGCCACTGGCTTTGCCCACCAAATGCCTGTCCTCGAGAGGAGAGCAGGGCTTGAAGGGGTTGCGTGTCCCAGGTCTGTCTGTCAGCAGCCTATCTGGCTGAATACAAACAGGGAAATACTTTGGGTCCAGGAGAACGAAGGAAACCTGAGATTCCCATCAGTGCCTGTAAAGGGATGAGGGACTCCTCGTTAGGAGAACGACTGGCCGGTCAGTCCAGGGTAGGGCTGCAGATCTGGAACTGACAGAGGACACGTAGGCGAAGCATTCACAACACCGACTGGAAAATTGGTCCTGCACACAAAACACATCTTCCCTGGAATCAATCAGATGTGGTCATGCCTGACTGGAGCTGATGTTTCTCATCCTTGTTTGTATTAGATTATTGCTGCTTTTCCTTCTCTGGACTTGCTCTGGGTTTGGTTTTGTTTAGTTGTGTGACTTCTGCTGTTGTAAAAACTTAAAATAACAATTTTTTTTTTGCCTCATGCTTAGAAAATTGGGCAACACGCCTCCCTGGGACCACAGAGCTCCAAGCTGATGAGACAGGCACGTGAATGTGGTGAGAGACACCCCGTCACATTCACTTCAAGCCCTGTCACCTGAGCCAGTCTGCTAAAAAGTGACCCAGAACTGCAGGTTAGGACCAAACTGTGGTTTCCATATTTATAAAGGAAAAACCTTTATAAAGCAGGTGCTGAGATCTTGAACCCATTAACTGGTTTTCCATCGCCTTTCTGGGTGTGGCTGAAATTTCTGCCATTAAGTGGTGAGGTTTTTTTTGGAGGTGGTGGTGCGAAGAGAAAGATACTTTCTTCATTTTTACCACCACTAAGCCAGAAATCCCAACCCCGGTCCCCTTCATGATCCAAACCTCTCTCTTCCCACAAAGCGAATATATATTCTGTGCACTCCAAAATGCCAAAATAATCAGGGGGCAATTTTTAAGTACTAAACCCCAGTTTTACAGGTATTCTACCTTCTCCTGAAGGGAGAAGAACCGCATAGTATGCTAAGAAAATGCTTCAGAGGAGTCAGGGAAAGGGTGGGGCAGGAGCAGTACAGGTGGTGGTACTGCTCAATCGCTTGTCACGGTGGCAACACCCAGTGCTTCGGCTTTGTGTCTCGCTTTGCTTTTTGTGTTCGTGTTCCCCATTATCTTAAGTCACGCTCCCTTGCGAGCCCAATTCCTTCCACAGAAGTAAACACACGAGCAGCACTGCGGAGCTAGCAGGTCCTGGTGGTGCTGCCAACCCCAGGTTTACGTACAGCTCAGGCACGTGGCCGGAGCAGTACCGCTCACCAGACGCACTGATACAACTGGAAAAACAAATTTTGCAGCATAACAGGCCCCCCTCAGATTTGATACGCGCCCAAACTTGGGTGGCATTTGCTACTGAGATACGCTGCACGTGTTTGTTTGCAGCACCTCTGGGCCTGCCCCCACTCTGGCAGTGATGCCTGCACGAGGCCGATCGCCGCCGAGCCCCGCTCCCGGCCACAACCGAGGCACCGCAGCACAGGGCTGAGAACTCCTGACAAGCAACAAGCGGTGCGGTTGTTCTCGGGTGAAAAGCTATCGCCATCCGACCGGCCTGGCAGTGTGTCACGTTGGAACAAGCACCAGCCCATTCAAACGTGGTTTCTTTAGCTGCAGAGAAAGAAAGGAGTTGTATTTCTTTTCACTGACTGCCTCTCACACAGCTCCTTCTGTCAAGGGCTTAACCCTGTAGCCTTTCTGCGGGCAGCTCCCGATAACCAAGTTACCGACATGGAAGTGCAGACAAAACTGAACAAGTAGACAGGACAGAAAAGTTGAATGAGCACTGGCTCTTCTTATTTTAATGAAGAAATATTTCAAGTTAATATCAGTGCATATTTAGAAATAGCATGTGATACTCCCAATGCCAAATACATCAGCAAATTACAGTTTCAAAACTTTATAAATTAATGGCAAAAAAAAAATTAAGATTAACATAGAGAATAAGGTTCAAAATAAACAACCTGTTTGTTTGTTACATCGTGTCAACTGTATTCCTGGTACTTAAACAGCAAGAGAGATCCAGGACTTTGTGGTAATTAGGCTCTCCGAAACAGCAGTTATCCTTCTACAAATGAATTAAGCAGTTTGCATTTAATTTTGATGTATAATTAAGTGTTATTCTTAGCTGTTACAAAGAAATTTAGTCCTGTCAGAGTAAAATTTCATTCCATGACTGAAAATGACACTAACATCAGAACACTGCCTTCTGGCTATACCCACTGGAAACAGCTGAGAATAGGAAGAACTACGTGTGAGCACATTTGGCTGTTACATAAAACAGCTTTTTTTTTTTTTTCCTGGTTTCACAGCCTCATAACAATACTGTTTTTCAACGTTGTTCCCAGTCATTGTTTTTAAAATGGTTCATCAACATATCCTGAATCAATCACTGATATAAATAACTCCAGTGACAAAATCCATTATGGAAGGACACAGAACTGCAAACTGAAAGTTGCACTGAATGATTTTAAGGTGGAACTGTAATTACTCTGTAATAAGAAAAAAAAAAAACCCCACCACATGGTTAAAGTGGTGTCTGGAATTAACTGGCAATCGTGGAATCTGAAAAACTAAGCTATGATTTTAAGAGACATTTAAACTCAAGATGGACTCCAATGCAAGACAAATCGTACTGAAGCTAAAGAGATGCACATTTAAAGCTTGCAAGTGTGATATAAAAATATTCTCTAGTTCTTTCATTTTGATCAAGGGACTCTGATTCCCTAATGGAAGAAGACAAAATGCATCCCCTTCCCTACCCCATCGCTGTACATACAGACTATTCCCTTGATAACAGGAAATGGCGTTTTCCCAACAAAAATACCAGTTCAAAGGAATCACAGACTTTCTGGTAGCAAGGGTTTGTCACCTCTGCTTTTAAGAGTATATTTTCAAGCAGGTGAAACACCGATAGGATATGCAGTTCTTTCACTACTAGTCTACTGTGCAAGTCGTATAAATCAACCCCGTAACTTCAACCCCACTGCAGCCTGCGTTGCCTAGAATGATTTGAGACTCTGGTCTGGTATTACAGCGCAGAGATGACTGCCAGGTTATGAAACATCAGGCTAAATCAGATTAGTAGGAAAAGGCACATGCTTCAGATTTAAACAGGAACATCTGAAGGTTCCTTGTTACCATACCCGTGCGCTCCTGAAGTTACGGTAAGTCTCTGCATTACCCAAAGGGCAGAGTCTGACTTCCAGAAAAATCTATAGAGGTAACAGGGAACTTCTGCTTATGGCACGTACACACGAAATGTCTGTGAGCTCAGCTGAAACTCTCGAGGTGCTCGGGGGAAGGCGGACACAGGGTAGGCTACAGTCTGGTTAGGCCAGAAACAAACCCTTAGCGTTTCATTGCGCTGCACACATTCCTCTTATGCACAAATACAGGGTGCGCAGGGCAAGCTCTTTCCTCTGTAAAACTCAACGGTTTGCATATGTAAAACAATCAGCTAATACTGCAATATAATCAAAATTCATGCATTAGATAAACAGAGCTTCTTCCCCATGAACAGCAGCTCTCGGGAAGGTTTTATTCTGCTTCAGGTAACATCTCGTGATTTGCCGGCTGATGTAGTCCCTTTTAAAGAGCACGTTACTTAAGAAAAACTGAAAAGCAAAATTTAAAGGAAGAAAAAGAAGAGAGTTTTGATTTGAGTTGCGATACAGCTGGGACAGATGCAACTGAGCGGCTGCAATGCACCAAAGAGTAACGAAAATTCAACATGAATATCAGAAGAATAAATATATACCCTAAATTAATCTCTGTAAATACATTCACAGGTCCACTTAAGACACCCTTATGCATAACTCATACTTCATCAAATCTGCAGATAGAGATGGATGTTAGTTCATGGGGAAAGCAATTTATCATATAAGTCAGTTTAAGTGTCATTATTCCAGCAAAAATCAGTAGCAAATTTGAAAATCTACATTTATTTTCCCCAGACCAACCACACAGAGGCTTAAGTTCACAAATTCTATTATTTCCAATGTTTGATCAATAAGGCTTTATTTACACTTTTTTTTTTTTACTATAAAGTCAGGAAAAAGGTTGGTGCAATGTGCAAGAAAAGACTGCACGTGTCACTGATTGGAGACTAACACCTGCTTACGGTTTAATGCTAACCCACAGGCAGCCAATTAAAGTCCCATATATCCATGTTTTTACATAGAGTTTCCTTCCAGATTCTGTCAGAAGCATACTAGCAGTCAGGCCACCTAAAAACAGTAAAGATGGCAAAGTCTTCTTGAGGCTTAGTTTGGAATGAACACTTTTCCCAGGGAACTTATTTCTTCTTTTAGAATCTTTTGCATCATAAAACTCTATTAGTAACCTAGAAGCAGACAAAAGGAGACAGTCAAAGTCATGCATTCATACAAAAAGCTTTAAGCAACTTACTTTCATCCATCCAACAACTGCTTCTACTCACACATTGTTTTCAAATGATTTAACAATATGCAGCAGCTCATCTGTAACAAGTTTAAGCGACAAGTAGGCCTTAAGAATATGATGCAATCAAAGTAATGTTGCACATCAGAGTACTCAACCCAAACCCTTGTGTGCAACAAAGGAAGTTTTCTGGAGGGACCAATTTTAATGCTGAACATAAAAATTGGAAAGAATAATTTTCATTCAGCATTTAGCAAAAAAAACAAAGCCCAGAGGACTAGGCAATATTGTAAGACAAAATGACACGTGGTTTGTCACTGAACTCGGAAGGCAAAGGGAGAATTATCTTCATGAAACAAACTAATAACAAACATGCAAGACTAAAATGCAACACCATAGGCAGAACAGTCATTTTTTGTCTCTTCTTTTTGAAAATCAGTAATAAAAGTATTTGAAAATTCTGGGGTTTTAAGTATCTCTACATTTGCCCAACAGATCGCTTCAGTCCCAGGAAAGATGTTCCTGTCAACAGGAGTCTACAATGAGACATAGATGATCAGGGTTCACTTTTGCTGGTGTTTACCAGAAGACTACTTGTGGGGCACTGGACGGCCTTTTATTTTATCTGTCAGCTACTTGCCTATAAAACTTGTCAGACCTTCTTGCTTCTACAAAGTGAGGAAATAAACAATAACTTCGTGAACCTAAACTTCTAAGACACTTTAATAATAGTGCCATGTTTACAGACAGGCAGGTTAACTTCCACATGGATTCAAAAACCTCAGGATAAATGAATCCATTTTTTACTTCCAGAGAGCATGAGACTGGCAGAATAATTTTAAAGCAGAAGATAACTGAAGAAGCAGAGAAACTTTTCACACAACTGTATTCTGGGATTTAGAAGGTAAGCAGATTTAAGCTTCTTCCAGTTAGACTTAGACACAGCAAATTAAACCATCAGCTCTCAACCGATACTTATATCTCACATTTAGGCACAAGGTCCCCTGGGCACTTTAGTTCTGCCATGATTCAAAGGTAGCTAAAACTACTTCTTCATCTAATTTCCCCAGTGAAGGTAGGGATCTTGGGGTTACTTGTGCTTTTACCCGCTTGCTGTCTGATGGTAAATGCATAACAATTTTGGAAGAAAGGATTAGATCAAGACCTGCCCCCTTCTAACTCTAAAAGTACCTATAAGGTTAGACATACCCTCCTTCTGCTTGCTTGCCAACCTCAGGCATCCTACATTCCTGGCTGTATACGGAGAGTATGCAGGTGAGTGAGAGTCTTGCCTGAAACTGAAGCTCTGCAGTCTAAGGAAGGCCTAAACCTCAGGAATCCCAACCTCCTGAGCCAAAGCTTTAACCACAAGGTTATTATACAAAGTATGCACAGGAGCAGCAACACCACCTCTCTTCAGAGTGCCCTACAGCTCATGCTGCTGATAGCACAGAAATCCCAGGTGTTACCTGTTAATACAAAAGCCAACAGCTTCTTTAAAGAGAAAGTTCTGCACACTGTTACTCACTTATCCTTTATTTCAAAACGTTCATGAAGCCACCTCCTCATATACATCTGCTCTTCTGGAATGTCCTTCAGTTCAATTCGATCAATGAAAACATGAACTCTTGGGCATTCCTTGCAAAGAAACTCTAAAAAAGAGAGCACACCAACAGGACTGAGTTCCAAAAGCATCGCAGGCTATTTATTTGTCTAAAATAAACCAAAAATCTGACCTCGTAGCTCTGAAGTCTGCCTTGAAAGCCCAAGTTTTCACTCTTTATGTTTGGATTCTGAGCATTTCACTAAACTTAGAAGCCATCTGGCCTACACACTTTTGAAATGGTAGCCCACTGTCATGTGCAGCATGGAAACGTTGTCCTAAAATGCACCCTAACTGGAAAACGCTTGAAAACGTTACACTTCTACCTCAGCAGCAATCTACTCATTCTGTAGTGTGGGATGCAGTAACTTGGATGTCATAATGTTATTCAGTCTGCAATTCTGATTCAGGATAGCAATCCTCTTTGCTTGTCCTTTCTGAAACCTACATTTTGTTTGCCCCTGGATGACAAAAGCAGAATTATAGTAATTTCCCAAAGCATTTCCATAAGGAAGAGGGCTTCAGTTTTAGTAATAACCTGTAATTAAAAAGTACAATAGGGCAAAAAATGCAGAACAAAATGCTGCTTTCCATTTCGTATCCCTTCATTTCTGTCTTACAAAGCTCAAGACAGCTCTAATGCAAACTCCCTATTTCAGTTCCTCAATTTGTCCCTAGAAAAAATCTAGCAGCAAGTATTGAGCCCATTACAAACAAGACTCCATTACTCAAACAGTTTTGTGGCATCCATTTCTTATAGCTAACATATGGTAAAAATACTGCACATGGGATGAAAAACCTACCAGTATTTGTGTATTAATAACCACTTGCTTTTATCAGTACCAAGGGGTATTGTAGCAATGACAGCATCCCTCTACAATGAGATGAGTGATGCAAGTCCTTCGAAATCTGGACAATCTTCCAACTTTGAAAAGGGACCAGAAGTGCCTTCCTACAACATAGACTGGCAACAAATGTAGAACAGACTGGGTGGTCCCTTTAGGTTGTTGACATTTTTCGGACAGCAGGACAGATGCACAGAAGTCTTTGACCTTTAACTGTTAGGGGTATCTTGAGGAATGACTGTGCAGAGTAATTGTCAGTGCATGTACATCTTTATTACTGCCTGCTAAAGCAGTCCTATTTATTTTTCTTCTTTACAGGATTATTTATTTTTAAGGACTTTGCTGGAAAAGCAATTCTTGTACACCAGAAATTGCCATACAGAAAGCTAAAAGCCTGTTCATGCAAATGTGTTTGCATGCTTCTGGCAGGTGGAGGGGGGGAGGAAGGGGATGTAGAAGAGATAGAGATCAGTAAAGTCTGAAGAGCATTTTGATGTAGACATTTGTAAGGTGCTGTGTGCAGTTTTTTCAGCTCTCTGTTAAGAGAGCAATTCACCAAACTGCACCACAGCATAATGGGAGCAGCACAGCCCACACACCACCAGCTGAAGAAGCGGTGGAGACCTCTAACCAGGAGCAAGTCCACCTCTCGAACACGGAGTAGCAAATACAGCTGTCACTAAAAACACCTGGTAAAACTGTTCCTAGCTACAGCTATTAGATGGCAGGTGAATTAAGCACTTGGGAGGCCCAGAATCATGGTATAGGTACAGATATTGTCTTCAGGTTTATGTGCAACATTTCTACTAGCCATGAAGTAAATCGGTGCTTGCGTATCTGACAGGAGGTTGTTCCTCTTGCTTTTAATGCTAAGGAAGGATTTCATAGATCTGCTTCTCCGAGGGTACTATCCAGGCCACTAGACAAAGGTCATTCACTATTTGAGCTCCTAAAAGCATACTATTAATATTTTAAAATGACAGATGTATTATCCATGTCTTAACTGCTTATAATGTTCACTGATGTACAAATCCTCTTTTTGAGTGGCATTATCTATTAAGTGGAACATTCTAAAAATATGCAAAACTATCTAGAAAACAAATGCATGGAAGCCAGATAATAAGGCCTTTTCTGAATTAGGCAGAAAAGCATCTATCCTATGCAAAGTCACACAGGGCTGAAGATCTAGCTTTAAAAGATATTTTAAACATTCTGTGCACTCTATTGCATATGTTTCTTTTGCTTCATGTTGTTCTGCATAGGAACAAGCAACTCTTTTCTGATGTTATACTTTCAGTTATAAATTATTAAGGGAAATTATAAGCCAAGCCGAATTCTAAGCTAGATGAGATAGCATTATTAATAGCTATATGGTATTTTTAAAACTAATGTTATGCTGCTTTTAAAAGAAGATTGCTATTTGGTCATTTAAAGACAGCAACAGAGTACATGATCAATAGTAAACTCCAGTTAACCAAACAGCAATAAAACATTAGTATTTCAAAAGAAATACCTACCTCCCCACACAAAGCTGAAATGTAGCAACTCTACAAATCTGCTTAGAAAGAAAAAACCCCAAACCTGTCCACAAATATCTAAGCACTGCTGCTTGTTTTCTACATTAGGCTCAAGTTCTACTGCAAGTTGATTTTGACTACTCCCGATGCAGGTCTTCTTCCACCTGTCTACACTGAGTGGCCATATGTGAAGACCCTAAAAGCTTCATCTTAATTTCCCACTTTTGTAAATCCCACTGCTCTTCTCATTAGGCCTCATTGAAGGCTGTGTGATCTCCAATTGCAGGTGCTCCTCTAGAGAGAACTCTCACCCATCAACTCAGCTGGAGCTTGGACATCCAGGACATCTGCAGATGACACTGCAATGCTTGCAGTCAAGCTAATCAGGGAATCTGATTGCTCTTTAATTACTCAATTCATGACAAGGTTTAATGCAACTAATCAATATTTTTTTTTAGATGCAAAATGTCACTGCAATCACATAAGACAACCAGTGGATAAGAACAATATATTGAGATGTTGGGTTTTGAGAAGAAACAGCTGTATTTTATCACCACAACCTCGAAAGGTTTGTGGTGGTCCCATGACCCCTAATTTCACATTAGGCTAACTCCCAAAAGACTTATGTAATTAAGCTAAGAAACAAAGTCTTACCGAAGCAATTTATTATCTGCAAATTACATCCAACTTCAGGGACACTAGCCCTTAAGGCCAACGTCTGACAGGCTTTTCAGATCCCTAAACTCGCCAGAAATTGCTATAATTAGCAGCAGGAACAAGCAAGCCCAAGCTTTTCTTCAAAAGACAAAAACATTAAGTGCAAATCCTACATCACAAACACAGTATTGGTAACAGCATTACTCAGTCCAGAACTGGGCACTGGGTTAAATGAACACCAACAACTTGTGTGGAAGCCAAGTGGGCTGACCTTTGAGTGGGAGATAATCACCCACTAAAACCTACCTAAATAGCAAGATACAAGTGCAGAATGTTTATGGTGCTTCTAGTGACCAATCCCAGCAGGAAGGAGGAATTTAAAACAGTGAGGCAGATGGAGCATTTATCTTCTTGAACTGTGGCACTGTCACCCTCCTCCTGCGGGACAGGATTCACACCAGCACAGGGCTGAAGAACTGCAGCGCAGGGTTAGGATGAATGAGTGGGATGCAACAGCCTGAAGAAATCAGACCCACAGAGCTTGTATCTGCACACTTACACGCACTCTTTGTCTGTGGCATTTTGCTTGCTCTGGCTTCCACAAAAATCTACCAGTTTGCAACTCCTCACCTTCAAAAGCCAATCAATTTGGGTTTGAATTATCAGCCCTACTACAGAAACCAGGGGAGGAGAGATGCTCCAAAGCATAAACATACCTGCAACTGAGAAGGGACACACAAATGGTTTCAGATCACCTTTCCCTTAATGCTACCTCAGAAGTTCAGTGCAGTACTGCAAATTATTTGCCTTGCCCCTTAAGAAAGTTGTGATAGTGGTGTTACACTTAAACAGATATTCCAGTTTTCCATTACTAATGAAGTCTATTTTTATATGCACTTTAAATATGACAAAAATAAAGTAGCTCAGATTTCAACCTCCTACATTGGCTTTTACTTGAACATAATTACTGCTGAAGTCCTTCAAATTAAGAAAGGACAAACTGAAGCTTGACATAATCGTGTCCACTTCGAGAGCCACAAATTCTCTCCTATTTTAACAGATTTCAGTACTGTTTGTCCTAAGTTGAAAGTGAGATGACAGGAAACTGAAATCTGAATAAAGTTTATTTTAAACAACTCGTTATTTCAAACTTGTAAGAATATGACTCTTCAGTAACAAAACACTGTGTGCTGTGGTGAGTAGTTTTAAAGGCAAAGACACTCCTCTCTGGGCAGTAGATGCTTTCTTAACTTTCAAAATCTCCATCAGCTTTAATTAGTGTTCTGCTACCAAAGAAGTTCTGAAGTTATCTCCTCAGCAAAAAAGATCCCATCCCTCCACTTTCATTTGCTTTGTAAACCAAATTGGCAAAAGCAGCATAAATTTAAGTGCTGTGTTGTTCCCAGCTTCACGCTTTCTGTCACCTCCAGTTGAGCTGACAGGAAACTGTTTTATGGCCTCATCTAACACAATAAAGTAGTAGTATGGCAACAGAGCACCGGACAGGAAAGCAAACATCCAGGATACAGCAAAGGTTGTTTAGGTGGGTTAGCCTGGGGAGTAGTGGAGGAGCAGGCAGCACTGGTACCATCTAGTACTGCTGATGTAGGGATGTGTGGAGGGGTGTTCTGCAGACCAAGTTGAAGCCTGGGACGTGAGGAATAGTACTCTCTCAAAAATACTGACCCAGATGCTCGCAGAGATCCAAGCCGCATGCATCCAACAAGGGAGACATCCTAGGGAGTAAGAACCTTGGGAACTGGGGGACCTTCCGAGACAAAAGAATCACCTGCATCATCACTAAGGTGCTGGAAATGAAAACTGAAAGTGTCTTAGAGAGCATTTCAACTAGGAGTTGGGAAAAGGTCTGGAAAAGTAACATGTTCAGATGGACATAACATATGATGTGTATATAGCTAAAATTCCACGTGAGGGCAAAATTCAGAAGTGCCACTGTACCAACACAGGATAAGCTGACTTCTTGGCACTCACAGAGATTACCCCTCCAAGGCAGATATCCCTGTGACCTTGAAGGTACATACAATGTTTTCAGGCTACCAGATTTATAGGAATGACAGAATAGGATGCACAGGTGAGGGAATGGTGATCTGTGCTGTGTGGAGGATTATATGAAGTATAACAGCATGAAAACAGTATAAGGAGATGGAAGCATGATGAAATCCTTATGGATGGAAATCCCAAGCTCTAATAAAATATATTCCATTTAATAAAACAGCTCTATTAAATTACTCCCTGGTAAGTTTGATAATAGCAATCAAAAACTGTGTAGCCAGACTGAGTGTTGCAGTAGGGTGAAATTCCATCTACCTTTATTGAACTGCATCATTACTTCCATCAGGATGAGGTGCAGACGGAGGGAAAAAACAAACCCAAAAGAAAGATGAAAAATAAAGATTGTTTCCTGGAACAACTAGTTGCAAAAGCCACAGGAAAAGATGCCATTCCTGTGGGGGTATTGAGTGGTGAAAAGTGTTAGCGAGAAGTTCTCTGCAACCATCACACAATTAATTTCAGCACTGCAGAGAGTCTACAGCACACGAATGCAGAATTAAAGGGACTCTTTAATGGGGAAAAGAAAAGGGCAAAATGTCAAAACAACATAAAATAAAGAGTCCAAAAGCAGGCAGGCTAGAGGCTGTTAAAAAGCCAAACCCCAAAATATCAAACTCCAGAAAAAAAACTCATATTGGAAACTCACATAAAAGACATGTCGCACTGCAAAAGAAAGACTGGGTGAGTCTGAACCCCACCTGTGTGGCTTAAAGGAGGCTCCCACCATATGCCTACCTTCTCCTCTCTGAGGAATAGGAAGCTTGTCCAAATAAGGAAAAGCCAAAACACCACTCACAGCAAATGTAAAGATAAAATTAAGAGGACTAAAAAGGAACTTCAAAAATGCAAAGTATGATCTAACAAATTTAACTTTTTGGAATGTATTAAAAGCAGTAAACTAGCTAAGGGACTGGTGGGACTGCTGGATGACAAAGGTGTGAAGAGCAACACTCATGGTAATGTATAAGCCCATGCAAGAGAAACTGAAGTATTTGTTTGCATTATTCTTTCTTGCTGAAAATGTTTGATTCCTATACCCACTGCATTGTTTGTACCAGATTGCTCAAAGGAACTAGATCAATAAGTAAACAGACAGAAAGTATTAGACTAAATAAACATGTTAGATGTCAGGAAGTCACCAAAACCAGACAGCATTCATCCAAAAGCTCTCAAATGTGGAATTTAAAAACAAAGATGTGTAACCTATCATCACAAACAGCCATTGTGCCAGAAAAAAATGGGGAGTTTCCCTTCTACAATCAAGGGCTTTAGAGATGATGCTGGGAAATACAAACCAAAGTCTCTTACTTCCCTGGGTAAGATAACAGGGTCTATAATAAGATCACTAAGCACAGAGATAATAACATTCTGTTGGAAAAGAGCTGGCGTGGGTCCTGTAAAGGGAAATCCTGTCTCACCAATTTGCTGGGTTTCTACAGCAGTGTCAAGGAGCAGGCGGATGAAGGGGATTCACTGGACATGATAGATTTGCACTTTCATAAAGCCTCTGACAGGGTTCCACACTGAAGGCTATTAAAGAAATTAAGCTGCCACGAGATTAGAAGAAATTATGTTTTATAGACTGAAAGCTGCTTAAAGGAGAGCAAGCAAATGGGAGGACTTAATGGTGAAATTTCAGGATGGAAGACCCAGCAATTGAGGTCCTCCAGGGATCGATGCTAGCTCTGGGTTTATTCTGTTTTGTGACTGATGAGCTGAAGAAGGGAACAGCGAACCCTCCAGTTTTTCACATCTTTTTCAAAAGATCTTAAGCTCTCCTGGGTAATCAAACATTGGCTGAACTCCCAAAGTACCTCAAAGCTGAGCAGACAGGGTGAAAGTGTGGCAGCTGAGCTTCACTGTAAATAAGGATAGGGAAAAATAACTAAAACCCTAGTTACACGATATTTGGAATTGGTGGTTACAATTTGGGTGTCACTGACCCCTCTTTGAAACCATCTCCTCAGTGGTGCAGCAGCAGTCCCAAATACTGGGCAGCATCAGCAAGGATACTGAGAGCAGGGCAAAGTGGTCACTTGGCAGATACAACGACTGCAGTTCCAGTCTCTGTATCTGAAGAGGGTGTAGTGGATACAGCGAAGGCAACAGAAAAAGTCAGCTGAAATATTTAAGGAGAAAAGGCTCCTGCACTGACAACAAAGAGAGACTAAAAAGGCTGCATTTTCAGTTTGGAGCAGGGAAGATAAAAATCCTGAAGATAGCTCACCAAGTCCTGAAAATTTAATAATTATATAACTGTACCTTCCTAAAGATGCCCAGATATGAAAACCTTTTCAAAATCATTACTAGAAAATGGTATGTATAGCTTTCCATACTGGTATTAGCACTGGAGAGCAGCAGAGTGTCTTTGTAAGCTGTCTTGCTGACACAAGATGGAATTTATTGAAGACCCCACAGTACTTGCACATTGCAGTTCACTGAAACAGCCTTCAAGTGGCTTTAATCTGTTATTCTAAGAGATGCATTCTGGCCTTTGTACTCCTCTGGAACAATTTGTGAATATTTTATGTTGGCCAAGTTAGCAGGAGGTTTCCTACAAAAGCATGAACAGTTTTGATCAACAGGCTGCCAGCAACAGAACCTGGATCAGGTTAGGTCTGTGGATTACATCTGAAGGGTCTCCCACTTCTGGTAACTGAAAAGGAGAAAATCTAGGAGACATCTGTGTCTTCCTTGGAATATTATGAAGTTTCAGAAGTGGGGAAAAAAATGTGAACTATATAATTAAAGAAAGCCAGATAAGTTACACGTATAGCACCAGTTCAAAACAATGCTCTCTCCAGCAAATAAACAGGATCTGTTAGGAACTATGCCAGTACTGCTGTACAGTATTGATGTTTTTGCCTTTCCTTCACACAGTCTGTTTTGATAAACAGAGAACAGTACCACAAACAGAGTAGAATAAAAAGACTCTGATGCACAAAAAAAGCAAAAATAAACACAGGATCTCAAAGCAGCAACATATTTCTGGCCAAACCTGACAGTGTGAAGAAATTCAATTTGGTTTTGTTATCCTCAGGGTTTAGATGCACTTTTGCATAAAGATCAGGAGTTCCTCGAGCTGTTGTAGTACATAAATGCTGCCTGGGGAGCTGAATCTTTCCTCACACATGTGCATGAGGCCCAGGGTGCAGGGTAATTTTATTCATCACCAGGATAAATGCTTTCAAAATCCTCTTTGTGTAGCAGAGGTTTTCAAATGACCCTGTGCTTTCTGATCCCAAATTCCCAGAGGGAAGATACAGATACCTACCTTCAGTAGGAGCTGCTTGAGAATAACAGAGATACACAAGGTCCAGGTTTGCAATCAGAGGAACCCAAACTCCAGGCTCGAAGGGATGCTGGCCTGGCCAGAACCAGGACAAGGGGAGCATTGCCTGAGAGGGGGAGTCACTAACTGATTTTTTGAATCCTCTGAAGAATCATAGAATGGTCGAGGTTGGAAGGGACCCCAAGGATCATACAGTTCCAACCCCCCTGTCACAGGCAGGGCCAGCAAGGCCTACATACATTCCCATAAACTGATGCTGCTCTTCAGTGAAATGTTATGTTGAGCAGAAGTAAAATGTTTAATTGTTACAGTATGAAAATATTTTCTGTTTACCCAGACCATCCTTATCTGCAGAATATTGATGCATGTGTCCACATCTGTGTTCAAATGCCATTTCAAATAAATCATCCACAAAATAACAGATAGGCTTTCATGTTACTCAAGCTACTTTTGTTTGGAAATTACAGGGGTTCTAAAGTGACAGAACTAGCTCTACAGAGGACAAGCAAAATGCATTCGGCTTAAAACTTGATTGACAGTTTGCTTACTTTGTGGTACCTGGTGAAATCATGTTATTTTAAGAAGTTGCAATTTAACAATTTACACAAAATAAATCAAATTTTTCCTTTAAAGGAAAAAAAGTATGATAGAATATTGCAGAATTATTTTGACAACCAGTGCTATCAAAATTCCTCTGAATATTTCAACAGAAAAATTATATTTTGAAATACAAAAGGTAGTTACTTAAGTTTTGTTAGAACAGATGCAGAATGACAAGTTCTTGATGTGAGACTGACTGTACATGTTAAGAAGCCATCCCACACAAGATCCAAATTTCACCAGTGCTGATGTCCAGTTTCAGTTCTAATCGACGTCTTTTCTTCTTCAGTTGCTCTAAAGATAATTGCTATTTACTTTTCAATATTCTTTCATGCAGTAAGAACATGACAGGTAGCAAAGATCTGAACAGATTATTAGTCACTTCATCACTAGAACTCATACTTTGGACTGTTTTACATGTCTCTTAATCGTTTTATTTAGTTTTTTATTTCTTTCAACTTATCTATAACCATGTGTTTGGTATCATTCTTTGGACCTTGAAAGACAATGGGTATGGTCAAATTTGGGCCACAGTTCAGACAGACTGCTTTCTATTGCTCCAGTTTCTTTCTATTGTCCTGTACTTCACTGTCTAACTGGACCCTAAGAAAAGTACAAACATTTAGAAAAGTGCAATTTCCCCTAGGGAAGTTCGGCCAGTCTGACCCCCTCAAATTATCCCGATCAAAGTGATGTACTGATTTGCAGAAATGCACACATACACATGCTTTCAAAGTGTTTGTTCTGGAACTGACATACAGCAGAGTCAATAATTCTCAGGAATTCCTCCAACTTCTTTAAGATAGAGTCTGCATGTACTTGCTATTTTTATTCAGTGTTTATCATTGTCACATGCTGCTATTTCACACACTCTTTCATCTACAATGGCCAGATAAATACCATCTGGTTATGTTAAAGCCTTCAGGCAGAATAATAAAGATGTAGATGTGTACATAATGCTCTTTCAGGTGCAAGAATGACAACAGTTCCCACATCCCATGAGACTTGCCCCTTAACACCACGCAAAGCTGGATCTGAACACTTAGGACATTCATTCAGAAGGGGGAAAACTAGGTTCTCAAGCTTATTTCTACTTTTTACTTAATGACAGTGTGGTAAAACAATACCAACAAAGCCAGCACAAGAGTATCTCCCAGTCATTTTGCCTCCTAAATAGTTCTTCAAGAATTCAGTACCTGAGATGTACTTCAGCTGTGCCTCAGTGCCCATACGATTATTTGGATCTTCTAATGACCACAAATAAATACTGTCCAGCAGCATGGTCCTCCCTAAGCAGGACCATCACATTCTGTCACTAACCACCTGGACAAACCATCTTCAGTAGTGGGAGGGGAGAAATCTGTGTGAAATTGATGTTCTTTGGAAAGGCTGCCATGTCCAGGACAAGCTCTCACTTTAAAGCACCAGGATCAAAAACAGTTGGAATGAAAAGGAACAAATAACGAGTAAATGGTAGGAATAACATTGCATCCATTGGTCACAACTGGGGAAAGCAACATCCCTGTCTAAAGCTAATTTAATCTTTGTCCCCTTGTCTAAGACTAATCAAATTTGAGGTCTTCCAAAACAAACAACTTGGAGCTGGAAAGTGCCAACAAAGCATTAAAATGCATAACTAGTGACAAAAAGTTCCACACATTTGAAAGGATGTACTGTAATGATTTGCCTTCTCTAAAAAGGTACCGTGTTACCAGGTGAACCTGGCATTCACTGGCATTTTCAAAGCATTCATGCAGAAAGGATGGGGAATGTGTGTTTTCTAGTTGCTAGTATGCTGTGTTTTGTTTCAATCCTGTTTAGCGAGTCAACATTATGATATTTAAACTTCCTGCACTGGAAAAATAAAAGTATCAAATTTTGTTAAAGAAAGGCCATTTCCAGTAAGAGTTCCGTATTCACCAAATTTAAAAGGCAATTAAATATTTTCTTCAGAATTCTTTTTGGCATTTAGAGTTTACTAACAGAGCTTCTCAGATAAAACATGGTAGTACTACTCGCGGTCACTAAAGCATTCCTTTTTACCTGCTCTGTTTACTACTGGAGGCAGCAGCCAAGAGCTGACCCTATCCCTGGGTAAAGTATGTTTTGTTTTGTTTCGTTTCAGAAGTGGCACGGGGCCTTCTGAGGAGCTGCGATTTACAGAACCGAAAGTAAAATGCACTTCAAGAAACACACTGTATCTGTGTGGAATTCAGATTTCATTCACATGGGAAATGTCATACTATGGGAAACACGGTCCTCAAGTATAGTTGTGTTTATCAGAAGTTTGTTTTCCATGCAATAAATTTCAATCAGAGCTGCTAGATTGAAAGAGACATGCCAACCTTATCTTTTAAAAATTACCAGGATTGCACTGCCGTTTTATTCCGATGAGAATGAAAACCAAAATTCTCATTCAGTACTGACATAAATGACATGTCCATATGAAATGCAGACAGAAAAGTGACATTTTGTAACTCATTTTAGTACTGTAAAAGAGCAATAATGCTAAAATATCTCAAGTGCGTAACAATGTGTAATTCAATTCTCATTATATTATATCCCTGAACAGACCAATTGCTGGACTTCTGTGTAACAAATAGTGAAATGATCCTGACCTCTCAGAACAGAAATTGTTTGTCTTCCACTTTGGGTCTGGAGGGCCTAAAAGAATGACAACTATGTTCCATACTGTAATTTATATGAAGTGCCTTTAGTCTACATAATTTATATTACATGGAATACATGGGACGGCCACAATAGCGTGGAATGCCCTGGATGGATGGATAATTCATTTATCTACTCTGTAATGGGTAACAACTGGTTGGCTGCACTTGGTTCTGTGTTACTGCCTTTATTTTTACCCAAGGCTAAGACAGTAATTACCTCAGCCCTAACAGTAAGGAAAGCTGAAAGATGTGCCTGGACCACCCGCTGTGCAGTCTCCAAAAGGCTGGATGCGAAATAGCCACCCCAAACCCTCTGATTACCACTTGATACTGGAAAAAAGAAACAGCCAACAGGGACATTCAGTTTGTTGGATCCCCTTCCATAATTATATCATGTTTCATGCAAACTGGAAGGTTCAAGAGGCGAAGAGGTCTTGTAAGGAATTTGAACATTTGCCGTCTTATCATTAGGTAATGACATTTTAATAGTTTAATTAACCATCAGGCAGTGAGAAGTCCAGCATGAGAATGGTTGAAACTGCTTAATAATTAGTCATGAAACAAGATATGCTGCAGGGAAAGGGAAACACCCTATTTGTTTTGAAGGGGGTCTTGAAAAGGGTTGGGCGACAGGACAAGAGGGAGTCTGCCAGTCTTCAAGGGAGTGTAAGAGGATCATAAGGTATTTAAAAAAACAAAACAAAACAAAACTTTAAATAATGAAACCTGTAAAATTGAGTTCAAAGTAAAATTATAAATTTTAAAATGTTAAATCATAAAAAGTATTTTTGATATTTATCCACAATAAATGCCTGTTTGGAATAAAACTTCCATAAAATAAAACCATCCTAAGATCTTACAGTACACACAAGTGTTAATGCACAATGTTAGCAATTTTGTTGCTCACCTATCCAGAAGAATTTTAAACAGGGTCAAAATGTAAAAATAGAGAAGTCCCAAAGCTCTAAGCCAGAAAAGCTTTGAAGCCATTACACATTCCTTGCCCAAAAGCCTGAACGCCTCTTTGGAACTACTGTGGCTTCACCCCCATCACTTAGTATCAGTAGTACAAGAGAGTCAGAAGTACCTCTTTAGGCCATCTAGCAACAGCTGTGCGCAGATACACTCGAGTAACACACCAACTACAACTGGAAGGAAAGATGATGTCTGGTCCTCCATTCATGGTTACTTAAAAAAACCCCTAACAGACCAAAACACACCGAAGCACCATGAAAAAACAGCAGACTGAAGATCTCTGTCCCAGAGTTTTCCCCAACAGCCAGCCCAGAACTTGCTTCTTTTTTGTTAGATTACTCAAGAAACATGCAATAAATTTATCCCATTCCCTTAAAATGCTGTAGGTGATTAAAATGCTAGAGCAAGTAAAGCCTACTGGCATAAAATGCTGTTATGTGTTTGTAAGGTCACTGGGTATGTGTGGGAATTTTAAAAAATGACAGTAAAATACTATTACTACACATCTTCCCTTTAAAATACATGCTGGCAATTACATCACATGTACGCATATGTAGCACTGCAAAGGGCAAGAGTCTTTATGATGAAGCAAAATCCTAGTGCTAGAAGAAACATGAAGGAAAAAGGGGGCCAAGTTAATTTTAACTCCAAAGAGCACTTGTATGCAGAGTTTAATGACAGAAATATTGTTTGAATGAAATAGGGAAGGGGAGGGCAGGAATGTCACAGGTTAACTACTGAAAAGCCTAGACAGCGATGAAAAGTGTGCTACCAAGGTGTGGGAAGACAGCTGAAGCACTGTGGAGATTATCTTCAGAGCATTACAAAAGCACCTGAAGTTGGTTCTGTATATTCATGAGTATATGGCTGCGGCATGTCTCATGTACATTGACTCACCTGTCATAGATGGTGCCAGTTTTCTTTGCCCTTTGTGGTCCACAGTACCTTCATAAGCTACAGTCACATCATACACTGCATCCAGATAGTCTTTCATTGTGTCAATGGCGACGTGAGTTGCCTTCACACGTGGTGTTAGCACATGCTTTAATATAGCAAGTCCTAGAGGGGAAAAACAGTAATTACAGTGTTTGAAAATAACCAGACTACATTCACAAAAGGAACATCATGTCAAGGAACTTCATCATCCTCACTCAAAATCATAAAATGTTTATTTTTAGCCTCAATTCTCAGTTGAGAGTGTATGTGTATGCATGCTGCATCCACTCTACTGAGCACATGTAGTACATGAAACAGAAATCCTAAAGGATACTAATTACAAAAAAGCTGCTCAACAAAAGAGTCTGTTTCATAGCTCTTGCTCTAGAAGCAGCGATCATTTTAATGTGGTTCATCAGTGATGAAACAGCACTTCTCTTTACTGTTTATGTTTGGCCAACTGAGGCAAAAAAAGAAAGCAAACTGAGAAATACTAAACATGCAGGACAAAGACTTCTGAAATTCTGCATCGGGAACAGATTTGGTAGGCAAGGTGTAAGTGCAGATGATGTCAAGCATGCCTAATGCTCACCTGGCATTCTACTTCCACAGGACAAACCAATTTTGTCAGCATACAACATGCTCCAACAGCATGTTGGATTTCTCAAAAATCACCATGCTACCAGAAATTGCCATGTGTTTTGTTATTTTCTCCTATAGATTCTAGTTTTTCCTGCTTCTGCTTCCTTCTCCCTAATGGCATGTTCTGGGATGCTAGACATGGTTACTCTGAGGGTCCTCACTTTGGGGGACAACAGAAGAAAGCAGTTAGAAGACAGCTTCAGGCCACTGCAATGACTCGCTGCTACAGAAAGCAGGACATTCCACTTCATCCTTGCAGTGGTTTCCCCTACTGCTCTTTTTCTTGCATGTCTGTTCCTGCTGCTACCCTTGTATTGCCTTGGTACCCCTCTCCCACCAGCTGACCAAACTTGCCATCCCAGCAGAAAACTAATCAGGGAAGGGGAAAATAAAGCACCAAAAACCAACAGCAAGGACGAAACCTTCTCTGTTTCCTTGCAAACAATGTATTACAATTGACTTGGCTACTAACGAATGCCAAGTCACAGAAAGCAACTGTTGTCCTTAACCATCCAGGCCAAGACACAAAGATTGGTACACGAAGAACACAAGGACACAGGGTTTAACAGCACTCCCCAAGTCTTAACAGCAGTATTTCATACCCATATCTACATCAGCTGACCACTTCCACCTAGAGCACACAAATACAATGGGCTGATAAGCATACACTTCATTCTATTTCTAAAATTTTAACACACAGTGACTTTCAAAATGAAAGCAAACAAAAAACCCTACACCTTTTTGTAATGTGAACACAGCTCTTCCACACTTAATATAAAACACTTATAAGAAAAAAAGCGTATTATGCAAAAAATCTATTCTGCTATAAGATGTGTATGTTTCTCAGAGAGAAGTATGAGAATGAAGTTGCAATTATTCCTCTCTAGCCTTATTTTTCATTGGCATATGCTTCAGTCCATTTCTGAAGACCCATCCATTGGTGCCACTGGTTCCCGATAGATGACAGAATTTTTTTTAAACTAAACATTGTGCTTTTGATTGATTCTGCAAGCAGAAAGCTACTAAAAAAGATAATATATTATGTCCTAATTTTTTACTGAATTCCTCTCCCTTGCTGGGCAAAGCATACTTTGACCTAAAATTATGAAAATGTCTACTGTACACTGTAAAATAAATCCCAGAATTACAGAATGGTTTGGGTTGGAAAGAACCTTAAAGATCATCTACTTCCAATCCCCAAAGCCATGGGCAGGAACACCTTCCAAATGGATCTAACATTCTTATAATTGAAAATTTCAGTATAAGTCATTATCTTGATTTCTTAGTACCTGCTAATAATCACCTTGTCTGAACAAAGAGACAAAGGGTTATTTACTAGCAGTGCTTCTGAAGTCACTGTTCAAAGCTTTACCGGCAATAGTGATAACTGTCTATGCAAAATGTTATATGGATCATGTAAATATTTTGAAGCATAACATGGCAGTGTTTTCTTAGCTTGTGAACTGTTACATCAAACAGCTGATTATGTTATGTTTCCAAACGTTTATTCTGTAAATGAAGCACTGAGTATTCTAGTGTTGTGCCAGTAAGGGTTTTGGTGTGGACATTCCACCCAACACAACTCTTGGTGATCTGAATTCCCAAACATATCCTAAAACCACTGTCATTCTTTTCCTGCCCAACTCATCTTCCCCTCAACCAAGATACTACCATGGGGAAGAAAAAGGGAACAGGCTTCAGGAAGACTTGAATCCTCTAGACAAATTAATTTGGGTATCTAAGATTAGTCAGAGTTTTTTTGTATCCATGGCCAGTTTTGGTGATGAGGATGGGCAGTGACAGTCTATGAAGTGCCATTGTACTTCATAGTCCCTCTTACTCCTTGTACTACCAGGGAACTCCTGAAGATTCACATACAAACTGAGCAGGCATCTAATTCAAATCTATAATAAAGAAACTCCATAACCCACTATTCAGAAATACTCCAGTGGATGACAAACATGCGGCAACACCAGGAGTTCTGCACATCCTTTAGAAGAACCGGTTTTATAAAAACATTAAGCACACATTCTTGCAGTTACTCAATGATCTTTGCTAAAGTCAACATAACAGAATTTAAACCCAAGTATTTACAGTATAGTTACCTTGGCAAGCTGCCTGCATCCAATTCACAAAACACACTGTGCTTAAACTGTTTTTAATGTTGTGCAATACTAAGTTAGGACTCTCTGTCAAAGTATTTGAGGTCGTGAGATTTTATTTTAAATGCCAAAGAAAATGAACTAGATGTCCAATAATGTAATACTCTACCTTAAAATGCTATAGCTTTGCTCTTCTATGTTAGCTGACTTTTAAATAATAAACAGGCATAAAAATACAAAAATAATGTGAAAATTTAAAGAAATATGGTGAGAAATAGTACTTCAAATATCATCCATTTACTATACCAGAGAAAGATGCTGGATTACCTCTGAAATTCTGCAAGAAAACTGCATTAAATCAAACAAGGTTTTAGTTTGGGAAGCACAAAGGCCCCAATCATTAAAATCTATAGAACTTTTATCTAAAACATGAACAAAACTGACCAAACAAAACATCACTTATCTAACCTCTCAGGGTGAAGTGACATATTAGTCATGTTTGTACCCCCGACGTGCACGCACCGTACTTTTAAATGGGAAGAATGAAAAAACAGCTCTAAATTAAGATACTCTGTGCACATTACATCAGCACTATTACATCATCAGAAGTTACATGCTCACTGAAAGCTGATGTCAGAATTTGTTTGAGGGGTTCTCTCCCCACAAAAACCTTATTACTTGACACTACAAAAACTGAAAGCAGGGTGAAAAACAATTGATTTCAATACCGATTAGATTTTTCTTTCCTTATTTTTCCTTTTTTTTGTGTTTGTGAGCATGCAGAAGTGATGTCACATTGAAAGCTTTGCAGTTACCTGGGGTGTACCCACCTGATACTGAGTTCCCACCAGCCTTCTGGAATGCCCCCCAGTGATTGGAGCCTTACTCACTGAAACCAGTGTGAGACGTACAAAAGGACATATGGTGGGAGACTCCATACATTCATATGCTAGTATTCCGCCTACATAAATGTTCCACCTATATAAATAGGTTTCAGCTGACTGTAGTATTAAAAAAATTACATGCTCTTGTAAGAAGTATTTTCTGTTGCCATGAACTAAAGTACAAGAAATGCAAGCACTCTCCTCAGGAAGAGTACAACCATCCCATAGCAAATCACAGAAGACACCACACTGGCACACTTTCTTCTGCAATGGCCATCTACAGAAACACAAGGTAGTTTCTTGCTTTCCTCCAGATGGCTCAATTTCTTCCAGATGGCTTTCAGTAACAGAAATCCTTTCTTCATCCTAACAGTATGTCCCTCAAATGCTACTTGAGGGCCACACCACAGCCTTTTTTTTTAAAAAAAAGAGAATATACATATTCTCCTTTCCACATATCACTGTGCTTTTTAAATCAAACTTGCTTACATGAAAGTGTGTGGAAAACATATCACCAAAAGCTATTTTTCTTTAGAGACAGTTCCAAATAACATCTATGGGTATTAAATACTTCAGATTGCTTTAAAATTCAATCTAGAGCCAATGCCAAGATCTAGAATGGAAATATTTTCAATTAGCTCAGTTGAAATACCTCTTTTCTACATGACCTGTAAAACCAATTTTGAGATAAGCATATCCTGCACATCCAAACATCTTAGCAGAAAGCATAATACTAGTTAAGATAAACTTAGCATTAAAAACATTTACACTTGAAACTTTTCTGCATAAAAACAAGGGAGATAATCAAGCAAACATTTTAGGTATTCATTTATTAAATGACCTTTGTTAGAAATCAAACATTAATACAAAATTCCATTAATACCTTTCACTAGGGAAGGTTGTTTTGTCTTCACTCAGCAAAAGCAAGCCAAGTTATATTTAACAAGCTTCTTACACCTTTCTCTCTGACATTTCAGACTTAGTAACATTTAGAGAACTTTGGATCATTCCTATTTATTTTCAAATCTTTAGAATGTCTTTTCTTATCATTTGGATAAAATTAATGTTCTACTAAGCCTAAGAAATTTGTGGGTGTTTGGAACACTAGAGAGGTCTAACTCCTAGAAAACTATCAAAAATCTATATAGGTATCTTTTGGTAACATATAAATGGAGTAATTTTTATACCAGAAATAATGATTGTGTATTTTGTGGGTTTCATGGGAATTTTGTTCTATAGTCCACTACCAATAAAACCACCCAGCCTTACAAAATGTAGTTTGGTTTGAAAAAAATACAGAAAATAAAAATTACTACCTCTAACACTATGACAAGAGCAGATTTAAATCCCAACGAAAATATAAATACCATATACACACTATAATTCTGTGGACTCAACAACTCAAGCCCACTGACTAGTATGGAAGAAGCACTGCTCTTTTAAGGTGCCTGAAAGTAACAGATCAGAGCCTAAAAGGCATCACCAATATGTAAGTCAACTGAAGAAGAATAACCACCAGATTTTGAAGAAGGGAATCATGTCAGCCAACTACTCCCTTACAAAAACTATAGCAAATTCTAAACTAAAGCAAACACTAAACTAAGAATCACTGACAATATACTTAAGTAGTGGATGTTGGGTGGCAAAAAGCTCTGGGAAAAGGGGGGAAAAGGGGCAAAACACAAACCCTCACATCTTTGAGAGAGAGTGGAAGGAGAAATATTTCATTTGGTTATGAGAATCTTACAAGATGTCCCATTAGAAACACATTAGTCACCAATGATACTGAAACTTGGAGGAAAAGAGAGCCTTTCCTGGTAGCAATTGCTGGAATCACCTCATGCAGCCACCTACTTCCCGTAAGTGGAGTACGACAAATAGCACCTGGTTCAAATCCAGCTAACGTGGCACATATCCCAGTTGGCTTGGAAGTGGGGGGTTTCATTTGCCTCCAACAGCATTGTGAAAACCCAAAGTACGTCACCTGATATACTGGCAGCACTGCTCAGAGTTTGCTGTGGCTGTGAAATCCCAGCAAATACTGCTATTTTGGCCAACCAAGATAAACACGTGATTATTTTTCTCAACTCCACAGAATTTAACATGTTCTGTGAATAACTCCTGCACTAAGCCTATGATCAATAACCAAACAAATTAGTTTTAGATAGGCAACTTTTGCTTTTGTTTTTAAACTTAAGGAATAGCATTTTTCCTTCCCTAATGCAATTAAACAAATGCACTTTGATTTTAAAATGCTCTCTGTTCTATCCTGAAGAAAAATCTGATTCTATTGGAATTTTTTGTCAATTGTAAAACAAGTAGGAAGAGCTATATTTAGTTTCTATGGGTACTAGCATTACCCTTAGATGATAACATTTTGTTTAATCACCATAAATCCAGTACTCCTTGAAGTATGCAACTTTCTATATCTCACTGAATACAGTTACAGTAGACAGAACTTATAGCAGAGTTCAAATTAATTAGAACAGTTTTGCTGTGTCGAATCCATCAGTGCTGAAGGCTAATATACACATGCCAGTCTCCAAAAAGACTGAAACCCAGGAATATCAATGCCCTAGTTTTATAATTTTTACCTCTAGATGTTTTTGGCATTCTTTGGTTTTAATAAACAAAAACTTGGCAGTACATTCAACTTGAACTTGGCAAGGTAATTAATGACAAATTGCAAGGTCAGTTCGTGGGTTTCATTTTTTACTGTATAATATCCCTTATTTCTTTCTAAAAATAGCAAGAAAGTACATGTCTCTACTCCTTCCCTAGAAGTTTCTCTGTGCATTGTAGCCTTTAGTCTCAACTTACTCAGCTGATCTACAAGATCTGTTGGATCTACCTTGTCTATTTGATTTGCCTGTGTTTCAGAAAGAGGAAATCCATCTTGCTAGGTGTCTGGGTTTTGTGAAAAATCCACAGAACAAACTGTAACACCTCTTTCAAGGGTGACCTTAAACACCTTTAAATTGTTTTGCTGTTTGTTATCCCTCCATCCTATTCACAGACAGATAAGATTTATTTATGTATTCACATCAATGAAAAAATATATAGAAGTTGAAATCAGATATGTGAAAGTATGTCTTTGGATGTCAACCTAAGACTTTTTTTAAAAATTTCTTTCTGTTCAACTGGTCCTAAGACCATTTGTAAAGAGACAGCAACTGTGTCCAAACTGCTGTTTGCTTAAAAAAGAACATCAAGCTCATTAACTGGTCATGCTAAGCCCAGGTAATTAAGTTCAGCCCAATAACTCTGCTTAAACTAATAAACATTCTCTAGAAAAGAACCCCAACCTTTTCATACTTTCTGTTTGCAAAGCTACTAAAACATACACACGCTTATGTCATAAACAGTATTTCAGACAGCACAATAAACACAAATTATGCTTGTGCATAGAAACAGATTCTTTTAATCTTTGGATATAGTATCACAGGTCCTCACATGAATATGAAGTTTAATTCTTCTCAATTAAACAATTTATTCCAGTATTACACTTGCACTATTTGCTCAGCATATAAACTGTGCAAAAACGTGGGACAAAGTCATAAAGTTTACATTTTAAGGTACAAGACCCAAAAAAAAAAAATCCCCTGCACGTCTGTAAACCCAACACTGAAGCACTGTGCTCTGTAACAAACACACTGAGATGACAAGACTACATTATCAAGACTGTTTCATATACCCAAAAGGAATTCAGTACAAATTTTAAACTATATGTGTCTCATTCATCTGACTGGCAGAACTACCGGGCTTTACTACCTTTCCTAAAACTGTAGGGAATAAGAAACTCTAAGATGTTCAGACATGCATGCAATTTTGGGGCTTTAGTTCACCTCAGCAGCGTCACGTAACAGCCCTCACATGCTCACAAGGAGCGCGCTCAGCACTCAATCTACACGCAACCAACTGGTGAGGTGTTTGGTCATGGCTCCCATGGTGCAGCCCCAACACGTGGCCAGCAGCCAGGATGGTGGTGGCACTGGGGCTGCTGGGTGGAAGCTGCACAGCGGTGTGTGGGACCCTGGGGCGTCGCTGTCATCCCCCACCAGCAGCCAAGCAGACTTGCCCATCCTTGTAGCTGGCTGATGCACCGGTATGTGCCCCGTGGCTTGCAGCCATCACAACCGGTTGGCATGCAGGTTTCAGTGTCAGCCATCCCTGCTTCTCCGCATTCTTGTACAAGGGATGCTCTAATTCAAGTGAGTATCAATCCTCACACAAACTTGCAGGGGAGCCAGGTCTGACACAGACTGCTTCCCATTCTCTCCACATAAAAGGTTGAGGAGAAACCACCAACAAAAGAACACAGCAACGGGGAAAAGCAGGTCAAGATGATTCCACCCTAGAACAGGAGATGCTTCCTGTCCAATAAATATTTGTCTCGAGAGTTTTTAAAAAGAGTAACCCTTACAAAATAAAACCAGTCCAATATGAGAGAAAAGCACTAGAAGGAACGAACAGTTGCTCTGAAGCACACAAACAGTGTTTTACTGTTTTGCAGCCTGTAGAGATATAGTTAAGAGGTTTATTAAAGTAATGACAAGAGCCCTTTCTTATCTGTGAAAAAGGAGAGAGGAAAAAAACCCCTCTATCAAACACCCTCTCTGAGCTCTCAAAGAACTGCCAGCCTAAATGAAGCATTTGACTTTCATTTCCGACAGGAAAAATGAAGTGATGAATAAATATGTTATAACTTAAGCTCTCCTGCTCATACACGCAAGCAAATTCCATTCTTCCCAAGGAGGAGAATAAAAGCATATATCCTTTTGGACAAGCTAACAATACTTAGCAGCTTGATGATATCAACAGGCTGATTCACAGACTTGTGAATTCATTTCAGTGTGTCACAGAAATGAATTTACCAGATCCATTTGTTATTCTTTGTTTACCTTCAGAGTGAATTATTTCACTTTTGATCAACAGGAAAAAACAACACCAGGAAACCTGTTCACTGAACTGTTGGGACTGAAAAGTTGACGTGCGTTGTGCATACGGTATGAGATAAATGAAAAGCTTGGGAGCCTTAGATTTTTTTGCAAGCCTTTCCAAAGATTAAGTAATTCCATCTGCAGTTATAGAGATGACGCCAACAATCAAAGTGACTACAGAAGAAAGTTCAACCAAGCAAGGGCAAGACTGGAAAGTGAGAGAGGAACAAACCCAAAAAGCCATGACATTTCTAATGGCAATTAAAAAAAGATGTGATGAAAGTTTTTTTCTTTTAAGGCACAACAATCTCTAGGCAAATATTCTTTCTATCAAATAACAACTGTAATTGGAGCTACAATGTCAGCTTAAGGTAGAACAGTGCCCTGATCCAGTGTAGACAATTCTTACGTCCCTGCAAAAGCACAAAAAGACACATACACAGATACCCAAAGAAACTAAAGAGAGCTTTCTGGACAATTAATATTTTGTACTATGTGAAACGCACGAAATGTCTGTATATAAGGTACTCTCATCTTACTCAGTGATAACACAAACACTGGCTCTTGCTATGCTAATATTTAAGTATCAGGCAGGCTTGACAGTCCAGTGAAGGTGAGATCATTATTCATATTATATAACGTATGCTAACACCGTAACAAAAGAACATTTTCAAAACTTTTGTTGCTTACCTTCCTTTTCAGCAAATGACTGACTATCTGCAATGACTTTTGGTATTTCCGGATTGTAACGAGTCCCCTCTGGAAAAATCACTAAATACATCTGTGGGATTGAAAAGAAACAAGACAGACAAGTTCATACAATGAACGTAAGCTGATTCCTTTTACAGAAACTATTTGACTTGATAGGTCCAATATTGTATTTAGTTCCCACCATCAACTACTGTAAGGGTCCAAAGACAATCAGAATACTGGAGCTGATCTCTTATCTCTAAGAAAACAATTTTCTCTGCATGTTCACTACCAGAAGTTGCCTCGGTGATTAGGAAGGGAGATACCACGTGGCAACAGAAGAGAACGAGTCCAAAGCAGCATATATCAACAATACCTGTTTCATTAAGTAGGATAAGAGGAACTCAAAACATAGCTTCTACCCCTTGACATGTCACAGATAACCTTTTTTTTTGCTTTAATACAGATCTTGTATCTAATCTTTCTTTACACTGAAATCTACATTTAATTCCATTAATAACTGAAAATGCTATTAATTGAAATTGTAACAGATCAGCTATTTATGCGTCTCACTGTATCAGACATTAAAAATACCATGAACTTAAACTGACAGCTTAGCATAATTTGAACTGCAGAATTACATTCCTTCAAGCATACATGTCTGCAAAGTTACATTTCCCCAGCAAATCCATTTGCTTGCCTACTCAGTAACAACCATCTGTATGTAAAGGCTGCCTGAGTATCTGTAAAATTAATGTACCCAATAAAGGCAGTCAAGTTTGATGAATTTTCCATTTGCTTTTGACACAGAACAGAAGTTTCCATTTTTTTTTTTTGGTAGCTGTCTTGCATAATCTCCTACATACAAAGCTAATGTAAAACATCACTAGAACAGTGAAATTTTCATACGGGGGGCTCATCTGCAGAACAAAAGGCTACTGGCACAAATGGTGGCAGTGCCACTCAACCAGCATGGAGCCGAATGTCAACTGACACATTCATAGTAAAACTGTGCCTGCTGTGCCTAGACTAACTGGTTTATTTTCATAGACATAGGACTCTCAAGAAATACTTGAAAGAAGAGATAGTGGATTTACACAACAGTCAAAGGAGGATTATCAGAGAGTACAGGAAGATACAAGTGAGAGCCCACATCATGAAAAGATGCAAAGTAAAGTAAAAGCTCAGAAGAGACACACAGGAACATAACTTTGTGCTTCTGGCTCACAATATACCAGTATGCTGGTATGTGCACTTCATGACAGCAGAGAAGGCTGAATGCAGAAAGACAGGACCCACCCAAGCAAGCCCTCCAGAATGGCATTACTCTGAGGAAGGTTGCAAGATGCACTAAAATGCGGAGGAGGGAAGAAATCTAGGAAGTGTGCCAGCCAGTGAAGCCAGCAAGAACTCCAGAAAGAGGAGAATGGAGTACACAGTCTAGAATTTAGCAGGGCACAAGGAGAGGAAATCATATTATTAACAATGGCAAAACCAGTGTCAGTAGAGTGGTACAAAGAGAGCTAGAGGAACAAAAGGCAGTACCTGTCATGGCACGTTTGGGTAGGACAACTGTCAGACTGCAGAGGCAGGTAAACTCCTGAAGAATGTTCAAGGACTGGCAGAAGCCCAAGAAGTATACAGAATTATTGGGTAAAGAACAAAAGAAAATGGGTCTAGGAGGCAAGGTGCTTAATTTTTTCTAACAGGACAGCAGCATAAGCACAAGGACAGTACAGGAATCCTTATACCCAGATGTAGTCCACACTTATCCCAGCCTGTATACATTTCATCTCTAAAATACACTGTTGAGATATTTACGTGACTAGGCAAAATTTATTAAAGATATCTGGAAAGAGCATGATATTAAAATCCTGATGTATTATTTTCATAAATGTGCTCATATCCAAAGCACTTAATGTGGACCCTTCAAATGATACTCAAAAGTTATGGTTACTCCTCATCATTAAAGAATGATTACTCATCTCCAAAGGGACGTAGTGACTCTAACAGGTAATAACTGACAGAGCAAAGTGAACACCACAGGATAAGAATACCATTCTTGGTGCAGAGATCAGTGTTTAAAAGCCTGTAATATCACTGGTCTTCAAGCAGATAATCAGCCACTAAAAGCTGATTACACAACAGAGAATAGCATGTACTAACTATGTGTGTAATACCAAGCAGAGGTATTTTGGTTGTTCTTGTAAACCTCAAACACAAGCAGCTGAACAGCTCTGCTGACCAGAATCTGAGTATCTCTGAACTGAAAGCATATCAACAAGACCAAGAAGTGCCCTTTGCTTTAAATTCAGAATATATAAACCTAATATGTATCTTGTTAGAAATACTTTACCTGAGTAAAATTCATGAATGTAAACAGATGTCCTATTTATACTCACGTACAGTCCTACACAAGACAAAGGTATTGTGCTAGTGTGATTTGGCCTAAAAAAAATCTACATGTACAACCGTCTTTTCTCCCACCATGGGCAGCAGAAGCTAGATCCTGAAATGCTATTTCAAGTAACTATAAGAACTACAAAACTCCACCGTTTTAATAACTCAATAGGCTCTCCTGAACTTGGATTAAGAACTACTGATATGTAGGGGCATTTTAGCTGCCTACCAGGTACAGCTAAGGGAAATTTTAATATAGAATTTTTTCATTTAGGGCAATTAGCTACATAAGAGTTACACACTTTATCACAGCGACTACAAAATACAGTAATGGTGTTCACAATGACGTAGATAACTTTGTACTACCTCAGTCCCCAGTTCACCAATACACCAATTTTTACCCAAGCAGAGTAGGTCCCTATGTTTGGTTACATGGTACTTTCGCACCTGTTTCTGTGTAATGGGTGGTTGTCAATGCATTCACAATCTGTCATCAATTTTCAAGTTTTAGGGAGTGGATCTGGATTCAGTTGGTAGAACCCTACTGATTTTTTTTGGTGCCAGAAAACCAGAAAAGAGGCAGGGATTACTCACAGAGTCCCCAGTCTAACATCAGTGGACTTGCCACAACCCACAAACTAAATGAATAGATGATAACAACTGTTTTTACCTGAACAGCAACTCCACTCATTTCCCCAGTGCTGTCAAGGTCTCCCTAGCAAAAAGAAACAGCAATGGCACTGAAAAGGGCCACACTTCTGATGGGGGAGTTGGGAAGCCAAGAAGTCCTTGAGATAGATCAGAATGTTACAAAAGGAGTTGGTATTTATGGGTGGAGCAGGAGAAAGGGGCACAAAGTAATAGGAGCCCCTGGGGTACATGACAAAATCATCCCAAATACAATAAACAGTGAGGAGACAAAGAGAAAACCTAGCTGAGGAGAGGGCTTTGGAGAGTATTCTGGAGAGAGTCACTGCCACTGTAGAATGTGGGGCATCAAGAAGTGGTAAATACTGACTAAAGATACCTTGCATTTACCGGACTGTTCCCAGGTGGGTGACAAGAGAAAAATGATTAAGTTTTGTTGTGTTTTTTTTTTTACGGAGTTCAAAATTCTATCAAATAACATATCTGCTTAGTTTGAATACGATTACTGCATCCTGGCAACTGGACAGATTGACATCGCAGTCCATTTAAGAGCACTGTGTAGAAGATACGCTTCTGGTGAAATGGATGAGAAACACTCAGATCAATAACTGAAAAAGATTATATTATTATATGAGAAAGCATATCTGGTATAACTGGAACGAAATACAAAAGGTGATGCGAGGAAAGCAGGCAAGGACACCCAGGATTTACAGAGAAGTTGTCAGGGATTTACAAATTAATAACTACACAACAAAATAATTACATTAAGCCTTACTGCAGTTGCATTAATACATCTGTCCCCTCCAGTTTTTTACTGTTTGCTTGGCACTGCTTCACATGGTAAAGATTTACTCTGTCACTGACTAACAAAACCAAAACAGAATGACCAGTTAAATATTGGCTGTACTGGGTTAAACTGCACCTCCCCAAATGCAGATTACTTACTCTTAATGTATAATTATAAGAAATATTAGTTACATTTTAATTTATCAAAATGAGTAGTTTGCTGTTCAGAAGAGTTAACTTTCTTTAGAAAATAAGCAGATTGTGTATATCAATTTGGATATATTGTTACATCCAGGAATGTGCTTGTCTTGTTATGACTTACATTAACACAAAAGTGTCCTTCAAATGGTGTGACTGCTCTCACAAGACAACGTAAGATTGCAATTTGTTAACAATCATCCAGACTTTACATAATTTTAAACAAAATCACATTGCTTCAACTGAGTTTTGCCAACAAAAGGCCCACTTGAGTGCACAGTTCAATGACAGTTTGAGATGCAAAATAATTTCCAGAGACAAATACGAAAATTTATTAGTTCAAGATCTTCACTAAGAAAACACGGGTGCAACAGCACTGCAGTCTAGCATCAGTTGTGTATGCCCCATTATTGCACTGTATCTGGAAGATGGGTGGGCCAACTGCAAACAGTGGGACAGAAAAAGGGGCTGTTTAAGGCAGGCAGGTGGGTAGAAGCCGTAAGATAAAGCTAGCAAGGAACACCATGTGGTCCCCCTTTCCCTGCACAAAACCAGACATACCAGATCGTTCTACTGTGAATGTAGAGGCCAAGTGGCAGCCTTATTCTTCCTGTCCATGTTCTACCTCATATTTCCTTTTTTGATAAAAATAAAATTAAACAGACAAACAAACAAACCAACCTAATTAAAGGCCTTGCCACGCTAACGAGAACAGAAGACTGGTTCTGCCTTCCTACACGTTCTCAGTTTCTTAATGGGAACAGGGATGGCTCCAGACAGACGGAACATTAATCGTTTGGATTCTTTTGTTTAAACTCTATGTGGAGAGAAATTGTAAATAACAAAGTGACCCTTAACACCAATTCCCGTCCATCTCCTCTCTATTGGCATATAATTCTTTCCTCAGCAGCTGAAAGGCAAGCTTTTCTCTAACACCACATTAAAGAAAGTACTCTGCCACGTTTGGGCAGGATGACCAAGCAACCACAGCTGCTCACTAAACTCAGGAAGAGACCACCCAGAGCTACAGCACCCCGTGCATAAATCTAGAGTAGCAGATTAATTATTTTAGCATGAAGCTGATGAGTTCAGGGCATACTTGCTTTTCTGATTACAATGTCTGCATTTTAAAAGCAATATAGTCGCTTGTGAATGTCACGCTAAGTTGTAGAACTGCAAAGTTTCTTCATGAATAATGCAGTAAGGACACAGGTTATCATGTCCTTCTGCCAGCAGTAATTGTAGGTTAAAGGGCAGTTGCAGAATCTACATTTAAATTCTCAGATAAAAATGGATTACAGAAAACTTAGTCTTCCCTTAAATGACAATTCAGTGGTCTGTGTCTTTTACCCCAGCAGACACAAACATTTTTCTACGTAAACAGGCTTTTGACAGCTTTAGTTTTGTGAAACTTACGTGTCACTCCCTACATGGTTGGACTGAAAGAGATTTAAACCAGAATGCATTTCTGCTGCTGTTACACTTCTATTTCTTCCATACTGCTACCCTAGATAATAAAGATGAAAATAGCAGCAGCTGTCTGGTAAGCATGTCCAGGCCCTATGCCCATTTCCAACACCACCAGACTTCCACGGTGCTGAATTACACCAAAAACCCCCAAATGTACCAAACTGGTCCCAAATTCATTTGGAATTAACTTAGATAAACTAGGTATCAGTTTTCAAGCCACAGAAAACACAGGAGAGAGAAGGATGATTCCAGGGAAAAGCCTTCTGGATGTATTTAATTTTGTAATCACACAGACATCCACCATGGAAAGCAGAACCATAACAGATGTAACTTTAAAGAACAAGTTTCATTATTAAACTTCCCCTTAGATTCCAGCTGGGCTAAAAATCACACACTAGCCTCTTCAGTCAATTTTGAGCACCAGAGCAACACTGAACATCATTTTCAGGTTTCCAAAGAGAAGCTGAATTAGAGGAGTTTCTAGGTACATTTAAGACTGTATTAAAAAAACCCATCTGCATTTCTATAAAGCAGACTAATTTAATGCAGAGGTCAAACCGAGCCTCTTACCACAATCAGAACCTTACTACTACAACAAATGCCTGCATTTTAGGGGGTGGAGAGGGAAGGCAGAAAGATAGACTTAACCAGAAGATGCCTCTTTGGCTAGCAAGAAATCCATGGGACCAGGCAGGAAAACACCCTGCTAGGATACTTCATGCAGACTAAGGAAAGAAAACTTAACCAGCGCTCTGCAGGGGGAGCACCCGCATAGGGGAATGACTACAAACAGGTTTCAGACATCCTGCAATTTGTCTTTGCTTATTCTATCACACTGCAAGTTTTACAGAATTAGAATCTCTGCCACTAACATACAGAAAGTAACTGGAAGTAATGCAACCTTCTCACATCCTAGGACCCTCCCTGGTAATGCAGGCACAGGTTACTACTTGGTACAACCGTCTTCTGCATGTGGACATCATTAGATTAGACACTGGACAGCAGAAGTACAGTTGCAACTCACATGGTAAGACCTGGAGAGAGATCCACTTCCTTAATTAAAACCAAAAACCCCACCCTGCTGGTACTAAATCTTAGTTCAAGACAAAATGAGTCTGAGCACTGTCTTAAACAGGGGCACTTTAGTCATTTAAGCCTCTCAGTAAGTGCAAGGCCATTTTACTTTTTCAACACTTTTAAAAGCACAAACATAAAAATAAAATTAAAAAAAATAGAAGATTACTATGAAGGTCAAAACAACCTATGCATTCCTTTTGCTCAAGCCTCAATTTCTAAATGGTTTGACACTCAGTATGTGGAGTGGCAACTCCTAATCACATCATTGTAAATAAAATGAAAGCATAACTGTTCTGTATCAAGGCTTGCTGAGTTGGTTTTCTTAACTGCAGCCAAAAAAGCAGAAAACATTTTAATGCACAGCAAGTAATGGCAGCATAGCACAGTGATTCTAACCACCGAGCCACAAACCATACAGGAAGTCATGAGAAAAGTCACTTGGCACTTACAATCATTCTTCAAATAGAAAATTATCATGAGTTTTTGGGGGTTTATTTTTTTCCCCTCCTCCAGGCACAGCAGACAGTTACTCAGTTCTAAGATGTCACTGCCATTAAAAATGATCGATCACTGGGATGACTAATTACAATTTGGTAATAACGGTTCTTGACTTTCAGAAGATCAAACACTGGGTATTCTATGAAAATACCAGTCTGACAAGCACGCAGTTGTCAAAATGTTGTCAATGAAACACAGGGAACACCAACAGTTTCTCAAGAAAGGTGCTACAGCTCACGTTCTGATTTAGTTCGGCTCCCCCCTGCCCTCTACTGTCTGTAGACAGGATCACGAAGTTCATGCCATTCATAGAATCATAGAATGGTCTGGGTTGGAAGGGACCCCAAGGATCATAGAGCTCCAACCCCCCTGCCACAGGCAGGGGCACCAAGCTCCAGGCCCGGATCTACACAAGGCTGCCCAGGGCCCCATCCAACCTGGCCTTGAACACCTCCAGGGATGGGGAATCCACCACCTCTCTGGGCAGCCTGTTCCAGCACCTCACCACTCTTTCTGTAAAAAACTTCCCCCTAACATCTAATCTAAACCTTCTCTCCTTTAGCTTTAGTCCATTCCCCCTTGTCCTGCCATTATCTGCTCTTTTAAAAAGTTGAATCCCATCCTGCTTATAAGCTCCCTTCAGGTACTGGACTAGCCACATTTTCCGAAGTTTAATTAGAGGTATCCCTCTAGTCATAGAATGTAACTGTAAAAATACAGAAAGAAAACAAATCCATGATTACTGTCTTGTAGTTTTTAGGTATCAGGTGTAGCTCATTTCTCCAATAAACCTTTGCCTTTAAAGAAAAAAAGTCACAGAAATGTGAAGGGGTGTGGGGGGAGGTATCATCTTACCGGAGTATCAGCTTTCATCTGGGCCCGCAACTTCTCTCTCATTTCTTTTTCATTGAATTTGGCACTTCTTTTTACATAGACTCCTCCATGCTAACAGAGAAGAAAAAAGAAAAGTTCAATATTTAAGTAGTTTAATGTAGAAGAGTTGATAGCAGAACAAACAAGACGGCAATGAGAAGTCACCTCTATGACTCACACTGCAAATTGCCACAAGACGTTTTCTCCTAGGATGAAAGCACTTTAAACTAATTTTACATCTGCAGGTACTTAAGTTCACAAAATCTGTTTAAATAAAGATCAGATGTGAAAAAAAATTAAAAAATCATAAGATGCACAAAGTGTCTTGTTTAAAGGAGTTAAATAATTAACAAGATGGCAGCACTGAAATCGACACGAGAGATCTATTATATTTCTGACAACACTGCAAGCAGCTTAAGAAATTGCCCAACTGAAGCTACAGACAAGTTACAAGTACTTATAGGTCAATGTTTTCAATTTTACATGCCTGCTCTTAAACAGTGACTAATGCAAATACTGCAACACAAGTATTGTACCTATACAGGCAAAATTTATGAGCGGCACAAATTCCATGCACTTTATTAGAACATTGAATTTTTAATAAAGAAGTTATATAGCAAGATAATAGTTGAGTAATACAAAATCTTTAGAAGATAAAGGATTTGCCTGAAAAGGATTTTTTCCTGAAAATCATTATAAAAAGTCCATTTCCTGGAAAAGATTGATTCTGTAACTTGTACCACATCATTTATAACAAAAACCTCAGTAAAAGAACTATAACAAAGTAAACACAAAGAAAGAGGGTTGTAACAAATTAAAATTTGCCTCATCATTTAACATCTCCGCCAACGACATGGACAGTGGGATTGAGGGCACCCTCAGCAAGTCTGCCAATGACACCAAACTGTGTGTTGCACTCAACACACTTGGAGGGAAGGGATGGCATCCAGAGGGACCTTGACAGGCTTGAGAGGTGGTCCCATGTGAACCTCATGAGGTTCAACAAGGCCAGGTGCAAGGTCCTGCACATCAGCTGGTGCAATCCTGCACCCAGCTACAGGCGGCATGGAGAATGGATGGGTTGAGCCCTGAGGAGGACAACTTGGGGCCAGCAATGTGCTCTTGCAGCCTAGAAAACCAACTGTATCCTGGACTGCATCAAAAGAAGTGGGACCAGCAGGTCAAAGCAGCTTTAAACTAAGAGAAGGAAAATTTAGATTAGATATTAGGAAGAAATCCTTCCCTGTGAGGGTGGTGAGGCCCTGGCACAGGGTGCCCAGAGAAGCTGTGGCTGCTCCCTCCCTGGCAGTGTTCAAGGCCAAACAGGATGGGGCTTTGGGCAGCCTGGGCTAGTAGACGGTGTCCCTGCCCATGGCAAGGGGGTTGGAACTAGGTGATCTTTGAGGTCTTTTCCAAACCAAACCATCGTATGATTCCCCTTTTCCATCACTTTATCTACAGCACACCTACAATAGGCTGTAAACAAACACGTTCCAACCTTGGAGAGGTGCAATGATACAATTAATTCTGGATGAGTAAGGGAGAAAAAAGAAGCTTCCAAATAACAGAATTTTATTTTCTAGGTACAGCATGTTCATGGCGCTTCTGTTTGATTACTTAACTTGGTAATACTCTTTTCTGCCCACCCTTACCGTTGGCATTATGAATGTCAAAGAATTTCTGTCCATTTACATTGTGCCCATTACATTCTCTTAACAGAAAGGTGACAGTAAATGGCTTTTCTCAGTACATTACAGCACATTGTAGAAACAGGGGTGGTGGTGTATGTGCAGGGAGCTATTACTTTATTTGCATGTGATGGACAGGAATAAAGTTTGAGGGGTTACAGGCAGGTAGGCGGAAGAGGTGGTTATGCAAAGTGTTTTCAGCCTTTGCTTTTCATGGTATGGAGAAAGAGATGGCCATGCAGCTGTTCAGCTAGTGCTATTTGACATGACTTAAATTGTTCTCCAAAAGCTGCAGTGAAAAAGAACAGAAAGTCAATGGTGCATTAACTTTGCATTAAATATTCTGTCTTAAAGTTACTGCCTGTGTTTCCCTTCCAAGGTGAAGCAGGCAGCTGCAACACTCAGCTGTACTGCTGTGGCTGGCAGGAAGAGACCAAAACCAGGAACAGAATCCCCCAGTCCACCGAGCTTGGCCTTTAGCAGGTTGGACCATCACAGCAGCACCATCCCACAAGCAGTTTACCAGTCCCAGACAGGTAATGGCATGAACAGAAAAATACTCCATCAGCTGGAGCAGAGTGCCACATGTTATCTACACACTCCACATATAAGACCATATTTAAGAGATGACACCATTAGAGGGAAGTAGAAATCTTACTCCCTACAGTGACAGAACTGCTTTCAGGAAGTGCAAACTCGGCTTGTTATGAAAAATAATAGGTCTACTATACAAGATTTCCAAGTAACTGATAAGTCATTGTTCTGTGTGAACTCAGCGAGGTCACGTTTTGATAAATAATTGAAGGCTGGAATCAAAGTCTTCCCTTATTTTTCAAATAACCAGCTGCAGTAAACCGGGAAAACAGTGAACCACTTTTTCCCTGTTTAATATGTGGACTTGGAGAAATCAAGTTACTGTTGTACAGTTTGCTTAGGCACACTGCAGTATCAAAGACAGGCTTGGTGTTCCCACCTCAGACTTTTGAATGCTCAGGAGTAGATTCATACTTCTCAAGTAAATATGAGAATACAGTCACTCAATGCAGAAGAGACAAATTGCATACTGTAAGATCACCATTCACTGCGTATAACCCAACTACATAAATACATCTGCTCCCCTACGGTGCAGAGTTACATAGCTGAAGGAAGACAAGATGCCAAATGAGCTAAATATTTGGTCAAAATTCAGTAACGACCAAAAGGGTGCAAAAACTGATACTGAATAACAGAAAAGACAAAGTCATGCTTCCTATGTTAATAAGTCTGGCAAACTCTGTGACATCAAAAATATTTATCAGTATTACACCCCACCCTCACCAGGTGGCATAAGATGAGTAAGAGCTAGCTGCATTTTGGTGGAGAAAGATAGGGTGGAAAAAAACCCCTAAATTCAGATCCACCCAAAAATAATAAAGCCAGTTTTATGAAAAGAAATAACTCTACCTAATAGCCAAACCTGGGACACAACAGGTTAATTTAAGTGTTTCTTTTATTTTCTTGCAGTTAGATAGCCGCCTCCAAAGAAGAATGCTAGTTATGCAATTGTATATAGCTCAAATTCCCCAATTTGTATTGCATTTCCTTTTCAGTAAGAGATCAAATATATGAATGCTTTTCAAAACACGTTTCTGGAAGTACTGTTTTTAAGGTTGTAATTTTTTTCCATTGTACTTTAAAAGCCCCTCTCTCAGTCAACAATGGATTATGTTTACTAATATACTTCCTCTGTGCCTGAATTTTGCTCTCCTGGACATCCAGACCACGTTTATTTCCAAACAGGATGTTTACCTGAGGTAGGGAATAAGAATTCCGTGAGCATGGCGTAATTACGCGGCTCTGGAAACTTTTAGTGGAGTGTAAGTGACATCACTGACAGAACATCAACAGGAAGGGCAGGAAGTGTTTTATGTTTTTGCACTGTTTGGTGTGATAAAAACAATAAAATTACCTATTAACTTGCACCGCAGCCCTGCTGCATCCCGTCTTGGTCACTTAAACACACACGCATCACCACTGTTAGCAAGATGCCTTTCATTTGTGTCACCAAGTTAAATATAAATATATATATGTATAATCATGCCCCACTAAATTTTCTAGCAGTTTTGTGTTTTGAGGAATCTGACCAGATTTTATACATTGTGTATGTTTTGATTAAAGCCATAGACTACATTTAGATTAATTTCCACAGGAATTTTCTTTTAACAGGCAATATAGCGGTCAGGAAACTGAGTCCCGGATATTCCAGATAGCAATAGCGATTTTCCAAAATCTTGAAAAAATCATTTCTGGACACCTAGTGATAGCAGATGGAATATATATCCGGTCTGTACTTAATTAAAGCATACTTAAATCATCACCAATGTAATGACTACAGGCAAGGACAAAGAACAAAACATTTCCATGCAGCAAACCAGTCACTTTAGTTGAAGAAAAACGTCAAGAACCAAAGTCATTAGCGAAGACAAGCATCAGACAACAGAGAAGTCCATTTTGTCCCAGTAGAAACCCTGTCCATACATGTTTAGGGGTCTGGGACAGAAAGCCCACCAATAAAAAGGTATCATGTGCAGTTTTCTTCTTTTCTCTGCAGCATACTTTTTTCTGAACATCACAATTTTAGAAGGGATGGGTGAACGCCCATGCTCCAGCCTAGAATTATAGCCTATTCGCTAAGGGACTCTTCCATAGAAGATGACCACAAACGTTTTCAACCATCAAGCTGAAAACATGGAACCTGGATCTCCCAGTATCTGAACAGACAGTAGGAACTTCAACTACTGCCTGTGCCCTAATATAAAATAGTGAGAGAATTCACACCCTAGAGATAGATCTCATCTCCCTGTGCCCACCGTTCTCTAAGCCCAATTCAATTTACATTAGTTTACTGGAGGCAGTTTCAGAGTCAACTGCCACACAAGGCCTACCCTGCCTCCTCCCCGCTTCTCACCCATGGCCATATACTTGAAACTTTCCTCCTTTTGCTGGTTCTAGCAATCAGCCAGTCTGCCTTGACTCACAGGTGCCAAGAGCACAAGAGGTAAGAGAGAGGAACAGACAGCCAAGGAGGAGTGAGAGCGCAAAACCTCCTATTTGGACATACTTCTGTAGTCTTCTACACTTCGTATATTCCTTTACAAATATATAGTTGAAATCATACCTCAATATCCCCCATCCTCTCACAGGGCTGACAGTCACTTCAATTGAACTGTCTAATTAGAAGTATTTTTTTCACAGCGGTTGGGAACTGTTTTACCTCCACACTACACTAAGGTACAATTCTTCTCTTTTATATTGTGCTAAAACCAAACAACTGAAAAATAAGTAACTACACCACAGCAATGTCTATTTACTCCCAACCTGTGGAATGATAAAAAAACCCTATACAAAGGAAAAAAAAAAGTGTCTAGTGGGGTTTTTTGATTTTGAAAAGAATGAACTTCAAAAAATTCTGTAATGTTTCTAAAAGTCTCTACAGTTTTGATTCTAGAAATAAACACTGTCCATGAAAAAATATTAATTTAGAAAAGTAAACTGATTAATAACTGTTTTTCAGCTAAGATACACATCTAATTACCCTGAGCAAAACCAGCTATTTTCATACGCATATAAACAAGTACCAGCTCAGAATTACATTTTCCCAGCACATACGATAAATGCCAGAAAAATACATCTTACATATTTGATCCACAAACAGCAAGGGAAAATTGAATGGGCTTACCTGTGAAAAATACCACCCGTACAGCGGAAGCCATTTCAGCCCATCTTTCAAGACATACCGGACATGCCCCAGAGCATTCTGCCTAATTGCCAGCATGTCTGCAATAATCCAATCAACTGCAAAGACAGAAGTCCAAAAACATTTAAAGTAGTTTTTAATTACCACTGATTAAACAAAAAGTGCATGTTGTATATATAAATACCATTAAAGGTTTCTGAACTAGAAGTTCTTGCTAGTTAACGCAAACAGATAAGCAGAAGTTGTAAATCTATGAAATTGGTAAGACAAACAACAATATACAAACCTGTACACTGATGATTTGATAAATATACTACATTTTCTTTATTTTTTGGCAAATCCCCGTAGATTATTACCTAAAAAAAAAAAGAGTAGCATTTATTATTTCTTTTCATTGCACTAGGCAGAGATGAGATCCACTGCAGTAATTAGCTATTTACTAGGAAAGCTGCCAGCCAAGCTAGCACCACCATTAACAGAATGACACTCCATCACCATATCTGTACCCATCATGCATACAACTGACTTATCAACAAAGCAGTGAATATTAATTAATGAGGTCTTAAGCAAGCTATTCTGTTCCTGTGCCTCAGCCCTAGAACTGGATCCATGGAAGCTGACCTACATCCACAAGATCCCTACATTAATATAATTAAAGGTAAAGAGAAACTATAGACATGTACAAAACCACCACTTAACTTTATGCATCTGATGAATAGGACAGGTTTTGGCCAAACGCTAGCTCCCACTCAACCTAAAGCAGTAGTTTTCCTGGATTAGATCAAGGACAAAATTTCAAGCATTTGATACAATTTTCACCATCAAAAAAGCACGCAGTTGAAGGGTGTCTTTAAATAGATCTTAAGCTTCCAGCTAGCAGGTTTTGATATTTTGTTACACTTAATAAGCCCTTTCTAACCTTGTACTTTTCCTCCCTGAAGATAACTACTTACTTGTGAAATAATCATTTGAGAACATCACTACAAAGCAAGTTACAGAAGTAGTAACCCAAGTCAGATTTTAAATGGATCAATTCAATTACTTTTATTTCAAATATAAAATGAGAAAATAATTAAACAATTTAAATTCTGAAGAATCCATGCAGCCATCTAATTATCTTTAGTAAATATTTTCATAATCTAATGAAACTTAAATTTTTTCCAACCACCACTGTCTAGGTAGCCTTCTCCTCCTCCTTGCTCTGCCAAGGCCGTACTCCTCGTTTCTAGAAGTTAGCTGTATTAAACATACACTTTTCTTCAAAGAGACTCCATTCACCAAAAATCAAAGTGCTATTTGGAAGGTTTACCCAGCAATTATCAGTTTCCTAATCTGGACTATCTGGGAATTATGTCAGGAAGATGTAACTAATATTCAGATCTTGATTAATATAATTTAGTATGCAAAGTCTCGTTTAGATCCTTACAGAAGGTCTCTACGAGCATCTCTGGAAAGTGCCCACCTCTCAGTCAACGCGTGATACTGGATGGGTCACACCTTATACTGAAATGCTAGGCAAAAACCCCACATAAAGCTGCATGTTTTACATTCATACTGCTCCCTCTTCTATGAAAACACAACAGTACTGTTGATCACATTTTGTTTTCAAGGCAAGAAACCAGATATTGGCAAACAGACATTGGGTAAATGAGTGATCCAGAGATCATCCAGCATACAGTTACAGGAACTTTAGGTTTTTGACTTAACTAGAAAAAAGAAACAAGGCATGCACAACAAATTTTTACTGAACATTATTTCTAACAGTTGACAAGTATTTTCTGAACAGTGTCCAAGAAATTCAAATAAGATTTTGAAAAGCTGTAGGAGTAATTTTCTCATTAATGTCCAGGAGAATTTATAACCTTACTGCTGACACTAGGTACCACACACAATTTAGTGCAAGGTAGCAGTGTGAGGGTCTGAGCTTACAGTTCAGGTGCAAAAATTCCACTGAAATGAATTATCTTCTTTCTTCTACTTACGGGGTTAAAGATTCATTTTTCAAGTGTCCGCTTTTCCAGCGGTATTACACACTAGGTCCATAAATACTGTTGTTTTAAGTTAAGACTCAACCATGCATTTTCTTTCAGACTTTTTTAAAGGAAGGGAAAAGGCTCAATACCACAAATCACAAAACCAGAAGGTCCTGAATGTTACTTGTGCTTTTTGAAAGCGTAAAATATGAACAAGAGGAAAACAAAGTCTGCCCTTGACCCTCTAAGAGCTGCCCCACACAAGAAACAGGGCTTGAAATACGCAATTTATAATTTCAACTTGCAAGATTGTCCACTTTAATGTACAAAGTCAAATTCTCAGTGTAACCAGGCCCACAACTCAAAGCACTCACTCGTGACTGTTGCATATGAGGATCATTCCCTTAAAAAAGCCCGTGTGACTGACTGCCAAATATAACAGTTAATATGTATTTTTTTTATGTCAGTAGGATTGGATCTGGGTCACTTTTTAATCCCAGAGGAACGCCTCATTGTTACTGTAAGCAATTTTGATGTACAACATTTAAGTTTTACTGTAACAGCTACATGTGCTTACATGTAATGGACCTGGGTTTTTGTCTTACCCATGATAAAACACACATCCATACTGTTGTACAGAACTAAAAGTTAAACCCCCCCAAATCTACCTTTTCTATTCATAATTAATTCTCATTAAACACATAAATTGGTATATTTTACATCAAAGCGAAGGAGTAAAAAGAAAATCTTGAAACTATTTTGTTTGCTCAGATGGCTCAGCCTAAGAGGATGCAACAGCTTCAAGTGCAGCACCAGCCACTTCAGCACTGCCCACTTCAGTCATCTCGAGACATTCACAGGTAGGACCTGAGAGCTACAAACTTAAGACACAGCTGCTATTACACCCAGGTAAGAACAATCACTTCCAACCTGCACTCTCTACAGGCTTCTTCAGATTTCACAGGAGGCACCTACTCAATGGGCAGCCACACACCGCTCCTTCTAAGAATTAAGCTCTTTTGCTTTATTGTGGTGTTTCTGGAAATTTTAATAGACCTTACACAACAGAGGGCTAACAGGAGTTCTGAATCCTGCAGAAACTTCGCCCTTTTCCCTTTGAGATGAACATCTGAAGAATTTTCCTGCTTGTGGATAAGGATGGGAAGAGTCCCCTCAGTGCAAGACTTTAATTTCTGGCAATCTGATCTTTTAGGTGATCCAGAGTACATAATGCACATTTATAGCCACAGAAGGCAATGTGACACGGTACTCTTCTTCACAGATTCCACAAAATCTTCTGAGTCCCTGTTGTGGCTTGTAGCTAACTTTGCAGAATTCCCTGCTGCAGAGACTGTGCAGTCAATGGCTAGTGCTCAGTTTGTCAGTGCAGACAGATTCGGGTACAACAGTGGAGGCGAGTACCAGCAAGTGCTGTAGGATGCATCCAGGAGGCAATTTCCAGTTTCAGAAGCCAACAGACCTGGTGTTTCAGATATTTTATTCACACCTCTCCAGATGCCACAACATACACACACTGTACCTATGTACCAGCTTGAAAGGCTGAGAAGATAAATGTCCCATCCCCACAATAAAGCAAGGAACCTATTCATATGAAAAGGTGCTGCTTTGTTTAAAAAAAACCCTTAACAACAAATAACCCAACCACAAAACCACCAAACCATAACGAAATCAAGCAAAGAAAACAAGTTAAAAGGAAAACAACACAGCAAGCCAAAGTAAGCAGAGATTTGAGGGAAAATATTTAAAATGCAGATTTACAGTCTAAGATCACAAACATTACTTGTGTACAGAACAGTAAAATGTGTGCTTTCAGCACGTTTTTTTAAAGGGGTAACACGGTTATTGTTAATACTGGTCTTTCACATCTGTTTACACAGCAGGGCTGTCAAGCTCCAGTCAGGGAGGTCGCAAAGGAAACGGATGCTAACAGATTCCCTCCTCCGGGAAGGCTGGTACCCAGCTCCTCCAGTGCCATAAGCCAAGCTGTTCACCTGCTCAGTAACACACAACTCAGAGTGGCATGGCCAGAGCCAGCTCCTATTTACTGGCAGGAGGTCACAAGAAGTTCTCCTGATGGGAGAATTTAACCCATTCAGTGACAGGCTGATCTAGGCATGCAAATGGGAGCTCCTACTGGTGACCCCCAGTTTCAGCAGCCTCTGCTTCTTCCAGTGCAACATACTCAACTACAGCTGTACTAACATGGTAGGCTACACAGCAACATATCACAGTCCTGCATGGCAGCCACATCTGAGTAACTCATAATTTGCATGGGTTTTCACTGCAACAAGGTGACACTCCCAACCTGAGTTTTATTTCTTGCTAGTGTACATACCAAAGAAAATTAAGTAAATCACTTAATGACATCCTAGCTACATCAGCTCAGTAAAGAGGGCCATGACAAAAATAACTCTCAAAGTAAAAGTAATCACACCATCAGAAGACCTGCGTGCAGGTCAACTGGTGACCACATCAAGCACCTCACAAAGAGATTACCTAAATACGATAACTGGATGTGGCTGATAATGGGAGCAGTTCAGGAGCTGACCTGCAAGCAGATCTGGCACTTCTGCTTCAGTGGCAGTGAGGCAAAACGGCTAGTTCCCAGTGGTAAAAACTGGGGTCACCTCATCTGATGTCCTATCACAGGCCTACCAGCACACTCACTCCTGGTTCTTCAGGCTTCTTAATACTCTTCCCTTCTCTTTGAAAGGAACTAGGTGCATATTGCAGTATAATGCTCCCTTCTTGTCATTCATCAAAACTGAGGTGCACTGGGGTGCTTTGTGTAGAAGGTGGAGCATTCTGATCAGGAAAAATGGCAGCTTCAGGCACAGGAAACAGCAACAAGCAAGAAGGATAAAAGCAGTAGGATTACAGCAGGAGAACCTTCCTCCCAGCTCCTGGAGGAAGAGGTGAGATAAAATATTCAAGACATCAACACTTAAACAACCTCACAAGCTTCATTCACCCAGCTGTGCTATGCTCACAACATGTGCTTCTCTCCATTTTGGTATTTCTTCCTGACTACTTTTATAACTGGGGCTGCACGCTCTTCGGGACAAGAGCGCCTCTGTTTGCCCAGCACTAGTGCAACACAACAGCTTTGGTATTTCTTCCTGACTACTTTTATAACTGGGGCTGCACGCTCTTCGGGACAAGAGCGCCTCTGTTTGCCCAGCACTAGTGCAACACAACAGCATCCTAGGATGTATTTCTCATCTGCTTGTTAAAATATCAACATAATTCTGTGGTGAAAGGGCGGAGCTTCCATCAACAAACCGCCGAAAGCAGCCACCAGGTAGTGGCTTCTTAAGTCAACACGTAACCCTGCGCAAGCCAACTTCTGCAGCACTACTGCAGGCATCTCCTGGGAAGTTGTTAAAATTCTCTGTTAGTCTAAAAACCTGCCTGATGACACAACCTGTCCTTTGATCTACTAGAGAAAGCACCTCAGATCACAGAATCTATTTACCCTGTTTGATAAGAAGCAGGCTCAAGACAGAATACAAACAAGGAAATTGTACTTCATGCTGACAAATTTCTCAGGTTTTCAGATGTCCTACTGCAGGAATGTGTTCTTCATAGAACACGGAGAAGCACTTTTACTCACATTTAACAGACAGGAGTTTCACTTGCCTACAGCATAAGGAATATGAATAGGACAGGAGGAGAAAGGACTTACATGTTTTAGTTTTTAGTTGCTTTTCCTCTAGATCTAAAAAAAAGTCTACCTTTCTAAAGATCCCTTTGGGTCACATACAGGTTTTCGGTAATGGCCATGCTATTGTTACACCTCATCACCTCTTTACTTCAAGGGACTATCTGCTCAATACATAGTCTGAAGTCTGCTGCTCAGGCTCAGCATCAAACCATAAAATCACAGTGAATCCATTTTATTGAAGCAGAGTTCACTCAAATATTCTGCAGCTATGTGTTTCAGTGGGGCTCAGTGAAGAAAAGCACTGCCGAGAAACCGAGCTCTGGGGGATATTGAGAAGGTTTGTAAATGTAATTCAGGGGTTTTTTGGTTTTTTTTTTTTTAATAAATCATTAATTTGATTGAACCAGAAAGCACAGAACTTCAATACAGCTACTGCAGTGTTATTGCCTTTTTGTAAGAAGACCACATTAGTAACCTATATGGATTATGCAGGACCGAATCATACCATCTGATGTCTGTATTTTACTTTCATGCTAGCTTTTAGTTTTATGATCTAAATTGACAAACTTATAAACAGGAATGGTTATGCCTCATTCAATAGCACTAGCTACATATATAGAAGCAGCCTAGTTTTGATGCTGACTTAAAGTCTTTACATTTTCTCAGCTGTATTTAAGGTCATTGACACCTGATTTAAAGGAAAGCTCCTTCTGGAAGAATCATAATCGATAAAATCTTACAGAAAATGCAGTTACCTTGTGAGCCAATGAAAAAATATATTAATACTTGTAGTAAATTGTGTAATACCTGTATCGCTAAAAATACAGCTTTACAAACTTTTATTTTGTGCATTTTTTACTACTTTTGTATTTCAGCATAAAAAAACTTGCCTAATTTCTAGAGTTTTATAACACCACTCTGTGGTTCTGTGAAATTAAAGTTTCCACTGTGAGCTGGCCATTTGAAGAAATGCAATCAGCTTGCTGAAGGAAATCAAATAAACAGCAGTAACAGCCACACTTATTTTAGAGTAAAAGAGGAAAGCTTCATATGGAGAAAAGTTAACTAAAAAGTATACACTCAGAACATCTACTCACAGCAGCTGGATAAACGATGCCAACATTCCCTGTTACTCTGACAACTCTTAACTACTGACTGTACTTCTAAAAAAAAAAAAAACCAACCCCAAAAAGTCGCACAAAACGAATGAGGCAGCTGTCAGCAGATGATCATTGGTTTAACTGGGCGAGTTTTGTTTCAGTGCCCACCCGCCTGCACATTCCACAGATGCTGCAGAAGAGAGGACTGAGATGGGAAGGACTTAATCCTACCGCAGCATTCCACACCTTTCCTGACAGTCCTCCCCAGAGCCTCAGGTGATGATTTAGAGCAGAATATTACAAAACATTTTATTTACACCAGTCTAACATTACCTAGAGATAGGTGTATAGCTTCACAACTTCTCATTCAGAAGGTGATTTGGCAGTGATTATTGTTTAGAGAATGGGCATGTGGGAGAGCAAGAAAGTTCTGGGAAATATCCATAATAATCACAGTATATAATTTCAGCAAAAGGCTAATTTCAGAGAAAATGAGTTTCCACAAAACCAAGTATGTAAGGGAAATGTCACTTTTAAACAACAGTCCCAGACTAAATTCAACAGAATCACTCCAGCGCATGTAGAGAGAACTGAATAATTGATCCCATCAATTGAGTCTGTGTTAGAAAGGTACCATAACTTACTTTTTTTCAGGTTTTGTTTAGTTAAATAGAAAAAAAAAAAAAGAAAAAAGACAGAGTTGAAACATTTTTTTGAGGTCCCCAGTCCTGCCAACATATGTTAAATATCATTTGACGGTACTTGACATTCAGGAGCTTTGCTTCTGGATTCTCATCAGGACTCTACATGGGTTGGGAACTCTGCTTTAACCACACACACTCATTCCTGCCTGGACTCTAGCTATCTGAATAACTTCAATAAGAGGTGTCTGTGGTACTTTACTACTGCAGTCTTGGTGACAGAAAAAAAGCAGGATTAATATAATTTTAAGATTTTGGCACCTAATTTCTGAATAAACCCTCATTTTCAGTGGCTAAATAATATATTGGATCTTTCTGTGATTTTTTTTATTACAGTGCAGTTCTGTGGCATGGACCATGGAACAGCCTCCAATTACAATCAGCGATCATTTAAGGGAAGTCAACATTAGAGTATCTGAAGAACCTCTAGCATAAACCACCAGTGGTAATTATTTTTTTAACAAGTACTGCACATACTTCAAATATATATAGCACATGCAAAAGATTTTCCTAAGTTAAGACTTCAAAAGGAGTTTTCTGAATATCTGGCACCTTGGTATCATGCTAAACCTGCACATGCCTTGCAGCACAAGAGGAAGGAAGTATTTCACCTGGTTTATTATAGAGAAATAGTCTCCCTTTTAAGCCTTTAGCAACACTGAAGATTTCTTCCCACAGTTTTTTGTAATTTCCTTAAAAGAAAGGAAAAATGTGACCCACCTTTAATGTAGCTACTCTTTATTACTCCTCTGTAGTGGAAAATACATAATGCCCCTGTCCCACCCCATCCATCCTCCCCAAAAGAGAAGTTATGGTGCCTTGGTACATTAGGGACACTCTGGAAATGTTATCTTTTGTGTATCTATTTCAGACCAGCCAGTAGCAGAAAATCGCCTGGTAGTTTGGAGCATTCCTCTAGCTAGAGCTCTTCACAATAGCAACTTCTCTTCTAAATGCCAAGGACGCAGAGGAGTCATCCACTGTATCTTCATTTGTAATATTCGTACAAGCATTTGTATCAAGTGCAGAGAGAACTGGTGTGAAGTTATCAATGAGCTGACACCTACAGAAGAACTAATGTACTCAGCTTGTGACGATGGAGTAAGATTTTTAAAAGCTCCTCCACTCATTTTCAGGAAGTATTTAGAATTTAAACACTATGGACTCCCAAGGTGAGGCAAAGGGATCACTACACAGTAAAAGAGAACATGCTGAGAGGTATCTGAACTAGCTGCAACTAATCTGGCTCCAAACCTGGACACTGTTAGCTTGAATCAGCCTCAAAAAATAGCCACTGCTAAAATCACTCCAGTTACCTGCGCACCACCAGAGCGCCTGAATGAGCCGGCTCACCCGCAGCTTGCCAGGGACCGTGCACTGTGCTTGCTTTTGCAGAGACACACGTGTGCCCTCAGATTCCCAAGTAGTATTAGAACATGGGATGGGGACAGGATAACTCTCCAAGTAATCTGTAAACTCCATAGGAAAGATTATTGCAGCTACCACAATACAGTTCAAAGTCATCCCAAAGTATTTTTTTCCCTACAACTAGTTATGTGCTCAAATACAGATCCAACCAAATCATGGGTAGCTAATCTTGTACTTATAAATCAAACCAGCATAAACTCCATGATTTCTAGCCCCACACTGAGGAGCTAGTTATAACAGGGATGGTGACAAGTAATATGTGACAGAAATGAAAGGAACAAAAGAAGAAAAATAATTTCACTTTTTTTTAATCTCAAATATCTTCAAATTGACAGAACAAAGATTAAAGAGTATTTCCCCCCTAAGAAGATACGCTTCCTCATAATTGTAATGTCAAAATCCCTGACATCTGAGCCTACTTTATCTAACACAACTGAGAAAAAAAGGATACCCTGTAAACCTGAGATAAATAGTTGGAAATAAAGTCAAATGTTTCATTATGAACAGAATCTTCTCTTAGCAAGAACCGTGTCTGATGGCAGAGCATGAAGAGAAGAAAAAACACTTCCCAGTTAACAATCATCCTTACATAAAGTGTCTGGACATATTATGTAAGCAGAAGGAAAGGGCATGGAAGAGCACTGTAAAGATCCATGGCCCCGTATCTACCAAACACAGTTTAATACAGAAAGAGGAAAGCATATAAAACTCAGGCAGGTTTAAAAAAAAATAAAGTGGAATTAAAAAAAAAAAAACGATCATTTGACTTTTTAGGGGGGTTGTGTATATATATATCTCTCCATATAACTAGTATGAAAGCATGTATTAGTTGTATATTGCAGACTGTATTAAATAAAACTCTTACAAAATCTGGGTTCAGTTGTGACTTGCCCATTAGAAAACATATGCTAGGCAATTCTCCACACAAAGCATCTGATTTCTGCACTCAAACAGCATTTTGGCTCAGGTAGCTTGATAACTGACCTCAGTTTGTATTTATTTTCCACATACTGGGCAGGAGGTGGGGAATGATCACCACCAACAGTAGAATCTCCCCATACTAAATTCTTTCCACGTCACCCCAGAAGCCAAATCTGCAGCATACCAGAACTCTAGCTGATATCCCAACGAACCAGTCACGAAGGACTTCATGTTCACCTTCATTTTCAGCCATAGGCAGACAGAACAAAAATTAAGACATATGCAAATACATCTTTTGCAATATCCAAAAAAGAAAGAGCGCAAAGCTTACATACCTAATGTATCTATTTTTGCTGCCTCACACCACAGTTGAACGTAAGAGTCTAAAATTAGGCAGCCATCTCACTTTGAGAGCTGCATCCCTCAGGCTTAGCAGGTATCACTTAATTTCTGCTACAGTAACACACAGGACTTTGTTGTAAACTATGAAAGATACACATGCCTGGAGTCAGTTGTGCATTGAAATCTCTAATGACATGAGCTAGGGTAGACAGTCTTCACAGAGCCAGTATCACAGCAGAAAAATTTCCCTGGGCTTCTTTCAAAAGTTTACCACACAAAAGCGATTTGCTTCACTATTCTCAGGTTCTTTCTGATCTTTGCACAGCACCAATCCCCAATTTCCTATCACTCCCACATTGTGGGAAGGAGAGAATCAGGTTCCTAAGAGATGACAACCCACCTCACCAATAGCAACCAGAAGCACCTTCCTGACCTGAGAATGCTGCAATTTGGCCAAAAGACCTGGGCCACATCCACTTCCCACTTCTACCTTGGGCCCTCCTGAATTACCTGTTGGATGGCCGAACAGCTTCCAGAGGGAAAGCTGGGAGTAAAGATAACCTCAGCTGGGAAGGCTGCTGTCCTGGGAATAGAGATGGGAACTGACCTCCTAACCCCCACTTCCAATGCAAACTGGACAATAGTCAGAAGAATAAACATCCATTCCAAGCTCAGACACCCAGCTCCCCTCGCAGATTTCCTACGAATCCAAGACATGAAACACAGCCCAGGTTCTGCTCCAATGGAAAGCACTGTTAGGAGTTCAGCAGCTCAGTGCCTACACAAAGTTTTAATTTGCTCTAATCCTAAGTAGTTTTCAACCTTGTTGAAACACAGCAAGTCTACGCTTCAATGTCAATCCAGACAGCACACTGATTGGCTCACAATGATCTCTTGTATCTTCTAAAATAATTGTTAGAAACACTACAGCTCTGCTAAACAAGGCAGAGGCAGCATCCCTTCCGGAGTACCATAATGACAATGAAAACCAGAATTTCATAATGCCTTTAATGAAAGCACCACTTCCAAAAACTCCTATTCAGCAAGACGGGGGGATAGGGAAGAAAGCTGACACAAGCACTCAACAAAATCCATGCACATTAATTCAGTCATGGATTTTATTCAATTGTCAAAACCTTTCAGATGGAAAATGATCCTTTAGGAAGCAGTCCGAGTGATGATATCTTTCTTATTTCTTCACCACCATTCAATACAAAATACCAAACACAATTACAATGAAAAATGGTGAAGAACATTTAGTCTGCATCTGACCCAAAACATGTGCACAAACACAGTAGGCATTAATTTCATGGCCCTGACAGCAACTGGGATAAGATGCTAGGGGTCGTGCAGATGACAGCACTCATCATACTGAACTGCCAGTCCTTTCAGCCCTTCAAACACCCTAATCACAGGCACATTTGGAGCCATGCTGGTTTTTGCATTCCGTGGCAAGATAGGACTGCTTGTCATCTGTTTGCAACCCAAGCGACCGGACTCCCCTACCACAGTAAGACAAAAGCAGTGGCACAGCCACAGTTCACTTGGCCATTCAGAAACTTGGGCCCAAATCAACTATTCGCACAAGCAAATGCAAGTCCTCCAAAGCACTCGGGCTGCACCTGCTTGTGTCAGTCACTGCTTTGGCTCATCGCTGATAAAATTAACACCCCCTGCTCTCCAAGACTTTCTACTCATTTTACATAGAGCTCAAGCATCCTGTATATATTCTTCCTAGAAGAGAGCACTGTAGCGCTTCTGCAGCTTACAGTGGGACAGGCGGGACGCAACACAGCGGCACCTGCATCAGAACCAACACACAGCCATTCTCTCTATGCCACTTGCCAACAGACCACATTGACAGATTTTCACTTCAATGAGTTTATAGTCCTGGAGATCGTTGAAGAGCGCTGTCACAAAGCCATGTGCAGGTTAATTTACATATTTATAGCATCTTAATAAAATTAATGGGCATCTGCTTCAGCAGGGTGGTTGGACGCGATGATCTCTCGAGGTCCCTTCCAACCCCTATGATTCCATGATCTCCTAAACTGCAATTGCACTGACAAATTCACTTTATAGTCATACTGGCTTTGTCCAGTTTACTTCACTTACAGGATCAGCATGGTCTGGGTTGCTTTTTGTAGTCTAAATATTGTTTCTTTAACAAATTGTTTTCATGGGAAAAAAGAAAAAAGTCTAACCCAAAATTCAAAAAGTGAAGGGTTTTCAGTACGAGAAATTAGAAACTTGTACAGAAATTTTATGAGCCACTCTGTAGAACATAAATACTCAGTAAGGGTTCACACCAATTCTACCTCTATAATTATTTTAGGTCTCAAGTCAAATACTTAAGAGAAAGGGAGTTATTAGTCTTTCAAGATTCCTGTCATGCAGATCAGGTTATTACCTTATTTAGCTACATATCTGAAAAGAATTTGCTACAAAGATAAAATGCCTTCCCAGCACAAACTAAAGCTTTTGTTTTAATAAACTTGTCTAAAAACATCCAAGACAAGGAGAACAAAAAATAAAGAAGAAAAATACATTTGTGTATAGAGTCATGAAGGGGAGAGATTTAGATACCTGATGGGTTAGCAATAGACAATACACAGAAACATCACTTCTCAATAGATAAATAGTAATAAAAAAAAATCATTAAGTTACACTAGTATTTCATATTCAGTGAAAAAATAATCTATGCTTATGATCCAAACCAGCTTTATTCGATTAAGGTCCCATTCACATTACTGGGAATTTCAGCAAATATATTACTTTAAGATCAGCCATCTCAAATATTCACAGCTGCCTGTATTACTGCATTGAAAAAAAACACAGAATAATAAAGAATGCTAAACAGTATGTAACATTCCAGACTTCTTATACAGGGTAAGATGGTGGCAGTACTAAGAAAAGTCACTTAAGGTCTTCAGTAAGTCACTTAATCATCTATACAATCCTAATGACTTCAGTGAGAGTACACAACAAGTTCCAGTATTCTGATGGATGAGGTTGTTGGCCTCCCATTTATACAGTTACAAAAAAATATCCCAACACACTTCAATCGATCGAATAAATTAATAGATCTGAAGGAGATACTGAATTCCTCCCTCCCATGACTATTATGATGCCTTAAGGCTGGTAAAGCCCTTTATGAAGCCATTCGTTACTATTCTTGTATTGTTTTTTGTGATTCAGTGATTAAGCTTAATGATGCTACACTTCTGCATCCAATTACATGCCTTAAAACAGCCAACTTACAGTAGCTCTCAGGTTACCACCCCAATCTCAAGCATTCAGGCACATGCTTAACTTTCCACTGTGAGTTTCAAGTTAAACGTGTTTGCATGAGTAGGTGTGAGATAACAACTTAAACAAATCGGGGGTATCTTCCAGTTAAATGATACATTTATTTTAAGGATTCTACCTCTTACCTCTCTACACATGTATCATGTTTTCCAAGTTTGTATTTACCTTCCAGAAGTTTGTATTTACCTTCCAGTCTCAGTTACTGGTTTACTTAGCCAATGACGCATGGCATGTTGGCTTTATGGGCTGTCTTACTTGTTTCTGTTACCCTTTCTGCCAGCTTTGCATGTAACCCCTTAACATCATCTGTGGCTTACTGTGACAGAGCATCTCTATTTTAATACTGTCCTAAGCGATCACCTGTACTGTCTCCCACTGTTTATTTTTCCCCCTTTTTGTGTGGATGAAGTTTTACCAATACAACAGAAAGACCACTGAGGTCAACGGATGATGGCTGCCTTCTTGTTTCCTTTAGTCAGCATTTTCCTTTCTGTAACTTCATGTCAGGCGGATTTTTTTTGTAAAAGTTTGGTTATCAAAAGTTCAAAGTACCACAGTACTTAATGGAAATGTGATTTTTTTTTTTTTCTATTACAATTTATATCTTGATTTTTGGGTCTCATTTTTATGATGGGTTGAATTAAACTACCATACCACTGCTTTCAGCGGCTAATGATTAGCGTGTGTTACTACAGTTATCTGCATACAGGAGGCAGAGAAAACAGTAAGTACATCAATCTGTGAACTACTGCGCCTTCTTCCTCTTTTTTTCAAGGAAAACAAAACTACTAAAAGCCTTGCAGATACATTAATCACAACATACATTAATTCACTTGGACAAGGCTAAGGGTGAAGTTACATGAGTTACAAACTGAATCAAGAAGTCATTATCACCAAAGGAAAATCTCACTTCTTTTCCATTCTATTTAACCTGATGCCAAACTGTGCAACTCTTCCACCTTCAGCTGGCTCTGAGGGTTTCCATAAGAGGCAGTGTGAATTGAGGCCTCCAACTATAACTCAAGAGTGGAAATTGGGGGAGGCCTAGCCTAATTTTGACATAAACATTTCCCAAGAGACCACATGAATACTGTAGCTACGAAGAAGAGCTTATTTGTATTAGCTCTGAGACCTGCCAATCAACATGGAAGCACTTCTTATTCTTTGCTTTCAGGCACCTACAGATTATGCTAACTTCAAATACACTTGTGTATTCAGACAAATTTGAAAATCTGATTTAGGCAAAGTAAGCACCTGCCATTAAGATAATTACTTTTTACGTATAGAATTAGAAGTAATTTACTTTTCAAATTACAGACAAATATGTAACCTTCCAAACACATAGCACTTTGTGAGGTAAGTTAAGTATTAATATTTCAATGCAAATACCCCTCTGGTCACAGACTAGTGGCCTCAAATTCCAACTTATTAACCTGAAACCCTGGACTTGAGTTTCCCTAGTACCAAATAATCACAACCCATGGATGATCCAAAATTTAAGGGCCAGAGACTGATGGGAGCAGACTGCATGAAAACTGAAAAGCTGTAATAATTCAGGGGTTAGCTAATCTATTTATTGAGAACTTGCGTGTGCACTAAGTGCAATTACAGCTGGTTATAGTTTTCTTATACACTGCCCATTTAGTACCACAGACGTGCAAGGCAGGGCTCAAGTGTGCAAAGGCGGCTGCCATGCAAGCGCTGACAGAGCACGACCAGTGTCGCATCCCTTCCGCTTTCCCGACCTGCAAAACGAACACAACACCAGCATTCCGTGAAAAGCATCACCAGGGCAGCCGCAAAACACGACCGTCCTCTGCGGGCCCGCAGCCACCGCCGGTACCGGGGCCGAGCCACAGCCCGCACCTGCTGGCGCCGGCGGCCGCTTCCTCCCCGCGGACCTCCCATGGCGGCGGGCGGGCCCTGCGAGGCGCGCTGCGTCCCGCCTGGCTGAGCGGCCTGAGGAGAGGCGAAGGGGAACACAAGCCGGCCGGCCGGCCAGCACGGAGCCGCGAACCCGTGGCCGAAACCACCGACCGCCGCTCCCCAACGGCTGCCGACTCACGGGGACCGCCAGGCCGGGGCCCCCCTGCCCTGCCCGGCCCGGCCGGCTCACCTGCACGCCCGTGTAGTTCTCGAAGAAGAAGAGCACCATGCTCTGGTAGATGGTGTAGAGGCGGTCGTCCACCTCCCGGTAGAAGCGTGCGGGCAGCACGGCGGACAGCAGGCGCCAGGCGCCCCAGGCCAGCACGTAGGTGGGCGCCGTCCCCATCATGACGGCGGCGGGCAGGACATAGCGCATGGAGTAGGTGTGCAGCACCAGCGACAGCAGCATCTTCCCGCTGCCCCCCCGGCCTCACCGGGACACCCACATGGGCAGCGCGCTCACACACAGCCCGGCAGCCCCGCCGACCGCATCGCCCGCCGCGCCGGGCAGACTCGCCAGGCGGGCGGGGAAACAGCAGCAGCGGCCAGGGGAGGGAGCGAGGGGGACGCGGGAGCAAGCACCGGCTCCGGCTCACGGCTCCCCCCGCACTACCTCCGCCACCATATTGCCCGGCCGGAGGAGGAGCCGCACCGGCAGGAAGACGGCCCCTCGGCGGCTGTGGGGGAACTTCCGGGACGGGCGGGCAGTACCGTGGCTCCGCCTCGGCCGCAGTTTTGGGGACGGGCGACGCCTCCGCTGCCCCGGCAGGCCCTGGTGGCCACGGGGTCTTCTCTTCAGCCGGCGCTGGGTTGTGTTCCTGTCCCCCCAGCTCCCCGCTCGGGCCCCGGCACGGGGAAGCGGCTATGGCAGCCCTCGGGGTGCCGGGCTGCTCCCTCATGCTGTGGCCGGCCACTCGGCAGCACGCGAAACGAGGCACCCTAATGAGCTGTGATTGGCATTGATTGTAATTTAGCTCAGCTTAGAATGAGATTTATTGCCCTTCCCCCCACACGCTTTCTGCCATGAATCCAAAGTGGAGTACTGAGAAAGCTCTGCTTGCTCTTGCCAGCTACAGCCGGAGGGATGGCCCGGGGCTGGTGCGCGCTTCGCGCTTACCCGCTTGCGTTGTGGCTGCCCCGGGACCTCAGCAAAGCCGGCAGCCGCCCGCCTCGCATCCTCCCCCTCGGAGCCCCAACAGCAGCAGCCAGATGTACCAGCTGCTTCAGAAAAAAACGCAGTAAGACTTGTAGAAAATAGCAGCATAAGTTGCCCAGAGGGAGCTTCTAGCCCCTAATGAAGTACGTATTCCTTGCTTTTAAAAAGTTTCATCCTCAAGCTTGTGACGGTTTCGTTGTTCTGAAAGAAGCGGGTGCTTGATACCTGCTACTAAGATCAGTTTCCTTTGCCAGGCGTTAACTGGGACAAGCTTTGTCCCTCACTGTTGTTCACCTCGTTCTAGCTGGTTTTTAATGTGTGTTGAAAATCACATCCTGAGCAGATCAGCAAAACAGGACTGGGGGAATGATACTAGGCTGGAGTACTGTGGTGATGTTCTCTTCAAATCACCTTGCGGGACCTGAGCTCTGCAGTGAGAACTCATCTTTCCATGTCCCTAACAAGACTAAATGGTCTTTATTTCTTGCCCCCCACATCCAGAAACAGGGGGGCAGGAGGGATCATGGCAGCTGTTCTGTCAGAACTCCCTGTCCTGCTCAATGACATTTCTGTCCCCACTGAGTAACTGCGTATGTTACCCTTGGCCCAGGACTACCAGAAGAGAGGCAGCTTCCCCATCATCGCCTCTTTTGACAGGGAGTTTTTCTTCTCTAATGCAAACACAGCTAGGTTGGACAGAACATTGAGGAGGAAGCTCCAGTTTTGTGATGCTTATAACGTTACCACATGGAAGAGGAAGTAATTTACCATGATACAGGGAGGAGAACAGAGGGAAAATAAAGCTGATGCCAGCAGTGCAGAGCCAGGTATGCAGAAATGAGCACTGTGGCAGGGCTGGTACGGCAGGATGGGTTGGGGAGTGGATCCAAACATGCTGCTTTGCAAAGGTGACTGCAGAGAGAGACTTGTGTGTTTGGTTAATGAGACTGTGATCAGGGGTAGATTAGTGGTCTGTAAAATATACAGTGAACTGGGGTTGGGAAAAGGCAGAGCACTGGGTAAAATACAGTGCAATTTAGCTAGCTGGGTTTAAAGGCAGAGTATGAGCTTGTGAGATGAGGGTTAAAGACTCAGTGAACAGCCTGAAGACGTGAGTTGCAGTTCATATTAAGGAATGAACTCGAGGCCTCTGATTCCATGTGTATAAAATCGTATCTTTTCTTACAGGACTATACATTCACTCATACTTCTGAAGAATCTCCATATTATATGAATACAAAATCTGCAGAAACAAACAGTTCTGCCTCTGGAGGAGGGTTTGCCTGTCATGTAATAAATAAAGAACTGAAGACACAACTTGAACAAAAAGGGAAATAAAATATCCAGCTCGTCAAGAAATAATGCACATTCTATGCACCAAATACAACAGAGATCTAGTGGAAAAGTAGTACATGATCTCATAGCTGAACTCAGATATTTCTACCCTGACATTTTTTGGTACATTTAAGTGCCAGACTTGGAAACCTTAATAATACAGTTTAGGATTTGTGGGGCCCTTTTGTACATGCGTTTACATGCATGGCCATTCTTCCCATCTTGAATCTGACTCGGTTATATGCCCCAGTGATAAAAATGAGTGCCAAGACCCTTCAGTTCATTAGGCTTATATATAAAATACCATACTGCTACCAGTTTTAGCATATTTGCTCCTGGATTCCTTTGAAGTATTTGGTTCCTCCTGTATTACCAGTGAGTAAATGTGACTGCCTGTCTTTTCTTTAATGTGTTTTGTATTCCACATGTTTTTAACATTCACTCTCTTTTTCCCTTTTTGTTACACTAATGTTTGAATTTCATTTTTTTATTCTATTTGATGCTTTTTCACATTCTTAATCTGTTACCATCCCACACCACAGACATGTGTACATGTGCACACACTTCCCTTCTGCTTTTGATAATTTTATGTTTTCAACAGGTTTTTTCAGGACACTTCCTCTCTTTATCAAGTGTATTTTACATACTGGTTTAGTCTTTAGTCACATAAAAGGTACAGAGCCTCCTGCACAATGGCTTAGGGCTTGCTTAATTTACCGGTATAATTATATCAGTACGATCTGATAATATGGTGTTGAAATGTCTGCAACTAAATGAAACTCAAACTTTTCAGTTCAAGAAAAGAGTATGCCACAGTGATTAGATCTGGGACACTGCCACCTAGTCCTTGCTTCTCTTGATTCATAGTCACTTTGTATCCTAGATCATTCTCAATTGCACTGCAGGAAATCTGACTATGGATCTTTCACATTCTAGGCTACAGAGGCAAAATAAGAAAAATGTTCTGATCTTTGCTACAGTTTGTGATTTCTAGTCCTATGAAAGCATATGCCCTAAATACATCTCCCTTAACTGAAATATCAGCAGAATTACTTTCTACTGGAAGAAGCAAAATCACCCCATTTATGGTGATTAGACTTCCATTTAGTAAAATTAATTCTTCAAATCTGTTAAGGTATTATTTTCTTCCATAGAGCAACCTTGAAAATCAAAAGAATAAACAAGCCTGCAATTGTAGGAAATGAGCATCAGTCTGCCATGCCTAAGGAGCTCAGCCTGTCTGGTGTGAGCATAATTATTTAGTGTGAACCTGATAATTCTAGTGTTAGGTTCTTCTGCCAGTGGTTGTCACCTCTAAGGTGGCCAAACTCACCAAAATTTGGAAAAATATCAGATTTTCACCTTCCAGTGGAAAATACCAGTGACTTTTAGAAGGAAGCACAAACCCTGTCACTAAGCACCAACTCTGAGCGTTAAGGGATTTTCCCACACTGCTAATCACAAAATGGTGTTTTGCAATTCTCTCACCCACTCACTTTAATTATCAATTAGACTAAGCAAAGCCTGATAACATTAGATACAAATCAAACTGCCTTGAAGTTTAGAATTTAAACCTTTACAGCTAGTCTTATCTTCAACAATATCCTGTGAGGTGATTTATCGGTAGTACCTCTGTTTATATACGTTGAGAAACAAGGCACAGGTATTAAGGCCAAAGGACTGGATCCAAATAAGGATTGAAGCACTTGAATTCCGGGACTCGGAGTGGGTGCCTTAGGCATTCTATGCAGTGCACTCGTACAGAGAGCTGAGCAGCGCAGAATAGGATCTACAGCAGTCATCAGTCTGAGCAGGAAGTTGATTAAAATGAGCAAGATCATTGTGTATTTGTGTAATGTCAGGTAAAAGGAAATGCCTAGGACAGTGTTGTGGCCTCAGCATGGTCTTACGTGGCCTCATTCTGGATTTCAGAAACACGTCTGTCAACTTGAGATCAACAACCCTTAGATCTCTCTCAAAAGAGTTTGGTAACAAGCACTTTTTAAAATGTGGCTAGAAAAGACACCAGTATCACCTTCTGGTTCAGAGAGCTGGATTAGACATGGATTCAGTTTGCTGAGGGTATGGTACTCCTGCGTCTCATCACTCAAGTGGGTGACCTGCAGGGTAAGAACAACGAGCATCTTTCATGGTGAAGATGCATTTTCTTAGCAATTGCTTAATATAACTTAAAAAAAAAAGATTACTGCTAGATTAGATTACAGTTAGACTAGTTTAGACAAGAAGACTAGTTTAGATTACAGGTCCTCTAGCTATGTGCCTTTTCTCTTTAACAGTGGCCATTGCTTTCTGCATTTCTCCGTGTCTGGTTCAAGAGATGAAGGCTTCCTTGAATCTTGCAGTCCTCTCCAAACTCAGGTGAGATTGCAGGGCTCCTTGTGCCTCTGTCCCTTGAGACTCCTTAGTTACCCCTCACACAGAACAGAAAGCTGTACATCATCTACCTGGTCCACCTCAGAAACATACCTACATGCCTGTGCTGAACTCTTGCTCTGTTCCTCGCCCTCATGTCCTGCACTGAAACTATAAAGAACCACAGTGGGACAGCCTTTGTTTTAAGCTAATTCCATGGCCCCATGAGAGGATTTTCCGTCATATGTCCCTGGGTGGCATTGGTCATGGTTGTGTTCATGGTGTGATTTACAGTCTTCTGCATCGTGCCCTTGCAGTGAAAGGGAAACTCAAGTTCAGCTGTACATTAATTGAGGCTGGTTTCAGTTCTTCTTTGCCTCCTCTGAAATTTCTTCTTGAGGATCTCTGCAAATCAATAAGAATGGCAGAAACAGAAGAAGGAAGGATGAGGCAAACTTCTCCCATCCTCTCCCAGCCTTCTCTACGCCTCCCATTTGTAGTTCAGGGTCTAGAGCGAGGTATCACTTCTATATATACAGCAGTAATCATCAACAGGTTTATCCTACACGTGCCCATCCATTCTTCCCTTTACCCATATTGGCTTTTAGCCTCCACAGCATCCTTTGGCAAGCAGTAGAATCATCTCCTTTTGTTTTGAATCTTTCTCATTGTCATTTCATTTTATATAACTTAGAGCTTGTATTGAAAGGCAGAAAATCCCTTTCCACTCTTTTCTTTGTGCCACTCACGATTTTTACAGACCTCTAATATCATTTCTAGGCTGTCTGTTTTCCAGGGTAAATTTTACCTGGTTTTGTAGCATGTGAAAGCTGTTCTATAACTTCTGTCTCACAAACATAGCCAGCATTACCTATGGCACTTGCTAACTTTTCAAGTTCCACTTTGCAAGACATTCTGCTTTTACCAAAAACAAATCCCAAAATTTCATATGAGACATTACATTCACTCTCACAGGATTTACCCATAGAAATAACATTCACATTGTCTGCTACATACAGGTCTATAATGTCACCATTTAGTAAATCAAACTAGTAAAGGAGGAAGAAACACACTTTGCCAGCGGTTCTAAATCACATTTGGTGACCCTAGGGAAGTACCATTTCTCAAGATTCTTGATAGATCATGAGTGCTTTAATGAACACAGACTCCCTATCATCTTTCACGTGTCTCCCAACTTTTCTCCTTCCCCTGCTTTCAGCCTTCACCCATCAAACTCTCAGACTCCCTTCCAAAATTTATCCTTTGCTCTCCGCTCTGCTCTGTCTCTACATGTTTTTTTCCAATCTCCTTCCCAGGCAAACCTAGCTAATTTTACTCCCATGACTCCTGTGCATCCCATTCACATTTCTCACACAATGTCAGTCTCTTTTTTCCTAGTGAATCCTGGTTTTCTCTTAATTTCCCTTGAGAACTCCTAATCCTGTTATCCACTCTTCTGTATGTCAAAGTCTCCTTGCTCGAGTGATTCTAATTTTTACTTCCTGCCTTCTTGGTCACAGTCCAGTCTTTCCTCAACAATTCTCAGTCACAGCTTCACCCTCGACCAGCAGCTCTAGCTTTGCCTTTTCTCCCTCCTTTGGTCAAGCTCTTATTCCCCATATATGCAACTTAGGTGGCCTCTTCCTCCGTGGTACTTCTGTGCAGGCAGGGCAAATGCTGAGAGAATGGCAGAAATAAGGCACCATCACCCTTCAGCTGGTCCCTGGACAGCCTGAAGGAGATAAAGCATGCTGTCTCTCAGAAAGGACAGCATCTGTACAGCTGGTTCAGTGAGAACAGGATTTATGCCCTTTAGATGGTAAACTCTGGGTTCTCTGTTGTGTGCTTACAAACAGATTTATCCAAGGCCTGTGACTTTGCCAAATTTGAGACGATTTTCACAGTAGCACCAGAAGACATGGCCATAGCTTAAATGCTACTCACTAGCTTAGCAAATATCAAATACCTGTTCAATGGCCAAAAGTAGTAGAGAAGTAAAACGTTATGAGGATGCCAACATAGCAGAATAGCAGATTTTCCCTAGCTACGTTTCCTAAGGAATGCATATTAGGAAATTTCAACCCCGAATTTTAAAATAGGCAAAGGCATTACAGCAAAGAAAAGCCCCCTGACATTTCAAATGAAAATGCATTAATAAAAACTGAACAGATTTTAATAGCAGGTGATGTTACAGTTCTCACCTACAATTAGGGCTATGTTCAAAGTGGAAATCCAGTTGAAGGACAAGTTAATATTTACATACAGAAGCCTAAGAAACCTGGGATCATAAAAAACTTGAGAAAAGAGCCTATGTGGTGTGCACAAGTGCAGCTGGAGCTGCTTATGTTTAGCTGAACTAGGAAAGCCAGTTGAACTATATATGTGAGTGTTTAGGGAAGCATCAGCTACATCCTTCTGTCTAAAATTTTAATTCAGTACTACCCACAAAAAAATATGAGGGCTTTGTTCAGAGTAAACCAATATTTTTGTATGGACAGCATGACTTCATTGTAACGAGACTGTAGCATGGAAGTTTTTTGCTGTAGGAATCGGTTGCAATTAGTGTAGTTAGGTAAGGAAGGTCATCCAGGACTCACTGCATCTTGTCTTTGAACCCCATCTGTGGGAAATGGAAAAGCGGCCCTGGAAAAGAAACAGTTATGCTTGTTGGAGACAAGCTGCAAAAGCAAGAGAAAAAGCAGGGAAGAGGGGTGTGTAGAGATATAAGTTTGTTCCTGGTTTAGCAGGGAGCTGGCACGGTGTGTTTGTCATAGTAAGGAAGGTGCAGACGGAAAGACGCCTGCACAGCAAGCGGGAGTCCCCCCAAGGTGGGACAACCTTTTGTATAGGAATGTTGTGGTTCTAGTATTCATGAAAAGTCCTGAAACCTGACTGGAGGCTGCTGTGTCAGCCACTGAGAGGGTATAAAAGTTGCTCAGTTGTTATTAAAGTTGTCTTGGATTCACCACAATCGGAGTCTGTGCTTTTCAGTACACCACACCCATCCACAAAAGAAACAGGTGGGCTGATTCTTTGCACCTCCAGGGATGGTGACTCCACCATCTCTCTGAGCAGCCTGTTCCAATGCCTGAAAATTTTCCAAATACCCAATCTAAACACCCCCTTGACTATTTGTTCTCATTCGATTGCTTGTTACTTGGGAGAATACACCAACCCCCAGCTCACTACACCCTCCTTTCAGGTAGTCGTAGAGAGTGATAAGGTGTCCTCTCAGCTTCCTCTTCTCCAGGTAGTGTTCCCCAGGAAGATTGTGTTCAAGTCCTGGCTCAGATAGAGGCTTCCTATCTGCTGGTGTTCAAATTATTTTGGTTTCCCTTTTATAAAATGAAAGTAATACTTATCTCATAAGGTCATTGTAATGGCAAATTAATTAAGTTTAAAGGAAGGATACTCTTGTGATTAAGGGACGGCATGGAATCTAAGTTTGCCTCCTGACTGTGGACTTTCTATAGCACCTGGCATAAGTTACTTCATATCTCTGTGCCTCAGTCCCTCTGGTGTAAAGTAAGGACAGTATTTCCTCCCCACACCCTTTATTTGTTTAGATTGTGAGTGGAGCTGGTTGGAAAAATTCTGAACATGTTTTTAATTGAGCATTTGCTGACTCATCAAAATCTAGTGTTTCAATGAGAATCCTACCCAGCTTCCTGACAGCTTGCTGACCTGGTTCCTTGGCAGAGATCTGGGAAGTGCTGGGAGCCATGGCTCTCAGGGCGTCCAAGCTCATTCTTCCTTGATAGCTGGAGCTCTCAGTGTCCACAGCTGTGGGGCAGCCTGCTGCGTGGGGACTCCCACTGCTCAGGGCTCCGGGGCAGTCCACCTCGGCTTCTCTGGAGCTGCAGTTTCACGCCTTTTTTTCTAAATAGGGTATTGTTCCCAACAGAAGGAAAGCATATTCTGAAATAACAGAGCCTTCTGTAAAACAAAGTCACCCTTCTCTCTTCAGCTTTTCTGAGCACGACTGGGTCTGTTTTAATGTTGGTACATTGCATAAGATAAGGAGAAGAACAGCCCTCCAATTAAGAAGCAGTAAATCATGTAGAGAGAAGACCGACACAGCAGTAACAGCCCTTTCACCACCTCCCCCAATATGTTTGTCACTGTTTCCAGTCTCAACACTAGACACATTGCTCAAGCCATTTGCCTATGGATGGGACCGTGGTGTAAGATCAGAGATGGAAGTAGCTGGCTGATCTTCATTCTGCCCACTCCCTCTTCCTGTAAAGGGCTGGTGATACCTTTACCTTGTCCTTACCTGACAGCAAAGAAAAGGGGCAACAACAACAATGTTTTAAGAATATATCCAGAATCAGCAAAACTGACCTCTGTTCATCTCTGAAGCAATAATTTGAGACATACGACATTCAAAGACTTCCATAGAAGATGAACACACACTCAAAGTCACAATTCTGTGTCTGTTCACCTGTAATCTGTGAATGAATAGATGTAAACAGGGCAGATGTAAATAAACAGGTTGCCCCCTCTTTAGCTGTAGGGCATACGTTTATCTTTATATGGCGAAGAATTACTTAAGAAATGAAAAATAAATCAGCCATGTCAATGTTCAAAGGCACTGATGATGAAGTTGCCAGGTGCAAAATATCTGTTGATGACATCGATGATGACTTGCATAAAAATGTAAAACTGACACATCTCAAGAGACTGTCAACTTCAGGGCACTCACATTAAGAAAAGCTTATTACCAGACTTCTTCCTTGAAGTTTCTTCAGTCTTCTTTATCCTGGAGAAAAAAAAATCTAATCTCTTCAATCTTTTATTTTTTATGCCACATTTTCTAAATCTCTTCTCATATTACTTATTTTTTTCTTGACTCTCCCTGTTCTGTAAACTACTTTTAAATCCTGAGTTTGAAAACCTCCCCGAACAGAACAGAACAGAACAGAATATTTTGTTCATGTTTTGCAAATGCTTTTGCTTGGAGAGATAAGAACCAAGCAGCCAGAAGGGGAGAGTCAAAATGATGAACCATGTGCAAACACCCAAGACCTCTGCAATGGAAGTGATAAACCATGCGTGAACACCCACAACCACTGGTATTCTCCTTGGGAAGACATTCTGAAAGAAGCAGTATGTAAAAAAAAGAAAGAGCAGTGTTAATCTCTCAAAGGTGGCTGCAGTATAATACGTAAGGACAATCTCTCATATGTGTATGTAAACTTAGGAAATGTGGGTTGGATGAATGGACAGTGACGGGGGGTTAAGAACTGGCTGAATGGTACTGCTCAAAGGGTTGGGATGGGTGGCTCAGAAGCTAGTTGCAGGTCTGTAGCTAGCTGTGTGCCTGAGGGATCAGTGCTTTGTCAGTTCTTATTCAGTGTATTCATCAATGACCTGGATGTAGGGACAGAGAGTCCCCTCAGGAAGTTTGCTGCCGATAGTAAACTGGGAGGAGTGGCTGACACACCAGAAGGCTGTGCTGCCATTCAGAGAGATTTGGATGGGCTGCTCCACCTTTATTCTTCCCTGGTGAGGCCACATCTGCAGTACTGTGTCCAGTTTTGGGCTCCCCAGTTCACAAAAGACAAGGAACTACTGGAGAGAGTCCAGTGGAGGGCTACAAGGATGTTTAAGGGAGTGGATCATCTCTTGTATGAGGAAAGACTGAGAGGTTATGGAGTCTCCTCTGGAGATATTCAAAACCTGACTGCATTTGACCCTGTGCAACCTGCTCTAGAAGATCCTCTTTTACTGGCAGGGTTGGGCTAGGTGGTCTCCAGAGGTCTCCTCCAACCCCTACCATTCTGTGAATCTGTGATATTTACTGTGGACTCTTAAACTGAGGACATAAATTGCCACAAACTTACTCTTTGTGAGTTATGCTTAGCTTCTGCTATTAGACATAATTATTTAAAATACCTGTTCAAAGTTCTGGAGGAGAAAAGTTAGAAATGCAGCTGGGAATCAACATCACAAGCTGCAGAAATTATGTTCCGATTCCACTGGGGCCTGCAGGGAGCTGCCACACTGGTACGACAGGGGTTGCTAATATAATCCAGAGTAAAGGCAAATATGTCATCCAGTTCTACTTTGGGCAATACAAAATTTTGTAATTTCTCATTAACCTCTTTGAAATGCCTGATGAAAGAATTTATTGGCTTTTTAAATTACTGCCCATCTACCAGCAGTGTGCCATGGTCTCCTGAGGGTGGGCAGAATATGCTGCATGAATGAAGAAGAGGGGTAACACTAGATCTGCAGCTTTCAATTATATCAACACATGGTGCTATAGTTAGGAAAGGTATGCTGGATAGTGTTTCAGCCTGACTTCACCAGACTTTAAAATCTATTTTTGATACAAAAAATTATCAAAGAGGCTGAAGTTGCTGTAAAACAGGAGAAAATGCAAATTGCATTTGGCAGCAGTAGTTTGTGCCAGACAAGCTCAGTTTCTTTAGTAAGGTATCTGAAAAAATGCAATGGAATATTCAGGTTCTGTAGAGTCCCTGATGCAGTGCCAAATGGAAAATTATTAAAGAGGAAAAGCTGAAGGTTAGTGTTAGAAGTGCAGACAAGTTGAGGAACTGGCTGAAAAGAGAACTAGTGAGTTCCTCAGAGGCTGGTCTTGAGCCTGATACCATTACATATTTTCTGTAATGACTTTGCCACAAAAAGTAGGGTTTTTTAGGCTGTTACTTCCGAATGACACAAAGCTGAGTAGCTGGGTGAGGGCTGAGGAAGTCAGAAGGTGTGCCAGTAATGGCAGTGGCCCATCAGATTAGCAACTGGGGTCTACTGGTTTATATGTGGACACAGTGAAATTATTACCAAAGCTATGGGCTTACTTAAAGTGAAATAGCATTATCATTCACGTTTTTCTAAGTTAGTTGTCTTGCTCATTTTGACGTGTCTGACAGTTCAGCTGGGGCAGAGTTTCCAGAAACATGTCTGAGGGAAAACTGCAGAAAATTAGCCTTTCTCATGTCTTTATCTATTGCCTGCTTTGCCAGTTATCTAAGTATTTTGTAACCATACTGATTCTTACATTAATATGTTAGGTTATAATTATATTGGTTATATAGCAGCATTCTTTTTGGCTACACAATTACATTTGTGAAAATGACCTCAGCATTCCTTTTGTAGTCCTGTGATGTATTACTGCAATTTAGCTTTCCACTTCCTTTCTAGCAGACGATGTCGGCACACTCATTTAGCAGAATGAGTGTACATATTTTCCTTTCAGAACTAACAAGCAAGGTCACTGTAACCTTAGTAGGATAGTAGAGCATTTTCTGTTTATCAGCAGAATGATAATGCAGCTCTGGTGTATCAAATAAACTTCTTAAACTCCTATCCTTCCCGATGCAGCTCTGAAAAGGCAGAACACTGAAGGTTAACAGGGTAGATGAGAACTGGAGAAATGGAAGTGGGATTAAATGTAATTGTGCAAAATGCAAGTCGATGTGCTGAAGGATTAATGCTAGGTAATTCTGTTAGATGATAGAAGCTTATCTCTTGGAAATGAGAGCTTCCTGATAGGTGTGGAGAGGCAACAAAGCCTAAGCAGTTTTAAGATGCAGCTTGATAACTTTATAAATGGATTATATGACGTGGTCCTGAGATAGCAGATGACTGGGAGTTGATGACCCAGGTAGTCCTTTCTTAGTCTGTGTTCCTTTTTTGGTGGTGGTGCTGCTGGGGGAAGAGCCAGTCATCTCTGTTTAGGATGGAGAGATGCATATGAGAAGCCGAGTTACAGTAGTGAATATCGGTTTCATGTGTTTTTCTAAAGGACTGGGAACTACTTAAAGCCCCAGAGAAACAAAGTTATCAGACATATGTGAAAGAAAAGGTTTCTAGTCTCATAAATTGTATCTATGCTGTGACCCATGTCAAGGAGTGGGTCTGGGTCCCTAGGTCAATGTATCTGGGAAAGCAAGTTAGGGATCCCTGGTGGTGGTGCCTGGTGCGGTGTGGGCTACAGGAAAGATGAGTAGGTAGTGGGAGAAGGATATTCTACAACTGTGTGGGATGGTGTTGAGCACACTGAAAGTTTTTTCTAAATCAGGTTGTTGTGGAATCAGGCTCTCCTTAGGTAGAAGAGAGAGTCAGGCCAAAGAGTTTGTTTTCAGTGATTCACAGGTGGTTGAAAAATGTCTGGCTGATACCAGGGGATGAAAATGTTTGAGTCACAGGGATGGGATTTGTATGCGATGCATCTATTATCTTTCAAAAATCCAGAAACTTAATCTCCCAATTACTTGGGGCAAAAGCAGGAGAAAGAAGTCACAAATAATTTTCAGAACTAGAAAATCCTAAGATTACATAGTCAGAACAGTAGTATTAAGATTTGCTTTCTGAAGTCTAACTGCCACTTATCCAAATTTATTCTAGGACATTTGCTAGTGGGCTATAATAGCCAATTACAGTATCAACAAAAATATACACAAGATTTCCTGTTTTATAAAATAGTTTTTGTTGTAAAAAATAAGGGACAGTATTACATTAATAGATATTTGAAGCCAGGCATTCATTTCCATATAAATCCATCTTATTTTAGTCAAGCAATCATTTAAGTAGCTTGTGTATCCTTTTAAAGTAAGAATAAAAATATTCTGCCCCAAAACTGAGGAATACCATTATTGTCATTACTCTCCCATTGGAAAGTGAATAACGTTGTACATCTCTTTTACAGACAGAGAATACATTATCTGACATTCACAAATGTTAAACATTTAAATGAAGAAAAGAATGAATGGAATTCCTTTCACACAATTATAGCACCATAATTAAAGACAGAATATAAATTAATCATTTCCTTTAAAACCAAAAAGGAACTTCGAAATCCCACAGGTCATTAAGTTGGCAACTCATTAAAAACAAGACATTTCCCATGCAGCAGCAGAAGTGTACTCTGTAGTTTCACAGAATTCAGTCCTGTAAAACTAAAGTTAGATTCATAAGGAAAAAAAAAAGCTATAGAAGTCCTGAATACAGTTAAATTCCCATCCTTCTCTTATATTAAGCATACAGGTATATGAGCAGGCAATTTCCAAAATTTTTTCTCAGTCAGTACCAGCATAGCAGATAGGTACCCTTTACCCAGTTTAGCTCTGAAAATTCAGTGAAAGGAACAGGTATCAGCAGATCATGGAATAGCACATTTCCAGCTGAAGGCATCCGTTTCCAGTATTATCCTGTGATTTCTTACTTTCTGGCACTGCAAGGAGTATTGTCATCATATTCCATCCTGAGCAGTTTACCAGTCCTGAAACCTTACCCAGAAACCCTTTTCTCATGGGAACTTGTTTAGGGAATCTCCAAATTGTTTCAGTGTAGAGAGCCTCTGTTGTTACACCACCTGTGAGAAAATGACAAAGGCTATTAATGAATCGTTGGCAAAACCCCACGCACAGTCAGGAAGACATTTCTGCTTTTTCATATGATGGCAGGAATTTGTGTCAGTGATGGCCCTTTCTCGGATGTCTTTGGCATTGGTCACAGACAACAATGGTGAATTGAACTACATACTCACTAAGTTATTCTGGGGGTTTTCCTTACAGGCAATTCTAAAGAGGCAATAATTTTAAGTAGTATTTAATTAGAAGCACCACGGCATGTCTTGATTGTATTCACGCTGGGCGAGGAATGTCCCTTTTTCCCCAGTTAGGTTGAAGATCTGAGTGCCCCGCTCAGAAGGGAAGGGACTGTGGGAAGTGATGACATTTGCTGGAGCTTAATTCTTCATACTCCTCCCCTGCCAGCAGTACAGCAAGTTGAGTAGCAAGGATGTGGCAGGCAGAGTAAACTCATTGAAAAAAAGTGGACAGAGCAGCCTTTCCACGAGGTGTGTGGAGACGGAGAGATCACGATGTCAGCCAAGGCTCACCTTGCCTTCCTGCCCTGTCTACCCAGTCTAGCAGGCTTAAAGGACTTTGCAGCTCCAGGGCATTACACATCCCTCCTCCACAATCTTTTGTGCAGACTGCCAGAGTGAGGTGGGAGGACAAATGTACTTTGAAGCAATACAAACTTCCATGAAGTTGAATTAATTTCCCCACCCAGTTTTAATGGCAGGCTTGTCATTTAGGAAAAGGGAATCAGTAATCTTGTTAACTGCTCCCTGCAGAAGATCTCATCCTACTCTTTCACAGCGCTGAGGCTTTTGATGTTCTTGTGGGGCAGTTTCACAGCACACCTAACTTGGGTATGGAGTGAGCCTTCTCCCCACAGCCCTGTGCTCACCAACAGCTTCCCTGGGGTGGGATTTAGGTGTCATGCGACTACAAGTTGAACCTGATCAAGAAGATGACTGCACAGAAAATGAACCCTTTGAAATAAGAAACAAAGGGTAATCATTCAAATCAGCAAAATGATCTGTCTGAATGTGCCCATGCTGGGTTGGGTTCTCTGCAGAGGAGGTGGTGGGACCACCCTTTTTGGCAACAGTCAGAGATCACACCAATTCAGTGTAAGCTCCCTCCTCTGCCTAATGGTTTCCCTTTGAAGAGGCAAGAGGTTTAGGTTCCTTTCCACTTGCTGCAGATTTTCCAGGGAGGCTGGTGTCTGTGTTCCCATTGTAATGAAATCATCTGCAAAAGCCACATTGGTGCCAGTGGGAGAGAATTTGAGTTCTCAGAAAGCACTTCTTGTAACACAGATACAACACAGTGACGAGGAAGTGACTGCCTGACCTTCCTCCCTTGGAGTGGGGAACAGGAGAGTGAGCTGTGACAGAAACAATTACAAATTAATTGCAGTTTTAAAAATAGGCTATGAAATTTCTGGGGTTTTACCATGACTGTGTTATGAGATCTTTGACAGTAGCCATGCTGAAATTCACAGATATTCTCCTTCTTTGAGGGAAATTTATATTCTGACAGTTTGCTATCACCCAGATACATTTTCCTTGCTCCATTTTGCCAATTTGAGTTTCCCTTTTGCATTCAGACAAGGATTTCTTTCTCTCTAAACATTGCTTTTAGTGCCTTAGGAACATTGCCAAGCTTGTGCCCTTTTTTATTCTTTGTAGCTAGGCTAGAGCTTTTAATTCACGATTTTTAAATAACATTTCAGCTTGATCATTTAACTGTTTCCTAGCTCAGCTTACTTCCACATGCAGCTGCCTAGTAGAGCTTACCTAGGATAGTGTTTAGGCTTGAACCTTGAACCAAGCCCTATCAGCATATTCCTTCTGTTTGGAACACACGTGTTTTGCTTTGCAAGAACTTGCTCCAAGCCAAGAGGGAGTAGCATTCTGCACTGAATCCATTAGAGTGGATTGCATTATACCCTACAGAGACAGGGACATGCAAAAGGAAAACACTGCACAGAAGGGAGATGAATGACATTGCCAGTTCAGAGGCCAGGGTTTATACTATGTCTATTTAAATGAATGCTTGCTAGTGAAGGAGTTCCACTTGAAAAACAAGATCAGGAGGAAAAGAAACTGGGCCGAGGAGCACGAGTGCGTACAGAGTGCGTTGTGACAAGAAGACAGATGTTATAACAATTCTTTTTTTCTTTTTTAGACTTAACAGAAATTTCTGGGATTATCCCACATATGGAGTGGGCAAGTGCAGCGTGCTGCTTGGTGCCTTCTCAGTGTTCTTTCCAAGGAGGGATGAGTGTCATGTCTCAAAGTTGTCATTATTTCTTTAGCTTTGCTTGGGACTTATGTTCCTACTGTCATACCAGCAGAATTGTTTTGCCGCTTTGCTGGTGTAGACATCTCAATTCTGATTCAAAAATAACCCCAATGACAGTAAGTGCTGTCCACCACCAGCATATCAAGAAATCATGCCTGTCTTTTATCATTCACCACAGAGCCACTGTTTCTCTTTATTTCCCCTAGTTAGCTTAATGCAGAGGTAATCTGTGATGAGTACAGTGCTGTTAAGTGGACTATTGAATTGGTGATTTGGGTTTGGTTCATCAGCTGTGATACAAAAGTTTGTTATGTTCCCACATAGTATACAGGAAAAAAAAATCCAGTCCTGTCCACACCATGCAACTACTAAATTCTTCAACAATGGTGTGAGAAGTAGCCTTGCAGAGAGCTCTCTGTTCCCATGCACAGTCAGATCTTCTCTGTTACGAGAATTTTTCCATTATGTCAACAAATTTTTTATATACGTCAACTAAAATTGAGTCAGTTTTAAAAGGGGGTATTTTTGAAAGGAACCTTACTTTGTTCAGTGTTTGAGTGGGAGCAGGGTCTGCATACCATGTAAGAAATCAGCAAACAGGCTGTGGTACTAACCCTTGTGGAACCTTTGGTTCTTCTTAAGGATTCAGCATCTTGATTCTGCTTACCTGTCAGACAATTTGTGTTTGTTTTGTATACAGCTTTGCCACTGCATAGATACACATTTAAATATTAAATGTTTTGATTTAAAGCATCGAAAGAAAGCAGGTTTGAATTCCTGGAAACATCTCAGCTTGATTTTATCTATGCAAAACCATTTCACTGTGTTCTTCGTCTTGGCCATGGCACACCTTACACCTTACACTATGGCGGTTCTCTGAGTTGCTGGAGTCCTGTGGGGATAGGACATTTTTTTTCTCATGCTCCTTGTTTACAGAAGTCATTGCTGTCTAATATTAGGAACTCAACATCCCTGCCAGTTCCTAGGCCCAATTTAAAAATGTTTGTTTTGAATCTGGTCTTTCATTACTGCTCATCTAGATCCCTGTATACATGTAAGCCATGAATAAAACGGTCTTGACAAACTGCTCTGTATTTTGCAGCGATATGATGGCATAATGGGACAGCCTGTTCTCACACAGGCGCTTTTCTGGGCCGCTCAGAATAAATGGGCCGGGTCTCTAAGCCAAGTTGTTCTGGTCTGCACTGCCCGCATTTTTTGGGTGAAGCCATGCCCTGTCGCTGCACCTTGTCTGCTCTTTAGGAGACACGTGATCTGCTGTCCCTGAACATATAATTTATCTTCTTTTGTGGCAGTAAATTCCAGCCTTTCCTGATCATCATCTTCAGACGTCTTCACATCAAGGCAAAGAGGATACAGTAGGCTTTAGAGCTTGCTAAGTGAAAGGAGTGTGGGAGCTTGAGGCAAGGCAAAGCAGGCAGCGTTGGAGGAGATGCAGGACGGAATCTGTCCCTCTGTTGAGCTTCTCCCCCTTCTTTCCTTCTCCTTCGGAACCCTCCGCTCCGAGCTGCAGGCTGAGCGGCTTTCCTGTCCCTGCCTCCTTTCAAAACTACCTAAGTCGTCGTGGAAAGGGAACTCCTGTTCGCTTTCTCCGTCTCCCGGTGCGCCTCCCTTACGGGATGCGGCGGGCAGCGGCTCCGCCTCCGGGCGGGCGGGCGGGCGGGCGGGCGGCGGGCAGCAGCCGCCGAGCGCCAGCCGGGGGCGCCGCCGCGCAGCGCGGGCCGCGCGGGCCGCCGGCCCTGCCCAGCGGAGCGCGGCCCGGGCCTGCCCGCCCCGCAGCCGCCGTGGGAAGGGCTCGGCGGAACCGGGCGCTTCTCCGAGGCGGCTTTCCAGGCCAGGCCGGGCCGGGCCGCTGGGCTCGGGCTCGGCGCTTCGGCGCAGACAGGCGTCTCTGGGAGGCTGCTGAGGTCACATGTAAAAATAAGTCGAAAGGACATGTCCCACTCTAGTGTTTAAAATACCGAAGGCCGAGCACACACGTACTCCGAGTAAATACAAATAAATCCTGCCATCGCTTCTGGGGCTTGGAGAGCAACGACCTCCTTGCGAAAACAAACAACCCTACAAAATGCCCTGTTGGGCCAAGTGAACAGAGACGTACCGTATGCCAAGGGCTGGCTTGGGCGTCCTGGGGCGAACTGTGTATGCGAACTCCCTACAAAGGAGGCCTGACCCTTTCCCTTCGTGAAACCAGTTTGAGAGCTGCTGTTAGCAACTTCGTTAGCTCTGTTTTGCTAAACCCTCCTAATATACATATTTTCTGAGCTGTGATCTAGCGATATTCCCAGGGGTTCTCCCAAGAAAGGAAGTGGAGAATGTTCCTTTCAAAAGCATGAAGTGGGAAAATGTTTAGAACTATTTATAGCTGCACTTAGGCTGTGGAAATCCCAGACATTATAAACTATTTATAGTTATTCTTTGGGTTAAAAGGGTGAAGTCAGAAATCTTATTGAAAAAGTTGCATATGCTTTTTATCCATCAGTTACATTAAACGGGACTTTTGAGCACGGGATGGGGCTTGCAGAGATTGATGAAGACTAGGAGAAGTCAAAGACAACATGAAGACACTAATTTGGTGAAACGCACACGCCATGTTGTGAAAACAGGAAGGGCTCCTGCACAAGGCCCCATGGCAGCTGAGGGTGACCCTGAGCACCTGCCGACTTTACCTGGTGTTGAGGGATGGTCAGGACTGCTCGCTTCTTTGGCTATGGCTGTTGACTGGGGCTTATTCATACTGGCTGTTAGAGGAAACCCATGCCAGCTGCCCCTGTGCTAAGGCCACTATCTTTACCTGTTTTGGTGTGTCGGATCTCTTTATGCTTTAAAACATTGGAAGTCTCTGTGTGATTCCTTTCTGCATTAAGCTCCTCTGACATCAGCAGGAGTTGGCTATCACTAGGTGCATTATTTTGCAAGTTCCCAGCAGAGCTTTGCAGTTTTTTGCTTTCCCAGCTTTTGTGATCCCTTCTGAAGCTCCAGCAGCTGGGATGGCTTGGAACAAAGCTGGTGAAAGGTCTGGAGAACAACTCTGATGAGAAGTGGCTGAGGGAACTGGGGTTGTTTAGCCTGGAGAAAAGGAGGCTGAGTGGGGACCTTATTGCTCTCTACAACTACCTCAAAGGAGGTTGTAGCCAGATGGGGGTCAGTCTCTTCTACCAAGTAACAAGCGATAGGACAAGAGGAAATGGCCTCAAGTTGCACAGGGGGAGGTTTAGATTGGATGTTTGGAAAATTTCTTCACCAAAGAAAGGGTTGACAAGCATTGGTACAGGCTGCCCAGGGAAGTGGTTGACTCACCATCCCTGGAGGTGCTTAAAAGATGTGTAGATGTGGTGCTTAGGGACATGGCTCAGTGGTGGACTTGGCAGCACTCAGTTAATCTTTGGACTCAGTGATCTTAAAGGTCTTTTCCAAACAAAACAATTCCATGACTCTATTCCAACACTTTTTGCTCTGCCTGACTGGAATATCTTTCAATTAGTATCACTGATAAATGGATTATTTAAAGTACTGAAAGAGGCAGGTTTTAGTATCTTCAGAAAAAAAACACACTATTTTGTTTTTTGAAGAGTGGATTTAAATGTCTCATTTCAGATGAGAGTTGTCTATTATTTTTCCTCTAAGCCAGGCTTCTCCTTGGTCCTGCTTAATGCTGAAATTTATGCAAGTGTCTTTAAACCTTATATCATTTGCAGTTTGCCATAGTTTTAGGGTCAGGAAAGAGCTGCTGTGTGGTGATGCCACTAATTGGATAGGTGATAACCTCTTAGTTAAAATGGATTTTTGCTTTCTAGTGCTTCTGTTGGTCCTTCCAGCCCTTGGGACAAACATGTTTGCATTGGGTGTCTTACCTTGTGCCTGTGAATAGAAACATGGTGTGGATATGTGCACGTACAAGCTATCTGCCTGTGCTTCTGTTGTCTTACCCTACTTCCCCCAACTTGGCTATATGTCTGTAATGACCCACAGTTGAATGGACAAAGGAGTTTCCTGGGGTAAAAAATACCCTTTGAAGTAAGGTATCCTTTTTTCTGCCTTACCTCCTCCTTCAGGTATAACAGGTTTCACAGATGACATTGCAATCACAAGCTGACACACACACACATCTTCCCCCATCAGACCTCAGCCTTCACTGTTGAAAGAAGAAAGGTATCAGAGCTTGACCTGGCACACTCCTGCTTTTACTGCCCTTCATGGTATGAAGGGCTGATGACCAAAGTCAGGGCAAAAGTTGGTTTGACAAAGTCAGACCCCAACTTAGGAGCAACTTCTGCTTAGGATCTAATTTATCACAACTGGCATTTTGATAACTTCATAAATAATTTTATTAACAATGCCACGATTCCTTTAATGATTCAGCAACCTCCTGCAGCAAGAAAAACCCCAGACTTAAAAGGTCGCAGACAAACCTGTGTTTTAATAGGCAGACCTACCAGATGGTGCCTTTTGTTGGCGGCAGTGCAGCCATTTACAGCCTTACTAGCAGCCACACGGATATTACTGAAATATTCTCTAAGACAATGCTGGGTGTTTTTAAGGGGTATTTTCAGGCTTATTTCTCCTATTGCACCATGCCTCCTTTTTTCAAAACCTCATCAAGAGTTAAGCTCAATTTCTTTCCCTAAAAGATATCAAAATGTTTTACAGCACCACATTTTAAAAACAGGATGTAAAATAAATAGCATCATTTGTCCATAAACCAGACCACCAGGCTGTTTTGCTGGAACAGTGGACTGGCAGAGCCTATGCTGATTCAGGTCCCGAGCTGGTCTTTCCCCTAATTAAGGAGACCACAAGCAATGGCCAAGGATGAAGAACCTCTGACCCTCTCTTGGTGCAGCAGAAATAAAGCATGGAGGGTGATCATCTCACTAGTTTCTTTTGGAATTTTCTATCTTGCAAAATTTAGTTTTCAGGTGTTCAGTCACCTGAATGATAATGGCAATAATTATGGGATAGAAAGCACTGGTGAAGTGACAGATATTAGTTCTTTCCTTGTGCTGGTCATACAAAAAAGTTTGACTCTGCAAGTTAAAAAAAACCTTCGCTTCTGGGTAGCAATACTGATCTTCTGCAGAAAGAGTTTATTAAGTCTGTAAATATAGCTATATTCAGTAGCTCATTGTACAAATTATCTCAATATCAAATCCACAGCAGAGCAGTGCTTTTACGTCATTGACTACCAGCAATAGCAACACAGAAGCAGAGGTGTTGAGTTTAAATGTCAGCCGTGACCTGAAGCTCTTATTATTTTCCCACACTCGTTTTGCACCATCCAGTTTTCCTGAGACCCCTTGTACTTTCCTTGTATAACTCAGGATCATACGTTTGTACACAGTTTTTTCCCTGTGCTTGGAAGTTGAAAGGCTGCATGTGGGACATGGCTGAAGAGCTCTGTCTTGTTAAGGAGTAAAGTAGCAATCTTAGTGAATTGTTGGGTTTACAGAGTCCAGCTCCCAAGATAGAATTGGAGAAAAGACAAGGCCACTGATGTGAGGGAATTGTACTAGTTATGACAAAGCAGAGCACTCATTGCAGATTTGCAAAACCCAAAGATTTTCTTACCACAGTAACTAAATTATGCCAAAAAACCAAAGGCCAACAATTTCAAGTGTGGCTTCAGATATTAATTGAAAATTTCAGACATTTTTGTTTCCTGAAGATAAAGGGAGCACTATTCTTTGATTAATTGGAAAGAATTCTGATATAATTTCAGACAGAAGGAGCAGTAGTTGGTCGGTAGCTACCATTAGATACTAAGAAAAAAGGCCATGGGGGGGAAAAATAAATACAATGTAGTTACTTTGAGTAGTGAATTATTCCTGGCCATTACTTGGAAGGTGTATCTGTGAATAACTAAGAAGCAATGAGACAGGAAAGCTATTGTTTCCAGAGCTGATTCATTAGGGGTGCAATTTCATGACCTGGAGCACTGAATCTGAGGACCTGGTGGTAGAGGCACAGCAATAAGGAACATATGTCTAGGGAACAGCAGCAAATTACAAACAGTACCCAACAGTGACTTCTCAGCCAGGTGCCTCTTGGTCATACTGCAGGACTGCCGCTGCCTGACCCTGTCCACTGTAGCAGTGGTTCACACCGTGGGTGAGTTTGGGCAGCTCAAATCAGCCACCACAAGGAACAGCATTGCAAAAAGTGCCCTGGCACATCTCTGCAGAGCCAGGGTGCTGGATGTGTCTCAGCGTGATGAGAGCAGTATGCCATTTTCAGCTTTCCACTGTAGTTATAATAGCAGCACATATCTGGTTCTGACCACAGACATGGAAATGGTTGGTCACTGTAGAGTCCTTGTGAAGAGAGCAAGCTTTCCTATGCACTGCACGTTGCAAAGAACAGCTCATGGCATCAGTGCTGGGAGAGTTGGAGTAGGCAGAGCTGACTACATTAATGATATCATCTGGAAAACTTCAGTTGGGTATTCAGACAAGTTTTATTAGGAGTCTTCCTGCTTCTGCTGTATTCATGCTCATCTGGGCTTCTAACATAGATGTTCTAAATTGTGTGCCAGATAGCAAAGTAGATGCTATGAGTAACCTCCATAAATGCATCTAGAGAACTGAAGACTTGGGTGCAAAGACCTTGTTAGCCTGGGCAGATTCAAGCTCCTATCTCCCATGGGATTTCTATAGCCTCCTAGTTTGTGTGTGGCTTACCACTATTGTTCTAGGTATACCAAAGATTTAAAATGGGAAGACGGGAGATATGATTCTGTAGCTCAGTGGCTATGGTACTGTTAGGAGAATATGGGTTCCAGTCTCTCGGACAACATTTCAAAAATACACTAGACACAAAACACCACTACTAAAACAGAGGGGGAAAAGGACACAAAAGCACAGAAGAGGATGGATAAAGTCAAGGAAAAGTGAATCTCAAGTTGGATTCTTTTGTTTGCATCTTCATGCCTTCTAATAGCTTTTATATGGGTCATCCAAATATGTTCAACATCCCTGCACTTATGAAGGACATTCTTCTCTTCATCAAGTAGGATACTGAATGTAGCTGGGAATAAAATAACAGTGTTGATTCCCAGACTAGAGAACTCTGCTTTTAGCGTCAATTTTTTATTCAAGCCTGTGTTGCCTGGGCAATGTCAGGGAAAATATAAATTCTCTTCTGTAGGAGGAAATGCTCTGCCTCCAAACTTCCAAAATGCTTATCTTTGTGCACAGCTGAAATATGATGAAGCATGTGTCCAAAAAAGTGTATTCCCAAGTCAGCATTTCAAGTGGGTGTGAATTTCAAGTTATTCAGAAATAGTCATCAGTGAGGGGAGGAGGAGCAGCAGATTTCTTTAAGTGCACGTTAAAAGTGGCAGAGTGACCAGTCAGGCTCTTCACAGGGGTCAAGTGTCTGCAAGCCTAAAGTACTGTCTCCAAGCGTCTGGATTTTCATCTGAATTGACACATTAGGCTATTGACAGAGCAGGTCCCTGTTTGTTCATTTCTTGAACTAAAGCTTTTACCCCTCCCCAAAGCTGTTAAAATCACCCCCCCTGGGTTTGCTCAACTAATCATTTACAGAGTATAGTGCAGATTTGCAGACGTTGGCTTAGTTAACCACACTGACAAAAGACTTTTACCCACATGCCTTGCATGGAACATTTGAAGTCATGCAGTTCATCTCAGCTTTAGGCTTATCTCTGGATCCCAGGGACTACTTAACAAAACTTCCCCTGACTGAACTTCTGGTTCTTGAGTGAGTGAGCTGGAATGCTTCACTCCAGAGCAGAAAATCTGGAAGGTGCTTTTCTTACCTCTCCCCATGCTCGTAACCAAGCCAACAACTAGACATGCTCTAAAGGAAAAAAAAAAAAAAACAGCTTTACCCATGTAAAAGAAAGCCTGAAAAGTAATTTAATGTAGAAGTTGTCTCTTGATTTGGTATTTTCTTGTTTATGTTCCTCTGCAGACAATACAGTTCATAAGAAATCCACCAAGGGAAGAAACAGACCTCTGTCTAGTAGCAAGGTCTGTGACAGCCTCACCAAGGAAGTTTTTCCATCTCTGACAAGGCTATTGCATCCTTTCAGTGTTCCAGGCTGCATTCTTTTGATTTTTTTTTCTGGGGTAAATATCCTGCACTGTAATTGAGACACAAGATCATCTCTGTAACCGTTCTCAATTGCAAAGCTATTTCCTCCCGCAATTTTGATAGTGTGTTTCTTTAATTATTCCAAGTTCTGAAAAAGCAGGGTCTTAAGAAATCCCTTTGTACTGAAGAAAGTACTTATAGAAGAGTTTCCAAGTTTCAGCTTCAGCTGCTCTGCCTGTTATTAAAAGATCATGTCACAGTGATAATATTGTGAAACCACCTCCCTCTGCACACTCCTCCCCAAAGACAGTTTTTCTCTCTCTCCAAATCCCTAACCATATAGGTCTATAAAACCTGACGTGAAGAAGCAAAAAGCAAACCCCAAACCTGTCTAGACAGGCAGTACCAATCCTTTCACTGCCTCCCATGTAACCATGGATTTATTTTTTTTTAATATATCCAAGAACAACATGAAAGACATTCTGGGCATTGATAAATCTCCTTGGGAAATAAACACCCCAGGGCAGTTCTCTGATAGTTCAGGTGCTTTCCAGACAACAGAAGCTACTAGGCAAACAACACAAGCTGGCATGGATGAAGTTGTAGGAGGGTTGAGCTAGCATGCCCTCCAGACATGCTTCTGGCACTATGCCACAGATCACCCTCTGAAGGATGCTGACCCTTGGTAGTTCAAAGGCACTTTTGGTCCTACCTTACACCTGGCTGCAATTTATCCACACCTCAGCCCTGCACAAGACTCTGAGCTGCTCCTGGGTGCTTAGAGGGCGGTTTTGCATCTGTATCAGCAGAACAGCTCTGCTTTGCCAGCTCCTGGCAAAAGCTCTTGGCAGACACCTGTCTTGATAACCTAATCACCAGCTGCTATTTATTTACTACTGGCAGTTTTAAACCACCTTATTGTCACCTGCTGCACGATGCTGCAGTAAGGGTGATGCTTTTCCGAAGCCCACCATTTGGCCATGTCATGCAAAGAGCTCATTCTGAAATGCAGCAATAAAAGGAGATCAGAAACAAAACTCTGCTAATGCAATAGGACTGTAGCCATTTGTTTTTCTGTTATGAGATCTGTCATTAAAGAAGTCAGGCTGCTGGCACAGACACAGACTTCTCCATGCTTTCCAGTTTTCAGTCTGAGCAAATACTCTTTTTTTTTTTTTTTTCTCTTCCCCCCAGTGTTGGGTGTTGCTCTTGAGGAAAGAATTAGTTTAATCATCTTTCTAGACATCGTTCCTGGGATACCTCCACTTTATGTACTAGAAGTGTTAGACACAGCTCCATACAGCCACAGTTCCCGCTCAGAAATACTAATTAAAATTGCCTTTGCCTTACAGTTCCTAAGCTGATCATAGGTTTCACCGAAAGCTGCGTGTGCAAGCAGCTTCCTAGCACTGAATGTGCTGATAAGACTTTACCACATAATGCAGTCATGCCTAAATTATATTCTATACCGATCAATTAAGATAACCCAAGATTATTATAGTGGAACTGTAAACAGAATATCAAGTGATGCAGTAGTTTTTAACTAGCTATTTTTATTTCAAAAGTAGCTGTTTCCAAAATGTTACCTATAGTTTAGTCAGGAAAATATCCAGAAACACAAAAACAGCTCAACAAATCTGTAGTTTAATAAGTCACTGCCACATAGTTAATGAATATGTTAATAGTTAAGAGACTTTTCACTCACTATATATATATACACCCAAAATGCAGTTGCAATCTAAAACTGTTTACAAGAGCAGAGAAAGGGAAAGAAAAGAGATGTACATTCCACCCACCTCACAAGTTTCTGGCAGCCTTGCTTTCAAACACATCATTAGTAAATCTCACGTTATTAGTCACTCTGACTACAAAGAAATTGGTTTAGGTCCTAATTAATTTTCAATGATACTGTTTGACAAGGATACCAGTTTTGCTGTGATCTTGACACAAGTAACATCTTCTTGAGGGTGGTCTGTGCCTCTGAGCGGTATCACCTATGCCACTGATGCAAATGAAATGAATGCTGGGGGTTAAACTACTTTTAAAAATTAACTCAGCCACTGTGAATCTCAGGAAGGAATGAGATTTCTTCTTACTGTGGCCTTTAAATTTATTTTGGTTTAAACAGATTCCTAATAAAACTAAGCTAGCTTAGATCTTTAATCATGCTAACGTGATTTTGTTAGAGACAGCCTTTAGCAGGGGTGCAGGAGCTCTCTGAGAGGGAGAGACAGCAGCTGAGATAGGCAAAAAAATTAATGAAGGCTAAAAAAGGTAAGGTTATGACAACTTCTCTTCTGATAAAAAAGATTAATAACAAAGAGAAGAAATTTAAGAAAAAATAAATTCCCGATAAGGTGAACATGGTCCCATGTTGTACATGTGTCTGTGCCGTGGCAGAATCTCAGTTCAGCACCAGACATTGCAAAAGTCAGATCAACTCTAAACTACCCATGAACCAGTGATGGGTTTTGTGCCTGTCTTCTCTGTGTTGCGATCCTTAAGACCATGGTATTGGGTACGAGTGTTTTTTTCCTTGTTGGATTTCTTATGAACCACTTGACAGGTTTTCATCATTCCCCCTCCTGTGTAGGTTTATTGAAGGGATGACCAGTGTTGGTGTCTTTTCCTGGTCAGTTCTCAGGTAGAAAGGCGCTTGCCTTCCAACGCTGAGGTGGTTGAGAACCTGCACCAGGGTACCTAGATCAGAAGCTGTTTGTGTGAAAGACTCCAGGCTATAAACATGAAACAGTATTTATTTTTTTACTGGTTGTACAACATGCCAGTCTTTGGATTTAATTCTAAGCTCTCCTGTGTTTGCTGTATACTGTTACTCAGCAATAGTCAGTATGGATGGACAGCACTCCTGTTGCCCAAAATACGAGACAAAAATCAGGCATTTTAATTTTCTGCTGGTTATATTTACCTGTGCACTAAAAATTTTGAAAGAACAGTCAATAGGTAGGGATTTCTACCAAACCATATAATCTAAGATGAAACAGTCTAAATTGACAGATTGTTTTCTCCGAAACATTTAAATTTAGAAAAAAGTATTAGACTTCTCATTGTCAAGTCTGTTACATGAATGACTAATAGTGACCAACAAGCTGATCCAATAGCTGAGATTAATCTTAAGATGATTTATGAGAAAACCAATTTGGAATGTTATATTATATAAATTAATAGTGACAGATTTTTATGGGTAGTACACTTAGGAAATGACTACAAAATAAACAAGGAGGTCGTAATATTAAAAGTTAAGCAATATAATTCAAACAAATTATTCTGTTATTTACTGGAAACCATATGTTCACATGTCACAACCCATTTAAGTATTTATATTTTAGTCTATAGTACTTGGCAACTAGTTTCTTAATAGAAGGGCTCATAAGGTCAAGGATGAAGAGTGACAGCATGTTACCAGTGCTCTGCAGTAAACACGTAAATAGTTTGGATTATAAATGGTACAATTTTGTATCAAACATACTTTTCCTAGCTAAGATGCTGTTAAAAATGTGCATGTCAGAAAACTAAGCGAAGAAATTGTATTTTCTAGTTTAGGTACTAAAACCAGCACTTAGATACTTGAAAATAAGTTCTTAAGCTTTTGAGTTACAGGTACTCAGTATTTCTGAAAATAAAAGCAGTCTAATTTTCCATAAAATAATCATATCTTGGAGCTTTTCCATTAGAATGTATATGTAATGTTTTGGAGAGGAACTATAGAAATGCAATTTTTGCCTGAAACAGCCTGCTACCCAGATGCCACTGAACTTCCTTAGTGAAGAGAATATTTGCATGATTTTCAAATTTACAGAAACTGTACATCCAAATCCCTTAAAAAGCCCAAGAGGTTATAACAATGCAACAGAATGGCATAATTTATAAACCATTGTACCTTGATTGTTTCATAGTATTAACTTGAAATCATTATTTTTGGCACAGGGTTTCCATTGCCTTACACCTACAATACCCTGAGGGGAGCATCGGGTTTGGAAGCTGAGCTGCCATTAAGTTACTTGCTAATACATTATTCTCTACAACACTGATATATTATTTTGATGGACCTTGCAAATACTTAGAGGAGGTTGTACATTCGTACATAAATGTCATAGAATCACAGAATCATAGGGGTTGGAAGGGACCTTGAGAGATCATCGGGTCCAACCCTCCTGCCAAAGTAGCTCCCTAGGACAAATCCAGATGGGTCTTGAATATCTCCAGAGATGGAGACTCCTGGGCAGCCTGTCCCAGGGCTCTGTCACCCTCACTGGGAAAAAGTTCTTCCGCATGTTGGTGCGGAACCTCCTGTGCTCCAATTTGCAGCCAGTGCCCCTTGTCCTATCCCCACAGACCACTGAAAAGGGGCTGGCTGATTCCCCCTGCATCCCCTGCTTAAGATATTTATAAACATTAATAAGGTTCCCCCTTATTCTTCTTTTCTCTAGGCTGACCAGTCCCAGCTCACTCAGCCTTTCCTCATAGGGGAGATGCTCCAGGCCCTTAATCATCTTCGTAGCCTCCGCTGGACTGTCTCCAGGACATCCCTGTCCTTTTTATACCAGGGAGCTCAGAACTGGACACAATACTCCAGGTGGGGCCTGACCAGGGCAGAGTAGAGGGGGAGGATTACCTGCTTCGACCTGCTGGCCACACTCCTCCTGATGCACCCCAGGATCCCATTGGCTCTCTTAGCCACCAGGGCACACTGCTGGCTCATGGCCAACCTGTCATCAACCAGGACGCCCAGGTCCTTCTCCACAGAGCTCTTCTCCAGCAGGTCATCCCCCAGCCTGTACTGATTCAAACGGTTATTCCTCCCCAGGTGCAAGACTCTACACTTGCTTTTGTTGAACCTCATCTGGTTTCTCCCTGCCCAGCTCTCCAGCCTGTCCAGGTGTCTCTGGATGGCAGCGCAGCGTTCCTGCATGTCAGCCACTCCTCCCAGCTTTGTATCATTGGCACTTGCTGAGGGTGGATGCTATTCCCTCATCAAGGTCATCAATGAAGATATTAAACAGGACTGGACCCAACACCGAGCCCTGGGGAACACCACTAGTCACAGGTCTCCAGCGAAACTCTGCTCCCCTGATCACCACCCTCTGAGATCGGTCTGAGCCAATTCTCAACCCACCTCACTGTCCACTCATCTATCCCATGCTCTCTCAGCTTTGCTATCAAGATGTCATGTATCGAAAGCTTTGCTGAAGTCAAGGTAGATGACGTCCACTGCTCTCCCTCCATCCACCCAGCCGGTGATGACATCATAGAAGGCTATGAGATTGGTCAAGCACAATCTCCCCTTAGTGAATCCATGCTGACTGCTCCTCATGACCTTCTTCTCTTCTAATTGCTTGGAGATGGCATCCAGAACAAGCTGTTCCATCAAACACAACATACTTTACATACAAATCTTATAAGTCAATCACAGGTTGAAGAGAAATTTAATATTTAAGGTATTTGTGTACATCTCTTGAGTGTACCTAAAGGGTTGAATGATATGTTCCATTTTCAACAGATTTTAGCACTTCAATGATGTGTTGCCTTAATTAATCTGACTCAGGATCAGTAACTGTTTATGGTTACAGTCTATAAACAGTTTGAAACTCAAACCTTAACTGTGCACTACTAAGTTTCAGTTATTTTTAAAAACTCAAATTAGAAGTGCAAGTGTGAGTCGAACATGATGGGACACCTTATGGTTTTACCAAAGAAATGTAATTAGCAGTGGCCATGAAGATGTGGCAACATGGGCCTACAGCTGTCTGCAGAGGCCTTTGGAATAGAGGAGCCTGGAGGATCTGTGTGTCTGCACTGGTAGCACAGCTCCTGCTGACTATGCCAGAGCTCAGGCTCTCTCACCCGCTCTGCATGCACATCTTTTAATTGCTCTGTAACATAAGCAACTTCTCCTGAGATTAGAAAATATCTTCCCGCTTCCTCCCAGTGAATCATTATTCATTCAACTTTTAGGTCCAAAGGTCTTCAATAAGTAAATCAAAGCAAGATGACTTTTATTAGGGAAGTACTTTATTATAAAAACCTAAAGATTTCACAAGATGAACACTTGCACATGCTATAAAAACGTAGAAGACATTTCCCTGTATTTAGAAATAGGTAACTTGTGTTAGAAATTTTATTCACAGCTTTTCTTGTTGTTGTTGAATCCAAACTAGGCTTGTCTCCTTACAACCACACAGAAACTTTCGTGTTTGCTCACAGCTGAAAAATGTAGTTTTCCATGGGACATACTGTATGCTGAGTGATTGAATCTAAAAGAAATAAAAAAATCCCAAGATTACTTAAGATAAAATGCACAAGAAACATAATACAAAGCAATAATGTACTTCAGAACTATTTCTGCTGTAAAACAGTTTGCTGGAGCTGAGAACCTAGAAAGCAAAGGACCCTAAAGAAAAAGCAGTCAATTGATAATGCCTCAAGAACTTACCGATTATTTAAGTTTCAGAAAGGTGCTGCATTTTCTACTTATATGCTTTTTATTGTGGTTAGCCTTGAGTGAATTACTTGTCAGTCAGTTTTAACAGCACAAAGCAAACCAACTGGATTACAACAGCGAAGTGACAAAGATTAGACAAAACTTCAGATCTGATTTGATGTATTTGATGAAGATGGCGATTTATAGGTGTCAGTGTTCATACTATTATGTAAACAGTTGCTGAGAAATGGGCTGAGCTTCAAAGGCATGTATCCTTCCTTTCAAGTACCATATAGAAATTATTCTCTTTTTCTGAGTTTTTTATGAGTCAACATTTAAAATCTATTAGCTGGAGCTTGCATGACCATGCCTTGTGAGCAGGATGTAACAATTAGGAAATGACTGCAAAAGAGAACTCAGAAATTTGTAAAGGGCACAAAGAATTCAGAGTCCTTTTTCATTACCAGATGGATACTCGATTCCTTCAGCCCACAGATGGGCTGAGCATGGCCTGTCCAGCTGCAGCAAGCTCAGGAGACACTGGAACCAGGCTGAGGCAGAATGCCATAAGACTAGTAAAGAGTGGGACGTGCCACATGAGTTCCATGCTACTTTAGATCATTACTTTTGTCCATCTGGAATTCAGGACTAAAGTACTGCTATGTGAAACTTTTGTGTTTAATTTACTGTATTTTTAGTTCTGCACAAAGCTCTGGTTTCCTCATCCAGTCACTTTTTTGGCCACACTTGCTCCTTATGTCTTCTTCGAAACGAGAGAAAGGCACAACAAACACTGCTTTTTTCTTGTGTGTCTCCCTCAACTCTTCACAGATTTTTCAACTATCAAATAACATTTGAACTTAGACAAGAATTTTTCCTTTATGGCTCACTTTTCCTTTCTTCTACAGTGGTTCATTCTTTCAGGTTTCAAGTCATTGTGATCTGATAGCATTAATGATCAAGAGATCAGGACTTGCTTGTCTAGTCTCGTATAACATGGATTAATGTAAAACATTTATTACTAGAATCCGAGCAAAGCACTAACTGGAGGCATTTGACGTGCTGTATGAAGAAACTTTTTTTTTTTTTTTTTTTAGTATGCAAAAGGTCCCTTTTTTGAAAATATTCTTATTGTGTCTGAAAAAGAGAGAGCGTCAGATCGGCATCTGCGAATCCTACACGGATTATCTGAAACTTCTCACTGAGGGTGAAGGTTTTCAATTTTACACCTGAATCTTTGCAAACAGGTAACCATTAGAACTGTGGTGTCCTAAATGGAAAAATGATGGACTATCAACTCTTGGAAGCTTTAAAAAGAAACTTTTTGCAAGTGAAACAGACTGCAGAAAATTGTCTTTCAGATGTACAATATATAACTCGGGACAGATTATCAGAGGGTGCCAATTACCATATTTCAGATTATACCAGTTAAAAAAAAAGTTCTTATCATATCTAAAATTGAAATTCATGTCATTTTAAAAAGCGGTTATCATATGTGGGTTTTCCATAGTTTAGTTTGCTCTAAATGAAACAGTTATGAAAAAGACACATTTGAAAATCTTTGGATGAAATTAGTTCTAGGGAAAATTGAAATGGTGAGGACTAGGACCATCATAAAGCAATCTTAGATGTAAGAGAAAGTCCTCAACATGGAGATAACTTTCTTGAAAACCTAATTGTAGTAGACTGCTCCATTTTCTTTCCTCTGTAACCTCAGCTTACTGAACTATTTACAGTCAATTTTTGAATACATATTTCACAATATTTTACATAAGTTGAAATTTAGTGTCTTACCTAATATCCATTTTTCTGATAAACATTTTATTTCGTTGTACATACTTCCAGGTTTTTTTCCTATACAGATTTTTGCTTGACGTAAGGCTTTACATATTTTCCCTCCTGACAGTTGTATAAGTTCAATGAGTCTGTTGCAGGGTGGCTGACTGGTGGGAGATACAAACATTACAGGCTGGTTTGAAAAGAGGTTCTGTTGGTATTTTCCTGTTGATAATTGACGCTGAAGTCTGCAGATCTGTATTTGAGGAAACAAAGAGATTCATAATCAATGTGTTGCATTTCTTCTTAAAGTAAGACTAATTCTTGTTCAGAAAAAGGTAATTATAGTATATGAATATGGACTTTACATTTTAAGACATTACAGAAAGTAATGTCATTACAGAAAGTAATGTCTCTTGGGTAAGCTATACAAAGAATATGCTGTATTTTATGGTTTTAGTTGTTTTAATGCAAGAGATTAAATATCCATGTAAAATATATTTGGTTGATATAAATCCCAGATTATAGTTGAGACTCATCATAGCTCAGATGGGTTACCTGTAAGACTTAGAGTACCTGACACCATTATTTGTCACCTAAATCTTACATTCTTAAATTTGTAACACTGGCCATCACACATAAATATAGAATCATAGAATGGCTTCAGTTGGAATGGACTTCAAAGGTCCCAGAATCACAGAATCACAGAATCATAGGGGTTGGAAGGGACCTCGAGAGATCATCGGGTCCAACCCCCCTGCCAAAGCAGCTCCCTAGCTCATATTGCACAGAGAGGCATCCAGACAGGTCTTGAATATCTCCAGAGAAGGAGACTCCACCACCTCCCTGGGCAGCCTGTCCCAGGGCTCTGTCACCCTCACTGGGAAAAAGTTCCGCGTGTTGCTGCGGAACTTCCTGTGCTCCAACTTGCAGCCATTGCCCCTTGTCCTGTCCCCACGGACCACTGAAAAGGGGCTGGCTGATTCCCCCTGCATCCCCTGCTTCAGATAATTATAAACATTAATAAGGTTCCCCCCTTATTCTTCTTTTCTCTAGGCTGACCAGTCCCAGCTCACTCAGCCTTTCCTCATAGGGGAGATGCTCCAGGCCCTTAATCATCTTCGTAGCCCCGCTCTGGAATTGTTCCAACAGCTCCATGTCCTTCTTATGCTCGGGACCCTGGAGCTGGATGCAGTACTCCAGGTGGGGTCTCATGAGAGACGGGTGGAATCACCTGCCTTGACCTGCATCTTCTGATTGCAGCCAATGATGCAGTTGGCTTTCTGGCCTGCAAGAGCTCATTGCCAGCTCGTGTTTCATCAAGCAGCACCCCCAAGTCCTTGTCCTCAGGACTGCTCTCAATCCTTTCTCTGCTCAGTCTGTAGTGTTTCAGATTTAGCATATCTAAGGATAGTCAAAATAATTACAGTCTTTTGGCACAAATACAAACTGAAACTCTTTACAATATATAATGCTCATCAGTTTGTTTCAGGAAGCTTTAAAAGCATACCTAATTTAGAGCTTAAACTACTTTAGTACCTCTTTTCCCCTCCTGTGGTCCACAGATACAAACTGTATTTTGCCTCAGAGAATGAAGTGAAGCAAATGTACCAGGATTCAGATCAAACCATTTAATGAAAACTCCTTTGTCTCCACAAAACCAAAAAAGTCCTTTTTTGGATCCTGTGCAGCCTGTAGCACTCAATAATGATAATAAAAACCTACTTGATCTATATGAGGCCATTTTTTTTTCTCTGTCTATACCACACAGGTCTGTGGTTGGGCAATTAAAGCAGTTTACTGTGGCTATAATGTGCATAAAAGCAGTGCATACAGGTGGACACACCATGATACACAGTGTAAAGTTTTAATGCTAAAATAAAATTAAAGAAAAGCAAGCTTGTGTTTCTTACAGCAAGGTTGCCATTGACCTTCCCATTTAATGTATGTAACATGTCTCATTCTGTGTCTCTTGTCAAACTTCGGAAAATATATAATGAGACTGGAGTTAATAGTAAGATGAGAACAAAACTAAATATTTTCTGTGATCCTTGGAATTTTTCATAGAGATGATCAACATGAGCACCTTACATAGAGGAAAGGTCATTCTGTATACATCTGGTTTATATGAGATGGCTGAAAGTGAAACTGTAGTCAGTGAGGAGGTGTAACTGGAACCATGGAAGAAACGACACGTTGAGTGAATCCACTCAACTCATTCCTCCAGTCCTGGCACGAACCTGCTGTGAAACCATAGGCACTTAAGAATTTAAAGCAATAGTATATGTATTTGGCAGATATGCAGCCAAAGTAAAAGTCTTCACCTGGTTTAGGTGGGTTATAAAGCCAAACATCCCCATGGCATGTTCACAGATACAAGTGAATTGCTGTAGCACTTCTGATCATTTCAGCTAGGTGAAGCACCTGCAAATAAGCCCATGTGAACAGGATACTTCGTAGCTCAGTGGTTCTGTGCCACTTTCCTCTGCTATTCTTGGACAAATCAATCCTAATCTGATTTTTGAGATGTCTTCCATCAATAAATAATTCAGCTTTATCTGATTGTTAATTCTTTGGCTGCTCTCCTGAGAATAAAATGGATTCTTTGTGTTCTGAATTCAGTAAGTTATAAATACAGTGACTACTGTAGGTGAACCAGACAAAAAAAGAGTCAAGCACAATCCAAGAAATACCCTTTATTTTCTATTCTTCTGTGAATTTAGGTTTATGAATGACATGGCACCTAATCCTATCAAAGTCAAAGAGATGCTAAATAATGTAGTTGATCACAGTATCAAAGCAGAGTTACAGAGCAGATTTTGGAGCACATGAACTCTTTGAATATATCTGATGGCCTTTCAAATCAGGAAATCCAGATTTTGAGCATCTTCCTTTCCTGATGTCCACAAACAGCATGTTTTAGTCTATACATTTTTACTGAATTTATATTTTTTTTCTGAAACAGCCTTTACAATTCCAGCTGTGTGTGTTATCAGTATATTTGAGAGGACAGGGTAAGAACATGGTACATCTCGGTGACATTGTTAAAGTAAAGGTTCAGCATGGAACCTCATCTTTACATTTCCTTTGTCTGGATCACTACCACCACCACCACTTTCCCATCAGGCTAAGCCTGAATTTGCTGAACCACAATGGGTCCATGCACAGGTCTTAGGGAAGAATCACAGCATTCACATTCAGAGAGTAATCGGGAAGGTTAACTTTTCCTTCTGCTCCGCTAACCCAAAAAAGGGCACTAACTCGGAAGGCCAATGGTATCCTGGGCTCCATCAGGAGAGGGGTGGCCAGCAGGGACAGGGAGGTGATTGTCCCTCTCTACTCTGCCCTTGTGAGGCCCCATCTGGAGTACTGTGTCCAGATCTGGGGCCTGCAATACAAGAAAGATGTGGAACTGTTGGAGAGGGTTCAGAGGAGGCCACAAGGATGATTAGAGGGCTGGAGCACCTGCCCTACAAAGAGAGGCTGAGGGAACTGGGCTTGTTCAGCCTGGAGAAGAGAAGGCTGCGGGGGGACCTCATTGCAGCCTTCCAGTACCTGAAGGGAACATATAAACAGGAGGGGAATCAACTTTTTAAAAGGGTAGACAATGGCAGGACAAGGGGGAATGGATTAAGCTGAAGGAGGGAAGATTTAAATTAGGGGGAAGTTTTTTACAGAGAGAGTGGTGAGGTGCTGGAACAGGCTGCCCAGAGAGGCAGTGGATGCCCCATCCCTGGAGGAGTTCAAGGCCAGGTTGGATGGGGCTATAGGCAACCTTGTGTAGATCCAGGCCTGGAGGTTGGTATCCCTGCCTGTGGCAGGGGGGTTGGAGCTCTATGATCCTTGTGGTCCCTTCCAACCCAGACCCTTTTATGATCCTGTGAGTCTGACCAGTTTGCTGAAGAGGCAGCTGGCTGACCACACAGGGTTTGGCAGTGGGACGAGAGGGCACAATCTAGCTCTTTACCCCTCAATTGACTCAGCTGCCTTTGCAACATCAAAGCCTTTGTGGATCTCCAGGGGTGCTCCCAGCCCTTTGAAACCATACACATTTTGCCTAAGCTTCTACAAATAAATAAATAAATCCTCAGCAGAGACCAAGCCTGGGAAAGTATCAGACCCCAAAAGCGACTGTTTCCACCAACTGTGTATGTATCAGTCGGTAGCTGCAGTTAAAGTTGTGTCAGTCATATTATAACAGACAGCACCAATTTTCCTTTCTAATTGTATTCATTAGCAGATGGACATAGAATCGAAAAGCTGTGAAAACATCTATTTACTCTTTTTGATAAGATCCTAGGTGTTAACATCAATCTTTCACTAGCTGGGCGAACAGCAGGAAGACACTTCTTATATGCATGCATTTCTCATAAAGGTGCCATTAATTTAGAAGTTTGAACCAAAGTTTTGAAACGAAAAGAAAAAAAAGTCACTCCTGACAGCAGTAAAACTTATAGGGAATGTATGATAAATAAATGGAGTGTTTCATCATTACAACCCCCCCCTGCAATGTTTCACCATTGTCCTTCCTGTGACTGATTTTCAATCCCCAAAAGCAAAAAGTGCAAATATTACAAAAACCCAAAACTTTGCTGCTTTGCCTAGAACTTAATAAAACTAGTTCTTGCTGGGTAGCACGCAGGGATAAACTCAAAAGCTCATAAAGTTCCAAGGGTGTGATCTTTGCATGAGGCTCATAACACAAAGGTATCATCTCTGAACGGATGCCCAAATTCATGCAATAGAAAATGTAAGAAAATAATTCTTCCAGGTGTACCTGGTAATTTTACAGCATCGAAACTGGTAATGTCCTACACAAAGCACACAATGTTCAGTGTAATTTTAGAAGGCAGCACATGAAATCTGCAGTCTAATATGCTATTAGAATAACAGTACTTCCCAAAACCTGGACTGAGAATATGTGTATGATTTATTACTATTGATAAAAAAATACATTTGTAGGCTAGAATTGAAAATGTGAAGTATTAGCTTCAAAAATCTAACCCCCTGATTTATTTTATAATTTCTAGCTGAACATTTAATATAGGATTGGAAACCTTACCAACACCTATATGAAAAAGCTATTTTTAGCGACGTGTTACTGAGCTTATGGAAAACTGTAATTGTATCTTTGTTACTTGGAAAAATCCAAAATTTTATTAAATGCAAACACTAGAAGATAGAATTGCAGACATAGGTTTGAGGAGAGAAGATTCTATATTTTATGGTTTGTATCTATCCAGAGATCAAGTATTATTTAATTTGGAGTTGATGGGAAATTGCTCGATTTCACTAAAAAGAAGAAGATCTGACTGCTGAAGTCTTATGGGTTAGTTCACCACTCTGCAACTATTAAATGGCAGAAAACCATAAAACTGATAAAACAACCCAGTCTTTATGGTTTGATAACGTACAAAGTTAGCAAAAAGAGACAGATAAAATAGCATATTAATTTAATATAGTTAGGTGATATTAAGCACTAAGATTTTAAATTTCATATGATTTCAGCATGGATAAATATACTGGCCAAGCAGCGTTTACACTTTCAGTTACTGCAATTCTGTACAAAGACCTTGTGAAGAACGCTCCCGAAGCTACGGCGCCGTAAGGAGGCATCACACTTGCATGGTTATGTGTGTTTTCAGACAGCCTGTCATTGAGGAAACATTTCAAAGGAAAACACATATGTGGAACCCCATGTACATGTAAAGATCAAGAGCTCACAGACATCTACACAAGTGGAGCATCAGTCTGCTTCTGATAAAGACGGGCGTGTTGCACCGTGCAGACTCCTGAGAGTACAGTTATCCTGCAGGGAGGAATTTGCAGAATCTGCAGGACCCTACAGGGATCAAGGAAGTTTGTGTTAACAGTGCAGTAGTCCTGCAGGACAAAGAAGAAATGCTTCTTTTTCATCTTTCTAGGGATCAGATTTAATAGGAGAATGGAAGCCACTAACCAAACAGCAACTCTATTTCTGTAGGAACTGTGCAGGACATACATTTTCTACTTTAATTAAAAGCTTGTAGTTTTAGTTTGATTTCTTATATATTTTAGCTGATTTTTTTTTTACCACCTTGAGAATACTAAAATTTAAATAATTTTCATGAAAAGCTTTAAAAACTACATTGGAATGTACTAGGTAAATAAATTGGTGGTCTCCAGTATGAAAAGATATCTTAAGAACTGGAAACAATTTCCTGCTGTTTCACAGAACAATAGATCCTCAGCCTTGAAGACCCTTACCTAAGTTAATGGAGACTTACACGGATGAAGGACTGCAACTGGTTCAAGTGGTACTACCTTACTATTATCTCAACAGAACCTTATTCCACTCTTTGGCATGACATACCTTTGTTATTGCTAGCAATGTTTTTCACTCTCAGAGCAAAACTCAACTTGCAACATTCGTGCAAATTATTTGCAAATATTGCATCCTTAATTTGGAGAGTTTTCCACTGGCTATTACTATAATTTGGCTAAAAGAGAAGTTCCCTTTTTGTCAAATTAGAGAGGCATAAGCCTTCAAAAAGACAGAAGTGAGAAGATACTTTCTGAATTCCTGGTGAAGCTCCAGTAGCACATGCACACACCTGAGATTACGTACAGGCGAACTCGGTATACATTTGTGCAGCAGAAGACTGGTGCACTGAGACAGGAGCCAGAAGCAAAAGGAGAAAGTTTAGAAGATACGAGTGGAAAAATTTGGTCTAGAATAAAAAAACCTTCAATGTCCAATGTCTGGTCTTGAAAAATAGGAAGGAGAGTAAAAGAAAGAGAAATGGCATACAGTCAAGATTATATTATCTGGAAAATTCTTCAGAACACAGTTTCTTCCCCTCCTCTGTACAGTCCTTCATTTAAGTGTTTCCTGACCAAGATGAGGACGAAGGGAAGAACACTAGAATCCAGACAATTTATCTGATACTGTTTCTTTCCACTGCATGTTGGCAGACAACCTTGCTTCTCTCAAATCACATAGACAGATAAGAAAAGTAAATTTCACCAATTTATTTTTTGAAAGACCGAGTCCCAGTGGGAATGCTTTATGAAAATGTTTGGCAAATAAATCTACTGTTTGGCAGATATTCAAAATTATACTGGAAGATGTTTGAACCATTTTTTCCGGTGTAGCGAATTTTTGCAGGAAAAAAGATAACAAATTAACTTATTTTTAGCTTAATTTCTTTGTTTTCCAGAGGTAGAACTATTTTTAAATACTATGTAATATCAACATTATCAACTATAGATTATTAAAAAACAAATTAGGGTAAAACAACAAGTCTTTTCCCTTTTGAGGATAAGTATGACTTCTAAATCAAGGTGCTGTATTTCCAAAACACATCACTTAAAAACACTCTGCTAAGACTGCAATCACCTTACCATAACTGTTTTTTAGAACTTCAGAAAGATTCTGAATTGGTTTCAATGCAAACTAGTAACTTCTGAAGTCTAAAAATTCTTTTCATTACAGATTAGCTAATGAAGGAGGGATTTTTCAGGATTAGAAATTTAAATCTTGCTTCAGAAATACCTCAAGCACTTGTTCATCCTAGGTCTTGTCTTATTTCAAGAGAATGAAACTCAAGTGACTACCAGACAGTGATAAAACAGCAAGTTGCAATTGCAAATTACTGTCAAAATTCTGAAAATTATGACCAATTAGAACTGGGAGGTGTTTTCCTCACCTGAACATCAATAAATCAACAGTGTGCCATGCATCACCCCAAAGTGGTATCTGAGTGTGGCACATACAACTCTGAGCCCTGTATCGCTGGCATACCACGAGGGTTACATGCACTCTACATGTGACAACCTCCCCAAGAATCCTAGTAAAACTTACACAGTAATTCTCCACCTCCATACACAGTCTAGCCCAATGCTTATCTCCTCCTGCAGTTAGTAAGCTTTTCTTAATAATACAACCTAAATTGTGTCTGTTGCATTTTGAGCCCGTTACTTCTTGTCTTAGTGCCAAGGGACATGGAGAACAATTTATTCTCTTCCTATTTGCAACAACCTTTTAAATACTTGAAGACTGTTATCATGTCTCCCTTCAGTCTTCTCTAGACTAAACAAACACAGTTCTTCCAGTCTTTGCTCCTGGGTCATATTTTGTAGACCTCTGATCATTTTGTTATTCTCTCCTGGATTCTCTCCAATGGATCCACATCTTTCCTGAAGTGCAGTGCCCAGAGCTAGACACAGCTTTCCAGCTCGGGGCCCAACACTGCTCAGCACACTGCAAACAACTCCGGTATCTTCCGTGTAGCATTCCTGTTAAGGCATCCTAGCAAGCCTGGTTCTTTTCTCAGAGTATGACAGAGGTGACACACAGATATACTGTGAATACTCCGTTGCCCTTTTGGCAGAAACACCGTGTTGTCAAACTCACCTTGTGTTTCTGCAGGTGGCTATTTCTCCCTACTTTCCACTTGTCCTTGCTGAACTCCATCATACCCTATTTCTGATCATTCCTTGTACCCCTCATGGTTATTTTAACTCCACTGCTCCTTTCAAACAGAATTACTACCTGCACAAAAATAATTATCTCAACTACATTTAGCCTATTTTATTTTAATAACAGTTGCAACTTGCCCTTCTTGTTTCCTCATAGTCCATTCTCACCTGGCGACAGGAGGGAGGAACATTAGTTGCATCCTGGTATTTCTCCCTTATATCACAACCCATATTTACCCGTATTCTGTATACAGCATCCTCTAGGATGACTGAATTCTCCCAGCCCACATAAGGCAAATTGTTTGCTGTGGGGGTTTCTTGTTTGTTTTGTTTTAAACAGACAAGTGTCCATTGCATGAGACCAGTATGCATTCTATGAGCAGGTCCTTAATTTCAGCACAGTAGCTTAAGGAATAAGGTATTAATGAAGTAAACAGCAGTGTCTAGTCACATAGGAGTAACACGACCGTATTTACACAGAACAAAAGAATATATTTCCTGAGTGTATTTCACTGATGAAAGGCCACACTGAAACAAAAATTCCACAAGCTAATAATGAGCTGTAGTTCATAGAAAAGAACTTGATATTCCCCATGGTTAAATAATACACATAATGAGGGTACAAGGCATGGAAACCTAGTGTTTGCATAAAATACATTAAAAATTATAAGGTCATTTCAACTACCTTAGACTTTTCAAGTATTCAATCATTTTGAACACACCAACTTTCTTTTTTAATCAACACAAAATATTGTGAAGCAAGCTTCAAGAATGAAATTTGTTTTTCTGGCTTAGGGATGTGGGGAATCCTCCCATTTGTGTTTAACAGTAAAGGATAAATCCAGTGCTGTCAACAGATTTGCTATACCTGGCAAAGTGCAGATGAATAATACTTTGATAAATAAAAGAGTTTTCTATTCCAGTAATAACAAAGTGAGTGATCTTGTTGAAAGGAAAAGCTTGGCAAATGTGAAGGGTTACAAAGATGCTCCCAAAAGGCTTGTTCCCCAAACAGTTGTATTAACCCACAATAACAGTAATCTTAGCATTAGACATAATTCCTAGTTTTATCTTTAAAATATGAATATAGGAGTCCCTTTTCTCTGCTAGACTGAAATGGTTTAGTAGAAGGCAGAGTACATTCTCCCCTCTACTCTTCAGTTTTAGCCAAATGCCATTGCAACGCCCAACAGTAACTCAGTGTGTGCCAAACATGAATATTTTTAAGCGTCATTTGAGTTTTAAAGGCTACAGTAAGTGATGGGAACACAATCGTCTTGGGAATCTACAAATAACTTTAAAAAAGCTCATAAATCTGGCTTTCATGGTTTGGTTTTCAACAGCTTTATGAAATATGTCAAAGCTTGAACACAGTGAGTTCGTGTTCCTTCAAATTTCTTAGGATTGGCTTTTCTCAATCTTTTTTTGATATGCTGCAGCAAGACAAATAAAATGGTCTTGGCTTAAAAAAATGCCCAGGAATCAGCAAATTAATTTTTGAAGAAGTTGTTTTATTCTTTTAATTTTTTGTATCAACAGAGGAAAAATGTACCCTCGAAGCAGGGCAACCTAAAGTATTCCCTCATCAACAAATGTACAAAATGCTGCTGTTCAGCACCCAGTGTATTACAAAATATCATTATGAAAAAGTGGCGTTTTTTTCTTAAACTGTTTAAAAAAGATGCATGGCAATGACTGAGCACAGCAGAAGCCTGGAAGAGCTGCCTTCAGAACTTACATGCAAACCTCTGTACGAACAGTGAAATACGCACTACAGCAGCAATTAGCAGGGAAAGCTTGCTCTTTAAAAGATGAACTAAGGGGTCAGTTGAAATTACAGTAAAGTTCAATGGAGAAAAGTCTTTAAAACTGTCTGGAAGCTACTGAAGTAATCCCACTCCTAGAGATTACCTGGCACTGCACAACTGGACGCGACTGCTGTGAAACGCCGCCAACTGCAAAGCTAGACAAGGTTCATGTTACTTCCAGAAACTCCTGATAGAACTACGATCACAATCGCTTCTTGTCTACAGTTTCCTGATTAGTACTCCTTGGCAGCAAGTCTTCTTTATGTGTAATAACATCTCTTCTTCACTTAATCTATGTCACAAATGGGAAGAAAAGATCCCACAGAAGTATGGATAGCAAAGACATTTAATCCTCCAACACCAAGAGCAGCAACTGGAGCTGGCAGCACATACAGAAAAAAAACCCCAACAACCCAGGTGTTTAAATATTTGACCAGGTGCTTTTTAACAATCATATTTTTAAATGACAGTTACTCAAGAAAAGTTTCTTTGGGAGCAATGCCTTCTTCATAGAAAGAAAGGACACGATTAACGTTTTGTATTTGAAGATTCTTTTCGTGAACTCTTGTACATTTTAACATGACAATAATGCAAGATTAGAGAAGAACAAACTTTTATTATATTATGACAGCCTTATGTATAGCTGAGCGAGAACTGTTGTGAATACAGAATAACCTTAAAGCTATGAAAGTTAGTAGGGTAAATAGGGTAAAGGCACAGTACCCCACAACAAATTTATTCTCTTTTTTTTTTTGTCTTTAAACAGAGAATATTTCAAGTTAACAGTAAGCCTTTGAAAAGTTGTTGGTTTTCTTTTAAAAAAAGTGAAAAAATAATTTACAAACTAAAAGAAGTTGTGCATGGTACCAAATGGCACTCCTCTAATAAAAGCTGATTCCAATATCTGCTTTGAGGAGTTGACTCTTATCAGCTTGTGAGCCGATACACCAAACACATTTGCAGGATATTACTTCACTGCTTGCTTCTTAGGAGTCTACAGGAGGCAAAGGAGACACTGTGTCAGTAACTTTATCAAATGCTGGAGGAAAACAGAAGTCTAGCATTCGATATTGTTTGTTGCTATGAGTGAGAAGAAGCCATTTTAGAACATAATCTCATGTAGAATATAATCTTCCTCCTGAATAGGATTTCAAATGCATTTGGGATTTCCAAATGTGATTATTTTTCCACTTATTTTCTTTTCTATCACTAATTTCTGATTTACTTTTTTAGTGACAAAGACAACAGAGCAATATTCATTTGACTTATCCAATATTTACATTTGTTTTTTCAGGAACTATCTTAATGAAGAAAAAATAAAAATATGACTCCACAGGCCAAGCTATTGGAGTGCAAATCTGAAGTGGCAGGAAGATTCACAGAAAAGACTCATTGATTCACAGAAAAGTTCGCTTCTGTTTACTGCAAATTCAATGATGATCTTGTTAAAAGACTTCTTGAAGAAAAGAAATATTGTTCTAAATTCCACATGGAAATTTGTTTTCTTTTAAATTTGAGATCACCGGCTATGACATGGTTAAATACAGAGAACTAAGCAGACTTATTATGGTAATGGACTTTTGGTGACTTCTCATGCTAGCTGGGCAAAGTTTGTAGGGTCAAACTGCTGACCCTGTCCTCCTTCCTGAGTTCCTTTCCTATATTCCTACCACTTTTTGTCTAAGAATGATGCAGGACAGGAGGCTACTACATTTTTTTTGCCTGTCTGGGTTTTATAAGTGCTTTAGTGAGAGCACAAAGCCTTTTCAAGAGGCTGTTATTGCATAAGAAAGCAGTTACAATTCAAAAACCAAAAGGTGCTGAGCAAATACTGTATATAAAATATAAGCAACTGGGGATTAGAACTTGGATGCATGATAAATACTCTGACGCACAGAAAGAGTTGTAGTCTTCAAGCAAAATTGCTGGTTATTTTCTAGTCAAACAGCTGGACAGCTTAAGTGAAATACAAATATTCAATAACTTCTCTCCTACAGAGGAGTTTTCTAGTAAAAATTTATAAATAAATATTTACCATCTCTGGCTCTGTCCCAATGCAGAATTCCCACAAAAATCAGTGAGAATAAGGTGGGAATGTCAGGAATACAGGCCCTACACCAGAACACACTACCACGAAGTAACAGACAGCTTGTACGCATACGTGCTATACTAAAATATATGCGGTACTCAGCGGATGGGGAAAAAGAATCTAGGAAGCCCTGTATAAGGGCAGAGTTTAAAAATGTCCTGCATGCTCATTGGATCATGTGTCTATTTTAATTTTCAAAGTTAAAATTTAGGAGCTAAGTTGATAGTTGTAATGTTACTTAGGGAATTTTTTCTTAAAATTATTTTATTTATTAAAGTGCTAATGCACTTATGCTGTAGATCACTGCTGGAGAGATACAAAGGCATCACTGCTCAGACTTGGTGGAGGAAAGGAGAACTCACTGCAGAACACTGGAGTATTCCTGGAGTTAAAAAGAGGAATGGCAGTAACAGGATTTGGAGGAAATTCAATAAAATCCTTTTCATTCAAAGAAGGCCAGTGTCATACAGACCTTTGATGGAGGGTAAAAGCTAAGGCTTCTACAGAGAAGATACACACACAAATTCCCAAGTGCCTTTTAAAGATTTCACAGATGAACAAAACTACATGGTACTGTCATGATCTGCTCTGCAGTATAGCACACATTATTACAAACAAACACGACAATTAAAAAATAAATTATTCTACACTAAACTTTAAATAGTAGTTTATCACAGGTGATTACTTCTACAGCTTGCAGTAAAGCTGAAATCAGGCATGAGATTACTAGAAGGAAAAACAATAGAGCATTTTGACTAAGCAAGCCTTACATTATTTCTTAAATCTAATACATCAGGTTTCTTTTGCTCATTACAAGCCGAACATACCCTGTCAGATACACTCCGGTTGTGCCAACATGATATACTCACAAAGCATGCATACCAGGGTGACAGCTAAAAAGCAACAGAGAGCTTTGCACATAATCTAGAACTAAATCTGTATGTAATTTCCTTCCCTTTGTTAATTGAAGATTAAAACTAAATCAAGGGGAAGCCTTCTATGAGACTACTTCCAACAACAGATGACTCAACTAGCACCTGAGAATTTGTTGTGCTTGTGTGTACTGAGGTTCTGAACTTCCTGTTTCAATAAAATACCAAACAAGTTGTGTTTCCTTTACAAATAAGCTATTACATCAAGCCCTGTTCCTATAATTTCAGTTTTTGTCTGCATTCCAACATTTTCTTTGGCAAATGTAGAAACATTCTAATTAAAGAGAAGAGAAAAACAAGCATCATTCATCATGGTAAGAATGAATGCTCAAGAGAACATCCTTACTGGTCGCTTCGTTCATTCAGTTTAATTTGGTTTTTGAAGTGTGCTTAATTATGGCATGCAGTTCTCTGAGATGAAACACAGGTAACAGGGTTTTCACTAACAGTGTCTCATGAAAGCTATTAAAGATAACAATAAATTCCTCTAGTGCCATACAAACTTAATACAACCTGTATGAAGTGATTAAAAACCATTTTTAGAGCACTACTCTGAGCAGCAAAAAAACACCTGATATTATAACTTGCTAGATCCTTCAACATATACTTTGAAAATCTTTTTTTTTCTTTTAACAGAAACAATCCTGTGTTTTCCTCAGCTTGATCTATGAGATCAGAGCAATAAGAGTCCACCACAATGCCCTCTTTCCTTAATTTTCAGTTTTTGTTTGTGTTTAGAACCCAGATGAAAGATCTCTGTCTACTTCATTTGCAGTTCCCATATGAAAGACAACCTTCCACAAAAAGCTCAACACCAGGCCTGCAAACACAACATACTGTAATTGTCTGGTTAAGTACAACATAGCCTATATATTACAACATATGTGGTTTCTTTCCTAAATTTATTTAACCGTGGAATGATAAGTGCTGATGCACCAAGGCAGAAGTTCAAACTTACAATGACATTGTAACAGGACTTAAAAGAAACCAGCCAAATGCCATTTTGGATAACTAAAGTAACTACTCCTAAAAGCTGTGCAAGTGCACATTATCTCTTTTTTGACAATACTGCTTCTTTTGCTTATAAATCTAAGGTAAGTTCTCAGGCAAATGAAGTTAAAACCCCAGACAAATCTGGAATGCAGTAGAAGAAACATGCACTGCGAACGAGTGAAGCCAGTAGAGGCTGCTGAAGACTTCTGGTAACAGAAATAGCTGCTACCCTATCTGCACTTCCTACAAAGACAGCAGGAAAATAGAAATACTTCAGTTAATCCTGAAACAAATCCTAAATTTGAGACATTAGCTCATCAACCACCAGAAAATAACCCAGAAAAATCCAAGAAAAAGCATTCTCTAATGGCAGATCAGATGATCCAGTGCATGTCCTTCAGGCATCTCCTATGCAAGTAAGCAGCAACCACACTGATCCACCCAGCGCACCAAGAAGGCACACCTTTTGCTTTAGAAGCATCTGCTGAGCCACACTGAAAACTCAATGGGATGGGACAAACAGAGCTTGCAATTATTTATGCTGTTCCTTTTTATAGTTTTCCTTCTAAGCCACAATCAATTCACCTGTATCACTACACATGACAAAGTTTCGGGCAAAACTTCTTAATCAGCATGATTGCTGTTTTACCTCCTTCGTGTTAGACTAAACACTGAATTTCAATAATAATACTCAATAAAACCTGTAGAGTTTGCCACTGCTTTGTGTTGAAACTGCAGCTCGATTCAGGCAGGAATCTCTGAGGCTAAGCAGAACTTCTGGTAGACCACTAAGTTTTAGGGCAAGTTTTTCAGTTTTAATGTGCTAGCGAGGACCCTTTTAAGCTGATTCTTAAATGTTTATTTCCTTTGAGTCTAGGAAGTTAGTATTAAACACAATTTTTTTTCCCCTGGATTGTCCAAAATATACTTGTTTAAAAGATACTAACAGTTACTGTTAAAACAGCCAACAAAATTCCACCCCTTTCAGACTACCCATAAAACTCCCCTCCCTCGGGCAAACATAGTCCTGTTAAACTTCTCTCTCTACAATAGCTTTAAAAATAGTCATGCCATGCAGCAAAGACTACTGAAGGTCAGCATGCTCAGGCAGCCTGGAATCAGCTCCACAGGTAAAAGTCCCTCATGTCAACTACTGCCAGAATCTTCCGCTTGAAATGAAGGTGATAAAGCCTCTGGGCCAGAAATAAATCTGGTAAAATGGAATATGGGTAAAGTGTGACCTTTCAGCCAGAGGGGAAAAAAGAAAAGGATGGAAATACTCTTCTGTAGATCAAAAGGTCCCTGGGGCAGACACTATCTTTTGTATTTGTACAATGTGTTACGATGCAAAGTCTGGTTTTATGTTTGGCAAAATGTAATGAAGAAATACTACCTCTGTAATAGTACACTGACCAGCAAAGTGAGGCCGTTTCCTGATTGCAGCCTCTGGGAACAACTTGAGGCAAATATTAATTAATTTTTAAAATTATGAATTTAGATTGCCGTCTAAATAGTTCTGATAACTTCAATACATCAGACATAAATCATTGCAAGAAAGAACACGACAGTGGCATTTTTTTTCTTTGAAAAAGCCTCCAAGGTCTACAACAGAATCTCATCAACGCGTGATAAATCACAAAATTGTAAGGATAAGAACAGAAGTATGTCTATACATAAATATATATACTCACAAGCATAATAAATCAAAAACAATGTAAAATAAATCAGCTGAAGTTGGAATTTGGTTCTGCAACTACCTTATGAATAAACTTTAAAATTGATTTTTTTTTCATGTGATTGGAGCAAAGGTATGTTAGGAATCAAAGGAGCCTATTCCAGATTTTAGATCAGTGAATCTAAGACTAGAAGAACATAATTTGGCACAGGTTCATGGAGTATTTTCTTCATATTAGCTGTGAATCACTTCAGCCTTGATTTGGAGGATAGAATGCAGCAGTTAAGACTACTTTACACACACTTACGAAAGAGTCCGAGAATCGGAGCTGTATCAGCTAAAATGTACTTTCTCTGGAGATGAGTAAGACTCTGTAACTGAGAACTGCATTCAGAAAAATATCTTTATCAGGTCTGTAGGCCAAGATCCTACACTGTAGAGATCTTGTCGTGGATTTCAGTGTCATACACTCTTGGAAGAACATAAGCAAAGTTGCAGTACAACCTTGACTAAGACTCACTTTTGCTGGAACTGTTGCATGTCATCATGTTTTGAGAGAGTCAGATTTATAACTAAAATTATTGCCTGGATATAGCGTACTACAATATACAATAAACAAAAGCCCGCAAGAGCATCTCAACAGCTGTGTCCACTAAAATCACCAGACTAGAAATTTTCCTTTTCCAACATAAAGATAGCTATAAACAGCCCCACAGACTTCCACCATATCATGGCTTCTTCAGCTATTCTATCCAGAACTACTGTTCAATAAACCTTAGTCTCGGTATTAAAAACAACAACATAAATCGTGTCTGTGTAATATTATAATGATAGGAGCACATAATTCAAGACATTTTTCCTCTTACAAAACAATGTTACTCAATATACACATTTTACCATGTCACACAGAGGTGGTTCTTTACAATTTCACCATTTAAATAAATGGAATGTATTTTTGACTGACAGCGTCTTAACCATTACAGATAAACATTCTGTATAAGCTTGATTTACTGTTATGCAATAAAATACACAGAAACAATTTCCTTCTACCATAACAAGTGTGGGGATCAAGTGAAATAAAGCAGGATTTCTGAAGCTTTAGCTATATAGCCCCTGTGGGGCTCCAATGGCTTAACCAACAAAAAAAATCATTTGCATGCAGGAGCCAGGAGGTTTTTGTAGCACATACTGGCCTCATGAAACACTCTTCCACCTTGTTCATACAAGGAAGATGGAACACTAACTCTTGTCTCAATACCATCCATAAATGCAATTTAACTTTCACCCATGAAATGCTGAACTTTGTACAGAGAAACCTTTTTTACTGAAGGATAAAAGTATTTAGATGGCAGTGGCCAATAACAGCCATGGTTTTCTAGGCATTAGGATAAGATACATTATTTACACTAGGAAAAAAAAAATAAAGCTAAAAGCTGATTATTATTAGCATCAAGCACTCTTGCAAAGTGTACGTGACCATCTGCCAGCAAGCCTGTAATGAATCATTCAGGCAAACACAATTACAGTGTAACATCACCAGAAGACAAAAAAAAAAACCCAACAAAGGCACATAAACCAAAACAGATTTTTGCTACTGCGGAAAAAAAATAAAACTTTGTGGTTTTATATGATAAGACAGTTTCTCCAAATGCTGACTTTCTACATCTGTGAGGTTACAGTTAGACAATAATGTAAAAGAAGGATGTGTTATAATTCCAGCAAGCCAGAAATCTACCCAAATAGTACCAACATAAGAATATTAACTTCTATTTCTTTTTAGCAATGAATATTGGCTACAGAGATGACTGGGCCTGGCTCTGTTCTTCTTAATATCTATGTATTAATCTCAGCCTCATTCCTCCAGGTTTTGCTTGCTCTTCTGGTGCCTTGTTATCACAGTATTTCCCAGATAACTTTATGGAAACACATTCTAGTGTTTCTTCTCATTTAAGGATCATCTATGTTCAAGAAACTTGGAACAAAACCCAAACCCAAACAAACGAAACCTACAGTTTTGGTTTATTAAATGTATTCTGTGTTTATATGTAGAGAAAATTCTGGGCTGGAATCAGCCATCCTGTCAACACTTAGTGGCTTTGTTTAGCACAAAAATTATATTCACTCGTTTTACATTTCCATGTTAGTCCAAACCAGTTGAATGCAGAGAGTAAACTGGTGGCATACATTAAAATTACAAGCAAAGTAACTGGTTGAAAGTTTTCACCACTGAAGTACAGCAAGGCATGGGGATCCTATCAGTGAGTTCCATGAGTCCATCGTGTTACAAGCAAGTGTAAGAGGGAATTACAGACACTGATTTTTATCCTGGAGTTCTTTTAGCAGCTACTTGGGGTGTCTCAAGCTACTTGTAAATCATTACATGACATGATCATGTGCTCAAGTGCATAAATCAAGTACATCAGCCAGCAAAGCCGCACAGGCAGGTGAGCACCCTTCCCAGAACACGCTCCTGAGCAATTATCAGATGCACCCATGAAGTCCAACAGGTTTCTGAAACTTTAGTCTTTGCTGTTTTGTCTGAGTATACTACGTGTGTCTGAATATGCTACGTACATCTTAAAAAACATCTTTTGGATAAAATTGGCCTTTTGACTCAGAATGCCTTTGTAAACTAACATTTAAAGGACACAGTGCACAAAAAAAACCTACGCTATGTCTTCCTCCTTCCACTTTGAGCCAATTTCCCTGTATGGAAGCAGGATGTACTTCAAGTTCTCATGTCTTCACTGGTAATAAAGGATAAAATTAGTGCCAGGCTCAACAATCTGTCTTTATTAAATAAAAATAGTCATTTGCATTCTCATCCTGAACATGTAAAAGGTCCTTTCTTTCTTGTCTGCAGTAATATATCAAAGGCAATATAGGGATTATTCCGAATTTCATAGATGTAACACAACCTAACAGCAGTACAACATTAGACAGACAAGCAGTGTATGACTTGCAGAAAGTGATGGTCTGGTAGCACCTTCTTTGACCTCGTATTCAAAGTGAGGTGATGCCAGGTAGGTGGCTTCTGCCATCGCTCGTAACATACTTAATACTGAAAAGGTGATAAGTGAAGTAACTATTCTCAGGGTTCCTTCTGTTAGACTGGAAGCTGAAGTGCTTAGACAAAAGCTCCATACATATTAGCCTGCACATTATAAAATCTCTACCTGCAGCCACCATGGTAAGTTTAGTATGTGAAACCTGTATGCAGCTGTGGATCCCATTGTGCTCCTGTAGGCAAGACACCCAATTCCAATTTAATGTTAAGTTTTTAACAGGATCAAAGGTCCTGAGAGGACGAGTTTCTCATTAGGTATAACCAACACGTAAGTGCCAGTGAAGAGGGGCTGAACTGTATTAGGTGTAAAAATAGACAAAAGGAAATAAAGTCTCCAAGAGAGTCAAATTAAATCTGCAGAATATTATTATGGAAATATGAAAGAAAGGTCTTTCAATAAGACTTTAAATGGAATTTAGATGTCCATGACTGCTAATTGAACCACCCAGAAATTAAGATTCTAGCTTCCAAAATGATGAAAAAAAAAAAAAAAGAAATTAGGCTTTTTATTTTTTTCCTGCCTTCTGTTGGCATTTTGCAGAGCAACATTTTCATGCTTCTGTAACCATGAGGAAAAGCATTATTTCCCCTAAATTTATTTTTTTTTCTTAATTTAATTTGCTTACAATCCAGGATGTAACAGACCTAAACAAATGAGTAACATAAGCACAGGCAACACCACAATGCCTCAAAACAAGGTAACACTTTTTTTGCACCCCAAAACCATTAAGAAAATTTGTAACAGCGCCAGTTCTGCTTTCAAATGTAACCTAAAGTACTCATGCATGTGACATATTAAAAGGCTCTCATGCTTTTCCATGCTTGTGGACCAGAGATAACATTGTTACCTAAAGATGCAAAGGGGGATGTAGGAATTTTGGAAGACTCAAAGCCTATACTGAGCATTACCTCTGAAAATGTCATTCACTTACGAACATTAAACATTTTAAAGTTTTAGGCATAAAGCACTACACAGACCAGAATGTACAGAAGCCATGACCTATTCCAGCTCAGAGATGTTGTTAAAAGTAGACTGTAACAGCTGAGACCAGAGCAGAATATAAACATTAAAAACAGAATAAGGATTTAGTAATCATTTATTCCTCTGGTTTTGTTCTCTTGCTTGTATCTTTTCTTTTTGCTGGGCTTGGCTGATGTCCCACATAACAGGGGATGTCCTGTATTACAAAGTCAAGTCTTGTGTCTCATATGAAAAGCTTATGGGACATGGTTTTCCACATATTTTCAGAGAAAACAGGCTGTTTTTCAGATGCCTAGTAAACCGGGAAAAGGACACAGTGCATACACAGATGAAACCTGCACGTACAGCAGATGCAGTACCAACTACAATGATGTCCATGGGAAGAGCTGTCACACAGTCCCAAACTGTCCTGAATTTCAACATTTAGCATTTAGGACCCTACTTTTAGTAGCAGAAAATTAACTAGGGGAGGGAAAGAAAAAAAAAAAAAGACAAGATAAGACACCTTCTGTTTTTTATTTCTAACCCTAGTGCCTTCATTTCTGTTTGCCTTCTCTTCATTGACGTTACTTTATTTCCCCAGCTGTAATACGGGGCAATACTTATTAAACCATCCACCACTTCATTTTTTGGAAACAGATGCCTCATCTGGCATGGAAGAGTCCGCAGAGAGATGGGATTTGATAAATGCGCATTTAATGAATTTATGAACATTAAGAAATCAATGAGAGGAAACCAAGTTTCATTTACTGTAAAGCCTGATTCTCATTTGGGCTGCCCATGCCAGCTAATATTTTAACTTCCAGTTGTTAACTATTCCAGTGAATGTTTGGTAGAGAAATCCACATCTTTAAAAAAAAATCCTCTCTGTGTAAAGTTAATGCAAATGGTAACCACAGGATTCACACATTATGGTTTACTTTTAAAATACACTTGTACTTCAAATAAAGACAGTTCTTGGCCACTGTTCATGTCATTAACAGCTTTAAAAGCCTTGGGCCATCCCCTGTGAGCAGACACAGGGTATCTGCAAATTACAATAATGGAGAACAGACCCACATTTTGTTTATTTCAGCAGCTTCTGACCATTGTGTACACTAGACACATCAGCAAAAGGTTCTGACTGATACTATAAGAGCCTCCTAAATGAGAGGCCCACAGTTTTCCCTAAAGCATTGCTTTTTTTTTTTGCATTCCTCCATGCTACCAGTTCACTGAAATTGCTACCTTAAAAGTGTATGCTATTTTTCTTTATTGGGTGTACTGCACTCTAAAGCTGTGGGCCAGGAGTGTTAGGTAAAAAGTAGGCGAGTGTAGTTGTTAATCCACTCTATTGCAGAAGCAGTGAGGTAAAATAAAACAAAGGAGCCCACTTCACATACACTAAATGTGCCAAAACAGACATTATAAAACTCAGGAAAGAATCTGGCACAATTAATAAATCCAAGACCAGTCTGATTTTTTATGTAAACTTTGCTGATTTCTAGGCTGATGGACTCTGGTTTTTACTTTATTTACTGTGAAGATGTTTAAGTAAGTATATTTTAAAATCTGAAAACAAAGTAGGAATTAAGCTATTGATAGTGACAATAATTTGTCTGATTGTAAATGTCTCGGTAGGACAAACAGGTTCACTTGTGGGCAATAACAGTCTATGAAGCACAGTCTTACTCTGATGCTTTTAGTAATAGGATTGACTATATTGTTTTGCATGTCACTGGTAGATATAATAATATAAAATAAAGTTGTTCCACTATTGCAATGAAATCTAAAAATATAATAGCTTCCAATACTAAACCCACTGCTGCTAACATTGCAGTAACTGCATTGAGCAGTTTGCACGCATTGATATTAGCTTGTGGCTGACAGTTTTAATTTCAGGGATGTGAGAAAATGCAAGAATTATTTAAAATATAATAATTACATTTTTATCATCTGAAGAGCGGTATTTTTTCTATAAGCACTTTTCACAAGGAAGTCCAACATAAACATTTTTCTTTCTGTCAGCAAAATGATGAGGTTTAATGAGAGAAATTAAGAGATGAAAAAGCTTATTAAGTCACTTAATTCTTACTGCTGCCAGTACAGGATTTTCCTTTACATATTTCAGTGGTTTGCCCATCTATATCAAATTAATCATGCATCAGGGAATCCACTGCTTCTCATGAGAGGCTTTTCTACAGCCTCATAGATCTTAGTCTCAGAAAACATTTCTTTATATTTTGTATAAAATTAAAACAAAGTTTAGGCCACGACTCCTAATGGTTTCCCTGCCTGGAATACTTCACAGCTGGCTGAAGACTCAGTCCCTTGTTAGCCCATCCTTCCTCACCAACTATAAGGAGGGGTGGGGGGCTGTAATGGGCTTCCAGAACAAGCACTGCTTAAACTTTTCAACCAACATTTATTTAGCACTCTTAATCTTGAAAAATGTGCCTACAGTGTAAAAGAATTATCTTTCTAGGGAAAATTGTCTATTTAGATCCAGTTTCTTTGTGGACTGTTTTTTAATCAATTCATAGTTCAAATGAACCCATTACTGAGAGGGATGAGTCAAAACGATGAGATTCGGGTACAACAGTCCAAAAATTGTAATCAAATGAAAAAATACCTAGAAGAGGCTAACAAGAGCACTTGAAGTCAAGACAGTGAAACACATCTGAAATCTGGAATTACCATCAGTAAGTCAAATCAGGTGGTTTTATCCTCAGTTCTCATTACTTCCTGCAGAAAAGTGGTTTGGAAAAGACTTCTGGCCTTCCCATGCAGTTTACAGCAATGATGGTCATCTAATAAGAATGAAGCCAACATTTGTCTAGTGAACTTCACGACATTAATTTCCTCTAACTTCAGGAGCTTTCACCTGAGTTTGTTACTCAAGCCTCCCCTTCTGATCAGCAGACTGTTTGACTCTATTATAAGGAAGCCTTGGGTGGCCACCACAACACCCTATGCAAGGATGCAATCTTCATTAATGGAAGAGGGAAATGTTCTTCTGTGTCATGGGATCATCTAGTGAATATTTTAACTTTAATGCATGCATTTTTATTCTTAAAAATGATACTTGAGTGGGTAAACAGGCAAAGGCAGAAATAACATGAGAATCACATAACCTCATCATTGATTTGATTAATTAGATATACAGTTATTTATGTTCTGGAAAAATGCGATTTGCTGGACATTGCTATTAGTAACAGCCTGAGCAGTAACAGCTGATAATGTATCATTTAACACTAAAGGTGAAGCCTATTAGCTGTTTAAAATAGATTTTGATCACAGATTTGACCGAAGATACTGACTTAAAAATCAAGCCAGAACATACAACTACAAACAAGACCTTCCATAATAAAGTTTAAACTGAAGTTAACAAGCTAAGACTGAACTATTTGATATGATTTCTAAACATAAGCCAGCTTGGCCTTGGCTAGCCTGAATGGGCATTTACGTTCAAACAGTACGGGCATCACCAGTGACAGTCTGCATGTCATATACCTGTATTTCTAGTGGGACAAAATAAAGATTTGCAAAGATTTGAACTTCCTCCGTGCAATGCAACTATTCAACAATCGTGATGCAGATAAAGTGGAAGACCAATAAGAGGACTTTCTAATTGGTCTGTGTTGGGAAGAAAATACACCATTTTAAAGATAGGATACGGATATGAGATTATTTGATCTTCTGTACACATTCCACTGGAGATGGAGGATTATCTTTCCAGCAAATGATTTATTTGGAGAGATAAAGAACAGCCTGTTACTCAGCCAGTGAGGTACTTAATGTTAATATTTACACAGCAATAGGAGTTTCACTAGAGGGTTGTATGGAGTCACGGAGTGCAAGCTCAAAGGAGCCCTAATCTTAGTATGCAGGTAATCTTTCTCCTGTCCCATCATGGGTTCTGATGCCTCACTACCCAAGGAAAAGAAGACTTCCATTCCTTTCTTTGCTCATACAGCAGTAAGACCAATGATAAAAAGAATGCCCAGTTTTTGTGCCAGAATCAGCAAGGTGTGCGCTGTTTTAGAGAACTATTACTGAACTATGTTTATTAGTATTGAAAAAAGCAAAGCTTTAGCTTTATGGAGTGCAAAACCATTTTGCAGTTTCTCTGTCCTCTTCAAATTACACATTCATAATACAGTTCAACGAATATGAATATATGAAAATAGGGTGAAAATATTTTCCTTGCACTCTCCATGAAAAGGTTAGCGTATGTACCGTATTTTTTTCTTGAGGGAAACAGATGTCAGGAACTAGGTACCTTACTGTTGCCATAAATGTCCTCTCTCTCTGAAAGCTTTGTTTATTCCTCTTACACAGTTTCTCACTTCCTTTTCATTCTCTCTTTGACATCAGTTTATCTTTGAATTCAGATTCTTAACTCGAACCTGTTCTTTGGAAGTATGACATGCTGTTATTATCAAATAAGTGTGCTATTACCAGATGAGAGAACCTTCCGCTAACCTGAATGACTGCTTACAAGAGGAAGGGTTTAAATCACGGGGTTTGTAAGGCTAGATTACTGTCAACTGCTTAGACGTTTTAAAAATACTTTCCTTTAAACAAACGGTATATGCATTTTTCTTTAAGATGTCAGTAAGGCAGATCTCTCGTTTTCCAAGAGCCTTCTGGATTCTTTCACAGTCTGCTGGCTTTTCACATCCACATAAGACAGCATTCACTTAACACAACAAAAGCCAAAACCTTACGTTAAGATTTTAAACTATCCAACTGCACGAAACTGTAATTAAGAAGACATTTTTCAAGGAGTGTATAATGAGTATATGGGCATACAGAGTAAGAATATATTTTAATTTTTTTCATGCATAATTCAGTAATGAAGAGTAAATATGGATGTGCTATTGAAATAATTTTTAAAAACAGGTTTTAAGAACCTTACTAGAGCTGGTTGCTAGTCATTACCATGCAAGTTAATTCCTTCAGTTTGAAACTAGTGGTAACCTTTTTAAAGAAGCACTGTATTGTGTTTTGCCCAGTATAGGAGATTGATAGGGCACAGCACTTAAGACTGTCAAAGATATTCAGCAGTCCAATTGTAAGATCCTTAACATTAGCTGTAATTTCCATGTTAATTTTAAACTCGTGAAGATATAATTACAGTTGTTACCAACTAAAATTTGCTGTCATCACGTAACTCCAAAGAGAATGAGCATAGCCTTTGGGCATTAGAGCCAAACAATTAAAAATGTTAAGGAGGAAGGACGCATAGTGACTATTCTTCATAACCCTGGGACTCACTTCCTACTTCTGTATATGGATGATTCATCTTTCAAAGATTAAAATAACATTCATTATTAAAAAATGCTCACATCGAAAGAAATTACCATCTGTCCTACGAATAGGAACTTCATTGATGCAATCTGAGAATCTTCTTAAATATCTATGCACAATATTTGTAGAGATTTAAATTTTATAGATATTTGTGTATTCTATTCTAGACATTCCTTGAAGATTTTGATTGATAAAGGAAATCAGTATAAAAGTAATGAAACAGTAAAAACTAAGAAGTATTTTGCATTTAATAAGGTTTTGGAATGTGGAAGTGATAATGACAGGACTTTCAAAAAATATCTATCCACTCATGTTATCTTAGTTGCTCAAGATGTGATACCACAAAGTCCAAATCTGAATTAACATGACTAATTATGGTTTAGGTACAGCGGCATCTACAATATGCTAAACATATACATATATGCAGGTATAAGCATGTATATATTAATATCTAATTTCTTTTAATGTTACTATAATCTCAGTCAAAAGGCTCAAGCAGATGTTATATAACAAAAGTGGGATATCAAGTGGAAAATACGGTCATGTTACGTATAAGATTAAGTGAGAAAAGACATATCAAGTATAACTGAGACAGTCCGAGAAAGAAAATCCAGTCAGTGCCTGCAAAGTAAGCAATGAAGTTTGCATATTTGATGAAAGAGGTGCTGGAAAAGGAGCTTCCAAAAACTAAATCCTAGTAGAATCAACTAATAGACAGTCTACTTGTGTGAAGCTTACAGTTGTCTAACAATTCTTATGAAAGTGAAGCTGAATGTTGCTTACTAAGAAAGGCAGAACTCATGAAATAAACTTCATAAATAAATCACATTTCAAGTGTTGTGGAGTAGCCAGGCAAAATTTGTTACAAAATTAAATGTGTCAATGATGATTAGCATAGGAATTTGAGAGACATTAATGAAAGCATGGCATCAATAAAGGGAGAGAATATAACACCAAAGAAACAAAAGGATGTAAGTTGCAGGTTACAGACTTAAGCCCATTGAAAGTCGTGGTGGTATCAACGGTGAAAGAGAAAAAGGGGCCAGGGTGCAAGCACTTCCAAGGGAAGATACAAAGTTTGGTTTTGGCCACATTCTGCTTCCACTGATGGCATGACATCTAGGAAAAATACCATGTTACTAAAATGATGGATTGGATGTTCTAGGGCAAGATGGGAACAAACAGACTGAGTCACCAAGACAGAGTGGTAATTGAAATTTTCAGTGGATCAGATTATTGACCTCTTGCCCCTTCACCAAAAGTACAATGTGGGAATTAACTGGGTAAATGCCCTCCCTTGAAAGGAATGGCATTCTAAGGAGATGTAAGGGAATGTCAGAGACAGAACATAGAGAGAACTATTAATTCACAAGATGTTACACCAGATGTTCCAAGCGATTAGAAATAAATGGCATCTGAGAAAGTGAGGGGAATCCTGTGATTTTGTCAGGGAAGTCATGAGAGAAGTGGAGTTCAGGCCAAATGAAAAGGATAACAGGCCAGTGGTGGGGAAAGCAGGAATGATTGGTAAGATATCACCACTAATTTTAGAAGTGCTAAAGAACTGGACTATGGGTCTTGATGAAAAGAATTTGTTTTGGCTTATCAGAAAACATAATAATCTGGCACTTCTCTCTTTCAAAGCGAGTGCAAGATCTTGAAACAGATAAGATTTTCAGCAGACTAAAAATCCAAGATCCAAGATCTTGTTCCCTGCTTTTTAAGTTACAAGTTCATGAGTCTTGTCCTTGTTGACATTTGTTCCTGAGAAACATGCTAAAATACTCCCAGTGAAAGAAAATATTTTGGAGTCAGCAATTGGAACTACCATAAACTAATATTAAAGTACTAGGAACCAAAGGTGGGGACTTAGCACTGAGTGTCAAAATGTGAGGAATGTGAATGCCAGGAATATATAAAATGTTTCATTAATTTATTCCAAGTTTCAGATAATTTTTCCCCTCAGACTTGATTTTTGAAGTTTCATTTTCTCACACTACAGCATTTTAATTTAGATATGCAGACCAAATATCTCTGTAAGTATGCAGCACTAAAACCTATGTGTTTATATTGTTATGCCTTTATTTTGCACGTATTTCATTATGTATTTTTCCCTTGCTAAAACAAGAAAACTCCTGAAATGAGAACTTGCTTAGCTACTAAATCAACATCTTGAAAGTTTTAGGTGGCGAAGTCTGCAGATAGCAGACTAAAGCCAAGTCAACATTTTCTTACATTTCCCTGAAAACGTCTATGCTTCCTTTTCTGTCAGAGATCTCACAAGATCTCTGTACTTGCCTGTCACACAGAAGCTGTGCAGCTGTAAGTAAAACGATAATTGGAAAGATAATGTTAGTGGTGTTCAGGCATCTCTCTCAAAGCAGCTTAGTCACATGCTGTATGGAATAAAACCAGGATTGGCTGAGTAAGGGAATTTACTGTTTCCCAGGAAAGGAAATTGCCTGCAACACATCTGGCAAAATGTTCTAAATGTTTAGTTTTTGGCAAAATATACATTTTAGCTCTTCTTATAAGGTGAGTTCCAGACAGTGGGTATCTTCTTTCTCAATAGGGAAAGATCCAATTTGTACTTTAAATATACCAAGCCACTATTTGCTATTTTATGTCGAGTATTATATACACTCAGCTATAAAGCAAGCAGGAAATCACAGGCTAAGCAGCTATGTTTTGGTTTACAGAATAAATGTACCACTCCATATCGACAGCAGAAATAAAAGATGAAGAGAACAATGAACATGAAAAAAACACTGAGAGGAAGGAACTGGTCTGAATTAAAACGTTTTACTCAGTTTCATACGGGCATATATAAGATTCCATGCCAAAGTATTTACATTCCTTCCTACTTCAGCATGTCTAACAATGAGATGTTCCTTCTCATAAGTGACGGGAGACAGACCTTCTCTGTCATTCAGCTTTTCTGGAATAAGCCCTGCCCTGCAAGCAGACTTGTTATTATGCCTCTGAGCCTCAGCAAAAAGGCTGTATTCAGGCATCTTCCTTCCTCCTCCTCAGTTTTCAAGGCCGAAAATGTATTTAACTTGCCTTACTTTTCACACCAGATTTCTAAATTTAGCTGTTACTACTTTCTTTCCCCCTGAACTCTGACTGGCTTTGACTCCCTAGGGAGGCAAAGACGACCACTTCCTCCTCCACAGCTGGGAAAGCAGTTCCCAAAGGGATAGAAAGGGTGAAGGATCACAATAAAATGCTACAAAAGATGCACCAAATACGGCACTAGCCTGCAGTGAAGGGTTAAAGGGATGTATATTTATTTTGTTGGCAAGGTGAATGCTCACTAACTTTCTTAGGCAGTGGGAAAGAGCACTTCATTAAAGCAATATGAATCTGCTGGACCCAGATGGGGAAACGGCACAATCCTCCCTCAGTTGTGTGTGTTTGCTGTTGGTTGTATTCCAGTTATTGCCCCGACAGCCTGGAAGTATCAAGGAAAAGCTGAGGGAAAACATTACCACGGTGAAACTCAGAGCTAGATGAGAAGTGTAGCAGAGCAGGTCATTGGTGGTGCCTGCTGTGCTGGTGAGGGTCTTGCATTAACAATTTGTTGTCACTTCTCAGAATAATACCTGCAGTTCCTGTACCTTTACCCCAAAGTGCTGACAGCTGCCATAGCAACCAGCCATTCATTCATTCATTTAAAAAAATCCACCCCCTCCCCCCAAAAAAAACCCAACCCAAAAAACCAGTCCACAAAAGAGAAACCCAAATCCAGCCGAAAGACCAGTGAAAGGTAAACTGGTTTCTCTTCCCAGTATTCCTACAACCACAGTTCTCCCTAGTGGAGGCCCGGGATACAGCAAGCCTTGCCAGGCTGCATCCAAGTTCAGTTTTGCTCCTCCCGGTTATGGCTCAAGGGCCTCCCGGGGTCACTCATGGGCCTTTCCTAACGGAAAACAGACTCCAGATCAAACCTTGAGAGACACTCCCGTCTCTCCTCAAAACCCCACCAGAACTGATCTGCCAAATGATACTGGTGATCTGACTCACCAGTGTGGCATACAGACGGCTTCCTCACAGTTCAGAAACTCTCGATTTAATCAAGCGGCCCGTGGAAACCCTGTCTAATGAATTCTCAGCATCCATTAAACCTTGCCTTTTATATCTGTACAGTCCCTTGAGTAGATGTCTAACAATTAAAAACAAAACCCTTGAAATACTACAGTGGTTGCAGTGAAAATATAACCATTTATGCCTCGACATTTTGGAGAGAAATGCGTTCAGGGCTTAAGCATTCTTAATTTTAGCACTGCGGTATTCAAGGCCCTATATTCTTTGAGCTAGCTGTGAGAGGAAAAGAAAGCGGGGAGCAGACTAATTTAAGAACTAGCACAAGTCACAATAAAAAATTCTCATTTCACTTAGAAAACTAATTAAAAAATATTCAAATAAAAGGAAATACGGAATTTGCACATCTGGTTAGATACCTAGAAATGTTTCGTGCAGTCTGGTGTATAAATCTAATCCTACATTCTGTCCTCACTGCATAAGAGTAGGTTACTCAACTACCTCCCAATTCATATGGAATTAAACATTCTCTCAAAGACTTCAGTATATTGAAAAGCAGAAATCACTATGGAGAAAGCTTCTGAAATGTCCTTAACAATGCAGCTAGCTGTCACATTAATTTGCTTTGCTATTGCAATACAAAGTTGAAGGGATAAAGCATAATTTATATGCCAAACCCTCTAAATATGTAGAAAATAATTGTGACTGTATCCCAAGTTTCAAACATGTACCTCCATTTCCTCTGGCTGGAAGGATGAATGAAGGTAGATGACAGGAAGATAATCTGACAAATTGGTTCTACGGGTCACAGTCCGAGTATGATTTGAGCCTTTCTGGAGGTCTCCAGAATTGAATTCTAGAGATTTTCCTTTCCAGAGGTAAGTATGTATTATGTAAAGAAATCCCAACAGCGTCCAACAATGTAAGGCATGCATTTTAGCTGCTGCAACTATTTCTGACAACCCCTGAACACAACTTCCATGATTTTAAAAGTAAAGGCCATATTAATATATTCTATGAAATCTAGCAAGTTGTATAAGAAAGCCTGTCCTAAGAGATCCTGAGGCATGCCAGGATTTTCCTCCTATAAGACAAGCTTTGGTCTGTAATTCATGTTAGTTTGACTAGCATGGCTTTGCCTGTGTTTATTTTAATTAAGAAAAATCTATAGCTTCCAGATCCAGACCTAGCAAAACAGGCAGTTTGTCTTCAGGAGTCAGTATCCTATTGTGCTGGTTTCGAGAAGACATTTTCTATAACAGAGAAGTAGACTATTTTTCCAAAATTTCAGTGGAATCAGCTCTTTCCCAGGGTTTGGTAAGTCGGTTGGGAATTTTTGGCTTTTTCAAGATCACTGGTCATCGCAGAGAAAATGGAAGCGGGAGGTAGGGGGAAGCTCCTTTTTACTCTTACATGTGCATTTCAAATACTGCATTAAGCTTTCCCCTCACCTTTTATAGGTATTTCCAGCTCCCAAGGTCACAGAATTGGGCTAGTGAGAGCTGATGGGGTAACTGCTATCCAGGCATAGCACTGCCTGCGGTGCCTCGCTGCCACTGAGGCTGGAGAGTTATTCCCTCCTCCAGCCCCAGCTGGCTTGTGATGTGTAACTCTTGCTAACGTTAGCCATCCAGTAGCGACAAGAAAAGCCTTAAAAACCCAAAAATTAAAATAAAAGAGCTTGAAAATGCTCAACTCTGGCAAGACATGCCTAAAGATGAGTATTCATCTCAACAATTCAGTCAAATACAAAGTCAGTGTTGGACTGAAAGCTTTTAATTAACTCCCCCCCCTCTCCTGTTCTCTTTGCAAGACGTGCCCAAGCCTGCTTTTGTATGCCCAGGACAGTGTCTTTCTCTGTAATTATACCATGCGTTAAACACAAACGAAATTACATCGTGGTTCAGCGCATTTCAAAAAGAAGCCCCGAACTTCTTTAAGGAGAACTAACAAGCCCGGCACCTTTTCTCTTTTCCCTTTCTTTTTTTAAGGAAAGTGTTTAAAAGCGATTACCACCGCGCATAATTTACAAGCGTAGTTGCAGGCTATCGGAACTGATGGCTCTGTCTAGGAAACTCTTAATGAGAGCCGTGCTGCAGGAATTCGCAGGGGTCCTGTAGCTGCCGGCTCCTCCCCGGGGTTTCCTCTCGCCCCGCGCAGCTCCACGCCCGGGCGCGCTCTCTCCCCGCAGCCCGCTCAGCGAATGCCGCCCCCCACCCCCCGCAGGAAGGCACTGGCGGAGCCGGGAGGGAGGAGCAGCTCCGCTCCGCATGTCTGCCTGCTCTTATCAACTTATCATATAAGGGCAGGAGAGTGATCGATTCGGGGACCGGGGCTGTGAGATCTCGGCCCGGGCGAGGAGCGGCAGCCCTCGCGGCGTGCGGGCCAAGCGGGGCCGGCTCCCGCGGCTCGGGGGGGGTTGCTTTTGCTTCCCGCGCCTGACAGCTCAGGGCACGGCGGCTGGGGGAGCAGGCGGCACGTTTCCAGTTTGCGGCCGGGACAGTAAGAAAGCCCCAGCCCTCGGCACATGGCAGCAGAGCACTGAAACCCAGCGCAGGTTTAACTAGGTCTGGGCTCTGGCTAGCGCGCTAAAGCACCCCCAGGCTTGCCGGGTTACCGCAGGAGTTAAAATGCGGCTGACTGTTTGCTTCTTTTTGGGCTGCGGTGTTTTCTTAGCTGCGGGATACAACTCTTTTAGTAAGAGCATGGAGACGATAGGCAAGAAGCAGTACCAGGTTCAGCACGGGTCGTGCAGCTATACCTTCCTTCTGCCCGAGACGGACAACTGCCGGTCCTCTGCTTCCTACGTGTCCAACGCGGTGCAGAGGGATGCACCTTTAGACTACGATGATTCGGTTCAGAGACTGCAACTACTTGAAAACATCATGGAGAACAACACTCAGTGGCTAATGAAGGTAGGAGAATGTAATTCCTATTCGAAAAATCTCGTTCACGGTACCTTGTTATCTGTTTGGTCGTCTCACTGTAACAGTTTCCAAACTGACAAAATGCATTATCCAAACTGAATTTTGGAATTACCTTTTGTTTTGAAGTCTCAGAACATGATTTCACTGACTAGGAAGGAGCAGAGAACTGCACTGTGCGCAGAGCTCCTGCTTTAAAGTTTGCCATTACATTTGAATTGCTTGGATGACTAGTAATTCCGTATGCAGGCAGGCTGGGAGCACCTCTGAAAGTTCTGACTTGAAAGAACAGCTACTAAACTGTAATTTACTGGCAAGGGCTATTGTATCTCTGTGTAAAGAATACAGAATGTACCTTTATCTGAGGCATGTTTCAAAAATGGTATTTGAAACACCATTTCAAAACTTGCCTGCAGAAATGGACCTCCTGAGTCCCACTGATAAAGAACTGTAATCCCAAGCAAGGACTGTGAGTCTGACTAGCAGTGCCCAAGCCCAGTGAGGTGACAGAATCTCAAGAAAGCTCATTGGCGGATATCCTTCGCATCCTGTAGCTCAAATATACAATATTCAAGGGGAAAATATTCTGGAAGAGGTGTTGCAGATGCCACACAGCTTCCGTTAATACAACTGCATTGTCATGAAGGGAAAATGACAAATTTGTTGCAAAAGTGGCAATATCTGTGAAGTTATACCTGAAACAACAGAAAAAACGTGCACTGCATAGGTTCTTCATATTACTGGAGAATAAACCTGTTCACTAGCCCACATTTTTATAGAAACTCATTTGATTCTAAATGCTACACTGTTAGATTTTTCTTTAATAAATCTTTACTGCACGGGTACCCAAAAAAGTGTGATGGTATAGTTTAGCTGTGTAGTGAATTTATGAGTGTATTTTGAGGACTTAACCGAGCAGTTGACATATCATCTCCAAATAAGCATTCAAGTGATGTCATAAGGGTATTTTTCAAAATGAATATGAGAAAACTCACAATGACTAGCCAATTCCTTTCTAATCTTCCGTGACTGTAAAGCAACTTTGCAGCAGGGTTCACTTCTCTCATCAGTTAGACAGTTGCAGAATGAGCGTGATATAATCAAAGGAACCTCCTAGAGTATTTGTGTGTGTAAGAAACCAAAGTCACACTTCAAAGCAGAAGGCATAGTCTTCTCATCTACCTGAAAATGAACCTTGAAGGCTGTATCTAAAATGCTTCTGCTTGAAGGCTGCATTGTGTGCCTCTAATCAGTCTTTAGAGGTTTAGGATGCTTGATTGAGACATCCAAGTAATGTCAGCTCAGTAGCTTTTGGTTTTTTAATCTCACAGGCAAACACTTCCCTCCGCATACTTACCTTTCTGCTTACTAATTTACAGTGCTCACTATTGTCATGCTAAAACCAACATTAACAGATGTGCAACGCAGGATGAAAAACACACAAAGTAAAACAGTCTAATCTACCCAGCTGCTAAGCAGTTTCCTAGTATAAATAGTAAAATCACACACAGGACTCTAGTATTAAATGCCACTTAAGTAGGCAAACACAGTATCATAAGTGACATCAGGTAAACAAAAGCCAGTAAGCAAATTCCAGCATCCTTATTTAGTAAAAACTATGCTTTTTCCTGTCAGTCCCTGGGAAATGAGTTAGGAGGGGAATAGGGTAAGTATATCTAACCCATTCTTTAAAGGAACAAAAGCCAGATTTTCTGGTTTACAAAACAGAAGCATTTTTTACTTGAGCAGAGATTTCCAAATAAGATGCTTTAGCATAGCCTGATTTTTGTCCTAGCTGTCCCACAGCTAAACATCCTGTAAAATAACTATAACTGCTGTTTGCCTTTTTCACTATTTTAACACCTGCTCTTTATGTCATCTGTTTTGCTCACAAAGAGGCTCCAACAAAAGTAGCTTTTCCTCAGATTTGCTTTGCTAGAGACACCTGGTTTGCCAGTGAAGATGAAAAGCAAACAATAACCTTTAAAGTTGCTTACAGAATTTACTTGCAGTTATTTTAAGGCCACTAATACACATTTCTAGGTTTGTATTTCAACTTAAAAAAATAATACTAGATTAATCAAAGCATGGCAAAAAAAAAAGATTGCTCAGTTTTTATACTGTATTGGAAGTGTAGTATAGGGGTGATTTAAAAAATAACCTGAGGTTAACTTCTCAGCCATTGCACCAAAAACTGCTTTAGGTCTTGCTTTTTTAAAGTTATTTTTTGCTCAGGCAGCACCTGCTTTGTTCTGAAGTTGTGTAAAAAAAAGTTAAAAAATTACCAGCTTCTAGTGTGAATTTACCTTTAAATGTTGTTCCTGAGGCATTGCACATCCGAAAACATTTTTACACTCCTCCCCCCTCCTGCCTTTAATCCATCAACTAAAGGAAACGTTCTGTTTCTGAATGAACACTGGGCTGTATGAATGGAACAGCATGGGAAGTGTGCGCTTCATCTGGTTAATGGGCAAACACAATGGGAAGAAAAGGAGTTACGGAGGTCCAGGTTCTTTTCGGATCTGCTCCTGCACCAGGAGAAGAAGACTTTGTTCTACAACTGCTACTAACTGCTGCTTCATGAAAACACATGGGGTTTTTTTGGTCTGTACTGTAAATACCATACCTAAACCAGGAATGTCTTTTCAAAGGAGATTATGTTTAAGTGTTGAGAGGACATAGTAGAACAAACCGCTATTCCGCCTAATCCAGTGGTTAGCATTAAGCCAGTAAGAGATGCTGTAGAGCAAAGGCCAACCCCCTAAATCAGCTGTGCAGCAGCATACCTCAAATGAACTTTCTTCTTTGACTGCCCCCTACCTTGGGATCAATTTTTATATTGATGGGTGAGGTTTTTTTAATGAGTGCGTGGGCAGGGAGAATTCTCAATAAGAAGAATCTCAATTAATTTGAGAGGACACCGGATTGGTATACAGCCCAGATACATGTGTACACTTAAAATCTCCCGTCTGGTATGTTGGCAATCCTATTTTTTTTTTTAAATAAGACCATCAGGTTTTCAGATATTCCCAGAGGATAGGCAATTGCCCTAATTTCCACAGTTAAACAAATCTCTGAGTTAATAGCAGCATTATGATATGGATCACGGCTTTTCTACTCAAGGGACTCAATTTTTTCGGGTATTAAGACATTAAGATAGATGAATGCTAACTTGAATTTACTTCTTAGTATATAAACTAGATCCTATGACTCAGGAGATCCTCTGACTATATCCAAAGCAATACTGTAAAAGAAATAAATATTTGAAAACAATGTATGATCCAATTGAATTGCTCCATATGCTATAATCAATTTGATCATACTTATTACATATGTAAAACTACATATTTGTAGTTTTATCAGCAGGTCAAGAGACTAGAAAATAAAAGTCTGTGCCAAGAGTCAACATTTAAGCCTAAGACCAGAACTTCATCCTGAACCGTCCCAGCAGAACAGGAATCTTTGCTGATAGAGATGCAGTATCTTTGGATACTCTGAACTGAGATACGTTTTTCCTTGTCATGTTATCCTGGAAGCTAAAACCCCTCTGTCAGTTTGAGATGTAGGTCTTCTCCAAGCACACACACACAAAAAATGAGATGTTTTAAGATGTATGGGAATGAATGCTTCTAATTTATGATGAGTAATTACCAATTAAAGGTTATAATTACTGTCATACTCATACTGAACTCTGTATCACAAATATGAAAAGCTATTCTGACATGTTGTCATGCAGAAACATCTGCACACAATGGACAAGGACAAATACATTGAACAGTCTTGGATTTTGAAGTACGCAAGAGACGGTTCTGACTCTGAATCAAGAACTGCATTCCTTTCCTAAGCAATGCATCTGTTTTCACTTACTGGGAAAAGTGCTTGTTTCTGTCTATCAACTATGTATTTGCTAAGCAAAAAAATACTGGCAGGACCCAAAAGAAAATGCTTTTTCACTTTCAGATTAGTAGACGTTATGGGATAAATTTCCAGGCTACTTTAAATGACCTGACTGTACAATTTATTGTTACATCTCCTGTAGGTTAATTTCTGTGGAAGGATTTGAGGCATTACTTTTGCACGTGTTTAAAAGTTATGTTGTAAAGACTATCTCTGCATCATTCCACAAATAACCAAGTTGGCCATACAAGCATGAAACTGCACAAAATCAACACAGAGGACTAGAGATTTTCTTGTACAGATCTACAAGACAAAATTGAAGTTGAGAGCCTACCATCTCCACGATGGTAACAGTAAAATGTGATAAACAGAGGGTTGCTATACTGAATCATCCTCTTAGTAGCATTCAAGATACATTTTCATGTACTTTACTATTAATATGATCATAAATGTATCATCATTAACTTAACATCAAATTGGGAAACCTTTGCCATTAATAAGTGACATCAAGTGCTTTATTTTTCTACTCTCTTTTTTCTTTCTTCAAGTGCACACATAGGAGTTTCCAGTCCTTTTGCATACCCACTAGAATATTTTAGAAATCTTTGCAGAGCTACTGACGTCCAGAATGGTGTTTCTTTTACAGAGAACTATCTTGTTAGTGGTCCCCTTTCATGGTAATTATGAACAAATTCAATAATGTGAATCTCCCCATTATTTACTGAGGAAAACATCAGATATTATTTACTTGATTCATAATAACAAGAAAGAAGCTATCATGTATTTATTGCTCAGTAATTTTGTCCAGAAGACAGATAGTAATTTCTAACCTTCAAAATACAACACCTATATATTGTCCTTTTCATACTATAGCATTTGTGGTTTTGAAAATATACCACATTTTACATTATTTGATTTACAGTATTTCTTACAGTAAACCAAAGTAACTTAACAAACTACTATTTATTTAACTATCTTTTACATACTTTAATGAGAGAACTTCCTGCTGTATCTGTTAGTTCATAGGATTTTATATAGCTTTGGCTGAAGGCCAGGATGGGGGCAATGTAAGGCTGTCTTCCTCTACCAGGACAATTACAATAGGACTGGACATGCTAAATGCAGACAACTGACTTAGAAGACATAGTCTCAGACCTTAAATTAGGGTCTCCAACAGAGACGTGCCACTTTTTGAGTCATCTGATGAAACTCTAAGCTATCTTAATTAATTCCCTGGTGTAAATTTAATCTGTCTCTTCAGCCTGGAAGATAAAGAAGTAGAGGAATGGAAAACTGAAAAGAAATCTCTGTTGAAGAGGCAGATTTCTCAGCATTCTGAAGAAGCTGCAAAAGCTAGTGCTGCACAGCCCTGGCATGCTACTTTGTCACTAAAGTTTGTAGGTCTTAGACTCAAGAGACAATAGGCAAAAGCAGAAATGTGGACTAGGCTGCAAATGTGATACACATATAAACATTATGGTTCCCACTTATTAAAACAGCTCTAGTACACGAGTCAAATTTGGACTGACAGCCCTTTCATAGAGTATGGTGTCCCCCCATTCTCACATCCTGACAGAATCGTAGAATCACAGAATGGTTTGGACTGGAAAGGACCTCAAAGATCATCTGGTTCCAACTCCCTGCCACGAACAGGGACACCCTCCATTAGCCCAGGTTGCTCAAAACCCCTTCCAACGTGGCCTTGATCACTGCCAGGGAGGGGGCAGCCACAGCTTCTCTGGGCAGCCTGTGCCAGGGCCTCACCACCCTTAAAAAAAAAAATTCTTCATGGATCAGGAGGTGCAGTTGCATGTCTGTGAAAAAAGATTCTGGCATCTACTTAGCAACAGGATACTGATGGGAGCCTTAAGGATACCAGTACAGACTGCAGAAGAGAAAATGGGAGATGCCTCTTGCAGCAAAAAATACTTCATATATGTCCTAGTAAATGAGACAAGGATGCCACATACAGAAGATATTTTGGTAGTCTAAATGCTCGCACTAGGAAATGTGTCACTGGCAATAAGAGGTAAACCAAAACGATTTGTCAGTGGACCAGAAGTATCACTGTAACCTTCCAGAAAAAGAGAATTTCTATGGCACTGAATAAGAACTTTTAGAAATAAGCACACATAATTTTATCTGCCATTTTATTCTTTGAATTTCTCAGAGTAGCCAAATATATATTACAGGTGAAAGAAAATAATAGAAGCATCAGATAATTTCACAGGGCTAGGCATCTGGGGGAAAAAAAAAGGTATGGCACAGCAATTTAATACTTTGAAATGCCTTAGAGATATGGCACATTCCACAGTGGAACAAATTAAACCAAATAACCTCACACACACACACACAAAGTTAAACAGTGCTTTACAACTGGAAATACTGTGATCATTTCATTTCCTTTAACAGACGTATCTCTAGGAAATGGGGCAGAGGAAAAAAAGAATGATTTTTTTTTTTCTCTAGTGAGAATGAATGAAACCTAAAGGTGAACCTTTAGGTGAACCTAAAGTCTCTTCCAAGTAAACCAAGTGCAGAGGAAATGTTAAAGAATTCTTCAGGTTACAAAATCCAGATCCATGTTTTGTATAAAGAAAAATCCCACACCTAAGTAGTTCTGCAAACACTCACTGTGTCAGTTTTCAAGCTGCCTAGGAAAATACATTACTACTCCTTAAATGCCTTTTTTTAAAAAAATGCTTACTACTTTCCCACTAATTACTGAAAATCCTATTAGTTTTTATCTGTTTATGGAGCAGGTTAGCCCTGAAATTGCAATGTTGTTTACAAAGCTCAGCAAACATACCCTGCAATCTGTCCGATATCTATCTGTTCTCATTCCAATCCCTAGCACATTATGGCTTAGTCAGGACAGAGGGAGGTAAACTACAGAAACTATTCTGCTGTCTTTATACCACCCATACAAAGTTTTATCAGTTTATCTAATAATCTTTCAGGACCCTATTGAGGTCATTACAAGGTCTTGCTGCTAAAAAGAGAGGGCTAATAGAATATGCAACCTTCTCTCCATGAACTTCTCTCCCTGTTACTAAGAGTGTGGATGCAAACCTAGTATTCTTTGCAGACTTCATTACTCACAAAAGCTGTAAGGACCAAACCAGTTCCCTCTCTAGATGAAGAATACTTCAGAATTTGTAGATGACAGCAACTATCTTTCCAATTCAGCTGTCTCTAGAGGTTCCTGTTAAATGCAAGCAGTATATAGTGTCCTAACTTTGCTCAAACTCCCTTTAATACTAAAGGGAAAAGAAAAAAAAATCTTACCAGTTTTGTATTTGTTTTCAGGTCTCAAGCATCATGACTGAGCTGAAAAAAAGGAAACTGTGTAGTGTACCATTATCCTTGGGGGAACAACATATAAACTTTCTGTCACTAATTTTGGTCAGGGATTAAAAAGTGTGTTGTGATAACACAGCTGAGAGCCTAACAAACAGACTGTATTGAACAGCTAGTTATGACATCTTATTTAATTGTTCAGAGGAGGGGGAAAGAAAGCTTTGCTTGGTAAATTTTTTGCTTGATAAATTTTTTGCTTGATAAATTACAGTTTTCTCCATGTTAGTGGCTGAAAATCTTTAAAAGGCATTGAATTTTAGACTCTAGTACCTTTTAATAATGTAATTATTAAGAAATTGAAAATAGCTACATTAATTTCAAAAGCTGTGCTAAAGGATGAATGAGGAGCAGAGTAATTCAGTATAAAGTCAAAACTAGCATATTAGAGCATTCTGGTGTGGTACACGTAATCACACAACTGTCATCATTTGAGCTACTTTGGAAACAACGTTTTACTGTCTTTTTGAATAAAGTGTTTGTCAAACCACACTGGGCAAATGTTTGATGTTTGCCACACTGCTTAATAGATCTTTTGGACAGGGAGAAAAGCTGAGAGTCCTCATCTTTGGAGGAAGAAAACTTGTATCCATTTAAAAATGGTAGGATCTTCTTTAAATGCCTTGTATAAAAATGACTGAACAGTGTATTAAGCCCTGTCCAAACAGCAGCTTTGCAGACCTGCTCATTCTCACGTTGCAAGCATCAGGAGTCATTCACCTCATGTACTCATGGTATCAGCTTCATCGCTATGCTGGTGTTTTGGGTCAGGCCTGCACCTGACGTGTGTGATCCTGGAAGGAAAAAGCCTCTTTTGTTCCATTCTGTCAGTGTTTGGGAATGGGGAGACACCCAGCTCAGTGGAAAGGACATTTCCTGGGCAATAGCCATAGCCCTTAGCCCACCAGCTGCTCCCCTACATGTGATATGACGTCAGCGTACCAGAGGCCTGCCTTTAATTATATGACCTGAGGTATTCATTATACAGTTTTACACTGAGGTATCTGAGTAAGCAACGTTTAATTTTGATAGCTGGCACTTAAAAATCATTTTATCTTCCTCCAGAGAACTTCCTCCAAAGAGTTCCTACTAAGACCCTTTAGGTCCTTTCCTTTGAACTACAACATTCTGTTCTATGCAAATTCTTCTGTACAATTTAATCCCCAATTTCCATTTGCAAGGTGCAACCACCTGCAAGTGAAATAAGTGAAATAAATCAGGCCCTTAAGGACAATGTGCCAATCTATCTGAAAGCAGTAGCCTCATTCTTCCATGTTATCAGCTGTTAACTGACAATTACAGCTGTGCAAAAAATCAACATTCAAACATCAAAAAAGCTGTGCAGCAAGACTGAAATACACGTAGCAGTGGAAAACACACTTGCCATTAACAAATATCCTGTCCATTCCGGCAGTTCAATATTCCAAAAAATTCCCTGGTGAAAACTTAATGAAACAATCTTTATGTTTTTGCATTCCTTTTCAGAAAGCTTTTCAATAAACAGGGTAATTCAACTACTCAAAGGGAACATCAACTTCCAGTTTCTTAATACAACTTAAAAAAATGGATGAAGTAGGCAAAAGACAGATTAAGTGAATGATTAAACCAGATAAAATCTTATTTTTTCTGCTTCTAAGGAATTGACTTAAATAAAACCAAACTTCCTTGCGTGAGGTCTGAACTTTGACCATATTAACTATCCCTGTGTTTTCACTTCTGTCAAACTTCCATCCTGATGCCAGATTTTCTGTCAGATAAAATGACTGCCTATAAAGTAATACTAAATTCAAAGACCCTGTTCTAACTGCTTCTGGAGCTTTACTGGGAATGTTTTTGGAAAACTACTCTGACATGATGAAGCAAAGTTCAAATAACTAGAAGGTAAACCCCAAGACTAATAACCTAACCCTTAGAGTATAAATTGCAACAAATATAAACAATCTGACCCTGCTGAAATCTTACCACGTACAAGCAAGGATTCTGACAACTACAGTTTATCAGCTATGGAAGAAAGATTAAATACAGTTAATAATACCATAATTTCCACCCCCCACCACCCCCCGACACAAAGGTTGTTTGACTTGCATCTAGAGAAAATGTATCCATGTCTTGAGTTCAGCTTCTTTGTTATGGTAAACTATAAAAAGGCTCTGAGGACAGCATATAAAAAGATAGCTCTGCTCTAGGCAAGTAGAAAAATTCCCACTGACTTTTTAGTGAAACTGAGATTTCATCTGATGTATCTACAGCCTAATTTGATTCAAAAGGTGAAACTTTTTTGTAAACTATCACAGAATTTCAGGGGTTGGAAGGGACCTCGAGAGATCATTGTGTCCAACCCCCCTGCCAAAGCAGGTTCCCTAGGACATACTGCACAGGTAGGTGTCCAGATGGGTCTTGAATATCTCCAGAGAAGGAGACTCCACAACCTTCCTGGGCAGCCTGTTCCAGTGCTCTGTCACCCTCACTGTGTTAAAGTTCGTTCACATATTGGTGTGGAAGACCTGTTTGAGTACACCAGGAAATCAGACACGCTTTAAGGCTGAATTTATGTAGAGTACATCTAACTAGTAAACATGCTATTGGAACAGGAAAAAGAGAGTGATGCTTTTAATCACAATCAATACACATTTCCCTTTTCTTGTCCTTCTCAAGTCAATGTGGGAGTAACATTTCCCAAGAGTCTCATCCAGTCAAATCCTTTGCACTCAACATTTTCCTCAGTGAACTTCCTTCCAATTTCACAATGTTTTTTAACCCTCAAGACAACCAGCCAGTTCCTTCCCTCAGCTGGCTTTAAGATCAGCCTTCCAACCCCGTTAAGCAGCTCATTGCTTTCATGAATTCCTATCCCTGACTCATCCATTTTTAAAATTCTGCTTGCACACATTCAGTTCCTTCTTTCTTCCCCTTTCCTTCTTCTTTCCCTTTGTTAAGACCATTCAGCTTCCTGGCTGTCCAGTGTGAAGTGCCTTTTCTCTATGCTCCTTGCCACTCTAGATTCTTTTATCTTTGTTGTTAAATTTATTTTTAACCTTCACCTATGTGCATATTCTCTTTTTCTCCTGGCTAGTTGCACACAGCATCAATTACATTGTACTTTCTTTGTTGCTAGATATGGTTACTTGTCTTGAGAGTAGTCTTGCATCCAAGGGATTCTCTGGAAAGTGCATTTAAAAGTCTCCATCTTCAGTCACCATCAGATCTTGACAGACAGGGACAGTGTCCTCACCTATCTGATGGTGTCTAGCTCTAGTTATCAGCCTTTTTTTGCTGAGATTTCCTCCTCTTCTATTATAATCAACACCAAGAGGTTAATTTGTTTTGAGTTTCCATTCTTCTTAGAAGGGCACCAACTAGCAGCTTCAGGCTTTCAGGAGCACTGACTGTAACTCAGCTTAAGAGGTGACTATCCATCACCACCCGAGTGCACTATGGAGTACCAGAGACAAAGGAACTTTTGGAAGCAGTGTATGGAAAGACTTTTCTTCTTGGTTCTGTTCCAACAAACTAAACTGCCTGCTTTTAGATGGACAAACCTAGCTATTGAGGCAAAAAAGAAAAATCTATTTTTTATCAGGATTACATAATTTAAAATACTGTTTTTCTGCATCATACTCTACACTTTGCTTCTGCAATATGATGCCTATACATGCTGATCTTACTTCCAAATATTTGTGTCTGCCCACTCTTAACATGGTAGCTTCCTGCTTTATCTTTCAAGCATTGGAATTCCTCAGAAGCTTTTGCTTTAAAGACTCTTAACTGAGCTAATGGAACAGCAAAGTTAAATAAATAAGTGGCATTTGAAGGAACATATCAAGATGCTTAGTTTTTTAACTGAGCATAGGTGAACACCTTGAGCACCTGAGCGTCCCTTACTTAAGGTGGCAGTTGCTGCCTTCTGTAGTCACAGTCAAGTCCATTTTGGTTCTGGAGTCCTTCTTCCTCTGCCCAGTGTTTTGGAAACCTCAGGGAAATTCTCTGACAGGTCTGGTCTGACAAGTGAGGAATTTTCAGGCTGGTGAGGAAAACGTAGCATGTCTTAAAAGATCCACTGCACTTGAGAGAGAAAATTACCTTTTCTCTTTTTTCTTTTTGCAAATGTACAGGACAATCAGTGTGTGAGTTCTTAGCAAAGAAATTCAATGCTTCAGAACTGAAATCAGCAGCTGGCACATGCACTCTCTCAACGTCTTGAGGATTCAAAAGCTGGCAGATCTTCAGCTCAAATGACTGGTTCTCTCTTGGTAGCATTTTCATTGAAGCTTCTTCTTCAAGAAAAAAAAATGTTACAAAAGTTCCATAAACTATATTTAGAAGTCAGTATGTTGCAAAGCTTAAGAACTACCCAAAATGCTTTCAGTTTCCTTTATCTGTGAAGTTTAAAAAAAGCCTAATGATTTTTCATGCTGAAAGATGCTCTGTGAATACAGCTTTGAAACAGGAGACACCCAGTTTTATAGCTTACAAAAGGGACTAATTGTGTTCCACAGCTTCCTAACTAGTTTGATCCTTGAACTCCAAATCATTCTTCCTTCTGGTTGGAAGTGGAATGCAAGATGACTGCTTCCCTAGAAAGCAATGCTGAGAATGAACTGTGAATGCCTAGCTCTTTTCACTTCCCCGGGAACATTTTTTGAAAAGAGGAATTTGCTTCATGTTTTTTTCTGAAAATTGCATTATGATTTGCTCTGCCACATCATGAGCTACTCTGTAAAACAGACTGTCCTGTTGAAAAAGGAATTCATAACAAAATTAACTTGATATTCTAAGCTGAGAGAAGGATAAATGGCTTCCTATTAAGAAAAATCAGTGTCAGATAAAAATTGACTGAAATTTTTATAAAGTTTGTAAGGCTATATAGTCAATGTCTTTCATGAAAGATGTATTAAGTACCCCTACCGTATTTTTTTATTTCAGCTGCCTGTTGCTCAGTGCAATGGAAAAAAATAGGCAAATACGGAATACGCATATTTAGATCTGGGCTCTTAGCACGTGTTTATTCAAATGTGGGCTTTTTAGCACGTAATCACATCTTTACACCAGCCTGGTAAAGTCCTGATACACTGATATTAGAATAAAAGTACAAAATATGACTGAAAACTTTTAGGCTTGTCTCCAAAATGTGTGAATATTAAATTTGTGAAATTATAGCCCAATGTTATAACCTATATTTAAAAATCAAGTATCAATTAGCAGTATTTCTATATACTGTTCATAAATAAGAAATACCAATTTTGAATGTTGGTGGCTTATTGCACATAACGAGGAACATTTATAATCATTTCAGTGAATGGCAGAATCATCATTGGCTTTTTGTTGTCCTGGCTTCAGTGCTACTGAACTTCGGCAAAATGCCATTCATGACTCAGACTATTTATTTATTTATTCTTTATTTTTAGACTAATGGGAACTTTATGAATTCATTCCCTGACTTCTAAGAGAAATACCACTCAGCTAAGATCTTGAAAAATGGTAATTCAGAATCTTAGGTTACTGCCTTAATTCTTAGTAAGAATGGTTAATCACCATGTAATTGGTTTTAGTTCTGAAAACTCTGTTGTTAAATTTTGCTTTTACATTTTTTCCTTCAAGGCTACTGCGACTTCTGAAATCTCAAGAATATTTTTCATTTGCAATTTCACTTATATCTCTTAAAAATGCACATCTGTGCACTGCATAAAGTATATACTCATATAGCATATGTAGTAGAAAGAACATACATTACCCTCCAAGTGACAAACCACGTTGAAAACGTGTGTGCAGTTAGGAAAGAAGCAGTGTGATGTCACATGTACAAACAAGCTCAGTGTCTGGAATCGTGGGAGCTCAACTCAGATAGTTGGGATAGTTTCAGCTCTCAAAGTCTCTTTCCTTTTCCTATGCATTCTTTTGATTTTTCTAGGTCATCATTTTGATTGCAGCTTTTGTAGTTAGTTCAAAACACACAGTAGAAGTTGTGATCGTACTGTAATACCGTTTGGCATTAGGAACAAAACACCTTCAGTCTGTTCAGTCAAGAACAGAGAGTGAAAATCATTTGTCATAAATATTTGTGCAGTCTGCTAAGGTATTTGATGCACTTACTTTCATGTTGTATTAATGAAATATTTGTGTTTTGTTCAAGTAGGTTATTCTAAATGAAGGGGAGATTTTTTTCCTTCTGCTAGAAAGCATAAATTATAAAAGCATAGCAAACAGTTTCCTCTAAATGAAGTGTAATCAGACATGAGAATAAGTTGGTAAGCTTTCATGTAGCACACAAGTGGCATTTACTATTTTAAAAGTTAGCATTTAAACCTTTAGTTTTTAATTACAGAATTTTAGCTTGAGTATTTCCCATAAATCACAGCTCGCTTTCAGCTAGTATTCATTTATGGTGTTACTTTCACCTTCTGTTTGCTGACAGGAAAATGAGATAAGAGAAAAATCTTAGCTGGAGGTCTGGACAAGCAGACATGCTCGATGGGGCATGTAAGAAGCTAATAGTGTAGAGACATCTCAAGCATTCCCATATACATTCCCAAAAGATTTTTCCCTCTCCCTTGAGAAACAACACACAGTCCATAGGGACTTCCTGCCCCAGGAAAAGAAAGAAAGAAAGAAAAAAAAAGAATTCTAAAAGTCTCTTTTCCAGACACAATTGCTTTACTCTTCTTCAGTGTACGTACTATTTTTTCCAAAACGTTTCCATAAAATTGAAAACTGACTTTCAGAAAACATAGGGAAAAAAAGTTATTTTATTAAAACCTAATTTAAAATAGCTTAAGGTCTGATTGATGGGGATTGATGCAGTGCCCTTAAAAATGTGTTCCCTTAGGTCTGTCAAGATAAATGGATCTTGGCAAGCACAGTGATTCTTCAATTTTCAGTCTAACTTTAAGCAGTAGCAACATTGATTGACTGCAAAAACAAGTATGAAAATCTATATTAAAGAGGACAAAACTATCTGCAAAACTGATTTTTTTACAGTATTCTTTCTTCATAACACCAACATGTTGCAGTGATGTGGAAATATAAATATAAACATGCATGGAGAGCTGGCAATGTTGTGCTCTCTTCATTACATATATGCACATTAAGCAGCATGTGTGGCATATGTATGTAGCTAAAATGCTTCATATTGCCTATAGGAACTGAGGTGATGAAATTGTGTTCACATGTTTACTGACACTCTTTTCTTCTTTATAAAATGACTACCTTACCTTTCATGGTTACACATGTTCAGTAGGACCCAAGAAGACAGTCTCATCCCAAGAAATCTGTCTTAGTATGCAGACTTCATTTATACCAGAAATTAAAAAAATTACATATTTAGTATTTTAACTGGAAGTGAAGTCTGTTACAATAGTCTTTCACAAAGTTGTATTTTATATACAAAAATGTATCTGTGAATCAGAAATTTAAGGATTCTTTGACGTATATGGATGACCTTCTACAATGTGACGATTGCACATTGGCAGAGAGTTTAAAAAAAATGTCTCAAATTAAGGACTAAATTCGACTTCAGATGACTCATGAAGAAACCAGACGTGGTCACAGTCCAATGAAAACTGCCACTCTGTGGCACAGGGACAGGCAACCAAGACCAAATATTACAGGGTTAAAGATAACTCAAGACATCTGAAGTATGAGAAGTACGAAGGTCTCATCTGTGCTCTGAAAAAGGATTCAGAAAAAGAACTGATGACATTCATCAGCATTTTTCTTATTTTGCCCTGTCACTAGAACTAAGCAAAATTGATTATGGAAGCTTGAGTTCATTTTCCCTCTTGCTCACTTCTGTGTATTAACTGAACATCTTAGGGAACAAAACGTCAGGCTGATGACTGCAGGTATTGGAAGAGCTAATTAGGTTCCTTGGGTTTAAATTCGCAAAGATAAGTTTTGAATAAAGCACAGGACATTTTTAGTAGTGATGCAAGAACAATAACTCAAAAAGCTTTTGACAGCTTTTATATATGTCAAGCACTGTAGGTTCATTACATATCTAAAAAATGCCTAGCTGTAAATGTTGTATCTTCTGTTGCTAGGTTTTTGGCTGGATCTACTCCACTTTTGGAAACTCAAAACAAAAATGAGAGGAAAAAACCCTGCAGACGTCATTACCCCTGAAATTTCCCCTGTACCTACGTCAGATGACTAAGCATTCAATATGTGCTGCAATACAGCCTGTTTGATATTTCTGCAAGTTCTTTTGAACTACTTTGTATCACTAAGCACAATCAAGGTCTGAATAGAAATGGCCGTTTCTCATAGAAACCTTATGTATATTCTTTGGGTCTTCCCCTTGAAAATATGAAGAAAGCTAGTTCTTAGTTAAATTATTCCATGTTTATCACACGGCTGCTGCCAAGAATATGGAGGATCTAATCTTCAAATTAACAGCAGGAGAAAAATCAGTTGTTACTGTAATCAGAGGACTATAATGACCCTCATATGCACTGATATCCTTAGGAGAATATTAGGCTGTATTTAAAACTCCAGCATATAATTTTAAATCCTGTTACTTCTTAAAATGACTTTTCTACAGTACCAATAGCCACAGTTATCTTAGTATCAATTTGGACATCTGGGAGAGTTCCACAATCCACAGTAAATTGTCCTTTGGTTATTTTTTTTAAGGTTATTGCCCCCAGGCTTAGTGAAAAGTCCAGCAACAAGTGAGATCCAGTGCAAGGAAGGGAGCAGGAGCACATGTCTGGGTATGGAGGTGTATGACCTCTCCATTTGGCTGGCAATGACCTGTTAGATAGAATGAACAACCCCAATGCAGCTGAGCTTCATACAGTGTATCACACATAGCAGTTGCTGACTTTAGGGGGTTAATGACGTTTGTCATGCAATGAATCTGCTGATCTAAATACAGAGATGTAGTGATATGATGGCAGATAAACTTTGACCTCTAGCAGGTACATTTTTAGAATCACAGATTCACAGAACAGAAGGGGTTGGAAGAGACCTCTGAAGACCACCTAGTCTAACCCCCACTAAAACAGTATCACCTAGAGCAGGCTGCAGAGGACAGCATCCAGGCAGGTTTTGAATGTCTCCAGAGAAGGAGACTCCACAACCTCTCTGGGCAGCCTGTCCCAGTGCTCTGTTACCCTCACAGTAAAGTTTTTTCTCATGTTGAGATGGAACTTCCCGTGTTCCAGTTTGTGCCCATTGCCCCTCGTCCTGTCACTGGGCACCACTCAGAGGAGTCTGGCCCATCCTCTAGACACCTGCCCTTTACATTTTATAAGTATTGATGAGATCCCCTTTCAGTCTTCTTTTCTCCAAGCTAAAATGGAGAATAGAGGCTTTATTGTAAGAATAAAGATTACCATCAGATTTTAGATAAGAACTTGTCAGAAAGCCTAAAAACTGTGCTTTTGGAATTTTCTGAAACTTATAAATGAATTCCCTGAAAGGGGTAAATTGCTTAGTCTGGCAATCCATATTTGATTCAAGGAGAAAGAGATCTCAGTGGATTCTTATGATGCTAGGGGTGGATACAAAGGATCATGCAGCTCCAGCCATCTACCTTCTTCATGAGTAGAAACTCATGACTGACATTACCTCTCTGAAAATAAATGTTAGAGTTGATAGAATCAAATTGTAAACATTAAGAAAAGCACCAAACTTTATTTGGAAAGACTTCTCTAATAACTGACAAATTCTATAAAATGGAACTTGCAGCCAGCACTATTGTACCATTTATATGGGGTAGCGTTTGGCAGAGAAAGGATGTATATATTCATATAACTATAAGTGCTGCCAGGAACATGACCATTTAATTAGTACAGACTAACCATTTGGCAGCAAAAAATAAATCCAAGACCTCATTTGAAGGCTTGCCACTTAAATAAGTATTGGCAAACCTTCATAAAGGATTAATAGTATCTCTGCGAATGGTTAGAAAACAAATTAACACATACTCTATGTGTTGCCTTTCCTTTCTTGCCAATTTAAAAGTTGCTTAAAAAAAGTCTATCTTGGCTATAAAAGCAATGTTTTGGAATGTGCTCTGATATGATTGATCTGTCCTCATTCTTTTGGCAACTTAGCTAAAGTATTTTTGTCAAATTGTATGATTTTCTATGATTTGAAGTAATAAAGCATGACAGCCTCAAATTAATGACTTTGTGTCATCAGAGAATTTTGTCTCTTTAAAAATGCATCACCACAACTGCATTACAAGATTTAATTGTATTTTTTTTCAGTTTTTCCAGCTGTTTTTCAATTTAAACATAATTTAAGAGACAGGCTTTTTCCCATCTGTGCTTTCATTTTTATGTTTACTTTCTTCAAGAATACATGCCAGCCAATGTCTTACACAAGAAATAGAACATATCATGAAAAAAACCCCCCATGTTAGCTAAATCGCTGAAATGCTATCAACCAACTATTCCTTCTTTCAAATCTGAATGTATTAATACCTCTTTCCCTCTCCCCTGCAATTTCCTTAGGTAGGATTCATTGATTGCCTTACTACCTCAAAAGCAGAATTTCTGAGAGAAAATGCATCACTAATAGTCAGCTATTAGGATGTAACAATTAATTTGTCCAAAACAAGCATTGTGAAATCAAGGTTAGCATGTATCAACATAAGTCTTGTATGCCAACTATTAATTGAATTTTTTAAAAATTTAGAGTAAAAATTATCCTCCTGTAACTAGCCATATGGCAAGGAGAAATCTGGCAAATAATTCCTGCTGCACCTTCCAAATTTGAGCAAAAAGTTGGAGAAGGGAGACTGCTGCTCGAACCAAACTGCCAAGCTCCCAAACTCATGGATGAGGACTGAACTATTTCATTCCTGTGCCCTTTCTTCTTGTAAATGACCCATGCTATTTTTTCCCCTTCAGAATTTCTGAGTGTGCTACAGCTTATAAGGGAAGGAGGGTCCTTGGCAGGAGCTGATGAATAGCACTCTACAATGAGGTGTGCCACAAAGCACTGCAGTCTTGCAAAATGACTGCTAATCCTCAGTGATGTGGATGAAGCTCAGCCTTGGCTGCCTGTGCTGGAGCCTCTATTGAAAAGCTTCTTCCACCTCACACTGAGGGAAACCCAAGGGCCTTGCTTTCTGAGACTGAGCAATGGGAACATGTTCTGCTCTCACTAAGGTCAGTGGGACACGTTGGGCATTGTGGATGAAAGTAATTCTGTTATTCATCTCGATGAAAGATTAAAGAAAGCACACACCCCCCTAAAAAAAAAAAAAAGAAAAAAAGAAAAAAGTTGTCCTCCTTTCCACAGTTTTGCATTGTATGGTGAAGACAGCGGGGACTATAAGCACAGGGATCAGTATGTGTCTTGATTCAGATTAAGTAAAGAGATTTTGTGATGTGCATGTGCAGAGAATACACAAAAGTGGGACAGGATTAGTGAATATGAAGGAAGGAACAGGAAGGGTTTATGTAGGGGATTTTTAGGGAAGAAAACACGCAAGCAGCTCCAAAGTGACTTAATAGATCAATATTACTTTGTTGCTTCATGTTGGTCTAAAGTACAATTAATGAGCCAGATCATGAAACTGGCTCTAAATTTCAAAATAAATCCCTTTTCATGTTCATTTTTCATACTTTCAAGTAAGCACAAAACTCATATTCCCTAAGTTAGTTACTTAGTATTTTTAAGTTGAAAAACAAATCTGAAGACAAAGTGAAGTCAAGAGAATACTCCAATGATTTATAATACATCAATTGAATGGGATATTGTTTGAAAGAGGTTAGATACTTACAGATACTCAAGTAAGATAAATTATGAAAATGCAGATCTGTATGTCCGAACAAAACTCTTTTCTAAGGTTGCAAACACATGACAAAGGGTATAAAAATCTAGCAACCAGAACCACCAGATGCCTTAAACTGTAATCACAGGTTTTGGGTACTGTAATCAGAGCAACCTAACAGCTGTGTGTTTTAACTGGGCAACTGTCTAAGCCTACAGTAAAATGTTTACCTTACCTTTAAGCCAAGAATTAACTCATTTTCTAGTAGTAAGTTTTGGAGTAACTCACTGATAACATTTTCAAAGAAGTCATGCAATTCTGTAATCCTATTTGCAGAGATGACTTTGCTCAGATTCTCATTCTGATCTCTCTCTAGTGAACAAGGAACCAACCTCTAAGAATTAGATTTAATACCCGCAACTGTTTTAAGAAAGAAGCAAAGATTTTGATCAAGCTTCCTTCATCTATTTATTGCAGTCATTTTTTTTAGGTGGTGGTGGGCTTTTTTTCTAAATTAAGGATGCAATATTCTCAATGCTTTCTCGTATGGGAGCTCTCCAATACCTGAGATGTTTCACTTTTTTTCCTTGTGCTCTGTATGTCTATTTTTCCCCATTCAATGTCCCTTCTAACTGCAGATGTGCATTGAGTCTGTCAGGTGAGGCCATATCCTTGATCTTTACAAAGGCATTACAATGCTGTAGTACTGAGGCAAATAAAATGCATTTTGGGGATCTCCCTTCATTTTCTTTTAACAAAGGTGCATTTGAGCAAAGGTCTTTTCCAAGTTGTCTCTAATGATGTCCAGTTCTCCACTTTCAGTTGCTAAAGTTAATTTGAACTGTAAAAGTTGTTTAGTTCCCAGATGTCTAGCCTTTTCAGAGTGACTGCTGTTCTCAGCCTTTCATGGAGTAGCATCCATATAACTCTAGTGAAAAATTACTTATGTTTACCTTCAGAATTTACATCTCCTTGGACCGTGGTACACTAAATACAATCATCAAGGACTAAAGATGCCTTACCATTACTACAAAATTAAAAGCCACTGATCAGCAGAAAAGCAGCTGACCTAAAAGGCGTCACCAAAATTGTAAAAAAATTCCAACATTTTTGGTCAATTTAGAAGCTTTTGAATATGACGAATATCCAGGAGGAAAATGTAACAATTAAGAACTCATCCTGGGAATGGGGAACAGCTCTGACTGCCATAGTGTGAGGGCAACTGAAGTTACCCATGTTAAATTATCAGACCAAACCAGGGACTGCATGCTTACTTCTACCATTCAAATAGCTTATTACTCAGAGTAATTGTGGTACACCTGAGAGTTAAGTACACTTAGGCAGCAGTATTGCAGATATGGGTCAAAGCTTGTGCCAAATATGAAACCTTGGTTGTGCCCTGCAGTTCATGTGCCTTGCATGGAGAGAATGAAGTGAACAAATACTGCTTTGAAAGTTTGGTCACTCTGGACAAAAGGAAGTGCTACTTATTTCACACGAAGAATATACTTCCAGATTTAGAAGTTTTAATTTCTTAATATGTCTTGTTTTCTTAATTTGCCACTTTAAAAACAACAACTGTGAAGGCAGAAAAAAAATTAAAATCCAGTCCTTGGCTCAAGTAATATTTAAGGGGGAAACATTCCAGGCTGATGGATCTGGCAATTGATCTTTAGCTGGCCAGAAGTGGAATGGCTATATCTGAATAGTGGTTGGATAGAATATTAAGTCATAAGCTGCTTTTTCCTCACTGGAAACTAGCCATAAAATAATGTTCAATCTCCTCCTCACTACATGCCATTGTTCATATCAATACAGCATTATCAAAACAATAACCTGTTTTACACTTTTCCTTAGATTAGGAATTGATGATATTTTATAATTTGTGCTTAATGATACTAGCTACCTGTTATCAGCTAGTAATCTTTCTGTAGGTACACCATATAGCTCAAGCACATTTTCTTGTTAGAACAATGTTGGAGTGAAGCAGAAGTTTGATTCTAGAAATTTCTATAAATTTACTCAGTCAATGAAAAAAAGAGAAAGCACGTAGGCTGGATTGTTAGGAGTTCAAACATAAGCAATTACTTGTGAAAGAAATATGAAATCTTCAGAGGCATTGAGAAAATCGTATTAAAGAAGCATAGAGAAAATTCAGGCTGCTTTTGGACAATCCAGACACATGGAAAGGAAGAATTAATGAAAAGTTACTTGAATTTTCTCTTTCCTACTTTTTTTCTCCTTGCTTTCCTTGAAAGCAGCATTCTCTGTTATAAAGTGACTACCAAAAAAGTCTTATTAGTTTATTACAGAAATTACTTCAGAATCAAGTATTTAAAATAGTTTTTACATTCCTAACTATGAAACATTTAAAGTATTTATAGATTTTCCTACTGTTTCATGTCTTCATTTGAAATTCTCTCTGATAGAAATGTGCACATAAGTGTTAAATGACATCTGACCTCTTCTCTGACTTCTAGCCATGTGATGAAAAATGCTTTTGAAAATATTTAAGTCTAGATACAGGAAGATGACTAAACTCCTAAGCTTTTGTCTTCTAAAAAATTCCCATCGCTGCCAAAGCTGAAGAAGCTCCTCTGGTGGTTACAATGGTGGGAGCAGGGAGGCAGAAAAGCTTCCAAGCACCCACAAGCATTCTCAACACCCAGCCTTCTACCTACCTCGTGCAAATCTCTGTTCCTGCCTTTAGAAAATGGGTGGCCACACATTCCTTGTCATATTTGCCCTTCCTCTCACAGACCCTAATGCTGTGAGGCTTCATGTAACTGTAGAACAGACAAGGAACAAATTTGTTTAGTGAGGCAGCCAGCAGACTTACTGTGCTACCCCCATCTCCAACATTCAAAGAATGCAACTATCTTCTCTCTCTTTCCTTTCCCATGTAGCTTGAGAATTACATCCAAGACAGTATGAAGAAAGAAATGGTAGAGATCCAGCAAACTGCAGTGCAGAACCAGACTGCAGTAATGATTGAAATAGGCACAAACTTACTAAATCAAACAGCTGAACAGACCCGCAAATTAACAGATGTTGAAGCACAAGTAAGTAATGAATTTCAACCTAAAAATGCTTCTGCGTCCCAAATACCTACAGCTATATATTTAATACAGTTTAGTGTTACACTGTTCAGTTCAACAATTAGAAGTCAATCACTGTAATCAATAGCTCTACCCATCTTAAGGAAACATCAGTTCCATTCTGAGCTCACTATTGCCATTTGAGACACTTACATTACAGCAGAATTTGAAGTGTGTCCAGCAAGACAATTGTTACATTCATCTTTAAAGATAATGTACTTAAAAATACTAGAGTATATCCAAACATCACTTAAGTTACTAGTATGCTTTTACCTAAGCCTTGTTGTACGTCTCTGTTGATCGTTCGCTCCTCACCACCAGATCATTGCTAAAGAAGAGTGCCTTTAAACTCTACCTTCCTTCCACTTACCAGGCCAATTGCTGTCTCACTTTTTTTTTTAATTTAAAAAAACTGTTATATCAATAAAAAATGCATCTTTGTTATGAATGTTTTCACAGATACTAGATGTGGGATAACAGCGCACTTCCAGTGCAATGCACCATAATATTGTTATTTTTCAGAAGGATAAATAAACCAGAGGTGAATCATGAAAAAAGGAATTAGGAGGCTACTAGAAAAGTATATGCACACTGAAGTAAACTTGCTGACTCTACATATTATTCTCTAAATGATTTAAAACAAGCAAAAAAAATGTAATGGGTTTAATTATTGTGTTAACCAAAAAGTATTAACTACAATAAGACATTCTGTGAAATAGAATGCAAATTTTAATATCGACTAAGGACAAATCCAGTCTAGGTAGAAAGATGTGTATTTGCAGTTTTGCTACTGTGGTAGGAAAATTCAGATATATAGCTCCAAAAGGAAAAGTGAATGCAGTATGTAGCAAATAACTTTTTATGAAATGTAAATAGCATGCAAAACCTAAAATCCCTGTTAGACATTTTACTACCTCTACACTTCATCCACTGATTCAATTACTTTTTATAGCTTTAACCAAGTCTTTGTAAACTCTTTGATAAACTGATAGGTCATAACTGATAGGTGTGCTGAATTCAACTTTCTGTACTATTCGGGAGCCGGGTATTTTGCATGTTGACAGAACGTATTTATTCATTCACAGCAATGTCTTCATAGAAATTATTTGATTATTTTCTGCTTAGAGGAAGAAAATAATCACTGTAATTTTCTTTCTCTGCTTGAAATTACTGTTGACTGTGTTAAGGGCCTAATTAACAACATAAGGAAATTAACCAAACAATTGCTCTCTCAAGGACACTTACTTTTGGCAGTAGTTTTCAATTATGCTTAAGTGTGAAATCATGTCCTGAATGACTGTTTAACATGAAGGACATGAGTAATCAATTCTTCCTGCCAACGAAAGCCCAGTTCTGCTGAATTAAGAAAAGCTGTTCTAAAACAATGAGAAAATATTTCTAGAAAACATGCCTCAAGTAATGCAATCTGATACAACCCAAAAAGTATCTTCCATGCTTCCCAATATCTACATTTCCGCACTTAAAGACACAAATAAACTTAGCAAATAACACATATAGAAAAGGTAACATTAGAATGCAGTTGACAGAAGGGTAGTTGCATGATAAACACTTTATAATTTGGGATTGAGGAAAACAGCTGAAAGGGACTACCTAGCACTTTTAACTACTGAGAGATTTGCAAAATACTTTCTACACCAGATTGAGAAAACAACTCAAATGATAACAACCACAATAGTTCCAGTAGTGAAATAATAACTGAGGGGATATTATGACAGCAAAACTGAAGTACACAGTAGCCCTCAGCCATTGATTAGAAATGGAGTGTACTACTGAAATATTCCTGATGAAACATGGTAGCGTTACAACAAAATAGTGCAACTCTGTGTATTCTTCTTCATTCTAATTCTATGAGCATTTGTGCCCAAATAAAGTCTTCAAAAATATTCTTTTAATTATAGGTTTAAGTAGAGATTTGCATGATTTCACAACATAAAAGAAATTATGATCTAATTAAAAGAAGTATCTTGATTTTCAAATATTTTTATAAATTTTATTTAGGTATTAAACCAGACAACCAGACTTGAACTTCAGCTTTTGGAACACTCTCTTTCAACAAACAAACTAGAAAAACAGATTTCAGATCAGACCAACGAGATAACTAAATTACAAGAAAAAAACAGGTAAGCTTGCTTAATGAACCCAATAAAATGCTATTTCTTGAAGTGCCCTTCTGTTGCTTTTAGAAACAAATGTACTCAGATAGGAAAATATGCCCTTGTACAGAAGTTCTCCACACCCAGCTATGCTCATTACAAAGGTCATATATTCCGTAAGGCCTAGGGAATCATGCAGGTTTACTCTTCTTGTGTTCTGCTTATAGATCATTGTTCACTCTCTAAATTTCTCCTCTATAGGAGGAACTTAAAAGTTAAAACTGAAATAGTCTCTGTATTGCAGTCGTAGCTAATGCACATTCTTCATTAAGATTTGTCTGGATGAAGTTATGGATTATGTAACATGATGCAAATGAACTTGGTGGAGCCACATCTCCAAAATTTTATTTCTATGAATACTACTATCCTAATACACAACCAGGTCACTGCCAGAATTTTTTTTCTAACCTGGTCAGAAAAGTCAAATACTACTGATACTCAGTGTTCCTTCCTAGTCAATCTTTTGAAATTCAGGCTGATAACCAACTCCTGTCCATTTCTCTACTCTTGTCCAAAGGTCTTATACCTTTTTTCAGCTAGTTCCATTTTCGTATCACCAGGGTCTTATTTTACTTTTGGCAATAAATAGTTTACAGAGAAATCTAAAAGCAGCAATAACAGTAAGTTTTCTCCTTCAAAGCCCTGTTTTTCAATGAGAACCATATGTGCAAAGTGGTTTTTATTTTAGAAGAATTAACTTAAAAAAACAGGAGACATGTTTTGACATTTTTGTTCGCTACTCTGCTACATTTATATATGTTCCCTAAAGGTTTTATCTACCAGCTTTATAAAAACAAGCATCCTTATTAAATGGGAAGCAAAGTAAATACTGAATTTTAAAATGCCTTTTTTTTTTGTGTTGAACTCAGCAGGCTTTAGACTACCCTTGTAAAATCCATGGAAATGCAAAAACATTGTTTCTCACCTAAATGATGATCTGACATTGAATTAATCTGCTTGAAACAGACAGTTCAGGATTTTTTTCAGAAACAGTAATGGGTTTTTCGTGAACTTCTCTGTTCTGGCCATGTGTCTTTTAATGTTAGCTTTCTCAGAGTCTGCATCAGAAAAATTACCATTTAAAGAATTTTCCAGACAGTTACCTACTCACACCAGCTCCAGTCCTGGAGATGGGTAACATATCTTGAAGAAATTACTTGCAGGTTTCCCTGTCTTAATGCTGTAGCATTAATTTCTGTTAAGAATGTATTTTATTATTATGCAGGGCATTAGAAAAGTTCCTAGGATCATAATAATTTTTTAATATGATAAAACCATGAAATCCATCAATATTATTGCCTAAGTTTTGAGAGTGTGGTATCCAAGACACTTCATATTAAGTAGTAGTTACTTTTGGGTCTCTGTCCATTATATATTCCCTGTACTTCTAGCACTTCTATCCTTTTTTCAGGACCAAACTGTATCTTTTCTTTCATAACACTGAAATATCAAACACCTAATTGTTACACTTTAAAAACCCGTGGTACAGACTGTACTCTATAATGTAGTTTATTAAGGTACTGATCAGTTAAATGATAAAGGAAAGCACATGTATCAAACTAAACTCAGCTTTCATTTATCATTCTACTGCATGCAAAGCATCAGAAAATGAAGTTGAGTACTTAGAAAAGGCTCAACTGTTTCTGAGGAGCCTAACTGTAATCTTTTTTTTAGCTTTCTAGAAAAAAGAGTTCTTGAGATGGAAGACAAGCACACACTTCAGCTGAAGTCAATAAAAGATGAAAAAGATCAGCTTCAAGACCTAGTAGCCAGACAGAATTCTATTATAGAAGAACTAGAAAAGCAGTTAGTTACAGCTACAGTAAACAGCTCAGTTCTGCAAAAACAGCAACATGATCTGATGGAGACTGTTCATAACTTGCTTACTATGATATCCACACCAAACGGTAAGTAAAAGCAGACACATTTATATCATTTGAGTGACATTCCCTAATCTGTGTACATTATTACCTATAAAGTCTTTCAGCCAGTTTGCCCACACTTCTGCTTCTCAAAAATTTTTTTTCTTTAAATTCTGCATCTGAGTTAACTAACCTGTGTTTTAGGAGCAGGGGAACTGCCACCATTCTTTTCAACAGGTTTCTTTTCAACATTTGCCTAACCTTCTGTGGTTTATATTGGTTCCTCCAGTGGTTCAACAAAATACAGAGATGCCAAGTATTTTTCATCACAGATAGCATTCATTCATCTGACAATACACACTCTCTTGACCATATATCTAGATTAGACCGCATGAGGTAAACCTGTAGCTTCTTTTCATGCCTTGCAAAGGATGCTTCTGATGCCTCTCATTGCTTTGTGCACATAGCGTTGGTCAAGAAAAGATGAATTACAATGGCTATTAAAGGTAAAGGAATCACCACTGACACTTACATATGCCCTAGACAATAGAAATCACCAGCCCAGGGGAGCAGGAACTTCCAGAAGTCTGCCAGTCTTTCACTGAAGCTTTCCTATTCATCCTAAAAATCCCTCAGCCTAGCAAATTTTATAGGCTATAACCTCATCCCTAAATGCCTGACGGCCTTGCGACAAATAATAGCCACTGAGCACAGCTTCCAAATCTATGCAGACTCACATGCTCCATAAAACCCCTACACAAACCCTAAGCTGAAAGTGATGGCTAAACAGGGTTTAAACAAATCAACAAATTCCTTACCTTATCAGTTTCACGTCTGATACAGAACTTTGACAAATTAAAAAGGTATAGGTGTTCTATAGACAAGAGTAAGGAATCTGGAATGTTTGGCTGTAAAGTTCTCAAGGCTGGAAATATACAATCATATAGAACCTCTAAAAAAAAGATTTAAAATTAAATATTTGAAAAAAATTAAATAATTGTGATTACAACTTAAAAGACAGTATAGATGGACTATGCTACATTACTCTAGGTTGGGTCACAAAAAAGGCACAGGTTGTTTGGAAGTCCTTGCTTTCAGTAGTGTACTAATAATATGACGGTGTAGGTTTTTCTAAACAAAGTAAATCCCAAGTTTTTTGCCTTAATAACTGACCCTATCCCCTTAAATACCATTAGCGAGGCTGTACATGTTCCTGCTGATGTTATCTGCTATGCTAGTGCACAAATAAGTAAACAACTTAAAGTCATGTTGGCTACAACACTGCTAAACCCAGAGTGGAAAAAATAATGAATGGTTGCCAAAAAGACAAAATTAGCAGGGAAAGCTTCTAAGATAGTATAAAAACAATAGAGTGTGGAAAAGCAATTAAAACACTGAACGTGTTATTTTTATATTTAAGGCAAAGCATGTAAACAGGTACATAATGAATAAGCAAGCTGAAGAGAACAAAATAAGCAACTATAATATAAGCATATATTTATATGGCACCTCAAACTTTGTACCAACTGGCTGTGCTTGTTAGATTAAATTAAAAGGGAAAATACACAGAACCAACCCCAAAAAGGTCAAATATGAAATACCAGTCAGCAGGCAAAATGCCAGGAAATTCTAACCTCCATGGTTAATAAAGAACTGAACAAAAAGATGAGCCTTGGATTGTTCTGTAAAACAAGAAGGCTTAGACATATTAAAATGTATTTTTTACACAAATGAATTCCAGAAGGGATGTTTCCTTGGTTGGTTGGGCTAAGCTACAAAGCTTCAGCTTGGTAGATACAAAGTTGTTTCTGCTCAGCACAGAGGCAAAAATACCCCAACCCAGCTAAAACTCCGTAAGAGCATAACTCAGTTATGCCAGTCCACTGTATTGTAAAGTATTTCACAAGTGTCATATTAGATTTCACAATTTTAGAGTACTTGCCAAAGGCCATTATTAATATAACCAGTTGCTAGTTAGATATGCTTGTACTAGTAGTTTATACATACAGAGGCTTTAGTGCATGCAAGGCAAAATGAATGGAACCAGAAACTGTTCAACTGGTGAAATGCTGTATCCTAAGTATCCACATATTAATGTGTCAGCTCTTTTCAACCCATCAAGCAACCACACTCATATCAGAATAACTTCTCTAAATAATATAAAGTAACAACACACATAATTAATAACTCTATCTGTCATTACTTTCAGGACAAGGCATATTTTTTGGAACTGCAAAGCTGATTACATCAATTGCTTTATTGATCTCCTCTTAATGCCTTCCATGTCTATTGTATTTTTAGCAGCTAAGAACAGCTTCATGGCAAAAGAGGAGCAAATCAGCTTCAAAGACTGTGCTGAAGCTTTCAAATCTGGACTGACAACAAGTGGAATCTACACCTTAACAGTTCCTAACACTGCACAAGAAAAGAAGGTAGGATGGCTATAAAATGCTACCCAGGCATACTGTGTTAAGAAGTTATTTGTTATGGGAAATAGGCTATTTTAAAGGCCAGTTAATAATACTGGATGCCTGACAGAGATACTCCATCTACTGACAAAGCCTCAGATAGTGTAATTCAGTTGACATAAACTATGAAATCTAACAGGGAGAAAAGTCCCATGTGGACTGTGAGGATGAAGCGATGCAGTAGGCATTCTGAGGAGTGGGGCTCAAATGATGAATGTTTGCTTCCAACTTTTCAGACACAGCAGGCTGAGGAGGGACATTTCAATATAAATAAAATGCTTAATATATTTCTTAGACAAACTCTGAATAATTTTCTAGTATTTTTAATTTATAATTTCATATTGTTGACATTTCTTTACAAAAAAAGAATTTTATGGAATTCTTAAGGCTCGACTTTATTATATCATATAATATATATATATATATTTATTATTATATTATATCATGTGGGCACGTGGAAAACCAAGTGATAAAATTGTCAGATATTTTTTCCCCCAAGTTTTGATAGCAACACAGATTTAGAAATTAAGTTCAACAGTGCCTAGTCCTTGAAGTGTCAGACCTTCATCTAGCCCAAGTCAGACTTTGTGATCTTTAGCCGTACAAACTCTCAACTAAAGGAAATAAGCAATTTATTTGAGTAAGATCTATAGAATACAACACACAAAATGCACAGCTTTTTTACAGATAACATCTAGTGAAATGATGGTATCTGCAGTCTGCTTCTCTTGGAAAAAAAAAGATAAAAAATAAAGGCTGGTTTTCTTTTGGAACAGTCTAGTCTATATTAAATACATCTGTTTCACAAGAAAATTATACGTAAGAGACAATAAAATGTTGTATTACATATGAAGCCGAATGTCATTTAAATAGCATGGATATCTACAATCACAATTTTAAATGCTAAAGAAGATGAAGCTACTGCATCTCTACATTAATAGATTGTAGCAGTCTTTGTCATATCTCAGGAAGAGTTTCATTCCTTGAATCTCTTAATATTACTTGTCTCAAGCTTTTGCCTTTGGTTTTAATTTTACTCTCAAATGTAATACACAGAGCATGCATGTTTTCTAAAAGCAGACACAAGTGCATGCCATATTACAAAATGAAAATTTCTGTCATAAATGTTAACACTACATTTTCAAAGTCATAAATGTTTAGGCAATTTATGTGATCTGAGAAGCCAAAGCAACACATGTTTCTACAAAACTAAAACCTACCAAAATACTCTGTCTCTGAAACAGAAGTGCAATTGGAAATTTCCACACTATAAATGAAATGCTTTACATTTGAACATGGAGGCCTAGACCAATCAATAGAAATTCTCACTTTCATAACTGACTAGGTTAAAAAAGTAGTTAAATTTAATAATGTAATAAAATTAGTAATTTGTATAATAATATTAAAGAATTTTAATCTTCTTTTGCCCACTTCAGATAGAATGAAAGACTGAGACAGCAAAGGTTTTACTTATATATGATATGAAAAATAAAGAGACTAAAATGTTTTAACCTGACAGATATTTTTATACAAATACAGATGCATAAGAGGAGTTGTCAAGGGAAGTGAATGTTTAGTGATAATCAACACGTTACACTATTTTCAACTGTTTACGATGTGGATGGCCACTCGGACCAGGAAACAGAATGACCTTTTTTATTTGCCAAAAGTGCTGCACTGCTGTTTATGTTTTTGTCTTTTCCTCTTGTAACACCTTCTGACCTCCCAACAGGCTTATAAACAACTTCTGTATAATCTGTAACTGATCCCACTTTACTAATTTGTCTCCCATTATAATCCAAAACTAAAGAATTGCATATGAGAACTGAGAGGAAAACAATTATTTCATTCCATTAATATTTTCAAGCTTTCCTGTTCTGCACCAGGACAAAAGCTAAGTCCTTTTAAAAACACTGAGGAAAAATAGCAAAAGACTGCTGACACAAGGAAAAAAAACTATGAAAAGTCACTTGCTTCATGTTTAAAGCAGTTACCTGAACCAATTAACCTCCTGGTCTTAACCAGGCAGAATAGTTGAATCTGGATGACCCTAATATATTAGCTTAACCATTACCACAGCTATTACCAACATACTACCCAGATCTTAAAATAGTGGTTGAAGCAGTGGCTAAGCTCTTCCCCATTTCCATCACTGTTGTTTGTCCCAGGAATGAGACACATTCCAAGCCAATGTCTTTTTAACCAAAACTTTCTTACAGAAGGTGATTTGGGCAAGTTTGAATTTACCAACAAAAATGGCTTGGCATAACTTTCCTAAAAAGTGATCCTCCAGACAAGTAGCTAGTCATGTCTAATAGAGTCCATGCATGGTGCATGTGAAATACACATACACAAAAAAAAAAGAGTATGTGTGAAGCTTCTCTGATATGGTAAGAGGTTAGATGAGGGATTTTTACTGAATTTCAGAAGTTTCGTCTTATCTTTTTCACTGGTGATTAGGTTAAATTACATTATAAACCACACAAGTGGGGTTTTTTTCTAGGGCTGCAATTCTTATCTAGTCACATCTCATGACACAAAATCGTTGAGCATCATGACTCAAAAGCATTCAGACAACAGCCAAAAGCAATACAAAAGGAAACTGCACAGATGTGGCAAATGCATTTAATTTGGTATAAAAAAAATGTAGCGGATCTTCATCCTGTTAAGTCAGCCAGATCTTCACCATTCCGAAAGCAGGGCTGAAAACACTTCTACCCCAAATAGCCTAATGTACAACAGAAAAGAAGAAAAATTACTTGTCCTGAAAGTCAGCTTCCTACACAGTGAAAACATCTAACTGACTGCTATCAGCTTACTGTGCTTACAGTCTTCGGAAAAGGGAATAATTCTGCTTAAACTTCCTTACAGTGTTTTCAAAAATACAGTGCTCATCTTTAGCTAGAGGTGAAAAATATGAACAGCTGACCTTAGCTCTCACAGTGCTACAGCTGCTAGAATTGCAAGTATTGAGGCAGTTCACAAGATAAATCAAATATTCCCCCTGCCAATTTGTTCTAAGTCGAGAGGCTAATCTCTTTAGTCTTTTTGGCATTTGTTTGAAGACTCCTGCTGCCTGTCTAATCTTGGTATCTATTTTTACTAGTTTTATAAAACGTTAAATTTCTTCCTTTTGAATATAAAACCAAGGCTAGGCTGAAGGGTCAGAAGAGTTCTGCTCTAGTAATGAGTGTTAGAGAAAGCCTTCATGCATATCATTTTACAGGAGAATGAAGATTTTTTTTTCAAAATATAAGTTATAGTCCAAAGAAATGTTTCCTCTTCCCTCATCTTTCACATACACCATGAAGAGATTGTTCCCTCTGCAGACTGACACAGCGATTTATGGTTTATTTTAAAATCAGCAAATCCCTTCCTTAATCTTAATTTTACTGAATGGCCTATCTCCATCCCTGAAATCGCTTAGGAATATACATAATTCACTTTGGTATTTTTAGTAAAAAGTAATGCAAACAGATCAACTTATTTCATTAATTTTCTTTCTGTAATCTTCCCTGCCATTTTGCTTCATTGATTTTATTCTTTCCCATATTAAAAATGAAGCGTGTATGTAAATTTGAAGATCCTAGTTTCACAGTAAGTATTTTCATCTTGGTTAGTTAGAGAAATGATTTCCAGGGAAATGATCTGGAAAACAAAGTATTGACTTCATGAACAAAGCTGTATATGCAAGTGCTTGAAAGACATGGTTCTGCATTGGCAGTCAAGCCTGAAGACAAAATATTTCACTGTAAGATGGTTACATAATAGGTGGTGAAAAGAATTTTCACTTTTTAACAGTTCAAGGGGGCAAGTGTGCAACCACAAAGTTCAGCCATTAGAAACCATACACTGAAATCTCAAACAGCAATAATCTTCTCAACTTTTAAAACAGTTACTATGACACTAGAAGGAAATGATGTAACCTGTATATTCCCTTTGCCTGTGCCCCATTTTCCACCCAAGAAAGAAAAGGATTTCCCTTTCCAGGGCCAGAAAACTGGCATCTTTCAGAAGCACTTACATATGACTGACGTAAACTGTTTTGCTGTGACAAAATTATACTCCCAAATTTACATATACTTTATAAAATTATTACTGGTAAGAAAAATATATATGAGATTTTTATGGAATTTGCTTCCTCAGATTCTTATTATGTCTTTCAGTTCACACTAAATTGCTTCTCCCTTTGGGAACAAAGTTGCAGTACACCAGCATTTATCCCAAAGAATGTGTGGTCTCTATACTAGCTAGTTGTCTTACCAATCATATACAAAATGGCTAGTGGCTGTAACAGGCATATTACATGTAAGACATTCAGTCATTCACTGTTTGAGAATATATTAATCTCATTAGAACTAAATAAATTTCTACTTTAAGACATCTATATCTTCAAAGTAATAATTCCAGCTGAATTGGAATTTAGATGATAGGCATCAAGGAAATTAAAAACTACGTGTTTCAGAGAAAGGTGAAATAGTTCTATTCTCAACCTGGCTACTTATATTGTCCTTTATATTGTCCGTTCAGTGGGATGAAGCTTCAGTGTCAACAATTTTCTCTACAACCAATGGTATTTGACTACTGTTAAATCAGCCTTTTAACTTGTTGAGGTGCTTAGTGAAAATATCTGCATCTGCTTTACTGCCCACTCCTAGTATCCTTCTTTATAGCCTCCTTTTGAAATTCATTTTCTCATATGCATTACACATCACATAAATTAGCTTTCTAAACCAGACTGAACATCTTTTAAAACACCTTATCTTCAGCCTTTCCTTTCCAAGGCAATTTGTTTTTACTAAATTTAATTTAGATATTATTACCAAATCTTTACCAGTCATTCATTACAGAGGTTAGCAAAAACAAACAGAAAATACACTTTCAGGTACAAGGAATTGCATACAGCAGTACAAATTAAAGTTGCTGCTTTCAGTTAAATGCCTTTCCCATAACATACTTTAAGAAGTAATTCCTAATTCAACTCTTTTTCTTATTTCTTTTATCTTTCTTAAAACTCTTCAGTTGCATGCCTCATGAATCTCAGTCAGTCTTGGTACAACCTTAAAACACAGTATCTCTGTTTCAGATTCCCCATGTGCCACAGCCTTTTGAATCACTAACATGTTTGATATTAGCAGCTCTAAAGGCTTGCTTTCCCTTCAAAAGTCTGATGCCTTTGAGCAGGTTGCACTGTAAAAATACCTTACTTGATTTATACAAATGTATGTGCTTGTGTATAACATGGGTACAATACACAGACACAGAAATACATGCACACCCTGAAAGAACCAACTAGCTTGAAAACTTAGCGAGGGGCAGACTTCACTTCCTGAGATGACACACAAAACTGCCACAGGACAGAAGGAAACTCTGGCTTCTCTGAAGTCACACTTTCTCAATTAATTTCCAGGATGTTTAAGCTCCAAGAACTCAAATCTGCTAACAGTAAGAGAGTCTCCCATTGAAGAGGATGAAAAAGACATATAGCTTCAGTGTCATTCAGTCATGATTTGGGGAATTTATAGGCACATTGTGACAAGCAGCAGTTGTAAGTTTGGTAAGAAGGAAGACCATGAAGAGATTATTTTTAACAATAAGGAGAAATAGCCAAATTCATATTGAAACGCTCAGGTCTGGGTGCTCCCCCCAACCCCCTTTTTTTTTTTAATTTTTAATTAATCTGTACAGGTGAAATATCCTATCACAGTGTAAGAAGCCAAATTTTGTCTCCACTACTATAAATGGGAAGATGTGACTTCACTTAACTGATGAAATAGGTAAAGTACAGATTAGAGGTTAATGTACTTCAATATTCAAAACTAAGATTTAAAAACTTTTCAAATATGTGAAATAATTCTGAAGTTTCAGAACTTTATTAACTTTGCAGAAAGTGCTATTAAAAAAGAAAATAAAATTAACTTCCAGATTAGAGACTCTGGAACAACTGTGAAGTCTCCAAACAAATAATACTTCTACAAGAACTTTAAGATTTTTCTCAAAGTTAGCATCAGTACTAAATTGTAATATAGATACTGATTTCAGCTTGACTTCCATTATACTGTTCTACACCAGTTTACTTCCATTGACTTCACACATCTTAAGATCTGCTAGTTTCAGAAAAGCAGAATTAGGTGCAGTAATTTAAAATCCTTCATCAGGAAAAATGGTCCTATATATTCACATAGTGGCAAGATTTCCTTGTTAATTTATCCCAACTGTCATTCCAAAATACTCCTAAATTTTCAAAACCTTCCCTGCAGTATATTGGCACCCACAGTAGGATATTTTATCTCACACTGCACTGAACATATACCAGAATTCTATTTAACTCAGTCACTTTCAATTTTAATCTAGAAAGAGATTCACTGAACAAGTTAGCTTAAATATGAATTTTATTGTGCCAGGAATGCATTATTGGGTATTCTAAAACTGACTTGAGTGAACTGCCTATTACATGCCATTCTTTTCACATGTTGAGCAATAACTTGGTAAATTCAAATAGGATTTATCAATATTTGGAAAAATCTTACAGTAGTTACTTGTTCTAAATGTAAGATATTCATTGTATTGGCCTCAAGTTTTAACTTTCAGATACTAACTATTCTACACTTAGATTTAATTCTGGGGAGCAGACCTCTGCAAATGTATTGAATGATGACAGTGGAAAAGAAAATACATTTCAGTTCAGTCACTGCCTGAATTTAAAAGTGTGCACGCTCTGAGAAAACATTTGAAATCCAAACAAATCTGTCACAAAAAATGGAGAAGTGGAAACATCTTTCAGGAGAACTGTATCATCAGGATACTCAAAAATATCAGTGCAAGAGGGAAATAAAGAATCAGAAACTACATTTCTTTTCTTCATTTAACAGCTACCAGCTATTTTTAAGGTGTCAATTGTATTTTGTTAAGAGTGATATATACTGAGCAATCACAATTATTTGTGGACAACCACAGATTTGTATGAAAGCTATGGAAACCAGCATTTTTAGGTTAACACCCATTTTGTGCTTAAAACCACTATACAGCATTATGCAAAGCACAAGCTTTGTATTTTTGTTCTCACATAACTGTATGCACTCATGCAATTATGTGCTTACTCTGGTAGGCCTATTGTGATATGGAAACTGGTGGAGGAGGCTGGACGGTCATTCAGAGACGTGAAGATGGCAGCGTGGACTTTCACCGGACATGGAAAGAGTACAAGATGGTAAATAATATTTGCTAAAGCCTTAGTATTAGTTGTTATTATAACGTGAAATCTCATATAATAAAGTTATATTAACAGACTCCTTAGAATGTAAGCAAGTTTCAGGGGTTGTCTTTATCCTTAGATGTTCATTTAGAAAATCTCAGTCAGTTGTTTGCCTAACGAGACTTGCAAGTGTGATGTTTGTTTTTAAAGAGACACCTCACTTTTCTTTAATCAACTGTTCCATGATATGTCCACATTTTTTGAGTTATTTATATTTCTGTTTCTGGTGGCAACAGTAGAAACTGCTCCAAACCCAACCAATATTGATTCACTATTTAAGATTCCTGAGTTTGTCTCTGTTGAAATTAACTTTTTGAAATATTACAGATCTGTACCCCTCACAGACACAGTAAAATTCTTAGTTGACAGACTGAAAACTATTAAACTTAAAAACTGATAAAGCTATCATTTCAAACTCAAAGGAAAAACAAACCAAAGTTATTTATATATACAACTTGAATTACAGGGATTTGGTGATCCTGCTGGGGAGTACTGGCTGGGAAACGAGTTTGTTTCTCAGCTGACTAATCAGAAGCGTTACGTTCTTAAAGTACAGCTGAAAGACTGGGAAGGAAATGAAGCGTATTCGTTGTATGACCACTTCTCTCTAGCAAGTGAAGAACTAAAATACAGGTAAGCAGAAAAATTAAGAGCTGAAAGAAAAAAGAATGGTAATAATCTTTCTAGACTGTGCAGATGCATGAATTTATTTCATACAAATTATGATGATTTTTTGTTTTGCTCAGAAAGTAACATTTGCTTAATTTTTCACCTATTTGCTAAAGCAGTTTTAATAGTAAGGTTTTTTCCCCAATGGAGAGAATGTATATTTTTCTAGTGCACACACAAGATGCACAAAGATAAAGAAATGGTATGGTATAAGGTAGGAGACATGCCAGTACAGCAGATGGCAGTGTGCGGTCTTCAGGGCAATAGGAATCTGCAGTTGCTATCAAATCCTGTTTCCGAGCAATAAATAGATTAGTGGAAGGTGGATGACTAAGATGAATAATACTGCAAGGAGATTTTCCATTTCAGTCAGTGGCCTAGTAGGAGCTGCTCTGTCATCATGAAGAGCACACTAAGGTAATGCAGCCTTCTCCTTCCATGACCCACTCAAAGAATAATGCTCCTACCTGTGAAAATGAAGCTAATAGCAAATGTCCAGCCTCACCCCCTACAAACTTGCCAATTTTAACACCAGGTTTTAATCATAGAATCAAAGAATATTTAAGGTCAGAAAAAAACACTAAGATCATCAAGTCCAACCATCTGTCCAATAGCACCATGTCAACTAAACCATGTCCTGGACTGCCACATGACATGTTTTCCGAACACCTCCAGGGATGGTGACTCCACCACCTCTATGGGCAGCCCGTTCCAATGCCTGGCTACTCTTTTGGTGAAGAAATGTTTCCTAATATCCAGTCTAAGCCTCCCCCAGGTGCAACTTGACCTCTTGTCCTAGTGCTAGTTACTTGGGAGAAGAGACCAACTCCCAGCTTACTACACCCTCCTTTCAGGTAGTTGTAGAGAGCAGTAAGGTCTCCCCTCAGCCTTCTCAAGGCTAAACAACTCCAGTTCCTTCAGCTGCTCCTCACAAGACTTGTGCTGTAAACCCTTTACCAGCTTTGTTGCCCTTCCCTGGACACACTCCAGCTCCTCAGTGAGTTAAGTGTCTGAAACTGAACACAGTACTCAAGGTGTGGCCTCACCAGTGCCCAGTACAGGGGCACAATCACTTCCCTAGTCCTACCAGCCACACTATTCCTGATACAAGCCAGGATACCATTGGCCTTCTCGGCTACCTGGGCACACTGCTGGCTCATGCTCAGCTGGGTGTCAACCAACAAACCCAGATCCTTATCTGCCAGGCAGCTTTCCGTCCACTCTTCCCAAGCCTGTAGCGTTGGATGGGGTTGTTATGACCAAAGTGCAGAACCCAGCACTTGGCTTTGTTGAACCTCATACAATTGGCCTCATCTCATCGATCCAGCCTGTCCAGATCCTTCTGCAGAACTTTCCTACCCTCAAGCAGATGTATATTCCCACCCACTTCACTGTCACCTGCAAATTTACTGGGTGTGCACTCAATCCCCTCATCAAGATTATTAAACAAGACTGGCCTTAAGGCTGAGCCCTGGGCAGGGGGCACTGCTTGTTATCAGCTGACAGCTGGATTTAATTCTGTTCACCACAACTCTACTACATGTTACAAGAAGTATTTCTTTAGAAGAAACTTACAGATTTGTGGAGCTTTACCGTGGCCAGACAGAAAAGTTGCCCAAATTTAGATTAATTTCTCCACGATTTCTAGCAACTATTTGTTGCAAACAAAGTCAGTCTAACACCTGAGATAACTGATGCTGTTACTTCAAACTATCAACATCTTCCTCCCCCAAAATGTTAGATCTTAATGCCTTAGTAGTATACAGTTGTCTCAACTCCAAAACAAATATTTTTTCATCTGGAAACAGTCAGAATCTACAGCAGAGATTTTTTTTTAAAGTCATGCTTTAAAATACTTATAAAGGCAACCTTTGCAAAATGGGTCACTACCCATGTCCATTTACAATATTAAAAAATAATTACTGCAAACTAAGATGGTCATCTGTAAATAGCTACTTTATGTTAAAATGCAACCAAACATGTAATGCATCATAGAATGCAATGGTTTAAAGAATGCACTTAGCACTATAAAAATGAAAAACCTAAGAAAGTATTCAATTAAGAGCAACTTTCATTACAATAATAGATTCTGAATGCTGGAAAGATAATGTGTGTGATCATAAGACTGAAATATCTTAGGTTCCTAGACAAAGTGAGATCAGACCAAGTTGCTCAGGGATTTATGCAGTTGGGTCGTGATAAACTCCAACCTATGCCACTGCTCGTCTGTGAAAAAGGTTTTGTGATATCCAGTCAGAACCGCTCATTTAAATTCACATCAACTGCCTCTCATATTCTGCTATACTATGCCATATTTTTAGAAACTGAAGAATAATAAATGAATAATACTCTGCATTCATATGACTTCAAATGATACTTTAAAATCAAGCCTAGCCTCATACATTAAACCTGGAGCCTTTAGCATCACTTACATAAGAAATTGGCTTACAGAACTTTGAACTCACCTTAATTAAAAACAGAATACTTAACATTTTGGAAAAGATTTTTGATAAGATCTACAATGAGCTGATCTACATGAATACCTACAACTTCTGTCATAAACATGCAAGGAGAAAACTGATCTGGGCACAAGTTAGTTCTCCTCAAAAGTGAGATCTCTTCCTTAAACAAATAGAATGGCTCTGAGAATGTTAAGGTATTTGTTACAGGAATGTCATCACCAAAGAGATACTGTGTGAAGAGAGGGTTCAAGTCCTGCCAATTCTAGAGAAAACAGTAATAGCTGTGTAGTCATTTCCCCAGTTTGGTGCCCTGTGTCTTTCCCCACTAAGGCTGTGTCTGCACCCGTGTAAACAGATCCAAACAGGAGCAGCCTCATTGTAAATTTACATTGCCAGGAAACTGAGGCAAACTTATATACATGTGATGATTTAATATCTAGCTGGTAAGTAGTAGTGCAGGTAATGCTATTATCTCTCATAGATGCAAACTTGTAATGCCACATTGCCATGTTGTGCTAACAGAAAACAGGAATCAAAAAAAGTTTGGTTTAAACTTTCGAATGTGATAAAAAATAATGGCACACAATGTACATACAGTATTAAGAAATGCATGATCTAGATGAAAAATTTAGGAGTTATCATCTAACTACTCTAATTTCTTTCTAATATGTTGTGAACTAAAGTCACCTCTACAAATGTGGAGGCTGTTTCTTAGAAGATTGTGCTGACCATTTCTGCTCACATTAAAATGTTATGCTGCAAAATAGCTTGCAGTAGTACATTGGCCAGAAGAGACCTTGACTATTTGAACAGAATATTTATTGCAAACTATTCCATTATTAATTTGCAGATCAACTACTATTCCATGTAATAATTGTTTTTCCATTCCTCACTTTTACAGGATCTACCTTAAAGGACTTACTGGGACAGCGGGCAAAATAAGTAGTATAAGCCAACCAGGAAATGATTTTAGCACAAAGGATGCAGACAATGACAAATGTATTTGCAAATGTTCACAAATGCTAACAGGAGGTAGGAATGTTTTTGGTTGGGGTTTGTTTTTTTTTTTTTGTTTCTCAGTCTTCCTATTTTTATTGGCACTGAAATTGTCTATGGCATAAATAGTGATAACTTTGACTTCATAAATTTTGACTATTGAAACACAAGCTTGATGACTCCAAAAGAAACATTTTATCATTTGACAAAGGTTAGTTTCAGTAAAACAAGAGAAGTGAAAACTAGAAGCAAAAAGTCTCTAAAGTTGGGGTACAAGAAAGTATGAAATTGTGGAACCAAAGACAGCAGATACTTCTTCCAAGCAATTAGATAACATTCAGAGACTAAAACCCTTAACTCCCCGCTCAAAACCTGTTTTAGAGATGCAGTTTGTCAGTGAAATAGCTCAAATCCTTATAGGCACAAAACCCTTTCCCAGAAAGGGAAAACCCCCCAAAAGCTACTGTATACTGCTCATGTCACAGAAGGATACAAGTGAATTCCATATTTCAGGATCATTATGAAGTGGCAAAGATACACCACATATATGAGATATTTACACTTTTCTAATGATTGTTCACTAGTTATTGAGGTTTTAGTTGGTATTTTTATCTTGAACCGGAAAAGCCATTCCATAATTTGTCAATCTAGAATTCCACATTCTGAAATGTAAACAACTGCTTTGTAAATTGAATTCTCTTCCTGCTATTTCTTAAGCAATGGTTTGTTTCGCTGTAGCATGTTACAAGACAAAAGACAGCTTCAGTTTTTTCCAAAAGGATTGCTGAATTACTGCCCTACAGAACACATTATCAAAATCATAACAGATGTATAAAAATATTATCTTATTAGTAAAAATTTTTCCTTATGACCCACTAATAGGCCAGAAGCATAAGGAGCATAAGGATACAAAGTCTCCTTTTCCTTCTTACCAGGTTTCAGTGCAGAAGTTTTGAACTGATCCACAGAGAACTGAAAGAGTAACTAAATCCTCTAACTAAATAATGAAGAAAGGAGTTCAAATCTCAGAAGAATTGGGAATTTGTTAAAGAGCAGACAAAATCCAAAGATGACTCAATACCGTAGTTCAAGTTCTGCCCTCAGACTGTTAACAATAATGTTTGAAATCAATAAATTAAGATTGATTGAACACCTTCCCTTCTCAATTTTAAACTACAATGTATTACATGAGCTCTAAGAATATGTACTTAATAATTAAATACATTTAATTTCTGAGTTTGAGGCAAATATTTTATACTGACACTTCCAAATCATAAGAATGAAGAACTGGCTTTAGCTTTCTTTCTCATTTCAGGACAACAAAGTGCCCTTATACACTATTTTGAAAATTACTTCTGCTGATGTTTTCTTTCTTTGCTGTTTTGCAGGATGGTGGTTTGATGCATGTGGTCCTTCTAACCTCAATGGAATGTATTACCCATTACGACAGAACAACAACAAGTTCAACGGTATCAAGTGGTACTACTGGAAAGGCTCGGGATACTCTCTCAAAGCCACAACTATGATGATTCGACCAGCAGATTTCTAAATGCTTTTGCATTATGTGAATTATGTATTGTATAGTTTTCAAAGACTTAATTTGCCCAGCATATAAACACACATCTGCAACTTGTCTCATTTTCAAGCCCAGAAAACATGCGCTAGTCTTCTGAGGGGATCAGTTCAGTACAATTCCTGAATTGCAATAGTCTTGCTCAGCTAAAGCTCATGCTGTTCAACCAGACTCAAAGTCTAAAGCCTGACCTAACTGATTTGGCCAAACAACTGAATAAAAAGAACATCCAAGAAACTGTCACACAAATTAAGGACTGTGCTTTACTGATTGTTTATGTTATGTATGTGTTAGTAAATAACTGGAACTGTGAAAAATACCTAAAATAGTTTTAGAAATATGCATTTCGCCTCATCACTGAACTTCAAACATTACTCTAATATAAACCGCTTAAGTAGATCTAGAACTATTTATCTTTGTGTCATGTTTGCCTTTTATGTACATAAAAAAATACTGTCCTGTAATTAGCTCAATACTGTAGTTAAAGAATACATTCTTTCCCCCCATAGTCTCTTAAACAACTTCTTACAGTTTTTCAGGGATTTTCTTTCTGATAGCCTGTATTACTTTATTTAACAGAGGACAAATAACATTTAAGTACTTTGCATTTATTCTTGGGAAATACCATGTACAAAAATCACCATTTCTTTCTGTTTGTACTTATTACAGTCACAATAATCCCTGCAAATTACAATATAATATGTATTTCTTTATATTTTTTATGAAGATTGCACTTTTTTCTTTCCTTGTCATTTACCTGTAAATGATCAATATTTTATAAACCGAGACAACGGCATTAACACCAGATGTCCAGTTGTCTATGACAATCAGTTATCACCTGGTGCTGTAATACATCTATATTTTTTGTAAAAATAACCTTATCTGAAAAGCATATGCATGTTCTTTGATACAGTTAAATTTATGCTCATGATTCAAGACACAAATCACTACATTTTAGAAATAGGGAAAACCAAATCTGATAGTTACCTAAGGTCATATACATACATCGGGGGCTTTTTCAGTAAGGTTAGGACTTCTTCCTAGAAATTCTTTGTAGGTAGGACCTCACCTTATGCCACAATGTGAATAAACTACTCTACTGGATGATTTTTGCTTTCTAAAAATTTTATTACTATGTGCTTTAAAATGGTGTACTGTCTACTGCAGTGTGGATTGAGAAGATATTTCTTCATAAATGACGCAAAAGAATTTTGTGGTTATATTTCCCCAAATTAACCTTAGTTTTTAATTCTTATGCTTAGTCTTTGTTTTAAATTATTAATTTTATAAAATTTAAATTTCAGTAGATGACTGAGTTAATTGTAAGGCAAGAACACATCTCATACACACAATTCTTCTAGAGGCTTATTTAACAAAAGGTGTTCTATCTTAAAAACAGTAAATGATTTTGAGAAAGATGGAAGAAAAATCTTGTACTGACAGTCATTAAGGCTGCTGTCAGAGAACCCAGCCATGCACATTACCACCATTCTTCACTAAAAGCACGTGTCAGCATTACTAGAGGGTAGCAGCAACCAAAAATACTTCTAATATTACTTCATGGTGTGATTTTAAATAAACCTAACAAAGCTAAATGAAGTCATCTGAAGAGTTGTATAAAATAATCTTAATGCTCTTCAATTGGCTGTTTAATATTTTGTTAAAATCAATATTTAATATTAATCTCTCCCAGCACATTGTAAGTATATATACTTATCCCTCCAGCCACCCCAAAAAACCCACAAAAAACTTCACAAAATTTATTTCATGAAAAGAAATGTCAAGAAATTTCTTAAAAAGCAAGTCTAGAAGATGACAACCAAGCTAGTAAAGGAGATAGACATACAAAGAAGCACATGACGTACCAAGACAGGCCAAAAGAGATGGCCTTTTCTTAGCATGGAGAATACAAGGTGAAGGGGAGACCTTGCTGTTGTCTACAACTGCATGATGAAAGGCACAGAGAAGACAGAGCCAGAACCTTCTTGGAGGAGCACCACAATGCAGCAAGACAGGGACAAGAGGCAGCAAACACAAGTTGGAATTGGGGAAACTGGATTTTCTTTTAAATTTTATTTATTGCAATGACAGTGGACTGGACAAGCCCCTTGGAACTGTGTGTTTAACTAGACAACCTTCAGAGGTCCTTTTTAATCTAAAATATTTTATGATACTATGAAATTTAATAGAAATGCTGAGTCTAGATTACAGTATTTCCCTCTTCACTGTATTTATTTAGACAACTAAAGACAATATTCCCAATATTTGAGATAGTAAGCATATCCAGCACACTAACCTAAAAAAAAAAAGCTTCTTACAAACCATGAATGAAATTTGGCATGGTATGAATGCTCATACTGGCAAAGGAAAATAGCACTAGCTTCTAATTGATATCAACATTCTTGATTTTAGTAAGAAAACACCAATGACGAGTATCTAAATATTGCATGGCTAGTTTTGATTTGCTGGAAAGGAAGTCTTTATGAAGCTTAAAGCTTTTTGATGACTATTCTGGGAAAGTGATTGAAGGTTAGATATTAGGAAAACGTTCTTCAATATGAGGATGGTAAATCACTGGAACAGGTTGCCCAGAGATGTTCTGGAGGTCCCAGCCCTGGAGATATTCAAGGTCAGGCTAGATGGGGCTCTAAGACACCTGATCTAGTGAAGATGTCCCTGCTTACTGAAGGGGGTTTGGATTAGATGACCTCCAAAAGTCCTTTCCAAGCTTACACAGTCTATGATTGTGTGATTCTGTACTGATGTAGACACTGGATGAACCAATTGTTATTAATGAGACTTTTTTTAATGGGACAATTTATCAACAGGAATGTAAAATTTTAGAGTGAATATATTTTTATATTACATTTTTATCTAAATGAGATTGCATGTCTTAAAGTACAAACACCAAAGTGATGTGAGAGCAGGACATTTCCAAGAGATGCAGTAATAAAAGAAAGATGGCTTTTTGGACTAGGTACAAACAATTATAACAGCAAGATACCCCCTTCTTTTAATTCCTTCCTGTTATCAAATAAACTGAATAAAACTAGAATGCACTTCCATTTTCTCTAAATACTTCCTCAAAAGCAGAAGAGAAATAACAAGCAAAGAAAAGGAATATAAACACCCTTCATGCTAAAATAGTAATTGTATCTTTAAAATAAGACATCTGTTTAAGTAGGAAACCAGAATGGCTCAAGAAGGGAATGACTGGAAAGGCGGTGGAAATGCCACCTTGAAAACAGACTTCATTCCTCTACAAGAGAGGCATACTGCAAACAGAAGCAATTCAGGTTTTCAGCTGCAACAAAACCTCCCTCAGTTTTAGCTTCTCACCGTCTCTCAAACTCTCTTTACTTCTGCTTTATGAATAAAACCGGTAACTAGAATCTAAAAAACAATCCCAGCAGGAATTACTTCCAAAGAATACCATGAAAGGGATTAACAAGTACATTACCAGTAACAACAAAGGTAGCCTGAGAAGAAACAGAAAACACAAACCAGCTCAATCTGAACTACTGTGGGTTTTTTCATACAAATACAGAAAAGGGGGGAAAAAAAGAAGTTGCTTGCTTATTTTTCACATTAAGTTTTTTGATTTTGAATATATTTGCTATATAAGAAAATCCACTTTCACCTTTTAGAAAAAAATTCCACATTATAATGCAAGATTAATTTCTTTGGGTTAATTTCAGTGTAACATTTTGAGAACATGCAACTTATGAAATAAATTCTTCATCTCCAACTTATAAATTTACATAAATTATAGATTTAGAATGTTAAAAACAAGTTCTTAACATTTCATAATATTATAGTAAAAATAAAGTTCAAACACTATTAAATTATCTTTCTTCAAAGTCCATATGAAATTTTGAGAAACAAGTAGCAGGTAATAATACATTTAACTAGTTGCACAATGTCAGAGAAATTGTGAAACCTATTTTTTGGCAAAACTATTAGAGTGATTGACTAGTAACCTTCCAGAACTCTACTTGTTTTAAAAACAAAATAAAATTACTTTTTAATCAATTGCAGCACATGGAATGTGGATACATTTGGGTGTACACAGATACACATTGCCTCCATATACATACTTTTGCACCAGTTCAAAATTCAGTACTTGAGAATGATCATTAAAGGTTGGAAAAATGCTTCATTTTACCTACTTAACAGTTTTAGAAGCCCACAGTAATTTCCTGTTGCCAAAGAAATTTCTGGACTGAAAATACTGACTCCATGACCTGACACATCTATCCATTAGGCAGTAACATGCATCTACAGTTTATATGCAAGCATGAATAGAAATTAAATAAGCCACAAATAAATTTAAGGACATTTAGACTTAAATAAGAAGCTACCTTCTTCAGATGTTAATTGGTAGAACATTCTTTTGTATTTTCCATGTATGCCAAAGTTTTTGCATGAGCATCAAGAAGTAGAGTGCTAAGCAGAAAATAACTCCTTAAATTATTTGCTTTAAAAAAATATTTTTGCTAGTTGGCCTCTGGTTCACAGATCCCATGTAGAGGGCCAATAATTTTCCAGATAAACTAAAGAAAGTTCATGAGCTTAAAGGGCCATTAAACTTACAGGAGCTGCAGGGAAGCTGGATGAAAGCTCATATGGTTCCTCTGAGATCCAATGGCCGTATTCCAAAGACCACAGAACCTAAAATAAATTAAGTGGTAAGTAGAACTCATACAATTTCTAAAATAGCAAGCTCTTTGAATGTGTGATCAGCAAGGACAGTGCTGGTTTGAGGATTCATTCACCTAAGCCAAGTGATTCTCTGAAAAAACAAGCAATCAGAAAGGTACAAATTTCACAGCCAAAGCAAACCATTAAAATACCAAAGTCACATTTCTTTGCATAGCTATGATAAAATTTAAAACCTTGTGAGGATATTAGAAGAGTCAACTTTCTGCATCACGATACAGAAGACTAAAGATCTGAAAAGGGAAGTCATAGTGTATCAGTTCTGTTCTACTAGTTCTGTTCATTACTGAACTTCAGGATGTTCCTGCTGGCTCACTTCCCCAGGCTGTCAGGGTCCCTCTGAATAGGAAAACTCATCTGGTGTATCAAACACTCCTCATAGTTTTGTAACATCTGCAGACTTGCTGATGGTGCACTCTGTCCTGTCATTGAGATCATAAATGAAGATGCTGAACAATATTGGACCAGTATCAACCCCTACTACTGACTAGATTTATCAAACTATTGTATATAATCAAAATGACATATGTGAATCAGCCTGCAAAGAAGAATGGTCTGTTCAATTCTCTTCAGCAAACTGCACGTTCTAGATCATAAAAAAGGATTGCTAACAGTGCAGAGTACTGATTGTCTGGAAAATACATGATCATACATGTTCAACAGAGCTCTGAAATACTGACACTCTGTTCAGGGACAATTTTGTCTACATAGGGACTACTCATGCTTACATATTGAAAATTGAGGATATATTAAAATTTTCTCCTGGCTATCATAGAATATTTTCTATTAATGAGCAAATTAACATAGTAGTTGAAATCTTATGGCATTCTAGGTATCTTTTATGCACTACTTGAAGTAGCTGTATTTTCAATTTCTGTAATAGACACTTTTTAAATCTTAAATTTTCCCCCAAATATTCTATCCAGTGTTTTTTCCTGGGTTGATTTTCTAAACCATTCTTCAGAACAACTTTTAGGTTATAGCTAGTTGAGTATACTATTACAGGGCTCACAAAGGTTTTCCAGAGAATATTTCTCAAGTGATAAAAGCATTGTCTTTATATGAAAATGGAAAAAGACTGAAGTTTCTATCGTGGCTCTGACCTTGAGTCGTATAAAGGGTGTTTTCTTACTAATCTCTATATAATCTAAATTCTGAAGCACACTCTGATGGAAGGGGAATTTATTTTCCTCATTGGTTTCATTAATAAGAGATAAGCCATAAAGCTTCTCATATAAAGGAAAGACAGGTAAGTTCTTTGCCAAGTTTATCCTCACAATTCAACAACTTGCCCCTTCTGAGCTTTGCGACATCGTTCCTGTAGATGCCATTTGGTATGTCTTGAATACAAGTCAAAAAACCAGGTAGCCACTAGTGAGAGACAGCATGATTTATAAACCCACAGTGATCCCCCAATACCCTGCTGATCCCACAGTACAATTAAGTGAACAAGAAGTGTACCTATACCCCCAAAATGTATAAATGATATTTATCAGAAAGTAAATCCCTGTGTTTAGGATATTCCAGCTCTGGCAGTCACATTTTCCCTAAATAGTTCTCTGGCCATTTCAAATAGATGATGTCTGTTTCTAACTGTTGGTACAGCCATGCACCATTAAACTGTTGTCATTATTCACCTTAGAACAAGCCGAATTTCATCAGTGCATGAAATTATTCCCATGCTTGATTCACAATTAACTGAATTTTTTTTTATTCTCTTGGAAGATACTATACAAATCCATATATTTTTAGTTTAATTTAAATTATAAAACATTACCTCATAAAATTTGGGAAGCAGTGCTATGAGATGTTTGTTCTCCTTCAATGAAAAATTGGCATAATAGATATCAAGCATGATAAAATTATCCTTTACAGCTCAGTAACTAAACAAGATTCTAATCAGAACTTACTGATTATACACTAGTAATGTAAAACTTACAAAATGGCCTAATTGTATGTAAGAAACTAACTTTCTGTAAATTGCTTTTTCCTCCAAATCTGTTGCTACAAGAAATAAATTACAAACTGGATTTAGAAACTAACTTTGTTAACAAAACCCAAGTTTTATAGTCTTTAGTCCAAAGTAGCTTGTGGTTAATAACTTTCAGGGGAATCACCGATATTGTATAAAAAAAAGATCTACAAAACGATCTAATGCTTTGTGTGATGTGGCAAGTGATGTTTTACTTGGGAGAGGAGGTGTCCAATTTTGCAGGCCATTAGAAGTCAACAGGTTTTTTTCATTGTTGATAATTAAAAGCAACACGTCTTCAAACATATTGTGAAACTTTATTACAAAAATCCAAAGAATATTTATGTTTACTCTTTGAACACGCATAATATTTGAAAATGCAACATCTGTATAAAAAGAGAAAAAAATTTCTGTACTCATGATATCATGCCAAGTCTAAAGTGAGTTAAGCACAGTCAAAAATGAAGGAATTTTAAAAAATATTCAAAACATAATGTGCTGCTCTGTCTAGCCAAGAAAATTGTAGTAACGTCTTAAAAACAGTTAAGACTGCAACTTAGGATTTTAAGTTATATATTTTAAGGTGGTACCTGTGTATATTTTTTACTATTACCTTTTATAATTTACAAGAAGAGTAATGACATCTGTTATTTTTATGCTCATATAACTGTATATATTTATTGCAAATAAAAGAAGCTTGTTAATCCAAGCCATTTCTCTTTTAATCACTGTATAAATCAACTATAACCGAACTAAGAGATTTTTAACTTCTAATACAATTCTTAAAGGCATGCTACATGAAAATAATTTCTTTGTAAATCATCTTGAGCAGGAACAGATGTATCATGCTGTATAATGTGTACATCATATGTCCTTATAGCACCAAAAAGATGTTTGCATCAAGAGTAACTTGCAAACAAGCCAAACAGATTAAGACATAAACCCAACAGATTAATTATGATTAAGTAACCCCATTTCATGTTCCAGGCCAATTTTACAGTAACAACCTCTAACAATCCTTGTAGTATTTAGAGAATTTTGTTTAGAAATTAATTCTGTTTATCTTAACAAAAGATGGATTAATGCTTGGTTCCATGGTTCTGGAATTGAGTACAAAGGCACCATATCTACTTTCCTAGATAAAAAGAAATTTAGATACAGAGTTCATGAACAGGTCCTGCGGTAAATAGTTTGGTCACCACCCACTGAAGCATTCAGTTTTCATGAGCACAAAGAAAAGAGCTCTTTATTCTAAGTGTCTCAAAGTTTACTTCTGATTTTGGCAGAGACAAATTAAACTAGCATGTTTTCATAGCAACACTAAAAAAAGTGCTTCAAATTCATGTGGCACAAAACATGTTATGATTTGCAGTATTATTGTAAACTACTTTTTCTTGTAAGTCAATAGTATCTTTATATTAAACCGTTCCTTAGAATGTAGAAAAGAACTAAAAAAAGCTAAAATAATATAAATATTTTATATTCTGAGTAAGAAGAAATAGCTATCTAGAAGTTTTCAGATGTGCATTTACAGAAGATTTAGCTTAAAATGTAATGATAAAGCAGTACAGTATGGATAAATGATGAATGCTGGATATAGGAATATCAGAAGCTAGGAAAATTCAGCTGAAAACATTGAGATATTAAAAATGTATCAGATTGTACTAGAATGCAGCCTTGCTGGTCTTGGAGGATCCAAGAAATGAGTAAATGGGAGAGGAGAGTAGGAAAAGCATACTTTTTTCTGTGGATATCTTACAGCCTTATTTGCTTTGGATTCTAGAATAAAGTTGATCAATCTTCTGTTGCTTCATCACCAAGTATGGACTATTTCATCTAAGTCAGGAGCATGCAACCTGTAAGGCATGGAGCTCCAACAAGTGTTCTTCAGGTTATACAGCTGTAAGGTTAGCCTCGGTGCAAAGCTTTGCATTGGATATCCAGATCAGCTATGTTCTTTTATTCACACCATATAGGAAAATTTATGTCAAACATCAAGTTCTCAAGGGTCTGAACACACTGTTTGACTAGTCATTATTTAAGGCTTTTTATCCATCCAGCTAGCAAACTGAATGATCCTATGGTGTTTGTACTTGAATAACTCGTCTTGAAACATGTAAACAGAGTGCTATGAAGATTAAATGCCTAACAGTAGATTTTATATTTTTTCAACATCCATCTCTAAAAAGATTATTTTAAGTTTTTCTCAGAAGAAGAAAAAATATTGCAGGCCAAATTCTCTCTCCATGTTACAAGTCAAAAGGCAGAGGTAAATTATATTTCAGCTTCTTTAAATGTTGAGGTGTATCTTCCAAAAGACAATCACCACCGCTCAAAATAAATACCTTTTTGAAAAAGTACTACTGATTTCTACTAATTTTAATTATCCAATTTTAAAGTATTTTAGCAATGCAAGTACTTATGGTAGGATTGACTACGGTATAGAAAGTAATTTAAAGGATTCATTATTGTAGCATTAATTAAAGGAAAAGGTTTGGGGATTTTTTTTTCTGAAATTAAATTCTTCTGACTAATGTTCTACAGAATTTCTCATGATATTTAAGTAAGGCTCAAGCTTTATCTTCTCTACTTAAAGTATTCAGTTAGAGGATTTGGGTAAAAACTGTGTGATAGGATGCATAAATTTAACCAGATTAGAGATTTATGGACAAAATAGTACCCAGCCTCATTGAAAGATTAAAAAAGTTATTAAAAAAAAAGAGCAATATACACAGATAAGCAGATACCAAAAGACTGAACAAAGTTTTGATTTGGTGAACTGAACTCTGAAGTTTTTGTCTACTTCCTTCTCATGTGGTTCTCATAGTAACTTTAGCAGCTCAATAAAATGAGTGAAGACAGCTTCATCATTTGATCCAATAATACAAGAACAAACTAATCCTTGGGACAATTTAATTTAACTTACTTGTATTATATGAATAATGTCTAATGAGTTTAAAAGGAAGACTTCAAGGCAGCAGGAGAAAATTTGGCATTGCTACTAGTCAGTACAGGTCTATGAAAAGCATATGTTGATATGGTCACCATGGACCAGTTCATAGAAGCACAGTCCATTAAATGGGCAATGAAATTCCATAACAGCAATTCACAGAATACTGATTATCCAAATACTGCCTTAGGTACAAAGCTAGGAAACAATTTTACTGGACTATTTTGTAGTAGTTCTGTACAACTTTAGCTATCTTAGTAATTATTTGAAGCTTTTTCCTAAAGGAAGTATACAGCTTTGACTGCCTTGTTATAAGAAAGTGATTTATAGAAAATATGTTGTTGCTTTTTAAAAATTCCACACAAAGCTAAGTGTGGGACACACATTTCAATCTATGTCATTCATAGATGTATAGAATCGTGAGTTGAGGCTGGAATGGACCTGTGAAGATTGTCTTGGTCAAGCTCCCTGCTCAGATTTGTTCTTAATGCAGCCAAAGATGCTTTTTTGCCACAAAGGCACCTTACTGGATCATTAAGGTACAGAGATGCAAATCCCTTTATTCCATGGGAAATTAATCACCAAGAACTTCTTAAAAATACACCAACAGCTTCTTTCAGGTATCTACATGTGTTCCATGTAGGAGAAGTTTCACACTGGTAAATACCAGACAAGTATACAAAGACACAAACATTATTATCACGGAATCACAGAATTGTAGGGGTTGGAAGGGACCTATATGGTTGATATTTCACCTATACAAAATACGTTTAATTTATTCTCTAGTAAATTTTAAAATTGTTTCTTACCCATTCATAAGAAACAATCCAACATCCACGAGCAATTCCCAGAAGAACATTCAAGGTACGACGAGAACTCCCTGTAACTACATGACTTGTTGTTTCACATACATCATCTGAGAACAAAAAGTCTCCAAGTTCATTCACCACCTGAATTACTGTATTTTGTTTCCTAAAAAGAAAAGGGAAAAAACCCCATACAATGTTGAATGAATGTGCTTAGTAATAAAACCACATGTGTACAACTCAAACTAACCTCATTTCTTTCCTCACTAATAATTTCTTATCCTTTTCTCACTGAGGCTCTACCCATTTGCTAGCCCTAAATTTGTTAGCCTCCCCAGAGTCCAAACAGACCCTTTTCTGTCACCACACACTCATATCTACTTGCACATCAAAGCTCTTTTGTTCCCCACATCTATCTTGTCTGTTTAAATAGAAGCTTTTGAGTCAGGAATTATCTAACATTGTTTGTATACAATGCCTAGTACAACAGAGCCTCATTCATGGTTGCTTTTGTAGTACTATCAAAAAGGCATTACCAGGAAATGTAAACATTTAGACACAGCACTCAAGGACTGCATTAAGAAGTACCAGATTTTTCAGCATCTGAAGAAAATACTATGTCTAAATTTGGAGGCAAGTCCTAATGTCCTGGCTTGCTACCTATAATCTGAGCCAATGTTTCAATTAAGAATTTACTTATACTTAATTTTAATTAAATATAAAATCCAGAATGGCCAGCTATAACTGGAATTCTAATTTGAGTTCTCTACATAGCTACACTTAAGTACATAAATATATAATGGTGAAAACGTTGAGATCTTGGTATCATTAGAGAAAAGGTGTTCCATGAATACTATTTACTGTTCTTATTACAAATCATTATTATGAATGTCCATTAAAGATCTGCAAATGGAAGCCCAGTTCCAGTGGCCTCTCTGCTCCCCTCCACTGTCCATGGCATGCTACACGAGATAAAACAATTAAGCACAACATCAAACACAGTCACATCAATCACAATGGTGAGTCCCTCAGGTAAAACACTTAAGTTAATCACTGAAATAATGCCAGCACACTAAGAACATCTCCAGAAGCTTTCATTCTTACTACATTTCACTCCATGGGCAGTAATTCAATTATAGCTCCTCAAATACCCAGATAAAGCAGACAATACTTAGAGCAAATCTAACAAAGCCTGCAAAACATTTTCATGGAGAATGCAACAATCTTCTGTGATTCAGAAAAACAGGTAGCTGCTGGCAGTAAACCAGTGAGCAGCATTTAATATAATCTCAAAACCCGATGCCATAAAACCACTGAATTCATGTTCTTGAAATTTAAATCCTAATGAACCACTCCTGAAGCTACAGCTACTGGGTAGAGTAGAACTGCCTTTTGTCCATTGGGTTGCACACTTCAGAGGACAGTTTTCTGTTCTTCAGTTCTCTCAGAAGTAGCCCCTTTCCCTTCATCCATTTATGGGTTCATAAATGCCTACAATGCTAGACAGCCAAAAGCACAATCTTGATGAAGTTCTGAAGAAATTGACATCACTTGTCTTTTTTATTTAATGAAACAGTAATTGGCTAGTGGGAAAAATCAACACACAAGCAACATAAAAGAAATAATGTATACATGACCTCTTTCAAGAAAAGGACTTTTTCTTCATCTCTGCCAGGATTTGTTCTCTTTTAGACATATCACAGCCTCTGTTTTCCACTGTTCTCCTATCTGCACTGTAGCTATTATTTTACCTCCCCCACAGCGATCCTGTAAAATGCACTTGCAAAGTGCACTTGCAAAGTGCATTTTACAGCCTTGGTATTACTGGTGTCCAGTCACATTAAATACAAGTAAAGTATTAATTCCATTTTATGGTTCTGACATATATTAGTATACTTGTTAATAGCTACTGACAACCATTTATAAGGAACTTCTAAAAGGATAGCCACTAAGTACCCCTTCTGAGTACTTAGATCTATGTAACTGTCAAGATTTAATTACTTCCAACCTGAAACAGATTTGTGGGTAGTAAAAATAACTTGACTTTTGAAAAAGAATTAAAAAAAATTGTAAGCAAGTGTAGTATAAAATATGGAATTTGTTTTTGTTGGATGTTCTTTATGCTGTAAGATTTTTAAGAGAATGATAAGAGCATGCCAGAAAATTATTAACTCTCCCCCAAAATATGCAGTGGCAGCTGCCTCTTATGTTTTGAAACTAAGTGGCTAAAAAGTCTACAACTGATATTTTTCAGCACTATTTATATGAAAGAAAACATTTTGAATTGATGTTTCTGGTTGTGACTTTTAAGTAGAATAATTGTAACGTATGGAGAAAAAGTCAAGTCTTGGGCTGAAAGTCTAAACTGTTAACTATGTAAAATTCCATGCAATGCTTCTTACAAAAAATTCAAGACTTGCTTGAGATTTTAGTTTCATTACTCTGAAGTCCCTTTGAGCTCACCTATGGAACAACTACTTAAGTCTGCACTTTAGCAACACAAACATACACGCGAACTGTAGATAGCAACAACATATACATGTATGTATGTGTTTGTAGCTAGAATATGAATGAAATATTTACCACATGGCTCAGAGATAAATTTCGTTTTGTATAGGCATAAAAAGATTATGAACAGAGTCAAATGTTTAATACTTACTCAGAAGACATACTCGTCATAACTAGTGTCCTTGTTGGCTAGAGATGCGAAAAAAACAAGAAAAAATCAGAAATCTAGGAAGTTTTACCCTTTGAAATAAACCTTCAATAAAAACTTCAATTAAAAGGACTAAACTATTTCACAATTACAGTATCATCTGCAAAAGTGCCTGTACTAATTAATACATATACTAGAAATATTTAACTTTGAGGACGAGGAAGGAAACCCCTCCAGCACATTGGATAGCAAAGCATCTAATAAAACAGGAGACAGGAATGTTAAGTTTTCATTAGTAAAAACAAAAAGCAAAGGATTCCCAGACTGGGATGCCACAGAAACAAGGCTATTATTTTCCTTCTGATGGAAGGTGGAAAGGAAAGGAAAAGGCAGCTTACCTTCAACAAAGAAAAGCTATCATTTAAAATTACGCCAGTTTCTTCCGAAAGAAAGGCAGAAACTAGCTTGAGATGCTGCAGAAACCTGAGTATATTTACTATAAAGTGTAATTTTTAATAATTTTCTTTTGGGGGATTTTTTTGGGCACAACTTCAGTATTTTAAGTCCAGGTTTTTAAGTAAAAGTTCTGGAGACCTGTGACTAGCGGTGTTCCCCAGGGCTCGGTGTCAGGTCCAGTCCTGTTTAATATCTTCATTGACAACCTTGATGAGGGAATAGCATCCACCCTCAGCAAGTGTCAATGATACAGAGCTGGGAGGAGTGGCTGACACGCAGGAAACAGTGCGCTGCCATCCAGAGAGACCTGGACAGGCTGGAGAGCTGGGCAGGGAAAAACCAGATGAAGTTCAACAAAAGCAAGTGTAAATAAAGTCTTGCACCTGGGAAGGAACAACCGTTGGTATCAGTACAGGCTGGCGGATGACCTGCTGGAGAAGAGCTCAGTGGAGAAGGACCTGGGGGTCCTGATTGATGACAGGTTGGCCATGAGCCAGCAGTGTGCCCTGGTGGCTAAGAGAGTCAATGGGATCCTGGGGTGCATCAGGAGGAGTGTGGCCAGCAGGTCGAAGGAGGTGATCCTCCCACTCTACTCTGCCCTGCTCATGCCCCACCTGGAGTATTGTGTCCAGTTCTGGGCTCCTTGGTATAAAAAGGACAGGGATCTCCTGGAGAGAGTCCAGAGAAGGGCCACGAAGATGATTAAGGGCCTGGAGCATCTCCCCTATGAGGAGACGCTGAATAAGCTGGGGCTGTTCAGTCTTGAGAAGAGAAGACTAAGGAGGGATCTAATTAATGCCTATAAGTATCTTAAGCATGGAATGCAGGGGGAATTGGTCAGCCCCTTTTCAGTGATCTGTGGGGATAGGACAAGGGGCAATGGCTACAAGTTGGAACACAGGAAGTTCCGCACCAACATGCGGAAGAACTTTTTCCCAGTGAGGGTGACAGAGCCCTGGGACAGGCTGCCCAGGGAGGTGGTGGAGTCTCCTTCTCTGGAGATATTAAAGATTTGTCTGGATGCCTATCTGTGCAGTATGAGCTAGGGAGTTGCTTTGGCAGGGGGGTTGGACCCAATGATCTCTCGAGGTCCCTTCCAACCCCTACTATTCTGTTTTTTTTTTTTTTCTTTAACTCCTAAATCTTGTCTAGTGAATAAAGTCATTTGAATAACATACCACAACACAAACATTCCCCTCCCCCTTCTCTTGCAATACCTTCCATACCTTATGTGCAACTTTAAATAAGCTTTTTAAGAATTAGTATTATAGAAGTCAGAAGAACTACCCTTTGATCATCAGCAATGACTATGAAAGCCTCCAGGACACACATAGGTAGGCCAGAACATGAATTTTTGCAGTATCAGGGAAATATATAACTGAACGTGACATGACATGGTAATCAAAACGATTTGAAAATCTTAGCTAAGAATTACTTGTAGGTACAGGAACATGTGCCAGGATGCACACATAAATATTTTAATTTTGTGGAAAAAGCAGACGACTGACTTTTTCACAATGATTTCAAACAACTTATAATGTTCAAAATCAGTATATGATTTTCAAATTATTTCTCTAGATAACTACTGCTCCACAAGAAATAATCGTGCCATTCCTGCCCCCCCCCCCCATTACTACAACCACAAGCAGTAAGCTCCTCAAGTCTGCTAAAATTGTTTCCTTTGAGTAATGTATTGAGATGAGACCACAAGAATATTTTGAACTGGACTGTATCTAGGAACACAGGCCAGGTCTGAAGGTCAGCTCGTTTTACCCAGTAATGAATCACAGAAGAGAGAACATACTTTCAGGCAACTCCATTTGTCCTCTTGTATCTCTACAGAGCTAGTCTCCAGTAAGCATTCAAACAATTTGTCACATTTAAGAATGAAGTTCCTTGGAATTATCTCTGTAGACTCATAATGTGGATCATGACATGAACAGTCTTTTCATAAACCACAATTAAAGAACACAGAAAAGCTAGACATTAAAGTTAATATAAGAAGTAGTCTTTTCAATATAAACATGGTAATTTCATTCCGTGGTTGGGTAAATTTGAAAAACACAAATCCCAGATATTATCTTAAGTCTTCAGAAACAACAACATGAAGCATATTCATTAATTTTTGTAAATTAATTATAAACATGTACTCATTTTGTAAGCTATAAAATACTTGAGAACTGAAAATATATACAATGTGAAAATGAATCAATAATAGAATAAAACTTCAAATGAGGAAATGATGGCACTTTCACATTGAAATATTTGAGGTAAATTCTGTGCAGTATTTTTGAAATGTAAGTTTCCAAATTCTAACTTATTGACAGCAATAATTACTGATGATGCCTTAGCCCACTGCTAGCCTGACAGATGAGGAGAACACACGCTTATCCGTAATCAAAATTGGTTGCATTCTTAGCCAAAAGATGTTCTACTGCACTTTTAACTCTGAATAAGCAGTCACATTTTATTGCTCTTGGAAGTTCTAAGAACTTCACAGCTTCAATTTCATGTTTGATTTTTGTATGTAAAGAGTTTGAGCAAAACAGCAACAATGCAACAAGATACGTAATATATCTTTCATAACATTAATACAATTAATATTAAACATATAAACTCAAAAGGAGGACATACTGCATACATAATATATGTTGCTAGATTTGCATGAACTCCTGAACATGAAAGGATCCTGGGATGTGACAGCCTGGAAAGGCACAAAACATGTCTTAAAAGCAAGGGTTTACTCTTGTCTGTCTAATCTTTCTGGGCTGAAAACCTCATCTATGTCAAATATGTAGACTTCAGCATCATCATGATGTTCTCCTGTATCTGAAGGCAGACTGCACTGCCATCAGAATGAAGATGTTTGGCTAAAAGTTTGGAGTTACATCCAAAGAAAAGGATTGCACTGGGATCATGGGGCCCTGCTACTAGCTCCAAAGCCAGATTCTGATGTGCCTATTTGGAATGTGCAGAAAACAATTTTTATTTAAATGAAATGTCATGGCAGCATTACTCATCAGTCCACTGTTTTGCCAAACTTGGGTTAAGAAAAAAACCGGACATTCCTATAAGCCAAGCCAGAGCAGCTTCAGATCCTACAGCGGCTTCTTCAGCTTCAGAGCAGAAATGTTTATAACAGTTCCTTAATACCTTACCTCTAGGGAAGTGAAAATACTGGATTCTCACAAATTGGGAAACCTGCAGCCTGTCCTGACACTACCCTTCAAAATCACGTTTTGAATTGAGCTTTTATGCTACAATACATAGTGATTCAATGAAATGCAAGATGGTAGAGTGAGTATTCTGAGCAAGTGTTCTGTCACTGCACTTCAAAGTAATTCAAAGACTCAAGACTGCAGAAGGATGCATACAAAAGGTAGAAAATGGAATTTTATTCCCAACTATTATTTTGTTTTCACTCAGAACTGCATATTTTTGCAAGTTAGAGGTCATTTTCTAAGCAGACAACTCTTTATTTTATTGCTTCAGTAAGACAAGCAGTCCTCTTTAATTACAGTTACCAAGCAGAAAACTTAGCCAAACTATGTTTTAATTTTCAGTTGTACATTTTTCAAGTTAATTGCTTCTCCCCTCCCTTGCTATGCAATTTTTCTTCTATGCTCTTTGTGTCTGTTTTATTTCACATGTTGCTTTTATTGCAGAATTTTTTTTGGAGTTAGCATTTTCTTTTCTGAGCAGCAAAAAGACATCTGGTGAGCATCATTATGAGTTCTAATGCACATTTGTAGCAGGATTATTATTAATAAAACACTAGAAAAGGTGGTATTAAGTTAACCGGTCCTTCTATGTATCATTAATCTCTGAATCCTGAAGAGCTACATATCTGTCCTGTAGATGAGAGCACACTTCTTTCTGAATTATTTTTTTGAGGTCTAGAATACAGGCTACATTACGAACAACATGCTTCAGCTTTCCTTTATATATTTGTTAGGAGCACAGTTGCATTAAGTTTTTCTATAGAGTCTGCCAACAACAAGATTTTTCCAAGTCATCTGATATATGAAACACGCATTTCAGTAGCTGAAAGGAAATAGTATTTGTAAATCTTTCCAGTACTTAAAAGACAATGTGACACTTCCTATACGCTAACTGACCTACACCACAAAAGAGGCATTCAACCTCAAAATGTATGCTTGTTTGCTTCCAAGGTTGAGCAGGTTGTTTCTTGGAGTTAAGTAATGAAAGTCATGTTTTGTACAACTTCTTGTCAAGAAAGTGAACTCAAATTTTATTTTCTTAAGAATGTCATGAGATCTTTTTCAGAATTGACAAATAAATTAAACTATGACCACAAAATATGTTTTCCAGGTCAATTCTCAAGAAAAGCGCAGTAATGTTAAGAATTGACTTGATAGGAATAATTTTATATTTGTGACTAGTAAATTCCTGCCTGAGTATTTAGATCTCATTTTGTCTTTGGGTCAAGAGCCTAGGCCTTAGATGTATTTTTATGAAAGTATTTTAACCAATAAATACCACTTTTGAATTGTATATTACTTAGTGCCAGTGTTGCCCTTATGCCTTAAAGCTGATTTGAGTTCTGAAAGAAAGACGCATGCTGTGATGGAGTAAAAGATGAACTTCACCTTCAGGACTAAGTAGTTCTAAGTAGTCTGGCCAATTTACTGGGGATAAAGCAATTTGGGGGGGGCTAAAGGGAGACAGGAGAAAGCAGTGCATGCATGTGCAAACAAAATACAAAGAAGAACACAAGATTATTATGCTGTTTATCTCTTCCAATCACTTTTTGGTCTTGGTATTGTAGGTTCCTCAGATGGTTCTGACATTTGTTCAGAACTCATATACTCAATTTTCATCTTCAGAACTGTATTTCAGAAGCAACAATCTTCAGTCCAACTAGTATGTGAGCCAAAGAGCCATGTGTAGCATGGGAATCATGTTAATTTCACTCTGCTTTTATCTAGGAAGGTTGTAATGAGGATCCAAAACTTTAAGGCTGTTTTTAGAAGCAATCTATAAATTATGCTACATTAATTTAATCTATTCAAGTAATTGTGGCTCACAGCTGAAAATAATTAGTAACTGTAATGACTTATTGCTATTCAGTAGTTTTAAACAGCAGTTATTCAAAGTTGTAATTTATTTTCTGGATGGCCTTTCTCCTCTTATCAGTCGTTATCAGATACCAATATTTTTCCAGTTTCCTCTGGCTGTAAACTCAATTTTGACTGTAATTTCCTGACCAAATATAGTACCTCTGCTTTGATTCTAGGGAGATGTGAAAAATGAACCCATCCTAACTAAATGAATACTATCAGGGCAAAAGGTGAAAAAACAAAGCAGGCTATAAGACAGAACAACAAGATGACATGACAGGTGCCTGGGCCTCAGCTTTCCTTCACTGACAAAGATAAGAAAAAATGAGAAACCCTGTAATCACAGACCTAGGACCCCCTAGAGCTTCCACTGGCAAGATTAAGGCTGATGAATAGCTTCAGACTTTTCAGACTAGCAGTGTCACAGTTTACAACTTACCATCATTTTGCATTTTCCACATGCAATCATAATGGCTAAAACTTTATATTTAAAAAAAAATCAACGCTGGGGGATACTAAACTCTGCTGCATTCTGCAGCTTCAAAGGGCAGGTTTATCTGGCTGCAATCATTAACAAAAGTAGAGACTGACTTTTTTCTCGTAGGACAGGGAAAGATTAAGGACATAGCAGAGGCTCTTTACCCCCTCTCCACTCTCCCCTTCCCGCCCTGTCCTGTTTGACAAAAATTTCCATGTCCAGCAAGATGACACTAAACTAGGAGGAAGTGTTGATCTGCCTGAGGGTAGGGAGGCTCTTCAGAGGGATCTAACAGGCTGCACCAATGGGCTGAGACCAATGGGATAAAGTTTAACAAGGCCAAGTGTAGAGTAGTGCACATGGGACATAACAACCCCATGCAGTGCTACAGGCTTGGGGGAGACTGGCTGGAGAGCTGTCAGGCAGAGAAGGACCTGGGGGTGTTGGTTGACTGCAGGCTGAATATGAGCCAGCAGTGTGCCCAGGCAGCCAAGAAGGCCAATGGCATCCTGGCCTGTATCAGAAACAGTGTGACCAGTAGGTCTAGGGAGGTAATTGTGCCCCTGTACTTGGCATTGGTGAGGCCACACCTCGAGTACTGTGTCGAGTTCTGGGCTCCCCACCATAAGAAGGACATTGAGGTCCTTGAGCAAGTGCAGAGAAGGGCAACCAGGCTGGTGAAAGGGCTGGAGGGAAAATCCTATGAGGAGCGGCTGAGGGAGCTGAGGATGTTTAGCTTGGAGAAAAGGAGGCTGAAGGGGGACCTTATCACCACCTACAACTACCTGAAGGGAGGTTGTAGAGACGTCTCTTCAGCCAGGGGACAGGAGATGGGACAAGGGGAAATGGCATGAAGCTGTGCCAGGGCAGGTTTAGATTAGATGTTAGAAAAAATTTTTTTACTGAAAGAGTTGTCAGTGCCTGGAACAGGCTGCCCAGGGATGTGGTTGAGTCACATTCCCTGGATGTGTTCAAAAAAAGGGTTGATGAGGTACTTAGGGATATGGTTTAGCTTAGGATGGGAATGGTTGGACTTGATGATCTTCAAAGGTCTCTTCCAACCTTGTGTTTCTGTGATTCTGTGACATGAAAAAAGCCAGCAAGCATGATTAACATTTTTGAAAGCAGAGGCAGCAGTGATTCTCACTCTGATGGGGAGCCCAATCCTTTCCAACAGGTACAAATTATGGCTTGGATCTCCAGTCAGCATCACTTAGGAAAAGCAGCAGCCCAGTTCTGAACTGCCTTTTACAAGGAAAGTCTCATCTCTAGACCATATAGTGTAAAACCTGAGGAGACACAGAGGGAGACACTGCCAATCTGATAGAAATGAACCTCAAGAAGTGGGATGCTAAGCAGAGGAGAAAACTACTTCATAGTTTAGATGCTAACAGCAAATGAAAAGCTTGGGTGAAGGAAGGACACTCGTGCTCAAAAAGTCAAAATCACAGAAGAAAGAGGGGCAATTGTGAGGGAACACTATGTTATGGAAAAAACTCACACATGCAAGCAGAAACATTTTAAATGCCATACTAAGGCATAAACTAATTCTGTCGTCAGCACCAAATAATGGCCAACATGTACTCATCTTCTCAAATGATTTGTGAGAAAGACAGGCATAGTTAATTTCTGCTGAAATTAAACAACATGAACTTCCCCCTCCACTTCCCAGTTTCACCGAGGTTATCAGAAATAATTTTTTCCCCTTCTGTGAATAATTTCAACAAAAAATTAAACATGATGTAGAAGTGAATCCATTTAATATGTTCAGACATTAAAAACTGTTTTATGCTTTCATAATGGTCAAATGAAGCAAACAATCTCTTTTGACAGCTGACCAAATAAAAGCGCCTCATAAAGCTTCAGCTGAGATACCCTATGCCCTACCTGTGAAAGAAAAAACAAGCCACAAGGGTAGTGGGAAACAGTAGAGTAGCTTCAGTGAAATTAATGCTTTGATAAGCCCTCATCAGCCATCCATTCCATTTCTGGTAATGGTGATTGTCACCCATCATGGAAGGGTCCTTAAAAATTACATCTGCCTCAGGCACTTCATTACAGACATCAGTGCCTCAGCTAACACTGCTCACAGTGGATCATTCATTGGGCAGATGCAATTGTGTTATAGAGAAACACACTTTGATTGCACAGGCTGTAGCGATGGAACCATTTTAAAAGGGAAAGAACCATTTTTCCTTTCCCCAACTGTTAAATAGAGGGTTTGCAAATTTAACACCGTGAGGTTAATTTGGATAGCTGAAGTTTCTGGAGATTGTCAACTACACAGCAATTCGTGCCATTTTAGGTGAAGATAATCCTGAACATGTTTGAAACCCAAAAATGACAAGCCTGGATTTATGTCTAGGCTGTTTTAAGATACAAGACTATAAACTTTAGTAAATACCCTGATGACAAGATTGTAGCCCAGTGACAGTCAACACCCTGACGTAAACTTTTACTGCCCTCTAGACACCATAGTAAACAACTGAATAATACTTATTTCAGGCTTTAAGGTGCAACAGCAATATTATGAAGGGTATAATATTAATTAAAAAAACCCCCAACCACTTTTTTTTATTTTTAGGATCTTAAAGGATTATGAATCAATCATACATGCACAAAATTATTTTTTAAAAGTTGTGGCATTTTTTGGTAGTGAATACTTAGGATCAAGGGCCACTGTTTTCAGCATTTCTGATTCTTTATACTAGTAGGGTAGTACATCTGTTGAGTAATGCGGTACAAGATTTTTTCCTATTTAACTGATTGCATATTTATATTCCTGTTCCACACAGACTTATTTGCGAGCTCATAATTCAATCAACAAAGATCTCACTACTAATGTATAAGATGTTTAATTTAAATGTAGAAAAGAATGTCAGTATTAGTTAAATTATTTTTTAAAAATGTTAATGAAGACGTGAAATGCTGATGAAATGGAGTTTAGGAAGTCTTTTGGTTCAGATTAGTCTTCAACAATTTTTAGGAGCTGTGAGGCCATCATTTACAAAGCAGTTCCATCATATAAAGGATTTCCGGCCCATAGAGTCATGCCAGATACCAGTAGTTTATGTAGGGTGTTCATTTTTTCCAAGAGTTAAATTTCCCCCCAAAAGAGGATCTAACCAGCAGTTGCTTTTCCTTCTGGTAGTTTCTGATGCCAAGAGGAAAAATAGTTTCAGTTTTACAAGCCACAGCTGCAGTCCAGTGGATTGTTTGGGTTTCTGGCATGATGATTATGACCTCAGTGTTAAATGTAACAGTGTACCCCAAAACTAGAAAAGAATCATCACTTACCAGTAACTAGAGATAAGGTGCATTCATATCTCCAGCAGTGAGGTATGTATGTTTTAAGCACAGACTGTATACTCTTGCTTCTTATACAACCTTTAAGCACGTTCCTCTCGTGCTCTGAACAAGAAAGAGTTGCACTTAAGCTGCCCTTCCACTATCAAATCCAAGAATGCCATAGACTTCTAAATTAAAGGATGGAGATGGCATAGATGTACTTGGAATAACTTGGGATTCTAGGATTTTATTCTTGATGCTTATTCCTACCTACTGTTCATTGTGTATAGCTCTTGAGCAATTTCCTATTTGCCTAATAGTAATAATAAAAGATATTTTCTGACTTTACGTAAGACCTCATAAATAGATGAAAACATCACATCACCAATCTTCTAAGAATTAAAAAAAATTTTTTTCTTAATTCTTTGCAGACAAAACCCCAAACTTGCCACATAGTTTAGCCACTATTTCTTAAATAAGGCTTGAAAAACAAACCAATGTGTTAATCTGTTAAACAGAATTTTAGTGACAATTTTATGTAAAAACATGAGCACATTCAACTCCTGAGTCTTAACTCCCCTGTGTGCTAAAACTGCAAAATCAACCACATCCTGTAACACTGTCACAGGACACATTTCCAGTGCTCCAGAACATGAGAGTGAACAGCATTTGCAAGCATTCCTGTGACAACAGAAACACCCTAAGCTTGAGTTGTCTCTTTTGTCATAGAAAGGTACTGATTTACAAAGGCAATAATTTCAAGCTAAGTAATAGACAATTTCAAGCTAAGAAATAGACCATAGCACTTCAGTAGGTAGTCCAGAATAGCCAGCATGAAACCTGCCTTAAGAGAATGATTTCTAGGGACCCAAGGCCATGAATCAGCCCACCAGGTTCATCTACCGGAGATCTACTTGGGAGGAAAAGTGGTGATAATGAAGCAGTTGCCATTAGGACATGTCCCAAAGCATGCACTGTAAGGTGCAGCAGCAGATGTTCTGGAAGCCTTCAGCTAGATTTGAGAGAAATGTGGGGGACAAATTCAGTAGCTGTATAAAGTCCAGAACCAGAACTGCCTTGCAAAGGTTGACTGAAAATACTCATGAGATTAAACATACAGCAGGATTTATAAAACTCTCAAACCACAGGATACACAGGCATCCTTTAGAGTGCTATTCTCTGCAAAGCTTGAGCATAACTGCTAAGAACTAAGTGACAGGCAGCATTTTGAGACTCTGCTTCTTAAAATATTTACAAAGAACTTTTGTCAGTGATTTTAGCTCTATTACCATTGCTGATACTCATTTTAGTGCATTCTAGCATTCAATGCTTTTAAAATCCATTAGGCCAATATAAAGTTCTTCAATTTTTTCATTACTTAACTTTATACCAAAAGGAAATAAGTATTTTATCAAACGAGTAACTGCATATTCCATTTATATGAAACAAACACTAACACTACTTATTGATATGACATTTTGTTCTCAAATGCTAATATTACTACAAAACCTGGACATTTGGAACAAATAACCACAGCTCTATTTTGGATATAGCAACAGCTGTGTCTTGCCAGTAAAAATAAACTTTCTTGTTGGACTTCAGTGTCCCTTTCAGTGGCATATTTCAGATGCTCCAAAGCAGCAAGTTTTCTGCAGTGATGTATAACATTAGATCCTTTTAGCACTACACACTTGTCCCAAAATGCAGTCTCCTCAGAATCTTGTTTTCCAACAATTTGTTTCTTCGACTATATGTTGAGACACCTAGGTAACTACAGTTAAACAATAATCAACTATTCAGTTGTCATTAGCTAGAGTTGGTCAGAGACTTTCAGGATTACTTCATGTAAGATGAGACATCTTGTGAACAAGAAACATTCTAGGATCAGATCAGATATGCATAAAACCAGACCAACACATGTTCAGTCAATACAATGAAAGTATCTTCATGGTACCATGAAGCTTTCTTAGAATTTGTAACTTCAGTCACTCATCTCAACTCTACACCTAGAAGCAATCAGCTTGAATAATTTTCAATGACCACCTGTCCATCGCCCCCACTGCATCATCTTTTTTCTCATGTAATGTGTAGGTAGTTCTAGTTTCACTGTTAACTGTAAATGCACTTGCATGCTTCCACTTTGGACAAAGTCCAGAGGAGGGCCGCAAAGATGGCAAGAGGGATGTAACGCCTCTCCTGTGAAGATAGGCTGAGAGATAGCCTTGTTCAGCCTGGAGAATAACAGGTTCCACGGAGACCTTATTGGAGATTTCCAGTACCTGAAGGTAGCTACAGGAAAGCTGGAGAGGGATTGTTTACATCAATATGTAGTGACATGAGAAGGGGTAATGGCTATAAACTGAAAGAGGGTAGATTTAAATTAGACATTAAGAAAAATTTCTTCACTACTAGAGTGATGAGGCCCTGGCACAGGTTGCCCAGAGAAGCTGTGGCTGCTCCCTCCCCGGCAGCGTTCAAGGCCAGGTTGGATGGGACTTTGGGCAGCCTGGGCTAGAGGAGGGTGTCCTTGCCCTGGCATGGGTTTGGAACTAGATGATCGCTAAGGTCCCATCCAAGCCAAACCATTATGTGATTGTATGATTCTTTAATTCACTCTAGTTTAATACTGATTTGCAGCTTGAAGTCAGTAACATGTCAAGTATCAGTGTTTAAAATATATTCCTATTCAAAGCAACTAGAAAATAAAAATTGTTGTCCACTGAAGTGAAACAATGTTTATGACAGTTTACAAATGTACATATCAAATATAGACATAAAGTTAATTTCCTGATTTTCTGGCAAGATACTTCATGTTTTATAGATTTTTCAGGATATTAAAATTTGTTTTGCCACTGATACTTTCAAAAAATATTTTGATAACATGATCTAAAAATGGCCTTCACACTAAGTGTTCCACGGCATGAGCTTACATTTTTAATAAAACTTTCTTCTCTCAAATCTCTCTTTAATGTTGATAACATTACCTTAACCTAAATCCAAGAGCTACAGAAATACAAGTCAAGATGAATCTGTTTAAAAACAAAACTGAAGGAATTTCATACTGTCTTCTCTGTGAAAATAAGGTTTTAATTATGCCTCACGATGCTTAACTTTTTTTTCACATAGTTGAAATTTCTTGTATTCACCCAGAAAATGGTATTTTAAGTGGGGGTTTTTTGTGTAAAATTTGTTCCTATTGCATTTCTGGTAATGTGATACTGCTAGATATTTTAAAAGTTATTTATCACCTTTCCCATCCCTCTAAAAATATGAAGTAACTTTTTCTTTGTTTATAAAAATTTTGCCATTTATAAAAATGACAGTTAATTCATTATCCATGAGCCTTTGATCAGTTTAAAGTACAAAATGTGCATATTTGTATCATATGTAACAAGCACTGGGACAAATGTAATCCTTTTTGTGATACTAAGCAATGAAACATGCTTAATATGTACTCAAGCCTTGTACCAACAGATTAAAGCACTAATTTGTTTTAATACATTATTTTTTACTTTATGATTTTTACTTACTTCACTTTGCCCCCTCTATGCAAAGAGCTATGTACCCAATTCCATGGAATAACTGAAAAATGTATCACAATGCATAAAGGGTTTATTTTATCCCTGCAATCCAGTACCATCAACTTAGATTTCTAGACCAGGGAAGCCACCTGCTGACATTCATAGGCATTAATCCATAATGTTTGTCCTCACCAATTCTGTGCCAAAAGAATCTGGAACTACCCTCAGTTATGGGTTGTTGCATCTCAAAACTAAAAATTTCGAATTTATAGGTCAGTTCTCTAAATCTACCTTTATGTGCTGCATCTGAATATGTACAACATAACAAAACACTTGTGGTGTTTTTCTAGGGTGGTAGTGGAGTTTTAAATCCAAAAAGCTTGTGTCTGATGCCAATGAAGATCTCTGAAAATCTTACTCATCTTCCCCCAACACGCCATCAGGTGCCTGCATAAACCGCTCTGTCTGCACAGCTTTTATTAGCTGACAGCCTTTTATATCACAATTTTAGAATACTTTGATTAGAAGTCTTCCATGTTAAGACTTGAGTAAGCATGCCTATATAAACAGTATAGATAAAGAAAATATGAGTATTTTAAATCCAAAACTGTGATATAAAAGGGCCTGAACAGTCATTTGTGATTATAAATTCAGATAAAACAAAATACAAGGAAATTAAGCTGCATGAGGTCTTGAAGAAAACCAGTGTCTAACACACTAGCACAGCAAAGAAATACAGAATCTACAGATTGATTTGCATTAAAGGAACTATCAGTGGCAAATTGAAATAGCCATGGAAGAAAAAAAAGTTAACACACCTGGTCATATTGCTGACATATTTTTGTATGGCTTTTAAAAAAATTACTATTATATAGTGAAATCCAAATGCCTACTGACATGCCTTCACTGTAGTGAATGAGTTATAATTGCAGTGTTCACTGTAGTATACACTATAAAGAATGAGTTATAACTAAAGTACTCTAAAAAGGTTCAGTTCAGAGACTGTCTAGGAATTACCTTCAGTAAACATCCAAAATGTTTTTGAAAAGGTATAATATTTCACAATCTTCTTCTATGAAAAAACCCAAACCTAACTGCAATTTACATGGCTTCCTAAATCAAGAGACTTACAGCTAAGCAACAAACGTAACAGATGACACAACAGATTCCTCAAACACCAGCAATATGATCTGAGCCTCATATTGGAACTATTCAATAGAAAACTACATATAGTCTCCAATGACTATAATTTAAAGGTTGGAATTTTTTTCCCCTTTTTTTTAGATATAAAACTTCTGGACATTCATGTGACCATATTTCTGGAAACATTAGTCCATTAAAATAGCTAGGAAATGCAATTTCTTTTGCACTTGAATTCCTAACAAGCTGTCAATAAGATTTAAATAAATCGTTGAAGATTCTTCATAATACTATGATTCAGTGAAATATTTTCTTTAAGATTTGTGCTATTTCTACTACATACTTTTTTGGAAAAGAAAACGAAATGTTTCTAACTTCACTTTGGCAAACATTAGGAAAATATTGCAATGTTTAAGCTGCAGACATCAAAAAAAGTGTTTATTATGATTTGTATAATGTTTGGGTATTTTTCAAGCTTCAAGAACATAATGGGAGGTGCTTTGCATCTTAATTCTTTAAAACAATTCAGATAGCCAGCATAAGTTTGTTCAGAACAACATCCTTTTAAAACTGCTTCACTAGGAACTTCCTAGGGATCTCCAACATTGGCTTTAGAAATTTTGCAGCTATGTATTGCATACAAGCAATGGAAAATAGACTTACAGACATACCTATAAACATTTGCTATCTATGAACAGACAATTGCTCAAGGAAAATTTAAGTAAAACTTCAGTGCAAGTCTGGTTGCCAGACTGGTTATACCAGATAAAGTGTTTTATGAAGTTCTTTCAACAGCACCACCACCACCACAAGAAAACCCACCCCCAACCTCCCCCCCCAACACCTCACCATTGTCTCTATATGAATTTGCACAGCCAAACTGCAACTGGAAACCTTTAAAACTATAAAAACAACTCAAAACATTTATCACATGAAAGAAAGCCTGTGCTGATATGTTAATTTGAGTCAAACTGTATTACCCAGATGAGTCAATCTGTATTACCACCCAGCAGAAACAGATGGCTGAAGGAAGCCATCTCAAAACACTGAACAGGAATTTGCTCTAGCTACCGTGAAACACCCCCCATGAGCACGCTTTGCAAGAGAAAGCTTAGCAAACACCAAGAATCACCATTCAAAGACATTGCTTTTGACCACAAGAACAATGTTTGGCCCCTGGTTTGAAAAAGGGGAACAATAAAAAAAGACACATTGTTGGGTTTTTTAAGTATGTAATGGTTGTCTTGGAATCTTTTTGTCAGAAGAATGAAATCAAAACTAGCACTACTGTATAATGCCTTGCTGCATAATTAGACAGATGAAGGAATCAGCACCAACAAATCTGATAAATCTCCAAGCCCCGTTTGTGCAGATAGGAAGAGCCAGTGACTAGTGTGTGGATATACATTTAGCAGCTTTAGTCAGACTTCTGTGGCAGGAAATGAAGCTGGTCTGGATAGATGCTTTAGCTTAAAAAGTAGATTTATAAAGTTTTGAAGGACATGGATACTGAAGTTGATTTATACATTCTATATAATACATACATTTATTAGTTATACAAAAAATATATATGTATATATTTAGGGAAAAGAAAAAACTATAACAAAAACCTAAGAAAATTAACATGCAGCAAGATACAGGCAAGAGTCAAACAGTTATTTTAATCCTGAGAAATTAATGGAGATTAACAATGTTTATAAAATTGACCAGCCTAGTAACTGCACTTCCTCAGAACTTTTACATAAAAAGAGGATCAAAATCAGCAATCAATCTCTTTGAAGGTCCACCAACAGCTACTAATGTAACAATTTATTTCATGTAATTATCTCTGATATCTTTTAGTGCTTTAGGACTTCCCATTCTCAAAACAAGCTCTCATTTTGATTGTACAATTTGCTACTTATTGCTAAAAGTAACTTATTTTTCTGATCAAATTTATATTTACTTAGTACAGAATTTTTTAAAAGGGAAAACATCTTAAAAAGAACCAGTCCTCACCTAGTCCTTTTTTTTCCCTGCATTCAAACTGAACTCAAATAGCAAGTTAAGAAATTTAGCTTTACCTGAGTCTAGATGAAAATATTGCATAACTCTTTAACCTGCAGCAATATGCACTTGGGGATTATCCACTATAAAGCAAACTAAAACTCCTACCCCGTTTCATAACTCCTCCAAAAAGAACAGCCATCTTTCTGTGTTACTTCAGTAGCTTTCCAACTAACATTTTGAGCCGGCTTACCAGCCTCATTTATATCAGCTTGTCATGACTCTGCCACAAGTTTCCAGAAAGCAGAGTTCCACGGTCATACATACTGTCTTTGAACACCATTTGCATAACAATTCTAGGACAGTGAGATTCAGAAAAGTTTTTAAATTGGTAATGCATAAAAGTGTGCTGGTTTGGGTGTTTTTTTGTACATACAAAGGCACTCAGAAATTCTCCAAGAAAAAGAAAGAGCTTAACAAACCATAAGTCCAGTTAAACTGACCTTTTGGAGTCTTCTGTTTTTTCTTACCCCCCCATTGTGCTTATTCTTTTGTTCATTAAAAACTTTGCAAGAGCCGTCAGTAACATGACACTCTGAAACTTCATTTTCATCACCTAGAAACCAAATTTAGAAACTTGAAATGAAAAATGCAATCTTGTGAAACTGCCACCAATTATATTATCATACCACATAGAGCTAAATCAAATTAATTTATAAGTTAGGAATGTAATTTTTACTTCATCTTTCAATACCTGATTTTGTAAATAAAATAGCTGTAAAACTCCCATCTTCCAATATCTTATAAACCATATAGTAATCGCAAGTAGAGAATCTGCTAACTTGCTTTCTAATTATTGCAAAATTGGCAATTTCTCTGAATATAGAGATATCTGGTAGTATGAAGAAGTGGCGGTTAATTTGTTTTCCTTTCTTATTGAAATGTTGATGCTTTCAGTACATACTGTGTTCATCTGAAATGATCTGAAGGTCTGAAACTTGAAAAAAATCTAACAAGCTATTAGCAGGCAAAGTTTTGCATGTCCATGCAGGCATATAAGTCCTATTTTATACTATATATATGTATATATATGTATATATACACGTATATATAGGCACCATCTATAAGAATGTACTCTAAATGTGGCTGCCAAAAAGCAGTATTTTTCATCAGCTGTTTTGTGAATTAACATATATTCAATTCTTCAATACTGTCAGGATGATCCAACCCCTATGATTCTGTGATTCTGTGTGATGATGTTTATAAGCATTACATAATTTACTTTCCAATCTTGCAAGCAAGCTAACTTCTCAAATAAGATGAACCACTTTGATGTAACTTCTGATCAATGAACTTATAATTACTGAAGTTTTAAGCAGACAATTTTCCCAATTTAATTCAGGACATTTGTTAATTTTTCATTTCAAAGCAATGCAGGAGAACAGTTAGTTTATTAATTAGAGATTAAAGTGGCCTTTAAAGAATCATTTAATTTTCCTCTGTCACTTACTTAAAACTCTTAATCTTTGAGATGACAGAACAACATTTCTGATTATTTCAAAATTACAACCTTATACTAGTCAAAATTTGATTTACTTCAAGCTAAAGTTGCAAGCTTCACATGAGTTTACCCAATGCTACAGTAATTTTGGTGTACTAGAAGTAAACCTGGCTTTCAGGTACAATAATTAATTTAAATTCAGTATTTAAAGTGTCATTTAACAAAGGGAGAAATAATTACTATGTGAATTTTATTTGGTATTGCACAATAAAAACAACTAAGAAATTTAAATGTATCTCCTTACACTTGGAAAATGTGATTTTTAAGTCTGTATTTTCAATCTTAAAAAAAAAAGCAAACCAAAGCCCCCACCAGAACAGGATTGCATGGGATGTCAGGAGAGATCATCTACGCTATTGTTTTACCCAAAGCACATGAAGGTAAAGCAAGGCATGTATCTGTTGATTTCCAGCAAGGCATTTCAGTCAAAGACAATCCACTGTTTTTGTGGCAGGGGGAGGGAGTTGGGTGGGGAGGTTGGGGATGGAGGCACCAAGAAGTGGTGCAATATTCCTTTTGTCACTCCTGGACTGAATGCTCAAGCTCCACAGGTTTCATCCCACTTGTGATTACAGGCTCAAGACCTGTATGCTTGGACGTCTTTCCAGTTATGGTTCACTCTCATTGGTTCTTCATATTTACAGGAAAGCAAGAACTGGGGATGAGGTCCACTACCTCCTCTCAGTTTAGGGATCTTAAGCATGACACAAAAAAGAACAATTCTTAGCAATCCAGTTCCTACTTCTCTCCTGACTATCAGGAACCATCTCAAGCACTTAGAGCTTCTCCATCCTGTAGGCCTCCAGCTTCACTTTTTTTTTTTTTTTGCCTGTTTTTCCCCCCTGATTGCTTATTTTTAAAGCAGTTGCTCAGCCACAAGTGAGTTTTCATCTTTAGTTGTTTTTCCTAGGGTATTTCAGATAACGTCAACAGAACTTTTGGAAGCAATTCCAGCCACTGTTAGTTATACCTAAATTTAGGTCAAATAAGCAGCTAACTCATGACACTGCAGTCTATTAGATTCCCTAAATATCTTTGAAAACCCTGTTCAATACTGGTATCAAAAATCAACAACTCTGACAGTGCTCTTAAGTATAACAAATTAAAGTGACTTTAATTTGCAATTTAAGCTTCTACTAATTCATGATCATTTATTACTAGTAGAAAGTTTTGAACCAGAATATTATCTTCAAAATTCCATGTTATGTTTTCTCTGAGTAAAGCAAAATAATGATTAGGCACAAGGAGCTGTTTTTTCTTTGATTGCATCAATCATGTCTGTCTAATAAAACAAAAGATCTATACTACACTGTTCTACTTTAAGAGTATCACAACGAAGTGTCACTGAAATTAAGCTATATTGTGTATACTGTTTTGTATTTATCCACAGTTATTTACCCCGAGTATGAAGAAAGTAAGTTGGAATTTATCATTAGTAATCCTTCAGGTAAATATGTACAGAATATTTCATAACTTGTGTTATTATTAATGTAGTTACTAATCCAGCATGGGAAAATGCTATTTAAAACACAATTTCTTCAAGTCTTCTGAAAGTTTATGTGCCCACTACAACCTATTAATGGTTTAGAAGAATTTTAGCTAGTTTTCCTGTGTTCTAGAACAAGTGCCATCAAGTTTTGTAAATTTCACTACATCAAAATAATCAGCGACTTGTTCTTCTATTCAGAAATATTTGTCAATTTTTTTTGTTGGTTTTATTAGTTGCAATTAAAGATTTTGTGAAGCTAAACAAAAGGCATCAAAGAAGAAATATTTTTCATCACACCTCATCTGTTTTTTTAAAAGGACATAAACTATCAATAGAAGACATCCTGCAATATTTTTAATGAGCTTGTCTTCTTACAAAATGGAATTAAAAAGACACATCAAATCTAAGGAAGTTTTCACACATATGCTTTAAAAGACATAAACTGTATTTTAGCAGCATTAAGCACCTAAAGCCTCAGGTAAAACTCATTCATCTTAATTAACCATTTTTGCACTAAAGAAGAGAATGATCTTCTAGATTTACTATTTTAATAATGAAGTACATTAATTAAAGTATAATAGATCTGAGTTTATATATTTTGGCTAAGATAATATTTGCCTCCCACATTTGCCAAAATTATCTAAAATTCAGCTAGCTAAGCCTTCAATTTATTTTTAAGATTGGAAATAATGCTAAGTCCGAGTTCAAATTACAAAATGATTTTAGGATTATAAAGCTTAAAAGAGCATACTCTTGCATTCCTTGCCCAGTATTATTTATTTTTGTAGCTTTCGGAGAAAAAGTCGTAGGAATTAATCAAATCTGACCAATTTTTGACATTCTAAATCATCTGATACAAGTCTCAACTTAGCCTACCATCAGCCCTACTAGAAAAGTTATAAGCAGGTGGACTAGGTTCCAAAGAAAAACAATTTACAACATGAATGACAAAGGTCTTAGACTTTCCTAGTAACACTGATCATTTACTTTCACAAAAGTTAGTATTATTGTATTTCCATAAACTGATATTCAAAACCTAGTTACACAGCACTTACTGACTATAGAGCACTACAATTTTTCAGGTATGGCTGGTTTAATCAGGATAGAAAATTTAGTTCAGAATGAAAAGGTGAATATGAACAGGAAAGCAACTTTTAGTATTCTTATAACACCTAATTATTTTTCACTCTTGTATCTGTGACAGCTCTCTACTTGACTTATGACTTGGAGTAGGATGAAAATTAAGTAGCTATGCTTATGACTGTTGCTGTTCAGCAAAACAACTGGACCATGAAGTTTGCTACAACATAAGCATTAGGACTTGAAAAGTTTCAGATTAGTCTGCACATTACACCTCTACTTCAAAAATCAAATGTTTCAAGTGAGAATAATTCTTTAGTTTTTAAAAATATGTTTACCAGCTTTCAAATCAAATAAAACATCCAGAAAAACAAAACAGCTTACTATTTATTTACTAATTGACAAGTACAAGACATAACTTACATTCGAGGAAAAAAAAAAGTTGAAATATTAAGCCCATATTAAATAAAAATCAATTATTCCATCATACAGTCTCACAGTAGTAAGTTTAAAAGAAAGTTTTCATTTTCTTCCACAGAACTTGCATCAGGGAAAACACAACCCACCTTTCGTTACTGATTCCTTCAATTTTTAAATGAGTTCATTTGAGCTGTCAAATTGAGGTTGTACTTGACTATGTAACACAAGCACAAAGCTGAAAACATTGTATTTGGGAAAGCTGCCATCATTAAGAAATCACAATCATTATTAAAATCACTAAAATCACAAATTGAGACTTACAGAACTTCCTAACATAAAGAATAAAAAATATAAACATTGGATACAGCTTTTTGTTTGCTGAATACTGTTCCTTTTCTCTCTCCTCCAAAATATGTTCTCAAACAAGATGTCCAGGGAGAAAATCAAACCATACCACACTAGAATACGGATCATAATTAAAAGTTAGAATACAGTCTAAAATTAACTGGTATACCTAAGTTTAAAAGTAGTAAACATTTTCTCCTCCCCCATTTCTTTTAATGATTGTTTAATGAAAACCAGGCTGCTTTCTGACATTAATAAACACATAATTTAGAGATTATATTCTATTACAATGCCACATGGCAAAACACACAGACTGTGGGTTGTACATTTACACTTGTATAACACATACCTGCAACATTTTTTAAAAAAATTGTGTTAGAATGATGCATTCCAGGTATTACAGATGTAGTGAACCCAAAATATCAGCTTAAAGTTTAGCAACTTATTACCCACAGATATAGGCACAGTCACCATTCCACATTTTCACTGGATGATTTCCTAAGTCTGAAACCAAGTTTGTCAAACCCTCTAAGTTAATAATTAATTTTATATAATGCATTGATATACAGCTGTGGAATTTTCTATGGAAAACAGATGACTAAAATATAAAATTATAATTACAAATATCAAAATCTGAAAATGATTACCCCAGTGCACGTGATTCGCTGAAATGTAATCATACTGAATAGATTGATGTAGGTGTAACTTAAGAGACAATTAATATAACTTTAATATAAGAATTTTCATGGTTTTAAGACTGGTTTTGGATTTTAGGAGAATATGGCTGTAACTGTGTGAGCTGTTTCGTGAAAGCGGCTACAAAACCTGGCCATAACAGTGCAACAGCCTTGAAGCTAAAGCAAGTGAAGATAGGGGAGTCATAAATAATGAGACTAATGACCAATTAAGAGATAGAGTATATTTTGTTTTCAGTGAAAAGGGATTCCTCACTAGTTTGTGCAGGAGTGTGTTTTTGAGCTCAGGTAACCATGGAGAAGAAACGTAAAGAGCGTGTGCTGTGAGCGAGGAAGACGTCCAGCCTTCATCCCTGAAGACTGGGTATGAAAGCTCCCCGGAGCCTTTTCTTCCCCATGCTAAACAAGCCCAACTCTCTCAGCCTGTTCTCATAGTACAAGTTAGAAACTGCTAACTCAAATATTTTTTTTTCCATTTATGACCTCAAATGCAATTGATCTGAAGGAGCAATTTTAACTTGTGAAATAAAAAATAATTTGAACATGGGACCTTATGATGAGTTACTTATAAACAATGTACAAGAGCACTGTAACATTTAAAAAGATCTTGCTTTAGGCAGATTTTGAATAGCAGCAGAACATTTACAGAATGCCCAGTATTAGGGGAAAAGAAGGCTACATGCTTTTGTTGCAATTTGTGAGCAGTTTCCTTATCTCTTCGTGATTTCTTTGTGTTTATAATGTATGAGAAACAAATGTGTGTTCTTTTGGATCCCATGCACTGATTTTACTCAAAAGACAAAGTCAGTACTGCAGTATTTTCTTCTTTTGGTGTAATTCTGAAACACTTTTCCCTTGGGAATGGTAGTTCATTTTGCAAATTAGTTGCATGAGTATATCTAATGAAGTATGGTATCTTTTAATTTTCCAGCTCTATGTAGCAACTTACCAGTAGTGTGAGTACAGTAATTCACATTGTTTCTGTAGGATTTTTCACAAGCATGCAGAGGCAGCCTACTCATATTATCAGAATCTAGAACTTCTGCAGTGTCATCTTTTTCACAATCTGACATATAATTTAATGGCACACATCCAGGATGTTCAGTTGGTTTGAAGTTTTTCCTTTCTGAAACATCATTTGCTGGAATAGACTCTTTGCTACTTTTCTTGGAAGTACTATGTGACTTAGAGAAACTTGCATCATGTGAGATCATGTTTGTAAAATAGTCTTTGCAACAAACTTCAGGAGAATTCTGTGGTTCCTTTGGTACTCGTACCTGTATTTCATTCAAATTAGATGATGAAAAGAAATCTTCATAAGAATCCTCTTCATCATAAAGAGACTTGCTACATGTGCCATCGTCTTGCAAGAACTCTTTAGACCCTGATGTACCCAGTTCTGAGGTAGCCAGTTTCAAGCTAGGTAGCATTTGTAGTTTCTTACTCTTCTTGCCTTCAAGAATACAATTATTTCTGTCAACAGGGAAGCTTCTATCCAATGAACACATATTTAAGTCTTCACTGTTCATAGATGAACTAGAGAGACTGCTGATCAAAGCAGGAACAGTATTTAACTTGACCACTGTTTTGGAAGGAGTAGTATGACTCAAGCCCTTGATTTGCAGAAGAGAACCTTTGTTTGCAACTGAATCAGTCATGCTATTGTCATTCTTCTGATTTTTCTTTGGAAACTTTTTTAGATCTTTCTTTTCTAAAGACAATGTGTCATCCAAAGTGCGCTGCAAAATCCGCCCCTTTCTTAAGCTTCTTCTGCTATGTTGTTTTGGTGTTACGGTCCTCTGCTCATAGCCATGTGAAGGAGAATTCACTGATGCACTGGAAGCATGACTATCAGTCCAGGTATCACATGTGTGTTTTATTAGCTCTGTTTCCTGCCTCTTTAGTTTATCAGTTCCCCGAAGAGAATCAGAACTTGAGTTCAAGCAGTCTTCCATTTTTTCTCCTGCAAAATATGAAAAGTGACAACATAAATTTATTGAACAAAACAGAGTACCAAATTTCTCAGTAAAATACACCCGAAGTTACTGAAAGAATAAGCCGCTTTTCTGGATATTATTTAGCAAGTCATCAAAACCTAAACAGAAAACAGATTAGAAACAAATTACATTCTATATTGACAAGAAGCTTTAGCTATCATATCTTCTTACCTGGTAATAACTATCTTTAAGACTTGCTCTACATTCTTGATATAAAGCAGCAGGGGAACTTTTGTTCTTGCATTTGTTGAGAAAAACAGCAAGATTTTACACTGCTAAAGCCAGTTACAATAGTTCCATCATTAGCACCACCTTGTAGTTTTTTTGCAGTTGAGATGAAATTAAATACAACAAAGTAGTATCATACCACATACATCAACAGAAGGTATTGAAAATAACTAGAATGTGGAAAAAGTTCTTGTAGCTATTCTTACAAAACTATTTTGTGGGATGTGAATTCTTCTGGAACAGGACAGTATCTTTCATTATTCAGAATACATTTTTATTATTGCAATAGAGGCTTTTGTTTAAATACAAGATGAGTACAAAATTTCATCAAAACTCCTTCTGTAAGTACTCCTGTAGATAGCTAAATTCATAAAAATGAAATCAACAGAAGGAAAAGTTTCACAAGGCATGATCAGACTCTCATATTGATAACTGAAAGTGTTTTAACTTCCTCAACTTAAAACCATATTCTTGAAGTTTTTAAAGTATTAACCAACATACTCTCACATATCTCACAAGCACAAACAACAGGGCAACTATCACAAAGCATCAGAGATAGAAGCTACCCTGAATATTGTCATGGGATGTGGAGGTCTATTCTTAATGTAGAATTATATTTTGCAGTTGTAATGCTGGAAGGACATATTCAAGTAAAGCTCTTAAATCATAATGTTCAACCTCATCAGCACACAACTAATTTATGACACTTAAAGTTTGTTGGCACAGCTTTACTACTTCCAGTATTAAGCTATTGCTTCTCCCTAACACTGCATGAAGACCTATCAAGCTACCTTAGGCTACAAGGTACCACTCCTGTTCTCACATTAGCCAGTATGACAGCATTCATGCATAATGTCAACAAATGTCAAATCAAAACAACAAATGTCAATATACCAGCATGAGGTATAGTTTACTGTTGGGGCAGAAGAACAGGCAGACCACTCAAGTGGTTCTCAAATTCTAAAGACTGTCTTTTCCTTACTTTTCTACTGACATCTGACTTCAGCTCATGTTACTGACAGAAGACATGGGGTCTGAAGTACTTACCCACTACATACATGATTAACGTTGTTAAGATTACCATTGATGTAGCTCAACAGCTTTCACAACAATCTTCTCCCTTATGTTCTGTGACCATGTTGAAATACAGGAATAAACCTCTAACTTCATAAGAACCTTGATAACAAATGACTGGAAATCATCTGCAAACATACAAATCTTAAAAGCTGATTTATTTTTGTTCTTGTTATTTGTGACCCCTTGATACTTAAAACCAGAAAACACATTAGGTTTCCTTTTTAATTCATTCTTTTGACTGAAAATTTGGAAGATGTTTCAGTTCTGAGGTGTCTCATTCAGTTCTCTTTTTTGCTTCCCACATCACACTGTTTAGTGTGCCCTCTGTATTCTGCACAAGAGCACTGTAAGAGCAGAGAAGACAAGACTGGCACCATGCCAGGACAAGAGGCCATTAATGGAGAATGGTGTGTGGAAAGAAGAGGAATGAAGGCAAGCAACACAGCAGTAAGGCAGAACATTTAGCCAATGTGATTCCTCATGCTCCATTTGCCTTGAATCCTTACTCCTACATACTTTGCTACTTAAGAAATACTAAACCAATTCCATTTTAAACATAAATGATAGAGCAAATATATACAGTTCCATTTCAGTATATTGCACTTTCCAAAATAAGATATACAGGCCATGTATTATTTCTGTACTATATAAAGTTGTATTACTTACCCAGTAACGCTGCACCTTCTGAATTAGTTAAGGTACAAGCAGACAGTGAGCAGTTTCCTGGTGAACCACTTGAAGGCAGTTGAGACAGCTGTGAAGCTAGGAATTTGTTAATAAAAACTAGTTAGGCCTATTTGCAAACATACAGATTTTCAGAACATCTACTCATATTTCAGAACAGCTCAATTCTAAGACACGTCATTGCTTTACCAACAACCTATAACTATATAAATATAGACTGCTCAAGAGTATCTCAAATGTATATACAGTAAAAAAGCTGTTAAGATAGCCCACAATTTTAAGCAATTGTTTTCCAGGTAACTCAGTAAAACAAATACAAGCCATGTTAAAATAAATGAAACGTAATTTTTCACCCACATACCATTCGTTCTTTACTTTCTTTTACACTTACTGTTGAAATTATAAACTGAAAGTCCAGTTGACAGACTGCTTAAAACTTGAAATACTGTGAAAACATTCCCTGCCCTCCCTCCCAATTTTCTACCTTTAAGCACTTTATGACAACTGAGCAAACCTAATGACTTAGGCCTCAATACTATCACAGTAACGTAACGCAAACACTAACAATTATTTGAAAGCTGAACTATAGATTTAATTCATCAGGATCTGCATTTTTAAGTGAACTAGATTTATTCAATTAGGTGATTCAAATTATTTTTCTAAATCCTGCTCTTCAGTAGTTAGAGAGATACCAATTTTGGACTTCTTTTCAAACAGTTTGCCTCAGAGTAATAACATTACAATCTCTGTCAAGTACTGCATCCACATTAAAAATTAAGAGGAAATAAGATTGAGTCTCACTAAAGTTTACTTAAGTTGTATTAATATCAGTTTACAAGTTTAGAATGTCTAGCTTAATCATGATTTCTCTTGAGCAGTCTAGCATTTAGAAACTCTTTTTGGTGATGATTGCCTTCCATTACTTCTTGTGGTCTTCAATAGAGACAAATTAAAAGCTAAAGCATTTTCACACCTACTTGAAACATGGGAAGAAGGTTAGATATCTTGCAATCAAGATAGATACGAAAAAGATTCTGAAAGCCAGAGCAAGAGAAGTACGTCAAAAATTCATCAATAAAGATGGTAGCCACTGGGATAAGCAAAATTTCTTACCAGTAAGAGAAATATTTTCTCTTTTTTCCTTCATCTCCTTTATTCTTCTTTCCATTGCACTACATTGATCTTTTATCTTACTAATAGGGCTGTATACAAGTGAACCATTGTCTGCAAACAGTAAAACTGGTACATCTGTTTCAACAAAATGAAATTGCATTTGTACATTAATATTTACATGCTGTAGCAGCTTCAGATAAAGTTGATTTGTTCTCAAAAAAAGCTTGAAAAAAAATAGATTCCTTATACCTGACATCACTACAGAAGCCTTAATATCACAAACTGGAGAAGAACTCCAAAAACTAAGTCAACTTTATTTCTCATGGTGAGATGCATAAAAATAAAAAAACCCAAACCCCATCATGTGCCTTACAGAAATAAGTTGTGATATTTGAATCTTAGTTCGAAGTAGTTCTTACCACTAGTATTTGCTTTTTGAAAAGCTAATTCTTTAGCCATCTGGTCCAGCCTTCTCTGCAGCTTCCTATCATTTTCTGGAGTTTTTTCAACAAAGTCTTTTGGCTGCATACATTTGTGCTACAAGACACAAAATATTTTAATTAGATGGTATAGAACTGTCAGAAGTAACCACACTTCCATTTACCTACGACGTTATCACAATATTTATTGTGTTTACTTCTCTGCTCTCTCACCTTGAGAGAGATAGTTGTAGAAGTTACCATTTACCAAAGTGCACTTAATATCAAATAAGAAAGAATCTAACAGATTTTTTAAAGTTAGATTTTACTAAAAAGGAGACAGAGTCATCATCTTTTTTTTTTCTATTTGTAGCACAGCACCAGCTTGAAAGATTTTGAAAGATTTTTTTGAATACCAGGATTTTAGGGTTTATCACAACTGAGTGAAACATAAGCCATATCACTGCCCTTTTTTTATTAATCATGACATAATTTTAATTTAAGTATCCATTTCTTCATTCACCAATATAAACATGTTAATTTTATTATCCTTTCTTCAGATGTCACACCATCACAGCCACAGTCTACCCAGGTGGACAGGTAGTTTACAGAATGTTCTGACAATAAACACTTCAAATGCCTGAGGTCAGAAAGTGAAGTTCCTACTTTAAAGTTTACTACTCTAGGTCTATAAAAAAAAAAAAACCCACACGTACTTTTTTTATCAGTAGTGGTAAGGCTTCATTAGTGTTTACTGCAGGAAATAAGGATTCATCAGCACGTACTCCAGTTTCTCGGCACCTGTATAATAAATTAGAGCAGGCATGGGATTTTTTCTGGTCTTGTTTTGGCTTTTTGGCTTGTTTTGTTGGTGTTTTTTTTTTTTTTTTTTTAAAGAATGAGAACCTATTGCAAAGAGTTGTTTGAACCCTGTGAAAATGAAATGAAACAACAATACTTCCTAAGTATGTATCTTTACTGCAACTAAAACTTTTTAAAAAAATCTATTACACACCAAATATAGGACACAATATACTTTTTTATCCTAATAATGCCTTCTAAATTGCTGTTCTGTAACTCAAGCATTCCCACTGATGTTTATTTTGCACGCATTCAAAAATATCTGTATTAAGTCCTTCTGGACAAATTCTCATAAACCTCAAATCTTGCCCTAACATTTGTGGAGTCTGCAGGCTTCCTTTGTTCACGTGCTGATGAACTTAACCTTAACTCAGTCACTGTGATGACAGAAAACTCCCAACTACAATCTACAGAATGTCTTGGCAGGGGAAGAAATTTTTCTGTCCAAGTAATCAAAGAAGGTGGCTTCATTTGATTGTGGCTTTTACATCTTGCCCGTTAGTCTGTTTTCTACCTCTTCTTTTAGATACAAAGCTAAAACCAGCCCCTTATTGAGGAGCTCTCTGTATTCATGCAAACTTTTTTTTTTTTAATTACAAAACCAGAACTCCAACAGATACCTTGCCCACAGTTTTTTCCTGTCTTTTCATATTCAAAGACTGACTCAAGAACAGCAGGACTTACATTGCCTTGGAATATGATAGAATCTACTGTATTTGTGAATGCTAAGGATGCTTTCAAGGCGAGGACTTGGTTATTAATACACAAAGTTCTCTTGGTCAAAATTTGTAAATGCAGTTTTATTCTTAAACAATAAATCATAAAACCTGCTACAGGAAAGAGTATGGAACTGTCATAGACTACACTAGAATTCCCCCAGAAGTCATTCAAGACTGAGATTCTAGTGACACCTAGTGATCTGCTACAAAGTTTGCACCTGTGAAATTATAATCTAATGCTTACTCAGTTTTTAATAAAGAACAAAACCACTACACTTGACCATTAAATACCTTACAAGATTTTTTTTCTTTGCTGACAAATCTGAATATAAATTATTTTCTATCTTATTTGTGACATGGTACAAGAATACACAAGTAAAGGTTCCCAATTATAGGTGTGATTTGAAAGTATTACAATTTGTTTAGAATTTGGACACAATTGTATCAATTCCATCTTATTTTTAAATTCCATCTTTCTGTTGTTGTGTTTTGATTTTGAGGTTGTTCGTTGAGGTATGTGAGTTGCAGAAATACTAAAATTTTTGTTTCCAGTGATCCCAAAGCTGTCACTCATTTTGCATTAAGCTTACAATTTATTTGCATGAATCTTATAGCAAGTCCATGGTTTTGTGCACTGATTTAGACACACATACTCTTCTTAGAAAGCAAAAAAGGAAACAAATCACTTCAATTTAAGAAAAATTAATTAATCAGGAGTTACATTTTTTATTTCAATTGTCATATTAAGAGCCTTCTTCCCAATCAAATTAATCCCTATTAAACTGCAGATCTGCATTCAGATTGGATTCAATTAGATGCTTATGTTGTAAAGCAGAAGCTTCCAATACAGGTTTGCTGCAGATCATTGGAGAGCACACTGGAAATCCATTAAGAATTCAACAAGGTAATATCCAACAAATACAGGACAAATCCTTTTAACTTTAATGATTTGTGCTGGGTTTTTCATGGCAAAAAGTGATCATTATATCATTTTTCAAATGACAGAGCGTGTTCCTCTGTGAGGCTCAAGTACTGCGCAGAGTAAGACAAAACTAGTCTACATACATAATGGTTTGGAAGTAAGGGTCAACTAAGTGGAAGAGTATTTGGCACAAAACAGAAGAATCAGGAAACACTGCAGTAATTGTTTATAATTTGCTTCCTTGTCTGGTGTTTTCAGAGCTAAAACATCAAAAATTAATATCCAGATTATAAATACCATATACTTCAGCATCCTGTTTCCAATAAGAAGATTCCCAAGAGCATATGAAAATATGAAAACACAGCCAAACATTCCCAATTTACTTTGCTGGGTTCCACAGATTTAGGGGTTAAAGATAGTCAGATGCAATACTGTATCTGTTTTTTGATAAAACTATACGTTTAACTGCTTTAGTAGGGTTTTTTTTTAAACCAGACTATGATTCTGCAGCAAAGAGTTCTACTCTGAATCTGCCTTCAGAGTCATGCAATGCTTTCCAATTCTTCTACTGGAAAGGAATATATACATTTATTCCCATTCAGCCTCTCCATATGAACCTTTGTGTTCACAGAAAGTTCTCCCTCTCCACCCCCACTTCTTTCCAGGCTGAAGAACTGTCTCTTCAATCACATCTTGTGAGAAAACTTTTTTATAACTTTAGTCATGCTTGTTGCCATCCTATTGCAACATTCCATGATAAAATGCTGTCATCCCACTATATGAGGTTTTATGTTCTATTTAATTTGATTTTTAACTACTGCTGAGGTGAAAATGCCACAAAAACATTTACCATAAGCCCGAAAATCTTAATTTTCCCCTCACGCAATGCAATGACTGCCTTCCTTCTGAAATACTTAAGAGCAGCTATGTTTTAAATGGTGTCCTTGATACCAGCAAGAACTTTATTCCATTCACTATCTTCGCTTCTTAATAGAACTTCTTCCATTTTAAGTAGACTCCTAATACACCCCAGGATGCCATTGGCTGTCTTAGCCTTGGGGGCACATTGCTGGCTCAAGGTCATCCTGCTGTCCACCAGGACCCCCAGGTCCCTTTCCCCTCTGCTGCTCTCCAACTGTCCCATGCCCAACCTATACTGATACCTGGGGTACTTCTCCAGATGCAACACTCTACACTTACCCTTGCTATATTTCATTAAATTTTTCCCTGCCCAACTCTTCAGCCTAAGTCTTGCTGAATGGCAGCACAGCCCTCTGGTATGTCAGCCACTCCTCCCAATTTTGTGTCATCAGCAAACTTGCTGATGCCGTGCCCTATTCCCTTATCCAGGTTGTTGATGAATATATTGAATAGTACTGGTCCCAGTACTGACACCTGAGGGACTCCACTAGATACAGGTCTCCAGCTAGACCGACCCACTGACTACAACTCTCTGACTTTCCTTCAACCAGTTCACAATTCACCTCACTACCAATCCTCCAGACCACACTTCGTCTGTTTAGCTGCAAGGATGCTGTGGGAGATGGTGTCAAATGCTTTACTGAAACCAAAATAAACCTCATCCACTGCCCTACCATCATCTATCCACCTGGTTATGTCTCCACAGAAGGCTATCAGATTGGTATGCTTCAATCTAAGATGTATGGCCTTGTGTACCTTTTAGCATTATCTTTAAACTAAAAGGCTGAAGAAAAAAGAATTACAGAGAAGTTCAATCATAATTCACAGCTTGGAGGTGTATTTTTCTCCTGCAATAACATATATCCTATTCCCAAAGATTTTCCCAGTTCCAATGAACCTCATCTTCTAAGCCATATAGCAAGATCTCGCCTTATCCAGAGCTAGGATCATGCTAAGAACACTTCAAAAATTGCCAGGAAGATGCTAGTCTACTTTTTCCTAACAAACAGCTTCAGTTTTCCCTCCAGATATTTTTTCTCTTTTCCCTTTGTTGCTGGTATCCAAAACCAGTTTCTTGAGGCTTTTGTACCTGGATCTCAAAGCTCTGTGCCACCCCCTATAGCATAACATATTCAGCTGTCTCTGAGCTTTCTGCAGCATTAATCCACTCAATACCTTCCTGCACTGCAGAGGAAACACTTGGAGTGAAACTGCTACTACAGACAGCATTTCTGTATGACATCCTAGACTCTCCCCTGTAAGGCACCCTCAGTCTTCTTCCATTGCAGATTCCGCTCACCTAGACTTTTCTGGGATCCTTTTCACTGTAGCACATCCAAGTCCTCAAACAGTTCATAGTTTCAGTGACAAAGGCTTCAAATTCTACATTTATACACTTAGACATCTGAAGAGCATATTTCATTTTATAACCAAAGATTCCTACTGAAATGACCACCATTCTCATAGCAGCAGGTAACAGGAAGATATATTCAAATAAATAAAATTTTGCATCACACTCATTTTTGAAAGCTTAGCATATTTCTCATTGGTGTTAAAACTAGCTGAGTTGTGCAGCTGTAACTTCTATATCTGACATTGTTTTAAAAAATCCTGCTTCTGCAGAACTGCATGAATTTCTTTTTTTGCTAAGACTTGCATCACAGGTTTTGCAGTTGCACTGACCTACATATAGGCAGCTGCAGAGCTCATTCCCCATCTTCTTAAAAAAAAACCCAACTTTTGCACTTAGACTTCTATCTCTTCATGCATATTACAATTTGTATAAGAAGGGGCCCCTATTTGACCTATATTCTAGTTTCCATCATCACAGCAACTTATCAGTTGGATTGTCTAACACATGCATGTTCTTAAACATTGGAGGAAACTCAGTTCAAGTGTAAAAACTAAGTTAGGCCTCACACCCACTTTGTAAATTCAGAGGAGCAGCCATCTACTAGCAAATTATCAAGGACTAGATGCCAAATGTCTTAAAGCCAGGCTACATATGGATCTTTTTCTTTCTTTCTATGACATATTCTGTTTACAGGAGTTAAGTACAAAACCACTAGGAGCATACTGAACAGTTAACAAATATACTATGGAACTACTTAAACACATTCATTTTTCAAGAGTTAATATTTTACCTTCTCATGCACGTAAAATACCTTTTCATAGGAATGTCATAGGAATGTTATCATTTAATCACAGACTTATCACTATGTAAAGTACCTAAAAAAACAGGTACTCTACACAAGTTTTTAAATAAAATAATACCAGAATCCATTATCTCTAGAATGGTCACATTATATTTAGGAGTACTCACTTCTCCACCCAGAGTACAGAAACTAGTTTTGCACCCATCTTCTCTGCTTTTTTCCACGTAGTCAAATGTCCATCTTTGAAGACTACATGGGTCACACGCTTGTTCAAAGTTTTGGAAACCTGCAGAATTACACAGAGAGTTCATCTTTAAGTCTGATAATCAGAAAATGCTAATGCAACTAGCAAGCGCAGCCCACTTTTAATGTATAAACCATTAGCATAAGGACTTGCTCTATACATTACTTCAAGAACTATTTTGATCTTTCCCATCTTCAAGCAATCAAAACTGAAATCTCAATAGTCAAGCCAATGTAACGCATGCTAGAGGGCAATAGTAGTCTTGTTTTCAAGCTTCTTTTCTCTAGGTTACCATTTTCATCTCCCTACTCTAGCTGTATCACTAATCTTATAACACTTTTTCTTTACGTAGCCCAATGTAATTTCTTATGCAGCAGCCTGTACAGAAGGTAGATGCCACTATCCAAAGAAAGGAGCTGGGGATGTTTAGTCTGGAGAAGAGGAGGCTGAGGGGAGACCTTATCACTGCCTACAATTACTTGAGAGGAGGCTGTAGAGAGGTGGGCAATGGTCTCTTCACCCAAGTGACAGGAGATAGAACAAGGGGAAATGGCATGAAGCTGTGCCAGGGCAGGTTCAGATTAGATGTTAGGAAAAAAATTTTTACTGAAAGAATTGTCAGGGCCTGGAACAGGCTGCCCAGGGATGTGGTTAAGTCACCTTCCCTGGATTTGTTTACAAAAGGGGTTGATGAGGTACTTAGGGATATGGTTCAGTATAGGACAGGAACGGTTGGACTCGATGATCTTAAAGGTCTTTCCCAACCTTGTGATTCTGAAAAATTCCAAGTGACATCTTTTACTTAGTAAAGTTCCCATAGGCCCAAAAACTACAGCTAATGACATCTTTTAAATTAATTCTCATCAATGAAGACCTTTGAGGGAAAGTTGAAGCCAAACCAAAAAAAATTATATGGGAGCAATTTTTTAAAAAGTGAGAAAAATCCCTTAAAGTCAGTATAGCTAATATCATTGACATTTTTATTGTGTCATGCAACTGATCAAATCTTCAGTCATCAGCCTCTACTCACAACTAAGTGACAATCTTTCTAAATCTAGATACTCCATTCTTCACAATCAAAGTTGGAGAGATTTCAGTTAGAGAAATTTAGTCGTGGAGACTAAATATCCTACACATTAAACTGTTTAATCAGTTACTGTGATTGCTGACATGGTGAGATCTGTACAATTTCTATTTTACTGCAGCATTTTCTCAGCACAACCAAATAGAAATAGCTGTATAGCTTTATGTTGCACTCTCAATTGCATTACTATCCTTGCTTCCCAACACGTTGGATTTATATTTGGTTTTAAGAAAAGTACTGTGGTTTTCAAAAAAAGCCTGGTGGCAAGATGATTTATTGCTTCTTGGAATACAAAAACGCCCAAGATTATTTAAGTACCTAGCTATATAGGTATACATTATGTCAAGAACTATTTTGATCTTTCCCATCTTCAAGCAATCAAAACTAAAATCTCAATAGTCAAGCCAATGTAACACATGCTAGAGGGCAAGAGTAGTCTTGTTTTCAAGCTTCTTTTCTCTAGGTTACTGTTTGTCATCTCCCTACTCTAGCTGTATCAATAATCTTTGGGAATAAGTTATGACTACAGATACAATTGCTTATTTGCTTATGTTTGTATCCAGCTCACAGCCCATGCACAACTACAGGCTAGGTGGAGAACAGACTGAGGGCAGTCCTGAGAAGGACTTGGAGAAGGAAATGCACGTTTGCAGCCCAGAAAGCTAACTGTATCCTGGGCTGCATCAAAAGAAGCATGACCAGCAGGTAAAGGCAGGTGATTCTCCTCCTTTGCTCTGCTGAGACCCCATCTGAAGCACTGTGTCCAGCTCTGGGGCACCCATCGTAATAAGAGCATGGACCTGTTGGAGAGTCCAGAGAAAGGCCACAATGATGATCAGAGGGCTGGAACAACCCCCCTATGAAGACAGGCCGAGAGAGTTGGGCTTGTTCAGCCCAGGGAAGAGAGGCTCTGGGGGGCCCTTATAGCAGCCTTCCAGTACCTGAAGGGGCCTGCAGGAAAGCTGGATGGGGACTGCTTATAAGGGAATGTAGCGATAAGACAAGTGGAAATTACTTTAAAAAAGAGTAGATTTAGATTATACATTAGAAAAATATCTTCACTGTGAGGATGGTGAGGCCCTGGCACAGGCTGCCCAGAAAAGCTGTGGCTGCCCCCTCCCTGGCAGTGTTCAAGACCAGGTTGGATGGGGCTTTGGGCAACCTGGTCTAGGGGAAGGTGCCCCTGCCCATGGCAGGGGGTTGGAACTGGTCGCTTCCAACCATTCTGTGATAGATCTGATACAAATATTTCCTGTTCTTGAGAGTCTAAGAGTTCTTTCTACTTGCTTTTATAATAAAATGTTATTCTACTGTTCTGTCACACTCAGCTAATTCATAGAGAGGGAGGTTTTGGAGATATCATCAGAATTTCTTAAAGATGAAGACACACCCACATGTGCACACTTAAAAAGTACAGGGAGTTCAAGCAGGTGTTATTTAGAGCATGATGTGGGCTTTAACACTCTCCATTAACTGGTGATAATATGCAAGAGGAGAAGATGCCAGTTTTATTTTGGTCTTGACTGAAATTTTACAGCTGCAATTAAACTTTTTTTCACTTACAAGCCAGCTATACTTGATATGGAAAAAACCAATCACTGAAACATCCACAAAGACTCCTAGCTTTATTTTTAGTAGCAGCTCCTGGAGTTGAAACACATTTGTAGGATAGTGAAGAAGAACAGAATTTCATTGTACTTGGGTTAAAGAATACTGTCATTATGACAGAGCAGGTGCCTACAACTTAAAGAAAACAAAACATAAGGTACATATTTGTCAGTCAGTTTTTCAACACTGATTTGCTCTGCCCACAGTACATGACAAGCCTGGTGCTTCACAAGAAATGCATGCTATCATATTAACATACAAAGAGGTTTATAGATACAGTGGGGCTTTAAATCTATTTCCCCTCCGCCACTAGTAAGAATTCCACAGCATGTTCATCTATTGCCAGGTATTCCTTCCTGCACTGTAACAGCTCATACATACATGACAAGCAGGACAAGCCAGCTAGTTCATAAGAGGTTTCCTATTGTATTGATTTTGAAAGTTTCCTTACTTTTGCTCCCATATCAAGAAGTTGCCGTTCAAAAGTTTTTGAGTAATTTTCTGTTCTATTAGATGACCAAACGTCGACATATGCAGAAATACCTGGATTAGGAGAAAGAAAAACAGCTAATGAAGCACATACTATAGTAAAACTGGTTAAACTGCCTTTAAAAAATAATTACTTTTATATCTAACGCATTCAGTAGCAAATACAGCTTTTAATAACCTAAGTATTGGATGTTAGCAGCACAAGGTTCTTTTTACAGTTTGAGGCTAGTTACATAGCTCCTCACTTTGTCTATTTAAAACATAGTACCAGCTTAACAAGCACCGCAGTATCCTTATACTACTGCTTACCCTTATCATTATTTAATCACTAATCTTTAGGTTAATCAAAATTTTTTAAGACAAGTTGATGTAGCACAAGTTTCAGAACACAATTAAATAAAGGTTATAGAATTATTCCCCAAACCACCAGAAAACTGCAGAAATACTAATTAATTTCCAGTTGACTTCAAATTCCACCCATACATATCACAGGGGCTAATACAATTTTATGTCAGTTGCTTTATGTAACTACATGTATATCACATTTGAATAGCTTCATTTATCAACCAGGTTCCTAACTTATTTGAGCAATGAAATCAGCCTTGGTTGAGAGGGTCTTTAACTGAACAAACCAAGACGTATTCACAGGAGGGACTAATGAAATTTACAATCACCTCTTCATTAATTTTACTCAGGACAGGCACTGAAGTGACCTATGGCTCCATTGGGCATGTCAATTTCCCCATTTTGAATGATGAATCAGGGAAGTTCGAGAAAACTGGAGAAATACTGGTTCACCAAAACCAATTTTACACCAACTACAGGCCAGACAACTATCAAGCAAAATCAAATGTGTCAATTTAAAAGGGCCTGATTCATTGTTATGTGGTGTCATCAGTCTCCTCTCTAAACAAAAACCAGAAAAACGCTCCAACAGAAGCACTTTTATAAAGATTAACATATTTTTATAATTGCTAGAAATACTTTTAATGTGCAAGAGCAATATAGAACATAGAACCCCTCCTCAGCCAAATATTCTCATCACTACTGTGACTGTGGGAACTTAAGACAAATCTACTCCAAGGCACTTGTCTTCGTTCTGCTACTGGGCCAGAGCAGCTTTTGCCAGTTGCCTCTTTTTCTTGATGACTCTATTGAGAAAAATAGTGCACTGACACTTGAAAAAAAACAGTATCTTCCTCTTGCATCAAATACTTCAGAACTGTCAGAGTTATATTTTTCCTAGAAAAACAATTTGGGCATGTTAACGATGCTCAAACTAGGAACTTGGAGGAGTGTCACTTCAAAGCTGCCTCCGTAGGTTCAAAGGTGCCTTTCACAATGATTAGCTCATCAAACACAGTCCAACAAGTACCAAGGCACTTTGTCATGGTTGTGCAGTTGATGGGAAGGGAAGAAGGGTTTGCAGCTTTTTCAAACTAGACCAGTTCTGAGTAGAGCTCATTTCTTGTAAAGGGCAACCTCTGCTTGAAGGTCTCGGGTGAGTCAATGCGAGTGGAGAAAATAAAACATCGGGGGGCAACCTGGCGAGGCAGAATTTCAGAAAAATGCGGAAGCCAAACAAGACCAAGCCAGGACTGACCGGGAGAGGATGCGCGATGCAGGACCCAGGCGCGGGGCGGGGGGTGCCGGCAGCGCCACCAATGCCGCACCGGCAGCCGCCCCACAGGGCAGCCGCTCCCCCCCCCACCCTGCCCCGGCATGAGGGAAGCTTCCAGCTCTGCGGAAGCTCAGCTCCCGCGACCACACGTCCCCGCCGGGCCTGCGGTCGGCCACTACCCACGACCCGCGTCCCACCGGGACAGGCCGGGAGCGGCCCGGCCGCTCGTTTCGGGGGGATTCGCCGTTAGCCAGAGCGGCCCCGCGGCGGACCCCACTCCGTCCCGTCCCCCTCCCGCGACTACGGGAGTGATCCCCACTCGCAGGGGAGCCACGCCACGAAGTCGAGCGGAAGACCGACTCGCCCCGAGGGCTTAAGTCCCACCCCAGACTCGGCGCCGGGCCGCCCCCAGGGAGAGAACTGGTCGGGGAAGGCAGCGAGCGGCCACCGCCAGCAGGAGCTCCCGCAGCTGCCTCGGCCCCGCCAGGCCCGGCCGCTCCCCTAAGAGTCCTGCCGGGAAGCGCTGGAGAAAGGGCCGCAAGGAGAGGAAATCCGAGAAGTAGCTGCTGAACAGGACCCGCTCCAGCCCAGCGGCTCCCCTCCACCGACCCCGGAGAAGCACATCCGGCCGCCGACCCTACCCCCGCACAGCGGCCGAGCCGGTACCTTTGAGGACGGGCTCCATTAGCGCTGCCGCTCTGCTCCCCGCCACCGTTTAAACCCGCCTCCACGCACCACGCCGGCGCGCTGTGCTGTGCCGTGCTCGCAGCGCGTCTGCGCGTCACGGCTGGGCGGCCGCCGGTGACGGTGGCGGGCTGTCCGCTGGTGGGGGTGTGCTGGGAGCGGGTTGGTTCTGCGGTGCCTGAACCGTCCTAGCGGGCGAGGGGACGTCTGCGGGCAGGGCCTGGCGGGAGGTGTGAGCAACGGCGGTCGGACATCGCCTGTGTCGTGGCTGTAGAAGTCGCGGGTGCAATGCCGTTCTGACGCCCTGCAGTCCTTCCCAGCAGAGAGAGGTGTGCTCTGTCCGGCCAGCTCCCGCCGAGTGAGGCGCCGGGGGAGCCTCGGGGCAGCCGGCTGCTGCTGAAAACAGGCGTTTTGGAAAGCCAGACAAGAAGGGAACTTTCTGTGTCCACCATGAGGAGTCCTCAGGAGGCTTCCCGGGGTTCTTTTTTGTTGTGGGAAGGCACATTGGAGAACCAGTGTCCTCTCACCACTTCTGGTGGCACAAACTGGTGTCTGAAGTGAAAAAAAAACCAACCCAGAGAAAGCCAACAAACCGGGGATTAACAAACGGGCAGAGCCAGGTGGTACTCACCAAAGCATCCAAAATTACCTGAGGGAAACTACTATTAACAGTGTATATTGTATTAGTAAGCTCACCCTTCTATGCAATGGCTTTGGTGGGCTGGAGTGTTGCAAATGTGATACAGGAGGGAAGTAAGAGAGAGAAAAACTTTTATTCCCCGGGAAAAACTGATACAATTTATGGTAAAATAATGGAATTAGTGACTGCAAAAAGATTAATAATGTGAAAGAAGGAGCGCATTTTTTAAAGGAAAAAGATGCACAGCTTTATTATGCAACTCACACAGAAACACAGGCATTGCTATGTGGTTGTATAAATCGGTGCTATTCATAAATTTCAGTGCCTAATAATAATAATGCTGCAGAAATGGAAAAGCAATAGAGATGCAAAACAAGGATACTGCTGGATTTCCATATGAGAAGTAGCTGTTTAGACAAAGACTCTTCAGCCTGGAGGAGGAATGGTGGGAGGCGGATGTGTCTAAAGTTATGAACACATGGAGAAGTTGAACATGAAGCAGTGCGCTCCCAGTGAAACTAGCAGATGGGGTCTTCTCGGAAGGGATGTTTCCACATTGTTCCTTATCAGGCTGTGAGAGTATGTTCAGAGTGCTGGCAAACCACATGGTTTCTAGAAGCAAATCCATCAAATCCATTTTAGGGCTACCAAGAATGTACAAGACCACCTTTATGTCAGTAAATCCCTGAACTGCAGATTGCTGGACTCTGGGAAGATACAGTCAACACTTCGGGTTTTGGGGTTTTTTTCCTGTTTGTCATCAGTCATCTCCCACAGGAAAGACAGTGCTGACCTGAAAAGGCTTAGGTGTAGTCCATTATGCCCATTCTTACTTCTGTGGACGTGTTCAAAACATAAATCTTGACCCCTGGGACTCTACCAAGCATGTGGCTATACTGATGCTATTTAAGATATTTTAATCTAGTATATAATATTTTAGCATTGATACAACTTGTTTAATTTCCAGGACATTATTTTGACCCTAGATCTATGGCATATCTTGAGCACAAGTTCTTGAGTGCTCAGTCTTCTGAGCCTGTGACAGGCTTTTTTTCACCTATATATTCACTGTGTGAGTAAAGTGACCAATCAGCCAACATATATACATTTGTATGTATTTGGTTATCCTTTGTTTTTCTGCCAGCGTTATTACACGTGAGGCAATAATGAAATATTTTCACAAAATTTCTCAACCATGGCTCAAGAGAAAGGGAGTCTAGTCTTAATGTGTTGTTTGTGAACATTGGTCTGAAGGCAGTTGCAGAAACTAATTGTAGACGTGGAGTTAGGGGAGATTTAAATGGATGCTGTCAGAGAATTTCAGTTCTCAACGCTGTTGGGGCTAACCTTCAGCTTGGGGAGAGCTCTGGGGATATAGCTATGATAACATTGAAGAGGCAGCATTTAATCTCTGAAACTCGGGCCCCACTCCCAAAGGGAGTCTTGTCACTGAGTTGGTACCTCCTTGGAGTCAAAAACATTTCTAAATTAGTGATTATGTGTAGAGTAAGTAGCTGTGAGCTTTCCATGAAGTTTGGAAACACACATAATGAAATGGAGGTGTTCAGGAAATAAGCAAGCAGATCAAATTCTGTTAAGCATGTGTAAATAAAATTAGTTCAAAATTGGACACACTCACACAAATTCTTTGGATTGGTATGAGAGAGGAAACTGTCTAATGTGAGACAGATAACAGTACCACCACAAGAAACTAGTGGTACAATCTACACCATATCCATGAAAACTGCATGGTTTTGTGAGTAGTTTCCAGCCGTGTCAGTGGGATAATTCAACTCAATCCACATGACCAAAGCTGACACAAGCAACAGGATCTGATCCTACAGACAGTGGTTCTAATAAAAGTAAAATCTGAAGAGGGTGAAATTTCAGCATAATTAAAATCCATCAATCTGTACTGTCATGGTTTATCCCCAGATGGCAACTAAGCACCATGTGGCCACTCACTCCTCCCTGCCCCCAGTAAGATGGGGAGGAGAATTGGAAGAAAAAGATCAAACTTGTGGGTTGGGATAAGGACAATTTTATAGGACCATGGAGGAAGAGATAAATAACAACAGTATTAAAAAGGAATGCCCATCCCCAAGGAGCAGTTGCCCCTGCCTGGCCAGCTCCTCTCTTAAATACAGAGCATGATGTCATGTGGTATAGAATATCCCTTTGACTAGTTTGGGTCAGCTGACCTGGCTGTGTCCCCTCCTAGCTTCTTCTGAAAATTAATTCTATTCCAGTTGAAACCTAGGACATTATTCACCCCTTATTCAATCTACATCATGCCCATTTCCTACACTTGTCACCACCACTTCTCCTGTGTTTAATATTTTTGTATATATAGACACAGATATTATTCTCTTAGTCTATGAGCCATCCCTCTATAAAATGTCCATGAGTTTGGGCTCTCAGGGCAGGAGAGAAGGCATGTAGTTTGGGGTTGTTGCATGCTGCATATGGAGCTTTTAGCTGTGTTTCTGGCATGGCCCATGCCTGCAGTCTGAGCACTGAAGATGTTGATTTCAATTAAGTTACTGGGTGCTGGTTGCTGAAAGCATTTCTAGCATTGCTGCACTTTTTTTGGTTTCATCAAAGTTCATCCTTCATTGTAATACCACTGATCTCCTCTGTAAGATCCCTTAACCTTACTTCATTTTATGACAAAAACAGCTTTTGAAAGGATTTGAATTATTTTCTTCCCTTTCTCAAAAACTTCTTTTCCTGTGTTGCTCCAGTGATGTCATCAACATATTGCAGGTGCTCTGGGGCTTCATCCTTTTTCAGTGCAGTCTGGATCAGTCCATGGCAGATGGTGGGGCTGTTTTCACTCCTGGGGCAGTCGATTCCAGGTGTATTGGATGCCCCTCCATGTGAAAGCAAACTGTGGGTGGCCTGCAGTCTGCTGCAAAAGGGATTAAGAAGAACTCATTTGCACTCTCAGTTGGGGCATACTGCTTGGCTGCCTTTGATTCTAGTTCATATGGAAGTTCCAGCATGTCCAGCACAGCAGCACTCAGTGGTGGTGTGACTTCATCCAGACCACCATGATGCGTTATGGCATGACATATCTCTTTGGCTAGTTTGGGTCAGCTGTCCTGGCAATGTCCCTTTCCCAGCTTTTTGTGAAAACAGAACATGTACATATGTGTCCAGGCATAATATTTAATCTAGGTTAGAAGACTGAAGACCTTCAGTGAAAAAACACAGGCTGTGTTTGAGCCTTTAACTGAATAGTAGCAGGTTTTATAGACCTAAAAGGGAAATATGCTGACATGTACATTTATATCTTTATGATACGATTCTACACTGGTAGAGACAATGAAGAGTTGTAGCTGCAAGAAGTTGGTACACCTCATTATCAGAGCAGACTAGGACTACTCATGAGAACATCGGACTTGGGATACGTGCCCTGCAGAAGCAAATACATACAATACTGAAAGCATCTCATCAATTTACAGTTTTGTCTTAAGCTTTTGAAGTTTGCACCTTACAGCTACTTCAAGATTTACAAGAACTTCATTCTTGGACAATGAAAAATCTTAAAAATTCCACTGGTATTTAATAGCTGTCTGTTCTTCTGCCAGTATTGTCTTGCTGTCCCTTTCTCCTTACCATTTATCATCCTGAAATACTTATAGAAAGCAGCAACGTATTTTTGCAGCTGCATTTTCTAGTTTGAATACGTCAGACTGTTTTGGCTTTCATGATGTAATCAACTCTTGAAAATGACAGCAAACAGGGCAGAAGTCCCCTCTTAATAGGCTTCTTGTTTGGCTTGATGATACATAATTTCACAGTATCTGTAAAGCTAGGAATATTACCTAAACTGTAAGATTGGCATGGCTTCTGTACAGTCAGTACAGATATGTACTAGAACATACAGGTTATAGAATTTTGCACTGGGAAGAAAGAGTTTTACAAGTTATATCATATTGAAAAGGAACACCCAGTGAAAGTTATATTTCAGTTGACTTCCTAATCAAAAAGAAGTAATAGCCCCAAAGGAGTAATAGTTCTATGAACACTAAATGTTTCCCAGGCTTCCAAAAGATCTTGAAAAACTATATAAAAACCTGACTAAAATGCAGTAGTTTTCCAAAATGAAGTAAAATATAAAAAATACCTGTATTCTCAAGTATTTCTTTGGTAATTCAACATTTTCCTTCTCTGCTTGTCCTTGATTGATATAAATTGGAAGAGGTCTTTAGGGTGGTACTTTGTAAGGCTGTAACACAGAGGCAAGGTTAATTTCTCAGAAACAGAGTTCAGATGGTGGGCTATGAATTACTCCTTAAGACTTGATATTAAGAATGTGAAAGATACCTGTAACAATTAAAAAGTTTTTTTATCGTTTAAAAATAGATTAGTTTTGTAACTTTATTATTGGGAGGTGTTTGTTTCATTGGTTAGTTGATTTTATGCACCTGTTTGCAATTTGGACAAACAACAGTTTTAACCTTTTGAATTTTTTTTTTCCATTCTTAAATTTGAAAGTATGAGTCATTAGTCCCAGGTAAAATTAAAAAGTTGGGGTGCGTTACTTCCCCTAAAGCAGTAAATCCCACTCAGTCTGTGTATTTAACACCTGAATGCTTGTATATCAAAATATATTTGGAATTACATTCTCTACAATGCTACCTGACCATTACAGATGCAGAGATGGGAAGAAGTGCCTGGAGGAGGTGCAAACTTGCATGTTGCCTTCATGGAGGAAGTCCCAGAAAGCAGCTCTAGTTGTCCACATCAGCTATCATATCACTCCTCTGACAAAGTAGATTCCTCATTTTCTCAGTAACCTTAACAGTTCTTGTCTGTGCCTGTTTCAGTTTGAATGTTTCTTTCTTAAGTAGCATAAAATTGTACAGTGTTTCAGATGCCATGTACCACGATGTTAATACTGAACTTCCAGATATACTTTACATAATCCACCCTAGGATGACATGTGCCTTTTCTCAGGGCCACATAAATCTACAGTAGACTAATATTTCCAGCTGATGAGCTCTGACATTGTAGCTGCTTGTTTATTAAATTTCTAATTCCATTGCATTCCAGTATGTGAGCTCATCCAATTGTTTTATATTCCAGTCCGCCTCTGTTTTAATAAAGCCTCTGTTCAAGCCATCTGCAGATTTCATTAGCACACACTTTCTTTATTTCCAAGTTCATAATTAAAATAGTAAGTAAAATGGAATCTTAACTGGATCTAAGACTTAACTGGAGCTACAACAGTGTCTCAACTTCTAATTCAGGATCTCCATTAGAATCTTATTTAGTTCTCCCTCTGTTGTGAGCTATCTTATCCCTATCTGCCTTTCCCACTTGGGTCTTCTTAAACAAACCCCCTTCTTTATACGCAGTAATAACAACATATATCAAATGTTTTATTGAAGCAACATAGATTTGATCTTTTTTACCTTTGTCTAAAAACCAATTTTCTTATGAAGAAGAGGTATATGCTAGGCTGATCTCAGGAATTCTAATTTATGCCGTAGACGATTTTTGTCCTTTCCTTATGCCATATATGTTGTCCCTAAATGCCTTTTCCTTTCTCCTATCCTAGTTGGTATAAAAGCCAGTAAAATTGTGCCTGACTAGTTAGCACCAGGAACACATCTTTGAGCACAGAAACAGCCACCTCCAGCTGGTTAGAACTGAATTTTGATGACACACAGTGGAATTACAGGCCAGGAAACCATCTGAAAGTGGTGGCAATATAGCTCAAAATTTGGACCATACTAGTGAAAGGAAACTGATGTTGTACCCCATAGTAATCTGGAACACATATTGGCAGTAGTTAGTGTTGAACTGTTGTAAATAAGACAGAGGAATCACGTCTCAGTAGTCTTAGAGAAATTCTAGTCTCATTGCTTCTCCACAAGCAGAATGCCTCCTGAGATTGGCAACAGTGGCTTGTTTGTTTTCCTGTTTTCCTCCTTTGACTGTTGCTTATAAAATACATGTTTTAGCTTTCCAGTTGTGTTCCACAGTGAAAGCTTTTTTGTTTTGCAGGGTAATTCAGTCTAAACAGACAATGGGAAATTCTTGTATTTTCCCTGTTTATTTTAGTATATATTAAGTAGAGTATTAGTATATATTGGTAAAACAAGCAAAGAAAAACCCAGAGATTTTTAATAATTTTGTAATAATGGAGAAATATTGGAAAAAAAATTGCATGAGCTTGTCAGATGGCTTTGTATTTATCATTGTCAAAACCCTTTACTGATAGTCTCACTCCTTATTTGTGTTTGATGGAATGTGGAAAAAAATTATGAGAGACATTTATTTCTTGTCACAAAGAAAGTGTAATATTATGGATCATGTAGTGTTACAAAATTGCTAAATGTTCTCATCAATTAGATGACTGTTCATTTTCCAGCGCTGATGTTCATGATCAAGAAAATGACATGAAGCAAGTATGAGACCTTCTTCAGGAAAAGAAAAAGCAGTTATTTTCATTCTTTCAGCTGAGGCAGTGACACCAATTTTATTTTCTCTTTCTACCCTGTAATTTAAGAAATCACCCCTTTTAGATCCAGCTAATCTGCTGACACAGCACTAGTTTTATTTTCAGTTTGTGAAACACTGATAATAGGATAGAGACCTATCCTTGTTAAGTTTTAACTCGCCCAGTCAGACAATCTTTGACATACTATGACCCCAAAGGCCTATCACGAAAGAAAAACACAGCACCATGCTGAAAAATAACAGCCCATTGTGTAATTGAGAGCATGGCTGAACAACATGTTAATAAGCAGGTGTCTGTGTTGTTCATTCTGGTGTGCAAGGCTTATGCATCTGCCCTCTGAACAGTTTTTGCTGCCTGCAGTTCAGGTTACGACTGCAGCTGTGAAGGGGTGGGAAAGCCAATTTCTCTGACCTCTGTACTAAAACACTGTGCTGAAGGTTTGCAATTTTCCCAAGCAGTGCAGGACTGGCCATGGGCTGCTTGCTTCTCAGGCAACTCTTTGTGAAGATGCAGATCGGGACAACTGAAGACAGCATTAAGGATGAGTATCCAAAATGCTTCTCAGTCCTAGTCTCACTTGGCAAAGTAGCCCAAAAGATACAGTTTAAAAACACTGTCCCACTGTGTTTGCTCTGGCAGGTTTCGGTGATAAATGTGAGAGCAGTTCAAGAGGTTTCCATCTCCTGCCCTGAGCTCCACAGCTTATGTGAGTCTCAGGAAAACTGATGATAGGGTAAATTTGGAGTTCAGGCTGTGAACTGAGGCTGATTCATATTTGCTGCAGCTGACATGGCTCCTGAAGCAGTGCACATAGCAAAAAGAACAATGGTAAGTGTGAACTTCTGTCTCCCTGACATGAATGACCAGGACTCATTTGAAGGCATCTAAAGCACTTTACTTGCCAGCTAGAGCTTCAGACATGGATTAAGGATGAAGTGGTACACACAGGAATAGACAGCAAAACAAGGAATGCTAGGCTTATAACTATAGCTTTCCCACAATGAGTCAGCGTATCTTATCTCCCAAATTAAGTAGGGTACAAGTTCAGAGGAGTGATCAAAGTTATACAATAGATTCTGTATTATTAACTGGGCCTCAAAATGGCCTGGAAAACGGCTAAGAAAGGGTATATAGAAAGTGGTGTACAGAATGATGAGTGGCCTGCAGAGGGTCACTGCGCAGAGGCTGTTCACTCTCTTTCCCATAAAGAAGTAGGGGCCTCAAAAGAAATCAACAGAAGGCAAATCCACAACAAGGTGGAAAAGTGTTGGTTCGTTTTTTTTTTTCCATACAAGAGGAGCTTAAACTGTAGAACTTCTGACAGACAGGTGTTGTGGATGACAGAAGTGGCCGTAGAAATCAGGTGGAGGCTGAAAGGAAAATATAATTGGGGCTACTAAATGTAACACAATTATGCCTAGTTCAGGAAATCCTGAAGCTATAAAGAGGTTAAGACTCTATCTGAGACAGGTTACTGGGTTCTCTGACACAGAATACATAATTTCATGTTTCTTAAGTTCCAATTTGCAACAACCTTGATGTTGCGAGACAGAAATCCATTAAGTTTGTAAATTACTTCAACTGGGGTGTGGGGTCAATATTCCCGAGTGTAAGACTGTCGTTCAGAGGGATCTGAATGGGCTGATGAGAACCTCATGAAATTCAACAAGAATACATCCAAAGTCCTACATGGCAGGAAGGACATCTGGCAAGATTACAGTCCAGTTTGGGTCCTTCCTGTACAAGAAAGTACAGTCCAAGAAAGTACTCAGAGTTTATGACATCATTGGCATAAGTGAAAACTGGTGGGATGAGTCCTGTGAATGGGGTGCTATGATGGACAGTTACAGGCTCTGCAGGAGGGGTAGACAGGGCAGGTGAGGTGTGTGGGGAGGGTGGTGCTGTATGTAAAGGAGGGGTTGTACTGTATGGTGCTTACAGGTGGTGAGGACACAATTGAGAGCCTCTACGTGAAGATGAAGGGGAAAACAAATAAAGTTGTTGTGGGAGTCTACAATTGAGACCCATACTATCCTTACGAGTGATTTTAATTTCACAGACATCAACTGAAAATATCATACAGCAAACACAAACAGTTCCAGGAAATTCCTGAAGCATGTTGAAGGTAACTTCTTGGTGCAGCTATTAAGGGAGCTGTCTCAGGAAGGTGTTCTCCTAGATTTATTGTTTGTAAACAGAGGGGTTTTTTTGTGAAGTGGCTATTGGCAGCTGTCTTGGTGACAGTGATCGTGAAGTAGTTGAGTTTCAAATTGTTAGTGGTAGGAGAAAATCTGCCACCAAAACTTTGACCCTGGATATTCGGAGAGCAGACTTCAGGCTGCTGAAGGAGCTAGATTGTGAAGGCATCTGGGAATCTGCTTTTGAAGATATTGAGGTCCATGAAAGCTGGTCAGTTTTTCAGAGCTATCTCTTACAAGTGTAGAAGCCGACAATTTTGAAGTGGTGGAAGTCATGCAAGTGAGGCAGAAGACTGTCTTGTCTGAGCAGGCATCATCTAGAAAATAGGCAGAAAAGGAAAGTGTACAGACATTGGAAGCAAGGACCAGCAACATGAGAGGACTACATGCTCCCTAGTACATGTTTTTTGCCACTGTATGGAGAAAATTCATGTGGCCAAAGTTGATGAGAGTTCAATCTATCCAGCACTAGGAAGGACAACAAAAAGGGCCTTTTAAAATATCTTAATAGCAGAAGGAGAATCAGAGGTAAGGTAGAGATGCCTTACAGACACCTCTGGCTAGACTAGAGCGCTGGGCAGTTACCAACCATGTAAATTTAACAAGAGCAAGTTCCAGATTCTGCACCTGGGACAGGGTAATTCTGGTTATACATACAAATTGGGGGATGAGAGGTAGGAGAGCAACCTCACAGAAAGAGATCAGGGAGTTTAGGTATGTTGTGCCCTGGCAGCCAAAAGGGCCAACCATGTCCTGGGGTACATCAAGTATAGCACAGCTAGCCAGTTGAGGGAGATGACTGTCCCACTATGCACTGCATCAGTGTGGTATGCTTTTGTGTGTCTCAGTATAAGAAGTACAAATTATTAGACTGTGCCCAGAAGATAGCAACCAGGATGGTGATAGGTCTTGAGTGCAAGACTTATAAGGGGCAGCTGAGGTCAGTTGTTTTGTTCAACTTGGAGAATAAAAGGCTGAGGGGTGACCTTGTTGTCATCTACAAATTCCTCAAGGAGGGCAGTGGAGGGGGAGGTGCTGATCTCTTCTGTGTGGTGACCAGTGACAGCTCACAAGGAAATGGAAGGAAGCTGCAGCAGTTGAAGTTCAGATTGGATGTTAGGAAAAAGGTTCTTCACTGAGAGGGTGGTCACTCACTGGAACAGGACTCCCTGGGAGGTGGCCATAGCACGAAGCCTGTCAGAGTTCAGACATCTGGATGATGGTCTTAGTCATATGTGGGATCATTTTAGGTGCTCTGAGGAGCAGGGAGTTGGACTTGATGCTCATTATAGGTACCTTCTAGCTTGAGATACTTCTATGATTCTGTGAACAGAACACCATTGGGAATGCTGTCTTCCGGCATGTTATGGAGCAGTTGGTGCAGCATTTATAAACAGTGATAGAGTCAACTGAACTTCTCATTATCTAATGCCTTTTTGTACTGTACATTCTAATAAATAAAATGATTGATCTGGAAAGTTGGTGTTTTTTCATAATGCCTGTCCATTTCTCCCCTCCTCTTAAAATACATTTAAACAGTGTAGGATAAGAGCTGTGAAAAGGTTTTTTGTATGCCTCTAGCTCACTTAGTCTGTTCTCACAGTAATGGGATGGAGGAAGTACAACAGAACTAAGTCTCAGTAGAGTTACATGTAGAAGCAGCCTATAGACAAGCAGCAGATAAATGTCCATTTATATTCAGGTAGAGCAAACCAATTTCAGTTGTTTCTATTGCTCTTTTTATATTTTTAGTCATCAGGGCTAAAACTAATCTTTTGTGCAATTCTAGTGAAGCCAGTAATGAATATGACCCATCTAATATTAAATGGAATATAATTCAGGAATCGATTATAAGGAAGAAGGTAAATGGCAGGATGGGAGTCTTGGGAGCACTAAAGATCAACTCATTTGCTTTTCAGCTTTTCAAAGTTGGATTCAACTTTCTCTTTCGGCAAGGCAGAGAAAGAATATATTTGGATCATTAGAATACAACAAACCCTATCAGAAGAGTAAGCAACTTTATCATACTGTTCAAAACATAATGAAGCAAGGTAAAAGGGTGCTCCCCCGTTAAGAGTGATCAGTGTCATTAGGCAATGCTTGCAGATCACTTACATGGATAGTATTTAGAATGGTAGTGTTTTTACCCTGTGAGCTACAGGTACATAGATCATGTATTAGGGATTTGCCATGTGGACAATATTAGTTATGTAGTGATCCAATGGATGTGAAAATTTAAAGTGACATATAGATCTACTGAAAAAGTTGTAGTGATCCACAGACTGGAAAACAGTGAAAGCCACTGACCGATAACAGCACTGTTATTTGACTTTATAAGGCATCCCAAGGTTTTAGAGCAAAGATTGTTTTGGATGAAGTCCAAGAATAAGATTATTTTGAGGTTGCTATCTAGCTACTTTAGTTTCTGTATTCTTTCACATAATGCAGTTCTAATATATTGTGTAACACAAAGCAAGGCACCATGTGAACTAAAATATTACCTTGTTCTTGCTGTATCATGTTAATTTTCCTCACGTGTTACATTTCCTTATGCCTGTTGGTAAAGTTATATAGTTATTCTCTCATGCAGTCCAGCGGAGCTAATAACATTTCCAAAACTGATTTCTGTTCACCTAGTTGAAGCTTTTACATTGCTTTTTTGTTAGCTAAAAATTAAGGACTGAGACTCAGGAGGATATGGCTGGCAGTAAAAGCAGTTTGAGCATGAGTAGTAGGCTCCAGACCTGTGATAAGACATTTTATGACAGTTTTGGGTGCCCAAATTTCACTGTGGCTGCTGTATAGAATATTTTTGTTGTTTAGGTACAGGCCTATAGAGAAGCCACTATGGAATTAATCTGTTAATGTGCAGCACAGCAACTTGTCCAACTGCCAAAAAATAACTGCTCTTACCTAGAAGCAAGTAAATGATTGATTACCCTTTCTCACTGACTACCAAGAAGATGTTTACAAGAGGCAAAGTGTGTACTTGGATCGTTTCAGTGGAATGACAAATTCACTGCATGTGCGTGGCCTATGTTAACTGCTTTTTTCTTGGTAAATTGCACATAGTCTTAGAAAATATAATCTGACTTCCTCTGAAACAAGACATGTGGAGAAGTTTGTATTGAGCATCTAAAACTGATAATTTTGTGGAAATTGTTTGGGAAAATTAGGCCTAAACCTAACATTCTTAAACATGGTAGAAAATTAGGGCAAAGAAATAGTTTATTGCACCCTAAAGTTGGACTTGCAGATACCAGCAAAATGGTGCCAGAAAAAAGTAAGCGAATATATTATTAGGAAAAAAGTTGCATCGCTATACTTGCTCCAATAAAAAGTAGTATATAAAGTCACAAATGGGATTGTAAAAGGATTCGTGCTCTAGGAATATATCCAGTGATGTGGAATTAATCTGCATTGCCTTCTTGTTGGAACAAGGAGTTCTTACTGGCAATATATTGGGTTATAAAAAGGATTTGACTGTCTCTTGAGGCCGAGGAAGAGACGTGTTCTTACAGACAGAAACTTCAGGAGCAGTGAAGCTCAGGAGAAACAATAGGCTGTGTAAGGCCTATGTCTTTTTGAGTGAGGTCTGTGTCTTTTCTTCTCCCTTTAACTGGAGAACTTTGGCTCCAGTATGTGTATCTTATTAGAAGTATGGAGAAAATATTACTAGAATTATGTATGTTTTCCAGTAATTTAAGAAGTCTATGAATTAGGCTCATAGTTATTCTCAGTGTGATAAATATCAGGGTAATTTTGAACTTCACAAACACCACCACCAAGGATAAAATTTGACTCCTCTTGTTTTAAATGCAGACCTTAAGCAGTTGGGCACACACTTCTCATGCAGTACATCCATGATAAAAAAAATCTTTGAAGGTTAAACAGGCTTAAGAAATTATCCCTTCCATAAACACATGGTAATACTATTGTTGTTTGCTGTCCCCTCTTAGTGGCTGTAAGATGTTAGATGTTCATTATACATTTGTGGCTGGGTTCAAGTTAAAGTTAATATCTACACCTCCAAGATCCATTTTTTTGAACAAAGTTATTTCATTTTAGTGATCTGTTTTAAAAAGAGAAGCTTCTTAAGAGTGCTTCATTGTTAAAGGCAGCCTCATTTTTGATAGCTGTGTAACACATGACCTCTCCTTGTTACAGTATTCAGTGGTGATCCTTGCGTTTTCCAGACTGACCCTATCAAAGAATCACAGAGTGACAGGAGTTGGAAGGGACCTCTAGAGATCATCTAGTCTAACCCTCTGCCAGAGCAGGATGCACAGGACAACATCCAGGTGGGTTTTGAATGTCTCCAGAGAACGAGACTAAAACCTCTCTGGGCAGCCTGTCCCAAGTATTTATAAGCATTAATAAGATCCCTCCTCAGTCTTCTCTAGGCTAAAAAGTCCCAAGTCCCTCAGCCTCTCTTTGTAAGAGAGTTGTTCTAGTCCATTAATCATTTTTGTAGCCCTTTTATGTACCCTGCACAACCCCTATGTTGTATGAGAAAAAAAAATCTGGACTTTATTCATATCTAACCTCAGAGAGAAAAAGGTAAATCATGTCCTTGTCCCAGGCCTGTCTGTGATTGTAACATCAGGATCACTACATCCAGACTATGAAGCCAGGATATGGCAAGTATTGCTGCAAAAGTTATGTTTGGTTGGAGAGGACAGGAAATGTACATAATTTGGGGGTGGTGGTGTGGTGGTGTGTGTGTGGTGTGTGGAGTGGTGTAAAAGCAAGAATCAAGAAAAAACATTCTGCTAGTAGAACAAACATATTGAGTTTTAGAAAATTAGATCATATCCATCACATCACAAGAAAGAAGCACACCAGAAGATGATCTTTACATGAATCAAAGCTGATCAATGCTTCTGGTTACAAAGAGAAAATCAGAAGTATCATTAATCTGAAATGCTGCAGGGAAAGCAGTTTCTTCATTTTTTAAAACTATACATAACTTTTCGATTCCAGATGAGTTTCAGAAGTCACCTAGAAACTAAAAAGGAAATACAGCAAGCAATTTTTGCTATAGTTTTATTTTACGTCATAGGAGCATTGCTCTTGCTCTCCTGCTCAGTAAGTAGGCTATCTGACCAACAGAGATAAAGACATTATTTACTAAATTCAAGGGTAACCAAAGTGATTCATAGATAATGACCAAAAGGTTTCATTTCTGAGTATAAACAGGAACCAGCAAGGTAGTTGGGGGGGAGTTCATGTAAACATTATTATTTTTCAATGTGAGAAACCTGCAATCATATATTTTCAAGATGTGAGGAGATGCATCTGTTTTCTCAGTCTTATTTAATCATTCCTGCTTCCCTGTAGCATAGGAATACTGTAAGAATTAATTAGTTAATGTTTGTTCATTGCATTTTTCTAGGTGCCCTTATGTCCTGTTATACTCAGCAGAAACATTTCAACTCAAGCTTCATTGTTTCAAGAGGCTGTAATTTATTGTGATAAAATGGTGCAGCTCTGCTGTTTTGACCAGGAGGTCAGTCTGAACGTGGAGTAAACAGGATGGAGTTGTACATATACTTTAAGGAGAGAACGCTTTCCTCTCTCATCAACAGTGTTTGCAACAGAGAAAGAGGAAGCAGAGGGAGCAAAGATGGTTTCAGAAAAATGAGAGAGTAGCAGGGAAGGAACGTGGCTGAGGTCCAGGTAAGATTGTTAGTAAGGAAGCAAATCTTTGGCAATGATTTTTGGCTACTACACTTGTTCACAAACAAAAAAAGATAATCTTCAGGGGAAAAAAAAATATTATTAGAATCATCAGCCACTTACAAAATCAGCCAACTTCATTATCAATGCAAACTCACTACTTAATGACTGCATGAGTTCTCATAAAAATTCCTAATACAGACAGAAAAAAAGAGCTTTCCTCAGTACCAGAAATGAAAACTGTTAGATTGTATGTGCTAATATTGCCTGACGTCCACCAGGGATGTCCTTGATGCTTCCTGCCCTCCAGCAATACCACCCCTCTCTCTCACCTGAAGAAGGTCAGTCTCTGCTCACTGTAGCGTCCACTGTATGTGTAAAATGAATATTTTCTTAAACAAAGTATATCAGTAAGCCAAGCTAACAAAGAATTTGTACAGCCCATAAACTCCGCACGCAACCCAGAAATGAACTAAAAACTTTCTACTTCCTAACAGAGTAGAAGTGACAAGCCCCTATTGCCAGAATGCTCAGTGTACTTTCACACAATGTCATAACACCTCCCTTACTGCTCTTTTGACCCCACCATTGTCCTCCCTCTTCCCTCTTGAAAAACAAATGGGGAAAAACAAAAGCAAGCCTGGAAACTTCATTTTGGACTAGGAACACCAGCTGCAGCAACGCCAGTTCCTTTGCAGATTCTTGCCCCTTGGTTCTTGGCCAGCAGCTCACCAGGGCATTGGAAGAGGAAGGTGTGGGAGGGAGGAGGTCAGTTCTAGAGCATTCATTCTCCTTGCCCAGACTGCTTCTGTGGACCCAGGAGTAAATAGCAGCTTACAGGAGTCCTTGTTATGTCAACAAAAAGTGAGATGCTTGTGCTAAGTGTACCTATAGCTTAGATAGAAATTTGGAGGCCTAGGAAGAGCCCTAGGCTCTTTCTGTTCTCTCCTAGTTCTTCTGAAGTGATAAGTATCCTTCTCCTCAAAACAAATATAACCCTATCCCATGATATGATCCTGTTGCCTGCAGAACTGGCTTGAATGTTTTCCTTGTGTTTGTGCTATTTCTAAGTGCTTGAGATGTCTGTACTGCAGTCTCCTCTTTCCTGCAACAAAGTTGATACTCATTCCTCAACTCAGCAACAGATGTGGAATTAACACCCCATTGAAGATGCCTGGAACAAGTCTTGCCTTTCATTGTGAATAAAGACTAGGGGTGGGATAAAATGGCATATTGCCATGATGGATTTTGCTTATTTCTAGATATAACTCTCTTGGGGCTCAGACTCTTGACTTTCTTCAGTCTCACAAATTACCTCTTCTTTTTCACAGACTGACACAACGTGGTCCATATGGTTGCTGAAAGGCAGCAGCATCTGGAACAGTGAGGTTTATCAACTGGCTTATATAGTACAGACAAAAAGGAACCGACAAAGCAATAAGAAAGCCTTGCTGCATCTTACAAACATCTCTGGAACAGTTTGCTTGAACAAGGACACCCCACTCTGTAGAGTTCAATCAAGTTGTTCAGAGGACTTGCTGCATGGATGCAGAAAGCGCATAGTGATCTGGGACATCATGGGTGGGCTGATCATCAAGTGCAGCCCAGAAAAGTGGTGGCTATCATTCTAGATCTTCTAAAAAGCAGAGCATTTGAGCCATTTTTGGTTTTATTTAGATGGTGCCTGATCCTACAGAGATTGTTTGTTATGATATATGACTTTGCTGGGTATGATACAGCTGTTATTTTGGAGATTTGCCAGTGACTCAATATTCTGACACACTGCTCCACTTCCAGTTTGGGTAGCTGACTGATATCCATATTGAAGTATTTCCTTTGTTTATTTTTCTGGCTCTTTTTAACTAGTTCAAGGTTACCAGGCTTTGATTTAAGAAGCAGAGTAGGTGTTGGCAGAATGGTCCTAATACTGTTGTATAACATGTATTGAGTATTTTAACTTTCTAAATGTGAAATTACAAGTGCTTCTGTATTTGTGTTTAATATTATTGGGTTTTTAATTTATATTTTATTTGTATTTATCTGACAGATCACGATAATTTTCAGGATCCAGATTATGAAAGTTGAGCAAGGTGCCACGGTCCAATTAGAAAATGAGATGTTTTAAAGGACTCTTTTCTGTCATTCTCTGCAGTCTCTCTGGCTTAGTGATTCCTAGGGAAGTATAGCCAAAGAAGAACAACTTTCCTACCACTAGTTTATCAAAATACATTTCGTTGATTTTAACTTTAAGTGTTCTCTTCCAATATTAGAAAGTTATAGCTCATTTCATATTAAACCTTAACCTCATTAAGAGTCATACAAAGCTTCTTCTAACAGGTCTTTCTTTCAAAGAATTGCATTTGTAGCATCCATCTGTTTTCCAGGGCAGCAAATTTATAAAGTGATTTATCACGCTTCTACCTTGAACTGCTTAGAGTGTTGTTTCTTGAGCTCTTTAGTCCCTAGTTTTCTTCAGTCAATTAGTAACTCTTTACAAGCTTTATCATAACACTGAAGACATATATAAATGTGCTTTGTGCTTTTCCTTGCAGTCCCATAGCAACTCTCTCATTAAGTCTATAGATCTGTACACAAGTACCCACCTTTGGTTTACTTGTATTCTGTTGTCTTTGAGAGTAGGTCAATACATTTATTCATCCCAGTCCAATGATTGAGCCTGTTTAGTTTGTAAGTGTGGGAGTGTGGGGGTTTTTTAACAGCCAATGGCAAAGAAATATGCTTATGATGAGATAGTTTTTCTTTTGCGTATTTACTGTCTTTTTTATTTCTTAAATTACTGTCTAGAATATAGTGTAGGTTTCCAGATGGCTTTGGATATGCAGTCTTAGGAAGTTTTTCAGGATGAAGATAATTTTTACTTTGGAAACTGTAAAAATGATAAAATGACCTTCTTAGTTCCCCCACCAGTCTCTTTTATAGGCAGACCTATATAGGTTTCTTAGGGTATTATGGTTTTGCTAAGTACTTCTTTTCTTCTGGCACTAATACATACACTGCATGGAAGCATACTGACGAACTGTAGAATTCCTAAGTAAAATTATCCATTTTAATTTTTTAGTGATTAGTCTGCAGTATTAGGCTGCGGGTGAGCTGATTACAACAAAGATCCTGACTTCGCACTTTGAGCAGTCTGCATAAAATACCTATGCTGTATTCAAGAAGAATGCTGCTAAAAGTAGGACTAAGAGTCCTGATTGTGCTGCCCCAAACCATGTAAAAAAAATTACAGTTAAATTTGAAAGTGGAAAAGCTAAACCCAGCTGAGTGATAGGTGTTTTCTTTAGGAAACACCGCAGGAGCCCTGGGGGTGTATCGCACACAAGCAAGCTGTATCCCATACATCTACTCTTCCCCTTTGCTGAGGACTTTTGACAGAGTCTGAGCGTGCTAACAGGTCTCGCTCATATCCCTGGGAACAGGACAAAGGGCCTCCCGAGCTCATTCCTACCAATGTGTGATGCAGAGATGTCCTCTGTCTAACCATCATGTCCTACTTGCAAACATGCAATAGCAGCAAGCAATTCTAATATGCTAAATTCTTCCTTACTTGAATATCTTCCTGCATTCATGTAAAAATAAATGTTAAACAGTAAAAGAGGGAGCTCAATCTTAAATATGAGCCTAAAGCCATTATGATTTTTTAATGTTTTATTAAAATCATAATGTCTGATTCTATCAAAAGCAGTACATACTTTTAAAGTAAAGATGAGCAGCACTGGTATAGAAACAACTAGATGGTGCTCCTCCTCTTTGGAATTTGTCAGGGCTGCAAGACAGGTGAACTAGAGAAGGAAGATATAATCTGTAGAAAAAAAATGTGTAATCAGAATCATCTAGTTCATAATGTTTGTTACAGATGCCTAGAAACATTTGCTGAGTTACAATTAAGGTTGTAATTTAGCAAAGCTAGAACAATTGCTTTGCAAAACAGCATACCCTTTTCTTATTGTAATTTGAGTGCTTAGCAGGGTAATTATCTCCACATATATGTATTATAATGGAAGTATAATATTTTGTAGTCTTCTTTTACGAATACATTGAAAACATTTTTAAGGATATACTCTAAGAGATTTCAGCAAATTAACAGACTTTTTTTAAAAGCAAGCCTTGTTGCAGTGACAGCCACAAAGAGAAAAATACTGCAACAATTACAATATCTGAATGAAGCCGAAAACTTAAGCTATCTTGAAGTGAAATAACAAATTCAAAAGGAAACCATTAGCTTTACAATCACAACTGCACTTTTAAAATTATGTAACTACAAATAATTCCTAAAATGCTAGAACAATGTAAAAAGCGAGAACAGGATATTTTTTGGTTTTTTTTTTTTCTGTTTACTGACCATTTGCTATGTGTTCCTGAATACCTATTATATGAAATTCATGTAATGACTTGAAAGTATGTGTGTCGCTGCTTGAACTGCTTATTTGCTCAGATTTCTAGCAGAGATATTTATTGGCAACATTAACAGCCAAGATGAAAACCTATAGGCCTGAATATTTAAACAGACTGATGGAGGGTGGTAGAAAGGGTCAGAGGTTCAAGCTATTGTCTTAGTAATGCTCAAACCCTATTTTCTTAAAATAGAATAAAGATAAGAAGGTCTTTTGGACAGTTAGAAGCAAAATCTTAAAGAGAATTAGAATTGCATTTGTCAGTTATTTTGTCAGAAAGCTGAAATGTTTAGAACATATTAATGTAAGTTACTGTGTCAGTGTAGGTATCTCAGGGCATGTAGAAAATTATGGTAATGTGTGAAGCATTGCAACTTCTTCCTCTCACTCACGTATATATGGAAATAATTTAGACTGTATAAATTTTATAGCACTGAAAACTGCCTTATATTTGTCATGTTTTACGCTTATTTACATATCAATAATAAAATTTTAAGTTCATGAAAATACTTTGAAGTATCTTACATTTCATCTATTTATATTCTTGTAATGTGAAGCAACATTGCCACTTTTATGCTCTGGCATCGTTTAATGTGCAGAGTGGTATAGAATTTGTTATTTGTGATACTGAAAGATAAATACCTCCCTAGTATAAAACAGGAAAATGAGAAAATGCTACTGTATTACTGCATGTGTTTGAGAGGGGTATTCTTTTCCAGAGGAAAAGTGTAGCTCTGTGTAATTCTACTAAAAGCACAAGACAGAGAATTTTTTAAACTGTTTCTAAGGCTGCTTCCTGTTTTAGCAATGAGCATGTCAAGTAATCATATTAATAAACTGATCAAACTCAAACATATTGCTTTTTCCTTAGTGCCCCCACGGTAATGGTTTGCACTAATTTCTGATTAAGTAGTACCTTTAGGGTTTTTTACCATACTGTTCATTTGTCACTGCCAGATAGAGAAAATAAAGTGGATTTCAATCTTACAAAGCGCTATCTTGGCACTGGGGTCTTCTTCGAGCATTTTTTGCAAGTTGAGACTCTGAGATGTTATGCTAAGAGCTTTGAAATTCGCACATAAAGAACAGGCATGTCTTCCCTGGCCACTCAACTATGTTACCTGGTGATCAAATGACACCTTTATCAAGTAGTTTATTGAATTGCTAGGAGACTGTTAAACTGACTCAAGTAGGCTCTACCCAGGACATTTCCTCTGCCGTTTCTGTGGTGACAGGATGCAGCCAGGCATTATCCAACTGTTACCCTCACTCCAGACTCCTACCATACTCTTAATCGTCTGGACCAGTTGGACCCTATCTTTTCCCCAGCTTCTTTGCTTAGTCCCAGGTCTGTCTGTCTTCACTTTCCAATTAATCTTCCTGTTCCTCCTGTGCCTCCCTTGCCCTGGTTCCCGGTACCTCAGCTCTTCCTGAGATCTTTCCCAAGGCATTGCACTTGCCCTTCCCAGTCTGCACCCTAATGCTTTACCAGCTAATTTTGCTTGGTAAACGCTCTGGTTCTTTGTACATGCTTACATCCTGTTCCCTGACTCTTGTTTTTTATCTCTGTCTTGCTGTGCCCTTGCCAACCTAGTTGTGGTTTTGCTTTCTAGTTTCTACTGTTGTGTGGTTGTAGTTACCCACAGCACTCCTAGTTCCAATTTTGTACTGCCTTCCCTCAGGTGGGGTTTTGTTGGCCCTAATTCACTTTCTCATACGCATTTAGGCTCAGCTTGTTTCTTTTCCAGTGAAGGAGCTGAATCAGCTTGACAAAGATTTTCCCAAAGAGTATGGCCTCAGAATGGAAAAGTTTCAGTTGAAACTGATAAGTTTTTGCAAGATTATATGCAGCTAAGTGCAGAATACTATAATGAGAAATGTCAACCCAGCTGGATAACAAGCAGTCTAACCAATCGTATCTGTAACAATGCGAGGAATTGCCAGATGTAGATAAGTGATTTAGCATACATGTATATGACTTTAGGCTTATATCCCCCACTCTAATGTTGCTTGTCTTTCTTGTCTTTAATCTGTTGAAGGTGTTGAACACTATCTGTTGAACAGTCTGACAGTGGCCTCAGGGTTCAGTGGTAATACTAATATTGTAGAAGAATGGTAAATCTGTAAATCACTTGGGACGTACCAGGAAATACTTCCCTTAGTCATTATTTTGAAGTTCAGGAACAGGAGGTGTGAGTAACCATTTATTGTCCGTTCTATTTTCATCTATTTGGATATAACTGCAGGGGTTTTTTTTCTTTCTTTCTTTTTCAGACCAAATGATAATTAATTTAAGGTTTTGCACCCTAAATTGTCATAACCATTCAGCATCTGTGGTTCTAATTTAATATTGACAGAGGAAGGTGTTCGCAACACCTATCTTTCTCCAGTTTCCCTAGGCTTTCATTATAGCTCATTGACAGGCTCATTCTATGGATGGCTCAGAGTTGGACCTTAATTAAACTGCTATTTTTTTCACTTGAGAACTTTCTTGTCTCCACTGATTTTAGAAAGAATCCATGGAAATTTTTCTCACCAAGCTTTTAAATTTACCTCATATGAATAAGCCATTCCCAGTTTGATGTTGAGTGAATTCCATGTTATCATATCGCAATTGTCTGGGACATATTAGAGACTGTTTAAAATAAATACTGGACAATGACTTTGTTACCTCATGTTGATTGACTTAATTATTCATCTACCCCAGTGATAAATTACCAAATATTTACAGCATTTTAATTGCCTTAGAGCACTCATAATAAGCAAAATAAACTTTTATATCCTGAAAACCCCATGGAATTCAGTACAGTTACTCACTAAAAAGTGTTCCTAAATCTTTAAAGGTTTGGAATCTACTATACTTCCATACTGCCTAAGTAGAAAAGCACAACCTTTGAAATCATTCAATATTGAATCAATTGCTGAGCTTAAAAATATATCAGTATCTTCTTTTCAATGTTTTTATACAAAATGTTGCACTAATGATACTGTTATTTTAACATTTCTTCTTTTTTTTGCCTTTCTTTTTTGACTGTAAGGCCATTCCTATCACATGGATGGTGGTTATTCTGATGTTTTTCCTTTGTAAAATTTGTTCTCCTTATCAAGCTATAATAGCTATGCAATAGTCCATGCCAAATTGCAGAAACAAGATATCTTTACTAAACATCTTTTCAATTCTAAGCAGAAAATTTAATTTTACATAGAAAGAGTAAAAACACTATTTGCTACTAATTTTGTCTTTGTAGATTCTTTGTACTGCATGAAAGGTCTTATGCACAGCCCTAAGTTTATTGTTACTTATTTATGATTTTTATTTGCCATCTGTCTGTTCAGTCTTATCTGACTTGCATTTATTTATGCTTAAAGGAATTATTATGGGATTGTTTTAAAATTTCTTTTGATCATGGTTTATCCAGGTCTTTTTGTCTTTTGATCATGAAGAGAAGTATAAAATAATCTATTTGTGAAATCCTTTCAAATAAAGATAAAACAGATACATATCCAAAATATCTTTCCCAATATGGAAAGCACAGAGGGAATGCAGCACCTCTTTCAAAGTTAACCTTGTACATATTCAAGGCATGTAAATAAGGAGGAAAAAACAGCAGTGTAAGCAAAAATTTGGCTTCAAACTGTTGTCTAAAGGACCTTCAGGGTGATATAAAACGTTTTAGACTGGTGAGGTGATGTGCTTAGGATGCACATACATAACATCTATATTTTTATTATAGTGCTGTATAAACAAGTTTCATTAGACATTTGGTTAACTTGTCTTACAGTCTAGCAGAAAAATTTTCTTCTGCTTTAAATTCTTATTTACAAAGAATCTGATCCTGTATTTTTTTACCCAAGCAAATTTTAAATGCTTATTTCTTGTCTTCATCCTAGAACGAGGGTTTAAATGTTCCCTAAACAAATGGGAGGATTGAATGGTAAATAAGGGTAAGAAAAAAAGACCCTACTTTTTAAAGTAAGAAAATGTTTCAAATATTTAAATACTAATGTTAGGTTTTTTCCTTCACTCATTAATTTAGGATTCCAACTATTGGTCAAAGAGAGAGAAAGAGAGGTGGAATAAATCCATATTCTGCTTTTATCTTTGTCTTCCCAACCACAGGGATTCCTTCTGATTAAGTTTAATGTCATCATGCATCTCTTACAGTTCAAAATTCAAATTTACATCAAAGAAACCTTCCTTATCTGCACAAGTACCTTTGTCATATTTTTATGACAGGCCAATTATTTGATCTACTTTTATATAAAGGCATAGTATACAGCAGGATATCGGGGGTATTTACAATGGCTAACTTCAGGCACAGGAGACTAATTTCTCTAGGCTTCCTCGGTATTTGGTAGAGGTTGCTTTATGAAATACTTCAGAGTTGCAGCCTAGTTTAGTTTGCTCTGAGTGCCTTCTAAAGGAAATTTTCTCCCTCTACTGTATATAATAAGCCTAGAGAAGTAATATTCTTAAAGTCTTGTGATTCCTTTATAGCCTGCCCCACCCTCTGTCCATACTTGCTCACATTTTCTAATCTATACTTTACAAGGGCTAGACTCAAAAGTCTTGAAAACCCCAAATTCACCTTGATGTTCCTAAATCTTTAAAGGTTTTGAATCTACTGTACTTCCATACTTCCTAAGTAGAAAAGCACAACCTTTGAAATCATTCAATATTGAATCAATTGCTGAGCTTAGAAATATATCAGTATAATACAAGTATTTTATTTTCTTAACAGCCTTCATGCCTTGATATACATGACTGTATGTGTAATGGAGCCCAGTGAGGACACATGGATTTTTTTTTTTAAATTGTCACATAGACAACTTAGATGTTCATTATAAGTTTATACATTATATAATCCATATTGTCTGTATTGCCTGTATTACATATCTTATGCAAATGTTACCCACAATTCAGTCTTCTTACTTAGACTCTACTTATCAGTGATAAATGTAGTTGTATTTCTAAACTGCAATAGTGCATTTCTCCATTGTATCCATGAAACCAGCAACAGTGACTTATTGAATCTGCATGTGGGTTTTAAAGAAATTAAAACCTTGCAGTCGAGTCTTTCTGTCACAGCATCTTCCTAGTCAGTTGATCCCCTTCATCAAGAGGAACTCAACATGTTGTCAACACACTGCAGAAATCTCCCACAGAGTTTGCACCCAGCAGATGTCAGAGTGGCTGAATTTTCCCGTGTGTACCAGGGCATGTGAAAGTGATGTGTCTAAAGACACTTTCCTCTTCTTGTATTCCTGATCAGGTGATACGTTACATAGACATCAGAATGTCACCTATGTTGGTCTATCGTCTGATGTAAAAAACAGCACTCAAGTCAGCTGAGCTGTCCCACTACACTTCTCTATCCCAGTGATATCACTTCTCTACAGATATGCAGAAACTTGTAATTCCTCCTGGTCATTTCCCACACTTCATCCACGCGCTCTGGCCCCCACTCATGCTGCACTTAGAAGCAGAGTGCAAGAACCTTCCCCTTTGGGTTTTCCCCTGGACACATCCTCATCTTCCCCTAGCTTTCACTTCTCTCCACTTTACAGTAACTCTAGTTATTATTTAATCATGGACAAGAAGGGGAAAGTCTTGTTCTTTAGATGAAAGCAGTAAAAAGAGAATTAAAATAGCACATTCATGCGCCCATGCAGTAAAGCAAGCATATGGACCCTGATGCAGCAACAGTTACATATTCCTGTAAAGAGATAGACTGTATCATGCAGAATATATGAAGATGCATAAAATATTGGATAATTCATAGCAAGAAATGGCATCTCTTCTTTGGAAAGGGATTTGTAAACTGTGCTGTCACTGTTCATAAAGATATGCCTCTACCCTTGGAAAAGTCCAAGGTTTCAAATAAGGCAGTAGTTGATGAGGGATTTATCTCTTTCAAAATACTAAATTCTGAAAATATATACAATACAGGATTAAACTTCTAAATTGTGAGAAGTATGTGGATCAATGCTTGATGTACCAAGGTGCTGAAAATGTTCTTTCAATTCAGTATTTATTGGTGGCATGTCTCCTGGCATGATATTATTACCTGGCAGTCTTTGAAAGCTGTTAGTGCACTTGTACTCTGTGCAGGAGAACTAGAGTAACTGTGCTTTCAGAGCAGACCTCAGCAAAGGTTATGCACTGAATTTAAGTACCTGTTCAAATCCCACCTCATCTATCAAAACAGGCTCTAAACGAATGTAAGGTCAGACAGACTTTTTGTTTTGGCTTCTGTGTGCAGGGGTTGTTTTAATTCTGTACACGTTCATAGGTATATCACTGAGTCTTCTCTGTACCTGTGGTGCCTCCATGTAACCTTCTATTTTATTTACATCAACAGGAAAAGAAAAAAAAAAAAGCTTCTTTGTTTTACAGACCTTGGTTTAAAATGCTAGACCAGTTATCACTTATCTCACTCCTGTTCAGATCAGTGAGTCAGACAAAGGACTCATCCATCATAATTGTGAAGCCAGATTCTTGCTTGGTATGAAACCATTAAAGCTGCAGAAAAAAAAAGTGACATAAGGACCTCAACCTTTCCTTTCCATAAAGTCAGCATACCCTACTCCAAGCACCTGTCCCAACTGCTCTCATAGGAATAGCAGAGCATGGAAGAGGCAAGAGTAGGCTCTGACAGATTGTTGACTGCCACAACATTTGGCAGAAGCCAGAATAAATCACTCAATCTCTGATCAGGAGAAATTAGGTTATTTTAGGAAAAGGACAGCAGAAAATAGAAAGGCACTCCTGTCTTCAGCTGAACAAAGCAGAAATTCAGAATATCCTTCCCCTTTTTCTCAGCATTGCAAATAAAACTAGGAATAATTTTTTCAATATAGCATATTGGGAGGGATTGTCTTCCACAAGCTTGTTGTACTTGCTGTGGGCACCATGAGACAAGAAGCCTTGTAAACACAAGGAAGTGTTCAAATAATTCTTCAGTTTCATATCCTCAGATCTATTTTCTTTCCTTCCTGGGTTTTCCTGAGGCACGTGTTTCTCTGTTTGTGTACAGTGACTTCTGTACTCTTCCCACACAACAGCATTTTCCCCTCTTACGTTTTGTGCTTTGACCTCTCAAGCCCCTCACCTCCTCCAAATACGTCGTTTCTGCATCAGTACAGATGAGCACAACCACTGGGATAAAAAGCAGTTAGTTCTTCAAAGAACTAGACTGCAGTTTCAATCCCAAACCTGGGTACATATTTCTGGGTTTGAAAGGAAAACAGATGAAAGGCTGGTGAGATTTTTTTTGGTTGTTCTGTTGTTAAGGCAGAAAACTCAGAGGAGAAAAGAGAGGCATTACCAAGGAAGTATCAGACAAAGCCTAAACCAGTCTTGGTAACATGGTCCTGAGAAAGGCAGCTTTGGGGATCAAGAACTCCAGGGCAGAGCTGGAAACTGAATGACTTTTCACATAAAAAGGAATTTGTATTTTTTTTAATGTTGATGTAAATAAACAAGATCACATTATCAACATCTCCTAACAGAAACAACCGGCCAGCCCCGAAGGCTGGCTAACTGCTTAGGTCAAAAAGGGGTAACAGTATATATTTATCTATAGTGAATAATACACGAATCCCTCGCTCTCCCTGTGTGATATTGTGTTCTTCAGAATGTCAGTCGTTAATCTATGTGGCACAAACAGTGGAAGCAGGTCAATACGGTTAAGGATAATTAAGAATTGATTGGCATCTGAGACGCCAAATGAAAAGACACATTTTTCCCCAATGACTGGAACTGTTGAATTAATTGATAAAACCAAGAATCTCTAAGTTCAAATTCTGTTGTTCCTCACAACTACTGAGATTTGTTTTCTGTTTTAATGTTGGCATGTGTCAGCAACATTGAACACCGCCTTAGATCCTTCAGCCTTTGTAATGCTAAGGGTCTTCTCTTTCTATAGTCTGCTTTTTGCAGGACACCTCCTGGGGGAAGACAATTCCCTGGTGTCCTTAGTTTGGTTAGGATAGAGTTAATTTTCTCTATGGTAGCTTTTGCTGTTAAGTTTGTTATATGTCTTTGACAGAGAGTCTGGCTGATCGTTGCACATGCAAACCTGTCAGAAAAAAACCCACAAATGCTAACTTTAGAAAAAGAAACAAAAAGAGTCTTTCATTTACCCACTATAAAGCATTATAAAATTCAAGATGAATTTTCATGAGAAACATAAACTTATATGTTTTTACAGTGTCTTAATGACTTTCAATCCCTTCCAATGGAAGCTTGAGACCACATATGCTTTTTTGTGAAGTAGTAAGATATGGTATAAAGTATTCCTTTAACAGGACACCTGAAGACCTCTAGCTAGTGGCAAGTGCTGCCCATAGATAGTTCTGTCTTCTTAGATTGATTTTGCAAATTAACTATTCATGTTGTTTTCTTCCAAACCTTACCTGTCCTTGTAAGTACAGTGTTGAGCATTGACCTAAGGTTTTTCAAGAGAAGATTAGTAAGACAGTTCTTTGCATTAAGTTTGTCTTCCACCCTGCTTAGGAGGGAATCCCATCACAATCTGTTGCATTATTTAAGAATAACTTTTAAGGATATCCAATCCAACATCTGTCATAAATCACACAATCTAGGTAATTTTTTGCATCATGTAACAAATATGATAGTGTGGTGGTTCAACCCCAAGCTGGCTGAACACCACATGCCAGTCACTCACTCCTGGAGGAGAAACAGACAGAGCCCCCATGGGTTGGGATAAGGCCAGTTTACTGACAAAATCACTGTGGAAGTAGAACAATAACAGCCTGCAGCAAATTTCATTTACACCCAGTGACAACACAGAGCACCTTATTGGCTTGACAATAACAGAGTACTGCATGATGCAAGGACTAACCTGCCACCCCAGCCATGCTCAGATTGCCCTGGAGACACCCAAGAGTGCACGTTCCTGACCAGCCCCTTTTATGGGAGAGTGATGTCAGGTGGTGTGGAAAACAGCCTGGGGTTAACTCAGCTCACCTGTGCAGACTGCTTGGGGAGATTAACTCTGGCCTGGCCAGAACCAGGGCAGATAGGGTGCATCAAACACAGCATAACCAGCTGGTCAAGAGAGGTGATTTTTCTGCTGTATTCAGCATTGGCCAGGCCTCACCTTGAGTACTGTGAGCAGTGCTGGGCTTCACAATTTAAGAGGCATGTGAAGGTCTTTGGAGGTGTCCAGAGGAAAGCAACAAAGCTGGTGAAAGAGCTGGAAGGTAGGTCTTCCCTGAGGATGGGAACCAGAAGGGGAGGTACTGAGCTCTTTTCCTTGAGAGCCAGTAGGATATACAGGAGTGGTTCAGTGTTGCACCAAAGGAGGTTTTGGTTGGACATTAGAAAGCATTTCTTACATTGAGAGAGCGACCAGAAACTGTCACAGGCTTCCTAGAGAGGTAGTCAATGCCCCATGCCTGCCAGTGTTTAAGAGGCATTTGGACAATACCTTTAATAGTGTGTATAAACTTTTGTTCAGCCCTGAAGTGGTCAGGCAGTGTGACTAGGTGAACACTGTAGGTCCTTTCCAACTGAAATGTCTGTTCTAGTCTAGTCTAGTCTAGTCTAGTTTAGTCTATTCCTAATTTATTGCTATCAACAATAATTCTGTACTTCATTTGCACTTCAGATGTTTCCACTGGCATTCTTTTAAGGGCTAAAGACATTCATAAGTCTGCCATATAGCACATATGATGGTGTATTTGTAATATCCATTGGATAGCTATTTTTGTTACTTCACCCATAAAGTTCTGCTGGGATTTCTTTGAACATTTTAAGCCACTGATTAGTTTCAAGATGTACTTTCTCTTTTGAAAAGCAGGGGGAAAATACATTGCTTGAGAAATATTTCATTCTTTCTGCTTCCACCACAAATGCTGAATTTCTTTCAATATGGCCTTAAGCCCAGGACAGGTGATATTCTGTAATGTACCAGTGACAGGATTAAAATCCAGTATTTCATGATCCATCAGTGTAGAAATGTGAGCTCTGTACCATTGGCAGGGCAGATCATTGGAAAGGAAATGGACTGTGTGCAGTACTTTCTATCAGTCATGTCATTGCTGAAATATCAGACCTTACGCTTGTCATGTTATGTGTGAAAAAGCAATTTATATTTAATTATTACATTTCTACAATGTGTTAGTGATCGTTTCACTCTACTTTAGATGTCTGCACAGTTATACTCCTGATATTAGAGGATTTATTTTACTGCTGGAAAAAGATGAAAGTGACACTAATAATATTTCTTAAATATAAAAAATATTTGCATAGTTTTTTTTGTAAGGTCTAAGTAATACAGACAGTGTTTGACATATGATAGATCATGCTGTCATTTGTTTGGCATGCATAATTTAAGGCCTAGATCATCTAGTTGCTGATACAGGTCATTGCATTTCACATTGTTTTTCTAAGGTGCATCCTTTGAAAACAGATCTAACCTGTAATTGAAAGTTTTTTCAGTAATGGGAAAATTCAATGGTTACACAGTCTCATTGCTAAAATTTTGTGCCTGAGCTTTTATGTGGATTTCTGTAGATTCAACTCCAAGCCACTGGTGGCTGCTTTGCTCTCTCCTGTTAGATTAGTTAGCCTCAGTACCTGGTGTTTCCACCCTGCAAATGCACTTACATTCTGTAATCATCTCGTAGCTTCATCTTTTTGATAAAACTAGATGGATCTCATTCATCCCTCACTGAGAGCCATTTTCTACAACCTTCAAATTATTCTGTATTGTCTTCTATACTACTGAATTTTCAACAACTTTTTCTAGCCATAACTTGAGACCTAAATGCAATCTCCTTGGATTACTCTCACCAGTACTGTATAAAGCACAGTGGTAGCAATGCACCAGGAGTTTATGTCTAGTTGCTAGTCTGCTATGATTCTTAGATGCTTTTTAGTCACTGCTTTTCAGGATACAGTCTGTCATGCTTGTAGGTTTTATCTCTATTCTTGGTTTGTACAAATATAACTTTGCATTTTGCATTACTAAATTATATTTTGTTTAAATAGAGGCCAAACTTAGTGAGACAGATGGTTCTGCATGATTCCTTTTCCTCATCATTATTTATCACACCGCTAACTGTATGGTTATATATAGTAATCTTTCACTAGCTCACTAATGAAAATGTTGAATAGAATCAGGCCTTGAACCAATTTCTTTTGGACTGCCTGAAAAAAACCTCCTGGTTAATGGACAAATTTACAGTGACAAAAGTACTTGAATGTATTTCAGTAAGGTAGCAACTTATACTGGATTTTAACTAGATTGCCCTGGGTCCAAATTCTTGGCCTTGTCTGTCATCCCTTTAGCTTGATCACAGGGATGGTTCATTCCCATTTCAGGCTCTTGAATTTACAGGACGAATCTGACTTTGTTTGTGTCAGGGGAGGTTTAGGTTGGATATTAGAAAAAAATAATTTACTGAGAGGATTGTTGGATATTGGAACAGGCTGCCAAGGGTGGTGGTTGAGTGACTGTCCCTGGAGGTGTTTAAAAGAAGAGTAGATGTTGTACTTGGTGATATGGTCTAGTGTTGGACCTACTAGGGCTGGATAGATGTTTGGACTTGATGATCTTGAAGGTCTTTCCCAATCAAAACCATTTTATGATTCTATGATTCTATAAGTTCAAAGTTTTCCAAGGGTATTTTAAGATCACTTCATATGCAAACTTCAAGTATTAAAAGTTTCCAAATAACAATGACTTCTGGCATTTTTGCACCCTACTTATCTCTCTTCCGCTCCATGGAATACATATATTTGTGGTGGTTTGGCTCTGGCTGGAGGCCCACCAAAGTTGGTCTATCACTCCCCTTTTCAGCTGAACAGGGGAGAAAATATACATTGAGAGGCTCAGGAGTCAAGATAACGACAGGGAGAGATCATTCCGCAGTTAGTGTCATGGGCAAAACAGACACAGGATAAAGGAAAGAAAACTATCTGATTTATTACACTACACTACACACACCCAGTGACACACAGTCAGGTAATGAGAAGTGTGACCAGACCTTAAAGCACCTCCACCTACCCCTCCCTTCTTAGCAGACTTCACTTTAGTCATGATTTCACTCCCTTCTTCTCCCCCACCCCCACACTGTGGTATGGAGAGGGGCAGGGATTGGGGTAATAGTGGGGTTTGGTCAGTTCCTCACAAGTTATTTTCCTTCTTAGCTGGGGAGGGCATTCCTCACACTCTTCCCCTGCTCCAGTGTGTAGTCCCATCCACGGGAGACAGCCCTTCACAAACTTCTCCAATGTCAGTCCATTCCCATGGGGCTTCAGCTCTTCACCAGCTGCCCCAGTGTGGGTCACTGCTATGGGGTGCAGTCATAAAATCATAGAATGTCTCTCAGTCTCTCAGGCCCAGACTCTCCAGCCTGGTCGTCTACAGAGTTACAAGCCTCCACCCCAGCAAAGCGTGGATCACTCTCTCTTGCTCATCTCTGTGTCTATCTCTCTCCACAGGCTGCGAGTGCTGGCAGAGGCTTGCTCCAACACTGGTCACAGCATCTTCTGTATGTCTCCACCTGCTGCACCGTGGGACCTCTCTATAGGCTGCAGGTGGGGTCTCAGCCTTGCAATATTTAAACTCCACAGAGTTATTTGGGTTGCAGGGAACACCTGCTCCACCACAGGTTTCTCCACAGGTTGCAGGGGCATCTTTCTCTCTGGCACCTGTGGTGCCTCCTCCCCCCATCTTCCCTGGCCTTGGTGTCTGAGCAGTTTCTTACATCTTCTCACTCCCTTCTCTAGTGGCAAAAAGCATCTGCTTGTGTGTTTTTTTTTCTCCTAAATGTGATTCCCAGAGGTGCCATGACCATCGCTGATGGTCTCTGCCTTGGTCAGCAATGACTCCAGCCTTGAGCCAGCTGGTGTTAGTTCTGTTGGGCCTGCAGAGAGCTTTTAGCTGCTTCTTGCAGAAGCCACCCCTGCAGCCCCTCCTCCTTCACCAGAACTCAGCCATGCAAAACTACAACAATATTAAAGAAAGAAAAGCTGCCCCATAACCTGGGTGGCTTTGCTGGGCAGTACATTGTATAAGACCAGATAGGGCAGTGTACATCCTTTTGAGTGGCTCCAAGGTGCCGGTATGTACTCTCCATGGTAATGTTTAATCTTTTTGCCATGTGTGTTATTGGTATTGCATGATGCTCATTTATTAATCACAGCATAATGCAGTGCACATCCAATGTTTTCTATGTCTACATATTGTGTACATAATTCCACTCATCAGTTTTAAGAAGGAATGAAATCACTTTTGCTTGAGATCTGTTTTCTGTATAATTAAAATTCCTGACATTAATTGTATTCCTACCTTATGTTTTTGGAAAAATCCTTTATCAGCTTTTCTGGATTTCTCCACAATTCACTTGGTTTTGATGACGACCTAGATGTTAAGATGTGTAAAATATTTATTTCCTTAAAGATATTTCCTGAGATCATCATGTATTGTTCTGAAATTTCTCTGCTGTCCTGGTGTTTGTTACATGAACATAAATCATTTTAGGTTTGCCAACTAACCGGTTTAAGACCCCTAACTTTGAGTCATGCCAGTATAAAGCTCTTTATCACTTGTAGATGATTTGGAAAGTAATGGAAATTCAATACATTCTCTATGGTCTTCTTCTGAGCATTAAGTACAGCACTATTTGGGGAAAATAGTAGTTAATATAAAGAATAACAAAAATGGACAGAAATAAGAGCTGAGAGGATAACTGAGACAATATGACAATGTGATGGTTGAAAGAATTGTGATGGAAGGATATTGCCTGTAGAGTTCCTCAAGGACTGGTTTTGGAGGTTGATCTCATATAATAGTTTAATTAATGATCTTGGCAGAAATAGCAGGAATGTGGTAATGAAATTTGCTGATGAGAAAATTTGGGAAGCGTTATCAATACAAGGAAGAAATTGGATGACCTCAAGAACTGCAGTAATAGAATAGGATTATATTTAATAATGAAAAGTGCCAGGTCATGCATTTAGGGACTAATAACAAGATTTTCTTCCAGAAGCTGAGGGCTGGTCAGTTGGAAATGACAGCAAAGGAGAATGATCTGGGTGTGACAATAGAGTGAGTCTGTGAAAGGACAGGTAACTATAGGATGTATCTGGTAACTTATTTCCAGTACACTGGCAAGACCCTCCTCTGGAATCCTTTTAAAGAGCTGTATTCAAATTTTTCTGAGCTTTATAAAATTATCCTTTCTGAAATGCAAGATATAATACACCATTTTAGTCTATCTTGTGTTTGCCTGTTGCTAGGCAACCTGTTGTTCACAGTGTAGGAATTAATAAGGTGGTACCTTGCTGAATGATGAGTTTTACTGTCTCCAGGGCCTATGTATACTTTTATATGCAGCAGTACTGCATGAAATTCAGTAGATTGTTTATATTTAGATAGGTGACAGCCTGTAAAAATCTTTATCTCCTTGCACAATCACGAGTGATAGTGACTAACCATATCCCTGGAGGGGTACAGAGGGCTATATTTAGAATCATATTTAAAGGTAGTTAACACTGCCTTGAATTTAATGTCCCTTTGGCTTAAGTGAGAGTAGAGTGAGAACAACTTTTAGGGCTAATAAAAATTCAGGAGCACATTGGCATCTCAAGTGAAGTCCTCTGGAATCACTAAATGGCCATATGTTATAAGTAAATATTTTTCAGGAGCTTATCAACATCTAAAATCTTCAGGAACTGATCAAAGTGTGGTAGTCAAGATAAGACTGCAAAAGTCTCAGAAGAATAGCTGCTGGGAATATGGTCCACAAGCTCTGTGAACTGGGTCCTCAGCTTGTGGAAGCACACTATCACCTGAGTTTAGGTCTTCTAACAAAAAGATTCATTACACATTCTGGCACTATGAATGATTATTTTTCCAGTGGTTTTGAGGAAGGATGGCTTGGGAATCCCCTCTCAAACTAAGAACTCCTCTCTTAAGTATTTGGAGTATATAAACACTGAAAAGTTTGGCTTAGGCTGTTGCTCTGACTTTCTCTAGGCTCACAAATTCACAGGTGTGGAAGCCCTGAGTCCCTGCTTCACCTGCATTCCTCAGGCTCCCAAGCTGTGTGCAGTGAATTGTCAGTCACTGACTTCAGGAGTCCAGCTGCAATAGAAAGCCATTGTCATCATCTCTGACCTCAGTGCAGTACACATAGTGGGGTTTTCATCAGATTCAGGTGTGAGTACCGTAGGTTCTTCAGTTTCCATACACGTCACTGACCTCTTAACATCATTAAATTTGTGATCCAATGTCCAAGTTGTAATCCAGGTTAGCTAGGAAGAGATCAGATATCAGATCCAGGTTGCTGTCTGCTTAAAAACCTGCTTATGTTTGTGCTGTGCATTGCTAAAACCAAGATGCTTATACAAAGTGGTTTTATTTCGGTGAATCAGCATTTTTTTTGGCAAAACCCTTGCTTTGGATTTGAAATTTTTCACATGAAACTTCTGCAGGACTGTGCTTTTGGATTAAAAAGGAAGGAGGAAACTAACATGGTGTCAGGCTTCCTGACATCATCATATTTCAAAAGAAGGTTGCAATGCAGTTTTAAACTGTCATTATATGTCCAATAAAGAGTGATGAGAGACTGATGGAATGTTGCTACACAACATGGGCGTTTTGCTTTATGTGATAAAACTCCACAGGTAGCAATCACAACCCTATTCACATTGTTCCAGAGGGAGGAAAAAACCCATCCTACATGCCTTTACAGCTGAGCTGGCAGGTAGCTTTATCACTTGCTCACAGCTGTATATTGGGTTTTTTAGCCATGGGATTTACTCCATCATTGGACTAGAATACAGGGGTTTTTTGTGTGTGTGATTGTGCATGGGAGGATGGATTGAGCAGCATATCTTTAGAAAGAACAAAACAAACAAAAAAAGGTATTAGTGAGGGCTGCATGGTCCAATTTCTGACACCCATTCAAAGGCTTCACAGCTCCAGCATGAAGTTTTTAATTTTCTGCTTTCAAAAATACTGTTTCAGATGCAGTACTTCTAATTCTTATCACTGAGTTCCTGGCTCTCCACTCCTAACATGAGCCAAAGAGATATAGATATGCCAGATGTATGCCTTTGTCTGCTCCCTAACACATCTTTCCTTGTAAATTTATGAAGTACAGGGAAAGGAAGGCCAAATGAAAGCAATAGCTAATGTAGATTTTGTGTAAATGTTCATAACAGATATTTGATACATGATAGTGAAAAGGTCTAACAGGAAAAAGGGCAAGGAAGGAGACACTGCTAATTCTGAATTAAAAATATCTTTGCAATATTTAAAACTCCACAGAGTTATTTTGGTTAGCAGCTACAAAAGATATAAATCAGGGATAAGAGGTAATCCAAAAGAGGAAGCTGTGCTTTCACAAGAGGTTTTAGAAAACTACTCACAAATTCCTTTGCTATTGACAGGTCAGTTGAGGTATATACATTTCAAGTGAAACATCAGTTAACTAACCCATATATTCACTGGTTATTCAGCCTGCAACCAGCTTGCTTTCATTGAGCAGCTTATAGAGAAAGCATAGCTTTGATTCATCCAAAAGGTTAAGATACCCACTGTTGTCCACACAGTCCTTGGAGGCTGTTTTTACAGCTTTATTGCCTGGATAATTTTGTAAAGTATGCAACTGTGATTCAGCCATTCTGCCTCTCTTTATCCATGTGCAAAGCAGGAGCCATCAGAGATGGTTTTCTGGGTGAGAACAGGGTTCTGCTGTGCCTGCATTTGCCTTCTCCCTGTGCCTTGGACCTTAGTACCTAGGGGAGGATGGTGGATAGATACTGCAGGCATTCTCATCTAAACATAAAGAGCTCAGTTTGGAAGAGATGTCATGGCGCGTTCATAAGGCACAGGCTGCCTTTTCTGGTACCCCAGAGAAGTACCTTGCTAAGAAGTGCAGCTACCACAGCTTCACCTGGTTTTCACACTAGGGAGAAAGGCGTGTGACAGAAGCTTCTATTTGTTAGTGAAATGAAGCCAGTACAGAGTGTATCCTTTTTGCAGATTCCTTGGGAGGCATCTCAGCTGATGTTGGGAATGTATCAGCTCCAAAGGAAGAGTCTTGATGAAAACCATATCAGAATCTTAACCTATATATCCAGTCAGTCCCACAGTGTAGGAAGAAAGAAAGAAATTGGTTTGTCTTGATACTGTGTATCACAACTAATCACACCATTAGCACTCAATTTCTTTTTAAATTATTCTCTCATCTTGCTTAAATTGTTTATTACAAATTTGCAAATTAACTTGTCTGACCAGCAAAAGAAAAATGAGAAACACCTTTAGAAAAGTTTAAAACAACCCTCATTGGCATTTGCAGTAGTATGCTATTCAAATAGCTGCTGGCTAGGAAGGGAAAGGGAAATGTGCCAAGATGAGGTGACAGGGGAGACCAGCAGCAAGAAAGAAAGATTTACTGTTTGCAGACTTGACTGGTTGATTTGACCAGAAAAATAATTACCAAGCTCCTAACCCTTAAGGAGACAGTATTGCAGCATCATGCATCACAAATGCTGCTGTTGGAAATTAGTATCTCAGAAGCAATAACTTCAGACTATTGGAACTTCCATGATTTTGAAGGAGCCTTGCATTATCCTTTTTTTTGTGATACTTTTCTCCACAATTACTTCTATCGTTTCCCCCTAATTAGTGAGTAGGCAGGTGGACAGATTGTGTTGAGTTAAATAATGTCTTAATCATAACTCTGTTAACATAATCATTAAAATGATGTAAAATATCACAAGTTCAACTTTATAGTTTTGCCTGATCGCATACAAGAAGGGAACTTAACAACTGTGCATAGTTTACTATGCTGAGCGTGTGAATAAAGTGATAAACATGCCATAAATTCAGTGTGGGTGTTTACATCTATATGGTGATTTTTCTGATTCAGGTTATGGCCACTGCAGAAGATTATGGTTTTGATGTTTTCCTCTGCCAAATCACAGAAAGCAACTATTTTATTGATGGTAAGTTATTTATTGAAGGTAATGTCAGTTCCTCTTTGTGGCCAGACTGAAAACAATATTTATAGAGACAAGAAAAAGAAGACATTTGGTACATGAGATAGAGCAGTATTTGCCATCAGAGTATTGTGAGCATGAAGAAAACCTCAACCGAATTGAATATTAATTTTTATTGAGTGGCAATTAAAAGAACTTTTTTGCATACTTTCTGCTTTCTGAGATAGTTAAACAGGGAATCTTGTTTTCCTGGAGTCATTCAGCCATAGAGTGAGCAAAGCTCCAAGGAGATGAAAACTCATTTTGGCAGATGTTTTAGCAAACAGCATTCCTGATGAAACTTCTGGAGGACTTTTTCAGTCTAACACAATGACTAACGTACCTCATGTGTTTACATTCTTACTTGCTTAAATATTTCTGCCATCATGCAAACCCCATACTTAATTGCATTTAGCAAGTTTGATGTCCATAGACAGTAATGCATTGAGGTTGGTGCTGTACCATTATTTTTTTTCAATATTTTTGCTATATCATCACAAAGTTAAAGAATTTCTTGTAATAATGTGTTCCAAATAAATAGTATTGATGCACCTTGATGGTTTGAAAGTATCAAGGATTTAAAAAATTTTGTATGACTTTTAATATTGAAAAATTGTTCAGGTTCCATATAGAACCAAATCTGCATGCGTTCTTGATGTTCTGTCCTAATTTTAGGAAGCAAACTTCTTTCATCTTCATCTTGTTGTGTAAAAAATAATATGAATTACCTAAGAGAGATGCTTTTATCTAAACCTTTTGGAAGTGCTTGTACATATAAGAAGTCCTTTCCTATTATAGCTTGAATAGAGCAAAAAAAAAAAAAAATTGCACTTGACTACAAAGCACATCTGTACTTTGCATTCTGAGTGGAGTACAAAGCTCAGTATACCTATGTGTTATAAAACCAAAATCAAGTCGTGATGAAGTTGGGGTTATAGGATCAGCAATGTTTTCTTCTCTCTCTTTTTTTTTTCTTTAAATATTTTTGCACAGTTCCAAGCATAATGGTCCGAGTGTGGGGTCCCCAATGCTACCATAATAAATAAAAGAGAAAATATGTTATTCTTCCCGTTGATCCTTCCTCTTTAATGCTGCCCTCAAATATTATTTTAACTTTATGCTTTTGGTAAAGAATGCTGGATCTGTAGAGTGTTCCATCTAGAAAAAAAAACAAACAGTGAATCTGTTCTATTATTTTTGTAGAACTATATGTATAACATACATTCTTCTTGATGTTCCTCACAAAAATTAATAGATTTTAATCACATATTATCTTCCTATCTGCACATATGAATGCTAGTCATAGTCTCTGTGCCCAGTATACAAGCTGGGCTTCTGTAGTATACAAGCCCAGAACAAAAAGACAGTTCCTAAGCAGTTTGCATTCTATGCACGGGACAGGAGAAAGGATGCTTAAGATCCGTGAGCATAAAGAGACCATTGAGGACAAGAGGAAATGGCTTCAAGTAGTGCTTGAGGTTTAGATTTGATATTAGGAAAAAATTCTTTAACAAAGGGTTGTAAATCATTTTGAACAGGCTGTCTAGGGAAGTGAATGACTCGCCATCCCTGGAGGTATTTAAAGCATGCATAGATGTGGTGCTTAAGGCCATGGTTTACTGGTTGGACTTGGCAGTGCTAGGTTAATGGTTGGACCTGATGACATCAGATGTCTTTTCCAACCGCAATGATTCCATGATCCTATGATTTTATATTGGTTAACATGATTGACAGTGATCTTAGCTGTAAATCAGTTGCAACAAGTGACTTGAAGAAAGGGAAAGAAAGACTTTGCAAATGCTTAGTAAGGATTCTACAGGAGATTTGCATGGGACAAGATGAAAAGGTTGTTAGAAAATTGAGTAAGTGGACAGTGGAAGCTGACCTCATGAAAAAAATGGAGGTATGGAGGTGTCATTTAACATTTCCATATTTAATGAAAGATGTTAGGTCAAGAATGATAGGGAAGCACATCCTATGCTTGAGGTGTTAGAAAAAGATGAGAATGAAGAAGCAGAGTCAATTATCAGTGTGACACTGGTAGTGTTCGAGCCATAATTGGTCTGACTTTTGTTTGTAGGAAATACTACAAACCAGCGTAGGGTGAAACAACAAGCAGTTTCAGTTGTATTCACAATAGACTATGTCTGAAGAGTTTGAAAACACTACAGAAACCACTTAAAGCAAGGATGTTGCTTCCAGAAACAGACTGCAGGTAATGTTTCTGGGAAGAAGACCTGTCCTGTGAATAGCTACTTTAAATAAATGTTTATATTTATTTGAAATCATTTCTATGGGACTTGGTTCTGTCATCTGGAGAATAATGTATGAGAGCTTGGACCAGAGCTATACTAACTTTTTGATGTAGGTGCTATTATGTGAAGCATAAAAGTGGATATAAACCACATATTTAATTTTCTGCAAATGGATCTAAAAAAGCCCAACATAGTCCCAGTTGCAGTTGCAGATCTGTGGCTTGCTACTGGAGAAGTATTTTAAGCCAGAAAAATGTCATTATGGTTTGTTGTGAAACTTTGATGTTACAAATGGAAATAACGTGTAAAATGTTCTTACTTTAGTATTATGACACATTTTAACCATGAAGGGTTGAGGACACCATATTAGGAGTTGTAACCCTGAACCGGTTCAATAAACTGTCACTGATATCCACACCGACAAAATATAGGAGGCTATGGGTGTTGTCAAGACAAGGCTTGAGGTGTACTGGCAAGGTCATTAGCTATGTTTAAGTACTAAAGCAGTGGTCTGCTGCTTGTGCCTGCTTTCTTTCTTTTCCCCTGTTCCATCCATGTTCATTTTTGACAAATCAGGAGTTTGTCTTATGTTTAGAATTCTTAGCAGTTCTTCAGTAGAGGCTGCTCCTGCAGTCAATGAGACCAAACATCTTCATAATTCTTAGAGATCAACTAGACTCGATTGTGACAATAGGTATTTTTATTTTCTCAGCACTGAGTATTTCATTGAGCTTCACAGACTGTGAAGCAAATGTGCTTCCTTCCCTGAAGAAAGAAACGTATATGAATATGAATATTTATATGTATTTTGACCAATAGTCTGAGATATCTATTCCAAAAGCAACTAACATATAACTTAAATTCTGAAACTTTGAATGCTCAGAGTATAAACTCATGATTATCCTTGATACTTTACTGTTTGCCTAATTCACTCTTCCTTTACGTGATCTTCTGAATCCTTTGCATGATTTTGATTTCCTTCTTGCTGCTCCTCCTTGCCTCCAACATTGGTAAATCCCATGTTTATCACCTTTGGGGAGGGAGGAATCAGAACTTTATTTACTTAAGGAAGATCAAAGGCAGGCATGAGGAAGGTCAGAGGCTAGGCTCAAGGGACGTGTGTATGAGAGAGGTGGAATGACAGCATTAGCAGATGAAGGATGTTGTGGAAAGAAAACATATATATATGTAATGTGCCAGTGGAAGAAAGCTTTTATTTATTGAAACTGAGTGTTCAGTGAATGATGAATGAGTTATATTGAATAAATGCAGAGAGTGAATGCATGCAGGATAAGCAAGAGCTTCATATGCAAATTTTTTAAAGTATCCATATGTAAGAATATACTGAGGTTAATTGCAATATTGTAGATAGACAATATACAAACACTTTTGTGTTTTTCCCAAACTTTGACTGGTATATCTCTACACTCTGTGGCTGTCTGAAGTGATTAATTTATGCTTGCGAAGTGCCTTAGGATATGAAAAGCTGTGTGGTACAAGTGGCCAATGGCCATCTCATACTTTCATGAGACTTCAGGAAGTCAGGTATGGGAGAAAAATAATCCAAATCCATCCTTATTCTACAAGTACTTCTCCAGGGTTTTAATGTTTTATATTCTAGACAAGTTTCTGTGGCAGAGAATAAATTCTGGGTTATTTATTATTGGGGAAAAAATGACACATTTTGCCTATTCATGACTTATCCTTTGTACATCCAAATGTTTTTTAACATAATTCTTAATATTTCAGAGTGGTCAAAAAGCATGTGATCAGATCAGTTTGTGTAGGACTAGAATTGTGTTTTCTTCCTTCAGGATTTCAAAAAGATACTCTCATATGCAGGCTATGACTAATCAGCTGTTTGCCTGACTGGTCTTACCCTTTGCAAGCAGTGTCCACTTCTACTTCCACTTAAAACGATTCTCGTTATGGCACCAAACTAAAATATACGGATTTCATGGATTCAGAAATGGCTTTCTGTGGACATTGTATAGATGAAGCTTTGCTTCCCAAATGTTCAGATAAAACAGTTGTAAAAACAATGTGAACTTATGTGAAGCAGAATTTAATTTCTAAATAACACTGTTTTTCTGTACTTTGAACTAAATCTCCACAATTTTACACACCTAAGAGGGGGGGCAGACAACTCAGTACCTGCCTGGAGCCATTCCTTCTGTTGGGAGCAAGAATTCCATATGAACACTGGAGCCCATATGAATATGAAGCCCTGGAGTAAGCTTTCTTTTACCTAGTGTAGTAGCATGACTGCATAGCAAAATTAACTACTTGCTGATGCACTGGAATGACAAAATATATTAATGATTTTATATCAGCAATGTAAAATCCATTGTGTTAATTGATTATCAAAGGTAATGTTATTACTGCCATGATTAAATGATGATTTTGCATCATATCTGGGATTTCACATTATAAAGGTAGCTATAAATATGGTCTTATCAGGTCAGTAGTTTCTCCTGTTCATGTACTATGTGATGGAAAATTTGATGACTAAAAGTAGCATTATTTTCTTTTCCAGTATGAATAAATGAACTTTCCATGCCTTCTCTCACATCTTGAACCCTTACACAGTGAAATGTATCATAGAACCAGAGGAAGACCCAGCACAGGTAAATCTAGTAGCAGTGAGAAGACTTGTTATTAAAAAGGAGACTTTTGAGTTATGGCTTCAGACCGTCTTTGGAGCTTTAAATGCTTTTGTTCCATGATTTGTCTAGCTATTAGAGAGCAGACCTAGCCTTGCACACCTTTGGACTGCTTTCTGTTTGCAATAGATCAGTTTTGAAGGCAGATTGCATATCTTGCACCTCACAATAACTGAAAGGCAGATGGTTAATCCCGCATCTCCTGGGATGAGCTCAGGCTGCTATATTTTCTAGCCATTAGGTGAGTTCTGTAACATCTAGTCATTATACAAATAGTGCACAATTTACCATCACAGCAGATTAAATGAGTTGCATTGCTGACTGCGACTAATTTTTCAGTCCTCCCAAGAGATGGGTCAAGATTGGGTCACCGCACACTAAACATGGTTAGAAGTTGCACGTTAGGGAAAAGAGAAGTGTGTATTTATTCTTGAAAAGGTAGTCTGCACAGGTATTAGTGACTTAAATGGAGCATCTAGGAAATCACAGAATCACTAGGTTGGAAAAGACCTGTAAGACCATCAAGACCAACCGTTCCAGTCCTATGCTAAACCATGTCTCTAAGTATCTCATCTACCTGTCTTTTAAACACATCCAGGGAAGGTGACTCAACTACCTCCCTGGGCAGCCTGTTCCAGGCCCTGGCAACACTTTCAGTGAAAATTTTTTTTCTAACATCTAATCTGAACCTGCCCTGGCATAGCTTTGTGCCATTTCCCTTTGCCCTATCTCCTGTCACCTGGCTGAAGAGACCATCGCCCACGTCTCTAAAACCTCCCTTCAGGTAATTGTAGGTCTCCCCTCAGCCTCCTTTTCTCCAGGCTAAACAACTCTGGCTCCCTCAGCTGCTCCTCATAAGATTTGCCGTCCAAAATCAGGCAAGAAGAGACAGGCATCCATAAAGAAAGACTGGTATGCTTTTCAGGAATTTCTGGTTGGGACTTAGAAATGAGTATTGAGCAATTATGCCTAAGCTTAAACAAGATAGAACTTTAAGAATGTCTATTTGAGTATGTATAAAAGGTAGTTGACTAATCTGAAAAAATTGAGAGTAACTCTGATGATCTTAAAGAAGTGCAGACAGATAAGTTTGTCTTCATCATAGAATCATCACAGATTGGTTCGGGTTGGGAGCGACCTTGAAGGTCATCTAGTTTCAACCTAGGGACACCCTCCCCTAGACCAGGTTGCCCAAAGCCCCATCCAACCTGGCCTTGAACACTACCAAAGAGGGGGTAGCCACAGCTTCTCTGGCCAACCTGTTCCAGTGCCTCACCACCCTTATCACCATCACAGTTTTGAGGCATCCTGTTGGATAATGATAGCTTTACTGAATATAGGCATGCCATTACTACTTTTTCATACTGAAAATCTAGTGAGTTGTCTTGCAAATGATCAAGATTCATGGTAGCTGAAATAATGCTTCTTGTGGTCTGAGAGGACAATTTGGACAAAAACAATGTGGTACTACCAACTTAACTGTAATAGCAAAGTCAAGACTCCTTGGATGGAATTTCTCTGAGGAGGCTGAGTTCCTGATCTTTTAGATTCAGATGAAGGAGTTGGACTCATGTCTTCAAGTGGGGTAGTGTAGTTCAGTGGTCTCTAAATAAGGGTGTGTGTACACCTCCGGGATGCTCAAGACAATCCATTGGGGTGCAGGGAGAAAATATTTTTTGTGCCATTAATATATAAAACAATTTAAAAAATTTTATCTTTATCTCATCCTTGTTATCTTATATTTTTGTGTATGCTTTATATATACTGTATTAGTACAGGAGTAAATGTATACGATTTATAAATACATAGATAAACATATATGGGGTACGTGTGCTCAGAAATCTTTTACAGATAGGAGTGTGTAATCAAAAAAGTTTGGAGACCACTGCTTTAGTATATGCATGATAGTTTTTCTTTCTGGACTAATAAATCATTAATTGCAGATATAAGGAAATGCTGCCCCTGGGAAAGAAAGTGTCATGAGAAAGAAGGGCTTCTATGAGTCTGGTACATAGAAAGATTTCCTATAATTTGATATCAGATACCTTTTCCAGTAAGTGTCATTCATGCTAATCCCACAAAAAACTTTGATAAATGGGTTCTCCCAAACAATAAAAATCTCACTGAAAAATTCCAACAAGCTCTTGCCTGAAGTGATCTGATTTATTTTATTTTAAAGTATTTATTTACTTAGAAGTCATTACATTGCATTGCATTACATAAGAATGATGGGCACTGCACTGGTGAATATAAATAATATCTGTGAGGCAGAGGAATACATCTATCATTCTTGTGTACATGTGAGTTTACTCTTACACTCAAAGCTTTGTGGAAGAATATGACTGGATGACTTCTAAAATTAATGATAGTGGCTGCACAAATCATAGTTTAAAGGATTATGTACATACACACACCTATAGAGGCTTTGTGTTCTCTATCCATTTTTTCTCCTGAATGTTTAACAAATAAAAATTTTGTGCATTGAATGGTTGATGCAGCATTTTACATACTGGTAATAAATTCAGAAAATATATTAAATGGCATTAAGTGTCAGCAGATCCACTTGTCTGTGGCACGATGAATATATCTATCATTTTTACAGGAATAATGTGCATGTAGGAATCTTCGTCTTATGTTTAGAAATACTTTGTGCTGATTTGCCTTTGATGCTACTTGTATACTAGGTTTATGAAAGAAACTTGCCAGTACTAGCAAGTTGGCTTTTAACATGGGCATGAAAAATATCAGCTCTCTTGTATGAGCAGAAAAAACCTTAATGGGTATTATGTCATTTAAAGAGGAAATAAATTTATACGAGCAGGAAAACTGGCTTTATGGACAATATGGACATAGTGGTTTAGTTCAGATCAGGAGTGAACTTTTGGCCTCAATTGCTTTCTTAAGTTCACACTGTGGGGTGGCCTTAGTACACATGAATTGGATTTTAGATGAAATAAAAACTGAAGGATGAGGTCCAGATGCAAATGAGTGTTTGAACAATGGGCAGATAAAGGGAAGTCCAATATAAAAAAGCCATGGATATCCAGTCCCTACCACTAGCTGTTTCACTCTAGAGCTCCGATTTGTCTAAAAGACATTGTTAATGTGGATATAGGTTTTGTATCTCTTTTGGAAGGGATTTAGTTCCCAGTGCTGTGTTGCCAATATAGCAATGATATACAGAGTCTGCAAAAAACAGGAACCTTCAGCAAGACAAAAAGTATCCTAAAAAATTATCTGGAGGCATTGTTGCTGTAAAAAAAAAAAGGCTGCTTATCACACATTACAGGTCAAGCTGTGAGCCAAGTAACAAGCCCTTCAGCAGCATCATCAGCCATATGAGAACCAATCTTCTGTTTGCTCTTAGTGAAACAATAGTTGAAAACCTCCTGGAAAGCTCAGTTCATATTTATAGTAAATAAAAGGAAGTTGATGGACACTTCATGCTTAAAAAATATAGTCTGTTTCTCACTCCTTGGTGGCCAGGCAATGGCAGTTCCAGCCAATTCTGAAATCCGTCTGATATATGATAAGATTGATTGTGCTAAAGTAGTCTAATGAATGAAATATTTATCAGAATGTTTCACAGGGTTCTAATTCATTACATTTTCTCTTCTCTGTACCATAGGGAGCACTAGCTTTCTAAATGGGTCATTTTGAAAGTACCCTTTGTGATATCACTAAAACAATATAGATTACCTTCAGTGATTTTGGTTGCTTTGTGTGCTCAATTTAGGAAAAAAACACATTTCTTAGCCTCACATCTGAGCTGTAGAGTTCCACATAGGGGCAGGAGCTGTGCACAGTACATACTAGCGAATGCTAGGAGCGGTTCCTTTAAGCGCAACATTTTTGGAGTTGCTTATAGATTGAACAGTTACAGCAACATAAGGTCTGACAATAGCAAGACTTTTTTCTTGCTGTCATTAGGACCTTTGGAAGAAGAAATCACTATTACTTATATTACATAAAGTGTGTGCATTACATTGGAGGAGATGGGACTAATGAAGACCAACATGGATTTTGTCTTTCAACTCTTCCTGTTGCCTAATGTTTCACAGGTCATTAAACTTCGTATGCTTCCAGGGATTGAGGAAAACTAATAAGGGCCCACAAATGCTGCATTTTGTAGATACCTTTTTTTTCTTTGTGTTTCGAAAAAAAATGGATTTAATTATTTGGAAGGAGAGCATATCAGTGAAAAGATCGTTTTTCTGTTCTCTTTTATTAACTTTTATTGCTAGCACATCAAAGTGATTGCTGGATAATGGCTGTCATCTCCAGGGCACAAGCAATACCTACAATGCTTTAATTTAAAGGCACAGAACCTTAGGCTGTGGTCCAGTAGTCCACTTCAAAGTATAAATAATTTTGCATGTAAAAGAGTGGTTAGCTAACCCAGTCAAACTTGACAGTTTTGGTGGATTGACCCAGGCTGGAGGCCAGGTACCCACCAAAGCTGCTCTATCATGCCCCTTCTCAACTGGACAAGGGAGAGAAAATATAACAAATCATTTGTGGGTTGAGATAAGGACAGGGTGAGATCACTCAGCAATTACTGTAATGGGCAAAACAGACTCAACTAGGAAAGAAGTTAATCTTATTACTAAGCAAAACAGAACAGAGTGATGAAATAAAAGCAAATCTTAAAACACTTTCCACCTATCCCTCCCTTTTCCCAGGCTCAACTTTACTCCCAAATTCTCTACCTCCTCCCTGCCAGCAGCACAGGGGAACAGGGAATGGAGGTTGAAGTCAGTTCATCCCTCATTGCTTCTGCTGCTCCTTCCTCCTCAGGCGGAGCACTCCTCACACTCTGCCCCTGCTCCAGCCTGGGGTCTCTCCCTAGACAGTCCTCTACCAACTTCTACATGAGCCATTCCCACAGGCTTCAGTTCTCCACTAACTACTGCAGCATGGGTGTCTGCCATGGGGTGCAGACCTTCAGGAACAGATTGCTCCATAGTGGATCCCCATGGGGTCACAAGTCACAGAATGATAGGGTTTAGAAGGGACCTCTGGAGATCATCTAGTCCAACCCTCTCTGCCAAAGCAGGATCACGTAGAACAGGCTGCACAGCAAATCTGATCCACTGTAGGCTTCCCATGGGGTCACAGCCTCCATCAGATACATCCACCTGCTCTGACATGGGGTTGTATATGAGCTCAGATGGAATCACTTCACCTGCATCTTCCTGAGCTGCAGGGGGACAGTCTGCCTCACCATGGTCTACACCACAGGCTAAAGGGGAATATCTGCTCCAGCACCTGGAGCACCTTCTTCCCCTCCTTCTGTGCTGACCTTGGTGCCTGGAAAGTTTCTCATATCTTCTCACTCCTCCCTCTGACTGCAAAGCTCATGTTTGGTTCTTTTTTTCCTTCTTGAATATATTATCACAGTGGTGCTAGCACCATCACTGATGGGCTTGGCCTTGGCTAGTGGTGGATCCATTGTGGAGCTGGTTGTTATTGGCTCTGTTGGACATAGGGCAACCTGTTTCTGAATCTCTCTGAATATTTTTGGGTCACAGTCCGGTTTTTCTGTAAGGAAATACATAAAATAATTAAAAAATGATTTCTTCCACACTTGCTTTGTAAAGCTACCTGGGCCAAGATGTTGGACTTACACTGATGGGGTTTTACCTCAGTATTGTGAGCATAGTGGTAGGGGCGGAGGTTCTTTCTTACAAGTCAGTGTTCCCTCTGCCTGCAGAGTCCTACCTGGAACAGCGGAGCAAGTATATCAAGGGCTAATAGTCTGCTACTAGTGATGGTCCAGAGTAGATCTAATTTTCTTTCTCCCATGGACTAGGAAAGAAGGGAAGAGAACAATTTGAGACATGGTATTTATGCTCTTCTTCACACTCAGTCAAGTGCTTAGGGCCTCAATGTCTGTGCTGTGCATCTCTGAATAGTTATTAATAGTGAAAATGATGCCATGGTATGCTCCAGAAATCTGAATATATGCTTTGCTTTAGATCTTTTCTCTCACCCTGTCTTAAATCAAAAAAATACCTATTTTAGCTACTACTTTTAACTTCATCTTTTAAACTTTTGGAGTGATATAGAGAGTTATCCTGGGTACAAAACTCATGTTGGCTTTTATTTGAAAGTTCCTGCATCGTCCCTTTTTTGGTCTATTTTTTGCCCATAGTATAAATAGAGCTGTTAATAATGCTTCACACCACTGTCACTTACTGAAGAGGGGTAGTAGTTTTTCATTATAGGCCTATCTTCTATGTCTTATCCTAGGAAATCCTTAGAAATCGTTCTTTCTTCTTCAAAATTTGAATGCAAGATCTATGACCAAATTTGATAACATTTAACTCAGTCTTCTAATTTTGTTTGTAATAAAAGGTGAAAGCTATAGGTGACATAGTGATGGATGCCTGTGCTACAGTGTGTCAGACCTTCTCAGTTGCCTGTCTTTCTGCCAGCAATTGGACAGGCTGTGATCAGAAGTGCCAAGGAGCTAAAACAAAATGACATTTCTATTTCCTATTGCTGGCAAAACTGAAGCTTGGATGATCAGAAAACACCAATGACCACTGTCTCCCTTAACACCTGATTTATTCCAGTAACTAGCTTCTGAAACATTTTAAAAGGCTTGAAAATGAAGCAAAATGAAGCACCATAAACTTAGACAATTGAAAAACAATCCTACTTTCCTACCACAGGCTACAGAAAAAAAAGCACGGTATTGTTTTGCACCAGAAGGTGCTGATTTTTTACGATCTAGAAAGAAAATGTACTCAGAGTCTGTAAAGTATCACTTAAAATCCCATCTTTTGGCATTAACACTATAAAAGAAGAGAGATAGATAATCCTGTGTCCCTTCAGATGAGGGAACCCCTAATTGCATGTCTTTGACCAGGGCACAGCACACTGTGTGGATCCCATCAATGGAAAGGTTACTCCTTTTTGGTCATTTGAGATTTTATAGATGTTTCTTAAAAGAAACCAGATTAATGAATGATTTTTACTGTCAAAAAAAAACCCAAAAGCCAACCAAACCCAAAGAAGAAGAAAAAAGGAAGTTCACATGAGAATGTCTTTTTAAAGGCAAGGTCACTCAGGTGGTGTGATTACTGGTACTGTGTGGGAGCTGGCCGCAGTCTCCTCTGTTGCAATGAGGTTATCCTGCGGCCAAGGGGCATGTGCAGCACAACACAGGCCCAAAGGCCAGGCTTTGTGTGCACGATAGCACAGCACAACCCTGAGCCCACTCAGGTTAACTGTTGTTTGGATCACTAACTGCTTGAGGTGCGGTGAGCTTTTGCTGGCAGGATTGCTACAGGGATGTACTTGTAACCTCAACCACCAACAGCTCCAAGAGGATGGTTATAACTCTTGAGTTTGGGCTGTATTTTTTAACTAGGACATACAAATATGTCTCAAAATTACTTCTTTTGTTGTATTGTCATTCAGGCTTTTTTTCCCCTACTAATTAATTCAAAAGCTTTTAGGTGTATCCTGCCCTTTGTTTCTCCCTGTAATGCATTTTCTGTTCCTCTTTTTCCCTTCATCTACAGCACCAAACTTCTGCTCTGCCTGCCTGGTATGTGCTTGCATTACTATGCCTATGTCAAGAAATGGATTCAGAATGTCAAAACCTTTGTATGCTTAGACAGGAAACGTATTCTGCATGGTCTGGTTATAGGTGTACAGGTTTCTGACCAGCTTTCATTTGTCCCTTGTTTGTTTCTTCTAGGTTTGGAAGACAATGAGTCTTCTGATTTAAGTGAATGCTTCTAGGATTATTTACAGATCACTTTTTCATGATACTTTTATGCTTTATGTTTACATTGAGTCTGATTTCAGTCTTCTACCGATGTCTCTTGGGAAGGCTAAATTTGATTTCTAGTGCAAATGAACTAAGGAAAACAATGTGTCACAATCAGAAGGGGTTACCCAAAACCTACCTAGAGTTTTGCTTAGTCTCTCAGAGTGTGCACCTTAGCATTCCCAGGCATATCCCATTTGGAAGTGAATTATGCTCAGGATTTCAGCTATCTCAGATCTCTCCTCAGGTATAGTATGGCTTCTTGCTATTGGACTACTTCTTTTTATAACATTTAGCAAAGCCAGGCCAAGTGTAGCGCTGTCCAGACAAACAAAATGCAAATGATGACTATCTCTTGCAGGTTGGCATCGGCTGTGATGTTGCAGCATGAAATTTACATTGGACCAATCATTAACAATGCATGTCTTCCTACAACAAAAAAGCAACAATAATTTTGGCAGAAAGAAAGCGAACTTGAATGAAGAAGGAATTTATTGCTTGAACACCAAAGTATTTCTGCCTGGGAATATTACTGGAAACTGCTGTGCAGTGCTTATGGACTCCTCTAAACCAGGCTTTAGGAGCAGTGATGAAACTTAGTGTACAAAATGCATGTTCAAAGAAATTTATATTTGCATCTATTTTTTTAAGTCAGTGCATCTTCTGAATTAGTTTATTAAAAATAGATAACTCTAAAAGATATTTGCACATAAATTAAATGTCCTTTATGCTATACCTTATGCTTACAAAGACAGTCCTACTGAAATGCTGTCTGTGTACACCATTCTGTGCAAAAAATAATTTTGTATGAAAAATCGCATTGAGTTTCTGTGCATAAAACCATATACATTATGTTTTCACTGTCATTAATGAAATTGTTCATAAATTTTAGGTTAAGTAAGAAGTTCAAGAGAAGTGTTAGCTGATTTTAACTAAGGGGACAATTCAAATTTATGACATTATTCGGTGATTGCAACACATCTACAAACAAAAGTCAACCCTGACTGATTCTTCTGTAGGACTGGATTCACTATTATATTTTCCTTACTATATAGTTTAAAACCTATTCGCATTTTTCCTATAAAAATGAGTCTTACAGCACTTCATGCAGGATTAAGTGAGGCATTACCTCTAACTGCTTTAGAGGCATTCCAGTCAAAAAGCGGTCAGCTTACTTAGTTATATGCATCATCATTTCTTCAAGAGAGGGAGTAGTCCAAGGACGATAAAGTTAACTGCATTCACTCTAAAACTGGATTAAAAGAAGCCCTGATGGATTGAGAGCAGTCCTGAGGAGAAAGACTTGGAAGTGTTGGTTGATGAAAGGCGCAACATGAGCCAACAATGAGCACTTGCAGCCTGGAAAGCCAACTCTATTCAGGGCTGCCTCAAAAGAAGTATGACCAGCAGGTCAAGGCAGGTAATTTTCCCCTTCTGCTCTGCTCTGCTCTTATGAGATCCCACCTGGAGTACTGTGACCAGCTTTGGGGCACCAGTCATAAGAAGGACTTAGAGCTGTTGGAGCAAGTCCACAGGTGGGCCACCAAGATGATTAGAGGACTGTGTGGTAGTTTGACTCTGGCTGGAGGCCAGACACCCACCAAAGTTCGTCACTCACTCCCCTTTTCAGCTGGAGAGGAGAGAAAATATATATTGAGAGGCTTAGGAGTTCAGATAAGGACAGGGAGAGATCATTCCACAATCAGTGGCATGGGCAAAACAGACTCAACACAGAATAAATAAAAGAAAACTATCTAATTTATGATACTACACTACACACCCAGTGAAACCTGAGTTGGATAATGAGAAGTGCTACCAGACCTTAAAGCATCTCCTCCAGCCCTTCCCTTTTTAGCACTTTATGCAGGATTTCTCTCCCTTCTTCCCCCCCTCATTGTGGCACAGGGAGGGGCAGGGAATGGTGGTTTCAGTCAGTTCCTCACAAGATATTTTCCTTCTTAGCTGGGGGGGGGGGGGGGGGCGGGCATTCCTCACACCCTTCCCCTGCTCCAGCATCCAGGTCCACAAATGTCTCCAACATGAGTCCTTTCCTACGGAGCTTCAGCTCTTCACCAGCTGCCCCAGCATGGGTCACTGCTATGGGGCACAGTCATAAAATCACAGAATGTCTCTCAGTCTCTCAGACCCAGACTGTTCCAGCCTGGTCGTCTACAGAGTCACAAGCCTCCACCCCAGCAAACCTGCTGTAGCGTGGATCGCTCTCTCTTGCTCATCTCTGTGTCTATCTCTCTCCACAGGCTGCAAGTGCTGGCAGGGGCTTGCTCCAACACTGGTCACAGCAACTTCTGTATGTCTCCACTTGTTCCAGTGTTGGGCCTGTCTTGGTTGCGGGCGACACCTGCTCCACCATGGGTTTCTCCACAGGTTGCAGGGGCATCTTTCTCTCTGGCACCTGCGGTGCCTCCTCCCTGCCTCTTTCCTGGCCTTGGTGTCTGAGCAGTTTCTTACACCTTCTCACTCCCTTCTCTGGTGGCAAAAAATGCCTGCTTGCAGTTTTTTTCTCCTAAATGTGATTCCCAGAGGTGCTGTTACCATTACCGATGGGCTTGGCCTTGGTCAGCAATGACTCCGGCCTTGAGCCGGCTGGTGTTTACTCTGTCGGGCCTGCAGAGAGCTTCTGTCAGCCTCTTGCAGAAGCCACCCTGCAGCCCCTCCTCCTTCACCAGAACCCAGCTATGCAAATCTACAACAGGCCAGAGCAGCTCTCCTATAAAGATGGGCTGAGAAAGTTGGGCTTGTTCAGACGGAAGAAGTGAAGGCTGCAGGGAGACCTTATAGCAGCCTTCCAGTACTTGAAGGGGCTTACAGGAAAGATAGAGAGACAATGCTTCTCAGGAAATGTAGTGATAGGACAAAGGGTAATGGGTTTAATCTGAAGGAAGATAGATTTAGATTACATATAAGGATGAAATTTTTTACTGTGAGGGTGGTGAGACACTGGCACAAGTGGCCCAGAGAAGCTGTGGCTACCCCCTCCCTGACAGTGTTCAAAGTCCAGGGGAGGGTGTCACTGCCACAGCAGAGGAGTCAGAACAAGATGATCTTTAAGATCCTTTCCAACCCAAACCATTCTGTGATTCTGTGTTCTATTAAAATACCTTGGAAGGTGTAACTTCTACCTGAACAAGCACCAAGGAAAGTGATTTCTTTATTACATGTGTCAGTGTGGGTTTTGATTTGCAGGGACCAGCAGTGATGATGCTCTGATACAGAGGAAGATAGCGTTAGCTATCTGAGCTATAGCTAACGCTAATTTCTAAACTCAATTTATATTTTATCATCTGTGATGCTTGACTATCAATAGCAAATATCCCAATGTTCTAGAGATTATTCTGCCTTAACAACCTTTAAAATTTGAAACTGTTTACTTATATTTTAGTTTGTAAGTCTCTATAGAACATGTAGTTGCATTCATATGAAACGAGAAGATAAAATATTGCTTCTAGTGAAGTCAATGAAGACTTTTACAATGATTCACATAGTGAGAGCACTTTATGCTTCAAACTCTCTGTGAAGTCCTCTTCTTCAGCATTGAAGTGTGTTGAATAACTGTTTACTTACCTAGAGAGAGTTGTTACAATTGGCAAATTTCCTGTTTACTTCTGGCCAGCCAAGACCCTTCTCATATTTCTCTAAACTTAAGGCTTACCTTTACTGCAAGCTCGAATTACCTTGAGTTACCTAAAGGTAACTCCTGTGTCTTTGTTAGTATCCAGTGAAAGTGGTACTCAGGCAGCAACAAGATTTTGCTTTAGTAGCCCTGGGGTCTCTGTGCATTTACCATCTCTAGCAGCAATGGTATTTGAAATCTACCACATTCTCTAACACATCACTCATCTGAAATGAAAATGTAGAGGCGTTTGATTTATGGGGGTTGATAGAGTGAAATTACACTTGAAATTATTCCTTGGATTAAGAGTGCAATATCTACAAGCCTTGAGATGTATGCAGTTATAGAAAGTGATGTTTCAACAACCTCCAAGAAAATAAAAACATTGCTAATTCTAACTGTTAGGGAGAAGTATAGATGAAAATCATAACCTATTTGTCACCCTCTGCTCTGGCATCACATAAATCCCAGTGCTGTCACAGGATACGGAGAATTTCAACACAGGAATGATGGAAATCAGCTTTGAAACACATTCAGACTCAAAGGTTTGAAAATGCTAGTGCCTCATCTGGACATTTCATACACTGTGTGTCTATGAACAATCATCTATTTGGTCAGTTCAATCACACTGATCAAAAAATCCCAGAGTAAGTCAAGGTGATAACCTGTATATACTTGGAGGAAGAAACACACCTAGATATATCATATTTCTGGGTACATTTATTGCTACATAGAAAGTATGAAGGGTACGCTCCATTTATATCTCAGCTAAGCTTTCAAAATAGCAGCTATGTTGACTTATGTAATACACAAATCTTCTGCTGGGCAGGTGGTTTTTGCTGAATGTAATCCAGAAGTGAAACACAGAAGTGGTGCAGATGCAACTCAAAACAAATTTCTTTTAAAATTTGAGCAAATAGTAATGAAATTTGTACAAAATATTTAGTTGGTTCTAGCCATTATTCCTTCCATTGAAGTTTACAAATAATTAAAAGAAAATAATGTTGCTAATATTCTGAAGTTTTGTTTTGTACATTAACCTAGGAGGGATTTCCTTTTTACTGAATTGAGCTTCAGTTGTTGTTAAACAAGCAGAAAATACATAGTTTAGTTATAAAATCCCAGTTGTACCAGTTAATTGATAAACATCTGCCCCGAAAGTTACTAATTTTCAGACAAAAATTGCATAGTTGCTTGATATTCTTGTATTGAATTTCAATGTGACTGAGCTAATGGCATAAATATATGGAAAACATGTGAAATGACAATGTTCCATCTTCAAAATGTGACTCACGTTCTGCTTCAGTATGAAGTAAATAGTGTTTCTTAACATTTGTTTAAGGCTTGCTTGGTCAAAGGCAAAGCACTGCTGGGAACATACCAGTGGAGCATCCTGCAAGTACAAATGTGCAGGGTTTGTCTCAAAGATGTCTAGTTCCAGATGTGTAATTCCCCTTTGGGTGAAAAGGATAGTCACTGTAGTGTGGAGTTGGTACAAAGCAAAAAACACTGGCAGAGTAAAATAGCCAGGAGAGCCTTGCTTTTCTCTTTTCTCTGAGTGGAGAAAGGACAATTTTGCGAGTCCTCTATCTGTAGGGCTGTTGGGCTATACCAGCATTCTGCATTCCCCTGGGAAGCCAAGCAGTAGCAGTGCATCCAGTGCCTTGACACCATAATCGATGCAGGGTGAAGAACATGGGTATGACTTGTAAGCTCTAAACCCTCCTGTGGCATATTCCTGAAAAGGTCACCTTGTCTGTAACGCCTTCTGTCTAGTAGCCCATACGATGATGTGTTATACAATAAGGCTGCTAACACAATGATGACATGGTCTCTCCTGGGTGAGCCATTTTAAACAGTCAGTTGGAAGCTCATAGGAACAATACATTTGCAAGGCTTGGAGACTATATTTCTTCAATTGAATGTCAGTGAAATTCTTGCAATTTATCACTTAGAAACAGATGAATTGATGTTAATACTCTTAGATTTAATTTTTTACCGGTGCATAATTTAAACTGTACTTTTGCTTCAGGCCCAGTCAAGGTTAATTTGTATTTGTAAATCTTAATGCAAGAAGCAAAGTGTGTTTGTCCATCTGTGAAATGTTTTTTCTACTCAAGTCTAGCAGTAGAAATACTTAGCTCTCTGGATGGTGACTTATTCCAAATGAAACAGAATATCTTTGTGATAATATTGCCCATCACAGCTGTAGGTTACCTAAATAGGCATTATATCCATTACTGTTCTGTTACATTGTTCAATGCAGCTATTATGTTCCATCAAAAATGGGAAAACATGTATATTATGAGTAGCAAGAAAACCAGCAGGTTGATAATTGCTCTATGCTCACTAATGTGAATTACTAGCTGGCTCATCTATAATTGTAATTAACACCTCCTGCTTCAGCTATGCAATTAGCTGATGTTGCTACAAATTTCTGTTACATATTTAATCTTTATCTTGTTTCTCTGGCCTGGTCTTGTATTAAATTTGTAAGTAAGTCTACAAACTATACATGGAGCTACCATGGCAGTTGCTCATTAGTCACATGAGGCCCACGCACATAGGCTGGCTGCATCTCCAGGGAATTCACAGTCAACACGCTCCATTCTGGTTTACTAAATATGCCTGCTGTGTATCCTTTCATATTTGCTGTATCTCTTCTAGATTAATTTGAATTCACATTGTGAGGTTTCTGTGCCCACAGTCACTTTATGAACTGTTCTTCTAGATACCAAGTTTTGGGAAGTCTCAAACAGTGCAGGTAAGAAATTCTGGAACAAAACCTGTTTTGAAGGAAGAAATCCAAAAAGCTCTGATTAGGTTGGGTGAGGTGCAACCTGCTGCCTTCCCAGCAGCCAGACTCAGGAGTTGACCTCTTCTTTGGCAGCCCTGAGTGTGGGGGACAACCAAATGCCTCAGCTTCCCACTTCTCCGGCCCTGGAGCTCCAGAGACATGGGGCTGCCCTGCTCCCACAGCCTGCCAGCTGCCTGGGAGCTCCCCGCTCCAGAGGCACTGCCGGGTGCCCAGCTTTGGCAGGCAGGCAGCCTGCCTGTCTTGGCACGCAGGCAGGTGCTTGGCTCCGCGGCTGACCAGCTCGCCTGCTCCTGTGTAGCGAAGGCTTCCCAGCCAGATGGGCAGGGAGGAGGCAGGCTCCCTGTGTGGCTACCTCCCTAGGCAACCTGGGAACCTGTGGTCTCCGGAAGAACATTTTGGTTTTGAAAGAAAGTGTACACAGGCAAATTAACTCGTGGAGAGACGAAGGATGAATTTTCAGTGTGTTGCAGGCTCTGTTTTCTTCTATGTGAAGACTCCCTTGGCATGCAGGCAGAGTGCCCCTCTTTTTGAGTTCACTTTGGGGCTCGTCCACAAATGCAAAACGTGCGTGGACTGAGCCCCCGCAGCCTACCTTGCTGTAGGGCTTCTCTCACTTCCACTGCAGAGAAGCCCTGCAGCATTTCTGATGCTTCACACTCTGAAAAAAATTAACTGCACTTAAAATTGTGCATATTATCGGGGGAATATCCATCTCATGTACCAAAAATGCAAACTCCTTTTTGGTCCAAAATTCTGTTTCCAGCAAGCAAAAGTATGAAAGACACTTCTTTGGGCACACCATCATGAAAGAGGCACTCCAGGCACCCTTCCTGCATAGTCTGGTATTGCTTTGGACCAAGGAAATAAAGGAGAATAGATGGAATGCAATCCAGTTCTTTTCAGCTCAGAGATAAGAGTTTTTGACACTAGGTGGTACTACAGACAAAGGCCAATATTTGCAATCTTCGATGGTTAGGGATCGGCAGCTCTAACCCTGGCATCTAATTTGGTGGCCTGATTATCGGCTTCTGTAGCTCATATTATGCCTGAGATAAATATATTCCATTAAGCCAGTTTTTGGAGTGTAGTGCTTATGTGTCTTCTAGCTCCCTGCAAAATTTTCCTTTGTTATCAGTTAGGATTTTATCAGGTAATCCTTCAAAAATCTCTGAAACCATTTGACAGAGTTTAGGGGTAAATCTAACACCAGATATCACTTGCTAATACAAAAAGTCATGTATAACATTTTGAGCCTCCTGTGTTCAATTCTGAAAATATATTTCTCCAGAGGAACACTGGGAATATTTTGCTGCTTCAGCTGCCCCCTCAACACTTTTCACTGTATAATATGTTTTATGGCTTTATTCAAAGCATTGAGATCCATTTATCAAGGGCATTTCTGAAGATATTCTCCTTTCATTTAACACCAACCTCCACTCTTAGATGGATGAGCATGTTATTTCCTTGAATTTTCACTCCTGCATCTCAGTTTCAGCTTTTTCACTTTCTTTTTCTCTGCAGCTGCCTCAGTCTCAGTCACTGCTAGATCAAGGCTCTCCAGTCCTTCTTGTATGTGCCACGCTTGTTTTGGAACACAGAGTCTTATAGTTGTTACCCCTGTCTGTAGAAGCCATTAGATGTGATTTTTGTTAACAGGTAAAGTAGGAGTGAAATTTTTTTTAGATGGTGAAATGTGTTTGATGGCAGAAGCAAGGGAACTCTAGCCTTGAAAAATCCATATCTAGCTTTTAAACTTTATTTTCTTTTTTTTTTTCCTCTAATATTCTGGCTTTTAACAATCAAGAACTTTAATGTGTTTATTACTGCAGAAGTTAAAATCAATGTGTACTAGCTATCTCTGCACAGGCATCACAATGAACTGCCTGCTGATCCCACGTGATTCAAAATATGCTTAAAATGTGCTTTATTAAAAATGCTTTATGTAGAAAATGGCACCAAAGTAGCCACAACAATACGAGATGGCTGCGTTTTTTTCCTGAAAAATATATAAGCAGCACTAAAACTACACTAATAGTTATGTAGTTGTCATCAACAGTAGATTTAATGGTGAAAATATTGATTTTCAAATAAATAAACATATTGACAGGCAACTGAGGAGCAGATAGCACACTTTTGGGTACTATATAAATAAATGCAGACAAGAGAATGGATTTGTTCAAATCATTTTAAAAAATGAGAGCAATAAAAATTATTTTGTTTTTCCCAAACTAGTAAGGTTTTCAAAATTTAGCTTTACTTTGATGTGTATGCACAACTGTTTGCACTTATGTAAAGATTACCTTGTACTGTGGTAAACTGGAAATGCAATTGGATTTTTAAAATTATCTTTATATTACATAACTATTTTCAACAGCACATAAAAAAAAAAAGGTAAATAGAAGTGGGCATATTAAAAATATTACTTCAGTCCACAGCCACGTGCTCCACCATGAATTGTTTATACAAGAGAACAGAAATCCTCCATAGCATCTCTAAATTAATTAGACAACATTTGTACCTGTTTTTAAAAGTGAAAAGGAAGTGGAGATAGCTGAGGTCAAAGTTCCGACAGTTAGGCTGAACTTTTGAGTTCTTTCCTGTCCTAATTTCTAACCATATGAGGCTGCAAGATGAGGTATAGCTCGAGCTGCTGACATCTGTGTGATAAGTCCCAAGCATATGTAGCAGACCTAAATATCACTGGTCCTAGGCAGGAATTATGAAGTGATGAGATACATCCATTAGGGTTCATTTGACTGAGACCTAAGCTCACAAATACTTAGAAATAAATTGTAACTTTATAAATTTTCCAGGTTGCTATGCGTGGTCTGAAGAGAAACTCTTGTGGCAGCTGATGGAAACATTATCTAAAATCAAATGCAATGTCCCTGAAGGAAAGAACAGAGCAGTGACAGCTGCCACAACCCTTCACAGTGAGCACCATACTAGGTGGGCTGACGAGGTAGGGCAGGTGGAACCACAGCTTCACTTGTTTGCTAAGGGTGTCCAAACATTTCTGCTGGTTCTTTGTGCTCTGGGGTTTATTTGCTGAGAGCATAGACTACTTTCATTCTTGTCCAGTTGCTAAGACTTGAGGGGACAGAAACCAACAACACGTACTTGATATGTTCCTAATGTAGCTATCAAGGTCATCCCGACTGTACCTTGATTAGTTTTGCTGCAGAAATGGTTAATGTCTGCTTTTTTATGTGTTACATTCACTTTCTCTTTACCTTTTATTTAAAATTGCATTAAATGTCTCATAAAATACATGTGGTAATAAAAACTAGTATTTGGAGAAAGAGTTAGGAGAGATCATATTAAAACCATTTGACTTAAGCAGCAGATTATAAATAAAATCAATATTGCCAGACGACAGTGGTCTAATTGCATTTTAATTGTGTGACAAAATGCCTACCCCAAATTAATCCAAAACTGTAGGGCTAAACATTGATTTTGTAAAGAGAAACACCATTGCAGGCTCATAACTTCAGCTGGTTTCTCTGTGTGCTTCTTGCTCCTGAGCAGCTTCTCCACAAGGCCACAACAGAGGATAACAGTCCATCAGGCTGGGGCTCCAGCAAGACCAGTCCTCTTGGTGCCTCAGTGCTGAGGCATGTCAGTTAATTAGGGACAATCAGACTAATGCCCAAACTGGTTCTCTAAGGCTTGGCACATGTTCAGTGCAGATTATTAGTACTTCCTAACAAGATTTTGTAAAACATTCTGAGTAACAATGACCTTGCTGTGGGGGAATACTGCTGGAGGTATTGATACTTGGATTGTGATAATTTCTTTTCCCCTGTTGGAGAGACAGCTGGTGCTGCTGGAAGTGTAAATGGAGGATGTGATTCTTGCAAAAACTTCTGGGCAAAGCTTTGGTCTATCTGCCAAGCAGACCCTCAGAGACTGTATCTTGGAGAGACTTCCAATTTCTCCATCTGTTGGCCACTGTGCTGCTGGTGGCCTTCTCCTTTTCCCCTCTGATTGCCTTGCAAAGGACTGAAGAAAGGAGTCAGAGCTGGGACCATCACTGAATGCCTTATCAGGCTCTTCAAACACAGCAGTGGTGTATTTTTGGTAGTTTGTCTTCTGCCAAATGGTGCTCAGATTTCATATGCTTACTGTTTTGGGGCAATGAGCCATATCTTCTGAATGCCTGGTTCTGGTATTACCTATGAAAAATTACTCTAGATATGCATTACTTTAAAAGTAAAGCTGAACATTTTAACAGTAGCTTGTTATTTCTATATGGAATAACTGCATCTGTATTGCTTTTACAAGGAGCACAAACACCACTGGATGGCTAAAACAGATTTCCTTTGTCATCTTCCAATGTCAACTTCATTTCGTTTTCTCCATTCTGATCTCCTTTAACATGGCAAAATTGTGTTATCTCTTCTTCAAATGGCACACATAAAAGATTAATTGTCTAGGTTTATTACTAGGGGCCTTTTTCACCCCCTAGCTTATTGATTCCTTGGCAGTTATAAATACATTGCAGAAGATGGCAGACATGCAAATCCATCAGTATATCCTACAGATACTGTGGGCACTTATGCTGGAGCCAGGCATTATGACACTGCACTCTGCAAAGTTAAAACTCTGAGCTTCAAAGGCACTTAAGGAGCTGACGCCATTGATTCAAGTACTGAAATATCTTAGAGACGCTGAGTTTTAGGAAACTAACTCTCATTGACTTTCAATTAGGATCTTCAGAGTTAAATCTTGCAAAATGCTGAGTATTCCTAAAATTCAGTGAGTAGCCACAGCTCTCCCTAAAAACAATTGGGTTTGAGGCTGCCCCAACACGTTAGGAAACTGCTCAGCACTTTGCTGGGTCAACCTTTTAAAAATGTTTCTGTCAGGTTGCTATAATCAGTTTGAAAATTCATGGCCACTTTTGGAAATGCTTGCAGATCCTGAGTGTGCAGCTTCGGTATGGGATATTAAAAGTGGTTCAGTAACAGGAAGATTTTATAATAGACAACCAGACATAATCACTTTATTATGAGGCTCTTCTAGAAGCTCAGAGAAAGCTTTGTTGTTCTCTAACCATTTATTCACATTTAAAAAGTGATCATTCTGTCTCCCTTAAAGAACCACAGCCTTTCACTATATAAATAGTGCTTTGAGTGTTACAGAGTATTGACTCCATGAACCATAATACAGCATTATGTCAATCCAGCTGCCAACTGCAATGTTTGTCCACATTTTTGGTATGATAAAGATCTTTATGAAGGCTTTTCTACCTGGATGCAAGAAAACTGTGATTAAAATGACAAAGTTATTTCATCTCACAATGAACATTTTCTTTTTTGTCAGGAAAATGATCTCATTTAAAAAACAAAAAGAACTCAGTCAGTGAGTTTTGAAGAGCCTGACTTTTAGCCTGCTCCCTGAAGTGGACCCCAGAGCTGTGTGTCAGACGTGAAGGCTCCCTGAGCGAAGCAGGGCAGGGGTTAGGCATCACAGGACAGGATTCCAGGAAATAGTGTGCTTAGTAGGCTAATGCTTGCAGCTCATCTGATGGAGCACAAGAAGTATGAGAAACCAAAAGGATTCAAGTGTCTGAATCCTGTCCACTTCTGGGGACCATTTTTTCTTCAGGATTTTGAGAAAAAAATCCCTCCAAAAACCCAGCAAAACCTACCCGCATTGCATATAGACAAATACTACATTCCTAAACTGGATTTAAGGACACCCTGAGAATACCTCATTAATGAATATAAACAAAAGAGGCATGAGCTTTTTACTAGGCTGCTCATAAGACTGAATGAAATGCTGAAGATTGGGGCCAGAAAAATAATTTGGGAAACTTCTGGTTAAAAAGTGAGATGCAATTTTATGACTGTGCATCATCCACATGGTTTTCAGGACTGCAACTTTAAGCTAACTCTATTTTAGGCACTTCAGCTTTTCTTCAAATATGCCAGTAGGAAGCAGACCGCATTAAAGAATCATGGCAGGGAACATTTAAGTTAAAAATGTAAAGTTTTTTTAGGCAATGACTAATTAAAAAGGTAAAATTAAGGTATTTTTATTATTAAATGTTTAAAAATGTATTTTAAATTAAAGACATATTTAAAAAAACCCAGCTCATTATAGACTTCCAAGTTGCTGTATCATTCTTTTGATTAAAAAACCAAAAAAGTGTTTTTATCCCAAAATAATGCCTTCATGTAGATTTATACAGATGAAACAGTGCAACTAGAATAGAAAGTGCTATGTTAATGCAAATATATGAATATCCTATTTTTGTGGGGTTTGGGCTCTCAAACTTCCCAAGTGAATATAAAATATTACTCCAGTTTCTGTTTCCAGTTTCAGCCTGCAACTTTTATTTACTGTTGGCTTTCCTAGTCCAGAAAAATTCTTAACTATCATCAATGTAATTAACACCAATTCTACTTTCTGGTTTCCTTTGACAGCAATTTTTAAATTGCCAGTGATAGTAATTTTTAAAAGTATTTTATTATTCCTTGAATTACTTTGCAAGTGTTCTTTAATTCCATCCGAATTAATTCATGACATTCCTATATAGTAATCAGTTTGTAATATCTAAAATAAGCATTAGAAAAATCCTAACAGGCAGACTTAGCTTTTGGCCTTGAATAACTGAAATAAGTTCAGATAATTTTTGGTGCTCTAAAGGTTATTCTAAATGTCATAGTTAAGGAAAGTTTGGTTTGGCAATGAACAGTAATTGCATAGTAATACAATAGCAATATTTATAGAGAAGTCAAGGATATTTCAGATGATCTTACTAATATGACTTTAAAATTGCATTACTTTGGGAGGTAGTGCCTTAATATTAGGTGCATTTTAATAACAGTCTAATTCAGCTTCTCCATCCCTGCTGGGAATCAAACAAGCCCCTTTCTTGTGAATTAGTGTTAATAAGTCTTCAATAGATTCAGCTGTGGGATAATTAATGACTCACTTATTCTTGCCGGAACAGTTCAAGTGGGCTTCATGCAGCATGCTGAGCTATTATCCTCTGGTGGGGTCATGCATCATGTCAGCCAGTTAACAACAGATTTGGAAACAATATAATCAGAATAGCCCAAACTTTTAGACCCTGCTTGTAAAGGTTTCAGCCTTCTGCAGAAGAGCAATGGAAAGACATGGCACAATGCACTTACAGGGATAAGCAGGCGTGAAAATTGGCTCCTAAGTTATTTGAATTGAGCTTCCTTTTCTGCAAAGCACAGTGATTTATGACATAATCATGCTGTTTACTTTCTTATATTTATAACCATCCTGTGAGCACTTACAAACATGTGGCACATCACTGTGCTAATTCCTACCAAACAGTTGAAGTGGGTGGGAAAAAACTAGTCTATTGCAATAACATTTACTGTTATTTATGTGTGGCTTTCCTGGACCAGGAAGGAGCTGTAAGGGGAGACAGTAAAACTCCCATTTAGTCCTTTGTTATGGTGAGCTTGGGTGGAGAATGTCTGCACAGCCATCTAGTCCCCCCTTTTCTCTTGCCAATCAATTACTGACTGCATTTGATCCTGTTAGTTATCTCTGGTATCTATGTAAACACTGAGACAATCTACCTAGTGCTCTGGGCCCCTGTGTGGGATGTTCTATATACACAAAATAAAAACATGGTCTCTGCTTAGATAACAGTTTAGACCATGTTAACAAATATACCTACAACTTCAAAGGGAGTGCTTTGTAAGGTGGTAGTGTTATACCCAGGAGATTAATTTGACACTACCTGTATTTGTCTCCATCAATGGATTCCTTCTCTATCCATTAAGTTCTTCCTGCAAGAAAATCTCTTACAGACACCTGAAGTACGCCCTCATTAGAGAGTTTCTTACAAGTGCTGTTCCTCCTCCTGGCAGAGCTCCTATTCCCTTTTCTAAGAGCTATTTCTGTCTTTTGGGCTTTTCCTGCTCTGTGGCCACTCCTAACTGCTATTTTCTTTCTAAGCCTCTTCACCCTCTCTGTCCCTCCTTGGACATCTACCTTTTCTGCATGGTCCATCTACTTCTTTTCTCTAAGCTCTCCTTCAGATTTTTCTTCATTCTTCAGACCACATCTTGGAATTTTTTACGGAATAATGAGATATTTTCATACAAGCCAATACTTTAATTTATTTACACATATTATGTTAATGTGTAAGGAGCAGGTGCACACACAAGTATCTTTAAGCTTTAGGTTTACATCTTTTGTAATCCCTTTCTGGCAATATTTTAAGTTTCTATATTTTTTAGGAAAAACTTGTCTCTCTCTTCTCCCTTCTCCTTAATAGACAAGAAAGGAATAAGACTGTGTCTTTTAACAGATGAAATCTATTTATGAAGGTTCTGAGCCAAAGAATATCGCGTCTCAACAGGATGCTATCCCCAAAGATTTTTTTTTCCCAAACACTTTAGGGCCAAATCTGTGACAGACTCCTAAATTTTCTCTATAGTGTGTTCTCTGACCGATCTTGTTGGGCTGAACAGAAGCTCACACTCAGTGAAGTGAATTCTTTCTGACCAGTTGCTGGCAAATGGCAAGATCCATGCACACAGGCTCCATTTACACTCGTTTAAGGCAGTGACTGAAAATGTTTAAATAGTTGTTCAGATTACTCACTGGCTTAGCTACTGTGAGAAATCTAAAAAAATGTGTGCATTTAGTGATCTGCTCTGTAACAAAGCTCACAGAGTAGTCTGCCAGCTAAAGAGCAATTTAACTGGAAGGCTGCTGCCAGCTACATCAAATACCTGCTCTTCTTTTAAACTGCTGAGATCAATAATGTACATCTGATGGCAGAATGGAATCAGTGTCCTGAGCTGAGCATGTACTGTTCATTTTATCTCACTGAACCTCATCCCTGACTCATCAGCAGAGCTTGACTTCCCTTGTTGGATTGACAGTGGTGACAATTTTCTAGCATGTGTGATGTAGTCAGTATCCACAGAGGGTTAGGGTGACATACCAAACATAATTTATTTAAAGCAAGATTTGAGTGAAGGTCTTTGATGGGAAAAGTATCTTGTATTAAAATGCTAATCTAAAAAATATTTCAATGTAAAACATTTACAAACCATCATGTGATCACAAACAGTTCATCTAGGAGCAGAATATCTTAAATAACCACTTTTGAGAGGTGCACTCGAGGCTATCAGTTGTTTCACATATCACACTCTTACACTTACTCTGCACCTGGAGATAACTGTGCATTTGTTGATGTATTTTATTTTGGTAATATCATTGGGATTATGTTTCTGTGTAACATAACACATGGTGAAGCAGAATAAATACATCCTTCAGCCTTGTTATGAATCTTCTCTCTGTCTCTTTAAGTATGCTATCAGTGTAAAACAGACATCTCTCAACAACCTCTCTACCCTTTCCCTCTATGTTCATCACGCTGTGCTATAGTAGCTAATGGCCAGGCCACTTAGATTAGATAGAAGAAAGCAAGTTCCTTGAATCATATGATATCATAATGCTTTCAACTGTTATACGTTCAGTAGATGTAAAAGTGATTGAAAGCACAGAGGGCCAGGCAATTACTGGGCTTTCCATTATACTCAGCACAAAGAAATGACTGCTTCTGGTCTCTCATTTGACCTAAGTGTAGATATGCAAAACAATTAATAAGAATTATATCCTGAAGGTTTTACTTCTTCCCATTGACTACAAAGGGACCCTAATGAAACTAGTTCAAACTTGAGTGATACCAATGCTAATGCTGATACTGATACAGATTCACAGACTGGTAGGGGTTGGAAGGGACCTGTAGAGATCATCTAGTCCAACCCTCCTGATAAAACAGGATCACCTAGAGCACATGGCATGGGACTGTATCCAGGTGTGTCTTGAATATCTCCAGAGAAGGAGACTCCAAAACCTCTCTGAGTAGCCTGTCCCAGTGTTGTGCCACCCTCGGAGTAAAGTTTTTTCTCATGTTGAGATGCAGCTCCTTGTGTTCCAGTTTGTGCCCATTACCCCATGTCCTGTCCCTGGTAACCACTGAGAAGAGTCTGGCCCCATCCTCTTAACATCCACCCTTTAGATATTGAAAAGCTTTGATGAGATTCCCCTTTCAGTCTTCTCCAGACTAAACAGACCTAGTTCTCAGCTTTTCCTCATATGAGAGATGCTCCAGTCCCGGAATCATAGAATCACAGAATACTTTGGGTTGGAAAGGACCTCAAAGATCATCTAGTTCCAACCCCTCTGTCACAGGCAGGGACATCTTCACTAGACCAGGTTGCCCAAAGCCCCATCTAACCTGGCCTTCCAGGGATGGGGCTTCCACAACCTCTCTGGGCAACCTGTTCTGGTACCTCACCACCCACATAGTAAAGAATTTCTTCCCATCATCTTATCTAAACCTACTCTCATTTAGGTTGAAGCTGTGTCCTATCACTACATTCCCTGGTGAACAGTCCATCTCCCACTTTCCTGTAGGACCCCTTTAAGTATTGGTATGCTGTAATTAGGTCTCCTCAGAACCTTCTCTTCTCCCGGCTCAACAAGCCCAGCTCTTGCAGCCTGTCTTCATAGGAGAGGTGCTCCAGCCCCCTGATTGTCTTCATGGCCATCCTCTGGACTTGCTCCAACAACTCTATGTCTTTTCTGTACTGGAGACCCCAGAGTTGGATGCAGTACTCCAGATGGGGTCTCACAAGAGCAGAGAAGAGGGACAGAATCATCTCTCTTGCCCTGCTGTCCACACTGTTCTTGATGAAGTTGAGGACATGGTTGGCCTTATTATCCTTGTAGCCCTCCACTGGACCCTCTCCAGTAGTTCCCTATCTTACTGGCGAGTCCAGAACAGGACACAGTACTGCAGATGTGGCCTCACTGGGGAAGAGTAGAGCGGGAGGATAGCCTCCCTTGATATGCTGGCCACTGGCGCTCAGATTTAACTAATAGATCATCATTACATAATGAAGGCAACTGTTTAGGGGCCGATTTTTGTAGCACACTGAAAAATTTCAAGTGCAATCCTGTTGAATTTAGTTTAACTAGAGCTGTACTGGCTGGTATGAAGTCAAAATGAGATCCAACAGAAAATATTCACAACCCCAATGATAACATGCAAATTCCTTTTTATGAGTTTACAGAAGTTTATGGCTTACTATTTGTTAGTACAGAGCAATGATCCATGAAATTATATACATTTAAAAAACTTAAACGCCACTACTGTTACTACTGTTCTCATAAAAAACCTTAATTGATGAAGTATGTTTAAAGATGTACTTTGATTTCATTGCTGTTATTCCATACCATTATTTACACCACATACCCAAGTTTTCAAACTGAGGAAAGCATTACTTACTTCATTAATCCTAGACTGCCAAATAAATAGAGAAGTGTATTAGAGATTCTCTATTATAACCTTTATGAAACAAAATGTTGCTCCTCTAGAATGAAGCTACTGGCACATTTTTAGTGTACTTACAAGATTTGTGGTTTTATATCCTTTAAAGTGTTCAAGTGACTATTTAGTCTGAGCTCAAGATTTTACCTTTTGAGTAAGTAGCATTTATGCACAGAAATGTAAATTGGATATAGATTTTTCTTTGCATTTTTCTGAGCTGTCCTGTTGGAAAAACAAGAAAGATAACCTCAAAGAAGTAAGAAGAAAAGAAGATAAGTAAGCTTAATTGGGATAATTCTTACAGAATTTTGATAGTTCCAATAAAAGTATCTAAAAATTAAATCCTGGGTTGAGGACCTCTCTATTTGCATGGAGGACAGAAACAGATTACTCACAGTTTGTAAGTAGTTGAACTAAGTTACGTATTTTGACTTTCTGTGTGAACATGGAACAAAACCATATTTGTGTGATCTTTTCGTGCTTTTGGCAATATCACTTCTAGTGTTAGATGAAAGGAAAGATACAGTGTCAAAGAGAGTTTTTATATTAATTTACACATAGTTGATTACATTTTTGATCCTATTTTATTTAAAAGATTTGTACTATGCATGGTTCCTTGAAATATGCTGGTACCATTTATAATTAGAATAGTTAAAATATGTATCTGTGTATATTTGAGAAACCAAGTATGTGCATACCATTTGACTTAAGAAACAAGGCAAACGAGTTTATTTACATTGCTCTGAAGTATTTCAGTAAAATTCATGTTTATATTATTGAAAGTTTCAGGATTTGTTTATGCTGGCCTAACAGGGGAAGGGAAAGTCAAAGAATGCATTTGATATCTTTAGCAATATAAAAGCCTTTATTCAAATAGAAATCAAGAAGCAAGTGCCCCTGACCATTCTTGTATATAGTCTTTATTTCTCATAGCTGGATGTACAATGGTTACTCCAGCTGCTCCCTATGGATTCTGTCTCAACATTCCAAGTTGTCTCCATATGTTTTACTAGGTTTTGGCTGCCAGCATAGCTAATAATCTAAGTTTCAAAGTTGAGTTTTGATAATATAATGAGACATAGTTCAGAACTTAGGGAGATTCGGTTATGGTAATTTCTCAGCAACCGATTCCGGAAATTTAAATTCTTCTAACCTACTTCCTCAACATGTTCTTTTTCTACATAATTCTCTTTGCCTTCAGATATATCACATCACTCTTCAAGACCACTTTTAGGGTGGATTTAATCTGAACAAACGTAGATATCTACAGTACCTCATGGATTAATCACCAGAAGCTCCTTTTCTAGTCCTTGCAAAGAAATAGGCCTCCCTAGGGTGTGATGTTTGTTACTCTGCAATACACATTGGAATTAGATTAGATGAATGATTCCCTGAATGCACCTGTTGCTTTACATTGATTACATAGGAAGGCCAGAATGAGAATGTCCACACTATAGCTATTTAAACTTACTGAAGATAAATGCTACCCTAAACGTTAGTTGCCCAATTTCTTATTAAAGCTTGTTTTAACAAAAGGCATTTTTAATACAATTTAAAGGCCTTTTTACTTTGTATTTGTGCCCCTGAAAAGTGATTTTCACATTTGGGTAACTACTTCTTTAACTCTGGTATCTTTTTTTAAGTTTATTGCTTTGAGTTGTGTTGAACACCCTATTTGTAGAATGTGCATTGCTCCTTTTTTTGTATGATATCAACATATGTGCATATCAGTCCTGTTCCTCCAAGTAGTGATTTAGGACAGATCTGTATAAATACTTTGAGGCTAAATTTTCCAGCATGTTTTCAGAGTAAGTGATGATAACAGTAACAATAATAGTAATAATAATAATTGACAATGATTATTGTTGATAATACAAATGAGATATAGCACTAGTGCTGTAAATGACTAGGCTAATGCTATTTTATTTTATTTTATTTTATTTTATTTTATTTTATTTTGTAGTTCAAAATATGATTCTGGAACCTGTTCTCACTTATATGTACTGAAAAGAACAGAATAAAGTTTTGTTAGGTCACCTTCAAGATCTTTTAACAAGATACATATACTTTTGACAGCTGATGATATCCTACACTTCTATTTGTTAATAGTAACCATATCTGCAGGAACATGCAAGTAATTTGTTTCAAGAGACAACTGATTCCACTTGAGTTCTTATGCTTGTAGCTCTGGATGTTAAAGTGCAGACATTGTTTGACCCAAGGAAAATAGATTTCATTATGTTTCTTCACCTGAACTGGAGAACACATTCCTGCTAAATTCTACCTTGGTTTTTGTGGCTTGCAATGTATGGCTTATAAAAGCAGGTCTCACTCTGTGGAATCAGCCTTCTGTGCAGCCATCAGCTTTGTTTTATATATATTTATATTTATTTCTAGGTTCTTTTAGAGAAGAAACACATTTGCTGGATATTTTTATTTAACTTTAATCCACATTCAAAATTTGCTTTATATGCCTGCTTTTTGGAAGTGGTGATGTCTTTGTGACAATTTATAACAAAACAAGGAACTGTCTGATGACTGACTGAATTCTCTAGTAACCCAGGTTGTGTTACTATGCATTTGCAGTATGTTTGTTCTTGCCATAAGATAAACCCCCACTAATGTGCACTAATGTGCACTGTGCATTCTGTCCTAATTACTAGCTCCTCACACTGTAGTTCTTTAGACACTGACCGCTCATCTAAGCATGCATAGAACTGCTCTGTGCTGAGCACACTCTCTTAGGACTGTGATTAAGATCCAGAAACTGGTTGAACAACAGCAGTACTGATGCTTCATTCCATCCCACTAACCTGACCTTTAATTTTCTCTTGATTTGAAGATGATACTAACTCCATATCTTATATCCAGGCAGACGTGTTTATCATTAGATTTTCTTCATTGGATATTTATCATTAGAATATTTCCCAATTGTTATTGGGATAAAAACAAAGCCAAACAAACTCCCACAAAACTCCAAAAGCCCAAACTAAAATCCTCAAAAACCTGCTAATTGAAAGGAAAAAACCCAAATCTTCCAGATCATTCCCTAGGGTACAGAGTCTCTTTCTTCCTCCTACCCTTCACTACAGTGATACTGTGCACAGTTGTTTTGCTTTAGCTTCTTTTTGATGGGGCTGTGCTCTCAGATAGGGGAAGCATGTACACACAAGTAATTTTGCTAAGACAGTCAGACAGCCAGATAAAGGCAACAATGAATTTAGGATTCCCTACACCAGATGAGCACTCCATCCTTTGGAATGTGAATTATATTATGTGAATTGTTGAGCCATCAAGTGCCCCTGTGGACAATCAAGAGAAGAGTGAGTCCTGTTCAGTGTGGGTTGCATGGGGGAGACATTGTGTTGTTCCTTAGCTCTGGGATCAGTTCTCAGGACAAATGAGTGTGCTTTTTAACTGGCCTTCCTGCAAGTCCTTTGCTAGATCTGAATATAAAATCCTTCAAGGACCTCACAGCTCTCTACCTCCTAGTAGGAGGTACTTTTACCCTTCAGTTGCTCACTGATACCTGGGTTTTATTAATTTTCCTACAAGTCTTTTGCTATCAAGTGCTTTGCAAACCTTTTAAAATGTATTTGTAAAATAAAATACAAATACAGGGTGTATGCCTGGCCGTCCATCCTGCCTTATGCACAAATGATAACTTGCAGTCAATAGAAGTACTGGATTCCTCTTATGGCATTTGTCTACATGACACATTCTTCATTTACACATGCTGCTTGCAGAAGTGAAATGGATGCTCAGTTGTCCATGTCCATGCAGTCTTCATTCTTTTCTGGCCCTGACTACAAGCACAAATAACTAATGACTAAAAATCTACTCTGTTGACTGTAGGATGTTGTCTCATGACTGTTAGGAATTTGTGTCAACATGCCTCATATACCAATGGGTACCAAGCAGTAACAAGTATTACCTATTGCCACCTTAAGCTAAGTTTTCTGACGCCATATGTCTGTCTTCCTTGATTTGTTTTCCATTCTCTATCTGTAAATGGGACAGATCCCTTCCATGACAATGAGGAAGGAGAAAACCAATATTTTTCTCATTTTCCGATCATTGCTGAGACATTGTTTTTACTCTCCTGGAGGTCTCATTTTTCTCCTTTCTTATTGTATTTACTTATTTCTCCTGGCATATCTATCTCTACTTTAAATGTGACGTAATTAATAGTCTGTGCTGCTGAACCATATTTTGCTGCTGCTTTGGCAACTGTTTGCAAGGCTGCATTAAAATCTTTGAGACCATATTAGATTGTTGACCAAATTCTTCGCCTCTCTTTTCCTATTTATTCTGCTTGATATGGAATGGTTCCATCCAAGGGCTCTGCATAACAACCATTATATTTTCTTCTTTTATATGCTGTCTTCTACTTCAATTTTTCACCATCACAGTATAATGTTCTTTTGCTTTGCTGATGGCTCCTAGCTCCCTCTCTCTCTTTCCTTATGCTTCAGCTGCAGCCTATGTTTTGTCGCAGTGTTTGGCAGAAATTCAGAACCAAACACCTTAATTTTAAAGTGAATTTGAACAAGATAGAAGTAAAACTAATTATCTCATGGCACAAGCTTGCAACAACCCCTTCTGCAACCATGTAATTTAATAGTCCAGTGTTCTTTGTGTACTTAAAGATCTCTATATTATTTTTGGATCAATGTCTTTATTTTAAAGACTAACATATATTCTGATGAGAGATGAGTTTATCACTTAAGGAATCCTGCTGGAGAGAAACCATTTATATTCCATTGCCAGAGAGATGATGTTTTAGTTGCTGACAATGTTAATCTTAGTCTACTCAAAGAATGTGCTTATGCTGATGTTACAAGTATACTTAGTCCAAATGCTTCTTCACAATTTATTAATTTATTCCCAATTACTAAACCATGATATTTTTTTACTCTAGATCCCTCGGGTTTTTAATTTTAAATTTCATACTAAATTTGAAAGCTTTGGTGACTTTTCTTAAGCCACCAAGAGACATTTCTAGCAACCTTGCCATTCTCTCAAGGACATCAAGATATCACATTTTTCCTCGTGGGATTTGTCCCCCTCCAATGTTTGTCCTAATGATTTTAGCTATAAGTTTATTAATTTTTTGTGAACTAGTATTTGACCTTCCCCCACTTATGACAGAGCCAATGACATTAAAATTATAGTTGAATGTTTGCATCATTTATTATGTTAAAAGGATATATTAGTGATATAACACAAGCAAAATTGCAAAGGAAAGATTCAATGAGGAAAATATTGATTCCTCACTAGTTATTGCAATACAAATTCTCCTTTTAAACATTCTATCAGTTGCTGAAGCCTTGCTTTTCTTGACTCTGGCTAGTGCTTTCTGTCATCTTGTTGCAACAACAGCTCTTATGCTGCAAACACTTCTGTGTGCACCTGACAATTCTTAAGAAAAATCATTTTGATCACAGTTGGGTTACTCAAACTGACAGACCCCAAATGCGTACAGTGCTTTATACTGTTTGCTTTAGAAAGAAGCCAGAACATTTGCAAAGGTTATGTTTCTCTCACTTTCCTCCTCTTTTCTTCCATCTTTTCTCTTCCTTTCATGTACCTTTAGCTTAGATTCTTATTTTTTTTCCCCCTTCTCTATTCCCTAATGGTCAAACAAACCTTTTGTTTGATAAAGGTGAATCCTTTATCTCTTTATTAGTCCAATTTTGAAATTTAGCTAGGGACCTAGTTTGTGTCATACTAGATTAAGCAATTTCTGTTGTTTAAACAGAAAAACTGCTTAAGTTATTAGTCCTTGAAATTTAATAAGTAAGAAATGCTAGTATTTTTCTGAAGAGAGGATGGAAAGCCCTGAAGAGTTAAGTGAGCTTATTGACATGATGGAAGAAGCTGCCGAGATAATAGGTTGGTAGTCCTTGAAGAAAGGAAAAGTGCAGATAGTTAGTGAAAGTAGCTTGGCAGCTCCAAGTAGAGTATGCTGCTTGTTTGCCTGCTGTTGTAATTGCTCTCATTTCATGTTCTTTGCCTGCCTTTATTCACCAAGTTTAAATGCATTAAAATTATTAAGAGTATTATGACTCTATTGGCATTGCTTCTTATCAGACAGTAAACCCCTGAAGCTGTTTAAATGTGCTGTGTCCAGTGCACATGACACAGGGTGGCAGGGTAAAACTACTACTTCAGATTTTGAAATAATAAAATACAATTAAGTAAGATAAAGATCCTCTGTATCACATAAATGAGGAAAAAATAGAGGTTATTTGCCTTTATATTTTGAATAATTTTCATGATAGTATCTAAAGGTTAGGGACTTGATCAACTGAAAGATCTAAGTGCACCAGAAATCAGAGACTATTGTGGCTTCCTGAAATGAATCTTAGTCTTCTGTCTCCAATTAAGTGCATAGGGAATACTATGCAATGGCACACCCCTTCCTTCACCCTCCCCTCCTCCCCTAGTCCTACCCCCAGACATTTTACCCAAAGGTGTCAGTGTCTCCCTAAAGAGTAGTTCTTGCTGATGTCCTTTTTCAGAGCTTAAGGCCAGGTTGTTCTCTCTGTTCTGGCTCTCTACAATACCTTGTCAACAGATATCTGCCATTATTCTTTCAAAGATTCTTTTTCTTGTTGTTTATTTGCTTGTTTTTTAATGATAGCATTGTAACCTAACATCCTAGCTATAGTAATTGCTGAATCCAGAGATCTAAACTGAAGAGCCTCTTCCCAGGGCTCCGTCCCAAGGAAGATCCCAAAACCTGGATTCTGTCTGGATGGAGTTTCTCCTGAAGCCCTGACTCTCCAGTCTAACACTGGCAGAGATGCCTGCCAGACTGTGTTTCCTATGGTTTAGGACTAGGCAGATTTCCTAGGGCTCTGAGAGAAGAATTTTTGATATCATACAGAGAATGTAGAAACACAAACTCACTCCTGGGAGTAGGAAAAGGGGAAAGATTGGGAGATAGCAAATTCTGCACGGAAACTTATGAGGCGTAATTATCAGTGAATGCATCAGCAGTTGTTAATGAACAGACCGGTAAGTCATACTTCTCAAAGTGTGTAAGTATTATACTGAACTTGAAGCAAAGTCCTGGTCTTCCTCAGTAAACAAAAAATTTATCGATGTCCATTCAAAAACTTCATAGGGCTGTGAAACAGAAACATGGTGTCCTGAGGCATCCTTGTCTAAACCTGATAAAAAACAGTGGGATTTCTCTGAGCATTTAGACAAAATGGAAATTGGACAGGAGGAAGTTGAATTGCACAGTACTTCTCATGCCTGCTAAAGAAATATGTAGCAAAGTGACTTGAGCAAAAGGTAGGCTAAGCTAAATGTGAAGCAAGTCCTCTGGGAGAAGAAATCTATTTACCTCTAGATATGTTGCATTCGGCCCTCAGAAAATAGCAGGTTGATGTCAACTGTTGGGGAAAAAAAAAAGGACTGTGTCCAATACAGTAAAATCATTGGGTGCACTGATAGATCCATTGATTTCAACAGTACTAGTGCATAAGTGGTGTTTGGACCCTGGCTGGAGGCCATATGCCTACCAAAGTCGCTCAAGCACTCCCTCTTTTCAGCTGGACAGGGGAGAAAAAAAGATATTGTGAGGCATAGGAGTGCTTCTTAGCACTTTATTCATGATTTCTCTCCCTTCTTCCTCCCCCCCCCCCCCCCCCCCACTGTGGCATGGGGAGGGGCAGGGACTGGGGGAATGGGGTTTCAGTCAGTTTCTCACAAGTTGTTGTCCTTCTTGTCTGGGGGATCTAGTACTTAGTCACCTGAACACATATCTTGTTTGGATGATACGCAGTATTGCTAATGTTAGAAATGACAAAAGGTCCTAAAAACAGAACTTAAGGTAGACAAGTAGTGAAGCAGTAATTTATTATACGTTCTTGCAAGACCGGGTGACCCAACAAAGTAGGCACACCTTTGGTCAGTGACTGCAGCCTTTTTATACCATACATCTATACATATTCATCACCTGTCCCGCTTCATATTAAGATGAGTTCCAAGAGGTGGTTTCCATAAACTCCTCCCAATTGCATCTGCGCATTGTCCGGTGGTAGTGGTCATCGGGGGTCTCAGCGATGAAGGCTCCCGAGTCTTCCTCAGGTTGAACCTTTCACCTCCTTCCTCTGTTTAACTATGGATTTTACAGGCTCAACCCAGGCGCCCCATCCACAGCAGTACACAATATAATACACATGGCATGTCTGGGACATTCCCACTTCCATTGGTGAAGTAAATTAAAATGTATGAGTCCTTTTGTCTGGGACAACTGCTTACTGGCAAGTAGTTGTCTTTATCTTAACTTTCCCGGCAACTGACAGGGCCCTGGGCTGCAGGAAGTCAAAGCTCCAATACAGGTTTCAGATTACACGTGTTAATTTTGTAGCCTCTGAAAAGGTTTGTTCTCTCCTGATCAAAATGATTAGATTTATCGAGACCCCAGAGACCCCACATCGTTTTGCCTGTTTTTCCTGTTTGCCTTGATGTACAATCAACATGGTTGAAGCCTGTTCGTTGAGCCTGATTTCCTTAAGTTCCAGCCCATGTCCTCAGTCACGATTTAACCCCTTATCTCATTGTCCAGGATCATCTGTATCTTTTAGCAGAGCTATATACTCAAATTGAACCCTTGAGAACAGTATTCCCCCTTATTTTATGTGCTATCCTAAATTCTCTACACGGGATTCCTGATGAGGCAGCCTAAGCCCTTTAAGTCAGTAAAGAATACAATAACATTTTTCAGTTTGCAAAAGCAACATTTCTTAGCACTTTCCACACTAAAGAGCAGCATTTTTGGAAAAAAGTTGCCCTGTCCTCCAGTCAATGTGTTAACACCTTCTCCCACTAGGTGCGTACATTCAAGAGCCTGAAATTAGTTCAAGAAATAGGATATATGTTTAAAGTATGACTTGTAAGTCAACAGGGGCATCACATTAGGCTGACCTAATGGAAATTATTCTCTTTGTGAGCAAGTTGCAGACAATTCATTTTCTATGTATATTTGACTGCAGGCAACTCGAGTTTAAGAAACACCTTCCATGTATTTTGTCAGCCACAAAAGAATATTGTTGCTGAGGTAAAGCATGATATATGTTTTTCTATTTTATACTTGGGTCTTTTGAAAAGAAAATTAAGCAAGCATTCTTATCCTGTTGTTATGGTTTCAGGCTACCTTTAGCAAGTTACCATTTACCAAAGTGTACCTCAAGGTACCTTTAAAAACAGCACTAAAATTTTTCTCAGAGTCCAGTACATTGCATATTGATTAATTTTTCTGTAGTGCTGTGACTGGTTAGTATTTTACTGTGATGACATACATAAATGGGTTTGTTATTGGATGATACTGAGATGCCATTAATGCTTCTTTCAACACAGTAAGGGGTGACCTTGCTCAATTTTTTTGATACAGGAACAACTGCTTATTCTGTATGTGTGTCATGCTTCCACAAGAGAAAGCATAAAGGACAGTGTAAAAACCAAAGTTAATGCAGGTCAGTGCAATATGCAGTATAGGAAGATGCTGAAATACTGCACGTCAGTCTCAGCTGAACCTTTTAGGTATGCTTTCCTCAATCAGATATCTCCCTTTGAGTTTTAAATTACCATATTCATATGTTTTCAGATAATTCTGCTATTGTAGTCAAAGTACTGGTTCTCAGTGCTGAGGCCCTACTCTCCTGAAGACATCATCAGTATGCTTTTCCCACTATTTGTTCACTTGTGAAAGCAGCAGCACTAATTTTGGCAGAGATGAGAATACTGCAGTCTCCTATAAAAACCCAAAGGACTTTTAGATGTATTTTTTCTGTACCCAGTTTTTTCTCAAGCTTACAAAGTGTTTAATTAATGTACATATTTTGACTCCTCATGACCTATCTGCTACTTTCTTGTTGGTTGCCTTCATAGAGCTTTGATTTCTGCTCCCTGGCCAGAATGACTTCCTAACTGAGCAATACTTTGGTATTTGGGACTTTTCTTTGCCTTTCTGTTCTTTTATACGGGGCTGTGCCTACCTCCTGAGACAGTGCTGCACAGCACTTCAGAAAGTCACTCTAGACTACTAGGTCTTTTAATTTCCTTTGTTTTGACTGTACAATGTACTGAACCTGGTTTTCTGTCCCTATGCACTTAGTAGAGACTCCTGATTTGAAGTGCATCCCTGCTAACTGTACAAGACTTTATTCTCAGAATTTGCATACTTGTTTGATCTTGTTGTCACTGGAACATCAGTTCAGCTCCTGGAAATGTTTGCAAGTTTTCTTTAACTTTCTACACTTTCCTAGTCAACTTGCCTATACTCACACAAGTAAGTGTAAGCATACACAGAAGTGTGTGGATTGTTTTGTTGGTCTAAAGGACTGGAGCTTTCAAAATTAATTCTGTTTGTTTCCTGAATATTCCCTATTGTCATGCTGATTACTTGTCGCTGGAGCCACTTGCTTTTACTATTTCATGCCTGCTTGCCTTTGCATTGCATTTGATTCCTTTGACATTACCTGTTTACAAAGAAACTGTGGCTGCTAATTACAGGATTTTGAGTGGCTCCTATCCCTTTATTTTAACAGTGGTCCAGGTGAAAATCTGATGAAGACTAACTCAATAAAATTTAGTTCCATTGTATCAAAGTTAGAGAGCAGTAATACTGTTTGGCAACCTGCTTGAAGAAGGGTGAAGTCTGAGCATCGAAAGACATTAAATCCACTACAGCGCTTTTCTGTTTTAAGCTTTGGAGAGTGTACAACAAACAGCAGGGAGGAAAAAAAAGTGAGAATGCAAACTCAGAAAAAATGTGTCTCCTTTCATATTGCAGGGCAATTTGTTTTCACTGGTCATCAGTCTTAGTGATCACTTAGGTTAGAAAGAACAAAATGCCTCCCAAAAACTACTGTGTGCATGTACTGATGTGTGTGACCTTCATTTAAAAATGGCTTTGATTTGTAAAGGGAAGTTTAGAAGTGATATTTTTCTTCAGTGTCTGTACCAAGTAAGGTCAGAATTCAGCACCTTTCACAGTGTTGATTTAACCATGGAAAAGTTAATTGTGGTCAGTTATATCCTCACTGAGGCTAAAATGCTTAGTAGAAAGTTTTTGTCTTGAGATTTTGCCTCTTTCTATCACTGTCAGAAGCTCAAAGTTTAATCTTGCATTATAAAGCCTCCACACTCATTCTAGAATGACTGTTTTACCATGTTACTGTTCTAATCTTATTGCTCTTAGACTTAGCTAAAGAAATGACCTTGTTGTCCCTGGAATAATTTAATAATTCAGGTATTGTTTCATAGTGCCTTTGAAATGTTTACCAGCAGGATACTTACTGAGAATCTTTATTTTGCTTTCTTGTCAGTTTTCTAACTTCTCTCTTATAAAAGTAAATCAACATATGTGTATAGTAAACATCCTATCAAGCTAATACAGCCATACAATCCCACTACTAGGCAATATAGAATATTAATAAATCATTGCACTTCAGCCACATATTCTTCATACGGTATCTCAGATGCTTACAGTGTCCGATACATAATATCCTTTCCCCTTCCCCACAGCAACTATTTAGGCAAAGCATATTACTAATTTATACTTCAATATTTTTAAAGTATGTGTCTCCATTAGGATGTGTATTACATTGTCAGACACAGTATATTGAGAGGAATGAACTCATTTGTATGAAATATGAATCAATCCTAACCTTGAATCAGATTCAGACAAAACATCCTTAAGGTTCAAAAAACTCTATTCTTGGCTATTTCACCCACCTCTGTACTTTGTGGATCTATGAGGCTTGGGAAAAAAAAAAGAAATGATGTAGAGGCAAGAATTTCTCCAGAGGTGTATTCATTTTTAATAATTCATATTGGTCCCAAATAGAAAACTTAAGAAATAATGGGAAAACACTCTAAATGCTGATTCTAAAATGGAGAATCAGTCCAAGGGTTTTGGGGCATCTATCCTTCATCAATATCAGTGACAAGGAATCTTTATGCTAGATGTAAAAGGAAATCAGGTACGTGTTTTATTTTGTTCATATACTACTTTGATATATCTAGTAGTTCTATTTACGCTTAAAAGATATAATGGACAGATTTAGAAATTCTCAAGCTTCATGAAATTATTATCTTAGCTCTTTCTATACCAAAATGATTTTTAGCTGGGGCTAGTCCTGTGCTAGTATTATGTACAATTAACGTTTAGTTCAGAGCTCAAAGATATGATGGTCTCAATAAACAAAATATATAATGATATAGTGGGAAATGGCTAATAATAGTTTGATTATTTTTAAGTAGTCTTTATCAGAGTTATTTTTTGCATGAACGAGGGTGAAGTTCAATTTCCTGTTATTTGGCATGGTTAAGCATTTAAAATTTAGGAAAGATGAATTAGAAATTTTAACTATGATATTTTTCTTATGAAGTAAGAATTAGATATGACAGTGATGGATATAAGACAGAAATTTATATTCTCTAGCTCTTCTGTTGAATTGTGGGTAATCAACAGTGGATCCTTGAAATCTGGACATGGATTTTGCCACTTATGAGATCTTTTTTCCCTCAAACAGTGCAGAGACTTATTTCAGGCAGAGTAACTGGATATAATGTTCTTTCCAAAGCATCTAGAAGCTAACTGAGACCCAGCATTTTAAATTAGAATTTGGGGAACACCTATTCACATTTTCCTCAATTAAACAGTTAAAACATGGCTCTTTTAGTGGTGTCAGATATTATAAAGCAACTGTGTTTCCGTTACTTACAGAAGTGACACTTTGGTAGCTGTTGAACTATGTTCAAATAGTTCATATTTGAACTGATGCAATGACCTATGAAAAACTGAATGTAGGATGATCTGTGAGCAGAGAGAAACCAAAGATCAGAGGAGCATATATGATATAGTATCATAATGATGAGGGTGAAAAAAGAGATGACCAAGCAGGCTTAAAATGTCAGTACTCAGTAGTGACAGGCTATCCCCTCTTCAGTCTGAGAATTGAAAGGTTTTGGCCAAATACTGTTGACAGTGACTTCTCCTGGGGATGATCAAAATGACTAAAACTTAATTTTTCTCCTTTATGCTAATGTTTCTGATGTGCAGCAGAGAGCAGAAAAACCCCAGAAGATGTGAAGAAACCAATGCAAATCTGAGCTGCAGACTTTCTGCAGCTGCTTCAGGCTGACATTGGGTAATAAAAGTTGTCTAGGTCGAGGGAAACACAAAACGTAAATAGCGTGACTTCCAGAAGAAAATAATAATTGTAAAATCAGCTTGGGTTTACTAATCTGTCTGCAAGTTGTTCTTCGTAGCAGGGGTAATGAATTTTTAACCTGGAAATAACATAAGTATACTAATTCACAGCATCATTACAGGATATTTACAGACAGGATGCAGTTTCATGTTTATGACAAGTTCCATACTTATGAATTTTAATTCTGTGCTGGATAGAATTCATTCTTTCACTATCCAGCTGTGAGATCAGTGCAGAGCATATAGGGTAGCTGTAATGTTTCTACAGTATAACTTACGCAAGATGAAAAATTCACGGTAAATAAGAAATTAGTGACATTCTGAAGACTTGCAGAAGAGACAAAATGATCAATTTCTTCATACAACTGAAGAGCATCTGTGGAGTGAGGCGGGGGGGAAGTGTAACTGTTCCACTTAAAATAGCAGCTGGTTTCACATCACTGACTGACAAATCTGAAATTGTGATTCACTGGCTAGAAAACTTTGGCATTCTAAACCTACTATTAACCTTCTACAGAGGGCAATTGAGAAAAAAAACCCCACAGGCAGAAACAATTCAAGTGCTAGCAGCACCAACATCTTCAGAAGAAATCAAAACGCTGTACATCAGCTCAAGTTACCACTCAGCAGAGCATAAAGGCATTGCCTCTTGCTCCTCTTAATTATGGTGCTGCAGCATTTATTCACGGGCAAAAACTGTGATTTGTCTCCATTTGGGAATATGAGACCACACTAGTTGATTATGGTGATACAATTACTATTCTCTTAAACAAGGCAAAGGGTGACATCTCAGGATGAAAATTGTCAAAGCTGTCTTTTATCTATTCTTAATAAAATGCTAGCAAAGCCCTTGTCATTCAGATGGTAGAATACATTAGGTCTGTTTCTGCCCAAGAGTCAATGCATTTTGAGAGCAGGCTGTGCTACTTGGATAAGATCTTTATTTTGTAAGCAAACTCCATGCATGCAAAGGAGCACACACAGTATGAACTGAAATACGGAAGTCTTACAGTCAGAACATTGCAGAGACTTGTTGGAAAATGTGGGATGTCATGCAAAAGTCATCATTATGCATTTATTACTTCAGCTGTATCTCTAAGATACATCTGCTCTAACATTCTTGCTGGTCACTTCAGAGCAACACCACCTCTGCTAGAATTATAGAACAATGATTGCCTTTCACAAGTTCAATAAACTTTTATAGATTTTTAAAATTTACTGAACTGATTGACAGGGTCGTGTTACTCATCTTGCTGAATGATTCAGAAGTCTGGGTGTTTCACTCAATGGAAAACTGGAGGGTTTTATGAAGTACTGTGCAACATCAAGTTCCTTATTGCCAGTAAAACCCTTGCATTAGTCAAAGTCAAAGCTACTTTTTGTCCATGAGCCTTATACCAGACTTTTTCTTGGAATGACCTCAAGGGATGGGAGTTAGCTTCAGATGGAGACATATGCATTTAGGTGTCTGCAATGTTTCTGTCCACATACAGATGAGAATAAGTGGAGACCTTGACAGTAGAGGCAGGCTCAGGCAGTGAGGGCCTATCCCATCATGCCAGGCAGGAGCATGGCATCTGGAGGCACAGGGACAGCTCAGCCCCTGGCATCGGGCTGGGTGGGGCTGGGCTGGGACGTGGGACCAGCTCAAAGAGGCCCATGGATGGCTGGGCAGGGCAGGACTGTGGGAAACTGGAGACCTGAGCTGCTGCAGTGTTGCTGGGGCAGGAACCCGACACCCCTGTAGGGCTGATGTGGGGTTCTGGGCCATAGGCAGGTGGCGGAGCCCTGGGGATTTGGGCAGTGACAGTGAGGCCCATTACTGCCCTTGGAGACTGGACAGCAGTTCTAAACTCGTGAGCTTTTGAATGAGTTCGCCTTTTCCAGCTCAGCTTGAAGCAGTAACAAAGAAATGATTCAGAATTGCTAACTCAAAATCACTCTCGGTCCCTTTGCCAAAGGGAGAGTGGACATGGGAACTACCTGCAGAGATTCAGGACAACCTTCTTTTAGTGCAAAATAGTTAGTAGCTGATATGTTGTGCTTTCACCTCTTTCATTCCCCCTGTTTTTCCAGCTCTCCTCCCTGCCCCTGCTGAGAGAAAATGCCAACATGAAACGGCAGAGCAGAGCTCTCCTGTTAATGAGGTCATGGGGGGTTTGGTGCTTGTGGAAAGGAGAAGGGATTTTCCACACTCTGAGTGCCTTGTTCTATTGCTCCCTTCATGTGCTTCTTTGGCAGCAAGCTTTGTAATGGAGAAGAGTGAAAGACCTTTCTTCCTATCACCATCTCTGCAAAATCCCAGTGACCCTGCAGTTAAAAGATTTAATACTATTATAACACTTGATATTATGGTAATCAATAGATTGATAAATATTTATGATTGATACAGGTTTTTTTCCTTGAATTTGTTTCACTGTTTTCTTCTTTAAAGAGGCAAGACTGACTCTTAATTCTGCTTCCATCTAAGCATAGCTCTAGTACAGATAATTATTGATCCAGCCCTAACAGTTGCCAACAGAATAGCTCATTGCAGAGTTGACAACAGTAGCTGAGAAAGCATTGAACTATCTTCTGTGATTGAGCACAAATTTTATATTTGGCATTGCTGAAGTTACTTTTCCTGTACTTTGAAGTTAAAATTACAGAAATGGGAATTGGAGACCAAACCCTAGAAATATACTTATCCACTGCACTTTGCAGAGAAGTGGGAGATGTAATTCACTATTTCTCTGTCTCTTTTCCTCAGGGAAGCTCATAAGCCTTTCTTTTCTTCTCTCTCTCTCTTCATCTTTTCCCCCTTCCTTTCCTTCCTCTATTTTTCTCCTTACAAGAGAGAGTGCAGATTTCCCAGAATTTTAGCCATCAAAGCTGGTAAGTTGAACATAACTATGTTATGCTGAAGTGGGATGCTGAGATAATGAGTAGCGAAGTAATTCCATTATGGCATGTTGTCTTTTAAAATTAGCCAAGGGGTGGGAGTATGGAATTTTTTTTTTTTCTTTAGCAGAGTGTGTGAGAGGAGAGGATAGTAAGAGCTTCTTTCAGCTGATAACCAGAGAGGTTTGCAATTGATTTGAACATTTCCGAACCACTTCATAGCCTCCTTCATGCTAAGACGTATAATAAAGACTAACTGGTAAAGCTAGTCATCCATTTACTAATGACTTCTGGCACTTTTTATGTAAAAGCCTTGATTGCTTACCACCCCAGAAGTGGTTACTGATGATGTGGAAAGTTTAATTCAAATTTATTATGAAAATTCATTGGATATAGTGGATGCATGTAACTATTAAAATTTTACAAAATTTCAGAAGTTTTGTATGATTCATAGAGAACATTTCCAAGTCCAGCAGTAGTATTATTTATTTTATTTTTTAAAGTTTAAGTAAAATAAAATGGAAAGCAGTTAAGAATGATAAAAACTACAGTTCTGTATTCACAGAACTTCACAGTCCATTCATTCTATACATCGGGAATATTGTGCAAATTCATGATTTTTATGTGTTCTGTAAGCACTAAAAGTTTAAAGGCAGCAAAAGTAGAAGGTAGCAAGATATAAAATAATGTGATAAACTGAGGTTGGTAATTTTTTACCACAGATGCATTTCTGGTTCTTGCATACACCAGGAAAATAATTTCCTTAGTATTTATCCATAGGTGTAAAGAGAGGAAAAATTGCTACTAGCTTGAAAACATTCAAATTTAAAAATGCTGAGGATTACTGCTGGGTGAATGAGCTAATTAATTTGAACAGAACTGGGCCAAAGTAAAAATTATTTTCTGCAAATCCGTTAATCTCTTTGATCAAGGATGCTTGATTCAATGAATTTGGGAAACCATGTTTTCTTTCCACTCTGCAATGCAAAGCTTTGCATCTTACTGGAGTCCAGGGGTGAAATTAGAACCAGAGCTAGTACAAACCCCATCTAGAATTGTTGTATGCAGACTGGCACAAAATACAGAAGTATTATCTCATTGTTTCATATGATTTTTCTACTTATTCTATAGCAGAATATCAAATAGACATCGCTAGACTCTCTCAAGACTCAGCTAAGATGCATAATAATGTGTTCCACTTGTAGGGAGTTCCTGAAGGACAGGCTTTTTACAGGAATGAGTCTCTGTGGGAACTGCACCTGAGAGGTTAAAAACACGTGTCTGCTTACTTTTTATACTAACATTGTGGATGGAAATCTGCAAAGTTGGTGTGAGAAGAAGCTGAAGGAGGGAGTCTTATGGCATCAGGAAGTCCCTGTTTTGGCTAGAGACTGTGAAACAGATAGACAGTTTCTACACAGAATCTTGAAGGCCACAGTGCCCAGAGTGAGACCTTTTACTTCATTATCCGTGAAAAGAATATTAAAGTTGACACCCCTGAATATGATAATGAGCTAAAAGGAGTACATGTTAAACATATACAACTATAGTACTCTACTCTCCATCATGTTAAATGTCACCCCTGGGAGGAAACAGTAACGGTTGGGGTGCGAAGGGTATTGAGGAAGCTATCACCATGGGGGGAGATAAGAAACTGAAGATGCCAAAGAGGCAGTCGGTGCGCTGTGGTACTTCCCCTCCACCCAAGACAGGGACATCTTAGTAAGTATTGCAACCTCACATTTTTGGTGAGAATTGCCAGGTTAACATTTTGATTGCTAACCTTACAATTATGATCATATATTAGCACGGCTGCAGTAACGGAATTTATCAACAGCAATTCTGAACTCTCACTTTCTATTAGTTTCAACTTTGCAAACTATCTCAGTGAAAGTCCTCTAGGACTCTTGACAGGCAAATGCGGATTATGATATGTGGTTATACATGTAATCCTGTAGTCCTAAACCACTGGCCAAGTCTAGGACCAAGGCTGGACCCAGAAATAGGATTCAGCATACCAGGAGTGTAAGATGCTGATTCAGCCCTAACCCCATCCTCAGTCTTTTTAGAGACTCAACTTCACTGCAGTCCTCTAGATTCCTTTCATATCACTTATCCTTCTTAGATGGGCTGTCCTGTGCTTTGCTGAACTGCAGGGGAGGGCTGGGGAGCATGTGCTCACCGGTGGCATTTGCTGCTTCTGTTGTCCTACATCCAGAGTTCCTCTCAGGATATCCTACGTTTCTTTTTAGAAAAAGTGTCACACTGTGAACCCAGCTTAAAATATGAATAAACTTTAGCTTAGAAAAAGTTGGTCCTGCTACAGCCTCCTCTCTCTGTCCACATCTCTCTTCTCTGAGCTGAAAACTAATCTGCCAAAGAAACTTATTTGTCACTTGCATTGCTTCTTTGATATGATTTACAGCACAGCTATACCAATGTTTTTCCATTGCAAAAGGGAGGAGAATGTTGCAGCAGGAGGGTAAGACACTTCCTTACACTATGACCGTTTTACATTAGATTGAAATCATTATTGCACTACTTTTACCTTCCTATTATACTTACAGCCCATTATTAGCCCCAAGCTTTTTTCTGTAGAGCTCCTTCCTAGCCAAGTTAGTCCACACTTTTTCTTTTTTTTTCTCTTTATTTTATCTCAGTAACTTCAGATTGTTTCGTCAATTGAGCAAAATAATTCTGAAGGGAGTTTCCTCTCCTAAAGTGCCTCCTACTCACCCAGCTTGCACTTAGCACAATTTTTTTTGTGTGAGCTCTCCTCCAGCATTCAAACTCAGTGAAAACCACGAACAGGCCTATAAAAGAATTTGATTGTACAGTCTCCAAAGATAGCCAGAAACTACTGAACAATACACTTTGATCAGTTTGGGTTTTTTTTTGTCCAGTCTTTTCACCATTGTACGGCAATTTTAGCTGCAGTGAATTTCCATAGTAAAGATACAAAATATCACTTACTTTCCCTATCGACTCTACACTGTCAAAAAAGATGAGATGGTTTTGACAGGGTACGCTTTTGTACTTCCTTTTGAGATGTTTCCTATCATATTTCCTTCAGGGGCTAATTTAACGATTGCTTAATACTTTTCCACAATATCTTTCTGGGTTCATTATGTACAGTTCTACTTTTTCCTCATTCTGAAAAAAAAAAGACTGTATTTACTGTTCTCCAGTCCTCCAGTGTTTACTGTCACCTCTCTCTCTCTCTCCCCTCAAGTTCTCTTAGATAATTAATTGCAAATGATTCAGGGATCACTTTTGTTACTTCTTTTAAAGCTGTGAATTGAAATCCATCCTATTTACTGCCTTGAATATGTCTCATTGTTCTAAGTATTCTTTAACCTGTTCTTTCCTCTGCTTGCCTGAGCCACCCTATTGTAAAGTTTGAGTTACATGGGTGGTTGCTATTAATCTTTTTGTTCAAAGGCTCACACCAGAAAGGTAGTAGATATTTTGACTCTTTCAGTGTTATTCATTATTTACTCACACTCTCTCTTAAACAATTGATCTATATTTTCCCTCATTTTACTCCTAATGAAATATGTCCTTCCTTGTCATATTGCTTTTGCTGAATTGTGATGAGTAGGTCTTAAACCATACCTTTTCCTAATTTTTTCCCCTACATTATTTTGCTGTTTATTTAGAATCCCCCTCATTCATGTTTGTGCCTCTGTTTTTTGTGCAGTTCTTTTTTATCACTTTATTCAAGGGGCTCTGAATGGTGCTATGAGGTCTTCTGCTTTACTTATTATCTCCTCCCTGTCTCACACTGCCACTGCCTGTGAAGGTGCCTATTTAGTAGCTCCAAACTCTCTTAACATTTTTTTTCCTGCGTTCCCTTGATCCAACTCATTATTTTTCTACCTTGTAGTGCTGAGTTTCTGTGAACTCCCACCTCTCTCTTTTGGGCCTTTGCTCCTTATGCTGGGCCCTTTAAAACTTCTATTGCAGGATGATCTGTAGTTATGTTTGTTCCTCATAAAGGAGAAAGGAAAGGTAGAGATGTTAGTTTTTCATAAATGTAAATATATACAAACAGATAATCCACTAGACTGGTGTAAGTTATTCAATAAACTTATTTTTCTCTGTCAATGAGGTTTGACTTTTCTCACTAACTGATATTTTTTATTGGAATATTGCTTGTGGAGTACTTATGAGGAATCATTTGCTTGGAGTATACTGTTGTATATCTTGCAATTTACTTGCCTCATGTAAGCCTTCAGATACGTGGTTGCTTGATTCTCAAATGCTTTTTCAGGAATACACCAATTCCTGTTAGTTGTAAGCCCATCACTTGCATTCCTAGCATTTTTTGGAAGTAAATTGGAAAGTAATTTTTTTCTCTGAATGATGAAAAAGTTAATGGTTAAGTGAGTTGTAAAATGAAAATTAAAATCTTAATGTTTAAGATTCACAGCAAATAAGTATATGCCTTTTTATCTGCTTGAGGGCAAAACTCAAGCTTCCCTAACATGTATAAGAATTGTAATTTAACTGCAAAGTGAACTCTTCCATAGCATTTGAATTATGTGCTACACTTGATTACTCATAAAAACATCCCTAGATTCTTCATTACCGTTACTACATGGAACTATTGTGGTCCCAGGTTACAGCAGTTTCTGCCTTTTAGAATCCAGTCTGTGCAGTGCCACCATAAAATTGTCTTATCGGTCCCCCATTGCCTTCATTGTGGAATCCCTTTGGTAAGTTCCTCTTGACTTCCAGTTGGATTCCATTTTCTCATATTACAGTCTCTGACTTTTCCCCTGCTTTCCTATATTCTCACTTACCTTAATCCAGCACCATTTAAATTCTCTATTCAGTTTTTAATATTCATGTTTTCCTCCTGGAGCTCATTACATCTATGGTAAGCCAACTTCCACCCTTCTCTTTGAAACTGTTCTTGCACCAGTGATAATATATCCATCAAAAAAAAAAAAAAAAGTGAAATGAAAAAACGTTATAATCCTCTTTCTTGACAAACACATCTTCCTTGTAAATGAAATATCATGTCAACAGGAATCTTATTTAAATGCTTCATCACATGAGTTTCTAGTATCTCAAATAAATGCCAATAATAGGAGGTTGCTGCAATTCTCTATAGAACACAAATGCTGTTTTGCAGTTCAAAGTTTCAAGAGGATATTCATATAAATTAACTTTCCTCTTTTTTCATATCGAATGAACCAGATGTTTTCCATTACAGCACTTGTGTATCTTCAACTTGCTGGTGCCAGAAGTCCACCAATAGGCTCATATGCAGGCTTAAAATCATAACAAAATGCTGTGATGTTGGGCCAACCACCCAACAACATGGCAATCTATTGGGACTTGAAAACAAGTCACATTATTAATTATTTTCCTGCCAGAATTTAGGATTTATTAATTTTAAATACAAAAGGCAGTGCAGAGTTACTTTTAAGTTTCCACTCTAAAGTGGGAACTTATGTTTTATGGCAATTCCTAGAGGCAAATGGTCAACAGTTCTGGGGAGTAATTTTTGCATTGCTTTTTGTAAGAAATCAGTAAATGACTACTAGAGGTGATCCTATGATGAGAACAAGGAGTTATACTAAGAATTAAATACTTTCTGTTATTGGCTAATACCTGACTTGTTTTTGAACTACGTGAGGAAGTTATATTTGCTAACAATAAAATACTCTCTGCCCTGCAGAAACTGTCAGTTACATAACATTCAGTCTGATCCAGGTTGCAAGGGAGTAAATGACAATACTTCCACAGAGGGCAATAACAGCAGGATACACCTGGTAATTCATACAACAGGCTGAGCACAGACCCAGAGGGAAGAAGAAATAGAGAAAAGCATTTGTTTAAAAACTTTTATTGGTTCACACCTGACTCTGTTGCTTTTAGTAAAACCAATGCAGAGGTTGGCAAAGGCAATGAAACATATGAAAAAGTGTCTGGAAAGGCCATGCACAAGTGCAGAGGGAGGTCAAGGTTATCACTAATCTTTAGTAAGTAGCAGAGAGTCTTTTGTGAGACCTGTGAGACAGGCATCAGCAAGAGGAGAAAGTGGAAATGGAACAGGAGTGTTCTTGTGCGTCTCAGGGCTGATGTATGGAGATTCAATACAGGGGTATGTAAATTCAATGTAATTAATAATTGCAAAGATAAATAAGCAATCCTAACTAGGCTGGATTTGGAACCTGGTATTTGATTTTAGGCTATTTTTTCAGATCTCACACCAAAGTTTCTATTTGGGGGATTTGGAATACATATTAGGAAAAAGTCCAAAGATATAAGTACCTTGTCCATTTACAGCAAAGCTCTTCAGTTACTAAAAGCTTGAAACTGACTTTTCAGTAGTGCTCCCTGCCTTTAGTCACATTTGAAAAGATTTCTCTCACCAGCCAGCAATTTCCTAAAATCACTGAATGGTTTGAGTTGGAAGGGACCTTAAAGATCATTTAGTTCCAATACCTCTGCCATGGGCAGGGACACCTTTTCAATCATTTTTTCACAAATAGGAAGCTAGAAACAGGAATATTTCTTCTTTTTTATTCAAAATAGGAAAACTAGGATTTTCATATAACCAAGGAACTATAGTTAAAGCTCATCTACCTAGTTTAATGAGTTTCACTGTAAAATCAGAAACATTGCCAAGTACTGTTTGACTTTCTTTTATTTTTCTTTCATTTTACTTATTTTTCTGTCTACCAAAGAAGTCTGATGGGGTCAATAATCTGCACGGTGAACAATTTTATCTACCCATGGAGATAGTTAAAACAAAACTACTGTGTAAGTTTCCAAATTGTATGAAACATAATTGTGAATTTTGAAAGAGGAGGTAAAAGTCAGAATTTAAAAATGCTACTTTGGTGATTTGGATAACTGTAGTTACGTTTGCGTAGTGAGTACTTCCAGTAAAGCCCATTTTAAATAACTTGTGAAGTTTGATTTTTAGTTTTCATAACTAGTAAGTTGATGAGATCATGCTTGAAACAGTTTATACTTGGTGTTTGGCAATAGCTGCAAAATTCAAATCAGGTCAAGGTTATACTGATATATTAGTGCCTGGACTGAAGATACAGGCTTACATTATTAGTTTAATGTACTAACTTCAGAAATAATGTTCTGGATTGAAATTTTATTTTCAAACACACTTAATACTTCAGAGAATTTAAATCTGGGGATTTAGCCTAAACTCCTTTAACCATCTTAAAGCATAGCTGAAAATATAGTCAAAGAGCATTACTAATTCTAATAAATGAAATTCACTAGTTAAAAATTTGTCCTTATGCTGACATGATACTCAATGCAGAGCTCACACTTTCTGTGGTTCTAGTCCTTACTGCTAACAATTTCATTACAGAAGCCTGTTATTGTTTCACTTGAAAGACATTCTTTCTGCTTTGCCCTGTATTCAGGGCAAATGCCTGACTTTGAAGATGACATTGAACAGAATAATGATCAGCTGTTCCCAGAAGCGTTTTTTTGGTTCAAGGCTAAATATATTTTTGTTCAGCATCTACTATTAAACACAAATAAGAAATAGGTGCTTGTTTCATACATGGTGCTTGGTATTTCTTTCTCTCAATAATCTAGTGTTACTTTCAGTTCAATACTGTTATGCACATAATGATATGATAGTGACACACAGAAAAATTAATTTAGGTGACTATGATTGATTCATTCTGTCCATGACCCAAATACATATCACAATCTGTTAAAATTGAAATGAGTTTTTAAAAAAGCTTCTGTATGAGTATGAAAGTTTCACAGAAATGTGAAAAAAATCCCCTTAGAAATTATATGGACTTTGCTTAAATAAGAACACTTACAATCTTCTATTGTGTAGATGCCTCCTTCCTTTCTGTCAAATACAGAAATACACTTTAGGATGATTGTAACTTTATACACAGAAACAATGAGGGTGAGTTCAGCAGACTTCCCTGCTTGATTTGCTCATTTGTAATGTCATCCTTCCCAATCATGCTTGTCTCTTCTGATATACTGCCTCTCATGAAAACTGTGAGCTCTGTAAATGTCTCTATAATGACTAGCTCACTGAAGCCCTGATCCTTGATGGCAGCTACCATAATGCAAATAATAAATAATAATAGTGTCTGTACACAGCTACAGCAAAGTCAGTGAAGCAATTCATGTTCCTGAATATACACGGATTCCAATAATATACTGGATGGGGGTCAAATATTTTCCCTGTATCATGTGGCACTGTGTAAAGCAGGGACTGGAGCTCAGCTCCTGCAATCAGATCTCTATTGGAATCTATACAGAGTTCAGTGAATCTCTATGAGCATACTGATCCACTCCATATTTATTGGGTTAAATGTTTCTATCCTTTGTAGTCTGTATACTTCAGTGATGTTACATGCACATTAACTACTCTATTTTCTATAAATTAAGGATTCTAAATAATGTATTCTGAACTTTTAACAGTATATGCTTAACTCCTATTCTTAATTAAATTTTATTTGAATACCATAATCTGAAATTCCTATGCCAGAATAAATATTGAAGAGGACTGAATGAAATTTCAACAGTGCCTGTCAACATTGCTTAAAGGTTTGACCCTGCAGATTCTGAACTCTTAACACCCTCATTAGAATAATTGTAACAACATTTTCAAGATGCAGTGATTGAAGAATCTGTGGTCTTAACTGTTTTGAGTATGTGCTTCATTAGGCTACAAGTCAAAACTGTTAGCATTGAAAAGTCTCAACAGTGGTCAAGTTCCATGTACTTTCATTTAGTAGTGCCGTGCCTTAATAAAAGACTTCATTTTGTAGCTACACCAAAACAACAAAGTTGGTACCTAACCTGCGGTCAGGATGGCGTTCCGAGATGGTTAACTCAATAATACCTATTCTGCTATTGAGCAGGCAGCCTTTAGTACAGTGCTGGGCAGCGCTGGGGATTGTTCTGCCTTGAAGTTAGCAAAGTACATCAGTTCATGTACAAAAAAGTCATACATATTCATCATATTTCCTGGAAAGGGCAGTCGTAAGTTGAGGACTTCTCGATTAATTTACGCAGTCCAAGAATGTGCAGTAAAATTAGGGTTAGGGTCTTTTCACCTTCTGGTGGTCATCCATAGTCTTCCTTACACTGTTTGCTAGTTGAACTTTGGGCTTTCTTTGTCAGTATATAGTCATCAGTCCTTCAGCCTGCTCTATGTGACAGCAGTCGGGACTGTGGATAACACTACCTGAGGTGTTTGTCATTAGCGATGTTCCCCCTTTATTTATTCATGGGTAAGGTTTACTTCTGTATGCTCTATCTTTTGTATATCTTTTATTTTGTCTGGGCCCATTGAAGCCAACTGGAAACCCTCTAGCTTTCCTTTATCTTACTTTTGGTCAGCTGAATAGTGGTTTGATTTGGACTCAGGGCATATTATTTGTTGAAGGAATTCAAGGCTCAATCCAGGTTTTATGTTCTTTGAGTTATACAGCAGTGCCCTATTTAGTCTCAGTTTACAGGACAACTCAGATTTGAGCTATCTACACAGCTCCACATGGATTGCCTGAAGGCAATCCAAGGCTGAATGACTTTTACAATGCTTGGTGCAGTAGAGGTTACCAAAACCTGTTTGCAAACTCTGAGCCAGATGATCTTTACATTCCACCCCATGAGTCACAATTCAACCACTTATATGTTCTCATTGGCCGATGTATGGCGTGTCATCTGCATACTTTAGTAGAGCCACATATTCCCCAGTTTCTAGGTGCACCCTCCTCTGAGAGACAGGTTTTACAATAATTCTTTTAACACAACTGACCGCAATGCTCATTACAATAACACAGATGATAATAATGATTAGTGTTTGTGACAGATTAGTAATTGTACCAAAAAATATTTCTCAACCAAATGTCATTTATGTGGTTCTGCAGCTCATGTAACTTCAGCTATCTTCTTAATTTTCTGGAGGTTGTCCCAAAGAGGTAGTGACACATTAGGAATTGTAGTAGAGATTTTTGGATCACAGTAGGGTCTCAGTCAGGGTTTGTCAGGGATTTAACTCTTTCAATACCTCTGCCAGACATCTTTAACATGTATGTTTCTGTATAAAGTTCTGGTATTTAATGGAAACTGCCCTTGCTTTAAAGCTGCCCTAGATTTAGTCACAGAAAGAAGTAATTACATTTGAGAGAAACTGCAACCTCTAAACAAAGTTATATGATATGTGTGTGCCCATGTGCTGTATTCTTAAAAGAAACACTAAAATAGCACCAGGATTAGAAAAGCAGTTCTTTAATTTCAAATGTTTGATTGCCAGCAGTGAACTAGAAAAGGAAATGTTTTCTATACAAGACTTTTTATATGCACTGGATCCCTACATCAGACACCCTAATTTACATTTTGGAATCACTCTCTGTTCTGATTACTTGCTCTTGCTGAGCAGTGAAAAAACTGTAGGATTAAAAAGTACAATAATAGAGCTATCTTGCCAAACTCATTGCATTCAGATAACTGCAAGGCTTCCTCCCCTCACAGTAATTTGACTGAGAATATATACCCACTGTGTTGAGATTTATGCACTGGGAATGGAGCGCAGAATTATTCCAACAACTTGCCAAAATTTCGAAAGCAAAAGCCTTTCATGTCTAAAGCACTATTACTGTTGCTTAAATGCCATTTGTAGGCAATAAGCAAAGTACTGCTAATGTATTCGGGTTCAGTACTTTCACTCTACAGAAAGTGTGTTAACATATAAAACAACAGTAACTGGTCCTCTGGGAAATTCAGTAGTCCAATACAGCAGAGCAGTTATTTCTGGAAAGCTATTTTTATATATGGAACACTACTGGGCTGTGTAGGCTGCTGTAATATTTTGCTATTAGGTGAACACATTGAAAGATTTTAATTGGCATGTGATTTCAGCTGTCTTCCTAGGGGAATAGCAGGAACTTTATGTACTGATTCAGTTCATTGTACCTGTAGAACTGCTGTTAAAGGAAAACCAGCGGCTTGGATCTTTTGAAAGAGGAAGGTATGACTAATTTTCCAACACACAAAGAAAGAGAGAAGCCTCTGAGTACCCTTTAAACAGAGTGTCTTATATTAACTTATTTATATATATCACTTGAGGAATTTTTGCAAAGATTGTATTTTCCACCATTGTGTATGTTGTCAATGGCCAGAACTGCCTTGACACAAAACCCGGAAACTCAGTTGCTCTTGCAGAGTACTGGATAGACCTGTGTGGTAACTGTCCTGAGGAATTAATTTTCTTATGTTGAAATGCTCATGCTCTGTGGATGGAAGAAGAGGATCTTCACTTTCCATCCTGAGTCAGGGACTGAACTAGATGTGTGTGAAAGGCACACGGTTCATTTATTACTTCTGTCCTAAAAATGCTTGTGAAAGATGTGTAGGGTTAAACCTGCAACTGATCAAAATCCTATTGAAAACTCTTAAATTAAGTCAAGCTTGGTTTGACTTGCAAGACTGGCACTTTGCTTGTTTTTTGGGCAAGACACTTTTTCATGTTGAACATAAAAGACAGGCAAGACACGATGCTTGGTTCTTCAAATCAAATGAATAGGTTCTGAGATTCAGATGATTCTGACAGTTTTTGGGATGAAAAAAAATATCCCACATAGATAAAACGCTCCTTTACATCAGATAACTTTTCTCTGCAGTCATTACATTAGGTGAACTGTTATGATTCAGTGAAATACTGAAGCTATTTTTCATGTATCATGCCAGGCAGCAGTGCTATTTGTCTCTATTAGGACTCCCTGCACAGCCTAAGTAGGATGGCCGTTTACTCGCTGTAGTGCTTACCGTGCTCAGTTGTGATAGCTAGTTCCCCCTTGCCTCAATTTTCTGCTCTTTCCTCACCCAAAAGGCAGATCTATCCCAAAGGGAAATGCTACTATAAATTGAGATCTGTGAATCTTTTTTTTCAAAACCCAGGCAAATAAAGAAATGCCTCTCTTGAACTTCGGTTCTCTCTTCTTAGGTGATTCCTGCTGCTTAGATGTTTGCAGCTCTTTAAACTCCCTCTCTTTAAACTGTGGCTACTTGTGTTCTGCCTTTTGTTATGACACTCTCTTGCTGACCTGTATTACCTCATTGCTGACCTGTGCTTATTCTGTCTGCTTGTCACCTTTCCTGTTAGATTTACCTCAGAGATTTTATAGGGCTTTTAGTAAGTCTTTACACTGTGGAAACTGGACTATGTGCATAAAGCTCCCTCATACTTCCAGAATAGGTAGAATAGACACTTGCTATTCTAATGCAGGAATTTTAATCTAGTGATGGAGGTTACTCTGAGCATGTTAATTCTTAAAAGACTCAGAGGAAGCCAAGCTGGACACAACTGGCAAAAGTTCTGGGCAAGCGCTCTCAGCTGGACAGAGAGAGTGGCTTCCAAAGCAGTGTTTTAATTATTACTAATAACAGCCAGTGCTCAGTGGTGGACACATGGTTTTCTTTCTGTAACTTGTTGCCACCGTCTACTCATTATCATGATGACAGATCAAGCTGGGACCTTAGAGGTAGCTGTTGAATCAAATTGGAAGCCTTTGTCCTTGGACAGAGTGCTAGAGGTGACAGGAAAAGAGAGATGGCACAGAAACAGAAAAGCTGCTGGTGACAATCTGAGCTCATTTCCTTCGTGTGAATGCCAAGGCTGTTTTGTGGTGTTGTATGGCTTGGAATAGAAAAAGAAAGGAAACCATGTCCCACTGTCTCGTCACAGCAAAGCACACAATTCCCAGTAGTGCCTTTAGTCGTGATCTTGTCCCTTTGGGTATTACTGACGTGCAGGGTCATCACAGAGACCTCTGTCCCAGCCCCTTAACATTGCCTGCCTGTCTGTTTGCACAAGCAGAGCAGGCACTTGGAAGAACAATAAGGCTGACTACTCCAAGAGGCCTCCTGCATTCGAGTGATTATTTTGTGCTGCTTACAGGAATCAGTACATGAAAGATGTAGCCACTGAGTATTGGATAAAGATCAGGTTCCATTTCATCTATTAGCTGCCTAAAGGGTAGACTGCCTAGTTTACACATTCTGTGTACAGAGATGGAGAGTGGTGATGGTCACTGTTGAGCACCTGAGAGATCTTGATGGCCCATCATGGCGGAGTCCCTGCTGGAGTTGCCCCAGGTGATTCATCCTTCATGTCTTAAGTACCTGTTTGCAAGTGAAACAGCCATTTTGGGAATGTATGTGTCCTTTCAGTGACTAAAGAGCAGCCTAAGTGACTATCTAAACTAGGCAACTAATGTTAATATGGAAAAATCTAGGTTAATTCCTACATTAATATTCTGCAACAGTGGACTTGTTAGTGTTGTGGTAGCATATACCAGGAACTACCACTGTGAGTTGTTTCTAAGTGTACTTGGCTTTGCGTTTTCCAATGCTTTTTCAGCAAGGGGATTGGTAATCCCAGGAGTTGCATCTGTTGAAACATACTCCTTGTCTACTCCTTTGTGACCATTTGAGAAAGGTAAAATTTCCCAGTTTCTTAACTACTGGACAGAAACTTTAGAAACTAATTAAAATGAAAGAAATTAAAATCTATCCCCATGTGTTTTTTTTTTTCCCTTATCACCTTTTCTTTGATAAAAGTAGAGAGACCTTTGAGAAAAAAACACATCTACTCAAGGACTAATTGTTTTGAGCAGGAAGGGAAAAAGCCCAATGTTGCTACTGGGACCATAAGACATATCACAGAATCACAGAATAACAAGATTGGAAGAGACCTTTGAAGATCATCAAGTCCAACCATTCCCATCCTAAGCTAAACCATATCCCTAAGTACCTCATCTACCCTTTTTTTGAACACATCCAGGGAAGGTGACTCAACCACCTCCCTGGGCAGCCCACATATAATGCTTTCCATAAATTGGGAGTTTCCACAGCCTTTCTTCCACCTCATTTGTCCTAAAATTTAATGGAAATATCAAACATTAGGCTGTGAAATTACCCAGATGAAACTGGGATGCTCTCTGAACAAAGTGTAACTAAAAATGTCAACTAGCTTTATGCATAACTCAATTTACAGTGCTCTGGGCATGTATTACTGCTATGGTAATAATGGAGAATCACACAACACTCCTGTTAGGGGTGTCAGTGGTTTCAAGGGTTCATGTTTAAAATAAATTTTTTTTTTTTAGTAAAGAAAGGGTTTTATTTCCATGGTGCATTATTTTTTTTCCCCAGAAGTTTGTTTTTGCAACAGAATTATGGCTAATATTTTTCATTTATTGACCTTTGTTTTGTTTAACAATTTGGATTTTTACAGTTTGATTATTGAATTTGAATCTATAAACATAGCATTTCAAAAAGTAGACAAAACTACAGGAAAGAAGGTTAATAATACAAAATAATAATTTAAATTACGTCCGCTGTAAGGACAAACTTTTGCATCAATACTCCGCAGAATGCAAACTTCCCTTCCTGACAAGGCATTATGACTAGACTTTCCATGAATATCAGAAATAATTTTAATGTCAGCTCCTGTCCTTTTTAATCTGCATGTATTAATATTCTTGGATTTAGTAGCTGGTCAATAGAAATTTCATGCACCCTTCTGTTTTGATGAGTTAATGCCATTGATAATAAGGTGGCATCCAGCTTTTTTCAATCAGAGTTAAGATCTTTCTTCTCTGTTTGAATTGAAATTTCATTGCTTATACCATATTAACTCCTATTAGTCTCATTATTAAGTTTTCAATATAATATAAATATTTAATATTATATGAAAAAATTACGTTAAGACCTGAATGAAGCTTCAGATCTGAATTGTACAGATGAGAATTATGTTGAATTCTTGAGTTAGACTTAACTGTCATGGGTCTCTGTACAGAAGGAGGTAAAAAAATAAGCCATAAGCAGTAGATCCAAAATAGTTGTCTACCTTTCCCTCTGGCCTCTCTATTGTAGAGAGATCTTACAGCAAATTCTTCAGGCATAAGGAGCTCATAAAAATTGATTCTTAAGAGGCTGGGGTCAAAGTACTGACTAAAATTCTAGGCACCATAAGTTGTATCTATGCACAAAGCTGTACCCTTTTATGTCTGAAACAAGTGAATATTTTGACTGGGTTGGTACAATTCCTCTGTGGAGTCAAAATTCAAATTAGGTGAAATCACATTGGTTTTGTTGAATTCGTGAACTTACAAGTAAAAATTCTAAACTGTATCTGAACCACTGCAAGAGTACCCACCAAGAGGTTTCCATCAAGTTACATACATTAGTTTTCAAACTAGTTTTAACTAAATACATGCAACTATTGTTTATAAGAAAAAACTTAATTTTTAACCCATGCACTGGATTTCAATGGTTGTGTCGATTTTTTTTTTTTTGAAAATATGACTGGACATCAGTTCCTTGATGTATTTTTTAATGTTATTTCTGGTGTCTTTTCTTAAGTTTTGAAGAAAAGTTTCACAGAACTAGCCTGAAAATGTTACATTTTTTCCACAGGTGCTCAGATTCACACTAAACAATTTATTAGACCATTCCCAGCACACATCAGCTTTAGGTTTACACAGTATTATATTAAGAATATAGAAAAAGCCCTCAAGCTTTATTTAGTTCTATAGATCATACAATATTGAAGGGGGAGAACCAAGTAAATATGGATTGCAATTGCAATACATTTTAAAGAACTTTCCTACAAGGGAAACGTCTGGTGAAGATTCACTCCTGTGGGCACAAGAAGATACCAATTACTGTATAATATTTACATTATGCTTGGACTCGATGATCTTAAGGGTCTTTTCCAACCTAAACAATTCTCTAATTCTATGATTACCATAGCACACATCTGGCTCTGGCCTACTATGGACCTGGAAAGTGATGTATGACAAAACATTCCTTGCCTTTCAAATAAGAAGGCTAGACACACACACCAAAAAACCCCCAACTAAACAAAAAAAAAAAGTACAAGAAGAAAAAACAGTCAGAGATACAAAAAGATGTTGAAAAGTATGTATAAAGTCTGGCATCTACTTGTCAAAATTTACTTCTAGTTTCTTTATGGGAGGCAGCACTGGCCATGACAGGCTCTCTGGGAGAAGGTGTGCTCTGTTGAGCACCTTCTGAATTTACACAGTTAGATTATACAACAGTGATGACCAGACTGACCTAGAGCCTTGTATCCAGATTAGAGGCCTGAAGCTGACAATATTTTAAGTGATTTATGGTAATATATTAACTTTTTTTTTTTTTTTTTAATGAGTAGATAGGAATTTTGGCCTTAGAAAAAAGAATCTGCTCAATGTCACAGTATTCCTCTATGTTCAGACATGACCCAGCAGTTATCATTACATCCTTACATTATTAACCACACCCCCCAGAATCCAGCCCACCTCTAATAGATTAAAACGAAAGGATTTTCTCTCACTGAAGCTCTTTTAGTCTGATCTTGTAAGGTGATATTTTTCAAGGAGCAACCGAGTTCTCTGTTTAATGTGTCTTTCAATCAATACCTCTGAGGGCAAGAGTCTCTAAGACATCCTTTTTTTTTGTGATAAAACTGAGCTATAGGTTGTGCCTCTGAGCACTCAAGTTTTCTCTGTGGTCTTCAGATAGATCTCTGTAGGGATGTACATTTGCCTTTGTAGGGTGGCGTCAAAGTCAAGCAAATTTCTGGCTTTCCAGAATTTTACAATTACACTGCATATCCTTATCAGCACCTTTGCTATGCCACACTTTACATTCTGTTAGAAATAAGTTATATGATTGCATTCCTGCATTTACTGCTCCTGAATGTCCTCATAATGTTCTAGTTAGAGATACCAGTCTCTGCGGAAAGCCATGTTCTGATTCCTTACAGAAATATATCTGAAATAAGAACTTCCCCATAATGTTGTAGAACAAAGCAATAATGGTAGTAAATAGAAAAGATGACACTTCTTCAGTGTCTTATTCCTTAGAGGGGTTTTTTTTCTAAAATAGTAGAGGATTTTTTTTTTTACATCTGCAAAAATCTTTCTGTTGTTGTAGAGGCATGAAAAAAGGGAAATAATTATATGACAGGTGCATTTAAAGAAACGTAAGTTGAAAAATGAAAAGCAGATGCTTAGCAGAATGGCACATGTAATTCAGATACATGAAGGGGTAAATTTGTCATAGTTCAGCTGAGGCTGAACTGCCTTCAGGGGGTTGCCTGAGGTGTTGGCATTTTAGAATTACTGGCAGTATACCACAGGTTTCCTCATTCCTGTGTCCATGACCTGATGGAGTTCAGATATACAACAAATATGTAGATTGCCCTTGCTGAACAACAAATAGACAAGTAACTAAGACATTTCTTAAACTCTGTGGAATTTATGTCTTCCATGGATTATTTTCACAAATGACCAATAATTTTGCCAATGTTTTTTAAACTGTTAATAAACCAGACTTTTGATCTAATTCAATCATATGAAAAAATGTTTGGGATTTGAAGATCTTTTTCATTATTACTACATGTGAAAAAAGATTGTTTTGAAATTTACATAAAGCTAGGACTGAGACTATACTACAATATCCTGCTAACCCTCAAAATCAACATTTCTTTTTAAAGAACTTTGTTAGTTCACCAAAACCAGAAATATCAAAATAGTGATATATAACTTCTAAAAAGTCTAAGTCTTTCCCCAAGATCTGTACTATACCTGTCATTCTGGGAGAATGAAGGACTGCCCACTGTGGAAGAAGATGAGGTTTGAGACTGTTTAAGGAACCTGAAGGTGCACAAGTCCATGGGCCTAAGCCAATATCCACCATATTTTAGAAGTCATGGAAGTCTGGTAAAGTTCCCACTGACTGGAAAAGGGGAAACATAACCTCCATTTTTTCAAATGGGAAAAAAGGAATCTCAGGGGAACTACAGGCTTGTCAGTCTTACCTCTGTGCCTGGCAAGATCATGCAGCAGATCTTCCTGGAAATTGTGCTCAGGCACATGGAAAATAAGGAGTGATTGGTGACAGCCAACATGGCTTCACTGAGGACAAACTGTGCTTGATGAATTTGGTGGCTTTATGTGATGGGGTGACAGCATTGTTGGATAAAGGAAAAATGGTAGATATCATCTACCTGGACTTGTGCAAAGCATTTGATGCTGTTCTGCACACAATCTTTGTCTCTAATTTGGTGACACATGTATTCAATAGATGGACTGCTCAGTGGATAAGGAATTGGCTGGACAGTCACACTCAAAGAGTTGTGGTCAATGGCTTGACATCCAAGTGATGAATGGTGTTTCTCAGGTGTCAGTATGGGGACTTGCACTGGTTAACATCTTTGTCAGTGACATGGACAATACAATCAAGTCCACCCTCGGGAATTTTGCTGACCACACTAAGCTGTCTGGTGTAGTTGATACACTGGAGCAAAGGGATGCCATCCAAAGGGACCTAGGACAAGGGGTAATGGGATTAAGCTGAAAGAGGATAGTTTTAGATGAGACACTAGGAAAAATTCTTTACTGTGAGCATGGTGAGGCACTGGCACAGGTTTCCCAGAGACATTGTGGATGCCCCCTCCCTGACTGTGTTTAAAGCCAGGTTGGATGGGGCTTTGGGCAACCTGGTCTAGTGAAGGGTGTCCCTGGCCATGGCAGGGGGGGTTGGAACAAGATGATCTTTGAGGTCCCTTCCAATCCAAACCATTCTGTAATTCTGTGGTTCTATGATACTGTGATTTAAACGTCATCTTGCTTGCCTGCATTAAGGAAAAGTGTAGTGAAATATCAAATAATGGTGCCATTGGAAGTGATTTGCTTAGATATAAAATGAGTTATAAAATCTTAGATATAAAATTATTTTTATAAATGCCTCACAGTCCTTTTTTTTTTTCTTTACCATCTATTTTTGCAAATTTTCCAGCACAAAATTTAGTATGAGAGAGTATTACCAACTGAGTGGGCAGTGAGTGACTAAGTGTGACATGGCAATGGAAAAAGAACAGATTTGTTGATTTTCACTCCAGAGCCTGTGAGTCTTCAGTAGACAGAATTACCTTCAAATTCTGTGAAAAAGCATCCTGTGGTCAGGAGGGTCAAGTCTGTTATACAAAAACCTACACTCCCCTCAGACAGGTCTGGAGATCTGCAAGCTGAAAAAGACTGAGAAGCATCCTTACCGCTACAATGGAAACCACCCTGTGTTTTGCTGTCTGATATTGTTTTGACCACCTGTTTTTTTCTGAAAGAAATAGACCATAAAAATTTGTAAAAGTAACTAGTATCACAACAGAGTTTAGCTTTGAAGGGCAGTTTAGCTTAGTTTAGGAAAATAAGAATGCACAGTGGTAGGGAAGGGAATTGTTTTTGCTGTTTATTTCAGGTAGAAGTGGCCTTAAGGTGCACAACTGAGTAGGTGGGGATTTGGTGTGTGCTCATTTGTCATTTCATGTGGGCTAGCTTTACTCTCTTAAATATTTATTACTTAATCCGAAAAAGTAATAATAGTGATGCTGTAACATTTCTCTGGCTGTGTTCCCTCTGCAGGGTAATTACTGGCGATGAGTGCTTGAGGGCACACTGGTCCCAGCTTGAATCTCTTTGGCTGGAGAGAAAATGATCAAGATGGTTCTTACCTGTCTGAGTTCCAGTCCCAAAGCTATTGTGGAAATATTTCATTGTCAGAAATACTGTAATAGAATTTCAAATCTCAAACCCTTTAATTACAAGATTAACAGCTTCCAAGGTAGTAAAAATAACTGAAATGTCATTTCCAGTTGTTTGTACACTCATTCATTTATTCACTTAGCTAACTAACTAGAGCCAGATACAGCGCTTCCAATAAAGCTACAAGTTGTAATTTTCTTTCTTTGTGGTTATAGTCCCTTTGAAAATGTACAGTGTAGGCTGGGAGTGATTCAGCTAGCTCAAATACTTACATATAAAATGGTCTGTGAAAATACAAAGCTCCTACATCAAAAAGGGGGGCACTACTTCATATCCACTATATTTTCCAAGAGGTCAAAGTGGGACACAGAGGAAGAAAATAAAGGAATTCTGAGCATCTCCAACATGTGGCTGGTGACTCCCCTTTTGGTTTCTTGTCTGAGAAGATCTGCTGGAGCCCTTTCATGTTCATTGATGCTTCCTTTTGAGCCCTCAGGCATGACTACGATTAATGGCTGAAAATAAGAAATGGAAACTCTTTGTATGAAGTAGTATCCTCCAGAGCTAAAGATGGCTACCAGTAGTCTCTGTCATTTCTCTTCACAATGACCTGAATGATTAATATGCTGAATTAGCCATGCATTGCCTGGACAACACCCTAGCCCTTTTTCACACTTCATATCTCTAGGCTATCTAGCTACGTGGGGATAAGTTAACATTCTGCTCTCACTGAGGGTGCTAATAATATTTTCACATATTTTTGGCATCATATGTAGATGTGGTCATGTTCAGTGACCAAGTGCTCCAATGCCACTAATGAGCTTGCTTATCCTTGTTTTAGAGGATTGTCCACCTTTTCTCAGGTGTAAGTCCATAACAACTTGCACAAATGCACCTGCTACAGAAAGTTCTTATTCTTCCCAGCTCTTCATTTGTTCCTCATGGCGGTCTGTATGTGAGATAATTGGGATCTTGCATAGTAGGGGCAGAATCCCATCTGTCTGAGCTATCTATAATTGCTTACTGTCTGACAGTTTCAGAGAAGTAGCTCATCTGAATTAGAAGCTTTTCTTCCACCACTTAAAACATTGGTAGGAAAATGAACAATAAATGTGCTCTATAGCATAATATTGAATAATAAGTTGAAAATTTCAACACTGAAAAATATCTTCAGAGATGTTTTTCACCCTGTTAAAATATTAACAGGGTTGCAACTATTTATTGCTGTGTGCTTTTAAAGTGTGTATCTCACCAGAGTGTAGAAATACCAGAATTGGTTTTCAGTGATCATAGTTAATAATACCCAAACAAGCCAAGGCAGACTATGGTGGCACTACTCTGAAGAGCAGCAACATCTTATAGCTGAAAAGCTCCACAGGTAGGATCAGGTGCCTCAATACAACATTTTAAGCACGAACCCTTGTCACATTGCATCCACGCTCATATGCAGATAGAGACATTCTGAAAGTTCTTGAATGTGCTGTGGGACATGATTGCCCTCACCAGAGGTGGTTGAGGCAAGCAAGTATAGCACTGTCTTTAAGCCTTTAAGGCAATCATCTCATGCAATCAGTATTGAAGTTAGGCCTTCTAAGGAGATCCCCAAATTGCATGCAACAAGGGTCTCTGGGTTACGTGGGGTACACAAGGCTCTTCTTAGGACAGTGTGAACCAGACTGAGTTATGGGTTGTTCGTATCTGGTGGGAAGATGGGGATACAAGAAACTGAGTCAGGCAGCCTGCAATATTCAGCTTCCTTTTGGATCTGCACTTGATAAAGTGCTGAGGCTTTATATCTTATATGGACACCAATGACATGTGCGGGTCTTCTTCACTACAATACAAAATGTCTGCTGGGGTTGTATACTGTAACAGGTGTGACACACTGCACAACTAATCTTGGCAAACATCTCAGAGCTGAGTACTTGTTATTTTGCTGAGGTCGTAGGTAAGGTTTTGTGCTGTTCTGTGAGGGAGATTAATGTGTTGTGCGTAGTGTGTTTCATTATCAGCTGGAGGCAGAAGAAAATTCCTTCTGGAGAGTCAGAAACTGTTGCTGTGTGGAAACATGCTGTGTGAACAACAGGCTGTGACTAACGCATTAACTTGACATTTTCCAGCTTTTTAGGGTTAGATATTTATGAGAAATTACATATTTTTGTTAAAAGCAAAATACTTCTCTCCTAAGCAGTTTCAAAACTAATAGGTGCATAATATCAGATTGCTTGGATTACAGTTGTGGTCATAGGGACAGTTTTATTCTGATTGGGTGATCCATTGTTATCAGTTTTGGTTTACTATTTTTGTTTCAAAGGCTTCTATAAAACTTATAAGCAGACAGTTCATATCTCAACATATAATGCTCAGACACAAGCAGAAGCAAGGAAGCATGACACATGCTAGGTGATGGCAGGAAGAAACCGGAGGGTAATGACAATAAAAACAAGCAGTTGTTTAAGCTAGCTGTTTGCACAGTTCTTGAACCATCTGGAAGTTTGTTTTAATAAATAAATAGCAGCTGTTTCTCTTCACCTCTGCACAACTTAACCTTTAGTGGTTGCCTGGTTTCTCCAAGGCACTCACCAGAAGTGAAATGAGGAGGATGTGAAAGAATGGTAGCCATACAGACTAATTCCTGGAGAATATCCTTGATGGCATTCAGATACAAGGGCGAATATACACAAGCTAAAACAGATTCTGAAAGGATGTAGGCATGTGCTGATCAACATAATTCGATAAAGTTATTAAAAATGCAGCAACCTTCCTTGCCTACTGGCCACAAACAAAGAAGCATCCTACTGCTCTTAGCTTCAAGAGCTGGTCTGTGATGAAGAGGCATCTAGTTTATTATTAGTTCTACTACCAAGATCTACAAACCCGTAGCTTTGAAGCTTGTATTTCAGGCACTGGGTGGGGCCTTGGTAGCATGAAAATAGATTGCGTGGAATTTTAAATGAAAATGTAGTTATTGCTAACTGGAGAAAAGCTGCTGCAATGACCTTCCTCTTCTGCTTTGTGGAGCTCCTTTAACTGTCTTGTGGCCTTGTTCACTGTCCCACCAGAGGGAAAGCCGGAAGCTATCTTTCCGTTGGGGCTGTCTCATAACTGGAGCTGAATCACCAACGCTTCCTTCTTAATGGCTTCATGAAAATGATGCTTGACAAAGCAGTTCCATAGAAAGTTTATTGTTGACAGGCAATATATTGTCAGATCTATCAGATTACTGCAGGATAAAATTTCATGTGTTTCATATTATCATTTGAGAAGAGCACTGGACAGTAGAAAAGGAAAATTAATTTTTAAAAATGTTATCTAACCCATCCTATAAGATTCACAAGAAAAAGTTCATATTTTCTTAAGGATGTTATTTATAATATATTTGGATATTAGATGATAGATTAGTAAAGCTTTCTATTCTGAAATGGCAAAGAAAATTATCTTAATGTTCTGGGTCAAATTTTGTAAGCAAAATTCTAACTGATCACTCTGGACAATTAAATTCATATTCACCTCTGTGCCTTCCTGTACGAATATAACAATTACATAATTCTTTTTTTGTTTAACTAGCATATTTAATACACCTTAAATATGCATTCTCATGCCAACAGGTTCTTCAGTAAAGACAGCCTGCACATTTCAAAAATCAAAAGCAATTTGGTTAAATGACCTGTAATCTAACATGGTTCATGCTGCTAGAACTCACTGTCTGTTCTTCAGACAGCTCATGGACCCAAAGCTAAAGTTCATCTTAAGAAAATGTGCTTTGAGGAGAATGCTTTGTTATGACTCATACCAAGAGAACAGTGTGAGTATGTTAGACCCTGCCTATCGGTATTTACAATCTTCTTAGCGTTACAAAACGTTTTTTCTTGTTTTGTCTATGCTTAACGTGTTTTCCCAAATGACTGCTCACACTGGATAGGGTAAAATAAGACAAACATTCTAGCAAGTCTTTCCAAAAACATCCTCAAGTCACAGCACTTAGAAAGTTTAGAAAACATAAACTTTACACACACAGGAGTAGAGACAAAGGGAGAGGAAAAGAACATCCTAATATCACCTTCACCGCCTCCTTCAAATGAAATTGCCTAGCTGTACATGAAAAGTGTCATTCAGAGAAGGTGAAAATGTCCTGATGTTTCTACAACATTCTGCTGTTTGGATATCTTATTTGGCATTTCTTCTTAGATAAAGACATAAGGGGAGTGATGAAATGGGCTTGTGCAGCATCGGCACTGCCAGCATGCCCATCCACAGCACTGGCAGTAGCTGTAACTACAGTCACAGTTTCCATACTGCAGCAAAACAGTTACACTTCAAGCACTGGGTACAGCCATAAGGGTGTCAATGGTGTGTGTGCATGTGTTGTGACTGCTGACTTGCTTTTTCCCTGTGTGACAGGTGGTTCTTAGTGCTGTGGGGATGACAGTGGGTGTTCTCAGCTGCTATTTCACCTCATTGTGTGTGTTTTCCATGATGCGTGTTTGCATTAATAGAGACATTTTTCAAGACTTGTGTATCATAATTCCAGATATAGAATCACTTAAGTGCTTTATAACTTTTATCATACTTGGATCATGCTCCAGTGATGCATTCTCTATGACTTAACATGAGTGCTCAATGTTTTTTGTGTTTTAGTGTAATTTCGCCTTTGAACAGTTTTAGGCTCTGTATTTTTGTGAAGGGAGCTATAAGGTATTTGTCACCATTCCCTTTGGTGTTACCAGGTGGGTTTGGAATGACAGGAGACATGTAGGGGTTTATAACTTCCCACCTTCTCAGTAGTATTTATTGAAAAAGGAGGCTGTACTTTTTGTGTTGATTGTTCTGTCTCATGGGCTGGTAAGCATGAACTCTACCACTAGTAGCCCTGATGGATCTGCAGCTTGTCATTGGAGAGAACCTTGATTCCTTTTCTGTATTTTGTTTTCAGGGCTGCTAAGAACTGCACTAGCATTGGGACTACTAACAAATTTACCCAATGTAAAGAACTTTGCTACCTGCATTTCCCACATTTGCTTGTCCACCTGCTTGAGAGAATCATATGATGATGGAAAAATAAATGCAAAAGTTTTATAGCCCATTTAATTTTGTATTTTACAACTCTGCAGATGGATGCCCTCCATATCAGTACAGTTGACATCATAGCATGAGATTGACTTTTAGTCTATTTTCTCTCTTTGTTATAGTTTTAATTTGTACTCTAGGTGCTGTTTTTTAAATGTGATGGTCTTTTTTTTTTTCTGGGAAAAGCTGTATCTAAGTTTTATCACATCCATGTCCATATTGCAGCCAGAAGGAAAGTGTCATTCTTGCTAACCTCTTGTCCTTGTAGGTATTTTCTAACTCTTTGCCTTGCTTACTCTCAACTTTCTCAGTGTCCTAGGTGACACATTTTGTGAAGTGTATTGTCCATTTGAGGATTCAAACAATACCCTCCTGTGCATCTGAGGTAAAGGGATAGCTTGGATAAATATTGCAAGAAGTCCCTGAAGAAGAAAGAGATGTTCTAACAAAATAATTACTGCTAGATATAAGGAAAGCACTGCAAATGTAAGAAGCCATTACACAATGACCTTGCAGAGAAATCAAGGCAAAGTGTCTATTTCTTCCAGGTGACATATGTCGCTTCTGTGTGTAATGACATTTCCTTGGGAAGAGAGACTTCAGATGGCTTGCAAGAGACTGAAATGGAAACTGCTGCTGACTTTGCTGAGACCCAGATAATTGGCACAGTTCTTGATTGAAAAGGCACAGAAGTCATCAGTTAGCAGTTGCTGTAGAAATGATGGGGAAATAATTCCTGCTTGGAGAGTCCAGGGCTAGAAGGAGGAAAGCTTTGAGGCCTGCTGAAATAAGGAACAATAATACCTCTCAGCCACTGCTACTCTGAAGGGCAGGCCCTGGGATCCTGGTCTAAGGGGAGGAGGAGATGTGTGAAATCGAGGGCTAGGCTAAGGGAGGTCTTCACTGACAAACAGGTGGAAATGATGGTTATGCGATGGCTTCCTGCCCATTTCTCCGCTTTGATGTGAAGGAAAAGCCATGCTGACGTGGGGCAGTGCAAACGTGAGTGTGGGCAGTGAGAGTGCAGACAGATTGGAGAAGAAGGTGGCACTGAACCACAGTGTTACATTCATTTGTCTTTGTCCTTCCCTCCAGTAGCTCAAGCCAAAACTAGCCAAAATTATTAGTTAAATCAGCTCCAAAACTATTAAACAGCCCATGTCAATTTGTTGGGGATAACACCCTTTTCCTGGTATGAGTTTCAATAAAAAAGACTTAAGAGCTGTTACATGTTACAGAATTGATGCTTTTCTATACAAAATCACAGAGGTGCTTCTCTCTCAGTGTTAATCACACTTAATTCAGAAGAATCATCTTCATTTTTATGTTTTGGTTTTGATTTTTTCCTTTTTCTGAGCACAAAGAAAATCTAAAAATCAGATTACTTATCTGAAAAATACATCTTAAGTCAATTCTAATACTAGGAATAAAGATCCAATTTCATTCTCCCTGTACACTTTCCTTACAGCTTTTCAAATGTTTCCACTGACAGAATTTAATCTCAGTTCACTTTATCCACATGGGAAATACATTAAAAATGTTATGAAGTGGGCAGAGAGTAAAAAGTATTTTCCATCTGATAATTGACCGTTTGTCAAGACATAATGCTGAAAAAAGGAAAAAAAATCTGAAATTATCATTATACTTCTTGTGATGCAAGTATTCAGGTCAGGTACAAACTGAAAGAAAAAAAATCATTATGTCGAGGATGGATTAAGGTTTAACCCAAGCTACAAAGTAAGTTGAACGTTCAGTTCCCCCAGTTCTGCAAATAACTTCAAGTGGGTGAAGGCTTCCTATACAGGCTTTAATGATCTTTTTTCTTTTTTTCTTTTTCCCAATTGTCTTCCTTCCTTCCTTCCTTCCTTCCTTCCTTCCTTCCTTCCTTCCTTCCTTCCTTCCTTCCTTCCTTCCTTCCTTCCTTCCTTCCTTCCTTCCTTCCTTCCTTCCTTCCTTCCTTCCTTCCTTCCTTCCTTCCTTCCTTCCTTCCTTCCTTCCTTCCTTCCTTCCTTCCTTCCTTCCTTCCTTCCTTCCTTCCTTCCTTCCACCTAGCTACCTTTGAACAAGCCACTTCACCTAGATGGGCAAATATCTGTCAAAACCTGGTAACAATACTTACTCACATCACAGTATTACGGTGATGTTCAGTTAATGAATATTTGCAAATCCCATCAGTATACTCACCGTTTACATCACTCTCTGTAGCTTGATTTCTACATATATTACAGCTGCTAAATGTCATATTTATTAACATAAATCTGGCGATTTATGCCATAAAAATACAGCCATCTTATTATTTTTAAGATCTGGCATAACAGAATTAAAACCAGTTCCATTATTAATAAACAGGTATTGCTACAAATAATTGTATTCTGCTTATATTCAACTCTTCAGTTCTCAGGAGAAGTGATGCTATAGTCAGAATTCTTTTGTGAATTAGTTTTGGAACACACAAGAAGTTATCAAAACTGTTGAGTTAAAGAATTTGGGGATGATCTTTTTGTGCAAAGCCTACGTCTGAATCCCCAGAGATTGATATAGATTCATGGAGTTTAGCTTCACAGTGTTTAAGGTTAAGAGGGACCATTAGACTATCTAATCTCCTGAATATCACAGGCTATTACGTATCAGCCTATAACGCTGCATTGAGACCCACAGCTTCCTAAATCTTTTCTTTTGGCCTTGCATCTATTCCTGACTTCAAAATGTGAATATGGTGAGAATCTACTATTTTCCTCTCTCATCTCTTCTAGTAGCTGTTCGCTCTCACTGTTAAAAATGTGTGCTTAATTTCTCATTTGAATTGTCTTGCTTCTGCTTCCAGCCAATTTTTAATTTATATGAATTTCTTTGCTAGATTAGAGACCCCTTTTCTACCCAGTATTTTTTACTCATGAAAACACACTCTTCAGTCATGTCTCAAGCTCCTTTTCTGATAAGATAAACAGACCCACCTCAAAGACAGGTATTTTCTCCAGTCCTTAAATAATTTTTGTGTTTCTCTTCAGCACACAATCTACTCTTAAAAAATCCCTTTTTAAAATGTGGACATGGAAGCTGGAGGTGTGAAGGTCAATGTTGGGAAGAGACGTTCCCCTGGAAGTGTAGTTTCAGCGACCTTAAAGTTAGGTTTCTGCTTTGACTTACCTGCTATATAACTATTTTCCATTCATTACAAAGAAATTTAGAGAAGCATGTAAGGTGTCCCTGGGAATGAAGTTAGTCTTTGTGATTACTTCCCTACCCTCCTCCACTGCTTACCTTGCTTTACTTCTTTTTACCACAGTACGTCCCTGGGTGCTTGGGTCCTTAGCCTCCAAAGCCCTTCATGGACACCACGTTTAAGATACAGCCTAAAAGTTTTAGAAATACTGGTCTTGCTAAAACAGACCTGTCAGTTTGGAGGTGAAGAGAGAAAGAAATGAAGACAGGTTTACTGGAGTTTTTTTCTTACTTATTTCATGAAATTCTTTCACTGATGGGGAAAAATTTTTGACGGGAAATAAATTAATTACGTTGACATTTCTGAGTGACTGATGAGTCTTAACAAGGATAGATGTAAGCCTGCAGTCATTACTTGAATGAACATTCCCACTGGGCAAATGCCTTCCTCACTTACATTAAGGCAACTCTTTGATTTAAGTGGAGTTCTGGTGATATATATGAGATGTATGAGATTTGGTCCATTGATTTTTAGTGAGGGTAACAACTACCTGAACAGATTTTAAATTAAGTTTTGAAGCTACACATTTTTATTAAGCTGGTAAGTCCCTTTAATAAATCCTGCCAAAGTGTCTACTGGCTGCAGAGAAAGGGGATTTCCAAACACAAAGAAGTGCAAGTTATGTGGCATGCCCTTAAACATGTCATTTCAAGCTTCTAACTGTTGTGTAAATTATTTTGCCCTTTGTGTGCATGTAAAACTCTTGGGATAAGGGCTGAGCCTATCTAGGATAATATCTAACTATAGGCTGTAACCTTCTATTTTGTTTTATATATAAACCGAAAACATCGGAGTACATTGCCTGCTAAATGCTAGATTCACCCCAGTTGTGTGAATATGAATTCATTTTGCCACAACAAAGAAACAGAAGAATAAACATTTCTTATATATTATCATGGTTGATTGGTGAAGAAAAAAATCTAAAGTATATGAACTAAATCAGATAAAAGACTGGTTTACTCTAATAAAGACGGAACCAAAAGCACTAGACTGGGAGTATCTCAGAGTTAGCCAGAATGGAATACTACAGAAAGATGCATATTTGTGTTGTACCCTTCTCTAAAGCCAAGGTGTTGTGGTAAGTCAAGTAATTCCCACGCTGTGAGACCTATGTCCACAAAGGCAGCAGAAAGCTGTATGTAGCATATACATTCTTGAATGCAAGGATCTGGGTTCAACTGTTCCTTAAAACACTCTCTGTATTGGCTGACTTGTCAAAGCACTCACTCTGGGACTTCTTCTCAACTCCCAGAGCTGCTTAAGTATTTTGTATTAGCAAATCATTTGCTAAAATGAGTAAAAAAGTCAGAGAAGCAGAAATAGAGGCATACTCCCCAAACACCCAAGTTTAGCTGCATTGACTTTGGTGCATTTGCACCAATGCAGATGTCCAACCTCTAGCGTGATTTGTCAATGCAATTACTGAAATGCTTTTAAAAATCAAAGTGCAGGGGAGAATCATAGCTTATCTACATGGGGAAGGAACAGGATAGGGGTTGTGTTGCTGGTTTGCAGAGGTTGTATGACAGCCCCTAATTAATGGAGCAGATTTTAGTAACACTCTGCCTTGTTAAGATGTGATTTAGGAAGCAGAGTGGGCTGGCATTCAGGTCTCTGGTGTGGGAGGACAGTCTGCAGATGGCAGGTGCCAGCATGTGGCATGGTCGGTCCGTTGTGATGACCCATAGATAAAGCTGGGCACAGGCAATTGCACCCTCCACACACTGAAAATAAACGGGCATGTAATTACAGAGCTGCTGCTGCTCCAGACAATTGAGTGGTCTTTTTTCCTGGGTGATGAATGTAAGGTCTGTATTCATTTAGAAACCTAGCTTCTGTTTATTTTTGTAATAACTGTAATATTTTCATATGTTCTTAGTTCCGAAGGCTCTATTTTGTCCCATGAAAGGTCTAATGGTGTAAAATAACTTGCTGGAGCACAATGAGTTTGTTTTTTGTCTCACACGACAAGTTTTTGCTGTACATAGTTGAAAATCAACAGAAGGACACTGCAATTTGCTAAAATCAATATAATTAGAGAAAAAAAAAATGTACTGAAAAGCCCACAATTCCGACAACTGCTGGGCATGATTGAAATGCATAATGAGCTGCCGAACTGCAGAGCCCTGGGTCTGGCATGCCGTAGGACCTGGGTGCCTCTGATGGAAACTGAGTCGCCAGCCTGGCTCCCCAAAACACTTGTAAGCACCATTCCGTGTCAGCAGATGTATTAAGATGGATCTGTATCATCTGCACTGCCATTTCAGGGAGCCTAGTCATGCTGAGAAACTTGACACCAAAATGTCAGGTTGGCACCTACTTTCCTCACATTATTAACATTTAGTGCTGCTGCTAAGGTGAGTGTGTAGCACTGTACTAAACGCCTCTGTGAAGAGAACTCGTCCTTTTAATACTTTAATTCTGTTAAGAGTTGTGTGTTAAAAGTGCTTTGACTTTACCCTGTATGGACTATTTACAGTCCTGTAAGCAGGCTTTGGGATTTGTCCTTTCAGAATTAAACTCCGTAGCTGGCACAGGAGCCTTATGTGTTAGGGTTTATTACCTTTGCTTTTTTCATTTTCTCTCTCCTGACCCAAATCTGACATGAAGCAGGGAATCAGGAAATGAGCCAGTCAAGGATGCTTGATTCAGAACTCTGCTGCTTCTCTGACCTAGCCTGTGAGACTCAACAAGGTGGATCCTGTGATAGATGTATCCCTGCCCCTCTGCACCAGGTCAGCTTATTTCCTTGTGCTGAGTTTGTGACAGGAGAAATGGTGTGACACTTCAGTGGGGTATGCATGTCTTCTATGGCAACTTCTGCATGGGACACTTCATAAAGAGGCCCACCTTTTCCTACAGTGCAGCACCTAGACTCCTCCGCTGCTCTCTTATCTTCTTCACATGTGAATGCCTCAGTGGGAAAAAAGGACGAGGACACTACATGGTAACTAAATGAGCCACAGGGACTCTGAAGGACAACATAGTCTGGGGTGAAATGTTGAGTATGTCTCGACACTTCTGCATGACAGCTGACAGGTCTGTGGCTTGGGAAATGTGCCAAAGCCCACTTTTATTATTGACATTAAGCAAATGCAGAGAAATATTTAACTTGCGCTGTGGTGCTCTGGATGCAATTTTTCTCTCCTTTCTTAGGAAACAGCAGATTTCTCTGTAGCAAAACAAAACAAAAACCAGGCTCAGTTTTTACCGTTCCTGCTAAATTTAATATTAAATACGAATGGTCCTGTAAAGCACATTACTTCATCTTTGTTTTTCAGATACAACAGCATATGCCCTTTCCCTTATGTCTGCTGCTGATAGCAGCATATGTGCAGGGGTTAAGGGTTCATCTTCTCAAGAAGCAACAAAAGTGGTCTGCTCCTCAGGGAAGGTGAGCCAGGGTGACAGGGCAGTGTCCTCGCCATCAAGGGCATAGTCCCACCATGCCTAAGCAAGGAGAGCCGGACAGGTCCAGTGATGGTAACAAGGGTCAGTCACAGCCCAGGCAAATCCCTGGTGACCAGCCAGGTCTGAGGCCAAGTCCGAAAGCCAGAATGAGGGCCAGGCACAGGCATACCTCCAACATGGCTCAGGCCAGGACTAAGGACAACACCTATACCTTAGATGCATGAATAAAGCAGGGGAAATCCCTGACAGGGCTTCTTATAGGTCTCTTGCACATCTCTTTTCCCAGCCAAGGTGGCTGCGCTGTCTCAGGGCTGGCCACCAGTGCAGGTACCAATCCTGGGTTGCAGGCAGAGGCTGCAGAGCCTGGAGTTGCGCATGAGGTCCAGTCTCAACTGTCCTACAGGACAGGAAGGCCACATCTTCTAGGATCTTGTCAAATGGAGAACACATACTCTTCTTCTAGAGGATCACTGTGTACCTGTGGCTCAGTGATAATCAGGATTTCAGGAATTATGATCCACTAAGCTTATCATGATGAGTTTTGCAGGATAAACCCGAGATAGTAACAAGATTGCCACCTGTATTTAAGAAAAACACCAAGCCCATAACTGAAAAAGAGCTAGCCTGCATGAAGCTAATTCTTTGCAGAAAGATGTAAAACATTTCTATTCCAGTCTGGAGATGGTTCTGAGTGTTATTATCATATAGTGATGCTAAGCCACAATTAAGCGCCCCTTTTTCTGATGCTGTAATAAACTCAGGGATTTACATTTTCAGCCAGTGTAAATCAATATGGGTCGATTGATTTCAGTGGAACTGTGCCAGGTAAATATCTGGCCCCAGACATCTAGTGGCGCTTGTACAGAGATGTTTAATAAAGCAAGAGACCTGTGTTTTCACAGTAGATAAATGACTTTACGGGTGATGCTAAAGTCTCTTGTGGCACCTCTTCTCCAAGAAGTTTTATTTTAATCACTCTCATAAAGTTCCCTTAACGGCAACAATAATGCTAAGTGCCTGACACAAAGCAAAGGAAATCAGATTTCTGGATAACTGCTGGAATGAATGTTGCTCTCGGGTTGTTGTTAGGTGTTTCTTGCTAGGATTTTTATTCTATTATTTCCTTCCTTTTAGTAGCACTGAAAGTACTAGTGCTTAAAAACCAGCTTCTTCAGTTCTTACACAGACCAACCTCTGGATGCTCACTGTAAGTGTCAGTTATTTAGTTTTATTTAGAACTGTGCCATAAAACAAAGATCTTAAGAGCAACCACCCCATTTATCATATCAGTAATCCTGCTTCATGTTCACCCAGTAAGAACGGATGTAACCCTACAGTAAATATGAAGGAACCAAGGAAGTATTCAAATACCAAGTCATTCAAATAGAATTCATTTTGCAGAGTGCAGCACACTAATGCTTATGGGACTGTATGTGAGGAAGTGTCCTTTAAAACACTTCTGATGGTAGTAAAATAATAAATATAGCAACAACAAGCTAGTATTACTTAAACACTCAAGCACTGAATAGAAATGTCTTCCCTTCTCTTTGAAATATCAAATGTGTTTAGCTCTCAGGGAAATCAATAGGGACTGCGCATGCTCAACAGTTCTGAAAATCAGATAAACATCTGCTTATTTGCCCAGAAATATATATCCATGCTAAATCTGAGGCATTCACATTTGACAAATTTGATCTCTGTCTTCATCCAAAACTGCTTCTTGCTTACACAACCCTCTATAAACCTGTGATTAAAAATCTCAGATTCCTTTCTTCTTTAATTGCTTCATTTAAGATTTATACTAATTCCTTTCCATTTGTTCACCCATGTATATCTGCTCAGATTAATTTTAGACAAGTTGGTAAATAATGGAAGTGGAAGCAGCTTTGTTTGACTTCCTAAGGGGTTTTGGCATGAGCTTAAATACATTCTGAAGACGATCATGAAGATAAGCCACCACAGAAAACATTAAGATATACTAAGGCAGCACCATCATTTCTGTATGTAATATTGCATACTTAATGTAAGTAGAAGGGTGTAGAATAATTCCAGATTTGTGTGGTCCATCTACAAGCAGGAAGATCTTGCTTTTATACTTAGAGTAGGAAGCGCATTAGCAATACTGGAATTCAAAAAATTTTTGGTGAACACCTTCTAGTTATATGCATGACATTGAAAACATGCAGGAACAATTTGGGTTAGCAGTTGTGAACAATTTGTAGCATTTGGCTTGATTCACAAAAACAAAGATCTTCCCATGATTCAAGGAATAATGAGGGTTTGATGCAGTGTCAACCTCTTCCTTATCCTACAAGGATCTGTTGTATAATCAAGGTCTCCTTGTTGGTGGACTAGCATGAGCAATCAGAGACTGATGAATAAACAGGAAACTTTTATTACAGCGAAACGTGTTTTACTAAATTGTGGAAAGAAATATGGAGGTTGGGTAGGTGTAAAACTGATGGAACATGGGAATAGACTGCCTACAGACACTACTGCATTTCTGTCACTGCAAGTTGTTAGAGGTATGTATAGCTGACCGTTATGTAAGAGTGGTAAATGATTAGGATGACAATGTTCCATGTTGTCAAACTTTTACCTTACTCTTGTATGGCTTATAATCACCAACTACACTACTGATGTTAGTATCTGAGCGTATCAGCTGCAGCTATTGCAAGGGGAAGGCTGCTAGCTTGTAGAGCAGCATACTGCTGGGGGGGGTTCTTGGCTTCTCCTGAACACACACCTTCTGTAACAGCTATGGGCCTTCCTGTTCCTTAGCTTAACTTCTGTAAAGCCTTTCCAATACAGATAGCTGTAGCTGTCCTTCCTTACTGTGTCATTACTTACCCACTTGTAGGTAACAACTGGAACATTAGCAATTAACATTGCCAGGAATTAACTGCTATGCGTTTTCCCAACCCTTGAAGAATACAATAGCCACCATCTTCCAAAAAAGTAATATATCTTGCTTGGAATTGCTGTAAGGCAGAAGTACTGTCTTGCTTATAGTTCATCACCATCTTGTGATGTGCTGTTTCATACATCTTGGAAAATGCACTGGTGAAATGTTAATAGGAATTGGCTTTTATTTATGCACCTCTCATAATTCCAGGAGTAGCATCCAAATTCCCATAAAACGACTCATCAAAATCTGCTTGAGTCTGTCTTGGAAGCCCTCAGACAGAGAGGTTGTTACTGCATTCTCACTTCTCCTATTTACTATTACTCATCTTCAGAACAAGGGATAATCTAGTTTATTAAACTGCTTGAGAACTCAGAGTCAATTCTCAGTGGACTGTCTGAATTGTATAGCTCTCCTACATTCCCAGAAGAGCATGCCACCAGCATGCCTTCCTGAAAGATGCCACAAGTCTCAAACTGCATAAGCCTGTTGAAAATTCTGAATTTACCACTTTAATCCAATATTAAATTACTGTGTCCCCATATCATAATTCTGGAATTTTCCAGGAATGTGTTTTCACTCTATAATTTATAATACTGTGTATGTATAATATATTTAAAAAAAAAAAGCTTAACCAGTGTCTCTTCCAGACAGTTATGCAATGATAAATCCCCTTGTCAGCATGACATAGTCAGTTTTTTTATAGTGGTCTGCTATTTGCCATTCACCTGGCATGCAGTGTAAGGGATTATTATTCCCATGAGTAAAAGAACTGATTTCTCTAAGTTTTCACTTACTTTCACTTCAAGTACCAAGACACTTTACCAAGAGAGTGCCATATTTCAGGACTAGTGCCTATGGCAATTGCCCTTTCTTAGCAGCTCTTGTAAATGAATAGATACCAAGGGGCTTTTTGCTTGATGTGCCAGAAGTTCAAAACCAGCCTGTGAAGGTTTTATAGCTGTAAGATACCTACTGATGTTAACGCTAACTCTCACGTATTGCTTTGCTTCCCATTTGTGTGTGGTTTCTAGCAAAGAGGAACTTTCTGTGTGCTCCCAAAGAGGGTCTCCACGTGGGACCATGAATCCAAGATTTCCCTCCTACATCGTGACCTTGCCTTGCCTCATTTGCTGTAGCTAGATTTACTTAGATGAAAGGCTGGACTTCTCTGTAGGCTGACAGTGCGCTTCAGGTTTCATGAAGTCAAAAATGGTACAAAGTGACTCAGATCCCTTTATAGCTGTAGCTAAAAGAATCCAGCCTGCTGTAGTCTCGAACTCGCACTTTTGTCACACATATTGAAAATCCAGAAGGCAGCTTCTGAATCTACTTCAGAACTAAAAGCAGCTTCTGGCCCTGTCCCTGGACTTTCTACTGTGTATTTTCTCCAAACACTATAATGGATCAGGTTTTTTTTTAAGATAGAATAACCAGCAGAGAGTAAAAACTACAGATTATGGTTATTTAACAAAGGTTTCAACTGAAAGCTCTAAACATTTGACTGACTGCTGTTCCCTTTTATTATTCCAGAGTATTTTTTTGTGGTGGAAGGAGAAGAATGCTTCATTAACTTTAGAAAATATTCATAGTATACTGCCCTAAAGATCTGAATGGCACCTGCAAGCACTGGACAGCAGACGTGCTGTGATATCCAAAATGAGTGAATCAGATACAGTGATACAGGTAAACATCAAATAAATTTATTCAAAGTATTGAAATAACTCCCTTTCTGTTATGTATCTTCCTTGCTTTTAACTTCTAACCAACAACTTCTGTCCTGACACTCATTGGGGAAGCCTTGTGTTGAACTGATAACTGCCCCTTTCAAGTGACATACCTAACTGTGTTCCTCTCACACAATTAGGTTAAAAACATGGCTACAAATGAGTATGTGAAGCCAAGTCCAAGTGAAAATGCGCTTTTTCAGGAAAAATTCACATTGACAAAATGGAGTCCTGTACTCATTGAAAGTTTCTTTTGCCTGGTGAAAAGAAGATGCATCTTTAGAAGTTACAATCATCCCAGAAAATAAAAAAAAACCCTTTTGTATTAGTTCTAAACTGAAGGGCATATTGATAGTAAAGTTCACAGGATAGGAAGGATTAGTTACATCAATAGGAGTTTATCACTGTGAGTGTTGGTTTACAAATTGCACCTCTGGGACTTGCAAATTTCCTCATCAAACTGTGCTCGATGTCTTGCCATGTGGATCTCTGCCTTATGCTTCTTAGATTTCTGATATCCAGAACACATTTTGAGTGAAGATGTATTACTTTGTGCAGTGATACTGTACTGAGGTATCACCTTCCATTTTATTCATGAACCAGCATTAGATTCACTGGTCTCACCAAGAATGTAAAATTTTTTGGGCAGCTAAAAGCTTCAAATCTTCTTCTGCTCCTGACTTCAATGACTGTCTGGCAGCCCTGTACTAATTTTGCATTGATAGAAATTGCCTCTTGCCTGTAAGCTATTTTAAGTGATAGCCTTATCAGAGACTGACTCCAGGAAACTCTTTGGATAGCAGCAAATTTAAAAGAGGACAAAGATCTCATTACAAACTCTCCTTCTATTGATTTCACTATAAATAATTTTCTACTGTAAATAAGAAACAAAAACATTTCATTTGGGCCTAAGTAGCCGGGTCTATTTATCAGCTGATATGACATTTTATAATTTATGCTGTATGATAATTTATAAACTGTACAGAGCTCAACCAGCTGAACTCAAAGACCAAGAAGATGCAGAAAAAATAGAGATCTCTTTCCAGGATTAGAACCAGGTAGAAGTGTAGTGATGTGATTCTCCTTTATACATCTTCCTTTGGAGATCATTTCTGAAAGGAAGAGGAGTAGCAAACAGCATGGTTCAGTTATAGCTAAGGCTCTAGGAGAATAGCTTGGTGGCTACTACAAGAATTAAGTCATGACCATCCTTAGAAAAGGGCTCAAAACTTCACCAGATGGATTTGACATTGCCATTGGTCATGGTTTAAAGGAGAAAGTAAAGCAAAGGTTGCAATTAATTTGAAGATACCTGGGAAATGGTGTGTTGGTAACTCCCATAGTGTGTGAGCACATGTCCTCTGGTGTATTAGAGCCTTCCAGTAGTGTGATGGCCCCAGCAGAGTCTTTTAAAGTTGCTTTCAATACAAACAAGCAAGTAGAAGGTACACCAAAGAAAAAAGACTCTCAACCTGGTGGAAGTAAGAAGCATTTAAAGAGTAGGTATAGAACTACTACAGTGCTACACCAAATGAGGTATACAGGAGCTTATATACTTCTACAGAGAAGTACACACAGTGTGAGCTAAATGCATATTTTGTAATTTCACCAAGAAAATGAAAAAAACCCCATATAACAGGAAATGTTTCAGACAAAAAGGCTTTTTTGTTGTTGTTTTAGTAACAACCAGAACATTTTAGGTAAAGTCTGCCCACCAGGTTTGCATCAACCTGTGCATGAAAATTGAGCAGTTTTTATAGTTCAGCTGACTCCATTCTTTTTCTGAGTAAAGGTGAAGCCTCTGAAGATTGAGAAAGCAGATTCAGCAGGAAAAAATAGTTTGATATTGTATTTATGTCTAGTCTAAAATGACAGGTTTGTTGGGATGAAGTTATTCAAGATACTTCCCTAAATGGCAGAGGAGATTTTTCATTCTTCTGAAGCATAATGTGAAGGAGAATTATGTGACACAAGGGCATTCAAAACACTCAAAACCTTGTGGGTAGGGTTAGGAAAAAAAAAAAAAGAAAGAAAAAAAGGAAAAAGAAAGAAAAGAAAAAAAAGTTATAGTACAACCAGTAGTACTTATGAGCTTGCAGGGGGAAAAGTGGTAAAGCAAAGAAGGTGTTTTGTGACAATAAGCAGCACTAGCAATGAAAGTTTTTCTGGTGCTGAAAAAGTATTTCTTAAAATTAAAATTATGTCATTTCAAAAGGCACGATGCAACTCTGCATGTACTAAAAGAATGAAAAAAATTATGACTAAACATTCTTAAATTTAGTGTTCTCATTGGCTTTCTACCTTTCGCAGGTTGCCTTCTGGAAAGATGTCATGTCCTCATATAATGCTGTATATGCTCACATATTTTGTGGCAAAAATGTAAAGGTTACTTCTTAGCCTGGTGGTCCAGTCTCATTTACTTTGGTATAAAATCGAAATAAATGCCACTTGCTTTAAAATTCTGGTGAAATTAACTAGTGGAAGAATGGCAAAGGGTCCATACAAGCCCTGACCTTGAGGTGCAGAGGCATACAAGAAGTGGTAGATCTGGTACCTGTTGGCCTTTGAGCACTAATGTGAATTATTCTCTGGCATTACCTGTTTTGCTGCAATCATGGTTGATCCTATTAAATATCCCAAAGCTAAGGCCTCTCAAAGTACTTAGATTCGTGACAACTTCCACTTTTTCTGAGCTATGGGTTCTGGGCTAAGATCAGTACTGGATCTTTTGCTAAAATGTCACCTTAATCATTTTAATAACTCAATTATCAAGTTCCTGTTCTAGTGATTTTTTTTTAGTGTCTAAAGAACATCAGGGATTCAAGTTACCAGGCTCCTCCTTTGCATCTTGCAAATCCTTCTTTCTTCAGTACTTAGTTTCTTATTTCCTAGCTGGTTATTGATTAGTTTGCCTTTGCAATACAGGAATTAGAAAAACAGTGTCCTAACACTCCAGGAAAAAACACAAACAACTTTATCCAATATACTGAAGAAAGTCTTCTTTGAAGGCATATCTGCTTAAATGAAAAGATTTCCATTATTTTGAAAGTAAGTAGATATTAAGCATGATTAGATGCTAGAAAAGGCTTCCTTTAGTATCCAAGATGACTATGCAATTATTGACTGCAAAGTAGTAATTTAGTTAAAAATAGATGCAAACCATGTAACTCCTCTGCCACCTGGCATGTGCTCCAAGAGTTGAGCTTTCAGCACTTTATCAAAATATTGTCAATGTAATGTTTTCTCAAATCCATATTATGAGACAAATTAATGTGGGAATTGTGAATTTAAAAGTATTTACATTTTTCAATTATTCCTTTTTAAGAGCAGCAATTCCTATACAATTATTTGCATCTGAATCACTCTCTTTTGGCACTCTTTTAAGTCAGGCATTTTCTCAAATAATTTAACCTAAACTGACAAGTCCAAATGTATGAATTTCCTAAGCATATTACCAGCTGGGAACAGCTAGTAGTTATAATTACTTCTTAGCTAATATTGTACACAGAACAATTATGTTTGGAAAGTTATATAACCTTGGACTGGTCTGTGATAAGTTTGCAAATTTGGAAAGCAATAAATGACCTCTGAACATGGCTAAGACAAAAAGTATTAAGAAAGAAATCTCCTGGTATGCCGTAATACACCCTATTTTCAGCTAGAAGCCATTATTTCCTGTTTTAAATGTAAGCAGTTAGTGCTTATCTACTTTGTCTTCTATGCATGTCAGCATAAAATCAATAAAACTCATAAACAGCAATTAAAATGCAATAACAATCCCACTCAAAAAATTTTTAAGCAATATGAAAAACTAAGATGATGATCATTATCACCTCTGTTAATTTTTCCCCATAGTGGGGTAGATTTGCATATCTCTGCCACAGATATTGCACTAATACAAGCCTCCCCTTTGCTATATCTGTAACCATGGGGGTGCACACCTGGTCCAGAATGATTCACTTATTCTGCTCCGTGGAGATGTTTTAAGCTAGCACGCTTTGCTTTGCACTAGCAATGGGCGAGCACTGTGTACCCAGCCATGCACCAGGCATCAGAAAAGCCGTCTTTCCCTCTGTCTCCTGACATGACAAAGGTGACACTTATACCAGTGTCATCCAAATATAAAGATGGACCTGGGCCAGAGTTCTCAAGCTGTGATAAGCATCCCACTAGTAATATGCAAGCTACTCCAAAGAAACGCATAAATTCTGTTTGAGCAGCCAAGCGTCTCCTTCTGTGCATGTACCCAACCTAGCACAGTGCCAGGAGCTTTTGCTGCTGATACTGTCATTAATGTTCTTACCTAAGCAAGCTGCATTTAGAAAGTGCAATGTAGGATGTTCTTCCCTGTTGATAATTATAGTTTGACAAGAATCACACTGCAATCAAGTGCTTCAGAAAGACTGTTTCAAAAAAAGGGAGTTCTGACCCTACTCAGGTTGTAATGTGAGCTTGTGTTTCCTTCAGTATTTCAGTCTTGGAAAGGAGAATCATGAATCTGCAATGCCATATATGAGAGAGAAATACATCCTTAAACCAAATACAAAATTACTGATGAAAAAGGAAGATATATTTTTTGTCTGTATTTGTAATTATTTATGAATATTTGGCTGCAGCATCAGGTAAATACCATTTTCCGTACTTCTTGGTATTAAAACAATCAAATAAGAAGCTATACAGCAAAATAAGCACAGAAGTCTTTCTCTGACATCCAACGTGATCGCAGAGGTGGCTGACTGCTAATGTACTTCAAGACAGAATCTGAATTAATGGCTTGCTATGAATAACACATTTGTCAAAACTGGTCTAGTCCTGTCCACAAATTTCTGGACTATGATTTTTTTGTTTTCTTGGAACAAAATTTTGTATCAAAGACTTTGACATGAACAAATTTAGGCTATCTGTATATTCAGTTGTTGGTGTGCATATTTGGAATTCCCTATGTGATTGGACTTTTGACAGCCAAATAAATTATATGGTATTGTTTTGTCCTTTAATTGAGTTCTAAAGAACGCAGAAATATTATTTGCTTGTTTTCTTTTAAATAATCTGCTTTTATCCAATATGTAGGGAGATAGTAGAGTAGAAATATATTTTAGAAACAGAGTTATAGCTTGAAGGAATATAGGGACATTTAAGATCCATCTTATTTTTTCTGTCTTCTTTTTCATTTAAAATTGCTTCCTGGATATGGAAACAATAAAGTTATAAGACAGATTTATTAGCTGTCTTGAATACTCTAAGCTCAATTTTCTCTTCACTCAAAAAAGAGAAGCAATTAAATATATTTGAACTTGTATGGCTTCAACCTTTTCTGGTTTAAGTGTCTAAGCTGCACGACTTTGGCCACAGTTTTTTTGAGGTGTGGCAAGATAAACTCAGAGAGTCTGTACCCTTCAGCCCAAAAGACTTCAAGGTGGCAGAGGGATGAGGTAGTCCCAGGACTTTTGTATAAAAGATTCATTAGTTTTCTTCAAAACACTGGTGCCTGTCTTCTCTTTCAGTAGACTCTCTTGGCAATACTGTGTTTCCATAGTTGTATATGAAATAAAGCATATTTCGAAGAAGCATCATACATCACATTTTGTGGTCTTTGGTTTGTATCATAATGTATTCCCTCCACACACTTAATTCCAGATGAAAAGGATGTCTGTGTTTAATCTTGTCTGTCATATCAGATGACTACAGCTATCGCTGCTATTAAATACAAGTATTGTAAACAGCGACTGTGAGGATGGAACTTCTGTTGAGGCACATAGTAGGAGTTTTACATTTATGACTGATAAGTTTATATGGGTTTGTTTGTGTCTGTGGCCACATTTAGTGATCACTAAAATACGTTAAAGGTATGTATTAAAAAACATCTGCTGTTGCTTGATCATGTCTCATACTTCATTCATGCTAAGTGGACATTTGGAGGTTTGCTTGCAAGTTGTCTTCCCCTTCAGTTTTCTCCCTTCCTTGTAACAAAGTTAATTTAGAGAAGGACCTATGTACTGCTGTAAAGGCTTAGAAACTACAAACCAGAAAAATGCTTGTTATTAGCTGCAACATTGCTTTTTTTTCCCAAAAGCTGAGCATAATGCGTAGTAAAATAACCCTGGGTGGCTGTTCCACTGTGGCTAAAATTATTTTCCTTTTTATCCAGAGAATAACATCTGCAAGAGATGATTTCTAATGCAATATGTTCTGAAGTAGGCACTATTTTTCTTCAGCGTACAAGATCAGCTTTATTACATCTTATTACATGGGTCATGTGGACATAACTAGAAAAGCAAGAAATCTAAGTTTAGGATTTGTAAATAACTTTAGTAATATGGTCCGTTTTTTGACCATTTCTGTTTTAATACTCTGTGTCAGAAGTCCAGGAAGCCAGAAATATTCAGGGATATAGTGAGCCTGTAATAATAGTGAACATGTGTGACTGGCAGAATCTGTGGCTTGACAACTGTTAGGTCTGAATTCAACTCTGAAATATAGTAAATGATTGAGCTATTCACTGAAATTTATGATGCGTTTTAATAATAATCTTCTATTTTTATTGTGGATTTCCCATTCCCAGTATTTGCGTCTTTAATTTGTATTTCATATTTACTTGGTAAATGACCAGATCTGAAAAAAAAAATAATTTGGGCAACTAGAATGAAACTTTAATGGGATTTAAGAAAGAGTCCAAAAATTATAGAAAAATAATATCTACCAGATAAGTGCCTGACCGTGTAAAAAAGATTAAGATGGTGAAACAGTCCAGAATTTCAAGTTCTGCAGTAGCAAAGCCACTCAGACTCAACAGTATTCTGCCATCTGTTTAATAATTGAGCTTCCTCAGCATTCACAAAAGTAGAAATTTCAGTGCCTAAGGACTCAGAATGTTCAAAAGAAACCTTGCAAATACTCACCATGTTAAACTGAGTGGTAAACATGCAATGTGGCTGTATCCATTTAAAAACACAGTTAGGAAGGGTAGTGATAGTAAGGGGAAACTGTGAATGAGGGTGAAGAAAGTTAGTCTTACTATTTAATGTATTGTACATTTGTAGAAGTAATTAAAGACCTGTATTCTACCCCCTTAAAAACATCTATGTCTATGCTGAGAAAGACATTTTCTACAGCCTTCATGTAGCTGTCACACAGTACAGTAAAGACTACAAGGTTCATAGGTACTGAAAGGGAACAAGTAAGCAGGAAGTTATCTCCAAATCAATGCTTACTTCAAACCTGTATTTTGGGTAAGGGGGAAATCCCCTGACTGTGTTTCAGCACTGTTGAAAGGTGTCAAGGAATCTTTCAAAGCCAGACGAATAAACAGGTTTAGAAGTGGGAAACAAAACCCAAGACTGTTCTCTCTCACCTGATGAAATCATCATCTTGGCTGTGCATTCCTCATGAGAAGTGGAGACTTCCTGGTAAATGTACTGGGCTCATGTTTAAGGCAATAACACAGACAGGGAGAAAAAGATATGGAATGGTTTAAGAAGTAAGAGGACTTACATGCGGTATAATTACACACCATGTATCTCAGTTCCTGGGAGATAATCTAGCACTATTCCAGTAGTGTAAGTGCATCCTGTATAGCTTGACAAATCAACCTTTACAAAGGTATGAGTCATCCAGCTGACAGCGTACAGTCTTGAATTCGGCAAGTGGTTCCGGTCAGAGAATCCCAGAGCTGGAAGTAGCTCTGGTAGACAGCATTTCAAATGCACCCTTTCCACAACCTGAAGCTTTTCCTCTCAGTATGGAGATGGTGTGAAAACATGCCTGTACAACCTCATCTACTTTGTCAGGATCATAGGTGTTTAATTTAGATTTATGAAATATACAGCAAGAGTTAATGCCAAAAACTAGTACTATCTTAAAGTGGCTCTTTCCATGTTTAAGACTCTCAGAGGTTTGGTGTGTTGCTAACTACTTCAATCTTTTCTTTCTCCTGTATTTTCTATTGCCTAGGGAAAAGATATCTAAATGGCATTTTTATTGATATGACTCAAGCAGATATGGATATTGAAGGAGAAAACTATCATAATCTGAATTTGTGACAGGAAGATTATTGAAGTTCTATTAAAAAGCCCTTGAAAATATGTCCAAAATGTCTAAGCAAATACAGAGTTTCATAAATTATACTCCAGTGAAGATGAGAAAGTATTCCTCCTCTTTGAAAGTATACAGCAAAATCAGTCTTGCAGTTGTAAAACAAAATGTCACATTTCTCTTCAGGCTAGTCATTCAGGATGAAACCTGAGGTTTTGATTTGGATTTTAGTGATGTGAATGACATAGAGCTATGGCCCTCTGTTATGCGTCACAGAATCACAAATACTGCAGCTAGAGGTGACCTCAGAAGCGTATCTTGTCCTTCAACCTGTCCCAAGGCCAGATAAAAATATTTTTCCCTTTTCCCATAAAGATTTATCTAACCTATTCTTAAATATCCTTGATGGGAGATTCCACAGTTTCCTTAATCAGTACCTCTGAAACCCAGTAACAAGCATCAAAGAATTGTAACATTTTCTTTGGCTTGTTTGTTACAACAAGAGTGAACTCAAACTTTAATTTACCAGCTTACTTTACTGGATCCTCATCAAAATATACATGTCTGTGCTACAGGTATGAACTTGATTGAAGGCTTTATGGAGAGATGTGAATCCCATCACAGTCAATAGCACCTTAAACCCCAAAGAGTTCTAATGATATCAGTGAGGATATCCATGGAACTTATAGTTATCCAATATGAAAAAGGGGATCAGAGTCTCTCCCTTTAATAAAACTGATAGGGCAGGAAGATTCTTTTGGACAACGTTGAATGGCTTGAATATTGCTTTGAATAAACTATACATTTAGATACGGCTCTGAATAAGTCATATCATTTTGCATGACATTGCAAACAGCAATTGAAGCATTGACCAAAATAATTTAAAAAAGACATTAATATTATGGTAATTGCATTCTGATGCAGACACAAGGGTCTAACTTCCTGTAGGAACCTCGACTACAAAATAAAGGTGTATTTTCTATCGGCATTTCTTGTATAAATGGATGAAAAATCCTAATTCCATTTTTGATGTAGTTTTAAGTCAACTTCTTGCTTTGCATAATTGAGGTGACAAATGAGCTTTATTGTAGCAGCAAAACCACTTTGTGGCACATTTTGTAAATTGGTACAATGGATGGCCAACATCAATAATGGAATAATAACCTTATACAAGTAGCAGGGAATTGCAGTTGTTTTAATGAAAAAGTCAATTCTCGTGGCTGTTCTGAGGTCATTCTGTTCCACAGCTGCTGTTAGAACACAAGACTTTCAGAAGAAATTCTCAAACATTTGTGTTTGTGAGGGGCAAGAAGGTACACAGGAAAATAAGATTCTGAAAATGTCCCACAGCACAGACCCCACCATGTCATTCAGTCTGGCATTTACATGTCAGAGAAAGCGCTGGATCATTACTGAGCCAGCACTCCTAGGAGGAAGTCTTTTTGTACATCCCTGTGAACCAAGAAACCCTGTTGAATGCTCTCCAGCCCTCTAGGAAGTCAGATAGGAAAACGCAGGCTGGTCTATTCTGCACTAATGCTTTCCTCGTCCACATTGCTCACTCTCCTGATCAGGAGAGATTTGTCTATAAAGCTTTCTTGATTCATTGTTGCCAGCCTGAATAGAACAAATCTAGGAAAAAAAAATCAGCTTCCCTCACTGGAGTGCTGTGAAAAATGTCAGTGCATGTCAGACTATTAAGACAGGTTGGTATTGATGTGATTTATCTTTCTGACAGTTGATCAAATTCTCACCTATCAAAAAATCACTGCCTCTCATAGCTGTTCCCTTGAAGAGAACCTGCAATATAATGCTCTTGAAATATGATTTTGAGATCCACATAGGTTTTGTGGGTTTGGTTTTACTCAGTAAGTAAATAGACAGAAGACACTTGTTGAAAACTAAACAGTCTGATGAATGCAATCTAGATCATTTAATTGAAATTACAACTGTGAGGAGAGGCAGTGTCCAACTAGAATATTTTCTTACTCACTGAGAAAACTTGAATGCACTAGAGGAAAGCACAACATCATTTTGACACAGGTTGCTGGCCTTCCTATTTATTGAAAAGCTCATACAGACCATCTTTTCTTAAATATGGACATAAACACAGACATAAACATGGATAGGCAGACAGTGATAAGAGAATGCAACTCTTGAAGATGTTTTTATTGTCAACAACACACTGCCATTTATTTCCTAGGTCAAACTGTGTTCTTTTTTTTTTTCCAAAGAAATTAATATCTGATTTGATGCTTAAAATCCATAAAAAAACATTAGAAAAGCAACTAGTGATGTCCTCTTTGACTTTAAAGGTTCTCTGGATCCAGTTGTAGGTGGTTAGCGATATGGAACTTGGAAGAAGGAATTATGTATTTTAAAAAAAATTATTTTTTAAAAGCAACCCAAAAGATATCAATTACTCTATCCTATACAAATTATAATATTATTTTAGAACATCTAGAATAGACTGTCCAGGTTAACTCCCCTCCTCAACTTCTTCCATGCAACACAAATGTTGATAAACTAGAATAAGTTCAGTGGAGACCACCAAGATGGTTAGGGCTAGATCACTTGCCCCATGAGGAAAGGCTGAGGGAACTGGGCTTATTTAGCTTGGAGAAGAGATGGTTTTGGGGGGAATCTAACAGCCACTCTGGTGCCTATGGGAAGAGTATCAAGGAGACAGAGACAGAGTCATAACAGCTGTGCATTCTGGGAAGACGAGGGACAATGATGTGAGTTGGAACAAGAGAGGTTCATATTTTCACCTTTTCCTCATGAGAGCAGCCCAGCACTGGAGCAGGTTGGCCAGAAGAGTTGTGCAGTTTCCATCCTTGGAGGTTTAAAAACCTGACTGGATAAAGCCCTAAGCAACCTTGTCTGACCCTCCAGCTGACTGGTTTAAGGTTGGGCTAGACTCTCCCAGACTGAAAGACTCTATGACCCTTTGGTTGTAAATTGAGTGGCCACTTGGAGCAGGTTGGCCAGAAGAGTTGTGCAGTTTCCATCCTTGGAGGTTTAAAAACCTGACTGGATAAAGCCCTAAGCAACCTTGTCTGACCCTCCAGCTGACTGGTTTAAGGTTGGGCTAGACTCTCCCAGACTGAAAGACTCTATGACCCTTTGGTTGTAAATTGAGTGGCCACTTGGAGCTGACAGATTGGTCACCACTATCTTAATTGTGACCAACTATGTGATTAGAAATGCTAACTGTTCTTGCATTTACAGAAAAGATAATGGTTTTAAAACAGCATATTGTCTATTTTAATGACTCTAGATGTAGTAGTGAGTTTACATGACCCTGTTTATGCAGGGGAGTTGAACCAGGTGACCACAAGATATCCCTTCTAATCTCAAGCATTTTGGGATTCTATAATTCAGTGAGTTTGTCCTTCAAACAAGAGGATGTATACATATTTTTAATCCTGGAATAAACAAAAGTTTGAAAAAATGAACATATTTTATATTTACTGTGCTGTTTTGTAATCGATATCTGATGAAGAGAAGATTATTAAGGACAATGCCTCATTATCATGCTCGTGGAATATGTAAGAGCATTCTTAGGACTTTAAGGGCCCACTTTCCCTTTCATTTCAGCATGTGTGAGCCAGGAACAAAAATCCCAAAATCTGTGGAATTTCAAAACTATAAAACTTTTCCAGTAACTCATTACTTGATTTTTTTTTTTTTTGTCTTTTAAATCTTTCTCCAGAATGTTCCATTTTGCTCCAAATTGATCATCCTCCAGATCGGTCAACGAAGTTAATATTATTCTTGACTCTTACATTAACTTTGAAACATACTTAAGTTAATTAACATGTTTGTTTAAATACCCAGATTACATTCAGAGAAATGTATCTTTTGGAGGAAAACAGGGTGTGTGCTTGGACTGCAATCATGCAGGCAGACAAACATATGTCCTATTGGTCTTACATTAGCATTGGTCTTTAATAACCCTATTTCTTCTCTGTTAGCCCCAATTATACCAGGTCTTCTTCTTTATGCAAAAAAAGTCCTTTAAAATTTTTCTCCTCTACTGAAGACTCTTATTTCTGTTTCGTTCCGTATGGTTTATTTTTTTCTTGAATGTGAGTGAAGAGAATATTAGATGATCTTCCAGATGTGATTTTCTTTGTTCTTTGTGTATGAATACCTAATGCATCCTAATACTACATTTCTACATTTACTTTTAAGCAGCCATGTCACATTGATCACTCATAATCTTCTTAGCAAATAGCATGCTCAGATTTATTTACTCCCCACTTATTTCCAGTAGCTAAATGCACAATTTAGATGAAAAATTAGTGTCAGTGTTACCTACATACAGTTAGTTAACATTGACATTGTTGTTCTGTTTGGCAAACAAAGCCAGCTGATGTAATTGCTATAAAACTCTTAACTTCACAATGTAAATATCTGTATTATTCCATATGATTTTACAAGCAACCTGTCCTTAGATAAGTATTTATATAACATATATTAAATAATTTACAGATGCAATCTCCTCTGAAGTTTGCTTAATATTACAGACATTCTGAAAGCTATAGTTTTCAGTACTTCCAAATGACAGCAAAACAATATCAGCCAGAATATCCTTTCAGTGATAGAGCAAATACTGTGCCTCTGATTTTATCTTCATTGTGCAATCAACAGAAAACTTAAACATCTTTGGTGAGCAGAGAAACACAAAAACTTCTTCACTGAAAGTAGTTCTTACTCAACTGTACACTCAATTGTTATCTCAGAATATTCGATGAACTTTTTTTCTAGCACTGCAGAGTTCAGTTGCATGTGTTTTCATGGTATGCACATATATTTTCATTTTTCTATAAGTCCACAATAAGATCGAGTAGGTTATGTCATTGTTTCTATTCTTTCCTCTCCTCCCACAGGCTAAGCTTCCTGAAATGCAGATCACTTGTCTGTCATTTGAGACTGTTTGAATCTTATCTCTTCTAAGACCAATTGAGCATGTTTAACTTATCTAAGATATCACCCAGATCTGTCTGAGTACACAGTCACTGCTGGTCAGGCCACAGTGCCTGCACTGTTTCCTTCATGAAAGAAAAAGATGTAATTTCTGAATTTTTATATTCCGCTCGAAACATTTCTGTGTGATAGTCATCATACCTCAGCAAGGAGCAGCAGTGCTGGTACTAGGAACAAAGGTCTTGTTCCTTTGGTTTGATAAATTCATCCACTTTATTGACACGATAAAGGTGATAACGTGCATTGAGTTCAGAGGACTATTTTGGTACATTTAACGTGCTTTTGGATGGGATAGGATCTATTTTATGTGAGTCCTGGAAGCTACAAGACTGTTTGTTGAGGGCACTCTTTTTGCTGAATGCAGTTCCATCACCACCAAAACCTTTGAATAATTATACCCTGTGAATTATGCTTTTTCTTTAAATAATTATCTAAAAAGGGTCTTTCATTATATATTTTTGATATTTGCTATTTAGTTATTGGTTTAGTGTTTAGTTTTCTTTGGTGTTTGCACACCAACAGATCAACACAGTACATAACTCTTCAGAAAAAATGCTACATTTTAAATAAAAGCAGCAGTTCATTCTGCCTTCTGAGCAACATCAGATGAAAGCTCATGTTTCATCATATGAATTGTTATTCTGTATTAAATTGTTTTCTTTGGCTGATATAACACATTTGGGGTATTTCTGTAATGATTTCTGTGTTCAGGTCACGTTACTGGAAGGCTCCAAGCCTTTGCATGAAAAAGCAGAGCTGGGAGGTTTTGTGATTTGGTTTCTTTACCTTCTGTCCTCAAGAGGGCTCCCAGACACCTTCCAACAACCTTGGAATGGGCAGGAAGGTGGCAGCTGGGCACAGAGAGGCGACCTTTACTCCTGTGTCCATCTGCTTAGGAAACCTTTCCCAGGTATGAAAGAGCTAGTACCAAAGAGCTCATTTGGTATCTTCTCCTGCAGGAGCATGATATTGTGGGAATTCACGTAAAAGAAAATACTAATATTTCAACCTAGTTTCTAACCCAGAAGGAGATCTGAGAAATCCCTTAAAGTGCTTGTAGCATTCTTGTGCTTGGAAGACTCAAGTGTTGTTTTTAAAGTGCTACTCTAATAATTAATTTAATCAGTATATTGAACTGATTATTGATACATTTTCTCTAGGACTGTGTTCAGTAGATCAGGAGATCCTTAAAGACATGAAAAGAATGGCTCAAGCTAAACCAGTGTATAGGAAAAAAGACTTGGGTATCATTGCCTGTGAAAACGCTGAGCTGAAGCAGGACAGGAAAAGTTCCTGGCATAAAGAAGATCAAAAGAGTCTCCTGCAGGTCTAAAAATGAACACTTGCTCCATGGAGAGTAATTATCTTGGAACAGCCAGCTGAGACACAGGACCTTGTGGGACCCGAAGAAGTTACAGCTAGCTTCATTATCATCAGGACATCAAAAGATTTTAAGGTAAGATGAGCATGCCGGCTGCTCTTTCAGGAAATGCTGTCCCTTTGTTACAAAAGCTTAATGCTTCCATTCTATGAAGGCATTTATGTATCTATGTATGATTTGTATCTGAGTCACAAAAAGAAAAACTGCAGGTACCTCAACATAGTAAGACTCACTGAGAATCTACAGTGTCCCCTGAAGTACTGTAATCCAGGTCTTAGTCATGTACAAGGAAGTCATCAACAAACTAGAAAAAGTTTGGTCAGGGGCTCCGACACTTGTCCTGTGAGGAGAGGCTGAGGGAGCTGGGTTTGTTCATTTTGGAGAGAGATAGATCTGAGGGGGATCTTAATGCTGTCCTGAACTATTAAATCATAGAATCACAGAATTGCCTAGGTTGCAAGAGACCCTTTAGATCATCAATTCCACCATGTCCTTAAAGACTTCATCTACACGCCTTTTAAATACCTCCAGGGATGGTGACCCCACCGTCTCCCTGGGAAATGGAAGGAAATAGCAAAAATGAAACCAGGCTCTTAGAGAAAGAATGAGAGGTGGTGGACATGAGCTGTAAGATGGGAAATTCTGACTCAATTTGGGGGGAAAAAATGGTAAGTGTGGGTGTGGACAAACACTGGAACCACTGTCCAGAGAATTGAAGGGAATTCTCTGAGATATTCAGAACTCAGATGGAGAAGTCCATGAGCAACCTGCTACAAGGGAACCTATTTTGAGCAAGGGGGTTGGATCTGCTGAAGGTCCTTCCAACATATGTAATAAGAACAGGGTCAGTCATGTGTGGTGGGTTTACATTGGCTGACTGCCAGACCACCAGCCTGTTTCTCTCATTCTTCCCCTCCCCAAGAGGGCAGGGACACTAAATAAGATGGAAAGAGCTCATGAGCCAAATTAAAAGCATTCAGTACTTCACATTGTCAGGCAGATGTCCAGCTATTCCATGGGAAGCAGGTCCTCAGTACATGTAGTGGTTGCATGAGAAGACAACTGCCACAACCACCAATGTACCTGCATCTGCTTTCTTGCCCTCAGCTTTTATTGCTGAGCACAATGTCATATGGTATCGAATATCCCTTTGGTTAGATTGGGTCAGCTGTCCTGGTTGTGACCCCTCCCAACCTCTTGCCCACTCGCAACGTACCAGTCTTTGGGTAGGAGGAGGATTTGGAAAGAAAGCCCTGATGCTTTGAAAGCACTGCTCAGCAAAACCCAAAACACTGCTGTGTTATCAATAGTGTTTTAGCTGTAAACGTTAAGCACAGCACTACATGGGCTACTGTGAGGAAGATTAACTCAATCTCAGCCAGAGACTGTACATCATGGAATGAAATTGTGCATGATACAGGCTTGTTACTTGAAAGGGATGTCCACAGGGACATGGGAGTGGATCAAAAAAATGCAGCTTGCTTTGTGGCAATAGTGTTGTTCTGATAACTATTCCCTTTTAAATGAAATTGTTCTGACATTAATGCACACAGTTAGGTTAACCTTAGGATCTACATGTATAAGAAAACAATTAAATATTGTGCTCCCAAAGTAGTAAGCAACAACTGAAATTTAGCAGAAAGAACGTGGGTATTCCAAGGACAAATTACCTGGAAAAACCCCCTAGGTATAACTGATTTTCTTCACATTTTAGTATTGATCGGAATACTTGAGTGGTGAAAATTTCAGGACAGCAAATCCAATTAGTGAAATATGGTACATCTTTGAGTAAGCAAACATGCTTTGGTGGCCAAAGCTTGGTTGCTTTGTTTTTCTGCTTCATGGCCTGCTTCCCAGGTTTTAATGCCTAGTCCTAAAATGTGCTGCTGAGTGCATTTTGTAACAGTTCAGAAGATCTGCCTACCTTCAACTTCTGAATTCTCTAAAAAATGATGCATGTTGTTTATCTTAATCAAAGTCAGTTTTCTCATTTTGGGGTGCACCTGCCTAACCCCCTCTGTTGTTGTTCTGCCTCCCTCACAGTTTAGTACTCACAGAGGTGGATGTGTCTGTGCAGCCAGGAACAAAGACTTTGTTCACATAGAAGAAAAAAGCTGATGCCTGGTTTAAATGGGTATTCTGGAAAGCACACAGTAGGGTTGTCTTGGCCATCTCTCCATGTCCTAAGGAATGGAGGCAGAAAGTAGAAAAAAGCCCCTGAAAGTTATCTTTTTGAGGGACATTTTCACTAGCTTACCCGAGGACTGTTGAGCCAGTATCAGATGAAGAAGGAACTCTGCCTTCCTGAATACAGATTGATTCTTAATGAACAAGGGATGGAGGGTGAGGGACATCATCTGTATACAGTCTGTGGGTTTTATTAGGTTTTTGTTAAATAGCATTACTAGAAAACAAACAGTAACCCTTAAAGAAACATTTAAAGATAAGGAAAAGACATTGCAATCTACAGAACTGGATTCTCTATGTTATAGGGTAGATGCGGGAAATCAGCTGAGCTTCTTGCTCTACCATCCAGGTGGAAGACAATTCCCATATTTCATACTTCAGATGCATAAAATCCAGCCAAAGTTTGTTCATGACTAGTTCATACTAATTTGTTCTGTTTTTTTTTTCTTAAAATACCTCTTCTTTTTTCCTCTCCTATATCACCCTGATGATTTTACAGACCTCTTACTTTTTTTTTTCCTCCCTGAATTAAATGAGCCAAGTTTCGTGGATTTTTTAAGTGTCCTTTCCAAACACAAACTCTCCATTTAGCTGAACATTTCTAGCAGGATTTCTCTGCTGATATTCCAGTCTGAATTCATTTCTCTTGAAACGGATGTATGAAATTCTGTATGGCGCATATGAGGGCTCACTATTGCTTTTAAAATGGTAATGATTGCAAGATCAAAGCAAACTGGCATTGAGCGGCCCTTCAAGGTGCTTAATTTGGGGCCCTGAGTAGAAAAATTACTATCTGATCATAACAGGAAATATTCTTGGCCTTTCTTGAATCAAATGTCTTGTATGCATTGTAAAATAAAAACCAAAACTGCTATTTTGACACTAACAATTTTTCTACCAGAAAATTTCAGGTGACAAGACTAACATAAGCACCGAAAGCAATCTTTATACCTAAACTTTCATTTGGAATACTTTTTGGACCAAAGAAGGAAGAAATTATGGATTGGTAGACAAACATTTTTTATTGTGTCAGAAAATGTTTCTGTATGAAACAATATTTTACCACATTTTGTGTTATGTAAGCTGAAGAGAATTCACACAGGATGTGTAGACTGGTGTCAGTCTTCAAACATAAATGATGTGTAAATGTGGTATATCTATGATTATGGATCATTTAAGTCAAACAGTTTTTTATGGATCTTAAAGCGTTAACAAACACTTTATTCTGGGTTTCTTTTCAAAGATTACAGAAACAGATCATAAAAAACCCAACAAACTATAATTTGCCTACTAAGAACTCTTCCCTGGTCTGTTACTTTGGGATTCCTTAAAAAGCTCCTGAAAAATGGAAAGTTCTATAGTACTAAAAATTAAGATGCAGAGAAATGAAATTAATATTGTGAAATTAAATACTGGTGCCTATTAAGAAAGCAAGTAAACAAATACACAAACAAAAAAGAAGACACCAAGAATGCATCATGGTATCATTTTGGAGAAATACTCCAAAGCAGCAACCAAATAATGCACACTCCCATTTTCTATACTAAATATTTGCAATTACCTGTGCTTATGTTCAAATAACAGTAAGAGACTGGCATTGAGAATAATTAGTCAATCTTAAAAGTACCAATACATGCCCAAGACAGCACTCAATGCAAATCAAATGTATACTAGGCCTCATACTTGGAAAAATCATGTTGATCTAGTAGAAATAACAAATAAAATAAAAAACCCAGCAGAGAGAACTTCATCTCTAATGCCTGAAGTTCTGAAACTTTAAATGACTGAAACTTCCTTGTGAAGGAAATATGAATCAAATGAGCTGTTACTATATAACTCACTCACTGTAATTTTGTAAAGTTTAAGGCCCTAGTTGGTGGTGTGTCAGCATTTTAGTTTTGGTCAGATGAATTATTTGAAGCTGGTGCTTATTAGCAGAAGTTGACTTTTCCTCTAGCTTTCCTCCTGATATTAGTGGAGACTTGGGTCAAAGCTCTAAACATAGATTAAACAGAATTACATGTGATTCTCATGATTTGCCACACCTATTGCTATACCATTATAAAATACCATTATCCCAAATATCTTGCAGCAATTTTCCCTGTGCTCTCACAGCATTACTAATTTGTGACTTTTGGTATGGCTTATTATAGTAATATTGACAAGTGGCATATAACCACTCAATCAAGCATATCAAGTCCTTTAATTTGGTCTAATTCAGGCATCAATGAAAGGTGTGAAGATTTTACATTTGCTGCACTGAAACTAATGTCCATCACAAAGCAAATTGATTTTCAGTTTCAATACAAATCAAAATTTGATCACATGAAAAAGTCCTGTCAAGCCTGCTAAATTGATAATGAATGAACAAAGAAAAGCGGCAGTTGAATATCAACCTCACATTTTTCTTTACAGTGGTGTATAATTTCTATCCATTTAAAGTAATTTTCTAAAAGATGAAAAATCTCAGACCTTTTTTGCATGTCTACTTTGTTTAACGCTACAAGCCTATTTTTTTGTTTGTGTTTTGTGTTATGGTACTTCACATAGGCAAAGTAAATGGGTTCTTTGGTATACATGTTTCTGATTTGACAAATGGCATGCAATAGAAAACTTGGAAAGTGTATGGATAGGAGAGAATGTATCTCCAACAAACTCCATGTCCCAGTTGTGACTTTCATTTTCCCAGAGTGATATAGGTGGGCTGCACAGAAATGTCTAGCAACAGTTTTGAAAGACAAATAAGACAGCATGATTATTGTGTCTATCTCTATAATTGCTTTCTTTGAGGAAGCTATAATTCCCCTAATAACACTGATTAAGGGATGTGCCTGCTTTTGTTGTCTTTATATTGTTAATGATATAAGTAATCTTAAATGGTTCTACAATAATTAAACATAAAGAAATAAAAATGTCTGATATGGCTTTTTGTTAATGTTTCTGTTTATCTTAAATTCTAGAACAAATACAAATAGAGTAAAGTTAATCATTTAATCCTTGATATCATCTCGCTAACATCTTCAACACATTCATCTTTTGGGCATACTCTCTATGTCTTGATCTGTATCTGGAGATCTACATTTATTTGAATAGTCTTAAGAACAAGATGTTAATACCACAGAAATATTTGGTTTATATTGTTATAAAACCATTAGTTGCAGTGAAGAATCTGCAGTGTCTCCAGAGCACTGCCCATCTATGCAGAAACAAAACTGTTATCTCATTTTATTTAATTAAGGCTACAGTTTCCTTGATTGTCTCAAGAAATCTGTACACTGAAGCAGTAGCTTCATGACCCTCAAGGTTTTAGGCCATACTACACTACATATTTGTAAGTGCAATTCCCCACTGATTTCCTGGAAAGACAACTTGGGAACAGTGTGCATTGCCAAGCAAGTGGCAGGACCTGTAACAGATTCATGAGTTTCAGAATATCATCTAACTTTATGTGGTATGAACAAGACTTCAAAATCTAGTAGAGTTACATCAAAATAAAGCATATATAAGCAAGATCTGATCCCGGTCCTCGTATGAATTGTATAATGGTATACATTCTCTTGACATCAACAAATCTGATTGATTTTCAGATGACAAAGTTTCTATCAAATTAGTAGAAGTTACATGCTTTAACTGACATGAGATATAGATCTATATTCACATGCTTATTAAATGGCAACCCAGCTTACATCTTCATCTAGGTAGTTCTGTCTCTGAGAGTTAGGTTAATCAATTCTGACTTTTCTTAAAAGGTTTTCTCCTCATTTAAAAGATGTCTTTAGATCTGTTAAACTAAATCACACCAAAACCAGAACAGGGTTTAGCCATCCTACAGCCCTTTCCCTTGCCCCCACTTTTAGTTGCCATTTAATTATTCATATAAGATATGAAATTCCATATGTACATGCTGACAATATTCTGAAGGATGCCTTTACTCATTCTGTCCAACAAGCTGTTTGCTGTTGTATTGTCCTAAAATGTGTCGAAAAGCTGGATTTCAACATATCCCAAGAAAAGAATCTGGACCTCAGTTCTCTCAATTCTTGCACAAATGATCTAAAATCTAATCTTTTATTTCCTTACCATTTGATTTGAAACAAAGATAAAAGAAAACTTCACTTTGTTTTTGGAGGTATATCTGGAAGTGTTTGCTTTGGAGAAAGGATTCTGAAGATAGCCCATAAGTAAATGAAGATATTGTGTGCATATACTTAAAACTGGGAAGTTGTATCATAGTTGAAATGCATTTATGATTTTTGCAGATGGCTGACTGGAAGTCATCTACTACCTAATGTGCAACTAAGTTTTGGATTCTGTTTTAGAATCTGGACACATTGAAGAGTGTATGTTTGAATTCTTTTGCAAGAAGGCAGAATTTTCTACCTGTCAGCTCTCTGAGATACCCAGCTATCAGCCAAATCTAAACCATAAGCTCTGTAGTCCAACTAGGAAGGTACATGGCTTGAGCCAGTTGAAGCCTGTCTGACTTGAATATGTCTCAGTCTTTGGTGACATCTAGTCTTTATCCTGTATGAAGGTGAAATCTTCTTGTCCTGATAGAAGATTTCTGTAATTCAGGAACAGCGGACAGATACTGACTATGTCTCTGTGGAGGTCACGTGCACACAGGGTTTAGGTCAATGTGGAAGCAAATCCAACATTACCTGGGCTACCCTGCAGGCATTGTAAATAGAAGTGTTACGTCTCCTGTCCAACTAATTTAGTTCTCCATTTTTCTGTGGCAGGAATTGCCTGGGTTTGGGTTAATTCTAACTTCTTCTTATAGTGCTATCATATTTAGTTTTTCTCAGATTTATTTCTTAATGACTTGTACTGAACTGGTGGCTGAAAATCAGCTATTAATGCAAATAATATCAGTAAGCAGACTTTAGTTTTGACCTAAAATCGAGTCACTATCACTACATTTCTGAAGCTCGTTACTATGCATTAGTTGACTGTTGTGACATCATTTTACTGACTTGAACTAAACAGTCAATAATGATGTCTGCTTTTCAGATGTGATCAGGAAGATGTTGTTGTGCTAGTTTTGGTACACTTCCTAACTCTAAAATAAGTAGGAAGAGACCTGTTGTTTTGTTGTGAACTTTGACAACAAGCTTCTTTCCATCTATGTACAAACTGTTTAAACCCAACATTTTCTAAAGTCTATGGGCAAATGTTCTGTGCTTGCTTTTGTATGTAGATTTACTATGTGGACTTTTAACTTCCTTGATCCCTAATGTAACAATGTTAACACTTGAAAATGGACTCAACTTAATTTTTCATTGTAAGTGTATTCTGTAAAATTTCTTTAATACATCAATAGCTCTGAGGTCCGTATAAAAAGAAAGAAAATAAAAAGGATGTTTAAAAAAATAGCTTTTATTATTGAATATTTTATTATTGAATATTCCACCTGGAATGGTGGAAATGAAAAAATGAAGATGTTGGAAAGAAGGCTCTTTAAACACTTGCAGCCTTGTCAGACAAGATCATCATTTAGCGTTTTACAAGGGAGGGTTCTTATGGGACTGTAAATACAGAAATCACAGTCTACATCAGAAGAAAAATAAATCCAGTAATAAACCCAACATGATTAGTGATGCTTGGGAATTCTGGAGAGAATGCTGCTTCAAACCACATAGAATGGAAAGTGATATGGAAAGACAGAACAGCAAAATGCCGATGGTATAGTCTCTTGAGCAAAGGGCTGACAGGATACTTTATATACTGTAGACAAAAGCATAGATCCCTGAAAGGAAAATCCTCTCCTGAGTCCAGAAACATCAGTTGTATAAATTTACCACATCTACAGCAGTTCACTAGATGACTTGTGTGAACAGAGTCTGAAATATTTTATGCATTCCTGTAGGTGAGAAATAGTTGCTAATGAACTTTTCCTTGTTCCACTGCTTTTTAATTAATATTCCCTGAGTCTTCTCCATAGTTTTGATAATATTCCACAACACTCTGCACAGGTCTTTATCTGTTTAAAGCAAAAACTCCAAAACTAATGTCTCCAACTTCTGTTAAAAGCTGGTTTAGTGATGTCTTTCAGAGTTGTATGATTCTATAATAGGTCTCATCAGCAGTGATCACTCTGAGATTTTAAAGAGCCTCAGCAGAGTAGGCCAAAGTCTGCTCCCAATTTACATACTGGACAGTTAGTATAGCCTAGTGAAAAATGGATAAATGAAATGCTGTTGAGTGCTGTAGTGAAAGGGAGGAGGCAATCTCCCATACACAAATACTATCGTTTAATCCTGACAAGGCTATTCCATACCATCTCCTGACACTGCATTTGCTTCCATTCCTTGACAAACGTCATTATTGAAGCAGGCATTGGTGACATGATGGATTGAGATGAAAATTTTGAGGCAGAGAGTTGGCAACTGAAACAACAGAAGCTGAAGCAATAGGTGATAATCCTCTCAGTAGATTGTTTTCCCAGAAAATCCAGGCCTTGTGGCTTGCCTGACATGGGCTGTGTCGAGAAACCTTTGGCTAAATTATATTAATTTCTTTGTAAGGAAAGTACAGTTTGTCTGGGAGATGGGCAAATGGGAAGTTAGTGCCTTCTTTGTCCTGTATTATAAAGTCAGGGAAAGGCTCAAAGTGTTTCTTGGTTCAGCAGCTTAGATGAGCCTGAAAGCTATGCCAACTGATGCAAAAGGTGCATGGAGTACCAATACCTGTACCAGACACCCCAGTACCTGAAAGGGGCCTACAAGTAAGCTGGGGAGGGATTTTTTACAAGGGCTTGTAGAGACAGGATGAGGTGGAAACGTTTGAAATTGGAAGGGGGTAGATTTAGATTGGATATTAGAAAAAAAAGTTCTTCATTATGAGGGTGGTGAGGCACTGGAACAGGTTGTCCAGGGAAGTGGTGGATGTCCCCTCCCTGGAGATGTTCAAGACCAGGTTGGATGGGGCCTTGAGCAGTCTGGTCTAGTGAGAGGTGTCCCTGCCCATGGCGGGGGGTTGGGGGGTGGGGGTTGGAATTTGATGATCTTTAAGGTCCCTATGATTCAGAGAATGAATTGTTAAATGCTGTTAGTGCAATTTAGTGTAGCTTAGCAAATGTCAAGGCCTGAAACTAAAGTCTAGCCAAAGTAAGGAATCAGCCTTGAGCTGTATGCACAATATATAAGATAACAGGAACAGCCTGCACACAAAAGAGGGACTCAATTGTCTTTGTGAAGCAACCATCTAATTAGACCCATTTCTGTGAGTTTGGAGTCCAGAAAACTCAGCATTCCATTCCAAAGGTGAAGAGCACGCTATGAGGAAGACTATGAGCCTTCCTCCAGAAGACCCCCAAAGACTACCACCAAATGGCAACATGCCTGAGCAAGGAGGAGGGGACTTATGCTGATGAATCCCAAGAAATAATTATAATAATAGCATCTACCCCCCAACTGGTTATAATAACCCAACTCCCTTAGTGAATATGCATGCTTTTGTATTGTAAAAGGTAGCTTCTTTTGTCTCTTAGGTGTGCAAGTACAGAGGAGTGATCCCCCTTGCTTTATAACCTTTTATGGGTTGTGAAGCTTGTTTCATCATGTGACCTTCTAGCCCTAACCATTCTATGATTCTATGATTCTATGAAGGAAGTACTGGGGAGGAGTTGGCTAACAATGAGAAGATTAATTTGCAGAGCTGAAAAATCACCCAAATGACAGGTACTGAAGATCTTTACATCTCTGCTCAAACTGAGCTGCCTTATTTCTGTGCTCTTTGGTGGTAGGGTGATCTCCTTTGTTTGGATAGAGATGTCCAAAAGCACTGAAGGTGCTCCTAATGTGACAGCTCTGTGTCATTTGGCATTGATCAGCACAGGCCCTTTCTCTAGGCTAGATAGTGGCATAGCCGATTATGGGAACTATATTTTCAAGAATGAGTGATGATTGCTCAGTCCTACCCACTGCAGTTGACCTTTAAGAGCATCAGCTAATGCAATATGTTTCCTTTAAAATTCTCTGTGCCTGATTATTATTATTACCCCAGATTGAATGTTTCTTTCCCTCTGCAGCTGGAATTTTAATTGGCCGTTCTGTTCCTGTAACAGCTGCTAAGAAGCTTTTATCTTCCCCTAACTGCGCTATTACTTCTATATACCACCAAATGCAGTTAAATTTTGTTATCCCTACATACTTATTTTTATCTCCTTTCAGTTCATTTAGCTTCTTAAGAAATGGATGGAGCCTTAATATGTTTTAGAAGTGTCGAAGGCTTTTTCAGATTGACAAGCGCTGGCATGGTGGCGTGTTGAAGATTTGTTTGTAGATGACGCCTAAACGCAGCGGAGAGACGCCAGTATCCATTCTGCGGCATGTTGGGGCTTGTGAGATTTGCACAAAGAAAGCAAATTGTCTTGTACGTGTATTTTACAATACTGCAGGGAAAGCTGTGTCTAACAGATGAGGAAGACAACCTATTGATGCTTCACCACTCAAATGCTTTTCAGAGACACCACCTGCACATTTCCTCAGGTTGAGCATTATCCCCCTTTGCCCAAACCAGAAAAGTTTCTCCTCTTGGAAGACCAGAAACATGTCCTTTCCAGGCATCCCCTGTTCAAATTCAAATTCTGGGATCTAATCCAGGGATTCATGGTGCAATTTGGAGGCTGGCCAGCACATGCAATGTGCTGCGCGTTTCCTTATCTGAAGAGGCAGCTAGCAAATGTTGTTATAAGAACAAGCCCCTTTTTTCTCTATTCATTTGATTTTTCGAGTTGTGCTGCTCCTGGTGTCTCTAAAGCTGATTGGAAAGCCTGAGAAAGGACTGTGAATAAGCCAATCATCAATCTGTGTCCTAAATATTGACTTTGGCTGCTAATAGGAGTATTTAGATACAGGAACAAGTGCTCTTATTAGCTGCCAAAGGACAGGATTAGTACATTTACTAGTAAGATAAGGCTCACAATCTGCTTCACAGAGAAAATACATCTGTGCTGACCTTACGTGAGCTGGCCCTCTAGGAAAATAAATAAACAAGGCCAAGGAAATGGAAAGGGTCATCAGTATAAATACATCCTTGTTGTTTACAAGTAACTCATACTCCATATATACTCAAAAGTAAGGACCTGCATGCAGTCTGTCATTCCTGATTGGAAGTGGTAGATTACTAGTTAGTTTGCTGGCAGTTTAAGAATGGTAAAGCTTAATGGCTGTTCTGTAGACTGGGAGGGCAAACTGTCTTAAAAGGAAAACATAATTTCATCATCATCAAGTATGGGATTACTGATCTTCTTTAACAAACTCATTTTGTATAAGGGTAAATAGGTAACTTAAAAAGCTCTTGCATGATCTTGCATTATTTTCTCTTTCCTTCTACATTTTGATACATAATAACTTTCTACTTCCTTATTATTTATTTTATACAGACTCTCCTTGTTTTAAGGAAGACTCAGTAGTTCAATTGTGACAGGTGATTTTGCCTGCCTTGTATCATTTATCTAAGAAGACATAAATTAAAATGATGTTCAAAAACGAGTCAGTATTTCCCATTAAATTAAGCTCCTTTGATGACCTAAAATTTGAAAAGCCAAATCTGAACATTCTCAAAATCTATAATATTTTTTTTATAAAGTCTTACACCTTTCTTGACTATCTCATGTGTTTCCTTTTCCATTCCCTACTCCATCTCTCTGTTCTCCTCCCTTTCCTCCTTGTACTTCTTTTCATGTCTTGCAGGAATCCTCTCTACTTCTGTCTTTCTTTGCATGTTATTTAGTTACATACTGTTAGGAAGCCTGCATGTAATTTTACATAAATATTTTTTAATGATCTCAAAACTGTGCTAGCAGCAGTAATGCTATTTTGAAAAGTATTAATCACAGAATTGTAGGGGTTGGAAGGGACCTCCAGAGACCATTGAGTCCAACTGCCCTGCCGAAGCAGGTTCTCTAGGAAAGGTTGCACAAGTAGGCGTCCAGGCGGGTCTTGAATATCTCCAGAGATGGAGACTCCACAACCCCCCTGGGCAGCCTGTCCCAGGGCTCTGTCACCCTCACTGTGAAAAAAGTTCTTCTGCATATTGGTGTGGAACTTCCTATGTTACAACTTGAAGCCATTGCCCCTTGTTCTGTTTCCATAGACAATTGAAAAGAGGCTGGCCATTTCCCCCTGAGTCCCACACTTCAGATATTTATAAACATTAATCAGATCCCCTCTCAGTCTTCTTTTTTCAAGGCTGAACAGCCCCAGTTCATTCAGACTTTCCTCATAGGGAAGATGCCCCAGGCCTCTAATCATCTTTGTAACCCTCTGCTGGACTCTCTCCAGAAGATTTGTCTTTTTTATACCAGGGAGCCCAGAACTGGACACAATACTCCAGGTGAGGCCTGACCAGGGCAGAGTAGAGGCAGAGAATCACCTCCTTTGACCGCTGGCCATGGTCCTACGATAGAGTATTACCACTATCTAAGTCTGCTGGTGAAGCCTGAACCCACACTAGGTTAACTGCAGGTAACCCCCAATACCCCAGGCCCTGGGAGTAACAGGGTCTGACCAGGAACTTAGGACATGGAAACTTGTGTTTATTCTCTACCCTTCAGGAAATGAGGTATAGAGAAATAGAGGTACATATGTAGACGAAATAAGCAACACCTCTGCACTTGGAAGTAAGCCTGCATTTTAGTGAGCCCTGAAGTGGTCAGGCAGTTGGACTAGATGGTGTTTATAGGTCCCTTCCAACTGAAAATACGCTATGCTGTCCTATCCTATCCTATCCTATCCTATCCTATCCTATCCTATCCTATCCTATCCTATCCTATCCTATCCTATCCTCTTCTTGAGCTTAGCTGGCGAAAGGGCTCTTCAGTTGTTTTGTAAAAGTAACTCTTGTAGAAGGTGCACCTGTAATTATAGTAGTTAAACAAGAAGGTCAGATCTTGCTATCTGTGCAGCAAAGTCATGAAGTAGGGGAGTGAAACTGTGCTGCTTCTTTCTCCACCAACCTTGATGCTTCTGCATCAACCCTTAGAAGCATATCTCAGGGTGAAAACATGTTATCATGACAAAATTAAGTAAGCAGCAACACACATTGAATGTCCTGACAATGAATATCAAAATGCCCATATTTTGTCTTCCTCTAGCTTCCTAAGAACCTGCTCTCTTTTTGGTACTCTTCCCTTTAACAATCAAGTGTGTATGTGAGCCTCTGCAAGACATCCACTTTGTGCGAGAGAAAACTGTAGACTGATAACAGTAACCAATGCCTATTGGCAACGCAGGTGCTTCTGTTAGATCTTGGCTTGCATTGCTGGCATGAATGTAAATGAGAAATATTAATGTAAAATGAAAGCGTAGGGCTTTTCTGAAATTTCAGTTATACTCAATAAACTGGGACTCGTGGGATCATAGAATCATAGAATTGTAGGGGTTGGAAGGGACCTCGAGAGATCATCGGGTCCAACCCCCCTGCCAAAGCAGGCTCCCTAGGATCTTGTAGTAACTATGGGACTAGGCTGCAAGGAACAGCAAAAGTACTACCTGTTTGACATACAGGCTAGGAAACTTCCAATTCTAATGGCACATTTAATCATTTACATGCAAGAAGTAAATGGGATATGAAGAACATGTTTTCATATTTAACTATGTGCTTACTGGAAAGAAAAGCAAATCAGAGGAAAAAATAATCTGTGACAGGACTATAGTTTTAAAAACTGGTTCAGGTAACTGAGCACACAGGAAGGATTATCTGGTTGGGTACTGAAGAATTGCTGTCTAGTTCTGTGAAAACAAAAATTTGTTGGGAAGTAATTAGGTAAACAGAAGTTAAGACCTTATTATATCTGAAAAGATAAAATCCTTATTTGAATGCAAATACATTTTTCCTATGCAAATAATGTGTGAGGATATGATTTTGTATCCTCTGAATACATCAGAGCCAGATTACTTCCTGGGTATGTCATACATAAAGAATAAAACAATCTAAAAAACTGTGAAAGAGAAACCAAGCAATGTGTGAACAGAGTCTCAAGTTTCAATGGACAGATTCTGACTGAAACCAAAAATTGACCATTTAAAGCTTTAGTAGTTATGCCTATTGTAGCTGTACCAGTTCACTTTAACAGGGGATGGTTGGGTGTAGAGAGGGAGAGAAGAAAAGGCAGTTGAGAAATAACTGCTTTGGACACACCAGCATTAAAGCAAACGTTTCTCTGCAGTTCCTGATGAGAACATTTCACTGCATCAGGACTGCAGACTGTATTTAACAACAATAAGTGTGGGTCTCTTCCAAAGTCTGGTTTGGAAAGAGATTTAACCTGTATATCCAAAACGTGGCACCTATGTCACGTCTACATCTATGAAACTCAGAAGGAATTCTACTTCTTGTTACTGAGCAGCATATGGAGATACATACTCCAAGGGTGGCCTCACCAGTGCAGAGCTCCCTTCCCTCGACCTGCTGGCAACACTTTGCCTCATGCGGTCCTGGATACCATTCACCTTCTTTGCTGCAAAGTCACGCTGCTGACTGACTTAGAATTAGGTGTCCACCATGTCCTTTTCTGCCAAACTGCTCTGTGTGGCCTATGGCATGTACTGGTGACTGGGATTGTTCCTTCCCAGGTGCAGGACTTTGCATTTCTCCTTATTGAACTTCATGAGCCCTGTCAACCCGTTTCTCCAGCCTGTCAAGGTCCCCCTGCACAATGCTATGGCATATCAGTCACTTCCCCTAGTTTTGCATCATCTGCAAACTTGCCAAGGATACGCTCTACCCCATCATCCAGATCATTAATGTTAGATAGTCAACAGGACTGGACCCAGTGTTGACCCCTGGGCTACACTGATAATTACTAGCCTCCAACTAGATGTCATGCCACTGGACACTTCTTTCTGGGCTTGGCCATCCATCCAGTTTTCAATCCATCTCACTGTTTATCTAGTGTTATCTAGAGCAAATCCTGTTCCTGTAAGGGTTGATGATTAGATTTCAACTTTGAGTCAATAACTTACAGAGAGACTGAGGAGAAGTCCTGGAGCCCCTATCCTCAGTCCCCTGTGGTATCCCTAGCTCCTGGTCTTCCAGAGGGATGGTGGGCAAAGCTTGCAAACAGAAGACAAAATTTTGTGCTGACCAACATTGAGGTGACTTCACTGATTCTACTGTAATTGTCTCAAGAGTACATCACAACTTCTTTATTAAAGAAAACCTAATAGTTCTTCATGTGCACAGTTAAACAGAAATTCATGAAAACAAAAGTCTTAATGAGGACATGCAGCTAAAAAGCCTGTTTCTCTTTTTCTTTCTTCAGGTGTTGTATGTTTCCATTAAGATTTTCCAAAAGAGTGATGTGGCAAGATGCAAGAAACAGATGACAAACTGTAATTTCCCTGGTGATGCACAGAACAACTTACAGTCAGAAAACAGGTCTGTTAAGGAAAAACCTTTTCAAGCTTTGATGCTGCAAAAGCAACTGAATGGCTTAAGAACTAAAGCTTCAGCTTACTGCAAACTCATACTTGTGTGCATATAAGTATGCATTTAAACACTTATTCAAGCTGTATAGACTTATACTGCATCTTTAAGCATGAAATAGAAAAATGAAGATACCTTCCTCCATTTATGGTGCCACATTAAGCTCAGAGGGATAACATGATTCACTAGAGTTCAAAATATACAAAACCCCCATTCACTTCCTGCCTCCATCTACTCCGTAGAATTTTTCATGATGAAAAGGCTTTTCAGTAAAGAACAGTAGAGTTGTCTTATGTGTGTCTAGGGCATCACAGCTCAGTGAAAATCTCTGCTTTGCATAAAACAACATTCTCAAAAGTAAAAAAATATTAATATGAAGTTAAAATGATGCAAAAATAACATATCCTTTACTATACTCATGAAACTATGCAATAGCACCATAAACAATAGTATAATTTACCCATGTTCAGCACATTGGAGACTTTTGGTTTCACATTGGATAAAAAAAAGCATTGGTAGTATTAAGTATTACTTGAAAGAAAGTTAGTGAATTACCTCTCTAACTTTCCAGAGCACAGGAGAGCTAGCAACTGAATTCCCTGTTTCATGAGTGGTTCTTATAAATTGTAGAGCCTTCAAAGCCAGATCTTTGGAATAGTTGCATAACTACTTTGATACCATGCAGTTGGCACATCAAAAAATGTAAAGCTAAGGAAATTTTAAATATGTAAATCTGGGTTTTTTTTTATGAACTCATGGGAGATCTTGGCAGAAAATGCAGATCTTACTCACCAGCAGTTCCTATTTCACCCAATAAATGTTATTACATATCTTTCTCAAAACAACTGACAACATTTTGGAAAAACAGTAAATAAAAAACATGTTTTTCATCTATCCAGTGATGTTAAATGGTTCAGATGCAAGGCAAGTCTTTCACCATTTCCTCCAGCACAGAATAACAGAAAACATTTTTGCTTTGCTAGCAATATTTTTTCTAATCTGGTGTAGATAGAATATATAGATCTTTCTACTTTCTTTTGCAAAATGTCATGGAATTCATTTTGCCTGCAAAAAAGAAAAAGTCAATGTTAAAATGTTGACATTTCAAAGCTCTTTGTTTCAAAGAACTTGAAATGAACATTGTTTACAACATTGGGGATTTTTTTTTTGGTATTTTATTTTTAAATGGATGAAAATGGTTTATGAACAGTAGTTCTGTTAAGAACTGTTGAAGACCCAGTTTTTGATAGACACAGTGCTACAAGATTATTTTTTGTTTAGTGAATTGTAAAGTAACAGAAAATAATAAGGAAGAGCACAAATTTTTGTAAGATGTTTCAATATTTCATGGATAGTTATTGTAGCTTTAAGGTAAAATCCTACCAAAATGCCATGCAACTCACGAAAGTGCAGTTTCCCAAGAATGACTGTTTTAAAAAAAGTAGAAACAGATTCACATATCTGCAAAAACTCTGCAGAGCTGAAGAAAAGCACTTACTTCATTTTCCTCTGGATGTAGGAGTTAGAAGTGCTCAAGGAAGTTCCCATCAGTAAGCAGCATTTTAAGGACACTGGATGCATGGGATGTGGTGTATTCCCACTGCGAGTGACACTGCCTCTCACTGGCAGAGAGACTGACATACTAGGCAATAAAGCATGAAGGTGTGATCTCGATCTCACTGCTTGTCATTGAAGGCGGTTAGACTTGCTTTGCACATGCAAATCAACAGCAAAACATACCATCATGTACAGGGAAGGCTTGTACTTTAAGATAGCACTTTAAGATCCACTTAAATTGAAGCATTAGCACATTTTTGTTATCCTCCTTCATTTCAAACTTGCCTCTAGCTGGAGTATTCCCAGCAACTAACAGACAAGAAAATATGATTGCTACTGAAATGAAACCTGGATACAGCAAGCTTATCCCTCCGATTAACCTGTGTGCCTAAATCTGGATTGTATGAGTCCAGCTTGAGCTTGTGCAGGAGAAAACAAAACAAGTTATAAGAAAGAAAATCTTACTTGTTTTTGTACTACCCTATTTTAAGTTTTCTAAGATCCAGTTCTTCACCTGATGCTGACTTACTGCATATTCAAAATCTATCAAGACTGTTCTAGAGACAACTTTGACTCAGTTTGAAGAATGTGCATCTGCTGGGTAACATCTGGCATCAAAAAAATAGTCCCAATATTTCCTTGTAGGTTCTCTGGAGAGCAGAGAGGCAAAGCAATCCCTGAGCTGGTGCTTTTTCCTTTCGTAAAGAAAGAGAATCTCCAAACTGCTAGTGTTTCTTTTGAGGCTGCTGGGTTTTTACTTTGAATTTTCTTGGGGAGAAGGATATTGTCTTTCCCAAGGAAAATTAAGGCAGCGTTAGCAACATAGCTTTCATAAAAGTAGCAGATAGATAATGTGAGAGTCCATTTGCTTTCTGCGGGAAGTATGTGTCCACCTGTGTGGATAGGTATTCTAGAAAGAACATAAACACTTTCTTTTAGAGCAAGGTGCTAGAGTAGGCAACACACTTGGGATCTCAGGTCTTTTCAACATGACCAGACAAAGAGTCAAATGCAAATACTGAAAGTCATAGATGCCTGACATGGAGGCAACAAAGATACTAAAATATATAGCATCATAACTGTTCTCTGGAACTGGTGTCAATGAGAATTTATGGCCATATCCATTGTTAATGCTATTAAATTGTTTTTACTCATGAAACTATTTTTGACCTCCAAAATAGAGTCAATTTATTACCTGACTTTTGGAAATAGTGTCTGGTCCCTTCCAACTATTGAAGAGTTCTCAAGAGTTGCTTGGGACAGTGCTGGTCAGCCTGGGTTAGACTGTGCCAGGATCCTTTGGACAGTTCATCAGGAATACATGTAAAGAATTATGCTCCAGTGTCTGAGCATGTTCCCTGGCATTGTTCAGCTTATTAGGACAAACTATATCTTTGGAATCTAACCTGAAATGAAGAAATACATTTTAAGACAAACGGAAAGTTTTCATAATGGATTTCTATATCTCCTAACAAACCGTTATTCTGAATGGGTGGATAGCTTGGAGAAGATGCAAAGTCTTGTGAAAGGTGTGATTTCTGAGAAAATTCTCTCTTAATGAAAGGAAGAAGGAATCACACATTTCTATATGCAATTCTATTACACACTACCCCCTCCCACGCAAAAAATACCAACCAGAAAAGCCTAGTGTTTCTAGAAATTTTGACACTGTGTTTGGTTTTGTTCGGTGGTGTTTGGTGTTTTCCTACTGCGGTGTCAAACACTGAAAATTGACTTAAAAATAAGACTTAAGAAAATTTTGCCTACCACTCCTGTGAAATGTGACATCTTGCCATTTAGAATGTGAAACTCCTGATTTCTTTAGGTTGTGAAATGTTACTCTCTTAGTCCACCTAAATGTTTTCTTCTGTGGTTGTTAATACAAGCTCCAGCAATCTGTAAAACAAGTAGTTGAAGGTCAGATGCTAAAGCATTTGTCATAATTAAAATCTGCACACTTTTGGTCTTTTCTTTTTGAAATACAACCTGTGTTCCTAGATTATTTGTTGTTTCTGTTGTTGTTGCTTTCTCTTTCATTATCTGCTAGCTGAAGTCATTATCTGTAATTTAAGAGCAATTAATTTTTATTAAAGTATAATTACGGAAATAATTTTCTTCCTTCTAATGCAATCTTTGTTAAACTAAACCCAATAAAGAAATACATCCAAAATAAACAAACTAATGAAGAGTAATATTTGTTTTACCGAACATGACAGCATCCAAAGACAAGCACAGAGACACTTGCTGCCACTACTAAGTTGGATACCTGCACCCCTGCTGATAGAGAGAATCATCTCACTCTCTATTTGCTTTCTTTTTTAAAAAATAATAAAATCCCTTCTTTGATCTTGGAATGCTTCCCTGCTGAGCTGGGATTGATCTTTAAGAAGCACTGCTTTTAACTCTTTGCATCTTGTGCCTACATATGTGCTTAAGAATGGGATTGGACAGGTCATTTATTGCACATGGATATCTCTGGGCAGGCTTAGCTTGGAGGTTGTGTTTTCAGGATCAACCAACATGAAAGCTTACCTTTTCTGTACCTATTTCTGCATTTCTTGCATTACCACTTGGTGATCACATTTTTCAAAACAGGAACGTGCTGCTGGAAAAGGATCTCTTCTGTCACTGAATCACTCGTATCTTCTTCTGCCTGTCTTTTTCTTTTTTTGGGATGCATCACTCTTGGGGTTGGAGGAGGTGAACCTGTAATACTAGCCAGCTACATTGGGCCCTTCTTCCCTCCAGGACTTTTTCCTGTAGTACTCTACCAGGTAGGTCTCCGAAGATGCCAAAGTCTGGTCCGAAGTGCAGAGTAGTGAGCTTGCCATGTGCCTTTCTTACTGCTCTGAGGATCTTGAACTCCTCTATTTCATTGGCACTGAAGCCAAAGCTGGTCTTAAGCTTCACATCCTTTACTGACCCCTCCTTGTTGTTGAGAACAAAGTCCAGTATAGCAGTTCTCTTTCTTGGCTCCTCTATCACTTGGAGATAGAACTTGTCATTAATGCATTCTAGGAACTTTCTGGATTGCTTATGCCCTGCTGTTCTGTGTCCCATGAAGTTGCTCCTATCTGTCTATAGACGGCCTCACACACTTGGTCTCCCTGATCAGGTTGCCTGTAACAGAACCCCCACTATAGTGTCTGCTGTCCCTGCCCTCCCTGTAATCCTGACCCATAAGCTCTCAGTCTGCTTCTCATTCATCCATAGATGGAGCTTCCACTGAGAGAGGACAACACTGTTGCCTCATCTCCCTGACCTGTCTTTCCTAAAGAGCCTGTATCCTTCCATCCCAATACTCCACTCACAGGAGCCATGTCTCAATGAAGCCAACACAATCATGGTCCTGCAGGCATGTGCATGTCTCTAGCTCATCCTGTTTGTTCCCTTTGCTACATGCATTTGCATAGAGGGACTTTGGTTGGGTCCCTGATGAACTTGACTGATTGGCTGGAGTGGTTGCAATTCCTTTGATGTACTTTACCACTGTTTCTCTGTTGGTTCAAATTCCCTTGAGAGCTCCTGGCTCATGTCCACTAGACATCAAGTGTACTGTGGTCTATCCAGCACATTTCTGAGCAACAGGCTGTGGGCCCTTATTGGCATCCTGTCCCTCCAACTTTGTTTCATCATCCCACAACTTGTTCTGGGCAAGCCTGATATTAGCCCCCTCCCTCTTCAAGACTAGTTTAAAGCTTGGTTAATGAGCCCAGCTAGCTCCTGGGCAAAGGCCCTTTTGCCCCTTTGAGAAAGGTGAATCTCATTTGAATTAATCAAGCCTGGTGCTGTGTCAAAAACCCCAAAACTGTGGTGGTAACACCAGTCATGGAGCCAAGTATTAATGGACTGTGACAAACTGATTCTCTTAATATCACTGCCCACAACCAGAGAAAGGTACGGAAGGAGGGAAGGAGAGAAGGAGAACACCCCCTCCCCCCCCCCCCCCCCCGTACTCCAGATTCCTTCAGTAACCATCCTGACACCTGGAAGTTTCCTTTGATTGCTTTTGCACTATGTGTTGCAGCTTCATGACCACCCTCATGGAAGAGCAGTAGTAGGTAGTAGTGAGGGGGCCATACCAGGCTGGGGAGTTTCCTAGTAACATCCTTAATCTGGGCCCAAGGGAGACTTCGATAAGAGAAGGGTCTTTCTGGCATATATGGTGTCTTGATTTCAAATATATCATGAAAAGACTCCCTAGCCTAATATCCCTGGATAAATTTAATACAAAAGGTAATCCTTTATTATGAGATTTTAGTATATTTCAGCAATTTAACTGGTTGAACAACTGGCTAAACACTGAAATTTTACTGAAAAGGTAATTTCTTTAAGAAATGTTTAAAAACTGGGGGAACACTTATACAGAATGAACAAAAATTTGACAGCCGAGCCAGATGGTTAAGAGGAAATTTAAGGGTTGATGGACTGCTGCACGTAGAAATGCCACTTGTGACATGCAGTAAAATTTACCTTTATAAACAATGGTGAAAAAAGAAAGGTTTGCTTACATACTTAGGACTCTGTATTATTCAGAGAATTTTAGTCATTACATAGGTGTTTCCCAAAATGGAACCAGGAATGAAAAATACATAATTGTTTATCAGAACTTTTGTCTTCAGGATTTGTTCAAGAATGATGTCTAAATTTTCTAAATAAGTTACTAGCAAATGTTAAACTTATGATTAAAGCCCAGTTGTACCCTGGATTTAAAGAATAATTGAAGAAATATTTTAGAATTGTACTTGGAACATATGTTCAATAGACTTTGTGTACTAGGAAAATTTTAGTAGTATGCTGCAGTTCAGAAAGGATTGGAAGGTGGAGCTACTTTATTTTTTCTCCAAGGAACTTACTTTTTTCACAAGCACCATCAGACTCCTGTCTACTGACTCCTACTAAGCCTATTGCATAGGAGTTGCTGTAGTTGACACTGCTTGCTTGGCTCCTTCAGAAACCATTAGAAGTTAATAGGGGTATGATTAACAGTTGTCTTTAATTCTGTAGATCTGCCACAGTGTAAGGTTTCCCTTGACCTTTTGGGCCACTATTTCTACTGATTGGTATTGTTTCTGCAGTCCTTGTTGACATCATCATCTTTGATTATTTTTTTACTGAATGACCTTTTATAGGGCTCAGAATAGTCTGGGTAAAGTGCCAAAGGAACAGCAATTTCTGAAACATCAAAGCGTATTCCATGCTTCTTCAATGTAAATTCAGCAAAATCTTTTTCATAATGCTATCCTGCTACTTTATAAATAGGTTCCTTTGAATCCTTTGTTATCATTTAACATGCTTGCAGAATTCCTTCTTATCCAAGTAACTGTTTTCATCCAGATATCATTTGCTTTCCATCTCGTGCTTGCTTTTATTAGAACTCTGTAGCTGAATTTTGCTCCTCAGGCAATATGCTTAAAGTCTGCAGGATCACTTTTATGGGTTTTTTAAAAATAGGTCTCTGTATTTTACTTTATATTGTTATTTAGGGTGTTTGTGAAATGCCTGTAAATCCTGTGTAAGACTCAGAAGTTTGTACTTACTGTTATGAAGGATAAACCTAGGATTCGGAGGGAAATGTAAATAAAACCTGAGTGGTATCTTTGGTACAATTATAAACCTTGGTATTGGAGAGCTTATGAAACTGCTGACATGCTTGAAGTTATGAATGTGCACTTAGCTCTTCGCATAGTCAGGGCTGAAATGCATAATTAACCACAATAGAAAACAACAAAATTATAAGAACATTACATGTATATCACATAAAAATGGTATACAAAATAGTAGTGAAATGATATACTAAAGTAGTAAAATCATAATAAGAATTCTTTTATCTGAAATCAAAGTGTCCTATGGCTTCCATATTAATCTGCATATGATAATGTTTTACATTGGTGCATATTAACAATTTTTGCTTGCCTAGCCAAAACCATTAATCAGTCATAACTTTCTTATCAAAGGGATGACTGCTTGTTTGGAAGACTAAAAGGTCTCACCGCTTTATATAAGGCATTAAAAAATATGCTTCAGTTTTCAGGGTCTTGCTGAGAACGTGTTCCATCTCCCAAAAGACAGTGTTTGACTTCCCTTTGTAAAAAATAGCAACAGACATTCCAGACATCTCCCAAAACAGTCAACGCCATTGCAATAGTATGTGAAATGAGAAACATCACTATTGTTTGTGAAAGAAACAGACATCCAGCAGCATTCAGGTTTAAACAGGTTCTCATTATTAAATGCAAATCAACTCCAAATATGGTAATGCAGTTTTCAATAGTAAACAACAGGAGGCAACAGGACTCATGTGGAGAAAAGTTTCTGGATGATTTTGTCTATTGTTTTTTAGATCTAATAACTTCAGAAAATATCATGCAACAGCACTGTAACTTCAGTTTGTGTGCATAGTTTTCTTTAATTCCAGTAGGAGGTAACCAGTCTGGGGTTACAACATCTCCCAGTGGTCCTGAAGACAATTGAATGCTACTGTTAGTCTCAAAGGAATTAAGAATTTAGATCGAGGCACTTCAACAGACACAACAGCAAAACCTCCCAAACTGATACATATGCATTTACATATTCTGCATTTTTTTACAGGTCACAGATATTTGGTTATGAAAGGAACTGCAAAGTTGTCAACATACTTGTCTCTAGAGACTTTGTCATTACCAATTTTTCCTGTGTTAAATCATAAGTAAATTCAAACACACTTACCATTTTTAAAGAGAATGTACTAAGCTTTGATCCTGCAACATTCAGATTAGAGGAATTTTCACCAGCACTGGTGGAAAAGGACTCTTCCAGAGGTCACTGTTATGTCCCAAAATGGTGCCTGTGATGGGCACAGTAACCTGCACTTCCAGGGTGACTGGTGACAGAATGTGCCAAGTTATCTGGATAAAGGAAAAGAACTTTAAAACCCATCTATTTCAGTAACTATAGATCAGGTGTAGGTTAGTATGATTTCAATACTTTTTTTTTTTTTTGGATCAACACAAGTGTTAGTCACAACCAAGCGACTTCTTTCTGGCATGCTCTGATATTGATACACTGATATATATACCCTCCACTAGACCAGGCTGCCCAAAGTCCCATCCAGCCTAGCCTTGAACACTTCCAGTGAGGTGGCATCCAAAACCTCCCTGGGCAGCCTATTACAGTGCCTCACCACCTACATAGTAAATAATTTCTTTCTTATATCTAGCCTAAATCTACCCTATTTCAGTTTAAAACTGTTACCCCTAGTCCTATCATGACACTGCCTGGTAACTAGTCCCTCTCCAGCTTTCTTGTAGTACTCCTTTAGGTACTGGAAGGCTGCTATAAGGACCCTTCTCTTCTGAACAACCCCAACTCTCTCAACCCATCCTCATACACTCATAAGTGCTATGCTACCTGATAACCTCCTCTGTCTTCCTTATGCTGGAGGCTCCAGCATAAGACTACTAACCTTACTTTTAAGTATAGTTGTCATTAGTAAATTGAGGCAGATCTTATGGATTTCAACTTTTTGTGTGAATGAGCAAATGCATAGTCTATGGTATCACATTCTTTTCTTCCCTGTGTACACGCTTAAAGTTGACATCTCTGCTGTTATTTATATTATGGTTTAATCCCAGCGGATAACCAAGCTCCATGAAGTTACTTGCTCACCTCTTCCCCCTGCAAGGGGATGGAGAAAACAATGGGATAAACCCTCATGCATTCAGATAAAGACAGTTTAATAGAACAACAAAGGAAAAAGGTGACGATGATAATAACAGCAGCAACAACAAAACCAAACAGCAACAATTAAATATATATATAAAGAACAGGTGCTCACCACATGTGGAAACAAACCCCCTGCTGATACTCACTCTGTTTCTGAGCAGCTTCACAGTTAGCTTCCCCACTTCTATCCAGAGCATGATGTTATATGTTGGGAATATCCCTTTGGCCAGTCAGGGTCAGCTGTCCTGGCTGCGGTCTCCCAGCTTCTGGTGCACTTGGCAGGCAGTGGGAAGTTGGAAAGTCCTTGACTTAATGAAGACACTACAAGTACCTAGAAACAACTAAAACCATCATTGTGCGATCAGCATTATTCTCATACTAAACCCAAAATACAGCACTATACCAGCCACTAGAAAGATTAACTCTGTTCCAACCAAAACCAGGACATTTCTGCTGTCTGCTTATATATAGAGAGTCTCTTATCTTATTTTTCGTTCTGCCCATTCACTGTCCAATTTAATCCAGTTTTTCATTATTAATTTTACTCTCCATCATGCTATCTGTTCCCACAGGTGAAATGAAAGAATATATAAAATAAAAGCTCCATAACACTCAATTCTGAATCAATAACGTCTCAGTGACTTTCAAATTATCACAGGCAAAATGAAGATGCCTGTCCTTAGTTGTAATTCGTTATTCTTCCAGGCATTTGGTGCAAGATATCAAATACAATCATTTTAACAAATCATTCTGTTTCCCTTTTGTATATGGTAAATCATTCCCAGAATAAGAAGGACTAATGCCAATCACTAATCAACTGTCAGCTCATTGATACTTTCATTGATGTGAATTACTCTAATAAATCTGAAATACAGAAGTTTGAGGTAAAAGTTTATACCATTGTTAGATGTGAAACAGAAGCTGCAGAAAGCAGTACATAACCATATTTAACAGTACAAAAATATGTTGAATAGCAGTTTCTCTATTACACATCATGGGTTTTATCACCTTATGCTGATGATAAATTGTGCATGAGAACCTTTCCCTTTAACACATGTATACAGAGAATAATTTGCTTATATGCGGGACAGTCTGAGCTTATAGGTAAACTTAATTGAGACTTGGCTTCCACTGTCAGGTAGATAAGAGCAGGTAACAGGAGACTTCTCAGTCATGCAGGTCTCATATTCTCCATTCATTCTAGCATTCTTCAAAGGCCACACCTGGATCATGTAATCCAGAAACTGAAATTTCAAAATACTGTGGATGCACAGAGATACTTAGTTTTTCAGGGTAGTCAAGATCAGGCTGCTTAGATGATCATATTGGCTTCTAGGAAAAAAGTAAGTCTCCTATGAGAATATTAATGATATTTGCAAATGAAGGCTAAAAAAGGACCAGAACATGTGGTGAATTCTCCTTCATAGAAACATATATGCATTAAAAAAGACATCTGAATTAGATTTCTGAAGGAGTATACGTATTTTAATACTATTATTTATAGTTATATGAATACAGTATGCATTATACATACTATAAGCATATTCACATTTAGTATATGTAGTAACCAGGAAGGTTATAAGTTTTTGTGGGGTGCAAGCACTGTGATCCATATGGAAGGCTGTATTTCCCATCCGTGAGGGCAGAATCACATCCCGAGGTCCTGCAAACCACAGGAGATAGGAATATGGCACATCTTGGTGAGTGGACTGTAGCTGTGTGATCGAGGATCTCTGCTGAGAATGCTGAGCCTACCAGTGAAAGGTTCATGCTCAGGGCTAATTTTTATACTTGCAAAGAGGTGGCTGCTCCTCTGCAGTTGGTAGAGAGATCTGTCAGTATTTCTATGAAAATTGGGATTCTGGTATGAGGTTTAAGCAGCTTTTGGCTTTAAATGCTTCCTGACTGAGAAAGGGAAAAAACAAATCTGTAAGGAAGTTCAATACCAGTAATATGTATATCAACTCCCATGGTACTGCTGTTGTTTCCTCTATGAAAAATGTGGAACAGGTGCCAGTGTCTCTGCTTTCTGAGTTTTGTCCCATTTCTGACTGAAATTCGAAGTGAAATGACTTAAAAATTGCTTTTCTAACCTACTGATATTAGCAGTTCTAGATGTGTCACCTTCACATCAATCTTTTCTAATAACATGAACAGGTCTAGATTGCGTGGACATGTAAACCTCAGTGACTATACAAGGACAAACTAAATCAGTGCTTCAATTTTGCTTTAACCAGGTAGAAGCAATATCGCAGGAGTCCCCACTATTTGGTCAAGTGTAATGTGAGAACTATGCAGTTTTGGCATCCCAACTTCTAACTGGCTGCCTATGTTGCTTTTGCAGAGGAGCTGAGAAAGATCTTTGTATATTATTGTGTTTTGGGCTTAGTAAATTTGTTTCATTATATAAAATACATGTTGCAATTAATCACTGTGTCCTTTCTTCAGTCAGTGATAAAGATAACTGAGGGGTCTTGCACTTGACACTTTGAGCAGGAAACAGGACTAAATGAACTCCTGACACCCTATTGAGCCAAAATTACTTTATGATTCTGTGATCTGATACATCAATATATTCAATTCTTGTGCATGTCTCAGTCCCAATTACAGAGATTTAAACACTTTTCAGAAAGCAAGACCTAATTATTCTTTCTCCAAAGATGCTTTTCTTCACTTAGCAGCATGGACAGGCTTGAGATCTGCTATTCAAGATGCTGAGAAGAAGAAATGTCTGCAGTTTGCCTATATTAAACAATAAAGTTCTGTCATCTTGAAGTAGACCTGTCTCCAAGAAAGCTGGTAGCAAGCATTTTGTAATAAAATAATTACGGTGTAGTATTTATAGTGTTTCATGTAATTCAATTCCAAAAGTCTCACAGCTGTCTTTCTCTTATATTTTATTGTCCAAATAATACATTTCCTTATGCTTATACCAGAAAGGTCAAAGCTGGAACCTCTAATTTCAAAACATAATTTTCAGCACTGCTACACTTTAGTTGACCAGACTAAGAGCTTGTGGGCTTGGGGCTGAGGGCACAGTTTAAGACTGAGGCAGGTGACACATGGACTGGCACTGCTGCACAGCATGGCATCACCAGCAGTACAAGCGCTACCTTGACACAAAGCTTTTGCATTGCTGAATTAGAGAGTTTTAAGAAGAGAATTATCTAAGTCTTTCTTTCTGAAACAGCTTACCAAAACTTACAGAGCTGTGTGTCTTCTCTGAAGGTCCTGAAGGTGCAGAAGGAAGCCATGAGTTTTGCTATTTGTGCAAAATAAAATCTTAATATTTTGATTTTTTGCTGTTACTGCATGTGTGTTCTATATCCTATAGTTAGTAGTATGTTTTGTCTCCCCTGGGGCAAAGCTGTCTCTTTCCCCCCCCCGCCCCCCCATGATATTTTACATGTCAAACTTCCAGAAATTACCTTTTTTAATGATGTGGAAAGATGCAGTGAACACACATTGAATCTATTAAGTATTTAAACATTGCACATGATCTACCATGTAAATTCAGACAAGATATTGGCCTAACAGAGTTCTGTTTTGTCTGAATTTTATCTCTTCATTGTGTTGTCCCTTAGTCAACATCCTTTATTATTAATTCCTTACTTTTTATTTTTAAAAGTTACTTCAGAATTGCTTTCAACATTTTCTTGAACTAGGCAACTATTTTCACTCAAGTGAAAAAACTACTCCCAATACTTGCTTTTATCAACTTAAATAGTTTTTTTTTACTAAGGACAAATCATTATCACTTGAAAACTATGTGAACAGTAACTTCTTTTTATATAATCTATAATTGTGTATGCATACATGTATTAAAATTATAACATATTACAAATTGATAAATGTGGTGTTGTTATGAGATACCACATAAAAATATATTTAATGACCTTTCCACACAGCAGACAGATACTTTAGCTCATTGCATTTTGGAAGAAGCTGGATATATTCACTGTGGCTATTATGGTTTGTAATACCATATGTTGCAAGTTTTAAAGTCTGTCAGAATTCCCTGTACACAATAGAGCTCCTACTGCATGTCAGGTAAATAAAATATATTTTAAAAACTCCCTAAACACCTACTTTTCAACAGTGGTTATTAAGGTTATTTATGGATATATCTATTCTCAGCATGTGGAATTCATAGCCACAGGAAGTAATAGAATAAAATATCAGAGCTGGATTTGAAAAGTAGCTGGCTCATTTTATGACTAGAGTAATGTTTGTGGGTGGTACATCCCTTAACATGGGAAGTCTGTGCAGGTATAAGCGAAAGAGCAGATTCATTGCCTTGAAGAAGAGATGAACTTAAAAGGTGTCTTGTCATTCTTTGCTGAATGACATCCTATTTTTCAACACTCTTTTTGAAATGTGACTGCCAGAGCTGGATACATTAATCCATGGACATACCCTTAACACTGGTCCGTGTTCTCTGGATTTATTCTAGATCCATAGACCTGTTCAGATAACCCCGATTTAGTCATGCTTTCCCTCCTTGCTAGCGTTATCATGCTGTCATGGTATGCTCAATGCCACCCTCTCTTCATCAAAGTAATTTTTTTGAGAAATGGCTCTGTAAGACACAGTTGCCATGTTGATTTTACTTCCTAATAGGCAAATATACATTTATCATCCTAGATCCATATAAAAGACTTATTCTTATTGTTATGGTCTAGTCGATGATTTTTTGTCACTATTGGATTTTATTAGCGGTGGTTTTATTACAGATCATTGCTAAAGATACCAAATACCATCAAGCCAAAGGTGGAGCCTGCAAGAAACATGTCTTCCCACTTCCCTTTACTTTGGAAAATCTATTTGTCAACCAGATTCTCCACCATTAGTATGTTTTTCTATTGATTTTATATATTATATATAGTGGTAAGTTAAAAAAAGAACTCACAGAAGACCAGTTGCCTTTTCCAACTGGATTTGCAATCCCATAAAATTGATGACAAATCTTGGATCAGTGCAGAGTATTAAAAACAGTTGGCCAGCTGTAATGTGTTTACACAGTAAATTTTCACTGTTACCTACCCATCCAAAACACATGCACTTTTTCAAAAGGTTAAGTCATGAACAGAGGTAAAATATTAGTCTTGATAGACTGTTCATCTGATCTACCAGAGTGATGTAATATTATTAAAGAAGACAATGTTTATTCTACTTTTCCTTTAGGTTCACAATGAAATAAAAGGTCTAACATACAGTGTCCTGCTAATTATTTAAAATTATAAACCCCAAACACAATAAAATTCGTCCGTTGTTCCTTTGTGCTGCATCATATACTGAAATGGTAACAGCTCATACACCAACATATACCTCAAACTACCAACCCCTCTTCAAAGGTTAGCTGAAGCAGATGGACCTTCCTACACAAAACCAGAAATACACATTTTTAATGATGTCTCTCCAAGGCTTACAGAGTGAGAATGAGTCTTCAAATTTTAAAAAAATAATTATTACTTGCTGCAAATCTGTAGTTTATTAAAATCTCAAAGGCAGTAAAAACAAAATAAAAATAAGTGAATGAGAGAGCAAAGATCACAAAATCCAATAAATTAATTATTACTTTAGGCATGTTTTTCTTGTTGTGAAAACATGTATATAAGAAAAGGTAGGAATTTAACATGAGAGAATATCCTTGGGAGACCCCTAGCCTTAGTTCTGTGATAGAAAACTAACAGCATTACTTATCTCCAGCTTATAGCTGCCTGTTCCCTGGAGGAGAAACTATTTGCTGCTGCTACCTGAACACAACTGTATCTGCTGTACATAGCCATGCTCTTCTGAGGGGGCAACTGTATCTAGGCAAAGCTCTTTCTTGCTAAAGTATCAGTGGTTAGAGCATTTAGCCAGAAATTGGACAGTGCTCCTACCAAATTAGTATCTGCAACTTACCAGAAAAACTACCTGAACAGTTCCTTGGACAATATCTGAGAGGACAACCCCACAATGGAATTTCTGGGGTTGTGTCAGAAGAACAAATAAGAAACTGTGTCACTCTTGTCATGGAGGCAGGGGAAGAAGAGTTCTTACTGTTTTGCTTTAGCACCCACAGTTGTTTCTGGTGACCAGGACCAATGTAATGTGAAATGTGGAGTGGGATACAGATCTCCCCTTTGCTGACAAATGACTGTCATGACCAGTACACTAGAGAGCAATGCAGTGCTTTCTACTGGGCTTATTGCTTTTGATGTATTTTAATGAGCTTGCTCAGTGAGTAGGATTAGCTAGGGAACTGAGTAGAGTTTAGGTATCACTATACTAACGCATCTGCACTGTGACAGTCTTTGAGTACTTGTGCAAGGTGCATATGGAATGTCTGTGATTCAAAATGTAAGTGATGAATAATATAGGTGTAAGACTGGCTGGCTATGGCTGGAGTTTGCTGGCTTTCTGAAGAGGCTTCCTGAAAATATGACTCACTCTTTTAAGCACCTAAGTAGGCTCTCTGGATCTCATTCATGGGCATAATTTGCAAACCTGAATAATTAAATGCAAGTCACCCCTTTTAAATTAGTATTTATACAGATTAATTAGAACTAGAGTAGTTTCATCCAGTGTGTCTGCAGCTTTTCTTTGGAGTGGAACAGCAGCTTTGCCTCCTCAAAAGGCTGGAAAACTAACTATAGGAGGTATAAGATGGTGCTCTAGCATGGCATCCACTCTGACCATGAAACTTAGATGTTAATGTATTATTTTAGGCTAAGATTCGGTCCTAAAGCACTCTAAGACATATGCAAACCACAGTGATCTTCCCAGTTGCAGTTGCATCTCTTGCAGTCATACATATTTGCAGCACTGAACTCAAGTTCTGATTTGTGAGGGGCAGTGATTTTGTAATGCCTTTCCTTGTTTAGTTTATTTGTTAGCAGTGACTATCATTTATTATTTACCTGCAATGGTATTTCTTCATAGATATGTTTAGAAAGAGATAAAATGAAGCTGCAGCCCTTACTCCATTTCAAATGATGGGAGAAGATTTTGCTGCTTAAATTTATGTTTCAAATTGAAGTAGCTGAAGAAACTGAACATTATTTATTTATTGTATTTATTTAAAATTGTTAGCATAAGAAAAAGAATATCTTTTAAAATGAATTGTCCAATTCATAAGTATCCTAAAGTATGAAGAAGTCATACATTTTCCATCTAGAATAGTAGCATTTTATTAAAAACACCATCCATAGCCTGTACTTGCAGTCAAAAAGTATGGAAGATAAAACGTGGTGACAATTTATCTTAATGTTATGGAAAATACAGCTGAAAAGGAAGAAAGTTGCATTACCAATACAGAAATCATGTTACCTTGCACATATGTAAAAGTAAATGTCAGTTTATTTTTCATATATTTCTCATGAATGCAAACAATACTCGTTTCTTGTTGAGCAGACCAGCTGACTACAATACTAAGTAAGAGCGAAGCAGGACTTGTTTGCCTTCCAGGCTCCAAAGGATTCCAGCAAAATCAAAGGTCTGTGTTTCTTATGCCAGAAAGGGTAACATTATCAGGGAAGCATTGGTAGCTATTGAGCTGCCATGGAATAATTTTTCCCAGTGTTTTTTTTCATGGCAGTGAAAGAACATGATGCATTAATTAGTTAATAGGAACAAGCAAAGGACATGAATTATATCCTCAGTTCCTTTGTTTTCACCTTGTAATAGTTCTCAGGAATACCAATTTAAGTGTCCACAGATGGGGCTCTTTTCTTTACATAGATTAATTCAAGGTCAGTGGTTATTAATGTTAGCAACATGATTTTGTCAACTATGGGACCCCTGACTTGCATAAGTAATGAAGATTCTGAGTGGTTTAGTCTGGATCAGGCTAAGAAAGAAGGGAGACTTGGAATGACAATTATGCAATGAGAGCTGTATCCTCATTTTCAGAGCTAAATTTCTTAGTAAGTTTCTGCCCAAGATCTTGGCTCATGGAAATGTCTAGATATATCTTCTGAAAAACTAGGTGGTATTGGTGCCTTGTGCTAGTAATTTAACTGACAGTAGAGTATTCTGCTTATTGTGAAGAGTGTATTATGGCTGTTTTGACAAGTAGTTGAAGATTTTTGCTCTTAGTGTGGCACATACTGCATGAGATATTCAGATAGTTAGTGGTAGTCCAGTAGCATGATGTCTCTTTTGCATACATTTTTTTTTATTTTAAGATGCTGTATAGCCAAAGTGTACGTAGACAGACAGACAGAATGACAAATACATAGATGAATGCAGAATGACAAATACATAGATGAGTGCATCTTATATGTTTAAGTATGCATGCATAAGTCTCTTTTTACAGAAACCGTTCAGACTTTAGCCGGCTTTCACAGCTGTAGGTGTGTATTTGCATTCTGAAGGTCATACGTGAACCAGGAGACTTGCAAAAACCCCAACCCACAACTACAGCAGCAACTCCTTCTTCTCTTTCTTGCTTAACCATCTAGTATGCTCTTATGTAAGACTACAGTAACTAGGTTATCGCAGATGTCCCAGGCAATTGGACGAGAAGAAGGTCATGAGGAGTAGTCAGCATGGATTCACCAAGGGGAAATTGTGCTTAACCAATCTCATAGCCTTCTACGATCTCATGACAGGCTGGGTAGATGGAGGGAGAGCAGTGGATGTCATCTACCTTGACTTCAGCAAGGCCTTTGTAACTGTCTCCCATGACATCCTGATAGCAAAGCTGAGAGAGCATGGGATAGATGAGTGGACAGTGAGGTGGGTTGAGAATTGGCTGTTGGACCGAGCCCAGAGGGTGGTGATCAGTAGAGCAGAGTCTGACTGGAGACCTGTGACTAATGGTATTCGCCAGGGCTCAGTGTTGGGTCCAGTCCTGTTTAATATCTTCACTGACGACCTTGATGAGGGAATAGCATCCACCCTCAGCAAGTGCCAATGATACAAAGCTGGGAGGAGTGGCTGACACGCAGGAACACTGCGCTGCCATCCAGAGAGACCTGGACAGGCTGGAGAGCTGGGCAGGGAGAAACCAGATGAAGTTCAACAAAAGCAAGTGTAGAGTCTTGCACCTGGGGAGGAATAACCATCAGTATCAGTACAGGCTGGGGGATGACCCACTGGAGAAGAGCTCAGTGGAGAAGGACCTGGGGGTCCTGGTAGATGACAGGTTGGCCATGAGCCAGCAGTGGCTAAGAGAGCCAATGGGATCCTGGGGTGCATCAGGAGGAGTGTAGCTAGCAGGTCGAAGGAGGTGATCCTCCACCTCTATTCTGCCCTGGTCAGGCCCCACCTGGAGTATTGTGTCCAGTTCTGGGCTCCTTGGTATAAGAAGGACAGGGATCTCCTGGAGAGAGTCCAGAGAAGGGCTACGAAGATGATTAAGGGCCTGGAGCATTTCCCCTATGAGGAAAGGCTGAGTAAGTTGGGACTGTTCAGCCTTGAGAAGAGAAGACTAAGGGGGGACCTAATTAAAGTTTATAATTATCTGAAGCAGGGGATGCAAGGGGAATCAGCCAGCCCCTTTTCAGTGGTCTGTGGGAACAGGACAAGGGGCAATGGCTGCAAGTTGTAGCACAGGAGGTTCTGCACCAACATGCAGAAGAACTTTTTCCCAGTGAGGGTGACAGAGCCCTGGGACAGGCTGCCCAGGGAGGTGGTGAAGTCTCCTTCACTGGAGATATTCAAGACCCGTCTGGACGCCTATCTGAGTGATATGTCCTAGGGAGCTGCTTTGGCAGGGGGGTTGGACCCGATGATCTCTGGAGGTCCCTTCCAACCCCTACAATTCTATGATTCTACGATAGATCAGAGGGATGCACTTCACTCTTAAGAAAGAGGCAATAATATGTTTATTGATATAAACAAAAGGGTGTAATGGTGTTTGGCAATAAATGCGACAATGATTAAGATTCGATGGTAAGGTAATCTTGATTAGTTAGTGCATAGAGAACAGGGTCAGATGAATCTATCAGGGAGACCCTCCCATTGAGTCACGAGGTTCAGAAAGAATCCCCTTGCTTTCTAAACTCCTGCTCAGAGAGGAGCCTAGGTGCGGCTAGATTCAGTCTTAGTCCCAGACTTGGTCAACGGTTTATGTCTAAAGGATTATACGTACAATCAATCCTTTCAATTTCTTAGCTAAGATCACAAATGTCAGTGCACTTACTCGCAACTCACTTACCGAGGATTTGTTGCAGCAAGGATTCTCTTGACCTCAAGGAGTAACCTTAGGAGGTGTCCCTTTCAAGGGGAGATCCTGACGTGCAGCCCGCTGTCGTCTAAGGAGAGCTCAAAGGGCTCTTGGACTGCTCACTATTTATGGAGTAAGATGATTGGCTCATATTTACATACCACCTATATATGCCAGTGGACACTGACCAGTGTTTGGTGGGCACATTAGCATAGATAATCCTTGGCTATTGTGTTGTTATCTGTTTTCCTGAACTGTGAGACGGATGCAGAAATCACAATCAGCACCAATGGTTATCAATCAATCCATGTAAACAGGATAAACAGGAAAACATGGGGGCAACGGGGGAAGCATACCGTCACATAGGTGCTTTTGACTTCGTCAGTATCATGGGACAGGTCATCAAAATAAGTCCATCTCCTATACATCAGAATCGAGGCTCTTTGCTGTTACCAAAGTGTCTGAAGTCTTGTGCAATAAATTGATTGTTGCTGCTTGAGAGCTTTTCTAGCTATATGGAATATGGCACCACTGTGGATCATGCAATGTAAAAGTCATGATTGGGTTTGATGGGGCACATCCAGGTGAGTCAGGCCAGCATTACTGAGTTATTCAAATGGCCGTTTTTCACAATAAATTGAATGCTTTATCCATCCAGTATAAAACTATCCCAGCAATAGAACTAGCTCTAAGTGAATTAGTTTACCTGCACTGCAGAGTAGCAAAGAGTTTGGCTCACAGAAACAATACACTCGTGTCAGCGTTGTGTTGATTGCCCAATGAATATGGTTGTGAGTTGCTCCTGAAGAGGAGAATGATTAGTCCTGGCACTGTAGCTACACTGCTTCCAGTTCTGAACCTAACTCATTCAGAGCCAGCCTGGGGATCTCCATGCAGATATATCCAAGGTGTACCACTACAGCATGTGCATTTGTCTGAAACGCAGCTAATAATAGCTAGGACTGACAAGGAGAGGATAACCTTTTGACTTCAAGGTACCTTTGCCACAGAAATCTATGTCTTTGTAAGTTCAAGACAAAATTGCCATAATATACTTTGTGTGGGTCTACAGGCTGAAATGGAAATTGGAGTGACAGCAAAATAGAGTTGCCCCACATGGGTAGTATTTTGTGTTTGTGCAGCATTGATCCCTAGTGACTGCTGATTTGTTTCTGTATGGAGGTCAAATGTAAAGCTCAGGCTGTGTGAGATCTGAGTGCTCCTCTCTGTCATCCTGACATGTTGAACAGTTACGATCAGCTAATGCTCTCATTACCGAGAGGACAAAGCTGCCAGAAGCTCCTGTCTCATGTCCTTCATCACTGATCCTAAGGATTAAAATTAGTATTTTCTGCCAGGATTCTGCTCTATTGGCTTTTCAGATTGCAAAGCTAATCCTTTTACACCAGCATTTTGGTCACAGAAACACTGGTTTGTACAGATCATCTTGTTTGATATGTGAAATATTGTATCTTTTAGATGTATTTTATATTGGTCAGGTCAAGCTTGGCACGGATACTTATTTACATTTTTTAATTGAAAAAGATAAAATAATAATTAAATGCAAATCATCTGGAAGGGGATTTCACTAATTTAAGTCAACTTTTTAAGGTTAAGTGGACCCACTGATCAAATTCTTATTATGTTCTGTGATCATGATTAGTATATAAAATGATGCCTATAATAACCTTATGCTGGTGTTCTACATTTCCAGGAGTGAATAGCTGCATGCACACACACACATATTCATCTAGTTTTGTGAACCTCAGATGGTATAATTACGTTTTTCAAACTTCTTCCAATCAGTCATCCTAGTTTGTTTGTTAAGTTTATTTTTTTTTCCTTTGCAAAATTCTGAAGTCATGGTGATTCTGGTAGTAAGAAGATGCTGTCAGATGTTGTGGTTTAGGCTTGGCTGGCAACTAAGCACCACACAACTGCTCACTCATTCCCCTCAGCAGGATGAGGAAGAGAATCAGAAGAGTGAAAGTGAGAAAACTTGTGGGTTGAGATAAAGACAGTTTAATAGGCAAAGCAAAAGCCACACCTGCAAGCAAAGCAAAACAAGGAATTCATTTACCACTTCCCATGGCAGGCAGATGTTCAACCATCTCCAGGAAATCAGGGCTCTATCATGTATAATGGTTATGTTGGAAGACAAATTGCCATCACTCCAAACACTGCCACCCCCCCACCTCATCCTTCCCCTTTCCCAAAACTCTCATAAGCTGAAAGTGATGTCATGTCGCATGGGATATCTCTTTGGTCTGTTTGGGTCAGCTGTCCTGGCTATGCTCCCTCCCAACTTTCTGTTGATCCCTAGCCATCCTGTGGTGGGAGGGGGTTGGTTGAAAAGCAGAAAGGACCTTGACTCTGTCAGCACAGCTAAGCAATAAATAAAACATATATATACATATATATATCAAAACCATCTCTATCTTATCAACACTGTTTCCAGCACAAATCCAAAACATAGCCCCATACTAGCTACAATTAAGGAAATTTATTCTATCTCAGCTGAAAACAGGACTGGAAACCCTTAATTGTTCAATAAAAAAATATGTTTTAAAGTTATAACGTAGACATCAAAGTCCCATATCTGATATCCTGTTGTGTGAACCCAGTTTTATCAACTTTTTAAGAAGCATATATGTTCATTCAAAAATAAGAAGTGAAAAATTAATTTCTATCTGGTGCTCACATCCTATGATTCTATGCCATGGAACTGAGGCTTTGCAATGATAGATACTGCACTTATCGATGTGTGACAGTTTTTTAGTCATTTAAAATAATCAGAGAAGGAAGTTATCATCAATGCACTCTAGGAACTTCATGAATTGCTTCTGCCCTCCTGTGTTGTCTCTCTAGCAGATTTTGGGGTCGTTGAGGTTCCTCATGAAGTCCAGACCTTGTGAACATGAGACTATTCCTATTTGTCTATAGAGGGCATCACCTGCTCAGTCTTCCTGGTTGGGTGGTCTGTAGCAGATCCCCACTATGATGTCTCTTGTTCCTGCCCTTCCTTTAATCCTGACCCATAAACTGTAGGTAGAGCTCCATGCTATCCAGCTGCTCATTGACAGAGAACACAACACCCCCTCCTAGTCCATTTACTGGCCGAAGTGGCTGGAATCCCTTTGTGCTTAACTTCAGATGCTCTCCTCCTGACCTGTGATTCTTCTGCTGGCTCTGGGCATCTATGGCTGGCACTGGCATCAGATGGGTAGGAGTGGGATAGATTGAGGTTCCCCTCCTCCAGCAACTTTAACTTAAAGCCCTCTTCACCAGCTTGGCAAGTCTAGAATGGAAAGGTGGGTTTATCTGAAATTTTGTGAACAACTCTGAACACTTTTGAGCATTTCTGTATCTCTAGAATCATAGAATCTTCAATTTTGGGAAAAGGCCTCTAAGATCACTAAGTCTAACCATCTTTCCAATACCACCATGTCAACTAAACTATGTCCTGGAGTGCCATGTCTACAGTTTTTGAACACCTGCAGGGATCATGACTCCACAACCTCTCTGGGCAGCCTGTTCCAATGCCTGACCACTCTTTCAGTGATGAAAGTCTAGTGCTGTCATCCCAGACACACTAACATTAATACCTATTGTAAGTTTGACAAGTACGTCTTTCTCAGATGAGTCTGATATAAATTTTGGGTTTCCTGGTAGGTATATTACAGATAAATTATAGAAGTCTTTCAGCATTTGGGGATTCTTACATAGGCAGCTCTTTGGTAACAGATGGCAGTTTTGTTTCCTTACAGATAACAGAGCTGCGCTTCAAACTTTTGATGTGTTTTGTTGTAGCAGGATCTGAGTAAGAAATTACTTTTATATACATCAGAAGCTATTTAATAGGTATATTATTAAGTTGACTTTCAATGTATCATTTGATATGTTAGGATCTTCGAATATTTCCTGAGCTGAATAAATGGTTTATTCCGTCTTTAACAACTAAAGCAAATAAGTATTCCAGTTGACTTGCACATTGTCACTGAGTGCTGAGTAAACTGTTAGTGGAGCTACCTAATTGCATATGACAAGTATGCAAAACTAACTTGAAGGAAAAAGAAGATTCCTGGAGAACTTCAAATGCTTAGGCCAAATATATGAAGTATTAAGGTTTGTTAATTAGAAACTCTATTTACTTAATTAAAATACAGTGCCTGTGTGCTAATACAAATGAGAACACTCAATATGTAGCTAGCAGGCATAAACAAAAGGGGATTACCTACCTGAAAAACACATTTACCTTAATTACAGCAGTCAAATTTTGTAAGTCTCTTCCTAATGAAAATAAGAGGGCATCGTAAAAAAACTGAGGTTAGCATATTATCCATGAGATTCATTAAAAAACTATACTTTTAATATAGTGACTGTATATTTTTTTGCCATATTCTTAACATAAGAAACACTGCTTAAAAAGGGTTATTTGTATTTTGTTGTATTTAAGCCTTAACATTGATCTAATTTGCTCATATAATTCCCTTAGTGACTCTCAGGGGACAAGAAAGATTGTCCTGTAATTTGTACTAACGATGCCGATAAGAGAAAGATCAGTGTTCTAAAAAAGACACACTAATCCAAATATAGCCATCTGCAGATTGGCAATCAGCAGGAAACACTGTGACCTGTGCACCAAAAGAAAGTGAAAGTGAGATCTGTTAAGCTAAATGTCACTTTCAGGAGCACCACCTCAGGAAGCAAAGTGTCTTGGCGGCAGCACATAGGTGTTTTTGACAATGAAATGTTTTTTCCAAAGTTGTTTTTTATGAAAAGCTGTTTCTTCTGAAAGTGACCATGAACTCTGTCACAGACATGATACCTCTCCTGCTGTGAACAAATATTGGAGCTGGGAACAAGCTGCCCTGCAGTATTTGTGATTCAGCCTGTCTTCTTACCGAGTTGAAAGAGCGTGTCAAATTTTAGTACTACATGTGTTGTCATTCTCTACTCCTTCAAACTAAACGCCTTTAACAGCAGACTTGGTACCAATGAATTACCATGATATGAAAGAAGAAATAAGTGATACACCTGCTGCTTGAATTTTGAATGAGAACATCACAGCAGGCAGCATCAACTCCAGGCAAAGGAAGGGCATGAAGCTGAGACATGCAGAAGTTGACCGAAGGGAGCTGTGGTGCAACTTCACCTTTTCACTGAGGCCACCTGATTTTCAGAGATGTTGCACAAAGCCCAGGAATGTCACAAGCTAATGGCACTGGTCCAGATCACCTCTGGCCACCCAGTCCTCTGGTTCTGCCACAGGAATGTAAGATTTCAGCGTTGAGTGCTTTTGATTGAAAATTGCAGCCTGATTTAATTTCTAATCTAAGTATCCCCATATCTTTCAGGAGCCATCAATAATGATACCTTTCTGAGCTTTTCTGAAAACTGGCTAAGGTAAACTTGAAAACATGGTCTTTACAAATGCATCCAGGCTCAGCCGATGTCTTTCAACTCCATGCTGTCAACACAAAGTAATTGAGATTGCCTATGGCTGAATAGCAGTAAATACCTTCTGTCTGATCAGAGTTGCTCTTTCACGGGCAGCGGAGTTCTTCCATCCGCTTTCTGCTTTGATGTGCTTGCTTCCCCTTTGCTGGCAATTCATAGTCCCTAATCATCATGCTGACCCAATGGTTTGCTGGTTCCTTTGCAAATCTTCTCACTGAAATCTGTCAGGTAAAAAATGAACAAGAAATTCAGTGGGTGGAGGAAGACAAAACAGGGCGTGTGTGCTTATAACCACAAACACAATAACAGTTATGTCAGTACAATTAGGTGGGGTTTGGGCTATGACACTGGAGAGGAAAGGTGGATGCAACTTCTAAAATCAGAATTACAGTTCAACATTAAGGATAAAAGATAGTTATAAGGGAATCCTTGCTGATAGTATATCCAATACATATGCAAGGTCCTCCCCTTCCCTTCCCTTCCCTTCCCTTCCCTTCCCTTCCCTTCCCTTCCCTTCCCTTCCCTTCCCTTCCCTTCCCTTCCCTTCCCTTCCCTTCCCTTCCCTTCCCTTCCCTTCCCTTCCCTTCCCTTCCCTTCCCTTCCCTTCCCTTCCCTTCCCTTCCCTTCCCTTCCCTTCCCTTCCCTTCCCTTCCCTTCCCTTCCCTTCCCTTCCCTTCCCTTCCCTTCCCTTCCCTTCCCTTCCCTTCCCTTCCCTTCCCTTCCCTTCCCTTCCCTTCCCTTCCCTTCCCTTCCCTTCCCTTCCCTTCCCTTCCCTTCCCTTCCCTTCCCTTCCCTTTTTTATCCAGATGCTGTACAAAGGATGAAGCATAACCTTTTCCCTCTTATTTTGTTGAAGATGCAGGTTTTCTCAGTTGAGGCCATCTACCTCCTCCTCTGTATCAGTGCACCTGGGGTGTCCATTGTATGTCATTGCAAGCTGAGCACCACTGGCAGCAGTATTTAATATTATCTGTGATTGCATCAGCAAGTCCAGGAGAAGGGCTTAATGTAACCAGCTGCTGTCAGCCACAGTACACATGTATACTTGAAACGTCTTTCCAGAGGCAAGGATTTCTTCCTTAAAAGAGAGACCCTTATTCCAATGGCAGCCACAGGACTGAAGAGCTGTGTTTATTGCAAAGCTTTTAGCTGCATGTAGCTTAGAAAATTTGCAATGGCATCACCCTCTGTTTTAAACAAATCAGTGATGGCCTTGTGTCACAAGATCTTTAAATGCACATTAGTCTGTAATTGGTTCACCCATCAGTGTGAACTTTTCACTCACTTGATAATTACCTCTGGCTTATATTAGTTTACTGCTGCTTTCCCAGAAAAGAGCCTGATTATAGCATGCAAGCGTTCATTAAGCAAGCAGTTGCACACAAGGTTTAAATTATTTGCATTTTGTGCCTGATACCCAAAAGACATGTCCCAAGACGATATGAAGATTTTAATACCCCCTGTATTTCCTCTCAACTAGTGGCTGGTATCTGGCTTCCAGCTGATGACTCTGACTACTCAAGCCCTACAGCAAGAGGGATCATGTGAATCCTCCTTAGTCTGCTTTTGGCAAAGTTTGTCAGTTTAGTTTAAACCACTTTCATTGACAGGTTAAGTTAACCTGACTGACTTTTCCTGAAGAGGATGAGGGACCGTTTGCATGATCCTTCCCCTGGAAGAACTGTGGGAAGAATGACATCTGGCAGTGTGTCTGAGAGCTGAGAAGTCTTCATGGGCTAAATCAGTTTGCAAAATGAGAGAATTCATGACTTAACTATAGGCACTGTTGACATAAGTAGTATGACATACAAAAATAATGATCATGCCTAGAAGCACGGTATGAGGAACAGCCTCCATGGCTAGGCATAATAATAGTAAATTAGTAATACTAAAACAGTGTGAGACTTGGTTTGAGGACTGATTTGTGATCATCCGTACTGTGTCCTTGTTAACATACTCCCTGGCGGTTTTGGCCTGGGCCAACCAACCAGAAGGACGTATTTTGGAGACAGCATAGGTCAATAAGCAGTATGGACAAGACTAGGTTTGCAGGAGGATGGAGAGAAGTGTTTAGGTTTGTAAGCATGAGCTGTGCCATGTCACTTACCCTTGGGACAAAGGGGATGATTCACATGGCAGAGAAGAGGAACTGAACTCAGTGGCCAGGTTCTGCATTCTCCCTGAAATTGAATTATTGTGGTCACCTGGGATACATAGCATATCTTTCACTTGACTAGATGGAAGTCTAAAGAAATCACCCAGTTTAAGGCACTTATGTGTATAAAATTAGGTTTTGTGAGAGTTCTTTCCTGTCCATCCCCAATCCACATATTTGTATGGACAAGATACAGATTACTCGTCTATCTACAGATTACTTTAATATCCCTGTCCTTGTAGATACTCAAAAGTCATCTGGACATGGTCCTGGGCAACTAGGTTTAGGTTGCCTTGCTTGAGCAGGACAGGCGGACCAGATGATCTGCAAAGGTCCCTTCCAACATCAACTAGTCAGTTCTGCAATACTTAGCCTAATAATGTAAGGGTCTGTGGAAGGAAAGAGTGTCTACTCCCTTAATGTCATGTGTTCAAGGACCTTGTCAAATTAGATGATAAGAAAAAGGGGAAAATGAAAAAAATAGCTTTTGAGAGGACAGGTAGGAATGGGGTGAATGAGGGGCTCAGTGCCAGTAGCTGATATACCTGTTGCCAGCTGCTGGCAGTGATGTCTGTATCTGCCAGTCTGGGAGTGTGTGGGGTGCATGTGTGTCTCTCACTGTCAAACTCCAAGCCAAACTTGCTGGTGAGGAGGAGACCCTGAGTCTGGAGTATCAGGTAGGTATTTGGGGAGCACTGTGGGTGTGGGGTGCCCACAAAATCAGTGTGTGAGTGTGTATGTTTTCAAGAAGCACTGAGGTGGACTAAACCAGTTAGATCGGGTTCCATTGTGCAGAAGACTTGTGTGGGTTCTCCCACAAGTGAGGGAATGGGGTCCCTGTGCTTACTGCTTATAACAGTATATGGGGCCGGATGACATGCATCCCAGGGTCCTGAAGGAGCTGCTGATGTGGTTGCCGAGCTGCTCTCCACCATATTTGAAGAGTCATGGCTGTTGGGCAAGGTCCCTGGGGACTGGAAAAAAGCTCACGTCACTCCCATTTATAAGGGAGCAAGGAAGACCCAGGGAATTACAGGCTGGTGAGACTCACCTCTGTGCCAACCGATCTCATCTACCTGGACTTGTGCAAGGCCTTTGACACAGTCCCCCACCACATCCTTATCTCTAAATTGGAGAGATGTGGATTTGATGGGTGGACCATCCAGTGGATAAGAAACTGTTTGACACAACGTAGGCAAAGGGTGGTGGTCAATGGGTCTATGTCCAGGTGGAGGACAGTGACAAGCGGTGTCCCCCAGGGGTCTGTCTGGGGACCGGTGCTCTTTAACATCTTTATCAATGACATCGATGATGGAGTGGAGAGCACCCTCAGCAAGTTTGTGGATGACACCAAGCTGAGTGGTGTGGTTGACACAATAGAAGGAAAGGAAGCCATCCAGAGGGATCTTGACAGGCTGGAAAGGTGGGCCCGGGTGAACCTAATGACGTTCAGCACTGCGAAGTGTAAGGTGTTGCACTTGGGCCGGAAGAATCCCAGACATGGATACAGACTGGGAGAAGAGCTCCTTGAGAGTAGCCCTGCTGAGAAGGCCTTGATGACATGAGCCAGCATTGAGCTCTTGCAGCTCGCAAGGCCAATGGTATCCTGGGCTCCATCAGAAGAGGGGTGGCCAGAAGGAACAGGGAGGTCATTGTCCCTCTCTACTCTTCCCTCGTGAAGCCCCATCTGGAGTACTGTGTCCAGATCTGGGGCCTGCAATACAAGAAAGATGTAAAACTGTTGGAGAGGGTTCAGAGGAGGGCCACAAAGATGATTAGAGGGCTGGAGCACCTCCCCTACAAAGAGAGGCTGGGGGAGCTGGGCTTGTTCAGCCTAGAGAAGAGAAGGCTGCGAGGAGACCTCATTGCAGCCTTCCAGTACCTGAAGGGAGAATATAAACAGGAGGGGATTCAAGTTTTCAAAAGGGCAGATAATGGCAGGACAAGGGGGAATGGATTAAAACTAAAGGAGGAAAGGTTTAGATTAGATATTAGGGGGAAGTTTTTTACAGAGAGAGTGGTAAGGTGTTGGAACAGGCTGCCCAGAGATGTAGTGGATGCCTCGTCCCTGGAAGTGTTCAAGGCCAGGTTGGATGGGGCCCTGGGCAACCTTGTGTAGATCCAGGCCTGGAGGTTGGTGGTCCTGCCTGTGGCATAGGGGTTGGAGATCTATGATCCTTGGGGTCCCTTCCAACTCATGCCATTCTATGATTCTATGATTCTATGATCAGCCCAATATATAGGTGCAGTTGAAGGCAGCATCCTCTCTGCATAGCTGGCCATGTCATGTTCTCTGTGTGTGTGTGTCTCTGGCACATGTGCTCAGCTTCCCTACTGGATGAACCTGTAAGTGGGAAAGTGGGAGCAATGTTCCTCAGCCTGGGTAGAGAATGCAGGTCCCTGGGGCACCTTTCTGGGCTCCAGTGGTTGGACAGGAACGAGTCCTGGGCCAGGTTTGTTGGAGGCCATGACTGCTTCTAACCTACCCTAAAAATAATTTGTAATAGAATTTGTTACTTCAACCTGGAATTTGGAGTCTCTTTATGTGATTTGTATTGGAAGAAAAATGAATCATACATATTTTAATATATTCTGATATTTTTTCTGTTCTTCAGAAATGTGTAAGAATTACGTTAATCCCTGTTTCTAGGGGAAAAGAATAAAACCATCATGCTCAATCCTGTTTTTCAGTCCACGCTAAACATGGAGCTGATAAAAACCTAAAGGTTTTCTGTACGATTCTAAATGAGAATGATTAGCTACAGAAATTTTCCTGCAGAGTTTGAAAATTGACATTCCCTGTTGACTTTGAGATATATATTGAAAATCATTACAAGTTCTCTGCAATTGCTCAGTACTTTTCTCATGTTACTAAAATATACTTCACCCTTGAGCTGCTTCCTGGTCATTGCTTTCTACTTCCAATGCTATCAAAATCCATACACCTTCACAAACGTTCATGACAGTGTTCTGCCTTTCTGGGGTTTGTGCATATCATGGTAAATTATATTCTTATAATTTTCTGCCCTCAGATTTATATTAAATCAGTTGAGCCAGGCTATTTTACTTCCAAATATTTTGTCCCCTGAAAACTAAGGCTGGGGGTTATCAGATGATCTTGGTAATTAGAAATGAAGCCCATAATAGAAGGACCATTACTGTCTCATTTGGATTTGCTATGTCAGATGATGAGTTAAAATTACAGTAAAACGGCTAATTTGCAGTGCATAAACATGATACCCAGAACCTAAATCTGATGCATTTTAAGTTCCTTTTGTTTACAGAAATAAAGCCTTTGCTAGAGGGATGGAGCTGGCTCTTGGCATAAACTCTCAATTTTCTTGATAGTTGTGAATCCCTTTAATCCCTTGCATCCTTTGTAAATGATTTTTCATTACACATTCTGTCTTTCCATTAGATGAGCTGTTTACACTAGTTGTTCATATAGATATACTTTTGAATTTAGTTTTAAGTAAGTTTTTTGTTTTTATCATTCAAAGCCAGGACAGAACTTTATAACTTCAACAAATAAAATTGGGATTTATTTAATATAGATTACAATTCTTCCTTGCAAATCTTCAGCAATTTTCAGTACTTCATAATGTTGGAGGGGGTAGGAGAGAACAGCAAGCTCAATAAAACTTTTTAGCAGGTTTGGAAAAGGGAAAATATAACACAATGTTCAATAAGCAAAAATAAAAATTCTGTGAAAGGAAACCTTATGTGAATGAGAGAGGTTGTCAGAGCAAAATGTGGTCACCACCCAAATGCATGCTTTGACAGACAGAAAAAGAGTACAGAAATATATTGTAATAGTGAACCTCTTAAAGAAATCTGTGCCTTTCTCTTTACCAAATCCATCAGTTTTATTATATTGATACTGAAAGATGTCCATAGAATACTCATCTTGGTAAATAACTGAAGGATCTGAAGGGGAATCTGAAAAAGTTAAATTACTTACAGTTGTCAAATACTATTTTTGGACAGTAGGTTACTGGGTTTTTATTGCCCATAAATGGGCAGATGCACCAAATGAAGCAGATCACAAAATCATAGAACAGTCATGTTAGAAGGGTCCATTGACCCCTGCTGCACACCACTATCTACAGTCCTCCAACTAGATGCTGTGCTACTTATCACGACCCTTTGGTCCCTGTCATTCAACCAGTTCTCAGCCCTCCCCTCATGGTCCACTCGTCCAAACTACACTTTCTAATCTTGTTTATGAGGATGTTACAATAGATGGTGTCAAAAGCCTTGCTGAAGTCAAGGTTGGCAACATTCACTTATTCACCTAGCCAGTCATGCCATCAAAGAGGGTTATAAGATTGGTCAGTCATGATTTCCCCTGGTGAATCCTTGTCCATCACTCCTGATAACCTTCTTCTCCTCCACATGCTTATTGATAACCCCCAGAATAAGGTGCTTCATCACCTTTCCAAGGATGGAGGTGAGACTGTCTGACTGTAGTTTCCTGGGTTCTTCTTCTTGCCCTTTTTGAAGACCAGTGTAACATTGGCTTTCCTCCAGTCCTCAGGCTTCTCTCCTGTTTTCCATGACCTCCCAAAGATGATTGAGAGTGGCTTAGCAATAACATCTGCCAACTCCCTTAGCACTTGTAGCTGCATCCCATCAGGGCCCATGGATTTGTGTATGTCAAATTTGCTTAGGTGTTCTCTAACCCAATCCTCCCCAACCAAGGAAAAGTCTTCATTTATTCAGACTCCATTGTCTAGGTTTCCTGAGGGTCAGCCTTAGCAGTAAAGACTGAAGCAAAGGTGGCATTCGCCATCACCAGGGTACTCATTTAGCAGATGGCCCACAGTTTCCCTAGGCTTCCTTTTGCTACTGATGTACTTGAAAAAGCCTCTCCTGTTGTCCGTGACATACCTTGCCAGGTTTAATTCCAAGTGGACCTTAGCCTCCCTTGTCATATCCCTATGTACTCTGACTACATCCCTATATTCCTCCCAAATGGCCAGTCCCTTTTTTCCCCATTTGGTAAACTTCTGAAATATCTCCAACTCTTGGCTCTCAAGGATTACTGCACAGCAAATCAATTGTCTCCTTTGAATGTTCTAGATTACTTTTGAAATAATGAAGCAATAGGAAAAAAAAAGATAAAATAGTAGTCATTTCAGGATGATAACAGCATAAGTTAGGAGAACTCAGAGAACCTAACTCCAACACAGAGGTCATTATGGCAATGTGTTATTATGCAAGAGGTTGTTGATAAATGTATTGATGACAGCTTCTTTGGAACATCTCTCATGTTTTCTTCTTACGTAGTTGGTTTTAAGAGATTGTTTCTGTGGAAAAGAAAATATTCTATGAACTTCATGGGATGAATGGTGATGTTTGTTTGCCTTTTTAACCAGGTTATACTGTTGTTGTTTCCTCAAGATATTTTTAAATCTTGATTTTTCAAAGATGCTATTTTAAGTTTATTTTCACACGCTCATTTTCTCCTGTCCAATGCAATTTTGTTCATAACATGTCATTCAATATGCCTAATAGGACTAAATATGATAAGACAAACAGCGACATTATTATCCACACTAAGCACATTTAGAAATGTTCATTTTGCTTACTGATTCATTGAAGCAAGCCATTTGCTGATTTGTGAGGCTGGCAGAGTCCACAGTTTTAGGTGTTTATCAGTCAGAGCACTCCCTCTTATGCCAATAGGCATTCTTTGATCATTTGCTAGAAGTTTCAAAATATCAGGGAAAACAGCCCAGAGGTATTTTGGTTGCAGACTTAAAAATATCCTATCTCCTTGCTTATTGGTGGCACTTTACTTCAAGCAACACATTCAAAAACTGCTTATGCTGGCAAAGACAGCTGGCTATGTTATGACTCTATTTTACTTACAGTGAAATTAAGATAACATTTCTATCATTTTGCATAATATATTGTTATCAGGCAGATTTTTAGCACAGAGGCAGCATAAGTACAGGGGTGTTACCAAAGCATCTACGTTAAAAAAAATTATTTTAAACAGACATCTGTCAGTGAGCAACATCATCTCTTAATTAACTGCTTTCTGCCATATTTTCTATTGTTGCATCGCTATAAATGTCTAATGTGCTTCATACAGCATTACTAGTGGCAAGGGGTCAGCCCTCATTGGGACAGATACAGTGCAGGCCCACTGTAAAAGAATACGTCCAAGTGTTGAAAAGACTACTGAAAGGAGAAAAGGTTTTTCAGTGGAACTGTGAGCAGCTAGTCTGAGCAGTGTGCCCTGGCAGCCAAGAGGGTAAACCGTATTCTGGGGTGCATCAGACATAACCAGCTGGTCAAAAGAGGTGATTTTCCTGCTGTATTCACCATTGGTGCAGCCTCACCTTGAGTACTGTGTGCAGTGCTGGGCCCCACAATGTAAGAAGGATGTGAAGGTCCTTGAATGCATCCAGAGGAAGGCAACAAAGCTGGTGAAAGGGCTAGAAGGCATGTCCTGTGAGGAGTGGCTGAGGACTTTGGAGAGAAGGAGGCTGAGGGGTGACCTCATTGCTCTCTACAACTTCCTGTGCTGAGTTCTTCTCCCTGGGATCCAGTGATAGGACATAATGGGAATGGTTCAATCTGTGTCAGAGGAATTTTAGACTGGGCATTAGGAAGCATTACCTTACAGAGGGTAGTCAGACACTGTCACAGGCTCCCTAGAAAGGTGTTCAACTCCCCAAGCCTGTCAGTGGTTTAAGAGGCATTTGGACAATACCCTTAGTAAAATGCTCTAAGTTTTGTTCTGTCCTGAAATGGTCAGGCAATTGGACTAGATGATCTTTGTAGGTTCCTTCCAACTGAAGATAAGATTATTGTAGTCTAGTCTAGTCTAGTCTAGTCTAGTCTGTTCTGTGCTGTGCTATGCTATGCTATTTATTCTGTTATTTAGCATACGACCTGAAAAATAAGCATCCATCAATTTTGTCTATACAGAACTTATTTTCCCAAATGATTCCCCACTGTTAAAGTCGAATATATATTTATTTTATCACTAATGTTAATACTTCCTATATCCAGTGATTTTATCCACAATCAACCATAGTCTCAAGAATATCCAATACAAAGTCTTGATGGGAAAAATATCATTCTACAGATAATATATAACAAATTATGGGCACAAAATATGGTGTATAGTGTGACTGTGATGCAATGATTTTTTACTGTCTAACCTGATGTAAACAGTTCTCACAAAGAATTTGCCTCTGAACTCTTCTTAAAATGTGTGTAATTTCTGCCAATCATATGACAGGAAGGCAATTAATGTCCTGTATAGCTGAAGACCAGGAATCCTATTCTTTCCACATTGGTTTTAGAGGCTGTGTCAGGCAAGATTTTGATAACAAATTCCTGTATTAAATTTTTGCCTTTCTCCATGGGTAATATTTGAAAAAGCAACTGGGGACTTTTACAACATTAATTACTTCATATAGATTATCGTCTGTCATGAATATTTAAAACCCTCCTACCAAATACATGTATTATGTAAAGTGCTGATTATGCTTTTCTTTCTGTTGTTTGTACTTCTTTTAGAAAGGCATAATTGTTGATCAAAATTGGAAGCATCAGTAAAGTAAAACTAATTTGAGATATTGCACTGTTGTAATAACTATGACTATTCTTCCTCTCCACAAAAATAAATAAATAAATAAATAAATATCCTTTGATTCCAGGGTTGGACTTACTTATCTTCAGGTATATTTTAAAAACTGCCCAGGAGAGAAGGAAGTTAAAGACCTGCAAAAATTATTGCTCTTCATAAACACTTAAAAATTGCCTATTATCTGCTTTAGTTTTCCTGAAGAATTTTTATGCATTTTCATGGAAAAGCTTGAGCTTCCATAAGAGCCAATATAACAAGACTCTGTAGAGATTTTTTTCCCTGATTCATTTAATTATGTGAGATCTTTCTACATTATAACAACGTTATGGCACTTCATTTTGGTCTTATTTGTAAATATGTAAAATATTTTGTGCCATGAGACAGTATGTCTTTCTTTTATATACTTTAATAGCAGCTGAAGGTAGTCCAGTTTAGGGAAAGGAGAGTTTATTAGACATTGTCATTTTTACTCCCAAAGGAGTGGGCTGGAATACAGTGAGTATTCTCAAATACAACTACAGAATGATGGCTTCCACTCTAAACTTTTTTTTTTTGGTTCAATTTGATTCCACATTGGGGCAAAAATTCAAAATCTGCTGCAGATGAAACCTGGGTGTTTGGATTGCAAATTAATGACTATATTTTTTCTCTAAGAAGAGATTTATTTAATTTCCCTCTTTCTAAAGGTTGATAAAATCCCCGACTGGTGAAGATAAAGATAGTTCCTGTCATGCCCTGAGCGTCATTTTCCCTGTTATACCTCCTTTCCCCCAGAGCAAACCAGAAAAGTCCTGGTGTCCTTCCAGCATTTGACTCTACACTGAGTATGAGATTGACAACACAAAGTGATTTTATATATAGAAATATTTTATTGTAATCCTGAGAAAGAAAACCAGGCATACTGCGGTGTAGTGACGTATTTTAACAGATGAGGCAATCTCCAACTTGTGCATCTCCAGTCAGTTCCTGGAGATTGTCTGAAAGGCCCAGTGTGGCTCATTGCCTGCAAATTTTACTTGTCACTAGAATTCAGAAACTCTTTGATCAACCTTCATACACATCTGTGCTACTTATATTTTACTTTGCGTGTTATGAAGCCAGTTGCACCAGTAAGACAACTCCAAAGAATTAACAATGCAGACACAGACTTTCAGGGGGTAGGGGAAGGAGAGAGCTGGCAGCAATTATGCTTTAAGAAGTGTGATAGCCCCGTCTCCACATGGAAGCATGCTCACAGTATCCTATGGCTTATGACAACCCTATGCATCTCACCTGCTACAGATACAGCAAAGATGTGGCAGGTGTGAATAAAATTCAGGTAAGATACAGTCATAGTTCAGTTTCAACAAATTTGAAACCAGGACACATAAAAATAGGAAACCAGAATAAGACCAGATTTCTAAACGCCAGAAGTATAAAAATGAGGTGGGTCTAAAATTATATTGGCATAAAGAGAATCAGAAATTTGATGGGAGAAACACAGTCAATAGAACACCCCTACAGCAGGGCAAAACTCATTTACAAGTGGCAGAGGAAGAGAAACTTATGCAAGGGTAAGAGTAAGTTCTGTTAAACAAACAGGCTTTGTGGAATCCTTTCTAAGAGCCACTGTGATGGCTACAACTGTGACTTCCTATGCAACTTTTTTCTAGGATCAAAAAATCTTAGAACTTCTGCAAGAATTCAAGCTTCAGAAAGAAGAATCATAATTATGAGAGAATCTGTTAAAAAGAAATTAAAGGAGCAGCTGGGGTGGGGAGTTACTAGTGAAATACGATGGAGTACTATGCTGGGACCTGTGCTGTTCGGTGCACTCATTTGTCTGGAAAAGAAAATACACAATGAGGTGACAGGCTTCCTGATACCTTAACGTTTTTCTGGGTATTAAAATTCAAAGCCAGCTGAAGAGAGTTAGGGAAGAGTCTCATGATACTGAGTAGCTGGGTGATAAAGTGGTATATGAAATCCAGTGTTGATAAATGCAAAGTAATGCACCTGGAGAAAAACAAGCCTAAGTATGTATACACAGCGATAGTTTCTAAATTAGCTATTACCAGTCAGAGGAGAATTTGCTGTTATGGATAATTCTATGAAAATATCTCACAAAAACAGTGTTCTGTATCAGACAATAAGCAAGCTAAGAATTATTAACAAAGGATAGAGAACAAATCAGGAAACTTGATTGTGTTGCTGTGTACATTTATGGTGCATCCAAAGCCTGAATACTGTGTGCAGTTTTAGTTGTCCTCATCATCTTTTCAAAAAAGGTATCTTTTTCTAAGCAAAGGTTCAAAGAAGGGTCAGAGATATGTTCAAAGCTATTGAATGGATTAATATTCTTTAACTTTGAGGTGACTGAGTAGTAAAAATTGCAAGGATGTCATTGAGGACCTTTTCAGATGTTCTCTGATCAGATTCATTGAAATATTTTACATGAGAAGGAGTTATTATTTAGTACCAAATTTACTTAAATGTATATGCTACAGGTGAGTGAAACAGCAATGTATTGAATTTGCAATACACTCCTCTTGGAAGAATATAACACTTGCTATATTCTAATATCCACTTGGATCACGATGCAGATGTGATTCCCATTGCCAGTTTCTATATGAGCACCATATAGAGAGCACAGTGGTTGTCCTCCATTGACAAGAAGGAATACGTAGGTTGAAGCCAGTACAGGTCTGTTGCTCTCTTTGCAGTTCATTTGGTTGTTCACTTTTTATACTCTACCTTTGACTAAGCCACACCTATGCTTCCCCCTGCCTGAACTGGCTAACTCAGGCAGACAGTAACACTCTTTTAATTAACTCTGGAAAATGATTAGCAGTAGGAAAGCCATTTACACATCCAGTTGATCAACTCAATTTATGTAACTGTTTATTTAAACTTTGTTTGTGGCCCCTTTTTCATTGAGGTAAGTTTAGCTATTTCTGCAGCAACTGTGGTCACTCCTTACATTCTGCCTTGAGCTTCATGAGCACATCACCTGTGACCCTCTCCTCTGAGTCTCCTTCCAGAGTAGGGGTTTGTTGATTGGTCACAACTTTATCTGTCTCTGCTGTCATTAAATCACCTGGTCACAACTTTATCTTCCCTAACATCACCTAAAAGTACCTCTAAACTGCTCATTTTTAACGTCTGCTTCTACCACTTGTGCTGCTTTTCTGCCCTGCAGCTCAGTCACAAATTCCATTTAGTCAAACTGATGTCCTGATAAGTCTGCCTGTCTTCCTGAATATCAGAACAGTCTTGCATCTGGAGAAGGTTATCCTCGCAGATTCAACAGCTTTCCTGAAGTCTTTGTTTCCATGCTGCCTCCCATGGGGTTCCACTTCTCAGCTTTTGAATGAACTTAAGTCAGTTCTCCTAAAGCCAAGGGTCCCTGCTCTGGTACTTACCTTCTTCATTCCCCACAGGATCTTCAGCTTCATTGTTTCATGGTCAGTATAGACAAGGACGCCGCTGAGCATCACATCCCCAGCAATTTCTTCCTCATTTCTGAATAACAAATCCAGTTGTGCAAAATACTGGTTGGCCCATCTGGTGCCTGTATCAAGAACCTATTCTTGACAACCTCAGAAATTACCCGGATTGCTTGCATCCTGCCATTTTGTCCTTTGGCAGGGAGGTTAAAGTCCTCTGTTAAGGAATAGAGTTATGATGCAGATACTTCTTTGAGTTATTAACAAATCTGGTTTTTGTTGGGTTTTTTTTTTCAGATATTGTCCATTTTCTCACCTGGATTGTATGGCCTGTAGCACACTCTCACAATGTTGTCACCTTCGCCAAACTTTTCTGTGATTTAACCGACAAACTTTTGCCCAGCCTGTTGCCCATTCCATAGAAGGGCTCCCCACATCTGAGCTGCTCCCTCACATGGAGAAATATTCCCCTTCTCCCTCTGTGAGAGCTATCCCATCACATCTCAGTTATTGCTGGCATGTCATAGCTTTGTGAACATATATGCTACTTCATTTGTCCTTCCTGTTCCATCAGGCTGTATGAATTTGCGTGTAAAATTTTTAGGTAGTGTCTCTTCACCTTGGATTTATCATTCCCTTGATCCAATCACTCTGCAACTTTTGCTTTTCAAGCAAATAACAGTTCCACAGATTTATCCACTGTCTAAGACTGAATATGGACTAGAGGGATCTTTATTATGTTCCAGGAAGTCAGTTCTTAGGTCCTTACATTATTCACCATGACTAAGTACTTCTTTCATTATTCTTTATGACATCTCTTGCACCAGGTCCCCTTCTCCCTGACTGTTGGGCCCAGACAAGTGCTTACATCAGAAGGTATACTAGGGGTGAAAAAGATCCTTATTTATTTCATAAATTCAGATATGGGCCAAATGAAATCTAACCCTCCTTTTACTCCATAAAGAACATGTGGTACATTATATAAATGGTTAATATTTAATCATATATCCCTTTACATTTTATGGCCATGGTTAGTAAAACATCTATTTACAGAATTGTACAGACAGTATTATAAACCATATTAAATATGCAATTACTATATTAAATAAAACAGCAATTCCCCTGAAATAATAATCTGTCTGGGGGTGAGTTTGGGAGGAGATTAGGTTGTCTATAATACACTCAAGGATAGATTAGCTGGCATCTAGAATTACAAGTGCCTCATACAGCAGTTCTACAGAAAAGCATACTATATTAGTACAGTATAGTGAAGGGAAATATAAACATATGCTCTTGTATGATATTCACAGATAATAATTGAAAATGTGCTTCTTTTCCCTTACTACAACAAATGCATTATGTTCAAAATGTCATGCAAAAGACAAGTCTCAGCAAAATATATTTTATCTCCATTTTCCTCTTCTGTGAATTCTACTAACAATGCACACTGTATTTAATGGCAAGACTGTTGCTTCAAATAATTTATTGCAGTCTGACTTCTCACAAGAAATCAGATTATGGTGACTAAAAAGAAACTCAGCGTTGATGCATAAGGTTCTATTCTGCAGCTCAGAGAGATCATTTTATATGATATTTTAAAGTGAGCTTAATGGTGGTGAAAGTTGCTGTCTTAGAAAAGGAATGGAGCACAGGTGTTGCATGGCCAACTGCTGGGCCCATGTCAGAGCTTTAGCTCTATCCAGGGATGACAGCTCCATTAGCGAGTAAGTAAGTTACTCGTGTACTCATGCAATCTTTGTTTCCCATTGGGCAAAGATGCTTTTTGTCTCCTATGTTAAGGAGAACTTTATACCTTTATGCAGTGTGAAGTAATGTTCTCTCTGTACTCTATGACCTCATGTCACTGCTAGGTGGCCTGGACCTTCTCAACCTTAGCCATTTATGTGAGGACCAGGGAGCAGGGCACAGGCTGGGGGACCATGTTTCAGTCAGATGTGCCACCCTGTAGGTTCTTACAGCTTGGAATAAGGTTCCTTCTTATCACACTACTCAAGATGCTCTGCGATCATCTCTTGCTACCCTATGCATCATCAACTAAAGCAGGAAAGCTCAAGAGGTGGTGCTAACAGCTCTTGCTAGAGTTTTGCTAGCACAGAACAAACAGAATGAAGTCTCACAAAGGTGGCTGAGGACCTTCATACTGGCCCAAATGGCTGCAGAAAAAAAGCACCCTCAGACACAGGTATGAGGAGTTAGAGGTAGAGCTTATGGAGACAATGAACAAAACCACCAGACTGGCTGAAGAAAATTCTTACCTCCTTGGGCAGATGTGCTAGATGGAAAACGTTCAAGCTGAAAATGATGACCTGAAGAGGCAACTAAGATGAATGGCAGAGGAGAAAAAATCTGTCATTCAGGTGACCAGCCATGTTCAAACTCAACTGGAAGTTGTAGAGTGCAAACTGAAAACCATGAAAGAAACGGCAGAAAGAAAGCAATGGCTCGCTAAGGAACATGATGAGACAAAGTTAGTGCTACAAAGGAAAGGAAGATAAGATTTTGCAGAATGTGCAAACAGAATTGAAAAGATGCCATGCAACTGTTTAAAGCCCATGTGAGTGAACTGGAGAAAGGGTTTCAGAGCTACTTGGAGTCAGTTTGGGCAGAGAACAGTCCTGGGTCCTGCCTTCTTTCAGAGGATGACTCTGCAAGTGAAACAGAAGAATTGGTAGCAGACAGTCTGTCATGATGCAGGCTCTGGGGCAACAACTGGGAAAAGTTCGACTATTCAGAGCTCAATACAGCTACTATCCTTTTCATAGTCCCAGTGAGCAGCCTGAACCAGAGCTTCTTCTAGCTGCTGGACAATATGTTTACATCTTCGGAGAGGTAGATGAAGCTGGCTGGTATGTCGGAGAGCTGGCATATGGCACAAGAGGATTCATCCCTTCTAATTTTGTTGAAGTTTCAGGTGTGCAATTGCTGCTCACACACCAAGCACCAAGAGGAGCACAAGCTTGAGAACATAACCTATGCTTGTTGCTTATACTTGAGAGCAATTTCAGTGGCTACTTCCTTAGCTTGCAGCCTTCTATAGGCTGCTTTCTCTATGAAAAAGACCATACCCTGGTCTGCCACTGTTGCCCTTCCTAGAAAATAAAGAACACCAGGTTTTTCTGCTTCTTTGGCCACTGCACACCATAATCCTTTGCATTTCCCTTCCATGACCCTCGTTAGGCCTACCAGCTTCATCTCCATCCAGTTTCCAGAATTCCTGCCAGCGGCAAACCCACCTAACCTATTGAACTGTCATGGTTTAGCCTCAGCCAGCAGCTAAGCACTACAGGCCTGCTCACTCGCTCCTACCCTGTTGGGATGTGGAAGAGAATTGGAAGAAAAAGGTGAAGCTCAGAGAACTGAGGTGAGGATTTATGATGCTGTTTTGACAAATATTTTAGCCTAGACAGGTATGAAAATTTAGTCTTGGACCATGAAAATAGAGTTTTTGTTATTTCTAAGGCATTTAAGAATGTAGAACAAATATGACATACCATAATATCATTAAAATTTCTCTTCTCTTTCCTTTTTATCAATAGGTTTTTTATTAGGTAGTATCCAAATATATTGATACAGAAAGCATGACATACAACATACATTGGAAAGAAAGAAAGAGAGAGAGAGCACAAGGGGAAAATCTTATAATTCTGAGATTACATGTTTTAACCTTCATTCTAGACTTTCCTGATGCTGTTCCATGATGTGGCCATAGTACTCTGCTACATATCTGTATACTCTGAATATGCTACTTTATGTATCATTCAAATTCATTATTGCTTATTTGGAAGAAAATGCTTAGAATAAGTAAGACCTTTAATAATCCCATAGAGAAATTAAAATTTGTTCAGAAAGCAGAATTTTCAATTTAGTGGGTATTTCAGAATTCAGGACTGTTCCCAAAGAGGTCAAAAAGTCCACTTTATTGTGAAATGGAAAGTCAAACCACTTTTATTTTAGAATCAGATCTGATATTGTAGAAACATTTTCCTTTGATGCTGAAAATCTATTTAATGGTATTTAAAAAATAATATTTAATATAATGTATGATTAATAAATACAGGATGAATATTGTAATATGCAAGATGAAACATGAAACTTAAAAGGGGATAATTAATTTGAACTTTGCTTTGATTTAATTATTTCTATTAAATTTGAGTGAAGCTGATTAAATCCCATGAGCTTTCCAGTCACTTGCATGGTACTCTCCTGTGGAAATTGCTCTGTTCAAAGTTTTTAGCCAGCTCTAATCATGAAAACTTACCTCTCTTTCTGCATTACAATCTAGGAAAATGACCTTATTTTTCTTTTTCTCTTGACATTCCTGAAACAGCTGACAGCAGAAATGACAAAGGTACTGACAGAAAAGTTATTTTTTTCTTCTTCATTTTGATGTTATGGATCGATGTCCATTCCACTAGCAGCCTCTAAACCATAGATCACATAGCGCGTGACTTCCAAGTCAACAAGAGACATTTACAGGTTAGCAAATGTGTTCATTTTCCCCTTTGGCAATTCAATAGGGATTCTTGCCATCTGATTCAGAGAAGCACATATGGTAAATACTTAATGGAATATAAATCTTGAGAGCACACCTTGAAATTAAATGAGATTTTCAATGGGACTCATATTCATGTTTTACAAAAGTCCTTTTGAGAATTATATCTATTGTAAGCCTCTGACAGTTATTTATGATCTTGGGCATACTTATACTCAAATGTTTAACCTATCCCATCTGTGTAAAGTCCAGTTTTATATAAGGATACCAATGTTAACTGCTCACTGACCTACAGAAATAATTAAATTGCCTTTATTCTTCCTAGATTTTATTACCTGACCCTATGACAGACATCAAGATATGTATGAAGAAGTAATTTTATTATTTCTGTAACATTTCTATATGCTTTTAAAATATTAAAAAGGATACTATGCTGTATTTACATTCTCATTAATACCACTATGCAATAAGGGATGAACTCTGGAAAATTTTTTTTTATGGATTTACTTTAAGCATGCAACAAGTCTTGGGGTTTGTATTTCCTTAATATATTCTAAAAGTATATTCGTCTCTAGGGTGTCTGAAAGTTTTAGATATTGGAAACTGCCTAAAGGCCCTTTGATCTTATAGGTTTGAATTACTTCAGTCAGTGGAACTGCTCAGACTGAAATGGTTAAAAAATAGATTCCAGACCAGCGGAGGTGAATAGCAGAGTGAAAATGGTTTTCCTTTCTTATATTGGAGTTGTGTGAAATAGGAGCAAAACTTCACTCAGTTATAATCTCTTTTAGCTAGTATACCTTCTGAGACTTGTCAGAACTCAGGAGGGCACAAAGTCCAACCTTTCAGGCAACTGCTCGCTCCTCAGATGTTGGTGCTGGATGAAGTAATTGCTGCTCCCCATGCTGTTTGCTACTGCCGCTTTCCTGGAAGTTGCTACCCCCACAGTTCTGCAGGAGAGTGGTTAACATGGAGGCTTTCTGATATGACTGGCAAACATAGCTGGATTAGGTGAACAGCTTGTTCTGGTCTTGTTTTGTTTGGAGTTTTTATTGTTGTTTTGTTTTAAGTTAAACTAGAGAAAAGTGCTGCCTTAATAGACGTCTATAATGGAAAATGTCTGGTTCTCAATTACACTTTATTTCAAGAGTTAAGAAAGATAAAGCATCACGGAATCTTGGGATACAAAACCACTCTGCTGCATTTAATGTGTGCTTATTAGAAGCCATGTCCTCACAGGTCATTAAATGTGTGTGTGGCCTGGGTGTGTCTGGGGATAACCTACCATGTATTTAAAGTAAAACAATCTTAGTGATTTTTGAAGGTAATTTTCATAACAGACTGAGGTGAAAATAAAAATGGTGTGTTACCAATCAGGATGCTGACATCTCTACTGGTATGTGTGAAGGCTAGCAGGGTAAAGATCTGAATCCAGGTCTTATCTTTGACCAAAATCAAAGATTTTTCTTATTAATCGCTCTGCATTTAGATGAGCAAGGTTTCAGAACTTATGTTGCCAGCATCACCCGTTCAGCATGTGATATTACTGAGTACTGAGGGCTCTACTGTCAAATGATTAGACCTCCATTTTTTCTACCAGCTGTATTAGAGGAATCACACCTGTCAAAACATGTGAGGATCACACAATAGTGGAATACTTTACCAGTCTTCTCAGGATAAACCCAAGAAAGTCATTATGAAGAATTAGAGAAGACACTGAGTTTTCAGCCTATTTGTTTATTCTTGCTTTGCATTCTCATCAGGCTAATAGCTACTGGGAAACAAACAACCTTAAATCTTTCTCTCTTTCTGCTATCCTCCTTGTTCTTTGGACAAACAATTAAATTCCCTTCCTGAAACAATTCAATTCCCTTTCTGAAATAAATGTGAGCTTCCACAAAAAATATACACAAAATAAATAAGCTCAGCCAGATTTTTCCTCAATTACCCTTTCTTTCTTGATCCTTAAATTAAATATAAATGAATTCACATTCCCTGGCCTGGAGAAAGTGGATTCTTAGAGTGGGTGTTAGGCATTCCCATGGGATGCTGAAATGCAAGTTCAAATCAGACAAAACAAAACCATAAGGACATGTATCTAATTTCTCGGTGATATTGCTGGTTAGGTACTGTTTTGAGACATATCTGTGTCTTTATAAAACTTTTTCACAGAGTTATATTTTTAGAAATATTCCTTAATTAAATAATTCTTGATATTTTCCTTCAGAAACACAAATCAGATAAACTAGCATTTGTATTAAAAATAATAGCATGAATAATTCCTAACAAAATATATCCCCAATTTATTCAGTTACAAATCATGACAAATTAAGCATTTCATGTTTATAGTAGCAGTGTCTCTTTACCACCTGAATGAGAAATTTTAATGAGAAATTACTTTTTTCCCCTATCTTAATGGAAAGGTTTTTAATTTCCACTGTTTTATTTCTTCTTTCTGTATATTTTCAATTGTGCAAATGCATGTCTTTTCAACTTGTAGTGCCTTTAACTCCTCCTTTACTCACACATATTGTTTAGAAATCCATATCAGCTGCTTCTAATGTTTGATGATCCATTTGTTTTACTAAGTGATAAAATTCTTCAGCTTGTGCTTCTATCACAGTTAAGTGGTGTCTGCACTGGGGCCATCTTAGTGTTTCTTTCTTTTTCCAACTTTAAAAAAAATCAGCAATATTACTTTCAATTAACTCTGTTGCTTTATTTAATAAATTGTCTTGATTAGTTTCCAAGACTTTTCCTGATCTTTCTGCCCAGGATTTCTTCCTTCTAATTTTCTTGATGAATAATTTTAGACTTAAATTAAATTTTATTTATTCTTAAAAAACATTGTAGACCTTTTGTCACCTTCCTTGCAGGTTGTGTTTGTTTTAATGGTGGAGTGATTTTTAATAAAGTTAAAGTTTATTTTCAAATAGAGGTGTAAGAATAATAGCTAGAGTACTTCTTTGGATTCCTGTGATCTAATTTCATGTGAGAATATATTCTTAGCTTCACTGTCACATTTTCACACTGAATTTCAGAAGAACAAAATTCTTAAAAATGAAATGTCTATTATGACAATTTTGCCATACTACCCCCATTGTTTTTATTTTAATAACTATTTGTATCTTTTTTTTTTTTTTTTTACCAGATTCATAGTTGCTGAAGAGTTGCTTAGTGTTTCAGATTTTTCTTGATCAATTCTGAATGCTTTCAGATAACAGTTTGGAAATATATAATGACTCATTCTCATCTTTGGATGACTTTTACGTATTTTTTGACAGTACAAATTATAAACGTGTAGGAACCTTTTCTTATTTACTAGTTTTGTCCTATAACAGTATGCTTTAGTTTTTATCAAGTAAATATTAATCAGGAATTTCATCACTTCACAGGCACCATACAGAATTTCCTCTAGTTTGTGGATTTCAAGAAGTTAAGGAAGAAATGTTACTTTTTTTTTTTACATGGTGATTTAATTTTTGAACAATTAAACCCACCTTTTTCAGATTCTCAATATGATTATTCTGTCTAATTTGTAATACTATACTTTTACATAATATACACAGATGAAACATACAGGGAAATTTAAAAGAGATAGGGAATTGATAAATATGGCTCAAACGAATTCAATTTTATTAGCAACAGGGAAATAGATACAGGGAATAGATAGTTGTTCTATGCAATTTAAAAAGTGAATGCAAACATATCTGTATTAATTCAAGTCATGATAATATCTCACAAAGTTTTAGAAAGGGAAAATATAGCATTTAATATGGCGAGATTGCAGGCATATCACATACACAGGGACAGGCAGCTCACTTCCTTATGATCCTCTTGGGCAACAAAATCTCAGAAATAGAGATCTGTTGAGAAGTCAGACAGGGAAGGTCTGTGACTAATTACTCAGTCAAACAAAGGAAAACAACTTGTCTCATGTTTATGCCCCTCTATGTTTGCATTTTGAAGTAAGAAATGGAAAAAGGTTTTGTTAAGCTCTTGTGCAAATGGATTTCTTTTTTAATAAGATTCAGTTTTAAAGGAGTATTTGAGCCAGAAATGCTACTAGAGGGATACATCTTGAGAATTCTGACTAATCATAAATAATTAACACAGCTGAAAGAGTGAAGATCAAGTAATCCATGCGTTAAGAAAACTGCACCCAGTTGATTCAAAATCAAGAAAGACTGGAAAAGTGAATTTGAAGAAATTATGATCTATTCATGGATGTTCAGGGACAAAGAAAAGAGATAAACTTCCTCAGATAAATTATTCATGATCAATTATTTGCTCAGCTTCAGTCTGAGTACATCTTGTGACAAAATTAGATTTTAATCACATATTTCTTTAAATCCCAAATGAGGCATTCAGCATTCAAAGATAGTAAAATCTGTCGGCTTCTGAGCGATTAGGGGCTGATTCTGCTGTACTGAAGTCACTAGGACTATTTTTAACTGATTTCAATTACAGTAGGGTCAAACTACTGGGACTTTATGGTTCTCTGTGTTCCCACTGCATTTGCACCATAAAACTTTTCTTCTTCCTCCAAGTGAGTTTCTTATGATTTAAGGGTGCACAAACAACTGGAGTACTGAAACTACAATGACAGAAAGTTTTTGGGTTTGGTTGTGGTTTATTTTTAATGAAGATGGAAGAGAAATTTACTGTCTGCAGTGTTTATTAGTCAACTGGTTCACAATATGAACAGTATGGGCTGGTTCTTCAGCTTTCATAAGTTAATGTCACTCCTTTGCCCACTGCAGAGTGAAGGTAATTTTCATGTGTTCATATTCTGACATTAACCCTTTTTTTTTTTCTTTATTTCTTACTTTTTTGGTATTTAAACATAATTGGCTGGACAGGGAGACAAGTTAGTTAGTGGAATCTCGTAATAGCATCTTTCTTCCTCATTTAGAGAATAGTAGTCAATTACAATAGGTATGAAAAACTTTAATTCAAATGCTTCTTTCAAGAGCTTCATCATGTATAGTAAAACTGAGAGGGCTAATCCCAGTATCGATTTATGCCTGGTCAGTGTATACACTGTGTATGTATCAATGGCTCTTTTCCAAAGCAGGCAGTTATTTTTCCTGTGTAAGGTAGTTGTAGAGAGCATGTTTTTCCTCATGGCAGAAACACAATTTGATTTTAACCAGCCTTTTGGCAACAAGTTGTTTTGATGTTATAAGTAGCCCTTTAAACAGGAATATGCACAGCTCTCTGCAATTGTTTCTGAAAAGACTGCTGTCTTCTGAAGACAATATTGCCTTTTAGTTGAATATTACAAATTGAAGCTTCTTGGATAACTGTGGTTCTTTCTTTCCATGACTCTACTGAGTGGCTCTTACTGTGTTATTTATTTGGTACACACTTAGGAGCCACAAGACAGAGATATATCTATGCAAATATAAACTGTATGAACAATTAACAAGAGAAATATCAAATTCTGTATCTGCTTCTGGTCTAAAATTTCCTTGGATTGTAGTTTACTTTATGAAGTAATCATATCAACTCTTAATACAACAATTAGTTCTATGCTTATTCTTTAATCATGCACATTTGAAAATTTCTCTGTAGTTTGAATAACGGTATGTTAAACCATATTTTATTTAGATATTCTAGCTGCCAGGAAGTTATAGCTAATGCCAGACATGATTTATCACTCATCCTTGCCATGTCACCTTCTAGTTGTACACTAAATCATCTCCTCTGACTTACTTAAGCTAACCTTCCAAACCTCAGAACAGTTTCAAATATAACTCTATATGTATAAAAATTTATATACATACATATTAAATGTATTTAAAGTGTATGCATAAATCTATATATGCATACATATATAGATGCATTTTGCATATCTATGTACAAAAGTATAATATAATACAATACACACTAAAGTAATACTTAGACATTATTAAGTCTACCAAATGAAGCAACAAAAAGTAAGGAAATCCAAATTTAGGTAAAACTGCAACTGAAGAATTGCCTTAAAGAGATCTCCTTTAAGAGTCGGATCACTAATTCTTTTGCCCAAAGGAGAACTATCTCATCTGGTATGTTTGATGCTCTCAGTGAATGGCTGTTTCATATTTTATATTTTCCCCAGGGCTTGTTTACTCCATAATATTAAAATCTTGCTCTAACAATAGTTACTAATTTGTTTGGGAGCCATTCTGTGACACACAGTATTAGATTGTTCAGACATTAGTTGCTTTGTTTTCACAAAATATCTCCATAGTGAAAGGCCAGCATTATCCCATTTTAGAAGTACTGAACTGAAGCACGGTGATATTGATCCTAATGATGATCCACTAATTTTAGCAGATCCACTTTGCATTATCTCTTTGCTCACTTTTTGGAGTTCTGCGTATGCTGCGGCATGTCCCCAGCTCAGAGCGTGCTGTGCCTCCTGCTGACTGAATGTGCAGCTATTAGCACTCAGAACTTCAGCAAATGAGGATCCAAATCTCAAACGGAAAAAACAAACATGTGGGTTGAAATTAATTTCAGTTTAGCTATTTCGCATTAGCACATCTAATCTGAACTGTCTAGGCTGCTTCTTTTTCCAGTTAATGGAGTGACAGGCAGCTCGAGAGAGCCATTGCCTCTGCTAGTTAGAAAAGAGCTTTAGAACAGGAGGAACTGTCTTCTGGGGGTGTGTCTCTGCACTGGCAAAGAAAACCTGCCTTGCTGGTAGAGGGAGGCTAGGTAAGTCTTTGTGAGGGCAAGGGCAGACATCTAAAAGTTAGGTGTTTGGTCTAAATTAGATTGCAGCAGTATGGAGTGATAAGAAATTGCAGAGGGTGATTCATGACATTCAAAGTCCTTCTAAAAGGGGTTTAAGGAGCCACTGTCTAGAAATGTCTGTCTCCCTCCATTGACTACAGACACTTGGGACATTGTCCTGGTTTTGGCTGAGATAGAGTTAATCATCTTTCTAGTAGCTACTATAGTGCTGTGGTTTGTATTTAACAGAATAATGTTTATAACACACAGCACACAGATGTTTTAAGTTGTTGCTAGGTAGTTTTAGAGTCCACACTAAGTCAAGGGATTTTCTGCTTCCCACACCCTACAAGGTGCACCAGAAGCTAGAACAGCACAGCCAGGACAGCTGACCCTGACTGGCCAAAGCGATGTTCCCCAGCATAGAACCTTTTGTCCAGCCAGAAATGGTGAAGTGAGCTGGGAGGCAGATTTACTACTTGGAAACAGACTGGATGTCAGATTTTTTATTTTTCTTTTGCACGTGCTAAGTGCATCACTTGTATTATTGTTGTTGTGATTATGATTATCATCTTCTTCCTGATTTCAGTCACAAGTGCATTAAACATCACACTTTTATTAAATTCTCTACAGAATAGTCATGTTAACAGCTGCCTAGACAGCAGTCAATGTGAAGTGTAGTAGTTTACTGAAACACATTGAGGATCTGATGCCTACGTTTTCCTTACTGTTGGGGAGATATCAGAGAGAGAATAACAGAGAGGTATTATCTATGCATATGTTCAATTAGTTCTTCTGTTACTGTTGACCCCCTTCTCTGTGCCCAATGCCTTGATTCTGGCCTGCCCAGTCCCACAATCTGCTGGAGCACCTCACATCAGTCCAGTTTCATTGCTCACCACTCCTGGTGTCCTCACTGTGCCCCAATGTCTCTTCCTGTCGGCCAGTTTCTTTTCTCACCACCAGAAGCTTCTCATTTAATCTTTCCTTCTTAGTAACTACTTCATTCCCTCCAGATTGGTTCAAAATCACAAAATCATAGAATGTTAGGGTTGGAAGGCACCTCTGAAGATCATCTAGTCCAACTCGCTCTTCCAGAGAAGGGTTGCCTACAACAGGCTGCACAGGACAGCGTCCAGGTGGGTTGTGAATGTCTCAAGAGATGGAGACTCCACAGTGTCTCTAGGCAGCCTGTTCCACTGCTCTGCTGCCCTCACAGTAAACAAGTTTCTCCTTGTGTTTAGGTGGAACTTCCTATATTCAAGTTTATGCCCATTGCCTCTTGTTGTGTCGCTGGGCACCACTGGAAAACGACTGACCAAAATATTTTCCAGAAGTATAAAAACCCAACAAATCACTTTGGTACAAACCTACCATGTGAAATTTCACTCTAAAATCTTTACTCAGGTGGAAGCAAGGAAACTCTCATATAAGTAGTTCTCTTCCATATGGCCTTGTCTATCAGATCTTGCACAGTCTTACAGATTACATGTAATACCAGCCACACCTTAACAAAGAGTTTGTAAAAGGACCAGCATTTCTGAGATGGTTTCTTAGCGACTTCTGTGCCCAGAAGAAAAGACCTACTGCTAATATTTGATAGGTGATCAGTTGTAACTGTAAGATATTTTTCCATAATCTTGATTAATGTCTATACTAATATGAAAAAAATACAAATAATGCCTTTTTCCCAAATCATGCCATTCTGCACACTGTTACACTCCTTTTATTTTCTGGTCTTATTGTCTCAAATTACATGGGTTTACCTCACTGACCATTTATGTTTAAATGGTCACTTGTTTTTTTCTTCTTCTCTACTTGCTAGAAAATTTTTTTCAAAAATTCAGTTCTTATAGACACAGGGTCTAGCAGGATCCCATGCCAACTAAGTAGCTACTTTCCAATACATGCAGTTCTTCACAAAGGTAATGAGGTTCTTTTGGACCTCTGCAGTAGTAGCTCTACAGCACCACAAAAGGTACCTTTCTTTGATTCCCAGAAAGATCAGTGTGCCTGTCTGAAAGGCGCATAATGACAGACTTTAAAAATAAAACATTTTATGTAAAGAAGAGCATTTCGGTAATTTTAGAGGTTCATTTGTCTCCCTCTACCCTATGCCCAGCATACATTTAGATACATGGTATGCAAGGCTTTAAAAGTAGGAGAGAAAAACTCGCTCCAATGGCATTTTTAAAAGCTGTCTAAAATGATCCTGATTATTTTTTTTTAATCACTGTGGACTGTAGCATTTTCAGAGTGAAGAATGATGGATAACTTTATCAGGTCTCAGCTAGCATGGCCTTCTTCACCTACCGGATAGAATGAAGCCATCTGAACTCATGTCTGCAGAACTTATAAACTGTGTTCCCATTTAACATGTACATATTTAATTTTATTGCTAATAGAATTAAAACTAAAAATAAAAAAGATAATCTGTAACAGCTGGTTTCATACCAGCAAAATATAGCCCCCATATTTTGAAACAGCTTTCTGCTAGCTACTTGAAATAAACCAGATGATTTTATGATCTCTAGTTCTTAAGCTGAACTGTCCAATGTGCTTTGAATGCTCATATCTCTGAAAAACACGTGGCAGCAGAAGAAACATTCACAAAGATTTTGAAAAATAATGTCTGGGAAAACAGTTTTACAAATCTTCTTGAACTGTATAGACGTTAGAGCATTATGACATGAAATGAATAAATACTCCAAAGCAGCAAAAGCAAATTTTAGATTCCTGAATCCCTCTCCACCTCAGTGGGTAAGCGGTAGTAACTGTGACAGGCCCATGCTGTTGTGAGCACTGGCTGATGTACACCTTTTCTTGGACATGGATGGAAGAAAGAAGGATGCATCTTATGTAAAGAAACTGATTAACAGATATACATACATAAGAGTTTCCTTCCCATTCCAGCCTAACATCCTCTAGGAGCAGAAATAAAAGATGACACTAAAAACCATGAGGATTTAAAAGTGATAAGGAAAGCCACTTTTTAAATCTCATTTTTGAAAGTGTAGGCTATCTCCTGGTAGCCTTCCAGGGCCTAAGGGGGACCTACAGGAAAGCTGGAGTGGGACTTGTTATTAGGGGGTGTGGTGATAGGGCAGGATGTAACAGGTAAACTGAAGGAGGTTTGATTTATATTAGTTATTAGGAAGAAATTCTTCACTCTGAGGCTAGTGAGGCACTGGAAGAGGTTACCTAGATAAGCTTTGGATGTCCCTTCCCTGGCTGTGTTCAAGGCCACGTTGAATGGGGCTTTGGGAAACCTGGTCTAGTGGAGGGTGTCCCTGCTCACAGCCAGGGAGGTTGAAACTAAAGGAACTTTAAGGTCCCTTCCAACCCAAACCATTCCATGGTTCTATGATTCTATGATAATCCTCTTCTGGTCTTTGTAATTAGAGATTGCTCTAGGAATAGTCAGATGAGGTCAGAGACCTAAGGGTCCTTACAAGACAGTGAATAAGAGACCCTTGAGAGACTCTTCTTTGGGTTGACTAGCACGGTGAGAGGAGCAGTAAAGCTCTCTCAATACTGGTCTTTGAGCAATAAAAATGCCTGGAGTTTGACAGCAGTCTCCTTCTTCAAGGTAGAACTGAATTTACTTTATACTTCTGATAGGCAATGATCCAGAAAGCAGGTACAGAATAGGGAACCAACAACACGCTTCAAATATTTGCTATCTGTCTCCACCATGAAATGTCCAATGACACTCTGATTTGTTTTTGGAGTGGTATCTGTATGGCCTCCCTTCAGCAATATTTTTCAGACGTTTATAAGACCCTACTACAAACTATTCAAATTGTACAGCCAAGGATAGGTTGGACCAAATTCTGTGATATGGGCGGTGGAAAAAGCTCCATCTTAAACCAAGGCTTCTGACAAAGAAATGCCTCTGTATTTTCAGATCCTCTCAACTGTAAATAAGCCTGTTTATAGAATTTGAATGCACATTTCCCTCACAGCAAGGTTAACAAAGAAGATTTGCATCAGTTTGTGAACCCAGGTATATAAGCATTTGACAACATGAAGCTTCATAACTACTCCTTCTAATAACTTAGAAACAAAAAGCCACTGCTTGTAGCTTGTGATTAGTTCTTCATAAGCAACAGAAAAGACAGCATATAAAAAGAATAAAGTTGCTCACATTGTGGGACACATCTTGCAGAAATACGGGGATGATAAGAACAAGCAAGCAATAAACCAGCTAGATTAAATTAGAAGTCAAAAATGTTTGGCTGAAACCAGAAAGAATTTAGTGTAGATAAAAAAACCCAACAAAATATCATAGAAGACTTTCCTTTACGTAACCAAAGCTTTCTTTCCACTGAATATCAAGTTTTTTAATGCATTTTCCTCATACAACCCTAATACCTATTTCATGTCCAAAGTGAGTTCCCAAGTTAAGGCTGCTTTGTTGAGAAAATCCTTGCATCAACCTTCAGATGAACAAATCAGAAATCTGTTATTTCAAATGAGTCAGTAAAATTTCTGGTTGTAAATGCAGAGCCTACAAACAAAAGCTTGTATGTATCCTAGGTATCTGGCATACAAGCATGAATATTATTTTCTCACTTCATTCATTCTGTGCTGGTTAGCCTCATGATTTCATTCTGTCTTTCATAACCATTGTGAATTTTCAAAAACCCCAAACTCAAAAGTTTTGCTGTCTGCAAACCTGCAGTTTTCTTTGTAAAAAGCTCATTTTTACAATCAAGTTCAGTCATCAGAACTGCGGGGGGAAAGAACCAACAATAAATCCTAAAAAATGCCAGATAAAACTATCAGCATTCAAGCAACTACATGATAAGTGACAAGTTCACTAATTGCTTGTGGTTTTATTTCATGTGTGTACGCTCACACTAAGACTTTGAAAAGACAGTGCTGGATATCTTGACATTTTCCTTTACTGAGTGTAAAGATGGAGAGATTTTAAGGTTTTGAATGATTTAGATAAATCTTGGCAAGGCCCATTATGTGCACATTTACTATGGGACTACTGGAATGAGAAATTTTTTTGTTTCCATTCAAACTTTTGTTCTATAGGGAAAAATTAGGAGAATCAATTAGCTTATAGTACCATTCTTTTGCTAGAATTGGGAGCTTGAAATAGAATCATTGAAAAGACCATAGGGGAGCATTACTTCCACATCAGTTTGAGAGGGACATAAAGGCCTTCTTTAACAGTGTCCAAGCCTCCCTTTTTATTTTGTATCTTTAAATTTTGCTTTTTCTGTCTGCTCAGTCTTTCATGATTTTGCCTATGTAGCTGTTTGCTCCACATTCTCCTCTCCCCAGGGACTATGCTTTAATTCAGTGATAGCAATCACTGTGTATAGACATCAAGACTTTTTGTCACTTTCTAAACTTCATCACAAAATGATTTTGTATTAGAAAAGCAAAGTCTCTGTTTCCCAGGCAATTGGAGCCAAACTTGGAACATTGCTTGAGGCAGAAAGTGGATATAAAACAGTTCCTGCTCTTTTGTCCTTGCAACGCTTAGGGGACAAAGTGTCACAAAAACAACAAATGCCCTACCTGTTCATCTGTATGACAGGAGTTTGGCTTAGATAACAGATAAATGCTCTGGTCTCAGTCTCAAGTGAACATTGTCAAATTAACACAAGCCACTATATCAGTTGTCAGCTTAGTCTTTGTTCCAGCAAATGACAGATATGAGCAGCTACTCATATTTTTTTTCACACCCCAAGAGCATGTGATGACATGGTGTTCATACACAATGAGATGCAATGTACCACTGGGAATAGTTTCCTCTGTGCAAAACCTGTCACAGCCATGAGAAGTCATTACTGATGTGGCTACACAGTTGTATGAACAGAATACAGGTGCCTTGGGAGCTGAGCACAGCTTGAGAGAAACCCATGTGAGAAAAAGATATGGCTCTGTTTTCTCATTGTGACACATAATACACCTTACTTGCAAGAATACACTTTGGGTGTTGCAGAAAATGGAAATGCTGACCAGTTCAGTCATTAAAGAAGCTGTGATACTTTGTAAAGGGACTTTACAAAGAATAGGATACTGTGGTCTTATATTCTGAGAAATACCATTTGGAAAAATTATAGCCTCCCTAGCAAAATTGCTCCTGTAGTTTTAATTGCCCATAACATTCTGCTTTATTTCTATCCTTAATTATTTTCTATTGCTCTTGAACATTGCAAACTTCCATGCTCTCATTCAGAAGTATATGTGTTCTGCTGGTGGGGGAAGTGATTGCCATATATATTAAGGGGATTTATTATGTCTTTCTCCAATAGATTAAAGAATCCATTAAAACCCAATATTTTCTCCCTGGGAAGATACTTACAAACTATAATTAAGTCAAGTTACCTTTCAATCTTTTTTTTTTTTTTTTAATCTACACTGAATCCTTTAAGTTTCTTGGTAAGGACTTTTCTTCAGCTCTTGAGCATTTGTTACAACAATTTTCTGTATGCTTTCACATTTCCCAGTGTCTTTTTTTAAAGAAGAAATGCAACAGAACTATGTCTATATTTTATGAAGTCAATCTCAGTAGTTATAACAGAATCATATATAGTTTTCTCAAGCTAGTCCCAGCAATGCGTCATATAGAGATAAAACTGTTCCTCATCCCAGCCCAAACTTGAGCTTTTTCTGTTAGGCTGCTGCATGGAGGATCATGTTCAGGGACTAATTTGTAGTGACCCAAAGTACTTTAGAACTCTTATCTTCCAGGTGACAAAGTTACTCTGTAGGTATGTCCATCATCCCCAGTTCTTCAGTAAATATTTTGTATTCACCTTTAGCATGAGGGGGCCCAGCTTGTTGAGAAGCTCTGGGTTGCCTGTATAATTGATTTGGCCTTATTAGTTTGCCACTGTGCTGCCTGTATGTCAGCCACCTGTTGTGAATTGTAGTTTTATAACTGCATACAGGTGAAAATGTTAGCTCTACGTACAGATTCCTGTGTAGCTCCACTAGGATTATCTCTATTTGATAATGATTGCTCATCCACAAATACTGTTTGAAATATGTCATGGAACTGCTTCTTAATTAATTTAGCGTGTACCTGGATGATACTGTATAGTACTTATTGTCTAATCAAAATGTCACAAAGTTCTAAAACAAATATCTTACACAAGTCTAAATCTATTATATCTGAACAGTTCTTTTAGCATCCAGACTTATAACTTAGCCCAAAATTAAAGTCATAGATAATAAAACAATATTAACAAAGACTAATGATAATAAAATAGTTAGTAAAACAGAAATATTTTTTAAACTTTATCACCCAGAGAATCTTAGTCAACATAAACAGCACAACTCTCAGTACAAGTTGTATGTCCTTAAACACCAAATAACTATTACCAGCAAATATAGACTGAGCACAAAGGTAAATCTATCCTTGAGGGAACTTCAGCTTTGACAGGATGAAATGAGATTAAAGATAGACAGAAGGAGCTAGATTGACAGGACTGAATTAAGCTCTTTACTTCAAACACCTAAGGGTTTCTAAAATTCAGGTGCCAGTAGCATTTATAAGACCTTACTCAGCCAGTGCCTAAGCCTGTAAAAGTCTGTAGCTGCTGGAAAGCTGATCCCCAAAGGGATTTATCCTGCCAGCTTTTAATTAACTGAGAGTAATAGAAATGGTGAGTGCTTCAGATTCAGGACCTTAAAAACCTCTGTGCATCTTGGTCCAAATGTTTAGGTTTCAATGCCTGTATCAGTAAGTCAATAAATGAATGGGGACACTTGAGTATCTCAGGGTCTGTCTCACCTCTGTGTAATGCACATCTGGAGTATTTCTTAGGGTACATCATTGGAAATTCCAGGCAAGGACACTAGTCCTCCCAAAAAAGTGAGAAGAAACTGGCAATGCAGTGTAGCAATGCAGAAAAAACAGATTTAAGTCATTCTGACTTTGGAGTGTTCAGTTGACTGCAAAACTTTAAATGGAGGATGCAATGCCGGTTTGAACTTAAGTCTCCCAAAGAAGCACCAAAATACAAGCTGTAAGGTTGTTCTCAGCCTTGCTCTGTTTCAAACAAAAATTATTTTACATGTTAGAAGCATGAAGAATTCCTCCCTCGAAAAGGAAGAAACCTTCCCACAGAGGCCAGGGCTTTGTGCAGTTATACAGGCACTTATACAGGCACAGGGCTAAATTGTTACTGTAGATAGGACAATTAAACCTGGCCTGCTCACACTCCACAATATTCCAACAACTCAATACATACTGAAGGGAATAGCAGCATCACTAATATTTTAGGAAGAAGGAAAAAAAAAAAGACTAGGTCAGATGTTCAACTCTAGGAGACTAGATGTAGATCCCAAGCAGAGTGAAACGTATCCTTCTCTTCTGGAATTAAAGTGCATACCTCATCACCTCATCGTCTCTTTGACAGAGTTTAGATAGCTCCCTCCTGCAAAGTGGATTCCTTTTTTTTTTAGTTCATCCCTTTTATGGGGCAGTCCAATTTCCTAATCTGTGGATGTGTTTTCAGTCACTTGCAATGCATCTAATGTTTAGGCTTGGCCATATTTTTACTCTCTTCCTTATGAAGCTAATCTTAGCCACAACAGCAAATAATATTCTGTTATATTCTCAGTCACTTTATTGTCCTGGAAGTAAGTGTTGACAGTTTTCAACAGGAATGGGTCTGGTGCATTATGTATCCCAACCTTTCACTTTTTACTGGAAAAAGAGTGCATTCAAGCAAAGCACAGCTCTGAGCTTCCAAGTTCCTACTTGTTTCTAGAAATCTGAGAAAAATTGTCCTAAGTACAGAGAGGTAGTGATAACAGTAACATGGCTGTTAACACTGTTCATTGCTATTGCTAAATAGTAACTATTCATTGTTGATTTTGTTGTCATTGTTTGTGATATCTTTATTAAGTGCTTTGTAGCAAGTAGTGTAATGTAGTTCCCAGTCAGGAGTCATTCTGCTAGATGCTGTACTTGCATGTCATAAAAAGACATCCTTTAAACAGGTAGAGTAAACCGAAAATGAGATAACAGGCATACACAACAACAAACATGAGAAAGCCCAAAATGACAAGACAGTTCTGATTAGTGTAATAAAGTAGAATTCGGAGTGTACAGTCTGTTCTACTTTTGCAATTCCACTAGTACTGTAGCACTGGTAGGTTTTAAGTAGCTATTAAAATCAGGGATGGTATTGTGATCTTGTATAAGGAGAATATTTTTCTCTTCTTACCCTAAAGTCAATTATCTCCAGCACAAGGAGTTATAACTATGACATGGATCGACCCTTAGTCACTGTGAGACATTCAGTTTGAAAAGCTCCTAGAATCTTATGATTATATGAAAAGTAAGGGCTTTGTCATGGTTTTTGCCCCAGCTGAAAGCCGAGCACCACGCAGCTACTCTCCAAGGGGGTGTGGGAATAATGCGGGGTTGGGGGGAAGGGAGGGAAAAGAAAACAAAAAAACCCCCAAAACCTTGTGGGTTGAGATAAGGGATAGCACAGAGATAGACATAATAATAACAGGACTTTATAGCAAAATATACAAAATTGGTGATACACAATGCAGTTTCTCATTATGCATTTTGTTTGGTGTGAACTCTAAGAAAAAGGAAAGGAAAAAAGGTTAGGGAAAAAGAATTCAGTTGATAGTGATTATGGCTACAGCTTTACCCTGGAATCTGGACACCTTTCTGTGCCTAGATTGAGGAATATTATAAGCCTTGAAAATTATGTTTGTCTTTCTGAAAACAAACTTGGAAAATACTTTATGGAAGACTACAATTTGTGGACTCAAAATTTCATGAGTTGGAACAAAAAAAGATGTTTTTAAGGCATATTTAAACACTTCAATATAAAGGGTGTGTATAGAAGTGAGCCTAACATTTCTCAGCAGCAGAGAAAGAGAGATTCGGTAAAACACAAGACACTCCAAGCATTGTGTAACGATGAGAAACGTTCCGGTCCACAGATTCCAAACACCATAAATCCAGGTAATGTTTAGGTGGCAAACAGTGCATATATTATTTTGTCTGTTTCTTTCTATTTCTCACTTTTTTTATAAAAATGGTCTTTTGTGTTTTGGTTTGGGGTTTTGTTTTGTTGTCAATAGATTATATTCAATATATTTTTAAGTACTTTTAAAGAACTGCATGGAATGTGCTTTAGCTATCATACTGTCCATAATAATTAACCTGAAATTCCAGGCATCCATAGCATTTGATTCCCAGTAGGTTATGACAGAAATTGTTTGGTGAGAGAATGCTCTTTGCTTCTTCTAGAGGCAAAAATCTTTGGTTTGTAGGAATCAACTTATGGAATTATGACAATTATTAGGAAAGAAAAACCCCACAAAACAAACACATGACAGGAGGCAATGGGCACAAGTTAGAATATGTGAAGCTCTGATTCAATAGTCAGATTTTTTTTTTAACCATAAGAGTGATGAAATACTGGAAGAATTTATATAGATGGGTTAGGAAGTCTTCATCCTTGGATGTTTTTAGGACTGGACAGGACGCAGTCCTGAGCAACCTGGTCTAATTCAAGCCTGGGTTTGGACTAGATGACCTCTGGGGATGTCCTCCAACTTACATTATTTTATGAAACTATGATTTTTAATTCTATGCCTCTCTATTGTATTTGTCGAGCATGGTCACTACTAATTAGAAAATGCTAAAGGGCCATGGTTAGAGTACAATACTCTGTGGACACAAACTTTGTGAGAATGTGGTAGAAATTGATAAATACATTTTTAAAACCCCACAGTATACCAATTATAATGCATTCAAAACACTAAAGATGGGAAATAGGCTTCTATGGTAGATGCTGAATAAATAATTCTTGGAAAAATAGTATGAACTCCAGATTTCTGAATATCTTGCTGTGTGCTTAAGATAGGCTGTACAAGATAGGAGTAATCCAATCAGCAACAAAAGCATGAATCATTTTCAATGTCATGCTCAATACTATGTAAATATAGCAAGCTGTGATAAAGGACTAAAGAAAGAGTAAAACAGCACAAGGAACCTCACAGAAAGAAAGCGTGTTTCCCAATCTTGCCCATTTCTACAGCTTTTATCTCCCCTGTTTTTACTTGAGTCTTTCAGAGGAATGCTTTACTTCCACTGTAGAGGTTTTTGGTTGGTTTGTTTTGGTTTCTTTTTTTCAAGGGATGTATGATCTAGGGTACCTTTTTATATCGATTGTTCGGTGATGTACATTTAATATACACCAAAGCCTTAATTCAGAGCTAAGTCATGAGTGGTGCATCATCCCAAAAGAAGTAACAAGCATATCCCAAAACCAACACTCTGATGCACAATTTCTTTGGTATTCTCCTTCTCTCCACTGAACAAAAATAACTTTTACCTGCTCCTCAGCAGAGTAAACTCTAGTGACAACTGGTTAAGGAAGATTATGACATTGGGTTTACTTAGTTCCTACATCCTTCACTTCTCTCAAGCTGTGACAAGTGGGCAATCAGCACTGTACCCAAATCCTACTTAGGTCATGTTAAGCTCATACAAGGAAAGAGATTTAATCCATTTGACATGTAGAATCATAGAATATTTTGGGTTGGAAGGGACCTTTAAAGGTCATCTAGTCCAACCCCCTGAAGTAAACAGGGATATCTTTGATAGATCAGGTTGCTCAGAGCCCCATAAAACTTGACCTTGAATATCTCCACGGATGAGGCCTCCACTACCTCTCTGGGCAACCTGTTCCTGTGATCTACCACCCTCATGTTGAAGGCCTTTTTCTTAATTTCCAACCTAAACCTCCCTTTTTCTAGTTTACCCCTCCTCCTATTGCTACATGCCCTTGTGGACAGTTCTTCCCCATCTTTCTGTAAACACCTTTTAGCTATTGGCAGGTGCAAATCTGCTTTAATGTGCAGACCAGTAAAATTTTTTGGGAAAAGAATTTCCCGTTTCTTTCCCAGATCCATTCAAAACTATTTTCAGACTTCTTCAAGTTAAGTCTCTAAACAAGTTCTTTTTGTAGGAGGATAAAACATCCAGTCTTTTGCTTCAGGAAAGAGACTAACATCTGATGAGGTTGGGTAAGAACTGTGTATATTTCTTTCTGATAGATAACATGCCAAAAAAGCCAACATAAATAGCTAATGGTTGATTGGATTGGTGCATTACCCTTTGAGAAAGTGCTTTTCCTGGCTGCTGCATGAGGTGAGCTACCCATGTAGATAAATCAATAACATAATTGATTTGGCAAATCTAATTTTCCAGTCAGACAACCCTTTCCAGGGTTGTGTCCTAACTTCTGAGAAAATCTCTGACTTCAAAATACTGAAATGTTTCCACCAAGTGGAAAGTCATTGAGATGCTCGTTTTTATAAAATACTGTGACTGTTTTAAAATTAGCCTGACTGTCTTTAGGGAATACACACTAAAAGTGTATCTCAAGGAAGTGAAACTAAAAGTGGATTTGGTCTTCTGTTACACACAGATACACCTTCAATATTGAAAACACGACATATGCACATAAGCACAGACAATGGCTGTGTTAAATGTACTCATATTTTTCCTGTGTTTGTGGCCTGTTCATGTAATTTGGAAATGTCTCAACCCCACGTGTAAGCCTGAAGGCAGGATCCAATTGTCAACATCTGTTGGGGAACAGAGAGAGACACAATCTATAGGTCCTGAGAACTTCAGATAGACAGACATCCCTCTGAGGGAAGGGGTGTGCTGCCAGCATGTGTTGGCACACACACAGAGATCTCTGCAGCATCATACATTGTCTGCATGCATATGAGCTAACACTTGGGGACATGATGGCTCAGAAAAGAAGACTGTGCTGTAAAGTTGAGGTGAACACATTTGTATTCCTGGTTGACAAGGGATGGACAAGAAAGTCAGGTACAGTATTCTTAGGATGAGAGATCTTCCAGGTCTCTGAGGTAGAAATCCTAAACAAAAGCTGACTCACTTCAGTGCTTCTTGTGAAAGGCAGCTAGAGGGGTTGAGAAAGGACTAGGAACATGTCTCAATATGGCTTAGAATAGCAATTGAAAGCAAGGAGCAAAAGCAACAGCTGTAGAGGCTGAGGTCCTCAAAACAACAGCCTTGGACATGAAGTCTGGTGCTCCTTACTCAGCAATGCTTCAGATCATATTGCTAGTTGAGTCCCAGGAAACTATACATCAGTTAGGAACAACAGCAGATGACTATGCCATACAGTTGGATTTGTCTGAGGCTGGGCAACAAACTGTGAGTGGTGAATAGCCCAAGAAGGAGAAGGGCACTCTGCCAACATGCTGACAGCTGTAGGAAGAGGACAGGCTGATAATGAACAAAGCCCAGGAGTGATAATGTTCCTTTCTTTCAATTATTTAGGTTTTCCAAATTGCCTTAATATGTTTCTCTCATCCTCTCCCACTGCACAAAACTCTAACTCTTCAGCTCCTTTATCTAAAGACATGGCCTCACATGGGGAAGACCTGCTCATTTTGGAGTGCTCGTGTGACATGATGCATTTTCTCAGGCTCCTGTGGGAGCCTCCCATTGGTGGCATGTAACTACTTCTTAGCAGAAGCATGGGCTGTTGATCCTTGTCCTTTTTTTGTGTCTGGTAGAAAGTTTATAAGGTGTAATTTTAAATTGTCATGGGAAATACATTGCACAACAAAAAACTTAATGTTTATGAAAATTCTGTGTGACACAATCTAGCCTGATGTCTGTGTTCTGATGAACATCAGTACGCAGGACAGGACTTTCTTTACGTTCATACACTTGGGTTCCAGGGCATGCAAAATCTAACTATGTAAGATCAGTGGTGAGCTTGCTAAAATTAAAACTGTAGATTTATTAGTAAGATTAAAATAAAGTCATATAACAATAGAGATGAGTTCATGAGAAGAACATGAACATTAGCAACAATCAATCAGTCGTGCTCCAAGCCATGTGCTGAGATCAAATGGCAGTGTTCAGTAAAGTTCTGCTCTATGTCAGGAAAAAAGTAACAGCCCAATGTGATGCATTTAAGAAATATATTTTTGTGTAGCACAGAATGACATCAAATTGCACCTGTCAGGAGACTGAGATTCTGATATAACTTAAATCATGATTTCAAAATGTCCAAGTTCTGAGCTGCGAGGAACACCTGCCAACATAACTAATAGTGAGGACAAAAAGCCTTTGGTAGCAAGTCCCTTGAGAAGGAGATAATAATATATGTGCCCTGTTCAATAAGCTCTTAGCCTGAGGTATTTCCAGTATGCAAAGAAAAGAAAGCTTACTTTTAATTTTTTATACTGTCCCCATTTTATTTTGATACGTTTGTTCCATTTTCCTCAAAGAGATTCTCGATTAGTTCAACAGAAGTTTTCTTTTCTAAAACCAAATCCGGTTCTCTGAGGAAGCCTTTGGTGGGAGTTTCCATATGAAGAGAGATTAAAGGAGCAAGGGCTAATTATTATGGAAAGAATAAGCACAAGAGAAGATACCTGGCACATACAATAGTTCCTGCTGTGGAGAAGGTCAGTCAGGCTCTCTTGATTATCCTTTACCAAAGCAAAAGAAGAAAACACTCCACAAATTAAAAAACACGTTCAATTATATATAAGCATAAATTTTGCAAAGAAATCTCAGTATACACAAAACATGGCTACAAGAATTTACTTGCACATTAAGGAAATTTATTGTGGGGAAAAAAACCCCAAACATCAGTATCAGAACAGCATGTTCTAGATGGATTTGTTTCCAAAATGGCAAACTTCTTAACAGGAGGGCTGAGAGGCAAAGGTAATTGTGGGTTAGAACTTGCAGTACTGCAGAATTCAGCCAGATCCACAGCCCTTCTCTTTCTCCTTTGTGCCCTCTACTCCAAATATTACCCATTATTGATGTATTTTTAGAGATCAGGAAAAAAAATTGACTGCAATGACAGGGTCACAGCAAGCTCCAGCTGCACTAGCAGCCTTGCACAGGATGGTGCTGCTGCTTCAAATCATAGGAACCATCTTTAAGGTTTAGCTAAACCTGGTCACTTATTCCGATGTACTTAAAGGTTTTGTGTCACTTCCACAGAGTGAACAGACAAATGAACATCTATTATGGGAACAAAATGCTGTCAGTCTTATTTACGTGATGCCACAGCTTCTCATCATGTGATGGAAACTGTATGAGCATTGAATTATCACCTGTTTGCATATAGCAATGTAGGAGATCCAGAGATGATGAAAACTCTTTTTCTATCTAAGAGAAGGTTATGGAATAGCCATTAAAGGGCTTTCTAAGAGAAGGACAAACAAACAAATTTTGTAGGGAATTAGAACTGATCCTTTTGTTCAGCAGCAGACCAGATAAGACATTTTACAGACATCCTTTCTATGAATTCAACCCAGAAGGCCACCTCTGCATTACAGTCTCTATCAATCTGCTGTAATTTACAATAGATATGTTGTGGATCTTCAGGTCTAGGCCGTTCCCTGTATCAATGATATGGGGATCAAGATGACTTTCAGATGTGCAGGGCATACTGTGCTTAATAAATAATGCAATGTACATAAACCTCTTACCTGGCTGAGGTCCAGGAAAGAAAGTTCGCTTGGTACAGCAAGCATAGACACACTTGCCAGCTTACTTCTAGGTGTGCTTTTCTGGGTTTGGCAAGACAGAGTTAGTTGAGGTGTGTCTACATCTGTCACTGTTGACCTGTCTTGCAGTACAAATGCTATGCAAACAAATTTAAATATCATACCCTCAGTTGCTTGCTTTGTTCTCTGAAAAGGTACTACTGCTGAATGACCACTGACTCTCAGAAATCCTGTTTTACTGCCACAGAGCGTGCACTTTTTTTTTCTGAACCTTGAGGGCTTTTTCAGCTTGTCTAAATAGACAAATTGATTGGCATAACATTTTTTATTTTTTGGGCTGGAGGCTGGGGAAGAAGCCACAGAGAATGTAATTGCAGATATCCCATTCCAAAACAAGATTGAGCAAGGATCACAGAAATTGGAGAATACAGCAACAGTACTGTTACAGACCTGCTATTATAGCTTTATTTGAAGACCCTATGCCATAAAAAAGGTTATACTTTTATACCCATAAGGCTGTTATTATTACTCCTGTAAGTGTAGCTATGGATATACCTTCTAATATCCCTCTGTTTCCTGAAGGTGTTTTTTTTGCTGAAGAACAAAAGCACCTTACTGAAGCTTGCATTCTGACTGATGGCACAGGAATTACACAACGAACTTGCATGATGGATTTAACCAAGTAATTTAATTATAAGGTGCTATTAGTTCATGGTGTGTAGCTCTACATAGTTACTCCTTGGTCAATGTTGTACTGAGATGGGGTGTCTGCAACACCATTCTCTGTTTTCTTATGCCAAGCAAAATAAATTAATCTTTAATTTTTTTACTGCACAGTTATCAAGGTTGTATCTGAGTTTAAAAAGCATTAAACATTACTATGACATAAAAATTAATTACATGTACAATCTTTATTCTAAAGAAATATTTACTGTCCCATTAGGTGAATTTGTTATACATGATGCCTTCCTGTGTAATTGGCACAGAACATGCTAAATAGGCAGGCAAAAATAGCCATCTCTTAGAACAAAGGTATTTTAATTGTGGACATGGACACAGGAAGCTGGTAGAGGCAGGTAGACATCAACAATTTGTATCTGATCTATAAAGGTGCTGATAGGGACTATGTGGGTAAGAGGGAGAGGATCTGCACTGCTGTGTTCTGGAGATAACTTTAAACACCAAGAAAAATTGGAGAAATAACTATAATACCATTAAATTTGGAGTTTATGTGAGAAGAATGCAATGAATGTTGCTGAAGTAAATCCTTGTTCTGCAATTTTAGCAGCCACCTGGCTACGTCCTACACATCTGCAATAGAAACATAAGAATCCTTGAATCAGAATGACCAATCATATATTATAATTTGTATCATGTATTCATGTCTTCCCGATCTTAATAAGCTCTGATTAAGACTCCATAAAAATGGATTCTTGCCCAATATTTCTGTTAGAACATTGTTAGAGAATCTTATTATTCCAGTGTTTCAAAATCTTGTAAATTATAAGCCAAAATGAGTCACAGATAGGTTTCACTCATTTGTTCTTGTGCCAGCATTGGCCTTTACTACAAAATGTTTTTTTGCTCATTTTAGGCAATAGGGTTTTTTTGCTTCAACTCCCTACTCTGCTGTTTATTCCCTTGATGTATTTATAGAAAACAATGATATCCTTACGCAGCCTTGTTTTTGCTGCTTCTTCTCTGCTAGGCTGAAGAAGTTAATTTTTTTTTTTTACTCACACAAAGTAAGTTCTACATCATACAGGTCATTTTAATGGACCTTTCCTCATCCCTTTTGAATCAACTTTATTGAGCTTTGGTGACTACATGCAGGATTTTTGAGTTAAGTCTCACTGATATTAATAGCATTAATACTTCCATACCAGACCACAGTTTGTGACAGTAGCCAAGGGGCCAAGGAATGTGATTTGAAGGTTATTACTGTGAGAATGCCCCAGATTGCCAAAACTGGTGGCTTTGATCCTAACCAACAACAAAAAGAGAGTGCAGACATCCAAAAAGCTTTTGCTCCTCTAACCAATTTCTGTGCATAACTGTGGTGTTTTGATCTTTAACTAACCTTTATTCCTCTTCAGGTATGCATATGCAAATGAGTTTTCTGAGAAAGCAGTGAGTGGTTACTAGCCTAGCTCTACCAGACAGCATAGGCTGTTAGACTCATTCACTGCCTCTAAAGACTTTTATCTGTTTTCCCCTTCTTCTTACCTCTTCTCAGTAATGAAGGAATTCCATCTTCTCCCCTCTGCCTACCAAGTACCCTTGTGCTCTGTTTGTTTTTCCTTTGTTTTACTATTCTACCAGCTGAGAGAAAGTGAGATGAAAAGAGCAAACGAGAGAGTTGGCATATGAGCAATGTTCACAGTAGCAGGGACAGGGAAGCAAAGACAAGAATTTCTGTAAGAAAAGACAATGAGAGTGAGGGCTTTTTTCTCACCTTCTTTCTCCCTGTGAGACGAGATGTTGGAGTACCCTCAGACTTGCAGTGGCTGTCCTTTCTGAGGGCCCAAAGCGTTTGCTCTAACACTTGAATAGAGCTGACATAGGTATCCTGAAATGACAGAACATCAATGTGAAATAGCAACAGCAGTCACTGTAATTATTATTAGGATTAGTTAATTAGGGTTCATTAATTAGTACCTTAGGGTTATAGTGCATTGATGATTATTTTTTCATTGCTTGCAACCTGGCATAGGTCTTGCCTGCGGCTGTTGTTCACCATTCTGTATTTTCTCTCTCACCTTTTCTCCTTGTGTACAGTACCTTCTCTCATGCATTAAATTCTGCTGCACCACTGCACTTAAAACATCCTCTTGTTGCCAGGTGATCCATCCCAGATGATTCAGCTGACTTTATTAGTGCAGTTTCTCCCTGTTCTTGCCCATTGACTGTGTAGTGCAAGCTGTTCATGGAGTGTAAGCTCTTTTCAGCAGGCCTCCTAAACTTCTCCGAGATCCCAGAATCTTTCCAACTTAGCTGCAGTTATATTCTATAGTGAATAAAGATGATTTTCCTCTCCCTTTTCTACCGTTAGGAGTGACAGTAACTACATTTAAGAGAACAACTCTGTGCAGTAGATTTGGTGCAGGCTGAATCCCTCAAATTCATGGCAGCCAAATCAAATATAGGTATTTATTCTTTCCCAAATATCATCAATACTCCAGGATTGCTAAGAGACAACATTTCTCTTGGGAATACCACTCTAAGAGTTTGCTTCCTCCTTTTCTGCTCTTCCCCTCCAGGTACCCCTTTGCAGTCACAGTCAAGCACTGGGAATAATTTTCCTGAGAGCAAGAATGGAGGGAAACACACTTTCAGGCACGGCACTACACTGTAGTGTTTTCAGTAGGAAAGGACACTTAAAAAGAAGTGCCAGTAATTAAACATGGGGCCTGGAGAAAAACAGAGTTGGGAACAATACTTGTATCTCTAATTGGTCCTGGAGAGGCTTTTTGCCAAAACTGCTAGCAGTTACAAGTTTCTTTTCTTGATATTACACAGAATCATGAAATGGATTTGGTTTTGAATAGTATTTTTACTCTAACATCTTTTCAGTAAATTAATAGTGTTTCTCTAACTCAGAACCATTTTATTGCTTTATTTCAACCATACACTCAAATGCATTGTTTCATGGAGAATTCAGCATTCTGAGCTACTTCTGTATCCCTAAATGTACAGAGTATACATCTCTACCATACCTGACAGATATTATTTTCAGATTACAGATAGAGCTATAAAGCATGTATCTATCAAGTGATTTGCCAAAGGTTATAGAGCTAGTCTGCAGTAGGGTCAGATCTCTTGTGTCTCGATCCAGTCTTTTTACCAGAAGAAACATACTTCCTAGTAGCAGTTCTGGCACAGCCTGTTATTGGCAGGAAGATGAACTGAGAAATGTTGACAGTGGACATCAAGGAATTAACTTTTCTTTTAATTGGACAAAATAATTTAGCTATGACTCTTAATGTAAAATTTCATTAATGAAATGTGACATTGCAGCCTAACCAAGGTACAGAAAAAACTATTTCAGTAAAATAACATTAAAAAATAATGAAATATAAAATTATTGTATATGAAATGTTATTCACCTTTTCCAAAATAAATTCAATTTTAGCTGATAGTGGGATTGACAAATTCAAAAACAGGAGCATTTATTTTAGAAAAAATATACGAGGATGTAGTTTAAGACTGTAAAATCTTTAGCAAATTGAACTATGCAGTTGCTGCTGGTGACTTCAATAATTGCATGCTATATCATTCTTGAATCTGCAATAGCAAGGCGGTTCATTTAACACCCTGATTTTCCTGTACTTATGTTTTTTAACTCATATGAAATACAATGTAGTGTTTGCTTTATAAGGGCAACATCTAAATGAAAAAGCTGCTAGAAGTTTGAAGAGGTATAAGCTGATCATTTTGTTGTTTTCTTTATTTATAGTTCTTTTGCTTCAAACTAAATCTGATGTTTTTCTTTGCTTGGTTATGTGATTAGATTTAAGACTGGATTAATGGAGTCAACTCTTAAAAAAAGCTATTCTGCTGAAAGCCATGAAGCATTTCTGCTTCCATTATTACTCCTCAATTTCCATTAAATAGAAAATTGAAACCTTTAAGGTGGAGAACCCCATGTACCCCAACTTCATCACAGTTGAAAAAAGCATAATGAAGTCTAAGACTTGTAGCTAGAAGGAATGTGTATACTTTATTTTCAATCATCTACTTCCTAAACGGTACATAAGGCTTCAACAAACCTTTGCCTCTCCTTTTGCATTCACTTGACCTTCTACAGTTCATGAGAAATGCATAGAAGAGTAGAAGCCAACATCTTTATTCCATTAGGGATGAAGTCAGAGCTCAATGGGGCAGAAGCAGTGGACAGGAGAGAACATATTACAAGATAACTTGATTCTTTTGAACATAAATAGACAGAAGGTATCAGACAGTAGAGACCCTCTTAATTAGAAAAATCATTGTAAGCCTCAGTGGTTGGAAGCTGAAGGTAGACTAATTCAAACTAGGGAAAGGGCCCATTTGTCTAGTAATTAACCACTAGAATAAATTACTTTAAAACAGATAATTCACCATAGGTTCTTTGTTGCTAGAATAATTTGCATTGAGCCTGGCTGTTTTTCAAAAGATGTACTCTCCAACACCACCACAGTTTGCTGTCTTGGTTCAGAAGCTGAAGAGTCAATGATGCTGTCATGTAGCACAGGCAGCAAGATGAAATAATCTGTCTTAACACTATAAATCTATTAAATTTTATCATTGGCTCAATGTGGAAGAATTTCCTGGCACCTGTCGTGCATAAGGGGAGATATTTGTTAAGCTTTTAAAGTTCTGGTATAGCAGACTACTTGTGCCAGAGGAGATCATCAGTCAAAGCTATTCAGTTTTGGCAAACAAAGCCACCAGATTTACTGTGGTCCACACTGTTCATCTAGCACCCAGAGTTGTTCTGAACTTAGGCAGAATGCCTTCTGGTGGGCATATTTTGTGGTTTGAAAATTTATTTAAAGACCCTTCATTATGCAAGTATTTGTCTGTAGAATTAAGTCCTTTTGATGTACAATCATAGAATTTTTATGGTTAGAAAAGACCACTAAGATCATCAAGTCCAACTGTCTGTCCAATACCACCATGTCAGTTAAACATGTCCTGCTACATGTATACTTTTTTAACACCTCTAGGGATGATCACTCCACCACCTCTCTGGACAGCCTATTGCAATGCCTGATTGCTCTTTCAGTGAATAAATTTTTCCTATGTCTAATGTAAACCTCTCCCTATGCAACTTGGGACCAATTCCTCTTGCCCTATATAAAATTAAGAAACCTTGTAATTAAGTATGCTGTGAAAATGTTTTTAATGCCACAAAATGTGAAAAAAAAAATCTGATTTTATGCACTTCTTTGGATATTGTCTTGTTTGTGAGGATAAATAAGGCATATTGCCTGGACCTGAAATAATAGTTCATCTCAGTGAAAACCAAGTGGACATGTGTCCTCTATTTAACTGTGTCATCTTGCTCTGCATCTGGAAATAATGCATTATGAATTAGAAACAAAGTTGGTCTACATCATTTAAAATGTTTAGTGACTGGTCAGAGCTTTGTCACATGGGTAATCCCCTTGCAAATGTAATATAATTATGCAGTTAAACATGGGGTCCCTGACGAATTAGTTAAAACAATAAATCTCTTCTTCAGTACAGCCTGCAAATTGCATAAGGAATTTTATTTCCAATTACTAATAGGATCAGTAGAAGAGACATCAGGGTCATGGTGAGAAATATTGGGTTATATTTTTTTCATTAATCTGATTAAAATCTACTACACTGTAGAGCTGCAACGATACCTCCAAGTGAAGGCTCCAGAAAAAAAAAAAAGCTGGTTAAGAACATATAACAGAGATCTTCCCCAATGGCCCTGGTAGATTTGGCATTTCACTTTTGGAAGTTTTGGAGCACTGCATCTACTACAATCTTTCCAGCATTCACTTGATACAGCTTCATGAAAATATTTCTGTGTATAACCAGAGTATTGTCACACCAAGGTGTTTGACTCTGCTCACACTACTATTTAGTTTTTTTCTTTAAGCCCACACATATTTATTAAAATGCAGCTCTTGTATAGTCTGAAATAAATAAATATTAAAAATTTGAATATTTAACTGATGATATAATGCAAATATTCCTAAATTACTTGACTTATAGCCATTGCAGTAAAGCATAAGTTGAGCAGAAGTAGAAATGACTGAGTTTCACTTTTTCTTCTTGGAGAATGAAATGAATGTTGACTGTAATTCCACCACCAGCATTACATGGAAGAGTGGGACAAGGATGATGCCTTAATATCATCCTTCAATATAACCCTCTTCTTTAAGAAACCCCTTTAGAAGGCAAAAAGGACTGATTCATGATTAGTAACTATGCTAATTTTATTCATAGACTTCTAAACTGACATTACTTAAGAACTAAACTGATGCCTAGTTTCTCTCAGAAATTTAGACATCATAATTCACATCCTTTAAGTGCCTATGTTTGCGTGATACTAGCATCCATACTGAGGGCTTAGGATATGTGAGCCCTGAGACCCTGTTTATGCTAAAGATCAAGAAGTCAGAATCATTTTCTAAGGAAGTATGACAGAAGATTGGTGCTGCCATCTATTCAATTGAGGTTTAACAATAACCAAGGGACATACACGAATCTGGTCTAATGGCAGGCACAATAAATAGACTGGTGAATTGCAAATGGTGACCTTTACTAGGAGTGGATGATTAATTTCCTAGGGTGGTTAAAGAAAAAAAAAAAAGGTTATCTTAATAGAAATGAAATTACTTAAAGGGATTTTTGAACTTCTATATGGCCCATGTTTTTCTTGATTAGACTGTGAATGTCTATATCTGAAGGATTTGCATATTTTATGTTAGCTGGGGAGCATGACACGTTAATCAGGCATTCTCAAAGACTGACACACAGGTGAGTGTTAACAATGGATTGATTAATTAAACAAATTCCTGATTTTGCTTTTTGTCCCCAAATTCCCTGTGCATTATGCATCAGTTGGCTATGATAGCACATTTTGTTACTAGTTACCGTTATTGATGCTCCTTTTGCTTTCAGTTATTTGCCAGTACATGCATGCTGAAGGTTTCATCAGCTAGAAATTAAAAAAGCTATATGGAATTGTGTAAAACTTATTTTATGTTCAGAAAATTTATGCAAGCTCTCATTTTCCTACACACAGTAGAAATAAACCAGCAGGATATGGCTTCTCTCCCATATCTCCAAGGCACTTTCTCAGCTAGAAGTTTATCTGCAAAGCTTTTTCTCTGTTTAAGTATCACACAGCAGGTGTTTCTTTGGCTTCAGACTGAATTCACTGTCATTTCTGAAGGTTCCTGGGCTGTTCCTAGTACACACAAACTCTGGAAGGTCCACCAAGAAAATAAACAGTAAAGCTTCCTCAATCAGCACGGTTTATGATGAGGCCCATATGCAGCTGGTATTTTGTGGAATAGCTACAGTTTTTAAAGCTCTGAACATTAATGTGTTCTGAATGAATGGCAGCTACCAGTCCCAAGAATAATAGCACCTTCATTTCAGCTTAGCACATCGTTTCAGCAGAGTGACAATCACTACAGGCCCTCTAGAATAGAAAGGAAAATAAAATCTAAAATATCATTTGCATATGGTACAAATCAAACTTTCTAACAACATATTTTTCTGATAGGACTGTTTCATATTTCCAACAAAAATTGATTGGATCAACACCCTAACTTCCTTGTGGGTTTTTACCTTTGAGATTTCTTTTAGCCTGGGTGTTTTTTGTTTCTGTGAAATCTGAATTAGTTAGAGACTTGGTTTTGTTCCACTGGAGAACTTTTTTACTGCTGCAGCCATTCCATTCTCAGCTGTCACAGTTAAATCCCTAATCTCTTCTCCCCCTGCTATTTCCTTCAGTAGTCTTCAGGAATTTGGCTTAATTTTGCACCTAGCTGTGTTCTACATACCATGTATTTTGTTTGCAACAGTACCACATAAAGCCTCTCTGAAGTTTTTTTCCATCTCAGGATTCTGATTTATTTCTAGGATTGTGAAACATTTAAACATTTCCCACATAACCTTATATCATTTTAATGGTAGTTGCTCTCAACTTTCCTCTGACAAAGGAACATGAGTTTTCAATTTTGGATTGCAGTGTTTCTTCAAAGTCCTTTGTTCCTCTTCAACAACTCCATAGAAGAGGTTTCCTGGGGTCCCTGTCTCACACTGACATATGAGGAGTGCCAGGATGACATTTTGTACTCTGCCATTGGTTGCTTTTCCAGAAGCCGTCAAAAGGAATGCAATATGCTGATCCCAATGCCTTTGATACTGTTCTAAAACGATGGCCAGCTGAGCCCTTCAAATCTAATTGAATTTTGCATCCATCTCATTGTACCATTTGTGCTCAGGGCAGGAGCAAATTATGTGGATTCCAAGAATCTTCGAGGCCAGATGAAATTTTTGGGCTAGAATTTCCCCCTTCACTGATATCTCAAAATGTCAAAAATTCATTCATTCATTAGCAGAGCTGGAAAATTGTAGGAGATTTTGGTGATTTAGGTTGTTAAATTTTGTTTCACAAATTAGGATGAAAATAAATTTTAAAAAATATTGGGGTAAGATTGATGGGATTTCAGGACCTGAGGCTTTCAAGAAGTGAGTGAGCCAGAAAGGAATTTTTTGGCTTTCTAGGTGCCCTTCTGGAAGGTTTTTGCTAGACAGAAATTAACGTTTACTGAAGCTTGCCAGCACAGCTGCAGAAAGATAGACCCCTGCCCAAACAGCTCTCCATACTCTAGATCTGGGAACATTTCAGCCTTTCTAAACACAGGAGAATAAAGACACAACTGGACTGTGGGGTGATGCACAGAGAAGTCTAAGTTTAGATGCCAGCCTTATCACAGGATTGCTACGCAAGCTCAATGCAGGGCCACGTCTACAGCACCATGTTCAGCTGTGCATGTACCCCAGTGCATGCAAACAAAGCACACGCCGTCGTCATCACAGCATAAGGATTCATGCCTTGGTGTAGGCACAACCAACAAATCAAGGTACAGAGGGCTCAGAGAAATTTTTTCTTAGTGTTTAGAAAATAATCTCAGGACCCAGAATATGGCTAGTTGTAGCCCTAAAATGGAATGTTTCTGACTCTTTAGCCATTTAGGGTAACATATTAAAGTCTGTATGTTTAAATATAACTAATAGACAGGGAATTCAATGAGGAGTGAATTCCCTCAGCTTCTTTGGGAATCAAGTCCACTGATTTAGGAGGATAAAAGTGAGATCTTAGGTTGATAAAATTAGGCGTAGTGATTTAACAGTGCAGACTATTCAGCATTGTGCCTCATTTTATCTACCTGTGGAACAGATCTACTAATACTAATGAAGATTATTCAGTACTACCTGTAAGTCACTTTCAGACCAACTGTATATAATTATAGAAATGCAAAGTATTATTAACATCTATAATCTGAAATTTAGTTGTTGGACAGACTCCCTGTATAAAAATTTGCTGCAAGAATACAGCCTCATTGTATGAGAAGCCCTTTTCCTACAGTAAATTATCATCTTTTTGAAATACATTATTTAAATATACTAGTGCTCACCAATATTCATTTGATACAGAGGAAAATGTCGAGTATATTATTCAATAGCTATTCACTCTGTACTAGAGACAATAATTAGTGGTATTATCAGGTGGAAAATTGCTGCAATGAAGAATTCACTAATATAGTATGATGAACTCCCTCAGAAAGTTACTGTACTTTTTTAGAATCACAATCACTTTGTTACTAGCTGCCAAATAGTGTTTTTGGCAGTGTATTGTCAATGAATACTCTCAAAAGTACCCTTCAGTGGATAGTAAAAACTGAAATAGCAATTCTCTCATTGAGTAATGATTGCTCTGGATAGACCCTGTAGTATAGTATAATACAAACACTGAATTATATGATTTATTTATAGACCCTTGGCTACAATGACTCACCAGTTATTCCAGTGGTTTGGGGGCTACTTGGCATGTTTCTGTAATTGGAAGTTACTGCAAAGAAGTGTAAAGGCCATCTTCTAATACAAATCCTGTGAGATTTTTACAATCTTAAGATTTATAAAAGGCTTAATTTTAGAACCCTTAGTAATGTTTCTTCTCTCCATGGAGAAGTGTGTAGAACAAAAGGTTGTTATCTAGGTCCCATTGAGAGATGCACAAGGTTGGAAAGGACAGTTTCAGTATTTTTTGGTTGCTCAGGGAAAGAATGTTACCCAATGGCATGAAAAAGAAGCTACGAGGATTATCTGTAGTATAAAGAAAAACTAGATCTCTGGCAAATTACAGATACAGTATGTGATAACATTCATCAGACTCATCAGGGAACTGATAGGAACCAGACTTTCTCAGCCAGCAACAAACAAATAGCAAATTAAATTCTAGCTGCTCTATCTCCTGTGGTGTGTTGGTACATTTAAAAAATAAGAACTCAGATGTCTCATTCCATTTTATTCTTTTCATTACTTAGTGTAAAGACAGATTTGTTGCACAGACTCTGTAGTCTGTGTCATAAATATGCTCTGTGATTTACCAATCTAGCTCTGACAAACTTTAAAGGAAAAAAAGAGCATTGTTAAACATAGAAAACTATGAACAACAAGGGACTTGCAGAAGTCATAGCCATATAGATTCAAATTTACTAAAAGCTGAGCCAAATTCACAGTTTTCAAAGTGCCTTACTCCTATTTGGGATTCTAGTCAGTGTGAACTCAGGTGAAGATTCATCCCGCCCAACTCCTGGCATTCAACAGAGGAGTGTAAATTAGGATCTGTCTCCTCATGTTTCTATTTGCAAACAGTAGAAAACCAGTCATACCTCTATAAATATTACAGACACTAAATGGCCAGAGTTCACTCAGTTCTAGGAAGGGCCAGTAAGATAAGGCTCTAAACCTGAGGACATCAGCATCTTTGAACCTCACAGGATCAGGAACCTAATGGACTGTCACCACAGCAAACAGAATCATTTTGTCAGTTTCCAGAAATGGGCCCATGGTTGGGTGAATGATGTGTAGATGCTGTAACAGACTGGATTTTCTGGGTCAAAAATATGAGATTATGAGCATTTTCTTAGACTGAACACATTACCACTGCAGACAGTAGTGCATGATTTGATCAGATGAATGATTAACAATGGAAGAAATGGTAGGTTATTGACTGTAGATTTTATTTAGAGATAATGCATATTAGCAGTTTGAATATATAAATCGTTCTTTATCACTTACAAACTTTTTATTTAGAAAATGTGAACTGCTGTTATCTCCCCTGCCTCAAATTAATTTGAATTAACTATAAACCCCCCTTTTGTTATACATTTTAAAAACGTATTTGATAATGCTGTTGATAAATTTTTGACATATCACAAAAAGATTCATTTCAACTCTTGAAAGGAGAATGGCTTTTCCACTTCATTTTTTTTCCAAAGCAGTTTTTCATTTTTCAACCATCTTAACGTGTCAAAACATTGCAAAGTTTAGAAGTACTCAGAATTACACAGGACCAGGCACCTGACAGAACATCACCACAGCAACGTTCTGCAAATACAAAATGAGAGAGCTCTTTTTCCTCCAGAAACACGCAGGGACCTGTTACCACACCTCCCTCCACAGTCTATTAGAGTGTGCTTTTCATCAGAAGCAGATGTCTACATGCACAAAGCAATTTGAATGCTTTTTATTTCTTCTCCTTCAAGCTTCCTTTTACAATGCTGAAGCTTTAAAAGTTGCCCCAATGTAATGTAAAATCTGTAGGAGTTTATTCCCACTCTTGTAAATCTTCTCTGGGATTTGTAGTGCATTTTGCTTTTTTCTTCTGCTCCTAACTGACTGCTTTCTGTTTCTGGCAGGAAGCTATCATTTTTTGAGTAATTATGCTGTGTCTCTATGTGTATGATGATCGGCTTTTGTAGACTTACCATCACTTTCTTCTCCCACCTTCATGAATCCATAAAAACCCTCTTTGTGCAGCCTGACAAAAGGAAGAGTTTTAATGTAAAGCCTCCATCATAGATATAAGGGAAAGGCATGTTTGCTGTAGGAGCAAAGCAGACCACATCAGTATAGCAGTAGCACTGGGGAAATAATAAATAAATGGTGCAAACTGTAAATTTTAATGAGTAGTATGTTTTACGGAAAGAAACATCTTTACTTTTTGTTTGTAGATGTTAGTTTGCATGGAGTCTTCATTCTGAAATGTAAACCGACTAAAAGGACCCCTTCTGCAATGAGGAATCAAAATCTATTCTCTTTTAAGGAGTTTTCTTTTGATGTACAGACCACCAAGAAAGAAACTTCCAAACAAGGCTTCTCTGCTCCTGCAGAGGTTTGAATTGAAATCTCTCCTCACATTTCCTGAACTGCAGGTGAGATATCAGCCTCTCACTCTGCTGGCCTTAGAGATCAGCATGCAACTAACTTAAGGTGGCTTGATATAGATTTGCTTTTTGCAAATTAAAATCCTTCCTCTTTAAAAAGAAACAAAAATAGAACACAGTTCCATAATAACTGTGGTCCTAATTTTTTTTAATGGCTCTTAGAGGGTTTTTAAAGAGTTCTCTTGTCAGACATCTTATATAGTCCTATTCTCCTGGGTACTGAGTACACAGGTGAAACTATTGGGGTAGCTCATGAAAATTTAGTTTTCTTGGGCTAAGAAATTTTATGACTGAAATATAAGAGATGTAAGACACATCATAAGATTTTTTCCCATAGAAAACATCTTTGAAGAAATAAGTTGAGAAATGAGCAGCTAATACACATATTTTACTGTTATTAGATTAAGATAGAGAGGCTAAATGATGTCAGATTATTTTAAAACATTTTATATTACATTACTGGCACCCTAACTGCACTCAGCTGCCCTGACCTATACACATATTTCAGTCTGCAGAAGTCAAAACCTTTCCTGAAACCTAAAAAATTCGATGAGACACCTGTCCCAGGGGGTAATTTTTCTACTAGCATTTCTTCAAATTTTTTACTCTCAAATTTCCAAACCTAATTAATTTCTTTATTCCTTTTATTATTATTATTCAGCATTTGTGTGTATCTCCATTGCATTATTGTTGCACATGAATTTGCCATGTCATATCTACACTGCATGACAAGTTGTTAAGTAAAATTCTTGTTGTCTGTTACCATGAAAGCCTAATCTCTTTGGGGTGGCTTCCTTGAACTCCTGCTTTCCCAGCTAATGTCTGGAGGTCAGTATCATTCATCTGTAGGCTCTGCACTTTAAAAAATGACAGGACATGATTAGACAGGGGCTGCTCTCTGACTGTTTCCAGTGGATGATTCTATCTGACAGTGCATTCCCCTGACAGTGAAATCCTGCTAGAACATTTCAGATCAAGATGACTCCTAATATCTTTCAATTTTCTAGAACTTAAAAATAGGTATGATCATTTGGAATTAGGTTCTGTTGCTGTTTATCATAGTGAAGAGTACCTTAGAGGACAAAAACATTGCAACTACAGCAACTACTGAGAATAAGATAACTAGCCCTTCATGATGTAGTTGGGCTGAAATTCAGGCAAGCTAAAGCAGGGATATGAAAGAGAATCAAGCTTCATGCTTCTTGCTATAATTCTTGGTGCAATAATAAGGAAAGAATTTGGGTTCTGTGTATATGTACTTCAAATATTCCAGATCCTTTCCAAAGTTGGGACAAGCCTATTAGGCTAGATGGACCGTACTTTGACCTGGGACAGGACTTGAAAGTTCTTGTATATTTAAAAAATATACATCAGTGAGCATGTCCTTCGCAATTTAAACTGGTGAAGCTTGAGTTCCCATTTTTTTTACCCTAAGGAGATGGAGTTGCTTTATAGCCTGTGCTAAACAGAGCAGATGTTCAGAGGACCTTTTGGGGCTTTCATTTATAACTGAAATGGCCTACTTTGCAGTCTTCTGTTTCTGTGAGACTGAAGGAGCAAGTCTCATTCGGTCTCTGTGATGCACCATGTATTTCAGAGGATATGCACTGAGACATTGCTCTTCTACCGATGTGTAGGTCATAGAATTTCATTAGGCAGAGGAACTATAGCCTTCTGTTGGTCACAGGTTGGAGAAGAAGGGATGATGAGAAGAATCAGGGGAGACTGGGAGGCATCTGCTGCTGTTCCTTACATTTGAGTGGAGGAATTTCCATGAAAAAAAAAAGAGACATATAATAATTGACATGGTATGATTCATGCTGTAGATGAGAGGAGTGAGGGACACTGGAGGTTGTGCAAAGCAGCGTGTGTGTGGAGAAGCAGCCATAGGCAGGAGAGGGGCTAGCAGGACACCAACACCAAGGGAGAAGCCAGTACATAACGCCAGGCTTCTCAGGAAGGAGGGTGATAGAGTTCTACCCTGAAGAGTGGGCAGCCACTTGCTGGGACTTTACTTTCTTGAGAGCTGAGGTGTATTTTCTATCAGAATGGCTGCTGGAAGGCTTGAGTCAGTCTGTGCTCCCATAAAGGGCAGGATGATGGCCATGCTGTGAGGTCTGTTCTCAGACATCTCTGAAAAGTACAGAGAAACCTTTTAGCCTGTGACAGCTAAAATGCATTACCACCACACTCCTCATATGCTATAGACCTGCTAATATTTTCTGTGAATGTTTTCCCACCTAAGAATCTTTTGAAAATCAGGGATTTTCAGATTGTATTATGGTAACATGCAAAGGCCTCTATCCACATTTCTAGGTACCTTCTCTTTCTTTTCACATCGCTGCTGCTGTAATGGCGTAGGAGAAAATCTGATACAGCACACTCCTTGTTTGTGTGCCAGAGTGGTAAAGCAGCAAAATCAGGCCCCACTGTTATGATGGCAGTCTGTAAAACAGGAATAATTTTCTATTGAATACCTGATTGAATTACTCCTGAATTGCTGCTCTGCTGAGAAAATGATATTGGAGGTTGGCAGGCGGTCACCATTTTTATTTGCTAGAGGGTATTATCTGAATTTGCCTGTCAGGTGATTGCCTGGTTAGTCCCTTCCCAGTATAAATAACTGTGTGTTTCAAAATGTGATAAATAATAGTAATAAAGTTTATAGGGGGAAAAAATATTCTTGCTGCTACAAGGAACAGCACTTAACCCATCCATTTATCTACTGCTTACAAAAAAGTCTGATCAGATGATAATATATTCCAGTGGTTTGCAAAAATAAAAAGGAGAAAGAATTGTTTGATCCCCCTCCTTTTTCTTGCAGCTACAGTTTATAATAGCTTTGCATTTAATTCGTATTTTATTTCTTTATGCTTATGAGGTTTGTTAATTTGAACAGCCCCTACAGTCATATCATTTTGTTCAGTGAGACAGACATAGCAACATTGTACATTTTTACGTAATTGAGATGATTTTGCCTGGTAACTTGTGGAAAATTTCATAAAAATTCATTGGTCAACTCATTTAATGTAACATCTCATTTTTTGAGCTGATCGGCTTTTTTTTTTTTCCTGGTACTCTATGGCTGTGCTGCAAATCAACTTTTTTTGTACTTTGTCTCTAATGGTAAAATAATGAACAACGTAATGCTTCCCAGGGCAGAAATACAATGCTCATTTTCCCTTTGGCAAGTGAGAATTTAGCCATTAGGATCAGTGCTTTCCCAGCTGCTCCTTGGAGAGAAGGGCCAGTATATTGGTAACAGATACATGGATTTCATTCAGACCACAGAAAACTTATGTAACACTTGACTGTGTGCCTCTGCTTGACTGTGAAGCAGTGGGGCAGATTCATCTCATTTCACTGTTGCTGCTTAAAGTGGTGGATTACATCATCTGGACCGAAAAGAATTATTTACTGCTTGTGGGAACACCATACCCATGACAGATTCTTCTCATAATGATCTTCTTTGTCCTTTTCATTATTACAGAGCTTTTGACAACAAATACTAGATCTCTTGTCACAGACAGACACTGAGCACCAAAGTGTAAAGTTCATCAGCTTGAAGAAAGGGAGTAACACCATGTCTTGGACATGATCTATTGCCAGGAACAGTAAATACAAGGCACTTCCTTGCAGAGGTTCAGTGACTTAGATCATTGATTCAAATCCAGCTCAGATCTGAATGACTAATTGAGAGGCTTGTGTGGCTGCTGCCAGCGATGTACCTGTTCTGCCTGTAAAGAGGGCTTCAGGCTCCAGGAGTGTCAATCCAGCAGGCTGGTTCAGACAGGCAGAGAAACCTGCAGCTGCAGGGGTGCCCCTTGGGTTTTTGAGTGTGATGTGCTATAGCTCTTCCATATGCATGAGACTCCTCCGTAGGGATGTCTGAGAGGAGGAAAGAGGGATGCACTTGCACTGAGAGCAGCAGAGACTCCCGGTGTGATAAACACCTGGCTGTTAAGCTGTTGCTCAACACTGCTGGGATATTTCAGGTAGGGGACTGACTTTTCCATGAATTTAGGGTATTAGATCAGATCACACTGCCAGTGCAAAGCACATGCCATGAGAGGCACTACCAGCAATGTCAGACTGTCAGTTGTAGACTGTTTCCTTGCTGGTAACAACAAAAGACATGGTGTGTCACAAAACCCTTGGGGTGATAGGAGGAAGACTGGGAAGCCTTAGATATCAGCTGGCCAGAAGAGGCAAGTGCCTTCCAAACAGAAAATTCTTAATGAAACCAATGGCCACCATCTTTCAGACAGTGTCAGAGTATGTGAGAATGATCATGGAAAGAATGATAAACCACCCAAGACAATTTATCTCAAAGTGGTTTTTTTTAGATCAGCTGGTAAAGCTGTACCCAAATTAACTCCAGCAATAATCTTTCAACTTCTTTTTCTTAGAGTATTAGACTGTAGGGCAGGGACTGAAATCACTATCTAAAAGCTGCTCTTCTTGTAGAGCCTCATTGAGAAACTGATGTGAAAGAGAATCCTCTATTGAGACATGGTATTATTCCTCCTCCTGGTTCATATTAAGCTGACTGAAGACAAAGTGGTTATCTAACAGCTTTGTCATGAAGGTGGTGTCTATAGCATAATACAAGATAGAAAGCCAGCTGAGTCTGACTTTCAATTGAGGCTGTTTGCAGGAACTGTCTTTGCTGGGTGTATATGATTTTGACTTGCTTTCAATGGAAAATTAGCCATTTGTGAAGATATTCCTTAAGCCAATATTTCAAATACCTGCAAGTCGGTAAGATCATACTGCAAATGCATGAGATCCCACAGGGAATTAAAGCTGAATTTCACAGAACTCTGATTTGAAGTCAGTTCTGATGGTCTCATTACTCTAATTCAGAGCAAAATATAAATAATTTAATGGTGAAAGTAGTGATAGCAGTTACGCTATATCTACTCTGTAGAGCCTTCCTATTGTGGGACCCTTTAACCAGCACTGCAATTTTGTAAAAGGAAATGTATTAAAACAATCTGTAATGATTCCTGGACATGGGATAATTTCTTGACACCCCCTGCCCAGACAATCTTTTAACAGTGATCTGTAGGACAAGGGAAGCAAGAAAAATCTTACAACATGTGCTCTCAAATTGTGCTCCACGAGACTAATCTAAAATAAGCAGCATCTGACCACATTTTTTTTGTTATTTAAAATTTGATTATAAATGTACATGGTAGTTCTGAAGAAAATTGGATCATTGATCTATGCATTTAAAAAATCTTGAAGTCTTCAGATTAAAACAATCTGTTTACTGAGAATGCTATCATAAAGTGTAAATAAGAAGACATGCTTAACATCCATTCAAGTATTTATTACTGTGGGCCAGTAAGGTTGGCATCTCACTCATATGGTGTTGAGTCCTATTGCTACCACTTACTGATTTCATTAGGATGGATTTTATCAAAGCAGAGAAGGTACTTGTTCCCTCACTAGTTCTAGCTTTGGGCAAGCACTCTTTGTAGTTTCTGAACTCCTTGGTAAATTAAGCTCTGAGCTCATAGATTTTACACAATGATTCTTAATATCTGTTAAGGTTATGTAATACACATTAATCTAAATATTTGAAAAAAAACCCCAACCTTGCTGATGTACAGGTACATCAATTTATTTAAATGTGGTACAAAGAAATCCATTAATAACGAAAAATATTCCTGCTAAGAAGGTTTACAGGCTAACAGGCACTGCTATGCTTCTGAGGGTATATTGAAAATGGTGACAAGTGGCAAGGATGTGAAGTGCATAATAATAACAAAATAAAAGATAATAAAATACTTTGTCTTCTAATTACAGAAGGAGCACTATGTAGTCTGGATAGATGTAAATGTCCTGGAATAGTATCTATAATCTGTCTAATTTAAGAAAGCTTTCACATATGTAGGCAAATCAGGCCTGTCTACCTTAGGTGCCTGAATTGACACAGGCAGGTTTTTCCACTGGAAGATTTCAGAAGCACCTCTCTTTCTCCACTGTCCAAAAAGAACCTCAGGAACACACTAGAAATCACATAAGATATACCTGACACAAGCAAAGGTACATCATACTGTAACTCTAGCACGGTTTATTTTTTTTTAAAGTTGCTCCTGAGCAAGTACCAGTGCAAAGGCGAGTTGTAAGTGGATTCTAAGCTCAGTATGTTCATGAATGCAATTTGGGTGAATAATTACTCTAATAGGTTAACCTTATTCAATCTTTAATGTATTAAGTTCCTTAGCTACCTCTCTTTTACAGATGTGGATTTGGAGCTAGAGAAAAGACTAGCACTGCAGTTTCTCTAATAATTTGTAGGCAGCAGATCAGCTCTGTGTTGCACATTGTTGCAGTCTCCCACCACAAATAGGCATCTTTCAGTTGTACTTGTTCAGCTGACCAGTCTCTAAACCAGGTTTAGGAAACTGTCCAAATTTTGAAACAAAACACTCCGATGTGGGAAAGACAAAATGTATTTTCCCAAAGCCTTTGTGAAGCATGGTTATATAAACAATTGAATTGGCAGGACTGTGGGGGAAGTAAACTTTGGTAGAGAAGAGGTGAAAGAGAAGAGGGTCTGGACAGAGGAGCTTAAACTAGGTTTACTACTGACAGAACTAGTAATCTGGAATGACAATTTGGGAGATTTGTCTAAGGCCAGGCAGAACATCTGTGTCACATTAGCTAACTAACTATACATTTCAAACTCCAATGGGCTCCCTAAGCAGTGACCAAACTTCCCCTTAACTTAGATTAGCAGCCTAGTATGGATTTCTGGCAGGTGTACTTGTTTATGAATGCAAACACACTGATGTTTTTTCCTCATGTTAATGGAGAGACTGTAGAATGACAAAGCTGAGGATACTTCACTCATGGAGCTGGGCTACTGTTCGTGAGAGCTAGGGTACGACACTCAATTGCACAGCATTTCTGTTTATGGGAAACAAACAGCTTGGGAATAATGACTCCTGATACACACTTGGCTGTTAGGTGAACACAGGATTACTGCTTTGAGGGACTGCAAAACATGTAAGTAAAGGAAAATTTTACAGTTTTAAATGCAGACTTACTGGTGGTAAAGGCAAATGAATCTCTCTATCAGCCTCTGTGCTGTCAATGCTTATTTATCCAAAAGAGCAGCTTATTATGATATGACACTTTTGAAAGACCCAAAGGGAAAGATTTAGACAGGCGTTCAGAATTCAGCAGGATAAATAAAAAAGGAGCAGTTGTCATCTCCAGAAACAACCTACGAGCAGAACTTGCAGATAGCATAAATACCTGCTTTAAAATGCAATTCTATCCTTTCTAACAGGAGAACAGAGGTTGCATGCTGCTTTGACATTTTCTCAACTGATTTAACTGGAACCTACAGAATTCGATCTCTACAGAGATACAGGAAAGAGTTGTGTTATATGTTGATTCTTGAATGTTTATCATTTTGGACAGAGGATTTCTACTTTCACCAATTAATTACTAACAAAACTAGAGTGTTTGTGGCCCTCATGATTGCATGCTGGCAGAGTTATCTGGAGAATGCTAAAATGCCATATTTTCTGCATAAAGACTTGCACTACGAAGCATGGTCATGCTCAAAAAGTCTGAGAAATCATACTAGAGGTCTGTGCCTCTGTAGTGGTTTGAATCTAAAAGGAAAAAAAAGGAAAAGAAAAAAGTTTCTGTCTTCTACTTTGCTAAAGGTTATGCTGAGGTACAGGGAGAGGTGAACTACCACGCAGTCATGCATAAATCTGCTTTGCTTTCTATCCATCCATCCATCCAATTAGGTAATCAAGGAGATACAGCTTCACACTACTCTTCCTTGATTCTCTGTCTACTTGCACCTTGTAACCCTTGCTTACATCTGCTGCTGCGTACATAATCCAGTTTGAATGTGTGGGATACCCAGGCACTGTTATATCCATTTCAGGAGACACACAGGCACTTTTTCTCTACCAAGCACTGCTCAAAGAAGTAAGGCTTCAGCTCCATTAAGCTCTGGTTAATGTCAAGCTTGTGTTCTGCAGCTCTCCCTCAGGCATGTTATAAAGGTAGTTTTACATTCTTGTGTGGACAGTCCACAAAACCCATCTTCCTGGACACAAATGTTTGTGACTATACCTATACAGTGGAATTTATGGATATGGCAGTTTAAGTGCTTTGCTAAAACAAGACCATAAGGAGCCCAGGTAACAAAAAATTTATCTCCTCTTCTGATAAGCTATCCTAGTGGTTTATGACTCTCATTTCTAAGAGTCATATTTTCCATTTAAACTTTGCAGATTTGGCTTTTGAAGTATCTGGTGACTTTTTCATATCTCAGAGTTTTGCCATACATAATTAAATCTCACATAAGCTTGTAAAGTAAGGCTTACCTGGGATCTAAAGAGAATGCTGCTTTTAGGCAAGCCTACTGCTTAGGGGTATATTTCATCCTATAAACTCATTCATTTAGCTTTGCTGCTAGTCAATTAACTCTCAAAGTAAATCGGTATTTCACTGCCTTCTGAAGTATATTTTTATCTAAAGCATGAGGATGACTCCTTTTCCAAGCATTATCAGGCGTTATAAAGAAATTATGTCTTCTCTCACCAGTTCAGTGGAAGACAGCTGACATAGCATCAAACAAATAATACTGCTGCCATTTACTTCAGCCACAGAAATGTATTAAATAAACATATAGGAAGATGATGAATTATTTAGAAACAGAAGAACAAAGACAGAATTACTTCTAGCCAGTCAATGATTTTCTTAAAAGATCAACTAATTAATTTGTTAACTTTAAAAATAGGTAAAGATGATGTTATTACAATTTAGGATTAAGAGGGAAGAAAAATAATCATTTATACTAAGGCATCTCAAATATATCTCCTTAACAGGGAAGCCTTTAAAAATATACCAAGAGGAATGAAAAGATTCAGAGCAAGATTTATTTGTCATGTTCTTAGTAACAATTTTGCATCTATGTGCATTTATGTGAGGTGCTCAATCAGATATTTCTTTGCAGAGGCAGATTTCATTATCTCATTTTTTTCCAGATCATTTTTTACTTCAGAAAAAAAGAAAGATAAAAAAATAAAATAAATAACATTTTTTAGAAGGTGGAAGAATGTCATTGTTGAGGTATCATTGTATATTCTTACTCTAAGTTACTATTGTTGAGATAAATTTAAAACATTAATAATTCTTGCCCTTGTGCCTTTAGACTATATTGTTTATCTGAGTCCTTAAGCTTTAAAAATCTGCCTATATTTTGTAATTTAATACAGTGATCTACTTCATGATCTAGCCTCTGGGATGGGTAAAACTTTAAGCCTTCAACAGATTCTATCACACTACTTAAAAGGCATCTTTTCTAATGTACACTTCAACCTAATAAACATACATCTGTACCTGAGCAAGTTGGTGAGTTTGGAAAGCCTGGTTAATGGTACACATCTTCTTCCATCAGGAGCTTTCCACCACATAGGGAGCATGATGCTGCAAATTTGGTCGAACACCTAATTGATGATTGCTCCTAAATAGCTATTGGTTCATCATGCAACAGAGACCCTATAGCAGGCAATTAACAGCAGGCTTTGGAAGGCAATAGAAAACACTACACTTTAAAGGATTTTATTTTGAAAGAAATCACACACTTGAGCTAGTGATGTAGATTGTAGACATTTCTGCTGAACCAGTCATCTCTTTATTGTTAGCTGTAAATAAAAAAGGTACTTCACTGTTTTGGGCATCTACATTAGAATGAGATTATTTATGTCCTAGAATTGCTTATATTTTCGGAGCAGTTAGTGAGGAGCAGTTAGTGACTGCTTAAGTAAGAGGTATATGGCTATACCTGGTCAGGTGAAACCTCCACATTTTGGTAGAAAAGCTTGAGTTAGAGTTCAATAACTACAAGGAAAAATAAGTTAATTAGGAGTGGCAGATAAAATTAGGAATGCCCCAGGAAATAAAATGGGTCAGTGAAACAAATGTAGAGTTGTTAGTCCCACTTAAAAGTAAATTTCCTTAAGGGAAGCCTCTGTACACTAAAAGCAAAGCCCTATGCAAGCCAAATGAAAATATAAGCTTTTACAAGTAATAATGAGACATTACTCTGAGAAGTTCGAGTCAAATCTTCAAAACATAGCACACCACACTCATGGCAAATCTCCTTTTTGCAGATTTTGCAGTTTGTATATCAGGAGGAAAAAAGAGTCCATCCACATTCTCATGCTTTTGAAAGGTTTTTCTTTTGATTTTCCTACTTAAAGGATGCTTAAACCTATCTGTCTTGTCGAAGCTAGTGGTCTATTGCACGCATATTTACAGATAACAGTTACTAGTTTTCTCATTAGCTGATGTTACATAGTTACTAAGAAAATAGTAATGCTATTTAGTTGAAAATCAGGATTTGGTTTTGAGAGACTGTGTGCAACTAAAACATATCCACAGTGCTATTGTTCAGAACTGAAAATTACTCTTTATCATCTCACTCGATTTAGTAGTTTGATTCAGAAGATGCAAAGTTGAAAGAATGTCTCAATAAAACAGTAAGGAGGAATCTTGAATCCTATATCAATAATAAAATTTAAAGCAAACAGATAATTATCTGTTGTGATACTGAATATGGACTAAACTGTACATGTCTGTACAGTACCATACTGAGATATTTTAGCGTCTGGGATTCTGTCCCTCTGCCTCCTGCCAGCTACGTCCTCTGGACCTGGTCACTCCCAACTGAGGAGCTGCAGCAGCACCAGCAAGTAAAGTGTCTTCGACATTTGTTGCTTTGGTGTGCTCATTGCTATGGCTGTGTGGCTACCTTGTTTGTTGTGAAAATGTCTAAAAAAGATAAGAAATTTGCATTATAGCAGTTCTAGTTGCTATGATCTACTTTTTGTTCTGGCTGGAAAAAAAATAAAGATTATTAATTTGAATAAGTACCTGCTGTGTAATGGTAGTTGTATGAGATGTTTTACAGTTTTACATAATGAGCAAAGGAAGCCATGGATATATCCAGTGTATCTTGGCAGAGTTCCTCTATGATTCATGAGAAATAAGAAGGATGAGAGCTGCCAGGCTTAAAAGATCTAATATCACTAAAGCCCAGGAGACTACTTGGGAGCACTGAGAGAGGCCCACAGACTGATTCCAGGGTCAGTCAGATCACTTGGAAGACTTAACCTTTGGGATTTGTTATTTTAGCTCTTGAATTGCTAATAAAGTTTATATGCAGAGAACATGAATTTCTCCCGCATTATTTTTTTTTATGTAGCAATTTCATATACAGTTTTACAGTTTTATATATTTGCTTCTCTGACTTTAAAACTTGTGTTTCTCTTTTATCTCACAAATGGCCAATGGCTATGAAATATTAATGCTAACACTAATATAAATAATGAATTAAACAGTGAAAGCTTTGGCTTAAAAAGTAACTCTTGCACGAGTATGGACTTAAAGGTGCACATGAAGACAGAAATGTATTGTCGTTTCTTCTAAGTAGAGAACAGAATTGCCTGTTTGTAAATCAGACATAATTTTGTTACTTTATGTTTCTACTTGGGGCACAAATGGTAACCACTTAACAAGGTGAACTCCCTGTCTAGTCTCTCCCAATATTTGTTATTCTAATTTATCTTAGCAGAGAGAACATAAATTCCCTGAGCGGCTGAGCTAAGCCCTGGTTTTGCTGCAGGCTCCTGATCTTGCATTCTTTGTGTCACTCCTAATGCCTTCAGAGGGTGAGCAAAGGAAGCGGTTCAGACCCCGTAACTCTGTATCTGAAGAAAGGCAATTTAATATTTTTCAGTTTCACTTACTCGTTCCTGCTCTGATGACAGTCTTGCTGCACATCTTGCAGTTTTAACAATCTTTCCTTTCTTTTTTTTGTTGCTTAGGTATAAAATGATGATGTAGTTTTCCATAACATGCTGTTTCCTCGCAATATTCTCACTCAGTAGGGTAGCTCTCTATTGATTATTTATTTTTGGAAGAACCTTAACACAACCCTACACTGTGAGCCCTCATCTCTCAAGAGATTACTTTATAAAATCTGTGAGCTTTCATGAAAGAATACAACACCTGAAAGTAGAATTACACTTTGAATTGTGGTGTGCCTGTGCAGTACATACTTATCCTTACAATACGGAGTCGTAAAAAGTTCTTTTTGATCATGCTATTTTTTCAAGTTACATTTGCCTGAAAATGATCAGCCATCTTCTAAGCCTTGCTGTTAAGGGACCATAAACCAGCTGGAAAATGGATGTATTTATTTCTCCGGAAGCATCCTGTGTTAAACAGCCATGATGACAAGTTTAGGCAAACTCCTCACAGATCTGCAGTGGATGTGCCCGGACTTGAGAGAAACAAGCTCTGATTAGAGAGTTTATTTTCTCAATTGTCTGGTTAACTTAGTTGAGTTGAACAGGCAAAATGCAAACCCTGACCCTCATCCGTAAGGTTTTGCTTAATTGTTCCAGTGAAACCCCTGCGCTTGACAGCTATTATCCAGCTTTAAATTTTTTAGGATCAGTAAGAAGGACTAGCTCAAGCCCTCATCAACAAGTCTTCAAGGATAAACCTGAGCTGCTGCTTCCTTTAATCACAGAAATATGATTGGCTTGAAGAACAATACTTTACTGAAAGGAGAAAAGATGACACAATGTCCCTTCTCCAGAGTTTAGAAGAAGGGTAACTACTTTGTAGGTAACTATTTAGTTTGGGTAACTATTCTCAGTTCTCTCTAGCTCCTTGCTATGACAACTGTTAGGGCATCTGACTAGTTTCCAACTTCTACAGTAGCACCTTCTTTCTAATTTGAGACTGTCAAATCCCATGGGCTTTGTGCTTACCCTGCAGGCAGAAAGGTTTGCACTATCAGCTGTGTTCACCCCCAGGCAGAGCTGCTCTGCAGTATCAGCTGCCTCACCAGCCCACCCCACCACAGTGCTCACAGGCCCTCCCAGTGCCTTTGCTATCAAGTTTGGCTCCACAGTAATTTCTGTACTGTGAACAGTAGTGCAACAAGTACACAGGGTTTTTCACCCATAAGAAGCCCCTCTATACTGAGTGTCTCACCTAGTTGTTTTTCTAAAGCTGTAGCATTTGCAGCCCCACATGGCAAGTGACTGATGAAACAGAGGGCAAAGAGTAAATACACAGCCAGATATTTACTAGCTGTCCCACACTTCTACCCCTTCATAGAACTGTTACATTTTCCTCAACATTGCAAGATTTCTTCTTAACAGAGGCAACACAGGTATCACAAAATAACATACGTAAACTGAATATGTCTCAGGCCTGCCCACTGTCTCATTTTCTTTCTTTCTGTTCATGAGAAGCCAACAGATCAACGCTTCCATTTTGGCTCCATCCCAAATAGACCCCTTGGGAGAAAGATGGGGGTGCATCCTCTCTTTGGCATTAGCCCCTCTGCTTACACTAGCATACTTTGAATGACTTCTCTGTCTGACTGCTGTTTTGCTGGAGACAGAATACAAAGAGGTATTTGTATTAGTAATCCTGCTAGCGTTTGTGGAAGAATGTGGACATTGTGTGCCAGCTACAGTGCTTCTTAGTGGTCATTAAGGAGAACTTGTGAACTACTATACTATAAACAAAAATAAGATTATGCATTTTTACTATATATTATATATTTATATAATACCATGTATAATTAATATATAAGTGAGAAGAAAATGAAAGAGAAAGGAATCTAAGGTGTTTTATCACACTTACTGGACTGGCAAACCAAGACCTGTCCCACACCTCTTAAAAATGTGTGTCCCACACATTCTTCCTTTAAGGAAGGTCTGATAGAGTCAGTTAGGTAAGAAGATTAATTTAGAAATAGCTAACAAAGTAAACAATGCACAGTCCTATAAAGTCCTATAACTGATTTAGCCAACAGTAATAAAGTGAGAAAATTAGCATCATGGAACCATCCATTTGACTTGCTGGTATTTCTGCATTCAGCAACACTGCAAATTCTGGAAAAAGATTTGCAATTTAGAATTATATTTTTTTGTGTGATACCATAAATCACTGGGGGGAGATTAGAAGAGCTGCTGGACACAAAAATATATATCTTCTTGAAGATGTATTAAGATATTTTTCTTCAATCTTATGCTTGCGGCAGAGCAGGGGAGTGTCGAGATGTGGGTGGGAGTATTTATTAGCTAACTGTTACATCACATTTACCCTACCGGTGACTACAGGTAGATGCCAAGATACTACGACAAATATTGCACAGAATGAAGAGGTTACTATTCTCTAGGAATAATAATATACATGATTAACTCATCTTGCAATATCTATCAATTGTCTTTGAATATTTACATCCAGGGGAGTTGATATAATACAAAAAATAAGGTACCATCTTAAACTGAGAAAAAGTTGTGCAACAGATAACTTCTTGTATGAGTAAAGAGTGCACAGTTTCTAAAGCTCCATTTTAAGGTAGAGAACACCTATATTTTAATGAGTTATAGGAAGAAGGGAGTCCTCTGGATCTGTATTCCTTTTCATATTATTAAAAGAAAAGAATTATTGTGCATTCAAATATGAGCATTTAGCAACCTTATATTTTTTTCTTTTTATTGCCAGAATGAGAATTAACAGAATTTGGACAGATTTAAAATTATTTCATGGTTGTCATCATGACTTGAACTCATAGGTTTTAGTGAAATAATGACACTTTGTGGAATCCTGTTCTGATTCAAATCAGCTTGCAAGTTTCTACTGATTTATTAGGGCCAGGGCTTCACTCATAGATTTTAAAATGCACACTTTGATTTTGCACATTGCCTCTACAAAATTACCCAGTAATAATTTTATTTGAATAATGAGATCTCTTCTCTAAGGTTGTAGGATAATTTATTTGCATTTTGAATTAAATTGAGATATTTGGGATAATTGCTCTTGCAGAAACACCCAAGGAAAAATTTTGAATGAAATATAATTAAAATTACCAGAAAGCTTACAATTTGAAGCTTTTTCAGATGCTTTCAGGATAATCTCCTTCAGTTTAATCCTAATATTAGGTCTTCAGCAAGACAGACACTTTCTATGGTCATTCATCAACCCTGATACTTGTAGGTAGCTTCTGCAACATCTGATACGTAATCCATAATATACAGATTTCTCTTTGGGTCCCCATTTCTCATGTACTACAGACTGAAGGAAGCCAAAGTGAAGCATATGCTTCCCAGTTTTATTTAAGAAACCTGTTGTAGGCTATGCATAAACTTCCATTTTCTGCCTGCTTATTCATTTTTAAACTCTGGCAAAATAGAGTACAGCTATTACCTGAGGTGTTTCCAAGGCATGGGGACATCCCTTTGCTGAAGTCCTTGGCTAAAGGAGTGCATCTGCCCTATTTCATGCTACAGAAACCATTTTCAGACTCCAGAAGGGTGAGGTTATTCTAGGGATCTGCCAGGAATGGACAGAAAAGATAGACATTGAAAGGGGTGACCATGGCAGAAAAGCATGTCACTGAACCAAGAACCCTGTGGTTTGATAGCATCTCTAACTCATCATCTTTGGATTTGTGTTTCCTTTCTGGTCTCATGACTGTCCATCATGCTCTCCAGATAACTTTTTTCCTGTAGCAACCTAGACAGAACCGATAATGTATAGCAGCATGTCAATGTCAGGCTTCTGCAGTGACAGTTTTCACTACATGCAAATGCTAAGTAATTTTGCTTGATGTGTTTGACAGTGATAGGTAGTTTCAATGCAACAACTTGAAGTTACACCTTTTTAAAGTTGTTCTCATAATTTCTAGGCTTTTTAGACACAAGCAGCTGCTATTCCTGATAGGAGAACTCTACCCCCACCTCCTCAGCTCTGCTTTATTTAAATGGCAGCTAAGATATACAGGGTGTGAAGCTGGCTTTGCAGATGTGATCCTGAATCTCTCTGAATCTCCACTGCAGTGCTGTGGAGCTCTTTGAATCTGTTTTTGTGGAACAAGGATAAGGTAAGGATTGGGATCTGAAAGAGTTATTGCTGTGAGAGAGTTTGCTTGCCCTAGAACTCAGAAAATGCCAGGCACCTCAAAAAGAATAAGGTGGTTTGATGCTTTTGTGGGTGTACTGTTCGATCCAGGGCAAGGATTAGTGGGATTTATTGAAGTACTGATTCAGTATAAAATTTTTGAACTATAAAATTGTATACAATTTACAAGCTATATACTGAACTATCAAACTGCACACACTGTTAGCTTACATAATTTCAGGATTAATTGTAATCTTGTCCCTTCTCTCTTACTGCTTCCCAGTGCCTGTAATGCACTTGTTGTTTCTTGTCCTTAATTATCCTCCTATTCTCTATGAACTGTGAAGCCCTGTGCCCCTGTTGAATGATACTGATTTCAGTTGAGCTCTCCAGAGTGAAGAGGTCTGCCTGCAGGGAGGAGGGTGAAGGACAATAACCTTTTAAAGGGAAAGACCTCATTTATCTCTGCATCCTGTGAATAAAAACCCCTCCAAGATACTCTTCTATAGCCAGCTTATGACAAGGTTTTAGAGTAAGAAGTCTTTCAGCTACAGGATGACTGCTGTTTTTCTGCAGTGAATGCTCCTGGTCAAACTGTATTCGGGACCTGAGGTGGGTGCCCATACTCCCTCTACAGCACAGCAAGACAAGCAAGGGTGTTTGATCATCTTGAGAAGGAGATCCTGGTCCTCAAAGTGTATGCACCTAAACTGAGCAGACCAGATCTGCTGCTCCATGTATCCGCTAGGAAATACGGTATTCATTTCAGCAGGTCTAATCTGTCAAAGGGCTGTGTGTGCCTGCATCATACAGACTAGCTTTGCCTTCACTGTGGCTGTATGACCAGGTTTGCTTATTCAGCCAGTGATCAGAGAACACAGATTCAAAGCAAGTGTTACCCTTGCAGTGCTTCCACAGACAGAGGAACCTTGGGAATGTGTGTGGCTTTACTGGGGTAGAGAAAGACATAAGGCTATTTAAGCTTGACTCAATCCCCTGTTGTTCATAGGAGAAACTCCAAACCACTGCAGTCCACCATGAGACTACTCTTTTCTTCCCTTTTCCTCCTAACCATAATCTCTCACAGCTCAGAGTAGCAGCTGCCATTCAGGATTTCACGTTTTAAAATTGCTGACTTCAAAAACTCTTACGCGTGATCCTGGTGTCTCTGAGCTGTCAGTGAAGCCTGAAGTCTTTACCTACCTATTAACCCCAAGACCTATTCATCAGCAATGTATTGGTAAACACAAGGTGCTACTATAGGAGCGACCTGGCTTTCTACCAACAGTGCCCTTCAGTTCATGTTTGTGTTGCATATAAATAAAACGTGGCAGCAGAAACTAGGCTGGACCAGAGTCAACAGCCCCATTCCCTTATACAATATTGATGGGCTGACATTACAGAACCTGTAAAAAATTTTAGACTGAACTTTTTTATCAGGTTCCAGGTAAAAAACCACTCCAAATCCCACCAGTAGCTTAATTTTAGGAGTTCTGCTCCTGTACATAGGGATGAGAAACAATCAATTACTTACAGTACTGAAAAGTAGGGCTCACTTCGTTTCAGCAAATATTTTAACACATAGGAGGTACCACCATTTTCATTACCGACAATTTCATTTCTGATGTCTCTTGCTGGGAGAAAGGAGGTTTGAAATTGCTGCATTTGTCTCAGAGAACATATTAAACTGAAATGGTGAATGGAGCAGAAGGAATCGGATAGATGAGAGGAATATGTGGGGTAGGCAGTCGTCTACATTTTCATACAAGATGTTTCTTTTTCCAGAAGAGGCTAAGCTTTAAAACTTCCAGATACAATTTCTACCTGAAAATGAGTTGGTGAAAGATAAACATTTCTGAGAAATGTCCCCCTTCTCCCATCCTCATGGTTTCTCCTGTCTCAAGCTGCCACTTCTGCTTTACATTCTGTGCTGCAAGGTACAGTACAGAGCTGCAGCAATTTTGAATGCTCGTCTTTCAGTCAAGCCAGTGTAAATGAAGCTGTCAGCAATGAGAACAGAGATGTTTGCTAGAAATTGAATAAGAAAGCCTATGCTAAAATGCATTGATGCCACTATTTCATGGTTTGTAATGTTATTCATACATTTTTCTTTTTACATCACAGCCTCAAACTCATATTAAAAAAATGTCAAAAGCATGTAGTGCTGCTGGTACCGTACAGAAATTGTGAAAGACTCTTCAAAAGTTAGTGTTGTCTGGGCTCTCGATATTTGATGTGCGCTGAACTTAAACTAAGCCTTCGTTTTCTGCGTTTTTAATAGCTTTATTATGCCTTGGCTGTAATGTTTCTGAGAGGAACCTTTGTCTCTACTGCTCCCTAGGTGAGTTCACACATCTGTCTAGTGTGAATTCTGCTCACTTGCGCTCCACCCTCATTTTGTGCCTTAAGTGTTCTCACCTTGAAAAGGTGCAATTCACATATCAGCCTGGTGTTCTGGGCAATGACAGATTCTGCAACGAGCGAACATTATGAATTCCTAGGCCTGCATGTCTTATTCATACTTTTGTCTTTCTTTTCTCATGTTTTTCTTAATTTTTTTCTTTTAGCCTTTTCTTTTTCTTCTTCTTTTTGCTTTGTTTTGTTCCTTTTTCCCCAGATCCTTATTTTATTCTGGCTGTCAACTCTGGGTATCAGATAGTAAAAATGGTGCTGAATAATATATTTTATAGACCAGATACGTATTTTATGTAACAGTTTAAGACAAAAAAAACCCAAAACACTAGGCAAATAATAATTATTGTACAAAAGCATTAAATACTTAAGGTCCTACTTTACAAACTGTGAAGAATTCTGAATGGCTTTATACAAGCAGATGGAATTCCTTCTGTATTTACTCAAAATCTTTCCTTTTCTTAATGATTTGCATGGAGGTATAAATATACCATTTGAGATTAAACCCACGCTGTCCCATGTACATATCAACATTATGAGAGGGTATTTCCCCTAAAGGAATTATACTTTCAATCAGGAGAGTCACATAATGTATATGAAATGGGAAGGACATCTATTTAGCAAAGTCTTAGGGACATCAGAGATTGTAGGTATAGGTTCTGGTGGTTGTTTATGGTAGGGTCTGACCTTACTGAGAGGATATATGTTAGTCACACCTTTCATTGAGAAGAAACATGTAAACAGTTACTAAATCAAATATCACAGGATCAAAGCCCAGAAAAGCTTGTCAAAGGCATGGATACGCTGACTGAAAACACACGAGTCGAAGGCATTGATTTGGGTGCAGGTTTCTAATAATGTCTCTAAAGAATCAGATCTCTGCATGCCAAGAGAGAAGTATAGGGTCTAGCACTGAAAAAAGTATTTTCACAGTAAAGCAGGTCTGCATTGTGCTGGTCAGCAGTGTTACAGAAGAAAGAATTTGACAGGGCAAAGAGATAAATACTTAGAAATCAAAATAAGGAACAATTCTGTTAGAAAGAAAACTCAGAAGCTGTTTCTAATCAAACATTGCTATAAGGAAATTAAGAAATGTGTACTTTGGCTTACAATAACTATGACATGAAAGACCTACCTCAACCCGTAGTTATTCAGCATCAATATGTAGGTGAAACTTAGAGAAGCAAAAGGACCTTTTTTTTTTCATGTAAAGTATCTGTCACTCCAATGTATGGCTTAACTATACCAGGAAATAAAGATATTTCTTTTGCTGGTGTCAGTTATGTTTCTATTAGAAGGATTTCCTAATGTACTTCCATCTGAATAGTTCTGATTACTGGAACAACTCTTGTATTGGAAACCAATCCAGTGGAAGATTTTCAAAAAAAAAAGAGAAAAAAAATAAAGAGATTATTAGAAAGAGCAGGACGTAGAAAAGAAAGAATGAAAATCAATGACAATAAATTAGATAAAAGAGACAGTCAGAAAAATTTCAGTGCCTTCACTCACTCCTATCCATTCAAAAATTGTCACTCAAAGAGCTGCACATAAACGTGACAGCTATTCTCTCCCACAGACCATCTATTGGGCTTCTATAATGATTAGTCTAGTCCCAGGGCATATTTGACCAGATTTTCTCCCTTCCCCTTGTGACAGCTGGATAATTTGCAGTCAGTTATATTTCCTTCTCAAAGGCACCCCTAAACTTTAAAGACTTGCTGTAAGGCTTAGAGAGCATCATTCCAATATAAAAAGCAACAGCTATAAATTTAATATTTTTGAGAAAATCCAAATGACCAAGCTGTATTTCTTCAGCATCAACTGTCAGCATATAGTCAAATTTCCTATCTATTTATAATTTTATAGGCTATATTAATGTATTTATTTCTATTTTTGTTACATTACTGCATGCTACAGGATTATAATAGATGCTGGTAGCAAGTAATATGTTTATCTCTGAAAAGTTGTTTCTATAGTAGGTCTTGATCTGTAAACAAAACATGTTCTTTAAGATACTTATTTCAAAGTGAATGAAAATACCCATGTGAATATAGGATGTAGGGAATGAACCATCGATTAATAATGAAAATGCATGTCTCTACTATAAGCAGTGAAAGAAATAAGCAGTATATTTAACAATAGATCTTTCTCAAGGTTGAGATTCCCAGAAATAACTAAAAGATGTAGGATAAATCCCATTGACTGTCAGTGGAATTGAGGATCCTAAATCCTACCCCAAATCAATCAATTTTATTTATACTGCAAGCTACCTCCTTTCAGCAAAGGAAAAGGAGAAGGACTCAGAGTTTTTCTTATGTCAATCAAAGACCCCTGTGTTTTCTGTGGTTTTCATAAATACATTTTCAGCACTTTAATTACTGTTTTCCTGTTCCTAATAAAAAGTTGGTGAAAGCTATTGCACTGCAGTTACTGAAGTCTGATTGCTTCATTGGTTTCCATTTGCCACAAGGTGAGAGTTAATTTTAAAGCAGCAGTACATGGACTTTCTTGAAAGAAAATATGCACACTGGAAGCTGAGTGAGCTCATTTTTCTTTTAACCAGAAAATCTTTGAAGGGTGGATGAACTGAATGCAAGAGCAGAAGAAAAATATGCCCCCCTTTTTTTTTTAATTTTTTTATTTCTTTTCCTTAAAACCACAAAGAAATATTCTTAATTTCCCAGAAGACAGAATTTTCTTAATGGTCATGATCTGAATTAATTTATTGTCTGTTTGAGAAAAGTATGGAACATTAACTTTACTATATTAAAACTGAATAGCCTGCAAATACCCATTGCACAGTATTGTAAACTTGAGTACACTACTGGAAGGCAAAAGTGTTATGGAAGTTTCAAACCAAACTGCACAGATTTATCAAAGAGGATTGGAAATTTTAGGCATTATGAAACACTATTTAATAAATGGTGATTGTATATGTACTTATGGATCTGCATCAGCTCATAATACTGAATTTGAAGATAAGAATCTAAGGGTATTTTGGGTAGACTTCACTGCCCAGCCCTATATATATCTCGGACCCTGAGGCACAGTGTTGTCCTACAGACAAAATATTTTCAAGAACTGCACCTTTCTGTTTTGGACACTGGCAAATTCTTTCTTCATTTCCATACACAAATAATTCTAACTCTATTCTTGTTATTCATCCCATCCATAGAATGGTTTGTGTTGGATTGGAGCTTAAAGACCATTTAGTTCCATGGGCAGACACACCCTGCACTAGACCACATTGCCCAAAGCCCCATCTAACCTGGCCTTGAACACTGCCAGGGAGGGGGCAGCCACAGCTTTGGGCAACCTGTTCCATTGTCTTACCACCCTCAAAGTAACGAATTTTTTTCTTAATATGTAATCTAAATCTACCCTCCTTGATTTTAAACTTGTTATCCCTTGGCCTATCATTACAATCTCTGATACACAGTCCCTCTCCATCTTTTCTGTAGGCCCCCTTTAGATGATAAGTTCTTTGAGACAGACTACCACTCCACCCTCTGCTCCACCCTCCACTCCCACCCCAGCACAGAAGGTAGTACAATGTGGTGGCCTGGTCTCATTAAGGACTTCAAGCAATGTCAGCAATGGAGTTTTGCAATAGTACTTCTCATTTCAAGAGACACCATTACCGCATGAGAGAGCAGACATTGCCTGCTCCTGCCACCTTTTCCTGCAACACTGAATGATCACTATATATCCATCCGTCTCTCAGCTCTTCTAGCTAGAATACACTGAGACCTTTTAGAATGAAATTAATTTGGGGGGGGGAAATAATTCCTGTTTGGTAGCCATCTAGAAGATATTCATGGAGTCACTGGATGATTTGGGTTGGAAAGGATCTGTAAAGATCATCTAGCTTGTAGGCAAGGACATCTTCCACTAGACCAGGTTGCTCAACACTCCATCCAATCAACTGGAACACTTACAGTGACGCAGAATCCACAAATTCTCTGGAAAACCTGTTGCAGTTTCTCACCACCCTCAACAGCAAAAATTTCCTCCTTCTGCCCGACATAAGCATACCCTCCTGCAGCTTGAACCATTGTTCCTTGCTCTATCACTACACACCTTGTTGAAAAGTCTCCCTCTATCTTGCTTGTAAGTTCACTTTATATACTGAAAGGACACAATAAGGTCTCCCTGGAGCCTTCTCTTCTCCAGGATGAACAACCCCAACTCAATCAGCTTGCCTTCACAGGAGAGGTGGTCCAGCGCTCTGGTCATCTTTCTGGCACTCCACTGGACTTGCTCCAACATGTCCGTGTCTTTCTTGCACTGGGGACCCCAGATCTGGATGCAATACTCCAGGTGGTGTCTCATGAGACTGGAGTAGAGGGGAAGAAGTACTTCCCTCGATCTGCTGGTCACACTTCTCTTAATGCATTCCAGGGTATGGGTTGGCTTTCTGGCCTACAAGCACACACTTCCAGATCATATCTGATGTTTCATCCACCAGTATGCCCAAGTTTTTTTATCTGTAGATAGATCTATCTATACTGATATTGGGGACTGCAGTGACCCATGTGCAGGACCTTGCACTTGGCCTTGTTGAACTTCATGTGGTTCGTATGGACCCACTTCTCAAGCCTTCACAGAATCACAGAATCACAAGGTTGGAAGAGACCTTTGAAGATCATCGAATCCAACCTTCCAAGGTCTCTCTGGATGACATCCCTTCTGTCTAGTGAATCAACTACACCGCTCAGCTCAGTGTATGCAAACTTGCTGAGGATGCGCTCAATCCCATTGTTTATGTAATTGATATACAGATTAAATACTATTTGTCCCAAAATGGACCCCTGAGGGATGCCACTTGACAACTACAACTCTTTAGAAGCAGCCATGAGACAATTCCTTATTTATCTAACAATCTACTCATCACACCTGCATCTGCACAATTTAGAGATAAGAATGTTTGGGGGGCACCATATCAAAGGCCTTAGAGAAGTCTAGGTAGATCACATCTGTAATGCATCCCTTGTCCACTAATGCAGTTTCTCCATTGTAGAAGGCCACCAAATTAGTAAGTCCTATGGTGAAGCCGTATTGAAGGATTTGATTATTTAAAGTTGATTTAGGACCATAGTTACCATAGTTATTTGTATGTATGTGTTCCTAATATGTACCTATAGCCTGAAGATCACAAAAAAGCCAGAATCCAGGGTTAGGATTTGTGTTTATTTGTCATAATCAATGCACCTATTTCAAAAATTAATTTCTACTGATCATCTCTCTTTCACCTTCTTCTCCCTGTTTCTTCATTAGTGTAACATACAGAATCTCTCATAATTAATTATAATGGATTAAGGCAAATCCCATTCCTAGGCCTGCCAAATAATATAAACGACCACTGGGTATCAAATCAGCTGATTAACAATAAAGTTAGAATATTAAAAGAAAAGACCCTTGAAAAAAGAACAATAGCTTAGTCTAAAGCCTTATGTTACTTATAAAAATGAACATAGTAGAACATAGTGAAATAAGATAAACCAATTCATACTTTATGAGTATGACTAAGATGTACAGTCAAATCAGCTCAATCTAGACAGTAATGTATAGGCACAAAACTCTGTTCTGTGGCTTCAAATGCATTCTTGGTCTAGGTTCGTGGTTCACATGATTTAATTATTCAGGCTGGGACCCTGGCAGGATACTTCCCCTCTCCTGCAGATATTTGAGAATGGTACAAAGTACACAAAACTGTAGTGAGGATTCAAGGTGTAATAGAAAGCATTTGAAGCTTGTGTGTTTCCTTCTTTACAAAGAGAGATGTCATTAAATAAATGACAACTGCACTTATATATAGATGTATCTATATATATAGTTAGATCGCCCCTCATTTTTTTCTTTTTAATACTTCTAGGTTTTCTCAATGCAGTAGTCAGATGGATCCTGTTCATGTTTTATTTAATTAAAAAACCCCTCCCATTTTGTTATTTCAAATGAAAAAACACTTTTTATTTTAAATAAAATGGGTAATGTAAACAGTTACGTCTAAAATCAAATTTTCTTTTGGCCAACACCCTCTACTTCAGTTTCAAAATACATTCAATGTTTCTGAAAGCATAACCATATGTTATAAAATTAATTCAATTTTGAAATGCCTTATCATCTGGCATTTTTGTCTTTGAGAGGATTTCCTACTTATTTTCCCATGCTACAGATGTGTTTCTTGATTTGCAACATCTGGCACTTAGTAATTGGGTCTTTCCTTCAGGCAGTAGTCATCTTTGGTTTAAAATTACAGTAAGTCTAAATTTAGATTTCTCATAGTCTTGGTATTTTATATCTCTCTTGCTATTTTATATCTTTCTCCCCTCTGTTATGACAGATATTTGGATAGATTAATAGATGAGACCATGGCTGTCAGTTGCTCATTCTGTCTGCCAATTACTATTTCCTTCTGGATGCACATGAGATTCACAAGAAGCAGCAGATCCTGTACAGTTCTGGTCAAATTGAACAAATTCAGGATCTCTCTGTCTCCCCCTTGTAATTTCTTTACTTTTCATTTTCCACCCTTCCCTTTTGCCTTTCCCTTTCCCTTTTATATTTTTCCCTTTCCCAATTCCTTTACATTTTAAAATTTCTTTTTTTACTTTCCTTTTCCTTTTTTCTCTCTTTAATTTCACTCATTTCCCTTCCTTCCTTCCTTCCTGACTTCCTGAATTCCTTCCTGATTCTCCTCTCCTCTCCTCTCCTCTCCTCTCCTCTCCTCTCCTCTCCTCTCCTCTCCTCTCCTCTCCTCTCCTCTCCTCTCCTCTCCTCTCCTCTCCTCTCCTCTCCTCTCCTCTCCTCTCCTCTCCTCTCCTCTCCTCTCCTCTCCTCTCCTCTCCTCTCCTCTCCTCTCCTCTCCTCTCCTCTCCTCTCCTCTCCTCTCCTCTCCTCTCCTCTCCTCTCCTCTCCTCTCCTCCTCTCTCCAATTGCTGCAGTTATTGTTAAAATGATTTCTTAGGAATCCATAACCATAGTTTTGAATGACTAAAGTAGAAATACTCACCCCCATCCCAAAGGGAACAAGCAGAGCAGGTGCCATATGGAGCATTCCAGTAGGTGATTAAGTGTTACTGTTGCACAATAAAAAAATGCAAAGCAACTCCAAAAAGGATGTTTCAGCCTAAGCATATAAGAAGTTAAAATTTAGGGTAGTTGATGTGGTGTGGGTAGAAATATTATTTTTAAATGATAGAATAGAATAAGTACAAGTTTAATTCATGAGGTTGGTCTAGGGAAAGGAATGAGTAATTTGAAGTATTGAGTGTGGGAGGTCTCAGCAGATGCTGAGCATTTAAAATTTAAGTGCTTTAAAGATGTCAGTACTGACTTGACTTTAGTTATTGGTGTCTAGGCATTACATTACTGGAGTAATACAGATGTCCAGCTAACTGACACTTGAACTCCAAGCTAAATACTGTACTTCTCCACTAACTGCTACTTGTGGTGGTTTGCTATTAAAGAACCAAATCACCTCTCCACACAAATTCCAGACTCAGAAAAAAATGTATATTCTAGTTCCTTGTTTAGTTCCCATGTTCTCTCTGGACAATAAATGTTATTTTGTTACCGTGTGACCTTGAATTTTTCAAGGAAAATTACAGTTCCAAATCACGCCTTTTCTATGTGCTTAGTAGGCAGTTTAACAAGCCACTCTTCCCACAGCCTTCCCTCTCCCTAAAAAGGTGACTGAAACCTTGCCACTGCTGATAAGAGTATTGCAGAAAATAAACCTTTTTATTGGCTATCTGCAAGCCAGAACTTCTGTGGTCTGTTTACCATGCTCAACACATAAGCTCAGGCTGTAAGATCATTTTTGCACTGTTCAAACTCAACTGGTCTTCTGAGACCTGATAAGTGCCATGCTTTCTCTGTGTTGCACTGCGAAACGGGTGAAAGCAAAGGAAGCTGGAAAAGCAAGAGTAGAGGCTGGGGAGATGTTCAGAGCAGGTTGGTTGGGAACGCTTCTGCCTGGTGGGAAAACACCCATTACAAGTGAGCTGGAAAGCACCTTCCCTCCTGTGTGTTTGAAGAGTAACATTTCTGTACTTAGCACAGTGATCTCAGCTACAGCTTGTCAAAACCTGAAGAAATAATGTAATGAAACATGTGGACATTTCAGTGTTGTTTTTATTCCACAGAGCCTGACATGGAACATCATTTTCATTTAAACACCCAAATTTCATCAAATTCCACACTTGTGCTTTATCCTTTTATACATCCAACACCCCCACACACCCTGTCTTGCTACTGAAAGCAGTGAAGTGCATCATAACTCTTTTTCTTATTCAACTTTCCCCTAAAAAATACAAGATAAGTATCCACTCTGGGATTTCTGCACATTTTCTGCTTGTCTCCTTTCCTAAACCACATTTTAAATAAAAAAACAACAGGGAAAGCTGAGCATCTCATCTGAGATGTATGTAGGACACTAAGGTGATACTTGTACATGTAAACTAACCAGTGCCATTGAGTATCCTCTGGCAAACTTTATCCACGTTCCAGCTATCAAACTCTTCCAACCTTTTGGAGTGGTGAGTCCTTAGGTAAGGCTGCTGAAAGAGTGTTGAACCTGAAGTGAGCATCTCAGAGAGTATTCAAACAATATAATGGCATAAAGAATTCACCATCAGGCCCCATGACTCTTGCCACATACTATTTAATTTAAGAGGTATAAAACCTTCTTGGTTAGAGAGGAACAAGCCTTTAAAGGCATGTCATAACTATGTATGACTCATGCAAATAGGATTAGCATGTAATTCACTTCTTTTTCTTTATGATTGAAATGTCTAGAAGTGACACTTTATTCAAAAGAAACTGGGTCATGGCTGAAGCCCCTTTGCTTCTTTTAGGTATTCCGAAGTGAAAACATGTAGAGATTTCACTACATATTTTACCTAGTTTCCTACAGTGTAGAAAAAAATATAGTCCCTCTTCTTATGGATTCCTAGCTCCCACCTCAGTAATTTAAATTACTGTTTGTGGATACCAGTAAAAGAATACACATATTGATGACAACCAGCTTTGATGAAAAAGTTACTTCAGTGTAACTGAGCATCTGCAAAATATGTTGCTTCCTTTCAATCAGGAAGCTTCTTTAGATAGATTTTTAAGATACAAAATCTATTTGAAGCCATAAAAATTCATCGGTACACACCCTGCTCATCATGGAATTAAATAGGTTTTTGTCTGCAACAAGAATATGATCCATACATCTCCTAGTATTGATGAAAAGGTTAAGGGAATTGCCGTAACCTAGTGAATTGTGACCTTATCCTTTCAGAACTTCAAATTCATCCTTGCTGATGAAGGTCATTGTCAGAGCACATAGCGTGGGCCACAGGTATTAAGCAGCTGAGATAAAGACAGTTTGTCCTCTAAGACTATTTTTACTGGATATCTGCATAGCTGGGTAAAATTAAGCTGAGTTGTACAGTTTCATTAAGAAGTCCTAATCAATCTGTTGTTCAGATGTCCCAGTTGTCTTAGGAACCTGGAGATGGTTCAACTTCTCTTTGTTCCAAGTGTTCACAGATTATCTATTCTTATCCCCTACAAAATTTTACCAGCTTTCTATTTGATCCTGACAATACATCCACTTACCTCAGTGGTTACTCTTCCTTTTGAATTGCACTTCCTCCTTATGTCTTTCAGTCTCATTTAGGTATCTTTTTTACACAATCTATGAAAGACTATGGATAAATATAGAAGGAGGATAAATGTGCCTGACACTTGCAGGCTGCTGCTGTCGCCAGGAAAAGTAGCTGCAGAAAAGATTTAGCAGGAGAGAGTAAATAATGTCTAGAAAGATCCAAAAGAGGGGAAGGAAGAGAGGGCTCTACCTCAAGCGTATTTGGACTGTTGCAAAGCATTCAAGTAGTTCTGTTGCTCCTTTTTTTGTATTGAGGTGAAAAATCTATTCAGAAAATGAAAATATTTTTGAATTAGTAACAAAATAATTATATTTCTGTTTTTTCTTTATAAATTAATGAAGAAGCTATGACAGATCGCTTATTCAAAGCAAGAAACTGAAAAACCTAATGTCTCCAGAAATGCAGATCCCAGTGATCATATGATAAAAGTTTGGGAACAAAATTGCCAAGGATTAGTATGCCATGAGAGGAGTGAATAGACCGAAAGGGTCAACTTAAATTCAAGCTGAAAGTAGCAATGATACTTAGGAGCAGCCTCAATACAGTGTGTCAGATGGGAAGCCAGGTGGCTTAATTACAACACTACCTGTTCCCAGTCTGAGATGCTTTTGTCTCATTTTCTATATGCTCTACCTCTACAGACCTATTTTGCAATACTGACATTGGTTTTCACCTGAACATCTGAAGTGATCTTTATTTCACATTCATGACTGAGACTCAATTTATAAATTCCATCTTCAAAAACAGGGATGTGCTTGTCTCTGTGATGGAAATGTTACTCTCTAAATGGGTAGCTTTATAACTAGAACTCGCTCAAACTCTTAGAAAAAGGAAAAACAACCTTTTCTTTCAAGTTCTGAAAATGAGACCTGATCTGTCATTAGATGATGTGGATTTGGCATGCAGTTCAAGGCATTTTGTCACCTTCACTCACAAGAGCCCAGGCTTCTTGTTATCTAGCATCCAGTGTAGCCCTTCTCTTTTTCAGTGGCTTTCAGTCAAGTTTCATTAGTCTTAGAAGTGTATTCAGTCAGATCACTCACATCTTTTTTTATTCATCCCCTGAAGTTTCTGCAAGATGTAGACTTTAAAAAGTAAGATATTTTATTATTAAATACATACAAATAGGGACATTCCCTCCTGCAGAATTTGCATTCTAGTGAATTTTATACCATATGCATCAGCGCAGATTGTAAAATCTCCTTCAGTCAGGTCTCATCAGTGCAGTTAGTTTATTCAGATGGATCACTCATATATGCCGCTCAATTTTAATGGCTTTAAAAACTGCATGGATTAAGAGAATATTGTATTATTATATAGAGCTTCATTGAGAGGGTTTTCTTTCAGCAGCTGTTTTAGTATACTAAATTTAACTTATGTATCATGATTAGATACATTTTATTTTCATTCCATGCTTTATAGTTGTTAGAAACTGCAAATATTTGAGTCCTACAAAGTAATGAGGTATTGCGTACATTTAAAAAAAAAGTCAAGGGATGTTTCATTCAAACATGGTGTAAATGGGATCAACCAATATGTTTTTTAGATTTAAACTTAAATAAACTAATTCTTCCTAATCCCCTTTCTCAGCAAAATTAGATGTGCTGCCTGTCATCAGTTGTCCAGGTCAGAAATACTCCATTAAGAGGCTACTGTAGTCCCACTGCCCAAAGATTAAAATATGTAAGAAGCAAAAATAAAGGAATGTCTTCCTACTATGTCCTTCAGAAGCAAAGAAGGGCAAATGACTTAAAGAAGCTGTTTTCTGAAAAAGATAATTTGCTGCTAGATTACTTAGTTTGATATATTAGAACGCTAGCTTAATTTTAATTCACTTTTCATAGTACAGCTTTAAAAATTATGTAATTAAGGGCAAAAAAACCCATTTCAATTCATCAAAACATATTTAATTCCTTTTAATTCCTAAATATTACTTTATAATTTTCAAATATTGAGATGAAGATATGCTTGTTAGGTTAAGAAAAACATGGATGATATACACGGTACATATACTGTACATAGTTCTATCTATAAATAGCTGATTTAGGATGTAAAATACATGAGCTGCAATAGAAAGTATTACCAGGGGCTCCTGACTTACTTAAAAATGCATCTGTATAAATAGGTTTCTGCAAGACTACTAAAAAAGAGAACTATTTGGAGTTGTCTAATTAACATTTAAACTTCCCAGAGACAGATTAATTAAAAAAGCTACGAATAGTGATAGAACCCATACGTGCTAGCTATTTCCTAGTTGCAATATCCAAAATATTTTTATCTGAAATCATCAGAGTAATGCAATTTTAGATGTAATTTTGTCAGTTTTAATTCACAGAAGATGTGGGATTATAGGCAACACCCTTAGATCAAAAGTGCATGGATAATAGAGGATCATTTAAATAAAATTGGTCTATAAATAATTGGGGATTTTTGTAACAAACTTTGGACTATTACAGAAACTTAATTAGAGACATCAGCAAAATGTGCATAGCTAAAGACAGTAAAAACTATAATGGAAGCTTTTCTGTGTCATCAAGGCAAGGAGTAAAAATCCTGTATGGGACGATTCCAGAACTAGTTAAATTAATTGGGTACATCGGTGAGTGACGATCAGCGGTGACAGAGATCACTCAGGTAAGCCCAGGGGCTGTGTGACAGATCAAGTTGTACAGAGAGGTTCCCTACCTCTGGGCACCGCCATGTGCAGCTCCTTTGACCCGCGGCGACAACCCAGAAGCTTGCCAAAACTCACCCTCCCCCTGACCTCACGTCACCCCACCCTCTAACCTTAAAAGAGATTAAGGAGGGCAGCGACCAGTTGCTGCCCACCCACACCACACAGGAAAGCAAGCAGCAGAGCTCAGACAAGACAGCCAGCCAGCCAGCCCGCCTGCCTGCCCATCGGGCAGAGGAAGTAGGGGAGCTCAGGAAACAGACAGGTAAGACTCACTAATCTTTGGTAAAGTATTGCATGATGGTGTCTACCCAGTGCAGGGCCATGACCCCAACGCCTTCCAATGTGGAAGTAGGAACCCAGTTCAAACAACTGCAGAAGCACGTTGCAGTGCAGGTCTTAGGGTGCAGGGAATGTCATAACATGCTTGCAGCAGGAGATAGCTCTGACCATGGCTGTGTGCTGTGTGAGCTGGTTAGGGATCTCCTCAGCTGAGCAGCATACCTACAAGAAAAGGTAGATGTGCTCAAAGATAAACTAGACAGGCTCGTGAGTATCAGGGAGGCTGAAATGGAGCTAGATCGGAGGAGCCAGCTTCTGTTCTCCCAGCCACAGAAATGTGAGTACCCAGCAGATAGTGTCCAGGACCAGAGTGACCCTGTACCCTCCCCCAGGCAGGAAAGTCTAAATGAAAGGGACGAATGGAAGCAGGTACATGGCAAGGGTAGTAGAAGAATGCCTTCCATGCCTGTCCTTCCTCCACAAGTTCCTCTGAGCAATAGATATGAGGCCCTACTACAAGGGAACCAGCCAGATAATGAGATAGCTGATAGGAAAATTACTCCTGAGGTTGTGTTCTCTAGGAGAAGACCCTCTAAGCCAACCATCAAAACAGCCTCTGTTAAGACAAAAAGACGGGTCATTGTCTTAGGGGATTCCCTTCTGAAGGGAACTGAGGGCCAGATCTGTAGGCCGGGCCTACAGACTTCCATAGGGAAGTCTGCTGCCTTAAGGGAGCATCAGTTATGGACTTAACAAAGCGACTCCCAACCGTGGTCAGGCACACAGACTATTATCCACTTTTAATTTTCCAAGTAGGTAGTAATGAAATACATAAAAGAAAACTGTGGACTTTTAAGAAGGATTTAAGGGCCCTGGGGTGCATGGTACGAGGATCTGGAGCACAGGTAGTATTTTCCTCCATGATTCCTACTACAGGAATGGGGAGGGATGGAATGAGAAGAGCCAGGAAATTAATACCTGGCTCAGAGCATGGTGTGAGAAACGGAACCTTGGGTTCTTTGACAATGGGCTGGCTCAAGCCTCACCAGCCTTGCTTTCTAGGGACGGGGAGCACTTATCCCCAAGGGGCAGAAGGATACTGTCAAAGAAGCTTGCAGGGCTCATTAATAGAGCTTTAAACTAGATAAGAAGGGGGTTGGGGGCAGGGCCAGGCTAGATGGAAAAAAGCCTGGGTGTGGTGGTCACGTTGCTGAGGGATGGTGTGCTGGCAATGACCTCTGGTCAGCCACCCTAGTTAATCCAGGGGATAGTGTGCTAATTCAGAGTAGAAATGTAGCTACTACTAATGGGCTAGGTAACTTAATCAGTTGTCACTTGGGAAGCAAGGCATATCAAGATCAGTAGACCAGATGAAGTGCATCTACACCGATGCATGCAGCATGGGTAACAAACAGAGGAATTAGAAGTCCTTGAAACTAAAGGAGACTATGATGTGATTGCCATCACTGAAATGTGGTGGGATAATTCACATGATTGGAGTGCTGCAATTGCTAGTTACAAACTATACAGGCATGACAGGCTGGGTAGGAGAGGAGGTGGGGTAGCCCTGTATGTCAGAGAATGCTTTGACAGCCTGGAGCTGGAGTATGGTGAAGACAGGGTTGAGTGTCTCTGGGTAAAAAATCAGAGGAGAACGAAATCAGGGAGATATAGTGATGGGAGTCTATTACAGACCATCTGACCAGGAGGAAGAAGCTGATGAATTGTTTTTTAAACAACTGGGAGAAGTCTCACGATCACTATTCCTCATCCTTATTGGGGACTTCCACTTACCGGATGTCTCCTGGAGGTACAATACAGCAGGGAGGAAGCAGTCTAGCAGGTTCCTGGAGTGTTTGGAAGACAACTTCCTGACCCAGGTGGTGAATGAACCCATCAGGGAAGGTGCCCTGTTGGACTTGTTTGTAAACAAGGTCTAGTGGGGGATGTGAAGGTTGGAGGATGCCTGAGGCATAGTGATCATGAGTTGATAGAATTCTTAGTATTGGGAGAAGTAAGAAAGGGAGACACCAGAACAAGCACCTTAGACTGGTAGGGATGACTTTGGTCTGTTCAGAAAGCTGCTCGATAAGATTCCTTGGGAGGCAGCCCTTGAGGGCAAAGGAGCCCAAGAGGGTTGGTTGCTCCTCAAGAAGGAAATCTTGGTGGCACAAGAACAGGCTGTCCCAGTTTGTCGGAAGAGGAGTCGGCGAGGAAGGAAGCCAGCTTGGCTGAGTAGAGAGATCCAGGAAGGTCTTCGGGAAAAGAGGGAAAAATATGAGCTTTGGAAGAAGGAGCAGGTGTCCTGGGACTTATTTAAAAGGTGAGGACCTGGAGTAAATTTGATCCATCTGGAATCCAGAATGTACTTTGTATGACTACAAGGGAAATTACTAAGGTGAAGATGTGGAAGAAGATGAGGTTTATTAGAAGAACTGAAGTTGAGGTAAGAGCTGGCCAAAAAGACAGTGAGTTATGCAACAACTGGAGTTTTCATGCAAGGGTTTAAGGATTCCTAAATGACTGATCTTGGAAATTATCTTCCCTAATATTTTAATTAATGGTGTAAGTCAAAAAGGAGATGTGCTACTGAACAACAGATGTTAATAAAAGCTAAAAAGCATTGCCAATACACAGTAGGACTGATAATACTATCCTGTAAAGTGAATGGCTTTAAGGAATGAAATAATAGCAATCTGTAAAGTTTTCAAAACATAAAGTATGAGATAACGTAGATATGGGATAGAAGCTAAAATCTTTGGTCCCTTGCCAGTTGTGCAGACAGAAGAGGAGAAAGACATGGTTATATCAGTTGACTAATGTGAGGTTACAGAAAGACTACAAATGACTAATGACACACATTTCTGAAGAGGACAAAGGTATTTGTAAATTGTAATGATATATTTCTAGTGAACAAAGTATAGCTATCGATGTAAAGGTACAAGATCATGGTGAGAACTAGTTTTTAATGCTGTGTACAGGTCTGGTCACACATGTTAAAGAAAGATAGATTCAATTAAGGATTTATAGAGCAGTACTGAAATCAATCTGAAAGAACAAAAACTCATAAAATTACTCTGGCAAAATGAAGGATCTGCTTCTGTTTTATGAATAGATCAAGAGTGGCAGTGGTGCAACAAATGCCAAAAAGAGGAAGGGATCTGATCACTGTAAGGGGCAAGATGAGAACAAATGACTTTAATATGGCAATGTCAATTTATTCCAGGTATTCAGATTAAAATTCACAGTCACAGGAAGAACAAGAATCTACAGAGGAAGTTTCAAATTAAAATCTCTGAATTTCAATGATAATTATTTTCATATTTTAAATTTGCTTTCTGCTAAAGCTCAAAGTGAAATTTAAGGTGTTTGCCCACAGAGACCCAAGAAGAAATTAACTACTAAAGCAAATTTCTGCCATCTGCTCTAACAGTATACAAGCATAAGCGAGTAGGAAAAGGGATAGGACATCATTTCTGCTTGGAGTTGAAGCAAATACTATATTTTTGGTGTGGGATTATTTTTGCAGGCAATTTGGGCAATCTGGAGGTTGAGGTGGAATATGAGCTTTGTGCACAGAGCTCTCTTGGGATTCAGCTTATCTGTAGGAGTAGGGAGGAATTCACAAACATTCTGGAGCAGTCAAAATAATATTTTCTCTTGATTTAAATTTCAGATTACTGTTTTTTCAAATTATTGTTTATAAGAATTGGATAATCCTTTAAGAAAAAGGTCAAATGGGCAGGAAAGGGGCAAAATATTGCTTATTAGGGGAATACTAGTAGAAACGTAACTGGATTACTTGGGGACCTCTTAAAAGGAATTATATTCTTTGTTCTATCTGATTCACTTCAGAAGTTAAACTTACCCTTGCTTAAGTGGGTTCTCTGACCTACTTATTGACTGTTGTAAAATTATGGACCTCTGAATAGCTTCCAGAAATATATTTCAGTTTGTGTAAACAATTACCAAATATGCAGAGATTTGGACTGGAATTTCCCAGATCCTAAATGTGGGCTCAATTCCGCCTTTGAGGTCTTGTTTTCACACTTTTTCACATTTGTAAGGTATCAGGCTTACTCTGAAAGAGCACAGGAAACTATTTTGATTCACAAAACTTTTATGCAGTGAAAAATGTGTTTTCTGCTAATTCCTTATGGAAGCTGTAATAAAAAGCTCAACTGATGAATCATAAAACACAAATAAAAATCTCACTACTCAATTCCTCATAGGCCTATTATTTTTCAAACATTTGCTGTCAGCCTGGTAAGACACCTGGCGTGCTGACGTGTTTGATGAACATTTGATATTTCATTTATATTGAAGAGATTATGAACAGTTTTCCCTCTGAGTGAGAAGTCATCAGGTGGAAAAGACTGAACTGTGGGCAGGTATTCGAATACCCCAAGGTTTGATACATAACCTAGCTGACCAGTTTTTCTAGGCTCGCTATTTAGTTAACACAGGAAAAACCCCATAGTTTTATCTTTGCAGATTTATTCAGGGCAGGACCTTGGTGTTTCAGGGGAGAACCCTGCCATATCAATACTGATTATTTCACAGCAGACGAGTGTCTGGATACTAAAATTGGTATGTACATTCCCACTGTAGTATTTTAGTTTCGACAAACCAATGTTTTCCATCAAAATAAGTTTGTTGAAAAATTCCCAGGCAGTGCCAGTTGGCATGTATTTACAGCTAGAGTGAATCAGCCACATACATTGTCCACTGGCACACATAGCTGTTATTCACACTGACACCATGATATGATGAGTATTTGGCAGGTTGGTCTCAGTGCAGTGGTATAGATGCCTCTGCCATCACCTGCTCCTTTAGCTCCCAGCTTCTATTCTATTGGTGGCCCTGTAGAAGTTAAAAGTTTTCTGCATATATCAGCAACCCCGTGGATGCAAATGACTGTTGGAAGGACCCAGAAGAAAATGTTTCTTTGATTTAGATTTTTTATTTGACTGGATACATTGAGCAACAGTGACCTCCTAGTTAACACGGGGTAAGCAATTACTTTTGCTTAGGAGAAGAAGCAAAACAAACTTTAAAAATATTTAATCTACAATGAACATTTGCTTTACTTTACTTTTTTCTTAAATGTATTCTGATAGTCTGTAAAGATTTTTGTCACAATAAAAAATTGATTTTTTTTGTCAAAAAGAAAAATTGATTTTTTAAGTTTTCGATTTTTCTTCAGCTTCAGCTACTTGCCATATTTGACCTAAATTCATGAATAATTACACACTACATACCACTTTCCTCCTCCATCAAATGACACTTCTGTCACTTCTGTCTGGCCAGCTGCAATCAAACCAAGGAGAAGAAGCCTCATTCAGTAGAGATATGAAAAATGTATTAAACTCCGCAGTACTCCAGTTCTAAAGATTCTTGCATATTTTCACAGAATTTCACAGAATTGTAGGGGTTGGAAAGGACCTCCAGAGATCATTTGGTCCAGCCCCCCTGCCAAAGCAGGTTCCCTAGGATCCATTGCACAGGTAGATGTCCAGATGGGTCATCAATATCTCCACACACCCCTGGGCAGCCTGTCCCAGCGCTCTGTCACCCTCACTGTGAAAAAGTTCTTCCGCATATTAACGCAGAACTTCTTGTGCTCCAACTTGAAGCCATTGCCCCTTGTCCTTGTCTCCATAGACCATTGAAAAGAGACTGACCATTTCCCCCTGTGTCCCACACTTCAGATATTTACAAACATTAATAATATATATAAACATTCTCTCACTCTTCCCTTTCCTGTCCAATTTAATTTTCCCAAAATACACCTGACCCTATGTTACTAGCCATGATGCTTCTTCATGGAGAAAGATGCCTAAATTGCCAAGCACATCCCTTTCCACAAAGAAGGAATTGGCTGATACCTTCTCTGGCATGCTATTCAGATGTGTTTATATATATATAGTTGTTAACCTTAAGATGATACAATAGTAGAATAAATTAGGGTGGAAGGAATACTTGGAGGACATCTGGTTCATAATATAAATACCACTAACATTTATTGAAAACAGTAAGATCTATGATATTCCTGTTCACTCCATGTTCTGTGACTGATAATGAATAAAAGGACAATTAAAACTGTTTTCCAAATGTCATGCAATAGACTTTGTATTCTTTGATGATAAATGCAGTCAACCTGAAGGAATTAAACGTTTTGGATGTTCTAAGCTGTTTGATCTTTTAAAAGGAGTGATTATAGGAAGATTTATCACAGTTAGGAACCAAGTACCCTCACAGAGTACTAAAGACGGTCTATTATAACAGAGTTCTTCAAATGAGGGCAAGTGTGAGCTGCATCACTTCACAGCTACCTTTAGTTTAGTTCATTTTTGATAATCTGGAATAGACTTTCTTTGAGAGGATCAACTGCCATTTCAGTTTGTAAATTACTTGTGAAGAGTGATGATGACTGATCTGGCTAATTGAAGGTCGTGCCAATCATAAGTCTAATCTGAAAAAAGAAAAAAAAAAGAAAAAAAGAGAGAAAAAAAAAAGAGAAAGAAATTAAGAACTTGCAGTCTCAGTTAAAATGTGAAGTATCCCCAGTATGCCTAATTGTTAGTTTGAAAATTGATCCTCATTCTTTTTTGAAGCAACTTTTTTGTTCTAAATTGGAGATAATAATACTTGTTAATATTCTTTTCTCACTGACTGAATCAGAAATATGCAAAGACTTGTTTGATCTTCGGCATATTGCTATGAGATGAAGCTGAATTTGTGATATGTGAGAGCCAAAGCAGACCAAAGAGAACTGCGGACTAATTGCATCCTAGTTAAAGCTGAGGGAAATTTACATTTGACTTCACTTAGAACAGTTATATTACAGTTCAGACTGAATTACAGTCTGAATACAGTCTGAAGTCTTGCGTATTAAGTTGCTGGTGCATCTCAGCTGGGTAACATTTCTAAAATACAGCAATATGAATTAAAAAATATAATAACGTTGTTTTGTAGCATAAATAGGATGTATTAGAAAAAAAAAATTCCTTGTCTATTTCAGTGAAAGTCTTGCACACATTCTTCTGTAACTCTTTTCATGTTCCTTGGCAGTGGAGACTATTGCTGATTTTGTGTGTGCATAGAATTACTTATGTTTACCTCACAGGACCTCTTTATGCACTAAAACAATATAAAATTATTAGTAGTTTTTCTTATACATTACTATGTTCTTATACATTTGGAATCTATTTGGCAGTCTTGCCCATCTCATGGTTAATGAATATTTGTTTTTCCACTGCATTTTCAATTCCTTTGACCAGGCTACATTGAAATACTTGAGACCAAATGAACTTCTATTGTTCATACTTGGAGGCTTTAACTATTTTGAAATATGTTAACATATGTATTGTGTAGTACAAGAAAAGCCTGCGTTTTCACTATTACAATGAGTTTGACTTTGGTTTTATTGCTCAGTTATTTTGGTTATTTTTATACAGTTTTCAGTCATAACAAGATAAGAAAATCAAGAACAGTCTTTTTTTAAGTACTAGGAGAGGATATCTAACAGCAAGTTAAACATGAGCCAGCAGTGTGCCCAAGCAGCCAGGAGGGTCAACCGTATCCTGGAGTTCACCAAGCCTGGCATTGCCAGCCTGTCCAGGGGGGAGATTGTCCTGCTCTACACTGAGCTGGTGCAGTATCACCTTGAGTATTGTGTGCAGTTTTGGGTGCCAGAGTACATGAAGAACATAAAAATATTGGAGAGTGTCCAGAGGAGGGCAACGAGGATGGTGAAAGGTCTGGCGAGGAAGCCTTTCAAGGAGAGGCTGAAGTCCCTTGGTTTGTTCAGCCTGGAAAAGATGAGAAGATGGAGAAGATGGAAAAGCCTGATTCTATGATAACTCTCATCTTTTTAGGAGGAACACATGCCCTGATGCTTGTAGGCTACTGGCACCAGTTCCAGAATCTGATAGCAATGCAACAGATGTTTAAGTCTGTGAATACCAAGTAACCCTTGCTTTTAATCTGATGGAGGCAGAGTATTTAATGAATTTTGTTTATATTGATCCAACAGGAAAACATCAAAAAAGAGATGTAATTCAAAATGAATGCAAGTCGCTGGGCAAGAGCATGTGAACTTCTGTAGGTCTTTAACCAGAGAATGGGAGAACATAAATAGCACTTACACACCTATCAGGTTTCTGGGGCTAGCTAGTGTTGAACACAGACAATGGGAAAACAGAACACTGACCTATATTGATGAAGTTTACTCCCCTCTTGCAGAGCTTTTCCACGTCAAAGGGTAATATTACACATAGGATGAGGAGTGCTGGTCTATAGTCTTTGATCAGAGTCTAAATTAAAATTAAGTGAAACTGTAGGTAGATACTGAAATGTGTTCCTCAGTGCTAATAAATTTCTAATAAGCTGGGTATAAAACTATATAAATCATACATGTAGTCTTGCTCTGTAATAGCACAAAACAAAGATTGAATATAATATTTTGCACAGTCTTGAGGAAGAGATTGCTCTTTGTAAGCTCAGTTAGGCAGTTTGTTATGCATGAATTCATTATTCCAGCAGACTGATTCTCATGGCTAAGCATATCCAATGGATTCAAGTGTCAACAGTCTCACACCTAATGCTTACAGAGATTTCCAAAGCAACTGACATTTGCTATTTTAAAATAATATCACCATAGCCAAAGACTCAGATACTACATGAGCTTAAGAAAAAAAATGGAAAGGTGAAGTACATTTCCATCCTGCTCAAAGGCACCACTGTAAACTGGGAAAGGAAGCCTGTACTACACCTCCTGAGTGACCACATTTTGTGTCCAAATATGTACCACTGGGCCCAGGAATCCCAGCAAGGTGTGCTGTCTCTGCCTTGTTTTGCTGTTTCTGAGGGGATGAAGTCATCCCACTGTTTGCTGTTGGCCTTTGGGGAGGTCTTTTTTCTGCACTTCTGCACATCAATGTACTGTATCACTCAGAAAGTGATACAGTTATGAAAGAGATGCCCTTTGCAGGGGCCAGCAGAGAGAGAAAGAAAGAATGTTTACAGCATTAGCAGGGATGTTCAATCTCACTAGGCTAAGGTGATAGATATTGTATGTAAGGGATTAACCCAGAATAGAGTATTATTCCTTTAAAAATGGTGAGAGCAAAAGCTAATTAAAGTAAATTGGACTGCCTTAGCTTTGGAGAGCGTTAGCAGTCAGAAAAGTCATCGCTGAAAGGTAAGTTCTTTAACTGAAAATAAGCTGTTCAATTAAAAATGTTTTAAAATTACAGAATTTACCTAATGAAAGTGCTTAGACTTTCAGATTCTTCCTCTTTCCTGATGGCAACATTGATCCTTTCATTCCTCTTTTCATCATCAATGCAGATCTCTGCTGCAGAAAATCATTAAAATGGCAGCTCCTACTGAGAGAACAACTCTATTTGGTGAATGGAAATCCTTGTACAGTAGTAGCGTGTCTAAAAACTAATTTTTGTCTGCTATGAGCATGATCAGCTGAGTATAGGCACACATGTTTAGAAGTATTCATGTTTATCTAGAAAATAACCATTACAAAATCACAGATCCTTTGTTTTCTGCACTATTCTCCTTGTCATTAGACTCTCTATAGCATGGTCACATCTGACAACCAAAACTAATTTCAAAGGACTCAGCTGTGCTACTTTGATGCAGACCACCATTAGAAGCTATTCAGCAGCAGCAGTAGCAGCCATCCTCCTCTTTCTGAAAACTGATGGCCCTTCCAACAAATACGTGGGCAGCAGCACCTCATGCACAAAGGCTGTCAGAAAATGGGAGCTGCAAAGGCCAGGAGTAGGCATGACTTCTTTTCAACAGCAAGATTAGCATCTTGAATTCCCCAGAAGGTTTATCAAGGCCTGCATGGTATTTTCCAGTTCATAGACCAAAATAAACCTGTCTTACTCCTGGCATCCACATCCCAGGGTGTGCATGCTGTACATTACTTTCTCTGCCCCTGCTATGAAGGAGATTTCTGCTGGCAGAGGAACAGAGAGAAAACTGAGAAAGGTCGTGTCACATTCTGCTTTAGCTACATGCAATCAGTTTATCATTGCTCATATTACCCTACACCTTCCCTAGTAGCTGCTTCCAGCTCAGTCTTTTCCAGTGTTATTTCTGGAATTCTGCATCAGACACAGGCACACAATGGTTTATATTTTAGTAAACTTTTATATATTGGGTACTTCTTGTGCCACCTTAAATGCTCATTTTCATTCACATGAAAAACTGAGCTGTAGAACATGACCAAGAAGAGCACTTATCAGGTCATTCCAGATGCATTAAGCCATGCTATTTGGACTGTTCAGTACAAAAGGGACCCTAAACTTGGGTCCTATGTCATGAACTGCTATATTAAGGAAGAACATGCTGTAGTTCAATAGTTAAATTAAACTGAGCTGAGGATGATATTACTAGATATTATCCTTCTTTTAAATACATATGCCTAGGTAGGAAGTCAGAAAAATGTATATAATACCATTCATGTTCCTTTTTATTGATATACTTCTAAGAGCTACTTGAACCTGTCACATAGGGCTTCATGTGATGCCCTTTATAGTTACTGGAAATCATTGAATTGACTTAAGACCATAGTTCAGGCCTATAAATAATCTAAATAAGGAGCTAATTAGCTATATATATTAATATCTCTACATTGTCTCCTACATCTGCTGGCATGTCCATTGTACTGTATCTTGTCTTAAGCTAAACTCATAAACCTCTAGGAGAAATTACTATTTTGTTCAACAACGAAGCTATGTAGAAAATGCACAAGTGAAATGTGAAATTTGGAAAAAGGGGAAAAGGCAATTTCAAATAACTAGAATTTGGTGGCATGTTTTATAAACTTGTCAATAAAAAGAAGACAAAATATCCATTATACAAACCATGAACATATATATAAGGAATTCTGAACACTTGAATATTTTTCTTTTTTGACCTGTCAAACAGCAGAGACAAATAATACAAAGCTGAATACCTTCACACTACCTACTACATTTTTACTGAAGATGATCTTCAACTATTTCTGAATGTTTCTTAGTCTTTCAAGTAAAAAAAAAAAAAAGGCACATCACTGTTAATTTAATATAACTGCATGTATTTGTCAAGGCTTCATAACAATGCCAAGTAGTCACTTTGTGCATGCACAGCACTTGGAGTACTTCCATAGGAACACTAGACCTGTGTCACCTGTACATTTGCTCTGCCATCAACCTGCTGCCTGGCTGGAAGAGGTACAACCTAGAAAAATGGCAGCTGGTGCAGAATGTCAGGCTGAGTTGCTTTTAAAGTGCAAAGTCTTTTAAAATGTAGGTTTGCACAGGAGAAAACAGTACATGGTGGAAGACCTGCAAGAAAAGAAACACTTGTTCATAACTACTTTAACTACTTTTTGCCTTTTTCATGGTATAGGTTTTTAATCCTGATGTAATGCAGCCATACCTTTTCTGCAACTTAACCACCTCTTCATTTAAAGAACCTGGAACAGAAAGCAAATAACTTGGTCAAGTTTACTGCCACAGCCTTAACAACCAAAGCTTCTTAGATTACAGAATGTCTAAAAAGAAAATATAAATAGACAATAATGTAATGTGTTTTGGGGCTTTTTTAAGTGAAGAACAATACAGTTAATTAGTTAATGAATGATCCAAGCCTTGCATGGTTGTATTAGGAGCATCTGTTCTACTTAACATTAAATGTTATCTAGTGTAGTCTGTTATTTAGTTACCATCTGTCTGTCTATTGATAAGACTTGAAAAATACTGAAGGCCTTCACCTGTTGCAGCCGACATTTCACCACTGAATGGAGATGCAACTTACATGACAACTAGAAAGAACTTTGGAAATGAGTGCACACCCAAGCTCTGGATTCAGGAAACTCTTCTACATGGGTGAATATCCTCAATGTTATAGAGTCCTATAGAGTTTAACGGGCTCCTATGCACCAACAGGGCTTACACAAAGTTTGCCAATACTCTTTAAAATACCCAAACATCATTATAAAGTGGAATTTTCTCACATATTTGTGAGAAAATGGAAAAAGACTCTTTAAGGACATTAATAGTAATAAAAGTTAATTAATTAATTAATTAATTAGAGATTCTTATGTTGGAGAAGACTTTTAAGACTATCGTCATCACATCCAATGGTGGTAACTCGGTTACTGCCTTTGGCATCCTGTTCCAGTGCTTGACAGTCCTTTTGGTGAATGACTTTTTCCTAATATCCAATCTAAATCTCACCTGATGCAACTCAAGACAATTTCCTCTTATCTAAATGCTAGTTACTTGAGAAGAGAGACTGACGCTCACCTGGCTACAACCTGCTTTCAGGTACCAAGTGATAAGGTCTCTCCCCTTAGCCTCCTCTTCTCCTGGTTCGCTCAGTGGCTTCTTGTAAGACTTGTGCTCTAGACCCTTCACCAGCCTTGTTACCCTTCTCTGGACACACTCCAGCACCTCTATGTCGTTTTTGTAGTGAGGGGCCCAAAACTGAACATAGTACTTGAGGTGCAACCTCACCAGTGCAGAGTACACAAATGGACCATCACTCACCTAGTCCTGCTGGTCATACTATTCCTGATACAAGCCAGGATGCTGTTGGCCTTCTGGGCCACCTGGGCACACTTCTGGCTCATATTCAGCTGGTTGTCAACCAAGAGCCCCCAGGTCCTTTTCCACCAGGCAGCTTTCCGGACACTCTTCCCCAAGCCTGTAGCATTGCATGAGGTTGTTGTGACCCAAGTGCAAGACCTGACAGCCTTGTTGAACCTCATACAATTGACCTCATCCCATTGATTCAGCCTGTCCAGATACCTCTAGAGAGCCTTTCTACCCTCAAGAAGATCAACACTCTTGCCCAACTTGGTGTTATCTGCAAACTTTCTGAGGGTGCACTCCAATCCCTTGGCCAGAACATTGATAAAGATATTAAACAGAACAGGTCCCAGTACTGAGCCCTGGGGAACACCACTTGTGAACCGCTCCCAACTGGATTTAACTTGATTCTACACAACTCTTTGGGTCTAGCCACGCAGCCAGTTTTTTACCCAGTGAAGAATATGTCCAAGCCATGAGCAGCCAGTTTCTCCAGGAGAATGATGGAAAATGGTGTCAAAGGCATTAAAGTCCTGGTAAACAACATCCTCAGTATTTCCCCCAGTTTCTGTAATAAGGACATACTTTCTGTCTCATAAAATACAGGGTTGTTGGAAAAACAGACAAACTTGAGAGCTGCTCCACTGCTGAGTCATATACTTTTCAGGAATAGATACAATATTATTACACTCACAGTTAGCTAACAATATTTCATTTGGGAATAGGAAACAACTATTATTGGGTAGATGGTGCCAAGATTCAGTCCCCTTCAGTTTAATTTACTCAGACACATGTAGATTCAGAGAATGTGCAGAGGAAGAGTGAGTCTGATATTACGGCCAGATTAATATTTAATCATGTATCCTACGTTGAATAGACAATAGACTGATAGCTTAGTCATTCTCCTGCCCTATGGGACTCAAATCTTTGACTGCATAGTCAGAAGAAGGACTTAAAACATGGATTTGCACAGCCAAGAGGAATAATTTTCTGGCCAGCAGCTTCTGGATATCTTTAGTTGTTGGATGTTTTGTTGTTGTTTTTATGCAGGTTTTCTGCCTTTAAAAGAGGAGGTGCTGCAGAGGTTCCAAAAAGATAAGAATGTGTAATAGAGAAAGAAGTGGTGCTGAGAAGAAGGAGTTCTTTCAGGCACTAAAGCAAACACAGTCATTAGAGAGACACAAAATAGTTTCATCAAAGGCTACTTTTACAGTGAATAATTTGTCTTACTCATCCATTGGGGATGTCTGGTAAAGGCATATCAGTGTACACATATCAGTGTCTGGGGTCTTGTAATTATACTGTATTTAGTTTCCCCTTTTAATGATTAATTTTGTTTGCAAATTGGGATAATGTTAGGGTGTTCTTTCTCTAAATGGTTATATTTGCATTAATTAGTACTGGGAATCCTAAAAAAAAATGAATCTGGGATTTTCCCTGTTTGCTCTTCTCCTGACAGATACTGCAACTGATGACTTCCCGGTTGTTTGCTATTACAGTGACAATCATGCCCTTAGTTTTAATACTCTCAAGAGATTAGATAAAATTTGTACTGCCTAATACTAAGACTCCTGATGTATTGGGCCACAAAAGTAAAGATGCTGGTATGTGTGGAGCTGCAGAGTGTAGAAAAGAAGCACCACATTTTTTAACATTTAAAGCAAACATGACATTTGTTATGTACATTGATTCCAGAGGAGAGGAGAGACCATAAAAGTAATTTAAAAGATTCTATGTGTATGAAAGCTTGATGTTTTAATAATATTTTTGGAGAGGTTCAAAATTTTTTGTCTTGCACATAGAGAAAAAATAGCTCAGGGTCTTGAAATATGTATTCTCTCAGTGCAGAGAAACAATCTTTCTAAATTGGAACTTCAACTTAAAAAAAATCTTGCATTGTATACAAGCAAAGTCCTGTCTTGTGTTGTATTTCCTTCAGATCCCCTTTTTTTTCAAGGAAGCATTCAGCTACTGAAATTCTGCTCAAGACATTCCCATTTCCTAAGGTGGCTGACTCTTGGGGATTATGCAGCATGGCTTAAAGAATATATTCTGTTTTTCAGAGTGGACTTTTTATTGAAGAAAAGGTTAAAAGTGCAAAGAGTGGCAGTAAAAGTTTTCCTGGTAATAAGCCTGAAACCTGAACTGCATAAACCATCAGAATAACTCATTGCCCACATCTGATTCAATGCTTGGCTTCTTCTTTAGGAGTGTGGCCAAAGGTGGACACCAGTGCCAGCTGTGCAGTGAATTTTGTTTGTGCGTGGTGTAGACACCTGTCACCTGGTAACTGAGACCGCCAAGTTCATTTCATACTCCAATGAGCCCCTATTAGAAGTCATTCCAAGACATTTTGGATTACAATGGAGAAACTTGAGTTACCTGAAAGTGCATCACATACAAAGAAAAAAGAGTTAGAGAAATATTTTTTTTGAAGTTTAGTAAACTGGGGTGTGTTTAGAATGATAGAATAATAGAATATGCTGAGTTGGAAGGGACCCATAAGGATTATCAAATTCAACTCCTGGCTCCACACAGGGCCAGCCAAATCAGAGCATGGGACTGACTGCATCATCCAGATGCTTCTTGAACTCATCCAAGCTTGGTGCTCTCACCAGTTCCCTGGGGAGCCTGTTCTAGTACCCAACCACTCTCTCAGTAAAGAACATCTTTCGAATATGCAACCTAAACCTCACCTTTTGTAGCTTTATATCATTCCTTCAGGTCCTATCACTGGTCGCTAAAGAGAGGAGATTAGCACCTGCCCCTTCACTCCCCCTCTTCAGGAAACCATAGACTGTGGCGGGGTCTTCTCTCAGCCTCCTCTTTTCCAGGTTGAACAAACCAAGGGACTTCAGCCGCTCCTTGAAAGGCTTCCCTGCCAGACCTTTCACCATCCTTGTTGCCCTCCTCTGGACACTCTTCAATATTTTTGTGTCCCTCTTGTACTGTGGCACCCAAAACTGCACACAGTACTCAAGGTGAGGCCGCACCAGCGCAGTGTAGAGCAGGACAATCATCTCTCTGGACCAGCTGGCAGTGTCACGCTTGATGCACTCCAGGATATGGTTGACCCTCCTGTCTGTGTGGGCAGGCTGGCTCATGTTTAACTTGCTGTCAACCAAGATCCCCAAGACCCATTTTTCCCTTTGTTAGCTCCCTATTGTGTATCACATTTCCCAGAAAGGAAAAGGGGAAAAGAACAGTCAGAATACCTGCTGCAGAGGTTCCAACTATTTCAACAACTGTTACAATTACCTATGTATAGCTGATAGGATAACTGACACCTTCTACTCTAGAGAGGAGTAACAAACCAAAACCAACCAAACAAAAAGGAAAACTACTAGAAACTCAAAAATCAAGTCGGCCAAATACATAGGACAGGAAACAATTAATACAAAGTAGCTTTCACAGTTAAAAGAAAGCTTGCCTATTTATGCTTTGAAAACTTGATGGGTACATCAAGTCACACTTCTTTATCTAAGTCATTTTATGTCCTAAGCCTTGGTTAAGTTAAAGACCTATGATCTGCATTATATGTTTGGATCTTCTGCCTTTTTTAATTTTAGGAATGGATTTTTCCACCTGCTTAAATATAGTCTATTATCACTGAATTGTTATTTCCCCTTCATACACATAGAATAAGATCAAAACATTCACTGTTTACTCAGAACAGACATTTTGGCCCCACAGTAATAATTTTTACACCTGCTCACAAAGCCCACCTGCAGCTTTTTAAAATATATGTTTAGATTTACTGCCAGCTGTTCCTGTGGCTCCTGTGTTCTTGCTTGCTTGACTTCTTCATCTGAAGTTTAAGATCTAAACACCCACACTTACTGAGCAATCCACAGAATAACTCTTTGCAAGTAGTGATTCACTTTTGCTGTTATAGCTTCATTTGTGCTCTGTAGAAAATGACAACCGAATGCCCACAAAGGTACTGATCAGCTCATCCACCCAGTTTCAGCAAAGGCCATGACATTCTCAGGGGAAACTGAGTAGTCTGCAATTATAGTATTCAAAGCCAGCATTTTGTTGAGTGCTAAATTTAGGTTATCTTTGCTGTACCATATATGATCTCAGAAACAAGAATAAGAACCTTAATAATTCAGCCAAATTCATAATGCATAATCTATCCAAATTCTCATTTCAAAGATAAAACTTGGCCCTGAAACACAGATCTGTTACTTAGAACTCATATTCTTTGAGGAAAAGTGTTACCCAAAGAAACAATTTGCCCAGCTCTTGAGAATTTCTTTTGCAGGTGGCATAGTCAAGAAATTGTTTTCAGTGCTGTGCCATGCAATGTTCTAATTGGCAAAATCCATCTTAAGGGCCTGGGAGCTTCAATCCATTTTGGATCATAAGAAATCAGTGTGTTCATTTGTCATCTCAAACAACCAGCCATTCCTTTGTCCTTGAACAACATGCAAGTCCATTTGAAGAGCAATTTCAAAACATAAAAATTTGATGGGAATGAAGGTTTGAAATGCTTGAAGTTAATGCTCAGATGCTACATTGATAAGCACAGGACAGATCTTTGGAAGAATTCAAAAATAAATAACAGGAAACATCAAACAGCCTTTCATCCCTCATAGATCATTAACAACTGAAAGTTGTTGCCACCTGATTAATGTTGGATAGGGTAAGGTAGTCTAAGTCCAAGAAAGACCAGGTCCACAAAAAAAGTTTATGACCCACCTGCACACCGAAATCCCACTTAGATCCCACTTTTCGAGATTAATTTAAAAATCCCTATCTCTGGTTCAGCTGTTATCTGCCCTGTAACCAGCTAATCTGCAGAGGCATGCCAGATTTTACATTTAATTGTGTTTTCATTTCTTCTCTCGGAACTTCTCTCCTCTTTACATTGTTCCAGGCACTGCATGGCATGTATAAAGAGCTATCAAACCCAGTAGCTAAGGTGAACATAACTATAAGCTAGTAGGAGAGTCCATTACTTTGAGAAGGAAAGGGGAAAAATTTGAGAGCAAGGGCTGTACTGCACCCTAAATATATTTTAAGTTTCTTTGTCTGAGTGTCTAGCACTTCCATTCACTCTACTTCTGAGCCTGAAATATCTTGTGGGTCCTTTCATGGATCTAGGTTCATATATTCATGTTATAAAATTTGTTGGAACTGCATTGAGAATCAGGGAACAAGCTGAAAAAATGCTGCAGATGAAGGTTTGCATTCACTTAATTTACTGATTTAAACACCAGATCAGCACCAGGATGAGGTGCCCATTATTAAAAACTCACTGATTTTTGTGAATGAAAACAGCATGCAACCTGCTGGAACTCAGCCCACAGAGCTCTACTCTACCTAGGTTCTGAGAGGGACAAATCCCATATGATAATGTAATCCTTCAAACAGCATTTACAAAAACCAAATAGTGTTTTCTGTAAGTATTTTTGTGTTTTGTTTACTATGGGACTGAAAAGAAGTTGAGATGATCACAAAGAACCATTCCTTGCTACTGAGTTCTCATAACTCCTGACAGATAAAGCTTTTTGGTCACCTTTCAATAAAGAAGTTGAAGTGTACACATAAACATGGCTGTGACCTCATGCATTAGAGAGAGAAAATATTTCTTTTCAAAACAGATAAAAATATCTACTGGAAAAATATCAAATGTTTTCTGGAGCTTCTTAGTCCTATTTTCTCAGTTCAAGTTTATTTGAATGTTAGATGAACTTTCCTAAGTTTGGTGGCTATAGAAATTACCTTTCTGGAGATGCAACATATTTCAAATCAAAAGTCTTCACTGGAGTTTTAGAATGTGCATTAATAGACAGAAGCACAATTCTTGTCTATATTTTCAATTTAATTTATTGTCATTTGTGTTGCTAGGAAGGCTATAGATTTATGCATATGTATTTATGGTAAGATATTTATTTTGTTTTAGCTAAAAAAATAAAAAATCAAGTGTGTATTACTACTACAGGAAATTACCTTCCTGACTTCAAGGGTTTCTTTCTACCACGGTCTTCCATCAGCCCTGTCACAAACCAGGAAGAAGATGAAGGTTCACAAATGTGGATTCCAGTAGACCTAACAAAAAAATACCTTATTCAAAGCTGATTTCTCATCAGAAATACGACTCTTGAAGTGAAAGAAGAAGCCTCTTTTAGCTTGAGTGTCTCAGCTTACTTCCGCTGCTGTAGTTACATAGATGAAGGTTATTGATTTTAAAGCGATTAGTGTGGAATCATCATCTCTAACTTCCCAAAGGAATAAAGTGACCTCTGAAGATTGCATGAATTTATTGTGGGGTTGAAAATCTAATAACATTAAAAAAAACAACCAAACAAGCAAAAAAAACCCAACCAAACTTCATGTTATACATACATGATAAAACTTATTTATAGCAACCATTAACACATGGATAAACACCATTCTATATTTGCCAATTTTTATGCTCATTTCCTTACCTAGTATTGTTCGTTATTGTTGGATAGTAGCCTAAAGCTGGATGCTAGTTACAACCACTTCTATGTGACTGTATGAAGGTCCTTTAGTTGTTGCCTTGTAGTGGCAACTGGAAACAATCTTCATTGGAAGATGTTGGCGTAATTTTTAAGATATAGAAGCTGGTTTTGTGCCTTTTATGAGGTGCCTGGCAAACCTAGCTGTTGCTAATAGTTCTCTTTCTGCTGGGCACTAAGTTAGCTGCTCAAAGACACTGGGAAGAACGAATACTGGCATGTGAATGTCACTGACATACCAGTATCACAGCTGCTTATACTCACTCACAAACCTTAAGTTCTATGTGAGAAAACTTCATTGGTAGAAGACCAGTCAGGCAGTTCTATGGACCTCAAAGAGTTTTTTTTAAAGCAAAGGAATAAAATCATTCAAGTGTGACTTTGCCCCTGCTGGAGTTTTCCAGTGCTTTATGAACTGTCATGCATCTTATCATTGTCCATTACCAAGTTCAGGCAGTGTACCAAACATACTGGTAAGACATTTTAAGTTAGCCCAGGAAAATTCACAGTGCTGGAATCAATTTACCACAATTAATTCCCTCTGCCCGTGAAAGGAAACTTTAGGTACATGATAAAAAAAACAGTTTGAAGGACTGTCAAAATTAAGGAGTATTTTTTAGAAAAGCTTGCCTGCCACTCTTGTCTAAGTAGTAACTATTTCTTATTCTGTAGCAGGCAAATCAAGCATAATCAGAACCTATCCCTAGTGCTCCCAGATTTCACCAGGTGGTATTGGCTGAAATTTAAGTAGAGAAGACTGAATTTAACCCCTAGGCACAACTCTGCTGCCATGGAAGTAGCTGGTTCAATCCAAACCTGAATATTCATATCCAGAAAATAAATGAAAATTTCTTCTCAGCATATGTCAGTTCAGTCTTTTCTGACTATCTGTCACAATCTTCACGATATCCAGAAAAAGGTATGTTATAGCCCTAGAATTCTGGATGACAGAATTCCACAGTAAGTGGAAAATTTACCATGAATTTACATTAGCATAGTCTTCACTCACATAGAATTGTAGGTGAGTGTAAACAATTGCTGCTTTTTTCCACTAGCTACAGCTACATTTTCAAAACACTGGACAAATATTGACTGATGAATTAGTATTGTAATTAAATCAGGAAAGATACAGAAACAAAAGAAATGGTGACTCCTAAAACATTACCCAAAATGTCTTTGTCATTACCCTGATCTAAAAAGAAGATAATTAAAAATACACAATCTGAATGAAACCAGACTCTTGTTTTCTCAAGGTTGATATATTTGAGATCTGAAAAAAACCAAGGCTTTATTGAAATTTCTGTTTTTCACCTCTGGTAACAACCCTCTCTTGAATGGATTCCTCAGGGTGAAATTTAATGCACCTGATTTATGTGCCCAGTTTATATTTTACTTGGTTGAAAATATAAGATCCTGAAGCAAGGAGAGGGGAATGCAGACTGTGTAAACTCCTACAGTCCTTATACTGCTAACAGAAAGAAGCAAGTCCCCCCCAGAGACCTTCATAAGGACACAGTCCACCCAACTTACTTATGTGCCTCAGTCTTCCTTTGGTGGTCAAGGGTTGCACAGAACAAACCAATGCATTTAGATGCTTCTTTAAGGAGCCTACAAGAAAGATTAAGCATCTACATTTCATTATTATCCGTTCAAAATAGATATCTTCTGAGGTGATTGTAGAAGTGGACAAAGTGTTAAAGGACTGCAATCCAGATTTGTTTGGCAAATGTGACCTCTCCCTTGCCCTTCCTCTCTGTGGGCTAAAGGTATGAATTTACATTGCAGCCTTTCTTTCACTCAAAGTATTAACAGTACCTCCTTTCTCTACCCAGAGGCCAATTTTTATGTTAATATCTTTGAGAGTTTCCCCCTCCAGACAAATTCAGCTTCAAGCAGCCAGTAAGTTCAATAGTTATTAGAGGAAAAGTAGATACACCTACAGAACAAAAATGAGCCGTGGTGAAGCAAATAGAATCCAATTCACTGAAAGATAGGGTAGTGCCTCAACCTCCTGGCAAAAGGCCTTAGGAAATTTATTTTAGTTAAGCAACAGTTACCAAACTCACTAGAGGACAACAAGAACATTATGTGGCCTCTATTATGAATGAAGTTAAACTAGAATATCTGCAGTCAAATTTAGCCTTAAAATCTGTGACTCTGGAATCATAGATCAATTCCCTTGACAGTCTCAGCTGCTGCACACTCATTTGTACTCTCCTCTCCACTCCTCTCCTTTTCTCTCCTCCCCTCTCCCCACCCCACATGAGCATCATGAACCTCTTTGGATGTCCCAGGATGTTAGTCAAGACTAACCTTGTAGGCCTTTCATTAAATAGAGATCAAATTTCTATTGATTATAACGGGGGCTTAGCTACGTAGTTCTGCTTTAGACAACTCTACAAAGGCACCTATATTTAGCTGTCTTAATCTCAAGAGGAAAAGGTAATTGTCGCTTTCCTTGGATTTTCCACTACAAAAGAAGAAAGAAGGGAAAAAATGGCACACACTAGCATACCAGTATCCAAATAACTGACAATCTTCCCTGGGCCTTATTCTTGGTACCATAACATTATGCAAATTATGGGCTAAAGCTTCTGTAAAACTAATGATAATGCTTGAAGCTTTTACTTCCAACAGAAGCTTATGCTGTATTTGTTCTTGTACTCTGAGGCTGTTAAACTCAAAATAATAAAATAAAATTTTAGTTATATTCAGAATATTTATCCAGATTCTCAAGCACCAGAAAATATTGTAGCTACCATTTTAGGTTAAAAAAAAAACCAAAAAACTTTCTATTGATGCAGTCAGAAAGATTGGAAAATGCAATTGCTATCACTGGAACTACAAAGAAACAACCTGACTGGTTTCTGTAGATTTTTACCAGATTACATTAAAAAGAAAATCTCATGGAAAAAAATAGATCTTCATGTTTAAATGGGAGATCCAAAACCTTTAAAAGCCCCTGTTGACCCAAATGAAAGGTTTGGCATGACAACACATTCTATTAAATCACAGAAAAATACCCCAAACCCAAACACTATTTCCCAGAAGGGTCTAATTCACAGCGCTCTGACGACATCCTAGTCAGTGATACTAAATAATCAGGTATGCTTAAAATGCACTTTGTTCTTAGTGTTTGGCTTGAACTTCTGAAATCCAAATAAAAGACACCTCTATACCCTATGCTTTAAAGATGTTAGCCAAACTGCCAGTTTCTAGGATCAGAGACAGATACCAAAATTACTTGGGAGAGTGCAGTGAAACTCTCTGGTAAACACAGGCAAAATTATTTTATTTCTTTACAGTTGGCATAGGCTCACTTTTTGCTTTAAACAGAAGTACGATATATAAGCTAAAAAATCACAGGTTATCTCATTATATATATAATCTTGGAATATACTGAAAATACAGGTTTTTTCTTATTCTTAAACTTTGCAGATAACATATATCATGCAGATAGTACAATATCATTACAGTACCATAAAGTATCATTATGTATCATACAATGATACAGTGTCATTATGGATAATGCATATAACATCATACATACATGAGGATCTTCATTCTGCCATCTTTTTTTTGAAAATCAACATAAGCAGTTTTAAGTTTATAATTCAAACCAGAACAGTTTCTGGGAGTGCCAGTGCTTCCCACCATGCTACACAGAACTTAATAATACCATGTAAGGACGCCTGCAGCTTTCACCAATACCAAATACTGGGCATTACAGATACACTTGATTCATGGCAGGGGAAAAAATAATATTCATGCATGACAGTCTTTAAGTATGACTGATCCCTATTTAAGTAGACAATGAAAGATCAGTAGCCAAAGACTCTATTTTCTGCTTATCATATTATAACACTTACCAGAAACAAATCTTCTTATTGCTGTGAGGCCCTTATTTCTCAGAGGAACAAACTCGCTCAGAAACTAGAGCTCTGTAGGCCAAAGGCTGTAGCACCTACCACAGAAAGAAGTTCTGTTGTAAAGCAGGATTTTTTTATATTAAATTACTTGCTGTAAAATGAACAGTACTGTGAATAGGGACCAAATTTGATTCTCTTTTTCTGAAAGTTTTCAAAACTGTAGAGAGTGAGGTGCTAAACAGAGGTTGAACAAGAAGACAATTGTTACCTCAGAACATTCCACTGGAGTAAGACCCTATAGGGACACAGAAAACAGAGATTCATGAACAAAAATCTCTGTGACTGGGACTTGCTCTGTTTGGTGAAAGTGAAATGCATTTGGGAAAGTAACAGAACATACATGTGCATTTTATGTTGACACGTATATTGGAGATTAAGAGGTTTTGAAATGTCTTTTTAACTGTTGCTGCAGCTGCCTTCTATCTGTGCCAGCAAAAGTTCCTCCTTTTCACTACAATGGGCTGAAGTAGAGTGTGTAAAGAAGTATATGTTTCTTACGAACAACTCCACCAACAGAGACTTTTTTAGTCACTCCCTCAAGCAGGCAAGGGACGTCATTTTTGACAGCCATAGGATTCCGTGTGATGGAGAACAGGTAACATCAGCTTCACACATCTGCTATTTTCCTCTGTGTTTGTGGACAGCTTTCTGTTATTCATAGAACTGCTCAAGCATTCAGCATATACATAGAGTTCCAGTGATTTAAAACCATCTGCTTAAGGTTTTATTTTGACAAGCTGTTCTGCTGCTGAAGTTCTCACAGGGTTGTTCAAGCTTTTACCAAATGACTACTAAAAGCCAGTAACCACACTTTCAAGCTACCTTTGGTAAATGTTTGTGTTTCATTCCCAAGCAGAAGTACTCACCTGTTACGTCATTTCTTCACCAACTCTCTTCGGTCACCCAAACATCATTTTTTTTTCAACATATCATCCATTCTAGGACACATGTATTACTGATAACATTCCTCCATTCTCCACTGAAGTAAGCAGATTATTTTTTTTGTCACACCAAACCCAGGAACTCTTCAGCCTACTAGAGATCTACCACATCATTTCAGACATTGTTAGCCAATAGAAGGGAGCAAATTATTGCCACTTCAAAATGCCATAACAGGAATAAATTCTGTCAGATTACCCCTTGTTTTTCTTTGCCAATGCTTCTCATTTGACAGATAGATTCATAGTCTTTATGTGCAGACCATTATGATCACTTAGTCTATAAGGTATATACTTTTCTCAGATGCTGAGTCAAAACATGTTTTCCAGAAAGATGTCTAATCTCATTTTACAGACTCAGAGCCAGAGCGTGTCTATTGCCTTTCCTGATAAACTGCTAATTACACCTACTGTCTCTGTTTCAAGGTTGAATGTTCATATCTTTTATGCTTTTGTCTGTAAGACTGACTTTTTTTTTCCCATGATCAGATTTCATTTCAAACTTGAAGTAAATATCTCTGTATGGCAATTGAATCACCTTTTAACCTCTACTTTGATTAGTTGAGTAAATTGAGTCCCAAAAGACTATGTTTTTAAGGGCTGTTTTTCAGCTTCCACGTTACTTTTACTAACATCCTCTTTAATGCAGTCAACAGGGATGGTCTCAGTACTATAGTAACAGTCTGACTAGCTGTGTCTGCAGTGGCATATTCTTACTTTACAGTCCTCTTTTTGTTCATTCAAGAGTTGGATTAGCATACTATGATTCCCGTGTACGTTCTGAATGACTGTTTTCCAAAATAGCATTCCCATCCTCTACCTAAAACATTAATTCCTTCAGCTCATTGAAAGCCTGTTTGGTTTGAGAGTAACCATTTCACCGAACAATTCAGATCACTCTGTAATGGAAAGCTCTCCACTTATTTACTGTCCTATTCATCATTGTGTCAGCTGTAAACTCAGCCAGACAAGATTTTATATTGTTGTCCACACTCTTAATAAAATTATTGAATAGCACTTGGCAAAGAACGAATCTCTTGAGATATGTCCCCACAAATTGATGAATTTCCATTAACTACATTTGAGAAAGTCTATTTTAGTTATTCTTATTTTCATATAATGCAGATTTTTAATCAAACATCAAGTGAAACTAGGTCAAATATTCTGACAAAATTCAGACAGTTCTGTTGTTTGCATGGGACCCCTCCCATGGGTGAAAGTTCTCCACTAATTTCTTCAACATGAGTCCTTCCCATGGTCTATAGTTCTTCATTAATTGCTTCAGCAAGGATCCCTTCCGTAGGATGCAGTCCTTTAGGACCAGACTGTGCTGTTGTGGGTCCCCCATGAGGTCACAGGTACTGCCAGCAAACCTGCTCCAGTGTGGGCTCCTGTCTCCATGGGGACACAAGTCCTACCTGGAGCTTGCTCCAGCACGAGCTTTCCATGGGGTCAGAGCCTCCTTCAGATACTTCCACCTGCTTCAGTGTGGGGTCCTTCACAGATTGCAGTTGGAATATCTGCTCCACCATCAACTTGAGGGAACAACCTGCCTCACCATGGTGAGGTGCTACCACCAACATCATTGACCTCGGCCTTGGAGCCAGCTGGCATTGGCTCTATCATACATGGGGGAAGCTTCTACCAGCTTTTTGCAGATGCCACCTTTGTACCTCCCTGACTACCAAAACCTTGCCATGCAAGCTCAATACAACATGAATACCTTTTTTTTTTTTTTTAAATGACATTTTACTTTTAGTGTCCCATCACATGCTGATGGTAGCATAATGCAGTATCAACAATTGGATTACAGCTGACTGGCAGATCTCAAGAGGCATCAAGCAAAGTGGAAACCTTGCAAAGTAAGTATGTTTCTAGTGGGTTTCTGGGTCAACCAGAAATAATGTTGATATCATTCAATATTCATCTAAATGAGCTAGAATTAGATTGGTTGGGGGGAGGGGGAGAGGAGGGAGTGTGGGGTGTGGAGAAGCTCGTAAAATCTGTGAGTGATTCTAAGACCTGAAGAATGCTGATGATTAAGCAAGGCTATTTACGGAGTGTAATCTAGGTAGTGTGGTACAGCAGTCCATTCAAACAAATTAATTTTAATGCTATGAAATGAAAATATAGTGATGTGCAACATAGGGGAACTTGGTAATTGGAAGAACAGGGAAGCTTTTCAGTGCATTAAAAGGGGCTCAATAAGTGGCATAAGTAAAAAAGCAGATACTATGTCAATAGGGAGACTGATGTGGGAACAGAGTTGTGTAGCCAGTGTCTACATTTTTAAGAGATTGCATAAAGCTTTAAAAACTTCATGAAGTATATGAAATAAAAATGAGATGCTGTATGATATTGTGACTTGTTTTGTGTATTTTATTAATCCATTATATACACCTTCGGTAAACTGAACAAAGTAGGTTGAGAAATTGTTGTTCTATTTCAGAAAACCCACAGCCTTTTATGGTCTTGACTTTTCTCCATTGTTCTACCCCCCTCTTAGAGTTATAGAATCATAGAATGGTTTCTGGTGGAAAGGACCTTAGAAATCACCTTGTTCCAACCTCCTGCTATGGGCAAGGACTTTTTCCACTAGACCAGGTTGTTCAAAGCCTCTCTTCTCATCTTCAGGCTAGAAGATAGGGAAGGATGCTTGGGGTCCCTTCCAACCCAGACCATTCCATGATTCTTTGAAAAGAAGATTCTAATGTTGACATATGGCATTTATATGGTCCCTGTAAGCCAAGTCTAATATTACAAAATATATTTCCTGGATTTAAATGTTTAAAACAGTTGTTGCTGCAACTGTGATCACTGATTTATTTCTAATTCATTGAGAGGTCATGCTCAGTTATACAGGAAGTGACTTGCAACACTGCTATACTTAGTTAATTTCCTGAATTGAGATTGATTGCTACTGTAAATGAAATCTCCTAAAATGGGTTTTCTGTATGTAAGTGATCTGATAGACCAATGCATTAAGTGGAACTAAATTCTCCTTGCATCTCATGGCAAATGTGAGACATATGCAGATAATTTTGCATTTCCTTTTTGGTTTACATTGCACTCACACAGATTAAATAAATGCATGTGTAGGCTTTAAATCTCTCTTATCCGTTCCATATGCTTGTGTTATTAAAGTAATAATTCTATTTTCAAAGTGCTTTAGACATTCTCCTTTTTAGAAATTTCAACCAGGTCTTTTTAACAAAGACAGACTATAGCGATACAAAACTCTGATCTCCTGTTAATTTAGTTTACCATAGGGTGACATTCAATTGACTGGGTACTACCTCCTTAAATCTAATTAACTGGTTGGGCCTTTTTCTATCACTGTGCCTTTGTATTTTCCTTCAGAAATTTTCATGCCTGTCTCCAAATACTTTCCTTAAGAAACCGTTTTTTAAAAGCCAGCCACAAAAAGGTTAACTTGATAATGCTTGCTGAGTGTCTCAAGATTTTCTGTAACCATTCAACTCCAGTAACTCATAAGAGTAAGATTTCTGTCATTATCATTACTCAAAATTCATCAAGATTTCATTTTATAACCAGTACAAAAGCAAGTGTCTTTTTTTTTTTTTTAATAATCTGTTTCCTGCTGTGCGGTAGCCTTATACTTAAAGCAAAAAAATGGGAAAAAAAAAGGAAATCTCCCCTTAAGGTACACTATAGAGGTCAATTTTGCCAGTTCAGCAATAGTTATGTTAATTCCTTTCACTTAAATTGCCACTTGATGGCTTATTGGTAGCTGCAGCTAATGTTGTACAATTCATTTCATTCTGAGATGTGTTGTTACCAGCTCAGAAGCATAATGGCTGACTGTTAAAGAAGAGAAAATACCCTGGGGGGAATTCATCCCGCCTAATTTGTTTACAGCAGCATTTGTCTAAGGATTTTTAATCTGCACAATCATGTGCTTGGGTTAAAAAAAAAACAACAAAACAAACCACAAAAAAACCTCACACAACACTTCCAGTGTATGATTCATTTTATCTGAGCGGTAATATGACAAGTTGCTGATGATCCAGATTTATTTCAGGTTTATAAAAATGAAAGCTGAGCATGAACACCCAGTGAAGAACTTTATAAGGATAAAATCCCTCTCATCAGACTTAAATATCCACGATGCAAACATGCTTGGTAATCAGTGGACATAAATAAGTCCGGCAAGGACATAAACCTTTTTCTCCTGAGGTAGGTAGCTGGGTAAAATTAGTCAGGTGCACTTCTGCAGGTGGCTAAAATAAAGACGAGACAAATTTTACCCCACCCACTCTATAGACAGTATAGACCTATCTTTGAATAGCTACAGCTGTGACTACAGCAGCTGTAGATTTTTTTGCTGTAAATTTGCAGGCTTTATCATAATGAAAAGTAAACAATACTATCATTCAGGCTTCACTTCCATGCTGGAATTCAGTCTGTCTCAGTGAAAATATTCATGTAAGCACAAACCGTTGTGACTGCCACCTTTTAAACTTAAAGTATACAAGGTCATATGCAGTCTTCATGCTTTTTATCATTCTCAAAAAGGAAAAGGAAATATTCCAGGTTAGAATATCTCATAGGAGCTGCTTTGCAAGGGACATTTTGCTTGTTAATTTCTTCAGGTGATACAACAGTCTAGTATAGTATTTGCTATTCTGAAAACACCAGACCAAAATCAGGAATTGATTCTTTAACTATTTTTACATTTCTTCATGATTTTTTTAACTTCATGTCTGCAAAAACCTATTTCAACTCACACTCACTATCTAATTCCTACTTGTATACGGCTCCTTCAGTGCCTGATTCATTCTGATGTTTCCTTATTTAGTTGGTATCTGGCTTTTCAGCAGAACTATGACAGGTTTTAGTCCAATAGTTACTACTTTTTCTGTTCTACCAAGTAGAAACAATTAGATAATGCATGGGGCAGGTTTGGGGGTTTTGTCCCGCATCTTTATTAAATATGACACAAGTGCCACAGACTGACTTGCTCAGCATCTCAATGACATGACTTTGGTGAATGGAATGGTACTCAAATGGTGAAGAAAAGGAAAGAGAAAAAAGGAAAAAAAAAACCCACCAAAAAAAGAGTAAACTCCATATCCTTCTGAATGACTGGTTATAGTTTCAAACCCATATGTTATCTTAAAACAGCATGACAACTCTGAAGGAATATATTAAGCTTCATAGTCTAGACTTTGATACATGTATGCAGCTTCCTCTAATATCAAAGTGAGTTATGGAACTGAGTCAAAACAAGGTCTTTTTTTTATTTTAAATCTGGTATTTTTTTATTATTCTGGTAGATCAGAGTATTCTAACATCCTCCAGCTGCAACATTTACTGTATGTATTTTATAATGAAATAACAAATCGAGTTTGTTCACCGTTAAATCAATACTAGATATTTATATTGGGAAAAGACTGTGTAACTCTTCTAGGACTTCTGCTGGTAAGAATAAAAAAACAGGGGAAAAAAAAAAAAAAGAAAAGATTAAGAGGCAGCTAAATCTAGCAAGACCTAATCAGCTTCCAGCTCTGCATTTCAACATTCAATGCCAATATGCAAAATCTACAGTTCTGAAACAACTCCCAAAAAAAAGCATCTTGCTTAAATTGCAGTTCAGTTTGCCTAGGGTAATAGAGTGAAGGTTTACAGCTAAATATATCTTTTTATGGAAAACAACAGCAATAACTATTCATGTGTTAAAATGTACTGCAATAAATAGGTTTTCAATGGTCATTTCTATCTCAAAACATAGAAAAGATTAAACAAATATTCTTCGTGACCAATTTCTGGGCAAGCTTCACTCTGCCTCAAGATCCACATTATCATGAAAGGGCTGTACAACTGTCCCTATCCCCAGGGAGGTGCCTCATGCTCTGGGCTGGAGCTGCCCCACTGTTCCATCCACTGCCCAGCTCCTGGCACCCAGGGAGCTGCTGGCTCCTGCTGTGCCCTGATATCTCCTTCGTCAGACCTAATTTTCCTTATTCTGCTGATTCCTGCTGAAAGGGATTACAGTGTTCATGTACTTGCATCTTGTAGCCTCCCCTTCACTCTGACTTCATATGGCCCCTTTGCTCTTACTTCAGTGCTGCCTTATGATCCATCCGGCTTTGCAATCCCCAACCACTGACAGTTCCACTTCCAAACAGAGTTAAATGCCTGGCACTTAAACTTTAAGTGCTAATTGCCTAGTAATGAAACCTTTAATCATCAGGTGATTAAAATTTTAATCACTAAAAGTCCTGTGGAAATCCACTACATAATGCTGAAGATTAATTTCCAAGTTTTTTTAATGTGTGTTTCCAGTGCAAATGGCCTTATGCTGTAGAGATGAACAGTGCCATATGTGAAATATGAAGTTCTTCAACAACTCCTGTGCTGAGAAAAAGGTTGCAAAGAATTGAAAGATACAGCTGTAAATGTAAAATATATTTAATGTTAGATTAATTATTTTAAGAAGAGGATTTCTTTTTTAATCCTCCGGTTTTCATGTCACTAGTAAAGAACTATATTCTTGCATTAACCTCCTAGCAACTAGACAGAGATTCATGAAATCTCCTTTTCCAATCAAATGGTAGACAAGAGCTGAAAATCCATCTTTAAAAGATATCTAGAGAGAACTTTTACTATTTTACCATACTGAATAAGAAATAGAAGCTATTGTGCACAGAAAGCAAATCTTTTCATCATAAAATTTTGCAATGAAGTTTAGCACATGGATTTCAAATTAACATGCTAGACAGTAATGACACTACTAGTGCAATGAGCCACGAATGAAGAAGGATTTACCAGACAGAATGAGCCATCTGCCACAATCTACCGTATCCACTTTCAAAAAAAGTCTACATTTGAAAAGTTCCCTAAACTCAGAGCAGTCTGCCTGTACCACTTCTTGTCATTTCATAACCATACATTAGCTGGTGCAGAGGAGTGGGAAATCCTTTGCCAGTCACAGAGACTGATGGAATAGATTTACAAAGTCATGTTTAGAAAGAAGACAGGTATCTCTGAGGACCTTCAACATTCTCCCACAAAGGTACATTTTATGATGCATTAATCATTTGTTATATTATACTAGTAGAAAGAAAATACAAAACATGCATCAGAGTGGCAGCATCTGACGTGAAGACAACCACAGCTGGTACGAGGCAGAGAAGCAGCTAGTCTGCATTTCTAAACCTCTCCAAATTAGCCTTTCTGAAATTAAATTCCTTGCATTTCCTTATTCCATGGTTTCATTGCTTTTCAGACTGCTGTTTCTCCTGTTCACCCTTTGCATTTCTAGCAAAACAAGTGCTTCATGTACTCTTTGTTGCCATGCTATATCTCCCTGAGATCATGACCATAGGAAGCGATTTATCTGCTAGGAGTCCTGTTAAGTGTAATATAATTCTGGGTGACTATAAAGGAATGTAAGGGAGATACTGGCTTTGCAGATTCACAAACATTTGTAATGGATCAGCATACTGCTCCATTGTTTTTGTATCGTTTAAGGCATTTTCAGTGTTTCAAATGAATACCATGATGATAATTCCTTACCTCTGGTACTACAGAAGTAGCAGGAAACAGAAAGGAAACAATGGAGGTGAAGAGAATGGTTTGCTATGATCAACAGGCAGCTTAGTAGAGAGAGGTGTTCAATATCTACAAAGCACAGTCTCACACATCTCAAAAATATCTGTACAGGTTCACCTCAAACTAAGTCTGAAAATCAATTAAAACCACATATTTTTAATCTGTAAGAAACAAATGGTTAAAAAACCAAAAGAATGAACTAGTGAAATGAGTCACATGTGAATTTATCATACAGTTCAGTGTACTCCTAACCTACAAAATTAATTCTGCAGCTTTGAATGGAAACAGAAGTCTAAAAAATAAGCAATTTTTTTTTCATTTGCAATCATCTTGTATTCAAGGTAATATATGTACTGCTGCCTAATTTACAACAGTTTTTGTATTTGCCTACACATTATGTTTGTATTATTATTGGTTTATCAGTGATTGGAGACATCTCCTGAATGAAAGACATTATATAAACTAAATTCCATTCTATTCTGGTCCATTTGTAAAAGGTCAACTCAGCAATGAATCAATGCAGTACTAGAAGGGGGCAGTTCTCCTGAGACTGGAGATATCAAAAGGGCTGACAAACTGTGGTGTTTTGCAAAATCAATTCACTACAAGAGACATGTTATGCCAAATCCAGGCCTCCTACACTAAGCTGGTCATATTGCATTGATATCAAGGGATTTGAACCTGCTTACATCAGGTTTGAATTAGAGTCAATACAACAGTTGTCTGGGATACAAATTCCCCAGAATAAATGGAGTTACACCAAGGATCAGTCTGGCCACGTTGCTTAGCACTTCAGGTGACTTGCCTAGTTGTTTGTGTCATGATTTCTGGGAGTCATAGGCTGCAATATAATGGGATCTCACTCTCTGTGGATCTGGTCATAGAATTTTCACCTGCCGGAGCTACATTCCTTTCTTTTATAGAAAACCCTGGAGTCAAGTCCTTTGAAGAATATGCCGGGATTTTAAATCATACTCTCGCTTATTATCTGTTTACTAGACAAGGTACAAAGCAATAGGTTGACAAATCAAGACAAATACTGCCTTTGATGAGAAAGACCATTTAAAAAAATGCTACTACATGATAATTCTATAAAACAGTATGCATTGGGGGTTAAGGGCTTGTTGATCTACAGCATTTGGCATTTAGTTCCTTGAAGCACTAGTCATGAAAAGTGTATCTGGTACTCGAGACTGAAGCCTTTATAAGTAGCTTTGCTTCTGCTTTTTCTGTATTAAATTTCCTCAGCTTGCTTGTGAGGCCAACTTCTATCCTGTTTCAATTATGGAGCAACATTTTTATTCCTCTTTTTTTTTTTGTGATAAAATTTATTACACATCTTTTCTGGATTCTAGTATCTCAGTATGCATGCAATAAAAGTGCAAATAACCAGTTAATTCTGAAACATTTTAAAATACTACACACAGACATGTCTATCATTAAAGTAACTCCCTTCATGCTCTAGAACAACACCTTCAAAGAGTCTTTTACCACTCTTCACATTTTTATCTATTTTTATAATGATTGGGCTGTGTCCTTGGCTGATTTCTGGCTTTGCTTACATTAAGAATTGGAGTTGTATTTGATGTGCCTGGCTCTTTTAGTTTGACTTATGCTTCGCATCTCGAATATTCTTTCTGGTTTTCACCTGCTTTACCATGCTTTTAACTCTTGCTTGGTGCTCTGACCTAAATTCTGCTTAAGCCCTTCCCTGTTTGAGAAAACATGGCTCTTTGCAGATCCTTTTTTTCCATCGTGTAGCTGTCAGAGATTTATCTGGAAACATGTGTGTATCACCATTTGTGAAGTAATTTAATTTGATCATGAAATTTGAATTTAAATGTAAAATCCTGCCTTCTTTTTTTTCTGAAATCATGGCATTCTTTTCTCCTCATCCTCTTTTGTATCCTTTGCTCTTCACACTGCTTTAGCTTATCCCTCCCAGAGGCTCTTGTTTATTAGTGCCAGCTATCTTGATTTTAATCACACTGCACTTACCTAGTCCTTCCTGATTTCTGACTGAACCAGTGGCTCCTGTCAGTGATTTCATTCCCCTCTCCAGATGCATACTTCCTTCTGCTTATGGGCATTGACAAAATGCTGGGCAATCAGACCTTTTACCAGCCAGACTTCAAACTGCAAATACCTAATCTAACTTTAATGGTTGAAGTGTGTGTGTAGGGGGTGACTGAAATGACTTTGTTTTTCCAATCTATCACTACCTTAGTTACTCAGAAAGGCTCTTAAAGCACTACCGTATTGTCACTGGAGGGAAAGCTGGGTCAATACTCAGGTTTACAAGATGTGCAGCCTGAGAATATTAAGCATATTCAGTACTTTGTGATTTTCCAGAGAAAAATGAGTGCTGAAAGGAAACAGCCTTTTATCCTGCAGGTACGAAAGAACAGAGGTAACAATTAGGGGTTCAGATGGAACCAACATTGGAAAAAAATCTGATTTTTATTTCTTGATCATTCCTCAGAAATATGAGTAAAACCAACCAAAGCAACAAAAATCAGGAAAATATCTTTGATTTCCATCATGAATTTAGTAGAAGCTATGTATAATGAAGAACAAATGGATGTGCAAATTGTCTTTTGTTTCAGTCCCAGCCAAATAGTCAGATCAAACATGTGCTTAAATAATCAAAAGGATCTGCTGTTTTTGTGCATGATAAAACCATTCTAGTGTCATCTGAAGCGATATAGACCATAACCAATTGGATAGACATAAAAGGGTGGCTAAAATTCTCTCCTTATTCCAGAAAACAAAAGGCAAGGATGTTCTTGTTTGATATGTTTCCTTATTTCTTTGAACAAACTATTTGACTTCACAGTAGTCAGTTTGTGCAATGACCATCATAAAATCTAAGTGATATCATAGTTATATGCTATTATAAGCACAGGAAATAATATAGGAAATTTGAGGTATCACAACTGCTACTGTATAGCTGTTTATATGAAATATAATTCTGTAGCAAAGATTATTTTCTTTTTCAACTTCACCATGTATTTCTGGCTATTATGCATCTGTCAATCAGCGTAAAGATTCTGGATTAGGAAACTAAACATACTAGGAAGATAAAAACAAAACTCCATGCCCTTAAAAGGAAAGAAGCTTTTGCATATAGAGAAGAATTTTCTAGGGAAGATGAAGAGCTTGCAGATTCACCTTTAAGATTAATGATAATTTGAAAAGCATTAAAAGATACTGTAATTTCTGTAGTGAAATATACACTATACAGAAGCCATTCAGAAGCAGGGGCAGAGCAGTATGATGGTGATCTACAGATGTGGTGGGAGCTTTTGTCCCTCTGAGCATACTGTCAGCTGCTTATGCAAATTATCAGGCATTTTTCTCATACTTATGGGTATCCTCCCTTATGATCTGTCTGTACCAACTAAAACCATACTCTCCAGGTAGCTTGACACACAGAACTCTGTGAAACACACATATGCTTCTATCATCAGAGTTAATGGGGAAATTTTAATGCATATGTATCAACAGTCCACTGCTAATTCAGCTGCAAGTGAGAATGAAAGCAAAATTAATTAGACTTGGAGGAAGACTTTGTTTTGATCTCAGTCCAATATGAATCAGAAATAATTCAGCTGAAGCCAGCAAAGTCAGCCTTGTACTGACACAACGTGAGATCAGGACCAGGTCCGTGGTGTCTGTGATAAGAGTCTTTACTTTTGCCTAGCTGACTTTACTGAAGCACTCAACGGTCTTGGTTTCCCTGCCCAGAGAATATAGGGATTTCATTACTTGAAAGTGGCAATTGTAAAGATTTTAGTAGCTATCACTGGATATTTGTAGAAGCACACATTTGTCTCCTTTACCTTATCTTAGCTACTGATTAATACATAGGACGTTACATAATGCAGTCACCAAAGGGAGCTCCAAATGGAGTTTTCCTGTGCCACTCGCCCTGCTGTCAGAGCACTTGCAGAAAATTTAGCCTTTATTTTTCCTTTATTTTTGTGACTATTTTTTCCCCCATACTGGGACTAAAAACCCACTCATTCAAAAGCAAGTAGTGAACCACCTCCATAACTATCTTGTTTCAGAGATTTTCATGTTGTCTGTCTATGCACTGATACATATGTGAACTGAAGCACACAAAGGTGCATAATGCATACCGCTAGATCATATGAGATTTGGTGTTTCAAATTTCTTCTCTTGAGCACAGCTACAGAAAATTTTAGGTATAACATAGTACAATCCCATTAGCTCCCATTTACCAGCTTGCAACCTCTGTAAGGTTTGAAATTGTATTTAGTCAGAGGCAGAATTTGGTAATCTGTTTTTAGCATGTGTCAAGGCTTTGCTACTCGGTTACCACCAGGTGGTAGCATTTGAAAACGTTGCTCTTACTTTGGAACAGCTACCCTGTATTATTTGGCAATTTTTCTGTGGTTTCTTGCAAAGGTTAGTGTTAAGGAGGTTGGCATGGTAACCTACTTAGAGTGGATCAAATTGTCATGTGGAGAGTTCAAGCATGAATTAAGATAGAGACATGGAAAGGCTTCCATCTGAGGAGAGACTGAAAAGACTGGGATTGTAGGGTGTCCCAGTTTACACTTCCATAATACAAGAAAAAGAGATTTCAGTACCAGGAAACTGAACCAGAAGAAAGTCAGTTAAAAAAGAAAAGTTAATTTTGCTTTTAACGTGATATTAATTAACAGAAGTTATTTTACAGAACTCAGTAAAAGGAAAACATTACTCAGTGTATAAAACACATTGTAATAGAGATACACTTTGATTTTTCAAGACATAAGTCTAACCATTAAGTGTCCTCATAACTGATGTTGCAAAATACCTTCCACCTGCCATTGAAATGATTTTGTACGTTGTCTGAGAAAAGCCAGTGGATTTGATGGATCTCTTACAGAATTTCTTTATGTCCACTGGAAGGGTTTTGCATTGGTGTTTGAGGAGAAGAGATAGCAAGTTATTTTCAATTGCTACACTGCCGACTGTTCTGCTTATACTGCAGGTTTTGTTTGCTGCTTTTTCCTCCCGCCTACACTATGAACCCAGAGAATAATAAAGGTTTAGTAATGCAGGAATAATGAACCAGAACTGTAACTAGAAATTTTGATACTTGGAACACCTTTCCTATTTTCCAGTCAAATCTTCCTTGTTTTAGTCTGAATGCTTTTTAGCAGTTCTGGCACTCCAACCCTTTTTATGCTGCTGCTTAGGTACCCTTTCCTTCTGGTTTGTGCTCCTCTTCCTGACATAATCCCTTTTCAGTTCTGAGTCCCATGAAGGTCATCCATTGGATGCTTATCCATATCCCACTTCTTCTATAGTTTGTTAAGCCAGTGTGGAACATCATTTGTGACATTAGAAATAATTTATAATGGATAAATGTAGGACATTTGTTCTTAAAATATGACTTCTAAAGTTTACAGGGGATACCAGATAATAAATGATGAATAATGCATGCTCAGTAACAGCTATGGTCTCCAGCCTACATTAATAGGTCACCTATTCAATAGGCAGGGTCAGAGCTCAGTTTCTGGAACTTTCAGGGACTCAGACCAAAGAAGAAATACCAGATATATTATGCTGATATGTATTGTTATCTTTTAGTTTTGTATTTTTCTTCTCAGTTCCAGTTTGGGAACAATAAAATCTGGATCAATCTATTGTACTTAGCACTTAGTTTGTGTATGAATTTTCAGTGCCTACTGAATCCATCTATGTTATATAAGAGCATCCGTTCAAGAATATTTCTAAGACTGGCACCTTTCAAAGCCTTCCAAAGGCATTCTGGTACAGCCATGCTGAGGCAGAAGCTATTTGGATAGCAAAGGTTTAAATGAAGGCCTCTAGTAAGGAAGTAAAATTCTGAGAGTAATAGAAAATCAAAATACATAATTTACATAGTACGTGCATAGCATATGCAGTAGGCAGTAGCTGTGCAGAGATAACTGCAGACTCTACAGCCTTGACGAGCAGAAGACTGTGTTGTGACTTGCTGGAACATTTCAGATGACTCTCTTGCAACTTGGGCGATGATTCATTTTAGTGGTAGACACAGAAGTATTGTTACTTGAGGGCATTTACTCAAACACAAATAAATTTAACAACAGTTAGCTGTATCTAATTTAAATCTATTGAACATTGCTCCTTTTTACAATAAAATTGTGTAAGAGGGAAAATGCCTTCATCCTTTGACTATTGCTTTTGATACTTTTCTTTCTGTTGGAACAACTTCCTTCAGTTTTTAAGACCACTATCTACATATTTCTATTACTTAGCTGGGGAAGAAAAAAGTTACGTTGAAAGAGAAGTAATTTTCCAAGAACACAATTCCATCACAAGGCACTATCTCTAGAGAAACTTCCCCACAGATTTGAATTCTTACATAAATCAGCAAATATTTTGCTTCCATACCAGAATTTTTCTTCCTTAAAAAGAAAATACAGATTTTACATGTATGCATGTACTGCAAAGTATTCCATTTTCCTTTCTAACCCTATGAAGGAAATTTGTTAGCAAATTTAAAATTCATTTTATGCTCTTTACATTGGAGATTTGGACCTCTTCTGTTGTTTGGGTTTTTTTCAGTTAGGAAGCTGAATCTTTTAGTGCAGCTGAAGGTCCTGCCACCTATGTTGCTGCTCCTGGCTTGATGGGAAAAGTGCAAAAATGCTGTCTTGGAATTGTATTCTCTTTGCAAACTTGTGGAACCCTTAGCATTTCCTGTCAATCAAAAATTTTCTATTGAAATGCATTCAGCATCTGCATATACACCAAGACTATTTAAAACTAGCTTTCTTACAGCAGCAATACCACTGTAAACTCAAACTTTCTTTTAATTGGTATTTTCTTGAAATGTTTTATTTTAAGCAAGAGAAAAAGGTCCCTTACAACTTTACTGTAATAGTTTGGGGTAGGCTTTTATGTAAATTGTTCGTTGGATATTGAATGATCCTGACAGATGTTGGAAAACACTAATTTCTAACTGATATTTATTGTATATATTGAGTAAATTTAAGAGATTTCAGATTGAGTGAAGACAGAAGATGGGTCCTATTATGCAATAGATGATATTTTTAAAATACTGTAGAACTAAAATTAAGATTCAACCCCAAAAGTGCTGATCATTCATGTTTGCATTCAGGTTTAGATGTGTTGCAGTTTTTTCTCTTGGGGTAAATCCTGATGTTTTCTTATGTAAAATAGCCATCAAAGTAATACTGAAATTTTCTTTTATTTTTTAACATATGTATTAGAGGTAGGTGGCCCTGGCAATCTGTAAAAGGGATTTCTGCTTACTGATATTCTCTAAGAAATTATTCAGAGAGGCTTGTTGATGTTTTCACGCTTTTTAACTTGCTTCTTGAAAAACTAATTAATCAAGTATAATCATCTGGTTGTGTGAAATATTTATAAACTGTAATTTCCATTGCTAGAAATGTTCTTCAGAAGCTCAGTATTGTCTCTTAATGACAAGAATAAGGAGAGAGGGAGGCATATATATAAGGATCTTTTATGCCTCTCCTCAACCCAATGATTTTTTGCTATGAATACTGTATTTCTACAGAAAATACTTTTGAGATGTTGATATTTTAATTTTATACCACATTTGGTCTAATTCTGCTACTTATGCTTTTTTTTCCCCCCTCCTCAAAAGATTGGCAAGTCTCACACGTGACTGAAACTAACTCCATTGAAAACATTGACTCCAGGAAGATTTTAATTGAACCTGACAATAAAAGAAGGTTCTAGGTCTTGATGGCTAATATTGGTTTTCAATACCATGCTCATGGTATTCAAAATTATTATAAAGCTACAGTTTAGGGGTTCCCACTTAATTTCTTACAGTGTCTGCCTGTTTATTGAGAATAATTCTGGGATTAGGATTGGCCACTTTTTTCCCTGGTAAAGTATTTAAGAAACAGCTTAACTTCTGTGCAATTGCCAAAAGGCCCAGTTTTGACACCACTTTCATAATGTGAATTAATTTTAGTTAAGCAGAAAGACAGCAATGCTGTGAATGTTAAACAAGCTTGCTTTCAGTGGTGAAAATTGTTGTTCTGTAATAAGAAAATCAGAAAAACAACCAAGAAAATGATGAAACAGAGTGACACACCCTTCACATCTGCATTGTTTTCAAACACATGACATCACAGGCAAAATGGTAATACCAGAGTTACAATACAGATGATGTCCATCCAGGTGATCAACAGGAGGGGAGAATTTATGTCAGTGATGACTGCTCATTTACGTTTACTACATGGTCTGATTTATCAGCTGACAAGTGTCAAAATGTGTGTAAGAAGTGTACTGAAGCAAATTATGTTGCCTAAGAAAGCTAAGTGAAGGAGAATTTAGAGTTAAGAGAACAATTCTGTTAAGGTCAAATAAAAGTAAAATCAAAATGTCTTGGTTATTCTGAAAAAAAGAAAAAAATGTTGATAGAGATGTAAGTAATTACAAATTTAAGAATATTTTTACTCACCTATAAACACTAAACAGTTTTTGTTATTACAAAAGAAGCCTATGTATTAATAAGCAGTAAAATAGACTAATCAAACAATGTATTAATTAGTTTCTTTTAGTTTCCCAGACTCAGCTACACAGATCAGTTACACTGACTTATTAAGTGACTTTTTGGCCCTTACTGGGTATTTTGATAAATCAAACAAAGCAAAAAAATTCAACATTTCAGTGGCAAGTAATTACTTGAAGTACTAGTGGATTTGCTCTTGCTAGTGCAGCATATTTGATTTAGTGCTAGTATCTGACACTTTTCTATTCGCTTTCAATCATTATTGTATACATGCTCCACTAATCATATGATTAAATGCAAAACATCTATGCAAGAAAACCATGAGCTCCTTAAGGGTTAATTGCTTGTGGTATCAGATGGATTTCTGAACACAAGTAAGCCTAAACAGTGCATTTTATACAGAAAACCAGGCAAGCAGTTATTGAAGTCACTGCTATGGGTTCCTCAGTGTCAAAAATGTTAGTGCCACACTAACTGGTGTGGGTGAGTCAGTGGTAAGGGTACAAATGACTGTAGCAGCATAATCAGAATGTTTTCCCAAAAATCTTTAGTGCCAGTCAACAGATGAGCAGTTAGTGTCAGAGTCAATCTACTGTGTAAAACTGCTGCCTGAAAAAAAAAAAATAATCTGGTACCAACATTTATTCTCTTGAATTCCTTGATGTGTTGTTACAAGACTGAAGATAAAGCTCCCTGAAATCACTGGGAAAATTTCATCCGGCTTTTTATGAAACAATCAGTTTCATGCTTTTCCGCAAATCTCCTTTGCTAATATAGCTCACTAAACCTCTCATATTAGTGAATTACCTTTATCTGGAGAAGAATGTCTCCATTAATTTTAATCAGTAGATGACACAAAGATTCCCAAGCAATGTTGCTATAGTTTCAAGTCTTTTCTCTGCAAACTCTTTGACTATCCAAATCAAACTCTCCTAACATCACACTTGTTTTACTGTCAAATTTTCAATTCTGTCTGAGAGTTTAATTTTTCTTGTTATCTAGTAATTTTGTTAATATTGCTTTGCAGAAGTGTGATAATTTGCAAAACACAGATAATTTCTTTCATTATACTGTACATTAAGACCTTAATCCAGTACAACATATTAGCATATATTCTTTATTTTATAAAAATCTACATTGCAAAATAATTACATGAAGTAGTCTTGATTTTCATCAGGTAGAAGTAACTGAAGTTACCTTAAAGTCCATAAAGCTACATCGATACATGCACAATATATTCAAGACACATAGAGTATATTAAGATCTCTTTGCAGCTGGAGTTTTACATTCTAGAGAAAAAAAAAAAAGAAAAGAGATGAAGAAAAACATGGGGGGAAATGGCATATTCTATTTATATATGTCTAAAATATATAAAATATTTTTCTTCTGTCTTAGAGTTTTAAAAATTGATCACTTTCTGAATCTTATAAGTCAAAGCCATTTCAGCCAAAAAATATTTAACAGCTCTTATTACCTCACATCAAATGTACTTTAAACATGACTTTCTAAATGTGTTTTTTTTTTTTCCATGACAGCATGGATAATTCAAATTGGATTTTTTTTAATATCTTCTAATCCTATCACAAAAAAAAACACATACAAAATTTCACTAGATGTGCATGAGTTAAATCATAAGAGGTGGGAAAATGTTTCTTGTGAGTTTGAGATGAAAAGCAGTGTCAACTAACATGAATGTCTGCAGATCAAAACACTCAAAAGAAAACGAATGCCTATGTTAAAATTGCCTTTTCAATCATTAGTCTCGTGCATACTGGTTTAATATTGCTAACCTGCTCTCTACATCTGTATTCCTACCTATGGTACTTTTCCATTGGATCTTAGTGCAGGTAATGAAAGAGGCAGTGATTACTTGTTTACTGATCATTCATTAAATAAATCTCTGCTGCCTTTATGTCACTGACATTATTCTCGATGTGTACATACACCAAACAAATTATAATTGTGATAGAAATGTATCTTACATAGTCCTATTTGTAATTTACTGCTTCAGATATTTGTTCCTTACTTTTAAATTTCTACATGATGTGGGGTGAGCCAGAATAGGAAAAAAACCCTTGGCCTCCTGTGAACACTGAGGAAAGATGAGGTTTTCGTACTTGGACCTGGAAAGAATGGCAAGATCAGGTGGAAGCCAGAGAAAAGACAAGTGACTATTTGTCTCATTTGTAGACAGGATAGAAAGGGAAAGCAGTAGAAGAACGTTCTCTTTTCTACAAAGAGAAAAGGTGGAAGAAAAAAGAGCAGCCAAACCTTTACTTTTCACTTGGGAAAAAAGGTGGAAGACAGAATTGGAATTGTTGGCTGTCCATAGTCATGTACTTTGTATCAGTATTTTCTTGTAACTTGCATCATTTCAATTGGCTTTCAGTCCATTATATTGTCAGATAAGAATGCATTTAGGTGCAAGCTATTGTTGTTTTGAAATATTTTTTCATTAACTCTTAATATTACTGATAATAGTCACACCTGAATTTAAATTGCTGTTGGCGTCTGTATCATCCCATATATTATCAAACAGGTTCCTGATCCTATGCAGGCCAATAGGATAATGAAAAGCAAACTCATGGCTCTCTGGAACAGAAAAAGTGGAAAGACAAAGCTCTGCAGCAAAGCAGGTACACACAGAGTATTTTACTATAGACAAGTTTAACACAATTGATCTGCTATTGAGAAGAAGACTCAGTCCCATTTTGAGTGCTAGAGCTCAGATAAGGGAGAGAATAAGCTTAGCAGTGTGAGGCAGGAGGGAGAGGGGAAGCCAGTAGCTGTGTGAGAGCCCTGCTTCTGCTGGCAGTAGCCCACCACATCACTTGAGGTGCCAGTGACACACAGCCTAGACGTGAAACAGTGATTCAGAAGTTCATTTCCCCTTTCAGCTGTAAAATGTCACTCCTTCCTTGAAGTCTTGAGGCCCTAGCTGATTGAAATGAGGGAGCACTGTGGTTGGTTCTTACAAGAAGAGACAATTTTTTCTCTCTAAATACATTCACTGCAATTTTAAAGACACACAAAATGGTCCTCTACGATGCAAATATTCAGGCAGCTTTAAAAAAAAGCTATCACTATGTATTCCACATATAATTAAACTTTCAGAATTACAGAAGAGAACTCCAGGACTGGTCAAGATGCTTCAGCTAGGTAGAACCCCAGATGGCTAAAATCTTGACAAGAAATCACTGGAGCAGAGCAGTGTGCTGCCCATATCCCCTTTATCACAGGCAAACTTTCTGTTCACAAAATGGGAAGATGATAGAGAAGCCAGTTGTGTTGATGCTCTACATCTCCTAGAGAAATTCTTATGTCTAAAGAGTTTCCTGATGCCCAGTGGCTTTCTAACCATTTTTTTCTGAAATGCCAACATGAAATCCTGTGACCATTTTCCCAGCTAAAGCAAAAAGATAGATATAAATTCTGATTCTATACTCTCCCTTCTCGATTTTGATATGACTTCAGAAGTGTTCAACATGAGCTCTGAAGTCTGGAATTAGGGGAGACCATTCTAAACTTTCAGTAGTAGAATTTGATTTAAGATTAAAACAGAGTTAGAGGTCAATTTGTGTGGTTAACTACTGCCATGCTGGGTAGCTCATCAACTCATTACAGCCAAAGGAAGCTAACAATAAATCCAGAAGAGGCTTGAAAGCATCTCAACTGACCATATCCGGCCTCACATCTTATTTAAGCACCAGAAGGTCACAGGTCCTCCAGAAATCCTCTGTTGTATCTGTTGTCCTGCTGCAGATGTCCTGGTAGACATCATTGTACTAGAGCAAAGACATTGCAGTGGTTATGATTAAATTTAGCTGAAGTGCTCTTTACGTTCCACTGATTACATTAACTAGTGGTTTAATTTAACTGCACAGGCAACTATGGTAATTCGAGGTAGCCCAAAGTACATCTGTAGGTGTAACACAAGATATTTGTGAGATTCATTCCCTTCAAGAAAGGTAGAAAGAGCTGGAACAGGAGACCTTAGGGCATGTAACATCTCACTGGGTAAACATAATGATTCTGAGATTTCTCTGAGGTGGAGATAATGTTTATTCTGGAAAGATATGGACTTGTTGAAAAAGTTGAGGTGATAGAGAATTCTTCTTTCATGGGGAGCATGACATTAGACAAAAAGTATTGTGAGCTCTTGTTGAAGTAATATATTCAAGATATCAGGGGATAAAATAATTCACATTTTACTGTACACAAAATATAGTTAGTTTTTTAAGACTAATTAAACTATCCTGGTCTCTTTCATATTCAATGTAAAGAAGTAGATACAGAAGGAGAACCATTTCACTGTAAAATAGGTTTATGTACTAAGTCTAATGAAATACTCTCTGGAGGCATCAACTTCTCTCTCTTGATTGAAAAAGGACGCAAAGTTTACCAGCTTATGCTAATCTTAATCAAATTCTAGATTCCAAGATTAGATAAAATGAATCCCACCTTTGCTTTTTCTTCAAGAAGAGCAAGATGAAATAAGAGGGCAATCAGTGAAGATTGTTTCTTACTGGTGGACAACTTTGTGTCTAGCTCTGTTTTAAAGTTCTTTCAAACGTACTTTTGAGCAGAAATAGGCTCAATGGTCACTTCCAGGCATTACAAAAGCAAAATTCATTTTTTTAGCAGAAACAGAAATAAAATGTAGCGTTTAAGTTCATTTAGTCACATCACTACATCAATTCTAAACTGTATTGGAAACCTGAGGTGGTCTCAGTCCAGCTCGCACAGGTTAGGTGTTGTAGACAAATATTCCTGTCACAGAAACCACTGTCACTGTTGTTTGCTATCCAGCTGAGACACTGAAATTGAGGTGACAGAGAATGAGCAATGGTACCAAGGACAGGCTTGATAAACATTGCTTTATTGGTACAGTGTGAATAAGCCTCCATGGTGGCTTTTCTACTGCTGTCCCTACTCTATGAAACAGAGGGCATCAATCTTCAGTGTCAGCTCAACTATTGCATCATATCGTGTAAATCATAGATTGGGCAAATTGCATTTCTACTTGTCCTTCAGCACTTCAAACACATAAACAGACCATTAGCAAGAGGTTGTGCTTATTTTTATTGCTATATTTTTATTAGTGCCTTATGGCTGGTATTGAAATATGCTTTTAAACAAGAGAGCAGAGAAAACTCGCAAACAAGCTGTGGAGAATGGAAAACACATTTCTGTGTGATAATTATTCCTTTCTAAAATACATTCTGAAATCATCTCTTTCAAACCCTGATTTCAACAGGCCACATAATAACCTGCCAGAGGGCATCCCTTTAATTTCTTCAGAAGGTTCTTTTTTGAACATTTTGTGTAAGGTAGAAAGGAAAACCCGTACAATCAGCAACAATCAATATAATGTAGTAATCTCATGCAGGAAGACTATATTTTAATATCCCTTTAAATATTCCCCCAAATATATCAATAATTAATTGCTAACACCTGGCAGGATCCATCTGGCGATATCCCTTCATTATTGGTTGACTGAATACTGATTTTGTTGAGCATTCAGATGCAAGATCGTGTGCTGATGGTTTCTACTGAATATGTAAAGCCATGAACATCTATATATCAACATCAAAAGCCAGGTGTTGCTCAGACATGTAAAAAAAGAACAAAACCTGCAACCAGTATCCCAGTTGAAAATTTGCTTCCAATTACATTAGAAATATATCTATATTTACAATTATATTTTAAAAGTTAATTGTATTCTTTATTATATGTCATTTGTTTATGAGGATATTTTCAGTAAAGGACATAATTTATATTGAAACTTTAATTTTCCATTTTACTACTGCACTACACTACACTACATATTCTACTATAAACCACAAACCTTTGTAGGCCAGATAAAAGACAAACCTTATTTTTCAGTAAATGGTAGCATTTCCAGGTAGTGAGAACTTACCTTGGATAATGAATTTATGTTAATGATAAATTTTCCAATTAAAGGATGATTAATTGCTCGTATCTCATCCAATGTTCTAGGGAACTAGCTTCCAAACTCACTACCTGCCACAATTCTGGCAATATTTTCATAGTAATGTTTTATTTTGTTCCAGCATCTTGATTCTTAAAAAATATACTGACTGTATAAATTATACAATTATTCATTTGAATTAGATGTGAATAGTAGTTGACACATTTTAACCGTTTGCATTTTGTTGATTTATAAAAAAGGGATGTATTAACTTTTTCTGAGTATGAGTCCCCACTGAGAAATTAAATAACTGAAGCTGAACAGGCTAATGACTTGCAGTATTCAAGACTCTTACACAGCCTTTAGTTTCCCAAAGTTTTTAGCCCATGACTATCCTTTGGTCTACATCCAGCAGCCTTATTTTATTTTCTTTTTGTAAGAAGTAAGCGATTAACTTTCCATTTTACAGAATATCTAGCTACCCCTGCAGTCTACAATTAGCCAAAAAAACTTCCTCCTCTCTCTGAACTGCAGAATTAATTACTAGGAGCAGTCCTGTGCTAATGGACAAAGTCATGGAAAGCAGAATATTTTTATTCCCTATATAATTTCTCTGCAGTTGTGTATTTTTGATAATCAGACAACAGTCAAATAACAGCAGTCTGGTATTATGAAGCAGTAACATGCCACTGCTATCAGTCACAAAATTATTCCCGCAAATGGATGGAAATTAGCACAAATATATCACATTTTCTGTTTTTCGGTCTACTTGGCTGTCACAATGAAAAGCTAAAAATCTTTATTCTTTGGCAAAACAACTTTGGTTGAAAACCAGTCAGTTTTCCAAACTTTCATGCTATTCAGAAGTATTTTGTCATCAAATCCTTTTAGTAAGAACAGAATGGAAGAACTCTGTAAGCTCTGCAAATACATGATTTTTCCCTTCATTCACTCATTTAATTTTCCTTAGATGAACCAGCCTCATTTCATGAGTTCTTGTCACTTCTTCCCATGATGCTAGAGATGTCACCTGACAGCAGGAAACCACAGGACCTGAATGACTGAAGAATATTAACTTTTGATATTATTTGGCACCCTAAAACACACAAACTGGTGTTTGTTCTCCACACGTACAGATAAAACACTAAGCATTGACACTGCAAAGAGAATTTTCTCTTTTTCACCCAGTTCTTGTGTGATTTCACTGATGATAACCAGAAGACTGTTTAAGAAATAACTGCCATGGAGAAATGCTCACATGTCTCTAAGTTTTTCCTGTACATTAACACTTGTCTGAACTACCAGTGTCTTGCAGACATTCAAATTTTAGACCTTGGACCTTTTGTGTCTTTATTCTGAAGTCCTTAATAAAAGTGGTGTAACTATTACTATTAATGAATTTATATAAAGACAGTTCATGTAAAAATAAATAGCCATTTTATTTATTTCACTGAAGAATTGTTTAATGTTTTTTACTACTTTATTCTTCAGTAATATAATTTCAAGTTGTAGAACTGAACGTGTACAATAGATATCAAATTATAAACTAAGCAAAATGACATTCTGCCTCCAGTTTAAAATAAACCATCCAGTTTACAAAGCCCAGTGTGCAAGTATTCAATGATACCAAAGATAGCCGTGCTGTTAGTATGGGTAGCTGGGTAATATGTGTCATACAATCACGCCATCTGACAGATAAACTGAAATACATACCTTTATTTAACTGAATTTGGTTAAAATATTTAAATTCAGCATCATATTATCATAGCCAAGTATTTTTCAAATGTAACAGTCTAAATAACTATAGATTTCTTTTAATAACCTGTGCTTTTTAATATTGAAAAAATATTTGAGTTTTCAATTATAGTTCTAAAATGTAGGCACCCACAGACTGTAGTAACATGGAAAACAATGTGTTGGTAATATCTACAAAATAATATTCACAGTTAGGTCACAGATGAAGAGGTATATTTCAGAAGGCTGCACAAGTATAGATATGACTGTTTAAAAACAACTCTTGTAATTATTATTATTGATTCTTAGTCTGGCATTAGACCAAAGGAAAATATTGAAAAAGTTGATTTAGGATTTATTCAATAAAGAATGAAATTACAGGAATATCATTAATATAAATTGACAGGGCTTTAGTGAAAGCAGATCTTAAAAAAACCTGGATATTATATTTTGCAGTTATAATAATCATGCAGTTGTAATTGCACTGATGGCAGTTACACAGATGTAAAGGGATTTTGTAAGGTATTTGCCTTGATACCCCACAACACTGCAGTATTAAATTAACACTTGAAAATTATAACAGAACATACATTAAATGGATTAAAGCAGATTGTCCGACAATTTCCACCAAATAGTGTGCTTCTATTTGTGGCCTCTCAGGACTCAGTTACTGAAATTTTTTGTGAATGAGCAAGAAGAAAATATAAAATTTTTCCATTGAAAATAAATTATATTTTAAAATAGTGTTGATGAGATAAGACTTCATAAAATGACAAACAGTGATGAATCTATGTGGCCACATTGAACCATCCTAGATTTTTTCAATAACTGGGAGCCTTCAAGCCAAAAGTGTTTTCAAACAATCAAAGCTATACATCTAAGGGCAGTGACTGCAAACTGTTGTAGGTTATGGGTTATGTACCCCGAACAACAATGACTCAAATAGGATATGACAATCATAGTGGCCACAAAACACAACAAATGCATCTAGGGTGACATAATGGTAAAAAGAAGGATGCAGACAGGAAGTATGCAGGCAGTTCAGTGATTTAGCAACCTCTACGGGACTGGTGATCCAAGTAATAGAGCATTAATGTTCAGGTGACCAGAATTTTTTTAAAAGTTCTTGAGAAATCGGAGTAAGTGTCAAAAGTAATCTGAAACATGATTTCAGAGCTAGAGAGAATGTCTTAAAAGGAGACAGATGCAGAATATTCACATTTACAGCAAAGGAAATTCCAAAATAGGTATAAGGAAAATATTTTCACTGTAAGAACGAGCAAACATTGAAATTGACTGCCAGGAAAGATTGTGAAATCTTTGTCTTTCAAGATACTAAAAACTTGTCTGTACAATTTCTTACCAACCTGATCAGCACTGTTGAAGATACCCCTGTTGTCAGCAGATAGTCAGACTAAATGAGCTACAGAGTTTCCTTTCAAACTTAATTCTTATATAATTCAGCAATTATACAAACTCATTCATCATATATTGTGAATAGCACTGAGAGTGAGCTGATTAATACTTAAATGTCTTTATAGGCAGAAAATCCTGTATACAAAGTGTATCATTAGTCTGACATACAAACTTAAAAGGAGACTCATGGTACAGAATTAAACTGAAAAATGTCAGACTTTTTAAATTGTACAGATGATCAGTTGTTACAAAGAACATATAAAAGAAAACTTTTGGATTAAAATTATCTCAATGTTTTACAGCAGAAATGGATTTTCTTGATTTCACATCATACCAATGCCTCAATCAAACGCTAGCTATTCGATTTCAAAAGGAAATTCTGCAATTATTTAAATTCTATTATTCTAAGTCTGCAGAGGACCTACAGGTCTCTTCTGTCTTCAAAGTTTACAGAACTAAAGAGTGTGGAGTACGAGAGTTTGGAACCCAATTAAGTATTTGGGTGTACACTGATCCTCGGAACTTTAAAGTGTATGCACTGGCATTAGTGTGAACAGGAAAGAAAATTCAGATCTGATCTGCACAGAGGAAACAGAAACCTCATTTACAAAACAGAAGTGGTCTGTGGGTACCATCTGTTTCACCATCCTCCTGGTCTTCAAAGGTTGTTTCAAAGCTTGTGACTCAGAGAAGCTATAGAGTTCTATTGGAGGGTGTCTCTGGCCATGGCAGGGGGTTTGGAACTAGGTGATCTTTCCAGTCCCTTCGAACTCAAACCATTCTGCGATCATATGACTCTATGAAAATTCTGTACTGATGGGCCAAATATAAACACGTTATGGACTGTGATAAAGAATAAACATGAGTCAGCTTGACGTTAGTTTTCCTGAACATTTTTGCTAACAAAATTTTATTTTGACTACTATTTGTGGAAATCAAATAAAGATGTGGTCTACCTTGACCTCAGTAAAGCTTTTGACACCATCTCCCACAGCATCCTTGTGTCTAAACTGAGGAAGTGTAATCTGTATGGTGAAGTAGTGAGGTGGATTCAGAGCTGGTTGAAGCGAAGAAGCCAACGAGTTTTGATCAATGGGACAGAGTCCAGCTGGAGGCCTGTATCTAGTGGAGTCCCTCAGGGGTCGGTACTGGGACCAGTACTATTCAACATGTTAATTGATGACCTGGATGAGGGACTAGAGTGCACAGTCAGCAAGTTTGCTGATGAGACAAAACTGGGAAGGCTGGCTGACACACCAGAGGGCTCTGCTGCCATTCAGCAAGACTTAGGCTGGAGAGCTGGGTGGGGAGAAGTTTAATCAGATTTAACAAGAGCAAGGGTCTTGCATCTAGGCAAGAACAACCCCAGGTACCAGTATAAGTTGGAGACTAGCCTGTTGGAGAGTAGGTGAGAGGAACCTGTGTAGGTGAGAGGGACTTGGGGTCCTGGTGGACAGCAGGATGACCATGAGCCAGTAATGTGCTCTTGTGGCTAAGAAGGCCAATAACATCCTGGGGTGTATTAGAAGGGATGTGGCTACTAGGGCAAGAGAGGTCCTTCTCGTCCTCTATTCTGCCCTGGTGAGACCACACCTGGAATATTGTGTTCACTTCTGGACCTCTCGGTTCAAGAAGGACATAGAACTCCTTGAAAGAGTCCAGTGCAGGGCCACCAAGATGATTAAGGGAGTGGAACACCTTCCTTAGGAGGACAGTCTGAGGGAGCTGGGCCTCTAGCTTGGAGAAGACTGACGAGTGACATTATTAATGTTTATAAATATCTAAAGGGCAAGAGTCAGAAAGATGGGGCCAGGCCCTTCCCAGTGATGGCCAGCGATGGGACAAGGGGCAATGGGTGCAAGCTGGAGCACAGGAAGTTCCATTTGAACATAAGGAGGAACTTTTTCACTGTGAGGGTGGCAGAGCACTGGAACAGACTGCTCAGAGAGGTTGTGGAGTCTCCGTCTCTGGAGACATTCAAAACCCACCTGGACGCATTCCTGTGTGATTCAGTCTAGGTGATCCTGCGCTGACAGAGGGGTTGGACTAAATGGTCTTTCAAGGTCCCTTCTGACTCCTAATGTTCTGTGATTCTGTGAAGGAGGAATGATTCAATATCTTCAGGAAATGTTTTAAAGATTACAGCATTTGTTTGTTAACAGATAATACTTTTATGTCTTCTCAAGAAGTGTGGCAAAATTTTATCATGCTAAAGTGGCAAAACATACTTTTTCTGAGAGTATAGTCTTTGCACGTATTTGGAGTTATCGCTGTGAAATACTTTTCTAAATAATGAAGTTACTGGTTTTGCCCTTCTTAGGGACTGGCACCAATTAATTTGACTAGTAACCTCATCCAAAAAAGGGAATTAAACTCATGTCAGTGTTTTCTAAAGTGTGCTTATTAACCTCTGCACTAATTCAGCTGGCAAACCAATAGAGTATATGTTGTACTTCAAATATTAATTTTCTTTGAACTTTTTTTTAACCAAATGCTGCCTTTGGGGCTGTGTTTAAAGTTGTAAGGGTTGGGTTCAGCAGTCTTAATTAAAAGTATTCAATTAACCCAAACAAAGCTGACTCTGAAACCTAACAACATTTCCAAAACTGGTAAATTATTATTAAGTAAATAACTATTGAATTAAGAATAATTTATACCCTCCTCCTGAAAGCTTAAGTCAAATAGAATTCCTTTCTTTATTTTCTTATTAAATAAATAGGTAATTAAAGAATTATTTAACCACTGGAGTGACACCTGGTAATTCAATGGAATGAGGCTAACGTCATGGCTGTGGAAGGCATATGTATCCTGTGAAATCTTTCTGAAAATTTTATCATTTTAAGATGAGATATTATACCACAGTTATGCTTGTGAAGTCTTAAATCTCTTAAAGCTTTTGTACTACAAGGTCAGGTAGTTTATTTATGACTGGATATTGCCTCACAAGACTACATTTCCTAGAGCACTCAATGACATGCCCTTCAGTGCAGCCAGGACAGCTCCATGCCCTTCACCATGCACAGCCTGTCCAGATCCCAGGATGCACAGAAATCCCCTCTTTCACCTTGGAGGCACAGTTGCAAGGGTCCCAAGCTTTCTTCTTCAACTTCTTGCTCTCTTTCCACCGGTTTCTCAATTTCATGTGGCTGTCAGGCATTAAATGCTTGAGAAATTTGACCTCCTTCGGTAGGAAAATTAAATGTGATGATGAGGAAACTTATTGGGAATTGTTCATGTGAGGGAAGAACAGGTTTAGTATACCATAGGAATGAGACATGACAATAGGAGACCGTGAATCTTCCTAAAATTCTTCCTCAACTCCTGGTTAGAGCTAGAAAGCTTGGTTTGGTAAATGCTTCCATGGAAAGATGCAAATCTCCTCCGAAATGCAGAAACCCAGTAGATAGATGACAGGGAAGGGAGAAAAGAGCAGAATCAGAATTATTCTCCTTTCTAAAGTCATGTTTTCCTGGTTATAGTTTCACAGGGTCCCATTTTTCTGATGTGAATTTTTACTGTCCAACAGTCCACACAGAATTGAGCCGATGACACATAGCTGTACTAGAGTGAGAAATTAGCTGATTTGGAAAGCTGTTGTGTGCTAATCCTTGCGTGGAGAGAACTAACTAGTGAACTGACTAAGGGGATTAACTGTGTGAGATTAATTTATAACAAGGAGCCATGAATCTAAGGATACATTGGTTTGTGTATTTGGTGGTGTCTGAAGCTTGGAGTATATGAAATGGTAGTAAACAAACAAAAGGAACTCTGAAAGATAGGAAGGAAAATAGTTGGAAAATCACCTTTAATTGTTCTCTCAGCAAAAGGATGGATTTCACATTGAAAATACATATTTAAAATTCCACTGATCCCGAAGGTCTCCTTGAGTTAAATTTGTACTAATTTTACCCTCTTAATGGGTTAGAGTGAGAGATTTAATCCCACTCAAAGTTCAGATCTCACTGCTGCATTAATATAAGTCCTTACTGCTACAGCTAAATCACTGCTTAAAAAAAATGAAGCATACATTTGTTTTTCTCCAAGGCCTTTCTTAGAACTACTACTCTAGCTTTTCAGAAACAAGACAATCCCCTAAAGCTTAATTGGTGTCTATAGGGAAGCTGGCAGTTAGGATGCAAAAAAACACCAACTACAGAAATGAAAAAAGAAAAAAAAAAAAGGAAAAAAGAGTATGACAGTAGTGGGCTATTAGCTGACTAACTCATGCCAGTGTGAGCCAGTAAGGACCCTAATTGCCTTGATATAAATCCTTTCCCAGGGCAGTGAAAGTTGTAACGAGAATATACTGTGTTGAACTCAGATCTTTTGCTTTAATGTTTTTTAAATTTAATGTCCAATTGTATGTTTTTTTACAGACAGCTGTCCACAAAATAAATCCCATTTACTGGAACAGATTTTCTTCAAAGTATTTCTTTGCCTTCAAAGTACTAATTTATTGACTCTGTTTGGACTGATACACATTTTCTGGCACTCCACACAGTGCTTCAAAAATTATCATGAGAGCTATCTTTTCAATAGGCCCCATGCTCTGCAGGGGTTCAAAAGAACCCTTATTAGTTCTGCTGTTCTGAAAAACCTTTAAGATTTCTCTAAAAATGTAGTCTATACCAAGCAAGTTTTGCCTTTAAAATAATGTTTTATTAAAAGTTCTACCTAATTTTGAGTAAGATCTTATAAAACTTTGTGCAACTGCAAAAAATTTGAGAGAAGAAAGTATTTAGTAGTCCTGATTCTGTTCTGTGCTTTGAAAAATCCTGCCCTTCCGTATACTGGGAATTCATCTTGCTGAAATCTGTATGCTGCTGAAAAGAACAGAATATATTTAGCTACCTTTTTTCTTGCAGAAAAAAAAGGTACATCTTCAGTAAAAGCAGGTCAAAAAGAGGTTAGAAGTTACAGCTTTGGGAGGTACTTTATGCTAATTCAGACATTAGCCTGGAATTTAGTTCTTTCATACCACAGAAGTGCTCTTTAATTTCTTGGTAATATAGAAATGTCCAGAGAGGGAACAGTGTTCTGTTCTCTGTTAAAGCTCTTGTCTTACAGGAAACAGAAGGATGGTGCTAAAGTCTTGGCATTCTTGCAGAAATGTACAGAATAAAGTACAGAGTAAACAGTCCACCATGTACTGCACGTACTTTTAACCCTTTCAGGAGAAATTGATGTACACTTTGAAATCTCTGTCTTTTCACATTTCCAGCTATCTGCCAGGTGCTGATAGCGAGACTCAAAGATTTCTGGTAATGGAAATTGAAGACGGCAGACATCGTGCTGGAGTTTGAAATCAAGTTTAAAATAAAAATCAAGTAGCAGGTGTGGGTTTAAACAGATTTCATTATGCTTCATTAAGTTTTTCTCCTAATAATTTTTCATAGACCACTCTTCAGTAGATAAAAGCCTTAAATCCATGAGGTATTGGGGTACAATTAGCAATTAGAACTCAAGAAGAGGGAACTAGAATAGAGAAGATAATACTGTTGGGCCTAGAGGATTCTACTGATCCATCTAATGCCGTGCCTACTCCATCTTTCAGTGGTATCATCAAGCTTGCAATTATAGAAGATGATTACTTATGCCAAAGCCTCATATCATCTATTACATTAAAGACATGAGCAATCATGCTAGAAATCTGTGATATTGTACAATGAATATTCCACTACCCTGAAGCCCATACAAATCTACTTTTTATTCTATTTAGGTAGAGAAAGTGATACTAACTTATTCAATAAATTAGAGGTCTTTATTGTTCATTATTATAACTGTACGAACATATTGACACGAAATGTCAGCCATTCCTTTGGTATGTGTAACAAAAGCAGGGAGAAAAGTGCTAATGAATTTTTACAACATATTAATATTGAATATCTCAAGTACATTGAGATGGAAGGTAGAACATGGTCTAGGTACTGAAGCTTCAGTTTAAAAAAGCTGGATGCCTGCTGAAGCATGCATGCATGCTTCTCATTTCAGAGAAGCAAGTACTTTTTCAGAGGTTTAAATCTAATTTACACAAGGATCATTGGATATATGAAATTAGACTGTAGTAATCTCAAGTAAGAGAGGTTCTTTCTCACATTTCCAGTCTTTGCTGTGCCACATTCAAACTATAATATTTAGGTTCTCAGACCCAGATTTTTTGAGGAGAGCACATTACTAATGTGTCATCACTGCCATCCATTGAGGAAGATTTGGCAAAAACTAATGCTGTATAATTCTTTTTTAAAAAAATATTATTCATTTCCCTCATATTAAAGTGTTACATCACCCTGAAGCTGTAAAGTAGACTAGATGACCATGTAGTATTCCAATCCTTTATTTCTGTGTTTATTAGAGATATTTAGGTAAGCATATTTAGGTTGTCCATTGATTATTTTTATAATAAACTAGGAAATAGTTTACCAAAAATGGAAAATCAATAATTATCAGTCAATTAGCTGTCCAATTGTCTATCAATATCATGGATTGACATCTATAATGATGTTAATTTATTTTTTAAAACAAAAATTGTTGCTGCTTGTAACTGCAATGTAATAGTTAATAGTGATCATTCAACAAAAATAATTTGTTTCATCTCTCAAATAATCATTGCCTTTCTCAATAGCTTTAAGTAACAATTAATAAAAAATTGTCTCATTAATTGCCATTAGCTAAGACAAGAACAGGAATGGCAGTACAAATGTAGATTAAATATTTCTGGTTTTCTGTATCAAACAATGGCAAGTGGTGGACATCTAAGAAGAGAAGAACAAGGTAATAGTGATACTCCCCACTATATCATCCCCATACTATCATTTAGTTTTTGCCTTGCTGATACATTGTCACATGTGTAAGTGTATTCCTTTTATAAAAAGTATTCCCTCAAATTTTAAGAAGAGAAAACTTGTTCCTAAAGAAGACATTAAGCCATGCAGCATTTGCACACACAAGTTCTGCAGTCTTCAAATGTCTCTTTCTTATGTTAGTGACCTTCATGAAGGAAAACAGGCTAGAACAGAAATCAGGAATATCCTGCACTGGTCTCCTTAGTACAGCTGTGCTTCTGATTTCCAGTGCAAACTCTGTATCTTTAGTTAGAAATAAACAACACGTTCAAAAATCACACATCCTTTATATCTAAGAGCAATACCTCATAATAAATGCTAGAGTGAACCACTCACCATCAATTTAATTTTACATCACTAGTGAAAATTGAAAGGACTAAAAGTCACAGGGTTATTAAGCCTTTTGCTGTAAACCAAGGAATTCAAAAGAAGCTCCTGGATTTAGTAGGTTTATCTAATGTATGATGCAATGTGTCACTCAGTTGATATTGGACAAATATCTGCTCTAGTTTTCTATTGTGTTTACAAATACAGACATTTCTGGAATGAGATATATTATATGGAACAGTCTTTATTTTTTAATTGAACTATCTTAGTATAGTCATTTAAAAAAAGAAAAAATATTAGCTCTTGTTGAAGCACAAATACATTTAATAGTATATTAAAAATTAAAAATCTATCAAGAATTAGTAAGAAAAATTTCAAAAAAACAAAAATAAGATCAGCTTTTTTCTACAGAGAGATAAATCTAGATGACTTATTACCTTAGATTTATATGCATGTTTAAAGAATGTATATAACATACTTTCTTGTTTTTCTTTAACTACATTAATTGATCAAAAGCTGAGAAACTGCCTAGTGTTTAGAGCAGCAATATGAACCACTGTGACTTTACATCTTTCTCCCACTCCCTCACATCAAGCATTAGGCGTATTTTCTAATCACCTCGTACTTACGCTTGTTGTGTGAAAGGATATGAGTCTGATGCATGTCTGAGGGGGGCCCTCCTGCTGTGTCATGTGGTTCAGAAAGGACACCCTTGTTTTCTAAACTCCTTAGAGAGGAGTCTAAAACTACAGCTACATCCAGTCTTAGTTGCAGACATGGCCGGTGGTTTATGTCTGAAGGATTATGCGTGTAGCCACTTATCAACGTTGGCCTGTCAGAGCCTCCTAATGGACTTTCAGTGAGCCAGTTTCACAAAGTTGAAAAAAGACAACAGATATAAAAAGTTTAGGAATATCTGTTGATAAATAAACTTCCTGCAATAATGCTAATACATTATGATAGTGTAAGCAAAATTCTATCTTGGGTATTCTTCCCCAAAAGAGGAAGACACAGTGCTTAGCAAGAAGGCAATCCTTTCTTGGGTGGAGGAGAAGGACCACAGCCAACAATTGCCTCTTCTGGGTCTTCAATCTCTTCTCTCCCTCAACCTTAGCTGTTCGCTCCCAGAGGTGACATTTAACATGACTTGGGTGGAAGGTCAAGTACTGTAGTCATATATGTTTAACACGTACTTCTTTAAGTTCATTATTGTATTCAGGGTTGTCAACTTCAATATTTATTCCACAGTTAATGAAGCAAAAGGTGACACTCTGGGTACTGTAACCTTCAAAATTCTGCGTTGAAACCATTTATCTGCTTCTTCTGCATTCTTTAGTCAAAACAGGGCTGTCTTGCCATAGGGCTCCTTCCTTTGGCTGATTCTCATTCTGAACTTGCAAATCTCCATCTACTATGTTTGTACAAGAGATAAGTGGACACCAGTATTTTGAACCTCTTATGTTCAATTCTCATGCCAGTTACTGTCAAGCATTTGTTTTAATGGGGAAGTTCTTAAACTTTGGGACTAGGCTACTTTAGTACTCTACCAAATAATTCTTAAGCATGGACCATGGCTTCACATAAGCCACCCAATGGGGAATCTGGAGGTGGCTGCCCTGGTTTTGCCTGTAAAAGAGTTTAATAGAAGAGACAAGATCCATTAATTGTGTTTTGAAGATTTTGTCAGAAAGTGATCATGGACACATTTGATTTGCCAATATAAGATGAACAATTCACCCCTTGAGATTTCCAGTACCTTATCAACTAATTTTCTTAGAGGTTTTGACCTAATTGTGCAAAAATACCTTCATATGTAATACTTCTGAATGTAGTTCCTGTTACCATTCCAGTTAATGCCCAAATACAGGCAGCAATTTGAAATAAATCTAGGTAGCCTCTTTTCAACTGCAACTTTTTTTTTCTCCTGTTACTCTTATTTGCTCACATACTTTTTAAGGACTTGACGTTTTCCTGAGTTTTTTTCAAAACTGCAATATGAACCATGTTTATCAAAGGTTTCTCATTTGCAGTTTAGGTCAGTGTAACAAAAACTTACCTGTACAGGAACACTCAATAAATCAAGTCAAATAGCTATAGGTATGAAGTTATTGTACATAAGTTAAAGCACATGAAACGGTATGAATGAACTCATAGTGTTAACTTCAGGCTGTTGTTTTGGTGACAAATTGGCTTTGGTGGCAAATCCAGTCTAGTTTGTCCTCCAAACCTTCTGCCTCTAAACAATGCTTCCTTGCATGATTGTACCAAGGCTGTTTTTTTTTTAGTTCACACTATAAGCTAGATTTCCAAAGTCAACAGGTTGATCTTTTTTTTTATCTGAGAATTTTTTAACGTAGATTGTATTAGTTACCTTGGGAAACTGGAAGACATGAAGTCACCAGAAGATACAATATGATACAATGAGACCAGGCTTCACACACAATGTAATGTTACCTCACAGTTCAGGTTACTATTAGAGTCCAAACTCCCTTGGCCTGCAGACCCAAGTGTCTGTCTCTGACTGTCATCTGAGTGCACAGAGGGGCTTTTTAGGAAGGGGCTTCTGGCTCTCAGACCTGAGCTTCGCCTCTCCAGATAGAGGCATCTGTCTTCTGATTGTGAAAATTGAACCTTGCATTCAAGTGTGCTTTCCCTTCCAGTACAGTCAAGGAAGAGAATGACAGGAAAAGGTTGTCCTACCAAAGAAACTTTTCCTGGGACAGGTGAGTGCTGAATGGTCCTGGAGAAGCACAATGCAAGTACATGGACTGTTCATTTGGTTTCTATTATATTCCAGGAAAACTGGTTTATACTTTCATAGGAAATAAGAACTAAGAAAGAAACCTATACTTCTATGACCAGTTTCTCTTCCTCATGGGAAAAACCTAAACGAAACGGGAATCTGGCTTACTTGCCAGATGCTAAAAAGGGCAACTAATGTTTTCCATAGGAAACCACTGTTCTCTGCCTTACTTTTGTCTGCTAAAGTTGGCTAAGTTAGCTTTTTTTTTCTTTTTTGCATTGCACACTGTAGAGTGCATGTTTTGGTATAAAGAGAAAAGCACAGCCAAGTTGCAAATGTTATTGTTAAATGCAGCACACATTACCGTGTTCCTGTTAGCTTAATGATAGCCTAAAAAGTTAATTTAACATTTAGGAGGATAATAGAAAGAAAATAGTAATTCTTAAAATATATGAAGTGTTGTGCATAAATGTGTATTGAAAGGATGAGAAAAGGTTAATGGTAGGAGAAAATGAACAGGTACACTATAATATTAGCGTTAGGTTTTACAGAGCAGAAACATTGTCTTATAACAGGCAGAGGAAACACTCAATGGAAAAAAATACCATTTTAATATGAGAACAAGAAACAGAGAAGACAAACTTAAAGGAAATTGAAACTTGTAAGCTAACCTAATTTAGCAGGAAGTAAGGAAGAAATATCTGTTTCAGTTGCCTGCAACAGAAGCTGGTTATAAAATGGAAAATGGCACTGTCAGAAGCTATCGTTTCAAAAATCAGATATAGCTGAAATAAAGTGATGTCCCAGATTATAGCATGAGAGCTTCAGGTATTAACTTAAAAATTTCTGTCATATTCTCATTCTTTGGTGTTTCAAACACCATATAGAAAACATTTACAGGAGCTAAGTGGATTAAAATATGTGTGTGAAAGATCTAGAGGTCATTAAAACAAAATTTCTACACTGCTTGCACAATAATTGTGGAATGAACTTTATATCTTGGTATACTAATTCCATAATTTACTCACTTTGATACGATTACAAAGGAAAATATATTTTATATATATTTATTTTATTTTATAAATATTTTTATAAATATTTTCTCTCAAACCACTAGTCAACTGAATTAAGTTTATTGTCTATTACAATGAAAACTCAAATAAACTTTGCTTCACAAAAAAATAATTATTATTTTAACCTAAGTTTATATACACTTTGTTTATAAAATCCTGAAAAAATTCAAAGTTTACCTGACATTTATTATTGCTGAAGAAATAACCCTGCATTTTGACGTGATGTTTCTAGTTCAGCATAGAGGCTCTACTATACATTCATACAGTTGTTAATATAAAACCATATAGCAAGCCTTAAAAATGCTTTGAATAGAAGACTGTTTTTACTTTACCAGTGGATGGCTTGCTTGCTTTTAAAACCCTTAAAACTCTGATGACACTGTTCTTTTTAGAAACTTTCCAGTGCTTTGCTCGAATCTTGACCCATTTGTAAACTTCTTGACAAGGACTTGGGAGACAGGCTCTGAATGCTTTGGGTCTGTAAATGGGACTAGTTGTATTACATTTGGCACCCTCAATTTCTTGTCTTGGATCCAAGCACGTGTCCCTGCTCTGCCAGGTGAAACCTGAAACTCCAGTGCCCTGGCACAAGAATTATGAGCCAGCCCTCCCTTACTGGGAGTAGTTCACAGGGGAACTGGTGTAGAGCTGTGGGCACTCAGCACCCAGAAATCACTAAGTCAAGCAATCACCTCACTCAGAAGATTACTGCTGTAATTTGAGGAAGATACACATTTGATTTTATAGCTGAAAATGTACGAGGACTTATTTAAACTAAGTATTCTATGTCAGTGTTAGCAAACATGGGATGTGGGCTTTAAATATCCATCTTGGAATAAGCTTGGAAAAGACTTTATTTCAATCCATTTATGAAAGAAACCAAATTGAAAAATTAACAAAACAGTTTCGTATTTGGCCACTCCAAACTAACTGGTTACTTATGATGGTTAAAAACATCCACATAAATTCAACATTTACCCTTCCTAAACTAATCTTATATGTGTTGCAAGGATTTTTTAAGTAGAATTAGACAGACACGTATTGAAATTGCTCTCTAAAGCCAATTTGCAGACTATTCACTTCCTCAGTCTTTATAAGAGCTCTTGATTTTTTAATGGCTTTTTTTTTTCTTAGTGATGGTGGAAGAGGAGAAAGAAAAATGAGCTTTGGTGTTATTTAGTACCATAACTGTTTTCTGTACTTGGCAGTCAGCAAGTAACATTTCTGCTATTTAAAAGAAATGCTCTGTTGATAAATGGCACCAATGTAACATTGGAGAGAGCTCTAGCTGCTGAGGTGATAGTATACACTTCTACCTCAGATGAGGTTGATGAACATAATCTGTAAAGCTTGTACTTTTGTAATTTTAAGTGCTAGCTGTGTCCAGCTTTTCCTTTTGCTGAAACTGTCCTCCAGCATATGGCTGTGGGTCAGGTAGATGAGCCTTCAGAAACATCAAGAAAGTCACAACTCAAAGTAAAACTGAAATGGTTAGTTTGGGAAGGTGATTCCTTTTTAGTTAATTTTAATTCCTGCAGGACTGTCAATGTTCTTAGTACAAATTATCACAAAACCATTAACAGCAATATCTTTATCCTCATTTATCCTTAAAGCTAAATGATAGGTGTATTCAGTACAGTGTATTTTAAAAGGAAAACCCAAATATTTATTCTCCTAATTAATATGCTTATCCAAACAATCTAACTTCTAGAAATGTAATCCTGAGGCTCTTAATAGCAAAATCACAGATAGATCCCATTTCAAATCTTTAGACTTCTTAGTGTTACCAAGTCTGGGGCCATGAATTTATGTTAATATTGCTCAAATAACTGGATTTTCTACTGACCTGCACCACCAGTAAATAATTTGGTGGGGAAAATCCTTAAAATGTATGAACCTTTACATTAAACTGTCTCTTTTAGCCTACAACTGTGCCCGTGAAAATTTCTTGCTCTGTTTCATATACATCAATCATTGGCACAAGTGAGGAAAAGCAAAATGTATAAAGAGGGTCCCATCAGTACATGTCACATTTCTATAAAAATTTCTGCAATGTCTAAACTAGCCAGCCTAAAAGTAGATAGGCCATCTGAGCACTCCAGATTGTCCCTACAATAAATTTTAATATATTCTACAGAAAATGAAGCTTTTTCAAAAGAACAAGAATCATCACAAGTGGATTGCACAAACCTCTAAGCTGATCTTTTGAGTTGTTTTTGTTATATTAATAATAAATATATATCATAAAATAAGAAATTCCTAGTGATACTTCATTTCATGGCCCCTTGGCTTCTGGCTGATCACTGCAAATCAGATTTGATGCTAACCTACGCAACAGGTTAGTTCACTGTTAGGATCTTGGTGACAAGCAGAGATTATGGACTATATGAGGTATCATTTTTTTGTTATTTTTACCAGTTTTAAAGCACTCATTTTTCTTAGTCTTAAATATAGTGTGATTTTTCAAAGAACTGTAGAGCTTTTGATATAACAAAATTGAATCCGTGTCTGTGTGTGGCAGCAGATGGAAGAACTTTTGTAAAACAAGAAAAAAAGCAATTCTTCTGTTCTTATTAACTTTTCATTCTGTAGATACCATGGATTTATCTGGACAGGTTGTGATGCTCTAGTGCAGTGATCAAGAAATGCGTGCAATATGTCTTATATTTTGTGAAGGAAGAATGTGTGGTGATTTGGATTTCTCTGGGTTTTTTTAAATCTTCACATTAAAGATATGAAATTATATCTACAAAATAAGAAAAAGAAAGATAAATCTTAGCCAGAAAATATCTATTGCCTATTTCTTCTATGTACATTGAATTTGTAGTCTACCTACTTACCAAAAGGCCTTTCTAGTGTCTTCCAGAAAAAAAAATAGAGAAAAATATGGTAATGTAGTTGTCTACATTAGCAGTATCTTAAAATGCAGAATAATAAAATAAATGTGATGCTACAGATCCAACTCAGAAAAACACTTGAGTCAATGTTTAAAATAAAATGTACTTCCAGTTTTCATGCCAAAGGTAATCTCTTACATAGGGTTTACTGGTACTTGGCTTTTTAGTGCCTCATTTTTCAATAAAGAATACCAGAAAACTGTAGAAACATTATCTAAATTCTCATACAGAATAATCCTGTGAAGAATGTTATGTTACAAATAGGAAAATAGTACCATTAAAAGTGAAGGACTTGCTTGAGTTCATTATGTGTTTCAGAAGGAACATTTCCTGGGAACTGTTACTCCTATTCAACATGTTTGATACATAATAACTGAATGCATGTCAAAATGTGATATGGCACCTATTTTTGAGCTTTATACATATATGGATGATCTCCTGTATAAGTTAGCATATACTTTGAAGAATTAATGATTCCAAGACAAAGTCTTAGGCATAAATAGATGATTCATTCTAACCTGTTTTCTTCGTACAGATCTCTGTAAGTTTGTCTTAATTCTCCTTTGAAATGAGACATTTGCTGGTGTCCTATCTCTTAATGAATCCTGTTTCTGCAAGTCTTTTCAGTGTCTCTCTGTGTGCGTTTTCTTTGGGTTTTTAAATTCTGCTTTTTGTATTAGTTACTTAAGGATGAATCAAGGCTTTTTAAAAGCCACCATTAGGAATTCTCATAATTTTTGCTGTGTGCATTAGCACGACAGTATCATGGAACAATAGATCAACTCCCTTCTCAGTGAATCTGAGACAAAGGCATTATTGCAAAACTAACTGAAGTGTAGGAAGCACATCCTTAAACCCAGTGGATTCAGCAACTGACAGGAATAAAATATTTAAAATGTGAAGAATGTTGTAAAGCTTTGCTTTTGATTATTACTTTACCAATTACTTATTGATCCTGTCCTCTCTTGGATTTGTTGTATACTAATTGCTGAAGACAAAGAGGAAATATTAGCTTGATTGACATTCAGATTTACTGAAAGAGCTCTGAAGGTTTTAGATTCTTCTCTTTTTCTTTCTCCCTTTAATTCCTTGCAGTTTGGTATGGTATTTTAAAGTGTATAAAGCTGTTACGCTTGTCTGTTCAGTCCCCCATCTCTGTTGGAATTAGTCCAGATGGGCATTTGTCACCAAGTTAATCAAATAGTAAAATCTGTGAGTTAAGATTTCATATAAATATGACCATATCTCTAATCTAGCTCAATAACAGAACTATTTCTCCAGCTATGATATTAATTAATTCAACTGATGGTGTAAGAAGATGCTTGTGTCTCATCAATTCCACCTGCCAGTACAGATCTTTTCTCTTACACTTGGATCACAAACACTCTGGGACCAAAGACATTTTTTTCCCTGGATTTTTACCATGCTTAGGACAATGGCATGCTGGTTTGCTTTTGGTGGTTTTAAACTGGGAGAAAAAAAAAAAAAAAAACAAAACCAACAACAAAAAAGCAGCTGTAATGTTACCATGGTCTTGAGGATAGAAACCTAAGAAATGTTGTTGTGTATGTTCTTATTTCATGGCCAGCTTTCTGCAATCCAAGAAATGGGGGCTGGTTTAACAAAACAAAAACCCATTTACATTCTTTGTTCTATAGCAAAACTGTGTGGTTTGAAGTTAGAATGCTCAGCACAGCAGGAATTATCTCTTACTCTGGTAATCAACAATAAAAATGTGAAAAGGAAGTAGAGTACAGCTCAGACATGCATGACTAAAGTGGATTCTACAGTGCTCTATTAGCCACTTACAGTGCCTATGACTACAGTGAAGAGAACAGGATTCACAGCCCATTCCCTCTGTGTAGAAAGATGATTGCTTTTGTACAATGACCATGTAATTTAAAATGCAGAAATACATTGCTGTGACTCTTTTTAGCTGTTGGGGACTGACATGATAATTGGTAGGTTATAGTGTCAGTCAGAAAGGAATTGAGCCCAGGTATCACACCTTATAAGAAATGACATGAACTTCTAATTTAATAAGAATAAGGTAGAGATCAATCTTTGGCACTAAGGGAATGAAAAGCTTTCTGAGTGAAATTGTCAGTGAATGTTGTGTTTTGTGCATCAAACAACTCAGGTCTGTTGCTGTTTGTTACGAATGCTTCTAAGTGTTGATTGACCTAGTAGATTGACATCTAGCAGGGAGGCTACTCAAGCATGAGAATAGGCCTTGTGCTTTTTTAGTTTTGTAAATACTTGGTGGTAATGTTAGATATGAGTAGCACTATTGCATTTTCAGCAGACTAATGAATTGGATCAATGGTGCATGGGATAAATGTTTTGTATAAAGTTCCACATTGCCTTTCTACGGGAGCATATCTGGCCAAGGTCTGACTTAGGAAGGAAACTGGACTGTGTATAGGTAGTATATACATTCTGGAACATGCATAGGTAGAAACTGTAGTATGTTTCACTATGTCATAAGCTTTGTGAGACCAAAATTCAGGGTGCACTGTGAGATGCACCTTCGCGAAGCACCAACACAGACATAAGCTGTCTTGCAAAACTGTTGTTCAAAGCTTAGAACCCCGTACAGTTCATTTCAGGAACTCAGATACTGGTTTTGGTGAGCACCATGGAGCTTCAGTATTCACTATAATTTAAGATGAATGTTTCATAGAAACTTGAAACGCGAAGAACAAAATATCATTGTAACACTGCACAGAAAGTAGGTTGACATACAACATGTAGGAGTACATTTCTATTATAAATTCTTAATGTCAAGATTATTTAAAGAAAATTTCACCCTGAAATAATACAGGCAAAATCTCTAATTTTAAAACCAGCCAAATTTTTTTTGTGCTTTCAGTGTTTCAATCAAATAAAACTTACAGTCTTACAATTGCATAAATGGTCCAACAGTCTATTGGAATAATTGTTTCATTATTACCTCATTAATCTCATATTATCAATTTATACAAGGAATTTCATTAGGTACTAATGCAAGAGGGAATAATTCTTTATACAGCTTGTGTTAAGCTTCCCCAGTTTTCATTATTTTAATGAAGAAATACCAAACATAGAAGATCTAATAGAAACTATGACAGAACCAAGAAACTATTAACTCATATCTGTAGAAGTACATGACACTTGCACAATGAATCTGATTTATAGTAGATACTTTGGCATCCCACTGTCTGTTCATTAAGACTGACATGCATCTCCAAAAGAAATATAAATGAAAAACAACAATATAAACATGAAAAATTCCTATGGTGAAATTTTAATATGAAAAGGTACTCTGTACAGACATTTTGTCATGTGGTTTGCACGACATCTGTACCAATATTGAAGGTAGACCATGTTTGGCTTATCTATATTTAAATTAAGACACAGAAAAAAATAAGAGGGAAACTTCCAACCATATCCTGCGGTGCACCAAGCATGGCATTGCCAGGTGATCCAGGGAGGTGATTGTCCTGCTCTACACTGCGCTGGTGTGGCCTCACCTTGAATACTGTGTACAGTTTTTGGTGCCACAGTAAAAGAGGGACATAAAAATATTGGAGAGTGTCCAGAGGAGGGCAACAAGGATGGTGAAAGGTCTGGAGGGGAAGACTTATGAACAGAGGCTGAAGTCCCTTGGTTTGTTCAGCCTGGAGAAGAGGAGGCTGAGAGGAGACCTCATCACCCTCTATGGCTCCCTGACGAGGGGGAGTGAAGGGGTAGGTCCTGATCTCCTCTGGTGGCCAGAGGGAACAGTCTGAAACTGTGACAAGGGAAGTTTATGTTAGATATTAGGAAGAGGTTTTTTACTGACGGAGTGGTCGGACACTGGAACAGGCTCCCCAGGGCAGTGGTCACGACACCGAGCTTGATGGGGTTCAAGAAGCATCTGGACGATGCACTCAGTCCCATGCTCTGACCTGGCTGGTCCTGTGTGGAGCCAGGATTTGGGCCTGCTGATCATGATGGGTCCCTTCCAACTCAGGATATCCTATTCTGTGATTCCATTTTTCAAGCTATGAGGACATCTAGGTATGAAGATTTGTAGTGACCAGTGTTAACAATTACAAATCCGCAAACCTTTTCCCTTTCATTTGTAGTTAGCAAGATTTGTCAGATAAATATCTAACATACTGTCTGCGTAGTAAGGGTGGTGTGGCGTTGCTCTGAAAAGACTACATTCCAGTCCTACTTAGGATTTATCCTGTTCTAAGTGAAATCAGAGTACCTGGGATAACCTTAATGAGGCTGGCAGATCCTAATTACCTAGGCTGGATCCTATAAAGACATCACAGAAAAGTCTTAGGCAGACTTTAAATCCAGAAGTAACCACAGTTTAATACTGAAAAGGTAAATTCCTAAACCCATTGTGCCTCCTGGCTCCATGCAGACCTGAAGAGTTCATCAGGCACCGCAATTTGCGGCCAAAGTGCTGTCTCAGCACAAGCATCTAGGCTCCCTCTCAGATAAGTCCTATTTTAGATTTGTTTCATGTTCTTCCTTGTTCCCCTGAAGAACCCAAAATTCATATGCTCTGAGCATAATTAGTACATGATAACATGTCTGGCCACTTAAAGCATGTATTTTTGCTCGTGGCTTTTCTTTTGGAAACAGATCTGCCAGAAAACTATCCTGATGACTACAGTATATACCCAGGAAACTGGAGGTTTCAACTGGTTATATTCCTCCCATGAGCTTCCTGGTGATGTGACTACAGGTTAGACAGTAGGTCTCCAGTAAGGACAGAGGGTTTCCTACTTCCTTTCTTTTTTCCCCCATTGATATCAATTTAATAAAAAATGCACGTAAAATCCTAGAACAAAAATTAAAGACCTTCCCTCTTACTTCCTAATGGTGTAACATGAGCCTTTCATTTATTACAGATTTTTCTCTCTCACACTCTCTTCTCCTTATAAATCTTGTGATTCATTTCTGGGCAGCCATACAGTTACAGCAGAAGGAAGGAAGGTTCATCCTTTCAACTTGCTCTAAATGCTAGAAATTAGTGTATTTTTCAGATCAGAGAAGTTTTCCATTTAGGTTTAGGTTATGTGTATTTATATAGTAAATAAAAGCATATTATTTTCCATGTTTGCTCCTCAAAATAAACAGTAGCTTTTTGTCCCAACTGTTTGTCTTGAGAAACAAAAAGACAAAAAAGTTATTTCATTATTTCAAAGGGTAAGGTGTAAAGAATGAAAACTATAGAGTTTTCCAGGTGGACCTACTTAATTTCTGGATTTAACAGCAGGAGAGATTTGGAATTTCAGACACATCCCAGTGCTCTCAGTTTCTCAATTAGAAACACCAAAGTACTTTCTTTGATATAACTCTACTGGAAATGCTGAACTTTCAGAAAATTGTTGTCACGGAACTGCATCATTTCTTCAAAAATTTAAAGCTGATGAAAAGGAAAACAAAAGAAATACCTCTTGTCTCTTGAAAAATCTGTAGCACATTCATGACATGGTAACTTTTAAAAAAATTATTAAAATTCAACTATATATTTTCTAATTTAAATCTGTATGGAATGTATTTAAAAGCAAGACAAATCTCTGCCAGACAACTTCAGTCGTTCATAGAATAGGGTGAAATGTTGCATACACTCTTTGCCACTTAGACAAGTTTTCTAACATGGGGCTTATAAACATTTATGAATTTAGAGTTTTTCACTCCACCCATGTCCCACACTGCCCAGCTATAAGCAAATGTATCTGACAACTAGTAAGAGAGTTATCTCTGCCTGCTGTGAGCCCAGCAGGCTAAGCCTTCCTCAGGAGTAAATATATTAGCTTGAGCTTTGCATTTAGCTTAGCACCAGCCATAATGTAGCTTCTGGAGCAAAGTTGGCTCATCATCAAGGAAGAGCAAAGCATGACAGAGTGGGAAGCTTGCCCAAGACAGGTTTATCATGATACTACACCTTTAGTGACTATATTACAATGTGACATGCCTTCTCATATTCTGAACATTTTATTTTATAGTAATCTGTTAAATGACAAACATACATGATTCACATAAATTAGAGTAGTTCAAATTGTGTTTTAGTGACACAAGACAACAGTAATTAATCATGGTGGGGCAGTACTGGCTCTTGAGTTACTCACCTGCAAAAATCTGTCTTCAAGAGATAGTTTTACAGCTATTATCTGGACTCAGAGTCTCTTTTCAGAGGGATAAAGCTCATTATCTTACAATTTCATTTAATTTCTATTTCACAGAGAATATAATAAAGTAATGACAAATTAGGTTTGCTCTCACAGAAGCCAAAACAAAGGAAACAGTCTTTATCAATTCTGCAATGTCTCACTTAATAACTAGTTTTCTCCACTGAAAATTTGGTTTCACTTTGCTAGTTCTTTCCAACTGCAGAGACATCTGATTTTTCTTCTCTTATGTTATACAACTTCAGGTTTACCTGAATTATTTGGGGGTTGGACCCGATGATCTCTCAAGGTCACTTCCAACCCCTACAATTCAGTAATTCTTTGATCTGCTTTAATGCATGTATTTTTCCAAAAGCAAAAGATGTTCTAGATGTGTTTTAATATTGCTACTGCATGAAAGAAACACACTATACTCCATCCAAAACAAATCAGATGTCTTGCAATATTAACAATATATATTGCATACATTACTTCCTGATGTGAACATTAAAATTTTGCTGTACTCTAGGCTTTTTTACCACCTAGTTGAAAATCAATGACAAGAGAAAAGGAAAGTCCTATTTATAGAGAACTCCAACACTTTTCATGAGAACCAAACTTTAGCTCAGTCCCTGTGATGTCCTATAAAGGGCAAGACAATATCTAGATTTGAAGAACTCAATGTTCCAACTTACACAGCTGGTACTCCCATGATCTTGAAATCCAAGGTAGTAAGATTGCGTTTTTGTAAATTAAAACTGTGTGTCATCAGTCTATATGTCATGAATTGGATAATGATCTTTCATCTGCAACAATTATGGGTGCATCATAAAAATTTCATGAGTGCATAATCTCCAAACAAGAAAAAAAAAAGTTATAAGGTCTTATTGCCATGATATTATTCAGCTCAACATTTTGTGTCTCTGTTAAAAGGAAAAAAATATAAGCCCTGTTAAAGTCCCTGGGGTGTCCAGTTATGAGGACTGTCAGTTATATTAACATCACAATTCACAATTCCAGGAAACACAGTATTTCAGCCTGCATATTCAACTAAATACCTGCTGAAATCTGAGACTAAAAAAAAATAATTAAAAAAATTTAATCTGGTCAATGTTTCAATAAAAACTAGTCTTGTTGAATGCTCTGCCAAGAAAAAACAAAATAAAAGCCTATTAGGCATATTCATAGATATAGGAGCCCTGCAAAGGCTGTTGCCATCAGTCGTCCTGCAGCACCACTCACTGAAGCAAGAAATAAGTGCTCTCCAACTCCAAGAGGTAAAGTAAGAAAGACTGCTTCCAAGTGTGGCAAGGAAGTCAGTGATCCACCAGCCTTCAGCACAAACTCTGTCTGATCGCCTGCTGGCAGATTAGAACAGGAAAGGACCAGCAGTGGGGTCAGTAGTGGTACGTGTGCTCTGATTGATGCAGCTCAGAAGACTGTTGTGGCCAGGCAGCAAACCCTGTAGGAAGATGGGATACAAGCTTCTCACAGAGGGAAGGGTAGTGTGAACCACTGAGCAGAGTTTAGTTATGATCAGAGATGACAAGTCCAACAAATTCTCTGAAATGGAAGAAGAGCTAACAAACAGAGTGTGAGGAAGGGCGAGCGGTGGGATTTGTTCTGACCAGTAACAGAAAGCCACTTCTCTTCCAGCACTTGCTTAAAGCAGGACATGGGCAATGACCAGCAGGATCCTGTATCTTTTCCAGTGTGATCCCTAGACACTGTTGAAACATATGATTAATTTGTTGAGAGAGAATATTGAACAGCAAAATCTGAAACTGGTTAATACTTAAGTTTTAAGTGTGTAGTGCTGTTAACAGCTGCAACTTGCACATGTTGACTCTATAGTTACAAATTCAGGGATTTTATAGATACATAATTTCATTTCAGAGCTTTTTGCTGTAGGGTGCTGTGGATTCCTTGAAGTCAGGGTTCAAGCATCTGCTGTGGACAACAGCTTGTTCTGGTTTCTGCCAGGATAAGAGTTAATTTTCTTTCTAGCAGGTCATGGAACCTTGTGTTTGGGAGTTTGGATGTGAGCAGTGCTGATAACACACTGATGTATTTAGTTGTTGCCAAGCAGTCAAGAACTTTTCCAGTTGTTCGTATTGCCCTGGTAATGAGAAGCTGGAGGTGCCCAAGAAGCTGGGTGGAGACACAGCCAGGGTGAGTGACCGAAACTGGCCAAAGACAGTATTCCATGCCAGTTGTGTCATGCTCACCACAGTGGGGGAGGTGAGGCGGGGGAGAGAGGAGCACTTGGCTCCAGGACAGGCAGTTTTTTGGGGATGGTCAAGCTTCAGAATGGCTCTCAGCTGTACGGTCTGAGCTGTGCGGTTCGATGAGAAACTGCATTGTGTATCACCAGTTTTGATAGTTTGCTATAAATGTCATATTATTGATATTTCTCTCTCTGCTGTCTCATAAAACTGATCTTATCCCAACCCATGAGGTTTGCCTTTTTAAAAATTTTCTTTCTCTTCTCCCTTTTTGTCCCACCCACCCCCAGAGAGAGCAGAACGGCTGCATGGTGCTCAGCTGCTTAGCTCCCGGCTGGGGGCAAAACCACGACACAGCTGTACAGCAGCGTCAGCAGAATAGAGCATGGACTGGGTATCAGGTTCTCAAGCTGTAATCACCAATGAGGTGGGTTTGCATTAGGACAATCTTAGTAATCTTAGAAGAGTATAGATACATCCCTACTGCCAGCCCGACTGCAGAAGCAGCAGTCTGTGTCAGTGGGGTGATAGGGAAAATCTGAAGAGGTGATTCCAAGCCCATGTAAGAGTCTGCTTATACTAAAACTACAAAACAATCCTTGTGCTTGTGATTTAAGCTGTTGGGATTTTGAATGATATCTTCAATGAACAGCATTTCACACCATGTTTAACTCTGGATGGAACTGTCAACAGATGAGACACATTACTGATCATTTAAAATATTATATTATTGACCCAATTATTTATCATGTTGGAAGAAATTTGAGTCCAGACCATGTTAGAAGTGTGCTATGATTCCATAGTCATATTTCTTTCTTTTTTCATTATGTTAATAATATTTGATACAATAAATTTGTAGCTTGTGATTTTCTTTGAGTCAGAGTTTTAATGGGTACTAAAGCTCTTGCAGTTGAAGTACAGCAGTGGTCTTATATTTGCACAATACTGCAAAATCTTCATTCAGAGGGAGGCAACCCAATTTTCTACCTCTGCTGATTTCCTACTTCATGAAAGCAGAGCTGTACTGGTCTGATTTTACATGCATCTGCGGACCAAAAAAAGTTATATCTCTTTTTTTTTTTTTAAAAAAAAAAGACAGACTAAAGGATCCATATAGAAAAAATATACACCAGCTTACAGTAATACCTACATGTTTTTTTAATAATGGCACCTGACCCCACATAGCTTTGGGTCAGGACCACTGTTGTGTGTTCCATGTGTGGAACATGTTTTTACCATATAACCATGAGGCTGTAAATCTATTTGGATCTAAATCTGGAATCTATCAGGATAAAATCATCAATCAATCACCTTTCTTGCAGCAACTGTGAATTATTTTTTTGTTTCTCAACAAAGAACATTAATATTTCAGTTTGGGCATAAAAAAATACAAGAGTAGATCCATTGTGATGACAGAATCAATGTTTTCTATTATATTTTTAAAATCTAAACCTAAAAAGATTTAATTTATTTTAATGGAAATTAGAGATTACCATATTATTGCAAGATAAATAAGGAAGCGATGATTTTTTAAGCTGTTAAAACTTTGGTGGTTGAGCCCTCCGTAAAGGGAATTTAAACACCTTTCTGAAAGAATTTGTATTAGAAATAACATTACCTCAAATGGAAGGTCATAACTTTATGAATTTGCTCCAAAGAGAATGTTATTATTTTCATGCCAAATTTAGAAGAGGTCTTTTGTGGGTGGAAGTCAGTGGAGTGCTATGGAAATTAGAAGTATCAAGTTGAATTACTCCTTATAATTTCTTTTCAAACCTTCAAAATTGTTAATCTATCCACTGCTTTTGTCCTACAGGCTTCAACTTTTTCTGGTGATGTATGTTACTTTCTGTGGGGGCAATAGGAGAACTGCTACTATGTACAGTGCAGATTAGAGTTAAGATTACTTTCAAATCATGTAAGCAGAAAAAGAGTTACACAGAACAATGATTTAGCAAGTAAATACAAGAAAACCATTCCACAAAAAAGGTCAAGGATTGCTTTCTCCTGTAATGACTGGGGATAATGACAAATATCACAGAAAGTTGTTGTGAATTAATGTCATTTTACTTGTAAAGAGGAACAGAACTAGACTTTCCTAAATGGAAAACAAGAGATTGGACTGCATTATCTAAATGTCCATGCCTTGACTTTGCAGGAAAAAAATAAGTAATATAAAAATAATTCCATTATGCAGCTATTAAACTGTTCTTGACATATTTTATTTCTTACAAGTTGAAATTTTGCCCTTCTCGGCACTGATAACAGCAAAGATCCTAAAATAATAAAGTAGAATGCAAGGACTGCCTTCAAAACATGAGAGTTTCCTTAAAACAGTAAGGATTTTGTGGTTTTGTTTTGGTGTTGGCTCAGGATATTCACATTAAGGGTTTTTTCATAACATTTGAAGGCTTTTCTCTGATAGACTAAAACCTTATCTTTCTAATTCAAAATATGTTTCTTTCTAATATTCCCATGCCTACTGGACCTCGAGACTCAACAGAACCATCAAGCATCATGAGACTAAGGAGTGATAACACTGTTGTATGCAAAACAACATGCAGGTGCTGCGGGTCATTAAAATTCCATTTCCCTTTTCCTCTGCATTCCTCATCAAAGAGTCTTCCCTAATAGAGCTATAAATTCCATGTCATGCATTACCAAAGCTCACTTCAAACAGTGAAACTAAGTAGAGTTTCTTTGTATAAAACCCATTTGTGATGTAGTATTTTGTGTCTAGTATGTCTCAAATACGCACAAAAAAATCCCTTTATAGATTGTAGGAATATTGGTGGGTGTATACGCTGCAGAGATGTTGCTATAGTTGTAAAAGATGGATGCAATGGAAAATCACTGACCACTGAACAGAGAGAATATTTACTCTGTACTTCATGTTGTACTGCTGTCAGGTATATTGTTAAGCAAAATAAAAAATTGAAAATTCAGCCACATCCAGGAGTCTTAGAGAAAAAAACAAGTAGAAATCCAAACTGTTGTGCTTGCAATTAGATTTTTTCTTACTTGTCTTTCAGTTTATTTTAAAGCTTATGTATGTTGCTTTGAGGGTAGTGCATTCTTTGACATGATAGAAAACAAAAATATTTTAACAGTCAAAATTCCTTGCCACATATGTACCTATGAATTTTTTTTCTCTATATCCATTTTGACAGCCACCAGCATTCTCTACTTCTCTCTCAGGGATGAAATTCCTAACTGTAGAGCTCTTTGCTGGGTCCCATTACAAAGGCAGCAATTTCTGAGGCAAGATGAGGCATTTACAAAGATATTCTTTGCATGACTCCTCCAAGGGCATTTCAGACAGATGGTGAAACATCCTGAACAGCCTATCAACATGTGCCTATTGTAAAACCAGCAGGAATTGACCAAAATGCATCAAAAGAAGACAAACTATTCCACTGGATCTCAGGTCTTCAGTTTCTCTCCTTGATACTCAGTTCTTAGCCTGCTTTCAAGACTGTTAACAAATACTAATTCCCTACATCTTTCTCTCCACAAAATTAACCATCAGTCCCTATATTCTTATTTCAAGTTTTCGGGAACAAGACTGCTTCCTTCAACTTTGATGAGGCTGTGTGAATTTATATTAGTCTATCTGAATTTTCATCAGACAGATTCTTCTTTCACAAGTCCTGGAGGAATCACTAAGAACATTCAGTAACCACAGCCCAGAGTGACAATTACAGAGAAAGTCCTTAGAGATGTAGGAAGAAGAACAAGGCACAGGACTATATGGAGTATGTAGTTACCATTTTTTAGCAAATCTTCACTGAGGATGTTTGCAAAATTCTTCTTCGATGAATTGTAGCTGGATCAGCCTTTGCTGAATATTAACAGAACAGCCTAAAATGTATCCTGCTGAAGATTCCTTTCCCCCTCTCTCCTGCATCTCAAGTCCAATTTCAAACTAGAGCTTCCTTAAGAAAATTCTTTTTGAAGGTTTTAACCTACAGCAATGTTTTATCCCCTGTCATATTCTTAAATATGGCTACTGTGATTGAAACTTAAGAAAAAAAGGTCAGGTGAGGTAGCCATCCTCCAGAGATACCTTCTGCATTGCTTTCGTGTTTGAAAATGTAATGAAATACATGGAAACAATAAACAATAAGTTTGAGGAAACCTGCTGAATTGAAAAAAAAAAATGAAAACTGCAGTGGCCTGTGCAGGACATAGTAGTGACAAAAGGCAGCATTTTGTCTGGTAGAAGTTACTAAGTTGTCAGCATACTTCTGCATTAACTATAACTCAGTCTTATTTACTACTCTTGGTCTTATTTACCTACCACTCATTTTTTTTACCACCATTCTTTTTTAAGAAACTTTAAAACTGTAAGTTTTTAAGTCTGACTGTAAACTTTTTACACACATTAAATAACCATTTCTTTTCAGTTCTCAAGTCTGTGAAAGAAACTGCTAAAATTAGCCAATCAATACATGCCGTTAAAAACAACAGGGTGCATATAGCTTTATGAGGAAAAATATGAAAATGGCTTTAGATAGTCAAATTCAATTTCTTTATTGATAATAGAAGCAACAGCCCCAAAAGGCAGTCGAATTGAACCTGATATCAAGGGAGGTTTGGCTACATTTACATCACCCTCACCAGATGTTTCTCTAATCTGTTCTCAGAGACCTCCAGTATTGGAAATCTTTCAGTTCTCTCACTGTTACAGTACTTCAATATTGCAGTTAAAGGTTTCTCCTAAAATAATGTCAGCCTCTCACTGCAAATTAAGCCCATTATTTCTTCTTCTGTAATTTACCATCGATGTGCCAAAGAAGACACTTTCTTCCTCCATTCTTTCACATAATTGGGTCTAAATAATTCCTATTTATTCACTACTTCCTCACAAGTTTTATTTTCAAGACCTCTGGTCATTGCTCTATTCAAGATTCTTTTCAGAAAGTCCAAGTCCTTCTTGAAATACCTTTGCCAGAACTGGGAACACTATGCCAGCTGGAGCTTTTCCAGTTCTGGGTAGAGCAGTCTTCACAAGTCTGACAAGCTGCAATTCTTTTTATGTAATCTCGCATGGTCTGTGTCTTGTCTGCAACAGTGGAAAATATTTCCCAACAAGGCAAAAGTTGAAAGATTAATGTTCAGCTTCATGATGTGCAATACTCTTCAGTTCCATCAAACACCTTCTTGCTCACCTTCCTGTGTTTGTGTCACTGATAATTCTTGCCCTGGTTCCTACATGACTCACTCTTAGTGTTTCTGAGAGGCTGCATCAGTCTGAACACAGGGTATTGGGGTATCACTACAACAGATCCTTTCTGAATTCCTGTCAAGCCCCCTAAACCTTTTTCCCCTCCCTGAGGTCCCAGATTAGCATTTTAAACCTATTTCATGCATTATTCCAAAAATCTTGGAAAACTACTTGCTCAGAATTACTCTTGGTGCCTAAAAAGAAATTGAAGCACATAAATCCACTTTGAGTAATACACAAAACTGCTCAATTGCTTAAGCAATGCACAGTTCACACATACCTATAAGAACACAATCTAACCAAACCTTTCCAAAACTGGTATTTAGATGTCTAATGGCAATCCAGTCTACATGTTTTCCTAACACCTTATACAAAAGATGCCACCTCAATTAGCTGTCAACATTCTATGAGACTAAATTTCATTACGCATGATTTTTCAGAAGTACCTATTCCGGAAGACATCTGCCTGGAGCTCCATATCAGTCCAGGCTTAGGTGTACAGTCCTTAGCTGTTATGAAGGTCTCTAAAGAAGCCTGATTACTATTAGAAGCAATCTTATAGTCTGACTGCAAAGTAGACTATCTTCTAAACACACTTAGGAACTAGTGATATTTTCTGTTTATGAGCCAATAAGAGTCTAATTGGTCTAATTTACAAAACACTTTTATTGCAAATAAGAGGCTCAAAGGTCCAATGCAACACTAGTGTATGGATGTTTTGACCAACACTGCTGCAATGGAATCCACACATCCTCACAGTCTCCAAATTTCTGATTAAGGACCTATATTTAGAAAAAGATTGAATCTTCAGAGGTCTTTCCTTCTACTATGAATAGAGACTTTAGGTGGCTACACTGGGAGGAATGGACTACAGTTACACTACTTGGCAAAGAAATGCCTAAATTAGGTGGACTGAACTCTGTCCTAAACCTTAGTCACTAAACTAAGACCTAAATTTTGCTAGAGTGCATGTCTAGCAGAGATGCCTGCATTTTGCCAGATCAGTGCCTGGGTTATATGTATGCCTATGCTGTAGGCTCCCTGTAGGTTAGAACTAAAGATTCTAGACAAAGACAGATATCATCGACCGAAATAACATACCTAGTGTTCTTCATTTTCACACCTCTTTACAAATATGAACTATGTAAGACACCTTCCACAGTACACAGAAATCCCAAGGAACAGAGAGCTGATGATCTAGTGAAAGCTAGTTAAAAGGCATGTGTTTATACACACAAAATAAATTCTGCTATATATGGAAACTGAACAGAAAAGAAATGGATTTCTACCCATTCATGTCTAAACACATGAGGATATCATCCTATTACTACTGATTGTGTCAGCATAATGCATCTTAAAAATAGAAATCACTCTTGTTAGTGTAATAAAATAGAGATAAAACCTCAAAATTGCCAAAGGAAGGCTGGAATCTGTCATATTAGACAATATGAGTTTTATTTCTCTTACCAATACATCTCAAAATGCTTATGAACTTTCCTCCATGAGCCCCATGAAATGGAGAACTAAATTAATTAACTCTTGCTCTGAGTGGCTGTACTTAACTTCCTGTAATGCCTGGGTCCTCTGTCAAACACACTAAGAATTAAAAATTTGTATGCCTCTGCTGTGATGTGAAATCTTCATTCGGCAACAACTTCAACCCTTCCCCCAGCTGGTACTTTTGTAATAATAGTATTTGACATTAAGTAACAAGAATTGAGTTGAAGAGAGGATGTTAGTTCAGCCAGTGTCATATCCAGGTAAAAGTGAAATCTGATGCAGACAGGTGTAAAAAGAATGAGCTATGAACTGAAGCTGCATTTTCTTGAATCAGATGTAGATAGAGACATTGATATGACTTTAGCTCTCCTACAGGAGACCTAGCTCAGGCTCTTGTAAAGACTTGATTAGTTTTTAGAGACAAGAAAAAGGTGTTATTGGAAAGAAAAAAGCCTAAAAATCAGTGTTGAGGATGTTATAAATTCAGTGTATCTCAAGCAATAGTGTATTGTGTTTCCCTGGAAGAAAAGAACATTCTTAATCTGTTGTTTCCTAGACTTGTATGGAATCTATTCTTAAATATTTGGCAGTTTTAAAGGTAATATTGAAAAAGAGAGTGGGGGAAAAGGAAGCAGCAAAATCAAAAGAACTTCTATAGCTATTTTAACATTGCCCATGAAGCTCCTGAACGTGAGAAGGGGAAAAATAGATATGGGGTTAAATACATATTTTTTAAGTATCCTACTTTATAGAGACCATTTTGAAATACTGAGGGGATAACACTGTTTATTTTCAACTTGTTAGAAACTATGATAACTCTGAATTGTCAAAGCGGTCATTTTAGAAAGAATTTACAATTCATGTTGATGTACTGTTCTTAAATTTTTGGGACTACACAACATTTTTCTTCTCTTTATTTTAATTCTTTCATCTTCTTATTACCTTCATGTAATATGCAAAAGAGATAGTTTCTGATTATCAAATAACATAAAAGAACAATAAAGCAGAAACAGCTGTGATGCATAAAATCAGAATCCAGCCAGAACTGGGGCCCATACAGATATCTAAGAAAGGGTAGAAGAAAGAGGATAGTGTGGTATCATTATCAATGATCTGGACAGCAGTATCAAGTGCACACTCAGTAAGTTTGCAGGTGACACCAGGTTGGACAGGAGTAGAGTTATGTGGACAGGCTGGATCAATGCGCTGAAGTCAGCTGTAAGAAGGTTCAACAAGGTGCTGGGTCCTGAACTTAGGCTATAAGAACCCCATGCAACTCTACAGGCTTGGGAAAGAATGGCTGGAAAGCTGCCCAGCATAAAAGGATCTGGGGGTGTTGGTTGACAGCCAGCTGAACATGAGTCAGCAGTGTGCCCAGGTGGCCAAGAAGGCCGACAGCATCCTGGTCTATATCAGGAATAATGTGGCCAGCAGGACTAGGGCAGCGATCATCCCCTTGTAATCAGCTCTGGTGAGGCTGCACCTCAAGTACTGTGTTCAGTTTTGGGCCCCTCACTACAAGAAAGACATTGAGGAGCTGGAGCATGTCCAAAGAAGAACAACAAATCTGGTGAACAATCTGGAGCACAAGTCTTATGAGAAAGAGCTGTGGGAACTGGAGTTGTTTAGTGTGGAGAAAAAGGAGGCTGAGAGGAATTAGGGATGGGGCTAATAAAGAGCAGCTGGTGATAGGGGTCTACTTCAGGCCACCTGATCAAAGAGACACTACTGATGAGGCTTTCCTCCTTCAGCTGCAGGGGGCATTGCGGTCACAGGCACTCATCCTGATGGGGGACTTTAACCATCCAGACATCTGCTGGGAATACCACATGGTGAGCTGCAAGAGATCCAGGAGATTCCTGGAGTCTATAGATGACAAGTTTCTGGTTCAGATTTTGGACAGACCGACCAGAGGTGATGCATTGCTGGACCTGGTGCTCTCCAATGTGGGGGAGATCATTAAAGGAGACAGCCTGGGCTGCAGTGACCATGCCCTAGTTGAGTTTGAAATCTCAAGGAATCTGGGCCTGGCAAAGAGTGGGATCAGGATGCTGAACTTTAGGAGAGCAAACTTTAGGCTGCTTAAGGATTTGTTGGCCAAGATCTCCTGGGAGGTGGTCCTTAGAGGCAGAAATGCTGAGGAAAGTTGGCTACTCTTTAAGGATGACTTTCTGAGAGCTCAAAAGCTCTCTGTCCCTCTGAATAAGAAAGTGAGCAGGAGGGGCAGGAGACCAGCATGGCTAGGCAAGGACCTGCTGGCCAAACTGAGGGAAAAGAAAGGCAAATACAAGCTCTGGAAACAAGAGTGTGTTGCCTGGAAAGAATACAGGCATGCTGTTTGGACTTGCAGAGATGGGCTCAGGAAAGCCAAGGCACAGATGGAACTGAACTTGGCAAGGGATGTTAAAAACAACAAGAAGGGATTTTACAGGTACATTGGCCAGAAGAGACATTGGTAAATAAGAAAGGAGAATTGGCTGCAACTGATGTGGAGAAGGCTGAGGTACTGAATGAGTTCTTTGCCTCGGTCTTCTCTGGCAGCCAGGATAACTCTCAAGTCCTAGAACCTTACATCCCTGGACCTCTAGGTGGGAACTGGGGGAGTAAATCCACCCCCCACTGTAAGGGCAGAGCAAGTCTGAGACCACCTCATGAGACTGAATGTCTACAAGTCTATGGGGCTGGATGACATGCATCCCAGGGTCCTGAAGGAGCTGGCTGATGTGGTTGCCGAGCCGCTCTCCATCCTATTTGAAAATTCGTGGCTGTTGGGCAAAGTCTCTGGGGACTGGAAACAGGGTCACCTCACTCCCATTTATAAGAAAGGAGCAAAGAAGACCCAGGGAATTACACGCTGGTGATCCTCACCTCTGTGCCTGGGAAGATCATGGAACAGATCCTCCTGGATGACATGTTGAAGCACACGAGGGATGAGCACGTGATCTGGGACAGCCAGCATGGCTTCACCAAGGGAAGGTCGTGCCTTGCCAACACGGTGACCTTCTATGATGGAGTGACAGCATCGGTAGATAAATGGAAGGCGACCGATGTCATCTACCTGGACTTGTGCAAGGCCTTTGACACAGTCCCTCACCACATCCTTATCTCTAAATTGGAGAGATGTGGATTTTATGTGTGGACCATCCAGTGGATAAGAAACTGTTTGACAGATTGTAGCCAAAGGGTGGTGGTCAATGGGTCTATGTCCAGGTGGAGGCCAGTGACAAGCGGGGTTCCCCAGGGGTCTGTCTGGAGACCGGTGCTCTTTAACATCTTTATCAATGACATTGATGATGGAATTGAGTGCACCCTCAGCAAGTTTGCAGATGACACCAAGCTGAGTGATGTGGTTGACAAAATAGAAGGAAAGGAAGCCATCCAGAGGGATCTTGACAGGCTGGAAAGGTGGGCCCGGGTGAAACTAATGAGGTTCAACACTGCCAAGTGTAAGGTCTTGCACTTGGGCCAGAAGAATCCCAGACATAGATACAGACTGGGAGAAGAGCACCTTGAGAGTAGCCCTGCTGAGAAGGCCTTGATGACATGAGCCAGCAGTGTGCTCTTGCAGCTCACAAGGCCAATGGTATCCTGGGCTTCATCAGAAGAGGAGTGGCCAGCAGGGACAGGGAGGTGAATGTCCCTCTCTACTCTGCCCATGTGAGGCCCCATCTGGAGTACTGTGTCCAGATCTCAGGCTCCCAATACAAAAAAGATGTAGAACTGTTGGAGAGGGTTCAGAGGAGAACCACGAAGATGATTAGAGGTCTGGAACACCTCCCCTATGAAGAGAGGCTGAGGGAGCTGGACTTGTTCAGCCTGGAGAAGAGATCTCATTGCAGCCTTTCAGTACCTGAAGGGAACATACAAACAGGAGGGGATTCAACTTTTTCAGATCGGTCTGGGTGGCTGGGGGTGGGGACTGGGCTTAACCCCTGAGTGATGTCCAATTGTTAGGTGTTTCATTGCGGTAAGTTCTCAATTCAGTTCTTGGAGAACAGAATTAAGAACAGAATTAAGACTTGAAACGGAGTCAAGGTTAAGGCTGCTTATTTGGCCCACAACAAACATGCAGCGGAAGGGGGGGAGAAAGAGAAAAGCATGGAAAAGAGAGATAGAGAGAGGGAGAGAGAGACAGTGGAAAAGGAAAAGAGGGTCCCTATATCTACCACCACGAGGCTACAGCATTCCATCCGATGGCAGAGTATTCTCCAGTGTCTCCAGGTCCGATGGAGTGGAAGAGCATTCCCTTGTTTGTACCTCAATGTGTTTGTTCTCCGTTGCTTCCCCTTCCTCCATGTTGCTTGGCTTCATGGCAGAATGCTTTCTTTTTGTAGACACCCTTGGCATAACCACAAGCTTCCACCTGGCTTGTGGGAATGCTTCAGGGTGGATAATGGAATGTGGGATGTGTGAATGGCTCCTGATGTTTCTCCTGATAGTGGAATGCTCTCACGGTGTGTGAATCTATGAATGGCTATCTTTTGGGTGGCTTGTTGAATAGTCATTAGGTCCTTGGAAGCCTGAGCTGGTGGTGGTGATGTAGTGTGCTAGGAATAAGGTTTGGTTAGGTGAGAGGAAAAAAGAGGGGGGGCGGTTCTGTTGGCAATTTTTAAGGCATATTTCCAATACCTTACACAGTCCAACCCCTATTGTTCTGTGATTCTGTGGAATTGTCGATGTTAGTGGATCTTAATGATCTTTTCCAACCAAAATGATTCTATGATTCATTCTAATCTATGAACATGCATATAATAAGATTTCTTCAGCATTAAATTTCTGAACTGGTGGCTTTAGCTTTGTATTGAATATGAGTTTCACATTCAGGAATTTGTCCAATTTTTTTTTGAACTATGTACACTTTTGGCATTTAGAAAAAACTGATGGGAATTAACAATACATGCTATTCTTTTCCTAGTTTTAAATCCACTACCTCATAACTTCATTTAATTTCCATTAATTCTCATAATATACAGACCAGGAAATAATTGTTTTCTATTTACTTTCTCCAGGCTATTCCATATTCTTAAAGGTCACTTTAATGTCTTTTTCAGGCGAAGAGTCCATCTTTATTTATTTGTTCCTCATATAAAAAAAAATCATTTGCTCTTCTCTGCATCTCCTGCAGTTCAACTACGTCCTTTTTGAAACTGCCTGACCAGAACCATAATCAAGATATGGGCATGCTGTGGATTTTATAATGGTATAACGATGCTTGTTGTTCTGTGGGGCTTTTATTTCCTAAAAATTTATTACATTTTACTTGCTTCTTTGATAATTAGTGAGCACTGAGCTGATGTTTGCATAAAAACATTATTTACTTCACATCCAAAACCTTTTTCATAGTTCAGATCCTATCATCACATACTTGAAATTAGATTTTCCTTGTACAAACCTTTCTATTCTAATAAACATAGAATTTCATTTGCCATTTTCTTTCTCGGCCACCTGGCATCAGATGACTCATTTTTTATTTCTTTTTGGTCAATATTAATCTTTACTACCCCAAATAACCTGTTATTGTTAGATACCTTTGTCATCTCATTCACACTCTTTTAACAATAATTGATTAATAAATTGACTAACACATTTTAGCATTATTTCCTATAGGATTCTAGTAATGGCTTCAATCATTGACAGTTACCAAACAACTCATTTCTACTTTTGAATTCTACACCTTTAAATAATTGTTTACGCTTTTGAAGAACTTTCCTTTTATCCAATGCCAACTCCAGTTTTCCTCAGTTTTTGGTACAAATTTTGTCAAAAGCTTTTTGGAAACTGCAATAGCCTTGTTCTTCTGCACAATGACTCCTTTAAAGAATTCTGGTAGATTTGTGAGATATGACTCCTTTCTTCAAAAGCCAATAGTTGGTTCTTCCCCAACATATCACGTGTTGCTGTGATTCAGTGTACATGCATGTGCATTGCCTGCTATCTGTTAAACCTTCCACCAGATTTTTCCAGCGTAGAAATTAGATTTGGTATTTGCAGGTTTGAGAGATTTATTTATTTTAGAATATTTTTTTAATTGCCTTTACATTTGTGACCCTCTGTTCCTCCTCTGCTGAAGCAATTTGAACAAATAACACACACACCACAGTAAAATAGGTCAGCTATTTCATACTTCGAAGAATACCATCTGGTCTGTCAAGTTGTTACTATTCAATTCACTAGTTCATTCCAGAATCTTTTAAAATGACACTTCAATTTGAGGCAGATCCTCCAGTAAGTTGTTCACAAACAAAGATTCTGGACTAGGTACCTCCTTTAGGTCCTTCATTGTGAATATAGATGCAAGGAAGGGATGTAGCTTTTCTGCTACAGACTTATGTTCTTTAACATTCCTTTACACTTTGATAACCTGTTGTCTCTACATATTGTCTGGCAAGCTCCTCTGTCAGATGTTTTTGAAAAAGATTTAGTGTTAGTTTTTATGCCTTCCATTAATTTTTAGTCAAAAGCTATTCTGATGCACTGTGTTGTGGTTTTATATTTAACTCATCAGTGTTTGCATCCTTTTGTGTTTGGTTTGTTTGCTGTGTTGTTTTTTTTTTCAATGGGACATGACTTCAATATTTTGAAGTATGTCTTCTCACATTTAATTCCTTTCTTTATCTTGCTGCTTACAAATGCTTACTGCAAACAGAGTTCTTTAAATTAAAAATATGACTTTCTCTCTGTGGAGAAGTGCTCCTTTTAGTCTCCTGTCCCAGCTGTGTTAACCTCTATATATTTGGTCTCAGCCTTTACTGAGCTGTCTTAAATAATCAGCTTGCTACTTCATAGCACTTGTATTTTTGGCTACCCTTTTAAATATCTTAAACTTCCATTAGGTTCTCAGTTGAAACAAATGAATGACCATGAAGGCACAGATCTAAAAAGAGGCTATGGATCCTAATACAGTATAGTGTGGCTTATCATTAAGAGCTGGTTGTGTGAAAGAATTCAAAACTAGGAACCTGTAGCTCTCTGTACAGACTTTTGCATTATTCTTGAAGTCCTCCTTTAAGTATCCAGAAAGAGCAGCTCATTAAACAGGGAGAAGACTAAAGACTCCTGGGGATCACTGAGGGCAAAACTGTACCATAAAGTACATCTCACTCTTCTTTTGAGATTGTTTAGCCTAGAGAAGATAAAGCTTCAAGAAAATCTTCTAAACAAACAAACAAACAAACAAATAAATAAATAAATAAATGCCTGCGGGGAATATATAAAGAAAATTAAGCCAGGTTCTTTTCAGTGGTGCCCAGTAATATAATAAGAGGCAAATGGCACAAATAGGAGGTGTCACCTGAATGTCAGGAAATGTGTTTTTACTAGATGACTAAGCACTGGAACAGATTGCTAGAGTGGTCTCCCTCTCCTTAGAGATACTGAAAACTTGTCTGGACAGAGTCATGGAGAAATGACTCTAGGTAGTTCTGCCTGAGCAGCAGGGGTTCAACCAGGTGACTGACCTTCAGAGGTCTGCTCAAGCCTCAAACATTCTGCAGTTTTTTAATCTCAGACATTCATAGAATCACAGAATCATAGGAGTTGGAAGGGACCTCAAGAGATCATCAAGCCCAACCCCCCCACAAAAGCAGGTTCACAGAATCACAGAATCACAGAATCACAAGGTTGGAAGAGACCTTTGAAGATCATCAAGTCCAGCCATTCCCATCCTATGCTAAACCATATTCCTAAGTACCTCATCTACCCTTTTTTTGAACACATCCAGGGAAGGTGACTCAACCACCTCCCTGGGCAGCCTGTTCCAGGCCCTGACAACACTTTCAGTAAAAAATTTTTTTCTAATATCCAATCTAAACCTTAGGACAGATCACACAGATAAGCATCCAGAGGGGTCTTGAATATCACTAGAGATGGAGACTCCACAACCCCGTTGGGCAGCATGTTCCAGCGTTCTGTCAGCCTCACTGTATAGAAGTTCTTCCACATATTGATGCAGAACTTCCTGTGCTCCAACTTGCAGCCATTGCCCCTTGTCCTGTCTCCACAGACAACTGAAAAGAGGCTGGTTATTTCCCTGTGTCACTTACTTGAGATATTTATAAACATTAATAAGATCCCCTCTTAGTCTTCTTTTCTCAAGGCTGAACAGCCCCAGTTCACTCAGCCTTTCCTCACAGGGGAGATGGTCCAGGCACTTAATCATCTTCATAGCCCTCCACTGGACCCTTTCCAGGAGATTCCTGCCTTTTTTGTAAAAAAAGGTACGAAGAAACTTAATGCAAATGTATGAAGAAACATCTTCCTCCACTCAGAATCCAAAGCCCTCTCTCAAAGTGAAGGAAGGCCCTAAGAATGGAGCCAATGGAAAGGTACAGCACATCTTCCTTACTGCACCCATACACATTTTAAGCAGATGCAATTCCAGTCTTAAAGACACCATTCATGAGCTGGTACAGTAGTCCTCACCCTTTCAGCCTCTGTCATGAGGTGTAGGTGGGGCAGAAGCACTGGTGGTCATCTGTCTGGTGGAAAATGTTCTTCCAGGGACTCAAAACCCCATGTGACCATCTCCAGGTACACATTCTACTAAACACCTTGCCGGTTTGTCTACTTTCAACTTGCCTGCTTGTTCACTCAGTCTTCACTCTGCTTTCAGCTTTCTGGAACACAGAAAGCTCCAAAAAAGGGATGGAGGTTATCAGGGACTATTTTTCTTAAAGTAAAAGGGGGAGGAGGTGTGTTTCAGTGACTTCATATCAGGAGAGAAAAAAAATGAAACTGGTATTTCTTATTCTTGGATGAATCTTCTAATTACTGCTTAATAATACATACATTGTGTCACAAGCCTTCACTAGGTTTGTGTCAATAGAAAGTAGATGTGATCACCAGCATCTACTACAGTGTCAGAGTGGTGAGATTTGCTTCAGAAAATCCTTCCAGAGAGGCCCTCCGGGAAGACACAAGCGAATGAGTTCTGTCTTGCAAAGCTTGATTGGTTTTAACCACTCTGCTGAGGAACACTGATAAAAAAGTGGATTTGGACATGAGTAGAAAAACCAGTCAGGTTTCCTGTAGAACTTGAATGTTTTGTACAGGGGTTTTCATAGACTTTACTTAGTCTCAGATGAAGCCATAACCAAAACTGATTTCAGGTTTAGTTGCTCTAAGAAATTGTCTGTTCTTCTCTGGACATTGTATAGCTGATTTTCTCAGCTGAATAATAGAAAAATATATACATGTAAAAATTATATATTTAAATCTCAAATATATTTTCATCCAATGACATTTCACAAGAAGATGGTCACAGCTATTTATTACTGGGTAAAAGTATCTCCCCAGTTTTGGTTCTGATTATTTAATTTTCAATGTTAAAAAGTGCCAGGGTTTTCATCAGCCTGTAAATTTCACTAGAAAGATTCTAGTTAGATTTTTTAAATTCTATTAAAAAACAAAGATGTTTTTATCTTCTCTTTAAACCACAATGTTCTTAGGACACTGATTCATCACAGGAACAATTTAGTCACAATAAATAAAGAAGTATATAACTATAAAATAATTAAGTGGTCTTTTTTCTCAAAGAAGAGACAAAATTATGTTTAAATATGCAGTAAATATGTTTGCAATTTTATAGCTTTATTTTCTTCTGTCACAACAAACTCATTGATATCAATTGTGTAATAAAACCAGAACAATATCTGACAACTTTATTCTTAGATCCTGAAAAAAACCCCTATGTCACAGTAATAATTTGAAGTAAGCAGTAAGCTTAGAATGAGTTATAAGTATTTACAGATAGTAAATCTGAAAAGTTCATCTATCTACATGGGCAACACAGAATAATTCCACTGGATCTAGATTTGAGAATGACAAGAGTAAACTATGAGCTTCTTTTACTGCAGATGCATCCAGTTAAAAATAGAGTTGAGATCTGAGCTACACACTAAGTGTGGAAATGAAAACATAGAGGCAGCTGTGTAAATGGTATAGGTATGGTGACCCTTACCTGTTTTCAACCAGTGGCTAAATTCCAAATAAAGATTCATTACATTTTCACAGAATGACAGAATCACAGAATTGTAGGGGTTGGAAGGGACCTTGAGAGATCATCGGGTCCAACCCCCCTGCCAAAGCAGCTCCCTAGGACATATCACTCAGATAGGCGTCCAGACGGGTCTTGAATATCTCCAGAGAAGGAGACTCCACCACCTCCCTGGGCAGCCTGTCCCAGGGCTCTGTCACCCTCGCTGGGAAAAAGTTCTTCCGCATGTTGGTGCGGAACTTCCTGTGCTCCAACTTGCAGCCATTGCCCCTTGTCCTGTCTCCACAGACCACTGAAAAGGGGCTGACCATTCCCCCTGCATTCCATACTTAAGATATTTATAAACATTGATTAGGTCCCCCCTCAGTCTTCTTTTCTCCAGGCTGAACAGCCCCAGCTCACTCAGCCTTTCATCGTAGAGAAGATGCTCAAGGCCCTTAATCATCTTCGTAGCCCTTCTCTAGACTGTGTCAAGCAGGTCCTTTTTTATACCAGGAAGCCCAGAACTGGACACAATACTCCAGGTGGGGCCTGACCAGGGCAGAGTAGAGGGGGAGGATCACTTCCTTCGACCTGCTGGCCAAACTCTTCCTGATGCATTTTTCCCATAATGTGTAAGGTAAAATGAACCTTCAATGGATCCAGCTAGGCTGGAGCAGGAGCGTGATTTTATTTTTTTTTTTTACAAGTTCAGTCAACGTTTTCACAGCAATATTTGCAAATGTTTGTACTTCAAAGAGGCAAAGAACATTCAGCAGCTACATCCTCCCGCTCCTCTCCCCAACACTATTCAGGCCGCTGAGCTATTTTCACATCTACATGTTTTTAACAGCTATATCTGTGATGAATGAAGCTTCAGTTGTAGCTGTTTAAATAAATACTTAGGTCACAGTATGGTACCTACACTGTGCAATGGTGAGATAGGCTTCAGAGACAGAAGAGTTATTTTAAACCAACATGTAGAAAACACGTGCAAGCTTATGAGAGCTCCATACCTTGGTTATAGATTTAAAATATAGTGGTTCAGACTAGATCTAAAGTCTACCTCATAGCATGCAATTGAGAAATGACCTTTTTGAAAGGTATTTCGAAACCAGATTTCTTCTTGTATTTCACTTACTGTCCCTACGTGCTATGCATTTTTAGATTGGATTTTGCTTTATCTGCCTTCTTAAAAGAAAGAGCTAACAATGTCAAGGTTATAATGCAGCAAATTATTTCATAATATACTTAACTGCTTGACTTCACAGGTGTCAACAGCCACAGAGAATCATAGAGTCATAAGATCACAGAATGCACTAGGCGGGAAGGGATCTTTAAACGTCAATCTAGTCCAACCCTCCCTGCAGTAAGAAATGTTGCAGCTGTGGTGGCCTCTTATTAGGGGAGCTCTCCTCTCTCCTGCTGTTTTTCCTTTTGCTCTCCTCCATCTCCCTGTTTTTTTAAAACAGCTGGAGGGTGCTATTGCCAATAACTGCGGCCAAACTGAGTTCATCATGATAGAATTATCATTATTAATGATAATACAGTTTTAATCCAATTCTTACTGCAGTCTTATATGAGATTTGTCCTTTATTGGTACAATAACAGAGGAATGGACACTATATTCATGCTTGCAAAATGCAATATTTTGCTCTGTGCCACAGGGATACTTTTCTTCCATGTGTATTCTTAAAGTTATTCTCATCCAGATTTAATTTTTAATATAATTTCATTTATTCAACTTTCATATAGAAATTACATTTTGAAAAGGAACAAAAAATACCCTTTTCTATTTCAAATATCAACTTTATTTTAACCTCATTTTAACCTGGCTTTTCAGCCTAGAAGGTTTAATATAAAGGTTAAGGTTTCTCCTTTCTTTATTTTCATTCTTTTCCAATGAACAAGAAGAAAGGTTAGAAAGGGAGAGTGTTAGAGAAGGAGCAATTGTTCTTAAGCCTGTAATTAAAATTAAATCAATTTTTTCCCCATGTTCCATATTATGCTACTATATTCTGAATGAGAAACATCAGAAAACAGCTGCAAAGCAAGGAAAAGTAGGAGATAATATAAAATTAGTTTTTCCACTAAAAGCAGAGCAAGGGCACAAATCAAAATGTCATAACCGAGAAACTTTTAATTAAATATGTGTGTATTAGGAAATAATATTTTCAAAGGAATTTGAACAAATTGCAATGTAATATTATTCTACATAGCATAAGTGTGATTAGCAAAGTCAAAACATTCACAAGGAAGTTAGAGGCAGTTGTAAGGCCTGGAATCCAGACATAGACAGCTTAGCATCCTGCAATTATTTCAGTTAAAACTTTATTTGATGTTCTGGAAATACTACTGCATAAAGCACTGACAATTTTGTGGTTTTAATCTTATTCAAAGAGGCAGAACAACAGAAGACTTTTTGTGAAACTTTAAAGCTAAACTTCTCAAAGTAGCTATCTGATAAAACAAATGCATTTGTTATTTTTTTGTCCTTGTCAAGAGATAAAATATTTTATCATCAATGTGGAAGTTTGCAAGAGTATTTTTTCCTTAAAAAGTGTGATAGAAGTTAAACATGATAGTGATTCTTTCTGTTGCTGTTGTGTGCTTTGAAGTCACTGGGATTTAATCATATGCTTAAAGTTAAGCTCATGATAACCTGCAGCTCTATGATAACAGCCTTTTAAAATTAATAATCTTATTAATGATAATATATATGAACCACATATGCAGAATGTTCAGCTCCACTCAGTCTCCAGTGAACAGATATCTGAATGAAGTGCAACTGCTCTTTTCTGGACTAGTCCCTCACCTTGCACATTTTATCTGTCAATCTGCTCTAAAGCAATACCGGACCTATGATTCCAGACAACAGACTTTATTTTTCATGTAGAAGGAATGAATGCAGGTTGAATGCTTTAAAATATGACCACACTAAGTATTAGCATGGGCCTTCAGGTAAGAAAGACCATTGGGCCACTCGTGATAACTTATTGCAGCATAGTAGGTGTCATGATGCATGTGTATTACAGATCCCAGCTTTGTACATAGAATAGAGACAAATCATGCCTTGACTATGATTTTAAAAATATAAAGCTGACAGATGACAAGGCTTACAGTGATTAAATGGTGCTTAATATTTTTTAAAACACTTCAGTAGGAGTGCTATGAAAACTTGATATAATTCATTTTACTTTATGCAAATAACCGTTAAAATTGTTATCCTAAAACTGCATAGTACAACATCTGATTGTGTATAAGAAAACGGATTGGCTGCTTCTGGCAATGTTAATGTAATTACCACTGCCTTAATTTGTAGCATGAAGATCTGCAAGGCTGTGTCTCCATGATGGTTGCCATGTTGCTTTATCACTGTTAAATTGTAATTATAACTTTGGAAAACCGTATGTTTGGGGATGTTAACAGTGACAGCAGAATCTTGTCAAAATGCTGGTTGCTTAGCTACAACTAGATGGAACAAACTATGAGTGGAACTGTAAAAACATTTGTTTTTCAAGGAGTGCCTTTAAATGACATAACAACTGTGTTGTGACTGTTACTGCTAGTTTTTCTACAGTTACTAACAGGCTGTCAATAGAAGTGTTGCAAAAGTCAGCTAGAACTGTAAGGAGTCCCTGTCATAGAAAACAAATCTCCAGGAAGTCTTGGTCCCTAACCTGACATTGTGGAAGTGGTTACTGCATTTTCCCTTTTTCAAGAGAATGAGAAAGTTCTCAGGTAATGCAAGCTTCGGATTTTTTTTGTTTTGTTGGGTTATTTTTTCTGATTAGAAAATCTGCAAAATGTTACCAGTTTACACCGAGATGATTTATTCGAAATTTATGTCAAATTGAAAAAAAAATAGATAATATTATCATCACTTCCAAGACTAGGTGATGTTTTATTTGAAAATTCCCTCTGTTCGCAGCTTTTAATAGTTAAAAAAATCCAGAAACCCACCTGTAAAATTACCTAGATATTTTTAATTATCTAAACATAATCAGGTGATGGAATGACATTTTTGCCTCTTGTATGACTCACCCAGCATTCAGAAAGTTTACATGGTAAACTGAACTTTAAGATTAAAATTGCCTACAAATCCTTTTTTTTTTTTTTTGCCCTTACAGGTCAACACACAGGTCTCTAAGTTCTGATCCACAGCTTTATCTCAGGGAGTGGCTGTATCCCACATATAATTTTAGCAAAAGGCCAGTAAGCCTTGAATTAATGCAAGAAGTTTGAATTGATTCTTACAATCTCCCTATTCTTTCAGCATAAAGAATATGCAAATGTTTGATTAATCAGCCTCTGCTGTTTCTTTTGTCAGCGACTTGTTCAAGTCAAACATTCGGTTTCAAATTTTAGCTTCAACGATCTCTTCCTTGTAATATTATTATTAAACTGTAATGAAAATTAAAAGATAAAATACTATAATTTAAATGGGACCAATTAATAAATAAGCCTTGTAGTCTGGCATTACAGAGCCTTACAGATCCTGCTTATAACTTGAACAAGGGAATTCATTCTTTAGCTGAATGCTAATTTCTTTCATCAGACCAATTTTACTGTAGGAAAACAAATTAATGTGTTGGTGTCATATTAAACCATTAGACTGAAATTCTACAGTGGAAATTTAGGAAATGAAGATACAGGACTATTCAAACATTTATTGGTGAAATAAGACTCCCATAATCATATAACATTTTCTCTCTAGTTAATTAATTTTTAACCCCCTGTATGGACCAGTTCTGGGAAATGTTTCTTGCCCTCTCTTCTGCAAAACTCCAAACAGGATTTGTCCCATCTCTTCTGCTCTATTAGATGTACAGGACAGTCAAATAGTAGGAACAGAATTTTCCGTATTCTGATGTTTCCCTTTTGGTAATTATTATAGCACTTAATTTCCTGAGCAGAAAACGAGACTGTGCTCATTGGAAGGATCATGGACATTTTTCTGCTTTAATTCAGCAGATACAGTTTTAAGATCCATAACATCAGAAACTTTTCTCTGGGTCCAAGACCTCCTATTTAAATAATATTTTCTTATACTATATCCTATCAGATTTTAATAAATAAGTATGCCTCACATGGACAAATGTTTCAGTGAAGGGAACAGGCTTGAATCTTTTCCATATTTTGAGTAGCATAGCCCAAATAAAAAAAACCAAACACATAAACAAAGGAACAGGCAATGCTAATTTTTTTTGTCACTCATTCCTACATGAATGTTCCCATCAAACCTCATTCTTGTAGATGTAACTTCTGGCAATACTCTTCATTACTGATGAAGATTTATACACCTTTTGTTGTGCAAACAGCAACATTATGAAAAGCACTTTGATGTGCAGTTTGCTGTGGAAGAAAGAGTAGCTGAACAAAGCTGATAAAATAAGTACTGTTATTTCCATTTACTGTTTGACAGTTGTCCATCAGACAAATTCTTACCATTGATTGGTAAAAAGCCCAGACTGTCAAGAAGCCTATTTAACTTCTTCCATGGTGTCAAGTGATAAAATTCTTTGTACTTTAACTTTAACGATATTGATCAAAATGTTAATGTATGTAGATTTATCAGGATGTGATGGTTATGGTGATAAGGGCTTATGATTGGAACTTCCAGAGTAAATGTACTGAAATGATAAATGCATATTTCCCAGTCCAAGGAAATAGATTTGGTACTGCAGTTAATGTTTCATACAGACCAACTTCATTAAGCACAAGTCAGCTAATGACATCATGAATTTGCTTCATTTTATCAAATTGCATTAATTAGGGAAATGCATTGAAAACTCTTAGTGAATAAATTTGCTTTTCCCTGAAATAACTAGAAAAGAGGTAATTTGATTAATTTGTCCCCTCCCCTCCCACCCCCTTAAGTTGAAGCATGATGATTCTTTCTCAACTTTATGGCATGAACTACTTTGTGTTTAACATGATTCTCATTAACCAGTTTAATTGTAGGGGTTTTAAGCAGGAGCACACATGCTGGACCAATGCCAGCTTGTTCCTTTCCAGTCATATAAAATGCTATCTCTCCAGGGATACAGGACTTTCACAAAGGCCTGTGTTACCATTATTCTTTATAATGTTAAGAGAAGCAATCAACAAGGTCTTGCCATGGTTCCTTAAATTAATCATGCTTGATCCATTGTATCAAACTACAATGTTTACTGCAAAATTTTTGTCCTCTTAGTTCTGATTGTGATAATGGGACTCTGCAGGATACTATGAATCATAGTGATGTCTCTGGGCTCTTAAAAACATTGTTGTGCTGTATTTAATTATAGGAACAGATTCTACAAACAGTTGAAAATCACATAATTTGCATGTAATTATGGGTATTATGTAGATTGGAAAGGGATGGGTGACTTTAATTATGTAGAAAGAATGGGTCTTTCTAGTTTTAACCTTCTGTTGTCCAGGATTCCTAGTTTAAGTTGACATTAAAAATCAACTTTAGTGTCATGTTGAGAAACAGCTGCAATTGTACTTTTCTGTGTTCTCTGTCAAAAACCTCTCTCTTTTTGGGGGAGCAGCTGCCAGTGGATTAGTGGTAAAAATATTACATTGACAGGAGAAACAAGTGAATACTACATAATAATCCCTGCTGTTAAGCGATCACTTTTAATACCAAACTACCAGTAACATTTTCAAATATTGAATTTTCTAAGAAATATTAATCTTTAACTAGCTGAAATGTTGGTCCATATCTGCATTAGAAAACAAAATGTTTCAATGGTGTGTTCAAGTGATCTTCTATACAGGCACATACATCTGCCTATGGCATGGGTGCAAGCACATCTGACTCAGGGCTGATAATGGTAACCAGAACCAGAAGCAGCGTGTGTGTGGTACTGAGCTCCCTGAACTGACTGGATGTGAATCAGCTTAGGTCTGACTGCAGGCTAAGCCACATTTGTGCAGCAGTGCGTTCAGGCTAATAAAGATAGCTGTGAAGCAGAGCTTGTTAGGTCAGCCATAGAGCTGATCTGCACCATGTGGATTTACTGAGTTGCATCTCTGCTAGCTCAGGGATCTATACAGCATATTCCATGCATGGCAGAGACAGGCTGATAAATAAACTATTTCATCTGGAGACTATGGGTGAACATGAAGAATTAACTTGGCTTTGTAAATTCCTCAGCTGACGAGAGCAAACACTCATCCTGGTGATCTCAGGGAAAGTCTGTTCCATGTGAAGGTCCGCTTACAGACAAACAGAACCTGCAGTGACAGTCCCTTCTGCAAATTTACTCTGTTTCTGGAGGATTAGATAGGTCAGAGGTTAAGAATTTGCTGCAAGGAAGTTTTATATATAAGCTGCTCGTATGCCTAGGAAGCTCTTTCAGCAACTTAATTGGCCTAGCACTGTTGAATTGACTGTACTAGCTTAGTTGAGTGTAGTCCCCTACTCAGCAACAAGTGAGTTTTCATACTAGTATATGAAGTTTTACAAGTACAGATATACCAGTTTAGATTCACACATTTGCTAATGTGTGAAAGCTCTAAAAATCAGAGCTTTTGCTTTTTACAGTGCTGAACTTAGAAACATTTGTATCCATAGGAAAAATGTTCATAAATAGCAAGTTGGCTTCATCATTTAAAGAACTCCTTTAAAGAAAGCAAACAACCAGACAGCCAGTAAAAACAGAAAAAAAAAACAAAAAACAAACAAAACCCCTCAGCACCTCCAAGAAACCCCAAAAATCCTCTGAATGTGTTTTCTTCATAAGTTTTTTTCTTTAGCTGAAGCTAACCAGTAAATTTACTTTTGCAACTTCCACATAGTTTGGAAGTTAAGTAGCAGGCCATTATCAGTACAAAAAGCTTTTCAAGTGCTGACATTCCTTAAAGCATAAATTCCACAAGTGACTTCTGGTACACCATGATGTCAACCTATTTCTCCAGACTGCTTTAGCGTGTGACTATGGATTAATATATTGCTAGGGATTTTTCTTTAATATTATTTGTATTTATATTATTTTACTCTAAATTATACAAACTGCCATGACCACTGTAATATTTATAAAAGGGATATTTTCTGAAAACTTTTGATTCTTTGTACAAAATAGACAATATGTAACCCACCATCAACTTGTCCATCAGCCTAGGATTAACCATAGGATAGTACCCACTATTTCTGTTAGGAAATGTACTCCTTTGTGGTCAAAAGAGAGCATATTTTCTAAATAGCCATTCTACTTACTTACTGCATCTTCAAACAATTTGTTGCAGCATTAATTATTCTGACTGCAAAGAAAGTTGCATCTTATTTGCATTTTTACTTCATATGACTTCCATGAAATTTAATTAAGTGAAGATGTATGAAAGTAGCAGCAATCAATTCTAGTCCAAGTGAGAACTATGGTAAGAAAAACTTGTCATATCTCTGTGGTCCAATTATCTCTATGTCTAAATCACTATGAATTTTTCATGAGAGTGAGGGCCACATGGGCTCTCAGTTTCCAAACTCTTTTTAGTAGAGACAATGCTTCAGAAAGCATGAAAATGTTTGAAAAAAAATATTCTGGAAATACAGAGGAGGAGGACAAGATGGATTACAGAATAGTTAAAGTAGTCAGAAAAACCTGGTCAGAAATAAATACCACCACCAAAACCAAAACAGAAAACAAATGCAACAGAAAAAATAAAATATGTGAGGTCCTAATCATGCATAAATCAGAATATTCTGTTGTGGTTGTGTCAAGTAACTCAGAACTGATTTTGTTACCGTACATGATGCAGATGCCTCCTGTCAAAGGCTTCTGTGAAATATTGTGAGACCCTCTGAGAATATCCATTATCCCTGAAACTATACCAGTCAATAGCAGTTGTAATTCAAACACTTCTTCATGTTAGAAATGTGTGCAATTATACAGAGAATTGTGTGATACAGGGTTGTGTGATAATAGGGTTGCATGTTAAGTTATGGAATTAATTATGCACTTAGCCTTGCAAAGCAGTACCAGCAGCTTCCATCGACTCTGCTCATGCCTTGAATTCTTGAACAGCAATGCACAAGATACTATGAAAAACTGTTCAATATTGTGCTGAATTTTATTTTTTTCTAGATGCAACCATATTTGAGCAAAAGGAATTTATATAATATTTAGTCTCACATTCAAAACTGCAAAGTGATGAATCAAACTTTTCTGAAACAGCATCTCCAGGCAGAGATGTTTCCAAAAGTGTTGATTCGGCTTTTTTTTCAACTTAGAGTTTATACAGCTGTCATAGGTGGTGTGGTTTTGCATGGCAGGGTTCTGCTGGAGAAAGGGTAAACACCAGCTGACTCAAGGCTGGACCCACCACTGACCAAGGCTGAGCCAATCAGTGATGGTCACAGTGCTTCTACGAATCACATTTAAGAAGAAGAAAAACCTCAAGCAGATGCTTTTTGCCACCAGAGAAGATGTAAGAAACTCTGCAGACACCAAGGTCAGTGAAGAATGCAGGGAGGAGAAGGCGCTCCAGACACTATAGAGGAAGATTCCCCTGCAGCCCATGAAGAAGACCATGGTGGAGCAGGTTGTCCCCCTGCAGCCCATGGAAGATGATGGGGAGCAGAGATCCCACATGCAACCCATGGAAAGGTCCCAAAGTGGAGCAGGTGGAGACACACGAAGGACACTGTGACCCACATTGGAGCAAGCTCCTGACAGGACCTGCAGCCCGTAGAGAGAGAGGCCCACACTGAGAACATTTTTACCAATCTTGATAAACTCTTGGCAATTTGTTTCTTGTGCAGTCCGCATCTACTATTGTATATTGTCACTGTAGCTAAAAACTGAGAGGTAAGAAATGATGTTAAATTCATCTCTCTGTCAATTTCTTGAACTTAGTGCTTTTGTTTGCCAGGAAAATTTTATGAACTGTCAGAATATTCAATGCATTGGGACAAATGGTACTCATCCTTATGTTGGAGGAATTCCTTTTTTTTGTATAAATGACTAGAATCTGCCAGATACTCAAATTCAGTGGATCCTTCATCCCAAGTGAGTTGATGTTCCTTTATCCCATGCACTAGTTATAACCACTTGGTCATTTATTGCTTATGGGTCAAAATACTATTATCTGCAGGGAATGGAACACCTTCCACTCAGGAGTCTAAAAGCCATCCTCAGCAAAATGACAGTAATTATGTCAGTCTTCCTATGAAACATAAAAACATCCCCTTTCAGATGAAACCAGGCAAAGGAAGAATCCAGGTCTTTCACATAATTGGTGAATGATCTGATCCTGGGGTAAATTATGCCTCAGTGGGGCTAAAATGGATGAAAATATAGGTTGGGGACTCGCCTGTTGGAGACCAGCATAGGTGAGAGGGACTTGGGGGACCTGGGGGACAGCAGGATAACCGTGAGCCAGCAATGTGCCCTCATGACCAAGAAGGGCAATGGCATCCTGGGGTGTATTAGAAGGGGTGTGGTTAGTAGGGCAAGAGAGGTCCTTCTCCCTCTATTTTGACCTGATGAGACCAAACCTGAAACATTGTGTCCAGTTCTGGGCCCCTCAGTTCAAGAAGGAGATAGAACTCCTTGAAAGAGTCCAACATGGGGCCACCAAGAAGCTTAAGGGAGTGGAACATCTTCCTTAGGAGGACAGGCTGAGGGAGCTGGGCCTCTTTAGTTTGGAGAACAGTTGACGGAGGGGTGACTTTATTAATGTTTATAAATATGTAAAGGGTGAGAGTCAGGAGGATGGAGCCAGGCTCTTCTCAGTGATGGCCAGCAATAGGACAAGGTGCAATGGGTGCAAGCTGGAGCAGAGGAAGTTCCATGTGAATAGAAGGAGGAACTTTTTCACTGTGAGGGTGATGGAGCACTGGAACAGACTGCCCAGAGAGGTTGTGGAGTCTCCTTCTCTGGAGACATTCAAAACCCACTTGGATGCATTCCTGGGTGATTTGGTCTAGGTGATCCTGTTCTGGCAGGGGGGTTGGACTAAATGATCTTTCAAGGTCCCTTCTAACTCCTAATGTTCTGTGATTCTGCAATAACTACTGTCTTGCCCTTGCCAACACAGCTTGTATAAGAAAAGATGGACTTCATCAGAGACCTACTACTAAAATACGCTTGAGTATAAGTACCATGTAGGTACTTTCTTGCTGCCTAGAGCACTTCAATGTCCTTCACTTCTCTCCTGACATTTTGAACTGTCAGATTACAGAAAACTCTACTAGGTTTGCTGAAGTTCTCAATTCCAGCTGTGACTTATTTAGATACCTCTGGTTTCCATCTCAGAGTTATTTGCTGTCTGAAAAAAATGCTTTATAAAAAACTTCACATCTCTTCACAAATACAGTTGATATATCTGAGTGATGTATCACAGTTAAGATACAGTTCACAAAATGATTATTGCTGTCTGTTCCAGCAAGTGCAGAACTTAACAGAGAGCTCCTGTTGTATCTCTGTATAACACATGTTTCTTCAAATCCCAGTGAGATGTGTATGCAAATAATGATAGCTATGCACTTCAAATGAAGAGCCTGAAACCTTCTTGCAATGTAGTTCTCAAACTGTAATGACACCCGGTCACATAAAGGGTATGAGTCTGATGTGTGTCTGAGGACAGGCCCTCCTGTTGGGTCATGAGATTCAGGAAGGACACCCTTGCTTTCTAAACTTGTCAACGAAGAGCCTAGGTGTTCCTCTCACCTTCGTTCTCTGCAGAGAAAGAAGGGAAAATGAAATACTGTCTTAATTAGTCCTAGGTGTGAGCATTCCTTTTTTTGGTCTGGGAGCTTCTCTTAAGACCCATGCTTAGCTTGGTCACACAATATCACACATGTAAGAGAGTGTTAGCAACAAAATCCTTAAATAAAAGAAGATACAGTTTTCTCTGTAGGGATAATTTGTATTCAAAAATTTACCTCAACGTATCACATTATGGTCTTTATTCACAGACATGAAAGTTATAAATCTTCTTCTCCACAGTAAACAGTCGTGTTTGAACTGCTGCTTCACAGTACTAAATACAAGATAGTATTTTATTACCCAGTCCAGGAGCCCTCCATTATCAGTCTTGTCACAGTACTTCTATTTTGTACATAGGAAAGCTTCTCTATCATGCAAAAAGTCCCATTCCAGTCAACTAGAGTGAAAGAAAGAAAACTAATGTGTAGAGATAGACAGTTTAATAGTTAAAGAAGGAATTCACTCACCACTTCCCATGGGCAAGTAGATATTCAGCCATCTCCAGGAAAGCAGGGCTTCATCACATATAACAGTTTCTTGGGAAGACAATTGCCGTCACTCCAAATGTTACCTCCCTTCCTTCTTCTTTCCTCAGATTTATATACTGAGCATGACATCATATGGTATGGAATATCCCTTTGGTCACCTGGAGTCAGCTGTCCCAGTTGTGTCCCATCCCAACTCCTACTTGTTGGTGGGATGGTGTTTGATGCTGAAAAGGCCTTGGCTCTGCATAAGCACTGCTCAGCAGTAACAAAAATCACCTCTATGTTATCAACACTATTTTCAGCATAATTTCAAAACATAGCCTCATACTAACATCTATGACATAAATTAACTCTATTCCAACCAAAACCAGCACAGAAAGATTTTTAAATTGCTTGCAAATTTAACAGATTCAGGTATGTCCCATTTATTTAAGTAAAGACACCAATATACTTAAAACACAGATTTTTATTTTTTAAAGGGCACAAAAATCTCATCTGTCTCAATACACCAGAGATTAGTCTAAAACTAAATATAGGCAATTACAACTGTTTAATTCTGTAGTTCTGTGAATCCTCCATTCCACCTTTTTTCCACAATATTTCTTGTTACCCAAGTAAAAAGATGACAAAATTCCCTGATAGTATATATGGAGGTTTATCATGAGTAGGATTGGATCCTTGATGCTTTTTGAGAGTAATCTACTTGAGATTTTGATAAGTATGATAATCCCCACGATATAGAGTCTGTAACATTTGGTTGAACACCTTTTTGTCTTTGGAAAGACCTAGAGTAATGTATTCATATCTTCCAGAGAAAATGAAATATATTCTCTTCTATTAGTAGCTCAAGAGGATGATTAACAGCAACCATTAAATAAGTTAAACATTTTTAAATCACAGGACTGGATCATTGAATAGAAATGGTTGTGAACTACTGATCTTGAATCAGAGCTGCTAACTGGCCTCATTCATTTGAAATGACACAGAAAAAGAGAGACCTGGTTGTATTACTCAATCACAGAATGCCTATGATCCTGTGGGGAAAAAAAAAAAGAGGTATGGTCTTCATCTGATGTATTTCCAGTTAAAATAGAAAACGTACAAGACAGCACACACATTTCTAAATACTAAGTATAGCTTGGTCACACACAAAAATAAACATAGTGCAAAGTGGAACAGGTGGAGAGAAAAGATAATACTGTAATCAGCACCACTGGGAATTAGTTTTGATAAAATTATCATATGGTACCTCACTGAACCTGACAAAAGAAAAGATGAAAGACATATGACTGTAGTATTTAAAACAGTATAAGTACTTCAGAGAAAAACAGGGTAAATACTTTGGGAAGGACTTTGACCATTGACAACAAAAAATAACCTTGGCCTAAACGTAAGCATATATAAGCTGGCTACAGGGAAAAATTGGCACAAGTCTCTAATAAAAGTAATGAGATAAAAGAACCAAATTGGTTTTAAGCTGGCAATGAATACGTGTGCAGAAGCACTGCATAGTTTGATTGCTTGTGACAGCTGGAAGTGGCCAAGGGTAGTCCTTCCAGTACTCTACTATTTACTTGTTCAAACTATTAGAACAAATGGTATTTTCTCGTTGCACCAAAATTTAAGAATGTGAACTCAGGAAGCACTGATAGTCTACCTTGGTTTTCAATGTAGTCACAGCTAGATAAAATCAGTAAAGATAGTAGTACAATTAATGACCATTAGTATAGTTTTATAAAATATACCTCTTATCAAACAAACAGTGTCTTTCTAATTAGATTGATTTTGGCTTGGCATAGTAACTAGGACTTCATAATATAGTTAGATATAGAAAACAAAGATACTTGTCTTAAGATACCATAGCAAACTTCTGTAAATAAAGCACAGCAAAAAATCCACAAGTCCCACATTCAATATGTTAAAAACTGATTATTTGAGTGCTTAACATTTACTGTAAGTACTTATGGAGTTCTTATAGTTTACAAACTCTCCTGCTATGTGCATCTGTCAGAGACCAATGTTGTTCAGTGTCTTTATCAATGTTCTAGAAGAAAATATAAAATCAGTACAGATAAATTTGTGGGTGCTATGGGCATTGGTAGAGCAGTAAATAATAGTAAAGGCAGGTTAGTAATAAAGATTGCTATGCATCATTTGGTAAAGAGATGGCAAGGTTAATTTGAACCTGTTACAAGGTTGTATAAAAAGAAAAAGGGAATGTACATAATATTTACGGAGTGGGTAATAGTTATATGGAAAAGACTGACTTGGAAAAAGCCTTTGAGTAAAACTGAATAAAAATGGATTTGTGAGTTTTTAATGTTTTATATATATAACCTATATATTGATATAGAATTTCTAAATTTTGAATATTTTCATTGTTAATTCAGTCTCAAGTTTGAAATAAAAGGGATTTTTAATTGTTTACATTGGTTCCAAGAAATAAAAATATTAAAGATATCAGAGGAAAGTTTCAAACAGAACATTATTTAAAATTTAATTTTAAACTAATGCAAAGCTGGTAAAGAGGGCTTTAAATTAAAGATTCTGAGGAAGGAAAATTTCAGTCCATTCCATTCCTATCAGTTTGGTGCCAGTGCCAGCAATTGATGCCCAGAGCCAGCAGAAGAATCACAGGTCAGCAAGAGAGCACCTTGAAGTGCAGCACAAGGGAATTCCAGCTGCTCCAGACAGTAAGTCAATAAGGAGGGAGTGTTGTGTTCCCTGTCAACAAGCAACTGGGGAGCATGGAGCTCCACCTGGGAAGCCAACCCAGAGTTTATGGGTTGGGCTTAAAGGGACAGAAAGGACAGGGGACGTTATAGGGGGTCTACTACTGGCCATCCAACCTTGTTCTCACCACACAAGGAGGGGCTGGTGTGGAATGTGAAACTCAAGGGAAATCTTGAATGCAGTGACCACAAAAGGGTGGAGTTCAAAATCCTCAGGACAGCAAGGAGGGCACATAGCAAATTCATTACCCTGGACTTCAAGGGAGTAGACTTTGGCCTCTTAGGGGACCTGCTTAGGTTCTGTACCACAGGACAAAACCCTGCAGGGAAGAGGGACCCAAAACATTTGACTAGTATTCAAGGATCACCTCTTCCAAGCTCAGGAGAAAAGCTTCTATAGGTGCATCAGCAACAAAGGAAAGTTGAGGGAAAAAGTGGGCCTCCCCCAGAATAAAAAAAAAAGACCTGTTTACTCAGTATATCATAGAATTATATAGTCATAGAATGTGTTAGGTTGGAAGGCACCTTTAGAAGTCATACTGTCCAAACCCCCTGCAGTAAGCAGGGACATCTTCACTAGATCAGGTTGCTCAGAGCCCCACCAAGCCTGATCTTGAATATCTCCAGGGATGGGGCCTTCACTACCTCTCTGGGCAACCTGTTCCAGCGATCTACCACCCTCATATTGAATAAATTTTTCCTAATATCCAAACTAAATCTCCCCTTTTCTAGTTTAAATCTATTACCCCTTGTCTTATTGCTACATGCCCTTATTAACAGCTCTTCCCCAGCTTTCTTATAGGAACCTTTCAGGTATTGGAAGGCTGAAGTACTCAACAGCATTTTTATCTCAATTTTCAAGTGCTCTAGCCAGGCTGCCCAAGTTGCAGAAGGTAAAAGAAGGGACTGGGAGAATGAAAAACTGCCAACTGCAGGATGTGATCTGGTCTGAGACCATCTACGGAACCTGAAGGTGCACAACTCCATGGGACCTGATGACATGCATCTGTGGGTCATGAGGAAACTGGCAGATGAACTAGGAGGTTTGCACAAATATCCCTTTGTTCTCTTTCTCTTCTGAGATATTCCTTTAGGCTGTATTGTCTCCTGTGGGTAGTGACTACATGGTCTTAACTGTCTAAAAACTCTTCATACATTGCTTGTACTACCAAAACCAAATACTGAGAACCAAAAAAGTTCTCAGAGTTTTGGCTTATCACATTACAAATGAAATTCATAGATATAGACAGGGCCAGAATGTACATTAGATACTCTGTAAATCTCAGCTGATCTCCAGATGCAGGGCATGAAGAGTACTAGATCTTTATTGAGAAGCACATACAGAAAGGAATTAAATAAGTGTCAGAGCAGTTTAAAAAGATTAACAATCATTAGAAGTGATACTGAAAAAAAATAGAGGAATAAGATATTTAGGAAACATAGATAAGAAATTCATTGATTTATAAATTCTATGATAGATGGCAAAATTATTGATAACATCAATTAGTAAGTGAGTATAATAATAGATGAAGGGTTTGACTTGAAAATGAAACACCTAAAAAGAGTTCCACTGCACGGAACACTTACATTTCAGCCTTGCTGAGAGCCAATATTATAATAAGACACTACAATCCTGTTCTGTAAGTGAAATTAATGCATTTTCATCTTAATTTTTCTCTTTTTTTGGGTTTTTTGTTTGTTTGCTTACTGTCTTCGGACACTTGCTGGTGGTACCACACCAAAAAACTCACAGCACTACCACATGCCTGGCCCAGGAAATGGGGTCCAGATTCATCATCATTCAGATGCATGCCTGACAGTGGGAAACAATAAAATACCTCAGCTGGTCTTTCCAGGTGCTTCAGTATTTCTGTTTGTGGGGAGTGATTCTTAGCAAGCTGGGAACTTTCACTTTAGACATGTTAATATTAGTTTTGACGTTGGAAATTGGAAGGCTCTTAACTGGAAGTGTTGTCTACTAAAGGGTTTTTTTATATATTATTATTAAATTTTGTTTCACATTCCAGCATTACACTTGAGACTGTCATACCAAACTTACTCTTTACACACAGGTTTTGCTGCTCTAATTAATTCCTTTCTTTTCTTCTCTTGTCTCTCATTCCTCCTCCCTTCTGAAACTGGATCAAATAATAGGGCAAGCTTCCAACTTTGCTGTTTGATGTGCTTTTATCACAAAATGAAGAAAAATGTGTGACTTCCTTATTATGATACTGTTTTTTGCCAAAATGAGGTCTCTGCATAAAAAAAAAAGTGATTTTAAGATACCTATCAGCCGTGTGATAAAAACGCTCGCTCTCCAATACATGCCAAATCTTACAAACACACCTGTTGTTGTTATATTAGTTTTAAGAACTCAAAGATGAAGGATATAAAGCATCTAAGTCACCAAGCAGACTCCAGGATAATCCACTAATCCAGATAGATGAAAGGAAATGCAGATTTTATGCCCTCTTGAGAGTGGCAGCCTGTCAAAAATAGATCCTTCTGCTCAGCTTGTCAGAAAGAGAGAGAAGAAAGAAAAAGAAAAGGTCTCTATCTCAGACATGCAAACACACATACGTGGACTCAGTGAGAATCTCTATGCAATAGCACTAGAGTAATCAACATGCCTGTTGCCAAAACATATACTGTTGGATACTCTATAGCTTCTGTGATGAGAAAGATAGTATTTTTTAAGGGGGGAGAAAAAAGTAATAGTGTTTGCGCTTTGAAATATGAAAACAAAAGAAACCCTTTAGGGTATCAAACTAATTGCTATTTTGTCTTAGGCAAAATAAAGGTTTTCTTTGCAACAGGCACTAAAAAAGGTAATTATGGAATGCAATTATTTTAGGAGAAACTTCAGACAGCCTGTACAAATAACAATTATTGTCAATACACAAAATTCGCATATCCCAGAGACTTTTGGGGTCAGATTCCACCCCCTTTATTCGTGTCAAATGTTCCCTTTAATTGCAATTGAATATTTTAATGATAAAAAACTAAGTCAAAATGTGGACTCGTGTTTTGCAATCTAACGATACACTTCCATTCAAACCCCACATGTGTGAGAGATTTGTTTTTACTGGAGACAGTCACAACATTACTTTTAGCACAGGAAAGCAAACCTGGGAGATCACTTCAGTTGCTCCAGCTCCCTTGCATTAAATCTATTTTTTATCTTTCATGCTCACAGGGTGCAGAAGGTGAAGGTGGGGATTGAAAAGCGTATCAGGCAAAATGTGGATAGAGTCAGCAGTAAAAGAAAAAAATGCATGCTGTCCTCTACTGTGCAAAGCAAGCATAATCGCTGACATGAAGAAGTTTGCACTTCTGGGAGGAAAAATTAACCAAAAAAAATTCTTTGCCAGTGACAAGAAAAAAATCAGGGGGTGGGGTTTTGGGGGGTGGAAGAGAGAGAGACAGAGACTGATTTCTGTTTCATAGCATAAATTGGAGTTTATTGTGATTTGGACATATCATGTCAATACTCCTACATTTACGTGGACTGCAATCTAGTATACATGTTATTTTCATTCTGTAGGTCTTCATTTTGTATTTTAAACTGAGTACTGGGTGTTCTGTTAGATAATCTTTCTCAGACATGGTGGCATGAATTTAATAATTTATAATAATGCATGACTTTAGCTAAAAAGCAAAATAAATTAATCCGTTCCAAATTTCAAGAAAGAATTAATGATGTGCTATCATATATAGCAGTGTTATTGTTCCTGAATTCAATAGATGCAAGTATGAACCCTACTGTACATGCTACAGTTGCAAGATTTCTTTTTATGAAATACATTGCAAATCTGACCAACCTACCTTTCATGGGAACTGATGGTGAAGGAGATTCACTGTTCATGATGCCGATACTGCTTTTACCAGTTCATAGAATCATGGAATCACAAGGTTGGAAGAGACCACTGAAGATTATCAAGTCCAACCGTTACCGTCCTATGCTAAACCATATCCCTAAGTACCTCATCTACCCTTTTTTTAAACACATACAGGGGAGGTGACTCAACCACAACCCTGGGCAGCCTGTTCCAGGCCCCAACAACTCTTTCAGTAGAAAATTTTTTTAAAACATCTAATCTGAACCTGCCCTGGCACAGCTTCTGGCCATTTCCCCTTGTCCTATCACCTGTCACCTGGCTGAAGAGATCATAAAGTCTCCCCTCAGCCTCTTCTTCCCCAGACTAAACATCCCCAGCTCACAGAGTCACTCCTCATAGGATTTGCCCTCCAGCCCCTTTCACCAGCCTGGTTGCCCTTCTCTGGATTTGCTCAAGGACCTCAGTGTCCTTCTCATGGTGAGGAGCCCAGAACTGCACACAGTACTCGAGGTGTGGCCTCACCAATGCCAAGTACAGGGGCACAATTACTTCCCTAGACCTACTGGCCACACTGTTTTTGATACAAACCAGGATGCCATTGGCTTTCCTGGCCACCTGGGCACACTGCTAACTCATATTCAGCCTGCAGTCAACCAATACCCCCAGGTCCTTCTCTGCCTGACAGCTCTCCAGCCAGTCTTCCCCAGGCCTGTAGCACTGCATGGGGTTGTTATGTCCCATGTGCAGCACTCTACACTTGGCCATGTTAAACTTCATCCCATTGGTCTCAGCCCATCAGTCCAGTCTGTTCAGATCCCTCTGAAGAGCCTCCCTACCCTCAGACAGATCAACACTTCCTCCCAGCTTTGTGTCAACTGCAAATTTACTGAGGGAACATTCAATCCCTTCATCGAGGTCATTGATAAAGATGTTGAACAAAACTCGACCAATTGTAAGACATATGTAAGATACAAAGGAAAGGAGGAATGGAAAAGCATTATTGTGCACTCGAGGGAGGGAGTTGTCATTGTCACAGGGAGATGCATGGAGAGGCACCCAGTGCACGTTATACACCTGTAGTAGAATCCAGAAGGCTGTTACCTCCCCTCTAAACCCTTACTTGAGCTGCCTTGCCACAGCACTGATGCTCCTGAATTTACAGAGAAGCACCACAGCTTTTTATTGGCTCCTTATCCTGTATGTATCTTGACTGACTTCCAGCTTCTGATACTCATGGAAACAGCAGAGGACATGACCAGGTAAGTGTGCAACAGGGAGGACCTCTGGCTTCATGCAAGGAAATGAATGTGGCTGCAGCTGCACTGCCTGCCTGCTAGTCACAGTATGGCTGGTCTGCCATGGCTGCCCTGTGTTGGAAAAGGTTTTATGCTCTGAAAACCCTCTAGGCAAAATATGTTTCCTTAAATGTGTTAAATGAGAAGATTCGATACAGTATAAAGTGCCCACTGTAAGGATAATTACAAGAGTTCCCATGAAAAACTGAGGTCACAGCACACTTATTCCTTAGTCATTTCCGTAGGGTTTTTAAGGTATTTCAGAAGTGTCAAGAAGAGATTTCAAACAGGCCAGTGAGATGGCTTTTTGTATATTTATGAAGAGAAAAAGGTACAGACTGGGGAAAGTATGAAGGCTTTACAATCCCAGAGTATTAGTATTTTATATTAATATTCATCCTATTATGCAGAAATGCAAAATTAGACTTACCTTCTTAGTTAAGAATGCTCTGAGGCTTCTACGAAGGTAGTGAAACATAAAATATTAAGATAAAAATGATACATAACTGTAACACATTTAAATGATTATTTATTAAAACAGCAATGCAAGTACAATAATAATTGAACTGAATATAATTTCATAAAATAGCAGTTATACCATCTATAATGCATAAGGACACGATGACTTAATTTGGGTGTTATGTATCTCACTGACATCCCTCTTGCCAGTACGGTAGGTAAAATTCTATGCTATATAATCTTCAGTTCATCCTTGTGCTTTCCTTGCCTTGGATTTGATGGTAATTATCAGGAAAAAAACCAAACACAACAGATTTAGAAGGACTCAGTTGAGGTACAAACATCACCTTTACTTTATTCTTTCTGTTTGTTTTTTTTTTTACTTTAAATTTCAAGTTACTGAGTAGCATGCACAAAAAGTAAAGGAGATGGAACACTGGGTGCATGCAGCTGTAAAGGAGGAGGAACTACCTCCCTTTCTTCAAGGCATCTATAGAAGGCACTTGGATTCAAATGTTTTCCTGCTTAAGACAGTTTGAGTCCACCCCTATTCTGGCAGTAAAGTGGTTGAGCCATTAAACTATAATCTGTACCCAAATTTGGGAATACAAACCTGAGGACCCCACACACTACAGCTTCAGGTGTTCTACAATGAGTTGCTCTCAGTCCATCCTGCTGAAGACTATTCACCTTGTGTAGTATACTTAAATATTTATTGAGAGAAATCCAGTGGTCCAGTTAGGACATTAAAAAAAAAAAGAAGAAAAAAAGAGAGAGACCTACTTTCTGCTTGATTCATATGAACAAAGAATGTTCTTGCATAATGAATATTTAACTTACCACCCTTACCTCAGAAGAGAGTGATCTTAAATCCAATCTCTGCTCCACTGCATGTTTAATTAGGTATGCAAAGCAAAAATGCACTAGTAAACAAGAATTAAACCATCATCTTTTCCAACTAGCAGCCTCTTTTTTGAAGGGGCTACCAATTCAGATCAGGCAAAGATGTGAACCAAACCAAAATGTCCTTCTTCTGGTGGGATTTATCTTCTGAAGCATTAAGGGTGCATTAGCATTAAGGTTTTTTTCTTTAGACCAGGAAGCCAGTTTTCAAGTGATTCTCCCAGTCACCTCCAATTCCTGCACATCAGTTCACACCAGGAGCAATCCGGGATCTCACAAACTAGGCCTCTCTTGGATAAACGTTCACTGACAGATGAGCTCCCGAAATACAAACTCAGTGATCCAGCTGCAAACAGGATGCCAGTCAGAAATATGTTAGCCTGAAGTAGCAACCCCTGAAGATCATAAAGCAAGGATGTAAAGCTCCAAGTGTTATTTCTCTCTACAAATCTACAGTTACTGAGCTGCAATTCTTCCTAAAGCAGACATAGCCCTAACTCCACCTTCACTGCAAGAGTGATTTCTAATGATTTTTTTTCAGTGACTTCACTCTACACACGACTCATTTAGGAGGGACTAAACCCACAGTTTCTGGCATTTTCAATGCTCGTGAGAATGAAAAGACTACCTTTGTTAAACAATAGCATGTATGACCATGTTCTCTTTGCTACGTTTGCAGGTTTGATATGGCCCATAAAACGTTCACATGCCCATTTGCCACATCATTTGAATCATAATTATGGGCACAAGCACTTAATATCTGTATAATATTTTAGGAATAAAAATTGGGAATTTATCTGGACTGATTCTCGAATTAATTTTCAGCCCAGAAGTGCCATAAAATGTGCAGGACCAACCGGTTTTTTATGGTGAGAGGAAAGGAAGGCTCACAGAACAGCTTTAAAACTTCTTTAGGGAATTTGAAGACTTTGCTTTACTCTTTCCTTAACAAATTCCTGGATATTATCTTCTGAGGCATGCCTAATGATCATGAGCTTGTGACTGATCATAGACTGCCAAACGTGGTTCAGGATTGTTTGTGCAATGTAATTTTCAAATAATTCTATTTTGATGTAGAGGCAATTTTTGTCTGGTTTATAGATAATAAGCGCAAACTGTTGGGTTTTCTATCACTAGGATTCCAACATACAGTATCACTTATTAACTGTACTGTCATTACTGTATTTTGGGGCTTGAGCCATGGACTGCAGCCACCTCCAAAAGGATGTGAAACTAAGCAAGTGAAGAATGAGTGATTTACATCAGCCACAAATGCACCATTCACCCGAATGCTGCAAGCAATCCATTTCAAAAGCTATTCTAATGAATGGTATTCACACTTCTAAAATGAACCGATGTGGAACCTGCCAAATTCTTTCCAGAATAATCTTTGATATGAGGCACCACTGAGCATGAGGATGCTTTGAACAAGTGAGTCCAGAAAAGGACTGGGAATATTAGAAGTAGTTTGGAATATGAATGCACAGATTTTTCTGAATAGGAAATTCATTAAAAATATTTCTGGATTTGACTTCCAATTTTTATTTCCCAAAGATATTAAATATTTTAATATAGACTTCTTGCTGAATTACAACCAGGACTTGTTTTTACTGATTATTTATTTATTGGCTCTCACTTGTAGCACAACTGAGTTGCACTTTGTTTTAAGCAATCTTTTCACTTCTACGGATCTTGCGCTCAGTGCACTCTGCCACATGATCTGAATGGACTTAATTAGACTTTATTGGTGATGGGATTGAGTCAAATGAAAATGAAAAAGACAGGAACAACTAGAATAAAAGGTCTGCCAAATAACATCCTAAAGGCATATATTTGGTTAACAGAATGTATTTTCAATTTTCACTTTCATCCATTCACACTTGTGAAACTGTGGGATATTCCCTGAAGCTTTCTATTTGCCAGCTAGTGTTCTATCACAGACTGATAGATTAGCTAGCTGATTTTGATTACATAGATTGCATTTTGACTGCATGTAAAATAGATTCATTTCTAGTGGCTTATTTATAAAGTTGAATATGATCAGTGTTAAAAATATGAGGATATGTTGCTGCATTAAAGTACCTTGCAACCTTTAGAGATAAACATCACACCTATGTAAATTTAGGTGATATAGTAGTTAGATCCTTTCTATTGATCCAGTCTATGGCTTTTCCTATGAATTAAATGACACATAGTGTTGAAGAAAGCAATACCCCAGGTCTCAAGTGGCAATGAAGGTGAAGTCATGGGCTGTCATAACCAGGGAACCAGATTACAGGACACCCTTTCCCTTTCTAGGAATGCAAGATTTGGAAACAAACATTAAAGGTGTCAGGCCTTCAATATCTTTTAAAATCCTATTTTAAAAAAATAAACACTTAAAATTCTTGGATAAGCAGATGCAACTATGGCATAATCAAACTTGTATCACGTAAGTGAAACTCATCTGTTATCCTGTCCTCCGTCTTGTATTTATGCCTTTTTCACAAACACCCCTCTGTGTTGCCATCATTGATTCATGAACTCTTAAGTCCTTTTATTCAAGTGTGCTTGAATGACAGTGTGTGCAATACTCTGTTAGAAAGGAGCAGGCAGAGAAGACACAATATTTGCCAGATTCCTCTGTTGATGCACCTGAAAACAGAGATTCTCCTACTAGCAGCATCCATGATGTTTCATGCAGAGATGAAACATTTCCAGGAGGATATTTTGCATTTCTGTTAGTAGTCAAAGATATATCAGTTCTGGGGGTGTTTTTAGCATCAGTTATGGATAAAGAAAAATACCTAGGTTTAGCTGCCCTCGGTATCCATTTCCTTGACGGAAAAAAAAAACATAAATCAGGTGAGACAAAACAGAGATTTACAAAAAACCTGAACAACCAAGCAATAATAGGAAGAGATAAAAATAATAATGCCCCCTGCCCCCATTTTGTATGAAGACTTACAACAGTTCAGAAAATTATTTTCGTGGATTTCAAATGTCATCATAGGACTGATAGAAGGTTATAAGACGGCAATGAAAATAAACAAGATTCAAAGGGTTTAGCACCAAGGAGTAGGGATGTACTACCCATGTTGGCCTCAAAGGAAAAGTACATCAAGGATAGAAGGAAGCTTAGACAGAGAAGGTTGTTGAAGATTATATTTTGCTGGCTTCCCTGAAGAGGTCTCTAGAGAATCTCACTAGATTTACTGAATTCAGTAACATGGCTTCCTGGTGGCTGATAGGGAAAAAAATAATTTTCAAAGAGATTCTGGTTTTATTGTGTGAGAATGTAATATTATGTTTGCAGCTGGCGGACACATGGTGTTGCCCTCGTTTTTCATTGTGAGTGAAAAATCACATCCAAAAAAAAATGGGTGTCTTTGAAAAATCTTCCTTGTCTCTGTGACTGCCCTATGTATGGATTTTGCATTTCACTACAGTTTTCTTCTGGGATGATGTGTGGCCACAGCTGTGCATCAGGTACGAACAAATTTTCCTACAGTTTAGGTATTTTCAAGGGATCTTACTATGTTATAGCCCACTGTCTGCAGCCAGATGCTGGATTAACTTCATCCATTTTAGCTGATATCTTTGAAATGAATAGGAATTTCCTTTAATTCTCGTTGTTGAACCATGCTGTCAAAACATCTTTTAAAAGTTGACAGTGTGAGACTCAGGCACACACATTTTCTGAGAGAAGTGGCACAAGTACGAAAGCAACAGAAAAAAACAGGTGAGAATGCAGAGAAATAATTAAAACAGATTCTCTGGTTTGGATCTCAGTAGGCTCAATATAAGACATTTTCTGGCTGAAGAGAATTACAGCATATTTGTGTGATTAAGTTTGCAAATTTCATAATAAATCAAAAAGAAGTATCTTGACTTGTCTCCTCTTCAGGCCAACTTTCCTTTAAAGTCGTGTTTTGTCTAACATTAATAAAAAAGGTATTGAACAAAACCCGACTTTGCTAGCTGCATTTCTGCAAAATGTTTAGTTTCAAAGTATAGGGCATGATGTCACGTTGTATGGAAAACAGCCAGGGCAGCTCCACTCATCTGTGCTGGCTGCTTGAGGGGATTAACTCTATCCTGGCTGGAACCAGGACAGGATTGTACAGGACTTCTTATGGGGTCTAAAGGGAAGAAACCAGAAGTCGGGAAGGGGATGGAGTTAGATTATTTTGGGAAGAATAACTGTGTGAAAATAGAGGAGCGAGGGGACAAACAGAGCAGGTCATGTATAAATGATGGCCTGTCTGGCCATGAACCCACAGGGGTTGTAGGGCCCCTTGGGCAGGTAGTGCCAGCCTGGGGGGAGTGTGGGTCAGGGTGCCAGGAGCTGGGCTGGACCATGGGCCAGACGGTGCATGTGCCTGGGTGCCAGTGACCCGGGAGACACCCATGAGTGACACCAAATGTCAGCACCTGGTAGTATCAGGGCCAGAGCCTGTGTGTCTCCAGTGCAGCATGGGGAGCCAGATGAGGTGAGTGAGTGAATGGTGAGCAGGTGATAGTCCAGGGAGTTAGGGGGGTTTCTTCAAGGATGTGGCTAAGGGAGGTGCTTACTGATGGCCAGGGAAGTCCTGGTCAGTTCTGTATATGTGTATATATACGTGTGTGTAGGTCTGAGCATCAGTAAATGTAATGGGGCTGTGGTCTCAGGGATTTACATGTTCAGCTGCCAACAACTGCCAAGGCTGTGTATGTGTATTCCCACCCATGGACCTCCATCCTGCTCAGCCAGAGAAGAAAAACTGGAGGAAGTTGTTGGTGCTACCTATGTGTGAGTGCCACGTGTGTCTGTTGGGATTAATCTATGTGATCAGACACATATATATACACATACATGCTGTCTAACAAGATATATTGTATGCATGAGTTCTCATTTTATGTGAGTAGGCAACGTATGTCTCCTTGAGGTAACCTCTCTGCTTAGCTGGAAATGGATTTGATAATTTAAGAAGTCTTTTGCACCTCCAGCCATTATGTATTTAGGAAGAAACTGAAATTATCAAAAGTATCTAATTCATGTATTTCTTCCAGGGCATGTGACTGTAACTCCAGAGTCCTTGTAGTCAGAGAACCCCGTTCTCACAAATTTCTGTCTAAATAAATGCAAAACCATATAAATGCAAGATGCACTACAAGCTACACAATTATGGCCAAGGGATCCCCCACTTTAACTAAGAGATATGTTTGGCACAAACATTGACATAAATAGTGAAATCAGTAGTCGCAGCAGTCCCTAAGAATCCTAGGTGCCAAAACACTGTTTAATTTCATTTGGGAACTTCAAAATCAATGTATTTTGTTGCTTATTGTAATTAATTTCTTAATTTTCCAGTGTTTGCTTTCAGTCTTAGATAGTTTAAAAAAAATACACAAATTTAAATGCATAACAAAAACTGCTTGTAACTTTGCTGTACTTGGTATCTGCATCTGAAATTTTCCTGACAGACCCTGCTTTGACTTTAAACAAAGCATTGTCTAAATCTGCCTTTTCAAATTCTAGTCATTCAGACTAAATAGGCTGTCTTTGACAGCTGATTAAAATACCTAAGTATTATCGGTTTTACCGGTCACTATTGTGAAGAGTAGTGTTAATGGATTTTTTCCTCTCCCAGTACATTTTCATGACAGTTTTGCAAAGCAAATGTAAATTAAAAGCCTAATATTAAATCACATCAGCAAATCCCTTCACTTCAATTCAATTAAGTGAAATAATAGAACAATAACTATTATTAGTCAAAAGAAACTTGTTATACAGTAGAATAACCTTTTACTGTGTTGTCATTAACTAGCTGCAGTGATAATTGTGTTCATTTACACAATTTACACTATCTAAATTAATGTTTTAAGGCATATCAAATCACATGTCTAGTGAGCCTGTCTTTGATGATCTGATAATGCATACTTCCTGTCCTTTAGGGAAATATATGCTAATACACGTTTATCCCATTTTATGATTAAAGTAAATGGCAAAACTCTTCTTTCATTAGAAAGACATCACATTTGATGTGTTATTTGAAAAATCACTACAAGGCAAAACGTGAGACAGTGTGGTGAAATTTTTTTTTGGTGGACAGGCACTGCCAATCTCCAATCACAGACACATCCCTTAAATAAACAAGCAAACAGAAAATCCAGTGTGTGATTGTCACCACTTTCCTTCCTTCCCTTTTGATGGGATTTGCATTTTTCAAAAGTTCCCAGTTCCGAGGTTCCGAGATGAGGAATACAAGGAGGTTCAGAAAATAGCTGTGCCACATTAGCCTCCAAGGAGCCACACTGGAGCACAAGAAAGAACAATTGTATGATAATGCACCATGCAACCCAGTGGCTGGACACACAGAGGGATTACTTCTCTGAAGCAGAACTGCTATTGCCTTGGGCTCAAAGCAAAACAGAGCTGTTGAAGTCAGTTTACATGGCAGGCTGCAATTGTTATTTGTATTTTAAAAATGTATTAACAAAAATTATGCCTTTGTATTTATCTATTACATTACCATATAACCTCTTTTATGGAATGCTGAAGTCTTTCATCCATTTTTTTCAATCATCATGAGTAAATAGGAGCGTCTTTCTGTTAAGACCCAGGGAATTTCTCCTCTTAGTCTGTTAAATGGAGGCAACTGTTTTCTACTCGCAGCTCCAGTCAGTATTGAGGCAGAGAAAGATGTTTGCATGCTTGTAGTTCATTTGCAAGTACACAGATCTGTGGATCCTTCAAACCCTATCCCAGGTCTTATGTCCATCCAGAATCCATGCACGTGTTTCCAGACTCTGACTAGTACAGCTTGAAGTTCAGCAACAACTCTCACACAGTTATGGAATAGAAAGCAAAGTCATTCAGTGGAGTTCTTCCTTGAATATCCTTGAATATCCTGTCAGACCCAGGATAAGCCTGTTTTCTTATATGATATAAAGTTCTGGTTGGCACTCACCTGTGTGGTTGTTTTCTTGTTTCCCAGGAAGCTGGGAAGGGACGCAGCCAGGATAGTTGAGCCAAAATGGACAAAGGGATACTCTATACTGATGATCCCATGCTCAGTTTAAAGTAGGGTGGCGCTGGGGGAGAAGTGCACAGCTCCAAAACATGAAGTTTGGGGATGGTCCAGCTTTGTGATGGCTCTGAGCTGTATGGTCTGATTTCTGTGGTTCGGTGAGAAACTGCATTTGTGTATCACCATTTTTTAATATTTTGCTATAAAGTCCTGTCAGTGTTTCTCTCTCTGCTGCCCCAGTAAACTGTCCTTATCCCAACTCATAAGGTTTGCCTTTGGTTTTATTTACCCCTCCTTCCATCCCAGTCCCACTCCCCCACCAGAGAGACCATCTGTGTGGTGCTCAGCTCTTTATTATAGATCTGGATCTATCTGTATACACCCTCAATTTCTTCTGGAAAACAGTCTTTGGCCACCCACCTGCATAATCCTTCTGCATAACACATATAGCACAGATTTGTCTTACCACAGACCTTGTGTTGGGCCATCAATCATTAAATCCATCCTTAAGTTAGTCAGCTATATTTTCAGACAGTTTTCTGTCAGCTGCCATATCTGTGATGGGCTGTTCAAGGTTTTGAGTACATCCAAATAACTCCCCATGGTGTGTAATCATTATTACTACGGTAATAATTACTCAAAGGACTCTTGTCCCTGCTGGGGCAAGACAGTAGGAACAACCCTTCCAAAGATGTTTCCATTTTGTATTGCGTGGCTATTTATTACTCTGTCATTGTGATAAGATATGACTGATAGACCTGCTTTCTACTGTTTAGCCAGGTCATTATTTTGTTCCCAAGCTATTAAAAATTCTCAAAGATACTTGAGTTGGCTGAAGCACCTATTCTTTCCCAGTCAATCATTTGAGGTCCATATTTAACTGCTCATGGAGAAAATCAGTCCTTCTGGTAAACATATATCTGCCATTCTACTGTTGATATTCCATACGTTTGATGAGAGTCAGATCATTCCTCCTAAACACTCTAGACATATATAAGGAATACTTTGCAGAATAAAATAGTTCCCAACTTGCATTACAAGTTTTCAGAAGCACTATCAACAACTCTAAAAAAGCCCTGTCCAAGGTCCTATGTCATCTTGCCGATGCCCAATCTTTCAGGGCTAGTCTTCTTAAAGCTTCCAAGTAAACATCATTTCAGGGAAAAAAAAAAGAAACACTAAAAAACCCAGACAAACAACACTGAGTATAATGTCTTGATGGAAAATGTGCAGACACCTTTCTGTCCCCTGACTTGACTTCAGCCAAACCTCTGTTGGAAAACAAGGTCATGGATTTTAGCAACACACTGTATGTGTACTCGTGTAGCTACTGTCTGTTTACAGAATCACAAAATCACAGAATCGTAAGGTTGGAAAAGACCTTTAAAGATCATCAAGTCCAACCATTCCCATCCTAAACTAAACCATATTCCTAAGTATCTCATCTACCCTTTTTTAAACACATGCAGGGGAGGTGACTCAACCACATCCCTGGGCAGCCTGTTCCAGGCCCTCACAACTCTTTCAGCTAACCATGAAAACCACCATACTATGAAAGACATAACAGGTATATGTATAGTAACAGCTAAAATAATTCAAACTCTCCTGACAGGTAAAAAGTAGCTGTGCATAAGCAGCTGTATCTTATTGCAGTGTAAGAGAATGGTTAATGTTTGTACAGATGTGCTAGGTTAGAGACCTAATGGGTTTGTTGTTTTCTATTTAGGAAAAAAAATAATCTCTTAAACCCACAGTGAGAATGTTTATGCTTTTTTTCTTCTCTGTAAGACGATGTGCAGGTGGAACTCTTCCAGCAGGCCATTGACTTCTCCAGTCTTTTCAAATACATGCTGTGTCAGTCACTTCCTTACTCTGCAGACTGTTTGTAGGCTACATTGATAACTTTCTTCAGCATCACTTTTGGATCTCAAATGGGTTGCATTGATTTCCCCACTGTGTACAGTATTGCTGCCAGCAATGTATCCATGGACCATTGCTTAACTTCTCTTTTTACTAGGTTTCTCACCACGATCTTTCAAAGCTGGCGGTGGAAGTGTGTCAATTTTTTTTACTGAAAGGCAGTTTGTTTCTTTTCACACTGTATACATCTTTATTCATACTGTCTTTATGGGATATTTACAATAAAAAACCAAAACAAAACAACTTGACAATGGAAACAGGCTCGTGCTTACAGAAATAGAATGGTAGTTCAAAGACTAACATTTCTGAAACTTTATTCAAATAACAAGCTCTATATTCTCTGTTTTAGGAACAAGGGCATACTAAGATCAAATTCATCTGCTTTTAAACCAAGTGTTTGGTCAAGCAACTCAAATGATCTAGAAATTGTGTGCAGAGTAGGATATAATTGTGAAATATTCTGTGAATGGTACATTTCTGTAGCTTACTTTCTTCTTTCAGTCAGAGCACAGCATGACACTTTTGGAAACATTCCTGATCTGCCTTAGGTGGCTCCTACTGAGCAGAAGACAATAAGAATAGTCCATAGAAGATGACAGAGGCCTCCTTCATAACATCTCACTGTTTATACTCCAAATGAAGTTTTTCTGATTGAGAGTGGCTGTTGTCTCTAAAGACTTCTCTGCCTCTATGTCCTTCCTAGACATAATTCATGGTGCCCCAGGACCTAGAAAATAGCTGTAAGGAGACATAGTCAAATTTTGACTCATGGCTTTTTGCACCATCTTACCCTTGATTTTTCTGTGTTCAAAGTGAAAAGTGGAAAACATTTTTTTTTTTTTTGAACTGAAGATGCTTAGCTGAAGGTCCATTTGCTGGCCCCTATTACCTATGGCAGATTGTAATTTTTATTTCAATTTACATTCTGAAGTATCCCAAAATTTTTTTAAAAATTTGTTTTTGTATATTTTTATATAACTATTCTCTAGGGATTTACAAAGTCTGCCAAATTGTCATACAGTAGAGGAGATGGTAATTGCTATAGCACAGAGCTTTATGATTAGGCTGAAAGTGGTTATGGTTGAGGGGAAACTGTGGACAAATGTTTTTAGGAAAAAATTTTATCAAGATTGCTTAAAAATAAATCAAATGATAAATAAGAAATTTACTGCAGTAAATTTGGGGAAGTGGTTTCTACAGAAACAGAAGACACAAGAACAATAACTGTTCAACAGTGTTTGTTCACTTATCCTCCCAGGCTGAGCTTGTCAGTAGAATTATTGAAGCAGACCATAAAATCTCTCAAATATGTTATCTGATAACGAGCATCCCAAAAGCTCATGAACAATCTTCACTGTCTTTCTGAGATTAAATATACCAGCTGGGACTCGCTAAAAATGGTTCATAGTGTACAATACCGTTAGACAGTTCCTATTATAAATACTTGGTCACAAACCTGCTCTGTATTGTTTGTTACAGTCACTGTATCTTCATGCACATTATATTTTTATGAATACAGCAAACAATGTTTACATAATACCCATGTGAATAAAAAACCTTTGACATTAGTCCATTCCAAAAAACATTGGAAAACCTGTAAATCAGCGTAACATTTTGAAGTTCAAATTTGTATGGTAATTTATTGGCAGTTATCAGAGAATTAGAAATTTGGTTGCTTTCATTTGTGTGAAAAATTCCAATGCTGTTAACTAAAAAAGATTAGGTTACTCATCTGCAGCAAAAAGATTTGAGCGTGCACTTAAATCTGAACATGTAACATCAAGATATGAAGTTCAACAAATTAATATATCGTATACATAGACATTTTCGAAGCAGATAAATAGCTGGTCTTGCTGGATCAGGACCAGAATACACATGGCATTACAAACCAAGTCTTTGGTAAATCCATTGAAATAAACACTGAACATGTATTTAACTGCTGTGTTGGATTGCATTTTTTACTACTCATCTTTAGAATTCAATAATTTCTACTTCATCTTTCATAACATTATGTGGTCTGAAGAATGATGTGTTGATCAAGACATATACTCTGATTTTATTTTGATTATCCTACCACTACATGTATCTGGGTAGAAGATAAGTTTATTTTTAAAATTACAACATAGTTTACGCTTTAATTTAAAAAAAAAAAACCCAACTTTTACAATAATCATTATTGGAATGTACCTCTTCATTTTGCACAGTAATTGTTAACACTGTGTATTTGTTTTTTAGTTAGGATTCTCTGATCTTCAAAAAACAAAGCATTAGAATCAATCTGAATGCATTGTTTCTAATGTCCAGCTGATGGGTTTTTTATATGACTTTCATGTTAACGTTTTTGGAAAGCTAAATAGATTAAAACAACAAACAAACATCTATTACATTAATAGTGCATAATACCAGGTCAGTTACATATATCTGTCACCACTCAGCGACTAAAGTTATCACAGGAATATTAGATACATTAGTCAAAATTTTAAGGTTGGAGACTTAAATTTCATCCAAATGTTAACTATCCATAAAGATATATGTAAATCCAGCTGTTTTCCCTTAAGTAAAGACAATCCTTCAACATTTTGCACAGGTGAAGTAGATGTTTTGAATATACAAACATTATTTAGTTGTACAACTAATACAATAAATTGTCCATAAGGCACAGAGGATGGTGAAATTTGTAGTTTTTGCGAGTTTATTCCACAGTTCTACCATCCAGGGTAAAAATCTTTTTTCTACACAAATAATTCTCTTCACTGTACAAATTTCCACTGTACCAGAAAAATGGCATTTATCTCAGAGATTTTGCTTGCAGTGTTAGATAGCCTTGGCCCAGGTCATGAGAGCTTTTATAATAAGAACAAAGACCTTGAATTGATTTGACAATCTGCGGGGAGGCAAAACAGGGCAGAAAAGATAAACTTGATAATGTTTGTGACTGCTTGTGCAGTAGAGAAAAGGTATTGGAGTATTTTACACTATTTGGAACTTCCTAAGATGTTATGTCCACTTACATGGACTTACACTACTTCAGATGATGGGGCACATGGGAATCATTAAAATCAGGTTATTATTTGACAGGATGGACTGCAATAATCAAGATAAAAGCAGTGCTGCTCCAGAGGTACAATGTAACTGCATGTACTGTGTTATCTCTGCCCCTGCCAAACCCAGCACACTGCATCACTGATTCCAGAGCGGCTGAAGGTTTTTCTTGGTTACCTAATTTAGGATTAACTCTAATTGTAATGAGTTGACCTTTGTTGGCCACCAGATACCCACCAAGCAGCTCTATCACTCTTCCTCCTCAACAGGATAAGGGGAGAATAATATGTTGGAAAGCTTGTAGGACAAGATACGAAAGGGAGATCACTTATCAGCTACTCTCATATGTAAATTATTGCCCATTAATAACAGGGTGGGATAACGAGAAATATAAACAAATCAATAAATGCTCTCCTCCCATCCCTTCCTTCTTCCTGGGCTCAACTTCACTCCTGACTTCTCCACCTTCTCCCCATGACCAGCACAGGGGGATGAAGAAGAGCAGTTGTGGTCAGTTCATAAATCTCTGTCTCTCCTTCCTCCTAATACTCTTTTCCTGCTTCAGTATAGGGTGCCTTCCAAGGGACATGGTCCTCCATGAACTTCCCCAACATGGATTCTTCCACAGGCTGCAGTTCTTCATTAACTGCTCCAGCCTGGGTCCTTTGCATGGGGTGCAAACCCCCAGGACCTGACTGCTCTATCATGGGGTTCCTGCAAGATCACAAGTTCTGCCAGGAAACCTGCTCCTCAGTGAGGTCCTTTCCACAAGGCTACAGGTCCTGCTGGGAGCCTGCTCCAGAATGGGACCTAATGAGCTGTAGGTGGAATCTCTGCTCCATCATCAACCCCCATGTACTGCAGGGGAGCAACCTCTTTTACCATGGTCTTGACCACAGGCTGCAGGGGAATCTCTGCTCCAGGGCCTGGAGTGCATCCTTCCTCACCCTCTTCACTGATTTTGTTGTTATAAGAGATGTCTCTCTCATATATTCTCACTCCTCTCTCCCAGCAGTTACTGTGCAGCAGTTTTAACCCTTACAATTGAAAACTAAACCACCAAAAAAAGTGTGCAACTTCTACATACTCTTTAAAATGTACTTTTCTGTTTTTTTCCCTCTGACATCATCCTTACTTATGTTAAACTATTTTTTCTTCACCCCTGGAGTATTCTCATTCTAGTACTAGACATCCCGATTGCAGCTGTTTGGTCATATGTGATGAAAAAACCTTGGATATTTCCATATAATTGTAGCAAAGTTTGTTTGGGTTTTCTTCCCCTGCTTAAAATGCCCACATAAATACTTCATGAGCAAAGTCATTATTAATCAGTACATATTACTTAGTTTTGCTTTTCCCGACACCTATCACTTCCATTGTTTCCATGGTTTCAGAAAAGCTCTTCCTGGATACTAATATACAATTTTGTAATAATCTCTTTGTGAGCAGGTTATTATTTATCAGTTGTGTATACTGCACCTAGCACAACTGGGAGCCAAACTTTTTGAAACATCCAGTTGCTTCAATAATAAAAATGGTAAAAAGCAAAATATCAGGCTTAGACCGGTTAGATGTATACTGTTTAACAGATTTATGAAGAGACAGGTGAAAAAACAATGGATTAAATCAGAACTGGATGTGTCATGAAATGTTGCCCAGCCTCAGTTCATTGTAACATTGCATGAATATCACAAAACTGTTCTTTAATGATTAAAGGGCTTTGCAATTTGGAGGTAATGGTTTGTGTTAATGATTTCAATCTTTTATTAGGAAAACAGATGGGAATATTTGGATTTTGACACAGTGGAGAATCTCTCCAGTATTCTCTTCACACTGTGTTTTTCCCGACACACAGAAGTCAAACATTCAAGGAAAGATGTTTCAGCACAGTAAAAGGACAGAGGAAAATTACGTGTCCATACTGACCATGACTTTCACATTCTAATGCATTTTGGTCCAGAGGAATATGTTTGCTACTCCTTCTATTCATTCAGCAGAAAACATTGGGAAGAACTCTGCACTCATCCTTGAGACAATAATAAAGATATGTAATGAAGTGTAAAAGTCATTTCTTTGTGGAGCTTGCAGAGGGGATAAAAACACACTATCCTTCTACTTAAAAACCCAATTGGCCAAGTAGCCACACTAATACTGTCAAAGGCACAGAACTGATTCCAAACATTTCTCCAGCTTGTAGGCTATCAGTGGAAGTTCACATTACTTACATCTGGCTTTTGTCATGGGGAATGAAAACCTTCAGTGACAAAACAAAGGAAACTGGAACTTTGAATTGTGGAAAATTCTTGTGCCAGCAGTAGATGTGCAAGCATCAGAGACAGCAAGAGGTTAATGTTCACCGCTGTTTCAATAAGTGATTTTCAGGACCGTGAGATTTCATTGTGTAGGAGCTGATCCAGTTTGCTGTTCTGAAGGCAAGAATGAGCTGGCTGAGTTAGGTACCTACAATTAGGAGGGCAGACTGAGCTTACGTCTTTAAAGAAGGAAAAAAGGAAGGAAATAAAGTACAATGTACATACTGTTCCTGCCGTCAGAACAAGTATTATTATTGCACATGTGTGCAACTTCTGCAATATTTCTATTTTTAAGCAATTTTGAAAGTGCCAGATCCATCTATTTTCTGGCTTCACTCGTGCAACTGTGAAGCCAAAGAACTTGGCATTCTGAATGTTTAAGAAAGGCTCAAGTTTTGCAGAAACTTGTTCTTTGACCCTGACAAATGGCAAGAAAAACAAATACATTCTGTACGGTTTTGGCAAAGAACTTTCATTAAAGATTTGTGAATAAGTTCCTTAGAACACAAATGAACTCCACAACTAACTTAAGTCACAAGATCTGATAGCTGGATGACTGCCAAAATTTAGCTAGAGCGTTTTTTTCAGATTGACAGTGCAGTGCTGGCAAAGGTAATTGTGATTTAAATTAAGAATAAAATTCTCTTTAAAAAAATTACATGCTACCAATAAATTACTGTGTGGTTTTTAGTTTCTCATTTTATTTTGCTGTACTATAATATTTTGAGAACTCAATAAGCAGTAAAAAGTGTCTAAGGTATTAAAATTTACTCTTAATCTGATTTTCCTAATTTATCCACACAGGAATCGTTATATAAATTATATTACATTTAACTGAAGCACATATTTAAGAAAACCTGGCCCTGTCTCTGTACAGCATTTACGAACACACATGTCTTTAACGTCCTTGAATAGTCCCAGTAACTTACAAATGTGCTTACTTTCTCTGCTGAATCATTGCTTTGCTTGATATTCTTCTGCTGCATTCAGCATTCTTCTTAATAATAGACAATGGAGAGCTGAATATTGTAGGTTGCTGTATTGGGTTTCTGCTGCAAGGTTTTGGGAGCAGGGGTGTGGGGGAGGGCTGCAGGGGTTGCATCTGTGAGAAGATGCCAGAAACTGGGATAGTCTTAAAAACTAGTAAAATTTTGCAATGTTAATGCAAGAACTATGTACCTTAAGTTAAATAATAATTTTTTAAAGAAAGGAGACAACATGTCTCATAAACCTATTATCTTTTTGCTGGTGTTCTGAAAAGACTGGTCTTCACGCTTTCTATTCCAAAATGTTTAAGTATTAATTATTTAAAAGATTTTTCCGATATAATCCAGGAACAAAATGTATGTACCTATCTCTCATTCAGGTAATAGAGGTAAGAGGCCCTTTTATCTTTTATTTTTAGCTACAGATGACAGGTAATCTGGTGTAACTATCTTATCTATTGTTTTTCTGTATCATTTGACATCTTCAATAATTTTGCATTCATTTCCTTAATTTGATTTGCCAGTTCTAGTTACTTTGGGGAAGGTAATGGAAAATGAAATGAGCCTTTTTCACCTTTTCTGAAAAGGAGACAATATCCTTGCTTCATTTACTTAAAACTTATTACATGCACTCCAAAGATAACTAGAAATGTAACTCAGGTTGTGAAAAGCAATGCTCAGAAACATGCCAGATGTTGTTAAGTAAGTGGGAGGCTCCCAAAGCACAGGGGCATTGCAACCCAACACTTGACAGTCAACAGGGCCATAATATTTTTAATTGTATTTTTTCTATGTTCCAATTTCTTTTGAAAACTCTTCTCCATACATAATTTACTTGCTCAGAAAATACCTCGGGATTTTGTGGTGGTTAGTTTGTGGTTACAATAAAAACCCGAATACTGCTAAATGTGTAAATGAAACAGTTCAGTCCTTAAATTCTGGCGTTGACTGTAAACAATGCAGAGTAAAGGCAGAGACTGGAACCCTGTAAGGCATGGAAAGTGTGTGACTTCTGCATGTGAAACAGGGTAGTAGGAAGCAATATCATTCGTATCTCCTGTCTAGTTCCTGTAATGTTTCACTCCTGGGAGGAACACTTTAAAAGTCAAGAAGCAATCAAGAGGTGAATAATCTCACAACCACGCTCAGTGCAAAATGGTAAGCACCTGTCTATTATATCAGAGAGGCAGAGGGAGGGAAATGAATTGTGTGGGTTTTTTTTTTTAAGTCATGCAGGTGTTCTTAGCCTTTTCTTTGATTCTTTAAGTGAAAGCATCTGTTTGATGAACCTAATTCAAAATAACTATAATTTGCATAATCTTTCTTCTTACAGTAGTTGGTGGGTTGAATCAAGATGAGAAAACAGATGCTTATCGTGTTACAACACTTGGAAGGTAACACCCTTTGTCCACTGGAATGCTTTGAAAATCAGAGTTGCAAGAGTTGGTGGATCTTATTGAGTTTAATGTGGAACCAATGGCTTGTTATTTTCCTGTAGTAGTTTATAAGCGAACTGTGCGCAGAAACTATTGCATTTTCCTGTTCTTAGTTCCTATTACTGCAAAATAGCAGAGTTGACTTCCTTTACTTTTGATAAAACACACTTTGAAATGGGAGAAGTGCAAGGTCACAAATCAATAAGAAGATGAATTTCCAGTGTACCACGGGTACAGGACTCTGAGAATAAGAGATGTTACCTAATATTTTAAGATCCTTTCTAAGAGCATTAAATCACTGTATTTTCCTCTATGCCTACTTCCTTCTCCAGCTTTCTTCAAAATCTGCTTAATGAACAATGTGGTATCACTAAATTTATTAGAAAAAAATACACATTTCTCAGCAGAATGCAATCAGTGCAAGTTGCCTTGCCAGTTTATGCTTATCAGATCTGCAGAAGGAATAAACCCTTATTTTTACATGGGTAGAGAAACATCTATCAGCTCAGGTAAGGAGGAACACTTTTGTGATAACAGCTTGCTGAATATTTGGTTGTATGCTGTTGCAGTTAGAGCTTCCTTTTGGGCATTATTTAAAAGTGTTTGCCAAGAGTAAATATCAACTGGCTGTGGGAGCTGTGTTATCTGGGAAGCAGTTCATCCAGAACAGAGCTAAGATATATTGTTGAGGCGTCTAGAGAAATCATCATTAGCTGGTTTATTGACTAAATACAAATTCATAACACCTAGTCAAGAATTCAGTCTTGCTTCTCAAGGATCAAGAGTAGGTGCTACATAAACCAAGGCTCCTTGAGATTTCTGTATGGTAATGTCAGAAGGCTGGGACCTTTAATCCTTCCCTCTGAGCTTGGACCTTGCTATCAGATAAATGTTCCTTCTGCCCAGCAACAGCTGACACCAGAGGTAGCAGGAATTTTCTCTATTGCTTAGCAAACCTCTCTAATGTCCATCATTATAAGTGATGCTTTGTTTTTGTACTGAAGATATATTATTCATTTGAACTGGGTAAACTCTCATTTTTACTGCTGGAAAATATTTGCATTAGAAGTGGCAACCTGAAGCAGGAGTGGAAGGAAGATTTAAACATGAAAGAGTAAAACCTTTATCGTAGTAAATATTTTAGGTCTTTGTTACAAACCTATGCATAACAATTTTGCTTATGATTCTTTGATGCTAATTAATCAGTGAGGGAACACCTCACAACTTAAGTCACTTCAGCAGAGAACTGTAAATGTAACCTTCTTTTGATGTTATTCCCGAATTCCTGTAAATTCTTAAAGGGATGCCAAGCAAAGTTGCTTTCATTTTCTACCCTCCTCAGTGTTCCAACTACTAGTCAAGAAAACGGTACTTCACATTGCCACTAGCTGATTTTCATTGCCTCATCAGGCTGGTTTGAGCAGCTGAGAGAACAAGCATTAAAAGCATACCTTGAGGGAGCTAATGTTGGCTTTACATCACCTTTACCTGCTGTCACACTAGAGCAGACTTGTTGAGGGAAGGAAGAAAAGACAGTGAATTGCCTGATTCTTGCCAACAGACTGTGAGCAAAAGAAAGAGAATAGTTACAGGACTCCCAGAGAGCTCAGAGTGAAGAGGGAGAATGGCAAAGTAAGCGGCTCTAGGAGTGTGATGAGTGAGGGAGAAAAAGACAGAGAGAGAGAGAAAACTGAGAAAAATCCACCTCCTAGGGGAGAGAGACCACAGCAATTTTAAAGATCTTGTCTACATCCAGCTCAGGTTCAATGCGAAGGGAAGCAACAGATAACAAATGCAAAAGAATATGTTGACAAGATACTTGAAACCATAGAGAATAGATAGCGAGGAAGAATCAAAATTGCAGAAGGAGTGAGATTGTGGATTTAAAAAACCCAAACATGTTTAGGAGAGGCTGGATGTGATGGGCCACAGCAATGGCTCTACCAGGACCAAATGAGTGGAGTGGGGGTTGGACTCAAATGCTCTCTGGAGGTCCTTTCCAATCCCCAAAATTCTCTGAACCTGTAATAACAATTAAGTACATCATTAGCAAACAGTTAGTGGACAGGATAAGATTTGAAGGAAAGCAAGTGAATAGAAGGAAGAAAATGAGAAAGATCATGAAAGATTACAAAACTGGTGGATCAGGAATTTCGAAATTATGGGACAGGAATGAAAAGTTGAGGCTTTTTTGAAGACAGACTCTGTGTGTGTGACAGCTGAGAGAAAAGGTTTAGTAGGGTGTTTTCACTGATGCAGACCATGACAAAGGCAGAAGAAAATTTCAGGATATGTTATTTCCAGGCAGAAGATAATCTGGAGTGCCTGCACAGAAAGGCAAAACCAGAACAAGGTGGGAGAAGAAAGTTATAAAAAACTTAATATATTGTGGGAAAAGTGAAAAGGGTAGCTAGAGTGGAGAGGAATATGCTAAAGAATGTGTAGAAACACTGGGATCTAATTTTAATTATGCTGTTAAATGAACTGTAAAGTTCAATTAAAGTGAAAGGTTAAAACCTTGAAAGCATTAAAAGTGAGATGTAATGCCCAATTTATCTGATAGATCACCCTGGCCTTGTGTCTATCTCTCCTTGCACTGTACGGGGGAAGTAGTGATGGGAGTCTCACAACTTTGACTTTTTAATATATTTGTTATTTGAGACCTCTTCTAGAAAGAGTTAGCTAGCCTGGAAGTTAGAGCACCAGTGGACAGCCAACACATAAAGAGGTGACACCTTGATAGAGGTGGCAGAATTGCATCAGGAGGAGAAGTAATTGGGAGTTTTGGAGGGGGGTGGGGATGGGGGAGATGAAATTAGAGAAAGTTCCCCAGTTTGCAATCACAGCTTAGAATAAATAAGGAACTTCAGAAAATCCTGGCTAAGCAGAGTATTAGACAATTTTCTGGAAATCCCAAAACTTCAAATGCTAAATTAGGTATTAAATTCAGTTGGATTTGAGAAGCGATAAAGGTCTAATGCCTACGCTGTAGATAGCAGCTAAGCAGTGTAGGTAGTTTTCCTTCAAATAACCATGGAATGAACAGAGGGATACTATTTTCAAATGAGTAAAAAATTGCTAAATTACCTGTAAAGTTGATGTAGTAGGACAGAGATGAAAGTTGTATTTAAACCTTGACTTAAAACGTGTTTGCTTTCTTTGTATTATTGACAGTTACATCAATGATGTATAAGACATGTGGGAAACGGGTGTTTAATGTTATATTTGATAGACAACAGGTGCCATTTTTATTTATTGCCATATTAATCATAAAAATATATACATGCTATTTCAACCTTTTTAAGAGGAAAATACTTCAATAATTTTCAGCCAAGATTTTTAGTGACATGAGAGATTATTCTTAACAATGTTCATACTTCTGCCATACAGGAATGAAGAGCTTTATTAGAGAATCCCACTTGCTGATGCCAGATGGCACGTGAACCAGTGGCATATGACAAGAAGGCATGCATCACAAGTGTCTGGTGCTCTTTCAAAATACATAAGCTCTTCTTTGAAAAGCTTCATCCTTAGAAGAACTTGTCTTATTAAGTGAATGAGGGTCTTGAGGATGAGTTCAAATCCCCATGTATACCATCTGCCAGTAGGTCCTTTACAAGGAGCATCCTCTCTTCATAGATTGTACAGGAAAGATAGGCCTCACAGACACTGCTAAAGCAGGTGTTGGGTGGAAAAAGGTTTATTTAACTTCGAAATGACCCGCAAAATTCATGTCCTTCCTTACATCTCTCCTGGAGCTGAAAAAATCATTTGCATGTGATGACCTGTCTCATGCCTCTTCTGGAATTGTGTTTGAATAGCTTTCAGTTCTCTCAGTTATTTTCAATATGGAGAATTAAACATACACTAAAAGACAAATCTTGGCTTGTGAAAATCACAGTATTCAGTAATATATCCCCTAGTTTGTATTTTTTTTTTAATGCAAACCTTCATTGGATACTTCAAAATGCACTTTTTATCAGTATTTGACAAGATTCCTTTGAAATTAAAGGATTCTCTGAACTTGTTTTCTAGTAAACTAGAATTATCCTTTAAAACTAACCCACAAGGAACATGAACACGTCAGAAATTAACTTAAAACAGGAAGAATTCCAAAGAAATTTCTTAGAAATATTTACTCAATGGTAATTTTTACTCTTACTTGTCTCCAACTGTGCCTTAAGGTCAGATTTAATTATGAATAAACCATAAGCAGAACAGAGAATTTTGAATTTGTTTGAAACACAACCAAAGCACAAGTTCTTTAAGCTCTTGTTTCTGCTTCTGGCCTTTTGAGAGTTCCTCTAATGAAGTGCAGAAAGGAAGGGATGATGCTATTCCCTTAGTGTTGTTCATTAATGCTGGAAACTAAGTTGGCATTTGGGACAAGCATGCTCTCCTGTTCTCTATGGTGCTCTGCAGGAGTTTTAGCCATAATTGCAAAAAAACATTTTAACCCCTTCAGTAAGTCATGACAGAGGTTATTTTAGTGAGGTTACATGTCAGTCACACCAGCAGTCTGAGAAGGGCCTCTGGAACTTATTAAAACTACATTGGACCCTCCCATATTGCTGTGGGGACTGACTCAAGCTTTTTGCAATTCATTTTTCCTCATCGTAAAACAAAAATCTGAGGGATAAGAGGGTCAGAAAAGAGCATATTTCTTGCTCAGGGTAGGTTGGAAAGAGCCATGGGATGCTGGAGGATTGCTCCTTTGCTGTTTTGCATAGGATACAGTAGCTTCAAAAACTTCTCCAGTGTTTTTTGGTGATAGCTTTGACAGTAGAGTACAAAACTGCCATAAGAAATCTCAGCAAGCTAAAGGAACTAGGGACTTGCCATTACAGTATTGCATCCGTTCTGGACTTTTTTTCTAGAGAATCTGTCTTGGCCTTCATATGTGACTATGAGCAACTCATCACTCAACCCTTTTCTCTTGCTATATCTCCAAATATGAATTAGAAGACAGAATAATTTCACACTTTTGAATATATCTTCATTCAGGTTTGTAATGCATTCATACCATAGGGAGAGTGTGACTCTGACACGTGGGCCCACACAGGGACTCAGCCAGTTACCTACTCCTTATTTCTTGAACCTCCCTGAATGGCATTTCAGATGCAAGAAATAATATAATATGCATTACTTTTCATACTGATGACTATCAAATGCAGTTATGTGGATTTTTAGAACTGATAATAGAAGTTGTCAATCACATCTAGCATTCAGCTTTAGTTTTAATGAAAATTGACATCTTAAATTGACATTTATTTGGGGCTATTCATGGTGACATTTATTGCTTCTGGTAATTTTTCATTGTTTTTCATACTCTTGCATCATTTGGTGTTGCCTATCTATAAGTTTAACTGCAGATCTATGAAGAAAAGACATTAATGTTTAATTACTTTCTTCATACACATTTACATAATCTAGCCTCAAAATAAAGTTGTAAGATTTGTATAAGCACAAAATATTTATGAAAATAAACAGTGGAGTTCACCAAGTCTTTACCAAAATCAGTTTCACCAGACTCTTGTCTCAGCAACGACCGGAAACAATACTTTTGTAATTTTCACAGTTGTCTTTACTGAAGTAAAACAAATTCAGATGTTCGTGTTTAAGCTAAAATTTATCTTTTGCTTAGACTTTTTCTGAAGAGAACTAAATGAATGTGGAGTGCTTATAGGCGTAGGTGGCATAGATCAGGCTACTGAGCTTTGGAAAATGGTGCTGTTTATATTTTTCAATAGCAAATGACTCCTGCTTTCCATAACTTTTGTTGTGCAGAGATTAAACTTGCTTATAATTCTCTGACATAGCACTGATATATTTTCATTTAGCAGTGTGACAAAAATCTTTGACATCTGAATTTTTCCTCACACATAGAACTTTGCACTTCAAAACAAAAAGCAATCTCCAAACAGCTTTCTTGAAATATTTTTAGGTCTGGTTATATCAGATTTGTCTCCAAAGCTGAACAGAAATTATTCATTTCTACTATATTATGTTTTTTAAATGACACTGCCTTTACCACTGCCTCAGCATCAGAAAAGCATTAATTTGCATCTATGTATCTATTTATTTTCCTCAGGATGCTCTCATTTGCTTTGTGGGTCAGAGAAATCACGTCCCTTTTTTTTTTCTGAATAAAACACATTTTCTCAGGAGTTGAAAGTACAAAACAAAGTGTTGCATTGATTTCCCTTTGATTTTTCCCATCTTTGAGCAGGTGTTTAAGTTTCCTCATGCTTCAGATGTGTCAGTTGAATCTTCTGAAACAAGGGAATTGACAGCATTTTCCCAATCGTTGTGCATGCATCATGCTGACACCAGCCAGGAAAACTACTGTGTCAGAATCTATCTTGGGGGAATATGCAAATACTTTTTAGCAACTCTATTCTCTACATTTAACATCAAAATAGAGGCTTTCCTTCTCTTTCAATTCAGTTGAATGTATGTGAGTAATAAACAATAAAACTGTGTTCATATCAGTATAATCTCCAGTCTTTAGTGTGAAATCAACTGCTACGTGTGTGATGAGAAATTTAAGTGTTGTGTGAAATGTGCAGTTGCCCTTGAACTGGAACTGCAGCAGGTATCCACAAAAGGGCTTCTAAACAAAGCGTGAATACAACACATGGCTTCCTACAAAAATTTGTATAGTTGCAGAACACTCTTAGGTAAAAAAGCCCCCAAACACGTCTCCTTTTAAATGATTGAAAAGTGGACATTTTTGACTGTAAATAGTATTAGATTCCCTTGTAATGCTTAGTATGCTTTTAATCTTGCCAGGATTTTGCATGAGATTTGCTTGTTCACACACATAGCTTAGAGCATTTTTCTTGATTTGCAGGAGGAGGGAGACTTGTATTAGGGCTGCAATGAGAGTACACCAATCGTGAAAATCTGCTTTGAGATTATTTGCAAATTCAGACTAGAAAATTATCACCTTTAGTACTTTTCTCCTATCCAGATCCTTTTGGCTCTTCACAACACTCTTCCAACAACCTCTTCCACAGCACTTATGACCATCAGCTAGTCAGGCATCTTCCAGCAGACCTGGGCATCAGATCATTCCCTGTTGATCTACTTAAAAGATAATTCTAACAAGTTAGTCTTGCAGTCTTCTTGACAAGAAAAACTGAAGATCACAAATATTCCAAAACCACTTACCATTTGAACAGAGACATCAGATTATCATCAATTTATTCATTTAAAACCAGGACTTCCTGGCCAGTATTCATTTCAATAAATAAAGCTAGAAATCCCGATTGCATCTCACACAGAGAAGAAAAGCGTTCCCAGGATACAGAAAACATGTAATACTCACATGGCTTCTTTAGAGTCTTCAGACAAATTCAGATCAATTGATCCTTAGGATGTCACCTTTCAAGTCATCCCATTCCCTCCTCTCCCACTTTAATGTTTCTCTGAAGTTTTTTGCGAACTTCTAGGGCTTTTCCTTTCAATGATCCGTAGAATTGCAGTTATTTTGAGCTTACTGAGAGAAGTTTCCCATTTACTACAGTAATCCATAGGGTTGATGCTGTGTCTCGTGGTATAAATTTCTTGAAATACTTCCAGAACAAGGTCACTTTCTCTGTAAGCATTATTTGCTTGTTTAGGTTTCCTTTCTGAAAATGAGAATAATAAAAATAAAACAATGAAAGTAAACAATAGACACCTTGGACAAATATATACATATAGCAGAATCACCTTGATACATAAACTGTGTCCAGATCTTGGGCCACCAGTACAAGAGTGATGGAGAACTGTTGGAAAGGGTTCAGATGAGGGCTGCAAATAAGATTAGAGGGCTGGAGCACCTCCCCTACAAAGAGAGGCTGAGGGAGCTGGTCTTGTTCAGCCTGGAGAAGAGAAGGCTGCAAGGGGACCTCATTGCAACCTTCCAGTACCTGAAGGCAGCATACAAAAAGGAGAGGGATCAACTTTTTAAAAAGGCAGATAAAAAGGCAGAGGGAAGTTCTCTACAAAGAGAGTGGTAAGGTGCTGGAACAGGCTGTCCAGAGAGGTGGTGGATGCCCCATCCCTGGAGGAGTTCAAGGCCAGGTTAGATGGGGCCCTGGGCAACCTTGTGTTGATCCAGGCCTAGAGGTCGATGGCCCTGCCTGTGGCAGGGTGTTGGAACTCTATGATCCTTGGGGTCCCTTCCAACTCAGACCATTCTATGATTCCATGATTCTATGATAAACAATACAGTATCTAGAGCATAGCTTATAGTCAAAACATTTTATTTTCATCATCCAATCTATCTGTCTCTCTGTCTCTGATTTCCTCTATGACTTTGAAGAAATTGCATGAGTTTGTTAGTGGGTTTTTTGCATAAAAGGCTGAAGCCTCTCTGTGTTCCGAGAATTAAGAATGACACCAAAGTGGTAAAAAAAGAAAGGATTTCTTTTCTATCCTTCCAGCTTTTCAACACTGTTAGCTAGTGCTTTTCATGGTGCCTGAACCAAAGTAATTTTTCACTCCTTGATATTCTGCACGTTCTACCCTTTTCTTTCATCCATTAACTCAGCAAGTACAGAAGCACTTTGTAGAGTTGATCCAGTCCTCTATTCTTGCCCACAGTAATTAGGATTTCCAGGAGGCCACTCATCCATAGACTGGACAAAGCCAGACCTGTCTTGAAGTTCTTATAAGCCCAATACTAGATGTACCAGTAGATTTCTCTATTTAACATTCATATATGTTGCTAAGTTTTGCCATTTTCTTCATAACATTTCCATTTCTACAACAGTGAAAGCAAAAAAAAAAAAAATAAATGGTTCTGATAAACTGTACCGACAAATTTTGTTCTGATTTATCTTAGCAGAATCTTTATTGCATATATTTAATTTTTTCACAGCTACCTAAGGTGAATTAATTTGGTAGCTTGAAATAAGCAACAATATCTTAGTTAACTTCAATTTTTGCACCTTGCACTTATTCGACTTAATTTACATTGTAAGAAATTTGAGAACTTCATACTGCTAAAGAGTATTTAAACAGGCCAATAGATGGAGATATTTCTTTCAGATTTGAATATGCTAAAAAGAAATATTCACATATGAAGTAATGAATTGATTTTCCTTTCTACAATTTATGTCTTTCATTAGGCATTACATTAACTGCATCATATCTTTATAACCATTTTAAAGTCAGTGTTCCACAGAAAATAAATTATTCAGTATGAACAGATTTGGGGGATTTTAATAAGCACAAAGGTTATTTAAGCACTCAGCTTTCACTTAAAGTCATCATGCTTTGAAAATCTCCTCCTTGAGTAAATAATACCATCTGAAGTGCTGTTGAAGTTGGTGTATGTTATATAACAAAAAAGCATGTACTGATTTATCTGCTAAAGTAAGTTTTATCTGAGGGTCCTTATAGAAAAAAAGTAGGAACATGATGTCATTGAGTAAAGAAAAAAACCTGCCTATACAAATTCATCCAAATCTGGGAGACAACATGTAAGCAGTTACTGCCAGACAGATGTAATATGGAAACATTTTCTGAGCCATTGCTTCTTAGATTTCTCTGAAACCTTGGACATTGCAAGTTGATTTCAGTGATTTATTTTAAGATTAATGGATTAATTTGATTTGGAGGTTGCAGTATAGTCAGCCAGCAGATCTCCAGAAATTAAGAACAATTTGGAAACACGTAAACTAATGTACCTGAGAATCATTGACCTAGGAGGAAGACTGACCTGCTTGAAGAGAACATGGAGGTACCCATCAACACATAAAATGGCAAAGTATTAGAACAGCTTGACAGGCTGTCTTCTAGCACTACAGGCACCCCAAAGCGATCTTTAGTTGTAAGGGAAGTTTGTTCTTCTGTCTTTAACTGAACTTAACTCTGCTTCCATTTTTTCTATGTAAAACCAAAAATTCCTTTGAGACCATTTTATTTCTTTGTAATTTATTTTCCACTGTACCCCTCCAAGCAAAATTTATGTTGTTATAACCTGTAATAGACCTGTAAACCTCACAGAATCACAGAATTACAAGGTTGGAAAAGACCCTTAAGATCATCAAGTCCAACCGTTCCTGTCCTTGTATCATTGTATTAAAATTGGTAAGAAATCTGGTTTCTTTTATAAAGTTTCATCCAAATTCCCTTCTCTCTAAGAAGGAAGAAAAAGTCACACAGAACCTTAACTATGAACTCATTTAGCAGAAAGGAATTTTGGTGCCCCTCTGGATTTATTTTAGTTTTATATTATTCAGTCTCTTTTGATATGATAAAACATTTTGTTTTCCCTTTATTTACACCTCTAATCCTGAGGAACACATTTTAGAAGCTTCTTTTTTCTATACACAGTTACCATCACAGAATATGGTTCCTGGAGTTTTCCACCTGAGAAATCACTGAAGTGATTGCTTAGAAGTCCTCAGATAATCTATGTCTTTATTATATCAGACACAGCTATAAAACCCTACAGTAAAATCTTAAGTTTAAAAAGATGACCTTAGGAAGAGACACATATATTGTACAGAAATTAAGTAAAGCAAATATTTTTCAACGTACACATTAATCAGAAATCTCAAGATTAGTTTATTCAATGGAGGAAGACATAATAGACATGCTTCTCATGAGGCCAAAAGATGGATAAAATTTGTGTACAGTCCTTTAACATCAGGTAGGGAGACAGAAATAATGGAAGTGAGTAACTAGAGGCACTATGTTGAGTGTAATGTTATGGAAATGGTAATTTTTCACTAGATTGCCATTCTGCCTTCTCTTCCCCCCATCCTCTCTGCCCCCCCAGTCTAATGTAATACATTTGATTTTTATATGCAAACTCTTTACCAATAAGTGCATGTACGAAATAGTTGTACTGTACAGGTACATATGTGCCAACACTCTTGCTAGCTGGGCTAGTTTTGAACAAGTGAGGGGAGTGTGAATTATTGCTATAGTGACAGTGGGGTGCAGTTCGCTGGTCATGAAGAGAAATCATTAACTCCTCACAGCATCAATTTGTTGTGAGTACTGTGTTCACAGTGGTGCCAGACAGTATTCTGAGCACTCGCAGCCCTCGCTGACATCAACTGAATAAACTGTGAGTGCTCAGTGCCAATGTTACTCTAAACATAGGACTATTGCAGTTCTTCAGAACAGAAATTTAGATGTTACTGATTTGTTTTAAGGGCATTAGTTACGAGATTTCTCCAAAGCTACTCATCTAAGTTAATTCTGGGCTTCACCAAATCTCGATTCTCCTGTCACTTCAGTTTGTGTAAAATATACAGAAATAAACAGTATAATATAACGTAATATCATGTAATCACATATTTGTTCCGTATACAGCTAAGAAAATCAATCCAATATATACTAAACCTGTGATCTGTGCCCACTTATCCCAGGTTTTAAATGAACAACGAGTATAAACATCATGATTAATCACCCACTGAAACCATTGTCAACTATACAAATACAGTCTTAAAAATTGAAGTGACAAGCAAGCTGGCCCATTACGTTGGTTTGGGGTTTTTTTTCACACAATTAACATTTTACACTAGCATTTGCCTTCTCTGACTCCCTGGGTATGGAGATCTTTCCCTCACCATCCCAAACTGTTATTATCCTTGTGCCCCAAGGCAGAGGTCAGTGTGCAGGACCCCAGCACATCCTTCCTGCCTCAGCATGTGGGTGTTTTACCCAGTTTGAGAAAATTCAAAGTACCTGATAGGTTGTTGTCCATTTGCTAGTTTGAAAGGAATATTTATACCTTGACGCAGAAGTAGTTCCTTTCCGTTATCCCAAAGACAATTTTTTAAGACATAATGCAATTTGTGCATTATGAACTAAAAAAAAAATAATCCTTTGTAACTTTGTCCTTTTCACAATAACAGCAATTTTTTCACTATGTCTTCTCATTAACAGAATCCTTTTTTGGCTCTGTTAACAATTCCATCTTTTTTTTTTTTTTTTTTCTGGACAGTTTCCTGTGTCTTTTGATATATTCAATATTTTGAGATTAGTCTACTTTGTAATGTTAGGGTTTATGTATATTGATCCACTCTCTTAACAATTTCATCTTACTTGTGAATTACATCCTCATTGTCCACTAATACTACATTCATCTGATTTTTTTCCATTAGCCTGATGATTTTGCTGCCTTTAATGCTTTTACTTCTGCAAATGGATTTCTTGATTTTTATTCTCTTTTCACATAGCAGGCTGTCTTGTTCTTTTTCATTTGGTTTGTTGTTGTTCCCCAAGCTGTTCATATGCCAAAGTTAATTTATTTCAGTTTTGAATAGTTTTCATTTTAAAATAACAGAGTAGAAGTCTATCATATCAAAATAGCTGTCTTTAAAAAAAAAAACCACAAACAGGGAGTTTCATCAAAGGTAGAATTGCCATTGGAATAAATTATTTCTTTAATTTTCTTTCTATAAGTTGTGCTGATAAAGAAGTGTCCTAGGCTCAGAAAAGAATAAAGAGTTAATCAGACTTTGCTTTAATTCTATTAAGTGAAACAGTTATACATGGTCCAAGATATTAAGCCGTGATCGAAGTGGTGACTTCATGCAACATTAAGCACATGAATAATCAAGCAGATTCCCCTTTCCAGTTACTTTTCAAAACATCTCCAAAAATACTTAACTTTGCCTATTTAACCTTAATATTTGCATGGAAAAACGTGGCAGCAACATACGCTGAGGGAAGGTTTAGCAAGGGAAGAGAGGCGCGGAAGTTGTCCTCCTTGCCATGCAGTGAGGCTGTAGCTTTCGAAGTCCTTTCCTTCCCGGTTTAGATGGAACTCCTTCCACCACTGTATGCAATGCATGACTTGGGTTATTTTCAAATATTTTTGAAAAAGCCATTTTTGAAGACAGCAACTAGTTTTGGAGTTACTCTGGATTGTCTCTTTTTTCCACAGTGAACTACTATGTTCAGATATGTGCTATAAGGAAGCCAGCAGACAAATGAGATTCTGTTCTGGTAAAGGATTGAGATTCTCATTAGGATACGTCTGAGCACCAAAATGCTGGTGGTAGCTGAGGACAGATTGCAGTTCTCCAGGAGCACTGATCACCTTTCAGGTATCCAGAAGAAAATGAAGAAACCAAATTATCTTGTCTGTCTCCCTGTCCTCTTCTAAATCCTCTTTTACAGGACAGAGGGTGTCTAGCAGCAACACACAATGAGAAAACTACAGTTAGAAACAGATGCACTGAGTTTTTCAGGAGGGTCTTGTCTCAGCTTCCACTTGTACTTTGAAGCTATCTTCATGAAGTAATGATGCATTTCAAAACACCTAGACTGATTTATTTTGTCTTTTTCATGTTGACTTAGTAGAGGAGATAGTTTCCATCTCTGTACTGAGTCATTTGTGGATACTGAAAGAGGTGCTCAGCTGTCAGCATGGTCTTTGATGACAGAAGACCAAATCTGTCAAAAAAAATACACTTTCCCAAATCCCAGTGTAGGCTAGACTACACTCATTTTTTGAAAAGTTACCAACTTGGTTAAAAATTTATATCTTTAAACCACTGTGGGTTTCAAGAGTTTTAACTTTACCATTATTGGATCGGTATTTCATTCTTACTGTTCCACAGTGGTACCCATCTTTTAACAAGCTCACCTGTTAAATTGTCTCCTAGTCAAGGAACACAGTTATTTACCCAGACTCTCTCTTTTTTTTTTTTTTTAATATTGATTCAAGTCCTGTTTACCCACTTTAGAGTAAGAAGATTACACTGGATTCACATAGGTGGAATTACCTTCATTACTCTTCTGAAGTTTTTGAAAGGAGGTCTGAATCCTTCAGTATCAAATACATATTATTATTGAAGATAAATTAAAGGTATTGTTTAAAAACAACAACAAAAAATCAAACAGAAAATGTTAACAGCTTTAGTCTTATTTTTTTTCTGTGGATTCCCCATAGTGATGATTACCATATCCATTGGTGGACTGGGAAGGCTTCCCACAGTAGAGATAAATAACACTTTCTAATGAACAGTGAACAATAAATAGAAAAATAAAAATAGATGAGGCATAAGAGACCAAGCTAAATATTTCTCTCCGTCTGGCTAATATTAAAACTTTATGCTAGGCAATAATACACTTATGAAAAGGTTAGGAAAGCACTTGAAGAAGAGAGGAAAGCCAGTGTGAAATATTAATAATTAGAACATTTTTCTCTGAGCAACAGTCTTAAACAATCTACAGAAAAAGATCAAAATGTAAAGAAATTAATATATGCCACTGATATTTATTGCAACATCAGATTTTTTGAAAGATTCAGTATCATTCCCAAAAGACACTGCATTGTCATCTTGAGGAAGAGATGTCTTGAGATACTGAGATGATTTAAAAAATCAACTTGATATGTAATAAATGCATGATTTCAGTTCCTTTTCCAGTGCAGAGGAGAAAATTTCCCTTCTTCTTTCTGGAATCCTATAGTAGGAGAAATTGCACAGAAAAATTTAAGGAGACAGATCTGCCATTTGGAAATACAAACTTTAATCCTTTGAACTAACTGGCTAAATAATATCATTTTGATACGGCTTAACCTATAAAAAGAAACTATGCAGGATAAATCCATGTTCAGAATTGGTTTTACTCTGTATTCTTTTTCTCATGAATATATTGGAATGGTTCAGTAGGTTACTACACCTGTGCTTCTGTTCTCCTCCACTGTAAACAGAGTGCAAGAGGCTTTCTTTACCCTTAAGGGCAAGAAATTTCACCTATAGTCTGGATTGCTGTTGGAGGAGCACAGCTTTCATAGAATCATAGAATCACAGAATGTGTTATGTTGGAAGGGACCTTTAAATTCATCTAGTCCAACCCCCCTCCCACCCCCCAAGTAAGTAGGGACATCTCTAACTAGTTCAGGTTGCTCAGAACTTCATCAAGCCTGACCCTGAATGTCTCCAGGGATGGAACCTGTGTAATACCTGTGTAGACTCATTTTCTCAGTAGGAAAGAGTCTAAAGAAAGCACGCAATGTGTTGATGTGGGTGCAAAACTGTTCTCCAACACTTTGTCTTTAAAAAGAACTAGTTCATCCTAAGGAAAATAGTAGAACTTGTCGTACAAGTCTTAACAGGACATTAAGACAAACACAGAGAAACAGAGGAAATAGAGAGTGCCATAACCTTAGCTTCAAGAAAAAATGAATTTGTATGCTGAACGCCATGCCCAGGCATATAAACAATGCAGTGCAGCAAATAAAAATGAGAAAATGAAGGTAAGGTCTTTTATGGGTTTGAGTGGTGCTGGGGTAGGAGAACATGAGAAATTGGTACCTGAAATAATGTAGGGGATACTAAAACAATTGATGAAGATATTAGATAACAACTGATCCCAGACAGAGCAAGACTGCAGAGGTGGAAGATTTTACTTGAAACCAGGAAGGACAAGATAGAGTAAATACATTACAAATCCGAGATCTATAACAACCACAGATAACTTGCTAAAAAATCTATTTTCTAAGAAATAAGACAAGACTCCAGCTGAAAGAAGTATTCTTGAGAAACAGAATACTTAGCTGGAGCAGAGTAGACTGAACTGTCCAGCAAGAGCAAAAAACCAAAGGATCATGTGACTTACAATAAATTAAAGGAACCAAGGAAATGGAATAGAGAATTCATCACATCAAATATTAACCACCAAAAATCAGGTATACTCTCAACTGGTCACCTCTAATTAGCAGACAAAATGGATTCCTCTACTAGGTCTATCATTTCAATCTAAACCAAAAACAAGTGGGACAAACAGCTTTCTAAGAATACCTATCTCTTCCCCCAACAAGTAGATTTAAAATTTTACTTTGGAAGATCACTTTTGAATTACTAATATTAGATGAAATAAAGGATTTGTCTCAGTGTAATTACTACACTGTGAAATAACATGGAAAGAAGGGACAGAACTATGTCTTGCTTTTGAGTCATGACCTTAAGTTTTTGAAACAAAGCCACTTTTTGTCCTAAAGTGACTTCTGAATTTAAAAAAAAAGAAAGGAAAACACAAGCAGTAATCCAGCAGAGATCTCCTTTGAAGAAGATATCTGCAGTTTGACTCTATCAAATGTAAAGATGTCCAGTGCATAGAAACCACTCAAGGAGGCAACTGCCACATTTGCAATGATGCTATTAGATTAATGACCAATTAAATTCCAGATGGGGTAGAGTCATCTGTAATGTAATCTGAGCAACACTGATAAACTGCAATATTAGATCAATGACCAATTTGATTCCAGATGGATTGTAGAGCCAGACACAATGTAATCCTAGCAACACTGATAAGCAGAGAAATATGACAGTGTTATAATGATGTACACTAAAACCATCTGAGGCCAGTGGAAAAATGCAGGCTGTCAATAAGACACCATAAAACAAGAGAAAATGCTGTTTGGAGTTTGGAGCAAGTAGCTGACAGACAGAAGCACCGCTTGCTGTAGGGAAGCAGAGCAATACAAACCCCTCAACTGTCAGAATACAAAACAAGACCATCTTCAAATGCAGAGAGAGATGGTTTCTTCCAAAAACCTGAAGAGAACAAGGAATGCAATTAAAAATTAGTCTTATCTTCCTCCCACTAGACAGTATGTAGACATCTGTAGGCATGAGGAATATGAAGTTCATTATCCCATGGCAAAAATTCTCCTTTTCCTTGTATTACAATCAGTTCTGGCATAGTGAATTAAATGAATGACCCTCTTGGCAACTGTTGCCACATTATCATAGAGGACAGTAGTTGGTTATGCTTATAGACATAATTAGTATCACATAGATCCTACAAAGTAGGCTGGATCAAACGCTAGATGGATCGGCATTCTTCACAGTAGTACCTGAAGCAGCTGTTGTTTTAAAAGATTCCAAGAAAAGAAAATATGTCTGGAACTGTGATATTACACTGCAACTTAAAATAAATAGACTTTGGAAGGTTGATTTTGAGTTCAGAGAGGTGGAAGTTGATCAGAGATGATCCTTTGTTTATGTATGTTTATCTTTTAGGAACCATAGTAATATACAGACAGAGAAACCAAAGCAATTCAAAACATACAGGACAAAAAGTTATGAATAGTTGTTTTCACTTGGTAGACAGTTGCCAGGAGACTCAAAACCCCTAAAATATCAACACATCATAAAGCAGCATGGCAGCAAAGTTGAAAAACTACGTAACGTACCTGATCCAAAGAACAGAGCAGTTAAGCAGAACACCTGGAGCACCATTGTGGTGAGTCTTCAGGAAAAAAAACAGAGCCATGGAACAAAAAATTTCTTAGCACTTTTAACAGTTCCCAAGCATTGCAAATATGTCAGGTTCAAACTGCTGAAGAAAAAATTGATCATAGGTTTGTCAGTGGCTGCCTAACAGCAGATGGTTGTGTTTAGTTTAGTTTCATAGAAACCTTAGAAACTGACCAGCCAAGCTTTTTTCCCACAGTCACACCCTGCACCCCCTTCTAATGCACACACACACACACACACACACACACACGCCCCAAAATTCAATGCCTTTGAAAATCTAAGATTCATGTTGATATTTTCTTGTCTTTACAACATTTGGCTTCACTAATTTTACACACATCATGGTACCAGATAATTATGTTTTGTTGAAGCAGACTCTAAGGAAAAATTCAGGCAAGAACTATGACCAGAGGACTGAAGCATACCTAGCACAGTACATTCAAGTGAAGAGTCAGAGCTGAATTCAAGTGATTTAGGATTAAATGGAAATGACATGGAAGGCATCTTTCAGATGTTAGGGACTCTTAAACCACTGGGAATACAGTGTTAAAAGCCATTGGGAAGAAAAGAATCTCTGCCTGGAAGTGTTGAATCATCATAACACATTTCCTAGAGACTAGTAACACCTTGCAGAAATTCACAGGCCCTTTAAGTCATCCATCAGAAACAGAACAATGTTCAAAGGAAAGAACAATGTAATGGGATTTTAGATGAAAGGGTAGAGGTTATAGATATGAAGGACTTGGAAGAGATGTCAGTAGCACTTCTGCAACAACTTCAGCTAAGAGAAAATCTGTTTAGATTTTAAGAGAATTGATATAGAATGAGCAACATCCCTGAAAAATCAGTGCCCAAGCAACATGTTACAAGATGGATCAGAGAGAGGAGAAAACTTGGGTTGTGGGGTATGATTTTTGTATCTTTCTGGAGCATTTCTCATTAGGAAAGGCTGAGACAGTTAGACATTTTAACCTAGAGAAGGCTCGGGGGGATTACATCAGCGCGTACAAATACCTCAAGGGAAGGGTGTAAAGCAGACAGTGCTAGGCTCTTTTCAGTGTTATGACAAGAGGCAACAGGGACAAACTAAAACACAGGAGATCCTGTATGATTCCTCAGTCAACATTTTCCTGATTAAGAAAGAGTTCTGCAGAAAGGATTCAGCATGACATTTTCACCATAGCTTCCTTGATGTTTTTGAAGCATTTCTCCAGTTCAAGGCATTCCTTAATGGAGATCAATATAGGAAGGGTACTTAGTGTTTTCACCTCACATTTAGTAAATTTCTCTACACAGACACACACAAAAGTATGGTTTATAGAAACAGAATACCATGTAATTTGTAATTGCTCTTCCCCCCCCCCCCCCCCCAGTTTCCATTTATTTTTTACTCTGGAGATTCAATAATTAATTACGTTTCCTAAATAAATTTAATTGAGATATATTTTAAAGGTGATTATTTATCCAAAGGCTGAAAGAATATAAAGACTCAGTCCCTGAGACCAAATGAAAAAAACAAAGACAAAAATCCCAAGCAATTTAAATCAACAATAGCTGTGTAATTGAGGACCCTAGAGTAAAAGCTTTAAAACATCCCAAGTAGTGTTTTCATTTACATTATTTTTACATTGAACATAATCAGAATAACATTTACATGCCAACACCAGAAAAATAGCGTTTTAGCTTAAGGAAGTCTATTGTTTATTGTGTTCTTTCTGTCTCTCCCAGTTACAATTATAGCCAAAATCAATATGATGACCCAAATAGTCTGAAGGATGTCCTCCTGTGGTTATCAGTATCAGAACTGTTGTCTCCAAATGAAATTTGAATCTGTTTAGAAAAGGAAAATATATCTAAATAAAATATCCTGAATGTAATTACACATATTATCATTCCGTATAATTTGCCAAACACTTCTTGTATTCTATGGTTTATTTTATTTCTGTTAGTTGTGCCTGACCCTTCCCTGACAGTGTTCAAGGCCAAGGATGGGGCTTTGGGCAATGAGGTCTAGTGGAGAGTGTCCCTGCCCATGAGCACAGGGGCTGGAACAGGATGATATTTGAGGTTCCTTCAAACCCAATCCGTTCTGTGATTCTGTGATCTCTGATTCTGTGATTCTGCATACCTGCTATGGGACCTGAATGGTCTTCTTCCTATACTCTATGCACCTTAAATAAGAGAACTAGAATTACTAAAAACATGGCAGCAACGCCACATTCTTTCCCATATTCCACCTCATTAGCTATGCTTATATGCCTAGTTTTCACAAATAGACTAGCAAAATTTCACTTGGTTAATTATAACTGCTTCTGAACATCATCTGTAACATCACAGATGTAAGACTGAGAATACAAACCAGATTAGGTCCTCATTACTGATAACACAGAATTCAGCAGCCCATTCTGTGCAAAACTGACAAATTCTCCTTTCAATTACATCAGTGTAAACTTGCAGTTCTATCCATATCAGTCCAATTCAAAATGGTTTAATTTAGAGCATATATTTGAACTAAGATGCACTTCATTCCCTATATGATCAGAGCAGGGACATCAAACACCTATCTTTAAAATGCAGTCTACAACAGATTTAGCAAAATATTGACATAAAGATAGAAGAAAGCAAATCTAAATTATAGTCTTTATTTAAAATACCTAGGTGACCTTAATCAAACTCTCTCAAAAGTATGATTCACTTTTCTCAAAAATGAGAGGAGGAGAAGTCCATAGTTTCACAGATGTATTTTTGAGGGGAATTTAAAAAACTTTTACTGGAACATAAATAAATTATGCTATTTCCTTAAGTTCCTGATAAAATAAACGTCAATAATCTCACTCTTTGAGGGAGCCACCGGGCGGTGAAAGGTGAGCCATGCATTCTGCTTCTACTTTGTTCTCTTCTGTCCCAGTTTTACAGCCACAAAATATGTCATGTGAAACTCTCAGCAGAAACTATGGTTACTATTGGAAACAAGGCTAATTTTTTGTGAACCTGAATCTACAGCCAAAAATGTTGACTGGCATCACGTAATAGAAAAATAGAGCTACTTACAACACCATAGACTGAAGAGCATTTCGTTCTGTCAACGGACACTGAGACAGAAGAAGGATGAAAAAATGGTATAAAAAAGTGTTATTCCACTGAACACCTCTATGTTCAATCCACCTCTTGGTCTGTTCTATTTGATGAAAGGTTAACATCTTCACAGTCCTTCTTTACCTGGTAGCTGTCCTCACAGAGAGAGCTTGGTCCTCAGTGCCTGCACCATTGGCTATCCAATTTGTACCAGTGGGGTTTTTTTTCTTGATTATCTGTTTGGAATTGAGTCATGTAACTTTTATTTCAAAGTTCAATCATCTTAGTTCATGTCCTTCTTGAAGGTACACCCCTCACATGGACTTCATGTGTCCTGAGCAAAACATTTATTGGGGCTGCTCAAAATATGAAGGGTTTATTACAACATTTTGAACAGTACTCTTAGATAATATTAGAATTTTCTTTTCCCAGGTGAAATTCCTCAATGAAAAGAATGATTCAAAGTTTATATACATTTCACTTAGAATTAAAAAGAAAGTAAGAGGCAGTAGTATAAGGCAAAAATTATGAGTGCTCCTTTCTTTGCACATATCATTTGATAAAAAAATAGATACAGCCAAAAAAATCTTAGAGCTTCATTTTATATTTCCAGATCATACAAATCTAATCTTCAACAATTTTATACCTCTACCAACATTCATCCAAACAGACAGGCTTTGAAATATACCTTACAGGTCAAGAAATTAATATGTTAGGACACTAATGAACAAAGCATCCTAAAGAAGAAAAAAAAAAAGGCAGACTTTTATACTACATCCCACATATTTTGCAAAGAGAGGGATCAAGCTTCCATTATAATGACAGGAATGTGGCTCAAGTTGACAGAGTGCAAAGAGACAAAAAATTCTCATTTGGTGCTTTATAAGTTAAAAGCAACACTGCAGTTTCCACATGAAAACCAGCAGGTGGATAGAAAGTTCTCTGAACACTGGCAAATAAACTGATCTGGAAAAACTATTATTCAGCATAGTAGCTGAATGAAAAATTAAAATTAAAATGGGGGGCTGTCAACATGCTCATTCAATTCTTTAGACTTTTAGATTTTTTAGAAATAAAGCCTTTTTTTCTTCTTTATTTTTCCTTTGAGGTGAACAAATTCTCTAATCAGATTCCAAATGAAGTATTTGATTTTTTTCATTCTTTACTCTTATTAGAATTAAATGTTGACATACTAATTTCAACACATTTCTTAAGATGTCAACATTAAATTTTCAAACTTTCACACAGTTTTAGTTTATTTTCTCTTTCTTTGTGGCCTGTCAAAAGTGCTGAATTCAGCATTGATTTACAACCGATTTTGATATAACACAAATATCAAGTGTACATCAATAATTTATTTGTTATAAACCTTGTACTTTTTTTTTTCTAACATTCTACTGTCCAATGACTTTATTGGATATCCAACAAGCTTCTACATATATAAGAGTATTTTGCTTTCACTCACTCCAGTCAGAGATCTAAATTCATCTCCAGTAACTGCTGAACAAAAAAATCCCATTGCATTTTTGATTCCAAATAAATTATATTATTCCAATTAACGTGTCTTTTTTTTTTAATATCACATCATCAGTATACTAAGCCCTGTGATTCCAGAATGAGTTTTGTTATGATAAACATTTTCTTCGTAGAATAAATACTGTTGCTTGGCAATACATTTTTGTTAAAAACCTATTACCTTTTAATAGAGCAGAAGATACTGTCATAAAAATAAAATCACTTCAAAATTCATTTCTAAACAATACTAAATGTTTTCAAAAAAGAAGATCTGACGGATTTTTCCAATTTATTTTACAGAATCTACTACTTCTCCACACCACATTTTTACTTAAAATTTGAAATACGCGAACTCAAAAAGCATGCAACTAGACAAAGCCATAATACATTTGGTGGGCAATTGACTGAAGGGTCTGGCCCAGAGGGTGACAGTAAATAGGGTTACATCTGGCTGGCAGCCAGTAAGTAGTGGGCTCCTCAGGGTTCCATTTTAGGTCCGCGTCTTGTTAACATTTTTATAAACAACCTGGACTCAGGACTAGAGTGTGTCTTAAGTAAATTTGCAGTTGACACTAAATTGGGAAGAGCTGTTGAGTTTCTTGAGGATGGAGAAGCCTTGCAGAGAGACTTGGACAGATTAGAGAGCATGGCAATCACTAACAGCATGAAGTTTAACAAGGCCAAGTGCCAGATTCTGCACCTGAGGAAGGGGCAACCCTGGCTACACATACAGACTGGGGGATCAGATGCTGGAGGCCAGCCATGCTGAGAGAGATTTGGGGGTCTTGGTCAACAGCAAGTTAAACATGAGTCAGCAGCATGCCCAGGCACCCAGGAGGGCCCACCATATCCAGCATGGATATTGTCCTGCTCTACACTATGCTAGTACAGCCTTACTCTAAGTACTGGTGCAGTTTTGGGTATCACAGTAAAAGAGGGACATAAAAAAATTGGAGAGTGTCCAGAGGAAGGCAATGAGGATGATAAATGGTCTGGAAGGGAAGTCTTACAAGGAAAGTCCTTTGTTTCATTCAGCCTTGAGAAAAGGAGGCTGAGGGGAGACCTCATTACATTCTATGGCTTCCTGACAAGGGGGAGCAAAGGGGCAGGTGCTGATCTCCTCTCTTTAATGACCAGTGATAGAACCTGAGGGAATGGTGTGGAGCTGCGCCAGCAAAGGCTTAGGCTGGATATTAGGAAGAGGTTCTTTACCGTAAAGGTGGTTGGATACTGCATCAGGCTTCCCAGGGAAGTGGTCACAGGACTGAGCTTGATTGAGTTCAAGAGGTGTATGGATGATGCACTCAGTCACATGCTCTGATTTAGCTGGCCCTGTGTGGAGCCATAATGATCCTTATGGGTCCCTTCCAACTCAGTATATTCTGTGATTGTATGATTTTGCCTAAGAGGAATGTAACACTAAAACAAGAAATAATCACATTGTTATATAAATTCATGGCTTTTCTATATCTTGAACACCGTGTGCAAGTCTAGTCTGCGTGAGAAACCCAGAAACAGATTTTAAATGTTCAGAGGACAGTATCAAGGATCAAAGATGTCCTATATTTGCCAGTTTCCTAATATTATTCTGTTCACATATAAATTCAAATTACAACTAAAAATTGCTAGTAAGAAAACAGTCATTATATTTATGTTAATAAAATTGGAGGCAAAAGGGGGATTCCGATACCCAAAGCTTTATATAGAACATAGAATCATATAATGTGTTGGATTAGAAGGGACCTTTAAAGGCCATCTGGTCAAGCATCCCTGCAGTAAGCAGGGACATCTTCACTAGATCAGGTTTCTCAGAGCCCCATCAAGCCTGACCTTGAATGTCTCCAGGGATGGGGCCTCCACTACATCAATGAGCAACCTGTTCCAGTGATCTACCACCCTCAGTTTGAAGAATTTGAGAATATGTCCTGGAATATCATCCGGTTTACCTATTTTACTGGACTGCTTAACCTGGACACAATAGATTCAAAAGGCACCTTCTTTCACAGTCCAGAAATTCTCTAACCAGAATTTAAAATTATGCCCACATTTTCAGAAGTGCCTTTTCTTGGAAAAGGAACATGTGCACAATGACTGTTCCTTCACAAATGCATTGTCATATAATGTAAATAATATATACATAAATCCCACTCAGTGTCCTAAAAAGATAAACATCACACTGTTATATCCATCTTTTGCAGTTACAGCATTCACCAAGGATTTGAGGCCACTTTCGATGTAGCAATAACACAAACTACCTTCCTGGTCACCAGTGACTCAGAATTTTATGTTGTGGGGACTCCGCTGCTCTTCATCTTGATTCATACTTCTTGCCTTCCTGGTCAGCAGTGTCCAGCGATGGAAAGTCTGTGCCTCAGAGTATATTAGAACTTATGGCTGGATAGTTAGGGCATTGTCCTCAAATGTTGCCCTGACACCCCACTCCCTAACTGTAATAGGAAAGTCCTGAGCCCAGATATACTATATCCACTAGTACCTCAAACTCCAATGTGTAAACCTTCTTCTGCACAATGTTTTAAGCAGATAATACAATGAAAGAAGAATCATCCCATAAGGAACTGAAGTGCAGCATAGTTTTTCTTCTTATCATGAAATAAGTGTATTGTGCCTGAGCTGAAAGCTCCTCTGTGGCCACATATGCAGGTGAGCTGGAGCAGTTGTACTGGTGATGAAAAGCCTGGCGGCAGCAGCAGCAAAATCTCTTCCTTGCTATGATATCCAAGGTGAACACAAGTACAGATCCCAAGAGATAAATGTCTAGATGAAGGAAAAGTGTAAATCAAAGAAGATATGATTTACCTTAACATCATGTCTAATACTACCCTCTATTTTCTCATTCATACTTGGATTTGAAAGCTAAACCTTCTGAGGTTCTGTCCATTCTAAACACAGGTGCAACAGAAGATACATGAAAGCAATATACAAGGGTGTAATAAAGGCACCTGCTGTGTCAGCAGGAAAATACATAGGCTAGTCATTGCCCCTTAAATGTTCCAAGCTTTGAAGATATTTCTTAAAATGATCAGCAAGTCAGAAAATATTTTCAAAATGTAGCATAAATTGGAAGGATGCACTAGATCAGGAGGGTAAGTGTTGACAGCCATCAAGCAGCACAGATCAATTTCTTTACGAGTCAGGAAGGGCAAGTGTACTTTTAAAGCCTGTCCCAAAGGTTGTCAGCATTTATCTTTGCAGATAAATACTTTGATAGCTCTGCACAAAAAGTATGAATGCCTGGAATCAAAGGATTTCTTGGAACACATGAATGTGACAGAGAAATTAATTCACAAAGCATAAACAGAAGCAGTTTAGATGTAACTTGGCTTGACCTGCCTAGTGAGTCTGTTTCCACCTCTCTTCTTTCAATAAATATTACACTAAGTAAATAACATATTCCTGGAAAGATTCGATCACATATTAGGAAGTATTTCACCTTTCTGTGTTCATTTCCATGTCTGAGTGTCCAGACCAGAGTCAACATCCACAGGTGAGCTGAGTTAGCCAGGGCTGTTTTCCACACCACCTGACATCACTCCCCCATAAATGGGGCTGGCTGGGGAGGTGTATGGGCTTGGTGTCTCTAGGACAGTCTGAATGTGGCTGGGTTTTCCTGTCCTTGCCTTGGACAGCACTCTAATTGTTGGGTCAGTAATGTATTCTGTGTTATCCCCAGGTGTGAATGTAATTGGTTGTTATTGTTCTATATTCATGGTGGTTTTGTCAGTGAATTGTCCTTATCCCAACCCACAGAGACTCTGTCTCTCTCCTCTGGGATTGAGTGGTGTGTGGGTGCTCAGCCACTATTTGGGGCTGAACCACCACACAGAGAGATACTAAGGTGACTTAGATAACAGTATTTAAAGAAAAATTCTCAGTTTGAGGACTTTTACAAATCTCAAACAAAATTAAATAGAGAAGCAGAGAGTGTATGTAATAGTTCTACAAAAGAAACAGAAAGATGAACAGACAAAAAAAAAACCATGGCTGTGCAAGAACTTGGAAGCAAGCAACAGAAACATGCTCTATGTAGTACATATGTAAATAAGTATTTCATTGGTTGGAAATATTTCCAGGGTTGGTTATTGAGCCTTGGTCTATGAGAAACCATGTACTGAGTTCCATGGCACAAAATTAGGCCGTAGGTTTGCAAATGATTTAGTGATTTAATCTAGTTGTAGCAAAGAAGAAAGTGGTGTTTTCAATGTAAATTAGCTGAGGTTCTCTCAGCTACAACCTAGCTGAATGCCTCATGTGGTCAAGCAGGTGCTAACAGCAATGCTAACAGTGCCAAGCACAGATCAACCCAGGAACTAGAGTAGAACAAATATATGCTTGTATTAGAAGCGTGTGGGGAAAGTAGTTGGAAGCATCATTGTCTTCCTAGTTGGCATATGTTTTCCAGCAGAGTCCATTCCAAAAATGCTTTAAGTAATTGGCACCAGAGGGAAAAGAGAAGGGAGGTCAGATTAAGGCTACCCAAATCAGCAGAAAAAAATCACAGTGGTAGAGAGAGTAGAGGTACAGCCACTTAAAAGCAAAGGGAAAGACAGAAAAACAGTCAAGATGGGGTGAAGTGCTTACTCCTTTGACAAGATCATTCAAGACTGGTAGTCTTGCAGTGTGTCATTTCCAAGTTCAGCAAGATTGTTTCAGGGACAGTGGGGCTACATAAGCACAAAACTATGTAGCACTGAATAGCAAGTGAGGAGCGCTAATGAGACCGCATTTAACCACCTTAAACACAGCTCTTTCTTATCTGCAAGAGGGAAGAAAAGTGAGTATACTGTTAGCTGGGAATGTGTTGTAGGAGAGAAGGCACAAGGAAATAAAATAGCAGGCAGAACTGAGTACATAAAGTAGTTTTAAGACCATATGCTCTGAGAAATGGGAATTTGTCGGTAAGAAAGGGAAAGGCTGCACATTTGTCCACGTGTCATTGGCATTAGAACAATTTCAGTGTATTCTGGTCCTGACACTTTGCACTGGGATTAATGTCACCCAAAGTGAATGCTAAAACTTCTGTGAATTTGTTTAGCTGTTATGAACAACAACAACAACAAAAAAAGCTACCCAGAATTTCATGAAAGGTTTGACCTGTGAAAAGTGCTTTTTTTTTGAAGAGGTCAAGAGATTACTTTAAGCTGATGCATATTGATGTGACTTACACATGAGTGAGTTGATTTTTTGCCTGTAAAACTAAGTGCCTATGACTAAGACAGCAGCAAAGTACTAAAAAATTAAAGTAATTGATTGTGCAAGCAAGTATACAGGTGTTGAGTGAACGATTTAATGTTGCTAAACATACACAAAAGCTGAATTTGAAGTTCCATGAGAAATGTGTTTCACATCAGAAAATCCTCAAAAGATTGGAGATAAAACTCTGGAAAACCAAGGGAAAGCTGAGAGATAGAGGAGCCAGGGGCCAATGACAAGGCAAACATGAAAGAACTTCAGGGGTTTGAAAGTGATTGCTAAGAAAATTACTGAAAATATTTTTCACATCTGTTATCTGTACACTTGTGAACATCTGCGTTTTTGGCCTGTGTTTATTGGCCTAATCCAAAACTCGGTGAAGACAACCTGAAAAGAATCCCAGTCACTCCAATGAGACTTGGAAAATGATCCTTTGGTAGATAACAAGTGCTATCAACAATCATGCAATAAGTATTTGTAACTGTCTCTTAGAAAAACTTGGTCTGATTTTTCACGTCTGGAAGAAATTGTGGTTTGCTGACCTGTAACATTTCAGAGCTTTATCCAGGTTTCCATTTTTTGCTTTGTACTTGAAACGGGGAGAGCTTTAAGAAGGTGTCCTCTGCTTCACTAAGCTGTGAAAGAAACCTGTGGGATGCATTTCCTGAGGATTTTCCTTTTTCTTTTCATGATTATATTTACCAGAAAGCAGTTAGCCAACTCTCAGTTGCCTGTGGGTGAATAGCCTAGGCTGTAGTTTAATTTTGCTCCATGGGTTGATGTCCCAAGCTGGTTCTGCATGAGCCAGCTCCTGTCCTGGAGTGTTACAAACTCACTGCCCTGTGTGGATTTGCCATTTCACCTAGTGTTGGCTTAGGACTGTCTGTGCTCAACTGCTTGAGACATTCCTGACATTCCTTCTTTCTTTTTACTACCTTTTCATTGTACCCTCTTATCAATTCATTTCCACATGGTTTTAAAATTCAGCTGTATGTCTTTAGCTAAGCTAACTCACTCATCCTTTCCCTGACTCCTGTTCTCTAAAATAAGGTGCTTCTTTTGGATGCTTTAGGCCCCTGTTTCTGCAGAACCTGTTACAAACTTCTCCTGGGGCTGTAAAAAATATGAATTTATGAATTTAAAAGAAAAAAGTATGAATACAACCCATCTGTATTCTAAAATGTGAGTCCCATGTGCATATCTGTATATTTATTGCAATAAATCACGTTTTTTAGGTAGCCAAGTATATGAGAAAGAGGTAAAACATCCAAATACCATGGACTGAATTTAGGACTGTGAGATGGGATGTAGTCAAACTGTATGAATCAGAGATTGGCAGGCAGCTCCCTAGGCAAAATGGATTGGTGGTATTTCTAAAAACAATGGAGTGATCCTAAAGGTTTTGATTCAGTGTGCTTCTCTCATTATCTTAGGTAACAGCTCCTGCAGACAAGTTGTTCTTGGTAACTTTTTTCCAGATTTCTGGTCCATCAGGTTGTAAGCAAAATCTTAGTGATGTGACAAAAAAATAAAATAGAAAAATTAAAAAAACCCCAAACCTCAAAGAAAGGAACACCAGAAAACTTTACATTAAGACTTCATTATTTTTCATTCAGATGTCTGTGTGTTACATGACTGTTCATGGTATATACATCTGATGTTAGCAGCACCAAAATGTAAAAGAGAATATCAAAATGTAATTTATAAGTATGCAGCCGTGAAATGTACAGTCTAATTGGGAAATTTTTTCCACTATTTTCTACCTGATAAAGCAATGGGAAGACAAGGAAAATTTTCTGAAAAGTGTAAGGCTCTGTGGAATTATTTTAAATTAATGCTCAATGGATACTTTCCTGATCAACCTTATTTCTCTTTTTAAATTTTTTTACTGTTCATTTAAAAATGCATATCTTTAACCTTACTTTCATAATGATTTTATTTGTCATAATGGTTCATGTCTAATCTCCCAAAAAGGTTTGTGTAGTTCTCTGTTATTTTAAAATATGCATTGTCACCCACAGAGATTTAAGCTTGAAAAAAGCTGGGTAAGAGGTGATCTGGGGAAATGGAACACTATGTTGGGAACTTCAATGGTTTTTTTTCTTTGAGCTCACTTAAGGACTGTTCAAAATAAACCAGAATTACTGACACAACTTGTCTGTCTTCCCATTCAGTCCAGAGCCAAATCCAATTAGTGCTTGTTAGCGATGCCTTCCTGATACGGGAAGATGTGTGTAATGTGAAAAATCAAAGCAATTGGACATGTAGAAATAATTTATAACACTTGGTGGAAGTTATCTCACTAGCTGGGGCAATCCAAATGCAGATGATCAAGACAAATTCTACATCTCATTCCTCAAGGCAGATTTTAGTAAGTAACTGAAGGTGAAAATGGTTCTCTCAGACAATGGAGATTTTTCAGTATCTCCAAGATGGAATATGGGAAAACAGCAGAAACCTAGCATTTCTGTGCATACCCTTAAAATTTTCCGAGGCTCTCCTGCTCCTTCCGCTCAGGAGGAAGAGATCTTTTATGGCTGTTTTGCTGTCAGTCACCTACATGTAATACCCCTGTTCCTGTATAGGAATTGCCACTCATAGTTTTAAAGGCACAGAGATGTAACACAACTTTGGACCCCTAAGATCTCACCTGGAACAAATTCCAAATAAATGTGTCCAAGGCAGTAGTGACTTGAAGAAATGTTTCTGAGTGACATACAAGACATTAGACTGGTATCTCTAGAAATCTATGAAGCTACAAAGGTATATTCAAGGAGGTAAACAGTTTCCAGTAAATCCACAGAGGTTCAGTAGAGAATTGCATATACATATTTATAAATCTCAAAAGGTGCACTCTTAAGAAGAAAGAAATATTTTTGTATCCCTGAGATTATAACTCAATCTTTTGCAGATATCCATAGAAATCCAACCATGGGGCACAGCAGATTGAATCATTGTAGAGGAAATTCACTTGAGATAGAAAAAAAAACATTTTGGGAAAATCTAAATCAATATGCTTTTTCTTTACTACATATTTTATCACCTAGTTTTATATAAGCAGGATACAAATACTTACGAGTGAAGTAAGTTAACAGAGTGATACAAGAATCTTACCACTAATGATGTGTCTCCCTTATAATAGGACAATGGTTTTTGCCTGTGAGTCTTTGTTATTCCAGCAGAACTGTCAAAAGAATTCAGCTCCCATTTAGACACCTAAAGGAAGTAGTTCTGTTCTCAAGAACATGCATTCAACAGTTCCATTCTTCTCAGTGGGACATGCTAAGATTTGACTACTTAATAATATCTCTCTCATTCATTTATATGTTTAAATGGAAATTAACTTTTTGGACAGTCTGTCTTCTCATATTGGTATCAAAATAGGAGTTGCTGAGTTGCTGATTGCTTTTGACAATCTGTCTTTTAAACTTTAATAGCAAAGACTAATCAATATTATTGCACAAAAATAATGTTTCTGACATGCCTTAGACAAGAAGTATTCAAAAAATATTTCCATATTTAAAATCCATAAACAGCGTGCTTATATCTTTCATTTGGCTTTAGCCCATTTGAGAGTCCTGATTCATTCTAATAAAAATTATTCCTATTGAATATTGCAATAAAAGCAATAGTACTTCTTTTTACCCTAAAATCAATGTAGACTAGTCTTTTACCTGATAATGGGTGCTAGTATGACGGAACAGCTAGAGAAGGATTGAATTCTCTGAGGATATATTTCTGAAGAGTGATTTCCTTTTACCTCAGAAATATGGGTTACAGAGTTGGAATTGTTTTTTCATCCATTACACTTAATGAAATTCAAGAAAATGCTGCCTTTCCAAACTGGTTCATTATGAAGACTGAGATTTTTTTCTCAAAAATCAGAAATCCAAGCCAAAACAGTCAATTGCTGATAGTAATAACACGTGCTGAAAAGACCAAGCTCAGCTATGTTCTACTTAGTTCAGACAAGCGCCTGACCCCTTGTTTCCCTATTCCTAGGGGAGGTTTCCAATCAACTGACTGCAGAAAGCATCACTAAATGAGTCACTTCATCCACTCCTCCCTTTTCTTCTCTCCCTGCCTCAAATTTAAAGAATTTCTGAATAAAAGTTTCACCAATTCATTCTTCATATCAACTCTGGGACTGTGCTTAACAGCTTATACTCAGCAAGAGACGGTGTTTGTAGAGCACAGCAGCTTTGTATTAACTCTGAGTTCTTCTGTTGAATGTGAGATGGCACTTTCACTACTTTCTGCCTTTTGGCACTTCTGAATGGAAAGAGTTCTTACATTCTCAGAAGCCTCAACACTGTATTTTGGGATGCCACTTGGAAAGTTCAAAAAGTACAGAGTATAGATGTTTGTCCCTTTAGATGGTTATCTCAGTCACAATACTACTTGTTCTTTCTACACTCAATATCTACCCATATTAAAAGAAATGCAAACTTTCTTTTTATCTTTCATACCATTAGCTTATCTGCAACAAAAGAAACTGAGAATATTAAACTGGTCTATTCCTGTAAGGCTCCTTAAATATACCACCTCAATCTATAACACTATCAATATTTTAAAAGCCATCAAAAGCACTTAAAAGTTTACTTTGTCAAAAGAACATGGATAAATGTTTTTATTCTAGCTTAATGATTAGAAACTTTCTAGATTTGCATTTAGATATTTAATGCCATTAAAATTTTATGAATGATTTATTTTAATGGACGCTGTGTTTTAAAATGCTTCTTCTAGTACTGAATGAGGTTGTCCTATCAGATATTCACAGCTCAATAAGGTCATAATAACCTGTTGATAGCAAAAAGCACAAGTATCTGCAAGGAGCAGTAAACAAGAGTGAATGGCTTCTACTTCTGAGTTCTGGGAATTTTCTATTACTTTTGGATACAACACTCCTGAGTAATAGTCTTGCTAGCCTTAATTTATTGAGCATGTAGAAAGCAGGTTTGAACATGTTTAATATAATTTTCTCCTTTTTTTCTTCTTACAACATGCACCTCAAATGTCATTTAAGGAAATTAAAAGTTATTAACTCTATTGGGGAAATATAAGCCAGAGTTTCCAAGTTGTTTTGGTAAAATAGAGGCAAATAAGCACCAACTGAGATTTTAATAAGTAATAAGGTAAGTTAGAAATATAGTTCCCATTGGAACTGTGACTTTAGTGAGCTGGACAATTGCTAATTCAGACATTTAAAGTCAAAACACACAGCACAAGTTATATCTTTAAGTGCTGGAAGATTAGGTGGTAATGGTGAATAATCAAATATTAACTTACAGCCTTCAGAATGAGAGAAAGGGACACATAGTGAATAGGAATAAAGGGGTTATATTACCTTAACATTTGCATTAGTTTGGCCAATATGGGCATACCTTGATCATTTATAACATCCATAGTTCAAGATGAATGTTGACAAATTATCAGGGCTTAATAAAGTACCATAAGAAGATTTGAAAACATGTCATGCTGTAAAAGTCTCAGAGAGATCAGTTCATTTAATCTACCAAAAAAAAAAAGATTAACAACAACCATCTGTAAATACTCATGTCAGAAAAAAAGAAGACATTCAAAGGTTTCTCGATTTAACAGTGAATATGGCTGCAAACTGAAACTAAACAAATTCAGACCTATCAAACACACTTATTCAGTGATGAAAGTAATTAACCTGGAGCCTTGGTTGGTGGTATGATCTTCCACATTCAGACTTTCTACGTCGTGTTCTGTTGTGTCGAGCTATATTGTACCAGCAGGAATCAGAAAGATATGTATAGGAAGCAGATTACTGGGTTGCCCCCTCTCCTTTTCTCCTTTCTGCCTGTGAATGTTGTCATCTATAAATTGCTGAGTGTTTCTCCCATGAAATATTCTTTAAGCTGCTGGAAGAAGTCCTACAAATACTAGTCCTTGTTCTCATGGGAGAGTTCAACTTGCCAGACATCTGCTGGAAATACTATACAGCAGAGACAGTCTAGGAGGTTACAGGACTATGTGGAAGATAACTTTCTGACACAATTGGGGGGTGAGCCAACTAGGGAAGTGCTCTTCCAGACCTGTTGTTTCCTAACAGAGAAGAACTTGTGGTTGATGTAATCATTGGAAGCCATCTTGGACATAGCAATCGTGAATTTTTTTGATTCCCAGAGAAGTAAGGAGTGCAGTCAGCAGAACTGTTGCTTTGGACTTCCAGAAGGAAGAACTTAGTCTATTTGTGAGACTGGCTGAAAGAATCCCTTGGGAGACAGGCTGAAGGGCAAAGGAGACCAGAAAACTGCACACTTTTAAAGAAGGAAATCATAAAGGCGTAGGAGCAGGCTGTCCCCATATGCTGAAGGACAAGACAGTGGGGAAGATGACTGGCCTGGCTGAAGAGAGAGTTTTGGCTGAAACTCAGACAAAAAAGAGAATTTATGGGCTTTGGAAGAAAAGGCAGGTAGTTCAGGAGGACTACAAGGATGTCATGAGGTTATGCAGGGTGAAAATTAGAAGGGCCAAAGACCAGCTAGAACTTAACCTGGCTACTGCCATACATGACGAGTAAAAACATTTCTATAAATACAATAACAACAGAAGAAGGGCTAAGCAGAATCTCCATCCTTTATCAGTTATTGGAGGAAACACAGTGAAAAAGGCTGAGGAAAGGCTGAGGTACTCAATGCCTTATTTGGCTCAGTGTGTAATACTGGGAACAGTTGTTCCCTGGGTACCCAGTCCCCTGAGCTGGAAGGCACAGATAGGGAGCAGAATGAGGCCTTCATAATCCAAGGGTAAATCGTTAGTGATCTGAAGCACCACTTGGACACACACAAGTCTATGGGGCTGGGAGGGATCCACCCAAGAGTACTGAGGGAGCTTGTGGGAAGTGCTCACCAAGGCACTTTCAATCATTTATCAGCAGTCCTTGCTAATTACAGGGATCCCATTTGACTGAAGGTTAGCAAACATGACATCCATTGTTGTAGTTTTGCATGGCTGGATTCTGGTGGAGGAGGAAGTGCTGCAGGGTTGGCTTCTGCAAGAAACAGCTAGAAGCAGTCTGCAGGCCTGACAGAGTAAACACCAGCCAACTCAAGGCCAGGGCTGTTGCTGACGAAGGCCAAGACCATCAGGGATGATCACAGCACATCTGTGAGTCACATTTAGGAGAGAAAAATTGTACAAGCAGCTGCTTTTTGCCACCACAGAAGGGACTGAGAAGATGTAAGAAACTGTCCAGACATCAAGGGGAGTGAAAGGTGGGGGAGGAAGCACCTTAGGTGCAGGAGAGAAAGATATCCCTGCAGCCTGTGGAGAAAGCTATGGTAGAGCAGGTGTCCCCCCATAGCCCATGGAAAAGTCTGAGAACCCACCTGCAGCCCATGGAGAGGCCCCATGCTGGAGCAGGTGGAGACATATTGAAGATGCTTTGACTTGTGTGGAGCAAGACTTTGCCAGCACTTGCAGCCCATGGAGAGAGAAAGAGATACAGAGATGAGAGAGAGATCTGCGCTGGACCAGGTTTGCTGGAGTGGGGGGGGGGGGAGGGCTTGTGACTCTGTGGAGGCCCAGGCTGGGCTTGAGAGACTGAGAGACATTCTATGATTTTCTGGCTACACCCCATAGCAGTGACCCATGCTGAGGCAGCTGGTGAAGAGCTGAAACCCCATGGAAAAGGACTCATGTTGGAGAAGTTTGTGAAGGACTGTCTCCTGTGGATGGGACTCCACACTGGAGCAGGGGAAGAGTGTAAGGAATGCCCTCACACCCTGGCTAAGAAGGAAAACAACTCCTGAGGAACTGACTGAAACCCCATTCCCTGCCCTTCTCTGTGCCACAATGCAGGGGGAAGAAGGGAGCAAAACCACGACTAAAGTGAAGTCTGCTAAGAAGGGAGGGGTGGGAGGAGAGGTGCTTTAAGATCTGGTTGCACTTTTCATTATCCGACTCTGGTTTCATGGGGTGTGTAGTGTAGTGTAATAAGTTAGAGGGTTTCTTTTCTTTATTCTGTGTTAAGTTTGTTTTGCTTGTGACGCTAATTGTGGAATGATGTCTCCCTATCCTTATCTCAGCTCCCGAGCCTCTCAATATATAATTTCTCCCCTGTCCAGCTGAAAAGGGGAGTGATAGAGCGCCTTTGGTAGGTGTCTGGGTGCCAAACCACCACACTCATCTACAAGAAGATCCAGAAGAAGGATGCAGGGAAATACAGTCCAACCTATATTCCAGGGAAGGTTATGGAGAAGATCATCTTGAATATCATCAAGTGGCACATACCAGACAACTATCTAATCAAACCCAGGTAGTATGGGTTTATGAAAGGTAGGTACTACTTGACTACTTGATCTCCTTCTGCAACAAGATGACCCTCTTAGTAGATGTGTAGACTTTAAGAAAGACTTTGACAACTCTTCCTACCGCATTTTCCTGGAGAAACTGGGTGCTTATGGTTTTTACTCTTTGCTGTGTAAAAAATGACTTGGTGATCAGGCCCAAAGCATGGTGGTGAATGGAGTTAAGTCCAATATGTGGCCAGTCACAAGTGGTATCCCCCCTCAGGGCTCAGTATTGGTGCTTGTTCTGTTTAATATCTTTAACAATCTGGATGAAGGGATCAAGTGCGCCCTCAGGAATTTTGCAGGCAACACCAAGTTGGGCAGGAGTGTTGATCTGCTCAAGGGTAGAAAGGCAGGGTAGAGGGATCTGGAACAGTCTTGATCAACGGGCCAAGGCCAATGACTTGAGGTTCAACAAGGCCAAGTGACAAGTCCTGCACTTGGGCCACAATAACCCCATGAAACTCTACAGACTTGGGGAAGAGTGGCTGGAAAGATGACCAGAAGATCATCTGAAAAGGATCTAGGGGTGTTGGTTGGCAGCTGGCTGGATATGAGCCAGCAGTGTGCCCAGGTGGCCATGAAGGCAAGCAGCGTATTTCAGAAATATCCTGGCCAGCAAGACTAGGGCAGTAATTGGCCCCCTGTACTCAGCACTGAATTACTGTGTTCAGTTTTGGGCCTCTCACTAAAAGAAAGACATTCATGTGTTGGAGTGTTTCCAAAGAAGAGGAACAAAGCTGGTGAAGCATCTAGAGTACAAGTCTTATGCGAAATGGCTGAGAGAACTGGCTTTGTTTAACCTGGAGAAAAGGAGTCTGATGGGAGTCCTTATCACTCTCTATAACTACCTGAAAGGAGGTTGTAGCCAAGTGGGTGTCAGTCTCTTTTCCCAAGTAAAAAGTGGTAGGACGAAACAAAACAGCCTCAAGTTGCACCAGGGGAGGTTTATATTGGATATAGAAAAAATTTCTTCACTCAAAGGGTTGTCAAGGTCTGGAACAGGCTGCCCAGGGAAGAATCATATAGTCATAGGTAATAGAACCAGGTTTCCCTCCTGTATTAAGTATTCAAACTGATAGGCCATTAGCAGAAAACACTGCATTCTTTGCCTCTTTTTTTGGAATGGAATACTCTTTCATCAGGTTCCTTTGTGCTGGGCACAGTGGCATCCACCTATATCAGGTGTGGTCAGACTCTTAGCTGTATTGCAGTCAAGAGTTTAGGACTTCTTTTTGAATTATGTTGGAAGTTAGTGAGAAGCCAGGCTCCACACTGCCCATGCTTTTCTAGAGTGTCACATAATTAGCTCTCTAAGCAAGTCTCAGATCAAAGGGAAGGAATTATATGAATCCAGTCATCTCCAGTGTGATAAAACCTATCAAGCACTAGCTTTCAGAATTTATTTCTTAGGCTAAGCCATCTAACTTCCACTTAAATCCTGCTTTAAAAGCCCAAGTGGCATTTATACACCCAAGTATATGCTCGGCCACATTGCCCAATTTCAGAAGCAGTTCATGTATGTAATAAATCAAGTTATAGAGCCATTAAAATACAGAAAGTTAATTAGGAAATATGTGATGTGAAGGAAATAACAATCTGCCAAATCATGAAGAAAGAGACAGTGATGAAATCAGGTTTGCTTCAGTCTTCAACCTCTGATGTTCATAGGGTCCTTTGTCACCTATTGTTTTTCAGCTTAAGTATAGATGTTTTGCTTTCAAAATGTCAAGAAACTTGCTGAACTTCGTTATTGTAGACATACTGGTCCCTTCTTATCTGATGCAAATTAACATTTATGAAATATTCAGGCTTGAGATTTGTCTTATATGATGACTTTGTATGCAAATTCTGTACCTGTATAAGCCATTCTAAATTCCAAGTAGGAATCAGGACAAGAAAAGATATTCACATACTGTCCAATTTAAGGAGTCCCTTGGTAACCATCTGGGATATTTCATATAAAAAGTTGTACGAACAGTAATACACTAAGGATAATATGTCAAATGCTTATATAATTTCTTTTAGTTATTTCTGATAATTTTGTCATTCTTTCCTGCAGAGAAAAGGTCTCACTATGTATATCCTAGGCAATAAAAATTTCAAAATTTCAATAAGAGAACTGTTTACAATTACTGAAGTTTCAAAATCAAATACCAGTAAAGCTGTGGGTGTTTATTATGAAAACTTCAGACCCTTCAAATTCTGCAAAGCATGATCTTATGAAGGTGTCAGCTTTCAACACTGAAAAAGTTCACATTGTGCTTCCTTCTATGAAGTCAAAAGGACTTTCACAGACCAATTAAAAAAAACACAAACCCACCAACCTTTTCAGAAATTTTTACTCTCAACTCTTCAGAACTTGCAAGAAGTCAGATCGCTACAAGAAAAGCCAAAGATACCAGATGAAAAAGGAAAAATAAAAATATTATTTCAGTACTGTTAGCTAATTCTAGTGCTAGCTAATGCTGCCAGAAGAGTTTGTCCCTTGTTTTATGTAAGAAATATTGTCTTTCTGATTCTTTAAGTATTTCACTGGTCTCATTTGATTAGTAAAGATGTGAACAGTTTTGACAGTCCTGAATGATAGAGATCATATAAATTTAGTTTAATAATGTATACTAAAAAACATTTTCTGGTGAAAAGAACATAAATAATTTCAAAACATTTTTCCTAACTGGCAAAAGAAAATAAATTACATTATTTTTATTACATTCTTTATTTATTACATTATTTATTTATTACATTATTTATTTTTAAATGACATTGCATGAGGCTTTTAGAGTGATAAAGAATTCACTCATATTTTCCTATTTCAGAAAATTTCAGGAAATTCCTCTGTATTTTATTAAGTTCAAATACACGCCTACTGGTAGAGACATAATTCATACTATATACTTAGTCTGGATTTCTGTGCATGCAGATGTTAGGTGCAGCTGGATACCTTCAAGGAGAATGGATTATGGCAGACATCTTGCTCTTCCTCAGCTTTTCACAAAACTTTCAGGAAATATTATCTGAAAGTCATTTCTCGTCCTGAAATCTGTCATAATATGTCCAAATGATTAAAAACATATTATAAGGGCACTAACACAAAAATTAACTTGTAAGTGCATAAGTACTTCCATAACTACTTACATAAGTATGTAAGTCTCTTTTCCTGTTGAAAAATGAGCTACACAAATAAGCAGTATGTACGTGTCAGTACAGTTGTAAAAAGGAATTGGTCAGTTCACAAACCATGGTGTGAATTATGTATGAGGTAGGAAACAAGAAAGACAATATAGTCTAAGCTCTGTATTGATATTAAAGGGCTGCCAACAGCAATGGACTTTTGGCCATTTCCTCCAGAAAATCTAATCTACTGACAGCTAATGGAAAGTCTTCTTTCATCAAAGTGGTAGGGACTAGTGTATTTAGGGAAGCTCTATTTCCCATGCCGCATTTACTATGTGATTAACAGGCAGCTCTGATGGCAGCACACATTCTCTTCTGTAAGAGGTTTGCTTTCTTCTAACTGTATCATATTATTTCCTTTGTATCCCCCAGTAGTGACTGTTAAAAGCTGAAATTCTACTGATAAATGTGGCTAGAAATGGTAGTGAACAATAGTCAACGATATATTTTTACAATACCTGGAGATCCCAAATAGCCAAAGATAAGGAATTAATTTTGTCTAGTTTGCAGTTATCAAATAATTACTTTATAGAAGTTAATTTAAAGGGATATAATCTTTTTTTGAAGCAGTTAGATAGAAAGACTGGTGTCATCCCTGAAAGAGGCAGGGAGGCTCTGCTGAGCAGAAGTGTAGCAGTGGAGGACAGATTCAAAGAGCAAATGTGAAATCCTTGAAACAGAGGTGAGATTTACATAAATATATGTGTTAACTTTCAGATCACAATAAAAGCAAAACAATTAATATATGCGCTTTGAGTGAGTTCCAGCATTCTTTTTTTCCATAAGCAATTATTGAAATAACACAATTTTGATGAACCTAGAGCACTCACAGAGTGTACCTGTACTGCTGATTTTATATAAAAAATTCTGCTAACATTTCCCCTTTGCTGAAGCTCTCAGAATTGTGGTACTAAAGGTCTTGATCCTGCTGTAAGATGTATGCATATAGCTGCTAAACTTAGCCTTCCAAATCTGCCCAAGGCCTCTGGGTTCCCTTTAGTGAAAAGTAATTATTATATCCCTGCCAGGATTTTTTGGTCTTCAAATATTTCAATTATGTAAGTCTTGGTCTTTTTCTAGATATCTTTCACCCAGCTGGGAAATAGATATTTCTGTAACACTATTCTTTCGTTCTTTCCCTGTAAATGTTCACATAAATCCTAGAAATAGCTTCTGATATCAAAATTAGAAATGAAAAATAAAATAAAAAACAATTCTTGATACATATATGTATGTCTATGATAACTTTACAAGTATGTAAATAATGATCTCTTTTCCATACCTTATTACTTAAACAGAGACAATTAAAAAAAAACCCAGCAAAAGAACTCAGGCTGATCAAGATGATTGTAATTTGTCACAGCAGTATTAGGTTGGTAGAGAAGAGTTTCCTGTACCAGTAACAGCAGTGATAGTTTTACTTATGTGACTGTAATTGATCCCTAATGTGCAAGCTGCAAGCAACTTCTAGTAAAATATATATATATGTGTGTATATATATATATATATAAAACACACACACACATATATATATATATATATATATATATAAAATGACCTTACCTGAGAGCTAGCTAACAATATCCCCTACGGGAAAGACCAGGAGGATGCCATGAAATGTCTTGCTTCTCCAGAGCTGGTCCCAGCCTGTTGCTAAGGGGTTGGTCATAGATGTTAGAGCTGTAATTCTTCCCTCAGTATATGTAGGTTTGCTTTTCCCAAAGCCTCTTTTTCAGCTCCTAGTTCATCATGCTCCTATACTCTACAGAAAAAGAATATATATTAACTGCTTGCCACTTAAGCTACAAGAAATAAATCTTTTTACACCCTTCATGTTGCCTCTTAGGCAGTAGGAAGTCAGCCTCTCTTCCCTGAGCACTATTTGCTTAAATCTAGATTAAGTTTGCAGAACAGTTGGCAAAGTGCAGGTTGTGAATCTAGAAACCTTCTCACAATCTTCTAAGCTGTACCTACACCCAGGCAGCAAGGGGAAAGGTCTTACATGCAGCAGGCTGTCTTCTTCATGCTAATTTCCATAGCACAGAGGAAATTCTGCCTGTCATCTCCCATGATGGTGGCTTTATAAGAAAAAAACATTAGGAATCCTGCAAGCAACCATGGCCTGATGCAGTTTTCTTGTCAGACAACCTTTTTCAAAAAACTAAGTCACATTGAAAAGGGTGTGCCTCCACAGCTCCACCAGGCAAACCCATGCTTCTGATGCTACCCTGAGAGCTGCTGTCTGTATTCTTGCTGCCAATAATATTTTAAAGTGTGAAGGAGTAGCTATCAGAATCTCTGTCTTTTCAGATAAGAATAGATGAGAGGGGGCTTGCTACTGTTTTGGTTTTCTTATCTGATCCCAAAACTGAGCTTGCATCTTTGAGAAGATAGAAGAAATTTTTCTGAAACAGAAACTAATTTTTTCCAATAGGCAAACAATTTTTGCTGTCATTCTTTATGTATTGGGGGTTTTAATTATAAAAGAAACTTTTTTACTTGCTTGCAAATTTCTTTTTTGCTTTTTTGCTTTTAAAGTTTCCAGCTTTAATAGGGAAGTTTCCCAACTTTGTCTTCAGAGGAAAAATAGGCATTGTCATATTTTTATTACTGTGAATTTGCCCAAAACAGTTCTGCTCCAGGAATAAATAGGGTATGTGTTCAGCTCAACCTGACAACATAAAGGCTACATCAGTTTTATACGAGACAGGCAGAGAGATGATAGTCTAATTAATCCTGTAACAGCAAAGGTGTAAGCTGCACAATTAGCCACTAGGTGATTATGCATCAAAAGGTAAATGCCACAGGAACTTTACTAGCACAAAGTTAGAAGTCAAGGGACTGTATGCTCTGTTAGATTCAGCAGCAGTTGAGCAGGATTTTGTGAATGAATGTGACATGAGGGTCAGAATGAGAAGCCTAAAGAAGTGCCTGTGTCCCACTTAACAACCCTGGCCTGAAGCCACTTTACTTACTGTTTGATTGCATGTCTTGAGCTTCTAGGATAAAGTTTTAGGCCTGAAAGAGTCAAAACCAGATGCAGACAGAGGTCACACCAGGGAGGTGTTCAGGAGCAGACGGGAGGAAGGAAGGATTATTTCCTTCCAGAACCATGTGTGGTGATTTGCATTTCTACTGCTAACTGCGCAAAGGGGAAAGTCTCTCCAGCTCTGGTTTAGCACTAATATCACCTGTGCTGGAAAAGCAGAGTGATGCTACCAGATAAATGGGGACTTTTTAGGAGAGTTTTTGATGGGAGGAACTAAAGGACCACCTTTTGTTGCATTAGGAGCCTCTATCAGTCTGCAGCATATACTTTCAAAGTAGACAGCTGTTTATCAATGAACATTAACTACAATGACACTATGATAAGCTTGTCCATCTCAGGAAGGCATAGCTGGTCATGTATGGAGAGGATTATCCAAATGTTTTTTAAATTTCTGTAACAAGCCTATTCAGCCAAATGAAATCAATGTTTGAAAAAAAAAAGTATTTATATGACATGTCGCAGGTAGATCTGAAAAAAAGTACCATAAATGTTCCTGAAGTTTTCTCATTCCCAGTTCCTGAAATAACAAAAGCACAAATTCAACTTGCTATTTAAACAGTCATTCTCATGCTTGCTCATGAAAAGCAAAGATTTTTATCTTGATATTTGAGGCTATGGATATACACCTAAGTCAAAGTGTCATGTTTAGACACTGGAGCTTGATTGCCTACAGTGTTTAATTACTACAAAGGTACCTGACACCTGGGCCTCTTCCTTGGCCCCATGGCAACAATAACAAACCAATCCTCAGAGTTGGTAGGTGCCAGGGATTGCTCCTGATGGGACAGCCCTGCTCACAGCCATCCAGTTCTGGAAACTGGGTTTAAAAGTATGGAACCAGCCAGACCACCCTTTTTGGCCCAGCTAGGCACCTATGTTTAAGAAAATAAAATTGGTATTGGCTTTTTTCCTGTATTTTAAAAGTTTACAGGTTTCAAGACACATTCCTCTAATAGATTCTCTTATGGAAGCTATAGCTGAAATTCCACCTTTAAGAGTAAATTAAGGTCTAAATCTTAAATTAAAAGAAAGCTTGGAAAGTTATCAAAAACTGTCTCAACTGTCACTAGGTACCTATGTTTAGGTAACAGAATGGATTTTCAATTGAAATATTAATTTCACCTGAATGCATTTGTATATAAATTGTGTGACTGAGGTTAGAGAGTTACTTTAATCTAAGACAGGACATTAACATGAGCAGTGTCAGTTATGGCTCTCAGAAATGCCTGTACTGGTGCTAAGTTTTTGCAGTCACCATGGAGGCCAAATCAGGGAAAACAACTGGATGAAAACTAAATTTATCCACAAAAAAAACTCCACCAAACAACAACAACAACAACAAAACAACCAAAAACCCAACAATATCCTTATCCATATCCAGTTTTATAGCCAATAGTTTACCAGCTTTCACTCCTATGACACCAAAAAGAATATGGAAATAAGCAGAGACAATGGAGCGAGGTGGGACCACAATTTTGACAACAACCTCAATTTATGTTCATTTAAAATGACTGCATAATCATGTCTTCTTATGAAGCAGTCATCAAGATTCCCTCTGCAATCAAGGGTAAAGAGAAGGCAGTTCCAGAAGGTGATTCATCCCCTTTATTTTAGGAGAGAATGAATCACCCTCTGGAGTTGCCTGTCTTTCTCCACTGATTATGGATGGACAAAGCTTGATTTAGGCTACTTACTTTTTGATAACTAGAGAGTGCATCCTAACCTTGGTAGCCATGAAAATGAACAGAAGGGGACATTAAAAATATCTATAGTTTTTAAAAAATGATAAATGAGAGAACGTTTAAAGCAAAAAAGCGATATTTATTTGCATGATGCAAAAGTAATTCTTTAGCACTTAATTGGAAAACAAGTGTAAAAAGTTTTTCCAAAAGATATAGTCTATTTTAGCTTATAGTGTGAATTGTATATTAAAGATCATGCAATTTTTTTAAATTATGCTAAGGATAGGGAATGCATCAGAAAAGAAAGAATAGCATTTTTGTAGCAAATGAGAAAAGAGTCTCTAAAACGGAAAAATGAGTTAAATCCTAGACTAAATAGGACTGAGGTTGTATGGATTGCATGATTTGCCCGGGATTTAATGTATTGTTATGTCAGAAAATGCTAATCACTATTATCAATCACAAGGTCAATCACAGACCTCATTAAAAATGACAAGCATGGGATTCACAATTCATTTAGGCAAGGTGGAGAAGAAATTAAAAATGGGAGCAGCTGAGGCAGTGCAGGCTAATACCTCCTCAGTCTCTTAACTCATGCTGGGTTGTACGGGCAAGGATGGTGGTAAACACAAAGGCAAGAGAACTGACTGATTAGCAGTAACAAGACAATATCTCATGAAACAGCAGGCTACAATTTAATGCCTTAAAACAAGGCATACTTCATATGCTGGTTGTCAGCTGGAGACTCCTGAGCAGGAAATAGATCTCCAGTCTTTTTTTCCAAGGTCTTGGCTATTCTAGTTATTTATTTTTTTTCCCCAGCTATTGGCTGATCTCGGGTCTCTAAAGATTTTGTATCTTATATATCTGCTGGTATGTCTTTTGTTTGGAAGGACAGGACAACTGCCAACTTATTGCATTGAACCTGATCTCCACTGGGACTCATAAGCTACATCTGTGCCTGTAAATAAAACTTCTCAGGCACTCTTTTTTGATACAGGTGGCATCCATCCAGTAATCTCTGTAACCAGCATCCAAACTACCAGTTAACAGTGGTATCTGTTCCCTCCTTTCCCATAACTAGGCATCACGTGTCATCTGCCTAAGATGAAATTTGACCTAAGCCAGAACTATGCCAGAGACTGTGCTAACACTGCAATATTATGGACAACGCCTCACACACATACCCTTGGCCCACAGAAGACCAATAAGCTAGAAACTCATTTGCTAATACAAGTTTAGGGATTATGCACCTTCCAGTATGAACATCTTCTGCTGACTGTCCCATTTGTGTTTGCCGAGCCTCTGACCGTCTCTTCTTCAGATTGCCATCTCCACAAGTTGCAGTCAGGAAATCAGTTACTCACTTCTGGATGACTCCACTTAGCTTGTAGCTGGTCACCAGAGGCTGCTGTTAATTCCTAGTACATAAGACTTCCTCATGTGTGTGTTACATCTGTCTGAGGCAGAAAAGTAATCAGAAAACCAAGAGGCAGTAAGAATGGAAGAAAAGGAACTGTGTAATTTTCTGAGACAATGAACCTTTGGGAGCATGGGTGAGATGGAAGGAAGAGGTGACTGGACTGTGAGCAAAGAAAGACGTTGTATTGTGCTACTAAAATTTGGAGGGAAAGAACATAAATATCCATTTCAGAAAGGAAATGACCCCCACAAAATATGTGACTTCTGTCACCCTTTTTCCCTGCTAATGGGAACAAATCAAGAAAGACCTAGGCATTTCCTGATTGCTAGAACTGAAGCACCAATGCTGTCATTCAAAACAGAAACCTTGGAGCTCTTTTAATAAAATAGTCAGTGTAACTGCATGTATATAAGTGTTTGAAAGCAGTTTTGACCAACAGCTAGTCACAGACTTCTGGACTATATTTATATATGTTGGTCTTTCTGTGTGGGAGACTGAAATACGGTAGAGTGTCTCTTGTTAATATGGTTATAAAAAACCTGCAGTTGTTATATCTACAGCATTGAAACTTGAGCCCTAGATGAGAACAGTAAGACAGTAAATGTTCACTCAGAGACAGTTCAAAATACCAAAACTATTGGCAAATAGGCGCAATGTTGCTAAGATTGCTTGATTTGTCCTTGAAATACAAACAAGGACATAAAGTGGCTCAAAGCAGAGCTTTTCCTCTGATAGAAACAAGTGTATTATAGTACACACCTCCCCATAGATACTTTAAGAATACTTAAATAGTATTTAAAGATAAAACTGATTTAGGTAGCAACACAAAAAATGTTGCCATTTATTAGAAAATTGCCAACTATAAAAATTATTAAATGCTTCAGAAGCAAAATGATTCATTTAGTAAAATTGTCAAAGTACTGCACCACATACTTTACCTTCAGTAAAAGATGGTTTAATAATTCTTTTTGTACTTTCCTAGTAGATCCTGTTTTCTCCCCTAGACTTAAAAAGTACATTAATATTCTTAATATGTGGATTATGCTCAAATCATTAAAAATCTTACTTATTGAGCAGATAACAGTAACTAATTCTTAACACTATCATTTGTCTTGCAGACAAGCTGAGGATGACAAACTAGTGTCATCTTTCTTAATTACTGTTTTACCCTGGTATAGTTTAATGCTAAATGACATTTATGGATTAATGCTGTGTAATCTGAATATCCTGATGGAAATGACTTCAGAAAACAGACAGGCTGAAAGCGAAGTTCAGGGAAAGTGATACTACCCAGGGACTATCTTGGGCTTTTGAAACACACTCCACAAGCACTAAAATGTAGTTTTTAAAGAGTCTGTAAGTTTCAGTTTACTTACATCACTCTCTAAAATTTTATCTGGCATGTGATGTTAACTGGGACAAACCCAGCTAAGAGACTTCAAGAAACATTCTACACTTATCAAGTAGGTTCAACAATCTGACTGCATACTATGATCCATTGTGGCAGTACAAGTCACACAATTATCCTTCAGACAACGTCATGCAGGTTACATCATGCAGCCCAGTATACAGTACAAGAGATAACAGTTCATAGAAAAGTCCTAAGCCTCTGTTCCAGCTAAAAGAAACTCTGCAGTCATAAATCAGAGATTTTAAAAAGTTCCTTGAATACATACTTTTAAAGATGTATTCTGCAGGAGAACTTCCTTTTTAGAATGCATCTCATGTGGCATCCCATTGTATTAATCTTTGCGTTGCCTTCCAGAACCAACTGTGACAAGTCTCAAAATATATCTGTGTCATGAAAGATGTCATTTTATTTCTATTAAGTCGAATTAATCCACCTGTTCTTTCCTACTGAGATTTATAACGTAGTATAAGGAAAAACTGCAGGTACTTCAGGTCTGCAGAGTGGAATAGAATGGATTTTGCTGTTACAGAGAGGCTGCAATACTGAAAGTATCCTGAAATATGTTATAGTGTAAAAGAGATGGACTCATTCCTAGAATGTAAAATCTATTTTTGATTTCATCAGTGTCTTGGACATCTATCCTACTTACACATTAGTTTGCAGAACTTTGGATAGGGATTTACATTTCAAATAATACCAAGTCTTAAAAGCACAAAATAGATTTAAGAGCTGTGCTTTGGTCTCACTTTTTGATAACAGTAACATGGCAGGTGAGTTACAGAAACATGGCATGAAAAACTGCTACAGTTGTTAGACAGTAAATGGGTTGGAACTTGATCTTTAAGGTCCCTTTCAACCCTAACCATTCTGATTCTGTGATTATATGATACTGAAATTTGTTTTGCTAATCAAACAAACAACATCAAAAAAACCCAACCCAACCAAAACCAACCAACCAAAAAACAACAAACTAAATATGGACAGAAAAATGCTCTTCTCTTCTGTACATATTTCAAACTGTAAAGGGTCGTACCCTCTGTTTCTCCCAGACAAATGTTAGAAGTAATTGCATGATAAATCCCTGACATGTTAATCCACAGGTCAGTTTCAAAAATAGTGGTAAATTTTAGATTTATTTATTATTCTACAAAATTTTGTGACTTCATTTTATCATTTACTGTGTGTCATGTTAGTGTGCTCACTCTCCCTCTCTTGTACCTTCCTTTTCATTGCCATGTGAATGACTTCATTTCATCTCAGTTTATGGGTCTTTCTGTTGATTTCCCTTTATTTTTCTTACCTAATTTTCCTATCCTTATGAGTAGCTGCTTTGCTGTTTTTATGCTTTGGGCATAGTTTTCATAACTTGTTGAGCAAATTTAATTTTCAATGTTGCACTGGCCTTACGTGGCACTGTGTTGATAGTGAGGGGGCTACAGATGTGGCTTAAGTGGGAAGATGCCAGAAGATACTTCCATGTCAGACAGAGCCAGTTCCAGCCACCTCCTAGACAGACCCACTACTGGCCAAAGCTGAGACAATCAATAAGGCTGATAGCACCTCTGTGACAACATTTTTAAGAAAGGGGAAAAAAAGCTGTGACAACAGCTGCAGAGAGGATTGAGAAGGTGTGAGAGAAACAACTCTGCAGACACAGAGGTCAGTGCAGAAGGAGGGGCAGGAGGTGCTCCTGGCACTAGGTCAGAGATCCACCTACAACCCATGGAGAAGACCATCATGAGGCAGGCTGTTCTGCAGCCCGTGGAGGTTGATGGTGGAGTAGAGATTCCACCTGCAGTCCATGAAGGGCTCCACACTGGAGCAGGTTGGTGTGCCCTGAAGGATGCTGTTGCCTTAAGGGAAGCCTGTGATAGCAGGGGAAAACATGAGGAAGAAAGCAGCAGAAACAATCTGTGATTAACTGACTGCAAACCCCATTCGCTGTCCCCTCCTGCACCACTCAGTGGCAGGAGCCCAAGAAAATCAGGAGTGAAGTTGAGTGCAGAAAGAAAGGAGGGGTGAGGAGAAAGCGGGTTTTTTAGATTTGTCCTTATTTCTCATTATTCCGTTCTGTTTAATTGCTAATAAAGTAAAATCATTTCCTCGAGTCTGTTTTGCCCATGATGGTAATTCCTGAATGATCCCACTGTTCTTATCTTAACTCGCAAGCTTTTCATCCTATTTTTATTCCCCAATTCTGTTGAGGAGGGGGGAGTAATAATGTAGCTAGCCAAGGTCAACCGGCAACAAACACTGATATTTCTTCATCTTTATTTAAGTAGCAATTAAGTAGCTCCTCCCAGCTGAATGCCTCCCTGGAAATATTTTATGTTTTCTATTATTGAGCTTGAAATCTTCATGTACTTCTGGACTCAAAGAATAAATACATAGTGCTTTATGAATGGAAGCAATGTGTACAGATATATGATTAATAATTATTCTAGTAATTCACAGAATCATAGAATGGTTGAGGCTGGAAGGTGCCTCTGGAATATATATGATCCAAGGCCCTGCTCCAGCAGGACCACCTAGAACCAGTTCCCCAGAAGCACGTGCAAATAGCTTTTGAATATCTCTAAGGATATCTCCAACCTCCTTGAGCAAATTAGTTGTATTTAAAATGTAGAAAATTTTTGGAACATAGATTTGAACAGAGGTGAGTCATAAACAGTAAAATCAGCACAATGTTGTCTTAGTTATTTGCAAGCAGAATGCCACTGTTAGGGCAATCCCCTATCTTAGTCACTAACCCTGACTAGTGAGTTAGTCACCTAATCCACGGGGACACAGTCAGCACTTTCACCACTTTCAGCAAGTCCAAAGCAGAAATCACTGATACCTAAGAAGCACATGGGTTTCCAAGCTATCTCCCCTCTCCCACCCCTATGACTTATTTCTAGAGTGGTTTATCTATATAGGAGGGCAACAGTGACAATCTCTAGTTACATTTTTCTTTATTTCTATATCTTCTTGCTGTGTCTTGATCAAGACAAGGCTGTTACTGTGTAAGGGTTCCTCACCACAAAATGCAACTCTACTGAATGACAACATATTTCCATTACTGTAAAAGCTACTTAAGGCATGCTGCTAGAGTGGGAAAATGCATATGTTTTCAATTCTTCATTACAAAAATCCTTTAAATATAATATGAAATATATATCCTAGAATTAATAAGCTCTGTATCCATCATGTTTGCCTTTCACACAGTGTAAAATGCACAATCTAGAATTGAAGAGCTTTGTATCCATCACATCTCTTCAAAAAGAGGCAGAGAATTCATCTTCTGTGCAGTAGAAAAGAGTAAAGGAGAAGCATGCTGGTTCCCTGTATAAGATCAAATGAGGAAAGATAATTCCAGAATTAAGGAATCCAGTATTAGGTTATGACATTAGCTTGGAAATCTGAATACCAGGGTTCAATTTCTTGCTAAGCAGGTGACTTTGTACTTCCTGGGTGGACACTGGCAAGTCATTTAGTCACACATCACTTCCGTGCTCTGTCAGTAAATTTATGTTAAGAGTATTCTCACACCATGAGAATACATACATTAAAGGTTTTCAGGTATTAGCTATTCAATGATAAAGGATATAAATTGGAGAAATATGAGCAATGCATGCACACACTTGGCACAGCAGGATGTGCACTGTATGTATTTTCATCCTTTCAGTTTAAAATGTGGCTGATTTGGAGATCAATAGGATTTTACACAAATTCAATTCCTTATTCTTTTATTAGTCTAAAAATTCTATTTCATCTCCCTGAGGATTCTGATATAGCCAAGTTTATTTGAGATCAAAACCAGAAACCAACATTTCACTGAAAGTAAAGTTAGGAAATAGTGTATTTATTATTTTAATTAAAATAAAATATTTTTAAACATTATTAAATTTAAGCATTCCCTCCCCACTCTTTATTCTGTAGTTCATTGTTCTATTGGAACATCCCAGCTGTTTTGCAACTTAATATTGAAGTCATTTAAGGTTTTTTTAACTAGTCATGCTAGTTTATTCACATCTTCTAGGAGTTATATGGACAGCAAAACGAAGGGCAAAGGGATCTATTACATTCCCTGCATGTCTCCTTTTCACCATTTTTTCTTTCTGTTTCCCCTAGAAATGACAGCTTACTAGACAGGACAGTTTAGTATTGCAAATGTTTAGTGACACAAGCTTTTTATCTCTAGCCTCTTGGTTAGGGCATCTTTTTAAAATGTTACATTTATTGTTTTTTTACAGTGCTTATCACTATAATAATTGATGTCTGCACAGTATTATTGGATTCTGAGAGAGAACATTCCTGCAGGACACTAAAGTGGTATCACAATTTTGCAGACTAGGACTGAAAGAAGAGAGTGAGAAAGGTAGAAATTCTATTAAAGCATGCAATTTCTACAGAAAATCAGCACTGATATACAAACGAAATTGGTTTACTAACTCCCTTTTGTGATTTTTTTAGGATGAATAGGTGACTTCCAAGAAGTGTGACAGAAAATCAGTGGCATGGTTAAAAACAGACAGACTGCAAGTCCTCTTAGCCAATGCTTTCCCCACATCTTTTCTCTTTGAAGTCTACTTTTTACATTAGCAGCTGGTTTTCTAGATCCATTTGTTGCTCTTGGAAGCCCTGATTAAATTACCAATGTTGAGTGCTTGGTTTTATTTTATCCATTTGTAATGTGCACTCATGGCATAGCACTGAAATTAGGGAAAGCAATTTTCCTCCAATGCTACTTGCCGTGATTAAATCTGTTCTACTAAAATGGACCAGGCTGCTCTCTGGCCCTGAGGAAAAATGGTGTGGCCCAGGTCATATCATATCCATACTGCTAACATCTCCTTCATCCAACATGAACAGCCCCATCCATAGTGACTACCAGACCCTGTGCTCTGAAGAGCATGCAGTCATTTATATAAAGTAGAAGAGGTTCTGGCAGCAGGAGCCACACCAGGTATCAGCCCCTAGTGACAAAGGCAGCCTTGTTTGAGGGACGTTTGAATTCAAGATACTGCTCCAGACTCAGAATATCAAAGATCTGACCACAGATCTTTCATTACCAGCTGAATATCCTCATCTCAAGCTAATTGCCATGAGACATCTTTCTGTATGTAAGTCCCCAGATCTTCACTGTACTGTAACTGTAGCAGAAATTCCCTAGGAACACTAGACACATCACACCCAAAGGAAAGATGCTTGGAGAATAGGCTGCTCAGGGATGTTCCAAGCTGTTTGGCCTTTAAAGACTTATTAACATGTCCCCAACTATATAGCAGGATATTCAAAAAGGATTTGATAGTATCAGTATCAACAAAATGTTGTGACTATCAAAATTGGCATTGGGAAGTCCAGGTCTCTCTTACAAGGTTAAGCCTTAAAGTTCTTTATGCTGTCAAGTAAGAGTCCTGTTGGTTGAAATGTCCATCTGTTGAATAAGAAAAATATGTTCTAGGAATATTGTGTGAAAATATTTTTTAAGACACTGTATTCCTATGGTGACAGGGATTGAGAAGCACTCTGAATGGACTCATTGCTGTGTAAAAACTGGCTGGCTGGCTGGGCTCAAAGCATGGTGGTGAATGGAGTTAAATCCAGTCGGTGGCCAGTCACAAGTGAAATACCCCCCAGGGCTCAACACTGGAGGCAGTTCTGTTTAATAGCTTTATCAATGATCTGCATGGGGGGATTGAGTGTGCCCTCAGGAAGTTTGCAGGTGACACCAAGCTGGGCACAGTGGAGGGATCTGAACAGGCTCGATCAGTGGGCCAAGGCCAATGATGAGGTTCAACAAGGCCAAGTGACAAGTCCTGCACTTGGGCCACAATAACCTCATGAAACTCTACAGACCTGAGGAAGCGTGGCTGGAAAGATGACCTGAGGATCATCTGAAAAGAATCTGAGGTTGGCAGCTGGCTGGATATGAGCCAGAAGTGTGCCCAGGTGGCCATGAAGGCCAACAGCATCCATCAATGTGCATATATAGAAAATGTACAATAGTAAGGTTGTTCTGTTGCACCTTCCCTTAGTGTGATGTGTATTCACTTCTTTGAATAGAGGTACATAAAAAACTAGCAAATATTAACAATGGTTTATAGTGGGTTACTCACATTGGATGTGTATCCCTATTAAAGAAAAAACAAAGAAGAGAAAGAAAAACTAACCTGCTGGTGGTCTAAAGGACATGAATATTTTGGACTAAGGGATATGAATATGTAGTGTACATTTGAGTTTCTAGGATGCTGTTGTTCAAATGGGATTTTCTTCTGCTTAACTTGTAAATAAAACAAGCCTTTTATTTTATTTATAAGTAAAGTATCTGTAGTGTTACATTAAAAGCAAGGAGGTTATTCATGACTGTGAGATCCAGTGCTGAAACCTGTTAAACACTAAATGGAACAGAAAAAAGGTGGGATAATACAAATAGAATAATAGTTTTTAGTTATTTAAAACTATTTTTCTTATCTTCATGCTGTGAATTATTAAGAAGTCCACAAGAAAAAAAATCACATCAAAATGCCTCCTTTCTTTAAGAGATAAAAACGTCAAAATTTGGAATTTCCTCTTTAAATGATTTTGAGTTGGCTTCTTTTTTATAATATAGGTGGTTTTGACAAATATACATGTTTCAATGTGTTCTTTGAATCAAATATAAAGAAAACTTAATATCCTAAAATGAGTTATATTCATAAAATATGAATTAATACTAAATCAGTACTAATTTTATTAACGATTTGTTTTCAACTTTGGAAATGAGAACTAGTATAAAAGTTATAAAATTGAAACTCTGTGTCAAAGAATCAGTCTGGATAAATAAATCGCTAGAAAAGGCATCTCAAAAATTGTATGAAATTTGATGAATCTGACCATTTGTGAAGGACTGTGTCCCTCAAAGGATGCCTGTACCAATGGACATATGTCTCAACATTGCTGAAATATTGCACCTCCTGCTATAACTGCCATTTTGTCATAAAGGAGACTTGCTAATAAGCTGCTTGTAAAGGGTTAAGAAAGACTTGCTAACAGGATGGTTCGAAATGCCACAATGAATATTTCAGGGGATGACCTTGCATAAACAATGCCTTGTTGTAACAGCTCGTTTTTAGTAATTTAAAGTGAACCCAGGACTGATAAAGAAGAAACATCGATTGAAACATAAGTTTGAGTCTAACACCGTATTTTGAGTAAGTTATGCACTCAAGGACAAAGTGCTCTGTGAAAATAGAATGATTCCTTTGAGGAGTTCCAGTCCTCCATTGGTCTAACAAACTGCTTATCTTTTCAATGAATTCCTTGCTTGTCTCATAATTGGACATAAATTCAGGCAAAACATTTAATTGTAGCTACTTCAGGCTCCTCCATAGCTTTGAAGAGTCCAGAAAATTATACAAAACCTTGTATCTGAAACTGTAGTTTGGATAAGAATCAAGGGAAAACTGAGTCTGCGCAAAACAGAAGGTTACTTGCAGTGACAAAGAGGACCCATCCGTCTTCATACCCATGACCCTCAACAACCACCACCAGCAGTGTGCAGGTGCAGTGGGTAGGAATTAGTGGAAATCACCTCTTGGAACTCATTTTAATACAAAGCAGGGACAGGTTATGAATACGTATAGGTGTATGAGGTAACCTAATGAATAAGTATCATTGAACTGAATATAACCAAGAAGAACTGCCACTTTAGTGTGCATGGCTTCGGTGGAGCAATCCCCCTTGCCCCCAGCACTGACAACTAGCAACTAGTGGAATTCTCCACCTGATGTCAAGTCAATTCGGACTGATGGGACGCCTCAGCTTGTGATGGTAGCTGTTGCACCTTTACTTTCCTTTTCTTTTCTCATCTTTCTCACTCTCTTGCATTCCTGTGAATTTTGATGTAACTATTAAACCTCTTCTTTTAATGGCATCTGACCTCGTTTATGTCTTAATCTCTCTCTGGTAATAACAACAAATCCCCCCCCACCTGACCTTTCCAGTTCAATACACCATTGTGTTATTCTTTAACCTGTGCCCAGACTAGGAATTGTTGCTGGCATGCTAAAGCAGATATTTTTTTTTCATGACATTCCCGTTCTGATAGAGTCTACTATGAATAGGCTATAATTCTGGAAGAATAATTTTACTGTCATCCCGGGAGCCCATGTAACACTGGCAAAATATTCTTTACCTCATATGAGCTTCATTCACACTGAGGCCTCAGCACTCTTGCAGTCATTGAAGATGAGGTCTGTAGGATAAAAGACAGGAAAAAGTTATTAGTATGTGTATGTAGTGGTCGGTGTGCATGACATGGATAGAAAGTAGGGATTTCTCTTTTTACCATATAAAGAGAATAAGGTGTTACTAAAATTATGGCTAATCCACAAGTTTTTGAACAACTGATAAAGTATCAACACATTTATAATTATAAAGTATTTATATTATGGGCTCAGCCACTGACATATAGTTATACATAACCATTTATGTATTTAGTATTCCTAGGCTACTGGATATCCAGTCGGAGGTGACAGATACAGTTTAAAACATTGGGAATACCTCTCCATCTGGACTTGCATTTGAGTCAAACATGAGACCTTAAGTTATCCCAAATGATACCAGATGTGCACGTGGACAAGTGCATCAAGCCACTGCTGTCTGATGACTGAATCACTCCCTGTTCTCCACTGACTGTATTAGCTGGAGACATTTCAGACAATGTACGCCATCCCTCTTGGCCTCAGTAGAAAAATCAGTATGTCTGAGTAGCTCCTATAACATCTGTATCATATCTGGAAGACCCATGGGCTTGTTTAGGTATCCTACAGTATCTTAATTGACATTAGGCATCTACTTAGGGAACTGTAGTCCTCTCTAGGGTTTGTTTGGTTGAACAGCTCTCTAGGACCCATTGGTATATTGGCTACAGCCTAACATGGGAATTTAGACACACATTTACACAGATAAACACTCACATGTGCCTAAATTTAGCTATTTTAAATTTAACATCAAATCCATTATAATAGTTACATCATGTTGCTTCAAAAACTCCCAGATTCAGGCATATCTTCTACATCCATATTGAAAGCCCTAGGAACATTTTAGAGATACGTCAGATGGGCATGATATCCCAGAAACACCCATAAGATGTCCAGTACTCTTCATTCTTCTAGCATGTGATTTTTTCTCTATCTGATCTTCATCAGATATTCCTTGAGTACTCTCCCTCTGCCAATCTCCAATTAAATGCATATTAAACTATTTTAATCATTGCTTTCCAGTACCTACTATCATAAACTGGGAAGAAAGGAAAATGAATCTCAGTACTTTACATATGTGGTTTTTAGTACCTGCCTGCATCAAAGTCTTTCAGTCAAAAAAATGCCAGGCTGGTCAGCCCTCACTCGCCTGATCTACCTGAGGTCCAAGAGAACAGAATAGTCATTGCTTCCCTAAAGAATCCACTGTGAAGGCTTACTAGCATGTTTTGTTAACACCTCTTCCTCCTATTTGCAGGAGGATCCACACACCTACTGCTCTGAAGGGAACTGACAGGAAAGGCAGAAGAGGACGGAACTCCAAAAATACTTAGAGGTCTGTACAATCCAGGGAGGGGCTGAAAAGGCCAGTGTGAATTTAAGAGAAACAGGTCTTTCCCAGGGAACCAAGTCAAAAGATGGCATACTGGCCACTATGTGGCATACATGTTATCCTGGGAAGAACAAAAAAACCCATTATCTATTTCTAGTACAATATTTTCTTACAATACATTCAAGCTATAGGCAAAAATAGAAACACACTCCCCAAGCAGTACTCTGCTGACATTAATTCCGTCTAAAGTTCCAGATGTCACACAAGATACTGCAAAGCATCCATCTCATGGATCATCCTGGAATATCCCACTAAGAAAAAAAGGTGAAGGCTAAGAAGGTTTTCTGCATTTCATAGAGGCCCTCAAAGTAGTTTCCTCTCTGGAACCAGAAATCATTCTGAAAAACACAGAAACCAATCAAAAAGAAAAATCCTTCCAATTTGATCTCTAATTCGAATTTGCTGACTGCCTCACCAGGAATTTAGTCAGTTCTAGACAGAATTGTCTCTAGAGAGCTAGCATCAAAGGGTATTCCTTTCTGAAGGCTGGACTTGTTACAGAGCCTAATTTGGAGGTGGTCCAACTTAGTTTTTTTTCTCAGACAAATACATGTATTGAACACAGTGAATGAATCATCTGTGGATCCTTTGAACTCCAGCTATTCAAGGCAGTAAAGAAGATACTCTCAGACTCTTTACTGGATCAAGAGCACTTCTGAAGATTATACTGTTTCTTTTGTCTTGGAAACATTTGTTTGGAAGAATGGCTATTGACACAGACAAGAGCTTCTCTCTTCAGAATTACTGCAATTTATGCAACAGGGAATTTAAGGGTCCTTTGGATTTGGGATTGAGAACATCGACATGGACTCTGGAAAAGAACCTGTCTGCCATTTTTAGAGAGAGCAGCAAGAATAGTCTCTCAGGAAAGAGAGAGAAAGGTCAAATCATGACCAACTGCCTGCAGAACTAATTCCGAGCCATGGAGCCCTTTTCTCTGTCTTTTTAGCTTTCTTTTAGTTCACTGATGCATGTCCCCTCTGCACTTGTCTAGAAAGTTTATGAAAGCACCTTGAGTCTAGCAATGTGAGCAGGGTGAAAGAAGAGAGCAAGCGCATTTGCTGTGAACTTTTGATGTAGTTCTGAGAGCTGTGCTCTGACCAAGTTCACAAGTGAGTGGCTGATCAGTAAGACAATACCTGCATGGACTGCACCCTGGGGATAACAAGAAAAGAGTAGAGAAGAAAGACAACAGCATGGACAGCAGATTTATGCATCATGGGACTATTTTGAATCCAAATACATGCCCTTTCTGCTTGAGGTTTCTGTAACCATGTTTTCTTGCACAATAGATGCCAGCAATTTTTACAGCTGTTCAGGAAAGTGGTGGTGGCCAGAATAAACTTTGTGGGTATATAGGCGTGTTGAAGAGTGTTGACCTGAGGCACGCATGCAGCTTGTTGTTAGGTACATTTGGGTTAATAGTCTCAGACTTGATTTTTAGCAGCACTGATAGAGTACACAGTCCATGAGGAAGGAAGTGGGATAAAATATCTGAAAACCAATGAGACAAGGAGAAGGAGGAAGTAGGGAAGGAATATAGTCATTTTACTCACAACAGTCCACACAGATGACTCTTCATTTGCAATCATGGGAAAACTCAGATTCTGAGACTGAGAGCCTGGCCTGTGATATTTCTCTGGTGCAGGAAGATTTCCTCTCAGAAGTCACTCTTTTGGGATTGTACCCAAGAAGACTGACAGAACATGGCACCTTGCATGTGCCAAAGGGGTGAGACTGTATGGTGTTAAGGACTAATACAGAGTACACAGACTTTCTTCCGTGTGAAATAAGGTAAACTTAATACAACGAGTGCAGGTAAAGACAGCTTCAGGATGTGCATTGGACAGTGGTACTGTATGGCCTGAGAACAGACTTGTATTGTAGCCTTTTAATGAACCATTGTCATCACATTTTTCCATACTCATTGCAGCATTGAGTGTGACATCTGGAAATCTGACCCCAAACATATTGCTGATGCTCGGTCATATGAAAACATCAGTGTAGTCTTAGAGAGCTTGATACCGGTATTACTTCACCATCATTCAGAGGAAGGAGCTGCCTAAATCTTACAAAAGAACAATTTCCAAGTCAATTGGCAATATAAGAGGGAGGGGGTATTTGTATTGCAAATGTTTGGGATTTTTGTCACACCCTTTCAGGCAAATTAAACACGTGTTCGTGCTTGACTATAAAGAGATTTAATGAGCAATGCATTAGGCAGAGCTCCATACATGGTTTGACTGTCAGGCTGCAAAGATGTAGCATGAGCTAATTCATTATATGCATTTGCACCAGCACCGATCATATTGTTACAAGTCAATACTGTGGCACTTCTCATCTTATAAACAGGGACATTTATGCTCACTTGTACAGAATTGTTTCCCCTCTGGCACTGCCACTTCCATCCAGTGTAACCTAGTTCTGCAGTCAGACCTTCTTGCCTGCTAAACTGGGTAGTCCTTCAGTCCCAAGTTATTATCACTGATCAGTTGCCATCCAAATTTTCCCTTTATTCTTCCCTTTTGTGAGTAGTTCTTACTCATATTCATTCGCTATTGCAAGTCTTTCTAATTATTACTTATGTTTCTTATCTATTTTAATTTAGAAAAATATTGGATTTGCCTCACTTTGGTTTATTCATTTAGTTCCCTTTTTCTTACAGCTCATTTTTGGGGAACATAGACTCAGTTGAACCAGCCCATATAATGATTAGTAATAGAATAATGGTCCACTTCAAGATCAGCCTAAAAATATTTCCAAACACCCCCCTAGTGTCTGGTAACTATCCCCACCAGTCCCCTTTCCATTCCCATTCCTCTCCTTTGTGAAGGACTTGCAAATTTTTCCTTACAGTAGAAATATCTCTAGCTATATGGCCAGGTCAACCAACATAAGTACAGCAGGCAATATTCATGACTATACACACATCACCTGGTGAGGACAACACCACACATAATGCCAATTGATTCTGGAGTGCTATTTTCCATATTCCTGATAGACTTTATAGTCTGGGATAGGATTATGATCGCAGCAAGCTCAATTATGTTCAGTTGGAAATAAAGTTCAGAGTACTTTCCACCCAGGTCTTGATCTTTCCACTAAAGGGTTAAGGGATCTAATGCATCTTAGTAAGTGTAGTCCAGTTCTGGAGAGAGAAAGATGTACTTTGGCATGTGTGAGTAGCTATTCCAGGATGCAGGTGCTTGTGCTCTTTAGTGACAGGCCTTTGCAGACAACATGGCCCTATTTCCAGTATAATCTTCTTTGATTTACAAATCCAGTGAAATGCAAAATGTCTTTCAGCAAATAATAATGCTGGTACCAGGACATGCAATCAGAAATACCATAAAGAATGCCAATTAGTAGTATTACACTCCAGTGAATAATCATATGTATGCTTCCACCTGAATCTGCCTTGTTCCATGATAAAATCTATAAAACATGCAGGATTCCACATGCAACTGAATGTTGTCCCAAACTCACAAACCTTTCCTAGGTCTTCTCTGTCAGTATTCTTGCAAAGTGACACATTTAGTCCAGTAGAAACAGAGATGTAAAGGGACTATCTGGTGGTAAATGATGCAGGGCTTCATGGGAAACCTGCCCATTGATTTCTTGAGTCATACTTCCAAGAAGTGTTAGTGTGCATCCTCGTGTCCTAGTTTTGGCAGAGAGAGAGATAATTTGCTTTCTAGTAGCTGATATATTGATAACACACTGATGTTTTGGCTGTTGCCAAGCAGTCAAGGACTTTTCAGCTTCTCATACTGCCTGGCTAATGAGAAGACAGGGGACACCGAGGAAGCTGGGAGGGGACACAGCCAGGACAGGTGAGGCAAAATGGCCAAAGAGATATTTCATACCATACAATGTCATGTGCTGTTTATAACTGGGGGTGGTCTGAGAGGCTGGCCAATTGGGGCTCCTATGCAGCACTGATTTTGGTGTGAAGGCTGAACACCTACCTACTGATGGCAAGTAGCAAATTAATTCCTTGTTTGGCTTTGCTTGTTCATGTGAGCTGAGAAGATGGGCAGTTTGGGGCTCTTGCAGAGCAGCAAGGAGGGGTCTTATGACTTCAGATGGTGAAATGATGCTGTTCATCACTTGGGTTTTCTATATATTATTAATATATTATTATCATCATCATCTTCTTCCGTTTGTGTGTGTTATATTAACCTGTATTTTATCTCAACCCCTGAGTTCTCTCACTTTCACTCTGGATTCTCTCCACCATCCTTCTGGGTGTTTGTGAGAGAGGGGCTGCCTGGTTCTTAATTGCTGACAGGGGCTAAACCACAACCCTTCAACAGGAGAGCAAACAGAAACAATGCCAACGCTATCTGGGAGGGTAGATAAACACAGCCAAGAGTTTGCAAGGTTAGTGCAATTTGCCCAGGCTTGGGATAACTTAACAAGGGATTTTTTTCCCAGACAGTCTTTGCTACAGTTATCAGCAGGAAAATGCATAAAACTTTTAAATCTTTCATCTCTCTAGTCCATCTACCAGGAGATACAGATTCAAAAACCTAAACCAAAATGTTAGGAATATAACATTAGCAGTATAACATAGTACAGCACAGCCCGTCTTGAGGAAGAAGGTTCATACATATATATGTGTGTGTATACACACGGTCGCACTAGTATTGTTCGGCTTGCCTCTGCAGACAAATGTTTCAAGCTGCATTGTCTCAGACCTCACTTTCAGTTTTCTCAGTCCAAGAGTATACCTTGGTGTTAATGCTTGCAGTAATTCTTGGGAGAGGGTACCAGCACTGAGCATTGTCACACAGAGCTTTCTACTGTAACCTCAGTTCTGTCATAGAGTTCTCTAGCTGCACTGCTCCTCTCTGATGGAGGCGTTCTTTGTGAGGATGCAATACCCCTTCAGCCATGGTTCAGCTACTGACTTTGCCTGACTTGTTTGTTTTAGAGGATCTCAGAAGATCTGGTGGGACACCATCCTGTAACAATGGTACACGTGGATCCAGGCAGTCTTTTTTGAAACCTTTGCTACTGTGTGAGTCATTAGAAGCACTTAGGAGCAGCCCAATGTGGTAACAGAACATGTTGCATTTGAAGTCCTTTAACAGGACTCCGTCTCTAGGTTTCAGGTCATGGCAAAGCACATCATTTGAGATAGTAAGCAAATCTTGGACCTGTGAAGACACTGCAGAATGGAACTCCCCTTTTGCACAAGTGGCCTATCAAGTGGGTCTAAGGTAGAAAACAAAGAGAGGAAAGCTATGGGTCTGCCATCATGAGATCTCCATATATGATCCAACTGTAATGCACAGCCAGAGTGAAACCAGGAGCTCTTTCCTTCTGAGGTGAGTACTTACAATGTGTTCAGATATTCAACAGAAATCGAGAGGTCGGAGTTAAGAGCTGCAATATTTAAAAATATTGCTGGAAAACCATCAAGGGCAGCTTGCTTGGCAACAGCATCAGCAAATGCATTGCCAAGGCTTACTTCATCTAATGCACCTTTGTGAGAAGAACAATGTATCACAGAGATAGTAGTAGTAAGCAAATAGCATATAGTAACTCCAAGATGAGGGGTCCGTGAGAAAAGCAAGTTCCAGGGTATGTAATAAATCCTCAGTGTTTCCAGATCAGACCTGTAGAATGACAAGCGTTAAATACATACCATGAATCAGTATAGACATTCACAAGTTTTCCTGATGTGGGGGAAAAACAAGTTCAGCAGGTTGTGTATTCAAAACTGTAGGGAAGGAAAACATTTTGAGAATTTTGAACTGGGAGAAAACAACACGTTCTGCAACTATTTTGCCTCATGAAAGAGCCATCATTAAGGAGGATGAGGTTTAGGTTGAATTGACAAGACAGAAGAGATTCTGGAGTGGGTTGGCGTTTCCCTTCTGAAATTGTATGACACATATAATCAAGTGTCTTGCTTGCAGAATTGCAGTTTCTTTTTGGATGCTTGTGTCCTTTATCAACCAGGGCACACCATAGATGGAATGTGTCCTCTTGGCAGGCCTCCAAAGAGGGTATCTACCCCAGCTACCTTTTGAACTGGAACTGCCAGTTGGGCTACAGGTGGAAGAACTGAACTGAGAGCTCCCAAACACCTAAAAGATTTTCAGGATTATCAGAAGCTGGGGGTAGGCCTGATACAGTAGTTGATGCTAAACTTCAGTACAGAAATTTAGGGGCTGTAGCTGAAGTTTTAGAAGGACTCTTAGTTTTCTTTTCACCTGATTTCATCTTTTCAATTTGTTCTTCCATTTGTGTATTATTATCCTGTAAATACATAATTTCTGCCAGAGATTGCTTAAAAAAGCACCAATTTGCTTCAGTTTATTTTCTCCTAGGCAATAGTAAAGGTTAAATTAATTTATTCATGTCAAAGTTTCCCTCACCTGGAAACTGCAGTTTTGGTTTGGCACAAGTACAGCCATTCCACTGGTGGGCAGGTTGGCCCATTTGTGGTCAGGCACCATAACCATGGCACACGGAACCTAACCGATCTTTCAGATCCAGACAGGAGCAACCTTGACCCACTTAGCAAATTTGCTTTCAGTGATGGAGTACAAATGGTCAAATTTGCTTTCAGTGATGGATGGTCTATTAATGACAAAGGGATAGAAGGAGAAGTTCGAGCATCCTCGGGAAGACAGAGGATCAACTTCATCCTCTCAAAGCAAAAGGTTTTCAGAGCCTAGGCTCATCTGGCTAAACAAAAGGCATTTGCCTATTAGTCTGTACCCACAAAGAACTCTTTGTAACCCAGAGAAATTGGCAAGGCACGACCTTCCCTTGGGGAAGCTGTGCTGGCTGTCCTGGATCACGCCCTCATCCCTCATGTGCTCCAACATGTCATCCAGGAGGATCTGTTCCTCAATCTTCCCAGGCACAGAGGAGAGGATTACCAGCCTGTAATTCCCTGGATCTTCCTTGCTCCCTTTCTTATAAATGGGAGTGATGTGACTTTTTTTCCAGTCCCCAGGGACCTCTCCTGACAGCCACGACTTCTCAAATATGATGGAGAGTGGCTCAGCAACCACATCAGCCAGCTCCTTCAGGACCCTGGGATGCATGTCATCTGGACCCATAGATGTGTAAGATATTCAGTCTCATGAGGCGGTCTTGGACTTGCTCTGCACTTACGGGGAGGGGTGTGTATATACTCCCCCAGTTCCCACCTAGAGGTCCAGGGATGCAAGATTCTGGGACATGAGAATTATGAGAATCCTGGCTGCCAGAGAAGACCAAGACAAAGAAGTCACTTGGTACCTCAGACTTCTCCATATCAGTTGCAGCCAATTTTCTATTTGATAGCAAAACTTATATTTGTTAACCCCTCTAAGATTTTGTAAAAGATAATAGTTTAAGCTAGCTGCAACACTAGGACCAGACTGCAGCTGCAATCTAATTGAGTCTGTTTCCCTCTAGGAGAATTTCTAATCTTTGGGGGTTTTTTTCTGCTTTTCATCATTTATTGGCTGTTAGGAGTCAGTTTTGAGAACCAGATAGATCCAGGAAACAAACAGTTTAGCAACTAAAGACATGTTACAGCAAGAGAAGTTGTCAATTAAACTTTAAAGATTTATTGAGGTACCCCAAAGGAATTCTCTTTCAGTCTAGATATGGAAGCAGTCTGACTAGCATGCCAGCTCACCCATACTAGGGACTCTACAAAAGAAAAAACTGAAACTAATGCAAACAGCTTTAGTAGCAGCAGAGAAGTACTGACTAGCCTAACAGTCAAGGCTATAGCCTGAATAGAGAAATACTTTTCTTTGATTTTGTACAAGTGCTGGTTGTAATTTTCTTAGGCATAGAAGTTTCTCTGTTTGTTCTTGACCATTCTGTATACAGCAGTGATTTCTTAGCTGAAACTGTGGTGATCAGAGCCCCATTCCCACTGTGGATTACTTTCTTATTACTTGGCACTTTAGTCCTTGCTTAGCTTCCCTAGTGCTACAGGGTAGTCTATTAAGATTTGTGGAACAGTGCTACTATGCTTTAGCACACATGCCTCTGCCCTTCTTTTAATTCACTTTACCAGCACTCTCCAGAGCCTGGGGCTGAAACAAGGGAATTCAAAAGGCAGGAGGTACAGGAATCTCTACCATAAACAAGGTGCTATGAATTCAACGGATGTGTTGCTCACTTAGTGTTTCTCTGACCATGCATGAGAACTTGCAGTAGACCTCTGCTGAAGCTCTTGTGGAGTTTGCAATAGACTCCTTGGTTTTAATTAGCTTCATGTGGGTCAGAGGCAGGCACTGAGGAAGAAGCACATACTGAAGCATCTATTAGTAGAGTAGAAGCACATACTGAAGCATCTATTAGTAGAGTATGGAGTAAACAAATCAAAATCTGGTCTCAGGAAAAGATTTCATCTCCTTTTTACAAACACAGGGTGACAAACTGAGCAGCTCAGAAGCTGAAACTACTATCAGAAGTCTGCTGTGTTGGAAAGGATGGGAACAGACAGATCTTCACACAGGACTGGTAACAATTACAGATCTTTACATCTTTGCATAAAGAATGTAAGACACAGAAGTCTCTACCTCTTTCAAATTGTTCAAAAGCAACATGTATGCTTAGTTTTTATTTGGAAATGTTAATTTACACCTTAAATTAGCATTTCTGGATGACCCTGTCACAGCGAAAACACTGGTAACTTTTGGAGGTGTTAGCAGTCTTACTGTTTATTACCTGTATTAGGTAGCTAGAGGAAGGACACTTGACCTCCTGACTAAACAGATGCATATTCAGTTGTCACTAGACAGCACATAAACACCAAGAGACCTGTATCTACCATACGTTTCAAGAAAACTATGCTATAAAAAGTATCAAATAGATTTTTTTTTCACTTTTCATGCCAGGTAGAAAAAAAAAAAAGGCTTACTGATAGTGAACTGAAGCCAAAATATGCAGCGTTAGGATCTCTTGTGGTTTTGCTGAGCTCTAGACAACACCTACATAACAGAGTTGTTTTGCTTCAGGACAAGTTACATCAATCAGCAGTTTCCTTGTTACATTAGAGACCCTTGGGATAATGCACAAGTTAAATACCATTATCCTCCATTCATAAATTTAATCCCCTCCAAAAGTACCTTACAAGCATATGTAATTTAGATGTATAAGAACACTTTTTATAGAACAATTTACTAGAAAAAATTGCCATTGTTAAGTACTGACATGTGCATCTTGAAGCTGTCCAACAAGTAGCAAGGCAGACGCTCACTGACTCCTCTAATAGGATCTGAATCACCATGAAGGTGAGAAATACAGCTAGAACACAAAGAAAAGCAGTGTGGGGTGATGTAATCCTCAAGCCTGAGTAGTGTATGTAATTCTCCTACGTAGATGCCCTTTCAAAACAGTGCAGGGACAAGTAGTTAACAATGGAGCCTCTCTGCAGTGTTTCTTAGCCCTTTCTTGCTCTCTTGCTTTCAGTTCATTGGCTTTGCACAACAGGGCACTTATCGTTGTACAAAGGAGGTCTGATTCCTTTCAGCTGCCCTCCAGTGTGCCAGATAAAAGGACTAGACTTTCCCCAAACTGCCACATGCCTGTAAATGCTAGAAGTTAACTCATCAGTAAGGGCTTCTTTGTCCAGTGCTCTCCAAAACCCTGCTGCTAATCATTCAGGGTCATTTACATCTTGGGTAACTGTTAACTAGTCATTAACACTGAAACTTACTTAAATGAGAGAGGACCACTCTGCATACTATACACCTGCCAGTTCCCTGAACTAGAGAAGAAACCGTCATGCTAACCCAAATAAGTAAGTTCATTATTAATCTGCTACCTGTATGTGGTTATCCCCAGGGATTGTTTTCAAAGTTTAAAAAAACCTACATAAAGCTCCGTATTTTTTATTTCTTTTGTCTTTCCCCTTAACCAAAGCAAAACAGGAGAAATACAGTAGCACAGGAGATGCAGATTTTTACAACAATAATTTGTGGAGTATTTCAACATATCTCATCTACCTAGATTCAGGGTATTTGTGGTGAGATTTGTTTCTTATACCTGTACATTCTCACTAAGGCGTATGAGCTCCCAAACAGAGAAGGATCCTACAGCCTAGTTTGTGCTCTATCCTTTGTGCAGCTGTGTAAGGGTCAGCCAGGACTGCTTTATGCCCCAAAGCAGGTGCAGGAGGATATGTTCAGAATAATGGCCCAGTGCTTCTGGCACCTGCTAGCAAAGAGATGACTGTAACTGTACTATTTAAAGAGCAGAGCCTGAGTCTTTGAACATATGGAGCAAACAAAAAATGATTTAATCTCAAGCAGAGATAATAGAGGCTGGATCTGTATCTGGAAATAAAGGTCACAAGCTCTTGATCACGTGCAGATGTTAAGAAGGTGCTGTATTAGCATTGTTACCTAGGGCTAGATGCTGATATGATGTGGATTTGAGGCAGGCTTTTCTGCAGCTGCTGCCACAGTGCAGACCCTTGGCAATACTGATGGCATGCTTTCCTAGTATACCTATTTTAGTATTTAGGTTCCAGCAGCTGAAGATATAAAATCATCAAAAAGACACAAGCCCTCATAAAAGACATCTACCCTTAGTCAAAGTACTAACATCAGATCATTTTACAACAGTAATCTCTCAACTTTGAATATTTATAGGGTTTTAAAGAAATAGAAAATGTCCTCACTTTGAGTACTCAACAACCTTTACTTTGTAAGTCTGCCACTGGTTTTACTACACTTAACAAAACAAACATGACATGACATCTTAGGCTTCCAGGCACTTTTAATTGGCAGGCCTTGTGCATAGTGATTCAAACAGGAATGCATACATGCACATACCAGAAGTCTACCTCTGTGAGTTATCCCCCTTTTAATTACAGGCAGTCACTAACGGGCATAGAGAAAATGAATTAGGCCACATTTTCCAACCAGTACATGCAACAGTGCACAAGCCTATTTGAGAAACTGGCCTATAAAGACTTACAGTTCATTAAAGGAATTCTGTTTCTCCACAATCATCCCATCCATCACTCTGAGCCTTGTCCTTTTCCTCTTGACTCGGTGAAAATCATTTGCAACTGATATGAACCAGGGCTACGTGCAGGTACCAGGAGGAGCTTGCAGTGTTACAGCTCCATCTCTGCTGAGGGATTTGGAGCAGACAAGGCATCAGGGTATCAGGAGAGAGGGAAAGGAAGGTAGCAGAAAGTGCCACCTTTTAGGCTTTCTTAGATTGAAAGTTGTTTTAAAGATGGATATTGAAATTCAGCTTTAATAAAAGTCATGCCTATAAGCTTTACACATTTAACTTCTCAAAAAATAAGGTATCCATCTTTTTCAACTCCACAAGTTCTTTAGTGTACATTTTTGCTGAATCTCTATTCTTTTGACCTTCTGGGAGATGATAGACTAGTGATGTTCATTGCACCACCTGCCTCTCAGGGAAAATCTGTCACCCTGTGTGATTGCTGAGAGGGTTTATACACACTGAACCTCTGTAATGCCAGAAGGAATGGAAGACAAAACTTGAGACTTCTTCACAGTTGATTACACAAGGCATTACATGGACACCCACTAAGGTTATTTACAAGTACTCACAGAAATAGTTTAGAGTTCACTCCCAACACCAGGGCTTACAATTGGTTTTAGCAACTGCTGCTAAAAACTTATGCTGTCACAGTGAATTCTTCCTGGTACCTAGAATCAGTGGGCTCTTCATTCACCCTACCAGTGTACCAGGATTTCACTAACACAAGCAGGCCGATCATACCCCAAACAAAGCCTCTTTTCCCTCATTGCAGAAATGTAGCAGAGAGGTGTAGCTTGCCTACATAAGATTTTTCATAGAATCATAGAATTATAGAATCTGAGAATGTGTTAGGCTGGATAAAGGTTATCTAGTCCAACCCCCCTTCAGTAAGCAGGGACATCTTCACTAGATCAGGTCACTCAGAGCCCGAACAAGCCTGACCTTGAATATCTCTAGGGATAGGGCCTCCACCACCTCTCTGGGCAACCGGTTCCAGTGATCTATCACCCAGTGAAGAATTTTTTCCTAATATCCAACCTAAATCTCCCTTTTTATAGTTGAAAACCGTTACCCCTGGTCCTATTGCTACACGCCCTTGTGTACAGTTCTTCCCAAGCTTTCTTTCAGGTATTGGAAGGTCATTATAAGGTCCTCTGGGAGCATTCTCTTCTCCAAGCTGAACAAGCCCAACTCTCTCAGCCTGTCTTCATAGGAGAGGTGCTCGAGCCCTTTGATCATTTTTGTGTCCCTCTTCTGGACACACTCCAACAGATCCGTGTCCTTCTTGCATTGAGGTCTCCAAAGCTAGACACAGTATTCCAAGTGAGGTCTCACCAAAGTAGAGGGGCAGAATCCCCTCTCTTGATCTGCTGGCCATGCTTCTTTTGATGCAACCCAGGATGTGGTTGGCCTTCTGGGCTGCAGATGCACATTGGTGGCTCATGTCCAGCTTTTCACCCATGAGTATTCCCAAGTCCTTTTCCTCAGGGCTGCTTTCCAGCACATCATCTTCTAACCTGTATGGATAACAGCGGTTGTCCTGATCCAATTTTTGGCTGCTTTCTGACCCACTGTCCCCACTATAAGGGTTAGTAAGGGTAGAGAAATAGGCCTTCTTTGCACAAGGCTAGACACTCTTGAGCCAGGAATACAGGATAATTAGGAATATGCTATTTCCCCCGTTTCCCTAGAAGGTGCCTAAGAATCAGAATTTATGAATTCAGAGTGTTTCTATACTGTACAGCACAATGAAATGTAGAAAAAAATGTGCTGAGTACAAACAAACAAAAAAAAGACCTACTTTCATTCAGTGCTATACTTGAGCTACTCTACTGAAAAAGCAAATTAATCCACAGATACTGGATCAGTCCCACTTGGGAACACAGTAACTGCTTTGGTTGGTTTATTCTTTACAAAATTCAGAGTGATTTTGGCACAAGAAGGTAAAAATGAATAGATATGGACCATGAGTAAATTCCTTACTGTAATTTAAAATTTGTATTCTAAAATTAAAAATACCAACTCTCCAAGTAATACATAACAAAGCCAAAAGTTCACTACTAAGTTTGCAAGTTTGGAAAAGTTAAAAAATTCCAATGTGTCCTTAAATTATCCCTTTTTATTATGAATTAATATTTCACAAATTGCGGTTTTAATACAATATTTTTCAGTCCTCTCAAACAAATGCAGCTTAATGATGGCTATTCAAAGTTGTATTTTCTATTCATTGTGTGTTTTACAACCCACACTCTATTTCATAGAATCACAGAATCACAGGGGTTGGAAGGGACCTCGAGAGATCATCGGGTCCAACCCCCCTGCCAAAGCAGCTCCCTAGCTCATATTGCACAGATAGGCGTCCAGACGAGTCTTGAATATCTCCAGAGAAGGAGACTCCACCACCCCCCTGGGCAGCCTGTCCCAGGGCTCTGTCACCCTCACTGGAAAAAAGTTCTTCCGCATGTTGGTGCGGAACTTCCTGTGCTCCAACTTGCAGCCATTGCCCCTTGTCCTGTCCCCGCAGACCACTGAAAAGGGGCTGGCCAATTCCCCCTGCATCCCCTGCTTCAGATAATTTAACCATTCTATGACTGTACCACTCATGATTCAAACCTTTTTCTTAAGACAAGCCTGTTTTCCTCTTATGTCTTTTTAAGAACACTTACCATTATAGTTTGTGAGAGTGAATTATTCTGTGAATGATTTTTCTAATGTCTGTCATGTGAGGTTTGAGGCTATCAACATTTTAGCAACTGAGAAGACAAACACAGAGGTATTGAGAGTAAAACCATCAACTGATACTGAGTATTGGATATCAGAAAATCGTGGTTAGTAAGGTCTAGGACTAATTTTGGTTTAAATTTAAATCTGAATTTTTCAGATTTGGTACAGAACTCTGTCCCTCAGACTCAGGGTTCAATTCTCCTGGAAGAATTTTCTTTAACTGAGACCTAACTTCTTGTTTTTTCTCTTACTATTTGTCTAATTCACAAACTACCACATTCTAATATTTCATCTTCTGAAGAAGGAATCCTAGAGAAAACAATCATCTTTCCTTGAATGACCTTAACCCATATCAGAACAAATCTCTCAGCATGCTATATTATGCAGGAACCTTGCAGAAGAAATCACTTGTAATCAAGGCAAGACTGCCTTGTCAATTGAAAATAATAAGAGTTTCTCAGGCAATCTCTATTCTGACATCTTCTAAAATCTGAGCAGATGACTTTGCAAACAAAATAAAGGTCTTTTAAGATTTTTGCGTGTGCCATGCCCTGTGTATCTATGATCATATATCAAGTCAACAGCATGGTTAGAATTTTTAAATCTACTGCAGAGATACTTCTTTCAAATTCAGGGAATTATAGCAGACTTCTTAGAACATAACTAGAAAATAAGGGGAAATTTACAGTTCAGATACCAGAAGAAAGGTGAGACTTGACTAATGCAAGTTTCATAGTATGACATTTTCTTGCAATGTAAGCCATTTTGTTCCACCATGCCTCTGATATGCTTCATGTCAGCTGTCCACTATGGCCCCTGCTCTATTCTCCTGATTTAACCAGTCTGCTTTCCTTCATAAAGGATGTCTTACCTTGTCTTATTTCAACCTGCAGTTTTTTTCACTTCCACACATCATCAGTCATTCTCTCTGATTCCTACTCCAGTTTCTCAGTTAATCTCTGTCTCAGCTTCACATTCACAAACTGGGATCCACATGTCTATTCTTTTGGATATTCCTCCTTCCACCTCAGTTGCCAGTCTCAGCTTTCTTACTCACTCAGTCTGCAATATCTGGCCCTATCTATCCTCTTCAAGTCCTACTCATCCTTCTGAACTTAAATCAAGCAGGATCCTCCAAAAGGCAACGGCCCCAAAATCAGCCGGTTGACAATATAAGAGAGAGGGTTGTAAGGCCCTTACAACCTGCCTACAGCTACAACTGCATTGAAAATACTGCTAAACACTGAAAATGTCAGGAATGGATCATGCTCAAGTAAATGAATCTATGAAATAAAGAACAGCAAAACTAGTAAAATTGTACTCAGAACGGGCGAACTGTCTTCTTTGTGGGGACCTAGATGACAAAATTTATAGAAGATGAGAGCACATATCTGCCACTTCACTCTTACACCTCCTAACTACTTCCTTTCTCTAACTCATGGTGGAGCTGGAGTTTTTCCAAAGAAAAGCATTAGTTAACCCTTAGTTAGGGATCCACAGATATGAGGATATGATGGAGTCCTGGTGGTCTTCAGAGATGAAGCTGTGGATCTGCTTATACAGAAGAAACTGCAATATGGTCTCAGTTTTAACAGGAATATATTCAACTGCTGTCAATATATTTAAATATGATGATAAAAAACTTGAAATCAAATATAAGAGTTTTTCAGTCAAGTCAATAATCTTGAAATCTTGTGAAATATTCAATTAAATTCCAATTTAACAAGATTTCAGCTAGGTAATTCACTGCTGTTCTTTTCTTTATTGATGAGGTGTATGTGTTTGGGTTTTATTTTGTGGGGGGTATTTTTGGTTTGGTTTGGTTTGGTTTGGTTTTTTGGGTTGGTTTTTTTTTTTGGTCCAGACTCCATAGCCAATGCCTCTTTATATTTTTCTGACCTAGTTGAAGGGTTGCCCTTTAGAGTCACTGAAGAGAAATAAGTCCACTTTTGGTGCAGTTCATCTGATCTTATACTTTTAGATGAGAGAAACTGTGTTTGCTTTCCTCTCCGCTGTTCTGAAGCAGCTTAGGTTGTTTCTCTGCAAGATACACAAGGTCTCCATCTTTTGTAGTTTTTAAAAAATTCTCTTATTCACACCAGTTTATGTTATCCACTTGCTGTGTGACTGAGTTAAAGTCACATGTGTGTGTAACTGGAAACTGAATTCTTGTTTCAAATGCGTTGGGCTTCTTGGACTCCCTTATACACCCTTAATGGTGATAAACTGCAACAACAGTTTGTGATTTTGGCCAGGCAGTTTGTGCCCTCCTTGGGCTTTACTTAGAGGAACAGAGAGCACTTCCCCAGCTGACAAGCTGAAGCACAATGACTCTGGTGAGGTGAAATGTTTTATTCCACATTTAGGTAAAGGTATATTGAAAGAATGGAGCTTTTTGCCCAGCTATCTCAACTGTTTAATAGAATGGAAATAGTCCCTGAACATGTAGTCAATCTCTTGTAGTTTTTGCTTTTCCATAAACACCTGAATATGCAGGATGCAACCTGGCCATGAGTACATCTCTCTGTAAATATAGTCTAGGGAAAAAAAAAAATACCCCACCCACAATATTTGAGTTTGAAAAAGAATTTGCAGGCCTGAAGCCATAAAATTCCTGCTTGTAACCACCTCTCTTTGAGTCACTGCTTTAGCAGTACTTTTGCCTGCTTAAGAAGTTTTGAAACAAACATGCAGGCAGAAGGGGTGAACTATTATTTGTCCCTTGGTGAATCCTCAAAGGAAATCAGACAAAGGAATAAAGTTTTGTAGCAGATGAAAAATTCCCCTACCTTTTATTTTCTCCCGATTTGTACCTGGTTTTGTTGATACTTGAGACCTCTTATGCATTCTCAACAACATTTCTCAATTTAGTGAGCATGCCATGGCAATTGATTTAGACAATGCAGTAGCTGTGACAGCAATCGGGAGGCACTCCAAATTTAAAAAGTAACAGGACATGGAAAATTGAAGCCTACTGACTGTTTTTGTGATAATTGAATTTCATTGAGTTTTAGCAGTGAGAAATGAGCAATAAAAGGGCTGTTTCCAGCCACAGTTCCAGGAAACGACTAGGGCAGCATGCATCAGAAAAATATACATTGAACATTTACATGCAGAAATCATCTGAGTTACTGATTCAGCCCAACAAGCTTCTTTCCTTCTTAGCTGCAAAAATAATTTCAAAAATAGAATAGGCAAGCCTTTGAGATAAAGAATTAAAGATTAAAAGGGCTGAATAATTTTGTATAGCTCCGGGACTGCAAATCTGCTGTGTGGGCAATTTAAATACGTTCCGTCCTGAACAGTTGTTGTAAATGAAGATCTCTTTGGTTGCTTTTTTTTTTTCCAGAACAGTTCCTGAGGAAAGCTGTTTTCCTGGTGCTTAAAAACTTAATTTTTCACAACTGAAAATGTGCATTGGCTTTTTATGATGTTTGAACTAGTTGCTCTCAGAGTGATTGTATTTCTGGGGGTCACCTTTGAGGTCTTGTTTTCAATAAGAACAGTAGTTCTCTCTATTCTTAATGCAACACAAATTCACTCTGCTGACACTCGGCACTGATTTGAGAAGAACTGCCTTCACACCTTATGAAATGAGAGGTTAAGGATTTGCACAGAGTCTTTTGTTCTTCAGAGGAAACAAAAAAGTTTCATAACACACTGTCCAGCTGATCTGCATTTCTGCCAGTGGAGTCCAGGCAGGATTAGTCTCATCTGGATGCAAACAGATCTCCCTGTTCCTTTGATTACAATAAATGTTTTCTCCCTCTTTACAGAAATTCCAGCATCAAAAAGCTTCTGGTTCTATGGAAAGCAGTTTTTCAGAAGTGAAGAGTTCTTGCCTCTTTTTTATTGACTTCCAAGTAGATTTCATGAGTTCAGTGGCTTCAAAATAGATGATTTATGAACATGTGATCCAGACCCTGATCAAAATCCAAATAAAATACTGTTTGCTTCATTAGATGTCTGGCCTGTTTTACAATAAGGATTTTTATGATTGGTGAAATTGCAGGTAAATTTGGTCTCAGAGCGTAGCCTTACAGTGAGGAAGCAAATATAGTACTTAGAAAGCAGCCGTAGGATATCTATGTTTTGACAGTGGAAGCCATAAATCTCAGCAAGACTGTCAAGGGTCAGGATAAGTACCATTGACTGTAAACTTTAATATCTAAGAGAATGGTATTAAAGGGAATCAGCAAATAACTTTTTTTTTAATGTACCTGTCTGGTACTTGAAGCATGCTGTATAATGAAAGAAGATTTATATGCTCAGAATGAAATTAATTTAGCTCAGCTACTTTTTATCACTTTTAACAAACAATGGTTGCATAGAAAGGTTTTAAAAGAATAAGGCTAGCTGAAAGGGTTTTTTCTGAATAACTGCTGACTAACATGTTTTAATATCTTTCTTTTATGTATTCATAGATTCTAGTCCGTTACTTTGAAGAGGGGGGAAGAACTGATGAGAATTTAAATATAATTCATGGTAATAGATTTGGGGCAAAACGTAATCAACTCAGTGCATTACCTCTGCATAAATAAATGACTTTTTGTCCATAGGATAAGCTAGTTATATATTGCACAGATAAAACTGTAATCGTTTGGAAAAAAAATAAAAACGAAGATGAAGAAGAAAAGAGAAAAGATTTACACAGCCACTCTTTGATTTTTCCCATGGAACTTTTACACAGGAGTCATTGCATAGCTGAGCTGCCAGATTCAAAAATAGAAATGCCTTCATTACTCATTCATGCAAAGGGAATGAGGCAAAATGTGGGTGAACATACAGTTGGACATGAAAATCCAATAAGAGCACAGAGGAACAACAATGGCAGCAAGGGGAACCATAAACTGGTGTTGATTGGCATTTACCATTAATTTGTATTCTGTGTGTGATGCAGCTGATGAGACACTGGGAAATAATATGTGTTTGCGAGGCAGTGCTCAGAATTGCCCTGCCACCATGCCAAAGACCTGGTGAATTGAGGAAGTGTGACAATTACCAGCTTTTTGCTCAAATGCAGAATCTGACTTTGAGGGATCAGGTTCCCTCTGTCACAATGAAAAATAGAGATCCACAATGGTGCATTTGAAGAAACATGGGAAATGTAAATGTAAGCCAGCTGGGATAAAGAAGACGACATATCAGATAGTTTCTGTGGTGTAAAAGCTGAGATCACGTATAAATGCAAATACCTTTTTGTCATGGTAACTTTGGAGGACACACTTAAAGGGTAAGAGAAACGCAAAAAACTTTAAGGCATTGAATTACTTCTAAATTCTGCACAGAAAGCAGACTCTAGTCAGCCCCCACACTTTTCATTCTCTCTTTTCAGGATAGGTTAATGGGGGAAAAATCAATAGGCTATTAAAATATTTCGAAGATGTATTTCAAATCAGTTCAGCAGATGTATTCTTATCTACTGGCAATGCACATGTCTGTCAAGCATTGACAAGACTCTTTTGGAGGACAGCTTTTTTAATATTAGAATAAATACTAGAACGCACTACTCCGCAAATGTCAAGAGTACAAGCAAAAACCTGCGGGGAAGAGTTTGGGGTTTTTTTTGCTGAGTCTGCTGCTCTTTTGGCTTGTTCAGAGCACAGGTGCATGAAGCAGGAAGGTTTCTTTGCATGCTGAAGAGAAGCAGGCTACTGCACTACAGACTCACTGTGGTGTTGCTGGGTGCTCACTGAGGTACTGGAGGCTTTAATGGACAAAGCCTATAGCCCAAAGCAGCTGGGTATGCTGTTCCCCTTCATTATAGTAAACCATACAGTAATGTACATTTTCTAGACGCACTTCTGCCTTTGTTTACTGCAGCTACTCAGTGACTTATTAAATCTGAAGGAAACTCCTATTTCCTTTTAAGGTGCACTTCATCGCCAATTATTTCTTTTTCAGGGTCCAGTCATTATAGAGTGTGAGCTAAACGGGAAGTGCTGGTGCCCTACTCAGACATTTTGCTAGCTAGATAGTGAGATTCATTGGGTGAAATATCAGCAAATATAAGATGAATGCCAGAAGGGAAGTCAGGACTGGGAATCAGCCTTACCACTGACTGTCTGTAAAGCCCTGCTCATATCACTCGGGAAATTAGATACCAATTATAACTTTTAATACTTTATACCAAGAAGACATGTCCTTCAATGTGAAAATAAACCAAAATAATAAACGTGTGAAATCAGAATCTGGCTATTAAGTGATTCAGAATCCTTCTTAATTACTTCACCAGTGATCTTGGGATAATGGTATTTAGTCTCCTTACGGGGAAGATGTATCAAGAACAAATCTACCTGACTTGAAATGTTAAGCATTTTACAATGACAAGACTGAGTGAAATGCTAACTACAGCTTTACTTGCCACTTTTACCTCTGTCATGTGAAAGCTAACATATAGTTAATGGTACTATACACAGTTTGGATACACTGGGGATTGCAGACTAAATACCTGTTCAGCATTTTTGAAGAGTCGGCTGTCAGAAAGCAGATTGAATATATGGCAGATTCATAGGGAAAATGTAAAAACTTATTTCTCCTTAATGTTTTCATATAATTTCATTACATGTCTTAAGTTGTTTTGCCCTGTCTTGCTCTGCAAATGACCCTGTAGTGTTTTATTGCTGTTTATTGGTAAATGATAAGTGTGAATTATTAGACTGTATGCTTCTAAACATCAGTTCATGGAGTGGATTAGTTATCACACAATAATCTATTGCTTGCGTAGAGAGGTGGTTTAGTTAAAACTGACTAAGAGTTTTATTGCTCTATTTGAATAACAATCTCTATCCAGCCTGTACAGAAAAACAGCATCAGTTTCTCCTGGACATCTAACAAACACAATCTTGCTTTAGAGAAACAAATTTCCATACACCCACAATGGTTATTACACTGCATGTGTGCGTCCTGGTAGACTGTGAGCAAAGAGCAGAATATAACCTTCCTAAAAATGTTTGCTCTCTTTGTAATGTTCTCCCAAAGTTAACCAATGGCCACTTTATAGTTTTAGTTTTAATTTAAGCAATAATGTAAATTAAGTTTGCACAACGCTAAAGTATGTGTAGTATCTGAGAGGAGGTCTCCTTGTGAAGTTTCTCTTTAATTTCTCTATTGAGCCCTGAAATCTTTTCAGACATGAAGAGGTTCACGGGGAACTCAAAGAGGATACAATGCAGGAAGAAGCAGCATCTCTGCCACTCCAGCTCACCACCGCATGTCAAAAAGGAGTCCTTATGCACCCTGCACTTCTGCAACTGAATATATCAGCTTGAAAAAGTCTGGGGTCACACAGTGTTTGTGAAAATACAGATAACCAAAATCACACACCTGCTTTTCACCCTGCCAGGTAATCCTGTTCAGACAGTATCCAATGTGAAATAAAGGCCAGTGCACATATCAGTCAATCTGAGGGGACCAGAACTGGACACAATATTGCTGATGCAGTCACACCAGGGCAGAGTAGAGAGGGACGATCGCTCCCCTAGCCCTGCTAGACACACTATTCCTGATACAGGCCAGGATGCTGTTGGCACACTGCCGGCTCAACCAACACTCCTAGGTCCTTTTCCTCTGGGTGGCTCTTCAGCCACTCTGCCCCAAGCCTGTAGTGTTGCATGGAGTATTTGTGATCCAAGTGCAGGACCTGGTACTTGGCCTTGTTAAACCTCATGCAGTTGGCCTTGACCCATCGATCAAGCCTATCAAGATCCCTCGGTAGAATCTTTCTGCCCTCGAGCAGATCAACACTCCTGCACAAGCATGTTTACGTTCATAAAGAGGTTTATATTGGCACATGTGATAATGTGAGAATAAAAAAAAATAATTCTACATTGAGAAGAAGAGACAATTTAATAATGGGTATGTGCCAGTGTAGTCCTGTGGCGGAACAGACCCTAAGTATTTGTAGAAATGTCTCTTTATGGCTCAGAATGCTTTCTAATCTCATTTAAAAAGATGCATTATATACACCTTTGGACATACATAAATATTAAATACTGTGTCCAAAGTGGGATTTAGATTAAATTTAGGTGCTTAAGTGAACTATTCACCTGAAAAATCCCTATCCAGCTTTGTTCTCAACCTGGAGACCCTTGAATTACAGAGATACTTCTCTTTTTAAATTACTATTCACATGCAAAAGTTCTGTATTTTCAAATTGCCTCATCTTTACTATGGCTGAACAGATAACCATTATTTGAGCTTAAATTTCATCTGGGATCAAGAAACTGCATCATTTAATTTAAGGCCTTTGAGTAGCTCCATCTAGGTGCAGCTCCTAAAAAGAGTCTTCACTCTAGAAACTAATTCTTTCTTTAAGGGATGGACTGAAGGAGATTGATTTCTTCTTTTTTTCTTTTTTTTTTTTTTTTTTTTTAAATTAAGTAAATAGTGATTGGGTAAAACATGTGATTGTTTCTGGAGCAGAAAGCCGGGTAGTCAGAGGATGCCTTATTTTTGGTCCAGCATCTCTTAGATTGGTCAGTAAGATCTGACAATACCCCAGCCAAGAAGCCTTTCTGCTTGTGTTATTTTTTTTCTTTGGAGCAGTGAAAGTCATGTACTTGGGCTCCTCTGATATGTGATAGTGTTAAGTTTCATGTCCCCTTTTTTTAGTGGCCTAAACACCTAGTTACTGTCCTTGGGGAGGAAGAAATACCTGTCATACCTAAGCCTGGCATGTAGTAATGCAAAAGCATTTGGTAGCTATATCTTTTTATGTATCTAAACTTTTAATCATTCACATCACAGTAACACTGCTAAGATATTTTTCCACACTATTGCAGTAAAACCAGAAGTTTGTGCTCGTTATAGACCCAGAGCAAACATGTCAATTGCTCTAGCATTCACTGTCTACCGAAGAAAAATAATGATAGCTAAATAAGCAGACCAATATTATCTGACAAAGTCATGGTGGTTTGGCTGGATGACTCATTGTGCCGTCACTGTCTGAAGATTCCTTTGCACTAAAATTAGATCACCCAGTTCACGATCTACCCTGGGAGTAAAGATTAGAATCCACTCATTCAAACTTTTTAATCTATCGTGTTTGTGTGCATCATCAGAGTCTTTGTTAGAGAGCTGTTGTTTGCAGATGGCTGTACTTGCAGAGCAGAAAGAGCAAGACCTGAAGATAATGACATCTAATTTCCCAGGCACTCTGTAAACCTCGATTTAGCATTTCAGCAGAACAGATTTGTACCAACTAAAGCTAAATAAACAATATTCCCAGATTAACAGCATAAAAATAAGTGCCGTGGCTCTGTTTACTTTTTCTGGAGTAAAGCTGGTTTATGATGACGCTAAATTTTTGTGTCTAAAGCACCAGCTTTGCTGTTGTTCTTGATTTCAGTCTCTGTAAACACACCATAACGCTGACCTGAACATCAGACTTTACTAAGCACATGCACTTATATGCTCTTAAGCAATGTGGAGACAGACATTTGCTATTAACACAGAAAATACTAAGTAATTTCCATTGAAGGAATGTTGAATTACTCCTGTGCAGAATACAAAAAAGATAAAATATTCAAAAATGTTTTAATGAAGCATACTAGAAGAAGATCCATATGGAGATGGACATAGGTAGACTCATCATAACTCTGAATTTAGATACTCAAATATAGACTCTGTGCAGCTTCATTTCTGCTGAACGAGTTCTTAAAATGCTTAGTCATTCCCTGCTGAAATCCCAAAACCAGACTAAAGTTATAGATGTGAGTTATAATTAAGTAACACATAAAAAGTGCTTCATGTTAAGCAAATAACATATTTACAAAACACTTAAGCAGAAAGCTGTGTAATATTGATAGGCAGCATTAGGAGCATCTAGCTGCCAATAGAATCTCATTCACTAGCAATCACTAAATACAAGAGAGTAAAGGGCTCTGAAAATAACAGCAAACCAAAGTGCCAACTAAGTTTAAGATAACAGTTGCAGTAATTTGCTGTTTCTAAGCTGTTTCACTGACCCCAGTTGAGCGACTTGATATTTACCAGGCTGAGTAAATCACAAATGCAAACATTTTCTAAAGTGGCCTGGGATCTTGGCTGTGCTAACTGATGCGTATCATACTTCTTTATGATCATATTCAAAGATGCTGCTGGGAGCACATATCTGGCAGTGAAGAAAGCACCCCTGGAAATCAGATTCATCTAGGCATTATGGTCATGAATGAACTTGTAAATAATGAATCTTACAGTCTTTGATCATGTTAATCACCATGTTTTTTAACATTTTTACATGGGTGCTCATTAAAAACCTCAACCTAATTTAAACTTACGAATTATTAATTAGCTAATAATTTCTTTTAGTATGCCTCTGAAGCTACTACAAATTATGGCAATACATAAACCCACCTGCTTTTTTTGAAGCAGCTTTGGTTTATGTATTGTTTTCTTGTACTAATCAACTTGTTTTGTAAAAAAGAGGTAAATCTGAGAGCAATTGCACATTCATTTTTAAAAGAAGTATTTTTAAATGACTCATTTTTGTCTCTTAATCTACTGCACACTAAAGAGATAAATTTCTTGGCTGTAATTCATTTTCTGCCAGAGTGTAATTCATATTTGCGCATTCCAGCGTTTGCTCTGTAAATATATATATTACACTAGTCTGTTAGGAAGTCAGCGGAGCCAAGCCAGCTGAGAATTAGGATCAACATGCTATTTCTGGTCAATTTGCTCTGGCAGCAAAATATTTTATAAAGTTGCATTCTAATTTCATTTATGTTTTACCTCCTGGACGTTTTCTATTCCAGGCCACAGCTTAAGATTTTTCAACTACTCACTTTTACTTAGATTGATATCTCAATTTGGGGTATGAGAATAACCAGCAAAGTAATATAAATCTGATCATTTTATGCAGGGTTAGCCAAAACAGATCATTCCAATATCTCTAACTGTCTGTTCAACCAGATTTTTTTAAAAAACATATTAAAAGGCACAGTTTTGCTTGGAAAATAATTCTAAGAATACCCGTATTACACCCTGCTAATTTCACACAATATTGATTGTATAACACATTTGTGGTCAAGGTATCTCACAAAAAAGCAATTTTAAAGTGTGATTTTTCTGATGAAACAGCCTTTGGCCATTGGAATTCTGCTCAAGATTTACTGGAAGATAGCTGGCAAATCTTCAGCTCAGGTGCATTGTTATAGTTTCTCATTCTGATGGTTAATTTTGTTGCTGTGCAAGTGAACATGATAATTAACCAAGAATGCAAACAGACCAACATTGTTTTTCCAAGATGCTACTGGACTACTTTTGAAGAGATCATAATAGTACGAATTGTGATTGAGCACTCACTGTAATATTAGCTAACTGACAAACATTCTCAGACTACCTAATTTTTCATGTATTTCAGAACCCTTTTGACTGTTGGTGAACTGCTGTTCTTTGTGTGAACAATACAGGTTGATCATCTCCAAAAGAACATTTCATCAATGTAAACCAGTCATGTTTTATATTGTTAATAACAACATACAGTGTATAACTTTTATTTCTGATTTTTTTTTCTTAAACCACATTGTGTTCTGGTGCAAAAACCTACATCTTGATTAAGACTTGAAAATATTATGCAAATATTTTGCGATATTCAGATCTACTCTAACCCCTTTTGCTTTTCCCTTTCAGTTTCAAACCAAGAGGAACGACTATTAAAATGTCAATAACTGGAGTCACAGCTGCTAGTGAAAATCACTGCTAAAGTTGGATCTTCTGATACTTAATTCAATTCAGTAATCCACCCTCAACAAGTATGCTGCCCAAAGCAAGGATAATTGCTGCAAACGAATGTGGAATATAAAGACCTTGTATTTTCTAAATATTCTTTTTTAGTTCAAACTGCTTTCTATTCTCTTTTTGCCATACCTCCTAGTCTCAGAAGAATTGTTAGTGTACTAAAGAGAGCTTCTTGGTGTTTTTTCAAATATGCTTAGACTGGTTTGCTTGTGTTTTATTTCAAGTGAGAGCATCTGGAACTCTGACATAGACACTCTGCTACAGATTTGGGGACAGAGCATTCAACCTGTGGACAACAGATATGGAATTCTGTATGAAGACAGATGATATTTTCATCCAATTATATTGCAGACTTCTCAATATCACTGTTTAATTCTAAGAGCAACATTTTCATCTACACCATACAGCATTTTGTAGAGTAAGACTATCCTATCCAGCACTTGGCAGTGGTTATATTGTTTTTAAATGTTGTTATCATATGCAATGCATTACCAAACCAACACCAGAGGACATCAGTGGGATTCAACACCAGAGAGCTATTAAACTCATGCTAAAATAAAGTCCAAAACAGGTAAGCTCGAACACTATTTAGCAGTCATGTAGTGATAGGAAAAGTGGTAATGGCTTTAAGGTGACAGAGGGGAGATTTAGATTAGATATTAGGAAAAAAATATTTTCCGTAACGGTGGTGAGGTACTGGCACAGGTTGCCCAGAGAAGCTGTGGATGCCCCCTCCTGGGCAGTGTTCAAGATCAGGCTGAATAGGACTTTGGGGAACCTGGTCTAATGGAGAGTGTCCCTGCCCATGGCAGGGGGGTTGGAACTGGATGATCTTTTAGGTCCCTTCCATCCCCAACCCTTCTGTGATTCTGTGATTCTATAGTTCTATGACTCTTATGGAAAGTCTCAGAACTCTCACTATGGAGAAAGACTATACAACTAGTTTGGCCGAGACATCTGCAGAGGGATTTGCCCACTGTAACAAATATCAGAAAGCTAGCCATCTGAACTACTCACCTTAGGGTCATTTTTAAAATCATAGTTCAATTTCTTTTTTAAGAATTAATAAATTTTCACATCCTCTTCAGTAGCAAAATAGGGCTTTTCAGAAATACCCCAGAATGAATTAGGCTGACAATATAAACCCAAATAACTGAAAAAATTATTCAACCAAAGAAAAATTAGTTAGGAGGTTTTTCAGTTCTTGATATGAGACCAAACCACAGTGGGAAAGAGAATAAAAACTGGAAAAGAAAAAATCTAGAGAGATGGAGTCTATTTTAAAATTAATCTTTTTTTCAAGATTGTTTTAAGATAAAATAGTCATATAGCTAAGTTTATTTGATCAAGGATCAGATGCTGTGGGTGCAAAAGAGTCCAATATGGGAGAATAAAAGACACTTGCTGCAGAGTATCATATGATGGAACTTAAATGGCAGTCTGCTAAAATAGGATGTGGCAATGCCTTCGGAAAGAAAAAAAAGGAAAGGAAAAGAAAAAAAGTCAAAACTGCAAAGGATTATGCTTCACAGCATGAGTTTGCAGGCATCAGTAGAAGACGAACTGCCAGTGCAAGGAATAATAATATCAATTGTAGTTAAGCAGATCTCTTTGGAGGAGTAATGGACAACATTGCCTTGCATGACTATATCCTCATAAAAACAAATAGGATGGATACTAATTTCGGGTCGGATATGGGTATACAAGCTAATGTGCTTCCAGAAGCAATGGTAATAGTATTGCTTTAAGAAAAAAACATTTGACAGAAAATAAATCATTGAAGCTCTAGATTTACTGTGGTCAAAAAAAAAAAAAATATCCCCACTAAAACAGAGTATGATCTGAATTTTATATTACACATTTCACCTCATTTAACCTAAAAATTCTGAGTCAATATTCTGATACAGCGGAAGAAGGCAATAGCTTTTACAAAATGAACACGAAAAATGTGCTTGTATATGAAATTTGTACTGGAGCTAGATGTAAATAAATCCTGTATAGGACTAAAATGATCAAATAGTCTTGAAAAGGAGGTGCATGCAAAAGAACACAGGGCAATGATTAAAAAAAAAAAAAAAAAAAAAGATGGGGCACCATCTCACTAAGACAGGGAAGCTCTCAACAGATTTTGCCAAAGAGTAAATATACCAAGATTAACCCCTGGGCCACAAACCCAGAGAAGTACCTTGCACCTGAAGTTAAAGACTGTAAGATCTTACAGGTTCATTACAGAGGACACATGGATAAAACTCTAACAAACTCTATTTTGTTGGTCAGTATACAGCTCAATATAGGAAAAAAAAATCTGCATAAGCTAAAAGAAAACCCCAAGAATAAATATTATTCTGTGATGTTTCAAAAATGTACCTTTTAAAGTATATGGCAGATATTTGGGCATTTGTAATATTTGTTGTGGCAGACACCAACAGCAATTGTTTGGTTTGTATTTGTGACATAATTGGTAAGATTCAGTTCACCTAGCTTTTGCAGTAACATTTTGTCTAGAAAGACTTCATTGTGTCATTTATAAGCTGTTGAATAGGTTTTTTCAGCTCCACTTACTGTCATGTCTACAGTCTTGATTCAGCTGCCTCAATGTGAGCACCTGGTTCTTTTAGAGATGTACTAGGATATTGAATATATATTTATAGAGCAATGTCACAGGACTTACTGCAGAGTAATGCTTTTCTAGAGGCAGCTGGAGGTAAGACAACACCTAAAGACTTAAATGATACTAGGTAGTCATCCAGTGTGCAGGTAACTACAAGGCCTAAATCTCCATTGCCTGTAAATTGAACTCCCGTTTAAGTTTCTACTTGTAGTCACTGTCCTGGTTGTGGTGGAAGTAGAGTTAATTATGTTTTTATTATCCAGTATGGTGCTGTGTTTTAGATTTAATACAAGAATAATGTTGATAACACACTGATGATTTTAGTTATTGTTAGGTAGTTCTAGTGCCTACACTAAGTCACAGACCTTTTAGCTTCTCATGCCCTGCTAGCTTCACCAGAAGCTGGGAGGGCACAGCCTCGAAAGCCAAACCAAGACTGGCCAAAAGTATATTTCCTAACACAGAAGTCATGCATGCTCCATATAAAACTGGGGAAGCTAGCTGGGAGGCAGATTGGCTGCTCGGAAACAGGCTGGGCATTAGATTTTTTTCCTGTTGCATGTGGTGACCAATTGCACTTGTGCATTGCTTGCTTTATTATTTGGGGGTAGGTGGGTGTATTTTCATTATTGCTATTATTTCTCTTTCTTTTTTATTCTATTAAACTGTCTTTATCTCAACTCAATAGTTTGTTTTTTCTATTCTCCTCCTCATCTCCTTGGTGGGGGGAGGGGTAAGCAAGTTGCTGTGTGGTGCTTAGTTACTGACTGGGATCAAATCATGACAACATTTATACTAACATTCTCTCAAGATGTCTACAATATACCTGTCCAGATTTCTGCTAGATGTCATTGGGACTAACGGAGTAGTCAATACAGTCAGAGCTTGATTAATTTAGCTGAATAGATAACTAGTACCACTTCAGATGTTCTACTGTATCTAAGATGACTGCACTGACCTGGAGGACATGTCACAGAACAAACATGAGACCTACACCTTTCTGGAACAGGAGCTGAAGGCTGGAAATTATATTGCACAATGCCAAAGATAGCACAAGGTGGCTGTCCTCAGGCAGCTAAAAATTGTAATTTGTAAATTTAATAGAAAATTGTCTTTCAGATTTCTTAAGAGAAAGTTATTAACATTCAGACTTAGACTAGAAATGGGTCAACCTAATTTCTGGTTTGAAAGTTGTCTTATTTAACAGAATTGACTGTAATATCCAGAGCTGCTTCTGAAGATAAAACCTGAAAGAACCTGATGTTGGAAAATACATTTCCATCATCTATTATCAATTTGCAGAGGGTCTCTGTGTAGTAGATGAGATGTAATTTGAAGGCACTACAGAAAAGCTGTTACAAGAGATGTGTGTGGTTAGTCAGAAACTGAGAAATCTAAAGCAAAGGTCAGAAGCATTCTCAACCAACACAACATGAGCAGAGACATTGACAAAATGTAATTCTAAACTGAAGCCAAATCAAAGAAACACATCAATGTTGCTGACATACAAACAAAAGGCAAAATGAGCCCCTTTACCCCACCAAAATCAAAGTTAAATATACCTTTGTTTAGCAGATATATATTTATACTGAACATTTTTCTACCGTACCAAAATGGCCTTTCACTTGGCTTTAGCTTTCAGTCAAAATCTCTTACTGGTAAATGCTATTGCTATATTTTGATTTTTTCATTTCAGGATGTCCTTGAACTATGCTGATAATGGAATTTAGGTATTTAATTACTTATATATCTGTAACATCTGATAAGTCTGAATGCCTGAGAGCAGCGGTTGATATGTTGGGATTCAGAGGGACTTCAGCAAGCTGGATGAGCAGCCTGGCAGAAGTCCCATGAAATTCAGAAAATGCAGTGCAGTTTTACAGTTGAAATTGAATAAAGCATGCAAGAGTACTGGCTGTGGACTGACTGGATGAAGGAACAGGTCTGCAGAAAAGGACCTAGTGATCCTGAAGGATAGGCAGGACTTGTGTCAGTGTGCACCCTTCTGATGAGGAATGTTAATCATATACTGGACTTCATCATTGAGGATATAGCCAGCAAATCAAGGGAAGGGTTTATTCTCATGTTTCCAGAACTTTTGTGCTTACTTCTGGATTATTATATCTGGTTTATAGGCACTACTGTGTTTGATAGAGAGTCATAAGTTAGGTAGAATGTAGAGGAAGACTATAAAAATGTTTTCAGAGGTTGGACATAGGACTTAAGAGCAGGCCTTGAAGAAATTGGATTTGTTTAGCCAGGAGACAAGAAAGAGGATATAGCAGCAGTCTTCCACTGTCTAAAGAAGATGATACATGAGGTGGAGCCAAACTCACTGCAAAGGTGCAGTAGTAGGGTGAGAAGCAACGGTTGCAGGTTACAGTCAAGGAAATTCAGACTGAATACATGGAAAAGACTCTTCACCCTGAGGGTGCTCATCTGGCTGCTCAGTGAGGCCTTGTAGTCTCTATCCTTGGAAACAGACAGAACTCAATTGGACAAGGCCTGGACATCTTCATCTAATTTTGAAGTTACCCTTGCTTTGAGCAGTAGGAGGTTGTACTAGATGTTCCTCAGAGGTCCCTTTCAGCCTAAATTATTATACAACTCTGTGATTATTCAGTGTAATCTTTTTTTCTATGGTGAGGCCCTAGTTATCAAATCTTAACGGTACAGCTTCCACTGACACCTGAGGTACCAAACTGTCCTAAAGCAACATAGGATTTTTCCCCTGCTCTTTATCTGTTTATTGGTCCTTGCTACCAGTTTTTCTGTCCTCTTTAGAATTATCTTGTAGCATGTAGTTGAATGCCAATGTAAGGCAAGAAAAATTATATCAACCCCTTAAACTCATTTACATAATATTTTCATGTTAAATTAAATGGGGGGGCAGCAGAGAAGAACAGGGTAAAAAGATTACTTGAATTTGTGGCAGGGAGGCTAAGGTATTTTGGTTGTTAGAAGCATTTACCCAGTATTTTAAAAAGACTCATGGGAAAAAGGAGTGGAGCTGTTGGATAGTCATAGCTGCCTTTCTGCACTCTCCACCACATGAATCATAAATTCATGTGCATAATACATCAGCTCCAAGAGGAAAAGCTTCCCTTCACCTTTAATTCCACCTGCACTTTCCCACATCTTTCATAGATGAATGCTCAGAGCAGACTTTTCCAACAAGCAGTTTGAATTTCTTCAGGTTGAAGAATCAATTAAATGTAGGTTCTTCCATTTCTGAGTGACTAATACAGCAGTTGAATACTATAAGAAGCAGAGTTACTGTAATATTTTTAAAGACTGCTTGCTAAAAGAGCTTAGCATGCTAGGAAAATGTACAGAACCAACTTTTCAGGGACTGCAGAAGAATAGGTAGTTTCTGACTCCAGTTAATCTTGGGCATTCAAGTCTCTTGGACTTGCAGAGAGGTAATACTTCAGGCAAGGGGAGCCTGAAGCCAAGTGGAGACATGGAGTTTAGCATTAAATCAAGATCAGGTGGCAGCTGGATGGTTATTTTTGGATGTAGGCATCTCAGTTCCATTTCAGTACTGTACTTTTTAAAGTAGCTAGTTATAAAATGACATCTTCCACACCAGAAGTGATGTATAAAAAGCCCTATCTTTTTTTTTTTTTGCCAGAAATACATAGTGACTCCTAAGAAAATGTAATGGGGTTTATAATAAATAGTGTGTGTGTCCCTGCCTTCTAATGGACTATGCAAAGAATTGTCTGTCTACCATGTACACTGACTAGTTACAAAAGACCTGTGGGAACGAAGAGACTTTTCATTATTCATCTCTGCATGTTCCCAGGTGGAATCACTGCTAATGTGACATTGCTGCTGTTTGTGTCCACTGTTTCTTGAACCGTTTGCTGAGCTCACTTTTCTTCTTAGTATGCCACTTGTCTTGCATAAAAATTGCATTTTGCTTGTGTATCCTCAGCCACACAGCCCTCTTGTTTTGCTGTGCTGAGTTAAGCTGTGATGATAGAATACATCTAAACTAATGCCAGGGACATAATTGAGTTAGGATTTTAGTTGTTCGAGCTTCCTTAGAGCTGATGGAGAGAAAAGCCATACTAGTGAACTAAACACTAAAACTAAAACCAGGTGGACAGGATCTTGGCCAAACGTTCTGAAATTATGTCAGAACCAACTTTATACCAACCAATGTGTGTACATGTTTACAGTGCCACTTGCATTCCATTCTTTTCAGGAATCAGATACAAACAGTCAGAAGGAGACTTGTTTCATCTGGCACCAGAATGACCATTTGTCGTGGTTTCACCCCGGCTGAGAGCCGAGATCCACGCAGCTGCCTGCTCCTTAAAGGAAAAGAGCAGGGGAAGAGGGAAGGGGTGGGGGTGGGGGGGGTGGGGGGGGAGAGGGAAGGGAAGGGAAAAGGAAGGGTCAAATAACTCCAAAACCAAGAAATTAAGAGGCCCGTGGGTTGGGATAAGGATAGTTTACTAAGATAACAGAAAGATACAATATAACAATGCCAACAGGACTTTAGAGCAAAAATATATGAAGCTGTTGATACACAATGCAGTTTCTCACCAAACCACACAACTCAGGCCGTGCCACCCAGAGCCGTCCCGGAACCCGACCGTCCCCCAAGAACCGCGCGTCCTGGAGCCGCCCTTGGCCTTCCTCCCGTCAGCCCCCCAGTATCCTGGGCAGGACGTAATTGGCGTGGAATACTCTCTTTGGTCAGTTGGGTCACCTGTCCTGGCTTTGCCCCTCCTTTCTCATGAAGACCTGAGAAAGTCCTTGACAGTCTGACAGCAATTAACAACATCAGGGTGTTATCAGCACTACTCCCATTTTAACTCCCAAACACAGCATCCCATCCGCTACTACAAATGAATTTAACTCCATCCTGACCAAAACCAGGACACCATTGTTACACGACATGTCTCCTCTCAAAGCACAGACTGATTCCAAACAGCTTTTGCACCTATTCTACAACATACTCTTCCCAACACATGGTTTATCATGATGAAATCCATTGATCTACAACCCACACACACCCCACAATTACTTCTGAATTCCAAATCCTAATTAATTTGATTCTACTAAGTATAGAAAGTACAAGTAAGACAAACTGATAATAAATATAAAATAGGAATAAATATAGGGTATTTTTATAACAGAATAAGAAGTACTATGTCTATACAGAAGCACTATTCAAATTGTTCTTTACTTTTACCTGTTTGTATTGGAAATAAACCACCGAAGCTCTACCTTTTTTTGGGAGGTTTTTGGTTTGTTGGTTTTTTTAATATGCTTTTTATGCCAAAGCATGATGTCAGTGAGAAAAAAGGAGAGGCAGAAGACAGGGTTAGAGTGTATGAATCTTTTGTGCTTACATACATTGAAGACTTTCAAGGTTTGATAAATTCCCAGAATTTTCCTCAGATCTCATCAAATTTATTATAGATTTCTTGTGATCTGTAAGTCATTCCCTCGTGTGAGGGTGCCTCTGTAAACCCTGCAAGCCACTTTCATTCTGTGAGCCTTGTCTTGCATTTCCAAAGTTTTAGCATGGTAAAGTTTGCTCTCAATTGTTAATCTGAGAAATGCTGTCCTTGTTAACAATATGAAGTCCTACTGCAATTGGTGTGGGGTATGTCTATTCAATGAACTGACCAGCAGTGATCTGTTGTACAGGACACTCCTCTTTTTCTTCCCCCATTTCTTTTTCTTAAAAATTATGCACCTTTTCAGGTGGACATACCTGAAAGACCATAGTCTTTGATAAATGTGATTCAAGTGGAAAGAGCAGTTGCTTGTTTTCCCACAGGGCTAACAGTCCCTCCATCTAACCCTACTGGAATCAAAACAAGCACAAATGACAAGTCTGCAATTGTTTGGAGTCAGAAGGTACAATCAGTGAAAAGCATTGCTCAAAAACACGTACTATATCTGATACAAATTTTTGTAGTGACAGTGCTTATCAGGGGAAGAGAAGTCTGGGAAGTTGTTTAGGGCATCTGATTTCAAGGATGCCTAAGAAAATTCTGGACCATCTTTGTTTTACAAATTAGCAGATTTCTCTATCTTTCTGCAGGTCTTTTCTCAAGACTTTGGGATGGAGGAGACAGTTCAGAGGAGTTTTCTGATGTCATATCAAATCTGCATACTTACTACCCCTAGCCATTATAGTCCTTTACCCCACAGTTCTTTAGAACAGACCACTATTTTTATGAAGTGCAGTGAAAGATTTATTTTCCACTGCAGGATTTCATAAGCAGCTCTGCTGAAGAGTAAAACACTAACTTTCACCATCAGGGGACAAGAAAAACATACAGCCATCCAGCTGACACTGCACTAGGTCTATTACATGATATTTCATAGTATTCTTCATCTCTGGACGGATCTGACATTGTCTATTCCCTCACAGAGAGATCTAACTCTCTTTTTCTGATAAAAAATCCTAAATGTTTTCTTTATGTGTGCCTCTAAAGTTCTTTTTTTTCCCTTGTGGAAGAGGATACACTACACAAAGGTAACATTGCTTGGTCCGTGTTTTTTCAAATCAACAGTTCTTCAATGATTGTTCTAGATAAAGAAATGAAGAGACTAGCACTCACAGGAAGCAATTTCTTTACTTCACATATTTACAAAATTCTATCCCATCCAATTTATTCCTGACTTGTAGGTCTGCAAGGACTGAAAATTGACTATCTATAAATAAATCCAATATTTTAAGACATCTTTTCATTTTGATCAGTTTATTATATTATTGTCAATGTTACATCTCAGATTATTCCATATTTATTTGAAATGCAAATAGATGAAGAAATGAAAACTTTAACAAGTTTTAATAGGGTTTGTTTTTTTTCAAACAGAAATCTGTAATATACAGAATTGTAAAAACAAACAAACAGATGGCAGAACAGATTTTTTTGTATATGATTGTTATACTTTGTTGCAATCCACCTCCCATAGGAAACTGTGACAAAGGGCAATTAACTAATTTCACATAAAACCACCATCATATCTTTTGTTAATGAGGTTCAAACCATATTTAAGACAGAAGGAGCACTAGGGAATGATTCTGCTTGGGTTTTATATTTATAACCGGCTGTGATAACATTCTCATACTTCTGCTGCTGTGTCTTGCAGTTACATTTGCCGTACTAGCCATCACATGCAGCATCACACAGCGGTGAGTGAACTGCCCAAAGCCAGATCAAATCATTCCACTGTGAATGATCCAAATCATTTGTGACTGGTAAGAGTACCTCTTATCTGGGCCCCTTGCTGGTGAACTTCTCCAGTCTTCTGTTTCATTCTGGTAGCCATACATGTAAAACTACCAGGAGATATTTTTGAAACACCACAGTGAACAGTATGTTACTGACTTTCAGTTCAAACCATCTTTCACATCATACCCTAACAGCACTGCCTCCCATCTGCCTCAGTGCCTACAGGAGATCAGCTTCTGAATTGAAATTCAGCTGGCTGAAACTAAATCTGAACAAGACAGAAGTGAGGTTAGAAGGAAAATGGTAACATTTTGAAGAACTAGCCAAAGCCATGAAAACATCCTCAAATGAGGAGTCTGTTTTCTGACCGTCAAGAGATTTCACAGCCTGAGGGTTAGCTGACATCCTCCCAAGTATGAAATCTGTCAGGAATAAATTCTCCCATCCATGATGAGCCAGCAGGCTATTCCTGTGAAAATCCTCTCGGATGCTGACTTGGCAATAGTTTTGTACATGTTCATGGCTTCCAGGCTGCACAGTTATAGTATTCAGTGCTGGCCGTGCCAACGATAGCCTTCAATGGGCAGCTGATCAAAACCCGTCACTCTGCTTGCTAAGCAAAATAAGTCAATTTTGGTACATCATCCCAGTGCTGTGAACACTACACTGGCTCCTGAGTGAATGCTAAATCATATTCCTTGTTCTAATCCTAATCTTCAAAGCCCTAGATCCAGGTTACTTCAGGGATAATAATTTCTCACTGTGAGAAAAGACCCACTCCTCGGGGGTGGTGGAGCTATCAGCTAGGCAAGGAATTATGCTGACAGAAGGAGCTTTGGAGCACTCTTCCACGGGAGGATGGAAACAACCACAAAGCTTACCCGTCTTCAAGCAAAGTAAAACATTTGTCCCTTCAGAATAAAATGAAACATCTTAAGCAAACACATCCACCCCTCATATACAACCATTTCCAGGAAAGATGAGAGTATAACTACAAGGATATAATATTACAATTAATTTAAGATAGTATCTTTATGTGAAAAATTATGAAGTATATAGCTGTGGGTCAGTCTGACTGGCAACTGATAGGGAATTTATCTTGAGTATCTCGATGAACCTATGCCTTCACAGAAAATATGGTATAAACAGATTAGACAATCTATGTAAAGATTTTCATCTCAGTGTGAAAAGCACTATGTCCCATTGCAATTGTTTTAATGATTCAGCTTCTCAAACAGCATGTTTTGCATTTCTTGAAGTAAACAACCACTTAAATAATCCTTGATTTGTTTTTCCCAAAGGTATGTCACATTTCAGCCCACAGCCACTCAATAAAAGGAGAGAGATGCATTTTCTTGCCTTAATTCAATAAATAAACCTAAACAAGTTTGTTTTCTTTGCTTTTCATGTTAACTTAACAGGCTAGTAAATTAATGAACCTGCTTGGAAATAATATAGCACTTTCAGGCATGCAACCATGGATGTAGACAGGGCAAATCTCTGTGTTACAATAATTAGCTGTGAATTGGCATATCCTTACCAACATGCTAAGACTGTGTGCCTAGCATTATTTTTCTCTTTAGTGGAAATCTCAGTTCACAAAATCAAACAAGCCTTTCTATTTTAAACAAGTAGTGAGAACACAGCGAACTGTGTAGTGCAGACCAATATGACAGCTGGAAAAAAATTTAGAAATAGAAGGAAAAATCTTCACTTGGTGCAAATTGGTATACTTAAAGTCATTACTTCAGCTGTAATTATCAAGCAAGTATGAATGCTTTGAGTTTTAACAGAAAGCAAATCTTTTGGGTCTAAGACAAACACATATGTAGGCCTAAATCTGGTGGTCTTTTACCTCCCAAATCCCCTCTTTCCATCCAAAGTTCAGCTTGCTATCCAGCCTGCTGACTTCATCTCACAGACTTAAAGGTTTGAAAGGTTTAAGATGCACAAGCATGAAAGAAAAAAGAAAGAACAAAACAGTTTTCCAAGGTATCACAGCCTTCAGAAAACCCTCGGTGCAGTTGACTGTATATATCAACAACCAGGCAGACTGCAGTAGTGTGAGAGGTCTGATTGCTTTCTTTACACATGTAATGGTATTGAGTCCTTGTCAAGGTTAAGAGTTTTAAAGTGTATGAGAAAAACTAAGGACTAGGGAAAAGAAAGGATTGTGTTTTGGTTTGTGATGAATGAGAGTGACTATTAACAAAAAAATCCCCTAGAGGATCTTGCAGATTAATAAATGAGAGCTGCATTTTAAATTAGTAACAGTTTCAGTTACCACAGGAAATAATTCTCAGATTCTAAAGAGACTTATTTCTCTATCCTTTCTGTGGCTCACTGTGTAGCAAGTTTTTTCACCCACAGCCAGGCTGCTTTCATTTTAAAGCACAAGAATGTGGTACTCTGTGAACACTAGATTTTTTAGATTATAGGGACAAATGAAAATTCCCCCATAGTTTATCAAAGAATTGTAGGAGGCAGTAGCTGTTGTCATTGTCCACAGTGCCTGCCAATCGCCCTGGCATGAAATTACAATTAATGATGTATCACTGGGTTACATAAAGGATGTCAAACATATGGACCATTGCTGCAGCCAAAAGATAGGAGCAGCTTGCTGGAAGTATCACATAATATGCTATATTTTTCTGATATATCAGAATGTCTTTGCTAGTAAGAAAAGATATTAAATTGCAAACACATATCTAGTTTTGCTTTAGGCCACTCAATCCTGAACTGTAGAATAGTTGTGAATGTTTATGGTTTTAGAGACGAAGATGAGTAATATTTTTCATCTGTCTTTCTATCTGTCCATCTATGAACCCAATTTTAGATAGCTAGGTTTTCCCAACAGGATATTTTAAACTACTACCATTAGTAAGATGTGAGTGTTCATCCACACAGGGCAAGCTTAGGAGCACAGAGGCTTCATTTTAATCACTGTTAATGAAAGGAATGACCTAGTGGGTGGAAAATGAATATTAGAAAGAGCATTTTAAAAGTACATGCTTCCTCTAAAGGAAGCAAGCAAAATCTTATTAGTATGCATGTTAAATCCATTTCATTTCACACTTTTAAAGGACATGAGATAAATTCAATTTAACGTTTTCTAATGTAAAATCATACCACAATATGTGCATATGTGTTTTATAGCCTATAAATAACTGATTTGCAAAGGGAATGTTCTCTTCCCAGATAATTGAAACATAAGAGTCACAATGTAACCTACTCTATAAGTACAAGTTGGAATAATGTCAGCAACAACCCTACTACTAATAACACCACAGCCTGTTTGCATGAGATCACAGAGGAACTCCGAGAGTGCCTCTGCAGAGGGTGATCAGCCTCACAGGAAACCACCCGCGTCTGCTTCTGACTGAAATCTCTCAGCATGGTGTATTGGAAGAAGGAAAACATGCCTTGGATTCTCCATCCTCTGAGTCAGATAGCAAAAATTTGGAAGTTTGTTGATTAATTACTTGAGGCTGAAAGGGATCACAATTTCTCCATTCTTTTTCTGGTCTGCCACATGAGCAAGGTAGGCAGCAGCATACTGTCTGTGTTAATAACAGCTGCACAACCTAAAGAAAATCTGAAATTATGACCTTACTGGTAGACCAGATTCAATATCAGCAGAAACTAGGTCTGAAGCACATCCATGATTTCACAGATCAACTATGGCAAGTCCCTCATCTGCAAATCCAGTATCATCAGTTCTGTCAGTCCTAATGAAAGTCATTTGAGAGACAAGAGAGAAAATGAAACGTAAAGATGCTAATTTTCTCACTAACTTGATTGAATGATTTCCCCTGTCTAAGAGATGTATGCTATGGAGGCACAGCTGTTCTTCATTTCATTCACAATCTACTACTTGTAGTTGACTTACGGCCAAATTCAAAGGCAAGTTTAGTGAACTAGATAAGTTTAATAACAGTCTATGCCAATTTTTAATTTTAAGTCTTTTCAACTTGCCAATGTTACTTCAATGCTCCTACACACTCATAGCTTTAAAACCATTTATAGACACATCATGTGACTTCATTTAAGTAAATGCTCATCATCTCATCTCACTTTAAAGTCGGAGGTTAGAAAGAAGAACCTTCAGCAGGTACTTCATATCTTCTGGCTCAGGATGACTTGACCTGTTCCCTGTGTAAGCCTTTTTTTCCATTCTCTGCAGAAGGTCAAATAAAAAAACTTTTAGACATCCAAAACTGGCAGCAGTGAAACTTTGCTTGTGTGTCACTGCTGAACTGAGCTGAATAGACTTGAATCTAAACTCAGCCTATTGACTTTCTCACTGACTCCACTGGAGTCACCACAGCTGTATAGCAAAATAGGCTCAGGTACGCAGGTGAAGTATCACAGGTGAATGTACTGCACATACCCTGTGTGGAGGTGCTGGAAGAAATAAGTGTATCAAAACACAGCAACAAATACTAATAGGAAGACAAAGCAAGAAAACAAGCAAGCAAGGAAGTGTCACGATGGAGCAACTCAAAGCAAACATTTCCCCAGGATAAAAATGCCTGCCTTTTCATTTACAGATCCCTTCTTCAGTTGAGGTGTTATTTAGCAGTTCCATTTCCTCTAAAATTACAAGAATTCTTCCTGTTCTATGGCCAGTGCAATCAAGTCACCTTTTGCAGGAAGCAAGTATTACCTGGCTTCTTTTCCTCAATCTAGCAATACAGAAGAGCTCCAATACTGACAGATTCTGCCATCTGAGTATGCCAGGAGGAATCATCAACCATCCTAGAGACAGGAACAATAGGCACCTTCAAACTCTGCAGTAGTTTGAAAGATATTTCTATCAGAAAGGAGATAGATTTTCAGTATAAATTAAGGATATTATTGCAATCATAAAAAAAAAACAACCCCAAAACAAGTCTTCTGAACTGTGTTCTCTTATTGCATTTTCTTGAAAATGACCATTACTTTCGTTTCTACAAAGCCTGTAGACAACAAACTTGTTACAACTCAATAATAATATGAGATTTTCAATGATCCAAAAAGAAGACGCTGGATTTGCAATGGTACCTCTAGAATATTAACTGTCAGAAAGCCCTAGGTAAGATTGAGCCAGTAGGAATGTCTGCATACAAAACAAAATACAAGATGTCTCTGTAATATTGAAATGCAGTACGTGCATTTGCATTAGACCAGTGTTTAGTAGTGGGAAAAGATATGTCTCCATTAACTCAGGTTGCACTGTGTATACTCATATTAGCATATTGTGTGGGGGATCATAGTAAAGGAGAGTTGGGTTATATATATTTATTGGGTTTTGCGGTAGGGAGAATCAGAATGAATGTATTGGCAAGGGAGCCAAGGAGAGCAATGCCTATACAGAGAAAAGTGCTTAAGAATGTGTAGTCTTTGTGTAAGTAGGAAGTTACATTTAATTCAGTAGGAATTAAGCCCACACTTCAGTTATTTGCTAAATTTTGGTCGCGGGATCTGGACAAAATTAGGAAAATTTGCTTATCCCCATAAACTGCACAGACCTAGTCCTCTTATCTGTATTTATTATTGTACTCACTGATACTTTGCCTAATTTAGTCCCTGATCCAGAGACACACTATTTGCTCATAAAACATTGTGGCATTTTAGATGAAAACTCAGTGTTAACTGGAGATCACAGAGCTTAGCAACTAAATAAAGGGCTACATAGTAGCAAACTTGTAGGGGGCCACAAATTAAAAGTCTGTTATGTAAAAAGAACAAGATAATGGCTCTCAGAAATCTGTGAAGTGTGAGACTTTGTGGATGCTTATGTTCTTCCTTACAGTGAACTTTGCAGTCAGCCCTGTAACCATTTTCTACCCATTCAGAGAGTCATCATAACATCCATTAATGTTAAATCAATAACGCTTACAACAATGATAATGGAAAACTTCTCCTTCTGAATCGATCAAAACTCAATCTGTTCATATGGAAATTACCTATATTCATGTTTAATAATGAACAAAGAATCTCAGCTCAATAATAAAACATTGTCTAGTTTTAGAAGAAAAAAATAAAACGTGCATACTTTTTAAATACACAGTTTCTACCTAGGAGCCTTATCTATGGGAGAGGGTCTTTTTACCTAACCAAACAATTATTAGTTGAATTCAAGGTTAGGCATCTAAGAGGAGTATGTACTGCCAAGGGAAATTTGTCTCACTTAACTCAGACACTTAACTTGAATGTGTGATCATTCTTTCCACTGTCTACAAGGCAGATCTAGGGTGGCTGACTGGAACCTGACAGCTAATTTTTTTAATGCTCAAATTGGATAAGATTAATTTCATCAACTGTGGATAAGTAAAGGACAACAGATAGGACTTTTGACATCATAAACAATTAGGTAAAATAGGACTTGGAAGAAAAATAGAAACATAAAATATTAGGCTATTTATTTAGGGTATATTCCGTATCACTAATGGTATTCCATAGACTAATGATATTATGTATAATAGTGGATAGTGGATTCCATATAACTTAACTGCAAAAAAAGTTCTTCATAAACACTCATCTGAAAATGCCACTCACATTTTCCTTACCTTTTCAAGGATCCAAAGATCCAAATTAGATTTTATATTGCTAATGCTCAGTGTCAGAGAGAATCACCCCAAATGAGTAAAAACCAAACAAAGCCAACCTTCTTAGCACTGAGGTCCCTATTCTGGAAAGAAAAAAAAAAAAAAAGGAGAGGGTGTGAATGAAATCTTCAAACTTCACTGAAAACACTGGGGGTCTATGTGGGTTTAAGGCACATACATACACTTCACATTCTGGAAACAGAGTTTTAATAGACTCCTTTTAATAATACCCCTAATGCCCACAGTTTTCTTATGGGCAATGTGATCATTAGACAGAGTTCCAGTGTTGTCTGGTTTTCCACAGTTATTAAAATGACAAGATGTTTTATTAAAATGGGATTTGCACGCTGGGAGCCGAGTCATAAAATCAACTTGAGACAAATGGACCTCTAAGACTTTTTATCCAAATATCTTTTGTCTGCTGACTATAGCAAAACTAACATTAGTTTTCGTTTAAGCCCACAATGGGTAAATAAAATTAAAATTATAATTCCATATATTTTACTTATATCTGCAAATTATATAATTGACTTTTTTGCCATATACAATGTCTTGAAAAACTTTTAAAATTGTATATAAAGATGAGAATTTATCTGCCATAATGAAGCTGGTAAGCATCAAACAATATGTCTATATGTTGTAAGATTTTGCAATAATCCTTTACTTTCTATATATAACATACTCTAAATGCAAAGGTAATGGTTTGGGGTTTATTTGTCTTAGGATTATACAGAAAATTCTTGCAAGCTTTTTAGTCACCGAGTAGAAAAAGTACACAAGTTAGGAAATGTAATACTTTTCATGAGATACAAAAGAAATATCAATGGTTTTAGTAAACAAAGGACTTTGCGTCCTTTGCCTTCTGTAGTCCTGCTTTGTACTCTATAAGTCTGTAGTTACTAAGTCTATGTGTACTGTTCTCTAACTGAAATGAATTCTAAATTGATATAAAAATCCAAACTTCTGACATCATTTATTTGTTCTTAGAGTGAAAGATAGACTACCAATGGTTGTAAAAATGCCACATTAATTAAAGCTTTACTTTATATTCCCCACTTTCCTGAGATGATATATAGTTTAATAGACCAGAATGAGGCAAATATAACAGGCTTTTCTGGTTGTTTGCTTGTGTGTGTTTGGTTTGGGTTGGATTTTTTTTTGTTGTTGTAGTATAATAGATACTTCTTCATAACCTTTGAGAGCTTCATCAAGAGGTCAGTCCTGGCCAAGCAGTTCAGAACAGCTAACTATGTATCTTGCCCCTAAAATTCAAAGCCTGAAGCAAAACTATTTTCTCTCCCATAAATAATTTTCCTTATAAAGAAAACTGCTTGAGTCTAGATTGGGACCCAGGAACAAATCAATGCACATGTGATGTGGATGTGAATGTGATGTAGCCCTGGAGCTAAACAAAGAGTGAAACAGCTACACAGTATATCCACACTAAGCCTATCCCCAACTCTCCTCATTTTGCACCCTTGGAAAATCGCAAAGGACTTCATTATGCAACTCACTGAATAAATACAGTGAAAGTCACTGCCTTCCCTTTGTTAGCACATCCTGCACTGTTTGACACTGTCCTGCATGGCATCCTTTCTCTAAATTGGAGAGACAGATTTGACAGATGGACCACTTGCTGGATAAGAAATTGTCTGGCTGGTCACACTCAAAGAGTTGCAGTCAACAGCTCAATGTCCAAGTGGAGAACAGTAACAAATGGCAATCCTCAGGGGCTTGTACTGGGACCAGTGTCATTTAACATCTTTGTCAGCAATATGGACACTGGGACTGAGTACACCCTGAGCAGGTTTGCCAATGACACCAAACTGTTTGGTGAGGTCAACCTGCTGGAGGGAAGGGATGCCATCCAGAGGGACCTTGGCAGGACTGAGAGATAAGCCCATGCAAACTGCATAAAGTTCAACAAGGCCAAGTGCAAGGTCCTACACATGGCTCAGGGTAATGCCAAGCACAACTACAGGCTGGGCAAAGAATGGATTATGAGCAGTCCTGAACAGAAGGACTTGGGGGTGTTGACAGACACAAAGTACAACATGAACTGCAATGTGCACTTACAGCCCAGAAAGGCAACTGTATCCTGGGCTGCATCAGAAGCTATGTGACCAGCAGACTGAGGGATATGATTCTGCCCCTCTGCTCTTGTGAAACCCCACCTGGAGTACTGTGCTCAACTCTGGGGTTCCCAGTGTAAGAAGGACAGGAACATGTTGGAGCAAGTCCAGAAGAGGGCCACAAAGATGATCACAGGGTTGGAGTACCTCTACTATGAATACAAGTTTGGCTTGTCCAGCCTGGAGAAGAGAAAGCTGTGGGAAGATTTTATAACAGCCTTCCACTGCTTGAAGGGGCCTACAGGAAATCTGGAGAGGGACTGTTTACAAGGAGATGTAGTGATAGGGTGAGAATCATAGAATCATAGAATAGCATGGGTTGGAAGGGACCACAAGGATTATGGAGTTCCAACTCCCCTGCCACAGGCAGGGTCACCAACCTCCAGGCCTGGATAAACTGAATGGGTTTAAACTGAAAGAGGGTAGATTTAGATTAGATACAAGGAAAACATTATTTACTGTGACAGCAGGGAGGCCCTGGCACAGGTTGGCCAGAGAAGCTGTGGCTGCCCCCTCCCTAGCAATGTTCAAGGCAGGCTTTGATGGAACTTTGGGCCACCTGGTCCAGAGGAGGGTGTCCCTGCCCCTGGCAGTTAGATTGGAGCTAGATGATCTTTGAGGTCCTTTCACACCCAAACCAGTCTATCATTCTATGATACCTCACAAGATGCCAGGTTATGCTTGCTATTGCTGGAGCTCTTATTGTGAAGAATGAAAGCTATAAATGTCAATAGGAGAACTCTAGAAATTTAGAAACTAACCTTGGCAAAGTGAAATGCACATCAGCTCAGAAGTGAGACATATTGGATATCTCTGAAAAATGAGGGAATAAGACACAACAGAATACTTTCAGTCACAAACTCTGCAGCAGGTTTGACCACAGACTTTGGGTCTAATGGTATAGTGCATTTAATAGTTAACAGTTTCCATTGAAAGAAAACCTAGGTACAGAGAGGACAGTAAGTCCTAAGGCACAAGAATACATATATAGAAGGAAAGGATACAACTGCTGTTGGCAAAGTGCTAGTGAATATATAAGGTGATGAAAGAATGTTATTTGAAGAAGGAACCTATTCATTTGGAAGTATACACATTCAAATATTTTTGCTAAGAACAACAATATCTGTCATGACTATTTTTCTTCTATAGTTATTCTTCTTGTAATATTGTATATATACATTGGTTTCATTGCTAAACTAAAGGAGGATTTTGCTGAACTGATGAAGTACTATTGATATTTTTGTATTTTAAAAGATAAATATATGTTATACAAAACCTCAAATAAAACTTTTGGTTTACTTTTGACATTCCTTAAACCATATTAAACATTTACTTTTTTTTTTTAATTTGTGTCAACTTTTAGATTAACAGTGGTCTTTTTGAAAAAAAAAAAAAAAACAACCCTGTAATGGTTCCTAAGGAACAATGTAAAGGAAAGATAACACTGGATTTAAATGAAAGGAAAAGTATTAGGCTGAAGGGCAAGTATTAGTTCTTGCCTCACAGCTAGAGCCCTTTGGAGGGGTTAACAGTGAAGCTGATGAGGGAGATTTGGTTGATGTAGTCTACCTGGATTTCAAGAAAGCATTACAAAAGTCTGTTTCAAAGCCTCTTAAGGAAGCCAAGAAACGAAGGGAAGAAAGTGTAGGTCTTTAAAGGGGTAAATAATTGATTAAAAGATAGGAAACAGAGAACATTGTGTCCTTGTTCTGGAGGCAGGACACTACTGGATACCTACAGAGATCTGTGCTGAAATCCTTGGGCTACTTAGCCCAGAAAAGAGAATGAAAAGCAAAGTGATGAATTTTCCTGATGATACCAAATTTATCAGAATTGTGAAGATGGTGCATGAATTCTGTGAAGTGGCAAATAATCTTGCGAAAGTGAGTGACTGGCAAGAAATGGCAGATGAAATTAAGTAGATTTGAAACGTAGGTAAATACAAAGTGACGCACCGTGGCTTCACATGTACAATATTGGGATCTGAGCTGTCATCACCACTCCTGAGTGAGACCTCAGGGACGTAAGGATCAGTCTTGTAAACAATTTTGTTAAGTACCATCCTCCATGACCTTAGTACAAAAAATAGGACAATATGAAATCTGAAGATTACACAAAATACCAGGGTAACAGCAACATGATGTAGGAAGAGTTGGTGACCTTGAGGACTAAAGTAATCCAATTGAGAGTTACCAAATGAAAACAAAAATCTGTAATGACCTGGTTCTCAAAAGGGGAAAACTGATAGGGGATATATTTAGCTTGGAAAAAAAATACCTAACCATCAAGGGATTAAATCCTGGGACAAGCTAGTGGGGGCAAGAAAAGTCAAAATAGCTTTGCTGTTCAGCTTGATCAACTAATAAACAAGATCTGTTCTAAACTTTTATCCTTGTGAATTAACTACCCAAAGGAACGTGGGTAAGATTAATTTCTAGAGTCATCCTTCACTTCTCTTGTAAAATTGCAAACTAAAATCCAGCATGACAGAAGACAGGAAACTTTCCCAAGCATCTGAGGATGAAAGGGAGATATAAAATGGAGATACAAGCCAGGCATATGAAGGCCAAACCAGTAATTCTGATGTCTTGCAAAGACTCAGAGAAGCAGAGGCATAACTTAGGGAGACCTGTACAAAGGGATATACCAGTCCCTTTGGTCCCATTAAAGGGAAGGTTGCAGATATTTACATTGCTCACTGCAGCAGTACCTCCCAGGTGCTCTGTACAAATTGTGGTGGGAATAGGAGTAAGGGAACAGAGGGGCTCCTCTGCTTAAGCTTCTGCTGGTCAGTGAGTGCCATCCCATAAATTATATTGCCATATGAAAGTATTACCATGTTCTAGTGTAGTTTGTGCCTCATCAGAGTTTCTTAGCCCTGGTATAGCACCAAACTGACGGAGCTACACATCTGCAGAACTGCTGGCTTGTGTCTGGCTGGCTCAGTCTTCAGGGAGTGAGCTTGTGTTTGCCCATGCTCACCCCTGTTCACAGGCACGTTACCTTTAACTTGCCTTCCCTGGGTGCCAAGAAAAGGCCACTTTTAGCACATGGTGCTAAATTGACCTCCCATTCATGTTTTATTCCCTCTCAAGGTGGGATGACCCCTCTACATTTTTGAACTCAGAAAACTTCCCCGTTTTTCTGTGGCAGTGCATTTTCCCTATTGTCATGCATTTGTGGTGCTGACAGGTGGAGAGGTTTGGAAAGGACATGTTTGGAACAAGTAACTAAGGTGACACATTATAATCTGGTATCAGTTTTCTATCAGTTAGGTAGAATCTTAAAGGAAAGAGAGATAGAAGAAGAGGGAGTCAGGGGACTGCTTTTTACGGAAATTAAATTATTATCCTGATATCACTGCACAGTATGACTGCAAAGGTTGTACATCAAAAGGTTGTACACAAATGTTCTTCATGTTCCCTTTCATTTCAAAATGATCGTGAAGAAGATAAATGGTGCCAGCAAGATCCCGTCTTGTTGGAACTCATACAATATGTATGTCACAAAATAAACATCTTTTTTAACAAAGAAACACAGTAAGAAAACTCAAAGTAGCTAAATGGTACTTGCACTTCAGCGTAGCCACACACAAAGTTCCCAATATCTTTTGCTCATGATAGTTAAAAACATAAATAGACGAACATTTTCAGTTTTCTTGTACAAAATGAGTTTGTGGTTGGTGCTTCAGAAGAGAGTGAATTTAACCTGTTTACTTTATAGAATAAATGTCTAACCTAGGGGTAAGTAGAAGAAAGAAGGAAAGCAACACATACATATATTTTGCAAATAAAAAAGCCTACAGAATTTCATAAGATATAAAGATTTTTAGCTCTACAGTATATCGATAGCCCAATTTGATCCCTGTATGGAAATGTAGTAGTTTAAAGGTTTAATGGCACTTCACAGGAACTAAAAAATCTATCAAGTCACTTTCCTTAAAGTTTCTAAATAGAATTAACTCATAATGTCATTTGCTGACATACCAGTTCCTAAAGTTTTGTATTTCATGAGTAGATACTTCATATATCACACAACAAACCCCCAAATACTATTCTTCACTTGTTCGACAGATGCTCCATGTATATGTCCTGCTATATCACAGTCAGAGCCTGAGTGGGGACCTGTTTTGGTCAATAGAGGGCTCTCACTTACTTGAATAGGATTTGGATCAGGAGCACTGGATGATGTTAATGAGGATCATAAATTTTAACTATGACCCTCACAATTTATTTTAAACTTTTTTTATACCACTGCTAATTTCCAAAAACATTTCAACAGTGTCTATCAGGTTTTTGAGCTCTCAAACAAGATGATGTTTTAATGCCTTGAAATTTAGTTAAATTTATTTTAACCAAATCTAACTTAAACAAACAGATTAATTATTTTTTCATTATTCCATTAAAGCCGACAGATAGAAAGCATTAATTTATATTTTTTTCCAAAGATTCTTCTCTTGAAGTGTGAAATATGTAATTTTTCCATGCCAAAATTTCTGCTTTCTCCTTTTTCTAAATGCAGAGTACTGAGAAGCTAGCTGGAGATCTTGCAGAAAGAAAACAGGCAAGATTTGTACTTTTCAGAGTGGTTGTTACCCTGAGCAGCTCCAGGGTCTGTGGAAAGGCAGTTTGACAGTTCTAAGCAGCTGCTGGGGACAGACTTCTTCTCCAGTGGCATACTTCCAAACCTTCTGCGGCTGTAAAATTGCATGCTGATGGATCCCTTATGGTATAGAAAAGTTAATGTTGTCTTTCAGACACCGCAGAAGGAACTAAGAGGGGAAGGAGCGTGACCGACCTGGACAGCTAAAAGAAGAATCCTTTAAAAATGTGTGGAAGAATGAGAAGTCAGCCAGGAAAAGAGAGATGAATGAAGAGTGAAGAGAGGAATTTTCCTATTCTGGTACAGTCAGTGAGTTCTCAGCATGGGAACCATCCCAGTGAAGGCACCTGGCTGAGATCTACAGCTTTTGAGAAAATACAGGAGACAACTTCTGCTCAGATCATGAGAGAGGAGCAAGCGAATCTTTCTCAAAGGCCAGAACTGAAAGAGAGCTTGTTTAGCAGAAAACCACAGCAATGGTGTGCCTACTTATTTCTGAAGACTGCAGGATCAAGTCCTACAATGTTTCTAGACCAAACAATAAAAAATTCTACCAATTATCCATTTCTATCCTGAATGTGAGTGCAGTTCCCTTCCTCTATTTTGGGAACTCAGAAACACTTTTGCATCTACCAGGTGCACCAAATGTTCTTCAAGCCATCCTCCCTGTGAAGTATCCATTGCCTTTTTCAAGCTAAAAGCTTTCTGTCTTCCTATTTTTTTTTCCTTTGGGATACACCCTGTATACTTATTTTCTTCCACCTTCTCCCTGCTTCCCTAATTTTATGGGTTATGTGCCTTTTACTTCTTTCACATTCCCATTTCTTCCTCCCATCTGCCCCGTGCTTTCCCATTCTCTGCTTCCCCAAGGTTTTATGTAGCTTCACAATCTTTCCCCTAGTTCTGCTGTTCCACCCATCTCATCCTTATTGTTAACTTACTTTCTTTTTTTTTCCTTCTTCCCTCTGGGGCATATATCTTTCATGGTGCCAAGCTCATTTAGAGTAACGGCAGAGATGCGATTGGAGCCTGTGTCATGCTGGGGGCTCTATATGGATGCCTACAACTCATTCTATTTGTAGGCAACGACAGACAAACAGAGAAATGTCATCACGTGTAAGACTCAGAAAAGAAAGCAGAAGGTATTGCAAGGAAGGAATGAGGCTGTTGACAGAGGATTTGTCTTTAGCTGTGCTTCAAATTCCTCAGCAGACTCGGCACCTTCATCCTCCGATCTTCTTTGGCAGAGACCTTCCCAATGCTCTTAAAAGTGTGATACAAAGGTTACCACACCCTAAATGACTCCTTTTATGTTTTCTATTGCTCAGGCTATTTTCAATGTTTTGTTCCTGTCAGTGCTTTGTATAGGGTATTAGTCACTATAGCAACCTTAACTGCAATTTGACCAAGAATATAAATGAGAAATGTGTACATTACACAGTAATAGTTCTGTATTCATCACCTCCCAAATATTTCACAGGCAGAAGAATTACAAAAGACTTTTTAAGTGATCAAACAAAAGCACTCGATTTGTTTAGGAAAACAAACTAATTGTAATACAAATTGCTTGAGCCCTGCACTTGTAAAGGGATGCATCAGACAAAATCTGCAAAGGTAACTTACTACAAATTATTGGAATTGTATGTCTGTTAGTGATTCTTCCATAACAGTGACTCAGATGCACATTTTATATCAAACAAGATAAAGTACCACAGTTCAGATTTATGTTGCAATGAACAGAAAGAATGGATCAAATTCTGCAAAGGGGAATAGGTTTTGCACTGTTCATAGGAGCCCCAAAATATTAACTTTGGGAAAAAATCCTCAAGGTCTAAGGAATGTGATAAAATACAAAATATTAGTAGTCAATACGTAGATTGGGGTCTTTGGATTCCTAGCAAAGTTTAATTTATACCACAGTACACCAGAATGAATCCATGTAGATCAGTGCTAGCAAGCTATAGCAAAACTCCTGCTGTGAGAAAAGCAGCAGTCCAGGTTGCACATGCTGCAAAAGTGTATCACAACCAGGTTTTGTCTGGGGCAAAAGTCTCTCTCATTATGACCTAGTCCCTCTGTCACCAAAATCTGGAAATGAAGAAAACTCCTTAACAACAATTTAATACCAAGAAGCAGGATGCATGGAGGATATCTCCAACCTAACATGCATGCCAATTCATGAGGCAGGTATTTTTATACACCTTGTGGTTTGCATATTCATTAAGTCATTTTACATATGCATCAGGTTTCTTGGAATGGTCTGTTTCCTGGTATTAATTATCTCATTTATACTTATTACACATCAGCACTTAGCCTTACAAAAAAATCCTTCTATGAGGGTGTTGCATTAGCTCATCACTCTACATAGAAGCTATCCCGTGGGCTATGCTGTTATAAGGTAAGGGAGCCTGTGAGAGCTGGCTAGCATTTCACAGCACTTCTTCCAAGCACAGGACCAGTGCATCCCTTTGAGCAAGAAATCGGGAAAGAGAGGCAGAAGAAGAAGACCTGCATGGATGAGCAGGGAGCTAATGAGTAAACTCAAAGGGAAGCAGAAGGTCTGTGAATTGTGGAAAAAGGGTCTGAGCACCTGAGAAGAATACAGGAATGTTGTCAGGGCCTGTAGGGACATGACTAGGAAGGCTAAAGCCCCCTTGGAAATGAAGCTGGCAAGGGACATAAAGGATAATAAAAAGGGTTTTTTTGGATATGTGAATAGTAAGAGGATGACCAGGGATAATGTAGGTCCCTTGCTGAACGAGGCGGGTGTCCTGGTAACGGGGGATGCTGAGAAGGTGGAGATACTGAATGTCTTCTTTGCCTCAGTCTTCACTTCAAAGGCCCCTTGGGATGCACAGACACTGGAAGAAAGTAATAAGAGTTTGGGAAATGAAGAGCTTCCCTCTGGTTGAGGTGGGGGTGGTCAAGGAGCATCTCAAAGGGATTAATGCACATAAAGCTATGGGCCTGGATGGGATGCATCCACGTATCCTTAGGGAGCTGGCAGAGGTGATGGCTGAGCTGTTCTCTATCATCTTCAACAGGTCTTGGAGAACAGAAGTGCCTGAGAACTGGAGGATAGCCAGTATCACTCCAGTCTTTAAAAAGGGCAGGAAGGAGGATCCCAGCAACTATAGGCCAGTCAGCCTCACTTTTGTCCCTGAAAAGGTGATGGAACAGCTTGTTCTGGATGCCATCTCCAAGCAATTAGAAGAGAAGAAGGTCATGAGGAGTAGTCAGCATGGATTCACCAAGGGAAGATCGTGCTCAACCAATCTCATAGCCTTCTATGATCTCATCACTGGCTGGGTAGATGGAGGGACAGCAGTGGATGTCATCTACCTTGACTTCAGCAAGGCTTTCCATACTGTCTCCCATGACATCCTGATAGCAAAGCTGAGAGAGCATGGGATAGATGAATGGACAGTGAGGTGGGTTGAGAACTGGCTCTCGGACCAAGCTCAGAGAGTGGTGATCAGTGGAGCAGAATCTGACTGCAGACCTGTGACTAGTGGTGTTCCCCAAGGCTCAGTGTTGGGTCCAGTTCTGTTTAATATCTTCATCAACAACTTTGATGAGGGAATAGCATCCACCCTCAGCAAGTACACTGATGTTACAAAGCTGGGAGGAGTGGCTAACACGCAGGAACACTGCGCTGCTGTCCAGAGAGACCTGGACAGGCTGGAGAGCTGGGCAGGGAGAAACCAGATGAGATTCAACAAAAGCAAGTGTAAAGTCTTGCACCTGGGAAGGAACAACCATTTGTATCAGTACAGGCTGCGGGATGACCTGCTGGAGAAGAGCTCAGTGGAGAAGGACCTGGGGGTCCTGGTTGATGACAGGTTGGCCATGACCCAGCAGTGTGTCCTGGTGGCTAAGAGAGCCAATGGGATCCTGGGGTGCATCAGGAGGAGTGTGGCCAGCAGGTCAAAGGAGGTGATCCTCCCCCTCTACTTTGCCCTAGTCAGGCCCCACCTGTAGTATTGTGTCCAGTTCTGAGGTCCCTGGTATAAAAAGGACAGGGATCTCCTTGAGAGAGTCCAGAGGAGAGCTATGAAGATGATTAATTGCCTGGAGCATCTCCCCTATGAGGAAAGGCCGAGTGAGCTGGGACTGTTCAGCCTAGAGAAAAGAAGACTAGGGGGTAACCTTATTAATGTTTATAAATATCTTAAATATCGGATGCAGGGGGAATCAGCCAGCCCCTTTTCAGTGGTCTGTGAAGACAGGACAAGGGGCAATGGCTGCAAGTTGGAGCACAGGAAGTTCCGCACCAACATGCGGAAGAACTTTTACACAGTGAGGGTGACAGAGCCCTGGGACAGGCTGCCCAGGGAGGTGGTGGAGTCTCCATCTCTGGAGATATTCAAGACCCGTCTGGACACCTGTCTGTGCAATATGAGCTGGGGAGCTGCGTTGGCAGGGGCGTTGGGCCCAATGATCTCTCAAGGTTCCTTCCAACCCCTAAGATTCTATGATTCCACATGCAGATTCCTCAAGTTGCCTATCTTGGTTCTTGCTGGTTTATCTGCATGATAACCTGACACATCTTCAGGATGAAATTTCAGTTATGAAATTTTTGTCCTTGTTTGTATTCTTATCTGAGGTCCCTTGCAGTTGTCACTCTTTGTTCCTGGTTTAGAGTTTGATGTTCCCTCTTTCTGTCCTTAGTAACTATACACTGTTCTCCATTACACAACAACAGCTCACTTTTGAGGCCTTACCATTTATGAATGGACAAGGAGTGCTCCCAGACCAATGGATCTTCAACCCTGATCACTCCCTGTACTGAGGGAATTTAAACCTAGTGGAAGATTTTAACATGTTATACACACATAGGTAAGTTTCACACTAACATAGCAACCTGGTTTTCACTGCCATTCCAATGTAATTCAGCTGTAAGAAATAATTCCTTCAAAGGCAACACAAGTCCAGAAGGAAAGTTAATTTATACTGGAGTATTTTCTTTCTTTTCACGCTTTTGGAGCAAGTCTAGCAAAATTATTACTATGGAATATCTGGTTGTTGGAGTCGCCTATGTTCTCCCAATCCAATTTCCATCTTTTACATTTTATCTTCCAGGTTCTCCAGCGCTATTATGCAAACATTTTCAATGACACTCCAGTAAAAACAAGCAAGTGCTTAAGTGCTTTCAAGGATGGAGACCCGGTGAGCATCTCATTCAAGAGTAGTCAGAGCTAGACATAAAGGATCTGATTCCTTTTGAGTAAAAAAATATAAATGTTTTGCATCATGCTATATTTTAGGTGAATAAGAATTAAATAATGGCAATACAGTGAGGCATGCAGCTACTGCCAAGAGATAAGAAAAATTGTTTCAGTTTTGGGACAGGAATACACACGTCATGTAAATCAGCATTGTTCTTGAAAAATCAATGAATTTGATTTTTCAGTTTCTGTCACCTAAAATTCTGGTCCCTGCATTGATCATAGAAGCGAACTTGGAAACAAAAATACATCAGAATGGTTTTTGATTTTTCTTAGACCATAAGGGAAATAATGTATTCAAAACTTGAGAAGTTTTCTTGCTGTATCCCAGTTGAGAAGGCTAAGAAATAAATTCTCTAAAGAATAAATGGTCACAACTCCATTGATCTGAACTGCATTACCCTCCATTTTTACCAGGAGAGGCAATATCACAGTTTCACAAAGGCATTTACTAGTTCTTATCTGCACACAAAGCTCATGGGAATAGCAATGCAGTCCACAGATACTTTAGGTACATAACACTAAGTATAATTTAGGCAAATAACACTAAAATTTTCAAATACAAATTTCTACCACAGACGAATGCTGAAGCACAACTCTGATTGCAATTTTTAGTAATTATGTTTATGTGTGTGCAAAAACCAACAAACTCCATCTTGGATCCTCAGGGTGGGTACAATTTTGTCCTTGACTGCACATTGTTTCAAAGACATTTAAAGCAAGTGGTGCTTTTATAGTATACAGATGATGTCCTGCTCTCCAGATGAGATATCTGCATTTTTCTATGCTATGAAAAATGTGGATCTCAATATACATATTTCTTAGTAGAGGGTTTGTACGAAAAGGTCAGTTTATTCTACAGTCTTAAGTCATGATGCCATCCTAAACAGAAGAACTGTGAACTGATGTATAGGGTATAACTGTAATTTTAGAGGGATTAATCTACCTTCATGAAGCTTCCTCAGTATGTAAACAGATGAAAGCTGGTGGACTTTGTAAACACAACATTTGCATATCTTTACATATAAAACAGACATCAAAATGGAACTTAGTTCTTACAGTAACTTGTGAAAATCACAAAAAAAATACTATAAATAATCCTATGAATAGATTCAGCTACCCTCCAGTCCTATTCCCCATGACTCCAGACCTGCCTTGCAGAGTCAATGCCACTGAATAACAATAAATTCTCCTTTAAAAAAAAAAGCCAAAGAACTAATTTTGCTTAGAACAGGAAGAATTGATAAAGGTGCAGAGCTGTAAGTCACTTGTGACAGATAACAATATAGATCACTTTAATTGAATAATCAATAAAATCACAACTGAATACAGAAAGTATTTCTGTAGCTCAGAAACAATATCTTTTCTTTGTATAAGAGGATTCAGAGAAAGCTTGTGGAAAAACCCCAAACACATTTTACATTTTCAGAAGCAACAATCAAATCGGCAACATAATTATGGTGCTGATTTGTGGGTTGTTTCTTTTTGGGGATTTTATGTTTGGGTTGTTTGTGTTTTTTAATTGAAACCATTCAGGAACAAATCTGTAGATGTGGTGCTTAGGGACATGGTTTAGTGGTGGAGCTGGCAGTGTTAGGTTTATAGTTGGACTCGATCATCTTAAGGGCCTTTTCCAACATAAACGATTCTACGATTATCTGAAATATAAGAAAGAAGAACCTATCTAAATACTTTAGCTACTAAAACATTGCTTAACTCTTGTACAGATCTTCTTGATATCAGTGTACACATCATTTTCTTCTACAGAACTGATGAGCATCAAATAACTACAGTTCCTCTCACGGTTGAAATAAATGTGGTCAGGCTTACACCTCTGCCCAGTGCAGTTGATTCTGTCCAGAAAACATTAGAGTCAGGAACATTGCTATGAGAAGTCACCATATTTTCCAAGTATATGAAAAATCTCTGGTACAGATGGTTTAGAAAAACTTTTTATGTAGGTTGAAGAGAATAAAAAAAATTTAAGTAAGCAATTTTGATAACTACTGTCAACATTGCTATAATTGGATAGATTCTTGAGATGTGAGAAGTGAGAAAGTTAAATTAAACATAAACATATAGCGATTATTTTACAATTATTAGGTGTCCTGAATTTCTATGAACACCAAGATATCTTGGAATTTTAATGTAAGCATATAGGTCTGCACAAATACGTTAAGGTTCCCTTGAATCATGCTTGGAAAAAACCCTATGACTCAAGTGCTGTGTCTTAGAAGATCATTAGTCTGTATCTGAAGAAAAAAAATGCCCGGTAGGATATTCCATAGATGACCAGGTGTTGTGTTAAGGGAAGGAAAATGCCCTCTATTTTTCCACACCAGGTTATATAAAAATGTGTCTATTCCAAAGGTGACCAAACTGCCTGAGAATGGATGGCCCCAAAGTAAATGAGATGGATCTGAGAAAATACACATTCAAGGGTAGACTACAGAACCTATATGTTAACAAAGAAAAAAGAAATCGGTTTTAATTGATAAGTTTTGAATAGTGATCAAAATATCGTGATTTAAGCACACAGGTAATCATCAAGATTGACCATGACCTATAGCACAGGTGATGTTGCGTCCTAACTCAGGCATATAAAGCTGTAGCAAACCTCACTGAGCTGCTAAGCACTGTGTCTTTTCAGAATCAGGTATGCAGAGCTGGTGCTATGGTATCCTGCATGGTATGACTAATTACACCAGCATTGCCTTGTTAGTGTGAAAGGGACCTGTATTTTAGAGTCTGCTTTAAGGTTTCGTTAGCTGTGTTCGGTCTAGTTACAAGCCCTTGAGGACTGGTCCTGGCTGAGAAATCTGAATGCAGTTGTTTGCTTAGTTTACCTTTAGTGACAACATATACTGCTGTAGTTACTGTTTGGTAATAGAGGTGGAGAAATGGAAGCTTCCCTTTCAAGGCTAGGATAGGGACCCTGCAGCTTTTTTTCTGGTGGGGAATAAGAGAGATCAGAGCGCGTGAGCTACGCTGTGCCGTATCCAGAACCATGCTGTTGTGTCTCTGGAGAAGGCTGGCCTGTGGCACTCAGCCTACCACAAACACCTATAAAAAAAAAGGATTACACTCTTATAATAAACAGAATTCTCCTTAAAAAGCTGAGTCTTGTGCTTAAAGGTGTAACATATGGAAACCCCACCTACAGCCTGATTCTCACAGAGATCTATTCTAAGCAACAGCAAGAATATATTATCGATTACACACCTCTTATATGTCTGAATAATCCTTCTTAACATTAATGCAGGCTCTGAGAGTGCTTCAAGCCATGAATAGAGTCCACAGCGAGCAGAGATCCACTGATATTTCTTTTTCTGTTTTAAGAACTTTATTCTTCAAAGGGGTATAATTTTAATAGGCAGAAAAAGACAGACTGCTCTAGTTTTTTTGCAGGTTTATCCATTACGATTCGACCACTTACTGCTACAGGAGAATATTTCAAAAGCAGAAATAGGCAGCTAGGTGCTGAACACCCACTGAACGCCAAAGGGAGTTTGGTTCCTAACTCCCTCATGCCTTTGAAAATCTCCCCCGGAAGCTTTAAGTATAACAAATCAACTCAGTGCTGACTCTGTATTATGCATCCTTGTTTTCAAGGCAAACCTTAAGCAAATCACCTGTATCACAAAAGAACACGACATTTTTCTCCTTTTGCAATAGACTGTATTTTAAAGCCAACAGAATGAAAGCCAATGGCTGGTAGACCTTTCGGTGAGCACGCAAAATGAAAAAGATACCAGGAATTTCTCACCTGCTGTGCTAGGGATCATACCATACTCCCCACCTCTCCAAGAATTCCTGCCTTTTTTCTGCTGTGGAAAGCACAGCAGTCCAGCCAAGATGAAGTAGTCCATGCCATTGCTGCAGATGAATGACTGGGGAGAGTCACTCATCCACTTAACAGGAAGACAAAGGCCATCCACCTAATGTGAGGCACATGATTTCTGCAAGCTACCTACACAACAAATACAGAACATACTCTCAAGAGGTGATCAGATATTATCTGAGCTCTTGCTGTCTCTCATCTAGTTGCCTAAAAATAGTTAAAATGGGTTTTAATCTCTACATATTTCTATTGACTATACAGTCAGCGCAGACTGAATTTAGGGACCTGGAACAGCGTCCCTAACCTCCTGCACACACGATGAACTAGGAACACACTAACACCATTATCATCCATGTCTGTATATTCTAATCAAAAAGAAATTAATGATAGAAGATGAAGCACAAAAATCTGGGGTGGGGGAGGGGGGACAGGGGAAGTGGGTGAGGGGAGTCAGGGAGAGGAGCATACCATACATGCTTCATTAAGGTTTTACCAGAGTGGCAGAATCTATTTCTAACAAACTCTAAATTGGAAGTGTTCCGTTACCTTTTAATGACCTTTTTTATAACTGCATTTAATCAAGTGACCCAGTTCAATCTCATGGGCTCAAGAAGCCTTACAATGTGCCAGTTCCCTCCCAGGCACTAATGTATTCCACACCGACTCCAGCACACTGCCATGAGAATGTGTGGTTGGGTTTTTTTTGAGGATCAAATAAATTTTGATCTACTTCCCAAAATCTTCAAAGAACTCTTATGCTGGCTGAAATAGAAAGACTCATGTTCCCATGAGGAAGCATGGACCACAGATAGCAGCACTTGGAATTTTTAGTTCTTTATTTTTACTAACAATCACAATAACAAATAAAATTCCAAATTTCTCTGTCACCTAGTCATTTTCTTAAAAAATATGTAAAGGCATAAAGTTACTGCATGCTTAGAATAGATGCTAATGAAAGTCCTTGTTCTGCTTTCATTCACTCCATTTTACTACCATATTACAGAGGGCTCAAAATACAGAGATTTGGGGAATGCCAGGTAAACATGATCTTTGTGTAATGCAAAGAACTGATGATAACTAATTTAATCAGATATAGGTCCCCGTGCAAAATGACAGGGATGCTATCTTTTCATTCTTTTAGATCTGCAGTCTGGGAGTTATACTCCCTACAAAGCGAGAAATGGAGACTTAACAGGAAAGGGAAAGGTGAATCTGAGAAGCAGTTTTTTTCTGTAATAGATTCTCAGTATAAAGGAGTCCTGTAGGCAGATGAGGTTACTGATATTTTCAATAAGAAAAAGACCCTTTTCTGCATCTTTTTTAGATAGAGGAACTCACAGATAGAAGCTGGGAAAGGAAAGGGAATGGCAGCTTAGCAAGTAGATGAACTGTAAAGGACTAGGGAGGAAGGATACATCACTTCTTGGAACTCACTGTTTTAAAACAGCTGGTTAAAATGCTGTTCAAGAAGGGAATGAGGTAGCAAAGAACAAAAAATTCATTTGGTGAACAAGGCTAGACCTCCTTTAGTTTCATGCATGAAGGGTAGAACATGGTTCTTCCTTCTTTCCATCTTTCCAAATGAAAAATTCATGGCTGGTTAAAGCAAGCAGAGAGACACTTAAGCTCATTATTGATGAGGATCATTAATGCCTCTCTTCGGAAGGGCATTTTGCCAGCTTTACTTAAGCAGTAGTTGGGCTCTTGCTCAAAAACCCATCTTTAGATGATATTAGCAAAGCCAATTACTGTCCAATGTCAGGCCACCCAATACTTGGGAAGATAATTGAGGTTATGCTGATGGGTCAACTCTAGCAATGTTTGTATTTCAAGGATTTAGTTGGTCTCATCTGGCTTCGTCAATATGTGTGTAGAGAAATGAGACTACATGATCACTTCCTAATCACTATATGCTGGTGATGGGCCCTTGGAATTTTTCCTCTGGAAAGAGATATTATTGACTTGATAATGGGATAATGCTGGGAGAACACCACAGACTCTTGCATTACAGGTACAGAATTCCACCAGTAGATTATTCTTGTCCCATGCTTATACATAGCAGTTAGGAGCAATACTGTGTTACAGCTGAAACTTGAAGGCAACTGATAATTTAATTTTATACCTCCTCCTCCTCCCTCAGTCAAGATTCTAGTCTTGTTACTTGTATAGGACATGATCCCGACATCACTGAAGTCAATGGATAGGCTTCTGTAATGGGTAATTTCAGTAAGTGTTCATGTGTACTCCATTACTGTGCAGTAATTGGGAATGTTTGCAGAATACACCTCTTTTTTTCTTAACAAAGGGTAGAATGTGTCCATGGGGAAGAAATCACTGTGGTGTATCTGCATGTACACACCCCAATTCATGATGCTGTAACTACTCTGTGCAGGCACACCATGAAATGGAAACAGGAATTAGAAGTTGAGCAACACATAAATAAAATAGCATATAAGGAAACAGTTTGGAGACATTTTGGTCCCTTAAAACCTGGCTTTGTCAAGCAGTTTGATTAACCCAAACTATCAAATTCATTTTCCAGTCATTACAGAGAGTTAACTGGGATGCATCAAAAGAAGCGTGGCAAGCAGGTCGAAGGAGGCGATCCAACTCCTCTACTCTGCCCTGGTCAGGCCCCACCTGGAGTATTGTGTCCAATTCTAGGCTTCCTGGTATAAAAAAGACAGGGATCTGCTGGAGAGAGTCTAGTGGAGAGCTATGAAGATGATTAGAGGCCTGGTGCATCTTCCCTATGAGGAAAGGCTGAGTGAACTGAGGCTGTTCAGCCTTGAGAAAAGAAGACTAAGAGGAGATCTTATTAATGTTTATAAATATCTTAAGTGTGGGACACAGGGGGAAACGGCCAGCTTCTTTTCAGTGGTCTGTGGAGACAGGACAAGGGGCAATGGCCTCAAGTTGGAGCATAGAAAGTTCCACACCAACATGCGGAAGAACTTTTACACAGTGAGGGTGACAGAGCCCTGGGACAGGCTGCCCAGGGAGGTGGTGGAGTCTAGAGCTATTCAAGACCCGTCTGGATGCCTTTCTGTGCAATATGAGCTAGGGAGCTGCTTTGGCAGGGGGGTTGGACCCGATGATCTCTTGAGGTCCCTTCCAACCCCTACAATTCTGTGATTCTGTGATACCGAGCTGTGAAATCCAGCAGGCACCTAAACAGTCTTCCTCTACAGGTATGCAGTGTAAGGAACTCCCTCATCAGAAGATCCCTGAAGATAGGTACAAATTAGGTGATTAAGGTACATAGGTAAAATTTATCTACTTTGAAGAAGTATTTTGAAGTGTGGTGGAAGTTATTTCTGCAACAACTACTGAGAACATACATGTGGGCTTCACGAGACTATTCATATTCCAGATGTTCTACTGCAACTGTCACCATTAACTACTTGCCATTTTAGCACAGCCAATAAGCCCACCATCAAAGCTTAGAAAACCATGGCAATATCTTCCAAATAAAAACCTCACAGCAATCCTCTCTGCCTTCATTGTAGTAGCCTTTTCTTATGACCAGGGAAATGTACCCAAAATGTTGTTAGTATAAGTCATAGGAACTAATTTCCTGGAGCACCTGCCAAAGCGAGTATATCTCTAGAGATTAAGTCACTTCAGTCAAGGCCTCTTTGAGTCTAAGTGTAATTTGTTGATAGTGATTATTTTTAAAGCACTGATGATTGCACACCTGGTTATCTGTGCATTCTCCCCTGGTAACACTTCTTCTGAAGACCGTGCTATTAAAATCTAAGTAAAAAATCCAATGTCAAGGTAGATGGACTGATTCTATCTTTGGAATTTCTTTCATCTGGCAATCTGGCAGAATTTAAATCCAACCAGGCAGTCTCAAGACATGATAAAAAGGGATATGCAAGACACTTGACTAGCTGTTCTTGTTGACATGTTTGATTTTTTTATTGCAACGTATTTTGTTCTCTATATATGAAGTGTCCACCACCACAATAATGGTTTAAAACTTAAATGATTACAATATCTAATAAGGAATTGAAATATACAAGTAAGCTTGATAGAAGAGGTGTTTATTGATAATTTTTAAGGAACTGCTCAAGAGTACCCTTGCTTTAGCTTTATTCTTCTTTTTTCCTTCCTGAACTACTAACTCTCTTCCTTTTTTTAAATTTTCTTTCTTTTATTTTCTTTTTTTTCTTTTTTTTTTTGTTGACTTTGGATTTTGAAGTTTCTTCTCTGTTTCCTCCCTTTGACTCCTTCAGCTCCTTCAATGCCTCCTTTCTATCCAGCAATCTGATACCTCTCATTATCTCTCATTATTATAGCAGTATAATTTCTTACTATATTTCTCATGGATTATACTCTCCTTGTCCTCTTTTCTCTCTTCTGAAAATTTACCCCTCAATTTATTTGTTATTTAGTCTTTGAAATGGCATGATTTTACCTAAATTTCCCATTACTTAACTTTCAGCTCCCAGCTATCATATTCTTCATGAGGGAAGAATGAGAACATGAGAGTTCTTACTGTAACACTCTGAGAAGTCCCTTCCAAGCAACTTGTTTTTTTCTGATTTCTTGTTTTAACATGCTTCAGGGACTATGAAACTATTCACTCTAAAATCTCCAAAGACCATCTATCTAAAGTTCATGAGGACGCCATTTTCATCCACTCAGACATGACACAAAGCTCTTCCTAGAATACTGCATGTCTATATCTTCAACAATTCTCTCTTCACCTGATGGCCAAGGTGAGAACATACTTCTCATCCACGCTCTGGATTACTGTGTGGGTTTTCTGTCCTTGCTTTCCTTCTCTATTCTCACTACACCTTGTTTCTGTGTGATCTCATCAGCAAATACAAATTCAACTACCATCTGTTTGCTAATGACTCACAGATATACTAGTCTACTCCAGACTAATCTCCTTATGTCCAAAATGAAATCTCAGCCTCCCTCTCTGACATCTCCTCATGTATATGTAGCCATCATCTCTAACTCATCATGAATAAAACAGACAGCTTACCCTTTCCCATCCACTCAGACTCTGAGTACATGTGGGTATGGAGCCCTCCTGAAAAGTATGACCAGAGTCTCCTCACAACTAAGTATCTATTCTTCTGTCTCAGCAACAGCAGAATCCTTCCAGCTTTGACAAATGCAGTCTTGCCCTTCCTATATCCGATCAGACTCCTGCCAAAAAAGATTGTTTTCTGAGCTATTCTTTGCCTCCCTCCACTGGTTCTTCCTTATCTCTCCCGTCTGATAGGAGTTACCACTTTTCGTGCTCAAAGCCTGCTGATACTGTGTCACATTTTACTCACTGTTAAGATACTGACTTGCTTGCCTGTTTAGACCATAATGCTAGCTACTTTTACCCACATGCTAACAGGCTGCTTTAAACTTTTTCACATAGCACACCTCATGCTTTGCAGGATCTCCTTATGCTTAATTAGAAAACAAATCTCTCTCTTTGAAAGGCTTCAACAAAGTTCCCTTTTCCTCTGTTAAACCTCCAAAAACAAAATTATTAAACCTTTGAGCACAGTACCTAAGTGGAATGACCTTGGTGGTGTCTCCTATAGGCACCCTGAAGGCTACTACTTACAAATCCCACCTTCCCTCAAAGGCAGAAATGTCTTTCAGAAGTCTCATCTTCCTAACATCAATTATTAATGTCACCTTAAGGACAAATGGGTTCAGTGTAGGTGCTTAGAAAAGAAACAATACGCGGGAGCCTGTCCCCAAGGAGCTAAGTAATGCTTGAGGGTACTTTAAAACAGGCAACATACATCTTCCCCCACGGCCTTGCCAACTGTTCCCCCTAAACCAAGCACTCCAGAGGGAATACAATATAGCAGAGCAATTAATTTAGCCCTAGGGGCCTCTTGAATAACAGTATAGTAACATCCTGTCTTGCTGACCAGTATTTCCTTGAAGTGCCCCGCCTGCCTGCATGTAACTGTCATTTCCTACAACTATCTCCTGTTCTCTCCTTCTGTTTTCAGCCTCGATGAATTTTGGTACTTACATTTACTGGCCAGTGCTGGTACAGTATATAGAACAATGATGTAGTTGTAGCTGATGTTGCAGCTGTAGTTGATGTAGCTGTAGTCATCATTATTGTCAGTCTTACAAGAGAAATTTCTAGTTTGGACAAAATGTTACCACAGAAAGAAAGCTGAGTCGAATCAGAACACAAAGCAACAAAAATTCTAACTGTAGACAGTCTGTGAGTGGCACGACCTCCTTTTTATTTTTTATCATATAACAAATTTGGGTTAGGAACATATGTGCATATAAACATTTTTTATTGTTCCAGCTTGGAATGATATTTATTACACCTAAAGAAATAATTAGATTCTTCAAGTCTGAAAACAGAGCTATTGAAAAGAGAATGTGTTAAGTGAGAGTATTTGGAACTCTGCTTTCTGTTTTTGCTAATGACCAAAGGGCTTGTGTGACAAACATTTTTGTGAAGTTGCTCATGGAAAAGTGTTCTACTTTCTGACTCTCTCACCCTAAATCTGTGTTCTGCTGAAGATTTCTCTTCTTATAGACTTCTTTTCCCCAACATACTATTTTGAATTTTAAACTTTCACATTTTTTAAACTTAAGATTTCACAATAACCTTCTGGCAGAACACTACTGCCTTCTGTCTCCACTGGCAAGCATGAATTCTGGTTATGGGTTCCCCCAACATCCCTTTTAATGAGTACATAGTACATTTTCAGCTATGTTCTGAATCAGTCATTTTACTTAAATACACACAAACATTTCTGCACCTTAAAGAAAGATGCTTCTTCCTCCCAAAAAGCAACAACAAAGAAACCTGGATTCAAAGTTATTAGCATAACAAGGTGAAAAACAAAAAAGGGAAATCTAACCTTTCAGACCTTTATTTTTTTTTTTTAAATACATATATATATATATGGCATAGGAAAGCAAAAGGAAAAGCTCTCAATTAAAAATAAATCCCTGTCAAGGTACCTTTAAATCACCCTGATTAGTACAAACAGTCTTGACATATACACTCCCTCATTGTGTCTATAGGGAATAGAGAGAAATACTGCCTCTGTTCAAACTCCTAAATTTGGGGATTTTATAGTACTACATTAGATACTTAAAATACAACAGAGAGATTGCAGTCCTTAGGTTAGATCATCTTCTGTAATTACCATGTTTAGGTATCTCGGTTGCAGGCTTAGCTCCAGTCCTGTTGGTGGAGATTCCTCCTGGAGCGCTTTGGTTCCCCAGCAATCTTTTGCATTTGGCAAAACTTGTGCATCACACAGGGCTTGTAGAAGTCACTGTGACAGATACCCGAGTCTGTAGAGAACCTGAAATGCTAGCGGGGGTGGGGGTCTGTGCTGTCCCATTTATCTCGGTGAGACACTGACTCAGGTGACAAGTGATAACGTGCTAAAGGCCAACAATGTTTATGCATATGGTTTGCTGTCACGGGATGTAAGAAAGGAGAGAAGGCATCTTTTGCAGTGATAGTGATTGCAGTGCCCAGTTATTTGGCTTTATCTAGGTGCTATGAAGGGGAAAAAAATTACCACTTGTTTAGCTCAGCAGAGGAGGAACCAGGTCCCAAAAGCTCAGTAAAGCCCAGAAAATCCTCAGAAGAATGGCAAGCCTCAGGAAACAGTAAATCTATCCCGGGTGAGTGAAGACCATAAAAGTACATATTATATCATACCAGGGCTTCTGCAGAATCTGCTGTAGCAGGGACAAACAGCATCTTCTCAAATTAAAAGTGCTTTCTTTAACAGCACAGCAAGAAATGATACAATCATTACTGTTTCCAACTAAACCCAGACAGCCATAACTGGAGCTTATTTATGACTTTTTTAACTATTCCAACTCAACAGTCAACACAATGAAACAAAAATAAAACTGAGTGATCTTTTGGGCCAGACGCAATGCAAAAAAACTCGTTTTAAAAATCTGAGCCTCAGACTACTGTAGGCCAGAAAGGGAGACTCTGAGCTCAAGCTTAGCAACCACTTCTGTCTTTCTCTCAATCACTAGGGAATTGCCCCCAGTCTGCTGACAAGGATTGAGAGGAGGGGTGTAGACAGGAGGAGCCTGAGCAGCTCTGACTGGGGAGTTCTGCACAGCAGCTTGGCTGTACGGTGTCTGGTACTGACAAGCGTTAGCATCATTTTACTTTCACGAAGGCAAAAACGAGTCCGCAACGCGCTTTTAAAGTAGTAAGACTGGATCCCTCCTCTAGCAGTGCTCGGGTCTGGCTCCGGAGCGCGGTGGGTTTGGGGGCGAAGGGGAAGAGCGAGTGGGGAAAGGCAAGGCAGGGTGCTGGAGCCAGAGTGCGGTCAGGGAGGGGACGGCTGCCACGAGATGGCAGCAATGCCCCATCTTTCCCGGCAGCTTGCCTGGCCACCGGCTGCATTTGGCGTAATTTTTTTTCCTTTTTTTTTTTTTTTTTCTTTTTTGAGTGAGAACCGTAGCGCTTATACATAAATACAAGCTTATTACAAAGTCAGCCTACCTCGTTCAGTGCCCATTCACCACCTTCTTGCAACTTACAATAAGAAAACAACTTTGCATATTTCACCACGAAAGACACCTCATCATAAGTGAATAATTACAACCTTGAAACTACCTCTCCAAAGGTGTTTGCATTCTGTCTTTCGTTCTTATAAGCCTTTGTAATTTAATACTGGATATAGGTAAAGCATTAATTATGGAGTCGTGCGCAGTGTGCAGTGGTGGCAATCTGCAATTCTTTCTGGAAGAAAGGCTAGTTTTGGGCGCTCTCTTGCCAAACGTTTGCAGGTTGGCCTGACATAAAAACAGTTGTTGGCAAAGGATATCACCTGCCCCAGCCGTGGGACCATGGGGACCTGTGACAGGCCAAGCCTGGGTCACCATCTCAGGTTTAAGGAATCAACCCTGCTGGGTTCAGCACGGTGGTGAGGAAGCCTCTGTCTGCATGCTGCCATGCCTGATTTTGGGGTTGTTTTGTTGGTTGATCGTTTCGGAAAGGATGGTTAATGGCAGAAATTCCTCTTGGCAACAGGAGCACTGGGGAATGGAAACGTAAAGACAAAACAGTGTTCCTCAAGAAAATGTAGGGTCCCCTCCTTCCTCTCAGGAACCACAGCTTGTTCTGGTGAGCAACTTGGAAGGAACGAGCAGAACACTTAAAATGTGTCCTGAGAAGAACCTGAAAGCCTTCCTCTCTCCCGGGCAGGGACCAAAGCAGCGGGGAGTTTCACCTAGGACTAGGGATTCCCACCCCAGCACATGCATCACCCGCGTCCCATATGTGGGTGGAAGAGCAGAGAGCCGGGCTGCGGGCTGAGGCAGGGGACAGGGCGCCGGGGCAGTGCAGTAGCCCCCTGCCCCCCGCCCCTGGCAGGTGCAGCTCTAGAGCCACCACCCTTCCCCGCGCCGAGGGGCACCGGGATGGGGGAAAGTCTTCTCCTCCTGGGTGCTTTCGAGGGACGACGGTAGCCGCCCGGGTCCGCGGCCGGGCCGGAAAGGGGGCGGGTGGGGGTGCCACGACAGCCCCGGGGGGCCGTGCGGGGGCCGGCCGGCAGAGCGGGGCGGCTGCGGGGCTTGACGTGCGCCGGGTGCGCAGCGCCGGCCCCTTCCCCTCTCTGTGGGAAGTGATGGTTGAGTCCGGCGGCGACGGCTTCTCGTGTGGCTGGCAGCCGCTCCGCTGCGCTGCCTGCACTGCTCTAGCCGCGATCCCTCCCTCCCTCTCCCCTCCTCCTCCTCCTCCTCTTCCTCGCACTCCCCGCATCCCTCTCCTGCCGCCGCCGCTGCCCGGCTCTCCTCGCCGGCGGCCGTGGATGCAGCGCTTCCCGCGACGCCGGGCGTGCCTCCCCTCCCTCCCCTCCCCTGGGCGGGCGGCGGGCCGGCGGCGCCGGGGCTCCGCGGGCGCTGAGCGGCGCAGCCCCGCCGCGGCGCGGGACTGATGCTATGAGCAGAGCGGAGCGAGCCGCCCGCGCAGTCCTGCAGGAGGCGTCGGGCGCTGCGCGGCGCTCGGGACCCGGACCGCTCCTCTCCGCCTCTCCTCGCCCTGTGGTGGTTCTTTGGCGCTGTCCTTAGCCCCGCTGCCGCTCGGAGGACACGGTCGCAGCCGAGAAGAGCCGCCGGGGGTTTTGTGTGAGTGTGTGTGTGTGTGGAATAACTGCAGACATGACTGCGTGGAGGAAATTCAAGTCTCTGCTGGTTTTCTGCGCGGGGCTCCTCACTGCAGCTCAGGGTAAGATTTGGGTTTCTTGCGCTGGATTCGTGTGGGCTGTGGTAATGGCACTGATTTCCCCCCTCAGCTAAATCGGTACCGCTCGGATGAGCTCTCTCCCTCGCTCTGTTCCTGCGTCGGGAAACAGCAGGATCCTCGAGCCCCGTTTCCCTTCTCCCTGCTTCCCACCTACCCCCCGGTCCGCTGGTGCACCCTGAGGGCTCAGTTCCCGGCCGGCCACTTCCCCCGGGAGAAGCCAGAGCCCCCAGGAGTTGGGCAGCAGCCGCTGCGGCGCTGGGAGACGAGCCGTGCTCATCCAGCCGCCTGGGTAGCGCCGGAGTTTGGGAACACTTCGCTCTCCACGCACGCACGAACGGCATTCGCTGCCGTGCAAGGGACAGTCCCCGGGATGGCAAGTTTGGCTCTCCCCTCCTCCCGCCTCCCCGGCTTTTGCCGTGCTCAGGGGGGAGCGCGGAGTGGGTGGCCGCGGAGAGCCGCCCCCGCCTGCCTTCAGCCGGCTCCGCTTCCCGCAAGTTACGCGGAGGCGGGGATGCAGAGACGGGGTCCCCCTCCGCCAGCTGCCTGATCGTGCCAGAGGGAAGAGGGCTCCTCTCTGCTCGGCGTCCGGTGGGGCGCGTCTCCCACCCCCGACTGGGTTTCTCCTTAAAATCAATGGTGGAGGGAGGAGAAGCGAGGGGGGCTGATGGTGGAGAATTGGGTTACACAACTTCAGTGCTGGCCTCAGCCCCATCACTTGCCTCATCGCTGGAGACAACAACTTCCCCATTATTCACTTCGCCTCTCATTAGCCCTGCGCTTTTTCATGCTGGGAGAGAGATGCGAGCGTGTGTGAGAGAGAGAGAGGGAGCGAGAGAGAGAGGGAGGCTGCTCGCAGCTGAGCACCTGTCCCCGTTACAGCCTCTGCCTTCTCCCACCTCGCTCCCGGCTGTCTCTGCCTGCCTCCGGGAGGACGGTTCCCCTTGCGGTCTGTGCTGTCTGAGGCTCCCTTAACCCTTCCAAGGCGCTTTACATCGTTCCCACCATTTTATTTTTCTCGCTGCTTTTTTTTTTCATGGTGCGGGGGTGGCTGGAGAGGCGAGAGCGGGGCTAGCCGACCGCGGCCCGGGCTGGCGGGCGAGGCTGGAGCCTTTCCCGTCCTGCGGGTGCCCGCGGCCCGGCTCCCTCCTCCGCTCGGGCGGCACTGCAGGCTGCCCTCCCTCCGGCATCCTCTGGTAGTGATCCGCAGGGAGAGGTGGTGGAAGGCCAGCCCGGTCTGCCGGTAACCGGGTGGATGCTTTGCCCGGTCCGGAGGAGCGGCTGCGGCCCCTCGCCAGCCCGGTGGTACCGCTCCTCTGCTCGGATCCTGCCGCTGCCTCGGTTCACCAGGCAACGCCGGTGGACGGGGCTGCCCCCGGTCGTGCTGTCTCCGTGGGGAAGGGAGCGCGGGCGGGGAGAAACGCCCGGGTTTCCTGGGCTGTGAAGCGGCCGGCTTCTGGAGACGGGGCTGTGCTCGGCGGCACACACAGCCCGGGGCGGGCGGGCGTTGTCAGCGTGGCCGCCCTGCCCAAACTTCCAGCATCCTCGCCCCACCCCCTCCACCCCCCATCGCGCCAGTGCCTGGGTCCCCCGCCCGCCTGGGGCTTGGCAGCCGCTTCCAGCCCGCACACGTGCCGGGCGCCCCAGCGCTGCCCGGGGCAGGGGCCGGACAGGCGAGCGGACGGGGGAGCCCCGGGCCGAGCGGCGGAGCTGCGCCCGGCCGCCCCGGGACAAACTGCAGCCGCTGCCGCGCCGGCTCCCGGGGCGGACCGACACCCGCGACTCATTTGTTAAATACACTGTAGCTGGTTCTGTCGTTTGACATTTAAGTGTTTTCTTTTCATGGCTGACAGCACATATGAAAAGCTGGAGGCTGGATCATGGTTATTCAGAGGAGATCCGACGTGTTTTGCTTACATACAAAGGCTTCGCCAGGAACATTTGGGCACTGACTCTGATGCTGCTCTGCAGAATGTAATTATACCTCGCTTAATGTGGAGCAGCAACACACCTACTTAAAGGCTACAAACTGACTTAATATTGAAGTCAAACAACAGGTAGAAGGGGAACCAGCGGGGACATTTGACATAATTCTTTCCCATTTACCTTCCCAGGCAATCGAGCACAGGTATCTATATTTAGTCAAATGTAATCCTGAGGCTGAAATTACATTTATAGTTTAGAGAGTGAAAGAACTCCTTCCTTAGTAACATGAAGAGCCTAGGCTTTCAGAAGCACATAAGATCTTAATTAATAGATCCCCAGAACTCTTTGTTTTACCAGCCCCTTGGTAGTCGAATCATTTGGTAGTCGCTCTAATAGGAATTCACACGGGTTTTGGTTGGCTTAGGGGTTTTATGAGAAAAAAAAAAGAAGTGCTGAATTTCTGGAGGTGTTGCCACAGGCGTTCCCTTATCTTTCAGTAAAATGAGAAGGTGGGCTGATTTCCACATTGTTCCTCGTTATGAAATGAAATGGAAACCCTTTGTTGCTGTGCAATTTTCTGTAACTTTAAAGGGGCAAGAAAAGATGAAAATGAACATTCGTCATCATTCATTGTGGTGCACTTGAAGTGCAGTTCTATACATTTCTTTGGACTCATTTTGTCTGACTGATACATCTGAGTGTCTTGGAAAACATTTGGGAAATTCTTCCCTGTCCATTATGCTTTAAGCATCAAGGGAAATTAGTATGGAGTCATATAAAGGAACCACTTTCCCAGAAACTACCCTATCATAGCAGTTATGCTTCAACAAGACAGGCAGCATGGTGTTCAGCTCTGCATGTTAAGATGGGCTTGTTTAGAGAGCCGTTTGCTAATCTGATAGGTTATATCCTCACAAAAGCAAACATAAAAAAACCCCTATTGATTTGCTTGAAACACGGTAAGTATCAGTATAATTTCTGTAAAAATTCATACTGGCAGGGAACAAATGGTAGATTTAAACTGAACCCAGGGTAAAATTCAAGATAAAAGATTAAAATTTTTCTGCTGTGTCCCTATTTTCAATGTAGAAATACATATTGCTTAGTACTTAAAAATGTCCTGGTACATATTTTCAAGATCATATCCTGGACTTGTTCGGATAACCAAATATAACACCTTCATCGCCACCTAATTGCCTCAAACAAAATGTGCATAAGCAGGCTTATGCACAGAGGTATCATTCCGATTAATGGAAATAGCAGAGTGAAAATACTCCTGTTCTTAAATCGAATTCAGACAGTGAAAGGACTCCCACATCTACAGTTTAGGATTTATTTATTTTTTTTTAAAAAAGGAGATAAACCCCAAAACATTTGATGTACCCTCTGTTTGCTGCTATTGCTTTGTCAAAATAATTGCTATGACTACATCACACAAAGTTGCCACTATGTTTAAGGCCTATTCCTGTTGGACTAAGAGTGTTTGTCTCTTTTAAAGTCATGTATTTTCTCCAAAGCAGTGTTTCTCAAACTGTGAAGCTGGTCTCTCTAGAGAGGTTCCATTCTCTTCCAGAGAAGACTAAAGCAATTCTAGGGAAAATGAGCTGAAAAAAAGGATTTTTCAAAAGAACATCACGGCTAGGTGTCGAATACCCAGCTCCCAAACCAAGTATCTGATGGATGCATTCCCCTTCCCCCATCCCAGTGAGGAATTGTCCATAGAAAGACTGACAAGAAAATAACCAGTTCTGACCACATAATATTTTAATGTAAAAAGGTGTTCACTTTTCAGTAAGGCCTGTATCTTACCCAATTTTCCACCAAGGTATGTATTTAAGTGTCCTTAACTCTTTATAGGAAGAAGTAATATGGTCAATTTGAATATAATGTAGTGGAGAGCTTATCAGTTCAACAAGGATTCCCCAAACATTCATTTTAGACCTTTGAGCCAAAAGATGAGATTTGAATTCCCACCATCAGCCAGTGCAAGCTTATCAGTTTCTCGGGTGTGTGTGGAACAGGAGGATACTGGTGTGAGGAGCTGGACATGATGTACAAGCATGTGTCATCTTTAGTACACATGAACTTCAGGATGTATTGAAATCTGTGAGGGCATTTCAACACCTTCTGTGATCTCTCTCTCTAGGATCCCTTCTGTAGATTTTTGTTTTTCATTTATTTTGCTGTCACTCCCACGTCCCTTCATACAGATGTATGATTTTTATCAGGCATGGGGTTTTTGTTTGGGGAGGGTGGGCCATTGTAATTTTTTTCCCTGCAGACTGCTTTTCCTATAGAAATGTGGAATCTAGGTCTTCATATTATTGTTACTCATTATACAGTAGTAGTATTGCATTGATGTAGGCAGGTTTTTAAGAAACATGTATGGGACTTTGGCCTCAATACTACTTGCACTCATGAAAAATTTGGCCCCACCAAATTAAGAACAATCTGAAACTTTAAATATTTTAAACCAAACCCAATGCATTCAGGATTTTCCATGCTTTCTGGAAAGGCTGAAATGCCTTAGGGACCACCTTTTTCAACTTCTTCAAGTCATGTACATTGTCACATTAAACTTCCTCTCGCAACCCTTCCTTGGAGAAGTAACTGCTTAATAGTGTGACTGTATGAAACCTCCAAGAAATTTAAAGATAAGATGTAATTTCAATTTGCTCAAATCCGTATTGAACCGTGACGTCTCTTTGGCCACGATGACATTATTCTGCTAGTAAACAGCTTTATGCGTAAGCAGAGACATTGCAGTGTAGTGCCTGTAGCCAGCAGAGGGATGCAGTGTGGAAAGGGGAATTGGTGGTTTAACTATGCAATCCATAGAAGTGGTAGTGTAAGTATTGAGGTGCGATTACTAATAAAACTTGAGCATACAACGGGATTTAAATAAGGGTCACCAAATAAGAGTCTGGCCTCTGGTTTTCTATATGGCTGCAAAATTAGCCAGATTAGATTGAGCTAAATTGGATGTTCTTCCAATTTCTGCAGTGAACAAAGAATGAGAATCCTATGGAAATTCTCCTAATGTGTATGAATCACTTTCTTTAACTTAGATGTTTTGCTTTTCTACGTCAGCTGTAATTTCCCTTTAAACCATCTTTATCAAGCAGTAACTTCTGAAATAGGGAAAAAAAGGCACTAATGCCTGAGGAGAGCTATGAGATCTTACTTTGTCCTCACACATCTTTGTTCTGGCTGGATGAAAGACTTCACTCAATTATATGACATTTCTGATACATTTAAGAGAAATCTACACTATATTTGTTAGGAGCATTTCTCAATGGAATAACTGCTTAAACAAATTACTTGGATTGTTGTTAGTGTTATATTGACATATGAAGGCAACATTTGTCAGGTGCGTGCATTTAGTAATTGAATGGTAAATGGAGGCACACATGCACTGAAAACTCTTACAAGAGTAATACTACATCTTATTGCCAATAACAAGTCTTACTTGCTTAGAGATGATAATTTTTTTCTGCATATCTTACTCATCCGAAAAAAAAAAGAAAAGAAAAGAAAAATAAAATGACAGCAGTTTCTTGCATTTTTACCTGGAGGGCACATTCAGTTAAAAGGGCAGAACAAGATTTAATCACTGTTACATTGCTGATGATTAACCAGAATTCCCCTTGATTAATCAGAATATCATCAATGATTTGCTTCTAGGAAAAGATAAGCAAAAAAATAAAACAAAACAAAAAAAAAAATCACAATTTCTTGCAATTATGGTAATGCTTTAATTTCCAGCATAAAAATTAATCACAGTTTGTTACAGATTTATAATTATTAAATTATGCATTTTAACAATACATTCATGCATATTCTGAAAAACTGATTCCACCTCTTTCAGCTTCACATTTGAGTCATCACCGTCAAGTAAAACGTAACATCGGACAGTTGCAAGGGCCCTATTCTGTTGCAGTGGAAACTGAAATTTCTATTGATTTCAGTGGTTGCTGGATTGGCCAATTTTGAAAAGATTGCTGTTCCAAATAAGGCAGACACGGTAGATGTTGCAGCTGAACAGTGGAGCCAGACCCTGTTTAATATGAACTCTCATGGCTGTGAACTTCTGACAATATTTACATCCATGTAAGGCTGGAAAAAAGGAAAATTGGATGAATCTGAGTAATCAACTTTGGTAATATTTAAAGGTTTATATAATTATGGAAATAATTTTGGGTTTTTACAGTATCTCTGATATCTCCAAAAGTGGTTTTAAGTGACTTCTACCTTGCTCCCTGCCCTGCGCTTTTACCTTAAAGAAATTATGAAGGTCAATATACAGACAAACCTAGTACCGTTTTAGTCTTTGGATATTTTATGTCTCTCCTGCAGTATCCCGTGGATACTGAAGTACAGGACCATGTTCCGTATTCATGTCTCTGTTGTACCTTGTCTTTCCAGAAGAAACGTTTGCAGTACTGCATCTGAGACAGAGCTGAATAAATAATAACGGATAAAACTTCATGTGCAGTGTTGGTTTTGCAAACTTGCATAAAATACGTCCAGCATTTTAAAATGACAGTTTCCAGCACTTGCTTCACACCTTATTCTCAGTTTCAGGGTGATGACTTTTTCATGCAATTTTGCCAGACATGAAGTTCATCTTATTTATTGTCTGAAAGATTTCCTTGTCTTTTTTTATTGGAGAGCCATTTTTAAAGCTATATTGGAGGTTTGTTATCGAAATATTTTTACAGTTCTGTTGTTTGCAGCAAACCCTTGACATTTGGTGGACAGCCAATCTGGGGCTAAGGACTTATCTTTTTCTCATCCTATGATGTGGAGTTCAAATGTAGTCATGGTTTAATACTTCACAAATTGTTGTTTACTTCCTTTGACCCATATTACTCATCATACCATGCTCATATGCAAAAGAAAAGCAAGGGAACACAAGTATGCAAACTTATATTTTGTTTACACTGGTCCTGAAACACCAGCAATATGCAGTGCACTGGAAACAAAAGCACAGCCAGCCTTGTTCTGTATATGAAGCTCAGGTTCAAGGGTGAGCCTAAACACACTGGGGACCACAGACAGGATATTTTATTTTTTTCAGTACTGGCCCAGCTGTAGCTTGATTTGAAGCATCTTCACTGTGCTATAATTCCTGCTGGTGACATGGATGGGGGAGCTTGGCTAACCTTGCTTAGTGTATCTAAAATACATGAACAAGAGCTTAATGTAGCCAAAATACATGAACGAGAGCTTAGGCTTGGATTTGGGTATCATGCTTCAGCTAGAATTTGCCTTGTATGAGCACATCAGGGTTTAGTCTGAACTTATGGTGCATATAACACGGATTCAGCTGTAACTTGGGACCCACATCAGACTGCTGGTGCACAGCACAGCTGGAGGTGCAAGGAACAGGGAAGTAATTTTGTCAGGAAGCAGTTGATGTTGCGAAACAAGCAGCTAGATATCATAGGAATACATGATAGCTCGAGGAATGTGCCTTGCTCTGAACCTTAGAAAAAATGACAGGTGACTGTGAGGATAAGAAAAAAAGAAAGAAATAACGTTGCTTCTTTCACAACAGTGAAGTTTTTTAAAAGGCCATTTTGGGAAATTTTTTTTTAAAAAGAAAAAAGCAACGTATTTAATTTATTTTTAGACTAATTTTACATGCTTCTGGTTGTGAAACAAATGGTCATGACAAATCACACTGTTCTCACTAATGTCTGTGGGATATCAATGCAGAATCTGACTGCTTCCAAGTGACTAAGTACACTATTTTAGCTTTGCCCCAGCAGCCAGATTCTCTATTGGTATCCCGCTGATATTTCTTATAATACATAGATTGAGTCATACTAAGAAGTTTTTTTTGGGAAAATATGTTTTATAATTCAGTTTTAGAACCTCCATAGAATCAAGCAACTACTAATATCACAGTCAGTGACCTTCTGAATTTGTAGACATCTCTCTTGAGAAAATAAATTGATTTTCTTTATCTTAGCATGTAAATATCCCCAGTGACCACTTTGACCCATTGTTTCCAGTGTCTCTAACACTGAAGAATGCCGTGTTAATAGATTTTACAAAGAGTGGCAGCAGTAGTAGCATTTAGATCGTGAGCTATACTGTCACTTCTATCTTGGTTTCCTATGAAATCTGTATAGGGAAGGATTTGTCATGGTATTTAATTAACATAAATGCAAATACTGAAGTTTTCCTCTTTTTTTTTTTCCCCTCACATATGTAAAGTAGTTAACCTCAAACAAATCTGCCAGTTTGTAGACAAAAAAAGCATTCTGCTATGCAGGGACAGACTGTAGCCATCAGCTGCATAGTTTGGGTTCCTCTATATTGCATTTTGACCACTTAGGACCTGATCCCAAGGCTGGGGTACTCACAATAACCCTGACTCTCATTAACCATGATGGATTTCAAGTCTGGTCTTTACTGGAGTCATGTATCACACAGAGTACTTTCATTAAAACAATGGTGCTGGAACAAATAATGCAGAGAATTCAAACTCTTAGGTGTTATTATTAGTATGAAATCTTATGCAAACAATCACAAAAATGCTGTTTTCATTAACAATACATGAAATTTTTTGACCTATCTGAAGTGTATCTCAATCCACTGGCTTTCACAAGTTATATAATTCATTTGCTTCTGAGGAAAGATTAACTGTTAATTGCTTTCTTTAGCAACATTTAGTAAACAGACTGATAGCGTGGAGATGATCTATGCAAACCGCAAAGAAGGATTTCTTCAACTCATGTTGCCATGACAATTTAGATTTTTCCTGTCAACTCTTGAGAAGCTCCAAAGTAATTTCTTTAAAGCAACAAATCAGGGAATATTTTAGAAATTGAAGTTTCTCTCTTTTTTTTCTGATTTACTATCATTTAACACAGCAAGAGTCCTGACCCAAAAGATTTTAAAATCTACAAACAAGAACTATGGCAGAAGCTATAACACTGTGAAACCCTCATGGATCTCTGCTGATTTGCACCAGCACAGAAGCTGCCTTCAGATGCATTATCGAGTGATCTAGATTTCGTTTATTAACAATATGATAATAATAAATAGTCATTGTAAAAACCATAATGGATAATGAAGAGTGGAGAGGCCAGCTTATAGTTGTCATTTTGATCTTCATGACAATATTTTATCTTGCAGCTACTTTGAGGAAATTAGATTACAGAACAAAGAAGGAGTACTCATTTTATTTTTGTTACTGTTCCAATTATAAAATTAGTTCAATGAATGAAGAATAAAATCAAAAGGCTGTTGTCCACATATTTAAATTACTCTCCCAGATACTTCCTGTATATAATGTTATTACTAATCAAACTGAGCTTCCCTCCTTTGATTTGTTTGAAATGAAATGGATTGTTTTGAAAATGTCTAAAAGTAGTCCAAACTACGATAATTTAATTCGTGAGAAATAAATTACTTGCTTAAAGAAGTATTTCTTAGGTTGCTGTTAGCAGTGAGGGACACATGGTAAAAGAAAAGAAGATAACGTGAAGTGCTGTTTCTGCTGGGAAAATAAGTTTTTCTGTATAGAAGACAAGAAAAGTAGCTCAGTAATGGTTTTCTTTTTAAAATGTTCCTGGCAGATGATGGCTACTGAGTTGGTGTAGTTTGTTTACCACTTTGCAATGGATTTGAGATGAGTCATATCACATTAGAAGGAAAATTGAGAAGTTGTTTTGTCAAAGTGAATTCAGTTTTCCCTTTTTTCATATATACTCAAATTATTAGTTCTCCTTAAACAGAGACACCTAATTGATTCTTGTTTAGTTTTGATTCTTGTTTTGTCCATAAATCCAAGTTCCTGTTGCTAGAAATGATAAGCCCGTGTCTATAATTTCTGTATGCCGGATAAGGTGACTGAGCTGGAGTGTCCTTTCAGTTAGCCTCATGCATCTTCTTTAAAATATTGGCTATTTTATTGTCACGCTAGTGTAGACGACAATAATTTCAGTCTCTACAAGCACGGTTGTTTTTTGCAAGCCTTGCCTTCAGAGCGGAACTTGACTGAATAAGGACTACATGATGGGTCTTCATGATTTTATGTTGTAAACAAATCTTTATTTATGTCTTATTTCCTTACTGACTTTAAAAGTCCACTTTACTGGTAATGCATATCAGTGTATACACAAACAGTGTCAAGGTAAAATGGTACTTATTTATATGAATATTTAATAAAGAAACAGACTTCTGGATGGAATACTCTTATGATGCATCATCATGAAACAACAAATTTCTTCCAAAAAACACGATGGAAGAGGACATCCATATATTTAATAAAATAACAGGTATATACTGAACAATAAAAGAATCTGTCTGACCACATTTTACCTGCTAACAAATTTTAATGCAAAGTTCAAGGACATGGGAAGGGGGCAGAAGGTACTGTTTACTGTCAAGAGTCTGGATTTGTATTTTTACTTTCTTTATGGAAGTGCCAAATAGCTGCAGCTCCCATTGACTTAGGAGAAAACTGTAGATCTCAGCACTTTTGAACATCAAGGAATTTGTATTATACTTACTTTTATACTTCAGAATCTTCATAATCTGAATGTAATAAAGTGCTGCAAAGAGAATGGATAGACAACAATATACAGCATTTACTACTACTATCTGCCAGGTAGTATCTGAATTAAGCAAAGTTTCTAAATCTAGAAATGTTTTGAGGTTTTTTGTTTGTTTTGTTTGTTTGGTTGGTTTGGTTTTTTTTTTCGTTTTTTTTGGAAGGAGGGATTCCCCAAGGGAAGTTGTGGTTTGTTTTTCTTTTAAACTGTTGTACTTAAGTAATTATGTATATTAAAAAAACCCTGTATCTGATGTACCCTGGAACAAAACGTTTGTGATTACAAAGCAAACATTAAAAGCAGCAAATCAGAATTTGGAGTGAAGCCAGCTCATAGACTACTGGCTATATTGGATAATGGAGGATGTTGTCCTGGCCCAGAATTAAAAACAATCAGTTCCACTTCCACTTTTATTTCCTCTCAGAGTATTCATCATTTTTACATTTATCCCACATTGATGGTAACTAATTGCAGTTCCTTGGGGCTCCATTTTTCTTTCTAGGAAACAAGCTGATTGTAAGGGGTGAGGCAGTACTTTACAGCTCTGGTGCAAAAAAGGTATCATCAGCCCAGTTTTACCACTGTAGGGTAGGCACCAAACTTCCTTTGATATTACTGTGCATTTCTCGGCAGACTGCATTTGCAGGAGGAATAGATTTGTGCAAATGTTTTGAATGTGCTTTGTCACATAGTGCTGGTACGTTCAGGTAGTTTTGTAAAGCAGAGGCATTTTGTGCGACTGCCTCAACAGCAGTTTGCTTCTCAGATCTACTCAGTCACGCTGCTCTTGTCTAGGTACAATGCCAAAAGAGTGACGTGCATGAGGATCAGGTCCCCTAGCAGGGCCAGGGGGGATCAATTAAAAAAATAAACTACTCTTTGATGCAAGAAAGATAATGTACTGCCCACTGTGAAAAAGTAAGCTATTGTGGTGACAGAGACTGTCAGGTGAGGGATGGGCTTTCAGCTCAGAGGACAGCATAGGCAGCTGATGGAAATAATTCTTCATTGTGTGTGTCATCATTGACACACTCTCCAGCAGTCCCACTGAGGAAGATTAGCTATCTCAAAAAAGAAGCTACATAGGAAAAAGCATGACAGAATGTAATGGGGTTTTCAGTCAAGACTTTCTTATCTTTTTCAATCACTTACTCTCTTCCACTCCATTACTTTTTAGGATATTTTTCTGCTATTATATTTATCTTCAAATGAAAGTTCGTTAGGAAGTAATACGTATAGTGTGATTTATTAATTTATTTTATGCTAAATCCTAGAGTATAGGGACCCATCATACAGAGGGTTATATGGACATAGAGAAAATCAAACAGACAACATTTTGAAAGGAAACTCAAGTCTGGGGAATGTTATTTCCCGCATGACCAAAATCAAGTAAAAAACCTTATTTTCTGAAACTTAGCCCACAGCAGCTTCATGCTGCCCTGTATTTTACAGAGGACATAGATTAGTTCACTCTCATCCATCAATAATTATTCAAATTGATTTCTAATCTCCATTACTGGTATTTGTCTTACAGAAGAGCAATGCATAATAAGCTTCCCTAATTGTCTCCAGTAACACAGGCATACTGGTGTAATGCAAGCAGAACTAGTAATACAGCTCAAAACTTAAAATTCCTGCCTGCAAGTCACCTCAGTGGAAGCTCTGGTGCCACTACCATGAAGGTCTGATGTGGTCTGATAAATAATGACCGGTGCCTTCAAGGGCATGGCAGTCCACTGTTAAACTGATACACAGGTTTCATGTTGAGGTGCTGAAAATAATGGCTTTTGTCTTGTGGGACTGGCATAGCTGGCACCATCAGATTGTAACATTAAACACTACTTCTCTTTCCTTTTCCCTTAGTGTTTCTTTAAAATTTTCCTTTTGCAGACCTTGTCTTTCTTGTTTCAGTCACTCTATAATTTCTTCCTTTGCTGAGGGAGAATAAGACACCTTCTTTGTTATGTTCCAAAGTGGCTGTTTAACATTCCCGTGGAGGAAAGCACCCAGGGTCTAATCTGTGACACTCCTGCACCCGGAGCCACAATCACAAAGGCTGAAGATAGGCACAGAGCACTCTTAAGACCTGATGAACCACATCAGAGACATAAGCTGCACCCAGGTTTTATGCAAGTCCCGTGACTTTGGTTAAGTTTCAGTCTTCACGTATTTAAAAATGCAAAATGTGTCACATCAAATCAGACCAAAATAACCTCTCTTTGACAGTGGCCATTAGCAAATGCATAGAAAAAAAAGATGCAGGAAACAAGATAAGCAGCCTTATATTTTAGCAACTTCTGGCCAGTTTAGGGAACTCTTAGCCAGAGGTTGCATCTGTGTTCAACATCCATCAACAAATTTAACCTTCATGATCTGTTCTTGAACCTATTAATAATTCAGACTACCACACTATTTTCTGACAATCTGTTTTACAATTTAATTCCTGCTGTGCAGAAAAGCACTGCATTTTGCTTGTTTTGAAGCTTCTACCTGCTCATTTCCCTGAGCACTTCCAGCTCTTTGGAAATGCTTCACTCTACACAGAACTTTGCATCTGACAGATAGGAAGGGGTGACATGAATCTGTAAATTACATACTTTCTCCATGTACACCTAAAAAATCCATTTAGTTATTTATATTGTCTAACTCCAAGTAATAGTAATGTATGATTCCCAAATGCATTTCTCATTATTTTAAGAATCATGATGTTGTAGTCAGTGTTGGTGATGCACTTATAAGAATAATAACATGTATTTCATTATAAACAGCCACTTCCCCATACCCCACAATCTCATTACCTGGCTTTTATTATAATCAATTATATTTTGATTGTTTGCTTTCCAGTAAATAGTAAAGACTACAATTATGTTCAATATTTTGCCCTGTGAGAGATTTCTGCTGGGACAGCAGAGGAAATACTTAGAAAATTAGGTCCTGGTAAGAACTGAATGCAGCAAACCAGGTGATCTCCTCTCCCACTGACATTTGCTTCCATGGAGTATGTTAGTATCTCACTGATAATAAAAGTGCACTATGTAATAGCTTCATCTTGCATATATGCCTCTCTGCTGTCAGTCAGACCAAGTCTAATCTATCACTGGTAACAAGTCATGTCTTTATGGTGTTCTTTTTACTTGGTCTGGCAAAAAATGTTGGGGGTTGTGAAATCTTTAATGATGGGATCTGGAGAAGGATTGGGTTTTGGAGGAGTTTAGAGAAACACTGCTAGAATTCCCATTAGAAAATATTTGGGAAGAGTTCCATTATTCTGAAAACATTAAACCCATGTCATCATTCTAAATAATCCAATTTTCCTTCCCCATCAAGACCCACATCTAGAACAAATTGTAAAAAGTAAAAAATAACATTGAAAATTCTGCCTCTAAATAGAAGCTCGTCTCAAACATTTAAACATGCAGTGTTATTCCACAATCACTAGTCCATAGTTTTCTGGGTTTAGTTTTATATTAGAAAATTTGTCACTGTCTGAAAAAAGAATTTTCTCTTTTTTTCCTAAGACAACAGCCTTCCTATATGCATTTACACTGGCTCTGAACGGGATGTACAAACTCTGCCCTTCCCCTTTATTTTACTTCTTCCTCTTAGGGCTGCCTATCAGCATCATAAAACCAAAACAAAGTGATGCAAAGAAATGATGAGCAAAAGCATATCTGACCATTATGAACAAGAGTAACGTGTGATAGAAGAAAACAGAATCTCATTAATGTTACAAAGTCTCCCACAACTGTTTTTGCTTTTTTCTGAAAGGCTCAATTTCGTTTCCATAAAAGTGAAGTTTCTGAATATTTCTTGATAGAGTCTATTCAGGAAAGGAAGGCATTAATTACTCCTGTCCTGTGCAAACAAAATCATTGCTTAGCTTTCGAAAACTGACAAGAACACAGGTTTCAGAAAGATGACTGGAAAAGAACTATGTCTCAACAAGATGTGATGTATATCTGACGTACTGCAATCTAAATTTTGAGCAAGATGGGAAAGATTGAGTTCTTTGAGTAGGACTGTTTTAATGGGCTAAAAAAGTTATTTTTCAGGAATGATTTGGTTTTTGCTGGATCAGAAAAAAATCAAACATTTAATCAAATGAGAAAATGTCTGAACATCTAAAGATTATGATAAAAAACCAGATTAAATTTACAAATATAAACTGTATTCAATTAAAAAAATAACTGTTTGGGTTAGGTAGCGATACTTTAATGATGGTTTGGGGATACATAAAAATGTGTGTAGTCCTGTGTGTGTAGATTAAGCTTGAGTCTTTTAAGAGTTAGTCACTTGACCATAAGACAAAATGCCATGTAGAATCTCTCAACCACTTTTGTCAAAGAATTGGATGGCATGACAAATATTTGCTTGAATTAGTAGAATGGTGTTTCTAAAGAGAAAATCGTTTAAAGAGATTATGTTGATAAACTATAACATTCCTTACTGTTATGTTGTAGCCATAGTCCTTCAATATCTTTCTTGTCTCCTCCTGGAATTGGGTTTTGGTTAGTATAGGGCATGTACCTGAAAAATTCAGAAAATAAAAAGCTGCTGATTATTCTAATGCAATATCATATAACTTATTAATTCGAGAGCTAGATATGGGATGTGCTGAACTCTTCAGTTCCTAATTAATTTCATGGATGTTGAGGACACTCAGTGGTAAATAAATACACAGACAAATTCAAGTATCAAGGTCTCCCTTTATTGTGAAGACATTTATATTTTGTACTTAGATTACTGAACTACCACCCAATGCTTACATTAACCCAGAAACACCAAAATTTACACATGTCTATCTTTCATTAGAAAATTTCCTCTGAGCCTAGAATTAAATTTCTGGGCATACTCAGAATGGTTACATACTCTCAATTTGTATTTGCTATTATTGAAAAGTCATTGTAATCTTCAATATGAATGTTCTTCGATAGGGATAAAACTGCTTGGTTATCTTTTAAGTGCGCCTGCCAAGTTTGGCCTTACATAAGATATTCCTGGGGGTGGAAGTGGTGCCCTCTCATGTTCCCACGGTAGAGAGAGTAATTTAACAGTCAGAGCACTTAGCTAGATTGTGAAAAATCCACATTCAGCTCCCTCTTCCCTCAGAAATTTAAAGCCTTTTTTTCTGGCATATAGTCTGACTGCCCTAGGCTCTCCCCTGTTGGTTCCGTGAATGTTTCCTGTTAAAGTTTCCTTTGGAGGTAGAAAGTTTGGGTTCCAAACCTTGCTTAAAGGAACTCAAGATAAAATATTAAAAAAGCTGCTGGAACTGTAACTGGACTCCTACTGGTCCCCTCTTAGACAGGGAGCGTTACTCGCCACATCAGAGTCGTGCTCCCAGTTGGGTTTCTGTCTTGCTCAGTGAATATTCAATTATTCTATGAAAAGTCAAACTGTAAGTAGTCCACCTGGAATACTGCTCTAGGGTTCATTTGCCAGGAAGCCCCTAAAAGGTAGGTGCTGAAATGCCTATTTTCCCCTAATTTCAGGAAATAATATTTTTTATGATTAGGGCCTTAACAATCATTTTGTTATGCCCTTAAAATAAAATCTACAAAGAAATATTACAAAGAGATGTATGCTATTATCAGGGGGATTGTTTGATTTTTCCAGTGGTTCACATTTATTTAAGACCCAGGCAAAATATTTTTTTTCTTCTAATACAGAGTTTTCAGTGCCATTTAACTAATGAGGTATCTGTCACATTTCTGCTGACATCACCACTGATATTGGAGATGAAAACATTTAGGTCTAGGTCTAGGTCTAACACTCCCATTTGGATTTGCGTGTATTTGTCTGAAGATGTCCAGTTACCACAATAATGAATATAGTATAAACGTATGTGTATACATGTGTCTCAGAGAGAAAGACAAATAAATGCAGTCATTTGAGTCTCTTGTGGAGGTAGTCCCTTAGTTACCCTTCATTGTTCTTCACCTTTTGTTCATTTTTCTAATAATGTAAAAAATGCTCCCTTTGTTTATGAGTGCAGCAGCCATTGCAAGCTTCTGCCCCACAGGAAGATGTCCTGTCTGAAACACTTCACCCTAACCCATTGAAGTTCTGCAGCTCAAGTCCATGACCCTGAACTTGTCAGGGATTTCTGAAATACCCGAGTGATGTGCTTGCAGTGTATTGCCTTGCTTATCAGCTGCAACATTACATGGGTTTTCACCTCAAGGCACAGGGAGTCATGGTAATTGGAACTGGAAGCCACAGATGTGTAAATTTATCACTAAGTCCATTTCCCTCAGGATGACACATTGCATTTTGGCTCTTCATAAGTGGAGGAATGCATTTGGAACAGCTTTTGATAGCTTTCCCACCATGCTAAAGATTAGAGCAGCCTGGAAAGCTCCTCTCCACCTCCATGAATGCAAAGTGAACAAAATCTTTTGAGTTTTACCACTCTATGTTGGTGGTAATAGCTTGTTCCATTTTACTATGTGAGGTAAAATGACACATACACATGCACAAAAAAAACGCAACAACAGCAAAAGAAACAGCATGAAGTACAAACTTTTTGTGGTTTTTGTTTTTCTTGTCAAAACCAATTTTGAAAATGTATTTTTAAAGAGCTATTGAGGAACCCAGAGGGACAAAATTCTATTTACTGACAGAATTTAAACCAGATTTATCTAGTGATAATTTGTGCAGATTGAAAAAACTCAAGCAAATCTTCTTTCTTCAAAAAAGATTAAAGACTGTCCAAGAAACTGTACATCAGTGAATTTAACAAGGGTTGTGGGGAAAATTAAACTACCATAAGGAAGTGTGAAAGAACAGCTTGAAAATCAGTTTGATTAAGGATAACCAGCATAGATTCAGGCAGGGGAGGTCATGCTTAACTAACCTGCTGAAGTTCTTTGAAGATATTACTGCCATTGTAGATAAGGGAAATTCAATGGATGTAGTCTACTTGTAAGCCATGGACAAAGTGCCACATCTGAGATTAATGGCAAAGAGAAATCATCATGAAGGCAAAGAAACTGTGGAATGGAAAACTAGTTTAAGTGTGGGCCAAAAAGGAAAAAGCTGGACAGAGTTTCCAAGAAGTCTGTGTTAAGTCCTCTGTTGTTTGTGACAATGTATGTCTGAATGTATGACTTAAAAGCGTAGCAAGAAGTGCAGAACAATGTGATCATATTCATCTATATAACTTGTCTAACAAAAATAAATATAATTTGGCTAGGAAAATAGAAAATAATTAATCTAGGAACATAGAACAAAATTATAAAATACTTAATGAAACAATCCTATATACTAAGTAAGAAAACAAATTGGGAAGTATTGAGGAAATAAATTGAAGCCATCAGCTGAAAGCAAAGCAGCATTTTAAAAGGTCAACAAGATGCAAAATTGTTTTAGAAGACAGAAAACATATCATAGAAAACAAAGAATATTGTTAGTGTACACAAAACCATAGCAAAAGCATCTCTAGGACATAGTCTACAATACTGCTAATACTTGTTCAGGGAAAATAATATTTTCATGTTGGGACTCATTGTAAAGAAACAAAGGATATAAGGTCCCAATAGCAAGACTCTGAAGAATGTTAAAAGGCTTTGGTGTTTTTTTTACTGTAAACAAGGAAAATATATGATGTTTTTATTACAGTAGGACCCAGGGTTCCTAGTCAAAATTAAGGTCCTATTGTGCTAGGCGTACTGATTGTAGACAGTACTTTCCTGTGCCAAGGAGCTTATAATAAAACAGCTTAACTATACAGACAAGGGGAAAAGAAGATACAAAGGACACAGTAATTTATCCAAAGAAGGTCTGTGCCTGAATTGTGATCTAGAATTCATATTTTATGAGTCCCAATTCAATATTTTATATAATGAGTTACATTATTCCTTTATAGGTAAAAGGGTTTTGCTTAATATGGGGTAGAAAACCTAGGTGATTATCTTTTTTATACGTATATATAACCTTAGAAATAGAAAATTCTTACGCTGCATTTATTCAGGTCTTAACCTAAGTTACTGATTCCACAGACCTCTACTTAAATCTAATAAAGATTAGATTAAATTCTTAAAAAGTATCCATATTAATTTCTAAATATTTGAATTCCAGAGTAAGAAATACATATAGATTTTTAAAGATAAAATAATTAATTAATGTATAAGTTAGTAGACATTTGCTGGAGATAAATAGAAGAGATTTTTTTAAATCTCTTTTTAATATTTTAATTTTTTTAATCTCTTTTAATCCTATTTTTTAAAGAAAAAAATTAGCAATTTTTTCCTATTAAGATGGACTTCATTTCTTTCTGACTTTCTTATGCTCTAAGAAAAATATTCTCAGAAGATCAGCATTTCCCCGAGTTATGGAAAGTTTCTCTGCTGCATGACTCAGAGCTTTGAAGTTCATACATTCAGTCTTTTCTTTTATACATATATTCTCTCATATAGCTAGGGCTAGACCCAAAAAGGGACTTTGCTACAACACTAGGAGCACTGGTACCTAGCTTCCAAACAGCTGGTCCCAGAAAAATGAAAACAGAAGTCCATATTAAGGTTTATTACTTGTTGGTGAAAACAGACATCTTGGAATAGAGTCATAATTAGGCACCGAGCAGGTGTTTGAAGTAAACGAGACTGTACTCCGTCTCCCATCCTCCTCTAAGAGGACAGAAATACTTCAGCCCTGCAAGAAGGAAATTATTCTTTCCTCCTAGATTCTGTTTTCCCAGCTCTCCTCTCTCCTCCTATACCATAAGACAAACCATTGTCATTTTTATTTTAAAATACAATAACATGAAGAACCTTGTCCAGCTCTCATGCTCTTCAGTGTGCTACACACATATAAATGCTGTGTTTAATTAAAAAGTAATTGTTCATTTTAGGTAGCAATACTTTAATACTTGTTTGGGATGACATAAAAATTTGTGTTACATTTAAGCTCCAAGCTCAAGAGCAATGAATCTCAAAAAAGAGGAAGTCAGGCAAAAACACCAGAAGGCTTGCATGGATGTACAAGGTGCTCTTGGACAAATGCAGGCACTAAAAGGAAGCCTACAGAGACTGGAAGATAGGGCAGGTGGCCTGGGAGGAATATAGATAAACTGAGCAGGCACAGATCACATTAAGAAAGCTAAAGCCCTGAGAGAATTACCTCTGGTCAGGGATGTCAAGGGCAACAATAGAAGCTTCTATAGGCACATCAGTGATAAAAGCAACACTAGGCAAAATGTGTGCCTTCTCCAAAAGGAAACGGGAGACCTTGTTACCCAGGATATTACAGAATCACAGAATGTTATGGGTTGGAAGGGACCTCAAAAGATCATCTAGTTCAACCCCCTGCCAGAGCAGGATCACCTAGACTAAATCACACAGTAATGTGTCCAGGTGGGTTTTGAATGTCACAGTGAAAAAGTTTCTCCTTATGTTTTTACATGGAACCTCCTATGTTCCAGCTGACATTCATTGTCCCTTGTCCTATCATTGGACATCACTGAGAAGAACCTCGCCTTGTAGTCCTGATACTCACCCTTCACTTATTTATAGATATTAATGAGGTCACGCCTCAGTCTCCTCCAAGCTAGAGACCTCAGCCTGTCCTTATAAGGAAGATGTTCCATGCCCTTAATCATTTTTGTGGTCCTGCACTGGACTCTTTCAAGTAGTTCCCTGTCCTTGAACTGCGGGGCCCAGAACTGGACACAATATTCCAGATGTGGTCTCACTAGAGCAGAGTAGTTAACATTCCTGTTATTTTTATATGGTTCAGTCTAGCATAAAATGCTTGTGGTCTTCCAGTCCAAGCAACTTTTAATCAGAGTAAACTTTGCATAAGGAACATGAGTCAATGAAAACATGTCATGGTCTTAGTTCAGTAGCAGTTCTGAACCAGCTCATCTCCTGTAGCATTTGTCGCCATTGTTGAGGAATTTATTGTGTGCGAGGGGAGATGTAGCCTGAAGGCAAGACACTCAGACCCAAGAACCTGGGTCAAGGGCATTTTCTGTGTTTGTGTCCTCTCATGTCAATCCTGATCATAAACACAGGTAGGGACAGAGAATGCAGCCTTCCTTTAGGCTTTGTTTCACTTAGATGAAAACAATTCAAGACTGATATAGATGAGTCATGAGTGAATAATGATATTCTACTGATCTGATGGGGTTTCCTTGAAAACTTTGAGGTCTACAACATCCTGTAAGAATGTTTTTACACTTTATACATGGACATCACTGGAAAAAGCTCAAGCATCATGGAGTTTAGGTGCTTCCAGGTTGAGGCAGAAATAGTTTTCAGGGTACTCATTTGTAGACTTATATTCCAGTTAAGCCCCAACCATGTTTTCAGCAAGAAAGGCGCTACACTGCTGTTCCAGGAGTGCAGGGGAAGGCCCCAGTACCCATGAGGTGGGCAGCAGCATTGCTGCCAAGCATGGCCAATGCAGCACACTGAGCCCAGAGGGAGGCCAGTGGCCAGATGCTGGCAGAGGGGCTGGCAGGCTGGGAGGCTGGTGGGGAGGCCGGCTCCTTTCCTCTCTGTTGTGACATTCAGAGTCAGAGAGAGGCCTGCAGGTGTGTCTGCTGTCAAAGACAAGTCCTGATTCTTACGAGACTGCTTTGCTTTTGACTTTACTATAGATACAACCGGATTTTTTTCAATCGTTCTCAGGCGTGAAGAAGCGCATTTTAAATTTTGTGATTAGATAATGAGTAGTCTCTTTCTGAACCAAAAAGAAATCCAGGTTAACATCTTGCAGAATAGTTTTTAGGGAACACTGACAGCAAAAGCTGTTTCTTGAAAAGAAGAAATGATGACATTTACTTGATGCAGGGTGTTATAGCTGAATAGAGAAGAGGCATAGTATTTTCTATTTACCACTTCTTTCTCTATGTATTTATTCTGTTAACATTGAAGTCAAGCAAAACATTTTTTTTTCTTTATAAACATCTTGAGAGTATCACCTGTGGTAGACAGCTTGTTAATCATTTCCTGCTTAAAACACACAGGTTTAGAGATCTACCTTAGCTATTTATGTTAAAACAGGCAACAGATTTTCAGGTTACGCTCCTAAACTATATTTACTCTATAAAAAGAAAGCTGATAAATTGTTTACTGTGGCAAGAGAGCATAAATTCTAAATCAGGTATCAAGTGAAGAGATACATTGTTTATGTGACAGCCTTCCTTATTTTTTCCAGTTAAAATTCTTTCAGAAATAAGCAGCTGTAAAACTTTTAACACCCTAATATCTTTATTAATTCACTTTACCTAGGAAAGTTTTTTGTAACTCATAAAAGCAAATATATCATCAGAGATTTGTCTAGGTTCCAGAAGGTAATAAAATTTTACAGTATTTCTGCTTATCAGAATTTCCATAATATTCAAAATATGATTGATTACCAACATAGATCTGCTGTGTGTTTTGCATGACCTACATGCAATTCCAACAGCTTCAGACACATTGTATTCATATAAAATGTGCCACTTTTTATTTTGAGAATGAAAAACTCTACCCTAAAAGTTTGGAGTAGAGCTACTGCTGGCTTTCAAAATTTACTACTATGGAACTGTCTATTTTCCCTGATTGATTTTATTAGGTTAACAGGACTCCACTGGATATTATTTGACGAACTGGCTCAGATACCAAGCAATCAGAAAATATAAAATGTGAGATTCCAGAGGGAATAGTAAGATTTACAGTTTGGTACTTTTTCATACACATTTAGTAGTTCACTTGCTGGATAACAAAGCAAAAACCTTTTGACTATTCTCTGTAGAGAACAGCAACAGTCCCCTGTGGAGCTCAGTGGACAGAGAAGTATTTTTTTTAAAGGTAGAATTTAATGGTTAGAAAATTGTAATCCATCTCAGTGGCTTAGGAATCAAAATTTTATTTCCGAGTGATCTGGGCATTTAGAGTAAGTCCCATCGAAGGATTCAAGTGCTACAAAATCTAGAATCAGAAGACTTTCCCCATGCACCAGATCTCCTACACCTGTGTAGGGAGTGTTAGATCCTGAGGACAGAGCCCCAAACAGGAGCAGACTGCATGGGCAGCATCCAACAGATGGCAAGTAGAGGATTAGGGACCCTCAGAACATCACACAATCATACATCCTTTTTTACAAGTCATCTGTAGAAACCTCTCCTGAATCAGGGTGCTTACAATATTTTTTTAACAGAAAATCAGTCAAGGTAACTTTTTAAAGGTCTAGTGCCAGAAGAGGAGGTAATAGTACTGGGTCTTCTTACAATGTCGACTACTTGCAGTATACTCCAAATGCCATTTGTTTTTTTGCCAAAATAGGAGATTTATGTCTATATCTTATTCCCTTATAAATTAGTTCTAACCATTAATCTTAGACACATGGGTTGTGCTTCCTGCCAAAATATCTTCACTGTGCAGAAAAGAATTCAGGATGCCTTAGGTCAGTGAGGTACATCTAGAAGCAGCAAGTTTGGGAACTTGTGGTAAGGATCTTCTTTTATTTTAACAAACAATTATGTCTCTAAATAAATTAAAAAAACCCAACATACTTGGCAGAAGGTGTGTTTCTCAGAGTTTCCTATTCCTAAATACATGTCCAGATTACCAGATTATTGATTCATGTGTCATGCTCTTTCCCAGTGGAGGACTGTTTATGTATGCCATACAGAATTAGACAACTCAAAAGGGGAGGCTGAGAACAGATGTTGTGTTTAGGATACCACTAAAATGAGAAGATGGGAATTTGGATACCTCTGCCAAAATATCCTGGGCTGAATAGTGCTTTAATAGCAGCAATATCTTTGTGAACTATGACATAGAGAGAGAAACTGCCTTTATTTTGTGCACAATCTGATATGTTCAAATACTCTTAACAACACAAACCAGATCAGATCTTTCACATAGCATAGATGGAGAAAGACCTTCTTTCTGTATTCTTGCTCATTAGGCTTTCAGATGGCCAGTGCGCAAATGTTTTGAATTTGCCCAGAAGCAGAGCAGTAGGTACCTGGTGTGTACTCTCATGTGGAAAATTTGGTGCCTAGAGGTGAGGTTGCATAAGAGTAATCCTTTGCCCTCCTCCTAGTGATTAAGTCCCTTTGTGTAGTTACTCTTTTTATACTCTCATAACTCTTACTTAATCTTTAAAAGCTTTATTTCTTGTGATGTTTCATTTACTAAATACTATTTCTTTTACTACTCTGCATTGTTATTTATTTTAGTCTTATACATCACCATAACTAGTTACTAAGTCAAAATAGTGATTTCTTACCACCATTTTCATGGGTGTTAATATTGCAAATTAATGTGTTTAATAATGAGATGGGTTCACCTCAGTGAATGAATATTCTGTATTAACAATGATGTGCTTGATACACATCAGGTTGTGCCGAAAGTTTTTATGAGATCTACCTCTTCTGCATTATCTTAGCTTTGAGTATAAGTATTCTAAGAATGTCAATTACTCATCTTATCTTTACATTTTTAATAGAAACTTTCTAGTTTTATTAAAGTTGATAGTATGTTTTGCAATGTGAATAGCCATAGCACTCTAAGAAACTGCCCATTAGCTACACTGAGGCAGCTGAATACCTAGCTCATCCCAACTATGACTAAAGTCATAAATCAATACAGATCAGCTTCTCTAAGTCTCTCTCACACAGGATAGTGATCACTTGGCTGATGTGGGAGTGATTTGCTAAGTTACTGTAACTTAATCAAGTGTTCACTTCTCGGGTTGCACAACGATCAGGACATTGTACTTATCCCCTTATCTTGTGCTAAGTGCAATCCATATTTAGTAACAGTATTATTAACGAGAGCAACGTATCATTATGGCGCATGCAGTAATCTAGCTTTCTGTATTTGACTTCTTCACTGAAGTTATTTAAATGCAGACAGGCAGGCTTCAGTGGACATGCTGCAATAGTGCAGGTAGTTCCCATGCAGCCTCATGGAAGCCCTGGCACGAGAAGTCACACACTTATGGCATGACACAGCCTAAGCGAAAATTAAGATGACGGCTTCATAAGCACAACAAGCTATCATATGATGTTAGCAGGAATATCTTTTAAAATCCTTTCACAAATTCAAGCTTTTTTTTTTTTTTTCCTTTCTCCACATTACGATTCTTGGCTCCAATTGCTACACTACCTTGTACTGGAAAGACAACAGTGTCACCACACTGATTCAAGTTTTCTGAAGTACAACCTTTCTTCTGTGAAGAAAAAACATTGATGCTTTCTTCCCAGTTTCCTCCCTCCAGCCAAAGAAACAATGGCCTTGAGGAGTGTGACTCTGATCTGCACCGTGAAGATCTGTACACTCACTGCTAATTACTGTATTTGTAATTCCTGACCATACTAGCCTTGCCAAGAAATGAATTACAGTCTTTTGAGTACATTAATATCTATAAGCTAGCCCTCCAGCTTGCAGGGCCAGAAGAAATGGTAGGGAGAAAGTAACTTACCAAACACTCCCATTAAGCACACAGTGCTATTTGATTGTCTCGAATGCTTCCCTTGTATTAACCCTTCAATCACTCTGACAAGTACATTTGAACTGAGAGAGGGAGATGATTTTGACAGTTTTGCATTGAACAATGGTGTAGAAAATCTAAGACTGCCAGAAAGAAAAGCAGGATGCAGTAATGATGCTCTAGGTTTATAGCTTTCTTAAAAGAAATGAGATGATAATGTCTTTTTTTTTTTTTTTTGGTTTGTTTTATTCATTGTTCTGAATACATTACCAGGCTGCTGCTGATTTTTCTGCACTTACAGTACATGCAATAATTGTTGCCCTAACTATTGTAGAGTTTAGGTAGCATTAGGTAGATGATAGGTGGACTCTTTGGAAGTAGCTCTTTAATTGAAGAATTGCTTCATTGCGATTTCATCTGATATTCTTTTTAGGTGCACCAATCATAAGGAATTCGGTTAGTATTCATTGTAATAGCACTGATCATAAAGAATTCATTTGCTATTCATATGGATGTCACAGGTGTTTCCACAGGACGTTTGCTAACTGCAGTTTTAGGATCCTTTAATGGATACTTACACAAAGATTGTTTTTGAAAGGGTCTCCTACCACTTCCCAGATGACTGATTTAGCTTTGGCTATGTGGAAGTGTATCTCAAAATATGTGTGTGTGTGTGTGTGTGTGCTTGACACATCAAGCTCTTTTACATCAAGCTTTTTAACAATAATAGGTTTTATTTTAGATGGCATTTTCTAGTACCCACATTCTGAATCTTGTATGTTTAGCAATTGATCAGCCATAATACTTCATGGAGGAGAGATCCATTTTCATAGTCTTCATGCTTTTGCTGAGACTCAACAGTTACAAATATTTTTGGCATCACTTGCAATGACCTAACAGGATACTTACAAGAAAATGTGAGGCTAAATTGTGCAAACGGGATAAAAAGGTATATTTCTGACTAATGGTGATTCAGAATGTACTAAAATTGTGTAGATTAAACACATTTATAACCAGACTATTAACAAAAAGATTCACAACTGCATTAATAAGTCATATTTCATTATCCTAACACAAAAGATACCTGGTATGAGACATTAATATGTGTAATAAAGCCTTCTGCACATGTATTATGAACAGCTTTTAATATTAAAAGTGAATCCATACGGGTTATTTGACATGTAAAATATTAACTTTTATAGCAAGAATGCAAATGAGAGTTTGAGCACTAATTATAGCTGCAGATCCCACTCAGGAATGAGGCTCTGTGTGACTAATGATTTCGGCAAAATGAAGGAATGGCCTGCTTCTCTCAAGAGGCAGCATAACTTAGCTCCCTCTTCTCTCTCTGTAACTCTTCATAATTCTCAGCCTGTCTCAGTACAGTACCTAATGCATATGCTGCTTCCAGGGACTGGCTTCCAAAGACGGGCAACCAGCTCCATGCTTTTATAACTGGTTTTATATCACTGTCTCTTTAAACGAGGAAAGTTTATTTTATATTTATCCAGAATCATGTAATTATAGGAGATGTTCCTCAGCAAGTTTGTCAGTGGCATCAAGTGGCTGACATGCTGGAGGGAAGGGATGCCATGCAGAGGGACCTTGGTGGCATTGAAAGATGGGCCTGCGTGAACAGGTTCAACAAGTTCAAGTGCAAGGTCCTGCACGTGCCTCAGGGCAACTCCAAGAACAATTACAGCCTGGATGGAGAATGGATTGAGAGCAGCTCTGAGGAGAAGGACTTGGGGAGATGGGTGGATTAGCTCAACATGACCTGGCAATTCACATTTGCAGAAATCCAAGTGTATCCTGGGCTGCATCAAAAGAAGTGTGACCAGCAGGTCAAGCAAGGTAATTCACCCTCTCTACTCTGCTCTGGTGAGACCCCACCTGGACTATTGTGTACAGCTCTGGGGTCCCCAATACAAGACAGGCATGGAGCTGTTGGACCAAATCCAGAGCAGGGCCACAAAGATGATCCAAGAGCTGGAGCACCTCTCCGATGAAGACAGGCTGAGAGAGTTGGGGTTGTTCAGCTTGGGCCCCAGGGAGACCTTGTTGCAGCCTTCCAGTACCTGAAGGGCCCTACAGGAAAGCAGGAGAGGGACTGTTTACAAGGCAAATGGAGTTATAGGAAAAGGGGTAATTGCTTTAAACTGAAAGAAGGTAGATTTAGATTAAATGTTAGGAAGGACTTCTTCTCTGTGAGAGTGTTGAGACACTGGAAGACGTTGCCTAGAGAAACTGTGGCTGCACCTTCCCTGGCAGTGTTTAGCGCCAGGTTGAATGGGGCTTTGGGCAGTGTGGTCTAGTGGAGGGTGTCCTGCCCATGGCAGGGGAATTGGAACTAGATGATTTTTGATGTCCCTTCCAACCCAAACCATTTTGTGATTCTATAATACAAGATGGTTTTCATTACCTGATCTCAATATTTTTTTCTTCCTTTAGTGAGACAAAAGTGTTGAGTTTTGGTATCAGATGATTTCATTGCTCTACCATGAATCTTTCACACTCCTCCATGAGTTTTCTCTGTGAGAATAGATTGTTTGGGGTTTTTTTTTGGTTTTTTTGGGTTTTTTTAACAGATATATCTTTTGTCATATTTAGTTGCTTTCCCGTGTGCAATCCTCTGGCAAACATGTATCCAGCTGAGATGACTGATGACTCCTAGTCATTGTTATTCCTGAAACGGCCAGAGGGGTCAGCATAAACCAAAACTGAACTGTTAATGCTTCTCAAAGAGGTAGTATAGCTTTTCTGTGGTAGGTACCATTGTTCTTACCTGAGCTACTTGCTGCTTCTCTTTATGCATAAGTGCCAGGCTTTACTCAGCTGAAATAAAAAGTAATGTGTTCATCTTTCTCTCAGTTTTATTATCCTTTATTGGCAAAAAGTTTAGATAAGCCTAAGAATTATGTTGTTAGAAACAGAATGACAAAACTATTATTGAAGAGCACCATAGATGTTTACAACTATCATATAATTATATTTTATTAATGAGACACGTACAATTAAAACTAGAAAATTATTAATATTGTGATTTATCACCAATCTGCAGCAGAAATAAAATAGTTTTACTCAAATGTAGCAAAGGAAATTTTGACCCAATTTTCTCTTATCTGGTAATAAATTCTCTTTGTTTCAATGGTGCTAGCCAATGTCTCTAAGATTAAGCAATGTCTTATGCAAACATCTAGGATAGCAGGATTGCAGCTTTTTGTAAATGGGTATAACTGTGGATATAATGCAAATTTCAAAGGGTGGTGAATTTTTAATACTCCTTGATCAGATACAAGTGAGAAAGTGTTATAGCTATGTGAGTGACTCTTCACTATTTCTGGGGTGCCCACTTCAGTTGTGAGGAAGGGACAAGAGAGGAAGGAATTCAAAATACTATCTTCATTCAGTTCTGCTGGTAAAGATCAGTAATTTTTAACATGCAAACCTAAGAGGTATCTTGCTGTACATTACTGTAAACACTCTTGTGATGTGTAAAACAACTGCCATGAGCAGTTCTTTGTGAGCAAATAACTAAATCACCTTCTGGGCTGTCTTAATAAATCACTGCAAGGCTCATTAGTGTGATTTTCTAGACTTCATCAAGGTGTGTCTACTACAGCTGCACAAATGCACGTGGCAATTTCACTACCAATAATGGTCTTGGCAAACAACTGAAGTCTGACTGCATCTATACAATTTGGTTAGATGATTAGATTTTTTGCTTCTAATATAATTTTCCTAACTTACTTCGTTTCTATTTTTTCCTCATTGCATTAGGCACCTTAAAAATTACAAATAAGGAACAGATTGTTTCACTGAAATAAAATTATATGCTTCAAAAAGATTAGTCAGTTCATTTCTGTGTTGTCAAAGTCAGCAGATTCCCTTTTGCTATATTATTGTTAGTGTTCTGAGGTGAGATAATCCTAAATCCACTAAAATTGATGTCAAAGTCATCTTCCTTTTTCTTTCACTGGGAGTAAATTTAGGAACTGGTGAAAGGAATTTAACTAGGTTTTCATTTCCTTTTCCCTAAAATAATGACTTTATTTATTGTTAAGCATATATCAGCTCTGGCTGTAATATGTAATAATCGATATTCATTACTCAATATTGATTTTCAATAACATTTACATATTCAACATAATATTAAATAGTATTCAATGTTTGTGTAATATGTGATGTTATCAAAAACCTGAAAAGTAGTTTTAAAGAGCAGTTTAAGCTCTGTGCAGCATTTACATTCTGTAAAATGTGCTGCCATTTATCAGGTGAAAGTTGATGTAGGCTCTAAGGGCAACATTTTTGTAGGTTTTAAATGCCTGTGTTTTGAGTCTCATTACGTTAAGCTCTCTAAAAAATCTCAAATGCTTAAGCATTGCTTAGGACTTTCCAACAGGTGAAGAACTTCAAACTGTCTCAAGCTGATACATCCAAAAGTAAGACATCTGAAATCACAAATTACTGAATTGGTTTTCTGAAAACTATTCAGGATATTTAGACTACTAGCCTCAAGTAAGATCAAATAATTCCTCTAAAAACAGTGACAAATAATTATGTACATTAATTCAAATGGAATTAGTACTAATTCAAAGTGTATAATGATTTGTGCCATACAAGTTTACGTGGCTAGGTATAAAAAGGAAGTAAATTCTTAATCACTGTTTGAGATTGGTATTTGTTCAATTGTTTGGAGACATCATCATCTCTAGACTAAGTTTCTTCTCTAATATTAACTGTCAAGTATGTCCATATGCTTGTTTTGTCAATGTGAGTTCAATTCCTAGGCACTAGGATCTGCAAACTGATTTTAAGTATACAGATCAAGTCTAGTGTCTGAAAGATTGGGCAAGATAAAAACGCTTGTCATTTAAATAAGAACACACATACTTAGTATTTATGTGAATGTCAGTATTTCTATATGATCTGCAAAACTCCTTACTATATTGAAATATTATTAAATTGATATTCAGGGCTCAGATGATAACAATGTCTAGGTTGAAGATACCTGATACTGTTTTGCAAGTGAGAAATGCTTTTTTCCCCAGAATGGAGCAAGCAAGGGCACTGAACTTTGACACTACGAAACCTTGCAGCATTCTCTAGCCTATACATAGTTAAGGTGTATGCTTCAATCTGTAGGCATCATCTGCTCACTTGCAGTGGGTCAAGCAATTTAGAAACAACTCAAGGAAATATAACATGGAGACATACTTTCCAGTGGGAGACTTCTTTTGTTTCATAAACAGGCACATTAGTTACTGTCACAGACAGAAACCCTGTTTATTTGCTTCTCACTAGAAAGCATACAAATCCACATAGGCAGTGTTAAATACAGTCACACAGCAGCACAATATAAGCACATATACAGCCACACTAATAATGTTTCTTCAATTTTTTTGCTTTCACTTCAAATTACTTCCTCTCTTTTCACTTTCTACCGGTATCAGCATAGTTGTTGGCTATTGTAGGTCTCTACATAGAAACTCTAGACTGTCATGCAGTATAGCCCCTTCTCTTCATTGTCCTTTTTTAAACATCTTTCAGAATCAAACATACAAATCTTTACTAATGAAACTCCAGTGACTTGGAGATTTCTCCTTTGCACACCCACAGGCCTCAAAAGCCATGTCAATCACTTCTCTTGACTATTCCTACTTGCTTGTGGGTCTACTTTTCAACAGAGTTTGAGTGTTACAATGAAGATTTGCTTATTTGTACTGCAGCTTTACTTCTGATCTTTCTCTATTTTCTTCCAGTGGTTACATATTCACAGGACTGTTGTAAATATGCCTTCTCATTTGTGGGTGGTATCAGCATGCCTATGTATTTCTGATGGGGTATTGTCAGAATGCCAGATCTTTGCCCAGCTGTGGGTTGAATTGGCAATTTCTTAGGAGCCTGAGCGATAGGAATAAAATGAAGTATATTACAGCTGTCCTCATCTTAATACAGAGGAATAATCAGCAATACTTGCAGCAGGTCCCAGCATGTGATATCTCTGATCAAGATTGAGTATCACATGCTGAGATATGAGATAGGCTGCATCTTCTTATTAGTAATAAGCTTAGCTTCAAACTGAATCAAGGACTATCTGATCTTGCATTTATAGAATGCAGAACAGGCAGTCAGGAGACTAGACACCATCCTCCATCCAGTTACAGACTTCTTGTCCATAAAGTACTCTTGGATAGCATATTGAGATTTACAGCTCTGAGATTTACATCTCAGGTTTTGGATGACCTATTTGTGATTTTGATGTCCTGACTTCCATAGGCACAGGGATCCATTTCAGCAATAAAATACTGAAGTCAGAACACAAAGCTGACCTGTCTCAGGCCAGATATCTGTGAATAGAAGCAAGAAAATAATGTCAATTTAAAACACAGATGTTAGCCTTATTCATCAGTATCTTCATCTACAAAAAAAAAAAACCTCAACAAAACAACAACCCCCCTCCCCAAATAAACTCAACCAAAACCCAAGAAAGAAATATATGCTTATGTTCTTTGTAAAAGAAAACATTCTTCCATGTTTATTTTATTTTTGTATCAATAGTGCTACAGAAGATTTATAGCCATTTAAAACTTGGCATGGCCCCTACTAGTAACACACAATGGGTGTTGCTAATTTTGCAGCATTTCTTTTACACCTATTTTTGTGACTGGTTACATGAGTGAGGTAGAGGACACAAGGAATGCTGAACAACAACAGAGCAAAACAGTGATCTTGATAAAGGTAGCTAAGCCCTATCAATTCTCTCCAAGGAAAATACATACCTCAACAGTGTTGACAAGCACGACTCTTCTTTCTACCAGAAGACATAAAATTACAGAGAAGAAAAAATACAAGATGCAAAGTAACTAAATAGGACTTTGACAGCCAAGTAATAGTTTAAAAAGTTCAGCCCCGAAACAGAGAACACCAGGAAAAATTTGAAGGCATGTTAATAAAGTATTACCTGCCATGTGACAAATAAAGGTGATGTAAACAAAGCTCTAATTTGTCTATGTGGCAGCATTTTTCCTCAAAGATGGGAAAGGTTCTGACACTTTCACAGATGGAAGGGGCATGTCTAGCAAAAGACATTTAGAGTCCTCGAATGAGAACAGGATTTTGCTGTTTATTATGTTTCCTAGAAATGATGTTCAGAACAATGTAATCTGGAAGTATTTTGAAGTGACTCTTCCACAGCTGTGTTAGCTGATAGCATAGGACAGATGGTGCAACACAGTCCAGCATGCAAGGAGCTTACTTCTTTCTCAACTTTATTAGCTAAGGGCTTTGAAAAGCATCAGTGATGATGATATAAATCAATGCAATCTTGTATAGTAGGTAAACAAAATAGGACAGACTTTCTACTTCTGGATAGGTACCACCTTTGAGCTGCTGTGGCAGGGGAGGGGAGAAGGATGGAGAAAGGGGAAAACTTAGTCAAATCTTTTGTCAGCACCCACTTCTATTGAGTTTTGTGCTGGGTAAGCTAATTGCCGTGCCTAGCATTGCCTATCAACTTCCCTCAGGTGCTTGTGCAAAGAAAGGGCCAGGCCAACTTCCAGTTTTTCAGTGTCAAAATTGTACTGAAAAACTGAGTCATCATCTACTTGCTTTGTTAACACACTCTCAAGTAGGAGTTAAAAGAAAATCTTTACTGTAATGCCTATTGCAAGTAGCTAAACCAAAAGGATAAGTTGTCAAGCTGATAAAGTACTGCCACCTTAATTAGACAAATAAGTTGTTAGACCTCTGAAAGACACGATACATCATGAATAGGGATATTTAAAATCGGGTTATATCTAATTACTTTTTAATTTCTATTTGCATTTTAATGAAGATTGAACTTAATGAGATAAATAGGAGAGACATTTCTGTATCAAAAATACTCTTGAATTCTCCATGTGTTGAGGATTAGATTTTCAGAGGTTTGGGGCACCTGAAATAATATAAATGTATTAAAAAAATCATTAAGCATTTATCTACCATGGGACTTCACTTTGAATCTAGAAGGAATTTGAAAAATCCTAGTCCACTTGCCTCCTCCTTGGTCTAAATGCCTTCAGGAAATTATCCTGTGGGATTTCTGGAAGTGCTGAATGCAAGCCACACAATTGAAAATCAATAGCCAGCATGATCAGCCTTGAATGATTCCAAAGACCAGTTCCTCAGTATAAGACTATTGTCAGTATTATGTAACATTGCATTACTGCATCGGAAAAGCCAGATTTTTTTTTTCAATGGCTCAAAACTAAAGAACTTCTTTAAGATGTATCATTTGGATTAAAGCATAATTAATTTATTTATTTAGCACACAGTGAACAGATGAATGTACTATACAGTGACTAGAACACTGCTGAAGGAATAGTAGCAGAGATACATTTCTAAATGTTAACATATGTCTACGTACATTATGTTCATGTTCAATTGGACTCTGGCCCTTGGTACTTTTAGGAACATGTTTGTGTTGCACCTTCTCTTTCCTTTTATGATTTTCTAACATGCTCGTTGTACATTAATAATCCCTTCAAGCTCTTTGTACCTTAATCACCCTTTAAAACAGGACATTTTCTACTACAAGCTACTTCTTGACATGATCAGTCTACCTATGCTGTAATGGATTTTTACCAAATTTCCTGTTCAGCTGATCTGATAAAAGTTACCTACACATATTACAGACAAGTGGTGCCATTCAGCATCAACCTCTCAAGAATGAAACACCTTTAGAGGGAGGTGGACAACAATAGGATGGACTCTACAACTTTGCTGGGACAAATTTTTCTGGGGTGTTGGATCCGATGGTCTCTCGAGGCTGCTTCCAACCCCTACAATTCTGTGATTCTGTGACACGACAAGAAAATGGATTTTCAGTCATTCAGTCACAACCTACAATTAACAAAAGAGCAATTGTTTTTCACATTAATACAGGTCTATACTGAATCTGAGTAGCTCTAGCACCGATCCTGCTTGCATTTTGCAGATGCTAATTTAATTCCAATTACTCCTGTAGCATTAAGTATTTCCCTGGCAAGCTGTTGGCTAGCCTCTTATTCAAGCACTGGGAGATTGTTTATTGCTAAAATCAACCCAAACCAGAAACAACAAAAGTCTTCTGTGCCAGCTCTTCTAACAGGTAATCCTATGACAAGTAAACTAAAAGGTGGGAGCTGATCTTCTACATAAATTCTTAATGTAAATATGATTTAAGACATTAAACCTCATTACAGTTTTGCAGAAAAGGTTTGACAAAGGGTCTGACTCTACATTCAGAAGTAGTTAACTGAAGTATTTTAATAAACGGTACTTAAATCTTACCATGCTTCTAAATTCTGAAACATTAAGATTATCCTGTATTCAAATCTAACCTGTAGTTGCACAAATTTATAATCTCCTAATCTAAATAAAACCACAAGTGGCATTTATCTACATGGAGGATCTGGAATGACTCACCTGTAGAACAGAATTTTCATATTTTTCAGGCAGGTGGAAGGATTACAAAAGGAAATTAATTACTCTCTCCTTTCAGTTCTGCGTAGCAGGTATTCAGTCAGTGAGATACAATAGCAGACTTCCTGCAACTCTTCAACATATTTCCCATGCTTACCGACTTCCTAAAGCACAACTGGGTCTGCTCAGTGAATGACAAAATTAACTTCCAAACGAATCTTCCCAAAGCAGCAGTTTTTAAAAAATGAATATTCTCAGGATGCATTTTAGCACAGTTATAAATCACACTGTTGGATTAATATGACAATAATCAATGTTAATGGCCAGTTGTTTAGTTATAAATGGGTTTCTTGCATTAAATAAATGACTTCTCTTATGCTCCTAAGTTAATTAGTACATAGGGTAAGGCTGTATCTGGTTTTTAATTTTGTTCAATATTTATTGGTTAATTATACTAATGAAGTGTTATTATTTTGTTTTCTTTTGTCTGGGTGTTTTGCGAATGAACTGGTTGCTGAGACTTGTTTTTGTTTATTCCAGCTCTGGTATTGCGTAACATTGCCAGTGTGCTTTGCCTGCCAATAGGGCTCCTCATGCTGCATTTGCAGAGGTCGTGCATAAGAGCTACAAAGGTGAAATCTCTCCTTATTTCGGTGATGGTATTGACTTGTTTTTCAAAGCAGTTTACCTTTCAGTGACACTGCATTTATTTACCATATCTTACAGAAAAAAAACCAACACCCCCAAAACCTCCAACAGAATAGCAGGACAATGATTTCTTTGGTGCAAATAAAAATATTCTTGTTAACTAGACCAGGTTAAAAATACAATTGGTATACCAGTCAGATAGGTAGACTGGCACCTTAACATTTGCTAAACATACAGTAGGCATATTTTTCAGCTTTCTTTAGACTGCAGGCAGTTAAATTCTGTTTACATGAACTTCTGCATTAACTTAAACAGTAAATGCCTATGCACAAGCTTACTAAACCAACTTATAAAACCTGATGCTGATATTATAATATTTCAAGTCTAATATTGGAGCAGGTTCTCACTGGAGCAATGCTGTTCTGGCTCAGCTGAGCTACGCACATCACTCTGGAAAGCAATATCCAGTTGTTCAGCCTCCTAGGAGACATCTAAGTAGATGGCTTACTAAACTTGATCTAATCAAAACAAAGGGTGTTCTAAGTCAGCCAAATGTAAAATTACCCATCAGGAACAAGGAAAGAAAACTATAGTTACTGAATGGAGAACTGTCAGTCAATAGTTACTTCATGTTTCTGATTCCAATTTTTTTAATATGCTTCTACTGAGACTGGATGAAGTCAGAGTGGAGACTGCTCCTTTCTTAGGGGACATAGTGAGTACAATCAGGGAAAGAAACATAGGGTTTGAGAGGTGCAAGGGAGACTGCCTGGAGGTGGGAAACTGCAGTTTAGAGGAAAACTGAGAAACTCTGGTGATGGACAGAGAACAGAAACCAGGTCTCAGAGATGATGAAAGGAATTTCCTGCAACCATAGAGGAGTGAGATGAGTCAGGTGCAATTTTGAATGTCAGTGGATTGAGTAAACCAAGCCTGGATGCTAGAACCAGTCTGCAAAGAAGCAGAGCAGGAGATCTGTTTATAAGCTCCCTTTGTGGATGTTCTACTTATGGTTTCTTATGCTTAAAATGTTAGGGATTCCAGTTTATGTTATTTCAAAGCCTGATTTTTTTTCTGTTTAAAAGCCTTTTGAACTTCTTTGGGAAGTTCACTGTAGTAAATTCTCTAACAAGATGCACCTCAAAGCTTTTGCTAGTAGTAGATCACATTGCATGGACACTGAAAAGCAATGCCTGAAATCTGGTGCAATGACAAACAAGCTCCCAGTATATAATTGCCATTGATCACAACTACAGGGTTTGTTCAGGGGTAGCAAATTGGAATAGGGAAAGCATTTTCCCATATGTGGTATTTAAAAGGAACAGTACTGAAATAATAAATATACCTCAGATATTCATTAAAAAATAATTTTTAAAAGTAGAATGCAATAGAAAATAGCAACAAAAACTTTTCTGAAGAAAATGTCCAGTGACAGACTTAATGACCTTTACTCATGAATTATCTTAAAGAATTAGTGATGTCTTCCATGGCTTCGTATGCCATGCTAAATGACTTTTTAGTCTAAAAGAGAAAGGCATAATAAGAATCAATGTCTGAAAGCTGAAGCCAAGAAAAAAATATTTAAAAATTAAAGCTAAATTTTTAAATCTATGGTGATTAATCATGGGAACAAAATACCTAGAGAATTATTTGAATCCCCATTTCCTGTATTTCAGATCAAAAATAGTGTCTTGCTGAAAAGTAAGATTTAGGAAATCCCAAGACCTTAAATAATAGCTGAACTCATGCTATTTTATTTATTTAGGAAAAAAAGAGTAGAATGAGTAAAGTATAATAATGATACATACCAGGACAGACTACAGGACCTCATAGTCCTGACTGCTTCCAAAATCTAAAATCTTTAGGAATCCAATTACTATAAAACACAAAATGTTACCCTTGCTGCCTAAATTGTCTTTGAGCCTTTGTAAGATATCCAAGGTCAAGAGGATACAAAACTCTCTTTGCATGTTGTCTTATAGTTTATAGTTATACATTCAATATCTTCACATGAAAGAATGAAGCTTTGTATTATTAGTAGTACGTGTTTTCTTGTAAACACAACTCCTACATACAGGCTACAGACAAAGCTGAAAAGGCAAAGGCCTTAACTGCAGCAGTAACCAGGTTAATCCTTGATACAAAAAAATTCCCTGTATCCACAAGCCTTAATGGTCCCTCTGGTGATATCCTTTGGTGCAGAAAAAAATCACACTATGCACAAGTGTAATATAGAAGAAATTGTTCTGATTTGCATGGGGATTTACATCTATATACCTTGATCCTGTATGTTTTGTTATCAGGGGATGGAGATTTTCGTATTCTTCCCAGGTATCTCCACTGAGCAGTGAGAGATGTAGTACTGTATATGTTGCAGACAAATTATTCTTAATTTATAGCTTCCTGTGTTACCACTTATACCCAATAAGTATGCACGTAAAAATGCTGAATCAATACTCCAAGTAGACTGTCTCAGTGGTTTTATTTTGTATTTCCTTTTACTTCTCATTAACAAGAATTTAAAGGTTACTTTTCCTTTGTTTCACTTTACATTTATCTTCGTATGGGATAAGTTAGTAGAAGATCTTATATTAAAATAAGAAGTTCCAAGAAGGCTTGGAAGTACAATACATCACAAAGCTTGTAGATAAATTAATGCAAATAGCTGGAGTTTGTAATCTCTGCTTGAGAATCTGCCAGTCATTTTACAGAAATGAATGAAAAGCCTGTTTTTGTCCAAAGATTCACTAGCAAAGTTACTTTTCCAATTCTTTCTGCATTAATTTTAGTTCAGACTTGGAAAAAGGACAATGCAATTAACTTTTTTTTCCTGTCCTGAGGATTTTTTCTTCAATTATGTCCTGGTTGTGGCTGAGATAGAGTTAATTTTCTTTCTAACAGCCAGTATAGTCCTGTATTTTGGATTTAGTATGAGAATAATGTTGATCACTCAGTGATGGTTTTAGTTGTTGTTAAATAATTGTATTGTCTCCACTAAGTCAAGGGCTTTTCAGCTTCTTATGCCCTGCCGAGTGCACCAGAAGCCAGGACAGCTGACCCAGACTGGTCAAAGGGGTATTCCCTAAGACAGACGGTCATGCTCTGGATATAACTGGGGAAGCTAGCTGGGAGGTGGGATTGCTGCTTGAAGCCAGACTAAGCATCAGACTTTTTTTTTCTTTCCCATCTGGTGAGCAATTACATTTTTTCATCACTTGCATTGTTATTATTTCTATTATTATACTCTCCCTTTGTCATCCTATTAAACTGTCTTTATCTCAACCCACATGGTTTTTTTTTCCATTCTCCTGCCCATCCTCTTATGGGAGAGAGGGATGAACAAGCAGCTGTGTGGTCCTTGGTTACCAGCTGGGGTTAAACCATGACAAATTATTAAATATGAAGTAGCCCATTTCCAGACAAATGCACTTGGAAAGGTAAGTTTACTGGTTGACACAGCTGTGTTACTCTCTGGTTAAAGTAGTTAAACATATCTTTTATTACTATTTATCATTTAACAACTTGCATGACACAGGGCAGGGATACTGAAAAAAGCCTTTCTCCTAGATTGAATGGCCTCATCTCACAAACTCTCCAAATACAGAACTGCAAAGATGGAATTTAAATGTTCTGTGAAGAATGATGACAGGATCATCTCATAAAGTTAAAAAAAAATCATGCTGCAAATGTTCATCATGTAGTGTCTCAGTTCATTCCACAAGTGAGTAAAGTGATTTTCGAAGAAAATACAGGCTCAGGACTTTTGTTGTAAGAGTAAGACTGGGCAAGAGGACATGGATAACTGCAGCTTTCCATTTTTCAAAGCAATATTATCTTAAGAGAAGAGTCTGAATGTGGAAATATGAAAATGAGCATCTGTTGTTATGAGAAATGTCAGACATAGAACTTTAAAATATCTGATTTACCTAGATTTTTCTCCCTTCCTCTTGAAGAAAAAAATGAAGATAATAGTTATCTCCTCACCTAGTATTTCTAAGATTTCAAATTTTGTAGACTGTCTGCCTTCAGGGCTTGAGGAGTCTTTGTGTTAAGAATCCACCTGATAATAATGTTTCACTGGGAATATAATAATTCTCTTTTGCTGGAGGCAACTGGCAAAGAAACTTCCTAAGTTAACTAAAAAGTCTCTTTTTTATTAGCTGGAATTTATTTCTAGTTCTTCATCTTTCACTTTCTGCCTCTGATTAGCTGCAGGAACTGAAAAGGAGTATGTGCATGAAAGTTCACAATAAAATATGACAAGTCTTTTTTCTCCACTTCAAGATTTCTTTTCCTCATTTTTCAGCAAATATGGAAATCTTAAGGTGGTCAGGGGTTATGTGTCTATTCCACTCAATGAGAATACAATGATAGGAGATGGAAATGCTAATGATTTGTCTTCTTTGGTATTGGAAATCATGATTTCAGAAACTGGTATGTTCTTTTCTGATCCTTAAGATTATGCAAAGAAATTAAAACAATAGTGCTACTTACACATAGTCTCTGTTGAAAGACAGTGTCATCTCTTTCCTTACTGGGTACATGGCATTACATATATGGATGGTACAGACTGTGTATTCACAGGCTGATATATAGTACACACACACACACATAGTCCTATCTGTAGCACTTACACTTACTGACATTAGGATAGAAGTATTAAAGTTTTCAGCAAACTTGGTCATTACTAATGATCAGGAAAATGGTAATGCGCGTATGTAACACATAGGAAAAGAGACCAGATGAACTATCTAACCGCAAGGATACCTATAAAAGTGGTCCCAGCTGTTGATGTTGTGAGGTGTGCTCCTACCCAACCCATTACAAGGGAAGAGCTCTCTCTGAGGGGGTGGCACAGCTCCTGCTCCACATCCTCCAGTTCTGTGCCGGCATCAACTCATGCTTCATGGAAGAGCCGCATCATCAGTCAGCAGCTTTGATTATAATGATTAATGGAAAAGCAGGCCCTGGCAGAAGAATTTTGAAGATATCATTAGCCCCTCAGTGGTAGACTTCGGACTTTGCCCAAGAGCACAAATCAGTATCAGAGGAGGAAATTTAATTTCCTTTTGCATTTCTTATATAACATCCTAATAATTGTAATATCTTTCTTCTCTTCAAAAAAAGCAAATAACGAAAAAGAAAGAATCCTGGTCACTTCCAACACAGAATTAACAGACAGCTGCTAGTAACTACTAATTGACTTCATGTGATTATTAAATCAAGGTTTTAAGACCAGGTTTTTTGCATACCTTTACTCTTGTTTCTGCTCTGCCCTGCTCTGTCACTGAAAGTCACAGTGGTGCTCAGCAGGCCAGAAGCTGGGATTCAGACCTGGGCTTAAACACAGTTTAGCCATTTCTTATGGAAAGATAACCCATTACTTTTCCTTAAGAGATGGCAGATCAGAAGTGAAGAGTATCCTTATGCCAAAAGATAGTTACAGTTAAAAACTAAGATTTTTTTTTAAATGAAGAGGATGAATAAGAAACCACTGTTGTGAGACAGTAACCATGACTTACCATATGAATCTTAAATGTAAAAAAAAGGTTTTAATGTAAAAGCATTAGAACATCTGAGTCACCTCAGAGATCAAATTAGCAGCTGCATCCTTGAGCACTTTTCATCTTATTTGCACTTATTTCAGGAACTTTTGATATTACTTATATTTCTCAGACATCTTTTTATAGATCAGTAGAACACTTAGTGTTGCTAATGTGTGTGTTGGCTCCATACAACCTCAACTGGCTGAGGCTGCCAAAGAATTTCTTTGTGGTGGCTACTTGAAATTTTACTCCCTTTATGATAATTTATTAAATGTAGTTTTTCTTTTAAAAATGTTCAATAAAATTTAGCCATGGGCTGAGGAACCATGGTCAGAAGGAACTAAACTGTTTTGCTTGAGTGTTCACTTGTACATATAGGTCTATGTAAGCCCAGAAAATCCTGTGAAAAGTCTGGAACACATAAATAACATTATACCTTCTTTTGACTGTGAAGGTGTGTGCTGGTTTTGGCTGGGTTAGAGTTAATTTTCTTCCTAATAGCTGGTATGGGCCTATGCTTTGAATTTGTGCTGAAAACACTGTTGATAATATAGAGATGATTTCATTGCTACTGAGCAGGGTTTATGCAGAGCCAAGGCCTTTTCTGCTTCTCACACCACCTCACCAACGAGTAGGCTCGGGGTGCACGAGGAGTTGGGAGGGGACACAGCTGGGACGGCTGACTCCAACTGACCACATGGATATTCCATACTATATGATGCCATGCGTCAGATATAAAAAGGGAAACTAGTTGGCAGGCTGAATGGCAGCTCAGAAGCAGACTGGGCATTAGGCTGTTTTTCTCTCTACAAGTGGTGAACAATTACATTTGTGCATCACCTTGTTTTACTTACATATATTTTTTATACATATGTACGCATATACATACATACACACAATTGTGCATGTATATATATATATATGTATATACACACATAATTATTCCTATTATTCTCTTCATTCAATGACTTGCAGATCAGTTTATTAATGTATGTGAACACATGCAATTGTTAACACACATTTTTGGTATCCTGATGCTGCTTTACAGGGAATAAATTGTTTACAATAAATTGCAAAATTAGCTCTGGGAAAAAGCACGAAATATGTCTCTGGATCCACATGAGTTATGGCAATAGTAGTAATAATAATACCCTAGATATATATAATGGCTATGACTCACAAGAACTGAGACTGTTTTAATGTGCTTTTTTGAGGCACTCGTCAAAGTTGGTTCTATTTCTGAAGGGAGCTTTTGGGTGCCACTGTAATAAGAATTCAACTCTAAATAAGAATATACAATTTCCTTTACTCTCACCTTCCTTTGTTCTTGCCAGGGGAGAGTTGTTTTACTTGCAGCCCAGCCCAGGATGCAGACTGATCAGGAACCAGGCTAATTCAGTACATCCATTAGGCACTGCAGTGCCATCTTCTCTGCAGAGGAGTCCTGTCAGGGTGGCTTTGACTGAGTTGGTCAACCGTTGCAAGTCTGCTGAATCTCCCGTCTCCACCCCCCAAATCAGCTTGGTATCTAAATGCTGGTGAAAAAAGAACTACAAAATCACAACTGTAAATGTAGATAAATATAAAAAAACCCATATTGCTGACATTTAATACAGAGGTAAAATCAAGGTCCAAATTTCATGAAATTGATTAATTTACTTCAGTTGCAGATTGGGAAAACAATATGATCATTTTCAGAACTCTGTTCTGGAATTCTTTTAAATTGAGGAGGTGCAAAGAGTTATCTCCCTTAAGTGAGGTCAGCCAAGTCCCAGATACAGCTCCATCACTTCTCCTTGCTCTCAGCTTCTTTGAAGAACAAATAGAGTGTTTGGAACAAACCAGGCTGCTGTCTGTAGGAAGTGTTTCCAGGCTCTTTTCCAGAAAGGGCGATGTTCCCTTCCACAGCCTCTTCCTTATGTTAGCCTGTGAGATTCTGATTAAAGAAACGTACTTTGAATGGGAGATAAGGAACAACATTTGCCCTCGTCTCCTCTACTCTTAACCTTTGTCATTCAAGGATTATCAGTAGCTGAACTCCAGATGCTTTTCTTCTCCCCTTGATAGTTTTAGGATTGTGGGTTATAATTCATCTGAGTATGTTGCTTTGTCAACTTTTAATCATTCTAATTACCTAATTATCTTCTCTAATGAAATGATAAAGCCTTTAACAGTTCAGTTTTCCTTCTCCCTGAAGGAAATTCTCATCCTTTGGGATGTTGCTGCCTTTATTTAAATATGAAACAGAAAAATTATTTGGAGCTGGGCATCAATGCTAGTTTTACCTGTTTAAACACTCTTTTCTTACTCATTGTTTGATTTTTATCATTTTAGCTTAGCCTTTCTTTACATATTGATATTTTTGTTAGACCTCCTTAACAATAAATGGCAGCAGGGACATAGGAAACAAGCATTGCATAAAATCTGGAAACACTTTCCAAATCAGGGAGAAAATTCAGATTTTACCAACACCAAAGCTGACTGTTCATAGCAATGAACATGAAATTCATGCTGTATTTTGTCTCACTGAAGCATACTTTCTTTCTGCAAGATCACTTCAGCATGTGAAGTATGGAATGAGGCATCAATCTATGAAATTATATTATGTTGGTTTCATTTACCTTAGGCCAAGGAAATAAGTGAACTTGGATTTCTCCACTGCCAATAAATACTCCAGATTTTCATCTGCTCTTTATTATAGCTCTTTTTTTGTACTTTAGCTGTATTTCAAAAGAAGGAGTATTCTGGGGAAATGACTGTAGGTACCTGAGTATGTATTCAGAACAAGATTTTACAGAAGATTATGTATGGACCAAGATAGCTGAAAACAGTGACAGTGGAGGTATCGGGTCCACAGTCAGTTCCTACTGCTTATTTCCCAGCTGACTGCCTCAGCCTGGCCATTCTCTGAACAGGTTACATGGTATCATGATACGTTTCCTGTTCAATACACTCCCTGGTTTGAATCCTCTTCTGAATTGCCCGAGTGCCATGCACTGTCTTATTCCCTAATTAATTATCTTGCATGTTCTTTCTCTTAGCCCTGACTGATCTGATAAAAGAAGGCCCATGTCCTACTGCTGTTCTGCAAGGATGGTGCTACAGCTAGCACAAGTTTTTTCCCAGTTTGCTTGCTGGAAAGTATGACTTACAGATGAAATCAGAGAAAGTACTTCCCTTCTACATTAGCAAATCACCAAAGAGACCAGCACTAACTCTCTTGGAGGAACTGGAAAGAGTAAGGGGCATGGGATGTGATTCAGTTCCTCCCTCAATTCAAAGTGTATCAGTAGGAAGAAATCCCCCCAAAGCAGCATTTGAAACAGGGAGTAAAAGTGTAAGAGAATTCAGAGAGAAACATCTGTGAGAAGGAGGATAGACATGGAAAAGGAGGAAACGAGGACATGGTGCTTAGGCAGGGAGGAGGAATCAGCCTAGGAGAAGAATAGGAAAAAAACACTATGCATGAGGCATGTGGAAGACCATAGAAGAATGTTTTGCCTTTTAGAAGAAGAGGGTCAGGACATGAGAGAGAGCATTCAAAAGAGCATGAAGTGGGTTAGGAAGAAAGAAGCAGTGAGAGGAGACAGGAAAAAGGGGAACGGAGAGAACGTTTAGGCAACCATGCAGTATATTTACGTCCTTCCCTATTTCCCTAGGAGGAATGATACAGGCACAACTGAAGCGTGTTACTGGTGCAACTCCATTCAGGTCAGGTCCTTTCTATTACCCCACATTTGAATTCTGTACCTCTGCAGGCTTACAGTCAGAGACATCCTATTCATAGAGTATCCTCACCCACTTCCATTCATGGGACACAGGGCTTCATGTCATTTTTCTATTCTTAGGATCAAAATGATATAGCTTCAGAAATTATAACTTTAGAAATTTCATCCCTCTTGTCCATTAAGTCCATCCTGCTTGTCTGCTATTACAAATTCTTTCCTTCTTTAAGGCAGTCAGGTTTCTAATCTCCCCTTATCAGAAGTATGCTGCCACTCTGCTGTAGAAGGCTTTCTGACTTTTTTCCACCCATGCAGGAATTATTCCCTTTTCTGAGGTGTTTAATCAGCACACTCAAAGGTGATCGTCAGCCCTCTGGCATGCACAAAACTCTATCCCTTGGTTGAGAAGCCTCAGAATCACAAGTATCTAATCAGTTTCCAACTCACCTATCTAGCCTTTCTTAGGCTACAGGAGTAACTTTTCAGTTGGATTTTATTATGTCTAGGAACAATTCTTGGTAAACTTGTCGTCTTTTGCTTTAAAAGCTGCTCATAGTGGAACTTGGTTTAGCTGTCCTTGAATTCAGCTGAATGGGAGAGAACATAATTTTAGAGGGATTGCCATGTAGCTGCTTTGAACACACTTACTTCTGTTTCCTGCAGTTACTGACTTGAACTTGTGATCTGGATCTTTATATTCTGAAGTGACATACCTCCTTTGAAGTCTTTGCTGTGAAATGTACGAAACCATGATTTCTACAATCTCTACAATCTGGTCTTATTTTCAATATATATGACTAAAAATGCCCTGGAATTCTTAGAAATAAGAGATAATCCTTCCCCATCAAAATTTTAATTCTTTATTAAAAGTTGAAATTCACAGTAAATCAGATTAAAAAATTTGGATTTTAAAATTACTTATAGATGTTTTCAGGTTTACAATAATGACACTTCATGTAGACCCACCTTTGTTGGATCTCTGAAAACTATGTTCCTGAGCATATTGTGATGTTCCTTGTGCCATGTATTACAAAAACTGTGGTGGAGAACTCTGGATCACAAAAAAAAAAAAAAAGAATACCAACCAAGATGAATCTGATATTAAGATATTTCAGTTATGATTGAAATTATATTTTCAGAAATCCAGTATATTAAGTAGCTTTTGAATGAAAATTCAAAATTACAAGGACAATTTTATAGAAAAAAAAAGAAGAAATCTTGTTTAAGAAGAAATCTGGTTTGTTACAGAAAAGAAATAATTTCATCAAGTCTTACCAAAACCTCCTTTAGGTTCTGTTTTGTGTAAAAAATGGTCCAGATATGATATGTTCTCGTGAAGTTGACTAAGATGGATGGGGTCCATCCATATAGACAACTTAGAATTTTAATAAAATGATTATTATTATTGTTATTGTTATTTCAGAATGAAAAGAATGTTGAATATAGCTAATACCCACAAAAGGGTAGGTATACTGCTCCAGTATTCTGCATTGCCAAGGATGTGCAAACCAGCAGATTATCCATAAATAAGTTAAAAATTGGGAATTTTGCAGATGGTGTTTCATTAATTCAAAAATACCCATTTATTTAGGGTAAGCTATTTACAGAATGAGGGAAGCTTATTGGAAATAAGATCAAAAACTCTAGGTGTGAGATCTGACCAAACATATGCACATGCTCTTCTGTAAGAAAATGTCTGTAGGCTTATACTTCCTTTGCCAGAATAAAGAAGTGTCACCCCTATTCTCATCTGTGTTCCAACAGCAAGTACTTCTTGGACACTCAGGATTTTGTTTCTTCTTGACTGAACTTTCTTCAAGATAAGAAATGGAAGTAGAAACTATACACAGAGATCTCAGTTTCAGTGTCAATGATTTAGAGTTCAAATTCCACACCAAAGCCCTGGGACATTCATTACCTAGTGCTGAAGTTGTTGTAGATTGGGCAGCAAGAGCATTTGAACTAAATCTAATTTAGATTGTATGGGAAGTGATGTTCCTGACATAGGCATTTTATGACCTCATTTGTAATTCTCCTCAATGTGTTGTCCCACTATTCCCAAAGTTGTTTCATAGATTCGAATAGTTTTACAAATGACTGTGTGAAAAGTGTGGCCATAAAGACAAATGAATGGCATAGCACAACATTTGCTTGTCATTACAGAAACAAACATGAGTTCAACACTGTGAGACTCTGACTGTAAGGCTAGTCTCTAATTTTCCCATTTGACTGCTCTGGCTCCACAGCACTTACACACAAAAACAAAGGCAAAGAAGAAGACTGAAGCCTCATGTGTACAATGAAGAAGTATGAGGAGTCACTGAGGTTCACTAGATGTTCATGTGAAGTGCTTCTTTAGTGCATTTGGATCCATCAAGACATCTGCATAGGTTGAAAGATGTGACCCGGAAAGACATGGGCCTTTCCATAGAAGCAACTTTAAATCAAACATCATATCCAAAGATTAAATCAAATGCCCAAGTTTAGGCAACACACTATAGAAATCTTGCCCTTTGCTAACTCCATGGACGGAGCCAGGATATCTGCATTCATTGCAGTAAGACTAAAGCACCAAATAACATTTCTATTTGTTGGCACTGCCTGTATTATTAAACCTTGTGACTTAATAAGAGTTCATTCAGCCTCGGTTGTCTTTTTCTTCCAGAGTCTGAGGCAATGAAGTTAACTTCCAAATGAAGTTAAAAGGGAAGGATCAATTTAGAGAAAATGGTGTCCAGACAGATAAAACATTTAATAGTCTAAAGTAACATTTAATAGTCTAAAGTAGCATTTAAGCAAGAACAGGTATCCTTAAAGGGTAAAACATTCAAACAAAGAAAACAGAAGATTTGAACTCTGTAATTTAGGCTGGTTTTGTGGGTTTGGGGAGTTCTAGGTATAGGTTTTCCCTCCCAGAACCGTGTCTGTATTTTACTGTCCTTGAATATATAAAAACACGCCTAGGAAATAGAGAGGTTCTGGATTCCTTTCTTGGCATCAGGCAGCAAAACACATCATTATGATGTAAATTTTGCATTTGGACAGCAGGTTCGTTTGAGAGTCCCAAACTCCTCACATAAAGGTAGTTCTGATACGTATTTATTCACACTTAGTTTTGGAAAATAATATGTTTATTTTCATTTTCATTCATATACATTTCAAAGGGCAAGAAATTGTGGGATTATGATTATTCCATCAGGAAAAGCAATCATACATGTAATAGCCAGCCATGATTGACCACACAGCATGATGGCTCTATAAAGAAAGAGAAAAAAAGAAAAGAATTTCAGCCAGTTGGGAAGCTGTCCCAGATACTGATGAAAAGATAATAATTAATGATAGGATTTTTATTCATTTATTTACTTAGAGACAGATGCATTACTAATTTTAACCTCAAAAGGACATTTCAGCCTTGCAAATTGTACAGATTTTTGGATGGTGCTTTTTAGATATCTCTGTAAGGACTGTGGACTTTGGTATTAGCATTTTCTTTCAAGGATCCTTTCAGTCTAAAGGAACTCCCTTCCCTTTTCCAGTTTCTACCCAGCTGAAAATATGAGATCCGTGGATCATATTTTGGTATCTTATAAGCTTATTTACCTCAATAACTATTCATGTCTCAGTAGAAAAGATAAAATTTTGGCCTAAGCAATTTCAGCAGGATCAGGGTTTCCCTCAAGCATTTTCCAATCTAGGTTTGAAAAAGTGCTTGCGTATGTCAAATCTAAAACCTTCCTACTATTTCTTTCATGTTCTATATGACTGGCCTTTTGTTGGTGAAAAGAGGATAGCAATGCACTTCATTGGCAATATTTAGCCAGTATTTTAATTGCTTTTGTGACACTATTGACTTATTTTGTCTCTAACATTCACCAAAGAATGTAGAAGGCTGCCCCCTGAAGTCACTGATGGATATGTTGATTGTCTTTGGATGGAGTCCTGCAAGGAGTACCGCACTTTCCCGCTAGAAACATTTTGACACCCTGTTATCTTCCTGAGTTGATCAGGCACCTGCTGCTACCCCACCTGCCTTCTTGGCAACCAGAAATGCCTGTTTGCCTCTCTTTCCCGTTTATTTTCCCCCCACTCTCACTGTGTAAGTATCAACAGGTGTTGATCAATTGTGAGGAAGGATGTTGTGCCAATGCTTCATCGTTGGCATGGAGGCAGGAGCTCCTGTAGAGGGGATAGCATGTGCAGGTTGAAGAAGGCTGCTCTGCAGAAGTCGGTGCTGTCTGGCACCCATGCCTTACTAGAGGGGTCCAAGCAACTTTGGAGCAGGCAGGGTGCCATCCTGACAGATGGACAGAAGGGGTAGCCAAGACACCAGGTAGTTATGCAGCAAGTGTGTTTGCTGAGGGTATGTTGTCAGCCAGCAATGTCTAAATGACTGTTTGTCTTGAATTTATACACATTTGTTTAAATAAATGCATGAAAACTAATCTAGAGCTGCACTGTATCAATTTAAGAAAAATGGAAAAAGAGATTCTGAAGCTGAGCAGAAATGCACCATGTAGCCATAGCTGTATTCCACTGATGGGTATGTTCACAGGCTTCTTGCTGTAACAAGTTTCTCTAGAGCCTGCTTTGTAGGAGGAACTGTCCCCTAATAATAAGTATTGACACTTTTTCTTGCACTGTAGGTGGCAGAAATATGCAAACTTCAAAATTTTTTAAGGATCAATCCAATATTCTATCTACCAGTCAGAATATTGTTTTTTCTGGAGCTGGTAGGGCTTTCAAAAATCCTATATTTCACTGTAGTTAAGTGCACTTTCCAGACAGAATCAAGAAGCATGGATATGGAGAAGGATATAAAGAGCACTTTTAAAATCCACTGACCATGTTAGTACCTTAAAAAAACAAAAAAGTTTCTTCAAAAATTCTGTGTGAAGGTTTGAATTGGTACTTAAATTATTTGCATCAGTCTACCTCTTAAGCAGTCACCTCTGTTTTGAGAGCATACTGAGAGCAATCACGGCTGTTTGCAGCTAACCTCATTCTAAGCAACTAAATAGCAACTTTAACACAAACATTTGAATTAATTGCTGGCATCTCATTGGGACACATTGCCAAGCCTTTATGGATGAGATCCAGCCCTGATACTGTATACAATATCAGATTCACATTAACCTAGCAGTAAGTCAGGTCACTTTAAATACTTCTCCGTGTGAGGAGCAGGCAAAACCCTCATTGCACCCTGTGTAGCTCTAAATGAGCAAAATTGTCTTCCCATCTGATGGAGCGGTGTTATTAGCAGATATCAAGAGCTGAGAGGCTATGCTATTGTCACATTTTTATCTTTTTTAATCCCAGCATTGCTGGACATAACACTTGTAATACTATTATATCAATTAAGATGGGGCCTTAGGTGAAGCCTGTAAAGAAAAAGGTAACTCTTTAGACAGTCCTGTTTAAAAACCGTCTGCTACACAGACTGAAGAAAATGATGCCATTCATGCCAGCCCTACCAAGTCTTCACTGCTTTCTCCACTACTACATCTCACTGTTATATTTAGTGTCTGACCACAGGATCTGTCATATGATGAACAGTCAAAATGAAAGGGAGAAAAATATGACTGCATTTCAGCAGTTCCTCCTGAACTTCTAAGCTCTTCAAAATGTGAAATTTGGCAGGAGTATCTCAGACAAGATGTATTACCTCTTCTAAGATTGTACAGTTTAATTATTTTACATCTTTTAGGAAGCATGTTGTGTGTTTTATAGGAAGCACAGATAAACAGTTCAGTGGACAGTAAAAGACAAATAGGATATGCTGATTAACCTTTCACTGATGTTAGACTCAATAAGGTCTGAAAATCCTGCTGATTTGTTTGTTGGTTGTTTTGGGGTTTTTTTAGTGTTTTTCTTTCTTTCTTTCTTTCTGATGCTTTGCTTTATCTAGATCTTGTATACATCGTGTCAGAATAAAAGCCTGAACCTGACTCCCACACTGGGAAAACTACAGTGGCATTTTGAGATGTTCCCTTAAAAAATATTCACTTTGAAAATGCTTTTTAAGAAATTAGAGGTCAGGTTTCTCTCTATACCCAGGCTGACATACACTGGCCAGTGGTGCAACACACTCATAAATCCACTGCAGCTGGTCAGCTATGATGTGTTTACTAGAGGCAGTAGTAAATCAGACTTTGGTAATTTTATTCTCAGCACAATTAAAGGTTTTGTCCTTTCTTTTAATAACTGTTAATAATAAAGAATTTAAAATATCTAATTCAGCAAGGTCTAATGGATCAGAACATATGTAGCAGCAGTAGCTGCCTGGAGAAGAATTCTTCAGTGTTTGCAGTCCAGAAATCCAGACATGAAAACCAATAGCTGAACCATCCCAAACATATTTTCAGGCTCCTCCAAAGTGCTTAGTGGAGGAAAATAGGACTTTACAGAAGTCTGCCGAAATGGAGTCTTTGGAAACTCTGGAGATATCCTCATTTTTACAGAGATAAAGGCTATGTACTTTTTTGTTTCCAGATTTATCATCGTGCATGACTGCCTTAATGAAGAACCACAATTAATTTGCCACCTAATTTGTTATTTGTTATTTGATTGTATGCTATTGCCATCAGATGTGTTTGTGATGGTAGTCAGTCAGGAATTAAATTTAAATAAACTATCTGGCCTATGGAAATTTTCTCGTCAATGTAGTGATCACCAACTTACAGAGACAACTCAGTATGTTCAAAAGGAAAAGAAGGTAGCTACATATCAATTTTTCCTTCTCTTAACAGTGGGTTTGCCAAGTCCAGCACCAGTCTTGTGCAGAAGTATTTCTACACGCTTTTACAGTGATAAGAAGTGATAGAATGATCACCTCTTTGTAACTAAAAATGCGATGATTTTCATAAAGCCACCTATCTTAACATCTCCACATTGCCATATTTTTGTGGTCTGGAATATTGCCTAGATAGGGCTTCTTTCCAACTCCTTGACTTATTTCCTGTGCATAAAAAGGAATTGGGACAAAGCACCCTATTGATTATGAAGCTCGGAATAGAAAATACTGTATCATATAAGGTTATGTTATAATACAGTACAGTCGGTAACAATTTCTTTGAGAACATTGCTTTAACTCATCTGCAAGCTGTTTCGTATAGCTCTGTTCGGAGGCATTTATCTTCTGTGGAATGAATCAGTTTCCAAATCATAGGTGACTGATTTCTGCTATTCGTATTTGTTGTAGCAGCAGTATTTTGAGAGGAGAAATCATTGCAAATTTGAAATACTGCTTTGATAAACATCAAAATTCAAGAACTGGAGCCACAGAAAAGCAGTTAAGAGCTAAAGAGGAAAAAGTTGAAATTTTATCTGCAAAGTGACTGCTAAATGGAAATCAGAAAGGTCAGCTGCAATTCACCCTAGGGAATCAAGATTCACACACTATGTGATGCTGCAGGTGCTGTGCTGGACAACGGAACACAATGTTTTTAATTAAATCATGGGTCTTCCTGAGGGGATACTGCATTAAAATCCAAGTGAATCTGACACAATGGAAAGATCTACATTCCTGGTTCTTAGTCAAGTCATTACATTAGTCTGCCGATTAGATCAGGAGGGAGGCCTTTGAAATTACAGCAGTAGTTTCACAGAGAAGATAATTATGGCAAGTTATGAATGACAGAAATTACTGCAGTGAGCTTTTTCTTTTTTCCTGGTTTTGTTTCTCCCCCCCCCCCTCTTTTTTCCTTTCCCCCCTCCTCTCTTTTCTGTCTTTATATATTTTTTTCTTTCTTGTGAAAGTCAAAATGTTATAGCACACTTTGATTATAATTTTTTTTGGTTAGTTCATTAAGCAAACTTCCAGTCATATTCTGTCTGAGGCTGTTGCTGACATTTACAGTTAAGCTACAGTAGTTCTTGTATTTATGCTTCTAGTCTCCAACTATCTGGATTCTTTCACTGTTGTAATATCTAACTTAAAAGTAGTGGTCCCTGAAGTTACAAATGCTGGAATTACATTGGATATGAGATCACATATATACTATTTAATACTGATTTTAATGTAATTATGCAATGACTAACAACATGGAATTATAATGTAACAATTACTTTTGTCTTGATAGAAGCATAATTGAAAATTTCATGTAAGGGAGTTACTTTTAAATATTTTCATTAATGCATATTAGAGTACCATATTTTTACCAAAGTTTAAAATCTGGTTATAAATTAGAATAAGGTAATTCAGGTTGTTAATTGACACCTGCACTGTTTATTTTTACATGGTCTCATTTACAAAACCAAGTCTGACATGCAAGATTATTTTCTTTTATATGTCTATTAACTAATATTGAATTAGAGTTGATTTGAGTTGGAGTGTATATAACAGCCTCACCTAAAAACTTCATCTGGATCTCAGATGTGGGCTCAGACATATTCATTATGACTGTGCTCTCAGGGATGTGGGAATAATAATAATATTTCTCTGCAATCAGACCTAAATAAAAGAGCATGAATTTCAGTTCAGGTGGAATTGCCATTATTTTTAAAATTCTTAATAATATCATCAAGTGTGTTTTGGTCAGCATGATCTAAAATGAAATTTTTAATATTAAAACCTACTTTAAATATGAAACAGTCTTACATTAGTTGTCTGTCCAATAGCTCAGAAGGTAAACATCCATCAGGGGTGTAACGTAATCAGACTTGATTCTTTTTTATGTTGGGAGGGCTAAAGTCCATGATTTCAAGGGTACCACATCACCACTGGAAGACATGATGTACAGCATCCTCCTGACAAAGTTTTGATTTTGTGTAAAGAGAAACACTATGGAACTGACATGACAGAGTCGATGGCAGAATCATTTTCTTATTTACTTCCTGAGTCACTAACTAACTAAGTATTTTTCACAGGGAAGTGAATAAACTTGACTTCATTTTGTATCTTATTGGTTAAGGTATCCTAATACCTAATATCTAATAAATAACAGGATTCAAATAGAAAAAGAGTAGATTTGAACTATGATTTCTTTGAGATAGATACCCTCATCAACAGAACTCTTTAAGACACAGGTTCCTCAGCTGTTCTTTTTGAAATTGTTTTACTCTCTAGAAAATGCTTAGATTTGTTTGCCTAGATATAAGGGGCATGAGAGTTTCAAATGACAAAAGCAAATATTTCTTAACTACATAGGCAGTAGGCCTGTCAAATTCGTTGCAAGGGAGAGGGGGAATGCAAAAAACCATCAACCCTTAACTAGCACAAAAGAAGTCAGGAGTAGCTGAGAAGTGAACTACACTGGCAGTTATGAAATGAAAAATTGTATCTCGCCCCTATCCCAAAAATAATGGAGTTCATGAGCATATTAGGGGAAGATGTGCATATATTTAGTCTTTCATTCCCCTTTTCTATGCATTTTGCTCTAGCCACTGTGGGAAGAGAAGATTGGCCAGATGGACCCTTGATCTGAAGTATACAGCAGCCCTTACGTTCATGAGACTATACAAAGGAAAGAATTACATAGATTAAATGAACTAACATTAACAGAAATGGCAGAGTACTTTTTTCACCCAGAATATTCTGTAGCTTTGTGGGAAAAGCATCCTCCTTGAACATGTACACAATAGAAATGGGATTTTCTGTGTCCCTAGTACAGAGGTATCATCACCGATATTACAACTCCAATCTCGCTACATTTGTTCCTACTTAACATTGCTTTCTATGGAGCTGCTTCATGCTCATATTTCCTCTTTCCTAGCTAGTTTTCTTTTTCCTATTATAATAGCTTACCTTAAATGTTAGTGATAGTAGAAATCATCTTACTGCTGCGTACACTCCAGGAGAAAAAAAATATGTATTGTTATACTAAAGGTTAGATTTTTCTAAATGTATTTAAATTTAAAATTGAAATGAATTAAATAATTTATCAAAACAGTTAATTTTATTTTGGAAGACCAGATAGTGTAATGAAAACTGAAAAATCATCTAAAGGGAGACAGGAAGATAAAAATTGGGAAAGTAGAGGTAGAATGTTAAAATCCATATGGGGAAAATGCAATTTTACACAAGACAAATAGACAGAAGGAAAGAAAAATCTAAACACAGTAATGTCAAAGGAGACATTCAGGAGACAGTGAGCAGAAAATCAGAAACAATTTTGCAAGGCCACACTGCGTCAAAAAGAAATTGAATGCCAATTCACTATCCGTACACTGACATATCAAGCGGCGTTGATGGAAAATAATAATCTCCCCAAAACAGGGAAGGATGAGGGACCAATGCTGAAGACAAAAGTTGCTCTGCTGCTAGTTTGATTCTTGGGCTCACTACTGAATTGTCTCAGCTTCTCTGTTAATTTTAAATCACCAATCATTGAAACTGCTTGCTCTTCCCTATCTTTGCTGAAGTAAGTCTTCATTATCAGCCAGTTTTATGCACTAGATCTCTACTAGAAATAATTCTCTGGGGTCTTTAAGACAAACTTCACAGAAGAATTACTAAGGTGCTCTTGCTGAAAGGAGTACTAAGAACTAGAAAGCATAAAGTGGCTGGTGGCCACTTCTCATTGAAGTATACACATTCTGGGTTTTTCTGTAGCCTATTGAAGATAGTGAAACACCATTTGGACCTCGTAATGTATTTATTGCCTGATAATAGAAAAAGAATGACATATATATATATATATATATGTCTTGCAAACAGATTACCGTAGTATTAAAAAATAGATTCTATTATCTATATTGATTTATGTAACTCCTTACTCTATTATTAGCCTTGACTGACATAACTCTTCATTACTTATGGATTTACATTTTATTCCGTGCTCCTCTGCCAGCAAGCCAGTGCCAAGAAGCAAAGAAAATGTCACGGTGAAGTTGTTTGTTTTTAGGGCCTTTTTCCTCATTTTCCACATTTTGGAATACTTTCCGTCTGTTTCACAGTTCCATGAATAAAGCTCAATTATATAGTGTGAATGTCACTTGCACGGGAAAAGTGCCAGCACCAAAGACTGAAGTGGTGATGAAGTAATAAAATAAGAACTACATGAACCACAGATAAGTGGCTGGATTTTAAACAGCTCTTGCCCCGGATGACCGGTGCAGGTAATTTTGGCTATCTGTCCAGTTACAAAAATGAAACAGGCAGAGAAATGAGACCTTATAAAAACCAAAATGCATTCAGCTTAGTCCACAAACACTTTGGAGACCAGCTGCAGATATGGTAGAGCTATAAAGGGCTTTTGGGAACAATGAAAGTCTTGTATGCTCCAGCTTACCGATCAAAAATTTTCAGAACCAGTCCTGTTTATGGTAGCAAGCTCCCAATGTATTTCATTAAAGGTAGGAATAATATTCCAACCATATCCTTTGATGGAATTTCATCATATCAGAAGCCCTGGAGCATGTGTCCAAATGATGCAAAGATACTGAGTTATTTAGTCATTTAGTCAAAACTTGGATTGTTTCTATATTGACCTTAGTCAGGTAAAGTCGGTAGAATGTGATAAACCCCAACCCTAATGGTAAACTAATCCCTTTTTCCTTTTTTTTTTTTTCTTTTTTTTTTCTCTCTCTCTCACAGATTTTTCAGAAGTAAAACCACATTTGTATAAAAGATTTTACATTTTTTGAAATATGACTGTGAACAACTTAAAATGCAACTTCCAGAAAAAGCGTTGTGTAGATAGCTGATTTCAAGTATGCACCCAGGGGCAGGATTTCACACATACGTTTCCCATTGAAGCATAAAAGTCTTCATTGTGTTCATCCAAAAAAATGTTCACTGGTTACGATACTTATGGTAGTTATTAATACAGCTGTAATGAAAGGACAAAGGTGGTTTAATCTAGAAGTTTCTTTGTGGGCAAATATTTTTCTGTACTATAAGAACCTCTCCAGTTTCTAATAATTGCTTCTGGTTTATGCTAGTCCAGTAGTACGAAGAAGTAACATGCTAACTTGTAATAGATATAGACTAAAAATAAAATGCCAAAAAGGAAAAGAAGTTGCTCAAATCTTGAAACAGTATAAGACATAGTAGAATAATTTGATTTTAAATATTTTTTAAATCCCAGAACAGTGTGTTCTTGATGTAAGATTTTTTTTTAAACCACAATAAGTAGGTTGTAGGCTTTGCGTTGGAGATACCATATGGAAAGCACTAATTTAATGGAAAATGATAAGCTGTGAATTGGATTCATGATTCATGAGTCACAATGCACAATAACACATGCCAGTAATTTACTAAAATACAGTAAGCATGTATGTATATTCATTTACACCTGTGCATATATACCAATTCTTTGTTACCTAACTGTTGTTACTATTCTGACAGAAATACATTCTTCTTTGTGTGTGTGTGTGTGTGTAAGAAACAGCACTCTCGCTCATCATGACAACTGGCCAGATATTGTTTATCGATGCTCACAAGGAATAGTTGCAAATTATAATGTTTATAACAGAGACTATGCATAATCTCTGTCTACACTTGTTCATTGTGTAGATTATAAATACTTCCTAAGTACAGCCATTGGGACATATTTTTAGGCAGAGTCTTACAAGCAGAGATGTCAGCAGGCGGATCTGAGAAGAAAGAGTTTTCTGCTGACATTTCTTGATAAACTGAAATAAACATACCTCATTTAGAAAGCTAGAGCAAAGTATGTCAGTGCAGCCATTTGATTGTATTGATTAAAACTGATGCATGCTTTATGATGAAGTGTTACATCCTTTCTCTACAAGTTAAAGAGTAATAATATTGTGTTTAGTTTGTCCTGAGAGTGTGATTTACTGGAATCAAAGTCCTTATTTTAGTCTTCTAGAAAATGACATTATCAAGTTAAGCAGGGACTTTTCGTTTCCTAGGAAGAAGTACCTTATTTCTGAAGGGGTCTCTCTGTGACTGAGATCCAAGTTATAATGATAGCTGATAATATTTCTGAGACATGGAGGCTCTTCAGTGAAGCTGCATGATGAATCACTAATAAAACCCAATTAGGTGCTTAGATGATTCCTCTTTAGTCATCACTCAGAGAATGGAAATCATGAGAGCTGAGAGAGCATCATAACTGAGTTTACCACAACGGTAAGAGGTAAAATGATGCTGGATCTTTGTTGAAGTCAAGAAGGACAGTAACATAAGTGAGTGAATTTTAGTAAAGGGTCTCTTTAATGAACCTATGCAGAGCTGAAATCAATGGGCAATAATACCCTTAGAACAAATTGTTATGTGATATTGTGGTGAGTGGGAATAACAGTGAAGGTGTTACGGTTTAACCCGACAGGCAGCTGTTCCCCCACTCCCCTCCAACAATCAAAAGAAAAAAGAGTAAAACTTACATGATGAGATAAAGGCAGTTTAAATAGGACAGAAAAACACCAACAAACAACAACACACAAGTGATGAACAGCACAATTTTTCACCAGCCAAAATTGGTGCTCAACTAGTTCCTGAGCTGCCTCACCTCCTGGCCACACCCCAGTTATATACAGAACATGATATCATATGGTATGTTGGTCACTTTGGGTCAGATGTCCTTTCCCCTCCCAGCTTCTTGGACACCATCCAGTGGATAAGAAACTGGTTGAAAGGACACAGACAAAGTGGGATGGTCAATGGCTCTATGTCCAAGTGGAGGCTGATAATAAGCAGTGTCCCCCAGAGGGGTCTGGCTTGGGACCAGTGCTCTTTAATATGTTTATAAATTACATTGATGATGGAAGTAAGTGCACCCTCAGCAAGTTTGTGGATGATACCAAGATGAGTGATGTGGTTGACACAATAGAAGGAAAGGAATCCATCCAGAGGAATCTTGACAGGCTTGAAAGGTGGGCACAGGCGAGCCTAATGAGGTTCAGCACTGCAAAGTGTAAGGTGTTGCACTTGAGCTGGAGAAATCCCAAACATATATACAGATTGGGAGAAGAGCTCCTTGAGAGTAGCCCTATTGAGAATGACCTGAGGGTTCTGGTGGATGAGAAACTTAACATGAGCCAGCAGTGTGTTCTTGCAGCTCGCAAGGCCAATGGTATCCTGGGCTCCATCAGAAAAGGGGCAGCCAGCAGGGACAGGGAGATGATTGTCCCTCTCTACTCTGCCCTTGTGAGGTCCCATCTGGAGTACTGTGTCCAGATCTGGGGCCCAAAATACAAGAAATATGTGGAACTGTTGAAGAGGGTCCAGAGAAGGGCCACGAAGATGATTAGAGGGCTGGAGCACTTTCTCTATGAAGAGAGGCTGAAGGAGTTGGGCTTCTTCAGACTGGAGAAGAGAAGGCTGCGCGAGGGACCTCATTGCAGCCTTCCAGTACCTGAAGGGAGCATACAGACAGGAGGGGAATCAACTTTTTAAAAGGGTAGACAATGACAGGACAAGAGGGAATGGGTTAAAGCTAAAGGAGGGAAGCTATCGATTAGATATTAGGGGGAAGTTCCTTACAGAGAGAGTGGTAAGGTGCTGGAACAGGCTGCCCAGAGAAGTGGTAGATGCCCCATCCCTGGAGGTGTTCAAGGCCAGGTTGGATGGGGCCCTGGGAAACCTTGTGTAGATCCAGGCATAGAGGTTGGTGGCTGGTTGGAACTCTGTGATCCTTGTGGTGCCTTCCATGCCATGCCATTCTATGATTCTCAGTGCCAGAGCAGTATGAAAAGGTGAAAAGTCCTTGACTCCTTGGCAAGAGCTAAAATATTAGCGTGTTATCAACATTATTTTCACCCTAAAGCCAAAACACAGCATTGTAACAGCTTCTAGGAAGAAAATAATGCCGTCTCTGTTAAAACCAGGACAGTACCTGCCCCTCATTCTATAACAACTATGTGATGCCCAGGTCCCACACTTTTCTGTGTTGTGGTACATACATATAAATATAATTCCTGTAGTCAATGGACCACACCTGTGAAATGTCCGTAAAATATTCATAAATGCCCACAAAATGTCAATTGAGTTAATTTAGTCCATGACTTTGGGCTCCATCTATCATAACAGTTTGTCAGGGCAGGACAAGACAGTGTGTGATGTTGAATTGTTGTACACTGCATCCAGAGCTCATAGCTGATGCATCTGACATGGTCCATACTCATGGTCTATGGGTCGAAGATGTCAATCTCAACGAAGGTGCTGGGCACTCACTGCTGAAACCACTTCTGATTTAATCACCTCTGCACCTTGCTTGGTTTCATCAAAGTTCATTCTTCATTAATTTGACTGTTTCTTACTGTAATACCATTCTTTTGGCATATAGCAGTCATAATAGTGATGACATACATGATTATGTAGCATTTAACATCATACAATTTTAATAATTAGTTATTTCCACACAAAATAAAATTCCATTGTGGTAAACATTAGATTGTCCCACACTCCCACATCACCCACCAAATGCACTCATGTTCTTGAGCAAATGTAGTCCCATGGATGGGTTTGCCTTTGCCTGAAGAAGGGTTAACCTGACTGTCTTCCCTAACATATTCTTTATGTGCACTATGGGGACTTTATCTCCTTCTATGGTACATAGATCTGGCTGGGCCAGATCGATTGGTAGATTTCCTAGTGCTGACTAACCATGGGGCCTTTGCTAAATGTGTATATCAGTGATTGAGGGTCCCACAACCCATTTCTCTCAGTGTACTTTTTAACAGATTTTTGTAGTATTCATTTTTCCTGAAGTTTGGTGCATGACAGGGAATGTGATACACCCATTCAATGCCATGCTCTTTGGCCTGGGTGTCTATGAAGTTGTTTTGGAAATGAGTCCCATGGTCTGACTTGATTCTTTCTGGGGTGCCATGTCACCACAGGACTTGCCTTTCAAGGCCCAGGATAGTTTTCTGGGTGGTGTCATGGGGCATGGGATATGTTTTCAGCCTTCCAGTGGTCATCCAGTGGTTCTTTCAGCCATTGTAAGTACATACAGTGATTGCCTTGATGTTTTTTTGGGAGTGATATAATTGATCTGCCAGGCCTCCCCATATTCACATTTCAGCCATCATCCTCTGTAACAGAGTCTTTAACTGCTTGGTTTCTTTAATCATGGTGCATGGTCCACATTCATAGATGAACTGTGCAGTAGTGTCCATGGTTAAGTCTACCTTTTAATCGTGAGCCCATCTATTTGTTCATAGAATTGTAGAAACATGGTATATCCTGAGTTGGAAGCTATAAACAATTCACCCTTATGTTGCCAGTCCAAGTCCACATGAGCCACTTCAATCTGAGCAGCCTGATGCACCTGCTGATTAATCCAATGTTCCTCAGTGATCTGACTCTTTGGTACGTGGGCATCTACGTGACGTACTTTGACAACCAGCTTTTCTACCTGGGCAGCATTATCTTGTCACAGTGGAACAGTCCAGATGGGTTTGTCTCCACACTGCCAGTTGCTCTGCTTCTGTTGTTGTAACCACCCCCATAGGGCATTGGCCACCATCCATGAATCAGGATAGAGACATAGCACTGTTTCAGCCACTGTTTAAAGCCAGAATGGTGAGAAGGGGTGGTTCATGAATGGGTTTGTCATTGGAGGTTGTGGAAGTTAGAAATTGTGCTGAGATGACATCAAGGTACCTCTACATGCACAGGCATCATTTTATGATAAAAGATGTATGAGAATCTGTCTGCAGGCATACTGAGTACTGAAAAAAAAGCTGAGTCACATGCACTGGAAAGCTACATCCTTGAGAAATATCTTTCAATGTAGAAAAGTATGAAGTGACAGACACTGTGAAATAAACAAAGGGCAGCCAACTTGCAACATGGTGGTCTTTGAGCTGATGATTTCCGCTCAGGAACAAAATCATAGAATTACAACAGTATTAGCAGTATTAGGAAAGCAAATAAAAAGCTAGCATTTATTCAGTGAAGATCAGAGAACAAAGCAGAATGAGAAGAAGTTCTCATCATCCTGTAGGCATCTGCTCACAGTCACTAATGAGAGTCAGGATGCTGAGCTAGATGGGCTCTTGGTCTGACCCAGCATGGCTGTTGTTCTGTTTTCATGTGCTTACAGCTGGGTGAGAAAATTGAGTAAATGGTCTGATGCCTACTGTTCTGCAGGGCTGTGCTTTCCCCTCAGATGAACACTAGCTTGATTTATTGTTGCTTTGTTTTCCCCAAATCAATGCTGTGTCACTTTTCCTTTTAAAACCTTTGGTTTTATCCATATACATATGGACTTGGCAAGAAAGGAACTGACTGTTCAGGGCATCATGGAGTTCTAGCTCTCTGGCCAGCTGGTGACCATGACAAACTGGCCTGATATCCAAGCCATATGAAAGAACTGCTACTGTAGTGTTGAATTTTAGAAGTGTTTATCTGAGTGTGTGGTTAAGAGTTTGTAGCTTTTCTTTCAAACAAGTGAAATATTGTTAGATAAGAATGTTACGAATGCTAAACCAATTTATTTATTGTAAAAAAATCCCAGAACTCTTGATCTTTTAAACAGCCAACATCCTTGAAATTCTTAATGTACCTTTACTGAGAAATACACTTTAATAACACAGGAGCACAGTGTCTAGACAGAAGTCTTTCTAATTTTCGTTTGCATAAATGAGTACAGTATTTATAAAAGTCTAGATTGAGAGGAAATACATTATGGTCTAAAACATTTAGAACAAATCTATCTGCCTAGCTCACAAAGGCTCAGCTAATAAATATGAACCATTTCAATGAGAATCAATATTAATGATGATTGGATTTGTCCCGATTTATGTTTCAAGTTACTTGTATGCACTCCTTCACATCTCAGAAGAGTGAATGCAGGGTAAGTGGAGAAATTAATAGCATCTTACTTTGCCTCTACCTGTTTTCATGAAACTTGCTGGAACCTGTTACCTTTGATTCCCCTCCCACTTTGTTAAATCTGCTTAAATTTATGCAGTAGGCCAAGAAAGTTACCAGGAAGAGAAAAGTGGATAGATTTTGGTAGAAGCTTCTTTCATTGAGGAAACCAGACTAAAAATCAAAGATTTCCTTAGATTGCTTCATTCTGAATGACCCTCTGATGCAGACGTTATTCCTTAAAAATATGCAGGGTTGATAGGAAAATCTTAAGTACTTCTATTCATATTCTTTCATTTGCACTTGTTAGATGGTATTTGACTTCATGAATAGTCTCTTGGAGAGCATGGTGACATCAACCATTAGTGTAACACACTGAGAATTTGCCTTAATGAAAAGAAAAACATGACACTGTGTAGCTGTCTAAATCATATCAATAAAAATGAGATTTCAGGGGTGAAACCCTTGAACTGCTGATGCAACTGGCAAAATTCCTGGAGATTTTTAGCAGGGCCAGGATTTCACCATAGGAGTGTTGGCTCTCATTGATTTACAAATAAATCACAACGTATTCCCATTCATGTTTGTGTTGGCTGCTCTTAAGTATTTATGAACAGATTAGGGTAGAAATTTTCTATACTTGTTGCCTCCAAAATGCCTGTGTGATTTTTTATTTCGGTAATTCCCAGTCCGTTTTTTATGGTGTGTGACTGGCCATCTTTTTCACTGGATAGTTGTTTCTTTTTAATGGGAGACAAATAATTGATGAATAGTAAATAATGCAGTTCTGATAGGAATCTGTAGCACTGTATTCATTAACAAGACTTAAATAATTAGTCACCAGCAGAATTTGACAAGGGAGAAAATAAGATTCCATGAAAAGCAGCAATTTTAATTTGTGCTTTTATTCAGAAGCCTTATTTATTCACAAAACTTCTTTTCTTTACCTGATTACTTCTGAAAATAAGTATGCTGCATTTTATTATATTTGTTGGCCTGTAGCTTTTCATTTTACTGCTCAAATCTTATATTTTTCTCATCTTTATGGGCTCACACATTTGCTGTTATTGCTTTATGTACTTGTAATGTCTATGGTCTCACATTATATATGATCTCAATTTATCATTATCATTTGCTTCTTTAAGTGTGATATATTATTGTAAGTGTGGAAGATAAAGTCACCACAGGAAAGCTGTATTTTATCTATAAATTGAACTCTTTTTGTTGCTTATAAGTTTCAAATCATGCATTTTGGATAATTCTGTGTTTAATAAATGTTTGAAGGTAACATTTTAATTTTACATGCCACTGGCATTTTCTGGCTGCCAGGTAGTGAGACAGATGAAGAAAAATGAGATTTGATTTTCAAAGAATGGTAGATAAGTAAAAATAACATCTGACTGCCAGTGATGTCTTTTCAGATAGTAATACACATTATCCCTTGGATGGATTATTGTGCTTAAGACTCTGGCTTTACCAAGTCCCTGGGGATACCCTCCAGTGGTTCAAGACAGTGGTTTTGCCTCAGGTATCACACAGTGCACATGTCAGATACGTGTCACCTCCTTCCTTGTGTGTCCACTGACAGCTGCAGTGCATTTCATACCCCAAGCTGTTTTACAGTCCTTTTCCAATCACGTCTGAAGGAACTACAGAGTTCAAACAGTAGGTAAGGAAGAGAGGGGAAAATAATGTGAGCAGGTCCTGCCGAATCAGCCAGCAAAGCTGGGCATGCATCCACCTTGCCATGCCAAGCCCTTGCATGCAGCCTCCGTTTTCCTCTGCCATCCGCAGCCCCTGATGAAAAGCTTGGAACTCTGGACATGGAGAATATTAAGTAAAATATGCCCACTGTTGAGTGGGGGAAAAGAAGTGGCTTGATTAATTAAAAAAAACTTGGAATGAATACAAATGTCAGCAAACATGACCTTATCTCTTTTTGAAGCCAATGAACTTCACAGCACAGTCTGTGTGGTGATAAAAGGCACGGGTGTTTTGTGGTTGTAGCACTGGGAGTTTGGATGCCTCTGTTGACTGCAGTCAGTGAGCAGTAAGCACTTTTCTTGTCATTCCACCTGTAAAATTAAGAAGACAACAATATTATGCTGTCAATGAGAGGAAAGCACAGCCTATGAGCTCCTGGGAAGAGAGAGGTGAAGGTGGGCACAGGCCGGCCTTCAATTGCAGTGCTGTCCCGCCAGGGGCCTCCCTGCTACCGGCTGCCCTGCAGGTGGACCCCAGAAGCCTCGGCCCTCATGTTTCTGACATGAGGTTACACAGGAGCCCAAGAGCAAGCCTGGCCCAGGTGAGTTGTTGCAGTAAAAATATAGGGGCTGGGCTGCATCCTTGCCGTAACATCCAACAGCACATGCTCTACAGGTCGGTGTGTCCTCTTCTGTCTGCCTTGCTTGGTATGTAACTTGAGTCTTTCTTTTTATTCAGATATCATGTGTGAATGAGTCAGTGTTTATACAACAGCCCCAAAGGGCTGTCTGCCCATAACCACTTAGTTGTCTTCTTGCCCATTTTTGTACTGCGTGTTTGGTGAGGGGCAGGGGTGCTTGCACATGGAGATGGTGGAACCCATCCCTACCACAAGTGAACCCCCTCAGGAGTATTTCGCCTTTAACACCAGGTGGATGTCAGTCCCCTGGGAACAGGTCTGCCGCCACAAGCTTTAGAATCACAGACTGGGGTGGAAGAGACCTCAAAGATCAGTTAGTTTCAACTACCTACCACGGGCAGAGACACCCTCCACCAGACCAGGTTGTCCAAAGCCCCATTCAACCTGGCCTTCAACACTGCCAGGGAGGGAGCAGCCACAGCTTCTCTGGGCAACCTGTTCCAGTGCCTCACCACCATAGAGATGAACTTTCTTTCTAATATCTAATCTGAATCTACCCTCTTTTAGTTTAAAGCCAGAACCCTTTGTTTTATCACTCCATGCCCTTGAAAACAATCCCTCTCCAGGTTTCCTGTACGCTCCTTCAGGTACTGGAAGGCTGCAGTAAGGTCCACCTAGAGCCTTCCACAGGCTTAACAAGCCCAACTCTCTCAGCCTGTCTTCACAGGAGAAGCCCTGGGAAGAGTAAGCCCACATCTCTTGCTCCATAGTGAATGGTGGAGCAGGGGGTCACCTCCCCCATAAACTAGGAGAGCTGTCACTGATCAGTATGCCATTGTGGCTCTGGATCAGTTCTATTCAGAATATTTCCTCTTATTGATGAGTCCCCCATGGTTTCTGACTTCTTGAAGGCTCCACGTCAGATGGTTCTGTGTCCATTAAACACATGCCTTCCTGATATCAAATAGTGCAAGTATTTGAGTGTCTTGTAGTGCTAAGCCTTGCAAGGGTTTATAACATCTACACCGTTGCTTTTACCAGCTAAGCCTGTCATCTCATCAAAGAATTTTCTACAAGACCTGTTTGCAGGAAACTACAGCAGTTATGCATCTAGGCACTTTTGAAAACATGCCAGGTATCTGAATCTTTGTGCACTGCATATCTATAAAATCTGGGTTTCAGTCTCCTATTATGGTAGAGCTTCAGATACATGGGGAGTATTTTTGTCTTTTTGTTGCTGATCATGAAGACCTCTAAGAATCCATTACTTGAAAAAAAACCAAAATTAAACTATTATTTAAGTGCATGATGTAACCATTATATATGGATAACCTTCTGGAAGACATTGTATATTAAAAATTTATTGCATTATACGATATAAAAGACTGCCGGGGTAATTAATAAAAAAATCCCATGCCTAAAACTAAAACAAACCCCCCACCACCAAACCCCCAAACTTCTATCTTCTTTGACAAACAGTTTGGAACTGCCTTAAACTGTTTTCTTGTGGATTGACTGAACAAATCTGAAGGAAGCATTAATTCTAAAATGCATGCTAAAAGTAGTTAGAAGTGTATAGTACCTGAAGTTTATGAAGTTCACAGTGTAGGTCAGACTGAATGAAATCATCATCTTCAAGGTGTTTGACCATAGGAATAACTTCAATATGGTGTATAATTATAGTTTAGTAACACTTTAACTCATGCTTAACTCCTTATCACTCCTGAAATATTTATTTCCCATTTGGTGAGTGATGTGTTATATACAACTCATTGTGCTCGCAAAAAGTATTTTTCAGTCTTGCAATGCCAGGCCAGAAAAAATTGCTGGCATTTAAGTTCAGAACTGAAAACTTGAGACCCACTGTACAGCCAGTACCTGGTCTAAAAGCTACAGATTCCTCACCTTTTAAAGTCTTTCAGGAACTGCAGCACTGCTGCAGAAGTGTCTGGTGGGTTCAGCAGTGTGCTAGGAAGACCATTTGGGGCCCAGAAAATACATGTGTGGGGATCCATTTAAGAACATGAGGAACTGATGGCACAGTCATAAGGCACTGTTCAAAGACAACTGCACTTTTAACTATATTCCTTTCTTCTAAAACAAAGTACTCCTAGTTCATAGACTTCCCATGTAACATCTTTGTATAAACAGAATTGGAGTATTTTCCTTCACTGCCTGAAGTGGTTCAGACTCAGATTTCTCTGCTTCTAGAGAAAAAGAGACAGGAAGGAGCAGGATTATACAGCCTGATGGTTAGGACACTCACTGAATGCTGGGTCTCATCCTTCCTGCCATCATCCCTTCTGAAGCTTATATTAAACAGTCCTTGCATGAAATGCAGAAATAGACCTTGAAACAGGATTGGGACCAATAGCAACCTCACTTCCCCTCTGGCTGTGTCTGAAAAGAGATGAGTGAGCACTGTAGAAGAAAGGATCTCTTTGCCTCATCTGGCAGGCCTGCATGTGCATTTCCTATCAGGGAACAAAGTGCCTAAATGTTAAAACTGTTCTATATGAACAGAAAAAAGCAGTCTCCTGTGCATTTCATGCATGTACAGTCCTGGTTTTTTGTTAAGCAAATAGTGCACTTTGTAGTAGTATTTTCCAGAGAATCAGTTCTCTTTCAGTCCCTAGGTCTTTAAAAAGGATGAAAAAATGTTTCTTGTTGTTGAAGCCTCTTCTACTGAAAAGAATTCTTACTAGGCTTTATAAGTAAAAGGTTCCCTATTGTAGCACTAAATGTGCTTATTTTGTGTGTGACTTTCCTCTGCAACAAATGCCCATCTCCCTTGTAACAGCTCACAATCCTTGCCAGGCATATCTATACACTTTATATTCAAATACCTCCTGGGGGTTTCCATCATGAAAGACTTACAATATTTTCAACATAAATTTAGCATAACCTAGAGCTCTACTTTTTTCTATTGAGATGCTGTACCAGCTGATTTAGAAGAATGTGATTGATATGAGGAGTTTCCAACTTTAAAATGGAGTGGTTGTAAATCTGACTTTTTATTGCTACTTTCCATTTTTTTTGCCTAAGATATCCTTTGGAAAACTCAGATTTTTACCAAATAAAGTTTCTTTATTCATTTTTTTTTCAGAGTTTCTAGGTGTATTTGAACCATATGGGTACAGTGGATGAAAGATGCCAGGTTTGCAGCCAATTAGTTTTAATGCCTGCAAGTACAACTACTTTTTAATTTCCTTTATACATTTCAGACTCTGCAAATTCCCATAGGGAGGACAAATCTACTTTAATCAGTAGATACAAAACAGCAGAAGAAATCATTACCACCTGCTGCTGTTCCATCAGTTTCATTTCCTTCCTGCGAAAACTTGAGTGTCCAGCCGTGTAGATCTTCACCTTTGAGTTCAGTGCATATCTGGAGATTTCTAAACAGTTCTGATACAGCTTACATTTTAGTTTTCACGTTTTTCTTCTTTCCCTGTCTATGCTCTGTAATAGCACAAAACACTCCTTTAGCCTGAGAATGCATTTATAAACTTGCATCTTTCTCATTGTGTATTGGGTTTGGACTCTCTTCTCCCTTTGTTTACTGGAGGCAACCTGTCTTATTCACAAAGCTATTCCTAGAAATTACTTCCAGTTTACTGTATGTTGCCGATTTCCATCCTTTAGCAACTCACTGCCTACGTCAGTGGTGACTGTGTTGCAGGAGAAAAGACTAAATACCCACATAATATGTGGAAAAGAAGCATTTGCTATGGCAATGTTAAGACTTGACATGAGTTATTTTTCTATTTTCATTTAATACGTTCTTTTTCCAGAGTGTCCATCATAATTTGTTTATCATTAGTTGGCTAATTTAGGGTTTAATTGTGCTTGAACAGAGATTTTGGACAGAGGAGAGCTCTGAGTGTTATCATGATTAAGGGAGAATCAATACATCCTGCATTTCTGTGGTGTATGCTCTCAAAGCCTCCTTGTTTTTAGAAAATATACTGACCTGCCTGTGATGTTCTCTACCAATTCTGCTGGAAGAAGTGGCAACAGCCAATGCTTCAAACCATTCCCACCCCATTAGTCTTCATTTGAAGGAGTGGGGGATGCATATTGATAGTTATAATCACTTCTGTGGCACAAGGGAGGCAGAGTTGTAAAAAGTAAGCACTTCTGTAATGCTGATAGAGAGAGGAGAAAATAATTTCACCCTGTCCTCTGGTCAAGCTCTCTTAAACCCGCAAAAGAAAATAACTGCTATCTGTCACTTAAATTTGCAAGGACCCTGAAATCACAGCTGAGGAACAGTTAATGTGGCCAAAGGTTGGTGGAATAAGGATGCTTTTGAGCCTGTACCACGTAATGCATATTGCTGACTTTATTTAGGTCCATGCATTTAATATCTGCATGCTAACATGATGAACATTTATGATATATGCTATGTAGACTGCGTAAAAAAGAAAAAAAAAGGATGCAAATCCTCCTTTTTTTCCTCCTTTAATATAATTATCTGCTAAAGAAAGTAGAAATTTCATAACCTTTTCACCTCTTTGATGTATGCAGGGGGAAAAATTTTAGAAAGGGAACAGCTATTTTGGTAAAAACACATATGGATAATTTCTTTTAAAGAAATGTATTTGGTATGTACAATATATGCCATCTGATGGTGTTCTAATGTTGTTGAAATACATTTAAACTAAAAAATTAACACACATACACACCCTTACATACACTTGATTAACAGTGGGACAAATGGTTTTGCTACACATGCATGGGTTACTGTTTAAAGGTTGGCCTTTTTATACAACTGGAGGGCAGTAGTTCTCATTAGTTTTAGAGAGCAGAGCAACCCATTTTAAACATAATAAGCATCTCTTCCAGAGAGAAATGCTTGCTCCTGGAATAAAAATGAGTATTAGGATATTAGTGTATTGGCAAGCTAAATATCTAAAAGAAAAATCCATTCTGCTCAAAACAGCAAAATTTCTCTAAATTAGCAGGAAAGAAGAAATTATCTAGTTTGGGTGAAACAGATATTGAAAAAGCTGAATGAATCCAATGGCTGAATGAATTTGTATTTGGATTTGTATTTAAGATTCTCTTGGATCTTCCCTGAGTGCCTTCACATCATTTCTTCTCAAGGACCAGAAAGATAACATACTGAATCTCTTTTTTGTTAAGACATACTGTTTGGAAATAAATCAGAAAGGCCTGAAAGGAAGACTCTATCTGTATGCTGTGTGCAACCGTTAATCGTGAGGGGGGGGAGAAGATGAATGAACTAAAACTAAGATATATTTTTTGAAGATGTTAAATCAGTAGTGTGCAAAAGGGGCAATTAGTAGTATTTTCCTAAGAGCAATTTAGATTAAATTGCTGCTGTATGCTATTTTTGTTGCATGCCTGAGCTGTCTCTACAGCAGTTTTAAGAGAGCTTATATTCTGTTAGCCTGCATTTTTGAAACCAAAGTACAAAAAGACTGTAGCCTGTTGCAGGCATAACGCTCTAACATTCATGCGCTATTAATAGATTAAGTGGGCAGGAATTTCCTACCCGCTGCAGTTTTTCTCTATTTAATTGTTTTCAGTGGTTGTTAATTTGTATTTTATGACATTTTATAATATATGCTCCCAATATCAGGGAAATAGGTTTTATTTTTCTTTTTAGACAGAATTAGTGTTGGTTTATGTGGTAAACATCTCAGCAAAATTTTCCCTTTGTCTCCACGCTCTAGGTGCCTTATCACTTTGATACTATTCTCTTCAGCATTATCTTCATGAGTTTAAACTCTAGCTTTTCTTTTGCTATGGTGAAAGCTCTGTGCTCAGACTGCCTGAGGTTCTTAAATGGCTCATGCTTTTTGGTTCTCCCTGTGCCTTCTTGGAGCAGGAGCTAGCTGATTTGAATATCTATGCCACCATATTCAGAACATTATGCAATAGACATTAAGACCTTCCTCATGGTCAGGAAATAGCAATGCTCCTCTATACTAAATTCACTTCCACTACTCCCTGTTGTTTCTTGATGTTGTTACATCAGCAGTGCTGCTTACAATGATGAACACTTTCTGTTTACAAAGCCAGGAGACTGCATTTGAATGTCCTCTTGTGTACCTCTCCATTCTGATTCACCAAAAGGGTTTTGGAAGTTATTGGTAGAATCTCAACTACCTGTTTTCTTTCTTCTTTTCAGAAAGATGGGACTGGCATGATGACCACCCATCAAAACCTGTCTCATTTTGAAATACCTTCTGTGCTATGAATTCATAAAGCTACTGTACTGTCAGCACTTCACATATCTAGTCTGGCTATCTTCTTATCAAGGTCATTGATTGCATAAGAAATTACTAGTGTGAGAGACTGAGCATAGTGCATGGGCAAGTTGTTCTCAGGATAATGTCAGTGTTTCCTTGACTGGGACAGGTTAGGCTAAATTCAAGTTATTAGAACCTCTGTGTTGCTAAATGCATTGGAAAAGTAGTGGCTTCCAGTTAGATCCTCAAAAACTACAGACACTTCAATAAGACTATTAAGAAGACAATCACAGGGCTAAAAGATTACCTGGAAATCTACCAAACCTTGAGTGCTTTCAGTTTTTAAAACAAAGACCACAGACCTTTAAGAAGGTGTTTTAAGCTGTGACTTAGGAAGCACCAAAACACATGAGATGTGTTTTTAACAGATTACTACTGGCACCACTGCCCACACTAGCTCATTAAGAGTCCGGACACGTCTAACTCTGTGAACTGCATTTGTGACACTGGGTGCCCTGTGCAGATCTAGAGATCTGCTACTTGGACTGGATGTTCAAGTTTCTTTATGAGTTCAGTGATTGATTTCCTTTATGCCTTAAGGAAGCATTTTGATTCCTTTTAAACCGTTTTAAGTAGTGGAGGAGGGAAAGCACAGGTTTGTTTCCTTTTCTTGATAAACTTCACGATGCAAGTAATGGTGGAGGAATTAGACAACGTTAGTGATAAATAATGGTCTAAGTTTGGTATCTGAGAGCGCTGCAGTAAAGAAAACCTGCCCATATGCACTGGGGGCGGAGAGAGAAGGTTTTATAACAGATTTAAAATTAGAAAACAAAATGGCCTGATTAACAGCAGTAGGAAGAGTTCTGCAGAGGATGAGGGGAGAAATTAACGGATGACATTCAAAGGCAGCTGTGAAGTATGAGAAGCTGCAGCACACGGAGGTAGTCAAATCTAGCAGTACAGAGAGTTCTGAATGATCTGTAATGCTGGAATAAATCAGGCAGTCTGGGTGGGGGGGATCTTTCAAGTAATGGATCATCTTTGAAAGGTGGATCACCTCTGCTTAGACAGATGGTAAACTAGTAGATTCCATCCTGAGCTACAGCAATATATTAGTATCAGAAGCAGTTGTTATGTAGGGGATGTGTACAACGGTATTTTAAGCAAACCGACAATGATTTTAGCACGTGATAGGCATTTTTGGAAACAGAGTGAGCCACCTGCCTGCATTTTATAGTTCAGAAAACAAATGTAATTCAGCTATTGCTGTCTTTGTATCTTGCACTTATCTTGAAATAAGGGAAAAGTAGAGATCCATGCAAATTGTGCTTTCTAATGGCTAGATTCTGGACACATCATGCAGGGAGTCTGGAGAGGCTCTGTTGCAGAACTGCATTAAAAAAAATCTTGATACCTTAGTCAGGATCCTTATGGAGGCTTCCCCCCCCCCAACCCCAACCTTACTGTAAAGGATCAACGACTGTGATTATGTGGACTACACTCTTCCTTCTTGTTGCCCTGGACCTATCATGACTGTCAACAGCACAAAGAGACAGCATAGCATGCCCACCTCCAAGAAAAGTGCTGAGAGGAAAGCTGCAGGTGATTACGAGCTGAAACAGAATGTATACAGAAACACTACAAAGGCCCCTCCATTTCAAAATAGATGATAACCTTCAGTGGATAAACTTCCTACTGATAAATCCTGTCTTTATAGAGGAGCTATAGGAAGAATGGTATTTCTTTGTGGTAGACCAGTCTAGCTTCAAGTGAACTGTTCTGATGTATGTGGTTGAACAGAATCTGCCTCTCTGAAGAGAAGTTCTCTCTGCTAATGAGAAGAAAAATCATGCTGTTTTTTTCATTATAGGTATGACTGAGTAAAACAAGAATATAGATCACTAATCAGAGACTACTGAAGACTACTATGAAATTACTTCTGCTCTTAACTTCCTCTAAGGAACCCATATCTAACACCTAAATACAGACCCATTTGAATAATTTTTCTTGGTCACGAGCATATTTCTCCTTGATATCCAGTACTACTACTTTTTCATTCATAAAGAAATAGCTCTTTCAATTATTCTGGCTATGAAATTAAAATTACATTAATCCAACCATTTCACCCTCCCCTTAAAACGTCCCATTCCTTTCCCTCACTTCTCTTTTCTCTCTGGTAACATCTAAATTTCATGTTCGTTATATGAACATTGAAACAACTTGATTAAGAATTAAGAAGCTCTTTTTGCCCCCAAGTTACCTGAAGAAGCAATCCAAATTGTGCTGAATCATGAAGGCAGATAGATCTAACTTCAACCAAGAGTGGTAAATAACAGATCTCAAGGCTGAATGAAAGTACTGATAGATTTTACACAGTTTATGTAGTTTTACTTTTTGTTTGTTTTAGTTTGTGGTAAAATACAAAAGACACACTGTTTTTCTGGGTAATAAAGACAAAAAGTAGGTACTTCCCTATACATTTTTTTAATGAGAGGTGGTTGTAATGATTTTCATTAACTCCTTCCTTTATTCAAATGCATTTAGAAAGTTTGCTTTTTTGGGTGCATTTACACTGCTTTTACACCTCTGTTTCATGCTTTGCTCTGCTAGTTTATGAAGAATCAAAAGCATGCTAGCACTTACCCTGATATCCCAATGCATTCAATTTATATTGTGACTGATTTTCATTTGGATCTTTTTTTCATCAGGTACCCTCAAAGTTCAGCTCATGATCAGAGATTCAGTTGTATATATTAAGTCATTGTTGAGCCTTTCTATCCTTCTGATTTAATTTATTACTTGATAATCAGAGCAATTCTTATGTGGCTTAACATATCCATTTGAAATAGGGTACTTAATTCTTCAGTAATGCAAAAGGTTTCATTATTTAAATGAAATCCTGGTTTAATGCCAGTAACTTGTATAAGAATGCTCACATTTTAATGTTGAACATATATATTGGTAATTTCCTTCCTTTTTAATCATAGAGTCATAGAATGGTTTGGGTTGGAAGGGATCTTAAAAGATCAGGTAGTTCCAACCCTCCTGCTATGGGCAAGGCTATCTTCACTAGACCAGGTTGCCCAAAGCCCCATCCAACCTGCCCTTGAACACTTTCAGAGAGACAACACCCACAACTTCTCAGGGCAACCCATGACTGTGCCTCACCACCCTCAGAGTGAAGAATTTCTTCCTAATATCTAAATCTACCCTTAAGAATATTTTATACAATGACCATAATAACTTTGTGTATTAACAATGCTCCATGCCATTGACAAAGATGGTTTTCATTGTGCACGTTCAATTTTGGCTTGTCAACTGCCACCTCAGCTATTGTATTTTGGGTTTGTATTTTGTTCAGATACATTTTTTGTGTATTAATATGCTGCTGTCAGCAAACCATGTTTTTGAGCATTTTGTAGGTTATTTTATTGATTTTTTTATTACTACTAGTAATAGGAAACAATGCATAGTAACTTTTTAGAAGCAGGCTGTTAAAGAGTCACTTTAAAATGTGTGACTTTTTCACATAACCTGCACATGTCATTCTTTGTATTCTTCAGAAGAATTATTTTTATTACTACAGTTACTTTTTAATTTTGTATTTTTCCATGTTAAAAAGGTACAGAGGAATTTGGCAGAAAAGCCTATCATATTGTAGGCCACATTTGACTCAACTGATTCTTTTTACTACTTTAACTGGTTGCTTTTAGGCATTCTGGCTCAAATTCTTTGAGGTTTGTCTGGTAAGTGGTCCTTTGTTGTTCTGGTGCTTGAATCAAGTAGATGCGAGGAAATTTCCCGAAACACTTCTGGAGCATCTCCCCTATGAGGAAAGGCTGAATGAACTGGAACTGTTCAGTCTTGAGAAACAAAGACTAAGAGGGGATCTTATTAATATTTATAAATATCTTAAGTGTGGGACATGGGGAAATGGCCAGCCCCTTTTCAGTTTTTCTGTGGGGACAGAACAAGGTGCAATGGCTTCAAGCTGGAGCACAGGAAATTCCACAGCAATATGCAGAACTTTTTCACAGTAAGGGTGACAGAGCACTAGGACAGGCTGCCCTGGAGGGTTGTGGAGTCTCCTTCTCTGGAGATATTCAAGACCCATCTGGATGCCTACCTGTGCGATCTGTCCTAGGGAACCTGCTTTGGCAGGGGGGTTGGACTCAATGATCTCTTGAGGTCCCTTCCAACCCCTACGATTCTGTGATTCTGTGAAAACAGAAGAGGTGGGACTGCATGTGTATATCAGCGCTGTAACTCATGGAGAGACAGTTGCAGCTGCTGTCTTTCATGTCTTAATTTCTGTAATGGATGTGATTGTCAACACACTTTCAATAGAAGGCATTTGCTTTGCTTCATATTGAATATTTTTTTCACTAAAAAATTAAAAGCACCCAAGGAAGTAAACTGATACTCTTATCTACGTAACCTTAGAACTCAGTGAAAACAGAAGAAGATACATGTAACTTCATGCTGTGTTTGAGTATAGGGGGTACGTAGCGCAAACCTATATAATTTGCTTCGCTGTTGTGATGAAGTTAACAAGGTGTTTGGAGGAAGGTTCATTATAAAATATGCATCTTTATAATTTGTTAATAATTTCTGTGCAGAATATTAATCAATGTGTTAGATGTCAGTATTCCAGTACTCCAAAGTAGTAATGACCTCCACACATTGATTCTCTAAACATCAATTTCTCATATTTGCTTTAAATGCGGTTTTTAGACGATCACATTTAGCACAGCTGTAAGCAAGATGATCGTAATGTAACGATTCTGTCATTTCTTAGGAGGTAAATCCATACCTCAGTCATGGATGACATGGAAAGTTGTTCTGGAAGTGATCAGGCTTGTTGACAGCTGTGCTATTGCCCATCTGCGGTACTTAAAAGCCACCTATATTTCTTCACCTGCTACCAGCTCAAGCCAAACTGAGCTTACTTTTTCCTTCCTACCTCATTTATTTTCTATTATTTTGTGAAGCTGCATAGGAGATATTTTGCTGTCTTCAGGTTGCATTTCTGTAGCGCATATGGTATTATTCAAGCAAAGGCCTTAATCAAAGGTGACAGCAACATCAAGTACGACTAGAGAAGTCTGCTGGGGAAACAAGCGTTTTGTCGTTGTAAGCAAGCTGGAGCAAAATACCCCCGTCTTTGGAGAAAGGTATGAATTTGGATCGCCATCCAGCGTTAATCCACGAATGCCGAAGCCCGAGGAGGTGAACACAGAGCGGGAAGGCGTTATCCCCACCTCCGCGCCGTGCTCCCACCGGCGCTCCCTGCCTGCGCCCCGGCCGGGGAACCTCGGACGCTGCCGAGCGGCGCCGGCTCCTGCTCGCCTTGGGCGGTAGATGGTGCTAGATGAGAAGTGAAGGTGCTGCTCAGGAAGCTTCCCCACTCCGAAGCTACAGTTTAAAATCAGGCTGAAATACTCGGCGGTTTCGGTGCTTGTTGGTTTACCTGTTGGAATCTTTTTCTGGGTGAGAAAAGTGAGAATTGAGTTCGGTAGATTCAGGTGGTGATGGGTGAGAGGTAAAAGGATGTATCGCTAGGGCAAGGCCACCTTTCACAGTGGGACAGAAAAGAAGATGCTGGCATTGCACAAAACAATACTGCTTCAGAGCAGGTTTGTTTTAAAGAAAGAGCATTGTCAGCTTGTATGCTACTGCTGAGAGTGACTGAAAGTCTTCAAAACCCTGCGTGATTAATTTAAAGAATATGTGAAGGTAAGACCTCCCAGCTGACAGAAAAGTGACACACGCAGAGCTTGGTTTCCAATTAGCCAGCTGCAATGGGACATGACAAAATTTATTTCTGCCTGAAAACTTGATTAAATAATGTAGTAGGAATGTATATTAATATGACTCTTACAGCATTATAAGTAAAATTCCAAGAATTCCTTCAAAACCAGTGACCTCAGTTGTTCAGTGTACAACTCCAGAAAAGGAAGAAAACAATCTGTATTAGTTTTATTACTGGGTTGTTCTTTTGATTTTATTTCCTTTTCATCCTCTCCAGAGGAGAAGCACTTACTTGATACAGCATCAGGGGCATTTGCACATCCTTGGCAACAAAATTAGGGATGAAAAGTGCAAAACAATAGCTTAGTTAGTGGGGGAGATTTCCTTACATGATTTTACTCACAGACACATTCATCACCTGCAAAATCAATCTTTTTACGGGCACTGAAGGATAAAATGAAAAGAAGCTTCTTCTTCATGAAGTTAATTATTTCCCCAAGCTTTGTAGCTTTCTGATACTACCATAGACAAAGCAATTATTCTGAATTGACAGTGTTTAGTGAAAACAGGAGTACTGCTAATTTACTGTAGTAGCTGCTGTATAAAATCTAAGACGTTCTGAAATCAGAGAAATCCTGCATGTGTTTTCCTTGCAGTAGGGTGTGTCAGTACCAGTAGAAGTAAACTGATAATATTGAACATGGGCATAATACATTTCAAAACCCTAGGCCTGAGAAATGTTATACATTAGAATTCTGGAATGCAGCACTTTCAGCATCATGTTTAATATAATGGCTGTTATTCTGGACTAATACGTGACTTGGCATTGGCAGAAGCAGGTGCCCTCTGACTCTGAGAATAAAGTCATGACTGGCTGCAGTTCTACACGGGCACCACCTCCTTAGTGCCTAATATTTGTACATGCTGTTTGAATGCATAGGTCTGCGCAACCTATGTTTCAGGGTCACATCTGAAAAAGGTTTTGTAAGATTTTTGTCAGTGGAAAAGATTCATTTCTAAAATTCAGTAAGGCAGCTTTGAAGTAGGATGTGCAAGAGGTGGCACCGAGTTGAGATTCCCCTTTGTTAATGTAAAAAAATGGTAATAGGCAGAAAGAATCCTCAGGCTGTGATTTATGCTCTTCTTTTGGAAGGATTCTTGACCTTTTTCCTGTAAGAATCTGAGAGGCTTCATAGTTTTCCCTGCTTTTGGGGCAGACATATTTCAGTTTTCTGTTCGCTTCTTCAGCAATATCTTACAACACCCTACTCATCTGCTTGGGAGAGGCACTGGAAAGGTATTTGTGCTTTGAAATATGTTTTTTACTGTGTCAGAATTTGTGAGAAAAAATCAAGCATATCTGTGAATTTTTTTTGCAAACATTTCCCTGAAAATCTTTTTTTTATTTTTTTTTTTTTTTGCTAAAACATTAAAAGGGCAAGGAAACATACACAGCCATTCTCAAAATATTTTTTGTCTTAAATAATTTCAGCAGTCATTCCTCAGAAAAGCACTCTATGTTTATAGGGGGGACTGGGATGAGGGCATGTAAGTTATAGACATAAAATTATATTCTTTAACATGCTGACTTGTTGTGACTCGAGTCTGCATTGTATGATAATTTTGTGGACAAGATACTAAGCTATTAATGCTGCATAATGCCAAGTGTAATAGCATTGGCATTACCTACTGGAAATGTCCCTTACCAAACTGAGCTTCAAAAACAGCTGCTGTACATGTAAAAGATCTGTAGGGGAGAGAGGTAGTCAAGGAAAAGAGAACATGATATTTACTTCCTCAGATAAACTGATTAGGTGACTCCTAATATGCTGTCTGAATAACAAGAAACTTAAACTTGGCTACAGTGCGGGTAAATAGAAAACATTTAATTAAAACGATTGAGGCTGTGATGTTTATGGGGGGAAGGGGGAGAGGGAAAGCTGAAAATGAGTTTTCCCCAGATACTGCCTTAGAGACAGTAGTTGCAGATGGGACTGTTGCTTGAAGGCTTAAAACTAGAGTATGAGCAGACTTAAAATTACATATGATGGTGTCTTATGCAATGCCTTAATAATTCCTTGGAAGAATGCTGTAATATCATGTCATTTCTCTGGTCTACTGTAAAAATAAATTGCTAAACTCAACTTTTTGTGAGTAGATTTAAGGTTTATGCCAGGGAGGATTTTCAGTGTCGGATGATTTAGCTAGTTGATGCGCTTTAATTTTAATAGAGGCTGTATGGCTCATCTTTAATGTCTGAACTGGGTGTGACAAATTCTGCCGGGAATGCTTGTAGAAAAGTGCAGATCAAATACCCTGTTTAATAAAAGAATAGGAAGAGACAACTGCAGCTAATGAGTGCCTTACCCATGTGCAGCTCTAGGTGGAAGAGCAATTTTAACTCTGGTGATTTTTAGCTCAGAAAAACGCTAGTGAGTTGCTTGTTTCTTCAATACTGAGCAGTCCTTAGAGCTGCCCCTGTTCTGTGTTTCTTTTGAGTGTACTGATCACACTGAGTAAGCTTTTATTCCTTAGTGGTATTCCAACTTCTGAATATCTTTAAAAGTGACCCTTGCAGAATTAGAAATACTCAGTAGGCTTGCCCTGAAGGACCAGTCATTCTTTCATTTCTCCTTATAAGTGCTGGTGTTGCATGAAAAATAGAGGTCTGCTGGTATTGATGAACTCTCTGTATGCTGCCCTAACATTTTCAAGCAGATGGAAAAGAGCAGTGCTGTGGCTGATTGTTTTCTTGTGCTAGTCTACAATTTCAAGTTCTTAGACTTCATAGAGATATGGTGAGGAAGCCATGACATGCTTCCCTTTATGAAGTCCACAAAATTAGGATTTTCTTCATGTTGTTACTGGATGTTACTAAGAGGCAACCTGCCAAAGTAATTTGAAAATCTTGTGGAGCTTTCTGCATGGGAAAGTTTTCCTGCTTTGTTTCAGACAGAAACATTTGCTATAGTAAGGCTGTCTCTTAAACTGCAGAATTAAAGAATGCTTCCTGGGCTTGAATCCAAATGCATAACTTCATTATTTAGGGTTGAGATGTAAGGCAGGATCATCTTATACACCCACCCTGGAACTGTTTATTTTGACCAAATGCTTTTGCTGAACAATTTTGAAAACAGAGCTAAGGTTTCATATACAGCACTTACATGCAATTATTTTGAAGTAGCTCAAGATTATTTATATCTTGAAGCAAGCAAACACTAGCAGGTGCTACATCTGCGTGAAGTACCCTGATGAAAGATGATGATGCACCTTCGAAACACTGAATGAATTCTCTACAGTGTACCTCTGAGCTGGTGCTTGTGCCTTTTGCTACAGAGAAACAACAGCTCTGAAATGTTTCGAGTTTGTTTCACAACCAAAGTAAATCCTTTATCCTGTCTGCCACGCTGGTTCCGCTCTTCCTAATGCTGGAGATAAACCAGTAGCAAATTATGAGTCTGTGAATGTTCTCTCAAGATTGACTTTTGCCATGGGTTTGCAGTAGAAGAAAAGAGACAAGGTTCTTTTACTCCCCTTCCCATATATAATTCTAGAATTTGTCTTGCTCCTCTCATTTGTCTTTGTCTTTCAGCGTGGAAGAGTATCTTTTACTCTGTTCTTTCTACAACACTGTTTTTTCATAAAATGAGATTGTCACAGGAATCTGAACATGCTTTTTATCAGGTGCAATATTATTTTTATCCTCCTCTTGAAAGCTGATTCTGCATGAATTTTGCCTACATTCTTCCAGAAATCATCAGCCTCTTCTAGGACATGTTGACCTATTTATAAACCAATAAAACTCTAAATGAAAGATGCTTAACACATCATGAAATGACTCAGACTTTCCTTTTACTTTTCTCAGTTCTGCATATAATTCTTCCCTTTTAAGTGCACAGTTTTTGCATGTTGATCTTTTTGATGACTATAGACTTGAAATATCCAGAGGTTAGAAAAATCAGCCGGGTTCAATGCATTTTGGTAGCCGGATAAGTATAGTTTAGGTTTAAAACCATGAAAGCCTCTTATAATTCCTTTCTATACACATACGTAGAAAAGAATTTGTATCCTTTTATTATTCTTATTAAATCATACTTGAGATCCAGCAAATCTTTAAATGGCAATCTAATGCAATAACACCAATCTGAAGTATATTCTAAGTTTGAGGTACTTTGGGGCAATTCTGCAGTGGTTATGGGATGTCTTGTGGTAGACCAGACTCTGAAATACATGAAAAATATTTAATTGCAGCAAACTCTTTTATTTTTTTAAATTCTTTTTGTTTTAAACTAAATACCCAGGAATAAAGGAAAAACTACACTTCAACCATTAACATGTATGGAGCATGAACCTGAGATTTCAGCGGTGGTAGAAGTCTAGAAGCAGTGGCAGGGCTGCACCACCCCCCCGATTTGATCTAGACATCTAAATGGAGTAAAAAAAAATGGAAATCTGCTTTTCTTTCTTTCAAACCTGATAATAATATGTGTAAAAAGATACTGAAGTAAGTCAAATATTGGCTGTTGGTCCAATAGTGTTGCGTTACTCTGTGTAGTTAATATGGGCAAAGGAAATATGCCTCCTATTTGGAACCTAAGATTGGTAGTCTCATTGAAATTATTACTCCAGTTACATTCAGGCTACCACTCATAGTCAAATTATCTAATTATTACCAGAAGAGATTAAAAATAGAAAGGTTTTTATTTTCAAGAAAAGGAGTAAAAGGTTCAGGAGTGCATGAGACACTATCTTCTCTCACTGCCTGTAATAAACTCTTAAGTGCAGCTTTTCAAAACTCACTATCTTCACTGCTTTATCTCTTACTATATAGGGATATATAAAAATAGCCCAAAGTACAAGTTGTATACTAACATTTTACATCCCAGGTTCTTCACCAGGAGGAGTATGATGTTGATAGTGAAGTTTTTTTCTCTTAGTGTGGGTTTTGATTATTCTTATCCTTTTACTAACATTGTACACTTACATTTTCTTGCTTTATTGGCCCACACTTGTTGTTTATTGTTGATCTTGTTATTGGCCCACTTGTTCTTTGTTGTTATCCAAAACCCCCTTGTTTTACTAGTTTCCAAGGTGCATTTACTTAGTAATCAATAATTGGTGATTGATTAGGTGTTTAAAGCCACTGGGTCTCTAGAGTCAATCTGTGTCTGTACCTTCAAAGTCTCCGCTGTTATCCAATATACAACTTTTATCAGTCCAGGGCCACAGATCATTCTGCACAGAATAACTATAAATTTGATATATTTATTTAGCTAATAATAAGCAGTAGTAATATTCTTAGTCATTATACCACATGATTGGACTAAAGCTAAAAGCAGATTAGGCAGTAGGCACCTGATCATTGTGTAATTACCTGTTAAATTTGAAGCAAGCTAAAACATGAGAAACTGAGACCATCTGAAGTGTCCTGGGTCTTCCATTATTAAATTAATGCAAATCCAGTAATGGCAATACCTTATTTTAGGGGTCTGTCTGATGTCTTGTTACATAATATAATTAAGGATAGTTATTTTAAAAGTTATCATCATGATACTTTATTGCAAGATGTTTCTTTTACACGTGCAGATCACATTTTAAAAATTTATAATTCAGTCATTGTGTTTTACTCCAAGCTGAGACTTGGCATAGTAGTTTCCAAATCAGGATGACTTACTATTAATATTCTCTTGTTACATATTTTAGTTCATGTTTATTTGCCACTCTTAAGTAAAACAGGCACAGATTATGAACTTCTGGATTCAGAAGCAATAATAATATTCTGTATAAAATTCTAAGATGTTAGTATGTTAATTTGACTTCTACTTTCAGCTATTTTTATGTATCCATATATATTTTTGTTGTAAGTGATAAAACAGTGAAGTTAGTGACTTTTGAAAAGTAGCACTTAGAGTTCATAACAGGCAATGAGAGAAGATAGTGTCTCATCTACTACTAAACCTTTTGCTCCCTTCCTTGGAAAGAAAAAGCTGTTCTTGGGTTACAAGAACATTGGCTTTATTTAGTAAAATACTTTGCATGCTACTTTGTTTAGGAAATAATTTTAAGTTAAAAAATCCATTGAGAATTATCTTCAATTGTATTGTCAACAAGATTTTAATGAAATAATTACATAAATTAAATGTGCAAGCCAAAATGATGTAAGTATGTGTTTACATGAGTAGGTGTGTTCAGAAATGTCAACAGAAGTGCTCTCTGGGGTGAGATTCAGTAGGTCAGATTTTTGAAATATTTAAAATTTTGTGCATATTACCTACTGCTACATATCCCATATGACACCCACTTGAAAGCCCCCCACCCCCCATGTACCAACACACGCAGAAGATGAACAGGCACAAGCATAAAGGACACCTCTGTGAGTTTTGTGCTAGTAGGGACTGCAGAGCTGTGTCCTACGTGTAAAGATAATCAAATGTGAAATTACACCATTTTTTCAAGTAAAGTGGTACCCACATGACAATTATATCAAATACATTACTAAAAATTACCACAAATGCAAAAGGAGATTGAATTATGGTTGCTATGGAAACTGTAACATGCAGCTTCCTGACTTGATGCATGCAAAATTTCAGCCTTAATATCACACTGATACACATTTTTGCCTTTTCTTACACTTGAATAGGTGAAGATGGAGTTTATGTGTAATAATATTTTTGAGGTGCACTTCTCTGGCATTTCATCTAGAATTTTTTGTTAGCTGCAGTGGACATGTAGAGGTTTACAGATGCCTTACTCTATAAATGCTACAGAGAAATATTAAAATGTTCTAAGCATATGTTTCTTAAAAAGGAAGCAAGATGATTTACCTGGGAAGTCTGTTTTATAGAAAGGTCAGTCGATGTTCATGGACATACAGAGAAGTACCTCATGTGGAAAAGGTCTTGGAATAAGACCAGTAAAGAGGGTAAAATTTATTTGCAGAAGTGTTTACAAGCCCTTAAAGTTATGCTGATTATCAAATATTATCATTGGGTTTTACATGCAGTCACATAAACTGACATACACTTCCCCAGGTAGCTAGCCATGGCATATTAGGTATGAAAACCTGTGTCATAATAAAACATCATTTGAGAACCAGTGATTTGAGAATCTAGTTACTTCCCCATGCAGAAAACTGCAGTAGCATAGCCACAGCAGAGATGATAGTTAATGTTGAAGCAGGCAGCTTCAGCACCAGACATGCCTGCATGCAGGGAGCACAGGGAAATTTCCACTTTGTCAGCTCTGGCACCGAGTTTTGTGCTGCTATGACTAGGTCATTACTAGTACCTTATGCAGATAATTCAAAGCTTGTTTGGATTGGTTGTGTTATACTGTGTTAACATGACTGTCTAACATGTCCTGAAGTACTAATGCATTAGAAGACAGTAAAATACTCAGGAACCACGACACGATGTGAGATTCAATGTAATTATTATTTTGCGGGATCTCTGGGGCTTGTGGCTTGATGCTAGGAGAGCAGAACATCTTTTTGGTGGCAAAAAAATGAAGTACATCTTGAGAGAATCACTGAAAATGTGGATGGAGTGGGGCAGGGAACCATTAAATTACATTTGTTATTGTGAGTGTATGCAAGCAGAGTACTAAAGCTCCCAAGACAGAGGTTGATAAATGATTCAAGCCTGGACTAGGGTTGTTTGAACCAGCAACTCCCAGTAGTGCTGTTTTGGTAGTAATGCTTTTGTAAGATAGAGTATAGGCAGTGCTTAGGCATTTTTAATCAGTCTGTATGACCTTGGTCTGTACAATGTTACACAACAGTGCTTAAAACCATGTACCTTGGTATTGTCTATACAATAGGTCTTAGTAGACTTGGCTTTACTCGCCCTTCTTTCATTAGCAATTACATGTTCAAGTAAGTCTCAGTGTCAGTCGTCTCTGCAAGTAGCAGCTGGCATGTAAAAGCTGCTTGAACACCTGTCAAATGTACCAAAATTAATTGCTCAAAGTTCTGAATATTGAGATTCTAAAAATAGGACACTAAAGCTGCATAGAGAAACCTTAGTTTTCACTTACATGAAATATAATTTCATTAGCATGTAGATTTTTATTTTCTAAAGCAAACCTTACAAAATAATAGCCTTAATTAATAACAAATGAAAGTGAAACTTAGCACAGGATTTTTGCAAATGTTTAGCTACCTTAGATTTGGCTGATTGTTAGCAATATTTAGACATTACATTTATCCCCCTCTATTTTATCATACTATAGTTACATAATATGTCTGATTTCTTCAGGACAGTTGTATTTTGGAGGTTTTTTTCAGGGGTCTCAGTATAGTGTCTTTTATGAAGTATATTTAAACTCTAGCAGTTAATCTTCTGTGCTAAGATGGTTTCTCTTTCCTACTAGGTTACAAGTGTGTGTTAAAAAGTATTACATTAAGAGTGATCTAGGGTTTTCAAAATATTCCAATGTTAGTTGCTTACTGTTAATTTCTAAAATTGTATTGCTAATTGTTTTTAAATGATTGGGAAAAAAGAAAAGAAATCCTCTAATAAACATTTTGTAAGGAAAGAAAAGGGTGAGATATAAGATTTCCACAAATTTATCCCTGCATGTGTTAAGTTTTTTCTAGTTTCTTTTTTCAGCAAACATTTCAAGTCCTAAAGATTTTTTTTTTTTTAAATAACTTGGCACAGCTGAAAGATGTATTTGTGTGAAATGTAAAATTCTAAAACTTTCATGACATTTAACCTAAATGACTGTTGTGAAACTTTTGCTGCTGGAGCTCTTTTAAACTACTTTTGAAGTGTCAGTCATCATCCAGTTAACTTCAGTAATGTCATAGGTCATCATTTCATTCCTAGGGCTTAAAGTAAACAGTTTGCAAATAAGATTTAGCCTCTTGTTTTTCAATTGTCTCTTTAATACTTTTATTAAGTAACGTTTAGAGTAATAAACGGGGTATGTTTGCAAATGCATGTCAAGGAGATTATTTGATCCTGATTTTAGTGGCTGACTACATTTATTGTCATAAGGTGATTGTGTCACCTGTAACTCCAGCTAGAGTTATCTGTCTTGATTCCTGATTGCTGTGGTGTAGGTTTAGTTGCCAAATAAATATATGTGATTACACATAATTCTGAAGCTAAATCTCACCTAATTTTTTGGATCAAAAGCAGTAAAGTCAGCAGCAACAGAATTTTCACTCAAATCTGTGAGGAATAAAAGCAAAACTTGTAGGAAAGAAAAATCTTTTGAATATTTCCCTTTGCTCTGCAGAGGCAGGAATCACAGAATTACAAGCTGGTAGAGGTTGCAAGGGACCTCTGGAGATCATCTAGTCCAACCCCCTGCAGGATCACCTAGAACAGGTTGCACAGGACCATGAATGTTTTGAATATCTCCAGAGAAGGAGACTCCACAACCTCTCTGGGCAGCCTGTCCCAATGCTCTGTCACCCTCAGAGTGGAGAGGTTTTTCCTCCTGTTCACATGGAACTTCCTGTCTTCCTGTTTGTGCCCAATGCCCCTTATCCCCTCACTGGGCACTACTGAAAAGAGTCTTGCCCCATCCTCTCGACATCTGCCCTCTAGATATTTATAAGTGCTGATGAGATCCCCTCTCAGTCTTCTCAGTCATGCTAAACAGACCCAGCTCTCTGTCTTTTATTATATGAGAGATGTTCCAGTCCCCTCATCATCTTTGTAGCCCTTCTCTGGATTCTCCAGTAGTTCCCTATCTTTCCTGAACCGGGTAGCTCAGAACTGGACACAGTACTCCAGATGTGGCCTCACCAGGGCAGATTAGAGGGGGAGAAGAACCTTCCTCGACCTGATGGCTACAGTTGTCTTAGTGCACCCCAGGATACCATTGGCCTTCTTGTCCATGAGGGTACACTGCTGGCTCATGGAGAGCTATTTGTCCACCAGGACTCCCAGGTCCTTCTGTTGAGACCTGCTTCATAGCAAGGAAGGATGCTGTTGTTTGACTGCAGCTTCTGAATACAAGCTTCATCTTTGTTCTATGGGATGTAAAACTGTTGTAGGTCCCTTTTGACTGGAACTCCTCTTTTCAGCTCATCTTAGCACTATAAAACTTCAGCATCAGCACAATGAAGGGATATTTATGGATGTGCTGGGGTTAAACCATGACAATGGAGAGCTAGATTAACACTGCAGCTTAAAACTAGAGTTTTGTTCATTTCTTTTCTGGTTTTAATAAGGTAGACAAAACCATAAAGCATTGTATAGGATTTACACTATGTCACAGAAATGTCTATAGGTAGTAATCGTAAATCACTGCAGCTTCACTGATTCGCATCTGAACTACCTGTTTGCAGGCACCAGCAGATACTTAGATACTGCAAAGAGGTGGCGACAGAACATCTAGGCCTTCTGGAAGTCTTGTGCCTTATCCATCTACTCCTTTCTTTTTACTAAAATACTTCACCTCCTTCCTAGGATCTGTGTTAGTTTTCCTGTCTATTTGCAGCAAAGACTGTAAAGCACTTATGCAGCTGTTTGCTTCCACTGACTGAGTCTTGTCTTCTCTTTTCAGCTGAAGATTAGGATTGTTTGTGTTATGGTTTTCAGAAATGCACAAGTAATTTATAGTTAAGTACTGTATAGTTACTATCTTAAAATAATTATTTTAGTGTTGAGTGGCAAAGAGAAAGATGTTCTTAATCCCAATTGCCACAATTCCCCTTCCTCACAATCTAGATGAAGCATTTCTGCTTTTGTGCTATATTGGTACAAGAGGAGGGGACTAAAAAGCAATTGAGGAATTTTGTCATAGTTTGAATCACAGCAACACAAAGCCATCACAATGACTTTCTGATTGTCTCTTGTGTACTCTTGTGTATAGGTTATGCAAGGAGGAATTATAACTGACATGGCAGTATGCATTTCCTGCTGTGTAGTAGCTCTGGCTATTCTGCTAAGGCTCATGAGGAACAGTGCCTAGTTCTGAGGCCTCATTTATTCCCCACAGTTTGAGGTATGTGCTCTTTAAAAAAGAGAGGTTGGAGAAACATCAGGTTCCTTTTTAAACTGATTTCACAAAAGTTCAATTAAATGGTGATTTGATCTTATGCAGCTCAAATATTATTTGCCTGGCAGAATTAACAGTGGGACCTCAGGTTGAGTAGCACTTCCCTGCAGAGGTTTGGACATGTTTCCTAGGTATGTCTACTGTAAAAGATTTGGGCTTTCACTTGTGTCCTTACAAAAGACATATATGAGCATTTAAGCGAGAACTGTATCTCTTCATGTCTATAGGTCTGCCTTCAAGTGCTGAAATTGATAGCCAACTCCTGATGGATATAGGAGGAAACTCCACACAGGAGTATAGGCTATATGCCACTTCAAGGGGTACAGATAGGTCTCATCCTTATTTTAAATCCAGTGGTGGGTGTTAGTTTCAAGTGTGTGATCAAGTGAAAGCATGATTTTTACCATTGCTATGGGGACCACGGGTTTCTTGAAAATTAACCCTTCAATTAGTTGCTTAGCAGTTGAAATGGCCACTGTGTATCAGAATATTGGGCAGACTGCTGTGAACTGCTGTCACGTTCAGGACATTCAGGGACACCCGCAAAGTCTAAAGAAAAGCAAGCTGATTATAAGAATTTCCTACCCTCCTTTTTCAGCTTTTCTTAAATTGATATTTTAGTCCCCATACAGCTCTTATGTTGATGTCATAAACTGAGTGGTTTGGTATGACATAATTCCAGCTTCTTTGAATTAGTGGTGGCAGTTAGATTACTATTATTGATAGTGCCTGCAGGCAGGGAACCATTAAGGTGTCATAAACTTAGCAACCTCTTATGTCATAATACTAATCTTTTAAATTTAGTTGTTACAGTCAGGTTGCCTCCCAAGGGTCCCTACGCTAGTTAGTGTCTGGTGTGCGTGTGTATGAGCATAGGATGCAACTTTTCTAAGAACTGCTAAACTTGGTATTTCTTACAAAATGAGATTAACAGTTACAGCATCACGTACAGCAGAAACATTTTCCATTTGCTGTTTCTAAGTGGAAGATGACAAGTAATATGAGAACACCTTTTCAAAGGCTTTCATAGTAAAATTAAGAATGGATAAGTGATAAATTGATAAATCAGGAATCAAACCAAACAGAATGAAGGCAAGACTTTGAAAAAAGTGAAGCTAAAACTTTATGAACAATGATCAGTTTACAGATGATTGTGACTGTCTTTTTACAGCTATCTCCATATTTTGGCATTTAATGGCTACAGACCAACTCAAAGAGGAGGTTAAATCCTAAATATTTAGGATAACAATTCTAAATCGCTCAATAATTTTACATTTCAGGACTGGTGAATGGGAATGAAAGGGTTTTAAGTTATGCATGCACGGTGGTCAGAGTATAAGGAAGTTCAACAAATTCTTGGTTACCGCAGATATTCCACGTGTCATGGGAGCAGTAAGTCAGGACTATTGACATGTATGTGAAAGCTCATTCACCAAAGAGCATGCTTTTGTTGTATTAGCTAGCTAAAAATGTGGAGAGGTGCTTGGCAAAAGTCTTCAAAGGGAAAGGAATTTTAACTTTTTTTTTCAAATAACATCACAAATTCCTTGGACTCTTTCAGGTATAAATCACTCTAAACCTTTAGTCCTAGAAAATATCTGCACAGAAAGTCAAGCATTGGTTCTCAGTATCTGAAAATGCCACTACTTGCTATGATGCAGGCTATAATTCAGCTTGCAGGTATTTAAAACTCCCCTGCTGATTTTGAATAGCATGTTTGGAAAAACATTTCTCTGAGAGTTTTTAGATTGTGTGTATTATGGATAGTAATGTCCTTTGCTAAAGAGATAAACCAGACACCAAACTGAAGTTTCTCTCTTTGAGAGCACGCAGAATGCTTTGTGACTGAGTTTGGAATGGGGACTTATATGTGGAGTCAGACAAGGAACAACATTACAGTAAGGTAAGCCAGATAATGTAGCATCAAAACGAGTCTGTTCATACAGTTAAGCTGCTAAAACAGGAATCCAGCAGGTAGTATATATATGATATATTATGATTTTCTAAGGAACATTGTAAAACTTGAAAGTCACAGTTAAGTCAAGTGAGATAGAACATTTATTTGCAGCTAGTGCTGTCAGGACAGTAGAAGGATATAGGACCAGCCAACCAGAATACCAGCAGGTATCAAAGCCGTCAAGTAAGCTGCACAGTGGACAACATTAGAGATATTAGTCATTCCAGTGGCAGTGATGGTGGGGCAAACCATTTGAAGGAACCATGAGAACACCCATAGATGTTGCTTTTCAGTGACTTCTAGGGATACTAAGAATAGCCAGAACTATAGAAATGACATATTGAGGAATAACAGGACATTGACTTCACAGATCTTTGTGCATTTTCTCTTACTCAGTAGCAAGAAACAAAATCAAGGAAATAAAATGTGTCCTACTGTGTTGTTCACCTGCTGCCTATTGGTGTTGCTCTCCTGCCGTTTTCTCCATCTGCTTTAAATTCATTTCTGAAATGTGCCCTCTGTAAAAATAAGTTCTTATTAATTTCATAAGGAACAAATTAAGAAATAGCAAACACAGAGACATTCTGTTGAATTACAAGCAATTAGAACACAATGGGGAGAGGAGCAGGGAAGAAAAACATTATACCAATTATGAATATTCTAAAAAAAAAAAATAATCTTTCAGATTCTGAGGGTCATATAAAATTTTTAATTTGTCTTTTCCTGGGAAAACTGCCATTCTAATTAATGAAAATTTTCATTAGTGGTGGCTTTAGGATTTTACTTGGTGTAACTAAAACACTAAGATAATAAGCAGTAGTTGAGAAATGTCAGTACATTAATTGTGAAAGAATACATAAGAAACAGTCTAATTCTGCAACAACATCACTTTTATTCAGCTGTTTTGTATTTTACATTTTATTTACCTAGGAAAATGAAATCTATCCATTTCTGCTAATTGAATCTTTCTCATCGTTAGTCCTTCATACCTTTTATCCATTCATATTCCTTTAGTAAACAGGTGGTTTTTTTCCCATTTCAAGTTTATTAATGCCCAGTATACTTTTTTAATTAATTTCCTCACTTTTTATCGTAAGGAATCTCTTCCACTTTTTTTTCTTTCAATGACTGGATATCATGCATTTCCTCCCTATGGTTTTTGTTCATGATATCTTATTTCCATGGAAACATTGTGCTTCTGTAGTTATGTAGGGTTTGGGGTTTGCTTTTTTTTTCTTTTTTAGAAAAAAAAAACCTGATTAAAATGACTGTAATAGGTGTACTTTTAGAAGGTGAACATTTCTTCTAAGTTAAAAAAGCTTATCAGAAACTAAGAGCAAAAAGCTATTTTCCTCAGTTTTGCTCCTGCTTTATGTAGCAGCACAGTTCAGCCAAAGTGGAAGTGAATGTAAAGAGGATAGTTGTAATTGAAGGGTAGATTGCATATACTATGAAATTATTTTTTTAAGACCTGCAACCTTTTCTGTTGTAATATGTGGTAGTAGCAGCATAACTTTGAAATTAGGCATGATGAAATTTACACACTATGTTAACCTTGCATAAAGGTTAGGAAGGGAAAAAATTCTCCATGTAAAATGTGTTCTTAATTTCATCTTCAAATATGCTGACTGAGACTGCAGGAACAGGCTGTAGCCCAAGTGAGATGAAGTGCAGGAGACTTCTGCTGAGTTCTGTGTACCCCTACATGTTGTGTAACTGTTGCAATGTCTTATCTAGACTTGTGGGGAAGAGTCTTTGACATTACAGGAAAAGACTATATCTTTCATTGCCGTTCCATTTCTGCAGAACTAAGGAAATATCCAGGAACTCCGGAATATCTTAACATTTTAACAATTACTTTTATACACAGTATGAAAACATATTTTTGGGGTTGCTTATGCTGTCCACTAACAATGGACACGTTGAAGAAATTACAGATGAAAACCCCTGTTTTCTATTGTAAATTTAGATGACTAAAGACAGGCTTTCAATCATTCATACACCATACTACAGAATGCTCTTTGTTAAGTTCAGTCCGTGAAGAGGACTTTGTGTCTTCTAATAGTCTACAGAGCACTGTTCTTGCATTTAATACAAGTATTTGAGTAGACCAAAAGAAGTCAACCAGTTTTCAGTAGTTAACAGAAATTCCTACAGGGCAAGATATGAGTTTGTAGATTCATCAAGATTTTGGCCTGGCAAATATGAACAAGCATTAGGTTGGGCTCGGATTATAACCTTGAGTTGAGATGACCTGTCAGTCTGATAAAATGTTCTGCTCTGAATGTGCTGCTGTAATGTAAATGTCATGGTCTGCAATGCTACTTCTGCCTGGAAAGTCCAAGCTCTAAACAGTGGTTTTACTACATGACTGCGAGCGAAAAAGCAGGTTACTTGCTATCTTCTTTCCTCCCTCTTTTGTCCTATGTTATGTACTTTAGTAAAATACAATACAGCTTTCTGGTCATTGGCTATCTTGACTCATAGATAGAAAATTTTATTTCAGGGAATCATAACGTTGCCTGTTCAAAAAAAAAACTCCATCATAACTAATAGTTTAGCATTCCTATTTGAATCTCTGAATTCTCAGACTCTCACTGCCAAGGTCTTTCTTGCTCAGGTTTATCTATGTACCACTCACAGAGTGTGATTTTTTTAGAAAATATTGGTTTAATAACTTGGGTTATCCAAATTTTTTTTTTGTTTATTTCCAATGTATAATCCTTCTTTTGTGTGGCTAATTGGATCTTTTATAAGTTAGTATAAAATTGATATCTATTCAACAAAAATAAATATATTAAGTTAAAAATACGGAAAGCTTTCAGGTTTTTAGTGCAGCTCTTTGGTAATTCTGAAGATTTAGTATATACTGTTCAATGAAAGTGGAGGAATTTACATGGCTAAGGTGTCTTTCACAGAATTGTAGATTACTTTGGTTTGGAAAGGGCTGATCAAGATCATGTGGGCCAAGGATCTAATGAAAATATGGCCTAGAAACATCATTATTCAAGGTACTGTCCTGCTGAGTTTTGACTGGCTCCAAGGGATGCAAATTCCAAGAACTCCATGCAACTTGCTTCAATTTTCAATGCGTGTCGTGATAGAAAAAAGTTTCCTAATACCTACCTAGAATTTTCTGTTTCAAGTCTTGTTTTCTTGCATCCTTGTCAGGGTCCTTAAAAGCCTGTCTCTGCCTTCTGCAGACCCTCTGATTAGGTAGCTGAAGGCAGTGATAATATCTTTCTTCTTAAAACTCTAAAGATTTATTTCACTCAGCCTCTCTTTGTACATCTGTACTGCACCCCCTGATCATCTTGGTGTCTCTCTGCAGCATTTTTCCTTTACATCTATGTTTGTCTTGTACAGGGGAGCAAAGTTGGTTTCTCAACTGCAGAATAAAAAGAAATAATCACTCTCCTCAACTGTAGGCTGTGCTATGACTAACACTGCCCAGGAAGTGGTTGGGCCTCCACTGCAAAGGCACACTGGTGATTTGTATTCAACTAGATGTTCCGTACAGGTTTAGGTGTTGCATGGCATTATTCTGCCCCCAGTGGAAGAGCCTGCATTTGTCTTTGTTAAACTGTGTTATTATTCTCCTTTGCAAAGTATATTTTCAAAAAGGAAATTGTTTAAAATGCTTTCTTTTTTCCGCAAGTAGTACCTTCAGTGTAATCCTGTATATATATAAACCTATCTCTGCCTTGTGATCTTCTGTTAATCCGTGTAGCAAGTCTTCTAGCAATTTTATTTGTAAAAATTATGTTTATAGAAGTGAAATTTTAAAATAAAATATTAAATAAAATATTCAGTGTGTTTTTTTGGGTCTAAATCTACCATGTCTCTCTAGCACAGTAGGATATTAATTCAGCATTCAAGGTATTAGAGAAAAGAAGTGATTCAAGGTGGAATTTTACACTTCCTAAAGAGAATGAAATGCTTGGGCTCTTTTTCTCATTTAACAACCTGAGGACATGTGTAAATGACACACAGGATGAAATTCTGTCCTAGGCAATTGCCCCGTGCAGTTCTAATTTAGTCAAATTTAAATGAGATAAAACCGAGTGATCAAATCAAATAATATTGACGCTTAAGTGTAGCATAAATGACATGGAATTTGCACGGATTGTTCAATGAATTGGAAGTACTCTCAGATGGAATTTGCCTCTCTTTGCTTGATGTTACTCGTGCAAGATGATGGCAGTCACTGTGGTTCCATTCATAATCACAGGTAAAAAAAGGCATTTCCAGACATGGCTAAGAAAGGTCAGACCAATTGTTTTCTGGAGGTGCCAATCTCACTATTGACTATAGGTAGCCTAAAGTTACCTGTTGATTAGCTGCTGAAATTAGATGAGGTCAATCTCTCTCACAGTAATTTTTGAAAACACCTGGTTGTATACTTTAAACATTCATAAATTTGAAAAACATAAATTTTGTATATTTTTGTCCTCTTGCTTTGCACTTAAGGAGTTTAATTTACCCAGTTTTCAAAGTTAGGGGCACTGTTCTGCTTAGAAGTGCCCCACCATGAAGCTTTGCTTATTATATAGTGTTTCAAAACTGAGATCAACATTTTCTTATTTAATAATGTCATCAGATAGTAGTGACAATGTATTTATTAACTCTTTTTTTTTTATAAGGTGGCAGCAACAGTATTTTAGAACTGAATATTTGGCATACTTCACTCAGATTTGTGTGTTCCTTGATAAATTCTTAGTTATGTCACCAGTCTGTTGAAACACATTTGTACCCAAGACTAAAAACATATGCTAATAGTTTGCCTGCCTTATTTAGGAATACATTGATGTATTTATTAATAAAGAAATAATTTTACCATTTTTTAATTATCTTCCTATTTGACTTTTATCCAACAGTAGTGATCATACACCTGTTCATTTTCTGTTGTTAGCCCTACAACACCTCTCCAACAAATAAGGCAACGCACTAAATAGGTTCAATGACATACTGTTGGAAGCAGGCACTGTTTTTAATTTTAGGTGATGACAACAAATGCAAGACAATTTTGTATTTCTCTGAATTTATTCTGTTTACTGAAAGAAGCTCATTTTAAAACAATGCGCTTATCTATTTTAATATTTGATACTGTCTAAATCTTACTGCCAGATGTTGCACAGGTTTTAAAATGTCTTGATTTATGGATTAAGACTATGTTTTGGCATAGCAATTGTAAACACCTGACAATTGCAATAATGTATAAACTACCACAGTTTCATTATACTGGAAGAAAATATTCATACGTTAGGTACATGAACTGAAGACTTTGGGTAGGTATATCAGTGCTCTACACTGAAATTATTAATAACAGAAATGTTTTTATTTAGCAATGATCTCTAGAAAAATATTTCTAAGCGTTTTTTACTGACCTATTAAGTTTAGCCCTGGATTACTTGTGTATTCTTTAAAATACAGCGCTGCCTTTAGATGCACTCATGCTTCTATTTCCACACACCAACATACAATAAGGGAAGTGAAGCATGGTATCTTCCAATAAAATCAGAATCGTAATTTCAGGTATGCATGATTTGTCATTGCCAATTAAATCTCTAGAGCTTTGATATTGTTTTATGGTGGCACAGGCTGTACACCTAGGTACTTGGATATTTGTACTACATTGACGAAAGAACTTTCAAATCAGAAAAAATAATTCTTGTCAGGATCCTGTTTCTTTAGTGGTCTTTAGTGTCTTTGGCTACTTGATGACTTGTTTCACTTTCTTGAATCACTCTTTCCAGATCTTTCTCTGTGCATTTGAAAACTGAGGTAGGTGCTGAGCTTGTTTTCAGGACTAGGAATCCCTGTAGGAGAGAGATGGAAAGGAGCTGGTGCTGAAGTCTATGAATAGGCTGGTCCTGGAATTTCTTCCTGCTAGGTGTGTTTTAGGAGGATTTGCATGTGAATTGAATTGGGGAAAAAAACCTGAAAAAGTTTGAAATGGGCACTAAGTTCCTGGTGGAATTCTGAATTTGCTAAATTCCTTTCTAGTGGAAGCAATAATAATATTTATTATAAAAAGACGTAAGCATAAAGGTATTGCTGGAAACTAGCTTGCTGGATCACTCTACAACCTCAGCTCTAGAGTGATACTCCTGATGGTATACCAGCTAGTCAAAAAAGCTCCAGATGTTTATGAACTTGATTGTAGATACTTGCTTCTGATGGTCCATTTCTGAATCTGTTAAGCCTTGTATCATGCTGAGATGATTCTGAAGTCTTTCCTTGGTTTCAAATTTTTTACATGGAATCATTCAGGAAATTGGACCTATGATGCATCAGTAGCTTTGTTCCCATGTTGAATTTATTCTTACCTGTGCTGCACAGTTACCAGCTTGACCAATGTACAAGCTTTATTGTGGATCGTATGAGTGATTAAGATTTCTCCTGTGGATAGTATCACTGGATCTTTAGTATCCCTGCATAGCAGATTGAACTTCATTTTTAAATTCTAGTCTAATTATCCCTACAGAGTGAATTGCCTGGTATTTAGTTTGACTACTTTGAAAGCCGAAGATCTGAGGCTGCTTTGCAGTGATTTGAAACCTGTGTTTCTAGGGAGTTATTTCAAACCAGATGTTTAACCACTAAATTGCATTTCTATCTCAACTTCTCACCTAGATAGGAATATCCCTAATGACTATATAGAGACGAATGGCAATTGTTATACAGCAAATAGATACTATAATATGATGCTATCTCACCACTGATAACAAAACCAATATAAATATCTCAATTTTAGTCAGTGAATGGTCTAGGTCCTTATAAAGTAACTAATTTAGTGGTTTCATAATGAGGATTACTGAACCCCTACATATACAGCATGCCATAAAATGTTCAGTGAGGTGAAACTCAAGCAACACTAGCACAAGACTCACCTAGTTAAAATAGGGAAGTATACAATATTCCCATAAAGTGGTATTGGTAATTCCTTCGGCAGTTGAGGAAGTAATCCATGATATCAAGGGTGTAAATGTGCCAGCATTTGTTAACATCAACATTGTTAACACCAAGATAGATCTGTGCTAGTAAAGTAAAGATAAGCAGCATGACCAAAGGGAGTCTCCTGTCTTATTCAGAGTTTTAAGTGTTGGGAAGTATTTTGGGGCTATTAGTCTCTGACACTGGAATCAACCAGTAGAGACACAATGGATTTTTTTTTTTTCTTTTTAAGTACACTGTAGAGAAATGGCAGCTGTTTTCCTCAAGGCTCACATTCTTCTAATCCATCCTTAAGAGCAAATCAATACAGATTCTCTCAAAGGCTTTCAGGGCTGTCTCCCATGTCAGGTGGAAAGGAACAAGAAGAAACGACTTGTTTCAAGATACTAGAGATGTCGAGAAACTTCAATAGGCTGTGGACCTGTCTTCTTTCTTACAAGGCTTACTGTTTACAAACTAGTAAAAAAAACCCCAACTTTTTCAAAGGTACTTACCTCTTTATTATGATTCACCTTCAGCGACTCTTTGTCTTCCCACCTGATCTTCAGTCATCAAGCTAGATAAATGAATAACTGAAATAATGCCCTCCTGCATCCCTTCATTTTTAAAACACTGAATAATATGAATTTTATGTTATAGCCACAAAGAAGCCTCTTTCTTCATGTATGGTAAGGAAAGCTCAAAGGTGTCTGAGTTCTCAATAATAAAGCCCTAAATATAGAACCCCCAGATGTTTTAAAATACATAAAGTAAATGACAGAGTTTTTATTAATGGAGTAATCATTTGCAACACTGAAATAATTTTCTAACAAAATTCCTGACCTAATAATGAATAGTATTGTCATTTACCCCTTACCTCTTCAGGTCAAATAAATTATGAGATTTAGTGTTTCTTTTTTGGAGGAATCTAGTCTCAGAGGCCCAGAACATAAAAATCTTAAACACTTAGCAATGCTTCAGGATAAACCTTCACATGCAATCTAATTAAAGGTAGTTCCGCTTATATATGGGCTGTGTTTTTCCTCTTCTGCATAAAACCTCTGGTTGCCTTTCCAATGTCCTTCTAAAAGAGGAAAGTGTAAGACAAGATAAGAAAGGAGAGGTGTAAAGGGGAAATGAACTTGAAGTACACAATAGCTAATAAGATCTATTCTGCAGTGTTATGTCTCCTGTAAATTTTTATGTGAAATCTCAGGGAGCCTTGAAAAGGAAAGGCTATTATTGTTAAGGAGTTAATATACTATTCAAGAGACATGTCTGTCTTGCTTTCCATCTGAAAAAAAATCTCGTTACAGTTTCTGAATGCACATTTCATCGCTTTTTGGATGACCGGCTTTTATCTAAGTATGGTGCTGTGAATTTCAGTAGAACGGTCATTATTGTAAAGAAGTGAAGTCAGTTTGAGGTCCATTTCTGAGCAAGAGCAAGACTAAAACACCAAAGCAAAATATGGTACCTCATATTTTGATTTACCAGACAGCTTAGTCTAGGAGGGCTTGACCTCACTGGGTAACATAAATGACTTTTCAACAATGAACCATACTGTATCTACATGAAGGTTTCAGTTCTGCCTCCAGCGCTAAAATTAGGTAGTAATGCTGTTGTTCATGGCTGGTAAGACAAAGCGACAGTGCTGAAAAGATGTTTTTGCTCCTGAGAGTTGTTATTTTAAACCTCTTAACTTTATGAAAAGTATTTGAAAACACGTTCAGATGTGTAATTGCTTTGTGTTTTCTTCAGGATGGGTTTTTAATTTAAAATTACTCATACATAATGTTAAGCAACTTGGAAGGGGATAATTTTGTTTCCAAATGTGTTTTTCCAAGTGTATCTTAAATTTTTATCCTATTCACAGTTGGAAAATTTTTCCTGTTTCTGGAGAACACTGCTCATATGCCTTCCTAAGGCTGTGGGTGCCTACCAGGAAGCAGTGATTTTACAGGGCAGTTTCTGAGAATGTGTGAAATATTTTGCTTTTGGAAAGGAATCAAAAATCTATGACAGATGGGGATGTGCTTCAAAATTTTCATTCTGAAGGAGGGACTACGTAATGGAGTAAAAGCTCTACATGATACTTTGCGATATGAAAGAGATGTTTCTTCGGATTCTTACTGTGCTATTAAGTAAAGACCAGGAGGTAAACAAGTAGTGGTAACAGAATTAAAAGAGACATTAATTCTCCATGCTTTCAAAGTAATCTTGAATTTCACATCAGAATATCCTCATCATAAATCCTTGTGTTTCATATGCTTTTTGTTGTGTACTAGGATGATAATATATTATGGTGTTGCTTCGTTACACTGATATTTGTCATGAGAATCACTTATTGACATGAAATCTCTCTCAGTTCTCCACAACATCAGAAAAACATAAATTGTTTTTTGCCCTTCAGGACAAGCTGCATGTTTTTCTCTGTTTTAAGTCTCCAGTGTCACAGAATATATGTATTAAAAAGCAGTTCAAGCTAGTAAAATCAAATCCAAAAGACTGAATTCGGACTTGTGCCCCTTAGCTCAATAAAAGAAAAATGTGTGTCCATTTATTTTATTCCATGCTGAATCTTACTAAAATTTGAAATAACTCTGAAAATTATGACACTTTAATCCTTGCTTTCATTCTGAATGAAAACAAACCCAACATTAGTTGGCATATGAAAAAATATTGAGAAATGTATTTTAATATTTAAAATTGATAATCTTCTAAAAAATAACTTTGTGCTTCATTAGAGATCTTTGTATCCTGCAGTATTAAAGTGTATTTGCTAGATATTGCCTGTAGTGATTTTGAAAAATAATTACATTATCTGCTATTTTATGATCTTTCACTTGCAGCACAGCTTTTGATGCAGCACAATACTGTTTTTCTGTGCTTGACAGCATAACAGTGCCTTGTGTAGTGATTCCTCAGGTGGCTTCTAATCTGGCTGTTTCCTTGTCTGGTGTTCTTTGTGAGGCCTCCTTTTTGCATTTGTGATAATAGTCAGGTGCTTTGGTTGATTTGTAATCTGTCCTGAAAAAAACGCGTAATTTAATTTAATATTCTTGTAGAAAGGAGTCTACTTTCAGTGAAAGATAGAGGCTACTAATCCTGTCAGCTAATCAAAGGCAGTATGTCACCCATCCAGATTTCTTGTTTAGGAAGTAAATTAGAGGTGTTCAAATTTAGGTCCCTAAAATGTGTTTTGCAGGAGAATTGTCTTGTTTCAAAAACCGGGATTACCTACTTTTTAGGTAGTGCTTCCTCGTGGGTTTAGCTAACTGACTTTTGATCATACATGTGAAAATGCTGAAGTTGCCTGGAATATGGATTCATTTATAATGTGTCCGTGAGATGTACCGATATTCGTTGTTATGACTCCACTCCATGTGCCACAGTAAAAGCACTTAAAGCGAATGATACTGAAAGCAAATGTTTTTATAATCTGCATAAAAGAATGTTTTGATAACTTTCATAAAAGCCAATAAACACATGGGGTTTTATTCCTTACTTACTTAGTTCTTCAGGTATGGTTTGCTCTCTTTTTGGGTTGAAAGGGAAGATTCACCAGACTAAGTGCAGACCTTAGTTTCTGAATATTAAGCTCCTTTTAAAGGCACTAGAAAGAGTAGATACTACTTGAATAGACTTCAATGTTTCATTTTTATGTACAGACCAGCTGAGTTCCATTGTTTCTGTTTCTCTCCTTTGACATTAAAAATGACCAGCTCATACGTGGGGATTGGTACTGGAGATGTCTTAAGTTAGGCCAGCTGAATTGCCCAAAGTGTCAAAATTTTCTCATGACCTGCCTTAACAAAGAAAGCCTGTGTCAAAGCCTGGAACAACCTTCTGATGGTGTAGTAACCTATATGTGTGAGTTCTTCAAGTGATTGTTCAAGATATTTGTGACTGGAATCAGCCTGTGCCTGATCTGCCACAGGAGGAGATTGTATACATCTCCCGAGAGTTTTGTAATGGTGTAATACTCTTTTGTTTATGCAGTCTTTCTTGAACAAATCCAGAGAATTTAGTACAAGGCTTTTGTTTGCTTGTTTTAGGGAACAACAATTACTTGGAACACTAGGAAGTATTCCAAAATTGTACATATTCAAACAAAAGTTTTAATGCCTGCTTTGACACAAAAATATGAATAGATTTTGCACAGTGTGTTTCTTTTTATTGTCCCTTTCTGCAACTGTGAAAGAAAGATTTGTTGTAAGAGTTGCAGAGTGAATTTGATCTTTTTATGAACTGGGATAGAATGCAGAGAGGAATGTTTCTGTGCAGAGATGACATTCATTAATCTTACATGAGCAATAGTCACAAAATATTCCCTGCCTGAATTTCAAGAGGACATGAGTTCATTGATCAGTTCATGATTCTGGGATAGCTGATTGGAATCTGATGAAAAGACACAGTCATAATTTTTTGTCAGTAAGCTAAAAAATTAACCATCTTAAAGACTTTCACCAGTTGGTTTCACAAGTTCATGTTCATGAACAAAGAATGCTGTACTACTAGCAATGTAACTGTAAATACATTGAAAGCACCTCATCTGTTTAATACCTTGAATGGCATTGATTTTACTGTAAACAAAATCATGCAATTTTAAACATAGCTTAATGTCAACTAATTAGTATTTTAGCATTTACCTTTCACAAAAATCAATAGATTTAATGTATCTATTTAATTATTTAGTCAAAGCTATCATTTTGACTGAAATTGGAATCTCTTTAGACATTGGAAAGAAAGCCTACTCTTATCTAGTTTTCTAATTAAGAAATCTGAGTATTTCTGTAAAATGTAATTGCTGTCTCTTTTGTGCTCATAGACAGCATCTTTAAAAGAACAAACAAACAACAGGTCCTGGTCTTTTTCTGGAGAAGAATTTAAACTCTAATGTGATTAATACTTTAAAAAATACTGGCATTACATGTAATTATCACTACAGGCTTCACATGGGTTCTGTAGAATAGAAGTTATGTAACTCTAAATCCAAAGAAGGGAAATAATTGCGAGAATATCCGTATTCCTCAGAGGATGCATACTTTTGGACACCACTTTCTTACTGTTTGTTGCAAAGATTCTAGGCTCTGAATGCCTTGGATTACTTACAGCTATGTTAGATCTGGGTTGCAATTGTTTGAATGTTTGTAATGGATATTTTTAGTGAAAATTAGTAAAAAAAAGCACTACTATTCCAAGCGCTATACAAATATTGAGAATTAGTAAAGTCAGGCAAAAGGGTTAACTTGCTACTTTAATGCTATAGTCTTATGTCTGTTAAAGCTGACATGCAAGGGAATTAAATGTTCTGGTTTTGACAGATAAAGGGGCATTCTTCATTGACCTTGACTTGTTTTCTGCGCAGCATACCCATGACACATTGCTATCGCGCTAAAATTCCTCTCAATTTTTCCTCTGGGCTACCTGTGCCTCTGTTTCCTAGGAAGCAGATTATTCAGATCAACCATGATCTCTGTATTAGCATCCAGTACTGTCATCTCTCACTCATTTTTTCTGTACATAAAATTACTGAGCTTTTGGTTGGTACCTTGGTTTACACCAGCTGTCAATGGCTGGGAACGCTTCATCTTTCCTGTGTGTTTTAGTCTAGGTGATTCTGCTTTGGCAGGGGGTTTGGACAAGATGGTCTTTTGAGGTCCTTCCAACTCCTAAAGTTCTATGATTCTTTGAACTCTGACAAATGTCTGTGTTGCCTGGAGGAAATGATTGTCTTCTCTAGCTCTCTGCTTTTCCCATTCTCCCACCTCCTAAAACTGATGTCTCAGTCAGTGCAACTAAAAGAGACAGGGAATACTTCCCTGTCCTTTCTTGTTGCTCCTTTTCTGTCAAAATGTGACAGGTTTCTGAAGTAAACCACGTCTGACCCACTCTCTCCTTCAGTCCCATCAAAACCAGAAGAGTTTCCATTTTCTTCTACCTGCCAGCCTGGAAACAGTCTCATGAGAACCACTGGAGTGAGGCCTTTTTATCTGCCTCCTAACACAGTCCTGAGCAGAAAAGGGAGAAAAGGAGAGAATGTCTCACTGTGGCTGTTTTCCAGCCACCTCCATCACAGTGGTGAAGCTGGGTCTGAAACTGATGGTGGATGTGGCAGGGTTAAAAAATCCTTCAAGATCGATGGAGCAGAGCAATCACAGCTCAATAAATGGGTTAACAGTAGTTCCTGCAAGGCAAGCTAAAGGCTCCTGTTCACTATATTTATCATAGTGGGCAACAGAAATTTCCTAAATGTTGGATATTTAAAGTCTAATAAGACATGAATGGAACTATGTTCTTTTAAACTTTGTCTTATTTGGAATGATTTTGTGTTTTGTTGTTAATTTTTTTGGATTTTTTTGGCGAGCTTTATTTTCTATTTTGCTTTTCCCCAAGAGCAAGTGATTAGTCCTCTGTTTTTTTGTTTGTATGTTTGCTTTGAAATTTATGGATCTGATTGTCCCTCTATACTTTACTTACATGTTATAATTGGTATCATACCATATTGACACAGTGTACAGTTTGTGGTTACTGTGACTAGTTCACAATATCGGTGGTTTATAAAAGCCTCTTGTTTTCAAATAGCACATTGCTATGTGGTATCTTCAACTTACATTTAATAGAAAATGTCATTCTTTATGGTTGTAGCAAAGAGCCTAAAAGATGATCTCTGGAAGCTTAAATGAATCTGTTAAAAAAAAAAAATGCTGTTATTTTGAGTCCTACAGTTATTTCAAGCTAACTGTGTGCTTTGATAAGCTTTAAGTCATTAGTTCTGAATGCCAAACAGTGAAAATACTGAAATTAAAGAATGATTGATCTAGTGAATGAAAATATGAATCCACGTATATGCTCCAGTGCTATGGAAGTCATTTGAACTTAGATTCTGTAGGGGTAAGGTTTTCTTTGATTTATTCAATGTAATAGAATTAGACCTTTAACTGATTCAGGGCTATGAAGATGATTAAGGGCCTGGAGCATCTCCCCTGTGAGAAAGGCTGAGTAAGTTGGGACTGTTCAGCCTTGAGAAGAGAAGACTAAGGGGGTACCTAATTAAAGTCTATAACTATCTTAAGCAGGGGATGCAGGGGGAATTAGCCAGCCCCTTTTCAGTGGTCTGTGGGGATAGGACAAGGGGCAGTGGCTGCAAGTTGGAGCACAGGAAGTTCCGCACCAACATGCGGAAGAACTTTTTCCCAGTGAGGGTGACAGAGCCCTGGGACAGGCTGCCCAGGGAGGTGGTGGAGTCTCCTTCTCTGGAGATATTCAAGACCCATCTGTACGCCTGTCTGAGTGATATGTCCTAGGGAGATGCTCTGGCAGGGGGGTTGGACCCAATGATGTCTCGAGGTCCCTTCCAACCCCTACAATTCTATGATTCTATGATAAAGAATTTCTAGTGGTGAGCAGTGGAGAGGGTTTTTTTATAGCTTAAGTGCTCATCATGGTGAGCTTTCCTTTCCTGTTAATTATATTTTGGACTGTGGACTGCATTGTTGACCTGTTGTTTGCTGATGTTGATCATACTTGTACTTATGTACATGTTAGCCCTCGTAACAGTAATAACCCTATCAGTTTTATTTGTGAAGGTTCTAAGTGGCATTTTCTGTTTCTAACTCACTCCTCAAAAGAGTTGCCTATAATTTAAAAGCAATATTCAGGCTCTTAGGAGCCCTTTTCTTTCATCTACATTTAAATATCCCAATGGAAAGAAAGCATTTAAAGATGTGCACTATACACCTGGCCATTATTGAAGTGTTACATTAATAAATATTAACTATCCAAGTAAAGAGGTTTTTGTTAGTATTTTTAGCTGTTCTCACAAAATACTGAATGTAATTTGTTGTATGATTATATACTGGAAACCCATAATGGCTATAGAACTTTCTATGCTACCATAAAGATACTGCTGATACTGTATTTCATCTATACAGTACATTAAGCATGGTTATTTATGCAGATTTTCACAGAAAAGTTACAGCACGGAAAAATACTTATTTTTACCACAGGTTGGATAATTTGGAAATTAAAATAAATAAAGAATTTTTAAAATTTTCATTGTTCAAAGAATAAAATTCTTCTAATCTGCTGTTGTGAGATACTTTGTAAGTATGAGGTAAAATTTTGGCCCTGTTCTTGGAGCTGATATTGCTGATGTAATCACTACTGCTTACTTATTGGTAAGGCAAGATCTCTGGTAAACTTATGTCCTACTCTATTTCTTCTGAAGATAGAAAATTATGTTGTTACACTGCCTCATAGATTGAAGTGCTGCAATTACAGATAGTAATTGAAATACATCTTCATGAAATTAATCTCAGTTATGCAAGTTGGGACCAATTATTTAAGCTCACAAACTGAGGAGAGAGTTAAAAAAAAAAAAAAGCACTGTGATGATGAGAAAGGCTTGCAAAATTGGGTTCCTGTTCACTGGCAACTGGACTGAGGCTTACTGCATGTGAACCATTAAATTGCAATGAAATCTTCCTATGTCTGTGTCAGTAGACAAGCAATTGTCTGCTGAGGACAACTAACCTTTTTCTGCCTTCCATTCTTTTCCCTCATTCCAAATCAAAACAGGTAAAATAGCCAAATGTATTTTTGCTTCTTAAAAAGACATTTCTGTATCTGTCATTGCACAGGTACTCATAGATCATACTCAGGAAAGGTACCACGTTTCTTAGTACTTTCTGGAGGTGAGGTATTGCTTCCTTGACACTCTTTGATGTGACTCTTAGGAATTAAAAGCTGCTTAGCATCCATCTATCTCTCAGTTCAGTCAACAATTAAAAAGATTAGAAATACTTCTTCACCACCATGAACCTTTTGAAAACAGGAGGAAAAGCTCACCATGTAAAAAATATTCCCTAATTCTGACAGCGGAGTAGGAGTCTGCAGCAGGAAAGAACCAGGACTGATTTTGGACTTCGAAAGGTAGAGTTTTTCTCTGTGGATCCCACCATGCCTATTAGAAATACAATAGGATTAATGCATTGTATCTGATACAGATCTCACAGAATGGTACACGAAATCTCACTTATTCATCTGCTGCTTTGCATTGTGGAAATCGAAGGTATTAAAGCATCAGGAATCTTTTAGTGCTACAGCAGGCTGTTGATGAGAGATTTGGTTGCTGATTCACAAGCTTCTCTAAGCTCATTTGTAAAATCTGGCACGTGCACTTCCATGTGCCTGTTCAGATATAATCTGCCAATATTTATAATTAGAACATCAACTGAGAGCAAGAAAGGAAAAATAAAAATATAAATCTATGGTAAAATAATCTACTGAGAAGCTTGAGACCTCTTCTTATCCTTTAACAGAAAAATGAAGGGCATAAAAGTAACAAAAGAGATGAGATGGAATGCCAACATGTTTTGCAAAGAGTAAGGTTAAAAATATGGTCACCTTCGTCAAGTTTCAGTGAATCAATCATATGTGATTTCTCATATGGAGAAGAAACCACCAAGAAAGAAATGTTTCTCTTTCTAAACTTTCTTCAGTGTCTTTTAGATGGTTGGCAAGAATTTTCCATGTGGTTTAACACTTTTCTTCCTGCTGTGAAGGGTATCAAACATATCACTTCCATATAAATATTATCTCTCTACGATTGTGATTTTCTATATTGCTAAAAATGCTATACCCAACTGGAAATAAATGCCGCTGCACAGGAAAACATGAAGTTCGTTTCTGATAACATTGGTACTTAATGGCAAATGTAGATGCTCACTGTGAAATCTGGTCTCTGACCACACTGCATCCAGCACTCCTGACTTGGCTCACGAGAGAGTTGAATGTCAGAGATAAGTTGAAACCAAGATCTTGGATGTGGCTAAAAATGCAGACAGAGACAGAGAGTCAGTGTGGCAGAAAATCCTGGGAGGAAGGGATTTGGCTCAAGCTGATGATGTCTAAGTATTAAGACAGTTAAATTAGAACTTTTAAATTACCTAAGTGCTGCTGCGTCCCTGCAGCGACAGCTCTGAGTCATGTGTGCTGGGAGTGGAAGGTGGGAGGATGGCACTCGCGTGATGCAGTGTGGTACAGCTCAGGGGTAACAAATGCTTCCAAGTCCTTGAGCTTGCTGAAAGCAATCTCAAGAGTGAGAATAAAAAATCTGGCAATTCCTGACCTGTGATATTCTCTTGTTCTGTGCTGAATAAGCCTAACCTATCCTAGTTAGGCCCAGGACAACCTACTACAGTGCTTTAGTTCTGTCTCCAGTAGGGAAAGACCTGGTTTTGTGGGAACAAGCGGATAATGCTTGTGTGGAGAGAAAAAGAAGAGAAAGAAAAGGAAGGGTTTAAGGAAAGAAATGCTTGGAAAAATTCTTCAGGACTATCCAGTGACTTGGTTACTCCCTGTCCAGCTTTAACTTATTGTCTTGTTGGAGAAGCAGCAATACTAATACATGAAAGTTGAACAATTGTTTGATAATCGGATTAGGGTTTCATTTTTTATCATTAACTTTATTAGGTAATCTAATCTTTATTACCAGTGTTGATTATACATACATATATATATACACACACACGTATACATACATATATATGCGTGTATATGGGTGTATATATATAAAAAAGTCATGCTTTTCATACAACTTCTTGCAAAATGCAGTGGTCCAAAACATTTGATGGTTTCTAATTTTGAGGTAACTACTACTGTTTCATAACTCTGACCTTTACTGTGAGTGAAATATTTTTTGGTTTGCTTTTTTTATGTTTTGGTAACATTGAGGCCAAGATCCATGGGCATAACGAATACCAAATTATTTTTTTTTAAGACTTAACATGCTATGATTATTGTCAGAAAAATACTTGGTTTTTGTTTTAGGTGGCAGAAGCAATATGGTATGCATCCTAGAGTTTTTATAAAATAAGCTGTTTAACCTATCAACATCAGCCACTCTATGGGAAACTGAGGAATGCTTGTCATGTATTTGCATCTTCTGGAGAAACAATGTCCTCCTTAAACAAAAACTATTTATCTATCATGTATTGTCTGTATTCATTTTTCAGGAAGCAACCTTTCTTTGGCTTCATTTGTTTCCTAGCTTAAAGTGGGCTAAGAAAATCATATCTGGGACTACATAAACAGTTTGAATAATGATGGTTTTTAAGAATTAATGTTACAGAAGTCTTCCATAAGACTAAAATATATAACAGTCACATGTCTTCCTTCAGCAGATGACCTCTAGTGCATTAGCTAATCCAATCCAAAATTTGGAAAAAAGCCCAGGGGGTGGGAAGTTCTGAGCTGCTCATCTGTGTATACTGGTCTTGAAATGAGATAAGCACCACAGTCAAAGATGCAAAAAAAGGCAGTGAAAAGGCAGCTGTGTTTATCTCATTTGCACACAAGGAAGAGAAAGTGTACCTCATAGAAGGAAAATTTTCAGCTTTTATCCACTACATTTTGTCCAGCTGTGCAGAAATTTTACAATAGTTTAAGCCAGCAAATGTAAGGTCTCTGTAAAATGCTTGAGCTTTTCTCTCACTCCTATTATGCTGTGAAGACTTTGGCTGTAGCTTGAGGTCAAAATATGTGATATTTTCATATTTATCTTTTTTGCTTCTGGTTTAGGTTTCCAACCAGGTAATGTTGTAGCAGTAGAATGTCTTTCTTCAGCCTTGTGATATTGCATATGACTCTAAGAGGTTTTGTGCAGGAAATTATATGGTTTATTGCTTTATGATGAACTCAGAGTGCTCAGTGCTGCACACAGCACAAAAGACAGTTTGTCTTTGCCTCAAGGAGCTTCCAGCCTGAAGGTTGGGTTCAAGGGAGCCTTGTGTAGGGATGATCATCCCTTCTGTCATATGTCTGATGCTGATGTGACCTCTGGACTACATAGACTCTTTTTTTTAACCTAACAAAGCATCATTCCCACCAGCAAAAATGTGTATGCCAACCTCTTCTAAAAACACTACAGTGGTATTTTTGCAGATTTGTAGGAAATCTTCAGTGTTCAAGTGCTCCTCTTAGTCATGCTGAATTCCCAGAATATCAGGGACAGAAGTTGTTAAAGGAGAACATTTCCCTTGGAGGACATTGGCAGTTCCCAGACTGGCCACATGCACGGGAAAGGTAGCCCCCTGATATCTACTGCACACCTCTCCTCAGGTATTGAGCATGCAGTTACTGGTGGGAGTTTTAGAGGCCTAGTACCCTCACTTGCAGGTTTCTAGTCTTTTGGAGGTGTTCCAGCCCATCTGAAAGGAAAACAGATATAATCAGATACACCTTTTACGTTTGGGAGAAATTTTAAGACAAAAATATGAGTAAGTTTAATTTTAGCACAAACACTATTGAAATGACTAAATAGAGGTTGATATGGGAAAAAAAACCCACCCTACTGGGAACCTCCAAACCTTAAATATTTGCATTATCTTTAATGCCATAGTTCAATTCTTTTTGGTTTTGATCTGTCAACAAACTGTCAGGGTATTTGTAAAGCCCTTACAGCTGTGATACATTTTGTTAAAATGTCCACTATGATAGATATTCCTTTCATTGTACAGTAGTACCCTGATCTGAATCTACGTGCTCTCTGGAGGTACCATTCAGTGTCAGCTCCATCCCAGGAGTTTTTTGAAATTCACAGAGTCATTACTCTGTCTTGGTATTTAACACTTCCCACTGGACTGCCAAAGTCCTAAGGTCCTTTAAGAGGGGCTTCAAACAGTGTTTTATGGGCTGCTAAATAAAACCAGAAGGGCTAGCTTGGCTCTTGACTATGAAGGAAACATTATGTATGAATGAATGGTAACATTCCCATGTAAGCTGACATGGCAGGATTGAAACATCACTGAATATCATCTTGTGTATATATGGCATAAATATGTAATGATTTGGGTTCATTTCTAGTCTCAGTGAAGCTGGTAACTGACCACTGATGAGAGGATGGGTTTGGAGTAAACTCTCCAGACCTGACTTGTTGATACTGTGAGGCAGTCAAGCACAAGTGTGGCATTATTATAGCTAGGTATAGGTTTTGGATCAGTTTTGTCTCATACTAAGTACGATAAGAATCATAAAATTCTGCTTTGTTAGAAAGAATGGAGAAAATAATCCCTTTCTGAATATCATTTCTGCATTATTACTGAATAACATCACCGATTTCTACTGAGTAATGACGATTTAGGTCTTTTGCTGTCCTACTGGGATCCAATGTATAATCCACATCCTTCCTGAGGAGGACTTTGAGTGTTCTTCATTCCGCCATCTATATTAATTGTCTGTGTACTCTCTTTCAGCACAAAATAGCCCGAGGATCTTAACTTTCTGAAAGTGACTACGCAACATTATGTGTCTAAATTATGAGGATCTCCAGCAGGCTGTATCTTGCTAACAGCAGTTAGTGCTGTCTGGAAGGTTAAAGCCCCTATTAAAGTTTGGATCAGAGCCAGAATGACTTCCACTACATGTTAGAGACAACCATTTAATAATATTGTGTAACGGCATGAGCCACTATCATTCAACAGATGGCACCGTGTGGTACAACATCATGAGATTCAGTTGCTGTTTCTTGAGTTCCTCCACATTATAATGTAGCAAAATATTAAAAGTTGACAGAGAAAACATATATAGGATTCAAATGCTCTTACATGAGTAGATGAATAAGAAGAGTCAATTTTTTCCTGGGTTATATTTAATTTGTCAAACTGTCAGTTTAGAATTGTATTTGTAGCACAAACAAAATGAAGCAGTATTGTTTATGCTACTGAAGCTGATGGAGAAAGCCAGATATTGTTTATTCATGCAAAGTTAGTGTTATTTCCCTCTGGTATAATAAAATATAGGAAGAAGACAGTACAAGATATGAGGGTTGAAGAAAGAGCTAGTTATAGTTCAAGGCCTACGTTTCAGTGTCAGCTTCTGCACAAGTATGTGTGAGGTGTGCTGAAAATAGCAATTCTCTGGCATGGGCATGGAAAAGCAGGCTTCTCTGAGTTAACCATTTCAATTGCATATATAAGTGATTATCTGTGAGGAAGATGAGTTTTGTGGAGAGAAGGAAATCTTGGAGTGATGAGGAAAGTCACAAGGGCATGGAAAACAGGTTCATGTTCAGACAGAGAAGCCTTTCAGGTGTGGTTTCTTTGTAGCTGTTCCCCTAGGTATATTTAGAATGTGTCGTGCTACAGCGCTGCTGCTACAACATTATGTATGCCATCAGCAGTTTTTACTTTGTCATTTATACAGATTGACATTCTTCATGAGAGTAAAGTTACTGATAAATTTTTTGATGCATGTTAAACCTTGCATGTGGTTTATGGGTTAACATATCCAAAAGGGGACTGAGATGAAGGATTATGCAAAATGGAGTCATGGATTGCACTGGCAAATTAGACACTTGAAAACATATACTGATTCCTTTATCAAAAATGTATCAGCACTTAAAAAGCCTTTTGTAGTGCAGTGTAACTGCTCAGTAATTTGTTTGTAGATATATATTATTGCATTAGGCAGATCTGAGTGGTAACTTTCCTTAGTGATATTTTAGCAATTGAGCAAAGCTCTGGAGAACACTGATACTGATGCCAGACGTATATTGTGGTATAGTTTTAACTTCATCCACCTGACAGGCACAAGCCTACCCAGCTTCACACAGAGAGAGGATGTGTATTTCAGCAGATATGCAATCTTTGAAAGGTCCATTCCACAAAAGCATGTTTTTATCATAGGTTTTGTTAAGGGGCATTTTGGCTTTTGACCCTTATTCTTTGTCTCCTACAGTGAACAACAGGACAAAGTTATAATTTAGTTTGTATGCTTTGATCAAAGCTACCTTCAAGAATAATTTTTTCACCTCCAAAGGATCTACTAAATCACAGGTGTGGTACCAAAGATTTCTCGAAATTGCTAGCAACTTGCCTTTGTGTCAGGGTGTATGAGGAGACCAGGAGGAAAATGAGTCTTCTCTTTTGCACAGAAGAACCTCTAAGGCATATAGCTTGCGCACATGAAAGTTGCCTTGTATCTTTGCCTTTTGCTGTTGCTAAAGGTTGCTTGACAAAATTTAACTTGCAATGTTACAACTGTTTGCACCCAAAATCTAAAGGGTTAAACTCATAATTTGCCTGACATAGAAATTTTTACTCCTGTATTTGAGCTCACTGATCTTTTTGTGCTATTGCAGTAGTTTGTGGTTCTGTACCATGAACAGCGTCAGGGACTTAGTCTGATGAAACAGGAAAATGGTGAAAAAGCAGATAGGAATGTTGAAAAGAAGTGAAGGAGAACAGGTCTTTATGCCAGTGGTGGTGTTGAACCCTCTGCGTGATCAACTCAGGGTTTAAGGCAATCACTATGGTTTCAATGGGAATGTAGCCTGAAGGAGAACTTCACAACTTGCTGTGCATTGTCAGGGAGAGTACAAGAAAAAGAGATCCAAACCCATTTCTTTTTACAAATTTAACAGTTTTTAAGCTTTTCTGAGAATGTCTAGAGGCTTTTCTCTAAATAACACTGAAATTTATTGTAGTGGTAACAGCAGAAGAAAGTGCCCAGCAAGTTTAATTGACATTTAATGGCAGTGAATTTAGCATGTGAATCTGAGATAGACTTTCTTTTCTTTGCTAGGTGTCCATCCAGAATTCAGTAGCACATTTCCATTTGTTTTGAAGCACACTTAAAAACATATTAATGTTGTCCATTCATTAACAGTCTATGTGGCTGCAGCATGTAATTTACAGTAATGTAGGCTAACTCCTGAGTCCTTCAGCTTTTTAGTACTGTTTGGTGCATGTGAAGGATATATGTAGATTTTAATAGCTTTTAGGTGAGATTTAAATGCTGATTTAAAGAAGGGGTTAACTTGTCTGTCTTTAACCATCTGAAGATTAAGACTCAGTCTTGAAGCAGCATTTGTGCTGGGTTAATGCGTGATGAATCAGTCTCTCATTTCTCTCCACTATCTTCAGTATCTTCCCTAAGTATCTCCTGAAGCTTTTAGATCAAGATGCTGGTTTGGGTTTGCATGGCAAAATTTTGGTAGTGGGGGCACTCCAGCATAGGCTCCTCTCTTCACAGGTCCACAGGTCCTGCCAGGACCTTGCTCCAGAGCAGACTTCCCACGGAGTCACAGCCACTAGAAGCTTTCCCTATGTCCAACAGAACCAATTTTCACTTGGTTCCAAGATTGACCTGCCACTGACCAAGGCCAAGCCCATCAGTGGCTGTGATAGCACCTCTGGGATAACAGATAAGAAGGGGACTAAAAACCAAACCAAAACAAACACCAGGAGAAATTTCAGCCAGAGAGATGAATGGAAAGATGTGAGAGGAACAACTCTGTGGACACCCAGGTCAGTGAAGAAGGAGAGGGAGGAGGCACTGGGCCAGAGATTCCACTGCAGGTGTAGGGAAAACCACGGTGAGGCAGACTGTTCCCCTGCAGCTCACAGTGGTTAATGGTGGAGCAGAGATTACACCTGCAGCCTGTGGAGGACACCACACCGGAGCATTTGGATGCATCTGAAGGAGGCTGTGACCCTGTGGGAAGCCTATGCTGGAACAAGAATCTGGCAAGACCTGTAGGCCTGTGGAGAGAGGAACCCACCCTGGAACAGGTTTCCTGGCAGGACTTGTGACCCTGTGGGGGATCTATGCTAGAGCAGTTGGTGAAGAACTGCAGCTTGTAGGAAGGAGTCATGTTGGCCCTTGGGAGGGACCCCATGCTTGAACAGGGTCAGAGTGTGAGGAGTCCTCCCCCTGAGGAGGAAGGAGCAGAATAGACAACATGTGATGAACTGACCTCAACCCCCATTCCCCATCCCCCTGTGCTTCTTGGGAGGAGGAGGCAGAGAAAATTGAGAATGAAATTGAACCTGGGAAGAAGGGAGGGGTGGAGGAAGGTGTTTTAAGGATTTGGTTTTATTTCTCATTACTCTGATTTGATTGGCAAGAAATTAAATTAATTTCCATAAGTTGAGTGTGTTTTTCCAGTGTGATAATTAGTAAGTGATCTCTCCCTGTCCTTATTCTCAACCCACAAGCCTTTTGCTCTATTTTCTTTCCTCTCTCCAGCAGAGGAGGGGGGTGATAAAGTGGCTTTGGTGGGCACTGGTGTCCAGCCATGGTCAGTCCTCCAAGCAGATTGTGCTTTTGGCTTTAGAGTGTTTTGGTGTTGGTCAAAACAGCAGCTGTTACATATGTTTTTTGAGTGATGTCATTATTCTGACTATACCTGCAACAGCTACAGCAATCCCAGAAACAAAGCATCTCCCACTTCTGCAGCCCTCTTAAAATGAGAGGCTTGAAACAAGTTAATACAGAGAATTTATATGGTTTTATTTACATACCATTTCCTGGAACTCTTCTAGTCCCTTGTCTGTGCGAAGGCACCATGGTTATGGTTATGCTTCTGATGGGGAGGGAGCATCAGGCATAAACTTCCAGGGGTTTTTAATGTGATTTTGCTGAGCTATATCTGCACAGTATTTCTCTTTCCATGGCAAGGAGGATCTAGTTCTATTTAAATATTAACAAGTTAATCCACAGAGGACTGTGGGTTTTCATTCCTCACGTTCAAACCGTCTGTTTTAGTTAGGCCCTTTTTCTCCCACTAACATGTCTTTCCCTATTAGTTCAAATTATGTTGTTGTTTTCTCGACAGCGAGTCTAAAGGAGTCGTAGCTATTCATTTGTGTAACACAATAATAATGTTTGCAGATCTTGCAAATAATAGAATCAAAAAATAACACAGCTTTAGCTCTAAGTCATGAATATAGAAAAGTCATATTCATTTAAGACCTGGCTTCAGCAATTGTGTCAACACGTTAGAGTAATAATAACCATTTAATGATTTGAAATGCTTTTTTTGTAGAAAAACAACACACAGCCATTTATTTATTTGCCAGTTTCTGAATGGAAATACTGTATTTTTTGATTTTTTTGGCATTTGGAGTTGTCCTTTGAACATGCTAAGAATTGTTCTGGCTGAGAGATGACAATTAAAACATTACGTATTATGGAAAGGTGCAATACAAATTGAAACTCCTCTAGAACAGGTGTATTTTAGCAATTTAAAAGTGAGTTCCTTGGTCAGCAAAAATACTTATTGATCTACTTGTCGTGGTTTTACCCCGGCTGAGAGCCGAGATCCACGCAGCTGCCTGCTCCTTAAAGGAAAAGAGCAGGGGAAGAGGGAAGGGGGGGGGGTGAGAGGCAAGGGAAGGGAAAAGGAAGGGGGAAATAATCCCAAAGCCAAGAAATTAAGAGGCCTGTGGGTTGGGATAAGGATAGTTTACTAAGATAACAGAAAGATACAGTATAACAATGTTAACAGGACTTTAGAGCAAAAATATATGAACCTGTTGATACACAATGCAGTTTCTCACCAAACCACACAACTCAGGCCGTGCCACCCACAGCTCTCCCGGAACCCGACCGTCCCCCAAGAACCGTGCGTCCCGGAGCTGCCCCTGCTCTTCCTCCCGTCAGCTCCCCGATATCCTGGGCAGGACGTAATTGGCGTGGAATACTCTCTTTGGTCAGTTGGGTCACCTGTCCTGGCTTCACCCCTCCTTTCTCATGAAGAGCTGAGAAAGTACTTGACTGTCTGACAGCAACTAAAACATCAAGGTGTTATCAGCACTACTCCCATTTTAACTCTCAAACACAGCATTCCATCCGCTGCTACAAATGAAGTTAACTCCATCCTGACCAAAACCAGGACACTACTACTGTACAAATTTAAACAATTCACATTGGATTTAAAGAGGCATTTAAAATACATGCTCTTTAAAGTAATTTGTAAGTTGCGGTTTTCAGTACAGACATTACTAATTCATGTGATGACTCAAGCTTATAGACACTGTCGCCTTGCTGTGCAAAATTGCCCTTGTACCCCTTTGAACTTTGTTTTTACTTTTAGTCAGAAGTAAAACACTCTTCTGTTATTGAAGAAGAGCCTCGTGATTCTCATTATCAGTTACAGCAAACATGCATCATGGTTGGATTCAACAGGGATCCTTGAATGACTAGCTGGTAAACATTTTTATTAGTAATATGTTCCATCTGTTTAATGTTCAGCTTGATCTAGTAGCAGTTGGTAGTAAAGCTGTTGAGGTTCTTATTGAGCTTTTACTGGCATAGAAAAAATAAGTAGAAATAGCTTGAACAGCCTCCCTTTCAGACAGATAACTATATGACAGGAGGCCCAGAAGTTCATCATGCTATAAAAATGTAAATTATCTCAATATCAGAATTCTTGAATTAATGTTTTTCCCTTATCTTTCAAATTAGGGAGAGGAACTTATTATTTCCTGGTGTATTAAAATATTTCCAGAACACTATGGATTTGGTTGTTAGTTTTGCCCTGTTGTTATTGTATAATTGTAATTTTTTTTTTTGCCTTTGCTCATTCTTCATGTAGCCATCTAAGGTAAAACAGATTTTTTAAAAAAAACAGACCAAAATGGCTGTCCTGTGGACTTCAACTCATCCTGTGCTATAATGCTTTGAAAAATTCAAATCAAATTATATCTTAGAAGTTAGCATGATTATTTCAGAAGTCTGCTACCCTATTTTAGAATAGGCCTAGAAGTTATAACATATGGAACGATTATAGGGTTACATATAGCTATATATTTTCTTGTGTAGAACTGAGTTGTACAGATATTGTATGAGGACAGCTTTATTACAGGAAATATCAAAGTTTTTGACTAAATCAAGCATAGAAAAGGAGTAATTAGGAATTTTGCAACAGGCTTTTTGATTAAATAAAAAGACATCTTTCTTGAGTTCTGATGCTGTGGCTTCTGATAATTTCAGTGTACCTTGAGTTAAGTCACAAGTTAAGAGTAATTCTGCTAAAGTGAATGATAATAAAAGACTTCCTTCAAAAATAAGATTATAAAAATAGGATGGAGCATGAGAGAGTTCACCTCTCGACATACTTTTGTGGTAGCTACGGCCAAAATAGCGGACATGTTGTGGTACTCAAGTAATATATGTTTGCTTAAGATTAAATCATACTAACCATTTACAATGATGTAAATCCCTGTTCATTGTAAGGGTAATACTCCTGTTCTGCTTTTTCATGTGTATTCATAGCTCAGTTCCATGTGATCAACAGGTAGGCTATAGTTAGCAGGTATTTTCTTGATGTCTTTTAGACATAGTAACTGGAATTGCAAAGTGAGAAACAAGAATCACTCCTTAGTGTGTTTTGAAAACTATTATAACTACCGTCATTACCTGTGTACAGTCCTTTTAATCTTGGGCTGCTTGTTTCTTGTCCATGAGACAGAGGACAACTTCCAGTATGATATTTTTGTGTTTGGAAATCCCTAAGAAATCCCTAAATCATCCCAAAATCCGTCCTAAGGGATGGCCATGTTGTGTTGTTCCAGAGACCTAATGTCTAGGGAAAACCATAGAACTGGAAAACCATCTACACATTGTTTCTGATATCCTGACAGTCTTTCAGCTATTTTTACTGAGGATTTCCTGAACCAAAGATATTGTTTTTTAATTTTAGTAGCTTTTGACAGAATTTCCCTGCATTATTTTTTTTCTATATTCATTTTTGTTAAGATTAGTTAAGGTTTGATCAACCTCTTTCCTGTTGTCCCATTTTTAATAAAATTAGGGTGAGCGATGAGTGCTGTTGTGAGAAAACCTGTGCAGATAGAAGAGGGATTTGATGTACCTGTGTCTGCAAACTGAAATCTTATCTGCTAAGAGGTGGGCTTGTCTGTGTTTGGTATTTTAATGTAAATATATACAGAAGAATAATAGATACATTATTGTGCTTCAAAGTTTCTCTCATGGGCATTTAAGAACAAGGAGATTTAATTAAAAGAAAGGTAACTTTATGAGAACACGTCATACAAACATACTTCTGTAAAGTGGCTAGAGTTACAGCTCAGTAAATTAGCTGTATTAATTTCTGCTAACTAAGAAGAATAATTGGTGCTGGGATTTTAAAAGTGCTTTTGAATTATCTAACTGTTTAGCCCTCAAATTAGAAAATTTTATGAAGAAGGAAAAAGTTACTTCATCTGCAGAAATCTGAGTCAGAGCACAGCTATATTATGCAAATCTTAACAGTAAAAATAGCTTTGAATGCAGGGCTTGTTTTCATTAGCAATGGGGTAAAATGGATAGTGGGTGTCTCTAATCAGCACGTTTCTAGTGTGGTTTAGAAGGTTAAAGATAAAATATTCAGAGCAGAAAATACTTTTCCCCCTTGTATTGAAATACAGTTGAAATGTTTAAGGCAAAAAGGGACCTTTTGTTCATATATGTATGCATATATATGTGTATATTGATATATATGCATATTTAATAGGACCTGTAGTAGATTCAGGCTCGATATAAGGACAAAATTGTTGACAATGAGGGTGGTGAAACACTGGAATATGTTGCCCAGAGAGGTGGTAGATGCCCCATCCCTGGAAACATTCAAGGATGGGGCTCTGAGCAACCTGACCTTGTTACGGGGGGCTGGATTAGATGATCTTTAATGGTCCCTTCCAACCCAAAACACTTTACGCTTTTATGATTCTGTGATATCTGAGTAATGGTAGATAATTAAACCTTGCCCATCTATCCCTGAATTAATAACAAAATATTTCAACTTAAATCCTTAGGATAGAATATACTGAATGCCAGAGGAGAAGACAAGAAAAAGATATCTAATTTAAAAGACCTTAAAACTGCAGAGTAGACATGAGTTGAGCTACCTAAAGGAGTTGAGCTCCTGTTCCTTTTCTCCATCCCATCCATCGAGCTCTCTTGATAAGATGCAAGAAATTATTTCTTCTCAGAACCAGCTCTGGTGATCCATCTCATTACAAGCACAAGAATCAGACACAACAGACAGTGCAAATAAGAAAAAATACTCTTGTTTTTCTTATGATCTGTGTGTCCTGCCCTGGCTATGCCCTGAGGGAATTTTCATTGTCACTGGAAACAATTTGTAGATCTGACTCATGATATCTGATCATCTACAATAACTGGGTTGGTACTGACCTCAATCCTTGTTCATTTGAATGGTCTTTTATTCTTTCAAGTGGACTTGAAAGGTGACAGTTTGGTAGTTGACTAGTGAAAAGGCAAAGATACTTTTGATCAGTAATTTCCTGACTTGCAAATCAATGGAATTTTACTTTGCATCACTTATAAATATGTTTACTTCTGGAATGCAGGCAGCCTGGCACTTCAACAATTACAACCTACAGAGCTTCATACCAGTGCTATGAATGTTATATTCTGATAGCTGTGTTACTGCTAGATGCTAGGCTGCTCCACAACTTTCCTACTTGCTGAAACACTGTGGGAGGATGTACTTAGTGAGATGTTTTGAAAAGAGAAAATTTAGATCAGGGTGAAAAAGCATGGATTTTTCTTCCAGTTACAAGAAAAATGTATGTTTGTCATGTATACACTGAGTACCTGGTCGTTGTTACACAGACAATCATAACCAGAATATTTGTTTTTAAAGAAATACAAAACCTGCTGGGAATTTAGCGTGTGGATTTGATGTCACAGTGTGGCTGTTGCTGGATGCGTGCGTGGCTATAGGAGTCTCCATTGCAGGGGTCCTTGCCAAAGTGTCTCCAATTGTGTTGGGAAAGAGAGTCACCAAGTTGGTCCATGGTCAGATGCGGCCACTTACATACACAACTCAATACTATTCATTCTCTTTTAAACTACACACAGAACATCACTTAACTATGTACTAAAGACTGTCTTATGTGACTGTTTTACATCTGCAGGAATGATTTCTACTGACTGTTTAGAAGGAACTATATAGAGCTTGATCAGTTTTGCAGCAGGACCTGCCTGGGGAGCATCTGGAATAGCCAGATCCCCCACTCAGGATATTAAAATTGGTCTATACATAGCAGGAACTGCCTTGGGGAGTACCTAGAATTCCCACCTTGCACCAGTTAGTCATATTGCTGTGAAAGGGACCAGGAGCTGAAGTCAGTCATCTTGGCTAGGTTCGTGCGACGTTTCACATCAGTTGGATGTCTCATCTAGCTGGGGGCTTCCTGGACTGCTAGGGAATTTCTGACTCAAGCACATGGGTGTGCAGACAAGCAACAGTCCTGAAATCCTGCTACACAATTTTAACTACAGGACAAACTTGAATTTCATATTAATAACATAATTTTCAGTGCTCTTGCCCCATTGTATGTTACATATGTAAACGTGCAAATCACATAGGTATAAATCAGTGTCTTGGGTGGAAGTGACTGAAATAGAGGTTTAATGTTATTACATTTTGAGGCCTTGTTACATTCCAGACATGCAGCATAGACAGAAGTTGCATTTCTGCTCTTGTGAACAGTCTGGTCAGGCTTGTGTCCCCATACGTTTTGGTAGTAGAAAGGACTGTTGGTAGCTGGCTGTCATGGTTTAACTGCAGCCAGTAACTGAACACCGTGCAGCTGCTCACTCCTCCCTCAGTGGGATGGGGAGGATAATGGAACAAAAATGTCATGGATTGAAATAAAGACCTCTTTATAGGATAACAAAGGAAGTCATTAATAAAAATAATGATAGCAATAAATATATATACACACTCCTAAATAAAACCAAAGTGTGCATAAATGCACTTGCTAACCACGTGCAGAAAAAAAATCAAACAGCTGATGCTCAGCCTGTTGCTGAACAGCAATCTCCCCTCCTGATCAGCATCCCCAGTTCTATACTGAACATGGGGTTCTGTCTTGGAGAATATCCCTTTAGCCGGTCTGGGTCAGCTGTCCTGAATGTGGTCTCCCAGCTTCTGGTGCACCTTGCAGAGTGTGAGAAGCTGAAAAGTCATTGTCTTAGTGTAGACACTTCAACTTCCTAGCAACAACTAAAACATCAGTGTGTTATCAACATTATTCTCACAGTAAATCCAAAACACAGCACTAGACAGAAAAGTAACTATCTCAGCTGAAACTGGGACACTGTCAAAATTACAGGTTTTGATGTTCACATCTATAAAAAAAAAGCTGATTATCCTTAGAAGGCCGTTGTTTAGTATTTGCAGTAACAGGTAGTAGTACTGTGTGTTCCTGTACTTAGAACTAAGGGTCATTCTTTGAACAATGATGAGTCTTGTCTGTCTAGTCCAACTCACCAAGGACTCTACTCTTCATAAAGTCCTTGTACTCCCAAGGACAGTTCTGGCTGATTTACTGAACAGAAGAGCCAAGTGTGATCTCATTGCCTCTTTTACACCTCAAGTATTTTACATCTTAAGTATTGCATATTATTCTGTATTCTCACCAAAAGTTCTTATGTTTATTTACTGGATGGAGAGAGGTAGGATTTTACACATTTCCTTTTCTCGTCGTAGTGGCTGACCGAATGTTTGACAGATAGACCAAATTCTCTTGCCAGATAGGCTGGTTGTTTTCTCCCTCCTACCTTCGTCCCTGACAACTTTTTATTGAGGCATCTCACTAATGGGAGAAAACTCAAACTGATATGAGGAAGCAAGAAAGATTTCCTGCAGATAGTATGAACTATATAAGGAAGAGTAACCTGTATGGTATAAATAATTTCTCACTCAGTTTCCAGGTGTTATATTTATTTAGGTATGAGTAAAAATTAGAGAAAGAATATTTTCTATATCTGTTCTTTTTTAAAAAAACTTGGTCTAAAATGTGTTTATTGATCCATAACAGTATAAGCCCTATAGCATAGCTAATGTGACAATTAGAATAAATATTCAACTACAATAGCTTCTGTTTGTATTCATGTTAATGGACCGACTATTATTTAACAAGTGCATCCATTATATTAAACAGTAAACTAATATTCTTCATGAAAGTGACTTTTCTGGTCTTTCAAGTTTTGAGCAATTCTAATTGTGTATTTTTAACAAGTAGCATAATTCCATGGAAGACTTTAGGCTTTCACAGTAAATATATGGAGTGAGGTTTCTGGTAGAAAAGCTCGCAGAATGAAAATCCCATGTAAATTTTTCATTAGCACTTTGCCATTAAATCTCTCTCAAAAGTTCACAGACAATGTAGAGCTTATAAACATGATTTGAGAATATTCATCTTAATGTCAGTGACATTTTCAGGAAAAAGTTGGAAGTACTTACTAACAGAAGGCTGAGGAGTACAGCGATTAGCACGCTATCTTAGTATTTATGGAAAATGGATTGGGTTTTTCCACATGGTTTGTCAGGGGCTTAGTGTTCCTCTTTATATCAGAGTGGAATGATGTAGGGACTGGAAGTCATTAAGGTATAGGGATAGGAATCAAATAAGTACATCAGATCAAGATTAATACCATTCCTGTTATACAATAACTATTGTTGCCTTTTTCTCACTTTTCTCCTGCTCTTCTTGCAAAGCAAAGCATTACACAGCCCCCTCTCCCCAAAACAGCAGCAATCTGCCTTTTAATTTGAACTCGCAATAGGACACAGATAATGCTGTTTTAAGTTCAGTCGTAATCCATATGGGAGTTGGCTCTAGTGTGTAGCTTTTTTGCTAATGACACCGAAATAATTATTACGCAGTGACCTTTAAAGAAGAAAGCTGGTTTTTTTTTTATCCTGTCGTAGATGTTTATCTATATTTAACCAGTTTGACTATTCTCAGGATAAATATTCTCTGTCCTATTATGTTAAGTACAAGATAATTACTGTTTGATGTATTAAGACAGTGGAAGAAAGAATGTGTGGGATTAAGTTCGGTAAATGTGGTTTATTTCTGTATGGTTGGTTGGTTTTTACAATTATTTATAATAATTTTGCATCATGCCCAAGAATTGCAAACAGTCTTTAGTTACATTATGGAATGTGTAGGTGTATGCATAATTCAGATGGGCTAAAACACTAAGCATTGCCCAAATTGCTTGTGAAATATGACAGGAAAGATGTCTTAAGGGAAATATAGGCATTCATATGAAAGGTTAATTTTGTGTGCTAACTGAAATTGCATTCCGAATCTTTGGGTTCACCAGCAGTGCACGCATTATACAACTCAAATCTAAGTGATAAAAACATTGGCTGCTTGTTTACACTTCATAAATAAATGCACATGTAATACCTTTGGTACAGAATTATTGCAGAGGTTACCCAGGTGGCTACTGTTGTTACTAAGGTTTTATGACATGTTGTGGTTAAATTTCTTCCACAATTTTCAGATACTTAGAGTATTCTAAAACTTCTTGATTTGTCAGGACAATAAAAAGATATGTTGAAGTATTTTCTTGTTTTGCAATTCTAAATGAGATTTCTTACAGCTACTTTCATGAAATTCGAAAAATCAGATGCATTCTTTTTTTCTCCTTTGCCAAGTGTGATGCAATTCTAGCCTTCATTTTTTTTTAAATGGGCATTTTATTTTGTTTTGCTTTACTTTTTAAGTCTAGAGGAATGTCAGCATTTTTTTAGTCTTTAGAAGATGGGAACCCTTAATGCTGCTCCCTTTTGCAAATTATCTTTTCCTTTTTGCTTGGGAGGTGATGCCTTCTGTAGTGTGGTTATAAGCATCATAAAGATTAGCTTCTGCATATGTAAACCATTTCTTTTCACTAGGCTGAGTTCATGGTCATAAAACCTGCTGCACTGTGTGTCCATGAGCACATGGATTCCATAGTCTTTGCAACAGTCAATAGCTATTTTATACTACTGCTAAAGTAATTTCATTGGTAATTCTCTACCTCTCGTAGGACAACTAAGACTGGGATCAATTTAACGCTGAGACCTTTTTTTTTCCATAAAATTTATTTATACAGGTAGAAATTTGAAGCTATGTTTATGAACAGATCAAATATGTTTAAAGAGATTTGCTATGATTTCGATAAAGTATCTAGATAATGTCTAATTAAAAGGAAAACAAACAAACCCACAGTATTCTGAGTTACATAATTATTTTTTTTTTAAATGCAAGGCTTAGTCATAATAGGACCAGAGAACTACATAATTAAATATTAAAATATTAAATTGATGAGTGAACTTTAAAATGGGATTTAAAGATGCACATTTAACTTGTTACTTACTTGCATTTATTATTTTGATTTAGTTCGTGTGAAATATTGTGAGTTCTTAAGTATACTTGAGAAAGATAGAAGTACACCTAAGTAATATTTTTGAATTTTGTGGACAGGTATATATTGTTTATGTTGGGTTTTCATTATATTGCAATATCTAGCTCAGGAGTAGTTAAATCTGTTAATTAGGTGATTGTCAGTTATAGTTCTTTTTGTCTTGTGAACTGATGTGCTTTTCTGCTATAACAGTGGAATTAACTGATGAAAAAAAACTTTAAAAATCAATAACTTTTCTTTGTGTCATTCCTTGTTCTTTCCTGGTGTGTGAGAAAATTTCCTAATGTGTGAGGAAATGATGGATTTCCCCTCCCCCAAAAAATCCAGTTCACATGATATGCTCTCACATGTGAACCCATACATGCCATCAGGAAACATATATAAAATACTCCCCTGATTGCGACTAAACTGCTAATGTAAATACACCTGTATTGAGCCAGAACCACACAGTTGTTCCAAGAGTGGGAGCTTGTGAAGCTTTGGGAGGGAGACCATCTGGACTGTGAGTGTTTTGCTTTTAGGAGAGCACAGAAGTGTAAGAACCACCAAGGCCATGAATGCCTGTTTTATGGAGGTCTCATGTCCTCCCTAAAGGGGGGAGAAAGAGCACTTTTTTCAGAGAGAAAACCATGTGTACTTGGTTTATACAACCCTGTGAGAAAGCCTTAAGTTAAACTGATGTCTTTATTTCTACAAACAGATTTGAGATTTCTTGATAGAAGGATCAAAATTATCTATGTGATGGTGAGACTTGTGCTCTTTAGATTTCCCTAAGAAAAATGCCATGGAGGATTACAGTGATTTGAAATGGAGACTAAGAAATGTGTAAAAGATACAAGGAGGGTTAGGTTTTTAATGAGTTCTGAATTTTTTTATAGTAGTGGGTAGACTAGACATAGGGACAACTTTTCAAGTGGTGAGTAAATTCATCTTTGCAAGCAACTTTCTCAAAGACACTGCAGCTAAGCGGAACGTCTGAGCTGCGGGCTGACATTAGTAGGTGAACTGTAGATAAAAGGCAAGATTGGATGGCAGTGATTCCTTCTGACTTTAAAATTCATAAATATGTACACAGTTCATACAGTTGAAATTGTAAGAAAACTTTCTTACTGTGACTGAATTCTTCCCTGTATTAAAAATCCAAGACCACCTGATCCTCAAATTCTTTTTAAACACAGAAGAGGCTAAGCAACTGGCCAAATCAGTAAACAGAAAGATTTATATCTGCCTAGCAGTACTCACCACCATTCGTTCTACAGAGGTCTGACTACATGAACAAGACATAGGATTTACATCAATTTCAGGAAGAGTAAGGTTTGAAATAAATAAAAAGGTTTTTTATGCAGCATTTTCTAGCACATAGAAAAGTTAGTTTATTAAGTTAGCAGTGACCAAGCAACCATTAACTTTACAGTGTGAGCAGAAAGAAATATAGCTCCTTAAAGCTTGTCATTAGAATTCCAGCTTTGTCCCCTGTGTGCCTGCTCTTCTTGGGTCACTCACAGCAACAGAGAGCTTCACTAAAATAAGCTTTTCAGATAAGTGTTCTGCTTCTCTTCTCCTTGGTAAGACATATTGATGCTATAATATCTGTAATTTATATTGCCTTTATGAATTTCTGTTGTTCATTGGTATGTGTCATCCTAGGTCCTCTGCAGGAAATACTGCAGTGTTTCTGTTGTCTTGTACTTGATAGTTCTTGCCAGAGTGGTAACAAGTAATACTATACGTATTACCTCAGTACAAAACTGGTCCCCTAATAAATTCTGTAGTTCTATTAAAGGTCTCACTGTGGTACAAGGAACTTGTATTTGTAAACAAGTACAGTTGCAAGTCCTCTTTCTTTTTCACTTTGCATTGCTGTTTTATCATAGAATATGAAGATACAGCAGGGGATTAACTGCTGTTTGCAATAGTTTACATACTCTACAAGAGAGGTTCTGTTCTGTCAAAAGTATTCATTTGATATCATCAGCATGAGAACTGGATCCTGTTTATATAATCACGGGCTTCAGAACTTCCCGTAATTTCTAAAAAACCCCACAAAACCACCAAAAAAATCCTGGTCTTTTTAAGATGCATTTTGTATTGAAAGCTGGTAGTTTAATAATTAGTTGGAGTGGAAGAAGGGGATTACGAAATTTTAGTATTTACAGAGGGGCAAAATATATGACAAACGTTAGATAAAGAACCTATTTAAATGTAAGTCAATACTGCCACATAAGTCTTCTTTAGCTTATCTGCAGTATTCTTTGAGCTGTCGAGTTAGCAGAATCTGAATCTGTATTTTAACTGATATATTAAAGATCATCTTAGTCCTGAAGTATTGAACTCTATGTCCTATCTGTTCTTAATTTCTTCAAGACATAGTAAAAATAACTGGACACTGCAGTCAGTTCCACAGTCATCCTTTGTAATGTCTGTTCTTGTCCAGAATATCTGCTCAAATTATTTTCTAAGGGAATTTCTGCTCCATCTGATGGGAATAGCCAAGAGGTATGGCTATGGATCCCATGGCTTTTCACAAAAGTAGAATTCCAGTGTTTCCATTTCAGCTTTCCATGGTTTGGTGTTTCATTGCAATATTCTATATAACTCTGATGCTGTTACTTCTCATTCTTTCCAGTTTTATATTAATATGCAGCTGTTCAGTTGTGATGAAACAATATTTAAGCACTTCATGGTATTTGTTTAGTAAGTACGAAAGCAAAAATGAATGATTTTGACTGAAAGGTAACATTTTACCTCCCAGTTGGAAAACAGTATTTTGGAAGTCAGACAAATATAAAGTTTCAGAAAATGCCTTTCTTTGTTCTTGGTGTTACATGCACTTATGTATTATCAAAGTATGTGAATGTTACCTACATGTGTCCAGAGGCAGTTCCTTTGGCTTTTCCCTATGCCTCCCTGTTCTGCTGGAGGTAAGGATTTTTTGGGTTGCTGACAACAAGAGCTTAGAAACAGATTGTAGTCACAAGGTAAATATCATTTAGAGAGGAATAACTCTTTCACAAGTGGTTTATGAATGACTTCTTGAAGACTTTGGGTTTGCCCGATCTGATCTGACAAATTGTTCTATAGAGAAGATTCCCTTACGCCTCTGTTTGGTCATCACTGTATTTCCACTGTTAAATGGAACTAGAGTTGCTGTTCTAATTCATAGATCCCAACTTGGCTTATGAGTCAAATGACACCTGATGTGATTTCTGCTTTCACTAGTAGGTCACAGTTTTGTAACCCAGAAGCTGACAATGCAGATTGTAAAGAGATTTCTCAGTAGCCTAAGCATAGGAGAATGTAGGCGATAGCTGTAGTAGAGGTGGATGTAGGCTGATGGAATGTCTGTTTCCTCTTTGTGATCAGCCTTAGGTACAAGCTTGAAGGTGCTAATTGAATTACTGTTCATATCTTTATACAAGAACAGAATTTCCTATTGAAATGAAGGAAAGAATCTTTGTAAAATTATGATCAGTTAGGCTAACTGTTTTTAATAGTCCTTAATAGCAGTAAACATCTCAGGAATTTTTTACATTTTTCAAACTGAAAGAAAATGTTATACAGAAAAGATAATAATGACATGAACACAGGTTAATTTGACTTAATAAATACACTTGGATTATTTGCAAAGCACTCTTGAAAAGGAAGATTCATGCCAAAGCTGTGATTTGTTTAGATATGTATGCATTTAATATTTCCCAGAAATTAAATTCAAAGAACTTTCTAAACTTCTTAAAATGCTCTTCTACTGATAATTCTGGTAGTTAAGAGGCTTTCTCTTCTCCGGCATTTGGAGAAAAGTTTACAGAACTTCTCTGTCATACAATAGATGACACTACAAATCCCTGACAATAAGCCTGAACCTGTGAGGAAAGGTAATTTGAGTTCTGTGCTCTCAGGATGGGCTTCCATCTGGAAAGGTAAGGCTAAGTACCTGCCTGTACCTTGTCATCCAGTTACTAACAGCTTGGCTGTTTTTTTAGTGAGAAAGTAATAGGAGAAATCTCTGACTTCTTCACAGAAACTTCTCTGGCATGTCCAACTCTGCAGTGTCTAAGAGGGTTAAGCAGTTTGAACAAGGAGTCAGACAGAAAATGGAGGATAGATGACACATTAATGTTGAATTCAAGGAATTAAGGCATAAAATCATATACCACCAGAAATATAAATACTTACATTCTTGCTGCTGTTGCCAAGTTAGTGAGTAAGCAGGAAAAATGCACCTCTTCAGCATGTTGAAATACTTGCAATATTGTGCAATTCTAACTGCCCTGAATAATCCACTTTGTACAGGCACAGGTGTGTAACTCTGTTTACAAATACGCAAAAAAGTTTCCATAACTTCAGCTAATGGATTACATCCCCTAGATTTGTTATCTTAGGTCCTGATTCTTTAGTATACTTCATTAACCTCTAAAATCTAGTTTTAAAATGTTGGGTTTTTCCTGAATATATTTTTGTCTTTACAGGCTTTTTATATTAGTTTGTTGTTGATGATGTTATTGTCAGGAATCAATGTCTTTGACAAGGAATAGGCAAAATGTTTCCACCACAGATAAGTTTGTTAAATTCTCATTAGTGTATTGTGAACATACGGCTGTTATGCAAACATATCTCAAAACTGACTTTGGAAATTTTGCTTTGGAAGAAGATCATAGCAAAAATAGCTTGAAGATCTTTAAAAGAAGAGCTTATTTTATGGCATTGCTATTCTGTGGCAAAAAGTAGTGTATTATCTAGAATGTATTGCTGATCTTTGTTTACAAGGGATCCTTTCTATCTCTAAAAGCAGACATTCGATTTGTAAAGCCAGTTTTTAATTCCTGCTGTTAGTGACTACATTGTGAGAGATAATTACATGGTGTGGAATTGGTACAGAAATGTGTTTACAGAAGCAACCTTCTCATTGTTTTGAATAGTGATGATTTATAATGAAAGATTTTTATACAGTGTTTACTGATACTGCTAAGATACCTTTACGTTGTTGGTTTGTTTTTTTTTTTTTCAAACACAGTTATTTTACAATCCCTTGAAAGTAGTTTTGGGAATGGTATAATGAATATTGCCATATAAGACTATGCTAAGGAAAAGTATTTGTTAAAGAGGGATATATGCCGTCAGCTTCTGGAAGCTGCTTTGGGAACTCTGTTGCTCAAGTCAATACTCAGATTGGGATTGGCCAGAGACTATTTCTCGTCAAGGAGAAATTTCTTCACTGAGAGGGTTAGGCATTGGAACGAGCTGGACTGCCCAGGGAAGTGTTGGAGTTTCCATCACTGGAAGTATTTAAAAGATGGTTAGATGTGGTGCTGAGGGACATGGTTTAGTAGTGGATGGCAGGTTAAGGTGATGGTTGGACTCAACCTAAAGGGACCCTTTCAACCGAGACAATTCTATGATTCCATGATTCTACTTTCTTACAATTTATCAATGTTCCTACATCCAGAGGCAGCTGCCATGTTTTAAGCATGAAATAATCTTGCAACAAAGGTGCTTCATAAGCGTATGATCATCTACTTCCCAGTGAGCTATAGGATAATGGTTCTAATGTGCAAAACCTCTCCAATACTGATTATTTTAAAAAAATATATTTTTAATAAGCAAGGTCCTTGCTGCATTTCTTTTGCCAATAAACCATCTGTGGCTATGGGACTATGAATGTTCCTCCTTCTCTATGAACCCAAATATTTATTTCTTTTCTGTTAAAACTTTCTTTGGATTCTGGAAAAGGTGTCAGGGGTGGTGAGGTTATGTCTGGACATGAGAAACCAATCTCAAGGGTGACATTCTCATCTAGCCACCTAGAAGGGAGGAAATCACCATAGTCATTGGAAATTGCCTTCCTCTCAAACAGATAGCTCTTCTATTTTCTTACTTATTTTGCTTCTGTGTGAGATTTAATAAACACTGCAGTGTTCATATTTTTAAAGCTACTCTTTGTTAAGGCTTCCAGAATTTGTCACTTAGCTTTCTGATCATTCAGTCAAGCTGCTTATTTGACTTCTCTGTGAGTGACTCGCCTTTGGAAATATGGTTTGTACTTGTACAGTTCAAGAATCTGAGGAAATATCTTGAGGAAAACTGAATCAAATGAGTAAACCCAGTTAAATCTTGGCTCTGTTTGATTCTTTGGCATTGAACCTACAGACATCCTCTCTCCAGACTTACTTTAAATCTACGGAGGTCTAATGACACTTTGAACTCCTGGCTTTCTGCCTGGAGATTAATTCTGCATATGCAACCCTCCCAGAAGCAAAGGGAAGCTTTCAGGAGCCACCTGGGGTGTGTAGATGTTGTTCCTCCTTGCGGAACTCACTAACACAGACCAAGTTGTGATACTTGTCCTTCTTGCTGCAGAAACTCAGCCAAACCAACCGTGTCAGTCTCAGTTTTACTGTTTATTTTGCTCACAATAAGCATATTACCTACTTGTATTTTCTAAGTCCTGTGAGAACTCTTTAGCTAATGTTTATAGAGGTTTTGGAAGTATAAAATGTTCTCTATATACACTTTCTAAGGATATATATTATCTAAAAAGTATAATCATTAATACAACCATCTGAATTGCTATTTATGAGCCGTATTCTGGCCATTTTGATCTCTTAACTCATTTTGTGGATTTCATAGAATCATAGAGTCGTTTCTGTTGTAAAAGACCTTTAAGTCCAACTGTTAACCTAGTATTGCCAAGTCCACCACTAAACCATCTCCCTAAGGACTGCATCTCTGTGTCTTTTAAATATCTCCGGAGGCAGGGACTCAGGACATATAAATGTTTTACTGACTTACATTTTTTTCTCCTGTATGTTTTAAAAAATGTGTATATATTTGCATTGTTTTCCGCATGAGCTTCATAGAATATCTGGGCACAAGACAAACTGAAGATAGTTTTGAGTCTATATTATTTATTTTATTTTCTTTCCCAAACCAGCTCATTATATCAGAATTGAGTTTTTAAAGAATTAATTCTGTTGTTAGGCAAAGTCCAATGATCTTTCAACCACACATTCAGTGTCATCGCGTGAATAATCATGAGTCAGAAATTCAGTACAAAAAATTCTTTGCTCTTGAAACAGAATGTGTGCGGGAGGGGTGCCCCTCAGCGAAACTGTTTATATTCCAGAAATTCAGAGATTTTGATGAAGACAATGTTTTCCTGTGTCATCTTTTTGTTAAAATTTTCTTTTTAATTTGCTACATTTTTGTGATCTTTTTCTCATACTCTCCTGCAAATGCACATATCTATGTACAGTAAGGTTTTCACTTTTCTGTGATAGCAAATGAAAATACTCTTTACGAGCAAATATTATTATACCAGCATACATTTCTGTGAACACAGAAGTGCAGTCAAAGTCTTAATTCTTGCATGAAACTAAATGTGGAATAATACTGTTTGTCTGGGATATGCTTATGGTATAAATCCCATCACGAGGGTTAGAGGCAGACAGGCGCACAGAGACTGGGTAGGTGATTTTGCTTTATATGCCTTGCTGTCCTATTTGCAATTTCATGCAGCATTTTTCTTGCTGTATGGTTTTATTGCTGGTTTGGTATGTTAAGGCAGATTACTGTCACACATATGAACACTCACTAGAAAGTCTTTGGACCAGTCCTGTTATGTCCACCAAAACTGTGGTTTGTGTGGCTTTTTGTGCTGGAGTTTTACCAAATTGCATGGTATCTAGGCATATTTTTGCGCCCTGGCTTTCACTAGACTGTACTTTTTGCTATTGTCCATGGTTAGCTTTTGGCTTTTACTAACAAGTTTTCACAAGGAATCCTTGGGCATGGTTTGGAAGCCAGAGTACATCCAGTGGGATGTTTGGTTACACTCAGCCTCTTTTGGAGGCCAAGACTTTCCTAGTGTAGACACAGTTGTTCCACAGTGGTTCAGTGTAGTGATCAGGAATGTTCATGGGTGCATTTAATTAAACAATACAGATATATATGCTCAACCTAGACAGCACTCTGATTGCCTACTTCCTAGCAATACATACTTTAAGCTCCAGTTAAATACATAGAGTAGACATCTGTGCATGCACAGAGATACCCTGCAGTGGGAGGTAAGCCTGTCTCCTGTAAAAGATTCTGTAGTAGCAGCAGTGCTTAGCTGTAGAGGCCAGACAGTTGTGAAGGAACAAAAGATCTGGAATTCTGGCCCTTGCAGCCAACCTTGTTTGCCTGCCTGGGTTTTGACCCTATGCTCTTGAATTCCTGGCTGGAGAGGGCTCTTACTCCAGGTATGTTACTTTTGCAGTTGAGACACTTGATGATGATGTTGGATATCTTCTACTCCAAAATGTAGGTTGCCTAAAATGAAGGTCTTTGGTAACACTGTAAAAATTATAGGAAAGGCAGATGATACCCTCATTTCCCCTTCATTCCTTCCTGCATAATTGCTGCATTAATTTTCTGTCTTCTGATGGAGATGGACAGTGGAAGTGCTGATTAGATAGAAGATCTAGTGTGTGTCGCGGTCTGGCTGGTTTCCGGTTCAGTGTTCTTAACCATGGGATCACCATTGTTTTTTTTTTCCCTGTAGTTAGGGGAAGAGGGAGGGTAGCGATAACAAGTACAATTGATCCCCTTATGTTAGTAATTTTCAGTCTCTGGGATTCCTAAGCCTAGCCTTGTTCTGTTGGTCCTTAGTCTCTCATCATTGCTGTCATGAAATCCTGGCTTCACTGAAACCAGTGGAGACATTCCTGCTCTTATTAAGCTTTATAAACACAGGCATCTAGTGATATTTGAAATACATCAGGATATTCCACCTGGCCTTCATATTCTGTTCAAGAAAGGTGCAGGTTTCCTTTTCTTCCTCTGTCATATATGCTAGGTGATTGGGTATGGTAGTGCAACTCAGATGGCTTTATATGTTCCTGCTTACATTGCTGAGTATAGAGCCTCCTTTTACATATTAAAGACATGACTTTCTCTCTTACACTTAGTTTTTTGTAATCACAGTGTTTGCCTGCAGGTCCTTTGTGTAGTTGAAGTTTTGATTGTGTGCTTAATAAATGATTAATCATCCTCTTTTTCTTCTCTGCTTGCTTTGGACTCTTTTCCTGTGCACACACAGGATTTGTAAATCAGTTGCCCAGTGACTGTTGATCGTGTTTGCTTGATCCATGGCAAGGCAATAGACATACATCATCAGCCTCCTCTGGCTTTCCTTCTGTAAATCTGACCCATTTACTTTTCTCCTTCTCTGGATTTTATCATTCCACTAATTTCTGCAGTCATTTAGACTTTGGAAGAGCATGTGGGCACCTGGCAGAAACCCAGGACAGCGTGCTTTCCTGTCATACTTGTGCTTACAGTGAGTTGCAGGTTTTTGGGCGTATAATAAACTGTCCCTTATCTGACCTTGCCATGTTAGAATGTGGAAACTAAATGTCTTTAACAAAATTTCTGGGCCTATTACAAGTTCAGTTAAAAATTCGTATTACCTGGGAATTCTTGCAAGATACGCATAGTTCATTTTAATATATGCTCACTCTAGAATAGGTACTGTTGTCAGCTGTGATAAAATGCCATCATTGAACTCTGTTACTTTCCTGTTCCTTTATCAAAGACAGGGTAAGATTTCTTTATATAATAAGGAATGGGCAGTCTGTTTCCAACATGGAAAGTGCAACCTGTTAAAATGAAAAACACAACCTTCGCACTTTAAAACTACCTTGAGCAAGGGTAGCTGCAGAAAGCCTGGGAGTTAGGCAGCTTGTGCACATCCAGCAATCTTTAATGATCATCATGTTTCATAGACTTTCAGCTGTGTTCCCTCGCTTGTCACTTGTGCTGTATCACATCTATGGTGTTTCAGAAATGACTGCATTGATTTGAGGATTTTTATTTGTAGCGTGCTTGGCCTGATGCATCACAGTGCAATATTTCAATTTTTTTCTATTCCAGTCATGATGTCTTTTGAACTCTATTTTCAAACTTATTTAAATATATTAGATGCAAGATTATCTGTCATGTTTTTCTGATAGGACAGATGCCTTCAAAATCAGGAATTTGTTAAGGAATAGATGATCATTGGGAGTGCAGAATAGTACATATGTAGTTGTGCAATGTATTATTTTTTATAGCCAGGAAGATAACTTCTTGGATAGACCTGTGATGCAGTTCTCATTTCACAACAAGCATCATGCACTGTCTTCAGCACAGGCACAAACCAGAGTACTATAAATGCCAAATGACGACTCTTTCTTTATATAAGAACATAGTATTTATCAAAGTAAGTTAGAAAAATATCAGTTCTTTTTGTTTATAAGTGTGGAGACTTCCCAGTGAACAGGGACAAATGATGGAGTATCAGTGTGCATCGTGGTTGAGTCTAGTGCAGACAACAGTTGTGAATAAACATCCTTGTATTACAAAGTGGCAAGCCATAATGGAAGAGCAGGAGTGTTAACTTTTCTAGCTCTAGCCTGTTTAGAAAAGAGACTGTTAGCTGGCTGATAGGACGAAAACATCAAGCTGTAAAAGATTTAAACTTTCTTCCCTAGCTGTAAAAGTATATGGATCTAAACTCTATTATTGGAAGTTAGAACTAGCCTATATAGGTGAAGAATTGAGCATAGTGAAGCCTTTCAGGTCTTTTCTCACACTTGATGCTTCCATGTTGATCTGATTTCCCAAATTTAAGAACTGGGAAACACTTGCAGTGATTCATGGGTGCAAGAGTTGTCCACTGTTTTGTTATCTATTTTACATGTCACTGGCACCATAGGCTGAAGAATGTCTATTTGTGGGATGAAGTACTTTGCCACAGTACTACAAGATCACAGAGTCACAGAATCACAGAATCACAAGGTTGGAAGAGACCTTTGAAGATCATCGAGTCCAACCATTCCCATCCTATGCTAAACCATATCCCTAAGTACCTCATCTACCCGTTTTTTGAACACATCCAGGGATGGTGACTCAACCACCTCCCTGGGCAGCCTGTTCCAGGCCCTGACAACTCTTTCAGTAAAATTTTTTTTTCTAATATCTAAACCTGCCCTGGCACAGCTTCATGCCATTTCCCCTTGTCCTATCTCCTGTCACCTGGCTGAAGAGACCATCGCCCACATCTCTACAACCTCTCTTCAGGTAGTTGTAGGTGGTGATAAGGTCTCCCCACTCTTCCATGGCATCAAGATGCTTTGTGGATTTCATTGGCAGGAAGGTGCTGAAGTACTGCTGTTGCCATGACTGCATTTGTTTCCCAGACGTCTCATTTGTACCATACAAATTAACATGGCTCTCAGGCCATGCTGGGCTCTCTTCAGTAAATGAGAACTTTATCCTGGGATGACACAGGCTACAATTTTAGGGAAAAGGAGCATCTTTTGGGATGAATATGCTTCATCAATAATACTTGAAATTACTGCAGAAATTTTCTGCCTAAGGACAGCTGTGTATAAGACTTGACAATTTCCTTGCTTTTGTGAGTGTGGTGTTAAAAGGCTCAGAAATAAATATTTCTATATAATATTGAAAATTCACTGCTACATGCATCCCTACATGTCAATAGAAGGTATTCAGTCATCCTAGCTGAGATTGAGCTAAAGTACTTGCCATCATGAATGAACCCAGCAGTTCAGAGGTAACGTTTTGCATGTGGTGCCAGAAGCAACAATACACTCAGCATGTAAGGAATTTGCTGCACATTAATATCAATATAAAATACGTGACTCAGCCCCAGCATGCAAACATTAAAACCCTTCCACAGTCCTGAAATGGACTTCTTGTTGTTGTAGAGGCGGTGCCGAAGGAAATGAAAATCAAAGGTAAACAGCCTGTAGCAGGTAACAGAACTGATGCAAAATAGTTTTTCAGAGGTAGAGGTGTTTTCAAGTTATGTAAAAACAGTTGCTGGGATGCCGTGGTTACAGAGGCAGAGAGCTTTTTGTCAAGCTGTTTAATAGTTATGAAGATAAAATTACAACATATGTTATCAATTAACAAAATGTAAATTTGCTAAAGTAATTTTACATTCAGAAATTACAGAAGAACAATTTCCCGGAGCATAGTCATAAATATTCCTTTCAGAAGCAGAAGGAATTTGTATGCACACAAATTATACTTTAGTTATGCCTGTGTTAAATAGCTTGCCTTTGCCCATATAAAGAGACGATAGACTGTAGAGGTCAATGCATAACGGAAGTGTTGGAGTTCTGCATCTTGATCATCTGAATGGCCATCTTATAAGTAATTTCTCAGTTGTTAAGGGAGAGAAGATTCTTTTTTGCCTGCTCATATAAATGCAATTATGCATTACTTAATATTTGCAGACTGCCTAGAGATATAAAGCATTATGTAAGTGCTAACTTCAAATAACCTGTGCAGTAAACTTATTGTTAAGGGGTTTTCAGGTATAACCTGTTTCAATATGACAAACTTTTATTTTGAGATAGTACGTTTGTAACTTGCTTACACAAGAAAAGAGTAATTGTGCTAAGCTAATTGAAATAAACAAGGAGTATCCAGATGTATGAGACAGACCTGCAAACCAAGTAGAGACGGTCTGTTTGTAGCAAACAGCAGAAGGAATTACGTTCTGTGGGAAATGGCCAGTATAGAAAATATACAGGAGAAGGCAGTAGATAATGCTGGAGGGAATGTCTCATTTAGAATCAGGAAGAACAGATAGTGGATTTGAAATAAAACAGGCCAGGATGTATGACGGAGGTGCTGAGAAAGCCTGCACTGTGCAGGTATTTAAATGGAATAGGAAAGAATTTTAGGTAGGTGATGATTAGCTGACTGTATGGTGGATATCATACTATATGGTGCAAGATTCAAGTTTCAGAATAGCGGTTTATTGGAAGAGTTACAAGGTCATCATAATGATTTTTAAAAGAAAAAAAAATCAATTTTTGCATTTATTATATAGTTTGAGCACTTTCTTATGTTTTGACAAAAGTACAGCAAGAATTTTTGCAATTAAAAGAATCATACATAAAATTTCACAAACAAGGAGGTTTGCAGTACTCATTTTACTTATAGCATACACCCTACATGCAGTTATGCCCTACTTAGGAGGAAGTAGCATTTATAAAGTATAACTGCTCGTATTGATAATGCAATAATCTCTTCTTCAATAATTGACATTCAGATTTATCAAACATTGTGATAAAAATTTAAATTACTCATCAAGTCATATCTTTAGCTGTTCATAGGTTTAAGCCAGAATCTTTTAAAATAAACTTTTTACTTTATGTGAATGGTTAATTCCATAATATAAATTCCCATTTGCCATCAAGCATAGACTAGTTTACATCTGACAGCTCCATGAAAAATGGGCTAAGAGAAGCCCAATAGAGTAGCGAAAGCTCATGAGATTGGGTTTTGCAGTTCATGTCTGTCTTTTTTCTGCTTTACTTGACAACTGATTGAGAAAAGCAGCCATCCAACAGCAGTTGTGTTTAAATCTGCATTTTAGTGAAAAGTCATGGTAGGTTGTGTTCTTAAAAAGCTGATACAGTCTAAGTTGTACAGGGATTTCAAATCTCTGACCCTTAAATATAGGCACAGAAAAAAACCAACAAAACACCTCAAAACCAAAGTACCCTGATACTGCATAGGTGACAAAAAATAGGTTACAAAAAAAACAGGTGCATAGGTGCATAGGTGACAAAAATAAGATACTTATCTTTCACATTTAGTTTTAAGTATGTCACTCTGTCTCTGAATTATTTAAATAACAGAGGCTATACCCATACTGATTGGAGCCTCCAAGACTAGTAGAAACAACAATCTGCTGAGATACAGTATATCACAGAGGCACTGGATGGGAACCAGCTCTGTGTCCATAAGAAGCCCTAGCCCTGTGGGCTAGGAAGGCTGGTGTTTTACTGGAGCCTCTTGGTAAAGGTAACAAATTTAGCTAGAATTCCAACATATCTGTGTTGCTTCCAGGTCCATTTCTAGATTGATCAAGGCTAGCTGGGGACTTTTGCACACATCATATTATACTATGTTACACATCCGAGGAATCATTTAATTTCTCACTCATTTGGGTTGTCTTTTAATGATATTTTTGAGTGCTAAATTATTAATAGGAACCCCTGGTTCTGATCATAAATTCAAGTGGAGTTTTCTGAGCAGTACAAGAGTTTAAGTGATAGACTGTTTATCTGCCTAGTATTTAGACTCTAGTAACAATCCTGCAAGTGAATGATTGAGTGAAATCTTTGGTTTTGTTCTTAAGAGATGCTTAATACTTCCTGGTACATAGTGAGTGCCCTCGGGTGTACAGGTTGACACAGAAGCTCAGAGCATTTAGTTCTGCATCTCCAAAGAGACATGCAGAACATTGCAGCACACTGCCATTGGTACAGCACGGAAAATGTCACAAGTTGTTGTTCTAACTTGCTCAGCAAATACTAAATAGTTCTCAGGAGCCTTCTCTGGCATTGACAGTCTTAGACTGTTTCTCTTATGGATTCTGTTAAAAACAGGTAGTGGAAGAGACCTACTTTTTATGTTACATTTCTTTAGGAGGCACATGTAATTTCTTAATATTGAAGTACTTTGGTGCCTTTCTCCCTACAGGTCTGTTACCCTATCAATTATAAGGACCTCTGCAATAGCAGACCTTTGCTTGAAAAACCTGGATTAAAATATATACTTGTACAAGAGATTTTACTCTTGAACTCTCCATGACTTCCCATAAGTACCTGTTAGCTGCAAAATGACCAGTGTTCTTTTTACCTTTAGCTCTCTGTAAAGCTCAGAAGAAAAAGTAATCAATGTATGGAAAACAGAAGAGAGACAGAGAAATAGAAACAGTAAAGGCAGATAAGTGCTTTTAAACGTAAAATTGTAAAATGTAATGCAAAGTAGGAAACAATATAAAACCTTGACAATTCTTTACCCCAAATGTAACAGATCTTCCATAGTTTTGTGTGTGAGCAATTTAAATGCTGTAGCATAGATTTATATATTAAGCCTTCAATTTATCCTGGAAGATACAATTAGCTTTGAACAGCTACCTGGAAAATAATGATTTGTGATTGTGAATGCAGACAGAATCAGGATGCCAGGGCTAGATATCCTGTAATTCCTTTCATCTTCACATATGCCTTGGCTAAGAAATGGGGGGAATGTTTTCTGTCAAACACACATTATCTCTAATTGCTTGATTACTAGGTCCTTGTAAGTAGTAGATCAAATTAGACATAAAATAAGGAATGGTATCAGGTATGGTACCTTGAATCATTGTTCTTTGTGATTATTGTTTCCCAGTTGTTCTTTCTGAAGCCCTTACATTGCTGTAAGAGGTAAAGAAAACAGGCTGCATATTACAGACAATGAATAAAGGCATGTCTTTGCATGTCTTTGTCCCGAGTTCCCACATTTTCCTTTCTTGATTTGAGATCAAAATCCCTATCAATTAAAAAATGACCATTTGTTTGGCAGTATTTGTGCACTGTATTTAAAATACTTTGAGGTGACACTAATGCTTACTCACATCTTGATTAGAAAAGTTGTCTAATGACCTATTCGAATATCCACCTGTGTTCCTTAACCATCCAATCAATATATCAGAAATATTTTATTTGGTAAATATATAAAGTAACTCAATTAATATCTTAGTTGACTTTTCATTGAACTTTTCATTGTTCAGAGGTCTACTTTCTCATACTCAAATGTAATCTGCAAATATAGACTATCTCAACTTGGTGATGTTACTTTCATTGATTTGCCATATCAGTTCCATGGTACATCCCATTAGGACAAAAGTAACTTTTACATCCTGAGCTCACATTTCATTTATACTTTGCAAAATTAATTTGCAGTTAAAAATTCTAGTGATTCTGTTGTAGTTTGGGTTTTTTTAGTACTGAAATAAGTAATCTAAAGTAAGAATATAATTCTTTTTAGCCCAAATATTATCAGTAATATTAATATACATTCATTGTTTTAAAACCAAATTTTCTTGAGCTAACCTCACCTTCTAAATGCAGCTTTCAAATACGCTGATCCAGAATAAATAGAAACCACTGGACCAAATTAACAAACACTGTGTATACTGTCACATTACAGCCTTTATGTGTGTATCTACTTCAAAGTTCATTATTATTTCTATTCCAAATGCTTCAGTTATTCCCAAAATGAGATCAGAGAGAGCAGCATGCTTTTTTGTTGTTGTTGTTGTTGTTTATTAAGCAACTAATTAAGGGGTTTTATTGGGAAGAACAATCATTTCCCTATTATGAAGCAGAAAGACAAAATTTGCTTAAAAGATCATTCTGATGTTAGACATCTTGTTCTTTTCTGAAAAATGTTGGAATTTGACAAGATCTAAGTTTTCAAAACCCTGAAATCTAATTTAGGCATTAAAATTAATTCAGACTTCCCAAATGTACAAGTGTGATGGAAAGACACTCGAGTGCAGGGTTTTAAAAATAAAAAAATAAGAATAATTTATTTTTAAACCACGTGCATTCAATATGTCACTACTGTAGGTTTCATGGATACAATGGAGAAATGTGCTACTTCAGTTTAGAAGTACAACTGCACTTATTACAATCACAAGAGATTCACAAAATACACTACTGCCAGCATATCAGTCACGGAATTCAGTATTACCGCCCATCACTCACTGTTACCACCCACAGGCAATTCACAAGGTTCAATATTATAACCACAGCAGATTCACAGAACACGCTATCACAAGCGCACTAAATACTACATGTGTGTTAGTTAATCACCTGAGACTACAAACTTAAAGCATAGCAAATATTTCCTTACCCATCTCTCTGGTAAGGGCTCTCAGTACATTACCTCAGCCAGCATCCTGGCCAAGGGGGAAGAGTCTCCTTTCAGAGTTGGCAAAGCGTCTCCCCCATCTCAGAATGAATCCAAGGGGTTTTATTTGATTTTTTGTCTGATGTACATGACAGCGGGCAGGGTTGTGTCCTGGTGGACAATGTCACCTTCCATGTCTGTCATTAGCTGTGAACCCACTTATTTTACACCCTATCTGCTCTGTATCTTTGCCTTGTCTGGGCCCATTAAGGCCAAATGGAAACCCTCTGGCTTGCCTTTATCCTACTACTAGACAGCTGAATAGTGGCTTAATTGGGACTCAGAGCATACTGTTTGTTGAAGGAATTCCAAGGCTCAACACAGGTTTCAGTTGGTTGAATTATGCAGCACTGCCCATTTAGTCTTGTTTTGCGGGACAACTCAAGACTGATCTATCTACACAGCTCCCCATGGGCTGTCTCTGGTGAGATGAGGCCTCAAGGCAATCCATGGCTGAGTTGCTTTACAACCCCATCATGAGTTGCCTGATGGGCTAGACATTGCCGAAACCTGTTTATGGAACTCTGAGATAGAAAATCCTTACAACAAGCTAGCTGGACACCTAGAAGATCTAAAGTATTATTCAGATGCTAAGTATTGCTATTTAGAATTCTGAAATATTAAAAAACATTGAAATACTTTAAAAATAGTATCACATCTTTAACAAACCCTAGTTAATATAATTCTGTATGACTGGTGGTAACACAGACATTTTTATTTTAGATGAAAAAAGGACTAAAATTAAATTCTCAACTTATCAAATCTATCAGGAAGTCCTGGCATCAATATATTCTATGTAGTATTTAATTTAAAATAGTGTCTGATGTGACACTTAATGAGATAATTTGAAAACACGGTAGTAATAGGGAATAATATCTCTAAACTAGGGATGTGATTCAGACTAATAACCCAAAGACGTTAAGTGGCACTGTTGCCATTCAATGTAGACTACAACCTGAGGGTCCCTTTCTTCTTGTTGGCATTCAAAGACAGAATTCATAATGGGTCCCAGATTTAAACCCCAGAAAGTATTTAAAATATTTCACACCACTTAACCATTTAAATATAACAAGAGTGCGGAGTAGCCTCAGTACTCTGCTTCTGGCTATGGATAACCCCTGACTGATTTTGAAAACCGAGGTGCTTCTGGGAAGTGAATTATTTTGAGTTCGCCAGTCACTTTTTGGGATGGATCGGCCCCAAGTAGCATGGTGACATCAGAAGCAGACGGAATTCACTGTACTGTGTAAGCATGAAGTTTTTCATCTTCAGACCTCCACGGTTTTAAAATTACATCTGTCTGAAATGAACCTGTGAAAGGATTTTTCCAACAGTGTCTCCTGATCCAATGAGCTTTTAATTTTTTCTTCATGAATTTTCATGAGAAAATTAAACTGTAGATTTTGTTGCTATGAGAAATGGGAGAATATGACATTTTTAACCTAGAGAATCAGAATCTCATTTAACTATATTTCAAATGTAATCCTGTACTCTTGCTCTAGTTCTGTTGCTTAGGTTTTGTTATAACAGTGGAAAGTAAGCCAAAAGAATGTATACATGGCCTGCAATAGCTGAAACAGCAGTTTGTCGGAAAGATCGTGCCACAGCAACTATAAATTTGGGCCTTTTTTTAGTGTCTGCCACCCCTCCTGCCAGTTGCCAGGCAACACTGGCAGTCCCAGGATGCAGAACATTGCAGATAAACCCAAATCACTCCGAACTGAACAGACCTTTCTTTCGGTCACGGTTTAACCTCAGATGGCAGCTCAGCACCACCCAGCCACTCACTCACTACCCCTTGATGGGATGGGGGACACAATCAGAAGGGTAAAAGTGAGAAAAGGTGTGGGTTGAGACAGTTCAGTAGGTGAAGCAAAAAACACACATGTAAGCAAAGCAAATCAAGGAATTAATTCACTGCTTCCCATAGTGAGACAGGTGTTCAGCCATCTCTAGGAAAGCAGGTCTCCATCACACATAGAAAGTTACTTGGGAAGACAATTACCATGACTCCAAATGCCCTCCTCCCCTTCTTTCTTCTTCCCCCAAATATATATGCTGAGCATGACATCATATGGGATGGGATGGGATGGGATAGGATGGGATGGGATGGGATGGGATGGGATGGGATGGGATGGGATATCCCTTTGATCAGTTGGGGTCAGCTGTCCTGGCTGTGGGCCCTCCTAACTCCTTGTGCACACCCAGCCTGCTTGTTGGTGGGATGAGAAGCTGAAAAGGCCTTGACCCTATTTAAGGACTGCTCAGCAATAATGAAAACTTGTCTTTATTATTATTATTATCATCATCATCATCATCATCAACACTGCTTTCAGCGCAAATCCAATTTAAGGCCTCATTCTTACTACTATGAAGAAAATTAGCTCTGTACCAGACAAAACCAGCACACACTGCACATATTTCTTTTCATCATGGATTTAACTATTCATGATTCCAACTCAGTGGTTGTCTCCTTTTACACTGGAGCTGCAATAATTGCCTATTGAAGACCACTCTAGTAATAGCATTTAACTTTTCACTGATGTAATGCCTTCACTTGTGGTGTGACTTACGCATGCGGAAATTGTCCTGTGAAATACAGGTATCTTTTTGATGGAACAAAGACCTGTTTAGTTACAGCAGCAGAACTCACAGCTCTTAGGGACATATAATGAGAAAGAATGCAGCTATTTAAACAACCTCTATTTCAACAAGTGGACTTAAGTAGACAGGATTTAATTATATAGCTGTAATTAAATTCCACTTCCATCTAGTTTTTCTAAGCTATGATAACATGGTTCATATTCATCCCATTCCTAATGTAGTATGTCCCAGTCTTCCATGACCCAGACAGACTCAGCACCAGCTGTGCTCTCTTTGCATCATGCATCTATCTGTTCAACCTCATGCTAGAACTAAGAGAGGAAGTAGACAAGCTAAGGAGCATCAGGGAGTAAGAACACGAGATAGATTGGTGGACCCACACCCTGAGCTCCCTGAAACAAGAGAAGAGACAAGCACTGGAAAACACACCTGATGAGGTGCAAGTGGTTAATGCTTCTCTTTGAAGATATTTCCTTTCCTTTTTGTTCACTTTGAAAATACGGGTTAAGATCTTTGAAAGCTAGGAAAAATGAAAAGAACTACTCAGCGCTATGCTTGCAGCTTTTTTAGTGTGTTTACAAATAATAGATTGTTATCTACTCAGTCCTTGTTAGAAACACCCAAATTTTCCTTTGGGGGTCACTAGGTCAAATAAATAACCTGTATAACTGGATGGATTCTCAAGTCAGAGGAATTCAATAGTAGGCTGTGGTATCTGCAACAGCTTCTTCTCATGAATAGGTTGCATGGACTTGTTTGCTTTTTCAGTAAATTGTATCACCTCATTAGTCTCTTATTTCTATACCTGGCAATGCTATTAGCAGAATTGCTGTTGGCGGGCATAAAAAGGCAGGATAGGAAACAAAAGGCAGCTTCAGATGCTAGTGGTTAGGAAAGAACCAACAACACAATACACATATTTGTGTATCCATAGTCAGTTTAACAGTCTTGGTTTTAGAGCTTCTAATTATTCATTCAAAATATCACTACCCCCATTAATACAATACTTTTGTGATAAGTGTTGTTCCCTGAAACATTTATATAATAGAAACCTCTTAATAATAAAAGTGTAATAATTCTGCTGCAACAGCTTGAATTCAAGCCGTAGCTGCAGAATCATAACAGAAGGCAAAATAATATGATCAAAGGATGCCTCTTGCTCCACCTTGAACTTGGAGCTGCTTACTACTATTAAGACATTGCTAGAAATAAAAAGAAGCAGATCCAAATGTCACACAAGCTTTGGTAGCTGGAATTTGGTGAAGGATGGCGTCAGTGGTGCAGTTGTCACCCTTCCAGGGCCTAAGTGTCCAGTCGTGCAGTTAGTGTTGCAGTCAAACCTGTTCACTCTGATGAAACCTGGCTTTACATTGCCTGTAATTTTTAGATCATGATGCTATTTAGTAGCCTGTAACAGAGAGCAAGTAGGGAAGGCTGTATGTTCTGCTTAAGGCTTTTACCAAAATGCAGACCTTATAAATCCCTGCTCACACTTCAAAAAAGGAAAACAACTTACTTACAAATGCCTAGCAGAATATTCTGCTGCTTCTTTAAGTGTGCAAAGAGCTTTTCAAAGCAATCTTCAAAGCAATTAGGAGGAGGAGGAGGTACCATTTAAACTCTTATTTCTGACACAGTATGTAGATTGTCCTCCTGTAGGGAAAAAACAAGATTTCTGAATGCCATTTACTTAAGCCTGTGATGCTTTAGTGATCTTCTTGACACAGGCATCCAAGTTTAGGAGTCAAAGAGCATATAATTTTATAGCTGGGCTCCAGCAAGTAAGATAGTACGCAGATGTGCTTAATGGCAGCTTTCTAATAATGCAACAATAGACATTATGATTTCAGTTGGCAGCCACCCCCACACAGAGCTACCCACACATCGCCAGAATCTAAAGCTGAAATTTTAGATTTATATTCTGAGACCTATAATGTTATTAAAAAAACCCTTTTCCTGTCAGTGAGAAGGTGCTTTTGGAGCACCTTTTATTCTGACCAGCATATGATCATGATTGGAATCTTGGTACCATATTAGTATTTCAACCTGGTGATAATTTTGTCTACTACAATAGGGATGAAGGAAGAATTTGGAGCTAGTAGATCTACAGCTGCTGAAACTGAACTTTCTTCTCTGTTGGTCTTCCTTCTTTTGATCCAGTTCTTCTCTTTTGATCCTGTTGATGGTTTTAACCTCAATATAAAGACATTTGTGTGCCTTGGAAGTTAGGAGGTAAAATACTTTAGTATTTGAATTTTGTATGTGTTCTACATAGAAAGTTTTTAAACTAAAGTAAAATTCTGTAAATATAAAATTTTAATGTTTAAATATCTACTCTCTGCAACTTATCAAAGGAATATTTGCATTATTTGCAAATATTTCTCTTTTTCTTCACTTGAAGCTATGGCATTGTAAATCCAGCATATCCTTTAATGTCTGAAAAGTACTGTGTCAGGGGGATCCAAAACAGTTTGATATTCTTGCTTTACTTTAACTATTCTAAATTTGCTGCTCAGAAACTGTTTTGAGGACAGTGTTAGGAATTTCCCCATGGATACTTTGTTGTATTGCTTAGAAACCTCATAACTTTAATGATTTCTTTTTGTGATCAGTTTAATGTTTTGTACAACGAAGTTAAAGGGTTTCAGATAACCTTCACGGTCTCTATATAAATCCTAAAGAGAACCAGAGATTCAGTGGGGGAAGAGGACTGTATGTGACCATGTAATATAAAAGCTTTGCCTACCGTTTTGTACCTCTGCAGTGGGGGCTTGAACATCGCACAGCTGCTGGGTCGCATTACAAACCAGTTGGCTTGACTTGCCTTTGCACTATAATGTTTTGAGGTGGAAAAATTAACTTTGAGCCTCAGGAATCTCCATTCCAGTATAGCTATCATGCATAGGACTTGGATCTTTAGGCCAACTCTTGAAACTTTCTTATGTGCCTAATACAGAAGCTCAAGAAAAATTATTAATATAATGAAAATTTAGCCATGTGTGGCTGACACCATATTTTTCCAGTCAACCTCCAGTTGAAAGTAATGTAATTTTGGAAGAACAGATTGAGGTTAAAATTTGGCCTCTCTCCAATGTGAGGTAGTTTCACCTGACCATGTTCAAACTGGGGTGCTAACTGTGTGATATTGGCAGTAATGTGATAAGATGTCATTATCTATGCCATTTATTTCAAGGCGGGACAAGTGGCAAATGTAATATGACAGGGAAAATCAAAACACGGTGTATCAGTTCATATTAATGCTCACTCCAGTTGGTCAGAGTCCCTTAGATGTAGACTTGGAGGGCTAGAATGTGCTTCTTGGAGTCTGCATCCACCTCTGACATGAGGTTCTTTTCTTTTGTAAGTGCAGATCTAGCTATATTGCCATTCCTCCTTCACCATCTCAAAAACATCTTAGCAGCCGCAAAGGAGTTGGAATGTTCTAATTAGGTGTAAGAAGCTTGAAGAAAGAAATGGCACACTTTGAGAAGAAAAAATAAGTCAAATGGAGCGATAGATTTTCTCATTTGGACATCTAAAATTAATTTTAGTTATAATAGTGTCAGTCGGCCTGTTGCCATCCTCTTCAGTTGAAATGGCATATGGCCCTCTGTGAGGTGCCAGTTGGGAAGCTATTATAAGCAGTCTGGTAACTAGAAACAGTGTAGATTCCTTACCACTAATGGCTGATTCTCAGTTGGACAGTGAAAGATAAAGTGAGGGGTAAGTGGTGAGAAAAAAAGAAACGTAATTAAAAAAGGTGTCTAAAAGCTGACTACAGCACCTTTACAAATGTTAGAGACTGCTCTGTGCAAAGTTAGCTCTTCAGAGAGGTTTAAAGTTCAGGTATTTAAGATATGTTATTAAAAAAATTAAAATTCATTACTTTACATCATTACTTTTGAAAAGGTTTACACCTGTTGACTGTGTGGTTGACCCTCTGCAATGTTCCTGGGCCTCAATAAAATACGGTCTCTTGAATAGTCTGCCTTTGTGTTTACAACTGGTTGTTTACTTAAACCATGTTTTCAAAACAGGAAACATGCAAAATGAAGATTATGCATTGATGTATTAACGTGGACTTTATTTTTCTAAAATGAATACAATGGAACAGCTGGCAGGACAGAATGCCATTCTGTAAGCAGAAAGCTGTAGCAAACACGTTGGGTTTGTACTGAGTGAAAAAAATCTCATTAGAGCACTGTAAAATTCTTTTGGAGCTTCATGCCTTTATAGGACAGTATCTGTGTTTCTGACTGTTGATGGCTGCTTTTGTGAAAGATTCTGTTTTATATTTAGAGCAAAATAGATAAGCTCATTTGTCTCTATCAACATTCATTCTAACATTGATATTTTAATGTATTAAGATACACTTTTTCATCCTACTCTGCAATTTGCTATACTCGCCTACATCATCATTAGATTAGCACTGCATTAATAAAGATGACAGGAGATTTGCAATAAATGCCATCCAGTTATGTTTACCAGTGTTTGAGTTCATGGGTGAATCACATCCTTTTTCTGCAAATTTAAAAAAAAAGATTCTGTGAGGGCAAGAAGAACTGGTCTCCTTTAAGTTTTTCTCAAACTCTCCCCACTGAGTTTATTCCAAATTGTTCTGTCTGGCTAACTGCTTTAATACCAGATCATATGAATGAGGTATAGCCCTCCCAAAATTAACATTTCTGTTTGCATTTAAAACACAGCTATGCATGATTTATCCATGTACCAGTAGATTGGTGTCATATAATCATTAAGGATTGAAAAGACTTCTAAGATCATCAAGTCCAAATGTCAACCCAACACCACCATGCCCACTAAATTGTGTCCCAAAGTGCAACATCTACACGTTTTTGAACACCTTCAGGAATAGTGACTCCATCACCTCACTGGGCAGCCTATTCCAATGCCTGACCATTCTTTCAGGAAAGAAATTTTTCCTAATATCCGATCTAAACCTCCCTTGGTGTCGGAGAGGACAGCAGGCCTGCTGGCAGCCCAGCTCTCTTCACTGAAGACATAGGCCCTGACAATATCCTCGTGTTCCTATGAGACAGAAAAAGTTACTCATGCTGAGAGGATCTTAATAATCACATTCTCAAAACACAGTGGCCTTGATGACATGGGTACAGCCTACCCTAAACCAAGAAGAAGATATGGGAAGGTACTTGGGAGTAATGGAACATGTTAAGAGGATGGTCAAAACAGCAGGCGTGCGGATGCTTTTAGCCATCAAAGGTAAACTAACAATATTTAGCTATAAGATAAAGATGATGTTTATCAGAACTAACAATATTTAGCTATAAGATAAAGATGATGTTTATCAGAACTCGTTATAATCACTAACCAATCAATGGGGTATAAATAGTGTATGTAACAAACCAGCAGTTTTTTAGCTTGCCATGTTTACAGTAACAAATATTTATAATCTGTGTGATTTCACCCAATAAATGGCTTCACCTAAAATTCATATTGAATTGCATGTTGCCCATCGCCGATCTTCACACCTTGGCACAACTTGAAGCTATTTCCTCTTGTCCTATTGCTAGTGACTTGGGAGAAATGACCAATGCCAATCTCACTACACCCTCATTTCAGGTAGTTGTAGAGACCAATAAGGTCTCCCCTCAGCCTCCTCTTCTCCAGGCTAAACAATCTCAGTTCCCTCAGCTGCTCTTCAAAAGACTTGTTCTGCAGGCCTTTCACCAGCTTCATTTCCCTTCACTGGACACACTGCAGCACCTCAATGTCTTTCTTGTAGTAAGGATCCCAAAACTGCACACAATACTTAAGGTGCGGCCTCACCAGTGCCTAGTGGCACAATCCCTGCCCTAGTCCTGCTGGCCACACTGATTCAGGTCAGGATGCTGTTGGCCTTCTTGGCCACCTGGGCACACTGCTGGCTCATATTCAGGTGGCTGTCAACCAGCATCTCCGCATCCTTTTCTTCTGGGCAGCTATCCAGCCACTCTTCCCCAAGCCCTTGGGAAGACCACTTGTGACCAGCCATCAAGTGTATTTTACTCTATTCATCACAACTCTCTGTGTTTGGCCATTTAGACGGTTTTTTACCCAGTGAAGACTACACCTGTCCAAGCTGTGAACCACGAGCTTCTCTTGGAGAATGCTGTGGGAGACAGTGTCAAAGGCTTTACTATAGTGCAGGTAGGCAACATCTACAGTCTTTCCCTCATCAGCTAGGCGGGCCTTTCATGAACCCATGTTGTCTGGGTCTGATCCCCTGGTTGTCTTGCACATGCCATGTGAGTGCTCTCAAGGTGAACAACTCCATAATCCTCCCTGGTACCAAGGTCAGGTACTGTAGTTCTCTGGATGCTCCTTCTAGTGGTTCTTGTAAATAGGTGTCACACTGGCAAGCCTCCACTAGTCTGAGACCTCCCTTGTTAACCAGGATTATTGATAAATAAGGGGGAATGGTTTGGCAAGCTCTTCTGCCGGCTCCCTCAGAACTCTTTGGTTGATCCCATCTGGCCCCATAGACTTGTGAGTGTACAGGTGGCCAGTTGTTAACTCCTTCTTCCTGGATTATGGAGTGCTTATTCTACTCTTTATCCCTGTCTTTCAGCTCAGGGGGCTGAATACTTTGAGGATAACTAGTCTGACTATTAAAGACCGAGGCAAATACGTCATTAAATACCTCAGCCTTTTCCTCATCCCCAGTGGCAATGTTTCCCATGTTTTTACCCTTTCTCACATAAGCTTTCCCCAAGACACCTCATCTGAGGGGTTGGGAGTGCCCTGTGGTGGGTGGTTTGGATCTGGCTGGAACCGGCTGTGCCTGGCATGTGGCAGGGCAACCCTGCCCTCTCCTCACAGTGGCCACCCAGCAGTGCCCACTGCCAGCACTGGGTATCTGCATTGCTTGCAAAGATCAAGCTTTAATAAACTCCGTAGCCTTGGCAGTTTCATATGAGAAATAAATGTCTTACGGAAGTAGCCAAACATTTTGTGAAGGCCTTTTCTTCTCCTGAAAGGTAAGCTCCTGTTCAAAGACGAATTAACTCAGAGAAACCTGATAGCCTGTGTGGCAAAGCAGAAGGGATAGGACAGTCACAGCACCATTTCTCAGCTCCTTCATCGTTAAACTCTGACTTTGAGGAATGAAGACATTTTATCCCTGAAGGACTTGTGTGGCTTTAAAAGTTTGCTGGGGAAAAAATACCCCAAACCAAAACCCAAACTAGGTTAATTTTGACTACCTGCTAAGCTTTTTTGTGAGCTCATTAGTATCTACACTGTAATTTTTGCAAATCTGGAAGATCTGGGGTTTTGTTATTGCCAGCTATCTGCTGGGAGCTGCAGAGAGAGGGAAGCAGCATCACACGGGGGCAATCAGCCAGCTTCCGACTGACAAATAAAACTTGGTTCACTTTTCAGTGGTTTGTTTTTAGTTTGTTGTTTTTTTTAATACATTCGTTATAATTATTCAAAAGATTTCAAATAGTTTTTTTTAAATTAAGACAAAAGAAAGTTTTGATCAGATTGTCTGTAAATTTAAAGTCAGGTTTTGCTTGTAATATTAAGAAAGATCTTTCAAAATATGAAGACCAAGCAAAACGTGTTGTAGATGATCTTTTTCTAAATATCACCAACTCTACTATTCTTAAACTGAGGCAATTTTCAAGCTGTTCATTCAGTTTTATTGGCAGAACTTTACTACATTTCCAGGCTTGAAGCATTCAATACTTTCATGGAGTATTTTTGAAAATGAAAAGTTTAAAAATGTGAATGACCTGGATTGTTCAGGCTTAATTCATCTCCTTAGAAATTCTTGGATTTTATCTTCTGTTACCAGAGTGCCTTGGGCTTCTGCTTTGTTTGCTAGGTCACATCCTCATGGCATTTTATGAAGATAAAAATACCCTTTGGTGCCATGACCTTCATGTTTTCTCTCTGTTCCCAGGGTCTGTTTTAATAGACTGTCACATAAACCTTTGTACAGTGAAATTTGTTTTAATGTTGGATGATAGTTACTCTGTCCTTTTACACAAATTGCTATTTTTCCACTGGATGATTAAAGCCTTTCTTTCTGTGGACCTTTTGTATCAGCACATTCTTCCTTCTGTACTTTTGGATATGAAAACCACCAAACAAGTGAATCACTTTATCTTTTTTCTACATCTTTGATAGTCTAGCATGATATGCAGTTGCCTACTTTCTTAATTCAACCCATATTATTATTAATTTCAATAAATTCGGTGTATTTGAAATTTTCAAATTACACTGACGAAACTCTGAATTCTGTAGTGGATTGATATTTTAAGACATAAAGAAAGACCTAGTATTTCTCTCACTCGGACACATTGAGAATAAATTATCTTCTGTTTGATATTAAAGAAAAGTTATTAAATCTATTTTATACCTGTTGAGTGTCTAGATATTTTCATTAAGTATTTTAACAGGGAATATAGTAAGAGGAAGAGATGAATGGTAAGCTTTTAGTTGGATTTGCTAGTGTTGGAGCCTTTAATACTTAAAAAAAATACTACTTTCCTTGGTTTTTTTTCTTCACTGTGACAATGTGGCTGAAAATCAGCAACACCAGTGCTTCAGGTTATTGTCAGCTTGTTTATTTGTCTGCGGAAACTCTTACTGTCAACTTGAATTCTTGTATAGGTGAATTGTTTTCCTGCAAAGGTCTAAAGAAATCTCATTTATGTTTCCAAACTGATGTTCTGTTTTACTAAGTGCTTAACTATATGAAAAACTTCACACTCACGGTCAGTCTATTGCATTTATTGATTTCTGTGCTTAAACAGAAGCCAAGTGTAAGCACCTCATTGAATGTGGACATTTGATAGAAATGTTCCTAACAAATAGGAGTAGCTTTATTTGTCAGGAAATTGGGTTCCATATGGAATTATAGTGATATGCAGTATTTATGCTCAGTAATAGCTATTCCGTTGCCATTAAGAAGTACTTAAGTACTTGGTGTGCATGAATTTTTCTTCTTACTATTTTTTCAGAACCACAACACTTTTTGCTATAGTGTAAAGGTTTTCATCAAAATGTGGTGATTTTTGATTGCTCTACACTGGCAAATCCATTGACCTGAATCAACTAACTGTGTTAGTCACCAGGTAAGGAACTGCTGTTTAGTATATGCAAAGGAAAGCAAAATTTTTTAGGTTCAATGCCTGTTTTTAAAATTCTGAATACATCTACAGAAGTAAACGAATTAAAAGCTTATTCAAATGCCCCAGCACTGCAATTACAGGAAAAAACTTGTTTACACAGAAAATCTCAGCAATAAACTTATCATGAGATGGGGGATATTAATCTCAACCCAGTGAGAGGACTTGGCCAACTCATTACAATCAGTAAGAATTTGTTCACTCACCTTAATGCGAGCTGGAACATGTCCTACTTCTCATATCCTGAGTGACAGTGAACCTTTTTAGCTTAGTGCCTGCTGACACTACAGTCATGGGTTTTGGCAGGAAGAATTTTAATGTTCTGTTAAAATGCTTTATGGCAAATTAGAATAATCTGAAATGGATAGTGGAAAACTAACAGTTTTAAGAACATTGATTTGCTGTGAAATATTACAGTTTATGTTATGGCAGCTAGGAAGACAAAAGAAATTGCTGTGGATGCTTTGTTATGAGGAAAAATAAGTAGAGTAAAGGTGTATTGCATAAAAGACCAAATCTAGTTCAAGGACTCTTTGTGTCATTAAGAGAGCAAAAACATTTACTGAGTTAAAAGTGGAAGAGGCATGTTGCTACAGGGAAGAAATTCTAGCTAATTGAAGTAGCTGTCATTAACAATAATAAAGTTGTTTTAAAATACATTTCTTTTTTTTTACTACAGACCTTTTAAATGGTGAACAAAAGAGATTGAGAAATATTTGCATCTATCTTGAGCCCCAAATTACTAGGCAATTGTTTCCACAAAGCATGAAGTCTCTAATATTTGAAAATGAGCAAAGATACTGTTTATTTTTACTTAAGAAAAAGTAATAATTGGACATTAAATTATATGTCATGAACAGCATGAATAATTTATTTGCAATCTTTTTCTTCCATTTTGGGTACAGAGTTGCTTTTAAGCAGCATATAAGAAGAAGCTGAAAGAGCCACGATTGTTTTAAATAAAATTTAGACCCTATTTATTTAGAAAGAGTTAATTTTCAAGACTGATCAAAAAACCAGAGAAATCTATTAATTTCCCATTTTAAATTGCTTTTTCTTTAACTCCTTAGCTTCCAAGTTTAAATGAGAATTTGTTTTTAATTTTATATAAAACAAGAGGTAATGAAGCAATTTATTTATATGTAAGTGCGTGTATTATTTAAGCAGTAATTACCAGTGATTCATTTTATATTTTCCTTCTACCTTTTAAGCACTTGTCTGTCCAACTTTGTAAATTAGGCAACTGTCATAGAAAAGAAACCCCCACTTATATACAGAAAATTGTCATACACAATGGAATATCCCCTTCACCAGTTTAGGTCACCTGTTCTGGCGATGTCCCCTCCCATCCTTCTGGGTGCCCCCCACCTTCTCGCTGGCAGGGCAGCATGAGAAGCTGAAAAGTCCTTGACTGCTTGACAGCAACACATCAGTGTGCTACCAACAGTGCTCTCATCCTAAATCCAAAATCCAGTGCTATGACAGCTACTAGAAAAGAAATTATCTCTGCCAAAGCCACAACTTTCAATATGGTGTTGCTTATCTTGTGTATTTTCAATGTAGTAAATGATAACATTTCAAGAAGTGAGACCCACAATAATGTATTTCTGGACTTCTGGACATTTTCATTGCCTGTACCTGTAGGTTCATTTCAGTTTGCTGTTGCTTTTTCTTTTTTGAATAGAATACTTGAACAGCATACAGTTTAAGTGTCCAGCCACCACTTATTTATCAGATGAAAGCATAATATTTTTTCCATTCTATCCTCTTATTTTTAAAGTGAACAAAGACAGTAAATGTGCCTGTATTAGACTTTCAACTATAATTTCCTACAGTGATCTGAATTCTTTCCTGTGGCATAGTATATTCACAGAGGATGAGAGTTTCGTTAGACTAGTTTGAGGTGGTACTACCTAGTGTACATACTGCTCATGCATATCTGTATTTTATAAATCTTCAATACAGTAAAAATGATTTGTTTATGAAGTTGTTGATCAACTTGATAAATTTTAAAAAGGTCATGAATTTATCAATAAACCCCTTGAGTTCAGCTGGTCATTATAAAAGTCTGGGAAATATCATAAATAAAATCACTAATTAAGTTAAAATAATTTGATTAATTTAAGTACTTCCATGAAGCTGTTTCTTCAGTTTTTGAGAAGACTTAATCAAGGCAACTGATATTCAGTTAGAAAGCCCTAGAGGAAAATCTATTGTAGAAAACTGGCAATAGGCTATGGAGGTTTTCAATTACCATTTTTGATTTGTAGTAGAAGATGATAAAATAAGTAGAAAATAGCATGTATGCAGCTACTGTCTGTGAGGAATAAAATGTCTGGAAAATGAAAAATAATACTGAAACCACTTCATTTTAAAATACAATGTATTTTAAAGAAATCTGAATTGGCCATATTGTGCTATATTACAATTTTCTATGTCAGCGTATTTTTTGCCTGTAAATGTTTAGTGAACAATTGGCATGAATAGCAATTAGGAGATTAAACACTCATTTTCTGTTGCTGAATAGAGTTTTTAATCACCAAGCACTGTTAGAATCTTTTGATGGGTAAAAAGTTTACCAGTTCAATCCAGGTTTTGCCAGGTAAAATGTCCTATCATAACAAATAACAAAAATAACAAGGAAGTTTGGTACCCATTAGGAAGTCTATGTGATGATTTTCATACAGATACCCCAGAATTTTAAAGAATTTTTAAATGTTGCTGTAATATTCTGTGGGAACGTGGACATATAGAAACACATTACAGAAGTTATTGCAAAGGTAGAAAATGAGTATCTGAATGACATGTCAACATGACATGTCCTGAAAGTCTGAGGAGAAGTAGTTACTTGAAGCCAGCTACCATTAAAATCTGAATGATTTTTGTTTTGTGGGGCTAAATGCATTAGCAGTTGTGAGGCACATGAATACCATGGTGAGTAGAGCTCATACAAGCTCTTGTGAAAGATTAATGGGTCTCTGCTAGTAGACTACTAATGTCTGAAAGTGAAACAAATAATGTAAATATAAGACAAATTATGAGCTTAATAAAAATATTTAGGAAATTTATTCTCTGGACAAACCAGCTTAAGCTGAAGTTGCAAACCATATCCTGGGGTGTATCAAGCACAACATTGCCAGCTGGTCCAGGGAGGTGATTTTTCTGTTCTACACTGCACTAGTGCAGCCTCACCTTCAGTACTGTGTGCAGTTTTTGGTGCCACAGTACAAAAGGGACACAAAAATATTGGAGAGTGTCCAGACGAGGACAATGCAAATGGTGAAGGGTCTGGATGGGAAGTCTTATGAAGAGAGGCTGAAGTCCCTTGGTTTGTTCAGCCTGGAGAAGAGGAGGCTGATGGGAGACCTCATCACAGTGTTTGGCTTCCTGACGAGGTGGAGCGAAGGAGCAGGAGCAGATCTTTCTTTGGTGACCAGCGGTAGAACCTGAGGGAACTGTATGAAACTGTGACAGGGGAGGTTTAGATTGGATTTTAGGAAGAGGTTCTTTACTGAGGGCTTGGTTGTACACTGGAACAGGCTCCCCAGGGAAGTGGTCACAGCACCAAGCTTGATTGAGTTCACAAAGCGTCTGGACAATGGGCTCAGTCCATGCTCTGACTTGGCTGGCCCTGTGTAGAGCCAGGAGTTGGACTTGATCCTTATGGGACCCTTCCAACTCGAGATATTCTATGGTTCTATGACTTTATCTCATTCCATTTACAGTCATTTTGCTACACATGAAGAATTTCAAAATATATGAGGAAATGGAAGAGGTACTGTTACTCAGGATATAGTTCTCTGAGAAACTATTAAGAATTTTCTGAAATTAATTGTCCTATACAAAGTGTATTAAGGAGACCCCAATAGTCAATGCTATCTTTATTTTTATTTTTTTTTCTTTATTGACTCTTAATTTTGAAAGGACTGCAGTAATAAGTATTTCAAGTTGGAACAGAGCACTTTAAATCATTTTCCATTGGAAGGACTGGATAGGTAACGAAACAGATTATTTAATGGAAATATTGAGGATTTGTCCATGCATCAAGAAAAATATTAAACACTGATATTATGAAGTAATTGCATTTGCTGACAAAAAACTTACTCAGAGATGTGGGTAATGGGTCCAAGATGGAGAGAAATGAGACATCAGCAGCTTGCTAAAATATATTGTTGATCAAAAGTGCGTGGTGTGAGAGGAATGAATATTGTTGGTATAGTTCAGAATATATGAAATGTGTACTACGTGATTTCTCAGCAGCTTTTCAAGGGTTTGCATGTAAATTAAGTAGCATTTTACCTTTTATGACTTTTCTGTACTGCCTTATTCAACAAAAATTTTATTAAAAGCACTAACATTCCTTAGAAGGTTCTGAATTGATGGGAAATTAAGGGGGTTGTATCACACTGATACTTCCTTTTTTTTTTGTTTTGTTTTGATATTTAGGAACTACATTTCTTTATAATTTTATTTCTTTACAATTGCAGTTGTTCAGCACATGTATGCACTCATACACACACTTTTTCATCCATAGATTCCTCAAAACAATCTGACTTACTTCGATGCAATGTAGTTTAAATGTCATTATTTTTCTCTAATTAACCTGGTTTCAAGGAGTTTGTCATGTAAGAGTCTCACTTTCCAGGCCAGTCTGTTTAGTCAGCATCTAGTATGCTTGTAGCTGTTTTCTTGAGCCTGTTCCTCAGCTTATACTGTCTTTCTGTTCATTTTCGAGGCACACTGTGTGGAAGAACGTATTTCACCATGAGAATGGCCTTTTGACAATTGATTCTCCGTCATGTATCTCTAGTGAGTTTTTGGGCTGCGGTGTAATCACAGCAGGTGCCAGCTAGCTACTCAAGTACTAGCCCCCAAGAAGGTTTATCTGAACAAAAGAGAGAGAATGTGTTAGCTGTTGCCCAGCAGTTGCATAAAGCATACAGTAAATATATCTTATGTCCTTTTTCTTTACTATAGTGTTGGTATAGTAGCAAAGCTTTGTTTCAGTTCCATGGTATGCAGGTTTCAAAACAGAAGCTTTTGGGTGACTGGGTGGTAGGAAGGGCATGTATTTTTAGCTGGCATGGCTTTGAGTGCTGAAGGAGGGTTTCTGTTCTGATTCTGGAAACAGCAAGGGTGAAGTTAGGCTTCCTGATCAAAATCTTTTGAATCTGCTTGCCCCGAAAATAAAACTGGGCAGATAGTTACAGGCTAGAGAGAACCAGGCAACTAAGAAATGACATAGTGGTTGCCAATATGACAAATTTCTAATTCAAGAGTTTTGGCTTTGTCTTTCTCTTAGGAAATGTAAAAATGACAAATATGTTGGGAAAACCACTCCAATCCTTTGTCTTCTTGTCCTTGGACATTAATAATCACATAATTAAAATTACACTGTGGAGAGGAAATAGTTTCAGCACTAATCAAATTCTGAATTACTGACTCCTAGGCTTGCTTCTAGGTGGAGATGTGTGATGTGCCTTCTGGCTACAGAAGGTAGAGGTAGAGGAGAGCTGCAACATAAGTAATTAGCAATAATAGGCAGGTTATTTTTAATTGGTCGCAATATACTGTCTAAATCAAGTCATCAGTATTTTCAGTCTAATGGCACCAAGTCCTAGGCTGTTACAGTACATAAAAATGTATAGAATTTAATTTTGCTGTGCTTTCCTTACATCATACTATTGAATGTTGTGAATGCGCAGAATTCTAAGCCTCTAAAGACTTTAACAACATCAAAAGCAATGAAAATACTTAGCTGCCTTGCATGATTTTGGGGGTTTAGGGCTATTATATTGCAACCTCCTGGGAATTGTGGAGGGCGAAGCTGTTTTTAAAGCTTTAGGGAAACTGATATACCTGGTTTAATTCAGGTTCAAAATATGTGCACAGGTAGTAATATATTAATTCATATTTCAGGGAATAGACTGAAATAAACTCAGTGTTAGACTCAAAATACTCATGTGTTTTCAGGGGCAGAACAAATATTTTTTACTCAACATTTGGGGCCCTTATTAATGGCACTTTTCTAAATGATAGTAAAAATCTATAAAAATAATGAAAACTAGTTTCAGAGCATAATATGTTTTCAGTTAAAACTTTTTCATTTGGACTCTATCCTTCAGGACTCGTTTGCATTTGCTTTTTCAGTGGGAAACTTGTAATATAAACATTTAAATTGAATGGGTTTTTCTTAAAAATAACGTGTCTGAGGATTTATTAGATATCTTACATGACCAAAATATTAAGTCTTTATTAATTTAGCAGCTAGTTTAGTTAGACTAATACTAGTGAAAACTAAAATAGCAGTTTGGTCTCTATGCGGTACTGAAATCGAACTTCTGGTTCAAGGCTGAACTGTGATGGTGAAGGTGTGTCTGACTGTCATATGCTTGTAACCATACCAAGCTGTCATCTCTGGGCAGGTGGGTTTCCATGACTCATATGGGACAATGGATAGTTGTGGTTACCACTGGCTTCACGTAGAGCTTCTTCTATGTTTGTAGATTATAGAGTTTACATATAAACTTTAGTGAATGAATAGTCTATTTGCTTCCTTATTTCTAGAAGAACTCATACTAAAATCATGGTAGCATGCCTTATTTTCCAAATTTTGAGGAGGCAGGGAAATTTCATTTGCTTCTTAATTTGCTTACAAACTTTGTCTGGAAAACCTTTTGTGCCTAATTTCTGTCTCAGCACTGCAAACAAAGACTAAGAACTGAGTTCAAAGTAATGAGGTATAATGGACAGCTCCAGACACGTCAGTGCTGTCTCTGAGAGATAGGAGACACTAGAGCAGATACGGTTCCAAGTAAGGGATCCAAATCTCTTGACAGTGCATCAAAGACCATCCACTTGAACCATGAGAAACATTCCTTGCATTTCACATATTTCACATGAAATAACTGTGTTTTAAAGGGGTTGGGTTTTCCAAGCCTAGACTTCTGCAGATTATTTTTGTTATGTATGCGTGTACCTGGACAGAAGATTTCCAATTTTCCCATCTAGCATTTTTCTGTCAGTTTATTTTCTTCAAATTCTATTTTTTTTTAGGATGTGTAAGAAACGAGTATCTTCTTCATAAAAATACCACAAAAGCTGCAGTAGTCTGAAACATAAATATGTAATAATACAGTATTATAATGGCAACTTCCTTGGCACTGTGAGTAGGATATTATGACCTCTCACTATTGAAATTATAGGGCAGCTTTAGCAAAACACAGATGATCCCCTAAATTGTGGATCTCCTATCTATCGAGGAAGAAAAGTCCATATATCCTTCTCTTGCAAAGCAAATGGTGTTCTTTTCCCATACTCTGGAATACAGTTACCTGGTGTCAGCCACTTAGGAAAGATCTGGCTCTTTCAGGGTCTGTGTGTAATTTCTCAGGATGGAGCCAATACCTGGTAACAGGAGCCAGGGCTGGGCACAGGTAAACACAAGGCCTGCATGTGCTCGAGGTCCTGACAAAATCAGTGAAAAATGAGAAATTATTTAACAAACAAAATGCAACCTTTCTACTCACATTTGCACAGCCTCATTCAAATTTTAATGCAGTGAATGCAAAGAAAATCTGCAGTAATAGGGAGGCAGCCATGTTTGTCCCAGGATAAATACTTTTTTTCTTTCCTTTTTTTTTCATTTTTTAATATTTCTTTACCAAATGTGGTGAAAATGTGGCATGAGGAACAGTTGTGGTGTTGATGTGCTCATGTTTGGCAGCAGTAGCTTTCTGAAGCAATAGAAGCTCTTAAAATTGTTGCAATTAAATGTCCCTAAACAAAAAAAGTGCTGTTCACATGTTGAGCTTACAGATAAATGATTAATTTATATACAAATATTTTATCAACTATGTGTATATCTCTGTACTTACCCATGTTTCCATTTCTAATATTTTAATCATATTTCATATATATTACCTATTTTCTTTAGTATGTGTTCTCTATTTCTCAAAACACTTTAAAATATTAACTACTAGACATCACTACTAAGCAGTTTTAGAAAGAAAACCTGCTGTGATTACCATGTGCAAATGAGGTAGGAGAATATTGTAATTAGAAAAAGCAAGTCTGTATTTTCCAGCAGACTGGATGCTTCTTGTCTGTATTACAAAGATAACAAGGCAGTAACGTGGAGGCTGGCTGAGAGAATGCTTGCAAACACTGTTCATTGAACTTGAGCTTTTTTGAAAGAGATCTCTCTGAAATTCAAAGTCAACTTATAAATAAGAATAATCATCATTACAGGGATACTCACGGCATACTTCTTAGAAACCATACATCCAGGACTGCATCTTCATTAGACACAGGAGTTCACAAGAATATTATATCCTTTCCTTTTCAGTACTATTGGATAATCTAATCTATTTTAATTCTGATAATTGTGAAGGAGCAAAGGAATGTGAATGGCCTTATAATTTGCAGCACTCTGCTTAGTATCACAAAGCTGTAATTTACCTGCTGTCAGTTAACCTATGTGCCGTCTCTGTATTTCTTTTTGCCTGTCTTTTTAACACCAAAATCAACAATGGCATCTTAACCATGGCAGAGGAATAAAATAGACACCTACCAAGGTACTTATTATTCCCAATATGTGGTTCTGAAAAGTATATGTCATGGTCAGCCACTGTGCGTATGGGAAAAGTCTTCCTTTATTTCTGTTCAGCTTGACATTTCACGTAAAGGAAAGACAATTTGATTCCATATGTCTGCAGCTCCTTTGAAGAAACAAATTTTTCAGAAGTCGCTCTTCATTTTAACGCTATTATCTTGTGATTTATTTATTTTTTTTACTTTTTAAGGAAATGATTAGTTGACAAGTCATTATCAAAGAACAACTTCAAGGTCTTTAGCATTTCATCTCCTGTTTCTTTTCAATACTCAGTTAAACTTGAATTCTTGTGTAATTTTACATTTCTGCACATCCAGTAGTATCTGGAGATAAAATCAAGTAATGTTTCTTCATAGTTTCTTTTTTACGACGTCCATGGGAACCAGAGTTGTCAGAGTGCAGGCTCTTTTAGCTTTGAAGCTTCTACAGTAATTTCAACTGGGAACCAGTGCAACTACAGTGAGCTCTGTTCCTACCTTCCAAAACTGTGGAAATGAACTAGGTAACGAAGCCCACTGGTAGAAACATATGTTATTAAGCCATGCCCAAATGCAGTATATTAGTGTAGATATTCCATCTTGTGGGTTTCATCTGTACATGTTAGCCTTCTTGCATGCCATGGTTTAATCCCATTAGAAGCTAATCATCTCCAAGTGTCATGGGCTGAAAGCACAAAACAACATGGGTTGAGATAAGGACAGTTTAATAGACATGTGCAAAGCAAAGCAAGGAATTCACTCACCACTTCCCACGGGCAGGCAGGTGTTCAGCCATCTCCAGGAAAGCAGGGCTCTGTCATGTATAATGGTGACTTGGGAAGACAAACAACATCATTCTGAATGTCCCTCCTTCTACCTTCTTCCCCCAGCTTTTACTGATGACCACAGAGGATGGTATGGAATATCCTTTTCATCAGATGATGTTAATCGTCACAGCTGTGTCTCCTCCCAACATCTTGTGCACCCTCAAGCTTACTTGCTGGTGGGGCAAAGTGAGAAATAGAGATAGCTTTCATTAAGTGAAAGCACTGCTCAGTAATAATTAAAACATCCCTGTGTTCCCAACACTGGTTTGGCCACAAATCCAAAACACAGCACAATGTGAGCTGCTGTGAAGAAAACAAACTGTATTCCAGCAAAACCCAGTACTTTCCACTTACCTTCCTCTTTTCTTCAGTATGCCTTATTTTCTCACTTCACGTTCAAAAGAATTTACAATATTTTAAGTGTGCAAATCTTGCTGAGAGAGGCAGTCACTTATATGTCATTATAGCAGAGGAAAACCACATACTCTTAAGGAGCACAAATATTTTTTCATTTCTAAAATATGATAATTTTGAGCAAAACACAGACTGAGTTTGTCTTCAGTGTGTTAAACTTCAATCAGTTTGAAAGAAGGTGCATGGTGTCTGTGTGGAAGAGAAGAATCTGGATCATAAGCTCCTTATCTTATAGTGCCAAACTTTTTATGACTTCTAAATTGCTGTATGTATTAGTACCCATAACTTCAATGGCTTATATTTGTGGTCACAATGACAAGTTTACTGTTGTTGAGTATATATAGAGAGACATAAATTTTTGACCATTATAGTCAAGGTTCACTTAAGCAATTATGACATTTTACTGTGTGGCATTAAACCACTGATTCTTGTACACCTACCTGTCTAAAATATATGTTGGAAATACAGAAAACAAATAAGTTTGGATGCTGGGCATCAATTCAGATGTATAATGCCAGACTCAACACTGATGTAAAATTTCAGTATTTTTTTCCTGGGGAGCATACAATGCATTTCAGAATTAGCAAAGTATGTGCCATAATTTCCCTATCAGATGCTAACATATGGCAGCAAAAACTGGCACCCCTGTCTAATCTCAGCATCTATCATGCTGCCTAGTGAAGTGCAATGAAAATGAATGCTGTAGTTTGCATTCTTTTGGGGGATTCTCTATTGAAGATATTGATTTAATACCTCCATCTGGGACGAAAAATGCCTTGATAGCTCAGCTCGTTCAAAGCAAAACCAAATTGTGTGTATGGAAGTCTGGAAGTGCAGTTCAGTTAAAGGTGGTTTTGGTTAATTAATAACATAAATAAGGAAATGCTTTTCCTGCTCTGATCTTGCTCAATGATGATGTTTTACCATTTTAAAGGAGTGGCTGGGTTTGGGTTTTTTTGTGCTGTTTTTGTTTTTAAACAACAAACAAAACCAAAAACCCAACAAAATCCCCCAGATTGTGTTCCAAGAGTTTTCTGCTTTCCCAGTGGGACTTTCTGAGGGAGAAAAACTCAAAAGCATGTCTAAAATTATATGGTGCCATGATAGATGCTGTGAGGATAAATCAAAGCTTTTTAAAAACAATTAATAATCTGGGAAGGGACACAGTGTTGTACAAAAAGAAACAAATTGACTATAATTTAAGACTAGAACACTGAAAACATTAATTTATTTTGGTGCTATCTGAGGGTGCATCTACCCAATTTAGAGACGCTTGGCATATATTTACTTAGCAGCAAATAGTTCAGGTGCTGTTGGAAGAATCATGTGACAGAATTAAATTGATCCAGGGAAGGATGCTTTGTGACATTGGATTTGTGACAGGTCTTTGGTGCACCCAATACAATTTTTTCATAGAAAGATGTAGCAGGGCAATGCTTGTAGCATTTCTGCCCTGTTGAAAACAAGCAGGACTTGCAGAGGGGTTGCTGATCTACACCATCATCAGGAAACCATTGGAACCACCATAGTGAGGACAGGAGGTCCTACAGGTTTTGCAGTTATACGAGCAGAGCTACCAAAATCATTGAGTTGCAGGGCAGCGCTAAGCCTCTGAGAAAGAGAGCAGGAGCTGACATATCTGTTGGGTTGCACTATTTGTTTCTACTTTAGAAAGATGTGCTTTATAAATTGGCTTTTGGGATTACAAAATACCTGACTGGATATCTGCAGCTCATTTCATGGGAGATGGTTAGAAGGGGGAGGGTCAGCTAAGATACATGCAAATTAGAATAGGGCTGTTTTGATGGAAAATCAAAAATCTTTCCAATGAAGGCATAACCAAATCATACTGGAAGATTTATAAAGAAATATAAAAAATTATTAAAACCTGACAGTAACTTTCCAGAATTATTGACTCATGGATTACAATTACATTTAATATTTCTGCTTTGATACATCTTATTTCAGCTTAATTTGTTGCACTTTTATTTTGTATCAGAATAATCTTTTCTTGATCTGAAAGGTGCTTGTGTTTCAGTGAGTGCTATCCTTAATTTTTTTAATGTCTGTCTGAAGCCAAGATATAAAGACAAAGTATTAAATTGTTGCTGTTGGTCCAGGTGGTTTCCTAGTTGGAAACCTTGCCAGCTTATTTCTCTTTTGGGAGAAGAAATTAGCAACAGAGGTGCTTTGTTACTGGCTTGGGTGCTTTTGGTCACAGGAACCTTTTGACTTTGTGAAAATGTGCATAATCTTGTTTTGCTAGCAGATATTTTTATAAATCTATTTTTCCATCACTGTAATAGTTCAATGAACTCTATTCAAGTAATACTTGTATTTTTGCTGACTTTCTCATTGTTTTCTGTGGATGAAAGGTGTTTCTGATAACCCCAGTTCCAGCCTAATGTTCCTCCTGTATTTCTAATCATATCTCAATACTCTTCAACAATAAGTCTTACATTCAGTGTAATGTCTGTGGGCATATTCCCCCACTACTTTGTATATCTTTCTCTTTGGTGACTGGCAAATGTCTGCACTGCATTTAATTAAATTAATGCTGTGATCATAAGTATGGGTATTCAGAAATATAAGGAAGGGGGATTTGGGTCTGTAGATCTGCAATTAAATAATCCACTTTGCTAATGACACAGAAGGCTCTTACTGACTTCCTAGGACAGATCTGGGAGTATCGAGTTTTTCAATCTCTCATTCATATACTTTCATAAAATAAGAAACATCTGTGCTGTGTTTTTTCCACTAGAAGAATGTGAAATTCCAACTGTTGTGTACATATGGTTGTGCTTTCCAGGGTTATATATCACATAATTTGTGGCAAACTCCCCAAAGTTTTTAATTTTCTTTTCTCTCTCTAATTTATATTTTCTCTGTACTTTTATGCTACTATTCTTGGCATCGCCAGGTCAGACTTTTCTGCTCTGAACAGATAATGATCATCAGCAAAGTCCTGAAAGTCTACAAGACAAGATGGAAGTAAAGCAGCTCCAGTTGAAAATATTCTTGATCTGAACTAGACAGCCATGTAAAAGTGTAGAATGTGACTCTTTGTCCATGGCAGCTCAATCTGTAATAATAAACCTGTTAAAGCTTCTTCAAAGTTTCAATTTCATTTGGCCTCTTCCCTATCTCCCTCCTCCCCCTTTGCATCCTCAGACTTATGTTTTTCGATAGTAAATTTTTTTGTGGTCCCAAAAAAATGAGGACAGCATTTTCACTACATCAATTTTATTCCAAGTTCTGTGAGCTTAAAGCATAGTTCTGGAGTTAGTCTGACTTGACTGAAATAGATGTTTGCCCGATGCAAACAATTCTGGTGGTGGTTGGATTTTTAAAGAAAATGCTCTTCATGAAAGTAAAGGTAATCAAAGCCCAACTGTTAAGATTTTCTTGGAACTGAAACTTGTAGTTTAACAGGCTGTTTTTTATCTCCATGTGTATACTTGTTAAGTCACAATGTAAGGATGCAAATAATATGATTTAATTTTTACCTTTTACCACAACATCCTGTCTTCTTTGAAGAAGCCCATGCAATAGTCATAATAGCCCCACAACAATAATTGCACGTGAAGGAGTAAAAGAGGCAGTCATGAACTTTGTAACTTCATGAACTACATGCATTCAAAGAGCCCAACAGTGTTTCAGTTGCTACTAAAGGACTGACTGCAGTAATGATTAGTACGAGTGTGACATTCAGCAGGCTCCCTCTGAAAGGTGATATATTTCATGGGGGCAAATTTAAAGTTACCCACAGTTAGAGAATGTGAATTGGTGAATCAGTGATGGAAGGTTGATGGCTGAGGCTTAAGATGAAACTCAAGTTGTTTAATCATAAAATTTAAACATGCCTTGCTAATGCAAAAATGCCTTGTTTGACCACATGGAGTTAGTGTTTGCTGTGAATCTTGAGTCAGATTTGTACAAGTCTTTTGTGAAGGGAAGGCCTGGCAAAAATACTGTGATTAAACTCTTTGTTCTCCAATGTGTCAAGCCCCAGTGGAAATTGAAAAGGGAAGTCCTTCTGTCCCAACAAGCAGGGGAAAAAAGTCAGCTGATGTGTTTCATAATGCAGTGGTTAGGGTAAGGCACTGACAGCTTATGATTGATATAGCTGAACTGATGCTCAGTGGTGATAGAAATGGGACTTTTAGTGCCTAGTGTAGAAAAAAAAGTCAATTAACTTCTGTAAAATAGAACTAGTTCAAGCCGAAATCAGATGCGCATCAGTTTGCTGCACATATTCAGCTAAATGCAACCTTATGCTCAAAGATACTTACTCATAATGGATTCTCTAGATCATAATATATTTCTAGAAGCCTTATGCAAGTGTGCTATAGCTTGTGTATGATGCTTATTTTATTGTACTTTCCAACTTAAAAATTTACTAGAACTTAAGTATCTTGAGAAGACAGTACTGCTACTGTTAGGAATCAAACTTGGTGCAAACCTCAGCTTATTGTTCTTTGCAAAATCGAAATGACTTCTCATGGGATTTAGAATTCTGCAGTGCTTTTCTTTTTCAAATTGTACTTAAGCTTCTCTTGTGTAAGACTAAGTTATATTAAGTGGACAAATGAAAAGTAATATTAGCAGAAAGTAGTGTTTTGTATTCCCAGTTGAGAAAAGTTAATAGAAACAGTATCCAGGAAAATTGTTCATGAATGGCTTCCAGAATTAGACTAAACTCTCTTGCAGTCTCTCTACCAAAAAAATGTCCGCTGATACAGCAAAGCAATAATACTCTCCAGTAAATGCCATGACATATTCCTTGTTTTTCACTTTTCACTGCTTGAGTTGTTTGCTGCTACTGTCAACTACCATTGTTATGAATAATTTCTGTTTCTTTTTGCTAAGTTGTTCTTATTTCAGTCTTCTTAAGAGAAAATAAGAGCGTTAACGACAGAAATGGAAAATGCTATTCTGTGAAGACTTGTAAAACAATATATCTCAATCTTATTCTCCTTCTGTTTCTAATCTACTTTTCTTTTAAAGTCCCAGTCCCCTTTATCAAAAACATTTAAAACTCCTGTGGCCTGTAAAAACATTAAATGTATAATTTAGTTACAAATTTATGATACAAAATTATTTTCATTTTTGTAAGAAATCTGCAGACTTTTGGTTCTATGTTTGTCTTGACCATTTACTCTCTTAGATGGTTTTAATGTTTTTTGCTTTGAGTTATGACTGTTTTGTGATGCTGATGTTTTTGAAGGATTTTTTGCATTTGGAAGATCTGCGTAGGGTGAAGGCATTGACAGTTTATGACTGTTTATGCATATAATGATGACATAATACATCAAACCTAGACAGTTCAAAAGCAAAGTGTGAAAAACAAATGGATAGGGCAATTAGTTCTACAATTTCTTACAATCTTAAGGCTTAAGGAGACTCCTGTCTTACAGTGCCCTTTGTTTAATATATGTAATAAAGAGGCTAAGTGCCAGAAAATTACTTCCTCATTGTGATGAGGATCAGATCAAATGTTTGGCATTAGCAAACTGAATGAATTTCAGGATCAGAAGACCCATAAAATAACTCTTTAAAATCATTTCAGTGAAGTACTCTGGGCCATTGAAGAAAGTCCACTCTGGTACATAGAATGAAAAGGTATCTCTTATTGTTTTTTTCTGGGTGAGGAGAGAAGAGATACATGTTGCTGTACTGCCTTCTTGTAGAGAAAAGTTGACTTCTACTGTATCGTTCAAGTCATGCTTAGGAACAGTGAACATTTTCCGTTCCAAATGCTAAAATTTTCTTTAGAAAACCACTTTATTATCCTTGTCATTAATGCCTGTCCAGATCTTTCCCAATGCCAGCAGTTTAACATCTGTTCACAAATACTTAGGGAAGAAATATATGCAGATTTACCTACACCTACAATTTTCCATACTGTATGAAAGAGAGTGAAATATCTATATTCAATTAGGGTAGACAATCAAGAAAAAAACCCAACTTGTAAGCATAAGAAAAAAGCATATCCTTTCCAATGAGTTGTTTTTCTCTATAAAACAGCCCTATTTATCCTAAGAATGAGTGCTGCTTCTGTTAAATTTAGCTGTTTTCATCCCTTTCTGAAACATACTGAAAGCAGCATGTAAGTTGAGTGAGTGCCTAGAATAATAGTGACATTCATGCAACCTGCTGCTTCATATGCAAGCCTCCTGTCACATGAAACACGTTAATCTGAAGCAGTTATTATTTTACTTAGGAAAGAAGAACTGCAAGTGCTGGCCTGGAAATTCATAGAACTAGAAAAGCTGCCTAGATCCAAACACAATTGCTGACTCCAGAGTAATTTTTCCCATTTATTTTAGATAAAAATTCTTCTTCACATGTTGACCTCAAAACTGAAGCAATCCATGAACCTGGTGTCTGAAGTTAAAAGATTAGTACTGTATAAAGCATAACTGCAATCAGACTAGAAATCTAACCCTCCCCAGAAGTATGTTCAATATTAAGTTGTTCAGAGAACAGTTCAAGATCATGGCTTTTGAAAAGTCAATAATAATGTTGCAGAGACATGACAGGGATAGATGACCTTGAGATAAGGCAAGTAATCTACTTGCTTTTGAGTACTGCTGGCTTTTGGTTTTATAACTTTTATTTCTACTTTTCTATCTGTCTGCTGTTGTGACTGGTGGTGTGCATTGTTGCTCTTAGATAAAGCTTTCTAGTTTGTTCTTATGGGTTTGCCCAGACACATCCAATTCTCAATTACACCGTTTGAAACTGCTGCTATGTTTTTTCTGGTCTGTATAATATAATCTGTGTAATATATAAAAGCTGCATCATTATATATTTTAGGTAAAATTCTCACATCCCTATACATAAGCACAGTGAATTTCCACTATGTTGAAATGATTCACGCAGTAAAAATTCTCAAGACAAAATCAGCAAACCAAAACTTCAGATGTCATGGGTTTTTTTGCTTCCTCCCCACAAATTCACCAGGTTTTTGTTTATTTGTGTATTTTATTTTAGTACATTTGCATTTCAGAAATGTAAAAGCAACTCAACTGAAAAACTATTTGGGTTTGAATGAAATATCCAACTTCTTTGTCTCATATATACCATTGGATATATTTGACTGTTAGTCAGCAACCAGTCTAACCTGCCAATTTCAGAACAGAATCCCCACATCTCTAATGACACTGTGTAAATTCTGATTAATGTCTTCAAGCAGACAGTGTGTCATTCTCAAAAGTACGCAGTTTTGGTTCAAATCTTTTTCTAAAATCAATGCAAATTTTATCACAATCTGTAACAGGAATATAGAAATGAGTGCAGTGCTGAAGTCATGGAAACCAACTCTTGGACTCCATAATGGCACAGACAAAGGAAGAAGTGTGTTTTTCATCCAGCCAGCAGTTAGAAGTCTTTAAGTATTCCAGGCAGTACAGGCGGATGTTTAAAAAGCAAAATTCACAGAAAAGAAACTAAAGCCCTTTGTTGCTGCACATCCACTATTAAAAACAAAGGTGGCCTGAGGCTTGAGGCAAAAAAAAAACCAACAAAAAACAAGGAAAAAAAATCTAAACACACACACACAAAAAAACCCCAAAAGCTGTGTTTGGTATGTATGGGTTATGTAACTTTTTTTTTTTCTTCCATGGTCTGGGTTTTTTTTTTCTACCTTATTGTTTTATATCTGTATTATAAACCAATCTATGTTCTAGCTACAATAGAGGGGTTAACTAGAATTGCATTTTCTGAAAAAAATAAACAATATATTTGGACAACATAAGTTATGGAACTGAAGACGCTGAAATACTTACAGTAAACATTGGGATACGATTCAGTGCACACTTCTGTAGCATTCACCTAACTGGCAAAACATTTCATCTCAAGCAAGTGCTTAAATTCTGTGACTAGTCAATGATGCACACAAGAAACCAGAAAGATCGTGCCAGCATGAATTGAGGAAAAGCTCTTATATAACATCTAAAATTTAGGAGCATTTTTGATGTCTAAGTAAACTCAATCCTTCTCTGCCTCTTTCTGTACTTAGCACACAAAATGTTTTCAAGAGTGTAGTGTAATTATTTTTTACCCGTTTATTCACATCAAATAATACATGAAATAAAAATGAGTTCCTTGAAAGCTTAGAAAGTTTAAATTGCCTACCTACCTACATGCCTTATTACAATTTGGATCTCAACACTTAACTAATGAAATAAAAGAGATGGAGAGAAAAGGCAAGATAAATCAAACAAATTAATAACTTCTATACACTTTTGTTTCTATAGATATTTATGTATGCATGTATTTATTTCAATACAGAATGACTGTGAAGTGAATGTACTCAAAAAGTGCCTTCCGCTTTTGGAATATACCATTGAAGGAACTTCTGTATCATTCAGGATACAGAATTTTGCCCTTCAGCCTGTTGAAGTCTCTGACATTTTGCATGCACAACTTCCATTGAAGTGGTACAGAAGTCAGTGCACCCTTAAAATCCTTCAAACGTGGGAGTCCGAGACGAAGGGTGGGGGGGATGGACCCGTGTATATTAAGGTGAAATATGGGAACTATTCCCTAAACCAGAACTCAGACGTCAACCTTGATTTATTCTCAGCTTATTTATTTAAACACCAGACAAAATGGAAATGGAAAAAAAAATCTGAAAAATCCCATACTGTTGGGGTTGGGTTATTTTGTCTTCCAGAATGTCCCCAGGTACTATTCAGAACACTTGGTATTTCTGTAACAAATTAAGTAAGTAAAGCTAAGCAAAAAGATGCATTTAACTAGAATTTAAACGTTGTTTGATTGACATGACTAAATATTTAATGGTGGCCTCTTCTAAGTTAAGTGACACTGTAGGCAAAATCTTGTATACTACCCATTAAGAGATTAACCTTGTGTATTGTCATCTGAAAAATCTTCAACCAAGTGTAAAAAATGGAAAAGCTCCTATCTTGTAATTGACTCTGACAAACTGAATAGGGCAAATCACCTGTCTTGTAGGACAACTGAAAACTAAAACTCCTCTCTGTATTTTTCTATTAAAATGCTTTTCATTTGCTGCCTAAAGCAAAATTTGTTTAGTCAAAAATAACGTGTCTTTTGACCCTTGCTTTTGGGAAAGTAAAAGTGGGAACATGTTAAAAAACAGTAAATATGTTCAAAATTTGAGGTAAAGCAAAAATTTATGTTAAAAAGTTCTTTGTGTAAGCTATAAATTTCAAATAATTGCAGGGCTGTCACAAAATTAATAGCTTTAACATAGATACGAAAGGGTGCAATCTACAGATAAACTCAGAAAATTAATTAATGGAGCTGTAACTGTTCCATTGCTAAGTGACAATATATACAGTAGAAACATCTGCTATGGGAATAAATACTCTTTAATATAACCACAAAGCTTATGAAAAACGTAGATTTTTATTTTTATCTGAGGACAAAGAACCATAAAGTGCAAGGCAAGATGAACACAGTGTTTGTAGAAGACAGTAAACATGATGCATATCTAAATATTTAATGGAATTATCATTTTTAAAATCTGTTATTTTGTATTGGCTTTGAAGGCACATCATTGAAACTTTTATTGTAGAGTTTGAAAACTCTTTTTGTTGGGTTTGAAAAGAAAAGACTAGTCTTGAGGGTTTCTTTTCTCTGACAAGTTTAAACATTTCAAGCGTGATTGGCTAGAACTATGGCTTAGCTCATAATTTAAAGAAACTCAATATCTTAAGAATTGTTCTGCTTTGTTCAAATGCCAGAGTTAAGAAAGTTGGACTTATGCACTGAAAGATGTGGCACATATTTCCTTTTTTTTTTTCTTTTTATAAATCTTCTGCAGTTTTGTCAACTAAGATTAATGACAGATTATTTTAAAATAATTAGCTTTGTCTTATTATGGTTTATGTGGTGATGTATTAAAATACCAGGTTCAGCCCATTTCTTTACCAGGTAATTGTCTGATAATCCCTTTAATCAGATGACCAAAATCAACATCAATATTAGCTAGTTTCTGGCCTTAACCATTCCTCTTGGAAATCCAGTTTTGTATGCATGTTTCCATATGCTAACACATCTATATAGTTTCATTTCCATTACTTGATCAATCAGCATATGAGATGTCCATATCCTACGGTAACTCTGGTCACAGATACACAGATGTAGGAATTTATGTAAGGATTCCCTTGCTCTAGCAGATGATGGCAGAAAAGTAGAGGTAAAACCTCCTGGGTTTAACTGTATTAGTGTTATCTATCTCATTCTTTCTAACTCCAGACCTATAAGTGTTGGAGAGCATGGATAGTCTATTCAGTGTACCCAGTCTACCATTTACATACACCATTGTCTCATATGATAGTAGTATAGATTATAGTCATTCTGATTCAGGAAAATATAAATGGGACGGGAAATCTATAAATAAAAAGGGAAATAAAAGTTTCAGGTGTCTACTGTCAGGTAGGTGGTATGTGACTTCTATGTTTGTATGCACCCTGCTATAATGCAGAAACAATCCAACCAACAAAACAGAAGATGGATAATAAGTCTGAGTGGTCAAACTGTTACTGTTAGGTGCAACTGATGATTGTAATTTCACATCCATCTTCTTCCTTCTTCTTGGCTACACATGTAAACCTGTTCATGCAAATTCCATTCAGTTGGAAACACTATTGCAATTTACAATGTATATTTAATTTTGGACACAAATTAAGACTTTTTCTCCTCAAACCTGATTTTGCCATTAATTAATGGAAGGAGGGTTGACTCACTCAGCTGAATACCTATACCACTGCATAAGATATAACAAATCCCAGGATGCAGTTTAGCTTTTGCCTTCTATGGATATTGTTTTAAAGGATTCCTGTGAATTTTCCACATATAGTGGTAGGAAAGGAAATGAGGTTAGTTTCTTGCTTATAGTCTTTATTTCGAAAACCCTATTGTTTCTGTTTAAGGTGTATTTTAATTGTCAAGCAGATGGACACTAGACTGTAAAGAATAACAAAGATAGCAATTCACTTCTGTCTCCCTGTGATCAGTGTGTACCAGTTGAAACAAAATAAGACCTCCATGTCTTTCATGTAGTGAGGCACTTGAACTTGTATGTACACTTAACCCTTGATTATTGCAATATATTATCTATTTTTTGCATAACTGATGACAATCTTTTCCAGAATATAAAATATTCCTTTAGTAAGTTTTCTCTTAGACAATTCACATATATTTTTTTCCAAATATTTTAACTCAAATCTTACAATTTTTTTACAGTTGAGTTTGCAGGTACAAATCTAGCACAGAATTGTCTAGCAAGTAAATTTATTGGGGGGTTCTGTGAAAATGAGGTTGAAAATTTAAGTTTGTTTGTAATAAATAGTAAAGGCTCGAGATCATAGGTTTGGAGACACCCAACAGACTTTGGTAATTTATGGAGGGATGGAACTTTACCTGCATATTTATATACAGAACTATATATATCATCATGTGTAAATGCATGTTGCTGGCATGATCCTCAACTGAAGAAGTTTTAGAACTCAGTTCTGTGGTGGAAACTGCTACCAGTTGTAAAGCAATTGCGCAAATTAGATGAATATTGTTTAGAATCATAGAATCATAGAATGGCATGGGTTGAAGGGACTCCAACCTCCAGCCTGGATGTACACAAGGTTGCCCAGGGCCCCATCCAACCTGGCCTTGAACATCTCCAGGGACAGGGCATCCACCACCTCTCTGGGCAGCCTGTTCCAGCACCTCACCACTCTCTCTGTAAAAAACTTCCCCCTAATATCTAATCTAAACCTTCCTTCCTTCAGTTTTAATCCATTCCCCTTTGTCTTGCCATTGTCTACCCTTTTAAAAAGTTGATTCCCCTCTTGTTTGTATGTTCCCTTCAGGTACTGGAAGGCTGCAATGAGGTCCCCTCGAAGCCTTCTCTTCTCCAGGCTGAACAAGCCCAGCTCCCCCAGCCTCTCTTTGTAGGGCAGGTGCTCCAGCCCTCTAAACATCTTTGTGGCCCTCCTCTGAACCCTCTCCAACAGTTCCACATCTTTCTTGTATTGCAGGCCCCAGACCTGGACACAGGACTCCAGATGGGGCCTCCCGAGGGCAGAGTAGAGAGGGACAGTCACCTCCCTGTCCCTGCTGGCCACCCACTTTTAAATGACAATTTGCTTCAGCGAGAAATATAATGAAGTCAACTTTGATAGTGCATTTTACCTACAGTTTTGGATGATTGCATGTGTTTTTAAAAGATTTTGTCTGGAGACATATCTTTTCACAGGTACTTGCACTTGCATGGGCACTTAACCCGTCATTATAAGGTTGGGATAGTCTGACTAGTGGAAAGCCCAAATATGAAAGGTATTAACAGATTTTTGACTTACAAACATCATGACTTTGAGACTCTTGTGTCACATGGAACAGAGATAAACCAAGTCCTTAGAGTATCATTTTGTATCAGCTTGAGGTTGGTACACATTGAGTCTATCTGTCTCCCAGAGGCACTGGAGTTCATCATGTAAACGCAGCTGAATAGCTTCACATAGTTTGGTCAAGTTTGTTCTGCAAAAATATCCTAGTACTGTTCTCAGGGCACTTCAGGTTACCCTTGTGTGTCAATTTAGCATGTTCAAAGGTAACACCTTGAAAGTGCACCTGCATTTGGATCCAGTTTTGTAGTTCTGAGGCCTGTGATACAAAGACATATCTCTAGAGATCCATACTCAGTTTTTAAGAATCACTGCTAAGCCATAAAAAATGATAGTTACAGAGCCAAACTGTCTCTGTCAAGGGCTATGCAAGCATCAGGGTATTATGCTTTCCAGCTCTCCTGATTCTGACTGCTGACTGCTGAGAACCCTGAGCCTCCTCTGCATGGGGTTGTATGGTATTTGTCAGACTTACTAACAAGAGCTGAGCCTAGCCCCAGATTTGTAAGGTGACATATACACAAAGAATGCCTTGCTAATAAATCCTTTTGGACCCATGCTGGCCCACGTCAGACCCAGCTGTATACTCCTGGTAGCAGTGACTCAGTTTATCTGCAGTTCAGACATATCACCCGCAGAAAAGTGAGACTGCAGCATATGGAGAAACCTATTAGTAATACTCACAAAGCTCTTCTGGATTTCTTAAGCATTCTGGCATGCTTTTTGCAAGAGACTGAGAACATCTTTTTTTAAATTGTCAGGAAGTTTTCTCTTCTGTACTCTGCAGGGTAGCTAGTGTTGCCCTTAACAGTGACCAAAACCATTTTTACAATGATGGCAGAAATTAAATGATGTCCCACAAATGTATGTTTTTCTGCACTCAGGTGAATGAAGAAGTATGTTGGACTACACATTCCTTCTCCATTGTTTTCTGGAAGCTCATAAATATCCAAAGTCATAAATAATCTTGTCCTGAACAAATTATTTATTTCTTAGTTTATTCTTCACTTACCTATTCTCTCAGGAATCTAAAAGGTGACCTCTGCTGTTCTCATGCCAAAATGTGGAGTTTCTTTGCTTGCTTTTATATTTTGCTAAGCTTTGCTTTTGTGGAGTCACAATGAAGAATCGCTGTTTTCATACAGAGGTCTGAGTCATTGTGGTGATTTTCATATACTCATGGAAGTTTTATAAACTATATGAAAGTGCATATATAGCTTGCCTATACATCAGTGTGCATTAGGTGTTCCTTATGACCAGAAATTAAACAAAAGGAAACTTTGGAGGAGCCAGCCCTGGGATATAGGGCTGAGATGTCACAGTCCTACTTAACTTTTTATTTTTTAACATTTGCAGTAGTTTTTCTCTACACTGCCTGTGGGCCTTTTGGGCATGAGTAAAGAAAAGGGAACATACAGTTATTTGAAACTGAGTAGCAACTATGTCTAATTTAGCAAACAAATCCTTCCTTCCTTCCTTCCTTCCTTCCTTCCTTCCTTCCTTCCTTCCTTCCTTCCTTCCTTCCTTCCTTCCTTCCTTCCTTCCTTCCTTCCTTCCTTCCTTCCTTCCTTCCTTCCTTCCTTCCTTCCTTCCTGCCTTCCTGCCTTCCTGCCTTCCTGCCTTCCTTCCTTCCTGCCTTCCTTCCTGCCTTCCTTCCTTCCTGCCTTTCTGCCTTCCTTCCTGCCTTCCTGCCTTCCTGCCTTCCTTCCCTCCTGCCTTCCTTCCTGCCTTCCTGCCTTCCTGCCTTCCTTCCTTCCTGCCTTCCTGCCTGCCTGCCTTCCGGCCTGCCTTCCTGCCTTCCTGCCTTCCTGCCTTCCTGCCTTCCTTCCTGCCTTCCTGCCTGCCTGCCTCCCCGCTTGCGTTCCAATTCATTCTGCTAATGGAACATAACAGGAAACAGTTTTAATGTTTAGATTTTGCATATGGGAATTTTTGAGTGATGGAAGTGGGAGATTAAGCAAGCTGGGTGCCATGGTTGAACTTACTGCCTGGGCTGTCCTTGGAGAGAGGAGCAGGTTCTGTGTGGAGAGAGAAAGAACTTCTCTCAGTCCTTACAAAATGTTAAGTTTTGTATGTCAAAAGTCTGTAGCTGGGAACTGTCTCTGGAATATCTGATTTCACATCACATGTGTGACAGGGCCCTAGACATACTGAGTAGATGATCTGCTGGAGAGCAAGCCATGGAGCAAGATAATACAGTGTGAATGAGAAAGCTGCATATCATATTTGTTGTTTTTAAAAATATGCAGCTGTAAGCAAATTCTGTGTATTGAATTTCTCAGCATTTTAATATAGTTGTTCTGACTCCTGGTCATTACTGACATCCAGCTCTTCTGAGTGATGCATTTATCTTTTACTGTCAGCTTGCATTGTAACAGGGGTTGTAAATCTCAGAGAAAAATTTAAATGTACAATCTTAGGAAATCATTAATAAATGCTGCACATAGTTTTATTTCTCTATTAATCTGGTATTGGTACCTTTTCAAGCCTCCTGGTCTTGACTTCTCAGTAAAATAGGTATATGTAGCACTTATCTCCAGCTAGCTAAGGTATGAACAGTATGTTGCAGATTTACCTAGGAAATCTTGAGTCTGTCTGTGTTCATGGTATTTCTGAGTTACCTTAATTTTTATGTGATCTAGTTTTCATACAGACTGATTTTGATCCAATCTGTTCCAAAGATAATAATAAAAAAATATTGAAAGCTGTCTCTGGCTTATCATTATCCGAAAACATACTGGTGAAGAGTGGGTGAAAGCATCCATAAAATTTGCTTTTCAGTAATAGCCAAAGAAGAAGAAAAGTGTTCAGAAGTATTTTTTACTCCTTCTAGAAAGCTACATGCATTGTAAACCAAAAAAATACACATTTTATATTTCTCTTTCTAGAAGAACTGCAGGGCAATATTGATTCCATAGTATCATTTTATACAATTCTGTTAGCAGAACCTTATGAAATATATATCTGAAACTCTGATTTAGGCAAGATAAATATTTTTATTTCCGATAGATGTAGAGAGTTAAGTATTTTAAAGGGAATATAAACGACAGTTATGTCCCTGTGGGATATTTAAATAGTGTCAGGAAACTGAATTTACCTGTGCAGCATAGTTCTTATTCACTGTATAGGAAATGTAATTGTCTAGCACTGATTTTTTTTTTCCCTCCAGTGTTACTACTATGAGCTCCGAGAAAATCTAACTCTTTTTCTTTACTGTTCAAGTTCATCTTGTGGATTTTAATATATTCAGAAAATGTAGTTATGACTAGTCAAAGGCAAAACCAGTAGGGGATGGTGGGCTGTGATTCCTCAGTGGTTAAATTAAGCCTGTTGGGCCCAGAGTTCTATATACACATTTCAAAGACCGGTACTGTCACTTACTCTTCAGAAACAGATGAAATAGGGGTATACCACATGTCTGAAATTTCCATAGGGATGCTGTTTTGACAACTTCTAGAACCAGAAACCATACTTTTTATCAATATTAAAAAGGATCTACGGGTGTCTGTCTTAGCGCAGATCAGTCTTAGAAGTCTAGCATTGCTTCAGGATGTAGAAGAATATAAATAAATCCTTACCGAATATTTTTACCTGAATGTATCTGATTTTTATGCTAGCTGGAATCTTAGCTTTCTGAAAGAGAAAAGAAGTTTGTCTATAAATTACTTTAATCATGCAGCTTATTAAAGGAAGTGATGAATTACTGATAGCAAGTAGCTTTATTCCCTGTATAATGCCACCTGTCATAGCATTTCAAGTATAAAAAATTAAAAAAATATAAAATATATATATAAAAATGTATTAGTACTTGTACATTTTACCCTATTTTTTCTTTTAAAACTATTTGACATCATTAGGTTTGGAATTTTCTTTGAAATGCAGTCTCAAGACTTCTATACACGAATGACCACAGTGAGCTAAAGCAATACTGGGAGTTACATGGCTATGAGTTACTCTCCTAAGACTCAAAAGTTCTGTCTCCTTTTCATCTGACCATGTAAACCATTGTCAGCTTGCATCACTGATCCATGTAGCTCTCTTCCAGCTTCTCTCTGGATTTCTTATAGCCTCCTAACTAATTTCATTTCAGATACTGGTGACCTTGAATTGAAGTGATGGACACCGATTTCTTTTTATTCTTTATAACTTAAATTAACTGTGGTCTCTGGAAAACAAGAACCTTCCCTTGCTTGCTTACTTCTTTCCTGTGTGTCTGTGTTAGTTCAATTAATATATTGGCTAAAGATGTATCAAAAATAGTTTTAAAGTATTAGATTTGTGACTATCTTTAATTTACAATAAGATTAAAACAGTTGAAGAGATATGGATTTGTTATTTTAAATGTAAAGTTCATCAAAATTTATTTCAGAGCAGATTTTGAAGTTACAATTAAAACTATTTTAGAGTAAAAGACGAAGATTTTTGTGGTCTTGTGTCTTTTGCTTAAGCAATCAATAACTTCCAGTATAAGCACTTAGAATTCTGAAATCCAAAACTGTCAAGTAAACAAAGTAAATTCATTTTCAAAAAACATCTAATAGACATTTAGTGAGATGAGATGAGATGAGCTTCCTTCAAAGGAGCTGAGAAGAGCAACAAAAAATATCCCATACCAATAACTCATAGCAGTTACTCAGAGTAGAGAAGATTGTGTGTTTTGGGGTTTTTTGTTTGTTTACTGGTTTGATTTGTGGGGGAGAGTGTTTGGAGGGGTGGGGGAACAAAACTGTTTTTCAGAAAGTCCAGTGCTGCAAGAATTTGTGCAGTTCATACCAGGGTCACGTGTTGCAGTAATGGGAGTTCTGGATGAGTACATTTTAGGTGATAATTCTCAGGTTAGTTGGCCAGATTAACAATATCTTTAATAATAAATAAATAAAATATATTTTTAGTCCTTCAGTTCTTTCCAGCCCCACAGCTGTTAGGCTGCTGAAAAATAGAACATTCAGATTAAAACTTCCTTATTTAAGTCTGCCAGTGTTTGAACTTTACTGTATATTTTTGATGACTTGGGAGGTTTGCTTACTAATTTGGAACTTTGCCTAATGTTTTTGTTAAAAGAGAACTTTCTATCTTATAATTAATCTCCTTGTTCTGTATGTTCATACAATAAAAGTGCAGAACAAATGAGTACTCAAAATACTAGATATATAATGAATAGTTAGGGTTTAAACATAACTATTTTCCTGACAAGGACATGGTACTGCTATAAGCAATTGGCTGTCTTACATTATTCTTCTGCCAGGTTCCTTCTTTTTTTATAGATTGTACAAAAAGAAGCTGCATACAGTCAGGACTTGTAAATCACCACCAAAGGAACTAGTTAATTTCTCAAAACAAGTGAATCTACTTCATTCATTGTTTATTTAAAATTTAAATTCTCTGCTCTTATCTTCACTTACATGCAGTGGGGATAAATGAATTTTCCTTATTGATTTATGAATAGAGTATTCAGCAGTGCTCTAGGGGAAAAAAAACATAGTCCATCTGCTCATGCAGAGTGCCATCTTCCTTTTTTTAATGAACCCAAACAGTGAGTTTAGCCACCCATGCAGAAATGGGTGGAGGTAACAGGCTGGCTTTCAAGTTCAAACAAGCCTATGCTTCTCAGAAAGGGGGAGGACTGTTTGACTTTATTACTCATATTCTTCAATTTACCTGAGATTGTCTTGTACAGATTCGGCTCAACATTTTCTTTGATGCTGTCAGAATTCCGTAGGGAAATTGGAAGAGGTTTGGTGTCTTAGTCAATTCGATCTTCCATGTACAAAAATATCTTTTCTGTATTGTTATGTATAAAGTATAAGGCTGAACTTAAGAAATGGTTGCAGTTCTATGGCATGTCCTGTGGTTGCGTGATTTCCACTGTACATCTAGACAGATGCACAATTCAGTTCAGAACCCAGTTGAAGAAAGCTGATGATCTGGGTTAATATTTATTCCATTGCCTTATAGTTGTCAGTCAAAAAACTGCCCAATGGCTATCCCATAAATTTGACCCCAAAATTAGACGTGATATTTATGGTGTGGTGCATCTCCTGTATTGGGTTTGCATGACAAGGCTTTGGTAAAAGGGGATGGCTATAGGGATGACTTCTGTGAGAAGCTCCTAGAAGCTTCCTCTAGGTCTGATAAAGCCAATGTCAAGCAGCTGTAAAATAGAAGTGCTGCTGGCCAAGGCTAAACCTGTGAGCCACAGCGGTAGTGCCTCTGGGATAACAGTCAAGAATGGGGAAAACCCAACCAAACAGGAGAAGCAATTGCAGCCAGAGGAGTGAGAAGATGTGAGAAGAACAGCTCTGAAGACACCAAGGTCAGTGAAGAAGAAAGAGGAAGCCCTGGAGCAGAGATTTCCCTGCAGCCTATGGAGAAGACAGTGGTGAGGCAGGCTGACCCTCTGCAGCCCATGAAGGTTAATGGTGGAGCAGATACTCACCTGCAACCTGTGGAGGATCTTAAACTGGAGCAGCTGGATGCACCTGAGTGTGTGGTTCTATGGGAAGCCTGTGAAGGAGCAAACTCCTGGCAGGACCTGCCGCCTGTAGAAAAAGGAGCCCATGCTCACGTTGGAGAAGTTCATGGAGGACTGTCTCCCACAAGAGGATCCCAGACTGGAGCAGGGGCAGAGTGTGAGGAGTCCTTCCCCTGAGGAGGAAGAAGTGGCAGAGACAATGTGACCTCAACCCCCATTCCCTGTCCCCTTGTGCTGCTGGCAGGGAGGAGGTAGAGAAATCAGGAATAATGTTATGTCCAGGAAGAAGGGAGGGTAGAGGAAAGTTGTTTTAAAGATTTGGTTTTATTCCTCATTACTGTACTCTGATTTTTTAGTAATAAATTAGATCAATTTTTTTTTCGACTTGAGCTTGTTTTGCCCACGTTGGTAATTCATAAGTCTCCCTGTCCTTATCTCGCGGTCCTTATGCCCACGTCCTTATCTCGACTCAGAAGCCTCATCATAGAAACATAAAATATCCCGAGTTGGAAGGAACCCATAAGGATTATCAAGTCCAACTCCTGGCTCCACACAGGGCCAGCCAGGTCAGGGCATGGGACTGAGTGCTTGAATTTAGTCAAGTTCCAGTGCCTGACCACCCTCTCGTTAAAGAACCTCTTCCTAATCCAATCTAAACCTTTCCTGTTGCAACTTCATACTGTTCCCTTGGGTTCTATCACTGGTCTCCAAAGAGAGGAGATTACCGCCTGCCTCTTCGTTCCCCCTTATCAGGAAGCCATAGACTGTGATGAGGTCTCCCCCTCAGCCTCCTCTTCTCCAGGCTGAACAAACCAAGGGACTTCAGAACTCTCTTCATAAGACTTCCCATCCAGACCCTTCACCATCTTCTGGACGCTCTCCAATATTTTTGTGTACTTTGTACTGTGGTGCCCAAAACTGCACACAGTACTTGAGGTGAGGCTGCAGGACAATGCCCTCCCTGGATTGGCTGGCAATGCCATGCTTGATGCACCACAGGATACAGTTGGCCCTCCTGGATGCCTGGGCATGCTGTTGGCTCATGTTTAACCATGACCAAGGCCCCCAAATCCCTCTCAGCATCGCTGGCCTCCAGCCTCTGATCCCCCAGTCTGAATGCACAGCCAGGGTTACCATTTCCCAGGTGCAGAATACAGCACTTGCCCATGTTAAACTTCATGCTGTTAGTGATTGCCAAACTCTCTAATCTGTCCAGGTTTCTGTGCAAGGCGTCTCCACCCTCAATCGAGTCAACAGCTCTTCCCAATTTGTTGTCATCTGCAAATTTACTTAAGACATCCTCTAGTCCTGAGTACAGGTCGTTTATGAAAAAGTTCAAAAGACCTGGACCTAGAAGGGAACCCTGGGGACTCCACTACTTACCGGCTGCCAGCCAGATGTAACCCCATTTACTGTCATCCTCTGGGCCAGACGCTTCAGCCAGTTGCCCACCCAACACATGATGGCTTTGTCTAGCTGTATGCTGGACATTTTGTCCAGCAAGATACAGTAAGACACAGTATTAAAAAAACCTTCTATCTTCTCTCCAGCTGAAGGGAGGGGTATGGCTGCTTTAGTGGGCACCCAGCATCCAGTCAGGGTCAATCCACCACATTCTCCCTATCTACCTGACTCTGCAGTATACCATGAAAATTTGATGTCATATTAAATGTCAGGGAATGTTTCAGATAGATTAATTCCATCTTTTGTAAGCACTTCCCTTTGTGCAAATTATATTTTGTTGTGTGATTCCTAATGTCAAAGTTTTTTCATTTTTTCCCCAAAGCTTCATAATTTATTTTCTTTTATTTGGTTGCTCTTTTCCTGATAGTATCACTGATTATAAGAAAGGGCTGTGACACCATTTTGTTGGTGGCTGATTCTGCAAAAAAGACCAAAACACAGAATCATGTTATGTGGTCATACACAGATCACAGCACTGCTGGTAGTGGATAGTCATACTACTATCCTGCAACAGAACAGTTCTTCCAGAAAACTGACACAAGTGTAAAGAGTAACGTACAGATGATTATAGTGGCAGATTCCAGTGAACTTCAAAGGGTTTGCTAAACCAACTACTCTGCCAAATGTCTTAGAAAATAGCTTTTCTTCTCGTACCAAATGCAATAAAAAAGCTTCCTGGAAACAAACCTTTTCAGAAGTTGGAGTATTAACATCATGGAACCACACTGCTATTTCTGAGAAAATGGCTCTAATGACTGGAAGCCCCTTGTCTTGTTTAAACCAACTTCCTCTGTTGAGCTGGATTGTGTATGACTGAAAGCATGGCTTCTTTGTTATGCCATTTTTATCATTCCTTAATCTAACATACTGAAGGTGGCTCAGTGGAAGTGTGAGGGAGTCTTTTGCTGCTTCAGAATTTTCCTATAAAATTTGTTCTAGCTGAAATTTACTGTACTGTATGGAAAGCATGACTGAAGCTTAAAATGTAGAACAGCAGTAACTGTTTCTACTTATAGCTATGTAATCTTTATTTATAGCTAGGATGCCTCTTATTGTTGGAAACATAAGTGGGATTCTTCTTCATTTTACCCATTACCATCCATTTAGCTCCTTACTGGTATACTAAGCTACAGTATGTACTATGGATGGATCACTGAGAGATTGTAGTGTGAGAATGCAAGGAACCCCAATCTGCAAATTAGAACTGAGGAAACATGGATAAACCTGTTTTTTCTTCCTTGGTTTAGTGGCTCTAATGGTACCCTTGTGGACATTGTCTGCTAGAAAGTGATCAGAGCTGATTTTCTGAAGGCTGTTGGAAACCCAAAAGGCTATGACGGGTTCTTGCTTGGAGGTTGCATGGAGGCTGCAAGGTCTGGAGGGATTTCCCATATTCACAATCATCCAGTTCATTCAAAAACTAGTTCAGAGAGAGATTAGTGAAAATGCCTGTAGTCTTTCCAAAGAATTTTCTGTGTTTGCTGCAGCAGTATAATTTGATAGTCATAGGAAACCTATCAAAAAAAAAAAAGAAAAAAGAAAGAAAATAAAAAATGGTTTTGGTCCCTGAAGGCAACTTGTGGCAGTATCTCAAGATAATGAATTGTGTCTGATCCCAGGAGTGGCTGTAGCAGAGAGGAAGGTCAAAAGAAAAAAAGTCCAAATAATCTGTACAAACTGAAAAAGTTCCATATGTGATAAAATTGTCAAATATTATCAAGATAAATAGAGCTATTTAACATGTGGAGCAGAGGGAAGATTATTTTGGTAACGGATGTCCTTCTGAATGGATATCCAGTACTGACTTTCAGACGATGTAATGTGTTAAAGTTTATCAGAGAGAAAAACTCAGCTGAAATTCCAGACAGAAATTCAAAATGTAAGCCTATTCACTTTTGCTGACATTTTGGGTTTTTCAGTTTAATTTTATTTTAGCAGTACATCAGAGTTTCACTTAGACTGCTATTGCTGATGTGCAAATTCTTTTTCAAAGCCCTTCTATTATTACCCGAAGCTTTTCTTGTATCTTCTCTACTTGACTTTGAGTATACTTTGTGATGTAAGAAGGAAGGATTTATAGCTGGATTAATTAATTTTGTTTAAAAGACAGATTATGAACTTCAGTCAGTTAAACAGAACTCCAACTTTTGTTTTCCTTCCTTAATAAATCATTATAGAATAATCCAATATTCATACACCATAATTATCATGGGGCTTATTACTGCATATTACTTTTCATCACTACATAGTCAGTTATTTGCATCTCACAGGCAATGAACTGGACAGACAGAAGTAGCTTTTTGATTAAGACGCAGAAGGTTGGAGCTTGTGTTACACTTTAAGTTCAGGTATTCTTGGCTTACAGTCAAATTCTAAGACCACGGAGCTATGCCACAGTATTGTTATATTTAAATCTCCTTTTCTGGGTTACAGCGTTCTTGTATCCTTTCCTGCTTTCCAAAGGTGAAGCTAGCTGTGCTTTTGATTAATGCTTTTCTCAAATTCTCAGCTTTTTTTTTTCCCCCGTAAGCACCAAACAAAGAAAATGCTCCTGTTGAATAATATTTCATACCCTTGTTTTTCTGTAGACATCCTTTTCTATAAAAATAGATGCTAAAATGTGTTTTCTGGGCTTTAGTTCAGTCTATGGATACAGTATTTTCTCACCTGTGAGCTGCCAAGATTGCAGATTTTTGAGTGTTATGTTCTTCCATATATTTCATAGGTTGATTTTAATTGTGATGTATCAAATACATGTATTCAACTGGGAACTTTAAAACAAGTTAAAGTAGACAATACTAAACTGAATACATTTAATTTCCTGTCTGTTTACTTCTGAATTCTTAGTCATATATCTTTAACATGACTCTTAGCTATACATTCTTCTTGTTTTATTCTGTTTTGCATTCTGAATGGTAAAAAAATGAATATCTGATAGTATTATTAGTTAATTGGCCAAACTGCCACCTTCGTGCTTATAAGTACAAAAGTAGTAGTAGCATGATCACAAAAAAGCAATGAATCATGAGCTTAAATATCTCTTTTTGAAACAGAAAGCACAATTTTCAAAGGGTTCTTGCCCCTTTTTTAGTCTTGATATTGCCAGTTGTAGCTTTTCCTGTTCGTTTAGCTAAATTTTAATCTATACATTTAACAAGTGTAGCCAGTTTTTACTTACAGTTAGAAAAAACCCGGCAAGTATGGTTTGAAGGTTTTAGACGGGACTGGAAGTGCAGATGATTACGGGACATTGTGTTCACACACAAGTAATTTTAGCAGGGTTAAGATTATCTCAGTGTACCTGTATCTCTGCTACATTTGCTTGAAAGTTCTATAAACCATTGGTTAACATATGAATTCCCTCCAATGGTATAAATATTTTGAAACATCTTGCGCTTGATTTCAAGCCCAGAAAAATCCATTTCTACCTCAGACTGTTGATTTATTTCTGCCCTTCTTTTCTTCTCTCTTTCTCTTCCTGATACTTCAGTAACCCTAGACATTTTGGAGCAAGAGATTAGAGATGTCAGTTGCACTAAGTTGACACTTAAGGACTTTATATCATTCCTCAAACCAGACCACACTTGTGTCTTGCCAGGCACTGAGAATGTCATTAGTCATAAGGAAAGGAAAAAAATACAGCAGCAGTTTGTTTATTATATCATTTAATTCTTTTGCCTTTTCATTTAAAATGTAGTTCCACAATACAGGTTTTGAATAGCAAAGTTGAAGTTTCCCTTCCTACTTGTTCCCCCTTGACACTACCATTTCTTTTTTCTTATTCTTTCTACTTTGTAAGACTGCACACACAAACTTGTTAAGCAAAACAGAACAAAAACTAGGTGGAAGGGGAAGGAGAAAGGGCTTTTAAGTGTCCTCTTCCACTGGCTGTGCTTAGAGGATAGAGTTGAAACGTTGAAAGGGATGTAAATGATGACTGGACAGAGCACTGACATGTGGAGGTAAGAATCTCTTACTCTAGCTTTTTGTCAGAAAGAATCAAGCAGGGAATTCTTGGAAATTTGTCCTAAATGTCTGCCCTAGATCTCTGAATTGAATTTACTTGACAATACAAAAAACCCCATGGAGTTTCTGCTACACTCCCACAGAATTTCTGGTAGCTATTAAATTTGCTACAAAATACAGAGGGCTCTTTTTAATATTTGTGGCAGGTCATTTATGTAAATGTCTGTTGGAAAGTCTCTTCTGGTTGTAGAACAAAAGAAACAAAAAGGAAAAATGTTTTCTTTAACCATGCAGCCACAGCTCTTATCTTTTATCTTCATCTTTGCAGTCTCTTTTGTTCAGCTGCACCAGAGAGTTTTTTGAAGTACAGTTTAAAAGTAACTCTTTTAGCCTTTCTAGTTATAATTTAACTGGTTGGTTAGATATGTATGAACTGTTCAGCGTTGCTGTAATGGCTTGTTTACACGTAGTATAAACAGACATAAAAAGAGTTTATGTTTTTCCTCTTAATTTCTTTGGTAAAACTAAAAGAAGTTAGTGAAGATGTCAGTCTTTCTTATGAAGACAGCATAGCACCCCACGCTGAATCCTAGCTCTGAGATGCATGGGATTTTTAACATTTCACTAGTTAGGACCCAGAAGCCTTTCACTAGACGTCTAAAATCAAAGAGATTTTACACTCTACATGTGGTTTTGGAAGGGGAGATGGTATGATAACATTTTTTTCTCGTTGTTAGCTCTAAGTAGATACCTCTAATATTTGCTTATTTACACTATGGTGGTGCTCGAGTTTCTACCTCTCTTCATTGTCATTTTCCAGCATTTATCCTTTTCTGTCCCAGAACAGAAAAATATGAATTTTAATCTAAACTTTGTCTATTTACATGCTGTCTATTTGCACCTCTCTTTTCATCAATGAGTACATGCATAACTTACAAAATAAATCATGATAAAACATTTGTGAAAACTTATACACTCACTCATTTAGGTATAGTGCAAAAAGACTAAAAGGCTGTTTCGGAAATCAATGTTGAATAATCTTTTTTAGATTTATTATGCACTTTGTAAGGAAATGCTTTGAAGTGTAGAAACAGACATAAATATCATGTTGTATGTCAAGGACAGCGTCATACACAGCTTAAGTTCTTTAACTTAAATTAATGTAACATCTACACTGAATTTTCATCCATAAATAGAAAAGAAAACTTGATAACAGGTATTTTAGAATTATGTAAAAAATTTTATTTTCAAAATAAAATAGTATTGTCATGATAATGATGCTGAGAGTAACAGGATAGAAAAAAATAACAGGAAATATTTGTCTAGATTGTATAAGAGGAGGAAGCATTTGCCAAAACACTCTGTAGTCAATTTAAATTCCAAATATATTTCTACAAATATTCATGAAAACACTTTTTAAAGCTGTTTTGTTACATAGTGTGGTATATCTCACATTACTTAAGAAAGCATATCTGGAAGTATTCAGAAATGTGGGTACAATTGCTGTGTTCAAATGAGTATTCCCATATTTTGGTTATTATTAGAGATTATTAATGTACTGAGATAGAAGAATTTGTCTTATGGTATTGTCTCTTGCACTTTACAACTTTATGGGAATTACTAAGGTCAGTTATGTAATCATCTTAGCAGCATGGAAAATTAAATTGGACAGATTTATATCAAACTCTCAAAAGATTGATGTCATTAGAAAATCTTGGCCAGCAGCTCAACCCCAGCCAGCCACTTGCTTACTCCTTCCCTGGCAGGATGGGGGCAGAGAATTGAAGGGTAGAAGTGAGAAAACACGTGGATTAAGTTAAGGACAGTTTAATAGATAAAGCTGAAGCCACGTGCACAAGCAAAGCAAAGCAAGGAATTCACTCACCACTTCCCACGGGCAGGCAGGTGTTCAGCCATCTCCAGGAAAGCAGGGTTCCATCATTCATAACGGTTACTTGGGACAACAAATGCCATCACTCCAAACATTCCCCCTTTCCCTTTGTCCTTCAGCCTCTGTTGCTGCATAGGACATCATACAGCAGGGGATATCCTTTTGGTCAGTTGGTGTTAGCTGTCCCAGCTTTGTCCCCTCCCAAATTCTTATGCACCCTCAGCCACCTTGCTCATGTGGTGGTGAAAAGTAGAAGTAGAAAAAAGGCCTTGGCTCTGTGTCAGCACTGCTCAGCAATAGCTAAAATGACCTTATGTTGTCAACACTATTTTGGCCACAAATCCAAACCACAGCACTATAGGAGGTACTATGAGGAAAATTAACTACATCCCAGCTGAAACCAGTGTATCATGCTGTTCCCAAAATACACTTCACAAGATACATTATTTTCTTTTGCAATTTACTCATTTTTATCTTTAGATTTGAAATTTCTCAAATGAGAGTTCCAAGCAGTATTAAAGCATTTTTAATGCAAATAGGCTATTTCTGTATCATATTGCATCATCCTCATGAAATGAAGTTCACGGCTAATAAATATTCCAATTCATCTCTGAAACAAGGTTACAATGCCATATTGATCCTAAAGATGATTGATGTTACATGACAAAATGATACTTCTGTTTCTGCAAGAGGGCACAGAAGGTACAGCAGAAAGTGTGGAAAGAAATTTTTTGTATCAATATTCACTTATTTACAGTCTTTCAGAACAGAAGTTAATTTCCTAAATAGTGCGTACACGGAAGCAGTGCAGCAGAGATTTGTGATTTCTTTCTCCATGCCTCATCTATGAGAGGAACATGCAGCATTAATCTTGGTATGTTTCAATTCTCACCAGAAAGGGGGTTCTTGCTGTGCTCCCAAACAATATGAAGGATTACTGCCACATAAAGTAGCTTTTGCCTTTTTGGGTATAGTCCTAGACAGTGTGCCACGTGTCACCTGGCTGTTTCCATGCAGGAAAGGAAAATGGAGACATTGTATATGTTTGTCTTCTTTCAGACCAGACTAGGTTCTTTATTGGCAGCATTCATCAATGTCAGCATTTCTGATTTAATGAATTCTGCCTATTCCAGATAAGTGGGAATCAGTTATTCTATTAATAGTTATTCAAATTCTCTTGAGAGAAATATCTAAAATACTCCATTGTAGAACAAAGAACACCTATTTTCAATATTGTCAAAAAAGTACATTAAACATTAAAATGTACATTTAACATTAAAATGACCTTAGGAATACACTTCCCAACAATATAGTTTGGTAAGGTTCCTTGAGATAAAGACATGAAAATTAAGAATTCTCAAAATTCAGTTGCTAATTTACATACAAGTCATAGATTAAGGTTTGATATGGATTTATTAAACCTGACTGCATGCATTTTCTTGAATAACTATTAAGACATTTAACACAGGTAATTCACTGAAACGCTCAGCTTTATTCCCTAGAGACCATTTTCTACATAAAACCAGTTTAGCAATATTTAAATTCATATAACCAAAAATTTGGCATAGTAACATTGGCTTTAACATACAACTCTAGCCTCTCCTTGCAGTTAAAAAAATGTCAGGCCACTTCAGGGTGTTGAAATCCTGTCATTCAGATGTTTATGAGTTGACATTGGCACAGAAAATTAAGAACCATGATAGAAGGGGTTTTTGTTTGTTTGATTTTCTTCAGCCTATTGTTTGTCCTTCCCATTCCTTGCATAGTTACCTGCAAATGTTGAGTTATGGCCTCATGACATCTACATAGCAGAAACTGCATTTGGAATACAGATAGTGGCTGGTAGCGGAACAGAATAGTGCAAATAGAAAAGCCAAGCTAAGTAACTCACTCATGATATTAAGGTAAAATTATTTGTTGTTGGGAGAGTAGAAGGTAGGAGATGACATGAAGGAGACCTGAAGAGCTTTCTGCCTGCTGAAGGAGAGAGGCTGCTCTCAAGGTATGAATAAAAATGTAATCTTACTGATAACAGCAGAGATATAATGAGCTGACAAGTGGAGTTGTGTTCAAAGCAGTACTTTTAAACCAAGTTTAGGGGTCTCTATTTGATCATAATGATTGCCATTACTTCTAGGAAGACACTTCTGCATTTTCTAGCTTGCACATAGTAGTGGTGCATATACAGTTGTCAGCAGTCTCTGCAGTTGAGATTTCTGCTGAAGAACACTAGCGATATGTTTCATGTTTATCTGTCTTAAAAGTATCATCACCTGGAGTAGAATTCAGCTTTAATTTAAGAACTCCAGCACTGTCCTTGCTAGATTGCCCCTCACAAATCCATACTCACACATAGCATAGATGTTACTGAAAGCTCAATCACTGCTGCAAGCGTTAGAAGTTACATGTTGAAAGACAGCTGTTGTTCTCAAGGATGTTGTAACACTGACGAATGGAAAGAAGAAAGTAGTGAAAATACTGGTATTGGAAAAGCAAAGGAGCAGACAAGAAGATACAGTTGGTTGTATTTAACCAGTGCATATTCAGTAGAATTGTGATTTGTAGCATACAGAGTTTCTGTAAAAACTGGAGGGTCTTGTCAGCACTTTAAATATCAGTCTCTTGAGGTAGTTGCTGTTGGGCATTTCTGATCCTTAGTCTCATTCTGTCTGAGACAGCACTATTGAAATAAAAGGAAATTTCCTGTTGTTTATAAACTAAGTTAAAGCCATACTCTGAAAGTTAACCTGCTTGTGATATGGACACAGGTACTCACAACAGCATTCTTTCTGTAATGGGTGAAGCAAGAACCAGTGATCAATGGTATCTAGCATCCTGTGCTTCACTGCTAGGGGTAGCATGTGGTGCACGGCAGAGTATATGGGGTTGGGATACTGCTGTGCTGGAGGCAGCAGCAGCTCATGCTGGACACCCAGCCACCCCCTGCAAGTGCAACCACGTGGCTGTGGGTAGGCAGTGATATAACTCACAAAACAGAGCATGCTGAGTAAAGAACTCTGTAAGATAGTCTGTAAAAAGGGTTGAAAAGTTGGCCATATCTTAGGTGTGCTTAGAGGACATACCTTTGCATTTGCTGCAAAACCATTAATGTTTTAATAGAGTTCAACTTCTCTTGCAAATCAGGATTATTTTTTTTCCCTTCCCTTCCCTTCCCTTCCCTTCCCTTCCCTTCCCTTCCCTTCCCTTCCCTTCCCTTCCCTTCCCTTCCCTTCCCTTCCCTTCCCTTCCCTTCCCTTCCCTTCCCTTCCCTTCCCTTCCCTTCCCTTCCCTTCCCTTCCCTTCCCTTCCCTTCCCTTCCCTTCCCTTCCCTTCCCTTCCCTTCCCTTCCCTTCCCTTCCCTTCCCTTCCCTTCCCTTCCCTTCCCTTCCCTTCCCTTCCCTTCCCTTCCCTTCCCTTCCCTTCCCTTCCCTTCCCTTCCCTTCCCTTCCCTTCCCTTCCCTTCCCTTCCCTTCCCTTCCCTTCCCTTCCCTTCCCTTCCCTTCCCTTCCCTTCCCTCTTTCTGTCAATCAATCAACACTCACAAGTACTTCTCCTCAGCTCTGCTCTCAATCCATTCTCTGCCCAGCCTTCAGTTGTGTTTGGGATTATGCAGACCCATGTGGAGGACCTTGCACTTGGCCTTGTTGAACTTCAGTTTCCCAAATAAATTAATTTATCCTGGATAACATTTTTTTCCCCCACAAGACTTCTATGTCAAGATTAATCTAGTATAATAACTCTGTTTTTATTGTCTAAATAAAAAAAGATTGAAGTTCTTTTTTGATCAAATTTGTAATCCAAACTTTACAAGACTAAAGCCTCTCAGCCTGACTGTTAACACAGCTTGACAGTGTCCTTTGTACAAGTAATGTCTTTGTTAGTTCAACTGTATTTGCTTGTGATTCATTGAAAAAAGTTAATGAAGAAATATGTCTCCTGAAGACATAAAAAATGAGATAATAAAAAAAAAAACAAACCTCACCCTCTTTTTCTGTATATTTGTGAAAAGGAAACCTGGTAATCCTTACATAAATATTTTATATTTTGAAAAAACAAGGGTCAAATGAAGTTGGAACTATGCTGCTTATTGTTTTTTGTTTTTTTCCTTAAGTGATAAAGTAGTATCTTTTGCTCTCCTCTTTTTATGATATAATGATTTGTTTTATCCTAGAAAAAGCCTTTCCCAAATTATCTTTTTAGGTATGACTTACTGGATATAAATATTTTAGTTCCCTAGCAACACTGAAAGTGCATCGGATCGTTTAATGTTCCATATATATATACACACCATACAAATTTTGCTAATTTTCCTGGTTTTATTAAGTAGCTGTCTTCATTAATGGGATAGTGATAGAGATAGATCCTGGATGTGATGCAGTGAGCTGAAATGAAGACCTACAGCGTATTTATTCATAGATGGCAGAAGATCTTATATATAAGGGAATTACTTCTTTTTACATTTGCTCATAGAGATTTAGGAAACTGAAAAGATCTAAGTTTGAAATTTTGAGGCACTGCTCTAAAATTTCCTTATAAAGGAAGGAATTCATACTTTTCTTAAGTCCTTTACTGGGGAACAAAAAGACATTTTTATAATCACTTTCTGTATCTGCAGTCTGAATCAACACAATTTACTTTAAAACTTTGAAATGTAGAAAAATTTGCATAGATTATATTACTAAATTTGAAAATATTAATGACAATATTTGTGTTCTTTCTATATGGAATCTTAAGGCTACAGGAATTCAGATTAAAGCTCCACTTACACTAAAATCATGTCCTAACAATTGACAGCAGAAACAGCTTTCCTGTTGTTATGATTGAGTTGCACGTGGAGAGTTTGTGTTTAGGAGACATTATCAGCCATTCTATTGCTTGAAAATGTATGTTTACAGCCTAGATTTATACATAAGGTTTTTCCATAATAAGACAATGTTTTCTGTGAGAAATTATTTTAAATAAATCCCAAATAAGATTTTGGATGCATCTAGCCATCTTTACACTAACTGAAACTGAAGAAAATTTTCTTTTAGCATTTAATATTTTTAAGGATTGAATATTTTTGTTTAGATTTATTTTTGGAAATAAAAAGTCAGATTTGGATTTGATTGACTGGGATCCCCAATGCATAAAACCACTCAGTTCATACTTGCAATTCTCTTTCTAAAAGATTTTCAAAAGCCTTTAGAAGTGAATTCCTTGTTAATGTGAGGAGAGCGTGGTGTTGATAGCAATCATGCAATGTTATGTGCTTTTAGAACATTATTTTGGCTGCAGTGATATTTTCCCTTTGGTTTCATATAGCCTGCTGAGGTGAGATTTTACAGGCCTTGCAACTGAGACCCCAAAGCTTTCCCACTGAATTGCAATTGAATTTCAGTGGTGAAAACTGTGGAGTGATGATTATCATTGCACCAACATTGCACAAAACTTTACCTTCTCTGGCCATGCAAAGCCAAGGGAAAAGCAGCAGACAGCAGCATTTTGCGCAGCACAGTGTCATTTGGTGCTGGCTTCCAGAAATAGCTTATGTTTAGGGGCAGTTGTAAAGCTGTTGACTGTTGTGCTAGTTCTTGTCATATTGTTGATGGTTTTTGGCTTGTCATAGTTTAGCCCCAGCTTGAAGATGTCCCACATGCCTGCTCACACAATCACAAAATCACAGAATCCTAAGGGTTGTAAAAAAGCCCTCTGCCGATCATCTAGTCTAACATCCCCCGCTGAAGCAGGTTCACCTAGAGCAGGTTGTACAGGATTACATCCAGGTGGGTTTTGAATATCTTCAGAGAAGGCGACTCCACAACCTCTCTGGGAAGCCTGTCCCAGTGCTTTGCCATTCTCAGAATAAGGAAGTTTTTCCTCATGTTGTGATAGAGCTGCCTGTGTTCCAGTTTGTGTCCATCAGAAGAGGAGTTTGTGTCCATCCAGTTTGTGACTCAGGAGAAAAAGGTAAAACTCATGGGTTAGGACAAGGACAGATTAATAGGACAGCAGAGGAAGGGGGAAATAACAGCAATAATGCCTGTAAAAGAATATACAAAGCAGGTGATACAGAATGCACTTGGTCACTGCCGAGAACCTAATGCCTGGCCCATCTGCCGAGAACCTAATGCCTGGCCCATCCCTGAGCGATGATCTCCTGTCCCTGGCCAGTTTGTCCCCCTTATGTGCTGAGCATGACATGACATCTGTCTTGGGTCTGGTTCACATGGAGCTGATTTCCCCACTGCAACCAACAGCAAGGAGTTGGTAACACACCAGGGTTTCGGCTACTGCTGAGCAGTGTTCTATAACACCAAAGCTCTCTCTCCAACATTTCTCACTCCCAGACCAGTAGCCTGGGGGTGGGCAAGATCTTCAAAGGGAACAAAGCTAGGGCAGCTGACCCAAGATATATGCTAGACCATATGACATCTGTTCATGAATAAAAGCTAAGAGAAAGGAGGAGGATGTGGGGGCATTTGTTATTTATGACGTTTGTCTTCTGGAGCAACTGTTACACATACTGAAGCCCTGCTTCCTAGGAAGTGGCCAGGCATTGTCTTCTGATGGGAAGTAGCAAATCTCTTGGTTTTAGTTTGCTTCTGTGTGTGGCCTTTGGCTTTTGCTTCATTAATTTCCCTTTATCATGACCCAGAAGGGTTTTACCCATCTTATTTTACTCCCTTTCTGGCCCTGCTTAGGAGGGGAGTGATAGAGCAAATTGGTGACCCAGTGTCCAGCCAAGATCAATGCACCATAATATCATGGTATTGAATATTCTGGTCAGCTGTCATGGCTGTGTCCCTTCCCAGCTTCTTGTGAACATTAACTATATCCCAGCTGAACACCAGGACAGGCTTCTCATGTTCTTTTCTAAGACCATACTGAGAACATGCTGTGAAACATACACAGAACACACCTAGATACCTCTTTTCTGGCCTATGCATGTGTCTTATTTCTCTCTCTATCTCTTCCTCTATGCTGAACAGCTTCGAGCAACATCTGTTTGCTACCTGAAGGCTACTTTGAGAAAGATTTGCTGTAATTCTAAGTAGGCTGACAAGGGAAGCAAAAGCATGTTTCCTGGGCCTGATCTGAAGAGGGCCTGCATGTGCATGGCAGGATGCTCCTTGAGATATAATGTGATGAAAAATGGAAGATGAAATCTTGCATAGTGGAAAATAAGTAAAAGAAGAAGGACTTTGTGTTTGGCCTATTTGTTTCCAATTCTTTCATCACTTGACTACACTTCCTTATAAGTGAGATTTTAAATATGTTTAAATTTTCCTTTTCTAGATACTCTTGTGTACAGCAGCCAGATAAATACATGTAAGTCCACTTACTGACAAATAATATTTTGTAATTTAGGGACACAAGGAAAAATTGGTTATGAAAATAGGGAAAACATTTATACCAGTTAATAATTCAACGTATGTTTAAGCAAGGTTTATGACCATCTGCCACTACCTCAATGAGATGCCATAAATTCAAAGAATCATCACAAAATGTGTAATTGTCCTGGTACTCCAAATAAAATAAACCTCTGCTTGCTTCAGAAAGAGCAAGTGTGTGTTACCACATCTTTAAGAAAGCATAAATTGTTATTGTGCATCTCTCTAATTTATGGAGTTTGATAATACTGAATAAAGTCTTTTACAACATAGCAGAACCTGTCACAGACTGCTTTCCTTTTAGAGAACTCAAACCAAATCCCACTGAAGTCAGCCTGAATGTTCCCACAGCTTCTACAGGAAATTTCATCAAAACTTTTCCTGGAGAGAGAACTCTGTCAGGTACAGAAAGATTACATACAATCTTACTGCTGAGTCATAGCTGAAATAAGTTACCTTCTTTATCCTGAGAAAAGATTTATTAAATCTTTATACTCTATTTGCAATTAATGCAAAACTCTTATCAGAAACTCCTATACATTCAAGTTTTGTAATTTGCTGAGAAGTTGTCAACTTTGGATACCTTGAAATTTATTGGAAATTCTAGTGATTGACACTTTAATAAGTTTGCTCTAGGATAGAGAGAAGAAAAGAAATATCTAAATATCTGTATTTTAAAGTAAGAAAAGCAAACTCTTCACGTAGCTATCATGGTAATGCAGGCAAACTCCAATAGACCATGTACACAGACAAGTAGGTACTCATTCATCCTTGCAGTGAATCCCTACACACAAAGAGCTTTGTCTGAATTCTGTGCAGAAATGTGTCTTCTTACAGCTACATGGGATGGACCATTTAGCATAGAATGAAGATTTGCCCACCTGGTAGAGATAAACATAACAAGTTTGTTCTGATACTTCAAAGAAATAGCAGTTCTTTCCAACCTTTGATAAGTAAGTTCCCAACAAGTGTTGTAATGTGTGTCCCAAGCAATAGATTAAAAAAATGCTTAAGAATCACTTTTTCTGAAAAACAGGAACATCTGAAAGTGAAACTTATCCTGAAGGCTATCTAACGTTGTGCAGGTTCTGGCTGTGTATCATATTTCTAAATTTAATTTGTCAATTTAATAGCTTCTGCCATATGTGAAACCAAAGTCCTACACAGACAACATTCTCCTTCACTTTGTTCTACTTATAGGGAAGACTGAGGACTTGCTTTACATACTAGCTACATTTCCTCATGTAAACTAATAAAAGAGGGAATAAACTCCACCATCTTTTCAGTAAATTCTTTTGGAAGCTAGTTTTTAGCATGCTGGGTAGGAGTAAAGCACAGAATGACCTGGAATCCTGCTGATTTCAGGTGAGCATAGCTAGTCTCAGTCTTTAGATATAGGATGAGTAAGACGTCAATAAGAAGACCAATGTGGTAAAATTGGTTGTGAAATGTGAAACAGCACGCATCAAAAATATCAACTTTTCAAAGTACAAGGAAAGAGGAGAAAAATAAGATATAGAATCTCTGTTCTCTCATTATCAATAAAAAATATGTACAATAATTTGCATTTAAAACACTGCAGGTGTCTATCAAAACAAAAGTGCATTTAAAACACTTGTGTCTATCAAGATTCAAGAAATTTTAAAAAATTGATTTTTTGGGGGTCTTTTTCTCCATTAAACCAGTATTTATTCACTCGTAGACACCCACCATTTTCAGTGCTGTTTGGCTCAGATAAGGGTCGAAAGAGGAGAAAAGAACCTAATCTTGTGGAGCTAATGATGCTTCTACTCTTGTACAAAGTAAGATACTTTAAAAAGACTTATCAATCCATGACTTAAAAGTTGAAGATTCTATGAGATAACTGTTCACAAACTGCAGATCTGTAAAAAAACCCTGCATATAAATAATGATTCAATATTTACAGATCTACATTTTACCCTGGAATTTAATATAAGAAATTTCTGACTCACCAAGAATATTGCTTTATGGTAACTTATGAATAGTAGTGAATTATACAGTTAAATCAAGGACACCTGAAAGATGTTTAACATATTAGTCATAAGATCCATGGTGAAATTCGTTAAATGCATTTATGAACTGCACCAAATGCGTTTTGTTCAAAATGCTCCCTTGAAAAATTATTTCCTTGCTAATGAAAAAATCTCAACATTTGCTAATTACAGCATTTTCCACACTTTGTTCTTTTCTTAGTCTTTATGGTCGTGTATACTATATATAAATTCATCTAGAGACAATTTAGGAAGCAAAAATAATTGAAAAATCAGCTCCCAGAACTTTCATAGCCATTAAGATTATTGGCTTTCGTACTGTCTAGGCAGAAAAAAAAGAGTTAGGTTTGCTGTATTTGGTTTGTTACAGTACTCTAGGTTAAGGGTAACATAAGTGACATTCAGTTGTGTAAAGATCAGTGTGAGATAGAATATTGTAAATTAGCTACATACTACACTGGTGACATTCCACTGCTGTGATGTATTGATACCAAGAATGCATTGATGCATCTGCAAATTAAAAAGCTGTGGCAAAGGACTTCTCAAAGGTGAAACAGACTTTGGGTACCAAACCCTGTTCCTCTGTTTAAATGTTTTCATTTGTTTTGATATTTATTTAGTTTTCCTCTAAATATGCAAATCTTTAATGTTCCCAAACCCAAAAAGTCAAACCGAGGCTTCTCAATTCTTAGGGTGATGCTCCAAGACGAGGCTCAGGTTTACTGTGCTTGCAGAGTCAGGTTCTCTGTGGCTTGCTTGAATTTTTGGCTCCGTGACCTGCAGTGGGTGAGCAGTAATCCTTTCTACAAAATAGCAATAGCTATGTTAGAGGGGGTAGTGTCTGAGAAATGAAAAATCTGAATTTGAATCCTGTCAAGTTGAGGCAAGAATAGGACCTGGGCCTCCCACACAGTCTGAGTGTTGTCACCAATAGGCTATTATGCAAATACCCAACAGCACTGAGATATAAAGTGACTGTGATTACTGTGCTTTGTGCTGAGCTCAGTGCTATCAGTGGGTGGGAGGTATGTTCAAAGTAGACAAATCAGGCCCAACTGTGTTGTTCAGTTAGTAAAGCCTCCAAACCCATAGCTGTTAAGATGCTGTCTTCAGAGAAGGTGGCTGCTCTTCTGGAATTGTACACTAATGCACATTTTGGTTTCAAGTGGAAGAGATGTGATGAAAATTTATGCATTCTTAAGAACTCATAGGCATTATAGCTAGGATTATTCTTTTTATGTCTTAAATTTTGTTTCCTAGGTTTTACATTGGGTTGTTTCAGTGCTTTTTTGGGCTGAAGTGGTTCATAACAATTCACAGTTTAGCAGAAGATTTTCATCTTGATCAAAGTACTAATATAAAAAGCTGTTTTTCTGTTGATTATTATTGCTGCAGAGAATTTGTTTGCAAGAATAGATGTGCCAGTCAGACTGAAAATTCCTGGTCTCTCTGAGACTAGCTTGGTGGGGAAACGGTACAGGAAGAAGGAATTAGGGAGTGATCCTTTCCCTGAAATACTCATTTTGCAACAGTCTGAAAGTCCACATATTTTTGTTTTATAGACCTTCTGGGGTTCATTGTCACAAAATTGACACTTATTCTTTTTATTTCTTACTCACTCCCCTTTTTTCATTTTAAATTTTTGGGTTGGTTTTTTTTTTCAGCAAAGGTCTGTGGGGGTTTTTTTTATGTTCCTGGGGGATCTTTTTGACCACTAATGGCCCCCAGCAGTGGAAACAGTAAAACAGGGCTGGCTCTGGTTAGGCTTAAATTATGTTAATGGAGTTCTTTAATTAAGTCTTGATAAATGTATGTAACTTGTGGTGGCTAAATCAGTTTGACCAATTCAATTTAAAGTAACAGTAAAGGTGAGAAAATGAAGACTGTAACCTGGATTTGCTACAATGGGTAGGCTTGCGTGAGCTGCCAAGTGAACTACTGCTCAAATTACTTCGTCTTCTGTGCTGTTTTAGCCCAAGTAATTAGCCTAATCAGGCTAGCAAACATTAGCGCTTAAGAGCATGTTTTTTTTTTTTCTTTTCTTTTTTTCCCCCTCTCTCACATAGCTCTTGTGAGCCTGAAAAAAACAGAAGTACATAAAGTATATATGTTGTGTGATATGTAATTGATAAGGCTTGGTGGTGTTTAACATAACCTGCACAGAATCCTCACTTCACAGTAATTAAATTACTACTTTCATTGATAAACTGAATCAACCTGTAATTATATCAGAGAAACCTTCAGAACCCTGGTGTATGTTTTTTGGATTTGTTTTCAGAAGAACATGTTGAGCTTTCCACTAATATCTATTACACTTTATATGACTTCCACTGGATCCACATGGGGATACTCTAATGTTCCTTGAATGTTAGGACAGGGGACAGTGCAAGAAGCAATTGGCAGGGCATGAAGAAGGCATGCAAATTATTTATCAATACAACTTTTGGAAGAAGGGAGTTAAAAGGATACAAGAAGTAGTGTTTGCTTAGGAAGGGAATGCCAGGAAAATAAGATGTCTCCAGCAGTTAAAAGCCTGGTTGTTATGCACATGAATCTCTACAATGCATGTTAACACCCAGTCATTAAATGAAGAAATACATGTATTCTGCATCTTTCAGGTCCATTATTTATGGAAACATTTTTGTGGACATAGCTTCTAAAAAGGCATATTAGTTTATCCAAATTGCCCGGGCAGGTCTGAGCAGAATTTAGTCCTGCGAGTCCTATGGTACTTCTTTTTATTTCGGTAATAGAGGCAGTAGTGCTTCACAGGGTTTAGCAACCCAAATTCTTACCTTTTAATGCACGGTGATTTGTCTGTGCAGGTAGCATTTTACTAAATGCAACAAAAAAAAAACCCACAAAAAAGCTTGTCAGGAGATGCAAATTATACACAGACACACACACACTCTCACACACATATATAGACACACATATAATGGATTTGTGCAGGAACATGGTTTTGATTCAAATGGCCTAACAGTATACAAGCTGTAAGCATCTGCAAGGCATTATTTTAAAGGTGCATTGTAATGGGTCTTTCATGCTGCTTGGAGTGATTTTCTGGGCAATAATGTTACCAAATAACCATTAGTTATATGCTATTAAAATTAATAAAACACCGAGAGCCAATTTTAATTCCAACAGTTCTGTGTTTTGAGAGTTTTATATTTTCCTTGGTAAAATAAGTGTGAGTTGCTATGTAAGAGTAGTTTTGTTTCTGTTTTAGTAATGTTTCCAGAACATGTACCTGTTCTTACTCTGTATCAGTATTGCTTCCAACATAGATAAAACTTTTCTTTAACACTTACACACAACAAAGGTGTACTTAAGTATATGTTGACAATGGAGGCACTGGCTGAGTAGACCAGATGCAAATACAGATTTATTCATAATATAATATAAAAAGAGTAAATATATGGACGGATTCCAATATTAGGAGTTGGACTGAATGATCCTTATGGGTCCCTTCCAACTCCTTGTACTGAGGTAAAAGGAAAATTATCTTAAATTAAAAAGTAAGAGGTGAGTATTTCCAGCTTAGGTTCTGTAGTAGCATTATATTCAGGCCTGTAATACCATGGCTCATTTGGTCCTGTGTTGTAGCATAGTCCACTGCATGCTGCATTTTTATTCATTCACATAGCAGGTTGAATGCAGGCTGCACAATTCTCTGTGAAACAAATACGCCAGCTTTCACTTAATAAAGGCTCTAAATGACTGCTAAGTAGAACTACTGTAATGCTATTAATATGTTGCTAATTAGTATTATGTTTTGACAGAACAAAATAAGGAAATGCTAAGACTATGGAATTATTTCAATTAAAAATTATCTTAAGAATAAAGTAAAAATAAACAATTTTATTCTGATCATGAAGTGACTTTAATATGCCTTTATATTAAAAGTTTGGGGACAATGTTTCAGTGAGTTGAAATTTAATACATAGGAGAATTGCATAACAGTGAGAAACAGACTATAGAGACTAGGGAGGCAAGTCTTGTATTATCTTTTCCCATTAACTGTGCTGCAAGCACGAGGGAGCTCAAAATATGATTTCACTATTGATTTAAATGCTTAAAGTCTGTGCATTGTCCAGTCAATACTATGTGAAGCCATTAGTGAAAAGAAGTTATATTATTGCTTATAAGAGCTTGAGACATTTTTTTCTTTTTCCATAGATAGTTTTGATTTTCCATGCACAAAGATCTGATTCAACGATAGTTTGGCATGAATACTTGTGTGTGTTTCTTTTGGTGGGAGCTATATGCATCTTCTTCCCAGCTCCTTCATTGTGCTGCTAAAAGCTTTTGTGAATTTCCTTGGGAGCCAATTTGAAGTGCTGATGGGATTATAAATAGGATTTCTTTCTTAGGTTATATTTAATCTGGATTGAGGAATTAATTCAGATTTCAATGTTTCAAAATTAGTATTGACGTGAACAGGCATATGTGGGTAGCACTGAAACCGGCACTGCCTCTATGAGACATGCTTGGGAATCCATGATTGCAAACTGATAAAAAGAAGTTGATATTCTCATGAAATGTAGCATTTCCTTGAGCTGAATTTTTGGGACAAAATATTTTCAATGTTGCTTCAGCTAAAGTCCATTTTTTATGCATGTGATCAGGAAGATTTTTAAAATTAAATTCTTTAAAAGACTTTTTCAGCTTTTGATTTGCATCTTATCCTTCTCATTTTTTGTAATGTGATACAGACTGCACTATGTTGATACAGGATTTACATGCAATCTGTCATGTAAAGGTAGATTTTGTGAATGAAAAATAGATCTTTATTTGTAAATGAAATGCACCTAATATTTAGGAAAAAGTCACTTTTTCTTTTTTATTTTTTAGTCTTTTTTATTTTATCTTTTTTCTTTCTTTTCAATTTCTTTCTTTTTCCTTTTTAATTTTCTTCGTTTTTTCTTTCGTCTTTCTTCTTCTTTTACTTTATTTTTAATGACTTGAAACTATTGCAGCTTATTCTGGTGTGCCACTCTTCAAACTGACATCTGCATTATCTTCTGACCACTTACAGATTTATCTATGTATGTATTTTTGAAAAGCTTCAAAGAGTACTTTTGGATTAAAGTAGCTCTTTCCATTTCATATAGAAACTGACTTCAGTTGCCAGAGGAGATTTTTGGACCCAGCAATGTATTATAGATATATAGAATGAAACTGGTATATATGAACTTGAGAACTTGATTGGGTGAGTTTATCCTGCCAGCAGACAAAAGGTGGAAATACACGTTTACACATGTGAGGTTGTTGTTATTATTTTACAAAATAATCAGCCTTGACCTTTGCTTTGAGGGAAGCTTAACAAGTAGTCTCAAAATAGGTGAACATGAAATTTATAACTCTGTTCGACACCAAACTCTCTGGAATTTTCTACCTGCTTCACAGACATTTTCTCTTTTACTCTCAGTTTTCTAGATAATAATAACTACATTAAACTGTAAATGAAAACACATTATTGTAATAGAGTCTCGGTGCAAGCCATACTGCAGCAGCCTCTGATGCTTCTGTGCTTGATCATGAGGCCGAGGGTTGTATTTCATTACTTCTTTGACCTGATGGAAAATTAGTTGACTGAAAACATTGTTACCTTTTCCCTGGGTTGACAAGGCAATGTCATCTCTAGAAACAGTGTGAGGGAGGTAGTTGAGGAAAATAGGTCTATGATTCTACCAGCCATCTTTTCTTATATTAGGTTAAACATGGTATTTGCATCTGGGAAGGGCAGTCATTTCCAATCTGCATTTCATTTAGAGATTCTTTTTTTTTTAATTTAAATTTGGACCCATATAAAGGGATCTATAGTCTAAGAGCTTCTCTGCATTATACAGCTGTAATTAAAGATAATAAAAAGTACTATTTCTCCTTATAAAAATTGCTCTTCATACAGTGGAAATCTCTTACTAACTTTTAAGTTTTTTTATATATTCATTTTTGTGTCTGAGAAGAGATTAAAATATTTGTAGTTATGGATAAGAGAACAATTATGAATATAAAGAGAGGAATAGAGGAAGACAGCAACATTGTAGGAAGGACGAAGGACATACGTGTGATAAAGCAACACACTCAGTGTGCTTTTGTTAATAGCTGCTTCAATCAAATTTTGGACCCGTCTCTTGATATTGATAAAAAGTCATAAACTATTTCTTCAAATATTGCATCTCTTACTTAACTGAGTAGGTTTGCTAATAAGAAAAGATCTGCTCAACAAGCTAATAAAGACTGCAGTGTAAGTGGCAACTTCCACCAAAAAATGTGCATTCTTCCAGGAAAATCTTTAGGCTGGATACCTGTGTCTGCCACACCTGTGCTCAGAGATAAGAAACATATTTTATGATTCCACACATAAGGGTCAGATGGTGTCATCTGTACTTGTGGAGTTTGGAGAGGAAAAAAAGCTTAGAAAGCTCTTTTAAATCTGGAAGAAATGCAGTATGCTTGCACCTTTTTATTATTAATTGGACAGCAGTACTCAGTGCCTTTCCTATAATCCTCAATCTTTTAAAGACTTGAGTCTTCATAATTTTCACATTACTGTTTTTGTAAATAATGTATTTATGCAGGTTTTCTGAGGCATGGAATAATTTTCAAACCAAGAATAGTACAGTTTCAGACAGGTTCAGAAAAAGACCCTGTCACTTAAAAAACTTGATCAGAATCTCTCTATATAAAAATCGATGATATACAGAATAATAGAATTGAACTTAATAAAATCAAAGTGAACATCAGAACAATCTATTATGTCATCTTACAATTCAAAATAAATGGTTTCCTTTTGTTAAAATAAAGACTGCTTTGTAATTTTTGCAAGCCTGGAGGTTGTGCAGTGATTAATCACTTCCTTGTCCTTGTGTGCCTGTTTAGTTTTATTTGGTTTTATTTAGTTTCATTAATATAGACTGAAGAAATGGCCAACTGTTTTCTGTTCTGTTTTTTCATGGGCTTTCAGAGGTGTGTACTGGCAGTAAGTTTTAATAAAGAATTTATATTTGCAGTCAGTTAGAAAGTATTCCTACAACTAAAAAGAGAACTGTGGGAATAATTTCCCTCATAAAAAATCTATAGAAATCTTTTACATGAAAACACCATTTAATAAATGCAGTTTTTGCTTTAAGCATAATCCTGAAAATGTCTGTATATGTATATAAAATACACATGATTTTAGCAAACCTACTACTGCTTCAACTGAAAATATACTAGAGCAATGGTGTGCCTTCCCATAGCTGAAGCCAAGAGATAAAGCTGTTACTTCTTTTAAAGAATGGTGTTTAAAAATAACATTAATGCAGACTTTCAACTTCTCCCATTAAGAGAGAGCTCCCTGCTTAGTTCATGAGGGTCTCCATAAACCTGTGTAAGAGCAAATAATCTTCTTTCTCAACATTAAAGAATACGTATTCACGTGTGCAATTTTCTAGAGGGACTTCTCATAAATGTTTTATGTATTTGCTTAGATGAAGGTGATTTAAAATTTTAAAGTTAGAATGAAAAATTGTAGAACCATAGAAATGGTTGGGGTTGGAAGGGATGTCAAAGATCACCCAGTTCCAAGCCCTTGCCATGGGCAGGGACACCCTTCCCTAGCTCAGGTTGCCTGAAGCCCCATCCAACCTGGCCTTGAACACTGCCAGGGAGGGAGGCAGCCACAGCTTCTCTGCACAACCTGTGCCAGTGCCTCACATTGAAGAATTTCTTCCTTATATCTAAACTAAATCTAGCCTTTTTCGATTTGAAGCCATTAGTTCTTATCCTATCAATGCATTCCCTGATAACCAGTACCTCTCCAGCTTTCCAGCAGGTCCTCCTTAGGTATTGGAAGGCTGCAATAAGGTCTCCCCAAGCCTTCTGGTCTCCAGGCTGAACATGCCCAATTGTCTTAGCCTGTGTTCACAAGAGAAGTGCTGCAGTCCTCTGATTGTCTTTGTGGCCCTCATCTGGTCTCACTACAACAGCTCTGCGTTCTCTTTATATTGGGTGCCCCAGTGCTGAACACAGTACTCCAGGTGGAGTGGTGAAGCAGAGTCACCTCCATTGACCTGTTGGTTGTGCTTTGTTAGACGTAGTCCAGGATATTGGCTTTTGGGGCTGCAAGTGCATGTTGTTGTGTCATGACTCAACATGCTTGAATATTTCATCAACTAACACTCCTAAGTCCTCCTCCTCAGGGCTGTTATTAATCCATTCTCCACCCAGACTGTAGCTGTGCTTGGGATTTCCCTGACCCATGTGCAGGATCTTACACTTGACTTGTTGAATTTTGTGATTCTTCTATGATTTGGTGATTCTATGAGGTTCACATGGACCCACCTCTCAAACCTGCCAAGGTCCCTCTGGATAGAATCCAGAAATCTTTGTCCACCATGACTCCTAGATCCTTCCCAACAAAGCTGCTTCCCAGTACATCAGCCCCTAACCTGTACCGGTGCTTGGAGTTAGTCCTTCCAAGGTGAAGGACCCTATACTTGCCTTTGTTGAAGTTCATTATGTCCCTCTCTACCCTATTCTTCAAGCTGTCTGCATCTGTCTGAATGGCAGCACAGCCTTTTGTTGTATCAGCCGCTCCTCCCAGTTCAGTCCTGTCAGCAAACTTGCTGAGTGTACACTCTGCCCTCTTGTCCAGGTCATTGATTAATATTTTGAATAAGATCAGGCCCATTACTGACCCATTGGGCATACTCTATCACTTCAAGAAGAAATTATCATCAATGCACCCTAGAAGCTTTACATTGCTTACACCTTACTGCGTTGTCCCTCCAACAGATATTGGTGTTCAAGTCCCTCATGAGGACCAATGTTTGTGAATGTGAGGTTGGTCCTATCATTCTATAGAGGGTCTCATCTTCTTGGTCTTTCTGGTCATGTGGGTATAGGAGGCCCCCACTGTGATGTCACCTGTGCCCTTCATTTAATCCTGATCCATAAAGACTTGGTTGCCTCCTTATCCATTCACAGGAGGAGCTCCATGCACTCCAGCTGGTCACTGACATAGAAGGTGACATCTCCCACTTGTCCCCCCGTCTCTCCTTCCTAAAAAACCTGTAGTCTTCTGTTCCAGTCATAGGAGCTTCCACCACATTTCCACGATACAGAATTTGTCTAGATTGCTGGTTTCCTAGCAAATAAAGATTTGTAAAGATTTCCCTTTCAGTTTTAATGTATTTAGCAATCATTTTTTTCTCCATAATTTAGGAAAATAATACCTAATCTTATGGTCTTAATTTGTTAGAGTATTTATAATTTCTGGTAAGGAAAATCTCATCAAAATGTATACATTAGATCAAATTAATTAATCGTATCAATTTCACAGAGCCCAGAGAAGTGCTAAAATACTTTTCAATAGTAATGGATCAGTCCTCTTCCCAAATTAAATGTATGAGGTTTCCCAGAGAGGGTAGTTGAATGACTATTTTCTAGGTTTGCTGCATAGTTAAATGTACTTCTGCACTGGAAAGGTGAGGTGGTATTTAGTGTCTTGTCAAGTGGCTGTGCAAGAGTTAGACATCTGTTCCAATCTCAGTTTTGTAAATACACAATACAGAATGCCATTTATAGGTGATTCATATCTTCATAAAGTTTACATCTAATGTAAAATGGAATGAATCACTCTACTAATGAAAGTCTCGATGACTAGTTTAGATTACATGACTAACCGTGGATGGTTAAAGTTAAGTGAGAACAATCCCATCCACAGTATTTTTACCTGTAAGTATAATCTGATGTTGTAAAGACTTCTAGAAAACTGTGAGTTCAGAGGAAAAATCAAGTCTGGGTCAGAGTGATTTATATATAGATGACCACTGCTCTTTCAGTGAAGCCTGAAGAATGCAAAGCCATAATGGGAAAAAAGGAAAATATGTAGAACCGGTCTGTATGCTGAGGAAGGAAATGTGGTATGTGGTCAATTCGTCTGGTATCCATAAAATTTTCAGCTTGAGGCAAATTGTGAAGTCATTTTGAAGCAATGTCTTTATATTACAGATGATGAAGAAATGGTCTTTGCAGATTAAATGATACATGACAGAGAAAACATTACTCATGGGACAGTTTCAATTTCATAAAATAAAACAGAGTTGTTAAGTTTGAAATGCAAGTTTTTATATTTTCCAGTGTTGCATATTTGGACACGATCTACTTTCTTTAGAAAATGAAACCAAAACAAATCAAAAACAAAAATCTGACATATTTTAGTCTGTAAAGTAAAAAGGAAAAAGAGAATAAAATTTGCTAAGTGGTAACATACATTTGGGATTTCTTTCTAAAGCTGTTTGCTGAGGCAGCTCTGAAAAAAGTGAGATTAAATACTGAAATTGTCTTTAAAAAGACATCATTAAACATGTAAGCATGTTTGTGAAAGACATGTATACTTCATATTGAGGATTGATTAATTAATGTTGGGCTAAATATACATTGAAGACATGAAGGGTAGCTGTATGAAAGGCTTTAATACTGGAAATGTTAGTAGTATACCACACAGTTCTCCTACAGAAGTACAGGTGCTTTGACTTACAGTAGCAGTAGAGGTGTTCTGAGCATTTTAGATTTTCATAGTTGCTGATTTGTTTCCAACTTGTCTGAAGCCCTGCTAGTGAGCAGAGGCCTATGTTTTGGCCCTGGGTCTCAGATCTTCTGCATTCTGTGTTGGGTATTCATTATCTAAAACTCAGAAACTATTCAGGAAGTAGACTGAAATACAAATCTGCCAACTGGGTGGTGAAAGAGAAGCCCCGCAGAGAAGGATTTGAGGATAGTAGTGGATGAAAAATTGTATGAGAGAGCAATTTTAACTTGCAGCCCAGAAAGACAATCATATCCTGGCTGCATCAACATAAGTGTGGGCAGCAGGTCAAGGGAGGCAATTCTCCACTTCTGCTCTGCTTTCATAAGACCCTGCCTGGAGTACTGCATTCAGCTCTGAGGTTTTCATGCACAAAACATAGGCCTGTTAGAGTGGATTCCGACAAGGGCCATGAAACTTCCCAGAGGCCTGGAACACCTCTCCTATGTAGAGTGGCTGAGAGAGTTGGTCTTGTTTAGTCTGGGCAAGAGGAGGCCCTGTGGAGACCTTATTTTGGCCTTAACCCCTCTTTAACCCTTAGACAACCTTAAAGGATGCTTATAAGAAAGAGGGAGACTTTCCACTACAGCCTGTAGTGACAGGAAAAGGAGTAATGGTTTTAAACTGAAAGAGATTTAGATTAGACAAAAGGAAGAATTTGTTTTACGGATGGTTGTGAGGCCCTGGCACAGGTTGCCCAGAGAAGCTGTGGCTGCTCCCTCCCTGGCAAGGAGGCCAGGTTGGATGGGGCTTTGTGCAATCTGGGCTAGTGGAGGGTGTCCCTGCCCACGGCAGGGAGATTGGAATAGATAATCTTGTGGTTTAACCCCAGTTGGCAGCTAAGCACCACACAGCCACTCACTCCTCCACTACCCTAGTGGGATGGGGGAGAGAATCAGAAGAGTGAGAAAACTCGTGGTTGAGATAAGGACAATTCAATAGGTAAAGCAAAAGCTGCCCAAGCAAGTAAAGCAAAACAAGGAAACTATTCACCACTTCCCATCAGTGGGCAGGTGTTCAGCCATCTCCAGGAAAGCTAGCCTCTATCACATGTTAATGCTACTTGGGAACACATGACATCATGTAGTATGGCATGTCACTTCGGTCAGTTGGGGTCAGCTGTCTGGTCTGTGTCCCATCCCAGCTTCTCACGCATCCCCAGCTGTCTTGCTTGTGGGTCAGTGTGAGAAGCAGAAAAGACTTGGTTCTGTATAAGCACTCCTCAGCAATTGCTAAAACATTCCTGTGTTATCCATACGGTGTCCAGCACAAATCCAAGTAATAGCCCCATACTACCTACTGTGAGGAAAATTAACTCTATCCCAACAAATAACAGCACAGACCTTCAAAGGTCTCTTCCAACCCATATGATTCTATGGTCCTATGAATTTAAACTGGTACTTAATTGTGACTGAAGTTATTGCCTCATATTTGTTTTCCTCTAGTGCTATATTTTTTGGAAAAAGTATGAGGTCTTCTAAGTTAAGCAGCTTTGGTCAGCTAAAGCTTATATTCTTTTTAAGGCTGTTGCCTAAAGATTAAAGAGGAGCAGAAATTGTTGCATCCTTTTCCACAGTATGTACAGAGTGCTAAATTCCAGACAGATTTATGTTTGTGTGAAAAGTCAGTGTTACTTGGTTTTCTCCACTTTGTGTGTAGTACCCATTTATGGTACCATACTTAAGTCCAAAGCAACTGGAAGCAGTCTGCACAGAGAAATCCCTGACCCTTCTTAAAGCTGGGCTTAATATAGAATCATAGTATCATAGAATGCGTTAGGTTGCAAGGGACCTTTAAATGTCATCTAGTTCAATTCCCTCCCCCCCCCCCCCCCAATAAGCAGGGACATCTTCACTAGATCAGGTTGTTCAGAGCCCCATCAAGCCTGACCTTGAATATCTCCAGGGATGGAGCCTCCACTACATCTCTGGGCAACCTGTTCCACTGATTTACCACCCTCACATTGAAGAACTTTTCCCGAATACCCAACCTAAATCTCCCCTTTCCTATTTTAAAAACATTGCCCCTCGTCCTAATGTGTACTATTAATGTGTGAGGATGAGGTATACACTCTCCATTCAGTCCTAGAAACTGCAGGAAGCTTGACCATGTTCTCTGAGGAAGGAATCAGTGGAAATATTATCTATTCTAAAACTAGAATTCAAATGCAAAATACCAAGTGTGATTGATAAGAGACTCCGGTCTAGCTATATTTTCATACAGATAGCATAGACAGACAGTGACTTCATCTCCCAAAAACATTTTGCTTAAGTAAAACTAAATAAAGAAATGTATTTGCATATTGAAATTCAAAGTCAATTTTAATATTTTTCTATTGGAAGAAAACAGCCCTAACATGTCATGCCACTCTCATAAGAAATGGTGCTATTTGACAAATTAATGGGTAGCAGCGATTAAAAAAATGTTATCACTGCAGATGCCCCTGATGAGTACAACATGAAGTCAAATACAAATATTTGAAGGTGTGGGATTTCATTGAAAGTGCTTTTGTTGTCAACTGGATTTAATGTTGGAGAAGGAGTACCAGGATTTTGCTAGTAGAAAAATCATCAGGCAGGTTAGTAACATCATCACAGTGTTATCCCAGAGAGGAAACCGGGACCTTCTCACATTAAAAAAAAAAAAATAATAAAATCCTCAAAGCAAAATACCTCAAAATATCACATTTATTAAAGTTTTATTTTCAGTCTGAAATCTAAACAGTTTTGTTTCAAATGTCATATAGCTTATCAGCTCTTAGATATAAGCTAAACCTGCAGGGATAGTATCACCATCACCTGGCTGCTTATTTTAAAAACACTGATTCAGCCAAGTTTCTTAATTGAGCAGACACTATGGAAACTTGTCTTTTAGGAAATGAAAGAGCTGCTGGAGGTCCCCATTTACTCATGTTTTCTGTTCTGAGCAAATATTTTTAACTCTGTAAAAGACAAGCTCTCATCTATATTTGGGGCATACATTGGTTTCAGAGTTCTGACCACACAACTTCATACAGTTTAAGGAAAAATCTGTGGTTTATAAATCAAATCCACTTTCATTCAAGGACTTCGTCATTCATTTTAGTCACTGTCCTTTTTGAAGGGTAAATGTGTTTGAGAAGGTTAGATATGAAAACAGCAATCTCATGTAAGTTTTGTTTCAGGGAATATCTTCTCACCATGAAAACTCAGTTTTTCAAGGTTTCAGACACCTTCTCCAACTGTGCATTTGAGTATTACCCAATTATTTCATAACTTGCAGTGCCTTAATTGACTAACTGGAGAGCTAAACTGTAATAGCAAGCTTCATTTCTTTTTGAGAAAAATGTGTGTTCTGTGTTAGTCTGTTTAACTTCTTTGTGGGGCATGATTTTCAGACAAATTCCTGTGGTGTTTTATTCAACTTTTTTGTGGCCTTCTGCAACTTAATGGTAGTCCAGCTCGTGCAGTAAGGGAGTTATCTGATTCTTATGTGAATGTCAAAATCCAAAATGAAGTTTCCAAGGTCAGTCTACAACTCAGTGTCTCTAAGTGTATCAAAGTGGCATATTGGGAAGAATCAGCACAAATTAGGCATGCTGTTGCAACCTAAGAGATGCTGTTTATTGATGAAGACCAATGGAAATTAAGGAACAGACTGTTATATTCTAAGAAACTTTCATTATGTACTGAACAGAAAGAGTTTATTCATAATAAATTACTGCTTAGTATAGTCTCATGGTGGCAATCTAATTCATGTGCATGTAGTCCTTTTACTTGCATCCTATTGGGACAAACAATAATACAAATATTTTATGCAAATATTAGCTATTTCAAAGCTCACAGAGTAGGAATGCTTCATGGGAAGTTTGAAAATCCTCTTTATTATAAACATGCAGTTCAAGACATTCAGTAGTAACTACTATATTTTTATTGATCAGCTACTATGACTGTTGATCAGCCTGGCTACTAATAATACTTTTTTTTTGATTGTCAAAAAACAACAAAGAAAGGTTTCACAAAGAAAGGGAAATCAATGTATACTAGTTCCATAAATATTTTCCATGAAGCCAATAATATCCAAAGGTTAAGGGTGGTTAATATCCTCCTTAAAAATGTGTAACTTGTTAGTGGCTTTCAGTGAAGAAGAGAACAAAAGCATTGAAGCATTAAGACTATTCATTTGATATTATTCAAAATCTGACTTGGATAAGCTTAAATGCTTTAATACTGCTACGGGGTATTCCCTCTTCATGGTATCTCCAGCAGAGTAACATGAAGAGCATAGTGGGCCTGACTAAAGTCTTTCAAATCTGGTGTGTTATCTATATCACTGGATAACAGCAGATGCCTAGAAGAAATGTGAGAGTATAAGCATACTTTCCAAGATGCACCTTCTTTCTTCTACATATGTACTCTGATAGTTTCTTTATTCTTGTATTAATTTCTCTTTTTTGACTCTTATTTTTTTCAACATATTGCTTGAACATTCCACCTACCCTGCAGAAGTCCTCCTGAGTCCTAATAGGTAGCTTAGAGCCCATTGTTATATGTGCAAAACTGGCCATTTCTTGGGCATGGCATTACTCTACATGTGTCAACATGTGCTGGTGTGGCCACACCTGAAGTATTGGGTGCAGTTTTGGGTGTCCGGACAATGCACTCAGTCCCATGCTTGGATCTGACTGGCCCTGGGTGGAGCCAAGAGTTGGACCTGATGATTCTTATGGGTCCCTTCCAACTCAGGATATTCTATGATTCTATGTTTCTATGGAATTAATTTCTCGGTATCACGAAGTCTTTATGCAGCTCTTCACACCTCCCTTTTGTAAAGCAAAGCAGGTGAAATGGCAGCTGAAATTCAGTATCTCTTGTTGCTATCAGGCCACTAAATGGCCAAAGAATCTGGAAAAAGACTTAACAATTAGAGTAAACAGTCAGACCTTTTCCTTGCCCTTTCTTTGATTACTAATTATATATACAAAGTTTTGCCTTAGAAGGCTAGAAATATCAAATTAATTAATAGAGTTCATTAAGAAGATCAGTCAAGAGTAAATAATAAAATACCTTTACCAAATAAGTATTTGAAAATGGAAGGAAGGAAGGCGGGAAGATAGAAAGAAGGGAAGGAAGGTGGGTGATAGAATCAGTGTGTGTGTTGGAAATTCAACTAGTGTTAGAGTTGATCTGGTGTGATATAGCTAGTGAAGACATGCCAGCTTGTATCAACTTAAAATCCATGAAGTGTGACACAAAGACAGTTGGCTTGAAGAGGGCAATACTGAGATATATCAAAACTATTTAATAATGTGCCTGTTTTGTTGACAACATTTTCTTTTAGAAATGGCACCTAGAGGAGATTTGGGAGATGCATGTGAGGGTGTCTCATGTTCTTCAAGTGCTGTGGTCATAATTTGGCTATACTTATATGTGTGACCTCTGATGCTCTTTTTCCTAGCACTAGTTGTTTTAATAGCCTACAAAATCAACAATTTATAAATTGAAACACGGAAAAATACCTGTTATGTCAAATGGCAAGAAACAATATTTACTTACTTTTTAATATTTTTATTTATAATAGATATTTTCTTTCATCACCAGATCATAACTATAAACTATACAGTGCAGTGAATCACAGAATCACAGAATCATTAAGGTTGGAAAAGATCTCCAAGATCATCTAGTCCAAATGCCCTCCCCAGCACCTATATTACTAACTAAACCATGTCCCTAAGTACCTCATCCAATCTTTCCTTGAACACCCTGAGGGACAGTAAGGTACCACCTCCCTGGGCAAACGGTTTTAATGCCCAGCCACTCTTTCTGTGAATAAATTTCTCCTAATTTCTAACCTGAACCTCCCCTGGTGCAACTTGCAGCCATTCCCTCTTGTCCTGTCCCTAGTTATCTGCGAGAAGAGGCTGAACCACAGCTCACCACAATCTCCTTTCAGGTAGTTTTAAGGAGCACTAAGGTCTCCCCTGAGCCTCCTCTTCTCCTGACTAAACAATCCCAGTTCCCTCAGCCACTCCTCATAGGACTTGTGTTTCAGACCCTTCACCAGCTTCATTGCTCTTCTCTGGACACGCTACAGGGCCTTGATGTCTTTCTTGCAGTGAGGGGCACAAAACTGAACACAGTATTCAAGGTGCAGCTTCACTAGAGCTGAGTACAGGGGGATGATCACCTCTCTGGTCCTGCTGAATATGCTATTCCTGATGTATGCCAGGATGCCATTGGCTTTATTGACCACCTGTGCACACTGCTGGCTCATGTTCAGGCAAGTGTCAACCAACACCCCCAGATCCTTTTCCTCTGTACAGCTTTCCAGCCATCCTGCCCCAAGCCTGTAGCGTTGCCTAGTGTTGTTATGACCAAAGTGCAGGACCTGACACTGCCATGTTGAACTTCATCCTATTGGCCTCTGCCCATCAATTCAACCTGTCCAGGTCCCTCTGGTAGCCTCCCAGCAGATCAACACTGCCTCCAACTTGGTGTCGTGTGCAAACTTACTGAGGGTGCACTCAATTCCCTCATCCAAATCATCAGTAAAGATATGAAAGAGGATGGACCCCAGTACCAACCCTGGGGAACACCACTTGTGACCAGTTCTCAGGTGGATTTAACTCCATTCACCACCACTTTCTGGGCCCGGCCATCCAGACAGTTTTTAGCCCAGAAAAGAGTGTGCCTGTTCAAGCCATGGGCTGCCAGCTTCTCCAGGAGAATACCGTGGGACACTGTCAAGGGCTTTGCTGAAGTCAAGGTAGAGCATGTCAACAGCCCTCCCCTCATCCACCAGGTAGGTCACCTGGTCATAGAAGAAAAGGCTGGTCAGGCAGGACTTGCCCTTCATGAAGACATGCTGGCTGGACCTGATCCTCTGGGTGTCACTTTTGCTCCATAATCTTCCTTGGCACCAAAGTCAGGCTAACACACCTGTAGTTCCCCATGTCTTCCTTACGACCTTTCTTATTGATGGACATGACATTAGCAAGTTTCCTGTCATCTGGTACCTCTCTGGTTGCCCATGACTGCTGATAGATGATGGATGAGTGGCTCAGCACTCAGCTCCCTCATTACACTTGAGTGGATCCCATCTGGCCACATAGACTTGAGACAGTCCAGTTGGAACAGTAGGTCTCTTAACTGTCAGTTGTGGAGGGTTTATTCTGCTCCCTGTCCCAGGCTTCCAGGTCAGGAGGCTGAATACCCCGAGAGTAACCACTCTGACTATTGAAGACAGATGTAAAGAAGGCATTGAGAATCTCTGCCTTTTCCTTATCCTTAGTGAACCTTACATGTATTTTCAAAGTATGTTAATACTTTTCTGTAATGTTGTAAGAACATTGTTTGCATGGGCTGGATGACTCCAGCTGACAACCATACCGTGAATTACAGAGCTTCTTCAAGTATCGGTTACAATGACACAAAGAAGCTATTATGGTTACTGTGTTATAGCTGAAGCATGAAACAGCATTTGGCTGGCTGTCCAGCAAGCCACTGTGGAAAATTTAATTTTATAGTTTCTGCCACAAGAGCCATATGTTCAGTGTTTTTCATATACATATGATCATATTCCTCCCTGAGTAAGGAAAGTTGTAGATAGGAGGGTGAACTGGGAGTTAGGTACACTAAGAGTGTGACAGCAGCAAGAGCTTTCAGAATTTCAAGAGTAAATCATGCATCTGCAGTCTAGTAACCAGTACAATGTTGATTGAATTAATAATTCATAGTTGGTTGTATAAAAAGTGTGGTGCTGGCAAGATTTTTTAATCTTAGGTACAAGAATATTTTTAAACTAGTTAAAGCTTGTTGTATCTTAACTCCTAATTGACTAGTCACCAAAACTAAAATAAACATGTTCTTTTCAAATCACTGCTGTTTTCTTTACATTTTGTAACAGAAATGTGCCTGTCAGATGAAAGATAACACAGCACTATATAATGCAGTCTGATATTAGTGAAAGCTAACATTTCACAGTCCTATCCTGCTCTTACTGATAGCCATGCTGAGTCTCCCAAAGGCATATCCACTTCCATTGAGCCATGCCAGTCATTTCCCTCTCAGATTTTGTCTCCTTCTGGAAGTAAGCCAGATGTGTAATGAATCTGTGCCTGTATGTACAGAGTTGATCCTTCTCTTGCTGAAGCCTATAGAAACCTTGTCATCACACTCCTGGACATTTCAGTAGTCAATTATATTGTGTTACTGTTCAGAAAGGATCAACCTTTTCCACTTCCCATCACGCCTGTATCTGAGCTATTTTAATTAAAGTTAAATCCCTTGATTATCACAATTATCAAATGTTTTGGTTTAGTCCTAGGTAAAGAACAGAAAATGTTCTGGTTTTACCTTGACCAGAAAATTACTGGTATTGGAATACTTACATAGGAAGTGTCTTAAGTAAATCTTCTGTGGTGGTACATAGAAATTGTCCTAGAGAAACCCATCTCCATGTTGTTTTGTGGAAGCAGTGACTACAATCAGAATAGCTCACAGGTCTGAGGGCAACTCTGCACCACAGACCTGGCATTGACATGGCAGTTCAGCCTACATTTCACCCACCCTGGTAGCTTTAGCAGTGCTAGCATGAATATCGTCTACTTGCTGGGCTTCTGGCTCCATTTCCTGTCAGTCATGCAGGCTCCTGAGGATGAGTCAGTGATGTAGAGAGCTTTTTCTTTTGTACAGTATGAACATAACAAAGTATTGCTTGTAATATTCCCTCAAAGGGTAGTTGTCTTCTACCTGTTTCAAATATGCCTTAAGCATTAAAAATGCCTTTGAGCAATCAGGTCAGAATGAGTCCCTGAGACACTACTTGTGTGTTGTGGTGTACAAGCAGTATGTGACGGCAGAAGCCAGATGAAAAGGCCTGAAGGAGCAAAAGTTCAGTTTCTGCAATTTCATATGCTTCACCTCACATAAATAGTTGAATATTTGGGTGATATTTCAATTTGGTATTTCAAAACAGCATCCACCATACTTCTATAATAAACAATTGCATGGTATAGGCAAACCAGCTCTGAGTAATCTCATAAAGTGTTGCATCGTTAGGAGGAATAATTTCTTTAAATATGAAATAGCATAAATATCCTCTTACATGTTTTACAGTTCCAATTTTTACTATCGTTGAAGTTTCTTAATTAATTTGAAATCAATTCACTGTGTAAACTTTTATTTCAGTAATCCATCTGAGTCATGTGCATGGACTGAATAATAAACAGAAATACTAAACACACTATTTTAAAAGTGTTATTCTAATTAACTGTACCTTAAAGGAAACATCAATTGCGTTTTTGTTACAGTTCACGTTACTTGCCATTATTTGCAAATTTAAATAATTGCTTGAAATATACACAGTGGAAAACAAAAAAAAATCTAAATAATTGCCTGAGATCTACACAGTGGAAAATGTAAACCTGAAATATTATATTTAGCATGGGAGAAATAAAACCTGCTGTTATGTACATATAGAAAAATACGGTTTTTTTAGTCATCTACCCCAGTATGAAGTGGGGACACCGAATCTGGCAGAATTTTGGCACCCACATGAATTGGTGTAGGTAAGGCCGAAGGATTTGGAACAATGCAGAATCACACCTCCAGTTACACAATTGTGTTTGCTACTGATGCTATGAGACAGTGGTTAGCTACTCCATTCTGAATATCACTGTGCACAAAAGCCAGCTACTGACATCATGACTCAGGCACAGGAGCTGCATCGTCCTCCATTCCATCCCATTGCCCCATTAAATTCAGTAATTACTTTAATACTGTGCAAACATATTAGTAAGATACAAAACATAAGGTACTAAATTTCCTGTGGTTAAGAGTATTAGAACACATCATTTCAGTTCCAGTCATGAATGTCTCAGGCAGCTGTACTCTGAATTTATAATCTCTGGGGAATATGTATCCGTTGCGTCATTCCCATCCTGGTAATGTTAATGAATGTCATAGTTTGTATATATTTTGTATGTGCAAATTTATTAACATCAACAGTGCAATGAAATCTCTATTTTTACACATATACATGTTGTCATGCTACCTATATTTTGATTACATTTAACTTTGCCAATGCTGTAATATTGTTTCCTATGTTGTATTTTTCATAGGCAAATTTTTTTTCCTTATATGAGCATTATACAGGACAGTAGCACCCATATTCTGATTTATATAAAATACAAACCTAAATTAGAAACACAATTATATGTATAGAAATAACTCTCTGTTGAGAAGAATATTTCATAACTCTTGCAGTAGATCCATAGAATAATTTTTTTACATGAATTCATCCTGTAAAATATCTTTGTATTAACAAAGGTGTTCGTCTAAGCGCTAAAATGTAATGTAATGTCATCTGACCTTTCTAAATTCAATTATAAAAATAACTTTTCCATCTTTGAAAATGAAACTTCTCTAATGACTGTTGAAGAATTTATTGCCACTCATTCTCTTTCCTCAACTTATGTCTTTGTAATCTAATTTGGAAGATAGTATTTGTCCTTAGTTGATGTCAGTTGCCTCTGCACGGGTAACTAAAGCACAGTGAGCTGAAAGGTTTTGCTTTAAATGCAAAGAAACTGTGGATTGAAGTAGCAGAGATGAACAAATCTGAAACCTTTTCTGGACAGATTCTATGGTCACACCGAGACAAAAATGCTGGAAAGCCTGCTAGATAACAGAAGTGATGCACAAAGTATTAACTGTCAGGGAAGAAAAGGTACTTGAAGTAGACAATGCTCATGGAGCAGTTACAATGCGACAAATGGATCTTTCCCGGTTTTCAGAATTGGGCTTTTTGACAGTGCACTCTTTTTGTAATAGTATAAAACCAAACTACTTGGACTGAGTTACACTTCTCAGCCTTATGATGTAGGCATCCAGTGACAAGGAAGGCCATAAAAAACCTGCTGTAAGGCCCTGATATGTGAGGAAGACTGTCAGTGAAGTGGTCTGGCAGAGTGGCATCAATAAAAAATGAAAGTTAAAGTGACAATACTGAAATGATCAGGTTTGGTACAGATAGTTATCCCATGTATTGCAGGAGTCTGGCAGAAGTGAAATAAAGAAGTCCTCAGAGTAGCTTGTGGATGGTTGAGCTAGTCCTACTCCAGTGAAACTCAGTATGGAATTTGGTTTACTGTCTCAGTATTTCAAAAATAACTAAATCAGCACTTACCTTTTATTTACCTGAGCTATACCATACTCTTTCATTCTACCAGCTGTTGCTAAGCAACTGTAACAGTAACAGTGATGTTTACCTAAAACCTCGACTTATTTTACTTTATTTTAGGAAAGTAAACAAATAAAGTCCACCCTGTCTTCAATGATCTCCATCTGCAGAATGAGTTTACTGCTATGAAGGACAGCTTGTTTTAGAGGGCGCTAAATCTGCCTTTAGCTCAGCATTTTACCATATAGGATCTTTCTTTCTGTAAAAACCTTTTTCAACATCAACTCCTACATGTTTAAAATCTGGTTATACAACTTGCATTGTTTTCTTTTTTTTAATGCATTTTCTTTCCCTCATTATGATGAATCTTAAAAACAATTGGAATAAACGTGAAGGAAGTACTAAGAGAATTCGCAGAACTTCACTGGGCTGAAATCATTACTTTTGAAGGAAAACAACTTCATATAATCTAGTTGCTTTTAACTAAGAACATATTGCTTTGTCAGAAGGAAAGACTGTCAAGCTGTAGCCTTGAGAGAGCGATTACGGTATTTTTATTTTTTTGTCTCTAGTAGCCAGTGGCACTGAATTGATGGTGTTGTAGGCTGATTTTTAAAGAAGCATTAAAAGCCCTTTTAAAAAACCATTTTTTCCTGCAGAGAAACATATTTTGCTGCATTTTATTTCCCCATTAACTTGTGTGAATACTGATTTATTGGTATTTTTGGGCATTCCAGTATTGAAAAGAGAACATGAAATATCTTTTTCTCAATTTGTAATGGCAGCGTAATCCAGCTGATGTATATTATGCATTTCAGCATTGAGAAATTCATTAAAATAAAGAAAAAAACACTTCCATATACCAGCAATTAAGATGTTTTGCTTTGGTACACAGCAAAGCTACCATTACGGCAGGATTTGTTTCAGAACTTCTTGCTGTATAGTAATATTAATCTTTAACCTTCAGGACAATTTAATTTCAGTTGGATGCTGGAATAAGGCTCAAATATACATAGGAAATTGCATACAAAGCTATTGCGTGACTCTCAGAGTACTAATCTGAGACTTTAAAAACACTAGCTTTTCTGTTTCATCAACACAATCAATGAATATATATCCTGCAGCTTAGAAATAAGGTCTGAATTTAAAATGTTTTATAGACTGATGAAGGTACAGTCACTTTGTAAATGTTTGCATCTGAATTTCAGGTTATTACATGCATTCAAGCATTTACCAACCGTCTATCTCATGCGAGACATACCTAGTGAATGTCCAAGACTGGTCTGACAAAAATTGCCGGGTTTGAATGGGTCTGTATTTAAAGGAAATCAATCTAAAATTTGCAATTTAACTGCCATTTTTTTCTCTGTTTTTAGCTCTAGCTGTCCACCTATGGAATATTTAACAATTCAGAGGCAATCAATTGTGTTAAGAAGGGTTGAACTCAGCAGACAACAGTATGCAAGGCTGCCCCATCTACATGGCCCAGATGCAGGCAGGGGCAAGGCTGTGCAGCTTTTCCCAGCAGGCACACACACCCAGAGCACACGTATACACTGCACACATATGTATACATATAGCCACCTACACAGAGGAGGATATACTCAGCACTCATATGAACTCAGACCACACCAGTGGCCTCATCCTGTTTCCTGTCTCTCGCTGAGCAGGATGAAATCCATCCTCACACGCAGAGGACTGACCAGGACTCCTCTGGTTCCCAGTAGCCACTTTGTAGTGATCTCAGTCTCGGAGAAACTTCTCTCAGCTCCTCATCCACATCACCTGCTCACTAACTTATCCAGGCAGACTTTAGCCAGTGCTTGCACACTCACTCCCTTACTCACTGACTCACACACCAGAGCTGGCTCCCCATGCTGCACTGGAGACACACTGGCTCTGGCCCTGATCCTACCAGGCACTGACACTTGGTGTCACTCATGGGTGTCTCCCGGGCCACTGGCACCCAGGCACATGCACCGTCTGGCCCATGGTCCAGCCCAGCTGCTGGTACCCTGACCCACACTCACCCCAGACTGGCACCACCTGCCTGTGGGGACCCTACAACCCCTGGGGGGACATGGCCAGAGAGGCCACCATTTATGCAGGACCCACTCTGTCCCCTTGCTCTATTTTCCCACAGTTGTTCTTCCCCAAATTCCCACTTCCAGTTTCTTCTTTAAACTCTCCTTAATAAGGCCTGTACAATCCCAAAACACTTCCCCAGCATCGCAACACCACCACCACCACCTCTGCTAGTCTGGAAGGAGATCTGGAGCTGCCTGTCTTGTCCCATGATGATGGGTGTCACACCTGGACACGGACACTGAGGCTGTCCTGGGCCAGCCCTGGGAGGCCCCAGAGAAGGGTGTACATTCCACTGAGTCCTAACTTTGGGTTCTCACCTGCCCTTGGGCTCCCTGTGCTCCTCTAGGCAAATGGACCTGGGCCTACAAAGGGCTGGTGGCCTCTGAAATGGGCCTGGGAAGAGCTGGGACATGGTGGTGCTTGGAGTTACACGTCTGCCATTTGCTCTCTGTTCTCCTTTGTGGGTGCATAGATGAGATTTTTATCATATAACCTAATAGATCATTATTAATTATTTCAGATCAAATAATTTTTGAACAATTTCTCACTAAGTATCTTGAACTGTTTTGGTCAGGGTCCTGCAAAAGTATAACATCAGGAGTAAATTTACACTGTTCTCATGTTACATTGGGCTGAATATATTTAATATGATTAAATATATGTAGTATTTCAGCTTTGTGGCATCAGGTCTCCCTAAGATTGAAAGGCGATGGTGGGCACAGCAAGCAGACACTAGTGCAGCACAAGCAGCCGCTTTGCGAGATCTTCATGCTGTTGCTGCTGTCTGGTGTGTACTTCGGTTTTGTCAGCACAGACAGTGGTTTGCGTTGTGAATAAATCTCCAGTGATACACAAATTAAAAGCAAGTTAGTACTTTCTGATTTGGTTAATTCCTTTTAAGGGTGTTGTGAGGTTTATTTAACAATTGATTTTTAAATTTACACTTAAAGTAGCCAAATGCCCTCTAAAACATTCCTCTGAAAATAGTGCCTTTACTTCTCTGGCCATTGATATTTCTGTTCTTGATTAAAGTTAATTTAGGCAATAATGATTTTATTGGGTAGTGCAATTGTCAGAAGATATACTAATGAGGAAGAAGTGTTAGGGCCCAAAGCGGGGCACAGCCAGTTGGTGGCAGGGCCTGGCACAGGCCTGCAGGCCTTGGCTGCTTTGGGAAGGGCCAGGAGCTGACAGGGGAAATCAGTGAAGGTAGCATATTAAAATACAAAAGATAACTAAAAGGTATGGCTACAAAAGGGTGTGCAACTACCTAGTTTTGTCTAACAGCTATCTGTGCTCCACCATTTCAACTGATGGTGGCAATAATTTAAATCTGTGGTTACCTGTTGTCGTTCAAATCTTTTTTGTTTGTATGTATACATCTTTGCACTGTCAGGAACATTGGGTTTTTATGTTAAAAGTAATATTTTCAAAACTGGTGCTGTCATGAGCTTTGCTGCTTGAAGCCTCCTAAGTTGTGGCTAATACTTATTGCAATACCAAAGTTCCTGCAAGTGTGCATGTACATGACTTAGTACATAAGGCTGAAATCAGTGTAAATAATCTTCAACTACAAGCCAAGGGCATCTGTTTTCTTCAGTCATATTCAGCCTACATTGTCTACTGTGTTTACATTCAGCCCAGCAGAACTAACTACTTAAACTCTGCTGATAATATCCTTTGAATATTTTCTTGCTGGTATGTTCAGATTCTTTACTTTGTTGGCACTTTCTGCGATTAGGGCATACATAAGAATCAAAATATTCTTAATCTCATCAGTATCCTCTTACTTGTCTGTCGTGTCTGTGCAGTCAGAAACTGAATTTTTTGTGGAATATTATGTTGCCAACTCCCATCTCATATTCTGCCACCTGTCACCTAGAAGTCTTTTTATTCCTGCTCTCCAAATATATCCTCCTACTGAATCACTCTTAAGTGATTTGATGCTGAATTTGCTCCTTGTCAGAGGTGTGACATTTGACAGTTCTGACGGTTTGAGACTCATATATATTGATAAAATAAGTATTATACAGATAGCAGCTGATCCCTTTTTCCCCAGTACATCTCTGTTAGCATGCATGTTTTCACTGGGCAAGAGCAAACCTGGAAGGATGTAAGTTTTCTGGGCCTGCACAGATCTTAAAGTGTTTTTGAGCATTGCTTAGACAGATCATCTTTGCAGTTGTGGGTGTGCTGCAATGAGAATGCTAGGAGCTAACTGTGTATTAAATTTCTTCTAGGATTTTTATTGGGGATTGTACTGAATAAATATGTAAATTAAGTATGTATTTAAGTAATTAGTATATATTTATATATATGCATATAAATTTAAGAGCAAACATAAATAGAATTTCACAGCAATAATTTTACTTTATGCTTCTCCTTTGCCTTGTGTTTCCTGGGTACAAAGTGAATATGCACCATGTTTATGAATAGTTTCAGAACTGGAGTGAGATAGATATCTATATCTATCTGCCATATATATTTGTATATATGTGTATATATATATATACACACACAGGATAGCAAAAGCAAACTGGAGAAAGAAAAGGCTGCAGGTGGTAAGCAATGCTTAAGTTAAACTGGGGTAAAAAGTTGGCTGTCTGGTTTATCATGAGAATTTTTTTATTTATCAAGAGAATAATGCCCAGTGATCTGAATCTATGGTGAAGGGTACAAAAGACCTTTTGGAATAAATCTGGGAACAATCATTGACAGTTGCAAAAACTTCTTTGAGTAGGTAGCAAGTGCCTGTGTGAGCAGGCTGGTGGGCTCTGGCCATTTGGGGATGGTAGGGCTCACCTGCTACCCCATCAATACTCAGTTTTACCTTAAGCCAGCTGTAGGATTCCCTAAGAGATTGGAGAGGTAATTTGCTTGTCTCCCTGGAAGTCAGAAATGTAATTAACATATTACAGTTACAGGTGCAATTACATATATTGTGTTAAATTCTTTATATACCAGAATTACAAATTTCTGCTCCTAAGAGGTGGTCCTGTCTTTGGTAGTTTTTAGACAAATTGCGAACTTGCACTTGATAGCTCTCCTCTTTCAAAGCAACCCCCACACACTGAGTGGTACGAAAGTTGCTGTGCAGCATGGCATGCAGGGTATCCTTGATTTAAACAAACCAATTTCTCTATGTTGCTGACATGAAGTAGCTCATTAGAATACTAGGTGGGTTCTGTTTTCAGAGCATTATTTCTGTAGTAATGAAATTATTTTAAATTTCTTGTGACACTGGTATGACATTTCCCCTGTGTTTGTAGGAGTAGGAGTTCAGTGCAAAACATCTGCAAGAATGCTTGCAAGTTACATAGCTGAAACTTTCATACTAAATTCATAGTATAATAGGTGCCTTCTTAAGGAATGTTCAATAATTCCAATGTTTTATTAATGTGAATCAATTGGTAGATACATTAGAGAAGATTTTTACTTTAAAGGTTTTCTGAATCATCATAGCCTTTTTATCTTTTCATTTGAGTTTGTGTTATATCTGAAATTTAGTAGAAAACGATTACTTATTGGTTCTTTGGTTTTAGCAGCAAATCCCGTTTATTAAATCAATTTTATTAAGATTTAGAAACTTCCCACAAGCGTTTGACAGAACTGCTCTGAAACATTCAGCTGCTGGGAAAATTAAAAATAAAATTGAAGTCTGAAATACTTTTCTGGTTTAGGTGTAACAATAAAATGCTGGGATTATACTTGTTCTGAAGTGCTTAAAATGCATGTAATACTCCAAGCATTACAGTGCACAGAATGTCCTTAAACTTTTCTCTGTTCAAATATTTCATTAACACTTCTCTCCAGCCCTGAGTCAGTACAACTACTGTGCATGGCATTAACAAAATCAGGGAGGAAATTAGCAAGAATGTGCAATGTAAGTCAAGGTTTCTTGCTGAGGACTTCCTGTTAATGAGCTCCCATACCCTCACAAGGTCTGTAGGATGTACAAATGTACAAACTAGGCACAAATGCCTGCTGAGTAAACCTTTAAGTGTTATTTTCTAAGAATACGATAAATAAATAAATAAATGGAACAACACTTCCCTGATCATAATACTTATGGCACTAAAAATGTTATACCACCAAAATTTTACTGGTTTTGAAGTATAAAAATCTTAATGTTTGTTGCAACAGAATGCATAATAAATGCATGTCTACTTTTTTATCTCTGTGTTGAAATTATGTTTGGGAGTAGCAGAAACTCTAATACTCCAGTATTTCTATAAAGTCTTCATAAATGGCATTCACCAAAAATCTCTGAACACTCTCTGACATTAAAACTGTCAGTCTGTTGAATTTATGGCATCGAGGCTAATGCTTAAATTTCACATTTAGATGAATAAGTCATACATTGTTAATACTAAATAACCTCAAATAATGATTCATTGTATAAAAGCATGGTAGGTGTCTCAGAAATTCCTGTGATGGGGCTTTTGAATCCAGAGGGAAGAATGGCATAAATGCAATTTTATTTGCTGCTTGTGATCTATAAAAGTATTATAAAATTAACTTTACCTATAGTGACTCATGTAAGAATATATACTGGGAGGGGGGAGAAAACCACCAAAATATCCATTTTCTTTTCTTCTATTTCAGGTCAGAACTGTGGAGGCTTAGTACAAGGACCAAATGGTACTATAGAAAGCCCTGGATTTCCTCATGGTTATCCAAATTATGCCAACTGCACATGGATCATTATCACAGGAGAACGTAACAGGATACAATTGTCATTTCATACTTTTGCCCTTGAGGAAGATTTTGATATTTTGTCAATTTATGATGGACAACCACAGCAAGGCAATTTAAAAGTGAGGTAAGGTATCTTTCTTCATTTTACTCTCTCTCTCTTTTTACCTCTCTTTCTCTCTCCTGAATATGTGTTCCCATTATATGTTATAACTATGTTGTGTTTCTTTAGTTCTTCCCCAGCCAAGAGCATAACAGTGCTCCAAGATCTCACATCAAAAGACATTAGTCCAAGTTTCCCATCCTTATGGCCCTAGCTTCTGTACCAGTAGCATCAGTCACACTTCAAATTTGCACAGGTTGACTTAAGTTTTGGTAAAGGCCCTAAGCACAGTATTATCCCACATTGCAGTAGGTTATTTTTATTTATCTCTATCTAGATTGGCCCAGGGACCCTTTCCTAAAGGCATCTCTCCGCAGTTTTTGAAAGAACTCTTGTTGAGATCACACTTTACTTTTCTACCATGCCTACAACATTTGATTCAGAGGGTGGTATGCTGCTCATGCTAACATTGTCCCAGGGTTTCTCACCAAATGTGGCACCCAAGGCAGGACGATACAGCAGTTTGTGAGAGGCACAATCTCATTAATGAGTGTCTTGCCAGATTAAATCCTTTGGGTGACTGTTGCCTGCCTTGCATATGAATTGAGCTGGTAATTATTTGACTTGCCAAAACTGAAATTCAACTGTAAATACAATTATTAAGCAATTAAGGATCTTTAAAGGTCAGAAACTGTCTTATATGTCCAATGCCACTGAGGACAAAGAGGCTTTATGGAAACTTTTAGATCATGAATCTTTTAATGAATTCAGATTTTGGTGCATTAATTTCATAAGTCTCTTGGTTTCCTTGGTCATTTGCTGCCCTGGACTGAAGAGCTGGAAAGCAAACATTGCCATTGGTGCTGCTCTGTCAATTTCTGTTCAGGAGTGAGATTTATGGAGCACTGTAAAACAGCACTGTCAGTTCTGTTGTCTGATTACTCTTTTACATGCAGCTGATTTATATTATACTGCTAAAACAAATGTGGGAATGTCTCCAATTTGTGCCACATATTATTTGGTATCATCATGTATTTTTGACAAGAACAATGTTCTGATTGATTGTTGACTCAGTTCAAAAAGTTTTGAAAACTGTTAAAGTAATACACAGTTATTGATGCTTGAGTTGCACAGTGTATGTGGTTCATTTACTTAATTGACCTTTATCACATTTATACAAGGATTAGTATTTCTTTTTCAGTCAAATGCATTTATTATCAATAGCCAACACACACCCTTGTTTTACACTAATCTGTTAGTAGAAAATTGTTTCAAGGAAGAACACCAGCTGATGTTCCACTACGATTGGCATAGAAGACAGAAATTTCTAAGTATGATTTTGATCCCACTAAAGTCATTGTAATTGCCACTGATTTAAGTAAAAGAATTTCATTTCCAACTTCCAACAGTGAAGCAGATACTTTATTTATCCCTGCTTCTATTTGCCAATTAGTTGCCTTCATAAATGGTACTAGAAGGAAAAAAAAAAGCATTTGTTGGCTTAGCAGCATGCAGAGGCTAAAAAAGCAGAATTTGAATGACGGGTTTCTATTGACATGCCTCATACCCTGTGACAGACCCTTTGTTACACAAAGCACATTCGCAGGTGTACCCCTCTACAATTGCACTTTTCAAGACAATTCACTCAGTAGATATTGGAAAATTATAGTCTTGTGTTTTTTTGGCTGACAGCATGCAAATGCAAGAGAGCATCTTGGAACTGCTTCAGAGTATGCTTTTTTTCCCATAGATAAAAATATTCTAGATTTTTGGTAATTATATTTTTTTAGCCATCATGCAAAATCTGGAGGGTTTCCTTGAAAATAGCTGTGTAACCATATAGCTCTCACCAACTATAATAATTAAGTAATAGTCATCCTTAGTTTGTATGGTGTTTTTCACCTGCTATAGCAAAATTGGATAAAAATGAATACTACATTCAAGTAGTTTACTGTGCTGCCTAAAGGATCTTTTAATATGCTAAATGTGCACTGGGATACTTTTACTACATATTGATTATAAACCCCAAACCCCCAGAAATATATATAAAATATATTGAAATTAAATGGGAGGGGAATAAATTTTTTTAAGGTTTTTGGGTAGAGGAAGAAAAGAAACAGGTAGTTGTAAGACATACACAAACTTTTTCAGTCAGTTCTTTATTAAACCATATGCAGATTTAAAGGATAAATTGCACATGGTAGTAATCGTAGGTAACCTATGTTATGAGGAGGTTGAAAAGTACAGTAGTAGCAGGAAGAAGAATGTAAACAAAAGATAAGACACCACAAAGAACTATTTTTACGTCTTCCTGTTTTTCTAAATAAAACCCCACTAGCATTCTATCATTCTGCATAATTACTGAGATCCGTGGTCCAAAATTGTCCTTAAAAAGATTGCTACAGCTGCTTTATTTTTATCACTGTAGAGTTCACAGAAGACAAAACAGGATTTGATATATGTGTGTAAAAAACGAAAAGTGAAATTTAAAGCCTAAAGCGACCTGTTAATGATAGTGCTTTGTACAGTACTATAGTCTTAATTGTATAAACAAACATAAAGTTAGATAATTAATTTTACTGTATATTGTAACCAAAACAGATGTCTGAGTTCTATGTTATTAGAAAAAAAACACCATATCATAAAGCTTAAGTATTGCAATATCAGTTGATGGGGAAAGTATTCAAAATGCAACCAAATTCTAATTAAGCTGGAAAAAGATGTAAAATGTTTTTTTTATGTACATTTTAAATTGTAAAGGAGTTTTCATGTGTTACACACAGTTAACCATCAGAATGCAGAATTCATATGGATGAATTTTGGAGAAGGGATGGAAGTGTAGTGCACTGAGACAACAAAGTTACCACTTAGCTTTATTCATTGTAGATTGTTTCCCTAAGAGTTGCATTCAGCCATTCAGTATAGTTCAGGTGCTAGCAAATATTGATTTTGACTTTTTTCTTTGTTGTATATATCAGTTGGAATAGTAAATGGTAACATTTTAAAATAGAAATAAGAAATATATCAACAGGACATAGGAAGTAAAAACACAGGCCAGGTCTGAAGAGGCTCAGTGTATAGACAGATGTGAACTGAAAATACTGTCCTATTGACCTTTGTACTGCTGATAGATACGGTTACCTTTCATGAGCAAGGGAATTCAAACCAGACATTTTGTGAGTTTAAAAGCCATTTCAGGCCTGGTTGTACTAGGTGCCTATCTAAATGCTCATTTATCTTAGTCTAAGTCCTTTTACAGTGTAATTTTCCTATTTGTAGAATAAGGATTTCATAGGGAGGTATGGGGAAACTTTAACAGGACTGAGTAAATAGAAGTGTCTGTATCAAAACAACTGCTACTGAAGAGGTGGTCTGGGGTGTAAGTGGGGTGTTAAGACCTTGAAATGCAAATGGTACAAACATGGTGAACTCAGATTTCTCATGTGCGATTTCAATTTATAGCCTGAGATTCCACATTTTTTTCTACATCAAATACAGGTAAATGCTGTAAGCTCTGTGTTGCAGTGTCTGGCAGTAAAAGTTACTTTTTCAGTATCACACTCTCAGTTTACTTAAGAATTAGTTATGGAAGGTCTGTGCAATATACTCTGGAATAATATTTTCCAAATAATCAATCTTTAAGGCATTCCAGAAAAACTCTTAAAAATGGATTCCAAGCAATTTTGTCTTCTTTCTTACACAGAAAAACTGCTAATTAAATTATATGCACTGATAGGAAGGTTAAAATATGCAGACATAAATATTCTTTGTTGTGTGTATACACAGCTGTCAGTTATTTTGGACATACATATATGTTATATATGTTTTTTGGAAAGTGATTTTAAAATGTCTGCTTGCCTTCATGGTTCCTCAGGCCTTCTAAGCATTATGTAGATTACTGTAGCCTAGGTAATAATGTAATAGATGTGCTTGTTATTACTCACATTAGTTGAAACTAATGAGTTGTTTTAATGGAGCAGTAATGCAATTGATGGACATTGCTAACAGAGCATGCAACAAAATAAAACTTACGAAATTTTCTGACAAGAATATATGGAATGTATGTTAAATAGCAGAATGTTCCATCTGCTTTTTTGTATCTTAGGGAAATTATAGGAATTCAATTTGAATTCTTCACAGAGTTCTTTTTCCTGTCTCCAGCAAACAATAAACCATGTTTATTCTGCACTTCATAATCCAAGCATGGAGATGAAAAATGTTCAGTGAACTAATAGGGCACATATTTGCTATTAAATTAATATTATTATTTTATCTTAACAAACCCAAGATTCATTATGTATTTAGCATGTTTTAAAATTTGATTTGTTTTTGTTGTTTTTATTGTTTGTTTCTTTCTTCAGAAAATTATTTCTGTCTCTAGGATCAAGAGAACAGTAAGACAATATGGTGATTGACTTTCCTATGGAACTGCTGATACTGCAGCAGCACAAGCTTTGTGCAGTTTACAGTTCCTTGTTTTTTTTTTTCTTTCCCCATGAAAATGTCGTATGTCTTTTTTAAACCTTTTTATTACACATAATTTTCTACAACTTGATTTCAATGTCTAGGATTTGTGTGTCTGTGTGAGCTGGTGATTTTATGAACACAGTATAGGAATGAGTATAGTTACCACCTTTTTCCCAGGTGAAGCTAACCTAGAACACAGCACAAAGTAACAGAAGCTGAGATAGCATTCAAATTTGTAAAACAAGATGTGGTTTAACTGAGGACCATGCAGCCACCTGCTCATCCCTCCCTCAACAAGGTCATGGAAAGGAGATTGAAAAAAGCCAAACTTTTGGCTCGAGATAAAGACAGTTTAATAGGATAACAAAGGTAGATGACAATTGCTCACCCCATGTGGCAAACCCTGCCCCTGATGCCCAGTCTGTTTCTCATCAGTGGAAATGCGGGAAGCAGCTTCCAAGTAGGAAGCTGAAAAGTACCTGGTTTAATGTAGACACTGCAACCACCTAGCAACAACTAAAAACATCAGTGTGTTATCAACATTATTCCCTTACTAAATCCAAAACACAGCACAATATACTTTCTACTAGAAAGAAAATTATCTCAGCTGAAATGAGGACATAAGGCTATTGAATAATTTCAGCAGGATATTCTAGTATTTTGTACATCTACAAGAAGAAGACAACTATTATTGTATGATTATGCAAATGGCTTATTGAGTTCCTGCCAGAGACATGCCTATCAATGACTATTGTTTCCCTTTTTATGTTAAATCAGAATTTTGTTGGCTTTTTCACCTATTAAAGTATTAGGAAGAAGAAATAATTTATACTGAAGGGGTAAAATGTGATTCATTGCATATTACATAGCTATTTTAGGAAAGAAAGGAAACTGTGACCTGACCAGCTAAATGCCCACAGCAAAAAGAGCATGCAGTGGAAGGAAAGATAATATATGTGTGAAGTACCTGTGGGTTGAAGCTCATATATGGCAATTTTTTTTTCACGTGTGGATAAAAGACAAAAAACCTATTCCCAAAATGTTTAACTTTCCAGTTTGAAATCTTAATCTTTCTATTTTTGTTGGCAAGCCTGACAACTGAGGAGATTTTATGAAAAATATATTATATATGAAGTCAAATAAAGTCTGCTTGCTAACAACAAGCTACTTCACCAAGAATTATCGGCCATATTAATTACATGTTTTAGGCTGATAGTAAATGCTGTTCAACTATAAAAGAATAAAGTGCTTATGTTTTCCAAAAAACATGGAGCATTGTTTGAAGTCCCACCTGAGAAAGCAGGTCAAAGCAATGCATGTTTTTATACTGCAAAATTCTGCATCACTTGCTTAAAATTTTCATAATGTAGTTCTTTAAGTCAGCACATGTTTCTGTAGAAAATGAATATGACACCACAACATGTGGTTGTGCTCAATTTCTTTGTCCTCTGTAGAGGTAGATTTCTTTTTCATCTGAAACTAGCCCTAGTAAAACTTCAGGGAATTTGCAGGTGTTGCTTCTTTGCCTCTGTGTTAGGTAATCTTGCTGTTTAATAGCTATACAAACAAAGGTGATTAGAGGGGATAATAAAAAATTGGTATACAAACACCTTTCTAATAAAGTAGAGAAACATTACTCAGTATTTAAAGATACCCCACAGCAAGATAGGTTATTCTACATTAATAGCTTCTAAGTGTTTCACATTACAATGTTTTAGAGTAGATCTTTGATTTCAGATCAGAGATGCACATCTGTCTCCCTTGTTATTAGTTACTACATGTGGATATACTACAGATCATTACTTATTCGACTTGAAAGAATCATATTTATGGTCATGCTAAGCCAAACACCCGTGCATGACTTGATTAGTTATTTTACAATCCAGAACATCTTGGGTATCCATTATCTAGTATCTAAAGTCTTCAAAATGAGCGTGGTGAGGCCCTGGCACAAGCTGCCCAAAGAAGCTGTGGCTGCCCCCTCCCTGTCAGTGTTCAAGGCCAGGTTGGATGGGGCTTTGGGCAACCTGGTCTAGTGGAGGGTGTTCCTGCCCATGGCAGTGGGGCTGAAACTGAATGATTTTTGAGGTCCTTTCCAACCCAAAGCAGTCTGTGATTCTATGATACTTAATTCATTAATTAGAGAAGAAATTATGTTACAGGACTGGTTGTTAAGTACATCAGTGTTAAATCCAATAGAAACAACACAAAAACTGTTCTTAAAACTTTTAATTTTCAACAGTTAGATTTGAATGGCAGTGAAAGTTCCATCTGTACATTTAAAATAAACCCATAGCCACAAACAACTAATTTTAGCAGATTTTGTTTAGAGTCTTGCATCACAAAACAGCAAAGCACGATTTAAATTGATAATTAAAATAATGAAAAACAGGGGACACTTTACTCCCACTTATCCAGAAATATTTCTTATTGAAATATTTCTTACTGGGGTTCTTTGAAATATGCTTGCAGCTATTAAAGTTTCCATTACTCAAATCATAGCCTCCTAAATAATGCCCACAAAAATGGCCTTAAAGTATGTATGTTTATATATCTGTGTTTACATTTCAACACAACTTTCAACTGTTTATACCACTCTTAAAATATTATAGTGAGGGTTGAGTTTATTTTGTTTTCCCCATGAAGTTTTAAAGCAACTTTCAGAACTTTCTGTGGCTTTCACTGAGTTTATTTGTTGAATTCTCGAATGACAGAATGATGGTAGGATTTTCTCAGTCACCCTTTCCTCACCTCTGCAACTGAGCTACGTTATTTACTGTTTGGACAAGGAAAACCTTTCATATTCAGAGGCCTCATGGACAGAATATGAATAATATTGGTGGGTACATGAGATAAGGATGTCAGAACTAATGAATAATGGGGGAAGGGAAAAGAAAGTGGGGGATACCAGAAGGAACATGTTAAAAAAAATGCAGGTGTGCTAAACCATGCATTTAGGCACGTATACCTAATGTAACTCCTGCACTGAAAGACTGTAATTTAGTATCAAAATTGTCTCTCCACCATGCTTACTATATGTGTCATGTAGCTCAGGACTGGTTTTGGCCTATGTCATTGCAGAATATATAGCTGAGCTATTAATTCTGATACAAACTATATGAGTATGGGAAATGTAGTTAAAAAATCCCCATCTGTAGTAGAGCAGATGTATTATCAGTGACAGGAAGCAAATTTTTTTGTGTAAAATTGGCAATTTATTTAACTTTGATGCATCATCTTACAACCAAAATAGCCAGTGACAGGTAGGTTAGGGAATTTACTTGTTAAGTATGAAAATCCAAATTTAATCTCCTGATTTACCTGATTGGAATGAAGGACTTGATGGGAATGTCTCTCTCAGTCTTACTGTGTCCTTTTGGACTTTGTTTGACTCTGTTTGACTTTATCCAAATAAGCAATCAGTTACAGCATCAGAAAAAAAGCAGCAATTTGGTGCCATACTCCATTGACTAAGGATTCTTTGGGAATGTCAGTGAGACTGATTGCTCCTATGCCTTTTTCAGGTAAAGTGGAGGCTTGAACCAGAGTGGGTGTCCTGGCCACCAACCTATAGACTACTGTATAGTTGTATTTGTCTTTGTTTTTTGTGAAAGACTGTGCAAGACCTGATGTGTAATGGTAAAATGGATTTAAATACCACTGTTGCGTTTTTTTGTGAGGTAGAGAAACTTTTGTGTTGTGTAATACCTGCAATAACTCCTCAATTTAAAAATCCTTTATGCCCAAAATATATTGCATTGTTCTACATGAACAAGTCCGCTCTTGAAGTTACAATCTTACTGTTGCTTGTTGAAAGACCTAGTCTAATGCCTTTCACAAATGCATTGTGAAAACTTCTTGCTAGTCACCAAATGAGCTTAAGATGTTGGAAAGCATGTATTCCAAAAATCTCACTGAATATTTGTTGCAGTAGTCCATTCTGTGTATTGATCTACTTTTCCCACAGAAACAGACAATTAATTTAGTCTACCCTTAGTGAGCATCTTACCTAATCACTCTCAGCTTCCCTGAGAGTCAGTACAAAGTAACAGGCAATTTTAGAGCAATTTAGATAATTTATGTTACTCAGCAATTTTAGGCTAAGATTAATTATAGCATAGAAATGCTTATTCTTTTCATAGACGATAAAGATGTGCTTCTGAATAAATTCTAAAAGATATTTTTCCTGTCGGTGTGGAGCTGAAATAAGCACAGCCCATGCTTTTCTTGTGTCTCCTTATTTTTGAAAACCAGGTGCAACATGTAAAAGCTACCATGAAAAACTTCCTATCTCAGCCTTTAATCCAAGGAATGCCATTTTATTGGTCTCTAACTTAGACTGTACATACCAAGGAAATCTGGTAAACAGTTCTAAGCATATGAGAAGCTGCTTTTTCTTCTTCCTACTTCCTCACACTACATTCTCCTTAATCATTGCGAAGGACTGTTTTTGACTGATATGCTGGTCACTATATCAGAACAGGTGAGAATGAGCTTTTTCATATATTCTTAAGCAGGGTTCTATGTCCAGTTTATCTAACTTCTAATATTTATACTGTATTTAATATATATATTTATCTTCATGCTAAAAAATACACAATCACAAACACATTTTTTTTTTACAGTGCAATAATTAGCTTATTTGTGGTGGGTCATAGCCCCTGAGCAGAATAGGCAGATGTATGTTGGAATGAAAGTACAATGTTACACACTGTAGATACTTTGAAGTACTTCCGAGGGAATGTCCACAAAAACACCTAGGAAGACTAACAATAAATGCATTGCTTTGAATGTAACGCATTAATTATTACTTCAGTTAGGTGAGTCACCATCCTAGCTTTCATCAAGTTTTATTTTATTAGAAAACTGTGTAAAAGTTAGTTATGCCCTTTCCAAGACTGTTTGTATCTCTCTTCATTCCAGATCCATCGGTGTGGTCAAAGTTAGATGAGCTTCTTAGGGCAAGAAGCTTGTCTTCTGATATTGATGTTAAATGTTACATCCAGTATGTCGTAATATGTTCAATGGAGATGAAACAGAGAACGGTTAGCTTTATTTGAGACCACTGTTCCTATGTTTGGTGGCTTCCTGTATGATAAGAGAGACTTAATATGCAGGCTCTCTGTCTCAAGGCTTATGAACACATACCCTGTTAAGGAGCAAAATCTAAGAGATACTGGCATTTCAGATTTATACTATCCTTTAGTGTACTTCAAAATTATAACAGTTTGGGGTTATAATTTTGAGAGCTTCCCTCAGAACTTTTATCAGAAAGGAAAGTGAGACATGATCCTTTCTTCAACTATGGTGATGAGGTAAAGATTCCCAAGAGAACCATGTAGTAATTTTTCCTGGACATCTCTGTAAGGTAAAAAGGATAGACATCCCATTGTCCCATAGTTTATAGATTAGCCATAATAAAAATGATTAAGCATTTAATAAATTAAGATTTATTAAACATTAAAAATACAGGGTGTCTATACATTCAAGTTCCTGTAAAATTAAAGCAGCAATTATTTTGTGACAATGAATGCAATAATTGGTATATATTTTTTGAAAGTCTGCCTTAGTTTTTTTCACTAAATGGAAGATGGTTATCCATTATCAAACAACAGAAATTAGAAAAAATATTTACTTTATGATGAAGGGGCAATACTTTTGAAACAATTAATTAGGATAACTTCATGTAGCGAGCGATGAAGATTTATAGGGAAGTTTATGTAAACAATCATAGAATTTATAAATTAGAAAATAATTTTAAAAAGGTAAATATTCTTCCTTTTGTTATGACAGGAATGCTGACTAGGGAAAACAGTGATAATGAACAAAAATATGTTTTAAATAATGTCCAAGGCATTAATACTTTGAGGAATTCACTCCATTGGGTTTTTGTTAGAGTACAGTTCATGTGTGATAATAGATACATGAGACAAATACGAGCAGCCAAGTTAGAAGATGTCAAGGGAAATGGTAAAGTGACCATACAGATTAGCCAAACCACAATGTTAGGAAAGAATCATTTCAGTGCATATATGTGATGTCTGGGTTCATATGTCATGTCTTTTAAAAGCTGAGATCAGTTAACAAATAGCATAGTTAATTAATTAGATTGCTAACTTTCATTTCAGAATGTTTTTCTAGGAAGCTATGAATCCAAATAGTGGTGCTGCTGTGCATATATGAAACATTGGACTAATCACTTTTGTGTGACACATAGTTTTATTTACAAATTATAATAGGAAATAATAAAGATAAAAAATAATAGAATGTATGTTTTTCTCTTAGATTTGCTTTTTCTTGAAAGAGGAAAAGTACAGATAAAGAGTTTTTAAAAAATTGCAAAGTAACCTTGACATTTCCAACACAGTCGCTGAAAAAGGTTAGCATCTCTTTGTACAGTAAAAGAAGAATCTATTGTTTGGAGGTTAAAAATTAATGTGTGGAGTCCTTCAATAGATGTTCCACAGCACACGGAATGTGATGCACTGCCTGGCATCTGAGAAGAAAACCTCTCATCCTGCAGCCATGGCGTCATCTTTTTTTGCTGTAGAAATCCTGGAAAATGGATGAAACTGAGAAAAGGTTCCCTTTCCTTATAAAGATAAAACACCAAGCTATCAAAATTTCTGTTCTGTGCTACAAGCATGAAAGAGCAAATCGAGCATAACAAGTAAACACAAGGATCATGAACAAGGTTTTTGTTTGTTTGTTTGCTTCTTTTTAATGTTTTAGGGCCTTTAGCCAAATATTCTAGTGTCATGCTGTGTGAAAAAGATGTTAGTCTCTCTACTTGCTGTGAGATATTCCAAGTTTGGAAGAGGTTGCCACTAAGAAAAAAAAAATATGAAAGAATACATTAGCATGAATAACTCAGCGTTCTCTAGTGAGGAAAGAAAAGCAAGTTATTTACATATAAAATAAAAAAAAAATTACACTCCAGCAGTGAGTGAGTATCTAATATCAGATTGGCCAATTTTAGGCTCACACATGGCAAATTTGTATATGAATTCCTTACTGAAGGTGGTTGATCGCCACACTCAGTGCACAGTGACCTAGCAGTGCAGATATTGACATCTGTGAACAGAAACAAATTCATCTAATTGTCTAGCAAATTGAATTTTAAATTTTATATCAGTTAAGCATCTTATTAATAAAGACTAAGACAGTGGATATTCAGTGCCATTGTAGAAGAAGTATGAGTAAGATGCTGTAACAAGACTAGAAACTGTGGCTTTAAGGAAATATTCCCAGCTCCAGTTTGGATTGCACTAGTGGCTGCACAGCAGTGACTAAAGCCAGAAAGGCCCAAAGAGCACTGTGGCTCATAGTGTCACTGCCTATCATCCAGAGGCTTCACAGCTGGTCTAGGCTTTAAAAAACCCCCAAACCATCCTAGATTTCTTGATGCTTTTGTCTCCTTCTACCTGAAGAAACTACTTTTGTCTTAAGTTAGGGTGTATATGGCCCCTTCTATATTTTACATATCCTTTTTTTTCCTAGAATAATTTGAGATTTCCCACTTGTCATCTTCCCACATCTGCCAAAATAAAACTTGCCTCATGCAGTTATATTGATTTGTCATTTTTTTGTTTAGAGAGAGCATCTTTTAAACATGAGTACTGTGAGTCAGCAACTGAGATGTGGACCTGGAGAAAAAATGAAAGATTTGAGCAGACACAAACTAGGTGTGTGAAAATTGTAGACAACTATGCTTTTTCTTTAATTTCAAGAAGCCTAGGATTCAACAACCAAAAAGCAATCAAACTCCATAGACACACAGGATTTGTCTTGTAAACAGTTAGCGGGGGGTGGAGGTGAATAATTCAGGAACTAGGCTTCCAGAATCTGTCTTTGAACATTATTCCAGTTATGGCAGTTGGGAGGAAATGCAAAAGCACAAAACACATAGGAAAGGGACAGTTAATTAACTAACATGAGTATATGTTTGAAGTTTAGGGAAGTTCTACTTTAAAATATACAAAACATTTAAAGAAGACTTTTTCTATACTAAATAATTGTAATAGAAGGATTCAAAAAGGAAAATGGACAACAATGTCCAGGGACTCTGTATCCTCCTTAAAATGCTTGTTCTGAAATCCGGACTTTCAAATGCTGCACTTTTCCAACTCCTAAGGTGAGAAAGAGCAGAGGAACAGAACAGTATGTTGTAGTTGTTGTAGGACTACATTATACTACAGATCACAAAAAATATACAATGCCAAAGAAACTAGAAAGAAGATGTGCAGTTCCTATGGATTTAAGTAAATAAACAATTAGTGCAATTATTGAATTATATATTTTATATTTTAAAATAAAGCACTAATTTCTAACATTATAATAAGGAGCACAGTGATTTGTTTTTATAAAAGCCAGTTTTCAAAGCTATTCAGCATATTTGGCAGCTTTTTGCTAACTGCTCAAGCTTGCTTTCACAGTATAGTCTTGTCCTCATTTATTTTTTGTTGCTGCAACCATTAATCATAGGTTCTCTCATTCTTTTCATGAAGGCTTTGCCAAAAGGAAAGCTTGTCAACTTTAGCATTTCAAGATATAGAGCACAAAAAGGAAAAGCTATTTTAATACTATACATTCTCTAGTTATTAGTACTGTTCCACTATTTTCTCTTTGTCTGTGTTTCAAATCCTCTGTCTTGTCACTGATGGGGAGAGGATTTTTTCCTGCACAGTCTGAATAAATCTTTGCAAGCTTATAAGCACAAGATAGAACTGATAATATCTTCTCAAGAGGAATGTGTTAACACATTCTTGCCTATAAGCTTTAATTTCCTATGCTCAGAGATGTTGTTCATGTGTAGGAAGACTCTACCTAAAAATAAGGATGAATATGCTTAGCTAAGTCTTTAGCTAAAGCTATCTATCTTGTTTCATGGCAATGGAATTTCAGTAATCAACATATGACTTTAAAATTGCTTATTTTGCTTATTTTGCATATTTAATATGACTAGAGGCATTTGACACCACGTTGTGGAAGTGAATTATGATGTATACTGGTACAATATTGATACAAGCAGACAGAATTTGAGTTATTGAATATACAATTTGAGGTTTAATTATGGTAAGAAATTTACATAATGACCTTATGCTTGATTTTTCAAGTGGACAGCTATAAAGATGAATCTAATAAAACATCTTAGCTTGCTTTAATATTCCTTACTGGCTGTATTAACATGGTGTATTGATTGAAATGAAGATTTAATAAACTTTATTTATTGCAGAATTGAACTAAAAGGACTTCACTTGTTATTCTATTACCTTTTTCAAATTTTATATTTGAAACCTCTTAATTAGTCAAGCATTGCAGTAGTTCATAAAACTGTATTTAATTTGAGGAAAAAAAAAAAACAATCACGTGAAGAGATTAAGTCCATTACATGACACAGGGTATACTACGTAACTTAATGAATGCACCTAAAAAGACACATGTATTAGAAATCAAAATCTAGGTTGCCTGAAATATTCTTGATTGGGGTTATTTTAACTCAGTTTAACTCATTGTTGGCTTCCAAGAATGGAAATTTCATTCATGCTATCATAAATTTAGTGTCATTGAGTTCAAGTAAAAACCTTAGTCAGATAGCCAGCTTTTAGAAGCAGGAGACTTTTAAGAGATTTTTCAACTTTCTCAAACACCACTTATCGTCTGTTTTATTGTTTGTGAAAAATGGTGTCATCATGAATAGGTGTTCTCTTGCTAAATACTTTAAGGCTATCAGATTGTCAGGGGTCTTTAAGTGGAAACTGTAGAAGTGTAAAATATTTTTGAACAGGCAAGTAAATTAATTTTAATCTTCCTGTATCAGGATTTCCATATCTATAGGATGAAGCAAAAGTGCTCTGAGATCCTGTTTTCAGAGTGTTCATACTCCTTTCCTGTTTTCAGAAAACTCTTTTCCATATGCAAGTCTGTAAATCTGTATTTTCTGAGTATCTTTTAGCTTTATTTATGCTTAAAGGTTTTCAGGGCCTTGGGATTATAATCCAAGGGAAGCAAGCTGCCACCATGTGTAGAGCTTCCACAGCTCTGCAGTCAGGCAGTCTAGTATGTACTTAATAGAGTCTTATAACTGTGAAGACTGACTAAATGAAGGCAGATGTACTAACACTAAAGTGACGTTTATGGGTAATAAATGACATGCTTTTGACGTAACACCTCTTGGATCTTTAAATGGAGGAAATAAAGTGGATATAGAGCAGTAAGTGTATTACCTCGCAGCAAACAAACACAGGAGACAGAGGAGTTAGGGCAGACTACAATTCATACTTGTGTGTAGCCTGATGAAGAGAAAATTGTCACTGGAAAATATCTTCCTATTGCCTCAGTGAGTCAGGGAAACATTGCTCGGTCCTGCTGTAATCTGTCCTAGAAGAACCAAAGCTTCTCTCACATTTTCTGAGGCCAGTAGCAAAATTCAAAGTATTTGGATCTCGTATTTCTCCTTTCCCCCACCACAACTACCTCAGCTGTTTGTGCTTCTTCTGTCTAAACTAAGACAGCTGATCAGAAATAGAGATGCTGTGAGGCAGAATGAGCCCTCAGACGTGCTGGACGTAGCCCCACTCTCTTGGGGCTGGCTGTATGTTTTCTGTAATCCCAGAAGGTAAAAACCCCTATGTTTTTGTTAATGACATCAAGTTTCTGCTGGAGTGAATTTCAGAGCCAATTTCAGAGCATAACTGCAAAGTCAACTGATACAATTGAAGACAATAAGAATTTCTTTGAAAAGGTTTTGAGGGAAACTTACTTAGAAGCTCTCAAATCAGCTGCTGTGAGCAAGCATAGGACTGGGTATGAAACAATTGCATGTGAAGCCTATGGTGCAATGCCACCAAGGTTTTCAGTCTTGTGAAATAAACACATTGCATTCAGGAATTAGCTTTTAAAGACTGAAATGAGTTCAACAGAAAAGGTAGTGTAATAAGTCAGATTTCTGCTATCCATGGTGGTTAAAACTGTAACATTCTTGTTTAAAAATTTTTGTCGATAGATCCTTAGAGAAAGCAAAATGCTCACTTTCCCCCTTCCCCCAAATACAATAAGAATTCAACAGCCCAAACCCAAAAACCTTCTCAGAGAAATAAACGTTGTTTGGTATTTTCTATGTGGACTTTGTGTCAGTTAGGAGAAAAGTAAGATTTATTCTTATTGCAGATCAAAATGTCTCCTGGCATTCTTTCATTGCAGTTAGGGGACAGGCAGGCCAAAGGATAAGGCAGGAATAAAGAGAAAACGTCTACAGCAAAACATCAGTGAACTCCTAGCCTTCCTTGATTTACCTGATCACTACTAATCACCTGTTACAAAACCCTTTCAAATTCTCCATCAAAATGGGTAACACTGCTTTTACAACAATTTTATTATTCAAGACTTACTGATTACCAAACCAAATTGATTAGTCTGCTTTAGACTATTGACTGAGGGAAGCAACTTCGCTCACATAGAACAGCACAAGAAATAACCCAAGTGGACAGATACACTCCTGGGAGTTGTGTGTTTAGTTCTCTTGGAGGAATTTAATAAGCAGGATCCATAAGTATTCAGATTTTGAGATTCAAGTTGCTTTCCTCTGCAGTGAAACTTAAGTATCAATTCATGGAGGGTTTTTTTTTCCTGAAAGTTAGCATCTGATTCTTTCAACTCATCAAAAATCAGTAAAAGTTTGAGATGTTTGCCTCTAACCTGAAATGGATAAACCCACTGGGGGCACAAACAGGGTAACAGAGTTACTACAAAGGTTTTGTGAATTGCATAACTATACCAATAGATGTATCTTTAATTGGTGGTGTGATTTAACCTGGCTGGCAGCTTGAACAACCGCACAGCCATTTGCTCACTTGTCCCAGTGGGGTGTGGGAGAGTATTGAAAAGGAATTAAAAAAAAGATTCATAGGTTTAGATAAAGACAGTTAAAATAGGATAGATAAGTAAGGTAGTAATGATAGTTATGACAGTGAAGATTATAATAATAATAGCAATAGAATATACAAAAGAAGTGATGAACAGCACAATTTCTCACCAGCTGAAGTCAATGCTTAGATTCTGAGCTGCTCCACCTCCTGGTCAATCCCATCTTATATACAGAACATGATGTCATACGCTATGAAATACCCCCTTCACCAGTTTGGGTCACCTGTTCTGGCTGTGTGCCTTTGCAGCTACCTGGGTGCCTCCCACCTTCTTGATGAGAAGCTGGAAAGTCCTTGACTGCTTGGCAGCAAGTAAAAACACAAGCAGGACAACTAGATTGACAAACTTTTCCACAATGACTGCACTGGCTGATCATTTCCCTAGATGAGGCAGAAAACAAGACAGTTTACATCCTTATCTACTTGTTTCTAGTGAAATTTTCATGTAAGATAAATAATGAAGTAAATTGCATTTAAAGAGTCAAATTTCCTGCCAAGAGGCAGGAAAAGAAAGTGTATTTGTGAAATAAAACAAATCCCCCTTTCCCTTTTTCTCCTGTTTTACCTTAATTTTGAATATTATTTCATTCCTCTGCTCGTTGGTCTTTCTACTATAATTGTGTTCTTTTATTCTTATACGTAAATTGCTTTTCAAGTTTAACTAAAGCCCAGAGTACATAGTAAGCATTTATTTATCTTATTTACATTTGGCTTCCTCTTACATGGGGCAAATTTCAGACTTTACTGATTCAATCCATCTCCCTTGACCACCACAAAGCAGAACACAAGAGAAATAGAGATTGATTGTAGTGAGCTCATCCACCCAGAGAAATTAAGGTTTGGTAAATCACAGTGTGAATTTAGAGCATTCAGTAACTTGTACTAACTAGATAGGTAAGAACGCTTGGTTTGCTCACAGGAGATAGAAGGTATTAGCTCAATCTGCCTACATTCAGCACTGGCAGCATCACATCCCCATGTGATGAGTAGAGTTCAATCTGCTCTACACGGCTTGTCAGCAAGGGCAATTAGGTTGTGCTCAGCATGGCACTGTGTGTAACTACAAAGCTTCCTGCGGGTTCAGAGTGTGGGCAGACTACAGCTCTTAGCTGTCTGCAAAATACCTTCATAGGTGTAACCACAGAGTACCCTTAGGCAAGGGAACTTCTTCTACTTGGAAAAAGAGAGTATCTAACATTTGCTTTATAGTAAGAGTGATAAATCAGTGAAGAATAGGCGGTGTGCTTAATTTTATTGTGCATTAACATTTATCAGCATATAGCTTCATAGTATGGTTCAGCTGATATAACTCTATGCTTACACTACAAAAAGTGGTCCTGGTCCTCCTTTGCTCTCAGTTCCCATGTGAATGCTTTGCCACACTGCTTTGTACCAACACACTGATGCGTCTAACCAACCTGTGTAATTCTATACACTGGCAAAACCCCCTTTGTGATTCTTTTGTTTGAATACTTAAACAAATGTATAATGGACTGAGCAGAATGCCAGTTACACATGTAAGGAGTACATGTCATGTGGTAGGTCTAAATTAGAGATATCAGCAGCATTCTAGTTGATTCAATCATATGGTAATCCATATCCTCCATCTTCAGTAATACCAGTTTTCATGTTTAGCATTTTCATGAATTTGGAGAAAGGGGCATCAGGATAAGGAGTAGAAGTATCAGAAATTATCTGACAAACAGATTCTTGATTCCATTGGAACTCTTTTTACAAAGGAAATCTGTTCTATGCCAGCTTCCCTTCTTACATACTGTAATGGGGTGGGAAATCAAGTAAAAGATTAATTGATCTTCTTACCTGATAGGCTACTTCAGTGCAGAAAAAAAATTTTCATTTTCATGCAGATTGAAAAAGAAAATTCTTTTGCATTTTCATTTCTTCGGGAATTTTTATCTAATTGAAGAATTTAGATTTCCATATAGACCAGAAGTACATTCACTTCTTTTGCAGGTTTATTTCAGTTGGTTTTACACAAACAATTCCACTGGTCTTGCTCAAAAATGTAAGTGATAATTGATTTGCCCTGCTGAAAGATGCAGATCATATACTTAACAAAAATGTCTTAAATTGCCATTTTAACAACCTTTCTTTTTTATATTTAATTTCATTATGGTGCAAGTTTCTATCAACTCAATACATTTCTGAAAAGTTAACATTAATTATAAACAACATGGTCACATAAAACATGACAAGTAGACTACTTCGAAACTGAATAGTGTCACCATAGTAAAAGGGGGAACATTTAAGCTGTACCTGACAGTAAATAATGATAGACTGTCTCCATTACCTTTAGGCCCTGGCTCCTAATAATTATTCTTTTTTGTGGAGGTACCTGTCTGAGTTCTCTCAGAAGTCCCAGATCCATCACTGTGAAGTGCTTTGAACAGATATGAATTGCTAACCATCTTTACATTCTCATTTTCTGATATATAACATGAAAACTTTTGTTCTCCACTCTCTTCATATGTGGAAAGAGAAGTAAAAGAACCACTTTCTTTCCTCAGCCTTTGGTTTTGCTTAAAATCTTTGAAGTATAAACAAAAGCTACTTTAAAGTAAATGCTAAAATCTACTTCTTTAAAACAGGTAGATCCCCAAAGCTTTGGTTTTCCTTATTAGTAATAAGAAGAGATTATCAGACCTCATTGATGTAAGGTTTGCAGTGTTTCACAAACTTAATGTCCCTTTTCATTTTTTGACCACACTGAAGTTAAGCTCGACTGGTATCTTTCATGTCTGATAATAGTTTCTTTTCCTGAAAGATATAATATTTTTTACAAGCCCACTTTTCTGCTTTGTATATCAGTATTTCCTGACATCATTAACTTCAATAAAACATCACCACACAGACAAAAAATAGCTGAGAAGAGACGTGTGTACCTCAGCATTCTTCTGTATTGTACTTCAGGTGTGTTTATGTGGTGTTTTGGGTTTTTTTCCATTTACATTTCTATTGAACTTCTGCAACCATTCTTCATTCTAAGATATTAAATAAATTTGTTATTGTCAATTGTAGTTATCATTAGTTTTATAGAATTGCCATCTGGCAGTCTTCCCTCCCACATCAACTGTGGAAACCTAGAAGAAATACCATCAATGTATTAGTCTATTTGTGGCTCACTGGACTTTGGGAGACAAATTTGAAGAGGAAAAAATGGCAGAAAAGACAGGAACATCTAAAGACAGAAACTAAGAATGAGTTTTATTTCTGATTCCTTCTCTAAAATCTTGTATGATTTGACAGGTATCACAAAACTTTCTTTTTTGATATGAAAAAACCCATACTTTCTCAAGATGGTTTTGGGATTCAAAGCATCAATTTACTTCTTGTAAAATACCTTAGAGAACTGAAAGACATAGATGCATACCAAAATATATAGAAATCTATAGATACATAGAGAGAGGAAGTTTATGGAACAAAAAATAATCATTGGTTTTTAAAACCAAAAATATTTTTTAAAATACATCAGTCTTTACAACTCTGAAGAGCCAACCTGGAAATGATCCAGGAGTATCTATCCTGGAGTAGAATTTTTCCACGTAAGCTTAATGATAAAGAAGCCTATTTAAAGATATCAGTGCCATAACCCATAATATAATTGGTGAGATTTATAAGTAATAAGTTTGATATAAAAGATCAATGTATCCTGTTTTATGAGAACATAAAATTTATCGAGAAGAGATGTTTTTGAAAATTGTAGACTTCCAATTTCTTCAGACATAATTCTTCTTTATGTGCAGATTTGGGGTGCTTTTCAGTGGATTCATGTATACCTTGAGATGAGTTGTAAATACCATTGGAACTTCTGGACATGATAGTGGATTTTGACAGAGAATGAGACCAGCTTTCAATTCTATCTTCTACTTTAAAGCTCTTTCGTGTCTGTTGGAAACTTTGGGATTATAGTATCATACTTACTAAATTTGTATGATTAAATAGTAAGTATTTAGCTATCCTTAGGTTACTCTGCAACAGAGCAATATGGATTCATCTCACTTTAACTGTGTACATTTCATATAGGAGAAAGAGCTCTCTGAAATTGCCTAACTGCAATGATTAAAGAGGAAATTTCAGTTGCAAGCTTTAATTAGATATCTGATTTAAACAGCTGAAGTTAGGTGAGATGAATCTCACCAAAATGAACACTGACGGAAAGAACAGTAGCTTGAAACATAAATTTAATCTTCAAATCTACTGTTTTAAGCAGTGTGGGATCCTGAGTAGGAGATTTTATGTACCTTTAAAATTACTTAATCTAAAACTGCAGAAAATATTTAAGCAGTTCCATGCCCAAGTTCTCTGCACTTTGGTTATCCACATCTAAAGCTTTCAGAATGCTTTTTTCATGTCAAATGTTTCTGTAATGAAGGACACAGAGCTATGTTTTAGTGAAGAGCAACTCAACCAAATATATTGAACCTATTAGAAGAAGATGTAATTTTCTTCCTTATAAGTGCACTTGAGAGTGAGCTGAGTGTACAGGTGTTGCAATAAAGAGGCATGTTAACAGTTTCCTTTCTTGAGATTTCTGAAATATGAGCCAGCACTACTGATTACTAAGGGTTCCACATAGTGTGTCATCTGTCACTACTGAATTCTCCTGCAGAAGCCAAGATAGGTTCTGGCTTGAATTGAATTTTCCATTCTTAGATAAAAATTTGATTTGATTGCTTATTAACAGGGTGAAAGAAGAAAACAAAGAACACCTTTTTCTGATAGCTCAGAAGGTATATATTTGTTCCATCAAAAAGTTATCTAAGAGGACATTAATGAGTTTCTATATTACCTAGTTCCAATAGTTTTTTGGGTTTTGTCACAATTTCAGTTCTTTTACAGCTGAAGTAAAAAAAGCCTACACAAACCCGTCGTTTTTACAAGTACCTTTTTCCACAAAGAAAAGAAACTCGAAAATTATACAGATCTCTAAAGAATTTATGACACTAAAATTAGCACTCGGCTCATGAGTTTAGGTTTCCAGTGTGGGAAGCTATGTTAGATCACTGCCTATTCGTAATCTTGCTCTTTCCCAAAATAAAATTTATGTGATTTATGCATTTATCTTGAGGTTTAGTAGAAGCTGTGAGAGCTGATTTATGGTATTGGACAGAGCTGTGTAGCAGCTTCCTTTTCTGCCATGTGAGCCAGAGAAGATGCCTCATCCATATGTGCTGGAAAGTATCCAAAGCCTTGCATCCCCAGATAAACCTACCAGGAAAGTCTGATGCTTGTTTAATTCCCATGAACTTGCTTCCACTTTGTGCAGTGCTCCACTGGGAGGCACTGACTGTGTGGATGAAGATTTCTCACAAGGATGATGTCAGCACTAGAAGTGGTTTGCCATTTTGTCATACCCAGTAATGACGGGGAGCTTCTGGGTGGTAGCAGCAAAGGCACCATTTTGCCATGCATGAATCTCTTAGCCGAGGCATTGTCTGCGCCTAGAGCCAAACCTGAAAAAGAGGTGACTGTGTCCAGTTGAAGGGTTTTGTGGCTTGGCTCTTTTTGTCTGTCCTTCATGCTGCCAGTTTGCACTCAAGTTAGAGAGTGGTTTAGAAGGTAATGGGAAGATTTTTACTTCCAAACTCCATTTAAACCAAAGTGAAATACTCCTCCACTATAAAAAGTTTTCATACTCCAACTGTAGAACTTTAGAAAATTGGTAATTTTCTCAATAAACACTCAGTCATACTGTTCATTTGATTCTTTATGGAAATTGTATTCTTCATTAATCTCTGTCCAGAATTCCCACTGATGATAATGCGGCTGCCCAGTTTTTAAGAAGCCCATGTGGTGATGCCTGCACTGAAATTTACTAATATGAAGCTGCATTAAGGAAGATGCTATTCCTTTTGCTGTCTGTGTCTGTGAACTGACTGCTTTGCAAATGGTTGCAGTCTGCAGCACTGATCCAGAATCAATGAATAGAGATGGAGAAGTGTTTTTGTTTTGATGATGAGTGCAAAGAAGAGAGAAAATCCAGCACAGACAATACAGCATTGATTCAGAGATAGCGTTCATTGCATTGCAGTTAATTTCTAATTGTTATGACTCATTTTGTATATTAGACTGAGTTGATGAATGCATTTTCAACTCAGTTAATGAGTAATGAATATGGTATTTAGTAATACTGTTCGCTATATAGCTCACAGAAATGTCACAGTTACAGTAATCAGAATTCATTTGTGACCTGGGTAATCTCACCTGCTGTCAAAATTCTTTGGCCCAAACACTTTGTAGACAGAGTTAAAGTGTCTGGCTTTCTCTTAAACTCCACAGGATCAGTTTTCAAGAGAAGCAAAGTAGGTAGCTGCCTATAGTGCAGGTCTCGCAGGCGCTACTGTATGTACTTAGCTTAAGCCTCCAAGATTAGGTGAGCTTTCCAGTTGCAGAACTCCAGTCTTGAGTTATTGGATGTTGAATCAAGAGTTTGGCAGCTCTAGACATGCATAGAGGGAATTATGCCTGTAACAACTAACCAGGTAACTAGATGTTTCTAGGGAGAGTGTTTTCCTTGAATCCCAGCACTACCTATTTTTTCTTTAGGTAATGATACTTCTTAGGTATTTTATTTCAGAATTTAAAAATGCCTTTTTTCTAGGTAAGCTTGTAAAAGCAATGGAAAGAACTTGTCAGTTCATGTAAGTCTCATGTGAATGTTAGTACCAGTATACATAGCTTCACTTAGAGTGGCTGCAAGTGAGGGAAGAGATAAAATAGCATCTTTTAGGTCCATTTTCTGTTATGCATATGATATTTTGAAATTATGAAAAATTTCCAGTTTTTAAATTCAACATGAATGCTGCTTACTTCTAACAGATGGCCAGCTTAGCTTAATTTTTGACTGCTTGGTTATGAACTATGTCAATAAGGAATTGTATTTAGGAACCTCAAACTGATTTTCTTGCTCCTAATGCTTACTTCTAGCTAGAGCAGTTTTATTTCTTTGAATGTGAATTTATTTCTCTGGTAACGACAGCTGTCCACAGTGGTAGAAGTAGAAAGATTCATGGAGATCCTTAAATTACTTACAGTAGGCATAGGTTAGAGTGTTTTATTGGACACAATAACTTCAAAGTAATAATCTTAATTTATAAAAAATAATACTTAAAGGCAGTGTGCAGTCAAGTAACTGTCCATGAAAATTCCTTTGCTTTCTAAAGAAAGCGAAGTTATATACAAGTGATTGGAAAAAAAGTTATTTTATAAATAATTTAATAATCAATATGCTTCAGGCATACCTGTTCAAGTTTGGACTAAGAGAAGATCTATAGTTCAGATTCTCATTATTTTTCCCCCTTTCTCTTGGTAATTTAACAGTCCTTAAAATGTGAGTGCAAAGGTGCTTTAATCCAAACATTACACTGTTAAGGTGATTGGCAAAAGTGACAATCTGATCATACGTGTTCTAAAGAAGTGTAGCTGTATAGATAAGGAGCTGTAATAATTATAAAGAGCTCACAAGAAATGTCATTTTGCCATCTTTTATCACAGTAACAAGAACAGAAACTCAGTAGTGCACAGTGTTTAATTAATTTGTTATGTACAAGTTAAAAATAAGAATATTAATACAACGATGATCATAAAAAACGTATTAGCATTCAGGCTCCTGCAGAGACTCCATTAACCTTGCCTCAGAGCTGTAAAAGCATATGTCAGGTTCTCATCCCTCCTAGACAAGCGAATATATTAGTTTAACTCTTGAACTCAGATTACTTCTGTTTATTAAAAAAACCCAAACAACAAACTTCTAAAAAACCCCAAACCAAACAGACCCCAGTTAGACTTCCTTTTGGTGGTACAGATTAGGTACGCTGTAGTAGATGGACATATAGAATACCAAGGATATTGTAAACAGCAATTTCAGTTGACTGCATATTGCAGTGGTTCTGAAGAAGCTCTCAGGGAAAAGATGGAAAAGAGCCCCAGCACGCTGGAAGAAAAACTTAAAGAGTTTGTTCTTTAATACAGGGGAAAAGTGAAGTTGGGTAAATAAATAGTAATAAGCCAAGTCTTAACTAAGGATGCAAGCTATCAAGAAAAGAAGTATTCCTCTTCTTTAGAATGCAGAATAATAACTGGGATGAACTATAGCCATCCTGGTGATGATATCCAACATATGCTTTGGAATGAAAGCTAAATCTGTGCTGAATTTTGAGTGTTATTTGATATTCTCTTTTTAATGTTTGTTTACCTTATAAGCTTTGTGACAACGTAACTTCACAGAAAGCTCTCTCAAATCAAATAGTTTTTGGCTTATCTATTGTTCAAAAGAAGTTCCCAGCATTAGGTTCTTCTCTGTTCAAGAAAATTTTCAAGAGAACACTAAACACTGTGCTGCTCTCACTACCAGTTTTCAGCTGCTAAAACAACTCTCCACAAAAGCTAAAAATGCAAAAATCATCCTTTAACACATATAACACTCACTGAAATATCAGCAATGACATGACCTTTCTTCTAGTCTTCTGCAGTTTTTGTCACCCATCCTCAATAAGACTTCTGCTTTTCAGAATAAGCTTTAAATATTACAACTTGTTATGACAAATGACAAATAATTTGCCTTTATACTGACAGTTACAGGAAGCATGAGATTCTAGATGGCTGATGATGGGGTGAGAGCAAAGGAATAAACAGTCGTCCACCAGTAGTCTTCCACCAGTTGCCTCACCTTCTTTAGGGGACACATTTGTCACTTTATTTGAGGTTCCCAATGCTTACTTATCTTTCTAACTTCATGAAATGTTTGAGCAATGATTAGGACACGTATCTCAATAAAAGCAGAATCTGTGACAGGCAAGAGTACTAAGCTAAAAACCTATACAGCTTGCAAGTGTTTTCCAACTCTCACCTTTTGCGTATTGAGTTCTGAAATGTGTCCTGAGCTATAAATAATTAATCAGTTTCTTAGGGTTACACTGTATATTCCGAGGCTTAACCATTTTGTTCACTTCATCTGCCAACATGCAACAAGGTGATCAAGCCAAGGATGTTCTGGTTTGTGTTGGTTTCTCAGGATTATCCAGTAATCTTTCACCTATTTTCTTCATGGAGGTGCTAGTCCTCTTTATCTTCCTCTACCTCATATTCCAGCACCCATATGTCCCTGCCTGTTCTGAGTGCTGACTCTGAAACCCCAAGATTTGCCATTTCTTAACTGGGTAGGTAACAATAATTATGTCTCACTGTCCCTACATATGATCATCACTTTCAAGCCAAGTTGTAATATTATGAATTAGTTTTATTCCTCTGTCTATACTGGCTGGATTAACCATGCTCCTATTCAAAATGCATAGCATTTAGGCTCAGGCCAACATTGTTTTCGACTGAAACGATGAAATAATCACGTTTTACTCTGAATCTTCTCAATTTCATTTTAGATCATTTCATGGAGCTGAACAGACTGGATGTTACACATTCATAGTTTATTTATCAGCAGTACTGAAATATATCTGACTGATAGACCATTTTATCATCTGCAGTCCAACTTGTCACCCTGACAGTAAGTGGGGGGGTCATGAGCAAAGACTACACAAAAATCCTGCTAGTGGCTTTGCTTATGTTGTCATTTGTAATCACAGATGGATTTACCTTCTTGCTTATCTGAACAAGTCAACTTATTTGTAATTCAATTTTCTGCCTAGTGCCCTCTTACATGCAATTCTTGGTAGTGAAAGCTCCAGATACAGTTGTGGTTCTCCAGGAATGCTCACTGAGGGCCATCTCTTTTTCAGAGGTTTCTTCTTCTTCAGATTGCTGAAAATCACAGCATGAGCAGAGACAAATTTAGCTGCTTTTGCTTACCTGCCAGTGGCTTGCTAAGTACACTCAGATAATGACGCTGATTGGAGCATTCCACTGTCATTTGTTTAATATTCTTTCTCATCCAGTCCTTGCTTCTGGCTTGTCTCATTTTCAATGCACAAGTTTAAGGAGTGTGAACATTTGCTGGAAGAGATCTGTGCAAGCCTCCTCATCAATTTTGGAACCATGGATCCCATCAGATTATAATCACTTGAGCATAATTTACCCCCAGAATATTCACAAAGACTGAGAAAGCTCAATTTACTGAGACAAAGAAATGCACAGCCAGGGAAGAACTTCAAGTTTTTTATTTATATACATGAGTAAAGTAATGATAGACATTCCAGATTTCAGCAAGAGTAAACTGAACCAGTATAATATATTGTTTTACCTAAATAGTCTTTTCTTTTGACTTGACAGGATTCACAATTTTATTGCAAACTGTTCTGAATAATCAAGTGCTTGGAAGGGTAGTCTAAGCATAGTCAAAATAGGAAAAAAAGATACATTTCACCTTCTCATAAAGATACTTACAGTTACTAATAATATTCCAGGCAGTTGTGGGACTAAAGCTTTTTTTGTTTTGTTTTGGTTTTTTTTTTTATGTTACTGCCATATTAGCATTAACTGTTTATGCTGTGCATAAGGACCAAACACCAAGGGAACGTGGCACACCCAAGACTTTGCAGAAGGCTTCTCTTTGGAGGCCCTGCAGAGGACTAGAGGACATGAAAGCAAGCCCATGTGGGAGCTGTTCACGTGACCTATTTGGGAAGGTCTGCCTTGCAGGTTGGTGCTGCAAAAGCTCTGGACATGTTCTGCAAAGACACCTGAATTGTAGAGTCCAGGAACCCAGGGCAGATGAAGCTCCTGTCATATTTCACAGTGTCCCTTCCAGGACATCAGCCTAATGAAATTGCAGGTGGTACTTAAATCCCTCTCCTCTCCAGCATGCCCTAATCAACAGCCACTGCCATCAGTTGGGGGAGAGCTAGCATCTTCAGGTTATGCTGTATTGATAATAATAAACCGATGCATTTTAATGTTGAAAATTGTAATTTGTGACAATTATGATTTTCTGTGCTTCACTTAGGTCACTAATTTACACCATCAGGCTGATAATTGTCAAAACTTGCAAAGTGTTGTGATGCTTCATTATCCAATATTTTATGGACTAGAAACAGTCTGCAAACGTTATGTGCACGCAGCAAGTTCTCTATGAAGAAACAAATTCGCATTTACGAGTCTTAAAACTTAGCAATGTCACGTAGCAGTGTTTTGTGTTCCTGAAACTCTGAATTAGCTGTTGCCTTTTCAGTGCTGCAGTTGCCCATTTTTAGTATTTATATATAAAAAAGACAAAAAAAAAATCAATATTGCTATTTTTTAATATTAGTTGTTTTCTTATTTATTATTTTATGATTCCTTAGAGTTATCAGGATTTGGAAGTTGACAATAATACTACTTTTTCCGACACTGAATTTTCTAATGGATATTGAAAACAGCTTTTGTTAGTTTGTTTGTTTCCTTGTTTATCCATCACTATATTTGATGCCAAGAGCACTGGGACTGGCCTTGTTAATTTACTCCTGTAGTAGAGCTGGCTAGCTAAAAGCAAAACAGGGAGCCATATATTACTTCTACTGAAGTAGTGGGAGGTTTTCCATTACCTTCTGAGGAAATGAAATACTAAAAGCTCTAGTTCCTTCTAAGCATTACCTACTTCTTTGTGTTCTTTTCAGTAAGCATTACATTTATTATGGAGAGAAGAAACAGAGGCAATGCTCAGTATTCAAGATGAGTAATTCGTAAGGGGATCCTGAGAAATTATTTTTATAAATGCCTTTAAAAAGCATTAAATTGGATGAACTGTTCCTTAAAAATATCTCTGTAAAATGAGAAAAACAATTCCAAGAAATGGTTTAACAGCTTTTAGAGAAAGGAATGAAAATTAAAGGCAAGGCAATATAAAATAATAGAAGGACGGAAATTGTTACTGAATATGTCTCTCCCAACTAAAGTATTTTATTTTCATTGAAATATCTTATTAAACACTTCTAGTCAGTGATGTTACCTCTTGATCATAGCTTAATCAACTAAATAAGCTGTCAAATATGAAATGTGGCTCTGAGGTAGCAACTTCTGTCTTTTTCAGTTCTTTGTCATGGATAGCATGTTTATTTACTTTTAGGAATGAAACTCTTTTTTTCCCTTTGCTCTTAGCCATGAAAAGACCTGAATTTTACTATCATTGTGCATTATTAATAGCATCGTTTGCTAAATTCTTTGCAAAAGAAATTAACTTGGAGAGATGATTATATCACTAATAGTGATACTAGACAAATAATAATAATAACCCAATTAGTTCTGCATGTGCTGAAATTTCAGGTATATATCTCTTCATTGTGTGACTTGAAAAATGAATTCTGAAAATATTTCCTGCATATTCCTAGCCAGATTATTATGAACTTCAGCATCATATTTAAGCATAGGTACAGTCATTATATTGACTGAATTTCTTATACGCACTGATTCTACAGGAAAACACGAGTAGTTTAAAAAAAAAATTAAAGCCAGGTAATCATCTGTAAGAATCAATGTGTGTGAGATACTGAGGGTCACAGAATGAAAGTGCCAGATAACTAATTCTCTAGAATTGAGTAACAGAAGACTAAACCCAAATGAACCCACATGACATTTCTCAACTAGACAAGACTTACATGCTGGTGTTAGTGGGTCAAATATGAGATTCTGGGGGTTTAGGGACAGCTTCTCATAGACAGGGACAGCTTAGGATCATTAACCTCATTCCTTGGCCCCTAAAGCACTCTATAGCTTCATTTTGTTCCAAGCTAAGGATCTTGTACAGCGTTAGTGCCTCTTACAACCTGAAACACAGGTGAGACTCACATTTATTTTCTTCTATATTTGTACACTCTGGTATCTAAAGAGACATGATGTCTAAGCAGTAGAATTTACAATGTTTTTGCCATCATGTCTTCTTTTTACTAACCTATACACCTGGAGTTCATTGCAAAATCCGCTTCTTAGTTAGGACACTCCTCTTTCAAAATTTATCAAATTTAACTGAAACCAGCGTGGTGGTTTGACCTTGGCTGGAGGCCAGACACCCACCAAAGCAGCTCTGTCACTCCCTTTTTCAGCTGGGCAGGGGAGAAAGTATATATTGAGAGGCTCAGGAATTAAGATAAGGACAGGGAGAGATCGTTCCGCAATTAGCCTCACAGGCAAAACAAACTCAACAAGGAATTAATAAAAACTATCTAATTTATTACATACACACACACATACAGTGGAACCAGAATAGGAGAATGAGAAGTACAACCAAATCTTAAAACCCTTCCCCCCACCCCTCCCTTCTTCGTGGACTTAACTTTATTCATGATTTCTCTCCCTTCCCCACTGCCCGCCCCCAGGGTTTGCACTTCGTCAGTTCCTCGTGAGTCGTTTTCCTTCTAAGTGGGTGGCTGGATGGGTGGGCATTCCTCACACTCTTCCCCTGCTCCAGCATGGGGTCCCCCACACAGGAGACAATCTCTATGAATTTCTTCAACAGGAGTCCTTTCCCATGGGCTTCAGCTCTTCACCAGCTGCCCCAGTGTGGGTCACTTATATGGAGTGTAGACATAAATCATAGAATGTCTCTCAGGCCCAGGCTGCTCCAGCCTGGTCCCCCCCTCCTCAAGACACAAATCCCCCCAGCAAACCTGCTCCAGCATGGGTCTCCCTCTCTCTTCGTGAGCTGCAGGTCCTTCCAGGAGCTTGCTCCAATGCAGGCTTCCCACAGGGTCCGAGCATCCTTCATGTGTCTTCACCCACTCCAGCATGGGGCTGCGGGGTGGGATCTTGAATCCCCATCATCTTCCACGGGCTGCAGGGGGACAACCTTCTTCCCCATATTCTTCTTCATGGGCTGCATTGGAATCTCTCAGGCACCTGGAGCACCTCCTCCCCTCCTTCTTCATTAACCTTGGTGTCTGGTGAGATTTTTGCATCTTCTCGTTCCCTTCTCTGGTGGCAAAAAGCTGCTGCTTGCACTTTTTTGTTCTTAAATGTGATTCACAGAGGCACTATGGCCATCTCTGATTGGGTCCGCCTTGTCAGCAACGAGTCTGGCCTTGAGTTGTCTGGTGTTTATCAGGCCTAGGGAAAACTTCTAGCTATTTTTTTTTACTTCTGTGATTTCTTGAAAGGGAGTGGTATTTCAAATGTATAATCTTACCTCATATACAGTGTACATTGCAATTATACCCATAAGATATCATTGAGGTAAAAATTTTGAGAGTTATGCTTGCTTCCACAAAATGTCACAACAGATTGCTCTTCAGCCACTTCACTGTGATCCTCTGGGTCTCTGAGAACTCATTTATGGTTGGAGCATAAGGCATTAAGGTGTGTATGTTCTGAAAAACATAGTATGTCTCCCTCACTTGATGTAGTTTTCAAATGCAATCATCTTCTAAAACTACTCAAAAAAAATCTTAGAAGAAGAAGAAAAAAGAAATTATACAGGTTTATCACTGCCATAAATGATACTTCTTTTATTGCAAAGACCTGAGGGGCTAAAGTAAAGAACTCTCAGTTACTGTGCAGGGAAAATTTCTGTACCTTACATGAGTAAACATGCACAGACTGAACAAAAAATTAAAGCCTTTAACCTGGAATGGAAATTATTTTCACAGTATTAAGAAATAGTTTTAAAAACTGAGAAGAATTAAACACGTAGCTATGTCATTCTTTTAATAGTTCGCTTGGTATGTATTAGTCATGTGTTATTTGAATGTCGTCTTACCCTGAGAAATTGCAAAGAAGTAATTAATATCTCTATTAAAGAAATTAATAGCTGTTGCATGAGAATTCTTCTGAAGTAGTCCCTAATTTTACCTGAGTGTTTCAACTGGGGCATGAAGAGACTGCTATTTATAACTGTATCTCCTGAACTATTTCTTAAAGCAGTCCAAACCTGTTTTTAACCTAGTTATAAAATCTCTTCTCAATTGGAAATGCATAAGAAAAAAATACATAGACTTTATGGATCAGATGGTTTTCTAACATGATTTCAGCCCTTCAGGCTTGATTTTGAGGTCAAAGAGAATTATTTTGAAATGACAGATTCAATATGCATATTTTTGGTTTGTCCCATGCTGGTTAATTCAATAGCTAAGCTGTTAATGAAGAACAGCTTTGAATAGAAATAAAGTAATAGGAGATTAAATTATGTATAACTCTTGCATTTTTCCTGGTCCAATTTAGAAGCAAGAATTAAATTCAGGCTTAATTAAAGAATCAAGTCAGCTTCAAAACCAAAGAGTTATTGTGGATTTTGCTATACAAAACTAGTAAGCACCACTTCAACTTACTCATTTAAAAGAAAACACGTTTTTTGTTTGGTTGGTTGTTGTTGTTAATGTTGGGGTTGATAATTGAAAACATGGAGAGAGAGAATACAAGGACAATTAGTCAAACATTCTATTTAACATATCTCACCTCCACAGTTATTGTGATGTATACTTAAAGACTGTGTGAGTCTTGCATTAAGATTTTTTTAGTATGTACTTCTCAATATCCTTAATAAAACTTGTTAGGCATTACTGCCTACATTCTACAGATGAACATTATTCAAAACTTACCAGAACCACATATACAATCAAAGACTTCAGTTTACTGGTTTTATCTCCTGCTCTTTAATTGAGTATTGTTTGTGTTGTACAATGTATAATGTTGTATAACTAACGGTATAGCTTTAAAACACTGTGTTTTGACGTTTTGTTTATGCTCTCCCTTAATTACATACAATGAAATATCACTTTATAGATAAACAGTAGCACATAATGGAGAGTAAATTATGGAGTACTAAATGCGGTTTGCTTTAGATTGATACAATTAGACAGAATTACTACACATATTTATACCAAAGGAAAATAAGGTTTTCAAAAAAATCAATTTTTTGACTGAGTATGGGAAAAAGTCATTTAACAATCCATGCATATTGATTTCAAGCAGAGGATTGTCATATACAACAACATGAAATCCCAATATAAGGAACCAGATTTTGGATTTTTTTTAATCTTGTCTGCTTTCTTGATGTAAGATAAATAGGTATTTACTGGCATATGTATTTCAAAACAGCAGTGTTCTCTGCCTGAGTTGTTAAAATAACCTGTGTGTCTTTAAAAAGATGGCTGCAAGAGCAAAGAGTAAATTTGGGAAGGTGGATGTAAAAAGAAAACACCAGCATAAAGAGACTTACAGTTCCAGAAGTCTAATCAACTAAATGAAAGCACAAAAAGTAACCGACAAATCTTATGTGTCTGAATAATGCTTATTCTAAATATTTCTTGTCCATATAAAATCACATATCAGGGCTACTGTTGTCAACTTCTTTTCTTGCAATTTCAAGGACTGGTGAATACAAGAGAAGTACAAAATGATCTATTTAATTAATGTTAACCACTAAATTATGTTCCTCTCATTTCCTGTCTTAGAACACTCACACTTGAATCGCTCAATCAACTGTTATTGTACATATGTTGATTTCTTTTTTCTTTACAATTTATTTCTGAGATGTAAGAACAACCTGACCTGCATATTCCCATTTCCTATTTTACAGAATATGTGTATTTTTGTGTCAATTTCCAACATTTTTTCCAATAGCACTACGCTTGTAATAAACAAAAAAAAATCAGCATAAACTGAAAAAAGTCTGTATTCTACTTACCAGAGTGTGATAAATGGTGGGATTCATCCAAATTCAGAGTTCACACTGATTCTTCTGTGTTGACATTCTTGGCGAAAATGGGTAAGGCCGCTTAAAATTGTAAAGATACTGCACCTGATCAAAACTGGTTTCTATGAGACACTATAAAAGACATCAGAAGTCAAATGAGGATTTCTATTCCAAGTGCAGAAAATATTGTGGACTGAGATGAGTGCATAACTGAATATGATATTGATATTATACTCCTAGAAGGGTGTTTATTGGCATAACATAATTGTCTCTTTGTTCAGCACTTGTATAATTGCTCTCTCAATCCTTAAAATTTGCCATGCATTTTATGTTAATCCCAGAAGCTTAGAAAATAAAATGAATGCATGGAAATTGATGTTTTGTGGGAGGAGTTTAGCATTTTAGAAAAATTTAGTCTAGACAACATAGTAGAATGTGACTGTGGTGTAAGAACAAAGTCTCTTTAATCAGTTACTTCTAGTTCAGAAACTAGTTTGGCAACTGAAGCCAAATTCTCACCTTAAGAGCTTTATAATTGACTTGTTAAATTAGAAAAAAAATATTCCATGCCCTTAGCAAAGAATAAACCAGAAAAGTGATTAAAGTTATTGCAAATATGACATTTTAATAGAGTCATAGCAATATATTAGTTTTCCTAAATTTGTAGAACAAACACTGTTCTAGGCTCTCTAGTGTCTGGTTAATTGGTAGACAATAGAACAGTTTATTGTAAGATACAGCTGTGGAAAGATCCTATGATGATCCAACATCCTGTCAGAGCAGGATCACTCACAGCAGGCTGCACAGAACAGTGCCCAGGCAGGTTTTGAATGTCTCAGAGATGGAGACTCCACAAGCTCTCTGGGCAGCCTGTCCCAGTGCTCTGCCACCCTCACAGTAAAGAAGTTCCTCCCCATGTTTAGGTGGAACTTCCTATAGTCAAGTTTGTGCCCGTTGCCTCTTGTCCTGCCACTGGACACCACTGAAAAAAAGACTGATCCCATCCTCCTGACACCCACCCCTCAAGTATTTATAAGCATTGATAAGTTCCCCCCTCAGTCTTCTTTTTTTAGCTCAAAATTTCCAAGTCTTTCAGCCCCTCTTTGTAAGAGATATGTTCCAGTCCCCTAATCATCTTTGTAGCCCTTTTTTGTACCCTCTCCAGTAGCTCCCTGTCCTTTTTGAACCAGGGAGCCCAGGACAGCACACAACATTCCAGGTGAGGCCTCACCAGGGCAGAGTAGAGGATGAGGAGAACCTCTCCTTCAACCTGCTGGCTGCACTTCTCTTGATACACTCCCAAGATTCCATTGGCTTTCTTGGCCATGAGGGCTCATTGCTGGCTCATGGTTAACCAGTTGTCCACCAGGAGTCCCAGGTTTTTTCCCACAGAGTTTCTTTCTAGTAGGTCAGCCTCTAACCTGTAATGGTGCAACACTGTCTATTTAGTAACACAGGAGAAACAATTTAAGACAGGAGAAAAGTGTGTCTTATCATGTACTTTTAAAAAATCTCTATAAGAAGCAGTAAACATTGAAAAATTGAGCTCACAATTAAATTACTTTAAAGTGAGAATTTAAGTTTTGATTTTCAGTGAAGAGGTTTATTATCAAAAAGCTGAAATATAGCTTCAATAATTTTTACATGAAAACTTAAGAATTTTAAATTTTCTTTTCAAATAAAATTTATCAAATTGCTTTTTAGATACTTAAAATAGCTAATGAAAATTAAAAGCTGATTTATCACTCTGTCCACAAAAATAAGAAAAATGATTATTCATTCACCTTTTTTAAAAATATATAATACCAAACATTAGAACAACAGATACCATCCTCAGTGCTGACATAAGAGTTCATCTCACTTGCTGTCATGTTGCCACATGCACTTCAGTCCATAACTTGAAAGAAATCATGTAATTTTGTCAAGGGACAGGAAAGAAACAGAAATCTCTGAAATTTACATATAAGAACTATTATCAAAAGGGGATAATAGGGAAATTTAATAGACTTAAAAACCCTGCATTCTCAGAGACAGTATCTGTTAACATGAGTTAGAAAAATGCCCATTATTTGTCATCAGTAAAGACACTAGGGTTGATCTTTAGAATTATGGAACAGTGTATCCTACCACTATATTAGAAAAACAATTAAGAGTGCAATTTATATGTATCATCTAAAGGTGATTATATTTCTTGTCTCTTTTAGTTCCTCAGGAAACTAATAGGAAGGAAGAAAAATGTAACATGAGTTACTCCATTTACTTTAGAGTTTCTAGAACAAGAGTCTAGTAAAGAAAATGAACAATCATGAAGTATAAAATTACTGTCAAGATTCTAAATTTAGCTATTATCATAAAATATTCTTAAAAATCTCTGGTCACTGGAATATTTTTCTCATCTCCCATTTCTTCTATATAGGCTATTTTAGGATACTAACTTCAAAGTGTGGGATTTAATATTTTTTCATTGTAGCTTGACATCTCAGCTAGTGCAGAATTTCTTGCTTCACACTAACTTGTTCCTCCTTCACCGTCTGAATTTTTATTTTCTTCCTTCTTTTCTTCTTGGCACTTTGTCTCATATTCTGATAGCCTCTGTCAGCTTTAATCATAAACTTAACTTTCTCCTCATCCATTTTTCATTTCCCACTCCCTCATCAGAGATGAGGGGAACTTGTGTATATGTTGTCTTAGCAATTTATTTTCCGCTTTTACAGATGTACAGACTAAGCATCAGCCATTTCCACATATCACAGAACATTCCTTTTTCAGTTTATGAGGCCCCAAATGCCCTAAACTCAGGGAAATTCAGTTACTTGCATGTGGTTTGGGTAAATCAGTTCAATTCTTACCATGAAGAAGCCTGTGTGGCCGTACTGTGGGAATAAACAGACTCAAAATATGAGGTGAGGTAGAGAGGTGATTTAAGGTCTCTTGAGGCATGACTTTTTTCCCTCTCAGAAGGGTTTGTATTAACATCTGCTTTCAGGAAGCATTTTGTCATTTTATACAAGTGCAAAATCATTGCTTATCTGCTAGACTACCCTACAGTAGGCCACAAAATTGCAGCATTTCCCTTTTATATAAGTGTATTGTGGGTGAAACCCAGAGAACTGCTGCACACAACTGTTCTCAGAGTGTAGCCACGGGCAGTTCTCTTTCTTACCATGTTATTATATAGAGGTGTTATATAAAAGGCAGACTACAATAATTAACTGACTTGGTAGCATTTTCTAGGTGCTAAAAATCCATTTTCAAAACCATGTACACTTTCTTATTTCGACCTTTGTGGTGTGTTGACCCCCAATAGCTTTTTAGATGCTCTTCCAAACAGCTGGACACTTTTTCTTCCTTTCAATTAAAATCTGATTAGAAAGTTGAATTATAACATAAGAGAAATCTTCACACATGAAAAGACGTCTGTGTTCCAAGAAATAGGGAAGTTATCGATCTAAATTGTCTACCAGGAATCTCAATTCAGACCAACTCATTTAATGATTAACAAGAATTGAATAATCAATTTGTAAAATTAAAAACTTGTGATTATTTTTCTAAGGAAAAAAACCCTTCCAAAACTCCTTTAAGTCTCTAGTAGCCAAAAATAATATGGCCATATGAAAAATCATGCAATTCTTTTTGAAAAAGAGATCATTACTTCAGCTTACTAATTTTAACTTGGATAGCAGCAAGCTATTACATGCTTACAGCACTTTAAAATGTTTCTAGACTCTGCACATCTAGACAACATAGCTAGAACATTCTCAAAAATTATAGGTCTGGTCGTACTAGGGAGCTCAGTGTGCCAGTATGCAGTGGCGATAAGCAGTTGTTAAAAAGCAAATAGGATATTTTGGTATGATAAAATAAAAAAAATCTTTTACATTGATACAATCTCTTTTGCACCTGATATCAAGGGAAAAGAACCTCTAAGACGTGTGCAACATCAAACAATAGAGGTAGAAACAAGTACTGTGGGAATTTGGAGAACAGAAGTCTCTGGGAGCTCCTTATAGTGACTTTCTGGTACCTGAAATGTGCTTAGAAATCTCTGGAAGAACTGTTCACAAGGACATGTAGCAGTAGGACAAGGGGTAATGGTTTTCAACTAGAAAAGGGGAGATTTAGGTTGGAAAAAGTTCTTCAATATGAATGTGATAGATCACTTAAACAGGTTGCCCAGAGAGGTAGAGGAGGCTCCATCCCTGGAGATATTCAAGATCAGGCTTGATGGGGCTCTGACTGACCTGATCTAGTGAAGATGTCCCTGATTATTGATGGGGGGTTGGACTAGATGACCCCTACAGGTCTCTTCAAACCTAACACATTCTATGATTCCCACTTACAGGTAGTATTTAGGGTTAGTAGGCTAGCGTTAATGAAGAGGATACAATCCATGGGAATGTTTATCACTGTCCTCAGCACTCTGTGACAGGAGATGTCAAAACTCAAAGGAAGGAAGATGACTATTTGGCTATTGTTGAAAAAGTTAAAAAAAAAAAAGTATTTTAGAAGAGTGTGCTGGGGTTTACTTCTTTTTGCTTGAAAATGTACTTGCTCTTATCCACACCTTGTAGTACACTTGTAAGGATTTTTCAGCTGTTCAGTAGCTAGTTCCATTTCTAAGGGATCACTCTCCTCCCTATAGTGAGATGTCTCACAGTCTTAGAATCTGCCTTGTCTTATATTTAAAGTTATAGTAAAAAAAAAAAAAAAAGATAAAGCTCTATCAGAGTTTGTCACAGATGGCAAAATGTCTTGCATGCCATATCCAAATAGTCATTGAAATCCAGCTGTTAGTGTAGTCAGAGACCTGAGTTATAAACCAATCCAGCTGTGACTTTCAGTACAAAAGTAGCAGTAATACTGTTCTCTTTTTCTCACTAAGGGAAGAAAAAGGCAAAGTAAATGTCTGATGTGCTCTGTTCTGTGCAGACATGGGCTTTTCAGATGCTCCTCCCAGCAGGAAATACTATTTAACTCTGAGGGAGGGAACAAAGCTGGTGTACAGAAAGGCAGATTGTAGTAACTTGTGATCTAATGAAACTATTGCTGTATTTAAGTGCAAAATGGAGGAAGACCCCTAAAACAGAATGGAAATTCTGTTCCACAGTTCTGTAGGTAAAGTAGGCTGTGTTTAAATTAGTGAGTAATGCAGCATAGTAGGAACCAGTCTGTTGAGTGAGATAGTTGGCTTTCAAGACCTCTATTGCATCCATTTGGTTGGGAGGGGGTACTTCAGAGTAGCTCTAGCCCAGTCCTGTGAGCTGATGGAAATGCCCCTTTGAGGGTGGAACATGTTCAGAGGCTTTATCAAGCTTATCTTCCAGTTCAGGTTTCCCAAACACAATTTAGCAACACACTGAGAACTCCTTGCTGTGTCAACTCCAAATCTGGCAAGTGAGGATGATCAGTGCTTCAGAAGCACATTTCTGATCCAAGTCAAAACATTAATGTGGATACACACCTGCATATCACTCAAATATATAGGGTGACAAGTTCAGTATAGCAAAAAGATGTCACTTTTCAAAGTGCACACAGTTATACTATATACTTAGTCAAGGATATCAGGGATGACAAAATCTTATAAGGTTAAAGAACTCTGCATGCAAATTAATGGAAGAAAAACATATCTGAGACACTAAAGATATTATCTCTAGTTACAAATATTCGAGAAATGATCATGGAAATGCTACTTAAAATTACTCCTGTTCTTACACTGTTTTCTAGCTACCTGCTATTTGATCCCTCTTAGAACCTAATGGGCAAGGTGTCCCTTGGTACAAAAGCCTAATGTAGATTAACCCTGCGTTAATGATCTTACACAGCACACAGGATATAAGGACAAGTCCAGAAACATCCACTAAGACTACTTGCTCAGTCATTATTTCCAATTTGTCTTTTGGAGATAAATGTCCATGTCTACTGATGAGCTTCAGAATCTAAACGGCTGTCCTGGAAACTCAGGTGAATGATGACAGTAAGAAATGTAGTTCAGACCTGGTCTCTGGGAGGCAATAAATATGGCATTTTTCTGTGTAAAACTTTACTTAGGTTGCTGTATGTATGTTAATGGAGACAGAAGTAAAAAACCCCCGAAAAACAACAACCCAAAGCAAACAAACCGCCCTCCCCCCTCTCCCCCCCAAAATCAAAACAAACCCAAATACCAAAATTGTTCTTCTCAGGAAATCTGTAAAAATCCTCACAACTGCAGACGGCATTACGGATATGTCAGATTGTGTAACTGAGAAGATTCTGTAAGAATGAAGTATATTCAGTCCAATCAAAGGGTTGGTTGGGGGATTTTAAGGAAGAAGTCTGTAATAATATATGGAATAATTAATATTTAATGTAGATGTGATGTTTTACTGAAAATTACTCTTTGGATGTCCCAAGAAGTTCCTTTAAATCGATTTTCTCTAAATAGAACAATAATTAATAGAACCAATTTAATGTCAATCCTCTGTACTTCACTGAACTGAGAGCTAAATATTTTTCAACCATCAAGGTCATTTTAAGGAGATAATATTCTATCTGGAAATGTTAAATTGTGAAACAAGGTGGACAAAGGAATTAAGAGAAAGAGAATAAAGGAAGTATAATGTATATTTGTGTGTTATAATGCATAGTTGTGTGTTGCAACAAAGTTTGAAAACATATAAGCAGAAAATTATTTGGAGGGTTAGTTATTTTCCAGGGAAGCAGATGGGGCATACTATCTTTTGTTGCTATTTAAGCTTTTTCTTGCAAAACCAATAGTTTTCTCATTGTAATCAAGATGTTTGTACCTCTTTTGCAAAGCAGAAAACGAGGTATCTGTAATAGTGAAAAAGTGTTTTCTATGATGTGTATGGTGCTAGTAGAAGTGAACAGAGACTGCTTATTCAATATTTATTTTCTTTCTGTAGAGAATCTTCTGGCTAGCTTCTTCACCTCACATATTACACAATAACTGATTTAGACACTAAAAAATCAGTTGAGTATAACTATATAAAATATTGTGACTGATTTCTCTGGAGTCCCATTTTAGCACTTTCTCAGGTATTACAATGTAACAAAGAGCACAGGTGAGATTATTCCACATTTCAACACAAGTAGAGCTCTTCTGAAACAAAAAGGCTGACAAGCAAAATACGGTATTTCTACATATGAGAATTTTTCAGAAATATTTCTGACCATAAATATGCATGTAAAAAGCTGCTGAAGTGTGTGGGTGTATTTCAGATGCAGTTACTTCCAGATTTTAAAGGATCAAATACATGGGACAAATCTAGAATCCTTACTTCATTATGTTAAATTTTAATACAAAATGCCACTAATGTTTTGTAACTGAAATGGCATATACTCAAAGTCATAAATCACAGAGCTTACTCTTCCAACCATGGAATAACTTTTTTAACTCATATAATGTTGGTATAATAACGGCTATAACATTATTGTAATTTTTATGGTGCCATAATAAATAATGTGAATAATGTCTTAGACAACCAATGATAGTGTTAAAATAAATGTTCCTTTGTATTAAACCAAGGTAGGTAACATTTTTTATATACCCGTATAAGGATATTATTCAAGTAAGTGATATAAAGCACCTTTGTACTCTTGTAGGGCTTACCAACTCTGCAAACAGGTACCAGGTGACAGGGTGAGGCTGAATGAAACCTGATTTTCTGCATATACATTTTAGATTATTACCTCCCCTCAAGTCAGTTTGCATTTTCAGTCACAGTGATGCATATTCAGACAAGAATTAATTAGATGTTGCTATAAGAAAGATTTCCAAACTCAAGAATTTCCTATCTTGCAGCATATTTAGGAAGTTTTGGGACGTTTTTTCGAGCATTGTTAACTCCCAACAGCACCCACTTTATTTCCTTAGTTTAATTTTAAATACAATATCCATCTTAGATTATGTGGAAAACATTTGTTATTGTAGATTAAAAAAGAAAAAAATTAACACTATCTATATAATTGAAGAATGTTTGTGAATTTAGCACCAGAAATGAAGATTATATATTGTTCAGAGGGTTAAAAAAGATTTCCTCCTGTATAACCAGCTATAATAAAACCATCTATATGAAGCCAAGTAACATGCATACATACATACATACATACATACACACACACACACACATGTATGTATATATATCCATAGAACTTGTACTCTGGTGTAACAGTTGTGGAGTTTCACTTGGTCTTGATCTATTTTATGATGGAATCACTGCCTTTAAAGGTGACATACAGGCAGATGAGATACATTGGCAAAGGTCCAGAGAAGTCTCTAACTGCATATTTTATAGGTATAACTTTCTGTATTGGAATTTGCATATGAAATATGATGCTAAATTTTAGTATATCAATTTGAAACATGCTGCTTCATGACAAGAGAAAGATTTCTTTCAGTATATTGATTCAACTTGTAGAGGCACTTAAGTTTATTCTCATTACTGTGAAGGTAGTCACTGCTAAGTGATGCAGAATCATCTTTACATAGGCTGGATCATATCTTGCTTCCTGAGTCAGCTTTCACAAATTATAGATTAGCAATCTTCCACACACAGTTTTCTTCCGAAGTACAGTGAAGATAGTAATTTGCCTCGAATTGCAATCTAAACAGTATTTAAAAACAAAAAAAAGGGGGGGGTTCCTTGTCATTAAGTTAAAGGAATAGAAGACAGGAACTGTGTAATAAGTTTAATAGAAACAGAGAATTTATGTGTGAAATAAGAGGTAAAAATCTTTTCTTGGTTACCTTGAAGTATTTTAATATTCCAGAGTATTCAGAACAGCCTTGCAAATACTGCATTACAGGATTTTTCAAATTGATATTAAATTCCCTTTTCTTTTGGGAGAGGAAGAGGTCAGGTGAAGGCAAATATTTGTTTATCATTAGAAGAATAGACATTTAGCAGTACCATTATTTGAGTAGACATGTTAAAAATCACTTACCGTCTAATGTACATATTAAATGAAGTACAAGTCTAAGTAATCTGATGACAACAGTCATCTTTGCACTGATTTCTATAGGCTGTTAGTCAGGTCACAGACAGTCATTCACATACATTTACATACATTTTTGACCCGATACTGTATTCTTAAGGAGGTGCTTAATCATGACAGAAATATTAACCGTGCACACCAAAGATATCTTTACACAATTTCCTTATGTGAATTAATATTTCCATATAAAGGAAAGATTTGGCGTCTTCTGAATAAAAGCTTTCAAAAGCAAAATTAAATATATTCAGCACCAAATTTATGTAGCACAGAGAAACTGACATCTGTATCCACTTACGTGCATAATAAACAGCTCACTAATAAATACATTTTAAAATATCCCCATGTTTCAAGTTCCTTGTTGGGTACTCTTCATTTTACACTGTACTGATTGCAGTGGTATTCAGGGTGAGATGCAGAAATGGCAGGATGAGCTGTCTTCCCACTAAGCTGTATGATAGAATGAAAGTGTTCAGAAAAATATTTTATAATTAATGCTGCCTGCACAAAAAGGGCATCACGTCACTGTTCAGAGATGACAGGCACTATTTCACTGGCTAGACTACACATCTATTACTGTGTACAGTTCTAAGCACCTCAGTACCAGAAATAACTGAATCAATTGGAAGGAAATAGGAAAAAAAGGGGAGAAATATGCAAGTACTCCATGGATTAAGGAGGATCGACTGTAGATACAAAGATTGTTACATGAAATAGAAGAATGGGCAGCTTTTCTCTAATCCTACATGCATTATATCAATATTCTCTGAATTCAGCAATTGGAACAAGTTTAAAGGTATAGTTGTTAACAAAAACCACCTGTTTTCCAGACATGCCCCTAACTGCCTCTCTTCAGTCAGTCTAATTTCAGTGACCATTTCCTATTGTTTATTCCCAATTTCTCCTGTCACCTCAATAATTCCACAACTAATATGGTCAATGGTCTGCTAATATAAAACAGTACAGTGTCTGGCCTAGGTAGAATTAATTTGTTTTGCAATTCTGACAGTGAGCATTCATGTATGTGTTTATGCAGATGCAAAAATACATATATGTTTGGTTTGGTTTTTTTTTTTTCCTGAAAGCAAAATGGTAGGAAGTCATATGGAACACATAAACCACAAGAACATTCTAAAAAAAAAAATAAAATAAAATGTAGTCAGAGAATGTGTGAGAAAATCAACCTTGCAAAAATTTAAATTATGAAAATAAATCTGCCTGAATTTCTGTATACTCATACAAACCCAAACTCACACCCACACTTGTGGGAATCAATCTGATACAGTGTTCAATCAATTGTCATGTTTTGTTTTGTTGTGTTTTTTTAAAAATATGGTCCCTGATACATTTAGTGAAATACAGACACATAAGGGACAACTGTGTGTAGATCAGACTTCCTCAGTTCATGTATTTGATTTTGCAATCAAAACAACATTTTCCTAGCATAGATTTATAACTTTCTAATTCTAATTATAGCATAGCTAAACTTCAGCATAGCTAAACTAAGTCCCTCTGCAGTGAATATTTTATGTTAGCCGAGTTTCTGTGCTGTGCTCATTAATACCCAAGTATTGTAAGCATCATGTCCTTTTTTTCCCTGTTTTTCCTCATGTTTCCAGATTTTGCTTGCATTTGCCCTGTTTTTTTCACTCGTGCTTGGCCATGAATGACTATTGCCTCTGACTGTGAGTCTTGCTCTCAAATGCTGTTTTATCATTTTAAGGATTTGCCTGATGAATTTCACTTGGCTATTTGTTTCCTCTGCTGGTTGCCTGCATCCTTTACTCCACTGCTTCACTTAAATCCTTTGCTTGCTGGTAACTTTTTCATCTGTTATTCATAGACTGACATTCTTTAAAAACTGGGCAAATAAACAAGCCCAAACAACCCAGCTTCCTGTTTTATTTTGTGATGTTTCAATGGAGTGTCCTATCTAAACTGTTAGATCTTTCTAATGACAACCTGCTGTGACTATCCTTTTTCATTTCCTTTCATTTACTGCTTATTTAATCTAAACATACAGAGAATAATAGACACATTCTACTTTGTTGCTTTTTCAATATTTTTTTCCTTTTTCTTCTGAATGATTATTGATTATACAATAGTCACTTTTATGACATTCATGACTAGGCTCATTTGCCAGTTTCCATGCCTGAACAGTTTACAGAAATGCAATATTTATTGACTACTATTATCCAGTACTTTCACTTAACATAAATGGCCTGTGGGAGAAAAGACTCACCAGGGGATGTCATTGAGGTGATAGGATACCCACCCTTTATCAAATTAGAAGGAGAGGAGAGACCATTCTAACTCCTGTCTATTCTTAATGGATGCTCCTTTTAACATTTTCATGGGTTGATACCTTGAAGGAAAGAGACAGAGGCTAAACTTAAAAACTCAGAATCTGTTCCTTTTATTTCTCTGTGGAGAACATCAGGAAGAATTTTGTTTATTCAAGATAAGAAAAATGGAAAAGAGTACTCTGAAGGCATCTTGGTGGTCATTCTGTATTGTGACTAGTCAGTCACAGTTAAATGGATATTTAAGCTTGAAGAAATGTACTGGCAAGAAACTCTGTCAGCAGTTCCAGACAGAGGCTTCCAGGCAGAATGTTATCCAGCCGTAAGACAGATACAGTCTTTTGGGAACAACATTTACAAGCTGTTCATACTGGTAAGATCAGAAAACCAAGTCTGATTTGTGGTAAAAGCTCTAGGGCATGTTTATACTATCCGCTTTACTGTCACTAAAGTACTAATCTGGGTATTCACATTCAAAAAAGTGACCTAGTGCCTTGAGTCAAGAAATTAATCTGAAATAACTGGAATAAGATAGATTCTGGAATTATTTTTTTTTCCTATGCACTGGAATGATTACATATGTTTTAATTAGGAATGTAGATTTCAATTTAAATGAAAAACAGTAATGTTTGAGATTTGCCACTCTGCCTGGTCTACTGGTTTAGAACAGCTGAATCAAAAGTTATTTTTTTCTGAAGAACATGTATACCTTTACTTCATGCTATTGTCCCCTCATAGAATTTTCGATCCCTTCAAGCACTATAGGCTCCATTTAAGGATTCTTAAAATGTCTTTCATGGGTTGCAAGTGTTCCGTGAAGTATTTGCATGTTCCACAGAGGACTGGTTCTTTATTCATGGTCATCCTCAAGTGATCCTGCTGGTTGCCAACACTGCAATGAACATTCATAATGACATTCTGCTCGAAGAGCATCAGTGCTCAAGAGGCTGATGGTAGGAGCTGATCAGATCTCAGTGTATCCTGCTGCCAAGACACAGGCAAAACTCAGAAACACCTTAAATTAGATCCTAAATGTTCTTCCCTCCATTGTACATGGGGGAAAAGGTTGCTTTGTTAAACCTCTTCCAGGGACATCTCAGAGTCTTTCTCTGAGTTTTTGAGAGATGACAAATTCCCAGTTTCATGTGCAAACCTAAATCTTTGAGGAGCTGGAGACAGGGAGAGCTACCACAGTGTAGAGCCCAATTCTACAGACACATGCCCCAGTGAAGACCTGCCCTGTTCTGCTTACCGCTTCTTTTTATGCAGAACTACCCTATATGCAGGCATTGGCAAGAAGCTGAGTTTAAATTTTAATTACAAAACTTATGTCTTTTTAAACAACTGTTTAATCTACTTCTGTCTTTAAAATTCGGTGTTGTCATTTGTCCACAGAAGCATTTGCAAATGTTAGATTCAATACCCTTATGTGTTCCTTCTCTTTTTTCCTCTAACAGTAAACAAGATTTTTAAAAAAGTAAAAATTACTTTTTAATTTCTTAGTCTAGCATCTGATATGATTTCTGATCTTTCTAATTAAGTAATTTTATGTACATGTTCTAGTCATTTAATCAAACAAATGTTCATCGTATTCCAGTTCTGTTTGTAGTGAAAAATCTTTGTTCCTATCTATAGAAAAGATTTCTTTCTGATACCTAATTGTGTTTTTCGGTATTTTCTGAAACAGCCCTTATCTTACAACAAGCATCCATATACTTAGGCTGAGCTTTCTTCTCAGTTAAGTTCCTTGCCTTTACGTATAAAAGGGTAAAGAGCACTTTATTTAGTAAATAAAGCAACTATCCCATTACCACAGCAGTAGAAGTTTAATAAGGAGTCCATGTAAGGTCATTCATAGCTCAAGGCACAAAATCAGCATCAAGATCATTTAATTGTTGGTGAGAGACCTACAAGCACTGACATAATACCCCTCTCCTCCAAAGATCTCTAGAAGAGTCACCTGGTGACCACTGATCAGAAGGGAAATTTAAAACTAAAGGACATCAGCTGGCAGACATGGGTGGTTTTTTCCACTGACCAGCTCTATAAAACTTGGATTGAATTGTTTGTTGGCAGGCAATGTTCCTAAAAAGGCTGCTTTACTAGGTGACTGACACTGTTCCATTTCCAGGTGCCTCAGGCAGCATCACTTATTCCAACAATTCTTGCCCTATTTCACATACCGTTTTATTGTATGTTGCTTTGAAGTCTGAGGGACTCAAAGCACAGAAGACATTATACACAGTTATTTTCAAATATAATCACATACCACAGCAAATATTTTAAAGAGTTGAGAACATCTTTTTTTGCATTTGAATGTTTTTAATAATATTCAGCTAACAGCTGGCACAGTTAAGTTCCCTTCTTTCCACTCCTTTAACAGATTATTTCCAAAGCATTAAAAAGATAAAATTAAGAAAGCCCTCTGAAAGTATGTATGAAAATTATGTCCTTATCTGTGGGACAGTATTTTTTTGTCTTCTATTTTGTTTCCGAAACAAAGAATCTCATGTTTTAGAGTCTTCTTTAGATTCTTTGATGAAGCATGGATAAAGTACTGGAGTACAGGAGGAAAGGGTATTAAAAAGGAATTTCAGATATATTTTTCTTGTGGACAGAAGGTGTTAGAGATGCAATACTATATCTGGCCCTGTTCTAAGAATAAAATGCTGTGTCAAAATGTTACTTTCATTTGGTAAGTATGTGCAAACCAGCAAATCTTTGCCTCTACACACTTTAGTTTGTGACAGTACAGAGCAATTAAGATGCTTACTTTTAAATTTTAGCAGTTTTATAGTCCCTTCCCTGTGATCTTTTAGGCAATTGTTACATTTTCTCTCTTTCTATGTATTTTAATGTTCTATGTTCTGATTTGCTGTCTGAAACATGTGACTGATCTGAAAAACTTACCTGAAATAGTCCTTAATGAAAATTCAGCTATCATCCAATAATGATTATTCAGAAACCTTCTTCACATCATGTAGAGAGATTAGATGTTAATATTTTTTCAGGTTGGCTGGCACTCACATTTATGGGACACCATATTAAAAGATTATAGAGACTTTTTAAAATACATTTTGTTATGGTGCAGGGTAGCTTGCCACATTGTAGAGATCATACAACTCACTGAAAATACTTCTATCACATTTCTCAAAAGAGATGGGTGGATTTCAGCCATGTTATCTGACCTAGCCTAAAAACAGAGAGGACATTTTTTATCTTTAAGGAATGTAGCCATTTCTCAACTCCACAAAAGAATTTCCAGTTTACATTTCCTATAGATTTGTCATATAGTATCTATAATTCATCGGCTTAAAACAGTGACTTGCTAGTGTATGATGTACTTTTTCAGTTTGAATGGCTGTGATGTACATTGCATTTGTGCTTACAAAAATGTCTCTATTTTAAAGGAAATAGTCTTAAATTAGAATAATTTAAGATAGACATTAAATAAATGTCTATCTCATCTTAAATAGAGTCTGACAGTGTAATTCAGTATTTTCCATAATTATAGAAAACTGTCATGTTGCAATGTTTAACTTCTGAATTGCATAGTTCAGGTGCCTTATTTTATGTGATAAAAAAATTGAAGTATTAAAGGGGATTTATATTCAACAGGTAAATACATTCTTGAAAATACATTCCAAAATCTGAGGAATTAGTCAGGAGGTGTGTGAATTGCTGCGTGAAGTCTCTGATTCTTCAGTAACATTTTACAACAATAAAGAATAAAAGATATCAAACATTATCCTTCATTACAGGTCATTCTTTTTTAGGTAAGATGAATTCATTTAAAAACTTGACTCCCTTAAAATCTTGTGATTCTAACTTAAACTGACTGCAAATAGTTGAGCCTCTTGTTCTGGAGGCAGAGATATGTTTGCAAATAGTTTGCTATTCTTTAATACAAGTTAGTGGCACGAGTTCCTGAAAGCTGTCGGCATGTATATAATCTAGTTTGTGTAACCAGTGATTATTAAAGGCTGCTGAATATTTCTGTTTTATGTTAACCACCTCTGAGAAGGTGATGACATATGAATTTGATAGCCAGCAAGTTGGGAAAACCATCTGTTTATAATTTTTAATGCAATTTTGCAATGACTGCCAGGTGAGTTTCTAGGAAGTATATTAAAAAAAACCCAAGTAAATAAAATTATGACTACAGAGGTGAGCAATAAAATCATTATTATTGAATCATAGGTTGTATGAAAGAAATCTGAAGGTCAGTTTGTTCTAACATATTCTCCAAAGAATTTGTTTCCAAATAATGTGTTGGAAACATTTCGTAATCATTGAAATTATACATGCCTGGTGACATAGTTCTCATGGCAGCTAACATGGCACATTGCAAACTAATATGTTCAGTCTGCTTTAATACATAAAAACCCAGAAGGGGGAGAGGAAATCACAAGCAAAAAAATCCTTCTCCCCGCACCCCCCTACCCCTCTCAGCTGATGTTTCCTTGCTGATTGAAACAGAATAGTAATTCAGCCGTTCTGCATGAAGAGAGGGAAGAGAAGTTCAGTATTAAGGTACATCTCTCCGAGTAAAGTCCTGTTAGTTGATAGCTGCTACCTAATGGACCTAAACACTGGATGAGATGTCTTAACTGTCAAGGGTTAAGGCAAAGCAGAATATGGTTAAAAATGCCCTGTTCATTCACTGAGAGATGGCCTCTCTCATGGTCCTTGGGAAGCAGGCTAGGGACACTGAGAAAGATGGTGAGCTCTAATCCTACCCATAAAATGCATCACTGAGTACTGTAGGTGCTTCTGTGGGTTTAGGAAGAGAAGGTGGACTGTATGCTGAAGCAGGATGTGTGACATCTAGCTGCAGGAACTAGCTCACACCTCATTCCTAGGGTTTAATAAATGCTAAATACCTCTGTTACCTACAGGCTTGAGGAATAAAGGGAGACAATATTTTAAAGGCCCCCGGTGTAAGATTCTAAGCTAAGAGAATTAAGGTAATTAGGCTTTTGGAGGACTGTGTCATTAAGGGAAGGTTACATTGACTTTTGCTTTCCAAGTATTATTCAGGGCTCATTTATCTCTGAGCTGTAGAGGAAATGGTGGGGTGTCCAGGCAGTCCTACTCCCCTTTCCTCATCTCCTCATGTATTCGGGCTCTTCGGTACAGCCTGGAGTGAACATACAAGTCCTGTATTCACCTGTGTAACCAATGTGGGCATTTGTGAGAATGTCCTAACCACAGTGGCTGTAGGTTAGTCCTGATGAGGAGGAGGTGGTTTATCTTTTCAGTTGAAGCTGTCCCATTTAAGGCTTACCTGGTCAAAAATTGGGCGGGCAAATGTTTCTGGTGACTAAATGCCTTACCTCAGATTATTATAGTCCATATTCTGGTCAGCACTTCCAGCTGTTTTCAGCATTTGCATGTAAAAGTCACTTGATAAAATTCATCAACTCTTTTTCTGAAGAACTGAGGGGGAAGGGCAAACATCTGAGAAATCCAAAAAACCTGAAGAACACTTCCAACCTCTGCAAATTAATAAGGAAACAATTCCACTAATGGTGCCTTATATACAGTGTAAGACATTTTCTGTGTTTTTGAAAGTACAAAGTAATTGACGGCTATAATTATATTTAGCCATATGATTCAAATGAATAAAACCCCATGACTGCAGTACAAGGTGTCTTGCAAAGAGTGTAGCTGTTAAAAACAAATTGGCCTGCCAGTGAGAGTTATTGAATTTAGGACCTTTCTTACAAAGATGGAATAGCTAATGAGAAAATGAGTGTACTGGATCCAAGGTGATGTGCCCACACCATCTGAACACTGTGGTCCTGGCTGGAAATGTTCTGTCCTGAAAAAGGTGCATGTTTTTGTCTTTTGTTCAGGACTTTTCTGATGAAATTACAGATAAAATAAACCTATATGTATGTATGAAAGCTGTCTTCCGTCCCGATCTTGAGCCCTGTTGAGATCTAAAAATGTACTTTAATACATTATTAAGCCATTTACATGGGAAAGTAAGATATGTATGTTTATGTTCATTACAGTCTAACAACTGTCAGCACTGACAATAAAGTAGTTTGTAGATTATGGGAGAAGCTTTATGTTCTTCTCAACAGTACAACAGCAAGCCCTGCTACATACAGGGTTGTTTTCATTCAGTTTAGTTAGAAGATCACAGAGTTCTATCCTATGTATGATTATGTCTTATTCTTCACAGAGAACTTCAGTGAATACTTTTTATAAATAACATTCATGTTATTATAAATAGTATTTATTTGATATTTGCATTGCATTATTTATTTTGTAGCAGAAAATGCATACCTTGGGGGAAAATAACCTCACTAGTCTTCCAAGTTGACCTTACCTATTTATGAGTTCCATCTTATTTTTTTTCTCCTGGAATCAGAAGTGGAATAAGCTAGAAGATATTTCTTCAATTACAAGTCTTGATGGCAATGAACTCTTCTTTTACATCACTGTACTATGTGTTTAGAGTTTACTTAGTAAATTATCTTATTAGTAGTTCTTGTTATTTATTGAAGAAAAAACTCTATATATTTTTTTTCTTTGTATAACCCTTTCTTTGATCACTTGCCAAAATCAATACTAACTGAATGAAAAGCTGTATAGCTTCTCTGGGTTTCTCACTGTGATTTTGGCTGGAATTTAGCTTTGGTTCTTTTCCTTTTTTTTGAAACTTCTTTTTTATCTTGCTGTGAGAATATCAAACAGCAGCCAAGTATTTTCTAATCCTTTCATTTTGGCTTAAAAACCAAATTACGTTTAGCTGGAACTTTCTGAGGTTAAATTACTATCTTTAATGAGCAGAAACAGTGACTCTTCATCTCAAGTATGCAGGGAAGCCAAAGAAGAATATTTTTGTCCTTGTTTGTGGCACTGAATGATGGGAAAATAGTTGGATTTTATAGGTAACATTTTATAGGCAGTGGTTACCTGTCCTTACAACTGTGACTGATCTTAAAGCCTTTAGATGGATTAGATGAAAGTAAAATGCTTTTCAAGAAATTAGTATTACTTCTCCAAACTACACAGATGTAAAGGTTTGTATTCAATAGTCTAAATTCAAGTGAGATACCAGCAAGAATTCCTAATCGGAATGATTCTTGTGATATTTTTGATAGAAATTTTATAGACGAAGCATCACATAATAAATCTATAAAAAGAACACATCCTTAGTTCCTTTAAGTTAAAATGAAAAAAACCCAAAGCAATAAAAAAACCCCCACAAAAAAAACCCCACAAAAAAATCCACCAACCCCCTTACTCTTTATCTGTCAGATAGGGATCTAGTTATTATTCATTTGAACATTTCATAATGGTTTAATTTTCCTGATATAACATGATACTCACAAACTAACGTAGTTTACAAATTTGGCAGTGTGTTCTGTCTGCTGAAGATGAAATCTGTTGTTATTAAAATTAGAATGCAGTAGCATTTTTGATACTTTGGTAGCCTATTTCTATTTTAAATTAGCCAGTGTGTATGAACGTAAAGATAGTGTACACTTATTCCAATATGATGAATGCCAATTTCCAATAGCTCTTCTTCAACAGTCACATTTATGTAAATACATCTTTATGTGCTCAATATAAATACATTAAAGTATATTTGCATGTGAAACAGCAAGAAATATTTGTAAGAATTGCAGTCTTCTGTACTGTATCAAAGTTCAGAACATTGCTGTATTTAACGTGTATGTATCTTACTTCACAATTGTTCATATATCTAGAGGATGCTGGAACAAGCAAAATAGGAAATTATTGTAAATAATATCCTGCAATGTCAGCCCCAGCCATCAGAGGCAAATTTGATTCTTCCCATGAATGGTAGTTACTAAAGATCTTGTAAGTTAAATGTAGTCAGTGAATTATGTCTGGGCAACCACATTAACTTCAAATTAGGCTGTTGACACTTGAAAAGTACTTTGACTTAGGAGCATTTTGTCATGTAAGTGACTATAATTTAAGAAGCAATTCTGTTGATAGTGGATTAGATATAATAAAATTTAGAAGTCTCTATTTAGTCTTTTGGTGCAAAAAATGAGAACTGTGATTTTTTTTGTTTTGTTTTGTTTTGTTTTCTACTCAAAATAAGAAGAAATAGGCAGGAGGCTTGATATTCAAAACAAATTCTTTTGCATAATCAGTTTAGAGAATTAAATTAGTTTTCATTTCCCAAGTTATATGAAATGTACTTAGTAACAGACGCTGTTTGCGAGAAGTCAGACTCCTTGTCCAATGGAGTTCTTATCCTCTGTTTATTTGAATACTGTAGGATGTTACAAATGAAATTTGGCTTTTAGCCTCTGTTGTTATACTGCAGAACTTTTAGGACAAAATTTCAAATGCTTTGTACTGTGGACTTATGTATTCATAGATAATGTGTGTATATTTGCACATGTGTATTTCTTATTTTTCTCTATCTCTATACCTATATTTATATCTATCTAAATTTATACCTGTATAACAACTTATAGTTGCATTTAGGAATTCCCTTTCCCAAAGCATTTTAGCTGAAACAGATTTGTTGTGTCCTTTATTATGTTGGTGAAAGTACTACTAAATTCAAGGAAATTCTATCTACGAAGAAATCCCAGAACATTTCACCTTTCTAAGAGTCTTGCTTTAGTGAAACTCATTTTCTTTCTCCCTCTGTCATTTTCTGGTTTGACATTCTCTGTTTTCAAAGAAACGTTCTTTTCCTGAACACTTTTTATGATGAGCTTGAAGCTGATTGCTGTTTTGACTCTTTGACAAGGGCAATTTTCAGCAACTGTCATTTTGTCCAATCCAAACTCTAGTTTCTGTGAAAACTTCCCATGTTTTTTTATACCACCTTAAAGAATTATTATTTTTATGGTCTTTACATCACGTATCTTCTCTTTCAGTTTCAACAGCAATCACATAGATATTATCAAACTGTCCTTGAAGACACACGAGATGTCTGATTAGTGCTGGTAAAATGAAGCATGATTTGCCCTCATGACTAATCTGAGTGTGGCAATTCCTCTCCAGTTCACACCTCTCATTAGGATAAGAAGATGAAAAAACTTGCCAAAGCTGAATCTACTCAAACAGAAAAGATGAATTCCTGACATGGGAGTGAGGGAGGCCGTTGGCACCTATAGGTATCTGTACTGCTCCTGCCTTACAGCAAATTGGACAGACACTGTATACTGCTTCTGTGCTACACACACACGGTTGGTGTGAAGGATCCTGCATGTACAGTGCTGCAGGACTTTTTTCAAGATAAGATCCCAAGACTTGATTCCAGTAGGCTTATGCTCAGCTCCAACCAAGGAGAAGCATTCTAGTAAAATAAAAATATCTAAGGCTAAGAGAGGTTAAGAGTGACATTTAACTTGTAAGATTAAATTATTTGGATCTGAACAAACCCTGTTTATTCATTAGATTGGCCTTATATATAGCTTAATGATGGAAGTTTTATAACAATACGAAAAATGTATTTAAAGAAAGGACACTTAGGCAGCCTCTGTTTTCTTTCAGTTGTATTCCAGAAAATACCTTGTCTCTGTTATATGGTTTGCTGTTTCTATTGGCTTGCGATTATTCATACTCATTTTCAAATAAAATTGTTCCAGTTGCAAGAGACCTACAATGATCAAGTAGTCAAACTTAAGGGATTCATCAGAGTTAAAAGTATTTTTTGATTCTTTGTTTTCCTTTATTTATTTGGATTAATTTTGTTGTTATTTTGATTCTTTCCCTGAAGATTAAATTGAATTTCAAAATTGAAATTCAATTGAAAATTAAATTTTACAGTAAGGATTCAAGAATGCTTCTCCAATAAGTACTGAAAATATTTCACAATGGAAAAACATTAGTGTCATGTATACAAAATGTTAAAATGTTTGACATTTTCTTTGAGGATGCAGTTACATTTTTTAACCAGTAGAATGCCATTTACTGCAACATAATATCAGAGCGATAATACCTATGAACTTGAGAAAAAAATAGTGGTGTATAACCCATCTGAATTTGTTAAGGATCACATAAATAGCCACACAGTGTGTAATTTTCAATTGCCTTTCTTTCCTCTTCCCATCTGACTCAGTTATTCTTGGGCCAAGTGCTGATTAACTTGATTTCCAAAAGTACAATGTACAAAATTATAGCATTTTGCTAAAACAGTGATCAATGTGCTGAAGGATACAAGCTGGCAGAAAGCAGTAATAGTGGGGATAGGAAAAACATTTTGAAAATGGAATATGATTTGGATGTGCTGTCATTGACTCCAGACAGCTACCTAAACAATGTAAAATTCTGCTGTAGGGGTTGAGTCGTCTTGTCAAACCCAGAAATTTTAAAACAGATATTCAAAAGGACTGAAAATAACAGAGAAGACAAAAGAGAAGACGACAAGTGTTCTTCTGAAGTGCTGTGCTCCGTAGAGTCAGGGTCAATTGCTTTCATTAGGAAATACAAAAAAGAAAAAAAAAGAACAATACAAAAAGACTAATTAGTTTTGAAAGAGATTGGATCTGTCTTACTCTAGTTGTAGATGGGTAACATAATGTTTATAGTGTTGGTTTGCCCTTAAGTGCAAGAGTTTTTCAAAAATGCGTTGTGGTTCAGTCTATGAGTTTTGAAATTTTCTTCATTCTTAAATCCACCCATTTTTTAAGTGGCACTAAATGGATTTCTGAATTGCAGGACAGCCTCTGATTTTCTCTGGTTCTCTCTTTGCAAGGCCAAATAGTCCTCACAGGTTTGGGGATGGAGAGACAGAAGGGAGAGAGTAGAAAGGAAGAGAGAAGGAGGGAAGGGAGGAAAAAGAAAGGGAAGAAGGATATAGGAAGGAAGAATAAGACTCACTCATGAACAACAGGCTACCAACTCTGATACTTTTTGTAGTTTTATTTCCAAAATAAGAAACAGTGTAAACAAATAGGGAAAAAAACCCAAGGTCAATTGGAACAGGATGTAGACTTGATAAATGAGGTGTTTTAAATCAAAATGCAGATGACCTTAATTATAATAAAATGAAAAACACTTCACTTGAGCACACAAGTGGCAGAAGGCAGGCAGGTCATTGTATGTACTGTTTAACATACTACCAAGTTTCAAGGCGAATAGTAGCAATGGGAACAACTAAACTACAAGAACACAAATATCCTGTTGCAAGTCAGCTTTTTATACTTTGGACATTAATGGAAAATTAAAGAACGTTAAAATGTAATTTTGGTGGCAGAATTTATCATGAGTTAAGCAATTAGAGTTATCCAGGTTTTTACAATAATAATAGCATACCTCATAGTATTCAGAGCTTAAAGTGTATATTTTGGTGGGACATACCACTTTATTTTGACATTTTAACTTTTAGAAGAATAATTCTTTGAAATATAACTAGGGCAGAAGTATGGTATTTGTGCTTGGTTTTTAAGTTCTAAAATTATTCAAAGTTCCTTGTCAAACATTTAGAATCATAGAATCACAGAATGTCCAAACCCCCTGCAGTAAGCAGGGACATCTTCACTAGATCAGGTTGCTCGGAGCCCTGTCAAGCCTGATCTTGAATATCTCCAGGTCTGGGGCCTCCTCCACCTCTCTGGTACACTTGTTCCAGGGACCTATCAATCTCATGTTGAAGAAATTTTTCGTAATATCCAACCAAAATCTCCCATTTTCTAGTTGAAAACCATTACGCCTTGTCCTACTGCTACATGTCCTTGTGAACAGTTCTTCCCCAGATTTCTAAAGGTACCTTTCAGGTACTGGAAAGTCTCTATAAGACCCTCCCAGAGCCTTCTCTTCTCCAAGCTGAAAAAGACCAACTCTATCAGCCTGTCTTCACAGGAGAGGTGCTCCAGCCTTTTGATAACTTTTGTGGCCCTCCTCTCTTAAACCTTAGAATCTCATCCATCAAAGTTTCTACCCTCATGCTGACATCTTATAATATTGCCTCCAGCATGATATGTGGGAAATTCCTCTTGATCTCAACCATCTCTGTTGAATAACTAACATTTGTCCTAGTATGAATTCCAGTCAGGAGGAACAAATCATAACAGCTGTATATTTGTTTTCATCACTTCTTCATTGAAATGAAGTCAGCAAAATATTAATTCCCTGTCCTACCAATGCCATGTCAATGTCTACTACAGTGGTTGGCATGTATTTTTGTACTGGTTTCACTGGAAATACTTCTGGGGGCAAAAAAAATTAAAATATTGGTCACATGTGGAATCCACATGCCACAGATTTTCACAAAACCTAAGAAAATCTATGTAGTTTTCAATTTTCATTTACTCATTCAGATACAAGAAACAAAACAGAAAGTATCTGTATCATTTCTGTGTCGATAAATTATGCTTCAGCCACCCTAAACTGGAGAAAAACCAGACAGAGGTTCAAGAAATAACAAAACTAGAGAGATTTTTGTAAAACAGAATTCTCCAGAATTTAAATACCCTGATCATCTATGCAAGAATACTGTAAAATAGATACTTCAGAAAATATCTACATTATTTTTTCTTTATCCATAAATATATTTCTAAAGCAAAAACAAAAAATGTACCAACAACTGAGTCAAAACAATAAATAGGCTGAATAATGAACTAATTAATTTGTACATCTGCACTTCCAAAATGAAGAAAACTGTGATTTATTCTACCTTTACAGACAAAAGAAAACTAGAAAATTTAAAAAAAAATACCCACCACTTTTTAAGTTCAAAAGTATAATAGATTAATTGTGATGGAATGAACAGACAGAAAAACCGTAAACAAAATTAATTCTAAAATTCCCCTAAAGACTGTGAAAAAACAGTTCCTGAAACAGTTTAAATATAGTAGTATGGAATCCCTTGTATTTTTGTTAAATTTGTACATAGGAGTAATTTATCAATAAAGTCTATGCCAAAATGTTGGGAAGTGTACTTGATGCAATCTTCAGTTTCTAAAATTTAAACTACAAGTATTGTAGTTGTTTCTTCTGCTTTTGTGCTACTTTGAAGTTATTTTGAAGTGTATATATTCAGAATGATTAAACAAAGTATCTTAACCCTTCAATACTTTTTTACAGTTGGAATAAATCTGATAAAATTTCTATTTAATAAAATTCACTTTTGTGAAGAATGAAGGATTTAGGATAACTTACATTAGTACATAGGAAAATATGAATATTGTCCTGGTGTTAGAGTTTTTGGTTGTTTTTTTTTTTTTTTTTTCCTTTGATATAAACTATTTTAGACTTTGACCCTGAAATAGCTACAGTTTTCTGGGTGATTCCCATAGTATCAAACAGGACCTCTAAGCCCATTTTAATAAAAAAGAAAATCACATATTAAATATTAAAAATACATTTGTCCTTCAGACTGGGATTCATTTTGCCTCTTTAAGGTATCTATTTTTGGGTGGGGTAAATTGTTGCCAGGGAAATGCCTTTCTTTTAATGCTGCATATGGATGGATCTCAGAAATTCCTTTTTAATCAGATAATGTTATATAGCGTGATTTTCACTATTAAATGTCACAGTTGTAATTTTTGGGGGGGTTGTAATTTTTTGTTTATTTGTTTTTTCAGTATTTGAAAGGGTGTATTTTATGGAGGAATGTACTTGTTGGGGGAATAGGGGTCCCAGTTACCCCCATTACATTGTCTAAGGACTGAGATCTTAATATCTGCATTGTAAAAAAATACCCCACTCTTCCTAGCTTCTATGATCTTGTCATCCTCCTTCTTTTCTGTCTTACTACGGAATGACTAAATATTGGAGTGTCATTGGCAAATATAAATTATTTTGGTTTGAGTGGAAAAAATAAGGGTGAAGCAGCTAACAGAAAGGTCCCCACCATGAAGAGGGGATGTGACACTTAGATGTTACACAAAAAAAAGGAAAAAAAAATATTATTATTAACCATCAGGCAAGTATGTATTTTTGATTTCCAATTGCATTAGGCAGTTTCTTTAATGGGAGATTTTAGGAGAAAGGTTTTAGAAGTAATTTGAAAGATGAGAGAATAAGGTCTGTAAATAGGGATTAAGAAAACATTCCACAAATGTGAGACTGCTGGAAAGAGAGCATGAAGATAAAATGGTAGAAGGAAATTAAAGCAGTGCTGAACTCATGTCCTTAGCACATAGAAGAAGACAAGGTCAAAGTTGTAGGTTAAGGCTGAGTAATTAGGGTCACTGAATGCCAAGAACAAGGAATTTGAACTTGTCCTAACAGAAGGATATAGTTATGGATGATGTAATTGTAGCATCACACAAACTGTGAAGTTGGCCGCATTTTATGCCATGAATTACATTAGTATGTTCTGAATCTGTTGACTGAGGTCAAAGATGAAGGGAAACTGTGGCTCAGTGAGGGTTTTCATATATATATTATACACACACACACATAAATAAAATATCAATAGGAGATAAAGTTGGTGATGTTGATTGACATTTAGAATTTTTTGACATGTTTAGATATATTACTGCTTTTTTTTCTTTGTGAGCTCATTATGGATATGAATCACTATTTCCTGCCCAGTATACAAAATGAATAGCTAAAAAGTAAAACTGAAGTAGCCATTTGTCTGGCTTTCTCCTTTCTGCAATTTTAGTTGGCCCCAGTTTCTCAACACTATTTTCTCTGTTTCAATGAAAAAAAAATTGGAGGACAGATTTGCTAACAAATATTATGACCTATTGAGATGTGCTAGTTAGGTTTCTGCTTCTTCAGCATCAGTGTTTCTTAAAGATCAAGCTTTCCACCTTATAGCTCAATAATTTATCATGCAGTTGAGAGAATAAAATAAGTAAACTGTTCTATAACAGCTGTATAAGGCTTATTGGTTTTCTTAATTTGCATCTCAAGTTTAGCCTAGGGACAGCAAGTGCAAAATCAGATTTCTTTGCTACTTAGTATTGTTTACCAATACACATCAGTGTATTTTCTTCAAGCATAATTTATCTAATATAGTTTAAATGTTTCTGGCTACTTTTAGAGCATTCCTAAGACATTCTGAAATAGTCATCTGTTTTACACATCTGAAAGTTTGAATGCATTTTACCACTGGTATGTGGTGCCTTGACAGCATATTGGATGCTGCTATTTTATGTCTGTGGGAGTGAGAAATGAAAATGCCAGTTTTATGACAACATGATGCATTGATTCTACTCACATGAATATCATTAATGTCATACTCTGCCTTCTTGTCTTGTGCCAAGTTATGTTTTCAGCAAAAACAAAATAGTGTAATTCAGAATATTTTTTATTTGAGTCTTGCATGATTTAATTCGTTTTTTCTGAAATCCTAATCAAAACTAAAGAATGAAAGTTACTATACAAGGATAAGTTTGTGTGTAACAGAAATTGTTTTCCAGGCAGAATTAGTGTGGAAACCATATGCACACAAAACAGATCAGAGGTTTTTTGACTGTTTATTTTGTAAAGATGTGCAGATATTTCAGTTCCAAAAATCTGTGCACCAGATTTTTTTTAAGAAAATACGTAGGTCCATGGTGAATTTTATGGTAGAATTTAGCTAGAAATATAAAAGTGGTTCTTGATCCTCTGTCCCAGAGGAATGATTTTACCTTGGGGTTACTCCCTCATAGAAAATGGCAGCACTACGAAGTGGAAATGCCATCTCAATGGCATCCTTTCTCCAACACTACATATATGTAGTAACAGAAGATGCAACCCCTCTTGGAACTCATAATCCCAGTAGGAGACTCAAGGAGAGTTGCAGCAAGGATTTTAAAATTTACTATTGAATCATCTGAGAAGATTCTGGATAAGCCACTGCTAAATATTTAGATTAGGAATATTTAAATCTTTTTCCTTTAAATCAGAAAATATCAAAGTGATATTTTTTATATTTTGGACTGATGATTTCTGCTTTTGAATTAGAAGTTTTTTATTTTCACTTTTCATCAATTGTCTTCAGAATAGAAAAAAATATGTTGATTAAAAGTTCCTCTGAGATACAGTTTCCCCTTTTCAATGAGCTCTAGTTTAATAATAATAATAACAATAATAATATAATAATAATAGTGGATTCATTGTGATTTGTTGCATTTTTATTATTCTGTTACTTCAGAAATAACAGTTGTACATGAGAAGCTTTAGAGTACCTTCATAGAATATCTTTTGAGTTCCTAATTTTATCAGTCTCTCATCTTCTAGGGCCTCATCAACATTTTAAAACATGCTTTCTTCAAGCATGACAGAAATAACTAAAGCTGTTTCTAGTTGCATTTTGTTCCATAACTTTTAATAAGTACAGGAGCAATTGACCAAATATTTCTAGATCATCTGAATATTTGTGAAATTGCAGGCTAGTCTACCCTGTAGCAATTTTCATTGACTAATTCTAACTTAACTTTTGATCTTCAGAGTGTTCATCCAATACTTTGTTGATGTAGTTATTCCAGCACTTCCTACGGTTTTGCACTGATGAGAGAGAATGAAGGAAGAAGATAGTATTCAATTCAATAGTGGAAAGGTTTTAAGAGATGACTAGAGGGCTGGAGAAACTCTGATGAAGATGGGCTGAGAGCGCTGTACTTGTTCAGTATGGAAAAGGGAAGGCTCCAGGGAGGCCTTATTGCAGCCTTCCAGTACCTGAAGGGCCTACAGGAAAGCTGGAGAGGGGCTGTTTAAAAGGGCATGGAGTAACAGGACATAGTGTAATGGTTTTAAGCTGAAAGAATATAGCTTTAGATTAGATATTAGGAAAACATTCTTCACTGTGATGGAGGGTGTCGCTGCCCATGGCAGGGGGATTGGAACTAGATGATCTTGAGGTCTTTTCCAAACCAAACCATTCTGTGACTCCATGATTCTATAATTTCGGTATAAAGGATATGCATCCATTGTCAAGGACTGTTCCTTAGTGTAGACAAATCTGCTGAAAAAAATGACTCTTCTAAGCTGTTTTGTAGTTTCACTTTGTAACATCCTTTTATTTTGAGAGCAGCTTTTGTAAAGGTAATCAGAGCCTCAGACTACTTAATTGTGGTTCCTGGTTGCTCTGCAGCTGAGTATTTAACCATGAACACAGTAAAATACTGTTCTTCCTATCTTCAGTTTATATTTATTTCTGGGTTGTGAGCACATTTATATATGAGTAATTTAGCTGTCTGTGCATACTTAAAGTAAAATAATTAAGTTGCACTTAATGTTTTTTCTTTCACATTGATTTTTCAACGCGTAATATTTCACCTGGTTTTCTTACACGTGCATGAAAAAAGCAATGAACAAAAGTAACAATCATTACTATATCCAGATGAAACACCAAGAATGGCAAACTTCACAACACCTCACTGAAAGTACGAACTTTTATTTTGAAAAAGGGAGACTTTTTTTTCAGAAAACATTTGGAACCTGAGGTGTAGCTTTTCATTTATTTCTTTGAAATCAATCTTGTGAGAAGCACTGGTATCTTTGAATAGGCCGTTACAAGAATCATAGAATCACAGAATCGTAGGGGTTGGAAGGAACCTCGAGAGATCATCGGGTACAACTCCCCTGCCAAAGCAGCTCCCTAGGACATATCAGAAGAAGTGGCATGTGAGCGTGTCTGCATGTATGCCGTTAAGAAAATCTTATATTTAATGATTGTTTATTTGAGACTACCAGTTAGTTTATGTGCAATTTCATATTTTTTGGAATCAATGTTTAACTTTCTGATGTACCATGTTGTATTTAATTTGCAAGGATAGGTTTTGTGTTTTACCTCTTCTTTATTCTCTTTTCAAAAGTGGTAATTCTGAAATTTGCCTTCTAACTGAAGTTAATAAAATAAACAGAAGCTATCACATTCTCAAGATAATTTACCATTTGTATATTTATAACCTCCTGTGTTTAGTTAGTATCTGTCCTTGTGTTTGTTAGCACATCTACAGGTTGCAGTTCTCTTCTTTGTGTCATACTGCAGTGATAAAAGTGAGTGTACTCTCTAGGCTGAAATTGTCTGCTGTGGAAGCACTGGAATAGGACATAAAGAGGCCCAGACTGCTCTGATACATCAAAGAGCAGCATTGTCCTGAAGAATGTCCCTGGTGCTGTAACTCACAGATTCTTAAATGCTGTAGCATGCAATATTATTTCAGTGTATCTGAGGGTTCAATGCAATTTTGGAAGACAAAGTATGTTCTGAAAGGTAAATCGTTTTAGTCTGGTTCCTCTTTCAGCTTCAAATTTATAAACTCTTCCCTATTAACACGTGGTCATTGAAAGATGTTTGGTGATTTGGTCCTTGTCTCAAACTCAAAACTTCAATTTCCCATTTGCTGCCTGTTTCTTTATGATCTAAGGACAGTCCCTCAATGCTAGATCTAGACAAAGATTTAGGATCCTGCGCTTAGGCAATGCATTACCTGATTTTTCCAGTATACAGGCTCAGACTAATATTTTGAGGCAGATATGAAGCCATCCTCGCTGGTGGATGGGGAGGACTTAAAGAAAACACTGCTGAAGCTTTGTCACTAGAAAAAAAAAAAAAAAAGAGAAAGATTCATAAGGCAGGGAAAGAAGTAGAACTATATAACCTGGGTTCTTCATGGGAGAAACTTGATTTCCAGTTTCCCCTCTGAAATTGGCTTCTGTATTTTACATGAAATATTCATCACAAAACAAGCAACATTCAGATCAGGGAATAGAGTTGTGCTTTCCAGCTGAACTCCTACTGGGATGTATGTCCTGCTTTCAGTTGAGAGAGTTAATTTTCTTCCTAGTAGCTGCTATAGTTACATATTTTGGATTTTGGATGAGAATAATGTTGATAAGACACTGATGTTTTAATTGTTGCTAAGCAATCAAGGACTTTTCAGCCTCTCATACCAGCCTGCCAATGAAAAGGTGGGGGACACCCAGGAAGCAAGCTGGGAGGGGACACATCCAGGACAGGTGACCCAAACTGGCCAATGGGATATTCCACATCAATGATATCATGCTCACTATATAACTGAACAGTGGACTAGGAGGTGGTTTGGCTCAAAAACTAGCCAAGTAGTGGATTTGGATGGTGAGCAGTTGTGCTGTGCATCACTTTTGTACATTATTATTGTTAGTAGTAGTAGTTGTTGATATTACTGTGGTTCTGGTTCTGGTTCTTTTTCTTGTTGTCATCATCTTCCTTTTCTTTTTCTGTCCTATTAAACTGTCTTTAACACAACCCACAAGTTTGTTTTTTTTTTTTCCCCCCTTTTTCTTTTTAGTTCTCTTCCCTATCTCACTGGGGGTAAAAATGAATGATCAACTGTGTAGTTGTTTTAGCTGCCTGCCAGGTTAAACTGCTGCACTACAAAATCTGCTTACTTTTGTCCAGGTGCATATTCTGTCTAGCCCTACAAATTTGCATGTTGCTGCACAAAGCTTGTACTTAACAAAAACCATGAATAGTTTGTTTCTAACACTTGCCTGATCTTAGAGCTCGAGGTAATGTGTTCCTCTAGAAGGTGGGAGAGATTGGTTTCAATCTTGGTCGATACAATAGGTTATTATAATAAGGTGAGTGCTCTATCTTCCAGCTCCTTGAAAGTAAAGGGAACCTCTTATAGCTTGATTTTAAAGAAAGCAGTTGCTATTCCATATCAGCAGGAGCCCCATCCTTTCTTACATACTCTGATTACTGTGATTGTGAAATACAAAGCAGTGCTGTAATGTAGATACTCCTTTCTCTGGAAAGTAGTTGCTGCAGATGTAGGTTTTTCAATTTTTCTTGCTTCTGCTTAAACAGGGATAGCACAAGAACACTCAGCAGTGGAGTCTTGCAAAGAGGTGCTGAAAGAGCAAGGGGTCTGCAGGGATAAATGGGTGTCCTTAGGATTCGTGAAGAAAAGGTCGTGCCAAAAAAGAGAGAATTCAGATGGGAATAGGAAATGTCATTTAGTTTTGAGTGACAGGAGAAGGGGAAAGCTAGAAGAAGAAGGAATAAAGCAGCCTTGCTCTGCCTATACTAGTGACCAATTTCCTGAATTGTTCCTCTGCCACTCTTAGGGGTTATGGGATCAGGGAATCAAAATCTCTAACGTGCTGAACCTCCTCCTTTGGTCCAAAGGCTGCAAAAGCTAAGTATTGTATAAATCTGAGACACAGACATGATTTTCAGTCTGCTATTACCTTCCTCACTATCCTATAAAGTTGCCCAAGGAGGCAGTTGGCTGACCCAAGATGCTGCTTTTTGTGTCAACTGCCTTCCTCCAGCTTTCCAGCTAGATCCATGGATGACATTACTGAAAGCGCTTCTTAGTTACCTGTTCTGCAATCTGTAAAATGGAGACTCTTACAACCTCCAAACTGAGTAATCTTCTGGCAAGGTAAACACAATGAGGTTTTGAAGGGATGAGAAATGACTGAAAGTGCAGATGGATGTTAGAGAGAAAGGAGGAGAGAGGGAGGTAGCTCCTCTTCTTTTCTGAGGGAGGGGGGAAGACTGTTTTGTAGTACATCTCATGGAATTTGGTTCAAAATTAAAACTTTATATTTGGAAAGGATAAAAATACCTATTTCAGCTTCTGTAGTTTCTTTCCTCCTGTTTTTCTACTATCAGTTCAGAAAAATTGCAAGACTCCCATAGTGGGTTAAATCTTCATCAGTCCTGAGAGTCTTATGCCTGAAAACTGTTGCCTAGTCCTAAAGGACACCTAGCTGTGGACCACCCAATTAGCCCACCCTGATAGCTCCTTCACTGAAACGCATGTATGTTGGACGTTGGCAGTTAACTGCTGTGTCTGGCCTGCAGGTCTGTGCACTCTGCAGAGAGCGAGAGTGACCTGTGTCTTTCAACAGCCCCAGTATCAGCTAACAGGGCTGCAGGACCTCTTACCATGGATCTTTACCATGCCACATGACTCCTTTGTCTGTGGGGCTCCTATAGACAGAGAGTTGGATCAATTAAGAAATCAGTCTGTATCTTATCCAGAACTGGTACTAAGATGATATGACAGTCTTGGGCAAAACATGCACAAAGCCATCAATCCACAAAATACCAAGCTAATTATTCTGCCTACTGTAATTGCTCTCAAATATGCTTTCATAATGGATATGTTTTAAAATGCATTGCTAGGGTTTTTTTTTTCCCTAACAGCAGTATTCAAGTTTCTGTAAGAGATGTATGTTGGTGGGGTTTTAATTTTTCTTCTCTCTTTTTGTGGGAAGGAGGAAATTGTGTCATAGCTTTTATATGGATTCTATGTGCCAAAATATATCCAGCACAGCTTGAATACAGAACGTCCTAATTTTGCTTACAATCATTTCATTAAACTTCTTCCACTTTGCTTTTGACCACAGTCATTACAATTTTGCACTTTACCAAATTGTACCCCTCTAAGACAGTTAAGAAAGGAGGTGGAGTGCTTAGTTTGTGTTCTTTATGCCAGCAATGTTTCTTCTTTATATTGAATCCTTTTATATTGTTGGAAGAAAACAAGCAACACCTTTATTTCCTGAATATCTGTCTTGTTTACCCCCTCTGACCTTTTTGTCAGACAAAAAGTTCAGGGCTATAACTGTGATGTGAAGCATTTTGTGTCATTCTTCCTCTTTTACCCTTGCTCTTTAGAGCATTCTGAAGAATTCTTTGTGCTGTAGCCTGTGATCATTATTAATGTTAGAGGCCAGGCAGAGTATTTTAATGCATCCAGGCTGACAGGTCAAGGTCACATCACTGGAGATGTGATGCCTGACAGGTAAATCATTCTGAAGTTTTAAGTCGGAAAATAATCTGTTTTACAGCTGTAGCATGTCGCCACCTAGCTTTACTTGTGTTCCCTTTTTCTCCTTTAAAATTTAGTATTTCAAAAGTCCTAGGTAATTCACAGGACCTTTTGTTTGTTTTGGGTTTTTTTTCCCCAGATAATTAACTTCCTATCCATCAAGTATCTGCTTTTTTATCTTCAGTTAATCTTTAATATTTTAATTTATTTGGCTGCTTTTGTCAATCCTGGGTTCAACTCACACTCCTGTTAAAGAGACCGTACCCAATGCAGTAATTCCCATATGACGTATAAATTACTGATAAATTAACAGTGATTTATTATGGCTGCTTTTCTGCACTGCCTTTTTTGGGGAATAAAGGAGGAATGTGTACAGGCTAGTGTGAAAGAAAACCCTATTGTCTTAGACTACACTTCTCTTCACACATGTGCTTCAGCCTGCACAGGATGGATTAGTGTGGAGAGTAATGCCCTTCGGAATTACAAGAAGGTAAAAACATCAGACTTTTTATTCTTTTTTTTTTTAATTATAGTTATATTGTTGGATAAAACTTCAGAGAGATGTCTCTGCTGTGTCCTTAATTGCTACAATATAGTGACCGTCTCCTCAGATCATCAATTATATCCTGTGACGGATCAGCATTTTGGTTGAATGAGCTCAGCTTAATATTGGACAATACAAAATTATGAAGATTGTAATATCCTACCATCTATTTCTTATTACTGACAGTTGTCTTAATAGATGATTAACATTACACATAGAAAAAAAAAGTGATTTGAAGACAGGATGATTTTCTAAAATTCAATATCAGACTTAAACCTTTGTCTAATTTGAGAAGGCTAAAATTTGAAGAATGGACGTTATTGCCATTCAACTTTCCAATATGTGTTGGAAAGAATATATTCCTATTTATTCTATGTAATATTGTGCTATAAATTAATGGGTTTTGGGTAGTGTTTTGGGTTTGGTTTTTTGGGTTTTTTTTTTTTTGGTTTGGCTTAGGTTTTTTTAACCACAGTAATTAGACTAAGATTGAGCTCACAAAATGCACTAGGCAGATTTAAAACAATGGTGGCTTAATCATATATAGCATTTCTATATTTGGGGATTCTAGAGGATTTGCCTCCTTTCCTCTTGTCTGTTTTAATTGTTACATAACTTTTGTGGTTTGCCCTACAGACTTCAAGGTCAGCTGGAGAGCAGGCAAATCCTTTCTTTGCTTCTTTGCTCTACTAAGATTATGTAAACAGACTTTCAGAAAATACACCCCACTTTCCTCCAACTCACTCCAAGGACCCAACAGTTCAGCAGGTCAGTTCTGGGGAGAATTTTTCAAGGATGACTAATAACTAGACGCCTTTTAGAAAAATAGGACAGTTAGTATAGGGAGAGCTTATGCCAACCATTTCAGTGCTTTGCTCAGGGAAATTTCTCAGCCTTTTTCCCCATTATGTGAAAAGAGGTGGGACTTTGCTCTCAGGGGCTCCTCAACTGAAATCTGAGCCTTGACAAAATTAGTGAGAATGTGCTATAGCCACAAATTTAGTTTAGAAACTTAGAATTACTTCAGTTGGCATCAGATGTAGAAATATTTTACCTGACAAATGGAACAATCTATTTTTGTTTCTGTAGGACTTGGTTTAGCACCAAATGAGGAAGGAGTGTTTAGTTCTTTCTTAAAGTCCTGATTTCATCCCCAGTTCACCTACTCATGCTATCAAAAAGTGGCAGTTTTCCAGTGCTAGAAAGTGGAAATGATGATGTTTATGTTTGCAGCCAAGTAATATTGAGTGAGATGCTAACATTTAACACACAATGCAAAAAATGGAGTTTATCAGGTTACACAGCTGTACAAAGCAGAAGCAAATGGTAAATAAAATATAAACATATTAATCAGAAGGAATTTTTTTAGGTTAATGAACTTAGAAATATTAAATGAAATTTATCTTTAACAGGTCGTAGCCCAGATTTTTGGGGTATGAAGCACAAAAAATGGACTAGTCCTACATATTAATGTCTAGATATGAGGACAGAGTAAAAAACATGCAGCACAAATAGGTTACACAGGCAGTTCAATTCCAGCCCATCTAAGGACCAGAACAAACCATGTTATCTAGAGATTGCAGTTCACAGGATTTTTCAGTTATTAAAGATTTGGCCAAGATTTGCTCTTCAGGAATGCTACATTCGAGGACTGCATTTCATTCTACTTCAGGATTTGCTTTAAATCTTGCACATAGCAAACCACTCAAAGATTCTGTATTTTTAGGTGAGAACCTGTCACTGCTAAAGATAAAAACAGCTCTGTAAATTTTGAATTAATTTAAAAGTTGCATAATAATTTAGATTTCCTCTTATCAGTAAGATAAAATCCATTTTCTTATTCCACTGCCTCAACCCCCCACTTTACTGTGTTGATTCTCATTATTTTATTATGTTAATCAGAAATATACATACACGTTTTGAAAAACTCTGTTCTCTGCCAAGCAATTATAATTTTTCTCCTCACTTGTAGTCTTAACTAAGGAACAATAAATTAATTCAGCACGTGATGAATTTGAATTTATGACTGGCATTCTGAGGACAACAGAAGGTATGAGGAATCTTCATCTAAACATTCTATTAGTTAAAGTATCAGTCTGGTAGAGGTCATAAGAGGAAATTCATATGTGTGAAAAGTATTATCCGATGTCGAGGACAAATTTAGACCTTACTCCTCGCTGATGTATTGTTTTGAAGGGTCATGGATAATTAAACTGACATAATCACGACATATCTATTGGATACAAAATACATATGTGACATCGCACAATTGTATTAAATTAAGCAAAAGCTGAAAGAAATCTCTAGGCAAGCCAAGACTCATTTCCACAGAAAGCCTGGTCCATCTGGAGAACTGTGGTACACTGGGATATAAGGCCCAGTAAAATAATCATTGGATGTTTGAATCCTTACTGAGGCTGAGAAGAACTAAGATTGCACTTAAGTGTAAGGTGCTACTGGCTTTCAACAGCCGCAGTTCAACATGTCTTAGCCACTAATGACATGAAATACTAAGACTTATTTTGTTCCCTATTTCCAGCTTAAACTGTCACCATCAACAGTGGAAGTCTCCTTCAGTGACATATCAGGCATACTGCTTGATATCATGTGATTGAATGAGCATTGTTCTTACACATCACAAAGTTGTAGCTTGCCAGGCAAAACATGTCATACATTCTCTTGCTTCTGTTGGCCACTGTTACTGAGGGTACTGAGGAGGGGGGAAAAGGTCAGGAGCTTTGTTTTGCTATATTCCTTAATCTGTTCACTTTACCTGCCTACAACTTTTCAAGAGAAAACTTTAGCCTTCCACAGTCAGAGCTCTACTCTCAGCATATTAAAACGTTGCCTCAATTTTAGTTCCCAGATTCACAGTTCAGAAACAAAGTTTCCATTTGAGAAAAACACAAAGGTAGTGTTTACAGAAAAATTAACTCGAAAAACCCAAGGTCTTATGTGGTATTACTTGCAGTGTGTAATTTCCCATAACATTTGTTTCACACTGGGAAATCTAGGTTGTACCTTCAGCATAACAGTCTTAAAATCTCACTTTCCCTATTTTTCATGTATAGACAAAAGTCTTAGATTTGGTCTTTGTTGCCATTGTTTGGATAAATTGCATTTTTTTAAATAAAATCTATAAATAAGAACTTAAATAACCAGTGTTACTAAACTTGTCTCATAACTTGTTCTTCTTTCATTCTTACAATAGATACAAATATATTTTATTTTTTTCTGTATGATTTTGTTAACTGGTATTTCAGGTTATTTCTGTCTGGTTACCTTGAAATGCAATTTAAACCTCCTTGCGTGTTCACATGAGTTGGAGCAGTATGTACACTTTGGTTGGGTTATTCTTTCAAGAGTGCCAAGCCCTTTTTCTTGATTGCCATTAGTTGCTGAGATATAAACAAAGGTCCACATAGTTATCAAATATGTGTCACTTAAAAAAAATAGTCTGTGCATCTGTTGCTAGTATTTTTTGTTGGTTTTTGAGTATCTATATATGTCCTTAAATATTGGATGCAACCATCTATAAAAGGAATTATTCATAAAAGTTTGAACATGTCTAACACTGATGGAGCACACTTTTCAATTCAATATTAAATTATACTTTTTTTAGAGTCATTTCTAAAACTGAATGAGAAGTTTCTTTTGCAATTAACCTGAGCTCAGAATATTTACCGTGCATTGTTTTTTTTAATGTCAGATGATGAGAGAACTCATGTGTCTTTAACAAAAGCAAATTGTTTACTCATTCAAGGATTCTGTTCAGGGCTCTGTGTTTGAATGAATTCCAAATCAGCAGTTCTATTGAGTTGCATGGCAATCGATTGCCTTTTATGTTAGATGAATGGTCATGTTCAACGCCTCCCCTTCTCCCCCATCCTTTTTTTTTTTTCCCTTTCTGGCCCTCCGCCTTAGATGCCATCACCCAAAGCTGTTAGTCCCAAATGAGATTCTGTTTAGTGGCTATCAGCCACTTCCAGCTTTTCACTGCATATAAATGACTGTGTTAAGAATTGGAGATGTGATGTGGAGTTATAAACGCGAGCTGTGAAAGAAAAGTCCAAATGTGTAGAGAAATAATTTCAAATGAGGCACGTGAGAGGATGATGAGCAGACCTTATTTCAGTGTACAACTATAGGAATGTTACTAATTGGAAAACATACCTTTTTCATGTGACGTGCTTAGTATCCAGCTAAGGGAGATGTCTCCCCTTTAGAAAGGCGTACCTTTCCTTTTATTAATAAGGTGCCTTTATATCAGCCTGTTTAACTGCATTGGACAAAGCTTATAACAGTTCCATCATGCATGTATTGGAGGGCAAGGACATTGTTAATGTTTCAATTTATTTTATGGTTGTTTCAGGAGATGGGCTATGTGTCTTTCACCTAATGTCAAGAGTTCTCATTTTTCAATGTTCGCCGCTTATTAGAATCCTTTCAGTGCTCCCATCAGCCACGGAGGAATGCAGTGAAATCCTCTAAAGCACTCGCTTTGTGACTAAACACTGCCATTCAGTAAAGACTGTAAGCGGGTGCATAAGGCATCCACAAATGGGAAACTGCAGCTTTGTCACTGTAAGCAACACTGAAAAGCATTACATACAAATGAGTACTACCTGACAATGAGATGACTTGGTGTTAACATCACAATTTTAACATTTTCCTTGGTGTTGCCCCCCATTCTGCATGGAGACCGCTTGTGTTAATGGTAACACATTCTGTTCAGCAATGAACATACCAGGTATCTTGCTGGGACTTTTTAGGAACATTCCAAGTTTCAATCATAGGAGTAATTGTGCAAGGTGGTTCTTCTTGCAAATGATAGTTGCTTCATGTTGGTGTACAAACAAAAGTCTTCATTGTTGAGCACCGGTATTTGAAGACCTCTAGATGTACCTCTATGATGAATGTTTAAATTTTTCTGACACACCCCCACTCCTCCAAGATTCATTGCCTTTAAAGGATAGACATGACTGGTGATTTTGGCTTGTGGAGAACCCGTTCATCGGAAAATATCTGTGTTACTGGTACCGTTGCCTGTTGCATTTCCATATCACTCACAGCATCTCCTCTGTTTCCTGACAGTTCACAATTCCTTCTTTCCACTAAGATCTCTTTCCTGCACCACTTGAACCCAGGTTGTTCTCAAATAGGCGTGTACCCCTGTATGTAAAAATTACCACTAAATCCATCTTTTAAATCCTTAAAATCCTCTTCCTGGACAAAATACTTAAGATTTCAGAAGTACCGGAAAGGTCATAATCCTGGCCTAGGGTTTACATGGATGATGTAACTAACCTCCTGCTTCGTTGTTTCCCCCTTATAAAATCTTCCACTCTTTCTAGTGTGTCACTGCTCCCCCTGAAAACTCTTCACCAACTTCACCTTTATTCTTGTGTGTGAAATGTGAACCTTCGTTCTCATCTTTAAAGTCAGGTGCTATTCCTCAGTGCATCTAATTTCTGTTAAAGGGCCTTTGCTCTACCCAGTCTTCTTTCCTCTGTGCTCCGTTTGTTCTCTTCACCCCCAACCCTCTTTCTACTCTGTCTTTGATAGTCCCACTCCACAATGTAGAAATGGCAGCCTCCTTCCTGTGTGTCAAGCACTCTCTCTCTTTAAATGCAGTTTTTTCACATCACTTCTTACTTCTTACTGTAATGGACTTACACTGTCTCTCTGACCCAACTCATACCTCATTATCCCTTAGGCGATTGCAGGCACCTCAGTCCCAAGTGCTTTAAAATTGTGAATAAGTGCATTAGAGATCATTAAACTGGTTTAAAACAGTGATTTATAGGTATATAGAGAGGCATTAAAAGTTAAAGAGCCCTATGTAGACTCTAAGATGAGAACTATATTTACCAGTGGGTTGAGAGGTGAGCCAAGTGTTAGCCTCTGTATCAGCACTACCTTGTTAAGCATGTACGTGGAGAGTTACTTAGGATTAGCTATCTGGCTTTCCTTTTCCTCCAGTAGATCATGTTTGCTTTGTCAATAAAGACCACTGTCAAAAAATCACTTCCAGTAAAGTGAAAAAAACCCAGTAAAACAGTTTTCTTTAGGACATTCTATTGTAGAGTGTGAGCTCCCATGTGAAAGCATGTTCACAGAATCACAGAATGTTAGGGGTTGGAAGGAACCTCTGGACATCATTTAGTCCAACACTCTGTCAGAGCAGGATCACTTACAGCAGGCTGCACAGAACAGTGCCCAGGCAGGTTTTGAATGTCTCAGAGATGGAGACTCCACAAGCTCTCTGGGCAGCCTGTCCCAGTGCTCTGCCACCCTCACAGTAAAGAAGTTCCTCCCCATGTTTAGGTGGAACTTCCTATAGTCAAGTTTGTGCCCGTTGCCTCTTGTCCTGCCACTGGACACCACTGAAAAAAAGACCGACCCCATCTTCCTGACGCCCACCCCTCAAGTATTTATAAGCATTGATAAGTTCCCCCCTCAATCTTCTTTTTTTAGCTCATAAGTTCCAAGTCTTTCAGCCTCTCTTTGTAAGAGATATGTTCCAGTCCCCTAATCATCTTTGTTGCCCTTTTTTGTACCCTCTCCAGTAGCTCCCTTTCCTTCTTGAACCAGGGAGCCCAGGACAGCACACAACATTCCAGGTGAGGCCTCACCAGGGCAGAGTAGGGGATGAGGAGAACCTCTCCCTCGACCTGCTAGCCACACTTTTCTTGATACACTCCCAGGTTTTTTTCCACAGAGCTGCTTTCTAGCAGGTCAGCCCCTTTCTGTACTGATGCATGAGGTTATTTCTCCCTAGGGTCAGGACCCTTCACTTGCCCTTGTTGAATTTCATAAGATTTTTCACTGCCCAAATCTCCAGCCTGTCCAGATCTTGCTGAATGGCAGCACAGCTTTCCCACATGTCAGGCACTCCTCCCAGTTTTGTATCATCAGCAAACTTGTTGAGCTCCTTCATCTAAGTCCTTGATAAATATAGTGAACAGGGCTGGACCCAGCACTGACCCCTGGGGAACACCACTTGTTACCAGCCTGTAACTAGACTCTGTGCTACTGATCACAACCCTCTGAGTTCTGTCTTTCAGCCAGTTTTCAATCCACCCCACTGTCCATTCATCTAACCCACATTTCCTGAGCTTGCCTATACGGTTGCTGTGGGAGACTGTGTTGAAAGACTTGCTGAAGTCAAGGTAGACAGTGTCCACTGCTCTCCCTTCATCTACCCATCCAGTTTTTCCCCTGTAGTAGTTTATCAGCTTAGTCAGACATGACTTTCCCTTGGTGATTCTATGCTTACTACTTTTATAACCTTTTTCTCCACGTTTTGCAATGACTCCCAGCACAAGCTTCTCCGACATCTTTCCAGGGATGGAAGTGAGACTGACTGGCCTGTAGTTTTCTTCTTGCCCTTTTTGAAGATTGGAGTGACACTGCCTTTCCTCCAATCTTCAGGCACCTCACCTGTTCTCCAGCACCTTCCAAAGATGATGAAGAGTAGCTTGGCAATAACTTCTGCCAGCTTCCTCGGCACTCACAGGTGCATCCTATCAGCACCCATGGACTTGTGGATATCCAGTTTATTTAATTGGCCTCTAACTAGATCTTCCTCAAACAAGGAAAGGTCTTCCTCCAGACTTGCTCGGTAACCTCCATATTCTGGGACTCCTGGAGGCTGGTCTAAAGAGTAAAGACTAAAGCAAAGAAGGCATTCAGTAATTCTGCCTTCTGTGCATCCTCCATCACCATTACACCTGCCTTATTCAACCCACAATTTCCCTAGGTTTCCCTTTGCCATTAATATAGTTGAGGAAATCCTTTCTGTTAACCTTGACATTCCTTGCCAGGTTTACCTCCAAAGAAGCCGTGGCTTTTCTTGTTTGATCCCTGCTTTGTCTATGGTAGTTAACAAAACAGAGGAAAAAATAGAAAAAAGAAAATATGAGTTATGGATTCATAATTGGGTTTGTTATGCCAAACTAGTCTCGAGCAGGTCATTTGTTTGTGAGCTTTGCAAAATGCCATGTGATTGGAGTGCTAAGGGTTATTATCAAGAAAAATGCCTGACAAAAACTGAAATCCATAACTAACATAGCTTTCTTTTTGTCTCACTGGGTGGCAGAACTCTTCAAGAAAACTTGCAGTTGTATCTTTTTGGGTCAGCATTGTCCTGTGTTTATTCTTTACAATCTTTTTGATCACATCCATAAACTTCTCTTGAAAAGCACATATTTAGATTTAAAAAAAAAAAAAAAGAATTGTCTATTTACAACTGAATGGTTCCTTTCAAGCAATTGCACAGAGCATTGACCAGCAGTTACAGGTGGCTATAGAAATCTTTCTCTTATACAGAATTATGTGGTTTTTCATGTTAAACATTAAACAATAGTACCAAGTAGATGCTGTTTTCTAGATGGTAGAGCTCTTGATTTTTCCCACACCAATGAATAGGTAATGGAGGTGACTACTTTAAAAATCATTCATTGAAAAACATTTCTTCATGTGAGCTGCCGAAGTCCAACATGTGTGCTTTGAGTCAAGCAATCTGGAAATCATATCTGATATTGAATATTAAATAAAATTGCCAACACCCATATTTTAAAATTGATTTTTGAGAAATGTAAGACTGATTTCAATCACTTCAGTTGAACTCTGTTGAGATTTCACTAGAGTAAATCTGGTGCTTTGCATTTTGGCCTTTGGAAACAAAGAAATGTTGTGTTGCTCTTTCAGGATTTCCCAGAGAGTTTATGATCTTGATAATGCATATTCAGGGGTTATCTACCAAACTGGGCATTATTTATGCATTTAGAATGTTTTTTAATGTGCTCAATTGTTTTTATTATTAACTTCTGAAAAACCTTTAAAGTTAGGATACTTGGGACATAGACCTCCAGATTTGCATCCTGTTAAACACGTGATTTATAAAGCATTGCAAGTATTTTTGTTATATTTTGAATCACTGTCATGGAACCCATTGTCAAGTGAACCAGGAAGAGGGTTTTAACTTACATAGTTGATATTATATAATGTTGAAAGTAGTGATCTTGTAGTTTTTAATTAACAACAAGCCCCCATACTAGGATACCAATACCTTCTAGGTACTGGGTTTGACAAAATAGCTTTCCCATCTGCTGGTACTCAATTCCTCTCACTCCCATCAAATAGAGAATGATGACTTTAAAATTTTTGATGAGTGCTCATGCAGTCACTATATGCTATGTGCTAAGTAGTCCACTTCTGTATGCAGGAATCACCATTTTCATGGGAGTCTTCTACAGCCTCCTCCAAAGTTTCATTACTGTACAGAAAAGCATCTGAAGAAGGAAATATTTATTGTTGTCTCTTTCAACTGGTGCCACTGAAAGTAAAAAATAATTCAGTAGAGATCATATAAACATCTCATTTGGATTTTATCAGTATAGCTTTTGTTTTTATGGGGTATCAGTGCTGGGCAGAACTACTTACTAGTCAGCTAAATAAAGAAACAAGAGTCTGTATTTAGGCATCTCCCCTCTACTGCTGTTTTAAGAACTATAATAATTTAAAGTACTTTCAATGTGTGTGAATGAAGTTACCAGCTGTGTTTTAAGTGATGATTTTTGGAAATACCTAGCTTAACAAAATTTAGGTTTGTTCAACTCTCTTGAAGAAGCTATATAAAGTCTAGATTGGGTGATGTGTTTCTATCTGAAACAACCCCAAACACTTGCTGAAACAACTGTATTTTGTTTTCAAATTCTGACAATTAAAATGTTATGACAAAACCAGTGTGCAAGCATAACTTATAACAGAATCTGCCCCATAAAACCATGAAGTACTGTATTTTGTTAATTAGAACATTTTAAAATTGAATAGACTTTAAAATCAAACTTAGGAAAGTGTGCTTTTGTGAGGGAAATTAACCCATCGCTGCAGTGATAGAAATGAAACTCTACACAGATGCAAAATATTTTCATTTCAGCAATTTAACTCCACTCATATATAGTTAAATATCACTATGCATCACATGTATAATCTTGGAATGAAAAGACTAAGGTGGGATAATTATTACATGTTGTAAATTTGAGGGTGGATCCAAGTTTTTAACTGGTTTCTCCATTAAGTTAACAAGTAAAGGAAGGAAAATGCAGTTGCAAAGTCATCTGGATAAAATTTTGCAAGATAAGTGATACAATCATGGTAAGTGATGAAACATGTCACTCAAAGAACTACAGTGCTGATGTTTTATTTACCTCTGTAGTGTTTCATGGTTACATCATCCCTGTGCATGGTTGCTTGAAGTTTATGTTACTGACTCAATAGAATGTAATATAATTTATTTAGTGTATATTTTGGATTCCTTGGTAAAAAAATTCCAAACCTTGAAGTGAGTACAGTACACACACTGCTTAGGACTTTCTGGGTTGTAAGACCTACATCATATGAAATACCCATTTCTCCACTTCTGTCTGTGTATGACCTCATTAATGATTTTCAGGGATGAGTCCTGCAGTGTATCACAGCCTTTCTACCAAATACATAATCTGTTGCACAAGATCTTTGGTATTTAGAAACAGAGTAGTCTCGCAACTGCAGTACATTAAAGTGATTTTTTCCTTCTTCAATGTACCAGAAGTTAAAATAAATGCATCAAACAGAAGCAAACTTAGGCAATATTTATATTTAAATGCTGTTTGATGTCCTTCATTCTAAGAAGGCTTAAATTTGATGTATCTCCTTGTATACAGTAATAGTTAATGTTATCTCATGACAATGTCTTGATTTTATCTTATGTAGTAAAGGGCTTACTATGTTATCAGCAAATACTGGCTTCAGATCTCAGATACCTGATATTGATCTGAAGTTCTTTCCAGGTTCTGTTCTAACATTTGACCTTGAGACTAAGATTGTAGATAAGTTTTGATGTCAGTTGCACAAAAATAAATTCTTAATATTTCCATTACTCCATTTCATGCTACAGTTCCTTTGATACTAATTCATTGCAAGAGAAGATACAGGAGTTTTAATCACTAAAATAAAGATCCTTTTTCTAATACAGGGCAACCAAGATTGGGCATCGGAGCTTCTTGAAAAAGAGAACTGTGAGAACTGTTAATTCTGTATATGAAATTCAAGGGGGACTGAAAGCCAAAGTATGGGTATCTCATCATGTCTCTGGTGCTTACTGAAAAGAATCTATAATTTATGCCAGACACTTGTAAATTGATAGGACTTACTCAGGATTATTAAGTTCATTTGAAGGGTATCGAAGAGTACTCAACTGTTTTTTGTATTAAAGCCAATGGATTTTCTCTTCTTCCTGTAATTTTATGGTCCTACTGGTGATTTTCATTTATTTCAGGCTAGCCACATAGTATACGTGCACTTTGGACGATCCAGAATGTAAGAATAAAGGATTTTTTTCTGTTCTTTTCCTGAAATTTACTAAACAAAGTAAAAAAAACAGGCAAAAAGTTTTAAAATAATCTTTTCAGGACAAAGTGTTTAATCTGCATTTATTTGTTAGTTTGTGTGGGTTTAATTTATTTATTTGTACAGGAAAAACATCTGAAAGGTTATATTTTTTATGTTGTTTGACAGTAGTCTTCACTTTGCCCTGCTCTCAGAGAGACAGGGTATTCTTGAAAAAATAATCTGAGTTTGGCAAACAAATAGGATCTAAAGCTGGCAGGACCAACCCCAGCTATTCCAAGGTGCAGTGTGCTCGAAAGCTTGTCTTTACATACAGCTACTATGCAAACATCTTCCTGTGGTACTGCAACAGAAACTGTGGCTAGCTGGCTGTGTTATTCACAGTTAAAAATCAGATCTCACAAAATAAATGGCTCTTTGGGAAATACTAGGCATTATAAAAACTTGTATCAGTTCTAGTGCATTTATTCTGATAGGTAGGGAATATGTATGTTGGGGTTTGTTGTTTGTTTTGGTTTTGGTTTTGGTTTTTTTTTTTTTGTAGAGGGAATGAACTAAGTAAATGCTACCTCCTGTATTCCCAGCCAGCTGTGCCTGTTGCAGCTTTGCAGTTTGTTTTTCAAGAGCTGGTGGAACGGATGAATTGTTACGGGGTTATAATCAGAGTGGTTTGAAATATCAAGCGATTCTCCTTACCAGGGTGTTTCAGCCTAGGTTCCTCATGGCTGTTTCAAAGACAGTCGCATCTTTTATTCTGTCAGTACTTCTATATAGATTTTTAATATATGTGTATGCATGTATGGATGTGTTGCTTTTATTTATTGCTGTTCATATCTGTGAAGTCTTTGTTTTCCAGCAAAATGCTGTCACAGAGCTCTTGGTTGAATAGTGTTGAGGCAAGATTGTATTCTTGAGATTACTGCTTAATTTGAAGCTCCAGCTGTGCAGGGAGATGTCAGCTTTTCCTGATCTAGTTTTGATGATAAAACAGGAGGCAGAGGTGGCTAGTATTCAGTGTCTTCCATGTGGGAAATAACTGGGAACTCTTTTATCTTCTCATTAGAAATTCAATAAAAGCCATTTTAAACTAACAGAACACATCCCTTCAGTTATGGAACACCTACTCCTATCAGGACCTTCTGCTGTGATTTAAAGCACCATATGTTCATATAAGCTTGCTCTGAAATTTGCCCAAATTGTCCAAGATTAAAAGTGGGAATTAAAAGCAACCAGCTTCTGTAGGTATCCTCCAAATCCGAAGAGCTCTATAAAGTAATCAGCTACTTGACATCCTCATCAATATTTACATACCTGTATAGTCCAAGTTGGCATCACAGCTCTCATTAACACAGCAAAGGAATCATCATATGTGTTTACTACTTGAAACAACTGGAACTAAGAAAGGCAAACTCACCTGCCTAAGCCAGATAACAGAATCAGCAAATTAATACTGTTCTGCTGTGCATTTCATAGGAAGCTGGTGCTGTACTGGTGCTCTCCTTTATTCATTGTGTTGTTTTGTGAGCAGAATGACTTTATTCTATGGTTTCTGCATCATAAAACTTCTTTAATTTGATGTAAACAATAGTTTAATGTTCCCTTAATTAGCTCCTATTTTAGCTCTAGCCCTGGACATGTAAGTGGAAACACTGAATTTCCAGAAGCCAGCAGCAACAGTGGGGGAGGCTTTTTAATGAGACACAATTTAAGCTTGACTATTCAGAGTACATTAATTAAATAATTTCTAGTTCTCCCTCTAGACTGACTCTGAAGTTTCTAGGAGTGAACTGGTGAGATTATTTCACAATTAGTAGCAGCAACATCAAGCATTTTAAATTACTTCATCAAAAGAAAAAAAGATGAATAACATGGCTCATCCCTTGGCCTCTTTTTAGATGCACCACATTTTATTTTAGCCTGGATATTTCATGTTCGTTTGCTTCTTGAAATAGCTTTATAATTATGTGTTGATAATATTAGACAGTATTCTCACTTTTCTGATTATTTTTTTTACAGCTGATCATTGTTCTTGCCTTAAAAGACACTTTGTTGTTCAGCTATCATGCATATGTTGCATTGTTTTAGCATACAAGGTTGGTTATTGTTAATGGCAATTAGAAGTAGAGAGCTTTTTATCCTTGATACTGAGGTTGGATCTTTGTCTGATAAATTGTATATTCTAACAGAGAGAAAGAAGGGCAATTAGAATCAGTAACTATCTTGTGTCTTTTGTATTGTCTTTGTACAGCAAATAGGTATGCTTAACTTTTTGCTTCAGAATTTTTTCCATTAGCATCATTTTCAGACTCAAATTTGAGTGTAAACATGATGAAAATAATCCCCAGAATATATGTAGTTAGCCAATATGCATAGTATGGGGGAACCCTGTTCAAACCAGTAAGAATAATCTTTGCATTAGCAATGCTCAACATGCAGAACTTTTCATGACACAGTTTTGAGGAAAACTCTATTCTTCTGGAAATTCAGTCATAATTCCTAGTGCAGTAGCTGACAGCACTGATTGTTATAGATCTCCTCCTCGGGGCAAACCTATTGTTTATTAACTTTCTGCTGTGCTGATTTCTGAATTATGCAACATGAATTACAGCATTGTGCTCATGTTTTAATGATGTGAATGTTTCCTAGCTAGTATCTCTCACAGATTACTGACAGGAAACACCCTAAAATTATTATTTTTCACATTTTACATTTTAAATGATAATTGCATTAAAAATATGGCTTTCTGGAAGAAGTAGAACAACAAACAACATTCACACACACAAAAAAAATCAAATCTGGAAAAAAATCGTTTTTCTTTCCAGACTCTTTATTCATATCCTGTCATGTCTCCTTCCCTTAATTCTGTTTCGTTGAGGATGAGGAAATTGAAACACAGAGGTAAGTGACTTGCTGAAGTTCACAAAAAGGGTGGATTGCGAAATCAAGATATAAAACTCAGAGGCCTGCTTCTTAGTCCTGACCCTCGAGTACTAAACCTCAAATAACACACAGCACTGAATTTGATATCAGAGTTTGGTCTGCTCACCAAGAGAAGGGCTGTGACCTCCGAGGAGAGCATAGTACTGAACTATTCCCTGCAAGGGAAAGGCAACTTCAAATTCATGCTGAGATTGTAAAGGCACAGTTTGGTCAGATACTGTTCACAATGTTTCAAAATATTGCACATTGTAAATAAACCGTCATTTTTCTTTCCCTGACCACATTGTTGTCTGGAAGCATTTAACAGTCCAGCACAGGAATGGCTGCCATTCAGGTACCCCAAGCTTTGCATTACCTGTGAAAAACCAAGTCCAGAATTAAATACTGCCATTTTCCTGAACCGCTAAACACTCCACTGATACCGTGACCATCAAAACACGCGATATGCTTTCCAAATGCCCAGAGAAGGCAGCTACCTGCCAGCAGGCACTTCTTAGAAAGGATTTCCCCCAGCTGCATGCACTGCTCTTTTGGATAAGCAGCAGCACAAGCCCGTTTGCAATACTGACATCTAGTGACGTCCGGTCATATTTATATAACCTCTTCATTAGCATTAACTTTTTGCGGCGTTTTCCCCCCTCACAAAGTTTCACAACTGAACTAACAAACAGTCTCCTTCCCCTTCCCAAAAGACACTGGAAAAGACAGACAACCATTTCACTGGAGCAGCGACCACCATAAAGACTCACGTATTTAGTCCGGTTCAGTACAACAGGACAATTTTCCAGGCTTGTGAATCGAGCTATATTTAACACTTGCAGTAAAATGAGCAGAAGAACAGTTTTAGTGTTTTACCTGTTACTGAGTTCCTTTAATTAGGGTGGTGGTATAAAGGCAGCATATGCCTGTAGGCGTTATGAAGAAAAAAAGTGACAGTATTTTAATTTAAAGAAATAACTTAAAGTGTTCTAAAACTGTCCCATAATGATGAGGCATGGACTGCATGCTACGCTATTAGTTTGGGGTTTTTTTCTCTGGTGAAATATTTTTTCAAGATGCCACAATGTATCAGTGAACATTATTTCAACAATCCTTTTTTCTTCTTCTTCTGTATAATTTATTCTTCAATATATGGATGCACTGTTTAACATCCAGTTATCTTCTCAGGTGATAGTACATAGGAATGCAATAAATTAATGTAAGACGGAAATATAACACAAGTTTCTTCAAGGTTTATATCATTATGACATGTAAATGTAAGTGATAGTTATTTAGATTACATGAAACTAGGCTTTGTCTGGCTGTTAGAGTCCACTGCTTTTCAGTTAAAAAGGTGATGATCTAATATTGCTTCTAAGTATGCTGAAGTTCACAGAAGCTCAGTGTACCTTGACATCTTCACAGTACTACATCTGGTTCTACGACATGAGCCATTGTGTCACTCAACTCTGTGTATAATGTCGTTGCGTGTAGTTAGGTGGCATTAGTAAAAGATGCCCTGACACAGGCTATTATGTCAGTCTCTTCTCTGACAATATCGTGCTTTTAGATAGCACATGTGTGTTTGAAGGGGTGCCACTGAGAATGGTTGTTCATATTTCTATAAAGCTGCAATTTCTCTGTTGATGAAAACAATACTTTTAATTAAGCTTGCGTTTTAATTAAGAAAAAGTTATTACCAGCTGTAAATCAACAGATTTTTTTCCTAATAGTTCACATTTAATTGCTTCTTTTCATAATTTAGATCAAAATGATTTATGGATTACCTGAGCTTGTTCAACACCAAAGAAATTTGTTGATCTTGTTGTATAAAAAATCCACAGCTCTTTCATCTAAAATTGTCAAAAGAAAAGAATGTCAAACCACACTTTCCCAGAAGCCTTGAAGAGGATTTCAAGTAGGCAAGTAACCGGGAGTTAGAGAAGTCTGGCAATTACATGCTATCAGGGCACATGCGAATGACCTGCACAGAAGACATCAGAGAAGCTCTTAGTCTGTGCTGTCAAAGTGTGTGCCCAGTCTTCATGCTCTCTCCTGCATCTCCTGCAAAATTTGAGCCTTCACATCCAGGCTTCTCGCAAGTAAACAGCAGACAAAGAGGGGAATGATGGAGAGCCACCAAGACTAGATTGTGCTCCTGAGGTATGAAGCAGGTTGTGACACCACAGTGAACCAGAGGCTAGACTGGAAAAATAGAGCAGGGAAAGAAGGAACAACAGACATTCCATTTTGAGAAATGGTCCAGAAACAGTTCTAGAGTGGGGCAGTTGTGGGGTCTGTTCTCCACAGGGAAGGGTGGCCTGTGAAGTCAGTCCCAAAAATGAGCATTGAGAGAAGTTACGATACACCATTTCACTCCCTGCCGAGCAAGTTAACAGTTATAGTTGCATTTTAAAGATTGACCATTGCAAAGTGCTAAATACCTTTGGAGCAGTATTTGGTACCTTCAGCATCCCATTTTTACTTGGATACAAGCATGTCTAGCATGTTAGAGCTCTTCTCTATTGTAATACAACAATTTGCTAAACAAAATGAGAAAGATATTTCTAATTTGTATATTTACGTTGAACAAAAATGAAATCAAGTCAGCATTTTGAATTGCCAATTTACGTGTTTGTTGTTGGAATTGCTAATATCATGCTAATTAGATTTAAATTGCAAAATATATTTAAATAAATGTTCTCCCATGGGATGTTTTAGGTAATAATTAAGCATAATTTCTTCATCTTAAATTCCCAAATTAACGTTTTGATTTTTCTTTCTCTGTGTAGAAACATGAGTTATATGTATATGTCTTTGCTTTAAACCTATTTGGTTTCCTCCAAAAGACACTTCAGAGGATTGTGCCCTGGAACAGCTAATTCTTTATGAGGGTGCTTATGTCTAAGATCCCATAAAGTTTCAGTTTACCATTTCCCCTCTTCATATTCTATGCAAAGCTGCTCTGACTTATTTCTGTGTTGCACTATCATTCATAGAGGTTTATGTTCTGCTTTTTGTTTAAAAGGCCTATATTTTACAAATTCTTTATCAGCCTCACATTTGTGAAGGCATTAGTGGAAATACAGAGGTTTTAAAAATATTTGCTGTTACCTGATCCCTCAAATGAAGAAATACTTGTCCAGATGTGAAGCATATGGATAAATAAATTAAAGCAGCTCTGGGGATTTGGAAGATGTTTGACCCCATTTTTTCTGTGGACAAACTTCCCCTGTTTTTCCATAGAAGATGAACAGCATAACGATTTTTTTTTTTTTTTTAACCTACAGCTTTGTGATGAAGGTGCATGCTTTGTTTTCTGGTGATAAGAATACCTGCTTTTGTCATAACAAACTCAGTTGAATATAGCCCAAGAAGACCTCCTAAAACTGTCAAAGAATCAATGTCTATCCATTTGTCTTGATAAGCCCTCATCACCCTTAATTAGCCTGTAGTTCAGGCTGCTCCTTTCACTCTGGTTCTATTTTCATAGCCAACTGCTATGCAAGTGACAGTCCTCAAAACCATGTTAATCTCATTTTGATAAATCTTTTCAATCCAGAAAGCAACTGCACCCATCAACTGCCCTGTATGACACCTTTCATGCACATGGCATTTCAAGTGTTAGTTTTTACAGTGTAATTGTGAGGATTAAAGATAGTGGGTTTAGGGGATTTTTATCTGGGGCCCAGTTTTTGGAATTCTTTACATGGGGAAAAATCACCACAGCAAAATACGGATAGATGAACACTATAGAACGATGCCAATAATTATGATAATTACAACTAGAGTGTTTATTGTAGGGTTTTGGGATGTTGGGTTTTTTGCCTTATAGCTCAGCTCTCTTTACAGGTGCATGCTGACTATGGTTATAGAACCAAAGAACCATAGATATCCTGAGTTGGAAGGGACCTGTAAGGATCATCAGGTCCAACTCCTGGCTCTACACAGGGCCAGCCAGGTCAGGGCATGGGACTGAGTGCATCGTCCAGATGCTTCTTGAACTCAGTCAAACTCGGTGCTGTGACCACTTCCCTGGGGAGCCTGTTCCAGTGCCCAACCATCCCCTCAGTAAAGAACCTCTTCCTAATATCCAATCTAAACCTACCCTGTCGCAACTTCATTCCATTCCCTTGGGTTCTATCACTTGTCACTACAGAGAGGAGATCGGTGTCTGCCCTCCTCTGGACACTCTCCAATATTTTTGGGTCCCTCTTCATACTCTGATGCCCAAAACTGCACCAGCACCGTGTAGAGTAGGACACTCCCCTTCCTGGACCGTCTGGCAATGCCATGGCTTGATGCACCACAGGATATGGTTGGCCCTTCTGGCTGCCTGGGCACACTGCTGGCTCATGTTTAACCAAATCCCTCTCAGCATGGCTGGCCTCCAGCATCTGATCCCCTACTCTGTATGTACAGCCAGGGTTGCCTCTTCCCAGGTGCAGAATCCAGCACTTGCCCCATGTTAAACTTCATGCTGGTAGTGATTGCCAAGTGTCCAGGTCTCTCTGCAAGGCTTCTCCACCCTCAATGGAGTCAACAGTTCCTCCCAATTTGTTGTCATCTGCAAATCTACTTAAGGCACCCTCTAGTCCTGAGTACAGGTTGTTTATGAAAATGTTAAAAAGACCTGGACCTGAAAAGGAACTCCAGGGAACCCCACTACTTACTGGCTGCCAGCCAGAGGTAACCCCATTTACCATCACCCTCTGGGCCCGACCCTTCATCCAATTGGCCACCCAATGCGTTATGGCTTTATCTAGCTGTATGCTGGACATTTTGTCCTGCAAGTTATTGAGACACAGTATTGAAAGCTGTACTGAAAGCCAAACAAAATTAATATCAACTGTCTTCACTTGGTCAGCCAGCTGAGAATACACTGCATCCATTTGACTTTATCTACAGTGTCTTATTCCTATTTTGTCAAATTTGAAAACCAAAGAAGTGAGACTGAAACTGTGATGTCAGAATACAGAAATACTGCTTGTGTGTTAATCACTGAAAGAATAATATTAATTATATTTAATACAGTATGAATTATATTAGATATAAGTATATCTGAAGTGTGCATTTTAGTAATAGCATAATTTCACAGGAACAGAAAGAAACATGAATCATATTTTTAGTTCTTTATCTTAGTTTCTTTATATGTCTCTTGTTTTCTCATTTAGAACTAATTAAATTTCACTACCCTAATTAAAATATACTAATTATTCTTTAAAAAAAATGCTAAATTCAAGTGTTTTTTGGCTAGTGGAACCCTTCTGTGACCTTCCATATTACTGAGGTTTAGAAAGACTGTTACCTTGAAAACTAACTCATTTCCTTGTGATGCTATAAGTTGCAATAATGCCCAAGGGGAACAGAAGTCATGGAGTAAAGCTTCATAACCTCTGTGTGAAAATGTAGACAATATAGAAGACACATTACTACAGATAAAACAGAACTAATTCCTTGAGGACTTTTTATAATGATTTTGGGCAATTGCATTAGAAAGTTAGTCTGTATAACAAGATGTTGTGACTTTTATATTAATGAGGGACATTAAGGAGATCCTAATTATGGTGTCTGGTGTGAATAATTAATCTAAGATTTTAAAATCTGAGGCGTTTGAAGGAAGTGTGACTGTAGCCTCTAGTCAGTCAGACAAGATGGTTACCAAACTTTTTCTTAAAAAAAACATTACAAATGCTACTGCATTTCATTATTAAGACTGTGAAATACCATATGTGTTCATGAGGACTTGTTAACTCTCTGTAAGTACATAAATTGTTTTACTAAATGGATTCTCCAATGATGCATAATTCTAATTATAAGCTCTGTGCCCTTGCACCTCTTTTTCTTTATCATCAAGCCACGGAATTCTTGCACATTCTAAGGGTTCAATAAAAGTATCATAATTATCCAGTACAAGTTTTTAAGAGTTTTAAAATACTATTTGAATAGTGGGGTTCTCTGAGTAAGGGTATGCAGGTTGCATCAGAGCTGAGTGCACTGACCAACCAGGGGTGGACTGAATCCCTCTCCTGCTCCAATGACACGGTTACCACTGACTCTGAGGAATGCAGAAACCTACATTCAGATCCTCTACATTTAGGTATCTTAACCCTGAGCCAAATCCTGCCCCAAGCTCTCTTACCAACATGATTGTTTTGTTCTCTCTCATTTCAAAATCTTCCCTGTTACCCACTGTGCTTGGTCAGTGTCCTTTCTTACCACTAATGTAGATATGAACAAAAATCTGGTGTTTTTTTTTTTTTTTTTTAAACAAGATAAATATAAAGGGCATTAATGGTATCTAAAAAAAATGTTTAGGAACTTGATAACTTCTTCCCCACACACACTTCTTTATCAAATTTAGTTATCAAATTTAGCTGACACTTTTCAGAGGAGCATTCCAGGCAGACAGACAAGTATATTTTAATGTGCTTTATTTCTCTTATCTATTAGCCCTACATTCCATTTCTGCTTGACAAGTAGATGTTATATGTTTGTGTATGCTATTATGTTGGTATTTTGCTAAAATGTTCATAGATTTGTAACCATTTGTCTTAAGTAAATCTCATTGAGAGCAACACATCTTGAGAAACAAATATATCTGTTCACCTTGCTGAAAATGTCTATGCTACATTTTTGCCTTGAAAAATTTCCCTAATTCTATTAGTGACAACACAATAGACAGTGCAAAAAAAACCAAGACAGCCTAACAATAGAGCAAGAAGCAATGGAAAAAAAGTCAGTGGAGATGATGTGGACTGTTGTTGGCTGTAGATAAGAACATGGAGCAAAAGTAAATAATTTCTTTGAAGTATTTCTCTGAACAAGGCACAGCTCTGCCTGTCTACAAATATATAAAGATGTTGAAATATGCCACCATATTTAAGGACATTGTTAATTAATATGACATAGGATGTGTAAACATGTATTACTTTTCCAAGTTTATTGTTTTACTTATTTCAGGTATCATTCAAAATTTATTGTTAAAATCAATGTCTCCAACATGGACATAAGAAATATAACTCAGAGCAACAGGCTTAGTCAGTTATTTCTAGCCAAGACGTTTCAATAAAAATATTTGGCAGACTTTATAAATACAGTTTTCTTTATGTGTTCACTTCCCAAGCATTTGTCCCTTCCTTCTTGCTACAGATTTTTTTTTAAGTTCTTATTGGTTATGCAAATCACTCCTGTATATTTATTTCAATTCTACATCAATGATATAGAAATGGTAACATTATTATTACAATTTAATCTCATGAGTTATTTATCAAAATGCTTGCTACTAAATCAGTCCTGGTACTTGTCTATATATTGCAGCCAAGCAAGTTAGCATGTTCTGTGCTCAATTCCCCAATTAATTATAGCTGCTTCTGGGTAAAAGGTCTATACCTATAACTCACTTGCTTATGCCAAATAGCAAAACTCCTAATTAGCTAGGCCTCTCATGAGCCTAATTTTCCCTACGTGTATATCTGCAAAGTTAAATATTCAGTGAGGTCAACAGTATCATTTCATCCCACTGTTCAGTATGTTCTGAAAAACATACTGCAAAAATCTTTATTCAGTGCATCAATAAGCAATGGGTAAAGAAGGCTCAGAGTAGTTTAATCAATGTGTTGGAACAATTTACCTATCAATTATTTGACACAATTTTTTTTTAATAGAATTTAAGTCCAATTACAAGTTTGTCAGGGCTCTGAAGGAACCATTCAGCTGTACTGACTCTTCCCAGACTCCCCCCAAGGGGCCAGGAGCCCCATTTCACCCTGGAGACATCAGTTCCTGCCCAAGATACATCTTAGGTGTACTGACCTCCAACCATTCCTCTCAGCCATCTCTTGGATGGCCCTAGGACATCTCTTGGAAGTCCACCTCCTGAATGTGCCTTTTCGACATAAGTTGCAGTATGCCTCCAGCCTTGTCTTTGGCCCTGACTTATTGATGGACTTTGGATACACACTGTAGCTTGGTCTCCAGCCTTTTCTTTGGCCCCCATCTCCTTTTGCTCCTGGCTGGACTGCCTGTGCCTGGTTTATTGCTTGCTGTGGCTGGGGCTGTTGAAGGACCCAGTGCGCTAGCCCCTGGGCTCTGCTCACAGCCTTCAGTGCCTGCAGGACCGCTTCCTGTCTGTGTAGGCTCTGCCAGATCTGAGGTCACCCGTCCCTCCTGGCTTGTCATCAGGCAGTAGCTGGCCCTTGCTGCCCCCTAACACATTTTTTGTAATATAACTTTGCATAGTTCTTAGTGATTCTGTAGGGCTAAAAGGTTGTATCTTTCGTGTCTTGTCACACTGCCTGGGAGGATAAGACGTCCGATGGCTAAACTGCCTGGACTTTATCATATATTTTACCTAGTTAAAAGAAATATGAGGAGGACTGGTCTAAGCACCTTCCAGTGTATACCCTCAGATCCATGGTAATCTGTGAGCCATCTGTCCTAGTCCATCTGCTGTATATCTTCCAAGGCATAAAAGTCTCTACATTATGTGCCAACGATGCATTTATAACTTCATGCATGATGTGCTTCAAAAACTCTTATTACACTGATAACTTACTTTCAGAGAAGATTTGTAATTTATTTGGCTGCCCGCATAAGTACCGGAGTCTTCACAAGTCCTGGGTATCTGCATGAATGTTCCCTGTGCTGAAGTGGAATCCTATGAGATTCTTGCTATCTGAGAACTATGTACATGGCTGAGAATAGCTGTTGAGGTAGTGAACGAGCATACTTAGCACCCATACCTTCTCAGCTCTCTGGCTTTCAAAGACAGCACGTCTAGTCCCCTTCTCCAACGCAGCTGATGTGACCCGGATTTTCAGGTGACCCACACCTGTGTAGAAACTGGATGTATCAGACCTCTGGGCCAACAGCAGATCATTGGAGTACAAAATACATGTGTGAATTTGCCCTTAGTATGTCTTTTGGCAAATACCATGTACACCTCAGAAAATGAATTTAGAAATGTCTAGATTGTTTCAAAATTCGTAGTTCCGCCCCAAGACAGAGAATGCAGGATGCCATCCCATTGCCTCTCACATACTCTGCCACAAGTCAGTGAGATTTCCTATATAGTATCTGCTCTCTTCATTTTCATGCATGTCCACATCCATACAAAATACGCTTCCAGGAATCCCTGCAAAGCTAGTGAACAGTATCTGTGTGCAAGGTGGGCTGTCGTGTTTTTTCTAACCAGTTGCTCAAGTGCCCAAAGGGACAATATCCAATCCTTATTTCAAAACCAAAGTGGTTTGTTCTTAGTGGAATTCAGTATTGGTGTAAGAGGGATGCTGTCATTACATGTAGCATGGTTAATTCATTGAAAGGACTTTTGTTGACAGCTGTGTATAGAGATGCTTTTCCTGATATTGACTGACTTGAATTTTTGATTCGAGTAGCTTAAGTTTGCTTTCCCAGAGGGTGTTTGATTTTTGACCATTCCAGTATTGACCTATTAAAATTTCAGGGCAATTAGTAGATGACTGAGAGGCAGTGGAGCATGGAAACTGGCTCAGAAGTCTGTTCTCTTTATAATTGTGAGGGATAAGAACAAACTCTTTCAATTCTTGACAAATTAAAGATTTTTTTTAAGAGTAAATGTATATTTTTTGAGACAATAGTTGAATCCTGACTGGCTTCACTGAAGAAACTCTGTTTGTTTCCTGGTTTCTTTTACTTTTACATCATCCCATATATATTAAAAAAAAAAAACAATCCAAAAAACAAACCAAACTAACAAAATCCCCTAAAAACCAACCTAATAAAAGAAATCCAACCCTAAATAATCTATGTGCCTAGGTGAGACATAAATTCCAGAAAACAGCTCTCTGGTGCCTAGATGGAGTACCAAAATGAAAAAGCAACAGAGCAGTCAGGGTGGGAGGCAAGCAGGGTTCATTTAAACAAGCCAAGCTTGCAGAAACAAACACTGTTTTTTTCTAGTGTTGTTTGCTGCTCTATAAAGGTCCAAACTAATCTTGGAAGAGTGATGGCAAAGTTTGTCAGCTCAGAAGTTCAAGCCTGATTCCTTCCTCCATGGTATGTGTAATGAAGTTTTCTTATGGAAAGTGTTGACATTGATCAGAACATTTTATAGACAGCTTAGGGATGGGGCAAGTGCTAGAAGTGCCCTCCTTGCCAGGAGGCCTGAAAACCCCTGTTGAATGCCCAAGGACAATCCATCTGTATTGCAGAAGACTGCAGTCACAGCCCTCTGGGAACACACTCAGGACCCATAACACGAACACGAATAGCGAGCTGCCAGAGGCTGGACTGTTGCCTCTGGTAAAACAGTCTGTACATCAACATTTGTCTGTGTTAGTGACACGTTGTCTACAAATTCCCAAGATCACCCTATGGTGTAGAAACACTGAGTTACGATAAAACTTTAAACAATTTTGAAAATAGTTCATCTTTTAGAGAGATTTAGTTTGTTCCAGTACTGTATTCAGCAATGATTTCCAATATTTTTCACATGTAATTCCTTCTTGTAAGAAGATATCCTTAGTAAAAAAAAACAAACAAACAAAAAAATTAAACAGATTTCTTAAATCCTTTTTTTTCTTCTACATCTTCTAAGTTCTTCTGAATTTTTTTCTCTTTAGCCCTTAAAGGTATAAAAGTACACTATTGCCCACTGGCATCTTGCTGAAGATCACCAATGTTGCAATACGCCTTTCCCAAAGCAAAGGCTGTAATGTCAATCAGTAACGTATTTCTTGTGGTTGTTAAGCAGTGCAGGTTCACTGCCATCTTTTTGGCTGCCATTTTTTTCCTTGGAAGTAATCTGCTCTGAAGAATGTCCTCTATAGCAGATATATTAAAATCAAGGAGCCTTCTGTCTTCCCCATGGTCAGTCAAAAACTGCATGACCACAGTAGTCAAATTAATGAATAAAACTAATTTTAATGTGTATATTTTCAGTTAAAACAGAATTTCTTTGTGTTATATTCAATTTCTGCTAAGGCTAGCCCAAAAGATACCTGCTGTAACCAAGCTCTGTATAACAGTAACATATTTTTCTTTGTTAACACCATTATTTGAATAAATGAAAAAAAATCTAGCTTACATAAGGGCTTTGAAAGCTATTTAAAAATAAAGATTTCTTCAAGGTGTGGTTTCATGCTGAATCTAGTTTTGCTGTGATTAAAAAAGCCTCAGTGTTTATATAGCAGGAAAATTAAACCTTATTGAAAGATGTAAAATGGACTTTCTTATTATGTTTTTGAAGCTCTTTAATTTCATTCACTGAAGCATGGACAGAAAATAATGGGCAGTATTTAAAAGCCTAGAGTGTTTTTTTCATCATCACCTTTGCATTTCTAATTTTCACTGAATCTGGTGTGGCAATGTTTTGGTGATAGCAACTAATGATAACTATTTTAATGTTACTGGCTGTATTTACTCCTTTATCCTACGATGTGCTTCATATGTCTTTGGTTGTGGGGAATTGTTTTGCTGTGTACACAGAGCCTGTTGACAAAAGATAAAAGACTTATATCCTTACACTTACCAGTTACCATCATCTCACCACAGGAGCGTGCTTTGCCAGTGACAACAGATCTAACTGGATGACAAGAAGGCCTCCAGCTCGTGCAGTCTGGAAGAAAACTGTTTCATTCAAAAGTTTATATTCTGGAGGTCTTACAGAACCAATATTGGTTCCATAGCATAATTGCCATACAGTAACAAAGCCTGTCTTATTTGTATCCTAGATACTTGCCTTTGAATTTCACAAGTGCAGTATATATATTCAGTGAAGTAATTATTTCTTTCTTGTAAGTAATAAATTCACAGAAAGATATTGTTAGTTTAAAATGCAGTAGTTGGAAGAAACGTAGAACAGAATAATATCACATTTGATGTTGAAATGAAGTGTAATTAGTATTTCAAAGGAGACTAAAAAGTATTATGTACATTATTAAGTTTTAGACTTAAAATGTAAAATATGCAAACTACAGACTATGATAGTAATTTCTCAAGTGCTGTTATCTAATTAAGGGTATGGTATATATACCATATGTTCTTAAACAGAAATTCAAAGGGCTGAGAAGGTCAAGAGGCTGAAAGAGGCCCAAATCCATGTGTTCTCTGGCAAAAGCAGCACTTGATATATAGACTGTTAGTCTTCCTGCAGAACTCTGCATTGTGGATTGTTTTCATGAAATATTCCCTTCTAGTGAAATTTTATTACAATAAATGACATTTAAATAGTTATCTGTACAGCTTAAATTGTCAGGTATTTTGTAAACTATAAGATGAGTTATTTTGGAAACCTGTTTTCTGGCTGAATAACTTATTCAAGTTAAATAGAAAAGAAATACTCTCCCTATGGAATAGGTAAAAAGGGAATCAAAAAAGATGGTTAAAAAAATCAACCCTTCTCTCTCTCTCATCCTCCTCTCTGTCTGTCCTCTTCCCTCACTCCCTCTTTTCAGGGGGGAAAAAAATAAATACCCAATACCACACATTAAATGTCATCATTTACTATCACATCAATAAGAGCCAGTGCTGACATTACTGAATGCTTTCAACTCTCCTAGCAGAAGACATCTTCAAGTGATCAAGATAACAATGAAGATAACAATTTCATAGAAATTCCTTCTTCTTTAAATAGTAAAATAAATTTAACCATCTCTTATCTGAAGAATCTGTTATATTATTGTTGTGCCACCTGAGACATAGACCTTTTCAAAAACATAAGATTCAGACATACATCTTATAAACTTTTCAGGTATTTCATAGGACCTTTGTACAACACGGTTTTGAGAAATTGCTTAGAAGGCTTATCTGTAAATCTGTGATATATCCAGAACTTAGAATGTGTCTAATAATTCTATGTTCTAATTCAAACCTACTGAACCAAAGAAAATACTGTATTAACTTTGATATATACAAAAAATACAGGCTGCAGCAGATTTACAATGCTTGTTCAATCTTTTCTACCTGAACAACACTGAAGAACATAGAATTGTGCAGTGGACTCAGAAAGGAATGTGGGTGACTGAAAGCAGGATTTTGTTGAAAAAATGCCTACCCAGCTGTTGCCTGAATCCAACAAACGAAATTTAGGTCTTGTTTGACCTGAAAATTTGTCATACAGCTATAGTTGAAATTAGCCCACATAGTCTGGTCTGATCTTCTTACATTTTGATAAATTGTCTTCCTAAATTGAGAGCCTACTTTCTAATTACACCCAGTAGGAGTGAGTCATTTGTGTGTGAAAGCTTGCTCAGGCTGATCTTCTCAACCTGAATTTAAACATGCAGGAATGCTCAATTTGGTTTTCCAGTTGCTTCATTTTCTTATCATCCATCTACTGTCATTTATACATGTTGAAACTTTATCACTACACAGCAAGGAATGCAGTGTTTGTGGGTCTACAGCCTTTTGTAAATTAAATAGTTATTGCTTACTGAACTCTGTGAACTGGGAATCTGGGGGCTCTAGCCCTTACTTTGGGATTTCTGTTGGTTTTTATCCAAACTTTTTTGTGCCCAATCTCTTTTCATGTAAAGATATACAGGAGGAACTCTTCAAGCTGTGAATGTAAGGCACTCATTGCCAGATGGGGTACTAGCCTCAGGGTTATTGTGGAAAAGACGGACATTAATTTTCTGGCTAATTCTGTGTAATTCTCACAGGGACTGGGGATTTCTGGGTTCTTGTGTTGAGGAATGCTGATGAATTTTACATGAAACAGTAGCTGTATAATGTAGATATGATTTGACTGGAGGAAAGGATGGAAGCCAGAATCCCTTCAGCTAGCTGGCTTGCTCCAGTGGTTACTGGCATATAGACCCCTGCATCTTCAGATCCATTTGCAACAGTGGTAGTTTTCTCTGGAAGCCATAAAAAATGTTTCTCACTAGTTCATAACTTTCTTGATGGGCTTCTCACCTAGGAAATAGAAGTGGGTTTAAAACACCAAATGCAAAAGATAGACAAGGACGAGTCTCACACCAAGATAAATGCATTGAGTTATTAATTACATCACTAGGCTCCTAGGGAAACAGTATTTCTACAAGAAAGATTATATTCCCTGCAAGAGATTTTGTCATCTAATTTAGTTACCTTAAGTAGAAAGGATATCCTTTTGTAGAGACTCATATGTACCCATTCTAACCATGAGACATTGCAGGAATCCTAGACTATGACATTTTGGAGTGTGAATCCTTAGTAGAAAGCTATACCAGTCTGTCATAAGTTTATTTAAAGTATCCTCAGCATTTCCCAGACAGTTAACTTACTGCACTGTTTTCTGTTATCTTCAGGTGTGAGGCACTTAACTGTTCCTGTGCAGCACATAAGAACCTTAGATGCCTGATGCAGCTGAATTTTGTCTTAGGCATCAGACACCCAAAACCAGATTCTGCAAAGCTAAGGAATTGGTACCTATGTATCTGTTGTACCTGTCCCAGCAGCTACATATTCTAAACCAGAATGTTTCTGAAAAAATCATGTTGTTATAGAAAAAATACTGCCACTTAGTAGTTCACTATGTTCTTATTACAAATCTATTGGAAAATGCTTTATATATATGTATGAACTTAAAGCTAGTTTGAAAAAAATGGAAGTAAAGCAAATGCAGTCTAAGCTACTTTATGCTGTTTAGGTAAGTTCATATTTTACCTAAAAGCTCCTTAGGATACTATTTCTTTAGGTCTATAGGAATGTTTAGACATTTTGAATGAGTCAGTAAATTGAGTGCACTAAAAGACTATTCCTGCAGTACTGAGTATTTAGGTGCAATAGGGGCAGAGCACTAGACAGAAGTGGCTGATGCCAAGAGTCCCACACCTCTGTATTGTGTAGGGTCAGGGCCTGTGCTTCAGATTAGATTTAGTGTGGCTTCTGGGCAAAATGCTTCTACTAAATATGATGTGAAGTTCACTGAAGACAAAAAGTGTTATGTGCACACTGGATGACTCAGTGGTGGTGTAGCTAACGGGCTGGTTTTTAACCTAATGTCCCTTTGAAGCGCTGGGAATATCTAGTTCACGTACATCAAAACTGCTCAGAGATCCAAACCTGCACATACTAAGTGGAGACAATGACAGGCTCACGGAAAAATCACACTCTCGCTCTGAACCAATTTGCTAATGCAGCCAGTGACACAAAACATCTGGGAAGCAAGTACTGTCACCTCTGCCCCTGCTGTGACTGTCACAAAGGACAAGTGGCCCTGTGCAGAGACTGCTTGTGACCTGGTGTGTGTCCCCACCCTGACTGCAGCCACGCTACGTGCAACCAGTGGCTTTTTCTCAAAGCTTCTGCAATAGTCGAGGGAGGTGGGACAGGTCCCTCCTGGTGGGTGAGCCGCAGGGTGTCAGACACTCTGGGGGTTGTTTTGTCCATCAGTCAACTGTGAATCACCATGTCCTGACCTTTGGTTTCATTTTCTTCTTGAGGAGCATCATCCAACCGCATCCGAACCCACCTGGACCTGGTGGCGCTGGGATAGGGTGGTGGGGAGAGGGGTACTGGGGACACCCCTCCTCTCCTCTGACAAGCCACCAGCAGACTGCAGTTCCAAGGTTTCCATCCTCTCCAAGCATCCTGGCTTGTTTTATTTATTGATGGTTTGTTTTTTTTAACCCTTCCCCCTGACAAAAGGTAAATTAAAGTGGAAGCTTTTTTTTTTTTTTTTTTTGATGTGTTCAAAAAATGGGTAGATGAGGTACTTAGGGATATGGTTTAGCATAGGATGGGAATGGTTGGACTTGATGATCTTCAAAGGTCTCTTCCAACCTTGTGATTCTGTGATCCATAATGTTTCATTCCAGGGCACCTCATATCATTACAGACTCTGAACAAAAACATTACGCTATTTTGATTTGCTCTCAGCTTATTTTCAGTGGAGACAGAGTCTGGTTATAGAAGTGCTGATCTGTGATTGATCTTAATATACCTTTCACTGAAACCAGTACTGGTTATCAAGTAGTACCTGATGTTTTTACTGTAAGTCTATGTAAATAATAAAAAAGCAATATTCTAAAAGATAGCTTAGGAAGATTGGAAAGAAAAAAAGAGGAAGACCATAACAACAACTTGCTAGAAAATTAATTATGAATTAAGATTCAATGTCTCAGCCACCTACACAAAAAAGTGTAAAAGCCTTAATAATCAAAAGGTTACAAAGAGAAAACCAAAGGCAGAACATTAATATTTAACAAAGCTACAAAACAAATTAAATGAAGAGATCATTATCAATTGTGAAAATTACAGCCTTCCTGCAAATTATGCGCAAATGTGTAGAGGAATGATTGATGCTAGAAACGTGGAAAGATTAGATAAACCTTGGTGCATTGCTTTATTGGCAGACAAAAACTATTGAGTTTTGGTGGTGAAGCATGTTCTAATTAAAGAAAAAACAAACAAACCCAAACCCAAACAGTAGCATCAGCAGTATTAACAGTACGTTTTGCAGTGAACAACCAGGAACCTTTCCAATCCCCTGCCTACAAGAAGACCTCACAATAGCAATGGCAACTGAGTCTATGGACGAAACACCTTAGCCAGACATTTAATTTTCAAAGTTAGAAGAAATGTTGAATTTTTCTGTTCTACTAAAGTGTGCTAAGCCTACTTTGGGGTTCTCAATTCACATTACAATTTAAAGAAAAATAAAACCAATCTTCTATACTGTTACTTTGAAAACCATTCACTTCTGTCTCTCTGCCTCCTGGAGTGCATTCATGGGAGTTATTTGGAACAGATGAAAGGATTAATGGGATAGAGTGAGTAATTTATCTTGATCATAAAATCGAGCAGGATTTTAGCAATGCACTAAAGAAATATTTCTGGTTTTCTATTTATTGAAAGAGAATATTACACCATTATGTAAAAGGGATGTATCAGAATGAGAGATGATACTGACTACACTGACAAATTAAGGCCACATAAGAGATTTAATTCTTGAATAATGAGCAATTACAGAATCTATTGGCTGGCTGATATTTACTCTGCTCCTTTTATATCTTGCAAACAAGTAGGCTAATAATAAGAATATGACATGGTGGTCTCTGCAGACATCAAAATGCTTAAAGATTTTTAAAAATGTTTTTTAGTGTTCTTTGTGAAGTTACTTTTTAGTGCATTTGATTGGTATTAAAACAGAATTAAATCAGTACACAAGAAGAAATTAAGCTAAGTGGTGTAAGCACTCTTCTGATGCTACTGTCTCCTTGGATAGTTTTTCAGAATATCCTGCAATTCCAAAAACTGTGAAGAGCTGCATTTTAAACTTTGCTAAACATCCTTAAACTAACAATACCTTAGTAACTAGCTTAGAAGGAGTAAGATACATGTTCTGGAAAAAGACTTACTGGGTTTTTGAGGTTTATGGTTTCAACAACTGCCAAATTGCTGCATCAGATAAAAGACAAAATTCCATACTGGGATGAATTTCTTCACTGAAAGAATGATGAAGCATTGGAACAGGCTGCCCAGGGAGGTGGTGGAATCACTGTCCTTGGGACTGTTCAAAAAATGGGTAGATTTGGTGCTTCAGGAGATAGTTTAGAGGTTGTGGTGGTACAGGGCCTGATGACTTAAAAATCTTTTCCAACCTTGATGATTGTATGATTGTATGAATGAACAGGAAAGCAGACTTCAAAAAGCGATGTAAAATAAAACTTCCATACTGTTTAACACTAGAAAGACCCTAGCTGATACATGGTGTCCAGTTTTGGATACTGTACCTCAAACTCTACATGTAGTAACTGGAGTGAAGCCAGCTTAAAAAAAAAAGAAAAAAAAAGAAAACACAAAAAACCCATGAGCTGATCTTAGATGAAAGAGTCCAGGCCTGTAGAGAAAAAAGAATGAAGTGATGTAGTAACCAAAAAAGAAAAAATAAAATGAAAAAAACTTTACTTGGTGGGATTTATTTTCCAAAACCAATATTTACTATTAGTATAAAAGAATGTGATGGGAAAGTAATAATGTGTGCAAAATGTATGACTTCATTGGCTGTGGTGATGGCTAGTGCTAATTGATTGTCTAGTTTGTGTTTTTTCCTTCTTGGTGGGAGACCTTGCCAATTACATTTCAAAAATACTAGTACTGAAATGAAATAGTAATAGCCAATTATTCCTCTGAGCGTGAGTGTATGAGCTTTCCTGTATTCCTCCCTTGACAAGGCAGCTGCCAAAGAGATTTCTTTTCCAGCCTGTTGTAGTGGCTTAGGTTAATAGTTTGACCAAACTTGTCAGGCTGATATGATATTCAGCATGGCATTTTCAGCTGTTATCTTTTCTGCTAAATTTCCAGTGTTACAAGAATAGTGTTTACTCAGAAAGCATGTGTTTACCATGCAAATACTCCACAATACCAATATCATTAGCCTAAAATAGAGGGGTTGGTGCCATTCAGAAAAAAACCTAGGATGATCAGAGGCTTTTGGGGAGGATGAATTGAGGCAATGGCCCTAAAAAGATCATTGTAATTCCAGCAGAGGAAGCAGTTTCTGGCAGCTCATGGCAGTAGCAGAAAACTATACAACTTATAGCTAGAAGTCTGAACTGGATAGCATTGGATAGTACTGTGTAGCACTGTGTTGTACTGTGTGTGCAGATTCTGTTTGAATAGTAATACAGCACTCTCACAACCAATATTTTCTCTTAATTTACTTCTTATATTTGGTGAGGACTTTTCCTTGTTGCAGCTCCAGAGTTTTGTGTCTCATCCCTTCACCAGACACCTCAGAGAAGAGTGTGTCTCAATCTCCTATATTAACCCTGTCCTCCCAGGTCATAAAACACCAGCTTTGGGTTACCTTTTTGCTGCCTTTTCTCCAGTTTCCTCATGCTCTTCCTCACACAGGTAATGTTCCTCTGTCCCCAAGCATCTTAATGGTCTTTTGCTGGAATCACTCATTTAGGTTTGTCAACATTCATGGGATTTCTGGGTGTTTGGTTCAGGTTTTTTTCTTTTGGTTGGTTGTTTTTTCCCCTCCAAATTTCTTTTTAATATTCTCTGAAAGTATTATTCCTCTCAACTAATTTTATTTGTGTAAAATTAGACAACAGGTCAGGTCCTTCAGAATCTATGAAAGAAGAATGATTCACCCTATCTGAAGAGATGTCTTACAACCTTTTTTTTTTTAAATCTAGCCCTCAGTGCTATCTCAAAATTTAAAATCATTATATCTTGATTTATAAACTATTCTAATACTCCTTCTCAAAATTTTTGTAAATTTTTTTTTCACTATCATGCTCCTAGTATATTTTGCCAACTATTAATAAAAATATCTGATAAGACTAGTGTAAAACCTGGACTTGAACATGCTGCCAGTAGTTTCTCTTATGACTGACACTTCCTTTTCAAGTGTCAGACATAAGATCAAATCATTTGGGAATTTAGATAACCAACTTCCAAATTTTGGCAATGTATTATCTGCTGTGGATCTTTAAATTCTTTACCTCTCAATCTTCACACAGATAATACAAATCTAAGATGCTATGATTTGCAAAATTATATGTATTAGTCTGTTCAGTCATAACTGAATTCATCTCCTAGACAAAGCATATGGTTACAATTACTCTGGAGCCTTCCACTGAGAGGTCTTTTTCAATGGAAAAGAAACTATTTTGTCAACATTTTACAAGCTTGTACTTAATTCAGTAAAGTGGAGAAAAGGGAATAGCTCACAACTTCAGGAATTTTTTTTCTTAAAATAAAAGACCCTACTATTGCAGCTGCTACCACCTCTATCAGAATAGGCAGTTTTTCAGGAATTAACTCCTAAGATATAGGAGAGAAAATCTGTTCAAATTTTATTAATTATTCCTTGAAGTCTGAAACGTCCCTGTCACAGGAAAAAGATGAGATCAAAAAAATTATTGTTGTTGGCAAGAAGTAAAAAAAAGATTTTTTAAAAAAATATTTACTTATTTTTACATATATTTTCACAGAACAAAAAAAAAGCGTTTCCCAAGTACACATATCCAGAGAGGAATCATGGTCTATCTCTTAAAAGAGAGTCAATAAGAAGCAGCCAAAAATGAAATATAGCCATAAAGAACAGATCAGAATAGCTTTAGATACCCTAAATCGAATAAATGCTCCCTGAAAACCTGCATTCTCACTCCAATTGTTCTTGTTTTTAATATGGTATTTGTTAAAACAGCTACAAAAACAGCAACACTGGTACTGATATGGAAGGAAAAGTGGCTTATTCTGATAAGTGGAGTTTCATAAGAAAATGATACATCCAGAGATAACATAAAAGCTTTTAATACTACCAAACATATGGAAATTAAAAGATGAAAGTGTTTTCATTCTGCGGGATTGAATAATACTATTCCATCGACAGATCAATAAAAGGTAGTGTTTTTATTTGGCCAGCAGGTAGTAATAAAACTGCAACTACAGATCTGTAGCAGACAAGGCTGAAACAACTTCATCAGGTTATTTAGTCCATTTACCTCTTTCATATCATGATCAAATGCAGGTTTGTAAGGAAAAGAGGGTTAACGATGACAGACTTCTAGCACTAGAGTCTGCTAGTAAGCAAATGAGATAACATGCAACCTGCATCCCCCCATTTCTGATTAACTGTTTGAAACAGGGACTCTACATGCAGACTGAGAACAGACCTCTGAGCAAACCTTACTTCTCTAAACTGTGATGGCTTTGTTAATAGCAATGGCAAGAAAGGCAGCTAGACAGGGGAGAGAAGATAGAATCATAGAATCAAAGAATATACTGAGTTGGAGGGGACCCTTAAGGATCACCAGGTCCAACTCCTGGCTCCACACAGGGCCAGCGAGGTCAGAGCATGGGACTGAGTGCATCGTCCAGATGCTTCTGGAACTCAGTCAAACTCGGTGCTGTGACCTAGGGAGCCTGCTATGTCCTAGGGAGCTGCTTTGGCAGGGGGTTGGACCCGATGATCTCTCGAGGTCCCTTCCAACCCCTACAATTCTATGATTCTATGATTCTATGACCACCTCCCTGGGAAGCCTGTTCTAGTGCCTGACCACCCTATCAGTAAAGTATCTCTTCCTAACATCCAACTTAAACCTTGTGAAAAGCTTCTGGGTGAAGATAACGGACAGGGAAAAATCACTCACCAACTAGAATCACAGGCAAACAAATACAGCATAAAAAAAGAAAAATAAGTCATCTAATCCATTACCCAAACAAAACAGATAAACAAATAAAATCAAATTGTAAAACAACTCCCCTGACTTCTCCCTTGTTTCCAAGCTCAACTTTATTCCCAAATTCTCTACCTCCTCCTCTCCAAGCATCACAGGGAGACAGGGAATGGGCATCGCATCAGTTCATCACACATCATCTCTGCCACTACTTCTTCCTCAAGGGAAGTTAATGTGGTTCTCTTGTGTTTTGTATTTGTTCTGTCATCCATTTGAATAGTAGCCATTGCTGCTTAGCTGTTTTATACTTTTCTTACTCATTTCCCTACCACCCATTACTTGGAGAGGTAGTTAATGGAGGTATTCCTCATATTAACATGTTGACGAGGGAATAGTAAAGTACTGTTGTAGTCCATGGCATGACTGTTCCACAGGCATGGAATCCTCCACAGTGGTTTGTTATTAAAACCTTTCTCTGTCCACAAAGATCATCAGAGACTTGGGAAGCTAATTCACCAAAGTCATCTTATTCCATAATAAAATAACAACAATTTGAACAAGTCAGCACATGAATGAGAAAAAGCTGAGCTTTGCTAAGTGTTCTACAGAAATATGAGCCAGTGACTATAAAAATTACCCAAATACAAAGATATTCTAAGCAATGGGTTTAACTAAAGCTCCCATTCAAATTAATGAGAAAAAATTTAAAATAAGTCAGGTTCTGAATGGGTTAAGATGAATAACATGAGACTAAAAAGTTCTTTTGCAATACCAGTTCCTTCAGTATTGACTTCCTCCATATCAATGTTTTGTCTGCCCCCTTCTCTTCTTGTAGGTACTTGGGGGTAGCCTGTAGGCTGCCTGTAGGAATGGAAGTCTGAACGTGTCACTGGTATCAAATACTGTGTTAAAGGTTAACAAAACTAAAGCTATCATCTGTGTTCAGATATTGAAGATCCTGCATTATCTGGACACGTGTGGATAACTAAGGTCAGCTTCAGGCAGCTCTCACAGGACCATCTGCAGGATGCAACAGTCTAACAGATAATGCATAGCATCACCACTTTCCTGCAAAGATCTTATACATTATAATGGAAGAATTTGTCTGATGTTCACCTTGCTTCAGCTAACTACTCAACACCCATTCCTTGGAGCTAAAGTATATATATTACAATACAAGTTTAAGAGAAAGTTTACTGAAATTAAAAACATGAACAAAAAACCTGCATACCTCCTTTCTTTGAAAGAAGCACTTTAAATGAGAACATTTTAAACTAGCAAAATATGACTCACCTAAACACAGTTGTTAGGGCAAGTCATCCATAAGAAACAATTTGTTCCAAACTAAAAATGATATTACTATACATATCTCAGTGATGATCATAAGCCCTGAAATGATATATTATATATGTAAGGATTAAAGGACAGGAGAACAAGATAGAATTTCCTGATAGGAGGAGCTCAAGCATCAAATTATGCATCCTAGGGCAAACCTCTATTGAGGTGACTCAAAATATAAACAAAGAAAATGCTCAGAAAAGAAAGATGAAATACCTCTCAATTAAAACATATTTCTAAAGTTACTTTTGGGATGTGATATTTCAGGCTGAAGCTAGCAAAATTTATTCACTAGTAAACTTAACAGGGCATTGTTAACCTTCATCACTCCCAAATTTGTTGAAGAGCCCTGATCAGAGGGCACATTGATAAGGTGGCATCATAAAGAGAGCAATTTGAGGGTAATATTTAAATCTGTATGCATACTAGCAACTTGAGGTAGATCACAATGAGAATTCAGTATAGTAAACTACACTGTATATTGCAACAGGATCTATATGAAGCAAATATATTCTGTCAAAAAATGATAAGATGACATTTCAACAGAATGACTTTTGCTCTAAAACTTCACAAAAAAAAATTATAGTTATAAAAGTAATTTTACTCTGAGATTCATTAACTGCTATACCAAATAAATAAAATGGCTAGGCAATGGTAGTGTGGCAAAATAAAGATACTAAAAATCTGGTAGTTAAATATTGTTAGCATGATACAAAATTAAAATACAAAACTAAGATACAAAATTAAGAGTACCAAGCAGCACCAATTTTCATAGGCACACACTAACAGTGCAGCTTTCTCAGGGCTCTGGATCTTTGCAACAGTGTAGGGTCCTTAGCACAGGATAAGTATAAGGACCTTATCCTTACATAAGGACCACAGTTTTGCCCTTCACTCCCACCTATCCTCACTGCCAATGGATCCACTGGTAAAAATCCATGTCTCTGTGTGTTGATTGTTTATGTCAGATATTCTTGTATGTGCTGTGTGTCACCCTTGTGTTTTACAGCCCTCACTCCTAACCTACATAGGAACGATACCGAACTGAAGCACTGAACTACACAGACAACTTACCTTCCAGAAGGTTTTCAGTATTGCAAAGAAGATGACAAGTGATATAATGAAGGAAAATATTAATATATGATACTTATGATGCTTATACAATACAGTGTAGAGTTAGCCCAAAGAAGTCATGTAATTCTCAAACTTTACTGGAATTGGCGGCTATTTTATGTCAGTAGCAGAAGCTACTTGTGTTGTTTGAAACCGTCAAAAACTAGTTATTTGCAAAAAACATTTTTTAAAAATTAATTTTAGATAAAATGAACTTTAAGACTTAAGGAAATACCCACAAGATTTCTTTCCTATAAAGGACAAACAAGACAGCAATTTTGCAAGAGATATTCTAGTACTAAGTGATATATACTGTACTGAACTTTGAGTATGATGGCTGGAAATATTAGACTTCAAAGGTTTGTGCTGAAAGAAAGAATGTCATAGCTCTTGGGAGTAAAACATAGGAGTGGGAAGTTAATATAGTGAGCTTTGTGCAGATAGTCTAAAATTGTCAAAGCATGACCCCTTTAAAATAGAGTTGTCAGAACAATTAACTTCAGGGAAAAAAAAAGCAAAGTCATAATGGGGTGAAAGTGAAGGAAAATCCTTTTCTCAGTTCTGAAACAGGATACATCATTTTATTAAGTGAAAGAAGTCGTGGGGCTTATTTACAATATAATATGATATAATATAATATAATATGATATGATATAATATAATATAATATAATATAATATAATATAATATAATATAATATAATATAATATAATATAATATAATATAATATAATATAATATAACAACATAACATAATATAATATAGTATAATGTGTAACATATAGTAACACCCTGAGAAGATTCTTTATCTGAAAATGTACATATCTCAGAAAGACACAGAAGGTGAATGAAAGGGCTCATTCGATTGACTCAAAAGCTTTTTGGTTTTGGAACTACTTCATTAGCTGCTCTTCCTTAACTACAGAATTTTTTGTCTTACAGCTCTAATAAACTCTTTGAGCCAAATTCCAAGCAATCTGTAGATCTTTTTCATTTGTCAAAATGAATTGCTTAAAATGAGACAATTAAACTTTTTTTTTAACTTCTTTTGATTTTAAGTACTTAAATGTACCCATCCTATTCCCCGAATTCTGTCTCTCTCTACAATTTGCAATGTACCTGAATTCAAAAGAATCTTTTCAGTTTGCTGTTTTATCCTTATTTTGTGAATGAGAAACTAAGACATTGAAAAAAAAAAAAAAAGACATCTAACTTCTAGTACTTAGGATTTGATTGATTTACTGAGAACATAAATGTAAGTAAACAAAATTAAGATCATACCTTGCAAAACCATATAGGTCAGCTTTAAAGTTTCGCTTATGATTTGAAATGTATAAAACCCAGAGATTTTTTTTTAAATGTAGGGTGTTTTTCAACTTTCTATCACTTTCTGGGTTTTTTTTGTTTGTTTTTTTTTTAAATCTGTTCAACAGTATGTAGGGAAAAAAAAGCCATTTCAGCAAGAGCAGAAGAATCTTAGAATCATAGAATCATAGAATTGTAGGGGTTGGAAGAGACCTCAAGAGATCATCAGGTCCAACCCCACTGCTAAATCAGTATCACCTGGAGCAGGTTGGACATGATTGTGTCCAGATGGGTTTTCAATGTCACCAGAGAAGGAGACTCTGCAACCTCTCTGTGCAGCCTGTCCAAGTGGTCTGTCACCCTCCCAGTAAAGCAGTTTTTTCTCATCTTTAGATGAGAAAAAAAAAACCAACTATGTTCCAGTTTGTGTCCCTGTCCTGTTGCTGGGAACCACTGAGAAGAGTCTAGCCCTATCCTCTTGACACCTGCCCTTTAGATATTTATAACATATTTTAGTCTTTAGAAATATTTATAAGAACATTTTACTCTTTAGAAACATTAAATCTTTAATTGGTTGACCTATTTTATTTCATTAATCTAAAAGAGTCTATCTCTCAATAGAAAAACAAGAACAGTCAGATCCCAGATCACTATTTGGAATGGCTGCAGTCATTAGTAAGTATTTTGGATTGAGCAGTATCAAAAAGGCAGACAGTCTAGCCTGTGCAAAACAGATAATGGAAATCTGCAAAGCTGTTTACTGCATAGCATTGGCCACATTTGGAGCTTCAAACATTCACAGAATGAAGTTCTAGGCGCAAATCTTTAGTCTTCCTTACAGAAGGAACATTGAGCACTGTATAAACTGTTTGTTCAAGACACTCATCTTTGGACACTATCATATTTTTAGATCTCTCCCTACTGCTGCAAAGGACAAACATACTGTTTGTACTAAAAATCTGATCTATTCAAATATTTGCTAGCTTTTTTTTTTTTTTTTTTTTGCCTCAAGGCCTTTACCTAAAGTGGTGCCACCAAAGAGGCAAAAGTAGGGTTTTTTTTCAGCTGCCAATACTCCTGTAATCCCATTTGTAAAAATGTTAAAAGAAAGCTTCAGAAATTGATTTATTTCACCTTCTCAGGCAACTTTTGTAGCAGGGCTTCTAAACCACTTGTTATCATTCCATTTCCATTTACACTGGCTTCGTTTCACCGGTTTTTGTGGCAGTGCTCTGATACTGTAATAAAAGGTGAGCCTGTAAAACCTAGGGAGGTGGAAATGTGGGTGATGTTTCACTTATTAGTGGCTCTTCACAGACTTTTTCCTCTCTGAATCCCATTTAGTAGCAGTATAAAATGCTATTTGTGTTCCTGTGATGGGGTTTTGAGGGTTTGGGTGTTTTGGTTTGGTTTAGTTTTTTCTTTTCAGAAAGAAGTTTCTGTACATTTTTCATTTTCAAACAACTTGGAAGTGGGAGCATGAATATCAACCACATTTTAGATCATTTAGAATGGATTTGTAAAACAAAGATTTAAATAAAATTCATCCTCATTAATTCCAAAGTTGAATCAACTGTTCATTGCTGTAATGTTGTTCCCAACCTGACACAGACCTCTGTCTGAAGTCTTATATACATAGGAAATGCAAGCCAGCTTCACAGCTGAAGTTATGTAAAATAACAGTTCACTATATAGACTTTTGTGGATTAATCACAGAATCATAGCATCATGGAATGGTTTTGTTTGGAAGGAACTAGTCATGGTCCAATTAAATCAAGTAATAATTGTATTTGAAAAAATACTATTTTTAAAAAATGATGTAAACAAAGTTCATAGGCTCATATGAGCTTTTTGTATGCTACTAGTAGCAATGCCCCTCCAGTGAGTTTCACACACCTGAACTGCCTCTAGTTAGCAGGATGGAGGAGCACCTGAAGCTAATTAACCAAACAAGGAATGGGACAGCAGTTGAGGCTTTTGCAGGCTTTTCTTTGATTGTATTGAGTTATGGGAGACAGCTTGTGAAAGATGCATTTTGGGAATCTGTTGAGGGGCTTCTGAAATTATTTTTCTAGGGAAAGGAAAGGTGGGAGGTCTGGGACTGGAAGAGGGGTGTTGAGTTTTTGAAGTGGATGCATAACCTGACAGAAGCTGAAGATGGTGGAGTCTGAACCTGGAGAAAGCAGCACTTGGCACTGATAGACTAAGAAATGTGAGACTGAAGTGGGTTTGATTGGTGTTTTTGTTTTTTATTTTTCCTTAAAAAAGAAAATTGAATGATATTCAGCAGTATGAAGAGGTATTGCTCTCTGTTTTCTTTATGCTGCAGAGGTGGGTAAGCAAAGGGTAATTCTATTGCAGAGGACTGGGTGTGCTCTTTGAGCTGGGGCTCTGCTAGTTGTAGTGTTCTTACACAGTGTTTTAATGGAATGGTCAGTGTTACCTTAAGCTTGAGAAAAGTCAATTTAGAGTCTCTGAATGAAAAACATGAACAACTTATTCTCTATGTTTTCCCTTTTCTGTGACTGTAAAAAAATAAAAGTTGAGATGTGATAGTGGGATTATATATGTTTAACACTTTCTGAGTTAGAAAATAAGTTCTAAATTGTAGATCTTGTACTGATCTTATAGTGGCTCCTCATTCCTTCATGTATGAAATGATATCTGAGTCAGGTTTTAAATCTTTGCTTCCTCTGGGCAACAGAACGGATATGAATTATTAAAATAAGCCTGTGGTTAAACATGTGGCAGGTAGCAGTCTGGTCTCCTGGCTTTATGTGTGATTAGGTGTCTTAACCTGTGGGTAGCTCTTCTCATTGTTGATAATAAGTACAGATAGGAGTTTAGCCCCCAGCATCTTATAATGATGAAGAAAACGGCAAATCCCTTTGTAAGTTTTAACAGTGTGCTCTGGGCTCCTTCAGGTTCTATAATGAAGCAGATAAGTGTGGCATGTGAGAGCATGACTTGTAGTGACTCTGGCCAGCTTGCTTTGTGGTGTTTTTTTTAAGCTTTTTTAATTATCTCTGGCACTTGCAAGACTGAGCTCTTCGCTAGAACAGTAGCTTATGGCAGTGGAGATGAAATTTCTCCAAGATGCTGAAAAAATTACTTTACATGTGTTTAATTGTGAGTATACCTTATTCATGGCTACAGTTTGCAAAAATAATAACTTGTGTGAGAATAGTTATTTAACATCATCTATTCTTATTTTGATGTGTGAAATTTCACCATAAAATTTACTACTTATTAACCTTAAACAGTATATGTTTACTGTATGACATGCAGTTCTGTCTCTGAACTAAGTCTTATGGTGAGGGGAATGATCTGTAAATCATAAATTAGAAATCAAACCTATTACAGCCTTAAGGCTGCCTTTATGTGCATATAATCTAATGCAAATAAATAGTTACGGGTCTGTTCTGAATTGTCAGTCTCCAGTCAGAACTTTAACTGTAAGAGGAACTTTGAAATAAACCCTTGCAAGTCCTTTATTTAAGCTTTTAAAAAACATCTGAGAGAAGCTTTTTTAAAAAATAAATGGGGTTTTTTTTGGAGGGGCAGGGAGGAGGAATATAAAAGATTTAAAAGGTTTTGTGGCCAGCTGTCATCTGTTTACAGTCAACTTCCCACTCTGAACTCAATGCTAAATTGCTGTGCGTGGAGAGGACTTAAATTTCTGACTGAAGTACTGTATGTGCTCATACACAGCTAGGACTGCTTAGTTCATAGCTCTGCTGTTCTCAGATACTTATAGTTGGCTGGTAACAGCTACTTGGAAGGTTACCCTGTTAGAACGGTTGCCTGTGGTTAGAGATACACCTTTTCAGTCTTCCAGATTAGGAAGATATGAGGATTGATTTTATTTTGCAGAGTTTTAAAATAGCACCTCTCAGTCTCCCTTTGATTTCTAGAAGGAAACTTTAGAGCTTGTGTGGCTTCAAAAAGGTTACGTAATGGATTTGTGTCCTGTAATTGTGTGATCTCATAGAGTTGCTCCTTTTCTGTGGAAAAACTGATGTTGCTACCTTCTAAACTAGTGAAGTTGCTTCTCTGCTGCCTGGCTGTGTTTAGGTATTCTAAACTAATTTGGATTATTAGTTACTAAGATAACAAAATATTAATGATTTGACATTTTTAATAGCCAAAATCAAGATACACAGATGATGCTTTTGAAGTGTTCTCTGCTGGTATCATCAAAGCTAGTGCCTGGGCCGGGCTGCAGGGTGGCAGCTGTGAGGTGAGGTGAGGCTGTGTCTACTCTAGACTGGTCACAGGCAGTTCCAGCCAGCTCCAACACAGCCACTGCAGGGCACGGCCCAGCCCCGCAGCCTCACTTGGGGCATCTCGGTGAGTTTGACACAGAATGAGCTTATGCAACTACCGTAGGCAATTCTAAGAATAAATAAGCTAGCAAGTGAAAAAAATGCCTAAATTTTTTCTTTGCAACTGCTGATTGGGTTTTGGCAATCCTGAAATCAGTACACGCTCCTGTTAAAAGTGGTCTGGCCATATGAGACTCTTCATGCTGGAAAGCTGTTTCTGATAAAGCTTTTCTGGAAAGCTTCATTTGCTTCACTTCAACCATGAGGGCAGGGCAGAATGTTTAAAAAAATAATCTAGTGACTGGGAACAAGAAAGTGATTATTTTGCTCCTAATCACTCCAATGAAAAGCTGGTTTTGTCTTGGAGATCTACAAAACGCCTGCAAAGATCATTTCAGCTTTAGCCTTGTTTGGAGGCTTGTTGGTTTCTATGTGAACAGCGGGGATGCAATAAAATTTCATAACTACACTCAGGAAAAGCTCAGTCCCAAATAAACTGTGATGAGTTGACCCTGGCTGGAGGCTAGTTGACCACCAAAGCCTCTCTCCTGAGAAAATACAATGAAAGGCTCATGGGTTAAGATAAGGACAGGAAGAGATTATTCACCAGTTACCATTGTGAGCAAAACAGACTTAACATTAAAAAAAAAAAAATTCTGCAGAAATTTGAGTTAGTCTGAAGTTAGATCATGGTGTTAGAGCACTATCAAGATCCTCTCTGGGCAGCAGTTCCAATATATCACCACTATCATGGTGATAATTTTTTCCTAATATAAAATTAGAATTTTTCATATTGGGGATCTTACTGGTTACTTTCAATTCTTTATGCATTTCCAAAAGAACCTGGATTTTCCTTCATTGCTCCGATAGGTAGCTGAAGACAGCAGTAAGGTTCACTTCCTAGTTGTCATCTTTAAAGAGCTCAAAAAATGCATTCCTCCAGCCTTTGCTTTTACAGACCTTTAAGCATATTGCCACACCCCATCCAGGAGGACTTGCCACTCTATTTAGTACCAGAAGATCCCAAACTGTATCCTCACAAGAACAGGGTTAAGAGTTCCGTACAGGGCCAGTTGGATCTATTGCTGCACTATTACGAGAAAAAAAAAAAATCCATGTATTAATAGACCTTCTCACTATAAATGGCTGAATATCAAGATCTGTAAAGTGACAATGGAGAATGAATGTTTTGGTTTGAGCTTCTTTCCCCCTCAAACAGAGGCTAAACTCAGTACTGGTGTACCACCATGTTTTCTATTACGGGTTCTGTTTCGTCGGCGTAGACAAGCTGAATATATTCCATCTGTGGCTGAAAAGTATTTTAGTGTGTGCATTTTATGCAGATTAATGCTGCTGAAAGCTAAGGAAGGAGCAATTTTTTAAGCTTAAAGTATTACCATATGCTCAATATGAAGTAGTGCAAGTTTATCAAGTGACAGTTTCATTAGTGGAGGGACTTGAAATGATTCTGCTTTCTTAGCACACTTGTCTGTCTAAACAGTTCCCTTTCTGGTTGCGGTAAAGGCCTACGCCTTAATTGCCAAGATACATTTCCAGAGTAAAGCAACATGGGAAGGGCTGTGATGAGTTTTTTTATTTTTTTTTTTCCTGCATGATGAAATGAATGTGCCAAACACATTATGATTCATGAGCTATGACTACCTAGCAATAATGTGTGTGTGGGGATGGCTTAGTAGGCTAGCAGTGTTTTAATTCTGTACAGTGTCTGAAGAATAACACTCTAGATTTTCATCTGCTGTCTAGTTTCTGTTTGCACTCAATTTCATGGCATTTGATCTCACTGAATTTATTAGAATACAGGAAGAGATGCTTTCAGAACCATTTCAGGAAACAAGGCCACTGTAGAGGCACCCAGGTAGTCTGTTGAGTGATTGAGTCTTCTATTAGAGCCTTTTCCATGATCTTTTTTAGGATTACTGCAATATAAATAACTTGAAGAAATAGATTTCAAGTTGATGTGTTAAATCCTCAAAGTTTGCCATGTACTTTGTTTCTTGTGTCTGTAAAACCTTTCAGTGCATAGATTAAAGGTATAAAAGAATATATGTCTTCCTTTATTGTGAATTGCAGTGTCAGCCTAAAGAATGATCTTCTCATAGTTCAAGGGAGATACTATAGAAACAGTTTTATTTATTGAGCAGATAAAAAAATACGTATTGTAGGAGTGATATTACTATAGCAAAGCAGGTAGGTCTAGAAATCATAATAAGAACTCAGGATGTTCAGTTACTGCTCAGAGAAGTTCTGAACAGTTCTGAACTGAATTCACGCCAAGTGGCGTAAATGCTGGTCAGGAATGAGGTAGCAAAAGTTGTTTAGTTCCAGGTTGATACAACTTTTTTGCCTTGTTATCAAAAAGAAATTTTAAGGCATTCCATGTAGTGTGAAGTGTTGAGACTGGTTTCTTCTATCTTTCTGTGTGTCTCAACCTCCTTTTCCTTCCTCCACCTGCAATATGTGCTAGCTTCCTGTATTTCAACAGAAAATGTTAGGTTCAGGGCATACTATAGTGTTATCAAAAAACCCCACCTCAACTCCTTCGAATCAGATCTCTTTGAATTCCTTAACAGAAAGGTAGAGATGTATTGGGGAAATCCTAAAATACCTATGTTAATTTAATAGTGAACTGTCATACAGGACACTCTAGGTGTAGGGCGGTAGTGATAATCACTCCAATTCATTAAATAGAACAAGAGGCACATTTCCCTAAAACCTGCAACATCTTCTGCAGGTGAGAGCACATACAGAAGTCTGAACATAAGATGTGGTTACCTGGAGGTAGCTCTGCGGTTTAGAGGAAAAAAATCAACCTGGTTATTTCTGGAATTGGAGTAAATGAGGCAGAAAGGAATAGGAGTAATAGGTTGTTAAGTACACAGAAGGCAAAAAGATTAGAGCACACAGCTAATTAGCACACGGGAGACAGTGTTGTTTAAAAAGAAAAGAAGAAACTGCAGAAAGCTTTTTGCTGACTTTCGTGGCCTTAACTGGAAGTTTTCATGTGTATTTAAAGCTCTCCTCGCTTTGATCTCTGATTCATCTGAGTCTGTTTTCCAAAGCTCAAAATTGGAGAGCGATGGGGAACCACCTGACCATTGTCATTCAAGCATAGAGTTCCTCTTGCATGTTTTTGTGAGTGGTCTTAATCCTAATTTTGCAACGAACTGCTGGTTTGGTGATAGTGCTGTACTAATATGTTGTTTATAGTTATTTATCCCCTGCAGTTTCAGATGCCAATCAATTAATTGTAACATCATTGTACAATAAAATTCATAAGGCACAATTTTTAAAAGGTAGGAGTTCTCTGAACCATCCAGATTAAAAATATATAAAAGTATTTTTGGTGTATTTTGGCAGGTCTTTTTATGAGCTGTTCCAATGTCTGGGTTCAAGAAACACTTTCCAGATGAAGTTTGAACAAAAAGTGGCTCCTTGGTGTGTTGTTCTGTACCCAATGGATCCCATACCTCCATTGCAAAATAAAAAAATCAGCTAGTGATGTAAGCTGGCAGTATAGCTCTGGGGTTGTGGGACAGTAATGGCGTCTTGCATCTACTCTAATCATTAAGAAACCAACATCTGACTAGTATCAGCCAGATCTAATGTTGCCTTTAGCAATATTTCTGTAAAGGATGTAAAGATTTTTCTCTGTTCTGTTCTCAAAATGAATTAAAAGATTTGTTTTGGTAAATTATCTTAAAGTCAGGGAGCAATGTAATTACAGTTTATCAAAAATGGTTTTGTGTATAAGACTGCTAATAAGATGGGAAATGTAATTTTTCTGAAACTGTAAAATGCAAGGAATTTTCTTGTTTTCTCATCAGTTACTGTATATGACATTGAACATACGAGATCTAAGCTTTCTCTGAAGTAGCAGCTGGAGGGCCAACGTGGTAGTCCATGCCATTGCAAACAGCACTATCTTTGTGTGAGTCAAGGCCTGGTTATCTATTTCTAGGTGTCCTAAATTTACCCGTCATCATCTTGAAATGAGTCCTATCAAAAAACCCCTTTGTCTTCAGTAAGTGCGAACAGGTCTGTCTGTCAGTGCTCCGTTGGGGGGTGTGTGGATGTGTTAAACAGGGGGGTTAAAAAGCTCCAGAACTGTTTGAAATTTTGCAGTGATTGTTTAGGGACTGCGTCAGGGTAAAAAGCATAATGCGTTGGCAGTTTGAGTGTAGAAATAGGATGTTCATCACACCTACTGATGTACTCTTACTTTATTTTAAAGGTTATAACGATTTGTGCCTTTCCATTACACAGGCTATCTGGATTTCAGCTTCCGTCATCTATTGTGAGCACAGGATCTATCCTCACCCTCTGTTTCACCACAGATTTTGCTGTCAGTGCTCAAGGCTTCAAAGCTATCTATGAAGGTAAGGACTCTTCCTGCTAGGTCTTTGTTGCACTTTATAAGTGTTATCATGTTGAAATGTTGTGTTTCAATTTTAATAGTTTTTGGGTTCATATCATGAATGTATATTGCATAAAATTGTGGTTTTATAATAAAATGATGAAAAGTTGCTACATCACAGCCATAGTCCTGTTTTTGAGGTTTAATTTTAAACTAATACTTTATTTTTCTGCAGGAATTAAGGCTCCCAAAGCTGGATTCAGAAATGCTTACATTTTAATAGTTTTCTTATTTCCTAAATGATTTCTTTTGACAATTGCTTTAGGCAGTGCCTAATTTGAGTGGTATAATGATAAAAATGAGAGGAGATGTGGATGCTAACTGGTCTTGAAAATCAATTGCTAATCTTTTCCTTGTGGAAAATTTAAAACAATGACGAAAATACATGCATATATAAATTAATAAAAGAAAAAAACCCAAACAATCAAAGTAGCAGAAACCTGTTCCTGTGGAAGATTTTTAGACTGCAATGGTGACTGCACAGTTCTGAGAAAAAAAAAAAAGGCCAAACATTTTGTGTCTTCTAGTGTCTACCAAGAGTTAGGTTCATAAAACTAGACTGGTACTATTTCCTTAATACTTTTGTTGTACTATTTCCTTAATACTTTTCTGAGTTTTACAGAAAACTTTGAGATCTGCAACCTTTGTGTAGGAAAATTAACAGGTATAGTGGTATTAATCCACTGCTTAGCATTGTTGGATAATGAGGGTGTTTCAAGTGTAACTTCAGGATTGCTTTCAAACTTAGTGTGTGGGGTGGGTTCTTTTTGTTGTTTTTATTGGTACTGTTTATGGAAAATGTAGTACTCTGAGTACAAGAAGTTGCAGAAAACTCAGTTTCAGATTACTTCTCAAATACAAAGCCCTTTTTTCTATGGTTTCATAGGTATGATGCTTTGAAAGTGTTTGTTCTGGAAGAGCTGTGTACACAGTTAAAAATATTTTGCTTTTAATCGCTTGTCAGTGAGATCTATTTAAGTCCCTTAAAACTTTACCCCTTTTCTTGACAACACCTAATTCTTCTTCATATTGATGCATATCTTTCTATTATATTTGACTAATACTTTGAAATTACAGTGTTTCCTAATTATGTCTTGAAATCACTATCCTCCTGAGTGGGTTACCTATGTGTGAAAAGGTGTGAGTCTGTCCTTGAGGCTTTTTTCAATTAGGATCAGCAGTTTCTCTTTCCTTGGTAGCTATTCCTTCCTTTCTTTGTCCCTCAAAGCCTTATCGCCTAGTAAGTCCTCTGATAAGTCTGGCTGGTGGGTTTTGTTGTTTTGGCAGTTTTTCCGGGGGTTTTTTGGTCTTTTTTTAATTGAGGTAAGGGCTGTGAGGAAAGGCTAGGGAACCTAATAGTTTTCATAAGGAAAGGAGTATCAGACAACACAAACACACCATGAACTGGTTTTGTTGCCTCAATAGGAAGTCGCTTTCTGCATGCGTTATCTCCATTCCTGTGGATGCATGTGATGGCATATAACATTAGTTAATACAGTCTGAGCAGTTTGTTTTTCATATGGAAAAAGACAGTGAAGAATACTAAAGGACATCTCTTGACTGTCAACTTAGGAACACATGCACCGAGCCACAGGCTCTAATATAATGACACTTCCTGCTGGCCTGCTTTCTTGTAAAAACCCCAGCAGGAAGAGCTGTAATTAACATTGACAGCACTGCTCTGGTTAAACAACACTGCCCCCTTTCAATTGGATTCGAAATACAACGTCCAACCCTGTAAGAAATGGTGAATGCCATTCAAGTGACGGCATCTCAATGGGGACTGATGGTTCAGGAAGGATTTGTAGTAGTGTGGGGTAAGGTGTTTTTTGTGAATGCTTGGGGTGATTTTGACTTCAGTGGCCAACTGAATTAGTGAAACACCATAGCCAAAGAACTGTCGTGACAGTTCCCTAAACTACTTGTCTTCAGTAGTGACAGCTTCTGGCTTCTGTGGTATGTGTAACTTTGTGAATAGCCAGGTGATCAGCCTGGATGTTACCAGTCACTGGAAGTCTTTATGATCATTTGGCTGGCTACCTATCTGTAAGCTAATGTGATTTTACTGAAAATACGTGGTTATCCCTGGTTTCAGCAAGCTCGCTCTTTCTTCTCTGGAGTAAGTGAATTGCTCTTTATTGGAAGTGTGAGAAGGATTGAAGTGCTACTGACTGTTGCCATTGAAGGATTGGGACCCTATGGATTTGTAATGCACAGTTTGGGAAACGCTGATTTAAATATCTTCATTGGACGGAAGTTTTTAACTGTATGGCAGCTGTCAAGGACAGTGTGTTTTAAAAATAAATTTTTAATGGGATCTGGGGAAGTGATTCTGTAACAGAAATTTTTGTATAGTAGTAAAGTCTATGATGTTCAAAACAATTAAGAAAGCAGGAAAAATAAAGTGTTGGGTCACTATGAAAAGGCATGCAAAGGAATTGTTCTGGGTTTGCAACACTTTTCTCTCAGTAGCAGATGAATGTAGGTCTGAGAAATTAAAATATTGGGATTAATGAAGGAACTAATTTATAAACTATCCATATTCTGGGGAAAAAAACTAGTGGGTTTTGGTTTTAGGTGTTCAGGGTTTTTTGTGATAGGTCACTCTTTCTCCTAAATAGGAAAACTTTGCCTGATTAGGATTGTTACCTTCATGCAGTGTAAAACAATAAATTGATTTATTAGTGTCTTCAAAGTTAGCACTGCCATTGACAGTCAGTATTTAAAATATAATAATGTGGGGGAAAAAGCTAATGTTTTGACAACAATGACACTTTTCTCTTGAAAGACTTACTGGGCTAGGTTCTCTGCTATGTTGAGTTTCTGCTTTGCAGAGCAGTGAGGATGCTGTTGGGAGGTCTCATCATTACTGTTGACAGGGTGCTCTTTTTTAACTTTCCTGGAAGGGTACTGAACCAGGAAAGAAGGCATATGGACCACTTCAAGAGGTACTGAACAGCTTCTGAGCTTATTCTCATGCTGGTATCCCTAGCAGAAAGTGAACACTACATTTAATTTCTTGGGTTGGGGTTGAGATTGATTTATTAATTGAATTGTGTATATCCTTGATTTATGACCTCATTTCCTGTGTAGCAATGACATAATCAGGTCCTCTGTGTTTTTGCAATATATAATAGGTAAACAATTAAGCATCCCTGTGCTCTAAGTCCCTTGAACATTTTTTTTCCTACTGATCTGACTTAGCCTGCTGTCACCCCTAGACCACATGAATATCGACACTTAACTAAATATGCTTTTTGTGGCAGCAGACCAGCAAAAGCTGTCTAGTGTTAACAAGATACTGATGTAATTGGGCAGTTGCCAAGTTCTTAGGCTGAAATGTAGATTTCTTTACTATGTAATTACTTCACCAGATTTATATGTCCATTTCTGAGAATCTCTGGTATTTTTAACTGATAATACTTCCACCTTTCTCAGTGATCACATCAGCACTCTAAACTTTTAGTACAGGTGGAAGCTTGAATTATTCTTACTTTCTGGAACTAAAATGACCTATGTAACTTTCAAACACATTATTATATTGGTGAAAACTATAAATTTCAGAAGTAGTAAATTCAGTTTATAGAGTTTGTCAGATTAAATTATCTGCGAAATGATATATTGACCATTATCATCACTGCTGAGAAATAATTAAATCTGAGTTTTAAGCAATGGGATTGGCAAGTTGAAGGATAGATCTTTGTAAGGTGTGGTTGTTTTTTGATTGACAGTGTTTTACATCATATCAAATATGTTTAGGCTTTGCAGGGGTACATGGGAAGAATAACAAAGTAGTTGTGACTCTAGCAATTTTAATTCCCTATTAAAATCAGTTTAATTCATATTCTCTAGAATGAGATTAACTGTTTTTTAAAAAGGTGCTTTGAGGGCTACAAACAGAAGTAAAAATTCAGCATTGTTGTGTCATTGTAGTAGCTTTCTTTGGAAATACCATGAATATTCCTCCCATACAAAATGCTTATATGTGACTGGAAATACAGAAACATACTCTTTAAATGAAAACAATAGCTGAAGTGTTGTGCACGTTCTTAATTGAAGAAATGCATGGTAGAATTATTATATAGTCACTCTTCTTGTAAACTTGTGCCCTGCTATTCAGAAAATCCAGTTGACAAGTGCAGATAATTCAATAAATGTAGAAAAGCTTAATTTAAATAACATACATCGGTGTAAAATGAAATATCGTGGGTTTTAGCTTAAAATCAACCAAGCATTGTTAACCTTCGAAGGCAGTGTAGTGGCAAACACTTCGTGATAGATAGTATTTAAACAGCAAATCATATGTACTGGACTTGATGTATGTTAGTACCTTTCTTTGACTTCTGTTCTACAGCAGCAGGTTTTCTTTTCCAGAGGAAGAGTTTTTGCATGTCCCTCTATCCTACTTACCCTCAGGGCATACTTCCTTTTTTCTTTTGTTCTTTGAATTCTCAAAGCTTTCTACTCACACCCAGTACTAACATTTATACTGCCAGTCACCTCATCCTGCCTTATGCATCTGTCTTTCCTGAAGCCTCTTTTAAAATCCTTTTCAGCATCAACAGCAGAAAGTATTGATACACTTCCACACTGTAAAGTGTTTGAAGAAATTGTCTTTTTTTCCCCCTCTTGCTTCTCCCGTTCTCTCTGAGTATCTGTAATTCAGTGTGCTTTTTATTTTAGGGTTCAATATTTTGAAGTATTTAAAACAAACAAAATTGAAACACTTCCCCAGACAATTTGCAAATTTTAATCTCTTGTATTAATTCCATGAGTTTACCAAGATAACTTTCCCAAGACACTGATTTTCCAGTCAGCATAGACCCAAACAGGTAACAGACCTCAAAGCACAAGCTGAAGTTTCTTGGTTTTTGTTTGGTTTCCCTCAAGTGCCAAAATACCTTTCCTGTGCTCTTTTAAGAGTAAAAATGTGCTGCTTGCTGAGTCAGCGCTTGAAAGTTCTTGCTGTCCATGAGTCTGTGTTGGCTAATGGCTGTGTAGCTCTCACAGCAAGCTGTGATGCAGTGATAGGAATAGTTACTCCTGGGAATGGACATGCTCAAAACAAACCGAATAATAAGGCAAGTATTTCTTGTTGAGAGTGGGAAAATAAGTCGGCAGGGAAAAAACCCAACTCTTACGGAACTCATGCATAACAGTCGCCTATTGTGAGATGAGTTAATTGCTAGAGTTTACTCATAGGTGCTTTTTTATTCATTAGATAATATTTAATTTTGATTACTCCATTGATTTGAGACTGAATATGACTCCTGAACCTCAGTGGATATCAAGCTCTGAAAAGGTCCAAAATATTTTAATGACTGTCTTATGCTCACTTGCATGGAGAGCAATGCAGTTCATTCTATATTTTGTTGCATCATTCTTATGATGGATTGAGTTGGTTGTTCCAAATCTATAGCTATTCCCTCCTCTACTGTGACTTTTGGAGAACGAAGCACAAACTGCAGGGTGTTTTTTAGTAAGAAAACAAAGCTAACAGTACAGGAATACCAGTGTTTATGATAGTACTAAATGTCATCTTGGCAGCTATACATCTTATCTAGCAATCTTGCCATTGATTGTTAGTGTAATTGGCCATAACATATGTTAATAGACTGATACATTTCTTTTGCTCTTCTTAGTTAAATACTTTTTTCTTACTATTTTGATAGTCTGTTCTTCTCAAACAGATCTTTGCTGAAGCTTTAAGCAGTGTGTACATGTACAAATGGCCAGGTAAACCAAAAGCTTCATGTAGTGAAAGCACAGATTAAAATGGGATCTTTTTAGGCTAAAATTTGTAGTTGTATCTCTTTGAAGCAGAAGCAATTGTTTTTTTGAGAATGAATTTGGGTATAGATTTCCTCTGTCAACTCAGGTTGAAAAAAATACTTTTCCCTGTCATTTTTTTTTTTTTTCTGAAATGGTACCATCTGAATGACTGTTAATGATGACACACAGGAAAGAAATCATAAAGCAGTTAAAAACAAAGCTTGTATTTTCTGTCTCGAAACATGACACAACATGTAACAGCAAAATCACAGGGCAGAAGAGGTCTAGCAGTGCTGTGGGGCTGTTCTGTGGGACCTCTGATAGCTAAACTAGCCTGTCAATGAACTCGGTGTCAGAAGAGTTCACTTGAACAATAACGGCTAAAGCAAAAGATTTTTAAGCCTACATATATTCAGAAAAAAATATGGAAAATAAAATAGAGGTTGTTTTCTGAGGAAAGAGAGGTAAAATAATCCACTTGTGCTCTGACGTGTATGAATAGATCTAAGAATAGTTCTAGGAAATTCTTTCATAAGGAAAAAACACTGTAATGAAAGTTGTGATGGAATAAACTCTACCTGAATTAGTAGAAAATAAAAGTTGTAGGACTCTATCAATGAATTAATTTTGTATCTAAAGGAAGAATACTTTTATAAGAGCTTTGCTATGTCAACTCTTTTCTGCTTTCCAGCTCCCACCATGGGTAGTTCCATCTGTAATGTGAAGTCAGCCTTTATGTGGCAAGCAGCCCTTAGAAAAGGGATTAGATGTCTAAGATACATTCTTGGAACTGTCTTTTTGACTGACTCTTGAAGTAAGGGATTATTTTGTGCCTTCCAGTGACTTGATCTATATAAGAACTACTGTGTTTATTGTCCTCAGTGCATGAACCAGTAACTAAACTAGCATTGGTCTTTCATACCTGCTTTGTAATCATTTAGTTGGCTTGTAACTTCTGTCCACAGAACACTTAGTCGGGTTTGTGGTTGCAAACAGGAGTGACTGGTAAAAGTAGGCTTCCTAGAGTTAAGGAGTTACTCCTCTCACCTTGGTACCAGTTATAAACCAAAACAACTCCTTCTGCATGGAAAACAGAAGTGGATAGTCAAAGTCATAGCAGGATTGTTTCTCTTTTTCATAGCCTAAGTAACTTAATATAGTGGTTTAATTTCTCTGCTATTGAGTATTGAGATTCTGGAGAAGCTAATCTACATCCTAACAGCTCATCATCCCAACTGTGCTGATACTAACACCCTGTTTCATGTTCTTTCTTATCTCCCATCATTAGTATGTGGTTGTATGACTAATATTAACTTGTGAAAAATACTTCAAAGTTGTCTTTTTTAAATGTCAAAATTCCTTTAGTGCAGTCACTGCCTAATCTGAATCAGTATTAAGATATTGTCATAGTTTAACCCCAGTAGGCAGTGAAGCACCACACAGCTGCTTGCTTACTTCCCCCTGCGGTGTGTTGGGGGAGAGACTTGGAAGAGTAAAAGTGAGAGTACTCATGGATTGAGATAGATAGATAGATTAATAGATAAAGCAAAATCTGCACGTGCAAGCAAAGTAGAACAAGGAATTCATTCACTGCTTCCTATCAGCAGGTAGGTGTTCAGCCATGTCCAAGAAAGCAGAGAAGACAAATGCCATTGCTTTGAAAGTCCCTGCAAAATGGCAGCCCTGGACAAACTCCATCCCTCCCAGTTTTATTGCTGTGCATGATGTTGTATGGTATGAGATATCCTTTTGGTGGTTGGGGTCAGCTGTCCTGAGCAGGTCCCCTCTTAACTCCTTGTGTACCACTGGCTTAGTCAATGGCAGTACAGGAAGGGCCTTGGTGCTGTATGGGAATTGCTAAAACATCACTATGTTATCACTGTTTTCATCACAAATCCAAAAGATAGCTTCATACTGGCTTCTTTGAAGAAATTTAACTGATCACAGCCAAAACCAGTAGAAATATGTAGCATGAGGTAAAGATATTACATAACAGTATGTTGGAGTCAGCTTAGAAGAAAAAGAAGAAAAGGAATAAAAGCAGAATAAGAATAAAAATAGAAAAAGGCTGGCTGCTTCTCCTCAAAATGCTTTAGTAGTTCTACTCAGACTTTTAATTGTCAAAGTCAAAATGTTTTCTCTTGATGGAACACCTGTTTGAGAAGCAAACAAGGTCAGAACTTCTGTAATTCTGGAATCGTGTTGTATTTTCTTTTTTAAATTCAGCCACATAAGGAATATGTGGAATGCATCTTTCCTCCAAGTGCTTTTTCTGAAACAAGCCATGCAGCGTGACTCAACCGAGCTGGCATTTTTCTTGTTCCATCTTACAGCCAACTGAGATTTGGGGAAATATTTTTTTCTGTTCATAGCCTTACAGATTTTTTGCATATAAGTATTCAGTTAAGCAGCCTGTGGCCAGCCCTGTCCCCACTGTAAATTTATTTTAAATAGCAACTGCTGCCAGATATCAGAATGTCAGTAGTTTAACGAAAAAGCCTATATTGTGTTCAATTTACATAAACTTTCAGTTCTGGATGTGGCATTTATCTCTACCAATGTGGAAATTAAAATACTGCCAGTGCCTTGTGTGTGTTGCCAGGTTACTTGGAGGACTTTTTTGAAACATTTATCCCCAGACTTCTATCTGGCTGAGGAGTTAAATCTTACCTCCTTTTCTAATTATCAGATGTATTCAGTAATGCTTATTTACATTCAGAATGGTCCCCAGTAACAAGCTGGTCCCAGATGAAATGCAACTGACACTTACCTAGCTTTTAATGAATCAGAAAGCCTGGTACTATGGCTTGCTTGATTTCTGATCTCACTTGTAAAGAAAGCTCTTTATCCCTTTGGCTGATAGAAAGTAGGGAAAGTTGTGTTGGGCTTTTCATCTCTTGGATACTTAAAGTGCATTTTCAGCCATACCAGTCTGATTTCTGAATTGTCATAGTCCTTCATAGTGCTTTTTAAGATAGCGCCCTTAAAGTAATATCACTTTTTGTTATGAAAACTTATTTCTGCCTTTTAAAGTCCCTGCTAAGACTTGCTTTTGATAGTTACTTTATATTTATTACAAATCTGCTTGCAATAGCAAAGATGGCTTACAGTTTTTGTGTCTTTCTGTTGCAAAAATAAAAAAGGAGAAATCTTTATTTCATCTGGAATCATTGTTTGTAAACTTCTATTCCTTTAAACTGGAAAAGGGTAGAATCAGTATTTCCAGAATGGAATGGTTAGTGGTCCAGAAAATAGAATTTTGGGTTTGCTATGTTACTGTAGCCAGCAGCTGTTACCCAGATTAATTAAAGGTTGTATAATTTGCTATGTTAGATGGATAGTTAGCATATACAGTCGCCTACCTTTCTTTTCATCTTTTCTTGTATAACTTTAAGCCATTCGTAATTGAACTTTGAGATACTTTGTTATTCACATCCTTCTCATATATTGAGGGTTTTATTTACCTAACCTTTCATGTTTTTCTTCTTTAATTGGTATAAGTGGAACTTTTGAGATTTGTTAAAATGTGTCATATAATCTTCACCTTGTGCATGTTAGAATGCCATGTTTTTGTACAGTACTGTTGCACCACATAGTGAGGTTACCTGGGTGAATAAACTCAACAATTTTTCCTATATGAATACTAACTTCATTAGATACACATGTTGCTCTAAATGAGTCTAGAACACTGCTTTTAGTACTTGTTAACTCTGTATTTTGTATTTGTGTCCTCTAACACAATACTTTGAAAGCTTTCATTTTGTATATATTGAAAGACTTCCTAATATAATTATTCCATTATTCGTACTTCTAAGAAATCTTGTCATAATGTTCTTTCAAGCTAGTTTATTGGATTGACCTGAAAAGGACCATGATGGAAGGTCACACAATACTTTTGAGAGATGTGCCTTTCTTATATTTGCTTAACAGGACAAGGGACACCTGTGTGAGTCAGTGGGTTGTAAACCTAAAGTTGTAGGAATGTTAAAATAGCAATTTTGGATGCACAGGATCTTGTATACAGAGAAAGAGGCAACACACTGTGTGTATGTAAACCCAAGAACTGCAAATGTAATCAATTTCTTAAGTGTCTAATCATTATTAGTTCAGATGAAATGCTTATAGAAAAGGAAAAAAAAAACAAACAATGAAATTAAAATATTTACATGCACACTGCTTGGTTTCTACCCCTTTTCCTAGTGTTTTGCTTACCTCTTCTCTGCCCCTTTACTTCCAGTAGTTGATGTGTTTTTCTTTCTCACTTCAGGATGCACCTGAGTTTACTCCTACTTGCAAAGACAATTTCATACTTTTGCTCTTTTTCCCTTGTTCTGCAGTTCCATGTCACATCCATATTTATTTTACGTTGTGACCCATGCATGCTAGATCCTACTACTGTCAGTCCTAAAACCTGTTTTGTCCAGGTCTGCATTTCTTTACTGACCATGGGTGAGTTGTTTGTATATGTGGGCTCTCTAGTGTCAAGCCTTTGTCTTACCGTTTCTTGTCACTGTGCATGTGTTTTCCCCGCACTGCATCCTGTGCTGCCACTTACCAAAGCCTCTGCAGTCAAACCAGGACTATATTTCTCCTAACAATGTCATTGTGCCATTTGTGTGGGGTAACTGCTTGCCACAGCTATCCATATAAAACTATGGTCCTACTATCAGAAGAAAAAAAAACTAAAAAAAACCCCAACAAAACCACAACCAAATTTCAGACAAAAGATTTTGCATATGCCTTAAAAAATGCAGCCAACTGAATGTGCCCTGTATGTGAAGCTCCCTGTGGGCAGCAGAGGAAAACTTGGCCAAGTGTCCTTTTTAACTTTCTTAGGAGAACATGAGACCCAAATTAACAGCCTCCCTGCTGTTGCTCACAGTCACCGAAGTGGTGTAGGTTTCTCAATTGACCAGGGACTTTGTGCCTGCAAGGGTTTTTAGCTCCTGATACAGTGTGGCTGTAACAGACAACCCGTATGGTTTTCTTAGTAAAGGCTTCCTTGGTTTTTAAAAGTTTATTCTGCATATTCTTATTTAGATGTGTTGATTCTAATAAAGCACTGAGGAGCTGCGTTTTTGGGGAAAAAAAAATTAGGCAGTGGGTGATTGGACAGCTGTTGTGTGTAGGATACTGAAGTTCTCTTCAATGCTGTCAAGTCAGCTCTGCTGTAGGAGTTTAACAAATGGCAACAGTAGTGCACTAAACCCAAGTGGAACATGCTTCAGCACCACACATGTGACCAGGCTTCACCTTGGCAAAGAACGCCTCTTTTCAGCATTATGTTTTGTTGTGAGGTTTTTTTGGTTCTCAAAACTTGCACAGTTGCCCAAATCCTACCCACGTGCCATCCTTTCGTGACTTAAATCACGATGAAATCTTCAGGCTACATGATTGCTAAAATAAGCCTTTAAATGAAAGGAGAAAAACCCCACCCCTGAATGTGAGATGTCAAGTTTGAGTTGAATTGAGTCTGTTTGGGGAGCGAACAACACTTTTACTGGGGCATCTACCTGAATTTTCTAACAACAAGTTTTGAATACTGTTCTTTGCTTTACTCATTGCATGTCTGTCAGTAGCAGGGTTTTGCATGTTTGAAATGTAACTTTTAAAAGACAACTGAAAATGAAACAAAATGGTAAAATGTGGTTTTCTGCTTTAACATGATTTGCAAAATTAAATGTCATGATCACCTTTTAAAGGATATAGCAGCGATGCTTTTTGCAGTGCTTAGATCCTACTCCACTTCAAAGTAATGTCGCTGCCCCTAATTTGGTTAATTTGGTTAATTTTTAGATTTGGTTTCTAACTAACAAACAGGCTAAATCTTTTCCTTTAAAAATCAGCTTTGTATTAAAGGCAATTTGACCTTCATTTTGGATTGTGTCTACTAAGGTCTATGAGAGAAATGTGGGAGTATAAGTCTGAAGAAGAGAGAACATATACTCCTTGTAGGCTTAGTAATTTCAAGCACTTGTTTGTGGAACTTCATGAGTAGTTCAGAAATTGGTTACTTAGGCCTAGGTTTTCCTTCTTCCTTAAACACTGACAGGAGCCCCAGATGCCAATGCAGTTTACTGTTGTGGTGGGTTGACCCTGGCTGGATGCCAGGAGCTCACCAAAGCTGCTCTATTGCTCCCCTCCTCACCTGGACAGGGGAGAGAAAATGTAAGGAAGGGCTTGTGGGTTGAGATCAGGACAGGGAGAGATCACTCACTAATTAGTGTCATGGGCAAAAGAGACCCAGCATTAAAAAAAAAAAAAAATCTACTTCATTACCAAGAAAAACAGTAGAGCAATGAGAAATAAAACCAACATTAAAACACCTCTCCCCACTCTTCCCTATTTCCTGGACTTAATTTTACTCCTGATTTCACTCTCTCCTCCCACCAAACGGGACAGAGGGATGAGCAATAGGGATTGTAGTGAGTTCATCACACATCTCTGCTGCTCCTTCCTCCTCAGGAAGGGGCTCCTACTGTCTGTTCCAGTGTAGTGTCCTTCACACAGGAGACAGTCCTACACAAACTTCTTCAGCATGAGTCCTTCCCCCATGGAAGGGGGGAAGTTCTTCATGAACTGCTCCTGCATTGGTCCCTTCCATGGGGTACAGACCTTCAGGTGCAGACCTTCAGGCCCAGACTCCTCCAGCATGGAGGCCACACAGGGTCACAAGTCCTACCAGCAAACCTGCTCTGGTGTGGGCTCTGCTCTTTGTGGGCTGCAGGTTCTGCCAGGAGCCTGCTCCAGCACAGGCTTTCCACAGGGTCACAGCTTCCTTCAAGGAGTCTCCAAATGTTCTGGTGCAGTGTCCTCCATAGGCTGCAGGTGGAATATCTGTTCCACATCTTCCTCGCCTCACCATGGTCTTTACCAAGGCCTGCAGAGAAATCTTCACTCTGGTGCCTGGAGCACCTCCTCCCTTTCCTCCTTCACTGGCCTTAATGCCTACAAAGTTTCTCACATAATCTCAATACCTCTCTCTGGCAGCAAAAAGCTGCTACTAGGGGTTTTTTTCTGTTAAAAATATGTTCTCCCCAGAGGCATTACTGCCATCGCTGATGGGTTTGTGGCTTGTCCTTGGCCAGTGGTGTGTGCTTCTTGGAGACAGCTGGTATTGGCTCTGTCAGACCTAGGGGAAGCTTCTAGAACTTCTTTCAAAAGCCAACCCTGCAGTTCCTTCCACCACCAAAACCTTGCCATGCAAACCCAAAGCAACTGTTTTATTTTTATGTTTTGATGATTGATTCCTTTGGCTGGTTTTTGGGGTTTTTTGGTAGCAGTGGAATTCATTTCACTTCTAATAAGTTAAGGGACCTCTGAACCCTGGATATTTCAAAGCATTCACTCTGAAAAGCAAAAGTGGTAAAGGGATTTAAAAACAAAACATCACTGCCACAAAATCAAACAAAAAACAAACCAAAAAATGACTGAAAACAAAACAAACCATGTACTCCACACAGTAGTTCACTAAAAACTAGGGTGTAAATACGACCTGAATACAGCCTTAGCCAAAAAGTAATAAAACCGTAAGAGGAGATGCTGGGGAAAATGTTTCTGCAAACTTGCTTTGTGATGGGTTTTGTTGCTTTTTAATTTTTTTGGTGTTTCTTTTATTCTGCCAGACATTTGCTACTGAATGCAGACAAAATGAAGGTGCTTAATTTGGTTTTTTTGTCCCACTCTTAGCATTCTCCAGTTCAGATCTGTCTGAGTTTGCCCTCTGTAGGTCTGTGGATACAGCGCTGCAGTTCTCGAAATAATACTTCATTACCAGTTTTCAGAAATGGCTGATTGTGTAGTGGACATGATAGTAACTGAATACATATTGATACAGTGTTGTTGAAACTACTGCTCATCATTTCTGTGTATGATGGTGTCATGATGTCATGAAAAAGATCTCACAGCTGTTCATGTATGGCAGGCTGGGCTGCAGTGCTGTGATTTGGTCTGGTCAGTTTCAAGTGTTCTCCAAAGTTTTGTTCCACAGAGTAATGAGTTACAACATGGAAAAAGATTTAATCCAGTCAACAAAACTGGACAGGTGAAATTTTTTATGGCACTATGTTGAAAGCAGCAGGTGTGAAAAGTGAGTTGATGAGACAAGGTGGTGCTAAGCAGATGCCCTTGGAAAATTATGATCTAGTTGATCCCCACAGCTGGAATACACCTGTAGAGGTGTGCTGCCACCTTAGAAGGGATAGGCTAGGTAGGAAGGGTAGGGGAGTTGACCTCTATATTAAAAAGTGGATAGACTGTGAGGACCTCCCTCTGAGAATTGGTCAGGAGCAGGGTAAAAGCTTGTGGCCCAGAATTAGGCATGGGACTAATAATGGACATCTGTTGATAGGGGTCTACTACAGGACACCTGATCAATGGGAGCATGCTGACTAGGCCTTCTTCCTGGGGTTAGATACATCTGTGTAAGGTAGTAAAAACCATGAATAAGCCTAGCATTAAGTTTACTTGATGTGTGCTTGCATGAAGTATTTGCATGAAAATTTACCATACTTGTAGAATACCTACTGGCTTTTAAAATGTTACCAACAGTAAGAAAATGCAGTGACTTTAGTAGGACAGATAACAAGAGCAAAATATTCATACCACATTTGATCTTGTGTGACAAAAGATACCTTAACAAAGCTGTGGTACCATAATTTGCAGCACATAAATATGAAATTAATTGCACAAAAAAGATCAGCATTCAAAAGTGATGCGCTGATACAATTGAAGAAACTAGTATGGGAGTAGGAGAAAAACATTAGAATACAGTAAATGTGAAATTTTAGTTTATGTTGGGCAATCATCCTCTTTGAAATTCTAGCTTGTTTAGGGTTAGGCCTTGGAGGAAGGATGTTTTAAATACTTAAAGCTAATTAAATATGCCAAAAGCAAATTTCTTAATCAAAATTTAGGAAATTTCCTAATCAAAATCTAGACAACTTCTAGGAGACTGCTTAGCTAAGACTTCCATTACTTTGACCCGCACAGTAATGTATGGACGTGACAGAGTGGGTGGCACATAAAGCAATGTGATGTTGGAACCCATTCCTCCCTCATTAAATTTTTATTAATGTTACATGTGTTTGTGTTTTTTGTAATAAAGAAGCTGCTCTACCACTCAAGTCTTCATCCTACTGACATCACAGCTATATGTAAACTGAGCTATGCTCCGTTAAAGTTATGTGACAGATGCTAGTTTCAATTAAGTCTCAAATGCTTGTATTACAGAGTTTTTGGTTAAAAAGGGGAAATCTTTCTGCTATGGATTTCCTACTCTATACTTTTCCTAGAGAGCACTGCATGTTTCCAAAAGTCCTTTTGTGAAACAAAAACCCAGTCCTGTTTGGTGATAAGCTAGCGAAGCAGGGTGTTTCCCCTTCCAGGTTAACTCAAACCACATCTGTTACAAGATGGGACTCTGGTCAAGGCAGAGGAAAAATTGTGTGATTGCTACAGAAAGTACTAGTGAAAGAGTTTATTTCTCCCTGTAAACTGGGAGAGGGGGGGGAAATTGTCACTGTGTATAACAGCACCATCTGCTGACTGCTGCCATAACACTTCCACACTTCATTATAAACAACAGGTATATGCATATGAAATGCATTTGATTTTATTGGGTTTTTTGTGCTGCTAGAAACATTAATCCATTTTCCCTTTTTTTTTGTGGTAATTTGAACATCTGAAGTATTATGAGCTATATTTTGTATTTTGATAGTTCATTTTGCATTAGCGTTCTGTAAAATATTTCTTAAAAAATAAATTAATGGAACAGAAATAGGTTACCCATTTTGACTTTTTCATCTGAGAAGTACTTCCTACAACAAGGTATTACCAATGGTTGATTTTAATCTAGAATCCCCTGGGCCTATCATACTTTTAATACATACTGTGTTAGACTTTACTGGAAAGGGAAAATCACTGAGCCTGACTTTATGAAGCAGCAAGTCATTTGGAAGGTTTTTACTCGCTGGTGAGTTATCTCCATTCTTCTTTCCTTTTCATTGGAGAAAAAAACCCCAACAGAATATTAAGTTATTAATTTACATCAACCATGCTACTTTTATCTGAAGTGGTGGAACTGTGGATGTTTCACGGCAGAAACCTGATTGGTGGCTTGTGTTAAATTTAAGGACTCAACTCCAGATGACTCTGGTCTGTAGCCATGGCATTCAATTTGAACAGCTTTAAAGAAAGTGATTGGTGACACTGCTGATACTGGAAAGGAGGAATGGTGAGGACAACTTGTATTGATTGTCACAGTCTTCAGTTGTGTTGATTAAATGCTGTTTTGTGTGGGTGTTTTCCCCTGAGAAATCAAACAAGTAGTTGCAAATTATATTTAGATTAGATAAGAATGAGAACAGTGAGGTCATTCACTATTGTTGAGTTACTGACACGACTTACCTGAAACATCTGTTATTCTTAAAACAAGTAATAACTCTGCTATTCCCATGTCCTTTCATAAGCTTTAAAACACGTGTGTATAGGCAGGGCATTTCTACCAGAAATCAACATCTGAAACAGCAGCTTGTCAATGTCATCCCATCTTCTTTCTATCTAAAAATTTCACATCGAGTTCTCTCTTCTTAAGATAAGCTTCCAAAAGGGTTCTACTGTAAAATTCTCATTCCAGGATTTTATTTCTTCAGTGAGTAATTGAATCAGTGGCTGAGTGGCCAGTTAATGGCTAAATCTGGGATTTGGTTTCTGCATTAGTCTCTAAGTCACTCTGTTATCAGTTCCTTACTGTCTATAAAAGCACAGTTAGTCTGACTGTCTTGCAGGGACTTTGAAATATTTTAATAAAAAGTACCACAGGAGAATAAAAAAAGCTTCTGTGTATACGTGTGGATATTCAATCTGACTGTAGACCCATAAGGAACTGTAAAAAAACCCAAAGCAACCCAAAAAACTGACCAGAAAACACCAAAACCCATCCTTTTTTTTTTTTTTTTTTTTCCTCCTTGCCACTGAATTCTAAATGGTATACCTGAACCTCCTGATTGTTGGGTGGTAAAAGTTAGCAAATATTCCTTCTAAATGGTTATAAACTCTTCCTCTCCAAACCACAGAGTCACTTCTTCAGCCTTTTAGTTTGGTTTAGTTTTTGTTAAAGGTCATATGTAAAGCCTGCATTCCCTAGACTATTTTTGACTTATTTGTCCCTGACAACCTTGGTTGACTTCATCTTGATGTCTTCATACTCTATAAAAAAGCAAGTGCTTATAATCAGCACCCATCTGAACATTGTCCTTTAAAGAGGCCTGAGAGGTAATAGTTACCTGTATAGACAGGTTTCTGCATACTAGAAATTTTACATAAACTGACTGTAAGATTTTGTATGGATTTTTTTATAAACACTAAACCTTCATAGAATTCTGTAAAACTGCTGTATTTGATTTTTCAGTACCGTTTAAAATAATTTCTTCTTTATACATTGACACTACATCTTAAATGTGGTTCAACCTTAATCTTAAAATGTCTGTTCCTTCTTCCAGCTATTTTTAATGTCAAAGATATTGAAAAGACAAACAGGGAGGTAAAGATGCTTGCTGTAAGCAATTGCATGGGCCATTAGTTAAAATGAGTGTTTAAATGTATAAATGATGCCCCTTCAGATTTTAAACACAGAACTAAATTAGTAAAAATGCATAACTCAGCAGAGCTGTTTTGTTATCACTAGTTGAGTGTTTCAACCCCTCGCTGAAACAGGGAAATTGAAAATCTATGGAAGTATCGTAGCGCATAATTAAATTCTGGTGTTATAACATCTGGTACATTATACCATGATACCTGTCTGATTTTCATGTTTATATTGAAACATTCATAATTCAGAATGAGTAATATATTACTCATTATATTTAGGAACTTAGGAAATAATGTAAAAATAGATGGAAATGAATGCCTGCCTTGTGGTGCTTCTCTTGCAGACATAAAGTAGAAAGCCACTATGCAGCCATAGAAACACACCAGCAATGTGATAATAATAAAGAAATTAAGTCAGATCTTTTGAACTATGTTCTTGTTGCGGAAAGTTTTGATCAAAACCCCTATTTCTTCACTTATTGTTCTTCAGACCTTCATGTATTATTCATATAACCATAGGTCAGGTATTGCTGTTTATGCAAACCTCATGAATGTTTACTGTAATGGAAACAAGCTACTCTTATAAATTTTGGCCATTCTGTTTGTGCAGCCATTATGTGCTTAACTACAAAATGTGTTCCTCCAGAATAAATATATTCTCCATTAGTAGAACGCTCTGTAGCTGTAAATTATTTGTCCTCACCATTTGATTTCTTGTTGTTTGTGTTCTGTCTTTTCTCAAGCTTCTCATCTTGAATTAGATTATAGTGTACTTGCTGCAGGATTTCTTTCTTTGGGTTGTTTGGGTGTGGGTTTTTTGGTTGGAAGGTGTCTTTAGGATTGCAGGTGAAAAAGTTTTTGTTTATAATCTCTGAGGTTGGTTGCTATATCTCTTTCTGAATGTTAAACCTGATGTGGCATTAGTGGCACCTCTGCCTTTATCAAGAGGCTGTACAGACGTTAAAGCAATCTGATTTGCTGTGAAAACTCAATTAAAATATTTAACATAGCCATACAGTTTCTTTTCTGAGGTTAAAAATTAAAACAAACTACAGGCAGGTTTAGAGACCTTTATGGTATGAATGAGACATAGGAAGTCCTTGTGCAACTGTTGATGTGCATGTTGGATTCTAACTTGTAAGAGGACTTACCCTTGGTTTCCTCCCCCAGAAGGGAAAGGAAACAAACCCAAGACTAATGAAGCAGATGATGATCCTCCCTTCTTTCTTCAGTAGCTTGCACAGCAGCATCAGACCACTGGGGAGTAGAAGTATGCTGGTCATTCAGTGGAAGACTGTCCTTGAAATAACACAGAGATCATTCTTAAATTTCAGACAGAGTTGCATTTTGAGGGGTGTCTTATCATTCTTATATCTTCCTGTAAAGATTTTTTTTTGGAAAAAGTAAATTGTAGTCTGAGATGTATTGTCGTAGATACAAAACAGTGGGAACTAGATAGAACTACAGCTGGATGGGGAGTAGACAGCTAGTCTGACTGCAGTTTTCAAATTGGCTGCTGTCAAATGAGGTGATGGATTGAGTGAGGTCCCACAATATCTGCCCTGGATTGAGCACTATTTTGTAAGTAGCCTGAGAAAGCAACAGGTAGCATTTAGTTGTAGATAGTATTAAGAGGTGTAAGAGCAGGATTCAAAGGTGTGACCACAAGCAGGAGAAATGCTGGGAAGGAAAATAAGCCCCCAAAGTAAACAGGATGGCAGTCAAACAGTGACAAAATTCTGTACTTGTGTAGAAATAACTTTTCCACATATGACACGTTTCAGGAGGGACTGGCTAGGAAGCAATGGTTTGGGAGGCCTGGAAATGTATCGTGAGTGAACATCACTCTATTCTATTGAAGGGGAAAAAATCAGTGCTATAGTTAGAGATGTGAAGAGGAACAGTAAGTGAAATAATTCTGAAATATTCTGTATGCTTCTGCTAAGGGCTTAGACTGAATTTTGCAGCTCTATGCACCATGATTCCAGAAATATGTAAACAAAAAATGTTCACAGATGAGCAACAGAAATAATGAGAGAGCAAAATGATTTAAGCAAAACTGCTAAAGGAAACAATTTTCAACTCTTGGCAAAAGAAAAAGACAATAACCTTTATGTTTGTAAAGAAATAAGTATAAACAAAAACAGTGTGAAAATTACCTGTTTCACATCTGCATCAAGCAGAGCTAACATCATTCAGATTTAGCATAAGTTTAGTTAAAAAGTTCTGTTCAGATTTGGTTTTAATTAATATGGTGGTTAAAGTGAGCTTACCTTCATTCTTGAACTGTATCATTAAATAGGTGGCTTGTTCATGGTGCTGCACTAGCAAATGCAAGCTTCTATAGATACACAATCTTTTAAACTTTTCACTTGTGCCTAGTAAGATACTAGAGTTTTCAGGAAAATCCTCAAATTTACCTCATTTCTGTCAGTCCAGATACCCTGAAGTTTCCATCTCTTGGGAAATGGAATTTGTTTTCTGTGGCTTCATGTCCATGATGATACTTCCTTCAGTTTCCCAGTGCCTGATCAAAGCCAGTCCAAATTGTTTTTCTACCTTTCCTTACTCAGGGCTTTAACTATCACAAAACTATCCAGTTTTGGCAGTAGTACAGCTGTAGTACAAATATGCTAAACTTAAGAAACGAGTGTTGTAATAAGTGACAATATAACTGCTAGATATTGTGTTTACACATCTAGCTGTGAAATTCATGCCTGAACATTGTTTAAAATGTATAAGCTAAATTTTGAGAGCTGTTATAAACACATCCATAACATAGGTGTAGCATCTTGAACATGTCATGAAGGACTTTGTGCAATTACATGGAGTTGTTTTATGAAAAAAAAAAAAACTATGCCTGAAGTTACAGCCACTATTTTAATATAAGCTGATTATTATTGCTATTAAAAGCTTTTCCACTTGTTCGCAATAATACTGGAAGCTTCTATTTCTTTGCAGTCTCAAGAAAAAGGATTTGAAAAGTGGGAATAAAAACTAGTGACATGCATTTAAATTCGGCCAAAAAGGAACATTATTTAATCCTATTGGTGTATTCATGTACTTTGCAATAACAGGGTTAGTTTAGATAATACCAGATAGGTGATGCTTAGCTGCAATACCGTTTTAGATTAGAAATATAAAAACATTTGGGATTCAAAATGTGTTAATTCTTTACTCTAGGTCCTGTCTTCAAACTGATCTTTTGAACTAGTTGTTTTGAAGAACTTAATGCTTCTTCAAATTATTTCAAAGGCTCGCACAACTACCCTGAACTTCTGTAACTGCACTGATGTGATTTCTTGGAATGCTGTTTGTTAAAAGTGGTACAGTTCTGCATTCCAAGTATGTCAGATGCTCTCCGGAATGTGTGGGGATGGAGAGAAGTGAAGAACTTTATTTCTGTGAGAAACTCTGAGAAAATTAGTTATACTTGCTTCAAGTCCTCTTGCTTCAGTTGTTCAGACAGAACATGAAAAATACACTGAAATCGAAATTTGCAAACCCACATAAATATGACTTCAGGAAAAAGTGGAGCTTTTAGCAAAAATTGTTCTGAGTCATTTATCTTGCTTTACCCACTAATACTTCAGATGCAGCAAGAACTTAAAACAAATTGCATTATTTTTATGTTGATCAATTAAGTACTAGATTTTCAAAACCAGTATTAGCTTAATCTTACTCCCACTGATGTCAATAGAAGTTCTCATGGGGAATAATGATTAGTACTATATTGAGCTTATTTGAAAGTTACACTCTTAATCAGCTGGTTTGTTTGTGAAGGAGCTATTCATATGGATACCTTTAAGTAAATGTAGGTTATGTGGGTGGAAATTGTGCATGCTAATACAAAATCTTTATTTCTCATTTGGATTGTAGTTTTTTTTTTTCCAGTCCAGCTAATCCTTGCATTCGAAATATCATGTGAGATTATATTGTTAATTGCTGAAATAAGGGAGATAGTATAGCAAAAATGCTTCCCCAAACTGTCCAAGAAAAAAGCAAACAAATCTTCCTTAATTTGATACGTGTCCTGCCCTCGCCCCAGATAATGCATGTGCAATGCTTTGAAAGTGCTTTATGCACATAGTGGTTTATGAGCAAGACAACTTTTGTGGTGTTTTTTTCTCACAAGGGTTTAAAAGTTAGCATACATTAGTTGTCCTACTGTAAGAATGTGTCTGTGCTGTTTTTCCAGTTACTTGTGGCAGTGCAATGCTAATAAATAAGATCAACATCAAAATGTATATGGATGGTATAATAGAAGTTAGTTACTGACTTATTCAAGTGTACATCAACTAAAGCATGAGGTGTAAAAGATGTTTCTAATGGTAAAAAAATCCTTTGCAATTTCTGAGGTCTTACTCTGCTATAACTTTCATATGACTTTTTAATGAAACAACTCACTTCATCTCTCTCAGGTCCGTAAACCTTTACTTTATTTGGAGAATATTTGCCACAACAGGATGCTTCTCCCTGTGTACACTGGTGTGGATCTTTTACCATTTTAACATTTTTTAGATGTTAAAAATTACAATGTTGGTTTATGTTAGAATAGTCTAAGTCTCTTACTTCTATAGCAGCCCTTTACTTACAGCTTGGGTATGGTTATTTCGGTTCTGAATGTGACCCTGGTCTGCTAGGAAAGGTGATACAGCTGTGTGGCCATGAAGTCAGCACCAGATGGTGGCGTGGGGCTTCAGGGAAAATGACAGCCATTATTTTACTGTTACATTGTCACTGTTGTATTCTCTTTCAATTTTTCTCTCTTACATTTTCTGTATATTACTTAAGGACATAACTTTACAATACGTATGTGCCCACTTCTGTGGTTTTAGATGGAAGACTGCATAGAGTATCCACTTTAAAGAGTGTGATTTTTGATGGGGGTAACTGCAGAAAATTTTAGCATGTTTACAACATGAAGTATGTAATTGTATATTCAAAAAAATGCTGTAGGCACAAATAGCTTGAGCTGAGGTATTTATAACCTTGAAATAAGTGTTTCTTTGCTTTTATATTTTCACGTATATAAGTGTCTAACATTTTAAGTGTTTGACAAAGTAAAAATGTGAAGAGTTCTTAAGAGTATATTCCTAAAATATGGTAATATAGCTAATAGACTGGATAACTTGTTTCCTCTGAAAGTTGGTAACTTGAGTGTATACTTTAAGTTCTATTCAGTTAATCAAAATATTAGAGTTTAATGATTTCCAAATTTTTGATTCACTTTGTTTTATGATCAAGACTGCTTGTAGCTCTTGATTTCATTTGGTTACTGCCTGTAGTTTTGGTTTTGACAATGTTTCATGACTTCTTTGAAGTTCTGTTGAGAAATACAATTCAGTGGCTTTCCTTTTCAGCAGAGGCACCTGTGTGTCTAAAAAATGCGTGCATGTTCTTCAGGTGGTGTAAGTTGAGCAGAGTCTGCTTTTTTTTAATAATGACAACTTCACTACCTGTTGGGCTACCCCTGAAAATATTTTAATCATTTCCCTCACTTGGCTTACTGAATTTCATGTTGTCTAAGAATGAGTTCTCCTATGAATAAGGCTTAAAGATTGCTCTTGCAGCTGTGAAGTTCTGATTTATGAGACCCTTTACTAGGCTAATTTTAGTACATCATCTATCGTATTCAGCGATCTTAGTGATGCTGTGTTATGCCCAACTTACGGATCTCAGTGTTACTAGAATTATCATAGGAATGTGTGCTTTAGCTGGCACCATTTCTAGCTCAGTACTGTTTTTTACTTTATTTTTTTCCAATCACAGAACAGTAGGGGTTGGAAGGGACCTCTGGAGACCATCTAGTCCAACACCCCTGCCAGAGCAGAATTTTTCAGAGGGATATTGCACAGGATCATGCCAAGGCGGGTTTTGAATGTCTCCAGAGAAGGAGACTCCACAACCTCTCTGGGCAGCCTGTCCCAGTGCTCTGTCACCTTCACAGTGAAGAAATTTTTTTTCATCTTCAGATGGAACTTCCTGTGTTCCAATTTGTGCACATTGTCCATTTTCCTTTCACTGGGCATCTCAGAAGACTCTGACCACCCTCTAGACACCCACTCTTTAGGTATTTATAAGTATTGATGAGATCCCCCTCTCAGTCTTTTCATCTCCAGGCTAAACAGACCCAGTTCTCACAGCTTTTCTTTGTGATTCACATACAAAAAGCTTTTCATACTGAGGAAGGTATTATCACTTACTGACACTACATGCTCATTTTAATATCTGAGAACAGTCTTCATCTCAACTAACATTAGCCACCTAGACTGCAGTTCAGTGCAAGCCTGACACCTAACTGTACCTGTTTTGAGATGCCTTTGTGTGTCCTGGGACCTGTCCTGTTTACTATCTTTGTCAGCAGCCTGGAGGAGGAGTTGGAGAGCACCAAGTTTGTTGTTGACACCAAGCTGAGGAGGTGCATTCAGTTTGCTCAAGTATAGGCTTGCTATTTAGATGGTCCCAGTGCTGGAAGAATAGCCCAAAAGCCAAATATTAAATTTTGCACCTATGATAAGCTAAATCCTTTTCGCTTTACAAGTTGGGGGCTGACTGATCAGGTTGCAGCTTTGCTGGAAGGGACAGTATTCTGAATGTGAGCCACCAGTGTTCACTGGTCATGACAAAGGCTAACAGTGTAGTGGTCTGTATCAATAGGAGCATAGTAAGTAGGTTAAGGAAATTATTTTTTCACCCTTAACTTAGTGCTTACTAACCTTTAAAGGAATTCTGCACCCAGTCTTTGTTCCCTTAATGCAAGAAGGACTGGAATGAGTTTGGCATAGACTTGCTACCATGCTCTGCTTGCCCTGTAAATAGAGGAATTGGGTTCCTCAGCACTGGGGAGGAGATGGCTTTAAGGGGACTTAGCAGCTCCTTAGTCCGATGCCAGGAGGTTGCCAATAAGATGGTCTTTTTGATTTTTGAATGTTGGCTAGTCCAACCCCAATGCAGTAAGCAGGGACACCTTTAACTAGATGAGGTTGCTTCATCAAGACTGTCTTTTGAATGTGTCCAGGGATGGGGCCTTCACCTCTCTGGGTAATCTGTTCCAGTGATCTACCACCCTCACAGTGAAGAACTTCTTCCTAATGTCTAATCTAAAACTACCCTGCTCTAGTTTAAAAATCATTGCTCCTCGTTCTATTGCCCTTACAAACAGTCCTTCCCCAGCTTTCCTATAGGTCCCCTTAAGGTACTGGAAGGCTGCTCAAAGGTTATTTTCTCCAGGCTGAAAACCCCCAACTCTCTAAGCCTGTCTTTGTAGCAGGGGTGCTCCAGCCCTCTGATTATCCTTGTGGCCCTCCTCTGGAGCTGCTGCAAGAGGTCCATGTTTCTTATGTTGAGGGCTCCAGAGCTGGACACAGTACTCCAGGTGGGGTCTCACTAGAGCAGAGGAGGGAGAAATCACATCTCTTGATCTGCTGGCCACACTTCTGATGTGATGAGCCTTCTGGGCTGCAAGTGCATGTTGTTGGCTCATGTCCAGCTTTTCATCCATCAACACTCCCAAACCGTTTTCCACAGGGCTGCTACAACATCATCCACCAGCCTGTATTCATAACAAGAATTGTCCCAACCTAAATAGGAAACAAAGTTCCAACTGGATAAAAGAAGAGTTGCCTTAAAGATAGTAAAGCACTGAAGTTGTTTAACCAGTGATGGTTTAGAATCGTTGTCCTTGGGGGATTTCAAGAAAATGTCATTAGCAACTGAGACTGAACTCAGTTACTTTGAGGTTGGTTCCTGACACCTTTTCTGATCTGAATTATTTTAATGAATGTGATTGCTTGCATTAAAGCAATTTCAAGTATATCACTTCATGATGACTTGGCTGACTACAGATTAGATCTCATTTGTCTAATAAGAACACTTAGACTGTGTATATGTAGGTGTCTTCATGTAGCTTCTTAATCTTAAACTGAGTTTTTATTTCTAAAAGTAGTACAAATCTAATCTGGGGTCTTTGGATTCTTCCTTTAGAGTAGAGAAACAGACACCCCTGAAGAGCTTTCATTTCAGTTTTCTTTGCAAGCTATTTTAGGATGAAATGAATCACTTCTGGTGACGATTATTTTCTATACCAAAGGCCTATATTTAAAAAAGGAAAATAATGTTGAGATTTCAACTTTTCACTTACTGGTATGAAAATCTGCGGTCTTCAAAAGTGCTAAGCATTCCACAATTGCTTCAAAATATTTATATCTAAAAATCAAGTCCTCATTGTGTTCAACCCAAATAAATTAGTGCTTATCCTGGAAAATTTGTGATAGAATCTGTTAAAGTCTTCCTACACTTAGTGTATGACTTGAAATACTTTATACTGGCTAACTTTCAAATGCTCACTCAGGTGTTGACCCCTTTTGGGGAAAACTGTTCTGCTCCAAAGACATAGCCTCTATACTTAAAAACAATTTCATGTTTCAAAAGTTTTGGAAAGGAAATAATTGCTGTTGTATAATTTGGAGACATAAAACCATTTGTCATTTCCATGTTTCATGTAGGAGAGGAAGACTTGGGCTGAGTTACTTCCCGTTACTTATTGAGGGTGAAAAAAGCAAATGGTTTAACACAGCAATTTGTGACACCTAATTATTTGCTTCACTACACTACATTGATTTGCTGAGCAATTATCTCAATTAGAACTTATTGCAGAGTTAAGGCCAAGTACTGAGTCAGGCTGAACCTCATATTGTGCTAGTGCTTGCACCAGGTAGTACACTGTAAAACGTTAAGTTCTGTTAGGTGCAGATTTCTTTGCTGTATAAGACAAGGTATTTAGCAGCAGCAGTCATCCCCATGCACTGAAGGACAAAGGACAGATCTGCAAGCAAGTAAAATCATAGGCCTGGTGTCATAGTTTGAAATCCTTCTGTTCTGCTGTACCACTTACAGTACACAGTACTGTCACCTGGGAGTTGATCTGTGTGACTGTACACAGTCTGAGTTATTTGGGAGATGGTCGAAGCCAGCGTGTGCCTTCAGTATCAGATGGCTGATACCTGAAGATAGTTATCCTTGAAACTTGCTAAAATCAAAATTGATTTCTCTGAACTTCAGTATTTATTGCAGATAAAAAAATGCCAAATCAAAAGCAAAATTTGTTAATGCTTCTGAACATATTGTGAAATTTTGCTAAAATGTGTATGTTCAAGGTGTCTGTTTTAACATATTGTTGTGTCTGTAGTCTATGTGGAGGCTAATAGAAAATAGCTTTGGAGCTACCTTGTCAACTGTGAAAAGATGAACGTACCGTTTTATGTAAAAATAAATGCATTTTTGTTCATCTGCAACATAGATTGCTATTTTTCCTATTTTTACTAAGTACATTTTGGCTTTTCAGAAACAATGTGGGGTTTTTTTAACTTGATAAATGTGAAGTAGTATTAAAAAAACACCCTTTCTATTTAGTGTGCAGAAGATACATATACTTTATGTGCAGTTATAAGATTTTACTCTTCTATATCATACCCCTCCTGCAGTAGCATCAAAGCCTGTTTAAATATATTTTTGATTAAATAATAAGTATTTGTGGCATGATGCAACTTGTATGGAAAGCAATTTCAGTGCTGTTGGTACTCAGTGTCGCTCTGTCTTGCTTTGCTTAAAATACTACCAGTTTGTTTATCGTAATTAACACATCTTTTGGATAATATACATTGAAACTGTTTGCTTACTAGAAGATTTTAATGTATAAAAGAGTTGTTTGTAGGCTGTTGTGAGAAAATAATTGCAGCTGATGAGAACCTGTTCTTAATTCACAGGGCATTTTTTGTCAGCTGGCATGGGTTGGTTTGGGGGTTTGTTTGTTTACATCGATTCAGACTCTGGAGAGTTACAGTTTCTGTCGTGCATTGATTTTTCTTTGTGTATTTTTTTCCAGTTTACCTCCCTGAAGTAAGCTCTTTTAAAAGCCAATCTTCAAGCTAGTTTTTGTTTTTTATATAGTAGAAACAAACCCCAAAATAATAATGAACACCCGCCCTTCAGTAACCTGCTAATGAAAGGGGTGCAATCTAAGAGGCAGCAAACAGCTTCCCCATGAGAGTTTGTACTGACTGGAAAGCTGACAAACCCATATTCCCCAACCAGGCTCAGCAAATATTACCTGCATGTTTCTAGTGTAGAGGAACAGCTGAGGAGCACAGGAGCCAGTGCTGTGATAGGACAAAGTGACCTATGACCTTGGGAGTACTGTTGGCACTGCAAGAGCAGTGAGGTGGTAGAATTCTAGAGGACAGACAACCCAATACTTTAAAGAAAGGTTTTTGAAACCTTTATTGCTCAGTGCTCTGGTAAAATGTTTATCAAAGATAAGTTTTGTTTTGTGAATCCCTTAAAAAAAAAAAAAAAAAGAAAAAAAGCCTGAGATGCAAGTTCTTCCAAATGTTTGTTATATAACAATTTTATGGTTAAAATGTGGAAAATAAAATTTTACATAAAATAGAACTTCAATTATCAAGTGGATTTAGAATTATAAAATACCTATACCTGAAAACATATAGGTAATTAAATTCTGTAACCTGCCACAATATTTTACTCTTTTCTTGGGAGCCTTCCCCTGTGCAGTGCTATGAGACCATTAAGGTTACATCTGAGCTAGGAAATACACCATGCCAGGGATGGTTTTCTGTACTGGAACTTTACTGTCGTAACGTGGCTTGACTTTCATGTTCATGACCAAATGCTTCCTTATCCCCTAAAACTGTACCAGTTATTTCCATAACTGTTGTAAGGAATAGTACCTAGCCTAGGCCAAAGTTGTTTTAGGAGTCAGGTCTCAGTTTAACAGGGTGGACAATATACCATGGCCGGTGTTTAATGTTGCCCAGGCTTGTTCAGTGTACTAGTGCAAATGTAGTGCAGAGGTCTGAGGGCAAGAGCTGTAGTAGTTGTTCATGTTAGAATATTGTCTCCTTGCATTCAGTCTATGGTGCATTCTGTATATTTCCAATTCTGCCTCCTCCATACATGTAATAAACATCCTCACGAAAATTGTAGCACCTCTCCTATTGCCTGCAAATTGCATCTAAAAAAATCCAGCAGATCCAGAACTGTCCATGTTTCAGAACTTTTCTATTTCTAAATAAACCTGTGTTTTATTATCATTGGGTTCAGATCAATTGTAAGATAATCAAGAGAAGTTTCTCAAAGGAGTCTGTAAAATACACCTACCATATTCCATGTAAATTCAGCATTGTGGCATAGGCCTAATGCTGCCAGCAATGAGCAAAAGTCAATCAGTTAATTTTCAGCGTTTAAAAGGAGCAGGAGGGGAGAAAATTCTGTTGGGTTAGACCACTGTGGGATATAATGTGACACAGCTACAGTGACATACAGAGCATGTAAAACTACTAATCAATGCCTAATAAAAATACCTCTGCTGGAAGCTAATTCGTATCACAAAATATCTGCAACAGAAATTAATTTTAATGAAGGTTTATCTGGATGCATATACAGTGACTAATGAAAGAAATCCTCTGAAACTTTATCACATCTGCTCCATAAGCAGGAACAGTAAAAGATTACACATAGAGATCGTGGCAGTTGAACAATGTGGGTGAGTAGATTTCAGGCTGAGGAAGCCTTAGTCTGTTAACACAAAGAATACTTTGCCACCAGTGGAGGGGCATTTAGCATTGCTGATGTGAATGAATTGAGCGCTGTTGTGCATCTAGAAAGCAGGATGACAAAGCATCTTTGTTTTATGTCAGTAGCTGTGAGATCCAAGCAGTTTAAGGAGGGGAAGGAAATGCTACTTTGGTTATTATCTCTGAACATGAAGAGCCTGTGAGATAGCTTCAGGACTTTTGAAATAGTCCTATGACCTGAATGCAGTATAAATGTGCATCATTTGGGGCAGAGAAGAGGTCGTAAAGTCACCGTTACAGATTGCTAGTCTGGCTCTGCTGAAACCGTACAAGAATCTGAGCTGTTCCTGCTCACAAGGTGCTCTGTAAATTATTATGCACCAGCTGGCAATGTGCCACATGCAAATGGATGGGGATCAGCGAAAAGATGTTTCCAGAGTTTTATTCTGGGAACAGCTGCATCACTCAGGGGAGTGGAAGGGTGCTCCTTTAAAACTGATACTACATAATCCTTTCTGTATTATTATATAGAGCCTATATTGCTCCCAGTTAATATGCTTTGGTGGTTTTTGGTTTTCAGTTCAAACAGTCTGTATAGACAATATTATAGGAGCTCTACTCTGGAGTCTTCTCATATAGAAAGTACTGCTAATATCACAGAAAGGCTTGACCGTGGAGAATCTCAGGCCTTCTAACCATGCTTCAGGAGACATGACAGTAAAAATACCTAACTCTGCTTTTTGTAGTAGAAAACTGCTCTGATACTGTTAAACAGAATCTGGTCATCACATTTCCAAGAAAATAGAACAAAATAATCTGAGGGCAAAGGCTTTGCAATTCATGAGAGAGAAAGTTTTATACAAATGAACATCTCATCCCTGGCTTATGCTTTGTATTTTGTTTTACTGCACTTTAGTTAGGAGAGTAGAAAACAACGGAGTTGAGCCCACTGAACTATTCATGTGCAGGGTCAGCAGAACATTAACCAATTTGAAAGTGTAGCCCCAACCAGCAAATACACTAGCAGTTGGTTGTGTTCTTGACTGCCTCAGAAGGGATAGTGTCACTCACAGAACTTCATTGATGGCATTAGGAAATAGGAACCAGGTTATCTTGGAAATCATATACAGATATTTTCCTTGTGATTTTTTTAACCTGATTTTTCCCTGCCTGTCTTGCATGCAGTGTGAATTGAAATCTGTATAAACTGGAGTGTAGAAATTGTGATCCCCTCCTAAAATTGAAGGAGATGAAGGGGGAAGAGGGTGAGGCAAGCACAACAGGGAAATGAGCAAAATTCCCTTAGTCAAAAATAAATACTTAAAAAATGTTTGGCTGTGTAACATTTTATATACTGATTTGCCTAAACTAACTTCAGTACTGTCTTGTCAAATTCTTTGCTACTGTATGATGTTATATTTTAAGACGACTGGCAAATTTACAGCTCCTCTTTTTAGCTACAGGGTAATTTTACACCTCCTACACTGAATTGGCATTGTACTGAAGTGGTTTCTGTTCTGAGCTTCACTGATTTTCATGTTGTGTTTGAGAGTGACAGTAGGCAGTAGATCTTATTATGGGGGAGGGAAGAGGGAGGAGTTGTTTTTCCATCAGTGTTTGTTCAGGTACTGCATGTTTAAAAGTGTATACGCAATTAGGAAGAGAACATTTATTAGTGACTGTGTAAACGTGGAACAAATCTCTTGATGACATTCTGAACAATATAGATGGTGCTTAAGCAATAGCTGCATGATTTATGTTTATCTTCTGTTTCTGCCACTCCTCACTTTTAATGTTGTATGTCTGAACATTGGATATGTTATCTGTAAGTACAGATAGAGTGATTTATATGCAACACTGTAGGAGACTTAAGACAAGAGGGAGAATTCGTCTTAACTGGAAGTGCAGTGTAATCTTACACAGAGTGGAGAAGAAGCACTAACGCGATGTTGATCTCATTAAGGTAATAACTTAGGTGAAACAAAATAATTTTTTGGTGCCTCAGTTTCTCTACATACAATACTGAGCCTAGACTGAGTTCAAGAAGCATCTGGGTGATGCACTCAGTCCCCTGCTCTGATCTGGCTGGCCCTGTGTGGAGCCAGGAGTTTGATTCTACGATCCTTATGGGTCCCTTCCAACTCAGTACATTCTATGATTATATCTTCTCTCCCCTGTCCAGCTGAGGAGGGCAGGGAACAGAGGTGCTTTGGTGGGCACCTGGCTCTGGCCAGGGTCCACCCACCACAAATAAAAAGGTGATGGCAGCTGAGAAGAGGTAACACCAACAGTGAATGCTGCTTTTCTTGCCATTGCTATTAACAAAGTTTCGAGAAGTAAGGTTTGCTCAGAAGACTGTTCTCAGTCCCTTCCAAATCAGGATATTCTGTGATTTTAACATGGGTAATGGCTCATGTCTTCTGCATAGTATGTTGATTAATTAAAAATACAAACAAAGCTTTAGAGATATTGAGGTACATATTTTTAAGATATTTTTAGACTATAAATACAAAATAATTTCTAGACATTTAATAATTGTAATAATTAAACTTTTTGTTTGAATTTAAAGAAAAAAAAATTTGAAGATAACATTTTCCTAAGAAATGTGGACATGATTTTGTTACTCAACAGGAGTGGCAGTAAGTAGGTAGATGGAAGGGATCAACTGTCAGGACTTCATTTTATTACACAGACTGGCCAGCTTCTAGTCTTTCTTGGACGTAGAGTGACTAAATGTTGTGTCAGTGAGTTGCAGGTAGATGTTGTGTATTACCAGATGGAGGTATATACTAGAAGAAAGGGAAGGCTGTTTGGAGTACTTCTTGATGTACTTTCCCAATCCAATGTCTGCAGTTCTGTCAAATGCATATAATTTGTTTTGACAAAGAAAGGAACTTCATAGGCCAGTCCTGTAGGTCACCGTGTGTGAGAGATATTTGTTGGTTTTTAGTGTTTTTGTTAAAACACTGTTTTACCTTTAGTTAAGTGTTCGCATATAGCAGTGTTGTATAGATAACCAACGTGACTGAATAGACTGTGGAAGACTACTGCTAATTGACTAAATAATCTGTATTTTTTGTGGTACTTATGCAACATACCACTTGTACTGTACGTAGCTTTTTATCCTTTCATCTCTCATTGGGTAGTGATTTCTGAATTTGCTTTGCCTTTCATTCCTGCAGGAAAACAAAGGTGGCAGACCTTATAGTCTTGAAACAGTCAAATGAGCTTATTTCTACCTTAAGAAAAAAAAAAAGTTAGGCTTACTGCACAGTGCTTCCATGAAGTACCCATTTGTTATCGTTTAATTTTATCTTATTTAATTTTCTTATACACAATAGTGATTCATGGACACAGCAGAGATTACTTTTCTTAAAATACTGTGTGATATATCCTAGTTTAATGAAAGTTTTCATTTTTAATTAAATTAGAGGAAAAGGCTCCTATCCTTTTTCCTTTTCCTCAGGGGAGATAACATTGTGCCATGTTATTAGCAAGTTTCCCAGGGGTGCTTTTTTGCTTTGATGAATTTGTCATAGTCAAGGAACACTGGAAGCTGGTAGCTTGCCAAAAGGGGTGCATTTTAGATTTATGTTACAGCCTCTGTATGTTAAAATTTAAGTGTTATTGATAAACCACCGAGAAGGACATGTTTCTGTTTTAGATTAGCTAGCTATCAGAGAAGAGGAGCATCTGTTGCATAGACCTAACTAGCTTCAGCTTACAGAAAGCTAGAAAGGGAAGGGTATTGAGGGGGGCATGAGGGGCAAAAGGGTCATAAAAATAGTCAGAAAAGTACTCTCAGTAGCAGCGGTGGAAACCTGTGCAACACTTTGTACCCTCTTGTATTGGAAATGGGATTGAAAACAGATATTTCCAGGTATTTCTGGATATTAACTGTGACTCTCAGGATAGGTGTAAGTGACCAAGTAATTGCTTTAGAGTTGCAGACCTTGATTTGGTTTGTTTTTTGAAGAAGGCTGTTTTGGCAGTACCCTTCGAATAAAGACTGGTGAAAGAGTACTTGCTGTGATTTTTCAACTGATGGGAGCTTTTGCTTACTCTTTCATACTAGTATGTAAATGTTAAAAAGCCAAGATTTTTTTTTCCCCTCCAATTTTTGTTGATTTATATTCTAAAGTGCCTAGCACTTCTTCCAAGGGAGAAAATATTTCATGTCAGGAAGCTTGTTTATGTGTAATCTAACTCATTCTATTCTTCTCAAGGAATAAACCTTTAATACATGCCAATGCGTGCATTGGCATTCACTTGTTTCTTAGAAGTGCAAGGGAGATGCTACTGCCCACATGTCCATGTTAAAACTAGACAACATAAAATCTGAGGATTTTATAAACTTTTATGAGATTATTAAAGCACTTGGGTTAGAGAACAGTGGCAGATTAGTTTGGATCTTCTCTTCAACTGTTTTCTTCAGCTCACAATTTGACCAGCCACAGTAACTTACCTGAAAAATAGCTTTGTGCAGCATCACTTCTGATATCTCTACATGGTAGAAATGAGGATTAAAAAAACAGTGGTCAGCCCCTTTCTTCATAATAGTGCCATTGTTTAATTGTTTTGATGCGTATCAAGACCTATGGTAAGGGATGTCATGAAGGTGACTGGAGTTTGGGGAAGTCTGGTGGAGAATCTCAAAAGTTAAGCAAAATGGGCAATACCAGGGCCAGTGAAAGCTTTTGCAGACTACTGAGAGGGATTGAAAGTTGGAAATCAATTTTTAAAACTATTGATTAGATGGTTACCACTGAACCAATGAATCTAAAGCAAAAAAATCTCACAACTCATTGCTTTTTCAAATCATCTGCTCAAAATTCATCAGCAAGCAAAGAACAAAAGCAATGTGAAGATGAATGAGAAAAATGTAGAAAAATAATAGGAAAATTGTTATAGTTCTGGTATAAGAACTTGATGGTAGTTTTTTCTGGGATACTTTTTGCAGATTGACTGCTCCTCAAAAATGTTACATAAAAAAAGAAAGATAAAAAGTGCACAAAAATTTGAAGCATGAAAGATCTTCCTTGTGAAGAGACAGCATGATTAGTATATTTTAATTTCAGGAAAGATTGAAATAGGAGGGAACAAGATCCTTATCCTTCTTCATACTATAATATAGGACACATGATGTAAGAGAAAATAATATAATGAATCCAAGAGCCTTAAACAATTTTTTTATAAAATGTATTTTAGTCTTTGCCACTTTGACAAGATACCATCATCTAGGGCTAGCTATCTACGTACAAAGTAAGAATATTCAGGATTTCTGGGACAGAAATAAAAGCTTTTAAAACTGCATAGCTCTGTTAATACTTTTTTTTTGCCAAATGACTTGTAATTGTGAGGCATCTGGCAACAGAACTCAGCAGAAAACAAACCAACGTACCTGATTAATTAGAGGCAAAGGCTGTCTCTGCTCCTGTAAATTGAAAATGCTGGGGTTCAGATCCAAGTAGGCAAATTGTTATCTGTGGCTTTGGATCATTGGAGCTGCTCTGGCAGTCTTGTGTAGCCATGATGAGAAGAAGTTCAAAATCTGAAATAGGGGTGGTTACATGAGGGCTGAATTTTATTGATCACATCTATAGAAAAACAAGGACATATTTATCAGTTCTTGTGGTTAGAAGAGGTCTAAATTGCCATGATGTGTTTTTTAAAGATTTTGAAAACAATAAGTGCTTTGTGTAGGTAACCCCCTCCAAAAGCTGTATGTGAGAAAATTCTTTTCTATATATTTTGTGACTGATTTTCTGTAAAAACAATTCTTAACTCTCTAGTGATTATTTTATTTATTTTTTTAGCAAACTTTCTTAGCTTCCCAAGCACAGGTGTCTGAATGTTTGTATGCATTTTTTTTGCCAGGAAAAAGGGAGTAGGTGATATCTTGAAGGGATGGGGGGGGCGGGAGGGGGGCGGGGAATAATACTGAATTTATTGTTTGTATCCCTATTATATATCTTGATTCAACACCTACACTTGAAACTGGATTATTCTTGGAAATCACCTACCATATGAAACATGTTGAAATAAGGTGGGTTTTTTTTTTTTTCATTTCTTTTCTAGTGCAGAACAAAAATATATTTCAAGGATATAAAACTTTACAAGATAGGGCAAAACAATGTTTTTTTCTTCTGGACTGTAGCAATTCTAAAGAATGGCTGCCTTTATTCTAAAAATATAGATCCTAAATTGTATTTCCTTTTGCCTGTTTCTACAAGTGAAAACTTACTTAAGGGTAAAATACAGTATTGAATGAACAGCAAAATAAATATATTTTTACTAAAATTAGTAGGCAAAGAACAATATGCTGAAGGAAAAAAACAAAACCACATCTCAATTTCTATCTTTTTGAAAATACTACTGTTAGAAGAAATACTAGGTGAGGCTGATTGTACAGAAATCTGCTGTTGTTCGGACAGTAGCTGAGGTCCTGGCAGGAAGATGTGTACCAGACATATTTCACCCAGTGTGGAGCAGGTTTGGCCTTGGTGTACAACAAAACTCTGCAGTCTACATGGGCAGACAAACCAGTGAACAGAGAATTACAGCATGATGTCTAGAGTTACCAGAGTTGTTGATCTGCTACTTTTCACCATGTGTTAGGGCAGCACATTTATAGCGAAATAATGTGTGGCAGGAGGGAATAGTGATGCTAACAAACACTGAATCACTGGTTCTGTGAGGCTGATGTTCAGCTGACCATATACAGGAGCAGAATTCACTGGTCTTGTGTTCTCCTCACCATCTGTGAGACAATACACAGAAGAGGAGGAGAAAAAAATAACAAATAGGTGGCATGAAATAAGCCCGTAGTAGGTTAATTACAGATTGGTTAGTAGTTTACTTACAGAGTTTCTCCTTAACTCATAAATGAGATTTGGGAGAGCTATTTTGGTTTTGCTCTGTTGGAAGTTTCTGCTTTTCTGTGTAGAAGGAAAAATAAGTTATATTTTGTGTTTAATTCCTGCTAAGCATTATCTTAGGGAAGGCACGCAGAAGACAAATGCACTGCAGTGGACAAAGCTAGCATACTGATAAGAGTGTATAGAAACTTGATGTGTAAAAATATATTTCGATTTACAGTGTGATTATTTTCTCAAAAACCTCAGTGTTGGCTGTGCGTATATAAATTGTCTCCATTAACATAATACTGTCATTCTCTGTGAATAACATAAAATTGCATAGTACATAAAAAAAGAAATCAAATTAGTATTGTATTACTCCTTCCGTTCACCTACTGCAGCTGCAATTAATCTCCAGTGTCTAAAAGATATAAAAGATAATTGTGGTGGGTTGACCCTGGCTGGGGGCCAGGTGCCCACCAAAGCTGCTCTATCACTTTCCTCTTCGGCTGGACAGAAGATACAGCAAAAGGCTTGTGGCTCGAGGTCAGGACAGGGAGAGATCACTCACCAATCACCACCATAGGCAAAACAGGATTCAGAAAATTAATTTATTGCAAATAAATCCAACTAACCACCACCCCCCACCCCGCCTTCTTCCTTCCCTGGCTCAGTTTCCCGATTTTCTCTACCTCCTCTCCCCAAGATGTACAGGGGGATGGGGAATGGGGGTTGCAGTCAGTTCATCACAGGTGGTCTCTGCTATTCCTTCCTCAGGAGGACAGCTCCTCACAGTATTCCCCCACTCCAGCCATGGGGTCCCTCCCACAGGGGACAGCCCACATGAACTCGAGTGTGAGTCCTTCCCATGGGCTACAGTATTCTGCAAACTCCTCCAGCATGGGTTGCTTCCAACCAAGCCAAGCCAGCAAACCTGCTGTGGAGTTAACCTCCATGGGCTGCGGGGTACATCCTGCCTCCCCATGGTCTCAACCCAATATGATGACATAGCTTGCCTCTGTAGAGCTGTGACATGCAGTGCAGAAATCTTATCTTGTGGTGGGCTGAGGCAGGAGACCCTGATTGGGCCCACAGGTTTGATTTAATTTTTGCTACTCAGAGCCTGACTACTCAAAAAGTACTTGCAAAGTACAGGAAAAGGAAGGGATCAGAGGAGCACATCAAACTAAATTGTAATACTTTTTCAAACCTAAGTTGATTTATTTAGTGGTAGCTGTGATGTTTTGCACTTACAGTAAAAGTACAGCTCAAGAAAGCTATCAAGCATTTGCAGGTAGAAAACTCATCAGGTATCATATCCATTTTTTAGTGTTTAAAGGAATCTTAAATAATGGATGTTTATTGACTTATGAAGTCACAACACAGATGCTTATAAAGCTGGTAAAGAAAAACAAGTCTTCTATGGGAAATTTCAGTATTCTTTAATAAAATGGTGTTAGGTCTCTATGGGAGCAAAAATGGCACTTTTGAAATTCTTTTGAAAGAAAAATATGAGCGTTTGCAATTCTCATTACAGGGATAGAGTAAATGACAAACTAAAAAGCTCATTTAGTTTTCTTTACATAGTACACAGCAACTTGTGTACTGTATATGGGGTCTCAGGTGCAGTTCATAGTGTTCCATAGAGCTAGTGTTAGTTATAAACTAGTAAAGTAGTGTTGCAGGATGAAGGGCTATAAAATAAGAAAAAAAAAACAACCTACCCAAACCTAGCAATTGAGCAACATATTTTCAAAATGAAGAGAGACTGGGTTGTTGTTTAAGTGTGCTGTCTTATTAACGTTTGGTATCAGAGTGACACCAAATGCTGCAAACTGAGTAATAGAAATGGCAAGCATAAACAACCTAAGGTGGTAGCTTAAGAAGGAAGTACTTAAGAAGTACTTAAGAAGTACTTCCTCAGCAGTTTAGCTATTCATTTCATGGTTTTAGATTATATGTTCCAAAACTACTAATTTCATTTCATGAATTATAAGGGATTTTTATGGATTTTAAAGGACTTAGTTTTGACAGGCAGGTAGACGATAATGGAGGAAAGTGTCTTGCAGAGAGGTGGCCTATGTAACCTATGTAACACTATGAATACTGCAGTGAAGATGCAAAGTTACTAATGAATAGTAACCTGGGTACTTGGGAGGAAAAAGAAAAAGCTGTACACATCAACTGGATGAAATTCCCTACTATGTCACCTATGCTCGTTGCTTAGAACAGCTTGCTGAACATGCCTTTTTTCCTGGCAGCCTTATTGAAAACCAGATGAGCCATAATTAAAGCTGGGTCACAAAGGAGAGAAACACTGGTTTTAATCACTATGCCATTTATATTTGTGCAAATTAGTAAATCAAATGCTGTTGTGTGAAGGGCAAAAGTAAAACCTTTTCACTGCAGCCTAAATCTGGTAAATGCTTCCTTTTAATTGTTTCTGGTAAACTACAGACAATCAATTAAGTGCTCAGCTGAAAAAAAAAGAAACAAAACAAACAAACACAAAGCCCTAGTAACTTTTTTTGGTAAACTGTATACCTTTACTATGCTACCATTGCATTCGTGTTCCTCGCCCATATGTGGGAGGGGAAAAAAGACCCAAATAAAAAAAAAAAAAAAAGATTTTTTTTGTACTTTGTCACCATTTTGTTACAATTTCCTAATTGTTACCTATTTTGTTACTAACATAGTTGTTACCAAGAATCTGTTCCAAATTACAGAAGTTATGAAGCCATCTTGATGAAAGTAATGCATAAAACCAGTAGATGGTCATTAACAGCATCTTTGTGCTGGTATGTCACATGAAAACTTTACCAACATGTTTGCTTGCTTTTTGCTGGCAGCACAAGAGTTTTGGTCCACCAGTCTTCCAGCCTGACTGATCTTTGGGAGTCTTGTCTGTGGAAACCTGAGATCAGTTGATGGGTGCATTCACTCAGTTCTTGAGGATGTCTCAGACCAAAGACCTGTGAACAACCTCTGTGTGCTTTCACTCAGAGGTTCTTGGTGCTAATCATGAAATTAACACACACTCTGTCTTTTCAGTTAATTCTCTGAATTACCATTGTGGTAGTATCACTCCATGTGGTTTACGTTGACTGGTGTAGCTGACAGAAAATTGCCCAATGGTCCTTTTGTGCTGGTTAACTCTGTGAGCCTCCTGATAATATATCCCTTGCAGAAAACACACTTTAGCAGGTGGACTGGTATCTATCACTTTTGATACTGAGTATGGAACAAAAGTTCTATCCTGTGTCATATTCAAAGACATAGCCTTTAGTACTGAAGTGACAAATGTTCCTATAATAAGTAAAGATCTGTGTCTACAAATAGCTGACAAGATAGTGTTTGATGCAAAAGCCAATCTTAGCTATCATTTCTACTTTACCTATTAGAAACTCAGTAAATTAACTTAAAAACTGGTATGGATACAGTCCCTTACACTGTACCATAAGCATTGAATTAAAATACAGATTTACAAGATTTTAGTAATAGTAGACTGAATATCTTAATGAATGAACCTATCATAAGTAACACATTGTTTTTATTGTTAAGGATTTAATGAGTTCATTTACTAAACCTGAATGTGAGAAATGAAAGGCAGGCATATGAATGTTTACTATGTGAAATGCTGTACAGAAAGTCCTTTTTCAGCTATTAAATGGCTGAAATATACTGCTGTTGCATACAGATTTGCATATCCAGGGCATTTGAAGAGTTATAAATCTGTAAATGATAATGCTAGTTGATGGAATCTGATGCAGAAAAGTCATATCTTGTCTGTGATTCCACCCACAAGGTAATGAAATCTATAACTCATACCAACTTCTGAAAGCGTGTAACAGTACTTATGCTGATTTGTTAAAATGCATGAATCGTGTTCTACTGAGATTTTACTGCTATATACTATCCTGCTGACAGTGATTGAAAGTAGACACTGACATCTCTACAGAGGGAAAGGATCTGGGGGTGTTGCTTGACACTTTCCTGAACGTGAGCCAGCAGAGTGCCCAGGTGGCCAAGAAGGCCAACAGCATTCTGGCTTGTATCAGGAATAGTGTAGTCAGTGGGAGCAGGGAGGTGATCATCCCCTGTACTCAGCTCTAGTGAGGCTGCACCTTGAATACTGTGTTCAGTTTTGGGCCCCTCACTACAAGTGAATACTTTCTTGCAAGAAAGCTGGTGAAAGGTCACACAAGTCCTGTGAGGAGCAGCTGGGGGAACTGGGATTGTTTAGCCTGGAAAAGATGAGGCTCAAGGGAGACCTTACCACTCTAAAACTACCTGAAAGGAGGCTATGGTGAGCTGGGGGATCAGCTTCTCTTGCAGGTAACTAGTGACAGGACAAGAGGGGATGATTGCAAGTTACGCCAGGGAAGGTTCAGGTTAGAAATTAGGAGAATTTTATTCTCAGAAAGAGTGGCTGGGCATTGGAATGGGTTGCCCAGGGAGGTGGTAGAGTCACTGTCCCTCAGGGTGTTCAAGGAAAGATTGGATGAGGTATTTAGGGACATGGTTTAGTTAGTAGTATAGGTGGTAGGGTGACACTTGGACTAGATGATCTTGGAGGTCTTTTCCAATGTCAATAATTCTGTGATTCTATGTTCTGGAGAAAATTATAATCAGAAGCATTCTCTATTAGTATTTCATCCTCATGTATCTCTGTCCTTTGACACAGTCTAATTCACCATTAATTTCCCCTAGTTTCTCGTAAGCTAATTTAAATACAAATCATACAAACACTTCTATAACCTGTATAAAGTCACCATTCTATTACACTGACCTATCACAGCTGTTTTTTGCCATTATTCTTAACCTAGTGGGTTCTTCCAACTGGTATAAAACCAGTGCAGAGAGAAACATCACTGAAATGCTGTTTTCATTACACTTAAGTTAATATATAGAGGATACAAAATGAAGATCATTAAATTACACTTCTGGGAACAAAGTTTTATAATTGAAGTTTGTAAGAGTTACATACTCTTTGTAAGAGATTATGTATATTTGTGCATGTGTATGACTGCAAACAGAAAACCACTCAGATGTGAACTCTGGAGTTCGGAGGCTGTGTAGTTCTAATTGTGTGGGAAAAGTTATTTTGGCCATCTCTATAAATATACAATTAGCTATTTGCTTCTAAAGGAAACATACCTCTAGTCTGGGTGCTCTGAACTCCGACCTTTTCCAAAATTGAAGGTACATGAATTATCTGTGGGGTGTGTCACAACATTCTGTAGGTTTATATATTTTTGAAAGTGCCAGCAACCACCACTGTCATGATAACACAACAGTTCCAGTCACCAGAGCTCTAGGATTTAGAATGAATGTTTGTGGGTCCCACCTTTTTTACATAGCCTAGTTGGTTTTGTCAGGATGTGCCTGCTGAAACCCCACCACAAAGTGTTTTGAGTAATGAGAGCTTTACTGGTCTGCTTTAAACTTGGATAATGGAAGATGATCTCACACCTCTTCCTTACAAAATCTTTTATCACAGATTGGAATAGAGGTTATGTGCATCTCAGGTGCTATTTAAATGACCCTAACGTAAGACAGCTCTTGCTGTGAAAGCGTCCTGGTTTTCATGCTTAGATGTGTCCTGCCCCAGGGAGAAGGGTGCGTATAGATAGCCTCTTCCCCTACTCAGCATGCTAAGCTTTGTCATGAGCTGCGTAGGATATTTAGGTGTCTCAACATATGGCTGAAGATTACAGATGCCACAGGCTACCAATGGCCTAGCAGTAATAAAACCAAGCCATTTTTTGGAGGTGGCTGTAAAATGAGTTTTCTCCTTGTCCAGCAGTCATGCATGCATTAAGTCTGTATTTCCAAGTTCAGCTTCCAATTAAAAATCTGTTGAAAAACTACTCATTTGTCTGTCTCATTCTAACTAAATTTAAAATCCCCATGTTGGAATTGTCTCCTAAGTAGATCCTGATCATCCCTAGCTTTTCATAAGTAACAGCTACTATGATATTATGCAGTATTATAGTGTGGTATACTTTGCAAATGTAATGAAGTCCACCTGAGACCTCACTACAACATTGCTCTTAAATCTATGTTGACAAATGCACAGGCTTTAAGAGTGTTTTGTGAGTTATAAATATGTGGATTAGCAAAGTGCCCATTTATACACTAAGGGGATTCTGACAACAACGTAATAAACAACAAAGCCTCACTAATGCAGTATGTGTTGTGGTCACAGTTTAGCAGGTTTTTTTATTTAATGGATTAGGCCATATTGTGTACATCCTCCAACCCACTCAGTTTTTATTCAAATGATTTAGTAAAAATGTATACTGCTTTATTTCTGTCTTTTTTGTTTTGGTTTGGTTTTCCCCTTAGTTTTTATTAATTCTTTTTTAAATTCCAATATTTTTTTTCTTGGTTACCTGTGGTTGATGTTTGGAGATGTGAAAACTTGTGACTGCATGTTAGTTCATGAAATGTCTTTTATGTGTTTCATCTACCAGGCAAACCTTGAAGTTACAGGTTTGATATTAGGGATGTGATTACTATTTTCTATAATACTATAAAGCTAACTGAAATACTGAGTAAAGGTTTAAATTATCTATCCCATATGCTTAAATCTTACAGAGAGTTTGAAACATGAAGGAATAAAGGTTATGTTGTCATAGTCTTGTGAGGCCACACATGAGAGATTCTATCACTACGTTAGTGTGAATATTGCTCTATCAGAAATTCTTCCAGGATTACTGCCATTGATACTTTTCTTTATCCTAAAGTTTTCTTAGCATGTTTTTAATTGTATCTTAAATAACTAAATTAGTACTTGAGAGTCTATTGGCTAAAGAAAAGTAACTATACACTGCTGCTACAGTTCCTAAAGCATTGAACGTAATCCAGTCACGTCATTCTTGGATGGTGGTGTTCTGTCATTTTTCCCCATTAATACTTTGTGAAGCTGAAGACAAGAGGACATGGTTTTTCTCAACTGAAGTCATGTACCTCCACTCTTCAGGAATCCTAAATCTAAAAGTTATGCTTAGAGATGTCTATAATTTTGAAGAGTCCTTTTTGTTCAAATGTAAGGTTTTTTTCTTGTCAGTGTCATCATTAACACAGATGACCTCCTGGTGATTTTCCTCAAATAAAAAACTCAATGTTGCTTCATAAGGAGTTTCTTGGTTTTCTTTCAGAGAGTACAAAACTGTGGCTTATGATCTTGCATTTCTACTTGCTATGATTAGCACTTGACCTCAGACAAAACTCTGAATTACTATATTTGTTCTTTAACAGATCTGAAAGACACATAAAATCTTATTTATTTCTAAAGCTTTGACAGAAATATACGAGTTGTGTCACTGGATCTTTGAAGTTCATTAAAATGAAATTAAAGCTGCCTTAACACTGAAACTTAAATCAGCTAATTCTCTGTAAAGAGATTGGAGATAGGACTGGCAGGAGGTAGGACTAATACTGTGTGAGAGATTAGATTGTACACTGAATTTGTTTCTTTTACAAAACACTGATGAATTGTCTGAAGCACTCCAAGAGCTCTAGAAGTTTTGGTGCTAGAAGTTATGCCTGCTGTCTTCGCTCTGACCCATTTCAAGTCCAGTGAGTAAGTTTTAGGGAGCTGCTCTGCAGCCAGATCTGAATGGTGATACAACTGCTTTCCACATTGTAGCAATGCATTTTGAGAGTAGTGGGTTTTGTGGCCGACCCAAATTTATTTCTGACCGCCATATAATCAGGCCTGGGGAAGCTAGAAGGGACATGTCGGTATGCAGTAACAGGAGAGCAGATGTCTGTGAGAACAGGAGCTTGTAACAAACAATCCATGAGATAACAAACTGCAAGAATGTTAACAACTCCTTTAAAAAGGAACAATGTGACTGTGTGTAGTCTTAACCAATTATTAGCAATAGTGAAACACATGTAAGGCGGGTGAACAGAGCATCTAACCAATAGCAATGTAATGTAACTCCTGCACTGATATAGAAACCTATATAAGCTGTGTGTGTGTTTCAATAAATGATCTCAGCATTTGATCACATTGATGCGAGTTGAGTCCGCAAAACTTCAGCTCCAGCACCACATGTGTAAGGAATCTAGAAGCAAAGCATTCCTGTGCTTTCACAAGACAAGAGAAGACTAATGCAGATATCATAAGGAATGCACTATTCTGTCTTGAGTTAATCTTGATAAATCAGCACTTGGCAGAAGACATCACCCTCCATTGTGACACTTTTCATGCTAAAACTTGTGTCTCTAACTAATTGGTAATGTTATACACCCGACAGGGGGTCATCTGAATTTGGCAGGATAGAGGTTAGACTTTTCTTTTTTAGTTAAAACTAATGAGAAAAGCTAAGGTGAGCACTTATAAACAAGTTGTAGAAATGCTCTGTATTGTACAGCTTCATAGCTCTGTAAATTTGTAGAAAGTTCGCAGTGAGAGTTTGTCTAATGTTTTTTCCTGCAGATAAGAGGGTGTGAATTGCTTTTCAAAGAGAATTATCCGGTTGAACCAATTCATTTCTCCATTGACTTCATGGTTATATTTTGATGAGCTCTTGTGTGAGATTCCTTTGTCTCAGAGAAGTTCCAAATTTGAGGAAATGATGGTCTATAATTTGATTAATTTTTTTTTCCCTGATAAAAACAGAAAGGAAGGAGAATACAGCAGTAGATGTGACGTGATGTAAATACTATATTTGGCTATTTAATGATGTAATCTATCAGAATAACAGCATAATAAGTCATGTATTTTGTGACCAAGTTATTTTACAAATGTCAATCACTTTTTTTCCCATGATGAATCATATAAGCAGAAAATGTGTAATAACACATCAATGAGTCATCAGTGTTTTAGTGTGAGTAACAAGCTCCTCCAACTTGAACATTGTCATATCTAGCAGTATGGATTCCAGATATACATATCTCTGGTAATGCATACAATCCTTTCCTGAGGTTTTCCTAAAATCCTCTAAATAAAGCTTTTTATTCATTTTATTTATTTTGTGGCTTGTAGCACAAATAGGAAATTGCTTCCTGTTCAAGATCAGGTTGGATGTGGCTTTAGAGAAAGTGGAGCCTATGGCAGGGGGTTTGGAGTGATGTGATCCCTTCCAATCCAAACTATTCTATGATTCTGGTAGAATCTTTCAAATAGTAGTTATGGAGCACTGTGCTTTATAGCTTAGTAGTTTGAAAATCACTACTCTAAAGTGATATCTAATAAATACATGTCTATAGAGACAGCTTAGCTGATGCTTAACAATACCAGCATGTTCTCCCGATAGGCTAGGAACATTAACGCTGCATATAATTTCCTCCATGGCATATTGGAACTGTTTCTATCTCAATTTAAAGTAGTAAGTAATATTTGGCACGGTTATTGGTTACTTAGCTAGTGTATAATGCCATATCTTAGCAAAATGCCCAGTATTCCTGAAATGTTTGACTTGAGCTTCCTTTGCATAGCATATGGTATAACTTTTAATGTGTTGCAAAGATTCACAGAAGTAGCATTAGTGTTTCTTCATATTGAATTTACTGAGGGTTTGGTTTTCTATTTGCAGTCTTGCAATTTTCAGTAATCCGTGTTAAAAGGTTTCATCCGTCGACATTGAATCATTCGAGCAGTGCTGCTTCTACCTTTTAAGATCCCATTTCTGCTGTTGCTGCTGCTGACTCAGCCTGACTAGCAACAATTGTGACTTCATATTATATTAGGTGTGGTTCAAGAAGGGACTCCAATACAAGATTTAATTGATCATTTTGCAAAGTGCCATCAATTCATTTGCTACATTTCAAAATTTGTGTGTAGCTAAAAATTCTTTTGAAGTAAGGGTATTGATTCACTGAGTTTCTGTACATTTTCATGGATTTTATAAGCAATAAGTTATAATGTATGTGTTCAGCACAGAAACATCAATTAAGGCTGGGTGAACACTGTCATGTTTCTCAGCAGCCAGAGGAAACATAGAACTCAATGATCTTTCTATCCAATATAGTATATATTCAGCAAAAAGGGGTTTTTACTTCAGAAATGTCTTTAGCAGTAATTACAGGCACAAATATAGTTGGGGGCTGTGGAGGTATCCTTTTCAGCATTTTTTAGGTGTATTTTTCTTGAGTTTGTTTGATGATTGCATAGCAGTTGGTGTGAAGCCTGCCCAAAGCTACAAAAAAATCAAGATGGTAGAACAGGCACCCAAAAGGGGCGAACCCTTCTTGATGGATTACCTCTCTCATTCAGTCTTGATCATATGGAGCTGCTATGGAAAATAAGATTAAAAAAAAAAAGAATATCTAGTTCGTCCACAGCATTTAGGAAAAAGAAAGTGATCGTATGTGTTAGAGGATTCACAGGCTCCTATTCTGTTCCTCTTCTTTTTATTTTAACTCATGAACTCATGACAACATAGAGAGGAGTAATCAAACTAAAAAGTAGAATCAAATGTATTTAATTATGTGTTGCGTGAACACAAACTCTGTATTCTGCTTCAGGTAAAATGAAAACAAGGAGTTCTCAGGATGGAGCTGGTAGTTAAAATACGGTAATTTGGGGGATGATTTTTTTTTGGCAAGTCATAGGCTCGAAAACAGTTTCATGTCATATAGTAATGTAACAAGGAAATCTACTGTTTTATTCCAATCAGCAGTTTATGTGTTTGCTTTTCTGAATTATGGTTTGTTAACTGCAGCATATGCCTTGAAAGAGACAAAAGCAGTTTTGCTAAAGCTGTAATGTTGTCCAAACCCAGCAATCCAGTATGACATCTCTCTTTCCAGGGAAATTACCTTTTCTTGTTCATTCTCTCTTTTGTGGAGAAGATTTTTGATACTATGTATTTTCCTCTCTTGATTTAAACAGAAAACCAAAGAATGACTTTATTAGCACTATTTATTTAAAAAAAAAAGGAACAAAACCTTCAGAAATATAATATCCTTGATTAATTATGTCTCTTCACTGCAAGAAGCCTAGAGATTGCTTATGCCTGCATTACTTGCTTTTGTTGGCAGGGTCCCCTGAAATAAGTCTTCACAATGAGTCTAGAATGTCCTGTTCATGGATTGTGCCAGCATTCATTATCGTTTCTTAACAGGTTGTAAATCAGTACCTCACATTTTCTTCTAGCTTTTTTTTTCCCTCACTTGGTCATTCATCTGCATTTTTTCAATCTGTTGACTGCAGTGATGTCGTTTTCTGTACTTTGGAGACATTCTTTTTTTACATTTTGAAATTCAGCTTCTGGATATTTACCTTTTAGTGATTTTCTGAGCGCTTTATGCAGCTATAAAGAACAACATTAAATTTTTAATAAGTAGCACTAGCATTAAGAAAATAAGGGCTTAACCAGAATTTATGGCTTAGATGAGCACAGTAATGATTGAAAATTATAATTTGCTGCTTGTTTTCTATAGAATTGGTAATAATACTAATTAGCTTCTGCAGCATGAAAAAGTCAAAGGAGTTCAGAAACTCTGTAGGCATTTCAGTACTGAAGATGAGGTATGCTGTTATACTGAGATGAAAAACATTACATTGGGCCATTTTGAATTTGTGACTGGATAAACAAAACAATCCAAACTTTTGTCACAAGTAATGGGGATTGAAGGTTGTACCAAAACCATCAGAAACAGATCACAGTGCACATAAGACCAATAAGCACTCAAGCAGTGGACCAATTTAGTGTTGTTGCAAAAGAGCAAAGAACTTTTTTTGGCATGTTTTCTGAAAAAAAAAAAAAAACAGATAAAAAAAGAAGAAAAAAGGAGTTTCTTGGTGGTGCAAACTCTCCAGACAGTTGGCAGATAGCAAAGAAGAATGAGCGAGGTAATTCTCATTTTGGAAATAGTCTAGCTGAGTTAACTGAGTCCAACAGCTAAGATGGGCGTGATGCTGTTGTCAGCATGCTGCTTCTGTTTCTTAGGCTCTTTTAGTCAGTGTTCTGCACATAGACCCTTGTGCCTTTGAGGTGCACTCAATGTGTCTGTGCCCACAGGAGGTGTCTGTTGAACTGGGAGCACACTTGATACAGGTTAATAGAGCCCTGCGTCTCTTCACTTTGAGTAACCTCTGAGTGTAAATGGGATTCCACACTTTGCTATTTATATGCAGGGAATTTTTTTTTTCTTCTTTGTTTTCAGGACATTTTGCAAAGGGTGACTTGTAATAAAAATTCTGTATGCCAAATTAGTTTTTTATTGACGCTTGTACAACCCCTGTGCTTTCCCCAAGGAGTAGTTTAACTTAGTTTCATTTTATTCTTTTGAAGATCAAAAAGATGCATGTGCTATGGCAGGCCTGCAGAAGCAAAAACATTAACGTTTATTTATGTGTTCAGCATAGATATGACTGTGTTCATCCCACAGGCACACAATCGAAATGGCTGAGGCAGGCACATAGTTTCTGTAGATTGCTTTCATAGTTGATAGAAAAATACAGAGGATTGCTCAATCCTTACACCCAAATCATGTTCTGAAGGTGCTTTTTCTCCCCTCTCCTGATTAAAAAAGTGCCTGGGATGACTTTGACGTTCCAGTTAAATGCTTACAACCATTAAACAAAACCAAGAATTAATATTACCCTGGAGAAAAAAAAGATAAAATGGGACTGTTTCTATCACCTAAGAATACAAAGCTTAAAGCAAAGTCTTAGTAGGTATTTATTTACTCTGCATTCCCTGCTACCTTTCATTGACTGTCCCTTTCATGTCATAGTATCTTTTGAGCATCAACTGAAGACATGGGTGCCTGGACACACTCTAGCCACGCTGCCAATTAGTACTGTGTATTGGTGAAATATATGCAGCTTTTTGTTACACATCTATAAAGCGTAGCTCCACTAAAAGGACAGTAAATGGTAACTTCTACAGCATAGTAATCTGGAAAAATGGAAAATTTTCAATTTTCCTGAAAATAGTTTAGTTTCTATAGTTTCAAATAATTGTTGAAATTATTGGGAAAAGTTCTAATGCAGTAACTACGTGTAAAATGTACTTCTTGTTAATAAGGCATTTTTTTTATATGTAAGTGACACTTGCATATGATGCATTAATACAAAAGTTGTCCTAATATTGAAAACATCAGCAGTCCAGGACCATGCAAAATTATTTATTTCCACTAATTTAGAATTGCAGGAATACAGTAACACAGTGAGTTTTGTTTTCAAAACCAGATATTTTTGTGTACAAATAGTTAAGAAAGTGCTAAATTTGTGGTCACAATTCTATATTCATGGTGGTCTGTGAGATTTTTAGTTTTTCTTTTTTTCATCTTGGATGTTGACTTTGTGGAAATCCCTTAAGTTTTAATGCCTTAAGGTTTTCAAGTTTGGGGATTTTTATTTTTTCTTCCTCCTCACTGAAATGTACAGTCATATTTTTTAATTAACATTTATTTAATCTCTTAAAAAAAACCAGTCATGCAAGCCCAGGTGTAAACTTCTACTGTGTGTGCAAGTGGATTTCCATCACAGTGTGAGTGATTTTTTTACAGAATTGCTACCTAGGTATTTTTTCAATGGGAGTAGAGAGATGGAGTCTGGATCTGTTCCCAAGTAGCTCTTTGAAGTCTTGAAGTCTATTAGAGCAGCCCAGGTTGTTGAAAAGCCAGCTTTTCAACAGCTGGCTATTAAGATAAATAATGGAACAAAAAGTATAATCAGAGGAAGGACATTATAGGAAAGAAAAGTTCAAAATATGGGGCAGTAACACATTAAAATATTTTCCCCCTTTTTGAAAAATAGATGATTATTTGGTATGTAGCTGTAGTTTGCTGAGAGGAAAACTGTGGATTTGCTAATGAGATATACACTATATAGTATATTTTACGTATTTTTGGCACTCTGATGCTAATGTTTCCTGGAGTTGTTTACAGGTATGTTTTGTCTGTTACAGTCTACTTCATTATGACCATTTTTGTAATGGTTAAACGAGGTAAATAGAGACTATGGGAAGCTTAGCAAGACAAAGAAACTTAAAGCAGTTCATAGTTTTCATGCTATATAAATGCAAGTGGTTTTGAACACTCCTAAAACTTCATTAAACTGTTTAGATTTTATTTAAAATTCTTTAGTTTGTCTAGCAAATGGTCTCCTGTCTTATTCTACAGATCATTTGGTATCTGATTTGTTTTCAATATGTATATACTGCATGTTATGTAGCTACATATATACATGTACCTATGCATATTTAAGAGGAATGTGTGAGTATGTTCTACTTACAGGCTGTAGAAGAGTAGAGAGCATTGCATATTTGCTCTGTTCTGCATGAGTCCATGCTTCTCCTCACAGTAACTGTGCACTCAGGAGGGGTGTTTCTGGAATGTAGGGCAGAGAGGTCTGAGAATAAGGGAAAACAAAAGGAAAAGATGCACGGGGCAAGGAGAGAGTGGGAGACATGAGAACAGCAGCCCTAAGGGAGCAATCCTCAGAGATGGAAGAGAATTGAGAAAGGGATCCAGTGGAGACTGCACAAATCAGCGCAACACTAAGCCAAGGAGCTGTACTCCAGCAGTCCTGAGGGACAGGGGAGGTTCTGCATGGTTATAAACACTTTTCTGTGGTCATCTCAATTCTGAGTTCTCTTGTTGGAGAAGACCTGGGTTCTAGTGTCCATGGTAGTGAAGTCTTCCTCCAGATATTACTGTTTCTCAGCACGTGGGTGTTTGATTTAAGGCTGCAAGTGCTGGCAGGGGTTTGTTCCAACGTAGGGTCACAGAATCTTCTCTATGTCTCCAATTGCTCCATCCAGCGTGGAGCCCCTCCACGGGCTGCAGGTGGGATCTCAGCCTTTTCCATGGGTTTCTCCACGGGCTGCAGGGGCATCTTTCTCTCTGGCACCTGGGGTGCCTCCTCCCCTGCCCTTCTCCGGCCTTGGTGTCTGCACAGCTCGTTACATGTTCTCTCTCCCTTCTCCAGTGGCAAAATACAGCTGCTTCTGGGTTGTTTTCTCCTATATGTGATTCTCAGAGGCGCTCGACTATCTCTCGGGCCGTGACTTTGGCCTTGAATTGCTCGTTGTTTATAGTTGAGGCTGGCAGAAAACTCTAACTGCTGCTTAAAGAAACCATCTCAGCAGCACAGCCTCACAAAACTGCAACAATGTGTAAAAACAGAGGAATAGCACGTTGTCCGAATGGAATGTTCATATCAGTGACAGCATATGCCATCAATTACTTTAGTTGAATAACTTTAGCAGTTTCCTGATGGAATATACCTTCTAAAATGCAAGCTCTGTGGTGTTGATTTCATACTGCGGAGCCTTTCATGCTGTTAACTAGTGTGACAGAAGCAGCAGTGATTCAGTCATTTCTAGTTAAATATATTTTAATTTACATTTAAGACTTCATATAAAGTATTTATAATAAACTAATTCTGGAAGATGTTATCATGCTGGTTTATAATAAGAGAAATAGAAGTGAATATTATGGAAATATTATTTAAATATCTCTTCTTAAAGCTTGTTCACTTTGGGAATTGGTCAAAAATTTTGCATCTGTCTTTTGGTTTTTCTTTTTCAAAAACAAGCCATACATTCTCAGTTTAGTGTTGAGACTAAAGGAGAGTGATGAATGATGCAATATGTGTTAAAAGATGTGCTTATTTTAACTAAAACAACAGCACAGAATGGCATTCTACAGATCTTGAATTTGAAGACTTGGATTCTGCTAGTGCTTTGCTTCAGAAATAAGAGGGACTCTGACTCCAGTGTCCATCAAGAATTAAACAGGGTGCTGGAAACTTAACGGTACTTTTTTGCCACAGAAGAATGCTCCCTGGTCTTAATTCAAAAAGATCAGAATGCTACTCAGATTTTTCTTCTGGGAAGATCAAAAACTAAGCCAGTATATTTACCAATGATTATATTGATTGTTACTAGTATAGCAAGTAATACTGCAGTACAAAATTGAAGTGTGGGATTTCTTTGCATTGCTCACAATTGAAAGTTCAAAGTGTTGAAGATAGCACTTGTTTTATTCATTACTTTGTGATTATTGCTTGTAAATGCCATGGTGATTTCAACTGAATTCCTGACATCCCCAGCCTAGGATTCCCCTCTTACATTAATTAGGAAACTTGAGCAGAAGAAAGAACGCAGTGACTTGCTTGTCTACAGATGCTAGACCACGTGTAGTTGAGGTAGTAACCTGTAATTTACACTTTGGTTTTGCATGCTGTATGCATACTTTCTCTCCATTTGTATGGAGAAAAAAGGTCTTTTTAACAGTCAGTCATTTGTAATTAATACTTAAACACAGCTGCTAGAGTTGATCATGTTATTGCTGTAAAGGCATACACCTGGTGAAAACTTCCTGCCTGTCTTGTTCTGAGCTAGAGATGCTCTTGAATAATATTAACTTCCATGCATACCTTGGCACATCTGGACTTGTGTATGTTCTTTGACTCATTCCAGTAATTTGTTAATTCTATTAAAAATATGTCAAGATAGAGGCAGTTTCTTGCAAACATACAAAAAAAGGACATGGTGTTTTAGCATGCTACAAGTATTTGCCTATGGTGTGATAATACCAGTCAGCATAGTGTGAGACTGTGTAACTTCTAACACAAATGCCTAAACAATAATAAAAAAGCCATACTATTTTTGAGAAACCGTTGGCTTCACAAGCCTAGCAAGGGTTTTGATAACTTACAGGAAAAATGCTTAAACTATTGAAACTGCAGTGATGCTGTTTTGGAACTTTATTATAAAGAAAATGTAGGTTATCAGTTTTACTTTCTGAAATAAAGAAAGACTTACAAAAAAAGCAAATAATGCCAGTTCAAGACAGTTGGCAAATGTGGTGCTGTAAAAATGCAAACATAACACACAAAAATAGGATTTTGTTCTTTGTATCTGCAAGTACCAGGTAAAATCCTTGGTACATTAAGAAAGGAACTGGCAGTGGTGTGGAGTTTTTATTTATATTGATTCTCCTAGCTTTCTGTCTCTCTAAAACTGCAAAAAATCAAAATTTTGTCTTGTTTCTTTGTATGTGTTCAGAGGAATGGAATTTATGTGCATTTGTTCATATTAGCAGTGGAGATATGTATTGTATGTTTTTTCTTTCGAATGAGACCTTCTCTGTTCATCTCCACATCAATAACTTTGAAGCTACTGAACAGTTTCAAACATATTCAGCAAGGATTTGTTCCAGTCTTGGTCACAAATCCAAAACACAGCACCAGGCGGGCTGCTATGAAGGTGGTTACCTCAAACACAGGCAGACCTAGTACAGTTTTATGGATATAAAAATGTACTGAGTTTCTGTGTGTTGTGAAAACTGGTGAGCGGTGGAGGGGATCCCCCTTATTACTGTACCTTATTTTGCCCCTTATTTACTGTGAGCCAGATTTTACCTGTTTCGCCAGTCAACCAGCCACGTACATGCTCCAGAACCAGGCCTGAGAACTGAACGTGTTATGGACTATGGGGGATGAAGGAACCTCTAGAAGGAAGTGTCTTAGAGCTCCAAGTAGGAATGCAGAGACATCAGGCAGGTACAGAAACCCCCTTCTACTGTGCAAGTTCCTGGAAAACATGTCTTGCATGGACTAACAGGATGCAAGGTTTCAAAATTCCAAGATTTTAGGAAGCATGTGTTCTGTTTGGAGTTTAAACATGGACTTCTGTTTTTCACATTTTTGTTATTAGAACTGAAATACTAATCTAAAATAATAAAAAAGTTAAACACAGGTATCATTTGTGTTTACTGGGGCAGGCAAACAAAGTAGGCTGAAATGATTAAACTGCTTATTGCCTCTAAGGCAGTAGCTCTGTGAAGTCCAACTTTGAGCTGTATATTCCTGCACCCTCCCGTGCATAAATCGAGCTGACTCTCTCAGTGAGACATTCAGTTTGCCAGTCCAATGGGATGCTAAGCTATCAGAAGTCTGAAGTGGGACTTGGACTGGGCCCAACACAATGAAGAACTGCATAGCCAGGATCTGACAGAGGTGAACTGACCCTTCTAACATCAGCATGCTGGTGTAGGTTTAGATGAGATTGTGTAAGCCTTCTTTGGCCAGTGTACAGATGAACTGTCAATGCCAGGAAAACGAATTGCAAGATTTCTAAGACAGGAGTATACTTAACAGCAGTAGTTAGACAAGGAAATGGCTAGATAGAAGTGCGAAGATGACAACCACACTTGGATGTCCAGGACAGAGAGGCTGCATATGCATTCTGTACAGTCAGCAGAGAGGGCAAGTGAACTGAAGGGTGATCTGAGGTATGTACATTAAGAACCTCTGTAGCAGGCACATTATGATAAAAATCACTCTATAAGGAAAACTCTCTCTCTTTTGCTGATCCAGGGAGCTTAAGGAGACTAACCTCCTAACATGTCTGAAAAGTTAGCCTGTGTGATATGCTGTCCAGTGTCTCTGAAAAACTTCCAACTAAGTAAAATTAGATCTCATGAGCAAGGAATAGAAAATCAGAATCTGATGCATAAATGTGTGGAACAGCAAGGAATCTGAATGAGCTGGCACTACACAGTGATATTCAGATGCATGGACAAAGATTATGAAGTACAATGCTCTTTAAAACACACATTCTCCTTATGCCAAATGTGGTCACAGAATTAATTTTTCCAAGGCAGTGCAACCAACAGATCTTTCTGTAACTGAAGATACTGTCGCAATCCTTTGGCATCATTAGCATTTTTGCCCTTTTTCTGCTGTAGATTTAACCTAATCATACACTGACATCTCTGCAAAGGGAATAGGAAGGAAACTTTTGTCACTGCAGCTTTGCCCCTAATTGTTACAGTGTAACTGAGCACTGTGAACAAATGATCTGTGATTCAGCTGGAGTGTGAAGGAGTTGCATTGCCACTTACTAACAGAGCAGTGACCTATAAATTGCTGAAAACCTTACAGATTCTGAAAAAAAACCCCAAAAACCCCTCAGTCATTTGCACAGTAAAATGTGGTTTTCATACTTGCATTAATCTTTTTCTAACTAACTACTAATTTTTACACTGGGTTGTGTGCTTCAATGACTTGCAAAGTAGATGTGTTGAAAGATGATACCAGTAATCAGCAATGGTAAACTGGAGGAGCCCTCTGAAGCAGACCACACTGCTGATTGTCAGATGTGACTGCAGCGGGTTGTACTTCCTCTTGTTTCTTAGATACTGTCTGCCAGTAAAGATTTGAATAAATTTATTTGTTACCACTCATAATAACGATGATAAAATTACTAGTTATAAGAAGTGTCAGTGGGGTTTTTTCCTTCAGATGAAGTTAAAGTTATCAGTAAAGAGAGAATAATCTCAAACCCACGAACTTTTCAGCCTTAATCCTATTACTTTGGAAAACATAGCTTAATTTCTCTTCTTCAGTTCCCTTCTGCATATAAATTAAGAAAAAAATACTCATTTTTTACATGCTTACAGATTTTCCAAATGTAATTAATGAGCATTTGAGAAGTAGCATACACATAGCTTTTATTTTTTGATGTGCAAAAGAACTATTCCAGTAGGAAAAACAACCCTTCAAAATACACCAGCTGCAAAGATTCTGATTTATACCCAGGTCTCTGTTCTTGCACTGCCCATTCAATCAAATTGCACCTTAGCCCAAACATTTGCCTTCAGTTTGGTTTTTTGTGGGTTTTTTGTTTGTTTGTGGGTTTTTTCTTTTGTCAAAGCTCATACTCTCCTTCCTTGCATCAAAGTCTTAGGACAGTGTAACTTCATACCTTGTTTTCAGTGCTCACAGTAACCAGCCACAGAAGAGCTTTCAGGTCTTTTGAAAGCCAGCCATTCCCTGACAGACATCAGTCTGAAGAAAGGAATAGGCAGGTTGGTTCCTAAATTAATCGGAGTACATTAGCAGTTTCTGTTGATTCCATGCACAGTCAGCAGGGAAGGACAGATGTATAATTTGGGTGAATTAGACTACTGTTGAGACATCCATCACAGTGTTTACAGGAATTAAACAGTTAAGCTAAGCCCTGTTTCACATCGACTTTTTAGGTGGAAAAAGATTGATATTTCAGATCTTTCTTTACATCAAACAGGCTTTCTTTTTAAAAAAAGAAGAAACACCAAAGCAATGGAGGAACAGTTCTAATTGTTATTTTGATTTCTGCAACTTTAAAAATACTATTATTTTGGAACATAGGAACACAGAGAAGTCCACCTCAACATGAGGAAACATTTCTTTACTGTGAGGGTGACGGAGCACAGGGACACACTGCCCAGAGAGGTTGTGGACATTCAAAACCTGCCTGGATGTGTTCCCGTGTCACATGTCCTAGGTGAACCTGCTTGACAGGGGGTTGGACTAAATGATCTCCAGAGGTCCCTTCCAACGATTCTGTGATGTGTTTAAAACTGTTTCGGCAAAACAGAAACAGCTGTCTTCAAAATTGGTGTGGAAAACTAGTATCCAACATTATTGATTTTTTTTAACTCCATTTACCTAAATCCATGTATTTATCACTCTTTTAAAATGTCATTGGAGCATGCTAGGGAAGCATTTTAGAGAGGAATACCTTGGAAATAGGTATAGCTCAAGAAATGTAACCTCAAAAGAGCAAAAAGCACAATAATCTTCTATTTATCGGCAGGGGGGTTGATTCTATCTATTACTTGGACAGTCAATTTCTTATTCTTTTGAAGCTAACAAAGTGATAATAATTAAACCTCACATTTAATTCCATTATCTGCTGATCTGCTCTGTGTCCTAGACTGCATGTGAGTTTCCAGAGTATGTGAATTTGAAATATATCAGATAATTGGAAACTAATGAATATGGCTTTTCTGAGACATTCAAAATAGAGAAGATAACAAACAGGTTACAGAATCCAGTAAAACAAGGCAGTGAGGGAATTGAAGAAGTTCTCCAGCCTTTTCCGTGATACAAGAGAGAGCACTGAACTTATGTGCTAGGTGATACCTAATAATTTTTAAATTCAGTCTCCTCAATCAGCTTTTGAGTTTCTTCTGTATGGAAAGGTTTTCTAATATCTTAATTGCTCTTACCATAATTTAAACCTGATTCTTCCTCTTCTGTCTACACTCACAATAGATATCTAGTTATTGTGTTGCAGATTTTAGAGTTTCTGGAAACTTACTGTCTTCCATCCAAACTGCTGCTTTTGAGACATGGAAGCACAGTTAGTTTATTTTTCCTTTGTATTTTATAGATCACATTGTCTTTTCCTGCTTCGTCAATGAGAGTCCCATGTGAAACAATGCCAATGCCGTATTAGAGTGACGATACAGGGCATTTGCGGTTCGTTTCCTACCTACAAAATTTCTTGCTCTCTACACTAACTTGTGTAGTTAGTGGTCAGTGATTAGAAGTCCCCATTGAATTTTGGACCTCACTGTCTTAGATGCTGTCTGAATATGTATCATAGAATCATAAAGTGATCTGGGTTGGAAGGGACCTTAAGATCATCAAGTTCATCTTAGAAAAAAGCTTGGTTGAAAGACTTTGAACAGATGGCAAAGTTAATCAAAGTCAGAGAAAACCAGACACAGACCAGGGCATTATGAGCCCTAGCTTGTATAGTATCTGGTCAGTTGCAGGGCCAGGAAGCTACAAGTGAGCTGTTACACACTCATGGGAGGCAAAGGTAGCATTTCCATTCTGTGGCTCTTTTCAAACTGATGGCATTGTCTTCTCTGAAGAACAAAAATCAGGACAGACACAGAGCTGAATTAATGTTATCTCAGTAACCTTAACATCTGCCTTCACTTTTTGCTTTCTCATAATATTTGAAGTATACTGCAAAATTCAATATACTTTTGCTCTCTGCTTTGTTTTTTGTAATTTGTTTTCTGAAGGTGCCAAACGATCAGAAGATGATGAATAGTGAACAGTATGGAAACAAAGCTTCTAGGTCATATTTAATATGAGGCAAAATGTTCCACCAGTCTTTATACAAAATGATTTTTAAGGTATGAGAACAGTCTTCCCAGGAGGTAGAGGAGTAATAATGACATATATTCTAGGGATAAATTACTGTCAGATTGCTGCTGAGAGCAGTCCAAGGGACAGTGCTGGCGGGTGACTGGGGCAGGGCTCAAGCCAGGATGCTGAGTTGTGCAGCGGGACAGAAAGTGGAATCGAAATGCAGTTAGGAAATGCAGAGAGCAGAAGCCGCAGGCAGCTCATGCTACTTAGGAGCTGTACTGTGCTCTGTCAGAGTGCTCACCTTTAATCCTGTAGAGAAGTATTGATACACCTCCTGGCAATTGTGAGATTTCTCTGATTTCTGCACTGTGCAAACAGAGCATTCTTACTAAGGCTCCCTCTTTTACCATTTGCCCTGGTTCTTTCTTTATTCTCTGCTACACTCTCAGAGAAGTGCTCACAGCATTTCACAAAAATACTTTTCTGACCAGGGTTGAAAAGGAAAGGAGGGAGTTTGAACTGGTACTGGAAAAGAGAAAACTCTCATTTTAGCATAGAGAGTTACTGCAAGATACTTGAAGTGAAATCTTCATTTTCCAGCAGGACTTATTAAACAAAAAATGTCTAAGCAGAAATTATTGTCTTTAGTAAAAGCAGAGTATTTATGTTGTCCTTTCCACCCAGCATTTTTCTCTCTTCAGAGTTCCCAGGGGAAGCTCCTATCCTGTGATGGGAGTTTGCTTAATATAGAAAATGCAGGACATGATGCTAGAAGAAAACATGTCCCTTACGAATCTGATGAGATACTATGGCAGGGTATATCTGAGAGAGTACTAGGACTTCTAGGTGACACCTGACGGTCAAGAAACTAAATGTTTGTCAGAAGACTCTTGCAGTTTTCTGAAGAGTAGTGAACATGTGTTTTCCTCCAGATTACAATTGCAGCAATTTGCACCGTGGGCACCCTACCTACTTCTTTAATTTGTTGGGTGACTTTTGACATTTTTTTCTTCTCTTAATAGAAGAACAGTATCAATATAAACTTTTATAGATGATTGCTGTGAAAATCATAGCTACTATAAGAAAATAGACAAAGTAGAGTTTTTTCCTCTTCACTTTTTTTTTTTCTGGTTTAATTTTAAATTGAGGAAACCACATAGCAAGATTAGGAGAGATTTAAAAGGGTCCCTGAAATGGCAGTCTTTTATAGAGAGTTGTGCTTGGTGGAATCTAGAGTTGTGAATTTATTGACTTGATGAAAACACTGAAATTTGGCTTACTTCCAAGTGTTTGCAGTAAGATGTGGAGCAAACCAGGCATATGCATCTCCCCTGTGGCATGATAAAAACTATGAAGTTGAGGTCTTATCCACAAGATCTGGGCCATGTCCTAGGAGAAACAGTCTGGAGTGGAAATGTTGTTAGACCATTATTCTGCAACTAACACTGTTGTTCTAGTATCTGAATAATAAAACATGAAAATAAACATAAAAGGAACAGATTTGCAGCACCAAATTTGTTGGGTTGTTTTTTGTTTTTTTAAATCTGAAGTAATGGAATTTGTTACGAATCTTTTTTTTTCACCACAACTTATATGTGTCTGAGTTCATATTTTCAAATGTTAGTTCTCAGACCCTGCACAGGTAAGAGGAAAAAAAAAATCTTTTGCTTTTTAATTGTTATGAAAATGACAAAGTTTTTATTGTCACTTCTGGGCAGTGTACCCACATTTTTAAGCAGTTCTGTGTAGCTCTCCTTTCCTATAAAATAAAATCTGTTCTGTCTAGAGAATACTAACCACTGATTTTCATATGAAAAATTATCACTTTAGGTAGATTCAGAGCTCTTGATGTTGTGCAGCCTCAAAATACAGGTTTGTTAATTTTTTCTTCCATTTTCCCATTACAAAGTGGAGACATCTCACAGCAGTCTTGAAATAACTAGTAATGTTTCTTTTGTTTTACTAGAAACACTTCTGAAGTATCTAAAATGTCAGTAAAGATGCTCGCTCATGATTGTGTTTTAAATCTTTCATAATTTGCATCTACAACACACATGGCAGAAGAATTCAAACTAAAAACAAGCCGATATGTATTAGGTGTGCAGTTGAAAGAAATTCATCTGAAGGTATAGCAGGTCATTGCAGATTGATGAATATGCATGCTTAGAAGGAAATTTCCTATAAACAAGGTTCTCTGATTTCAGAAAGTAGAACGCTGCTTTAGTCAAAGTGTGTTTCTTTGTCTCAGTGTTTAGAAACAGAGTTCCTTCTGGATCTTCTTTCTACTTTGAAACAGTTGTAGATAGGAGACCATCTTTTCCGATAGCAGCAAGTTTCCTAGCTGTGGCAGTGCAAGCATCACAGAACAATACAGCAGAGAGGATCCTTTAATACTATCTGTAAAATCCTGCAAAGGCAGAAATGTTTAGGTCAGTAGGTTATGGATATACAGCAGCTCTTCACATATTTTCACATGCAGAGATTTATATGCTGTTTGTCACAATCCTTTCTCTTGATAAACAAGTTACATAAATTACCCATTTCTACTCCACATTGAAAACTGTTTGCTACATCCAAATAATGCTTCTGTTCCTCAGAGGGGTAGTGTTACATTATTTAAGGAGTGAATGAAGTAGCATTTGCTCTTAAAACGAGTGTTGTCTTCTGACATGGCTTCAAAGGAAAGAAGGTTAATCTTTTTTTCAATACCAAAATACAAGTGAATTTATAAAAAAAGGAAATACAGAAAAGAACAGAAACAAAAAGAATTGTCACTGTCAAATCATACTGTTTATTTAGTTTGTTTATCTTTCCTTTTCCCATTTTGATATCATTCTTCCTTTATAGCAGAGATAGTTAAAAAGAAAACTTTATTGTAAGATAAATACGCTAGAATTTAGATTGGATCTTTTTACTTTTCTGTGTAGCAGATTGTTCAGTAACATTCAAAAGTTGCTGCTAACAAAAGGACATAGAAATCGATTTGGAATTTGGATGTCAGTGTGTCATTGTCTGTACATAAATTGACCCAAAATATATTTTAATTTCTGACTGAATTGCTCTTTTTGTTTGGCTTTATGTGAACTGAAGACAGTGACAGAAGTATGCCTAATGTGACTGTTCACATTCACAGTAGCAATGAAATGCTGCAGATCTGTGGTCTTCATTTTACAATACCTGAAGAACACAGAAACAGTGTAATCATCTCGGGATTCAGAGATTAGCAATAACTCCATATAACCAATCCATCACTGTTCACTTAATTAAAATTGTATTATTGGGTTGTGGCAATTCAGATAAAATTCTGTTTTCTTTCTCTGTATTTGCTATATTGTAGATCTGAAAAAAACACAGCAGAAATGCGTAGTGTTTTTCCAAGAGCTGCTAAAGCAGAGACTGAAAGAAAAATGCTAAATACAGAGAAGTTTCTCTTGAAAGTTATGTTTTTTATATGGCCACATGATCTGTACTAAAATTCCTGAAGTTAAAATTTTCTCCCACTCTTTGAACTGCCTCAATAATTTATCTTTTTTAGAAAACGCAGACTTATTTTAGTTTCTGATGTTATAATGCTGAAAATGCAATTTTCTGTAACTATTGTTTCCCTTTCAAGCAGGACATTAGAATGTGTAAGGTACTAAAGTTCATTATTTTTAACACAGAGATTGAAAATGAATGAAGATAAAATAGATGTGAAGATATTGTATAGTGTAGCTTATACTGGTGAAACTAGTTCTTAGGTATTTTGTCTTTCAAGTTTACATAGAATTTTTTGTGTTTGTCCTTTCCTTCAGAGGACTTTCTGATATGTTGTAGCACAACTTATTTCTGCATCCTCAGTAGATGATTAAAACTACTCCAGTGTGGAATGCTGTGTCTAACCCTCAGCACCTATATTAGCACTCGTTCTGTGGTTGATCACTGAAGGGTTTGCACCAGAGAAGATAAACCACAAAACACTACAGTTCTTAGTAGTGAGGTTTGGAAGGACAAATGATCAGGTTTACAGCCAGTTATCTCTATTTGCTTTTTTAGAATCAAGAAGACAGTGGCAGTTGTGTGAGTTAGAGTAGCCCAGGAAGACTACATGAGGACACCACTGCCTAGTGATTCACAAGCATGATGGTGCATTATGTTGAAGAGTGTCAGTACAATTGCGTCTTTTTAAAGTATAAATAAGTGGACTAGTGTCAAATCTGTAGAAAGCTACACAGATCAGATGTTTAACATATGTTTCCGTAAATGAATATACTCACAGACATGTGAGAGGATGCTGTTGAAATCTCCTTGTTTCTGACTTCCTTTTTTCTCTTGTTTCTTTTGTTTGTTAAACTAGTTTTGGGGGTTTATTGGCAGTTTCACAGTGGTTCACAGAGTCTGGGGAGCAATAAATTGGCCTTCAAGAAGAACATTGTACCAAAGTCATGGATACTGCTTCCTCCTGTCTGTGCAGCCGTACATGTAATGCTACTGTGTGCTACAGCAATTAGTTTCTGTCAGGAAACTGCAAGCTGTCTTGGCTGCCATTTTGACATTTTCTCTTAAAACCATGAAGATTTTTGTTTTATTCCTTGTAGTTTTGTGATTCTTTGTTTATTTCTCTGGAGGAGGAAACCACATGGGAATGATATGCTTGTATCATCAAGGTGTTCCTGTTAAATCCTTTCCTTTCTCCTAGCTCCAAACAAAAAGGCTTGCTACCATATGTTTGTGTTTATGCTGTTCCTCTGTAATGGCAGAATTTTTGTTACTATGGAAAACACAGAGTAATATTAAAAAAGGTATCGATACCTCCCTCTGTTCAGATTACATCAGAGATTCCATTGCAGCCTGCTAGAAATGGTTTATTCTAATTTGGCAAATTTAGAAATCTCAGTTCTTTAAGAAAATTCAGAGAAGGATGAAGATGTTACAATATATTAATTGAACTTCATTCATATTCTGAAATACTCAGATTATATGGGAAGGCTTAAGGTTAATTTACTGTATTGGCTGAAGTCCTCACCTTGAAAATGAAAACAAACAAAGACCATTTACTTGAAAAAGAGACTTTTTTTAAAGCTTCCTTTCCAGAAATCTGTATTTTTAAAATACTAATGATCATCTAGATTTCCATGCTATGTTACTCCTGATGCAGCAGAAAATGATGTTTGTGTTACAGCTCCTGACGATAACAGCTAATCATGAAGTCTCCCTGTCTTTGTTGTAGTCTATTGTGATTTTTAATGGCTCAATTATTGCTCTACTTCTTGGACTACTGAAAATGTAGAACATATTTTCTGAAACCCACTCACACACTTTATACCATTCAGTCTGAAACAGATTTCAATGCAACCTTCTCAATTGTTTCTTAATTATAAAAATCTATTTCTAAAATAGATTTCTGTTGCAGTAATAATACCTCTACATTATTTTCTTTTTGGAATCTTCATTTCTTAACTTTAAAATACTGTATTTCTTGACTACCTACATACAAGCATAAAGACTACTTGATTTCTTACGTCACCTGCTGTAATACTTATTTGATTTAAATAGCCTCTGGTTTTACCTGAGGCAGGATGAAATTGCTTTAGGAGTTTCAGATTCAAAATTCTGTTCAAATTTAATTCTAAAGAATTTATTTTTGAGAAATTTCACCTTAATGTCTTTGTAGATATTATTTTTTAAACATTTTGATTAAATTGCATAGGTGGGCTAACTCAGCTGAAAGGCATAGTGCAACTTGTCTTGAGAAAAATAAAAGGACAAAAAAAGTCTAATCACAGCCAGATGAAATAGTGCTTCCATTACCAAAAAGTATTTCTGAATTATACTGTATCATAATCTTTGCTCTCTCCTAATTTTCTATTAACTCTCATCTCAGTTCTCAGAAAGATTCCTACTTTCAATAAATTGAAAATCAAATTATATATCAGCCTCTAGGGATTAGGTGTTAATTACTTTAAATAAATATATCACTGGCCTACTAATTTTTTCAGTAGGAAAAAAAGTATTTGAGAATCATGATTTTCTTTATTATTTTTAAATTTTAACAAGAAGCTTTTCTTGTGCCTTAAATAGAAATATTAGGGATTGCATAGTTTTTCTAGCCATGAAAGAAGTTCTGGTTCATGGCAGCTCAAGTTGTTTGTTGTCTTAGAATTAATGTGGCAGAGGATTTTATTTTCTCTGTCTTGCGCTATAGAACTGTCTACTTAATTCTGTCATCCAAAGTGCTCTGCAGGCAAATACAAAATGTCTTTCAGAGAAGCCATGTGACAGTCTTCTTGGAGGATTGTATTTCCCTCAAGGGAAAACCTTTCAACACCAAATTGTTTGTAGTGCCGTATGAAAACGCTTGGATTTTCAGTGGAAATAGAAACTGAAAAAAGAACATATTTGACTGGAGTTATTCATTCAAAAAGCAGAAGTAACACAGTCCCAATGACATGCATTAGCTCTGTGACATACCACCTGAGTTCAGTCTCAGCTTGCCTCATGGCTTGTTTTCTCTTAACTAGTGGCCCTCAAAGTTCAGTGGTGTCGTTGATTCCTGGAAAGAGCCTGAAGAAAAGTTATTCTAGCTTTTTGGAAATGCTAGCACAGAGACTCGTATTTATCTTGATGGCCTTATTTTGCCTTCAGTGAACTGAAAGCAGTCAGTGGCCGTATCTGTATTCTGATGTGGACAAGCCAGTAGTTCATTATATTCCTTTCTTTGCCCAAATATTTCCTATTTAAAATTGAAAAAAAAAAAAGTTTATTTTCTAACCAGACATAGTCTCAAAATATTGGAATATGGAGTGAACTGTTTAATACAAACACAGTGCCACTGGTTTTTTTGTTTATGCAGAAGTACTATCTTCCTTCTGGATGGCTTGTGTGATGGCACATGAGAATGACTAATATGATCTTCATTATTGCATTATCCATTATGACACCCGTCTTGGTCATAGGTACTCAAGTGATGATTTTACTGCTATGAGTAGTCAGGTGGTCTTTGCAGCTGTGTTACACAGTACATTAAAATATGCATGATCCAAGCAAACACGCAAAAAAAAAAATCAAAATTTTAAGAATCTTGCATTATTATTTTTAATAATAGAAATTTGTGAAAATTTTCTTCTTAAACCTTGCTTCCCTAAAGTTTAATGCCATTTCTCCCCACAAAGATATCAGAAATATTATGCATCTTTCTACCAAAAGTATGCTTGTTACCTGTCTTAAAGACAGAAGACTGTCACTTCTGAGAATAAAGCAGCAGATGACCCAGCAATTTACATGAAATGCATTTAATGAAAATACCGCATTGTATCTTTACATTTTATATATTTCTATCATTAGTCCTTTAGCCAGTCCTCTTATCATCTTAAGTTTCCTTTGAAACTTTTTATATTAATTTTATCATAGGCAAAACTAGCTTCAAATCAGTGGATTTCTGTTCCCATTTGTGAACAGTGAATACATTTAGGAGGAGGCAAAACATGACCAGAAATTTTTATGTCAGCAATACTGTATTTTGGTAGGCAAAGCAGCATAGGAGAGCTAATACATCTCCTGTGAAGACAGGTTGAGAGAGTTGGACTTGTTCAGCCTGGAGAAAAGAAGGCTCCAGAAGAACCTAATCACTGTCTAGCAATACTTAAAAGGGTCTTACAGGAAAGTGGTCTTACAGGACTGCTCATCAGGGAGTGCAGGGATAGGACAAGAGGTAATGGCTTTAAGCTGAAAGAGGATAGCTTTATATTAGACATTAGGAAGAAATTCTTTACTCTGAGGGTGGTGAGGCCCTGGCACAGGGTGCCCAGAGAAGCTCTGGATGCCCTGCCTCACCCCCCCCCCGAAGTGTTTTAAAGGCCAGGTTGGATGGAACTATGAGCAACCTGGTCTAGTGGAGGGTGTCCCTGCTCATGGCAGAGGGGGTTGAAACTCAATGACCGTTGAGGTCCCTTACAATCCAAACCAGTCTGTGATTCCATGATTCTAAGAATGATAAAATTTAGAAAGCGAGTAAAAGAGTGAGCTGTGAACTGTACTACTTCCTTTGACTGTTATTCATCTTGCATTTGTCCTTACAACTTCAAATGCCACCAACAGGTATGGTTTTAAAAAAAAAATTGGACTTGTTTACTTCATGTAAAATAATGATCACTTAGGATCTCACTAAGTATGTTAGAGTGATGTTCACTGTACCTCTCTGAGAAATGATTGTTGGATTTTAGTTTAAAACTCCATAATAAGCCTTAATTAAACATTTATAGACTTATATTACAACCATATAAATTGTTGCCCATGGTTTTGCAGCATGACTGCACTACATGACCACTTAAATTATTTCAAGGAGAGTACTTCAGGTTTGTCTGACTTCTCTTTAGTCCAGAGAAAACAATTAAATATATATCCATTTTCCTCACAAGAGATGCTTTCCTCTTCACTTGCAGTTATTAGTATTTTTAGTGGATGTTATATCTCTACAGATAAGCTTAGGGACATTGGAAGAAAGCTAGTGACAGAGATACAGAGAGATACATCTGTCTTCTAGGTTGTGACCGCATTCTACCTACAACCACTCTCAAGTAGTCAGTGCTTTTGAATACTAACCACTTTCACTGGCCAACTACACTCATAGTGTACTTAATTATAATTTTATAGCTAATTTGTACACAAAATTGGTGCTTCCAATGCTGTTACAGAAGCAATTTTGACCCAGTATGGTGTTTACTGATACACTTATCTAGACAGGTCAGCCTTGCATCCTAAGACTCCCTTCTGACTCATGCCAATTATCTTTCTTTTTGGACAAAATTATTTTAATTTAGCCTTGATTCTAATTCTAATTAATTCTTATGAACAGTCAGTTTGCATACAAAATCAACGAAGTACCAAATTTTGTGGATATCTTTGCCCTTCATCACCCTTCATCACCCATTAGAAGCCTCAGCTCGTTCGGAAGGCCAGTGCTCCAGTGGGACCTCCCACTCACAGGTGCTTTGAAATGGGAAGGTGTTTATGTTAGTATAAATGCGTGATGTCAGCAAACTGGAGAGAGACTTCCTCTTAAATACCAGGATTATGGTTATCTCTTCAAAGCCGGAGATCCCCAAAGAAATCAGAGAAAAACAGACATAGTGACTGACTTTTAATTTTTGGTCATTGTCAGGGGTGACACTGAGACCTCCCCAAGTCTGAATATAATATCAGTTCTGAATTACAGATTCCTTGTTAGTCCTTCTATTTGCATTTTATTCTGATAGTCTAGCATCCTGCCTAATTAGTAGTGTTAGTTAAGCACAATACCCCACAATATAAAAAATAGAAAAAGGACACAAATCCTTTGGAAGGTGAAAAAATGAAAAAGAGCATTAACCTCCTTTTTTATATTTTTTCCTTTTTTTCCTTCTTTTTCTAACTTTCCCCTGACCTATTTTATCCAGTTCTGACAGGACAGTAACTTTGAAAGACTTCTATGCATTGTGGTTTTAAAGGGAAAGCTTAAATCTTTCCCTGCCTTGTTGGAATGAACTGATCTTGGTCACCAATGTAGGCTGTAGTAATGTATAATCCTACTTTTTACTTTCTGTCTTCCATAGTGTGGCATTATCTTCCTGATGACAAGTGTTCCGATTTCAGGGTGAGAGGAGCTGACAGCATTTTTTAACTTGTAGAATGACAAGTGCATGTGCAGCTGGGCTATACCAGGCTCAGGTGCAACAAAGGACTAAATTCTAATTCTGTGTTCGCTATGAACTTCAGTAGAAACTTTCTTTCCCCAAATCAAGTTGAATTTAGTGCTTCTCAGCTCATTAGTGTCTTTTGGTGTAAGCAGTCGAATTCTTTGAAGTTGTTATGGTGGGATAACTCAGAGCAGAAATAGGCCAGTTCTCCAGAAGTTGAAATATGCTCTTGTGCAATACAAGATAAGCCTCATGAGAACCATGAGTTAATATTCTTATTCTTTGTTCATAAGAGTCTAGATGAGCAGGTGAAGTTTTGGAGAAAACTCAGGGTGATGGCCACCAGTTGTGGTCAGGTGAAACATATACACATATCAAATCTGCAAACAATTCATTGAGTTGGAAGCTTGGATATAATTAACACTCTGTACCCATGTTTAAAATGAACAGATCATACACTCAAGGGAAAAAGACAAAATTATCTAACTTAACTTAAACTTGACTGCTAGTGCTGCATTGTAGTTAGGAAATAGACTGTATATTTCCTCTGAATAATGTAAGAAAAAAATCCAGTAGATCTGTAATTAGCATTCATTCAGCCACTCTGAGTGGATACTTTAGAATAATTTTTAAAATTATGTTTTCTAGACAACTTGGAATGAAAAAATATGCAGCATGACAAGATAAACTGCATGTGACAAGTAATTCAGCTAGAAGTTCTCTTTTTAACGTTTCTTTAGAATTTCAGGGAAAAGACCAAAATGAAATTTTTTCAAATGTTAGTGTAGCTCATTTTGCAGGCTACAGAAAGAATAGTGAATAAAATTGCTCCATCTGTGCTCAAAATGGTAGCAATTAGGGGGTAAAACTGATTAGGTGTAGAGGGAATACTAAAACCAAACAAAATCCTTACCAGCTCCTTGAAAATGCAAATACATATATACATACAATTTCAACAGGCACCCTATTTAAACGTAACAGAACCGTTTTCATGTTTGTGGTTTAGATTCTAGATTTGTATTCTGTTCTGCCTTTTGCATTCTCTTCCAGGTAGTTAGGAATCTTTGAGAATATGAAAGCCTGGAACTAAATTAAATGCGTGAAATGAAGAAATGCAAACCCACTTGAGGTTTATGAAATCTAATTTAAGTTCCACATACTCTTGAATTAGACCAAATAACACAGAATGGTTGAGGTTGGAATGGAATTCTTGAGGTCATTTTGTCCAACTTTGCCCCCCCCACACCCATTCAAACCGGGTCGCCAAGAGCTGGTTGCCTAGGACCATGTCTAGAGGTGCTTTTGTCTACAGGTTTCTACAAGGACAGTGACTCCACAACCTCTCTTGGCAACCTCTGCCTGTACTTAGTCACTGTCATGGTAAAAAAGTGTTTCCTGACGTTCACACAACACCGAGCATGTTTCAGTTTGTGACCATTGCCTCTGGTCCTGTCACTGGGCACTGTTGAGAAGAGCCCAGTTCCATTCTCTTTTCCATCCTCCCTTCAGGTACTTTTATCTGTTAAGAAGGTCCTCCTGAGCATTGTCTTCTCCAGTGTAAAGAGTCCAAGCTGTCTCAGCCTCTCCTGGTGTGTGTAGTACTCCAGTACCTCAGTCATCTTAATCACCCTTTTCTCCAGTATATTCACATCTCTCTCATACTGGTGAACCCAGGTGTGGGCTGAATAAAGGGGAAGAATTGCCTACCTTACTCTGCTGGCAATACTTAGAATCATAGAATCATGGAATGTGTAAGGTTGGAAGGGACCTTTAAGGGTCATCTAGTCCAACCCTGCTGCTGTAAGCAGGGACATCTTCACTAGAACACGTCACTAAGAGCCCCATCAAGCCTGACCTTGAATATCTACAGGGATGGGGGCCTCCACTACATCTCTGGACAACCTGTTTCAGTGATCTACCACCCTCATAGTGAAGAACCTTTTCCTAATATCCAACCTAAATCTCCCATTTTCTAGTTGCAAACCATTACTCCTCGTTCTCCTGGTACATGCCCCTGTGAAGAGTTCTTCCGCAAGTTTCTTACAGGCACCTTTCAGGTGTTTGAAGGCCACTAAAAGGTCCAACTGGCGCCTTCTGTTTTCCAAGCCAAACAAGCTCAACTCTATCAGCCTGTCTTCACAGGAGAGGTGCTTGGGCCCTTTGATTATTTTTGTGGCCTTCCTCTGGACATGCTACATCAGGTCCATGTACTCTTTGTGTTGAGGGCTTCAAAGCTGAACTCAGTAGTTCAGGTGAGGTCTCAACCAGAGCAAAGGGGCAGAATCCCCTCTCTTGATCTGCTGGTCACACTTCTTTCGATGCAGCCCAGAATGCAGTTGGCCTTCTGGGCTGCACATTGGTGGCTCCTGTCCAGCTTGTCAAGTACCCCCAAGTCCTTTTCTTTGGGGCTGCTTTCAAGCGCATTGTCTCCTAACAAGTGTAGGTAACAGGGATTGTCCCGACCCAGGTTCAGGACCCTGAACTTGGCTTTGTTGAACCTCATGAGGTTCACCTGGGCCTACTTCTCCAGCCTGCCCAGGTCCTTCTGGATGGCATCCCGTCCCTCTCACACATAAACTTCACCACTCAACTTGGTGTCATCAGCAAATTTGCTGAGGGTGCACTCAGTCCCACTGTCAATATCATTAATAAAGATATTAAATATCACCAGTCCCAGCACAGACCCTTGAGGAACTGCTTGTTACCATCTTCCATCTAGGCTTGTGGTACCATTGACCACCACGCTCTGGATGCAATCATCCAACCAATTCCTTTCCCACTGAACAGTCCACCCATCAAATCCATATCTCTCCAACAGAGAGAAGTATTTCAAAGGCCTTGCAGAAATCCAGATAGATGACATCCATAGCTCTGCCCTTGTCTACGGGTGCAGTTGTTCCATTGTAGAAAGCCACTAGATTGGTCAGGTGGGACTTCCCCCTAGTAAAGCCATGCTGGCTGTCACAAATCTTCTCCCTGTCCTCCATGTGCTTCTAGGAGGATCTGTTCCATGATCTTCCCAGGCACAGAGGTGAGGCTGACAGGTAGTTCCCAGGGTCCTTCTTCCTACCCTCCTTTCTACTTAGTGCAATGAAGCCCAGCCTACTAGGCACCTTCTTTTCCACAAGGGCACATCGCTGGCTTGTGTTCAACCTGGTGTCCACCAGAACTCACAAGATTTTGTCTGCTGAGCTTCCTTCCTGCTGAGTGGTTTGCCACCATGTTTATGGGGCTGTCCTCCCCAAGTACAGGACTTTGTACTTCCTGATGAAATTCAGGAAATTCCTGTCATCCCATTTCTCCAGCCTGTCAAGGTCCCTCAGTATGGCAGCATGACCCTCAACAGGTGTATCAGCCACTCCTAGTTTGGTGTCATCTGCAAGCTTGGTGTGGGTAGACTCTGCCCTATTATCCAGGTCCTTCATGAAGATAGATTCAATCAGTTTCAATCCATATCCCTGCCTGCTCAAATAACCCATATAACTTTTCTATGAGGGTCTTATGTGAGCCAGTTTCAAAGGCTTTTCAGAATGAATCACAGAATCACAAAGTGTTAGAAGGGGCCTCTGGAGATCATCTAGACCAACCCTCTTGTCATAGCAGGATCACCTACAGCAGGCTGCATAGGAGAGCGTTCAGGCAGGTTTTGAATGTCTCCAAAGATGGAGACTCCACAGCCTCTCTGGGCAGCCTGTCCCAGTGCTCTGTCACCCTCACAGTAAAGAAGTTCCTCCACATGTTTAGATGGAACTGCCTGTATTCAAATTTATGCATATTGTATTGTATTGTGTGTTGTCTCTGGGCACCAGTGAAAAAAGACTTTATTGAAATCCACTGCTCTCCTCTCATTGAGGCTTATCAAGTTAGTCAAGTTTGACTCACCCTTTGTGAAACCATGCTGACTGCTTCTGATTATTATTTTGTCCTTTATATTTCTGGTAATGCTTTCCAGGATTAGTTGCCCATCACCTTTCCAGGGGTCAAGATGAGGCTGACTGGGTCCTATTTCTTGGCCTTCTTGAAGAAGGGGATGACATTTGCTTTCGTCCAGTCTTCAGACACTTCTCTCTTGAAATGGAAGTGCATGTTTTCAAGGATGTCTCAACAGAAATTAGTATCTCTCTTAATGGAACATATCAGTATGTGGGTTGTAACATGGAAATTAAAGCTTATGAGAAAATTTTGAAGTAGACACACACTGAAACATGATCCAATAAGTCTTCCTTGAAAATACGCAGTTTTTAAGGGCAAAAGCCAAATTTGGGCAGTCAGTTTCTTGCTTCTTCAGTTGCTGTGTTGTTTGTTTTGTTTTGTTTTTTTACCCCTGCACATGATTAGCCAGAACTAGAGGCTTGTGATCTCCATGGGAGGTGAGTAGGAGGGAAAGAGCTTAGTTATTTTTAATCATATATCAAGTATATGCATTACTTTCATATAAACTTTAAATAGCAAAAAACCCAAAAGAAAATAGAAAGTTGTTCTCCAATGAAAATAAATAGATCACTGCGTTCATGTGTTAGTAAATCAATACACAAGATTAATAGATTAAATATAAAAATACAACAGCCTTTTCCAAGTTCTGTTTAAATTTATATTTTAAGGAGTAAACAAGGTAGTTTTTCAGACTTAAAAATGACCAGAATTTTCTAGTTGGGAAATACAGTACTAGATAACTTTATGAATTTTAGGCGTAATCGTGGTATTCTTTGATGTGCCTTGCACCTATGTACTTCCGTCGTGACTTATGTCTTTGTCTAATAAAAAATGTATATTGCTCAAGCTGTTGATGCGGTTGGCATCTGTTTCAGATTCATTTTTACTGACAGCAAGCTGCTGCTGGCGAGCACTCAGCCTTTTATCATCAAAAATACAGAGACTGGCATTCCTGCCATTGCTCTTATTCTGCACTAGAGCTCTCCATCAGATGTACTGCACTAAAATCTGTGACGGATGACAAGCATTATAGAATATGCATTTTAAGTTTCCTAATTCTCATTTTTAAACAATGCTAGAATTTATTGGAAAGTTATCATGGCAAGTGTAATAATGTTAAATAACCTTTGGCAATGTCTAAGCTTTTAATCCCATTTTGAAGATTATAGAATATCTATGCATATCTGCATGGATATGTCAGAATATTTATCTGTCATTTGTTACAGGAGATAGTAGTTCAGACGAAGCCAAGTGTTTGACTGCTAGTGGTATGACTCATTTCTCTGTGCATGTACGACTGTATCTTTTCGTTTTGTGTACCACTATAGAAGGGAGTGTGTGTCTGTGTGCATATAAACTATCCATGCACATACATACCTCATTGGATGTACACGCAGTCTTGGGATTCAGCCAGAAGTTAGAAGCACTTTCTGAAGTATTTGGGGAGTCCTTTTTTTCCCAGTATAAAGTAGGCTACTGGGGCTTAGTTCAGGGGAGGTTGTTGGTATTGTACAAAATAAAAAATGTGTATTCTTCTGTCTCTGCTTTATAATGTTGCTGCCATATTGCAGCCATTAAAGCTATGGTCCTTCCTGTTCATTTTTCCACTATTCACGTAGGCATTGTACTAATTTGTGCTTGTTTTTCTGCTGTTCCCAAAGACATTTCCTTTTGGTATCATGCAGTGTAATAAACCCTTGTATTTTTTCTCAATTCTCCCCTAAAGAATCACTTAGTTTATGATGTCTAAGAAAAAACAGCAAATTAATAACAGTAGGTTGGAAGCCTTCTATGGAGGTGAGAAACATTTATGGTATAAATGCTATTATATATAGACTATGACCTGCTCTCCTGCTCTTCCTATGTAATTTGTACTCTTAGGTAGTATACACTGTAGGAATAGATTAGTCCTGCAAACTACTTATTCCAGGAACAAAATGAATAACAATAAAATAATAAAATCAATAACAGCTCAATTTGCAGTGTAATCTTACCAACTTTTAAAACATATCTTGCAAAGCCACCTGATTTTTTGGCATGAGATACTTTCTACAGTGCAGACATTTCTGCTATCTTGGCAACCCCATTTTAGTCTTGGTTAGAGATGTTGAAGTTGAAACGTCAAAACTGGTGTAGCATTACAGAACAATTCAACAACCTGTTCACAGTCTGCAGACATTATATTAGTCCCATGAGAAAACAGCAGAATCCTCTCTGAGAGACATAATTAGGTGGTAGTCTGTGTTTATCAAAGAATGTGGAGTTTGCTCCTGTCAGTTGCTACCAGAATCAGAGGTGAATTTGTTGGAAGGGATGCTTATGTAGTGGATTGTGTTCCTCCAGGAAAATATGGCTATTTCATGTGGATTTTTTTCCTGTTTTGTCTCATTTATCTTCCAGAGATAATTTGATATTCTCAGAATGTCTTTAACTGGCATATGAGCCCTACATTTCTCTACTTGCTTCACATTCTGACTGTCTTGCTATCCACAAATATTTGCTTCTGACCTGGTGTCTGCTGACAGTTTCACGTACTCGGCAAATATCTACTTATACGTATTTTCTGTTCTATTTTCTCATACTTTTGTCCCTCCTTCAAATGGCATGATGGCCCTTGTGGAGAACAAGAACCTTTATCAAATCACCCCTGACACCACTGTGATCTCAGAGCCTCTTCAGGACAGTGGTGTCAGCCCCTGATGTGAGCACAGGATTCATGATGCATTCAGAGAGGTACCACACACCAGTGCTTTCTGCAGTGAGGGAAGGGCAGTATGCTGGGAAACCAGCTCTTCAGAAAATCTCCGAAGGGAGAATTGAAAGAGTTGAATTGAATTGTTTCTGTGTAGAGTATGATGTTTTCTTTGTTCCACACGCTTATCACCAAGAAGAAGAAGCAGAAAAGAAAGAGCGCAAAATGGGAAGATAGGAAAATTGAATATGGTGTAGGAAGAAGGCACTTGGTTATCCAGTTAAAGTAATTGTAAGGTAACACAGTCTGTTTTAAGAAAATAAATTATCATAAATGGTAGTAGTGATATATGGTATATTTCTTAAGATTCATTGGCATCAGTGAAATGACTATGTTACACTGGCTGATCGACATTTGAGAAAATGAAAAGGTGAAAAAATTAACAAGTGTTCTTAACTCAGTATTAAAAGCAGTAGTAATGACAGAAAAGGATAGTTTTTACAAGACTTTGCAATACTTTCATGTGGATTTATTGAAAATATTCAGGGAAGTTACTAAACCACCTCTGCTATTGTTCGTCTAATCCATAATGGATTAGCTCTTTTTGTGGAACAAACACTTTTACCAAAAGATTTCTAGCACGACAGACTGCATTTCACAGAATTATTTTTTAAAAAACCCCGGCTTTCTAATTTCAGGAAGTAGTGTCAGGCTGTAAATATTTAGTGAGTAGAGGTACCTCCCTGCGGTTTCTGATAAAATGTCTTAAGAGGCAGCAATGAACATACTTCACCACCAGTGTTTCCTATTAACCAGCTCTAAACAGCTGCACACTTAGCATGCGAGCGGTACTTCTGCCTATTCACGTTGTCATCCCACTCCAAGGTACCTGACTTAACGCACTAGCAATTCACAAGAGTGGAAGAGTAACTATTATTTCTTCTAAATATAGACTATTTCAGTAATTAGACCTTTGCAGGGAAAGAAAGAAGTAATTGCCATGCAGAGAGATTCAAAAGTGTTGGAGAAAAGACTGAAAGTGATAATCTCTGGGTGTTGCACAGTGCTGCATAGGAATGCAAAAATCTGTAAACAAAGGCTCAGAAACAATCAGGAAGGATAAAATGAGAAAGCTTAATTTATTTCTCTGATGTGAGGTCAGAATTACTGAAGGTATGACTGGTATAAGTTGCTATGGGAACTGTAGAACTAAAGGATTTGGGAATGACAGAACAGGGATGGACAGATGTGGAGCTGATGTCTGCTCACAAATTTTACCATGGGTTTTAGTCAAAACCGTGAATTCTCATTGACTCAAATGACTCGTTCCTTATGATACACTCTATGCTGCCAAACCTTTGAGCATGTGGCATTGTACGAGCTTTAGAGTTGCACATGCTGTGGCATCCCTACCACATTCTGTAGATATGATTCCCAAGAAGTGACATCTTTCACTGAAGCTCTTCCTTTTGGAATTTACATATCATTATACACTGACCATCGGATGTGGAATCTGGAACTGTGGGCTTGGTGATTAAGGTTATTCTTTACACGGAATAATCCTACTCCGTGAACTAGTAATTTCTATGTGATTTAGTACTTTAACTAATCAAATCAGAACATTAATCTTCTGCAAACGAAAAGCAGTTTCATTTCCATATCTTGCTGCTGTTAAAAAAAGAAGTTTCATCTCTGCATTTATTCCTACCACATATCTTATGTGTTGGAAAGTACGTACTAGGTCAAACCATTCAAAAGATTCAGGAAATTAAGAACTTAATTTATATTTTTTAGTTGGGCTTGCGTGTAAGCTGCTGAATCCTGTCAAAGCTCAATTGTTTGTGCGTGGGGCTAAGGAATTATGTGGTAGGTGACTCTTGCACGTATGGGGTTTTAGAAGTCATGGTGGTGTAGCATACAGCTCAGCAGGGACTTCTTTATTACATCTTAGGACTGTATTTCTAATTTAAACCAGTTGTATTAGCTGTTTAGATTCTTTATCGAATCTGCCTTACAGTATTTTACAGATGCTTACAGCCCTAAGAGACTGGACCTTATTTATTGATATATACAGACACAGACATTCACCAAAGCTGTTTTTATTGTAATGTCTTATCAAATGGATTTACCTTATTTCAGAATGTGAGCTTCTCTATTAATTTCTTTACAGTGAAAAGATTTTGTGGCAGAAGAGGCTGCTGCTGAGTTTTCAGATACATCATCTTCCTGAGTTTATTGATTTCAGTATTTTAATATTATTCTTTCTCTTTCAATTATGATAGGTTAAAAAGTCACAGTAAATAGAAACAATTATTTTTCAAAGCAGTCCAGTAGTTGCTATGGTCCCCTTTCTACACGAGACATCACAGCTGGAGGGAGTGTTGAATTTATTTTGTAGAAATGTCATAGAAAAGAGGCTGTACTATTATTTGAATTCTCATAGTAGTGAAGTTATCAGTATGGTTTCCATGGGGTATCTTTCATTGGTTTATATAATGAATCTACAAATAAAATCTGCAGACAGACATTTTAAATCAAAAATCTTTTTCATAATGATTTCTGAGGCAAAAGAATGATTGATGGTCAACTCCTCCTCCTGCAACCCCACTCCAAAGTCCACTATAGCATACCTTTTGCTCTTTCCAGCACCAGTGACACGTGTAAAATAAAAATGATCATTTTTGTGCAGCAAGAGGGAGTGTATGGAACACTTCTTGAACAAGGAAAAAGATGAAATGCAAACGGATGCCCACTTTCTGTCTGCATTCTGTGGGAAGCAATGTAGACTACTGTTGAAGTGACAAAACGATGGGTCCTGTTACCAATTTGAACAAGCCCATAATTTGTAGGAAAAAGGCATTTTCTGTCATGCTTATGTGTAGTTCTTTCATGTTTTGAATTCCTGCACTCTCTTTTCTTGTGTTAATCAAGATGCATGTAATTTCTGGTATATTTGAAAAGTGTCAGGGAAGCAACATACACAGCTCTAGCAAGGTTTTATTAAACCCTGTTCATCATGAGAATCAGAGAACAGTTAAACCAACAACAGAATCATGGTTTTATTTGGATCCCTCATAACAGCCCCAGAAATTGGTATATATTGTAATAATTTCCTTTAGTCAGCAGATCAACCATCTTTTGGTAACAACCTTAAGAAACTGATGACCTTCAAGTGGAAAGATTTTAAACTGAATTAAGAATGGGTTTTTGATTTTGTGTTAACACTGCAACAGAAAGGACAAAAGAGTAATTTTGGTAAGGGAAACAACTAAAAGAGTATATTTTTATATATTTGTAAATTTGATTTTTTTAATGTTTTCTCTTTAAATTTAGTTCATTCAGAAAAGGATGTTCTCTCTATCTGAAAAAAATACTGTTAGAAGTGGTATTACTTCTAACCTATGCACTAATTTGTGCCCTCTGACTATCATCAGAACTGTGAAATAATCTTGAGAGATTGAAAAAAATGGAAGTAAACTCATTTTAAGCCAAATTGTTAAAAAAATCTCAAATTTTGAGACAATCTGAGCACAGAATGCACAGATATCTTAGTTTATTTCATTAGAGCACTCAAGTAAATTTCATTGGGATATTTTTCATACATGGAATGTAATACAGGGAAATCATAGAATATGCATTATATTATATATATATGTAATATATATTATATCTATGTATGTTCTAGGAAACCTGCTGTGGCAGGGGGGTTGGACTCAATGATCTTTGGAGGTCCATTCCAACCCTTACAATTCTGTGATTCTGTGAATCTGTAAATGATAGAATTTATTTTTTTTTCCTATTCAAATAGGGGTGAAGGGATATTCATCTTCCATCAAAGAACTAAATACACTCTACAGCACAGCAGGTTCAACTAAAAGTTTCATCAATGAGTATGATGAACTGAGTATAAGTTTAAGGATTTTCATATGGGGGAAAAATCATGAATCACATTCTTTAGTAAAATGTTCAGTTTGAGTAATTAGGTTTGGCTTTCAAAAATAATTTTTAAAATTATTAATAGTATAGCTTGCTGATTAATCATTGCTTAGTATTAATAATAAATACTAATTTGGAAAAAAAAAGCAAACCCCAAAAAGAGGAATCTGTTTGTTTGTTTCAAAAAATTTCTTGAAGCAAGTGTCCAGGATTTCTTGTCAGTGGCAATCAGTCCTAATTTATGAGAAGATGTTATAATTCACTTTAAACATTTAAATCACAATGACAATCTGTAATTCTGTGTGAATGAACATTATTTCAGAAATATGACATAGTCAGGAATCAAGAATTACCTGATGGGAGTCTGGACTCGGAGGACTGGGCTCTACTTTGAATGGAAATGCACTTTTGATGAACAGTCACAAATCAGTTTTACATTTCCTGCAATCTTGTGTCTGTTTTGATAGAACACTTACCTAGACGACAAATTGCGCAGGAAACAAGTTAATTGCATTGGGCAGAATGAAACGTTACTGGCGTTGTATGCGGAAAGAAATGTCATTCCTCCATGAGATACTGTGAATTCATTGTGTGCCTTTGGTCTGCTTGTAGAGAGATCCAGTCACATTTGTAGGACTGAAAAGTCAACTTACAGATATACTGGCATCCCTGACTACTACAGGCTTCTCCTTTATAGTCCAACATAAAAACGTTGAGTTCTTCCTTTTGTTTTATGGGAATGCTACATGGTGCCACTATCTTCGAGGAAGGACGGTTGTGTTTCTTTATGATGTACAGTTGTGAAAGTCAATAATCTGTCTGTCTGGCAAATCACTGAGCAGAATATTAGGGCAGTCCATTCTGTGGGAGATAAAGGCATGAATGAAATTCTCTGTGTTCGACAGGTAGAGATATGCTTTAAATCCCAGAATGTTTCTCAGGTGCTAATAGATCTTAATAATAAATGTGCCAGTGTTCAGAGGATGTACTGGAATCAAAAACCACAGCAGTTTTAAACACCACCTAAGCATTAAATGTGCATGCATCAAAAAAACCCAAACAAACAACCAAACCAAAACCAACCAACCCACAAAATGTAAAACTTTCAAATATTTGAGATGTCCTTGAGCTCTTGAGAAAGCCTAATTACAAATTGTATCCAAATTAACTTAAGAAATGAAGGTACTTCTGTGTCTAAAAAGGCACAGTGTATTACTGCATCTGATGGTCAAACCAAAGTGGAGATTCTGGTGATCTTTCTTGTCAGTCATGGTCCTCACTGAAGGTATCACAGATATGTAAATAGGTAGATGGAGATATCCAGAGTTGACTTCTTTGAGGGAATTAGGAAGAACACAATCAGATCTGCTCAGTTAGATCTCTGAATCCCTAAAAGATCCCACAGAAAAGAATGACAAAAAATTTCCACACATAAGTTTTCACTTTCAGGTCTAGAAGTATACAGAGCTTTTTAGGGTTACAACAGAGAAATACTAATTTGGGGAGAGGGGTTTGTTTCATTCTTTAGACATTTGGTAATTTAAACCTTAAAAATATATTGCCTCTACAGCAGAAACACAACTCCTCCAAGCAGAAATTAACACTGTTTTGATACTGTATAAAAACACATTCACTGCAACCTCATGCATTACTACTGCTACACAATCTGTGGAATAATATATTCTTAAAAATACACTCTAAAAAGTTTTTAAAATTTTTACTGATGGCTAATAGTATTGGAGTGGTTCCTGTCACTCAGCAGGCATGCTGTATTCAACTCTCTACACAGCCATCTCACCCTCCATTGAGAACATTTCAATCTGTTAATACTTTTCTCTTGACATTGTATTCTAAGTTTCAGACCATAATCATAGCTTTGGTTTTAGAAGTAAGATGTTTTAAACGTTCTGTGCTCTTTATAGCTCTTTAAAATTCCATTCTTAATTTCATCAATGTGCAATTTTTGTAAAAGATAGCAGTTCCATATAGTTCTTAAAAAATCCCATTTAAAATACAGTTCATATGTTGTTTGAAAAATCAGTACTGTGATACTGCAGACTGGAAAATAGAAGAGAACCCTGTTAAAGTAAGTACACTGCTGGTTTAATACCAATCATAAAGGGACTTTCTTTGGTTTGGTATAAACTCGTACTGGTACTAAGTTTATGCCTACAGTAGACGTAAGGATACTCAGCTCTAAAAAACAAACTGACAAAAACCTCCTTTATGATACAGATAGACCCTTCCCTTTGTGAGGAAAAGGAGGAAATAGGAAGGGCTCAACAGCAGAGTCGTAAACAATTCACAAATTCTCCAGAAATATCAGTTGATGTAACCTCTCAGAATTCAAACAACAGCTAAAAATAGGAAATAGAAATGATGCATTACAAAAAAAAAAAACAAAACAACAAACCCAACCTAAACCGAACACCACCCAAAGAAGCCTAATTTGCTTAATTCTGTTTTTAAAAGAGACATAAAGAAAAAAGTAATGTCATTCTTTAAGACCTGGGGAAAAATGTTCAGCTCTGTGTTTTCAAAAAGTTTGTAAGAATCAATGGTGAAAATTTTATGAATAAGGAATATATTAAAATAAATTTGATAATGAAAAAATTTGTTATTTTGAGAACTGATTGTTAATTCTGCTAGTTCATTATTTGAAAGTAATATTATTCTACTGTAACTTATAAAGCGAAAAATGATACCATAATATCAGCATTTTGACTTGTCTAGAGAAAGAAATGTATTTCAAATTTTTGAACAATTCACTTCTGTGTTTTGACCGAGTGCAGTGACCAGGGCCTTCTAAAAGCTTAGTCTCTTACGTAGTGACCCAGTGATTGAGCTTTCCAATGAGTTGTGTTGAAAGTTACGGGTTGATTGTAGTTGTGGATCCCTGGTGAAATAGGGCCACTCGCTACCAGCCTCACTCTGTGCAGACTGCTTAGGCTAAAACCACACACAGACTGCACTGTTCATCTATACAGTTCCCTCATGACCGTTGGATCTCGCCTGTCAAATAGAAGTGCCAGGTATTATTTTCTGAATGGGCTTTTCCTTACACAGGGGAAAAAAAAAGGCGCAGCAAAAACATTTGTCAGCATTTAAAGCTGTACTCAAATGCTTCAACCCTGACTCTTAAAAGCTACTATGCATTTACTCCTTGATTTTGCAAAACGCTGAGGAGCAAGTTGACACAATGATGCTGATGTGCTCAGGGTGGGGTAATCACAACATGGAATTGTACAAAAGATTTTTTAATTTTGCTTTTTGAAGCTCAAGACAAGCAATATATTCTTATATCCTTATTAAAAATATGCTGAAACAGGTAATGCATATCCTCTGGGTCACAAAATGCTCAATGTTAATAAAGATGCATTTGTGCCATATTACCAATTTGATGGAATTGATGAACTAGATTACAGTAAGAGGTAGTTATGAAGAAATTATAATCACACTGGTGTTTTAATAAATTATTAAATTAGCATTTCTGTAATTTTAAGATTAATAGAAGATAGGAAATATGTGCAGTGTCGCATGTTCCAATTAAGAAGCAAATAGTCTTCAAGTAATGAAAAAGCAGATTAGTGACATCACAGTTCTATCAGACAAGTAATATCTGTGATAGATTTTTTTTAAAGAGAACTTAGTCAAATCCTAGAGATACTATTAAAAATAACTGCAGTGTAAATAGAACTATAGAATAATATGCCAGAAGAGAACACTAACACTAAAAATAGGATCGTAAACTTCAAATAAATGACACAATAATGTCAGGCACATCCAATAAAACCTTTGAGACCTAAAGATAGAATTTTACCTTATAGTTTATATCCCAAGGTCAGAAAAGTGGAGTACTTTGTCCTACATTCCAGAAGTGGTCTCTTTACTCATTTACGGTAGGGAACAATTTAAAGTGACTTACAAGTAGGTAAAGGGCTTGGTTCTCACTTACACCCTTTAAAGAAAAACAGTAGTTTAGTAAAACCTGGCAGCCTTTTTTGTTATTCATTAATCCTTCAAAGCATTTATAGTCTAGAAATTCAAAGTAATGTGTTGATTGAACTAAACTTTCTGCATTAAAGGCAAATGAAAGGCAGATAACCTGTATGGCAAAGAAAAAAGTTTTTTGGGTTTTTTTTTTAATATGCAAACATGGAAAGTGGCTTGTTTACTCAGACTGTCCTTTGATTTAGATAATGAGACTTCTAATAAATGAATAAGTTTGCATCTTAGATAACTGATTCAGGATTCAGTTTCTCCTCCTGATTAAGCTAATATCAAAGGCTCTGAAATGTTTGCTAACAGCTTAAGTCAAAAGGAGGGAATGATTTCCTAGCTCACTGGAACATAATTATCTAAATTGCCATTCCTGTGGCTGATGTATTTAGTATACCATCCTTCTGTGGCAACACTGCCAAGATTTAATTTTTACGTTACACAGAAAGGAAACACTGTAATCTGGTGCCACTGTCCATAAAATTCCTACCTCAAAGTCGTGCTGAATTCACAGTGCTGCTTCTTGCAGCTCACACTTTATTTTTTTGTATTTTCACTTAGATACATCCAATATCCATCCTTGCTTACCAGATGATTTCTGAACAGGGCCACTTTTTTTTTGTGGAACATTGTGGACAAATCCAAACTCTTATTTATACAACATAGAAGCATAAATCAAGTTTGGAGCAAGTCCAGAGGAGGGACACAAAAATGATAAGAGAACAGGAACACGTCTCCTGTGAAGACAGGCTGAGAGAGTTGAGCTTCTTCAGCCTGGAGAAGAGAAGGCTCTGGGAAATTTTAGAGCAGCCTTCCACTACCAGAAGTGGCCTGTGGGAAATCTGGGGACAGACTGTTCATCAGGGAGTGTAATGATAGGAGAAGAGGTGTAATGCGTTTAAAGTACAAGAAGATAGGTTTAGATTAGATATAAGGAAGAAATTCTTTACTATGAAGGTGATGAGGCCCTGGCACAGGTTGCCCAGAGAAGCTGTGGCTATCCCTTCCCTGGATGTTTTAAAGGCCAGGGTGGATGGGGCCTTGGGCAACCTGGTTTAGTGGAGGGTGTCCCTGCCCATTGCAGGGGGTTTGAAACTAGAGGAGCTTTGAGGTCCTTTCAAACCCAAACCAGTCTGTGATTCTATGGTTCTATTAAGTTTTATTGCAACTATTAATGCTGCTTTGGGAAGTGCATACAGATAGAAGATAACTTCTAATCTTGCTGTCAGATAGTGGGGCCACATAATTGCTCTTTCAAGTGTTGGATCAAAATATCCCTTACCCAGATTGAAATTAGAATAACATAAACTGAGAAGAGTTAATGATCACTAATCCCTACACTCTATTTCAAACTTCTCTATGACGGAGATATTGGATAGAATTTATAGGCAGATTTAATTCAGTAATGTTTTATCTTTGAGAAAAAGAAATCTTTTGGGCTTGTACATAATTAACTCATGACTTCTGTAATAATTGTTGTGGAGTTGCTTGTATAATTTGTAAAAATAGACTTCTTGGTTTTCTTTGTCATTCACAGGGGTACAGATGTAACTATAGCTGTCAAAAAACAGAAAATAATTTTTCTGGTTTTAACTTTGCAATAATGCTGACTTAATCTGATCACCTTGTGATGACTTTTTTTTTTGAGTGCTGAATTAAAACATAAGTTTGAAATTTCAACACCAGATTTGTGGATTCTGCATCAATAACAAATAACCATTAATTTGTGGTGTTCTTTAAAAAGTCTGGTCTGTACCTGAATTTCTGGTACGCTGAAAATTCTAGCAGAAGTTAGTTAAGTCCATCATTACTTTAGCATGCTTGCTTCTATAATGCTGTTTTTGTAGGCTGCTCAGCTCCTTGAATATTAAATTATCTGGAAGCCAAGAAACTGTTGTGCAGTATACAGTGATAACTCCTACCTCATACCTTCTGATTTCCAATTATATGCATTTTATTTTTTTAAATAAAATGTTGTTAATAGTGGTGCTATCTACCTGGAAGAGAAGACAACAGCAAACATACAAATACAACATACCATACACATAGTACTTTCATAATAAGTACTGTTAATATAGTTTATCTGTTTTAAAAAGTTATTTCGGGAAGATGGAATTCAAAAGCAGAACAGTCCAAGATCCATGGATGTCTGTCTTAAACATCAAAATAATTAGCAATGTATAACTCATCTGTTTCATGAATCATAACAACATAAGTGTGTTTGTTTAGTGTATTTCAAGAAAGATCATCCCCTTAATTAAGGTATTGTCAAAGCATATATAAAGTATTGTTGGTCAGTGTTCTTTGACTTTTCTGTTTTTTCTGATATAAATATATGTTAGTAATGAAAAGGAAATAAAACTTCCATTATTTAGTCTGGCAAATTACATGGAGAGAACGGTCTCAATATTCAGAATCCATACAAGCATTCTGGAAACCTATATCCCTCATGCTAAGTGTAGAAAATACTTCTAGATTAGAGGAAACATGAAGTTTCCCATGTTAGCCTAATACAAACTGCAGGAGCTACTGAAGCCATCAACAGCCAATCCACAATGAAAGGTAAAAAATGGAAGTGACAGACTGAGATGTTTTAAGGATGTTTTTGTTTACATTCCTAATAGCGACTTTCACTTGATTTTTTTCTTAGGGAAGTGTAAAATAAATTGCTGTTTATAGATTGTGACCTGAGAACAAGCTTTGTTATTATTTTAGCGGGCTATGTTTTAAACCTTTGAAAACATTTTGATTTTCATAGTTTCATAATGCTAACCTTTCAAGTTCGGAGTTTACTGGGAGGCTGCAGTAGTACACTCTTATTCCTTCAGATAATCATGTCAGTAAGCAAAGGGCCAAAGGGAACCAGCTGCAATATCATCAAAATGCAGGAGCTAGTCATTATCTTATTCTACGCTAGATAATAGCGAGAAAGGCAGATGTGAAATACATTCTTATCCCTGCAAATGTGGAAATTAAGATTTATCTTAATTTGTAATCGCTACAGCACTCTGAGAATTTGTTTAATGCAACCACTTAAGGAGAGGTAATCTTAAGATGTAAATCAATTTTGTATTTTATGGTAAGCGTAAGCATGATCTTTTGCAGAGTCCATCTTAAGAGAAAATCACCTACGCAAAACAGCCAGGAGGAATCAGTATCTTCCCTACACAGTTATAACAGAGGTTGAACTTTTTAATAGAGTTCCAGCTTTGTTAGAGGCTGAGCTAAAGAGCAGCAACAGAATATGATTATTGAGATAAAAGTGCCTATGTTAGTCAGAAATACGAATCAAACAAGGTTTGAAAACTTTCCTACAGCGTGACTTGCAGCCCCGTTGAAAGTTCTGTATCGGAAGTATTGTAAAATAAAACAATAACTAATTTAAGACAGATCAGTGTATTCAAATGTTTTGAAAAGAATTAAAACTTTCTCTTTGCTTACAGAAGTCATTATTTAATTTAAATATATGGACTTGAGTTATGCACCAGATTTTTTGCTTTAATTTCGAGAGCTATCAGACCTAGAAGCCAAAAAAAAAGTCAGCAACATGAAAAATTAGTGTGCTGATGTGATTAAATGTTCTCAGCAAACAATAAAGACATGACAGATTTTGATTTTAAAATATAGTGGAGAAAATGGTTGCAGAAAAATCATTTTCATGCCTATAGATGAGAGTAATCCCACAAGCCAGGGTAAATACAGAATTGCTATTGTTGGATCATTTATTATCATTTTAATATAATAAATGCCAAATAATAATAATAAATAATGTTAGCTTACAATGGCAATATTATAAATCCGTTAAAATTATTTTAAAGTGTCACCTTGTTATTTTGTTCAGATTCAACAAAAGAGACAGCAGTTACCTATGCAGAAATGGGGTGAACCTGAGAAGTAACCAATTCCAAGCAGATTAATTCTGCAGGTGAAGAAAGAAATAGTAATTGCTACTTAAAACCCATAGGGAATAAGGCTTCTCAAACACATTTCTTTTTTAATTTCTGATATTCATTATCTTTTCATCAGCAAATTATGGGCAGTAACAGTAGGATCAAATTAAAATAATTATAATCTCAATTTTTGGAATGAGAACTTGAAAAGGCAGAGGGACAAGTTATATCATATGATTATTCCCCATTATTTCTCTAATAGATGCACAGTTTGTCATTTTCATAAAATATTGTGTCTTTTGGAACAAAACATCTTTTTAAATTTTTTTCTGCAACTACCAGTTGCTGTTTCTGCTGAGCTTGCTTGATGCCTTCTTTTTTTGTAACAGCCTTTATAAATTGTTTGGTACTGCTTTACTACGGACTAGAAGGACCTATCTGCCCTCATGTTTTGAGGCAGTGATGGAGATCTGACAGTCAGTTTCCTGTTCCAGTACTGCAAATTTAAATATATCCTACATGCCATACACAGATAAACAATGAAATATGCTTAGAATGAAAGAAGGGCCAATCTTCATTTGGCTGTAAATTACCTCGTTATTTGCATGATCTGGGGATTACTCATTTAAGATGCAGAATTTGGCCCTTAAAAACAAGACAGATTTTCATGTTTAAAACGAGCATTTGTGTTCAGTCCAGTGGAATTGCTACTCATTTGTATTGGGAAAGAAAAGAGATTAAGAGTCTATTTAGAGTATGTTTTATGATTTTGAATCATGTGTCAACTCATTTGCATATTATCTCCATGAAAAATTCTGTTAGGGTTCACCATGTCTCATTTCATATAGCATATTTCCCATAGTTTCAAAGCAAAAACAAACCTTGAAAGAAATTGTATAGTATGCATGTAGTATATTTTTAACAACTTTGTTATTAAAAACACAGGGATAAAATGTCAAATTATTGCAGTTTCCCTCTATGTGTTTTCTTTTCCAGAAGGCTCGAACCTATCATGCATATGTTAAAATTAGCCTAGGGCCTAGGAAATTTGGCAGAGAAATTGTTAGAACAGTATTTCACAACCACCTGCACTTTCCTGTTGTGAATTTTATTCCAATTGCTAAAAATATGCTTGCCATTAGCAGTGATTTAAGAGCTATCAGTGTATCATCAGTGCAGGCTGGAACCCTGAGAGAGGACAGCTAAAGAGAAGGAGCAGTGATTATGACCTCCTCCCTCAGAGTGACTCTTTTCCTCTATGCAAAGTATATCCTGCAAACAGAGAGCTGCGCCACCTCAAAGAGTTTTTTAGAAATGATCTGTCTGAAGAAATAGGAAGGAAAATCTGGATAATGTGAAAGAAGCACAGTCAGTCAGTCAGAAAGCTCATGTTAAACATATCAGTCATTGCAGTGCAAGGTAGAAAAATCAGATCACACACCAGTTTGCCTCAATAAATTTATTCTGCAGTAATTTGAAATTAATAATATGGCTTGCATGTATTTCACAAATCTGACTTTGCAAACTATTTTTCAATTTGTAATTTGTGGTTTAAATGCTGCCTGAAGGAACAGTGATGTTTAGTAATAAAGGCCATTAAGCGACTTTCAAGGATGGATATTATTTTTTTTTTTTTTTTGTGATCTGATTTGTTTTCTATTGGCTGCACTGTTACCTACTAGTCATCTTCATGCTCTGAATCACACTGTAATCTTAGGTCCTGTTTCAGAAAAAGCAATCGAGTACCTGGCCAATAGCTGATTTGCTTATTCACATTTGCTAGTATTTGGAATAGCATATAGCAAAAGGAAATTACTTCTCACAAAGTCCTTCTCTCTCCTCATTTCCTGGTGTGGTTCTGTACAGCTGTGTGGGCTCAACCCTTCTTGTTCATCTTGGTTGATATTTTTGCCTGAGCCTCTGTGCAGCAAAGAATGGCAGAGTAATGTAATAAATAGGAACACTCCTGTTTTGTTTTGAGTTTGTTTTCCTGAAAAGCCATTGCTGGATTAGCAGCTCTTTAAATGGCTTGAGCCTACCGTTGCAATGCAAATGGGACAGGTTACCAGTTTAGAGTGAAAGTCTCACTTGGGGATTTGGCTATGCCCTGAGTTAACTTAACAAATTTAGGCTCTGTAGGCTAATTTAGGTCAGAGGCTTTTGGTGTGAGTGGGAGCAGGGCTAGTGGCAGTGCTTTGCTGCTATGGTTAATGCTGCAGGGAAGATAGACCTTAACCAAAACTCTTGAAAGATCTATGTGCATTTAATAGGTTACTTGGGCGGTACGTAATCTTGCTGTTAGGACTCCAGTTGCTGAATATGTACATGATTCTGCCTTACTGAGGAGCAGTGACCCTCTGTAAAAATGCATAGGGATTGATTAGCAGCTGACAGGTCTAGGTGTCAGGCTATGGAGCATTTGAACCTTTGTAGTATCATTTTACATTCATCGTCAGGATATTACTGTGCGAACGAGACTATAAATACCAGTGCCTCTATGGTTGTCTCCTTCCAGACATTTCTGGAAATATTTTCAGAGCAGGTTTTTCTTGATTATTATTTTCCACTGTCCTGCTTTTGGCACGGATGGAGTTAATTTTCTTTCTGGAAGCTAGTGTAGTGCCGTAGTTTTGGATTTAGGATGAGAATAATGTTGATGATTTTATTCACTACCAAGCAGTCTGGGACTTCACAGCTTCTCATACTGCCCTGCCAATGCAGAGGCAGGGACGCCCAAGGAGCAGGGAGGGGGCACAGCTAGGACTGGTGACCCAACCTGTCCAAAGGGGTACTCCATAAAATATGAATACATCAGTTTATAACTGGAGGGTGGGATGAGAAGAAGGGCAGATGGGAGGGGAGGGTCGTCAGCCTTCAGAGTGTTGCTGTTTGTCTTCCCAAGTCACTGTTACGCGTGATGAAGCCCTGATTTCCTGGAGAAGGCTGAACACCTGCCTGCCCATGGAAAGTGGGGAATGAATTCCTTGGTTTGCTTTGCTTTACTTGTGTGAGTGGCTTTTGCTTTACCCATTAAACTGGCTTTATCTCAACCTATGAGTTTTCTCTTCCACTCTTCCATTTCTCTCCCCCATCCCACCGTGTGGGAGTGAGTGGCTGGGTGCTGCTTAGTTGCTGAACCATGACTGAACCATGCTACCTGCTACGTAAACGGCTCTATTCACCCAAAGGAAAAAGCAAGTGGCAATAAACCAGGAGCTTTTTATCAGCTGTGAGCTAAAAGGTAGGCCTAAAGGATCTATACAATGCCAAATATAATTTATGGAATTTGTTTTAAAAGCAACAGGCAGCTCAAATTCTGTTCACCTACACAGAAACTTATGAATTAATGCAGATCCAAATGAATGATTCCTAAGGCCTAGTTTTTCATGGCCTTTCTCCTCACCTCTTTGCATAGGGTAGAACCCATGCCCTTAGACTCTTGCAGAATCAATGTAATATGCATGAAGCTGTTTTAGTGTCATAGGAATTAGTTCTGTACCTTTCAATATGTAGTTGTCCCTCTACATAATTTAGGGAAAAAATTACTCAGTGTGAAATCTGACCTGTAGGTATGTGGGGTTTTTTTTCGTGAAGAAGCATGTTATATACGAGTTTGGACAGAATTTGCTAATATTAAACAGTTGAGAACAGTGGTGTTTGGTGTGTGTCTTCAACTCAAATGATGAAACTGCTATGCTAAATAAAATCAAGGTAGTGAAAGACACTTCCTAGCTTAATCAAATACCTTCTTTTCAAAATATTCCACAAACACAGTTGTTAATTAGTGTGAAATAACTATTTTTAGAATAGGATTAATACGTTCTTTTCTGTCAGTTTACTTCTCAGATGAAATGCCACGCTGTTTTATGATCATATGAGTTACATTCTTGCAGCAAGTGATTATTTGAAGCAAATTTAAGGGCATGAAATTAGACAACTTTTTTTCTTCAGCAGCGCATAATGAATTAACATTTATGAATGTTTATTAACCTACCAGTTATAAATGCAATTATGTTTGGATACTAGTATACCAAGACAAAGTTAAGTATTAGCTGCAAATTATTAAATTTCTTTATTTTTCCTTATCTTATTTACAGTTTGTATCTCTCCTCATGACCAATAAATTACATATCTAGTTAAATTAGCTCTGGTGTGCAACTGCAGTAAGAAAAGAGATTTTTTTACAAAGGCTTTATTGACTTCAGGATTGAGAATGGTTGGGAAAAAGAAGCAGTCATAAAAATGGTGGTAACGCAATATTCTTACAAGCATTGACATACTCTGCTAGGTCATCTGGAAATTAGAAAATCTAAAAATTAGGTGTTGATTATGATTTGGAACTGTCTGCCCATCGTTTTTCTTATAAACAGTGCCGGGAGATTTGCACAGGTTAGTGAATGCAGAATGAGCTAGAGCCTCTGCTTAAATTGGTTGAGGTGGTAGGAAGTGTTTCCACAAAAAGGAGAGGGCTTCATTAGAAAAGTGTGTTTCAAAAACATAGACTGTTTATAATGGAAGATTTGGCTACTCCAAAGTGATGTCTCTCAGCAGAGATTTGTCTTTACACTCAGATGCAAGCTTAGATTTTCTGTACTCACCTCTAGACATGGGCTGTTCTGAATTTTTCTTTTGCTTTTCTACAAAACATCAAAGGAATTTCATGTCATGTTGATGCAGACTGTGGAAATAGTTCAAATCTCAAACTCTGGTATTGCTAGAAGACGGATTCCCACACAGTTGTGATTTCTATGGAGAATAAGGTATATCTGAATAGTATGACACGGTGAAGAGACAGTTCTCACCATACACAGGAATATATTCATAAATCATACTCAGTTTTGCTATAGTGGACCTATATTAGCATGCGTTAGTTATCTATCTCTCACAAGAGATAATATAATATGCAACTTGCTGTTGCAGTTTTGTAATGAACCTTGATCCCAGCCATCTTTTAGAAGTTATACATTTTAAATATTTAATTTTGTTTCTAGATGCACAGAATATATTAAGGGTAATGTATTCCTCTCACCCCCCAGGTAAGCTGGCAAAAATAAGTTCCAGAGTGCTATCTAAGAGTGAGAAGTAGTTAGCACTAGGTGATTTCTCCATATTAGTTACAAGTCAGATCAGAGGAGGTAATTTATAACCATCAGTGCAGATGAAGGTGATGTAACATGGCATTATTGACGTATGCAGTAACTTTGTTCTTCGAGTATTTAGGATTCTCTGATGTCTGAAGCGCAAACTTTCCATCATAGTAAAATACATGTCCCTTCTGAATGCAACAGTGCATCTGATATCCCATAGGAATTCCATATATTACCCACACTGCACAAGATATTTCATACATTAGAATCATAGAATCATAGAACTGTAGGGGTTGGAAGGGACCTCGAGAGATCATCAGGCCCAACTCCCCTGCAAAGCAGCTCCCTAGGACATATCACTCAGGCGTCCAGGCGGGTCTTGAATGTCTCCAGAGATGGAGACTCCACCACCTCCCTGGGCAGCCTGTCCCAGGGCTCTGTCACCCTCACTGGGAAAAAGTTCTTCCGCATGTTGGTGCGGAACTTCCTGTGCTCCAACTTGCAGCCATTGCCCCTTGTCCTGTCTCCACAGACCACTGAAAAGGGGCTGGCTGATTCCCCCTGCATCCCCTGCTTCAGGTAATTATAAACTTTAATTAGGTCCCCCCTTAGTCTTCTCTTCTCAAGGCTGAAGAGTCCCAGCTCACTCAGCCTTTCCTCATAGGGGACATGCTCCAGGCAATTAATCATCCTCATAGCCCTTCTTTGTACTCTCTCCAGGAGATCCCTGTCCTTTTTATACCAAGGAGCCCAGAACTGGACACAATACTCCAGGTGGGGCCTGATCAGGGAAGAGTAGAGGGGGAGGATCACCTCCTTTGACCTGCTGGCCACACTCCTGATGCACCCCAGGATCCCATTGGCTCTCTTAGCCACCAGGGCACACTGCTGGCTCATGGCCAACCTGTCATCAACAATTAGGAACCTCATCTTACTCTTTACTGCATATGTTTACATTTATTGTAAAAAGTTACAGCCCCTTCTAGTACCTTTGAAATAAATGTCTTCTATTTCAGCACTATGGCAGTGTCTAGTCCCATGTTTCCTCAGACCTGCTGTTTCTTACAAGCTCAAGATATACATAAGTGAGAATTTGACCCATTTAGGATTGATCAGGTTTCTGCTTCCATGGTATCTCCTTTTCCGCGATCCCAACACCCTAAATTACTAGAGTATGCCCTTACCTCTTATTTCAATTTCACTATCTTTTTGCATGCACGAACTCAGACATCGAAACAGGTCAGTCCCATCTTTGTGTCCTCTTGTCTCACATATATCCTCTTGGAAATTGGATTGTTCCTGTACCTTCATGCAGCACAGAGGAATCTCAGAAGATGCCTTTGCTTTTGAATTGCTTCCTCTTTTACAGAATCTTTCTGAAGTTACATTTAACTGTCTGAATTAGGTTACGCATCTTAATTCTAAGATGTCTTATTTCTGAGTTCCTGTTGCTTTCTATATCTGTTCTCATTTTAACAGCTTAAACACCAGCCATTTTTATCCACCTATTAGCATTCTGCAGGCAGTAGAGTGTGTTTTGCTTTTCTCAGACACGTTCTGAATCACATATTGGTCCAGTTTTCTTTCCTGCTGCATTACTTTAAGTTCACATTCCCCTGACCTCTGTGATCTTGTCCTTTCCCTGAAAAGAAATAAGAAGTAAGTAACATTTAGAAGATGGATGTAAACAAAGCATTAGGCTTTAGAGGGACTAAGGTATTCCAAATGCTACAAAATTAAACACTGTCTCTTGTAGAATGTACTTTGAAATCTGTAGACAACGTATTATTTCCACTTGTAGTGAGAATAGTCTAATACTCAATTCTAGATCATCTAGGATCTCATAAATTTCATTAAAATTAAGTACTTTGGCTCCTTATTTAGTCCCAATGTTTTTGTGCTTCATTGAATCCTTACTTCATTATCTTTGAGAGAGGTTATTTAAAGTGGGCTCATAACACTGTATTGATGTTCATTATGACCTTATGTATTCATCCTTTAAACAAACACTGTAAAATTTCAAATGACTGCTACTTTTGAAAAAAAAAATAATAAAGTGGAATATAGTCTCTAAGCTGCGACAGCAACAATTGTAATCAAAAGTAGGTAAAAAGGTTATGGTCTTGCAGACCATTGACTGATTGCAAAAGGAATGAGTCTTTTTCTCTATGGCCAGGAAAAATCAGTAAGTTTTATTCTTTGATATTGTATTATTAGGTTTGGAACAGAAACTCCTGCTTATATCTGTCCAAGGAACTTTCTTTTCAAAATTCTACACATGGTTATTCATAACTACTTAACAGTAATGATGGCTATATAAATAAACAAAAAACCCCAAACAACAAAGTGAATATACTGTCAAGAAAATGTAAAAGTTAAAAAAATGGTTTAAAATACCTAATTAAATTACAAAATACATTACAGAGGAAAAAAAATATAATTTTATTTGGACTGTATAATATTTGAATTTTAGTTATCAAGAAATTATTTCAAAAAATTTAATGGAAAGACACATTTTAAATGTGTTTACAACCAATAGATCAAAAGTTACATCCAAATGAGACAGAATTTCTAGAAGAAAAGAAAAACTTCAAGTGCTTGATTAAAATTGGCATGAATAATTCTGGTACAGAAGATGCTACTGGGGTGAAAAAATATCTGTCTGTTGTTTAGTAAATGGTTTCAGCTAAGTTTCATATCTGTCTCTCCTATGTAGAATGTAAGAAACATCAGACATCTCTCACTGCTTGGGTTGTAGTCTTCTCAGGACGAGTCTGTAGGAGTGATAGTTCTCACTGGTATAATAGCGTAATGGTGCTGGAGAACTCCTGAAGTAGTAGTAGTCATCTGTTTGATGACTTACTCAGGCAGAAAGCAGTTGAATCCTCACATCCTGCCTCTACCTCTGACTTGTTCTTCCTGGCTGCTTGCCCTCCTGCTGCTGGTGATCCACTGGTTTAGCTTCCAAAGGAAAGACACAGTGATAGAAAATTCTTCTGTCAGTGGGATTAGGACTCTTGCTAGAGATGTGGGAAGCTTGAAGTCTGATGCAGAAAGGGACCAGAAGATCAAATTTTCTTTGAACAAGGGATCTAGACTGTAAAATATAAGGTGGACACGACCTAATCCACCAGGATAACAGCAATACCACATTTGTTGACTGTCTGAACACATCTTGCTCTTTAGTTTTCTCCATGGAATATGCACAGGTACTGTCTGTCTAAATTAGGGCCATAGCAGAACTCTCTGCAGAACATAGGTCCCACAGCTCTTTCAAAGAGTCTTTTAGAACTGACTGTGGGATGGTCTTGGGAGCCACCTTAATACTTTGGCACTGGTAAGCAGGCCACCTAGGTTTCTGACCAAGTAGAATGCCATAGTTTAAACACAGTGGAGCCTATCATGTATTTTCTTCCTAAAGATAAACCAAAAGTATTAGGAAACTGAAACCACACAATGTTTCTTTGTGCTAAAGAGAACGCTGTTTAATGGATATAAATCAATAACCCTAAATTCTTGGTTGTCTTTCATGGAACTGCTAGTATCTGTCTTGTGTCTTGCAATGCCAGAGACTTCCCAGATTTACCCAAATCGCTCTAATGTTCTATTAATTCATTTTGGATTGGATCATGTTTTCTTTGTTGCACTTTAGCTGTTAAGCAGTTTCTAATACCTAATCAAAGTGCAGCATGTGGTCTTCATCACATGAGGTTTCATCATATCCTCGAATGTCAGTTCAGACACATTTGGTAGCCCCATTATCCTTTCCAGTGAATGTGTGTCCAGTTTCAAGTACTCTTGATTGATGGATGGATTTATGTTAAGATTTCATAAAGCAAGATTAAATTCAAATTAAAAAAAGATATATATATCCTGAACTAAAGCAACGAGGTGGTGAGTATGAAATTCAGTGGGCAGCCACCACTGGGCTTTTCTCAGCTCTATTGATGTTGGTTTTTTTTTTCAGGTATCACATGCTTGCATCAATTTCAGCAAAACAGATGGCTTGATTAAATGACAAATTTATAATGTACACTGATTTATTGTCAGATTTCTTATATGTTTTATCAACTAGGATGTTTTAGGTATCGGAAATCTGAAAGTCTCTAGGAAAAAAACTCAAGTCATATATTACTTTCTTTTTAATTAAAGGACTCGTCGTCAAAAACAAGCTCAAACTATACAGGCCTGTGGCTGTTGTAATTCTCCTAAACCTGTGAAGTAATTTAAGGATGTGCTTGTCAAAGATTCATTTCTAAGGAGGAAAGAATTTTTAGTTTGGAAAAACAACATTGATTTATTTCTGTTTTGCAGATGTGTATTTATGTCAAGGGTCTGCTACGTGTTTATTCCGTGCTGGTATCCCAGGGTCAGCTGGTGGTGGTATATGACCAACTGCTGGTGCTTTGTTGGCCTAAGAAGTTCTAGAGATACATGCAAAAGCTGTCAGCAAAAGCTGCACAGTCCTCGGCAACTGCCTCTAGGTGGCCCTGCTTGAGCTGGAGTGTTGGACCAGGTGACCTCCAGAGGTCCCTTCCAGCCTAAATCACCTTGTGATTCTATGAAGTTCAACCTGGACAAGTTTATGAAAGCCATATTTTGTTAAGTTCTGCTTACATCGAGGCTTGTCTGTATGCTCGCAGTCTGCTGCAGTGTAACCCTAAGCCTAGAAATGAACTCTGTATGTTCAGAATTCTCACTTTGATGCCTCAGAGAAACTAATACATAGAAAAATATTTAACCACCAGTAAGTTATGTGTCACATTTAAATCAGTGGTCATTTGGAAATTGATCGTATGTATTTTAGAATAGGAAAAATGGTAATCTGGGGGTGCTTGCTACAATTTTTAAAGGTAGTATATTGACTAAATTTGATTGGATTCCTTTGCAATGGATGGTTAAAGTTAAGTGATTTGAATCTTCTCTCATCTGTGTAACAGTGTTTAAATGAATGACTCCTTGCTTACATCATTATCTTCACCTATTAAAATTTACACATATAGAACCCCGATAGTGTGGTCAGGAAGGGTTGCTTAATTCATTTCAACATTACAGTAAAAAGTTGGTAGGTAATATCCCTCCACTGAAATTCTTTGTATTCCTCAATTTAAAGATTAGTTGTGCTTGTTTTTGTATGCAGTATCATGATCATTTTAAGGAAAACACTTATATGACCAGCTGTTCACATCAATTTAAGATATGTCTGAAACGACATATCTTTTTTTCTGTGTTAGGTTTTTAATGGCTCATTAGGTAGCACTGCTTTAGAGTATAGTGAAGAGCTGGGATTTATACAATATCTGGTTATTGCAAACCTGAACTGACAATGATTCAGTACATGTTGCAGATGAAGTGCCACTTTTATACAAACAGGTAAAGTTATTTGGGATAACTCAGCCACTTTCTGATTGTAAAATATAGTTAATATTATTGCTTGTAAACAGTGTTTAATTACCTAACTGTGCATTTACAACAGTGTTTTTGGTTGTGTTTCTCAAGTGTAGCTTCATTTGTGTTGATGAGCTGAAGAGTTAACTGACATGCAGTCCTGGGACAAACATAACTTTTGGTGAAAGATACTCAGTCGAATTCAATTCTGAATTGTAGCAAGATAGCAATACACTAGACAAAGAGAATAATTACAAAACCAACTCTAAAATAGACATGTACAGCCTTGTCAGTTAAATTACTCTATAGACCCTCATGACTGTATTGAGTTTTTCCATTGATTATGGAAAGCTACATATGGATTATGGATAACACCAAGCTCAGTCTAGGTGTCTTAATATTGACTGAGTCTCTTCCATAATATGTTTTTAGGCTGGAAGCATGCTATAAAACTATATTGCTTTCGATAGAGGAGGTGACATTAATTATATCAGAAAATATAGGTTGTAGACATCTAAATACGTACAAATTAACCTTTTAATTCTATTTAATTTTAATGTCAGTGTTACTGAACCTGCAATTGTCATGCAATATGTATAATCAAAGTCTTCAACATGGTTGTATGTAGAGAAATACTTATAAAGAAATGCAGACTTTCAGAAAATATAATAGAATATTTCTCCACAGATTGAGCAAAATGCTTCCGTTCTGCTGTGCTACTTAGGTTTTCCTTTTTGCAAAGAGAAGATATGGATGGGACTTGTTCCCATGTGAGCTTTTTCTTTCCTTTGCTTGGAGATACTTGTTGAAATTTAATTGTGCCCAAAGCTGTCCAGACACATTAAAACCCCAGGGTTTTATAGGCTCAGTTCTCAGAAAGATCTTATCACAGCCAGGTAAACTTGGAGGGATGGCTAAGGGACAGCTGCAAATGAAAATATAAGGAAGAAGGCTGATGTGTCTTGAGAGAAAGCAACAGGCATTTCTAGATATATTCAAAATCCATTTTCTTCTTTGCTCTTCACTTTTCCTAGCAAGATGAAATATTTGGATATTTCTCTACCATAAATAGTAGAAAGATGCCCTGTACTCATGCTCTGCACATGGTGTGTGTATGTATATTGTGTATGTATATTTAGCATTTCTTTCTATAGGAAAGGAACATTCCAGTTTTAATCCCATATTTGCATAAGCTTTTATGTTGAAATTGTTTCACAAAACACCTGTTGAAGAATTTTATAAGATAAGTGACTACCTTACTGATGATTTGCCTGCAGAATAGAACTATACCATCAGGATACAATTCATCCTGCCTACCCTTAGGTATTTTCAGTATAGATAACTATAACTGATGCTACCCTACGCTCTTTTTAAAGTCAGTAGAGAAAAAATGGGCACTTCCAGAGAGCTATTCATCTGATCTAATTTAAAGATCTACTTCAAGGTAAGAATAGCTCCTAAAAAAGCCCTGTTTACACTTATTACTCATGGAAGAAGCCATGGCAGTTTAGCTCAGAACTGTCTACATGGTATCTGAACACCCAGAGTTGGATAGATGCATCCCAGCATCAGTCTTTTAAAATTATTGACCAGTCCTACTGAATTTGAGATGCAGGACTAAACTGGCTGCAGTGGAAGCTTAATTCATTGACTTGAAAAGTGGTAAATGAGAAATTCCAAAATGGACCCAGTGTGTTGCAGCATTTGCTGTCTTTTAATAGTACAATGTATTTACTCCTCTGGGGATTTAAATGTTTATCTTTCTTGCACTCTCTGCATACTGAATTGTCAGATTATTTCTGTTTACTGAAATGTGCCCTGAGTTGTTTCCCCCTCCAGTGCTTCTTTTGGTTACACCTTTCAAACACCTTAAAAGGAAGCTCATGAGAACGTTCCTTCACCCTGGCATTAATCACAGCAATATAAAGTATGGAGCTATTGATTGCTTATAACTGCATCTTTTGAATGTTCAGAGCCATTGTGTTCACAACATGATGAATGCACTTGCAGATGGCTTTGTCTGTAGTGGTCGTAAACTCCAGTTAATGGCTGAATTAATCTATAGTAAATGAATAATATCCGTTCCGGCTGTTCCAGAGAATAAACGACTCGGGGCACTTTTTCTGTTTTAAAAAAGGCAATCATAATTCAAGAAAATACCTGTGTTGGCTTCCCAAAATATGGAAAAGTGCCTTGTATAAATAAAAGGATTCACTTTTAAAGCCATTATCTGAAGAGTTTCAGGAAATAAGCTGACATCCAAATAAGCATTTCATCTTCTGAAGTGAAAACAAGTATTTTCACATGCGTACTATGAAAAATTACAAGGACACGGATATTTATGTCTTGTAGGTGACAGCTTTTGGAAATCTTCCTGAAGTTTTTCTATTTTTCTTAGTTCATCAGTGGAGTTTCTTTCATTTTGCTTAAACAAGAAAGCAAAAATCAATCTCAGAAAGAGCTGAAAGAGACTGGTGAAATCCCACCTGGAGAGCTAACTTGATTTTAAAATAAATGAACATTTTAGCAGGCTTCTAAATCTAGAGAAACCCAAATTAAAATCCGGCTTTCTCAGTTTCCCTGAATGCTCAAAAAAAAAAAGAGAAAGTGTTCATTATAGATTCTTCGGGTGTTCCATCTTTCTTACTCTTCTTTTCCTCTCAATTCCTCCTGAGCTCAAAGGAAAACAAACACTTAATTGTGACCTTTCAGGCTTTAGTCAGTGTGGTGTGTTTTTTCTGTTATTCTACTGCCCAGTAATTGTTTCTGCTGCGCCGACCCCAAATAAGCAAACAAATCCTAGTACTGAGGCTCTGTGATCTCACCCTGCAATGCAGCTGGAGCAATGCTGGATCTTCCCTGGGTCTCTGTTACTGGTTTTGCTTCATTCTTAGAAAGTTAAGTGGTTCAAAAACCAGTGTTATGGTTTGGGATGGGAGTTGAAAGCAGGATCCTTCCCTTAGCGGCTCAAATGAGTGGCAACGTGAAAAGCTGGGATGAGCAAACTGTACCTACAGATTTAATATTTGCTACTCTTCTCATGCAGAGCACAACATTTTGAGTGTATCACATGACACAGTGAATGGTATGAGAATCCCAAAGCAAAAATGCTTCATATTTGCTTTTTTTTTGCTCAAGTTCATTATCACTAATCAGTGGCTATACTGCTTGCGCAACTGCCTTGTGCTCTGGTTCCCAGTATGATAACACTGACAACACAAATAGCTGTGGCTGGTTGAATTAGCAAGATTGCAGAGCATATTACTGGCTGTTGCATCATCCTGCTGCTCCTCTATTTAAATGACTGAGTGACAGAATTTGTTTCCTGTCTGTTTCTTAAGATACTTTCCAATTATAAAAGGAAGTATGTTAGGAGATGTTTTTCCTGTCTGATTGTCATCATGAGCCTTTAAATATCCCAGTATCCCACTATGATTGTCTGGCGTTGGAGTTGAGAACACATGCATTCTTAGAGTTTTCAGCTGCGGTTTAGTGCTTATATTGGCTATTGCAATTTGTTTGGTTGTTTGCCTTTCATCACATGGATTTCTGATGTGAAATCCCGATTTTTGAGAACAGGAAGGATTCCATTTTATATTCTATGTTTGCTGTTGACTCCACTGTGTGTAGTAATTACATGTAGCCTTGGTCAGCAATGATTCCAGCCTTGAGACGGCTGGTGTTTATTTACTCTCTTTGGCCTAGGGAAAGCTTGGTTAGCTTTGAAAATTTGATATGATCAATTATAAAAAGGTGAAAAAAGAAAACAGCGTGAATTAGGCACTTTGTAATGCTGGTGGTGGTTCTCAGCATGAAGCCTGCTTTGAGAGTTCTCTATATTTAAATTTATATTTTATGTTAGCATTATACATTACGGAGTGTAAGATTATTTAAATTTAGCTTTCAATTACTAAAAAACGTTTCTGTTTTGTGTTTGTAAACCTATTTGCTAATTCGGTCAACAACACTGTAGTTTTCAAAATGGTCAGTTGTTTGAAGATCTTTAATAGTAGTTATTATTTTCACCATCTGACAGAGTACTGTGATTTTTGCATATTTTTGTAAATTTTACATAACCATGTACAAATATATATATATATATATGTATATATATATATGCATGTGTTGAAATTTGGACTACCTATACTCTGCCAAAATTGAGATGTAGGTAGGCACCTTGACTTGAAAGAGAAATTCAGGATCCTGTCTTCAGACACTGCCTACTCTGGTAACACTTTCAGTTACTCAGCTCCTGTGGTTGGACTCAACATGTAAACTTGTGTGTGCTCAGAAACGTTCAACTCTGAGAAAAAGGGGAACCAACTCCCACCTTTACTCCAATATAGAAACCGAGTAGGAAGAGACACAAACTCGTCCTAAATCTACGACGCCTTAAGCGTACTCAGGCTATATTTAATACATTGATAATACTGAGTTCTGCAGAAAATGAAGCAGAGGTGTACATTCTCATTTGTGCCCTTTTGTAGAACTGCTTTATAATTACAGTGTTTTCCTGCTGAAGTATTGTTTTTTAGAGGAAACCCTGAGGTTTTTGGTCTTTCTCAGTCTGACTTGAGACCTCAGACCACAAAACAAGCACTGGTCAGAAAAGAACAAGGTGGTGACACATATGTCAATAAAAAGAAGCTCTTTACTGATATTAGTGATACTGTTCTGACTAAGGCATGCAATTTGTCCTTCTCTAGGACTACCTGAACTACTCATCTGTCACGTCTTGAATTATTGCAACTCACAGTCTGAAATTTCAAAGGAACTCCAAGTTTTTGTTTGCTTTAAAAATATGGGTGGTAACCTGTGATGATTTTTGAGCTGATGGTCACTTGAGATGTTGTAAGGTGGACAGACAGTTGAGAGCAGAAGGCCTTTTCTGGAAATACAGTACAGGTGGAGGACACCTGTAACCATATGAGCAAGTCTGTTTTCAAACAACAAAGGGAAGTTCTCAACAGTTTTCTGTTTCATAAGGTGGTGGGTAGGCATCGTTCCTAAGAATGACCAAAAGCAGAGAGAGAGACGAAGATCTGATGCTGGGGTGTATTTTGTTGAGCTGGGATTCTTCCCCTGTCTCAAATGATTCTGAGAGGGAACCTGTCCTACAGCTGGTTTCTGCTCTCAGAAACAGAGGTACAAAGGAAGTAAGTAGTAACAAGAGTGCCTGTGAATGAACAGGAGTGGTTTCCTTGAACACTGTCTCCAGAATGCTGGGGAGGACTGAGGATACCTGGTGTCTAAAACTACCCTGAATGCTAATGCAGGGTTGTTTTTCTCTCCTTGATATGTTCAGTGGTAGCCTTCTTGCTATAGAGGAGGTCAGTTTGGATTCCTGGAACTGTACTTTTCATTGACTGACTACATCACTAAAGAAACACCTAATGAATACAAGTGGAATTTTTCTTTAATAAATAATCTAAAAAATACTTAAAGATTATTTTTAGTAATGGAGTATCTGAGTAACTAGTGAGGGATTCTTAACCAGTCAGTAGGATGTTCAAGTTGCACAAAATACAGAAGAAAACCTTTTATGTATCCTGTACTCCTTATATATATATATATATATATGCCTCATGTATATATATTATATGGATTTAAGTTCATCCACTTTACTTCAGACGTCATTCGCTTTTTGTTGTGGGGAACTTTCCTGGTAGCACAAGAAGTGTAAGCAGAAAAACCTGTCATAGGCTGTGCATTTTTTTAAAACTTGTTTTATTCTAGTTCTTGATGTATAAACAGATGCAAAACACTTTGTGAATTGAAGAGAAGCAGTCTAGGAGCATACCTAGAATGTTCCCTGTTATCTAAGCATCTGTTTAATCCTATTTTATGTATTTTTTTACAATGGCAGTGAAAAAATGACTAAGCATGTTTTATTTTAATGTATTTCTAAAATTAGTGTCTGTATAAGTAAAATATTTTATAATGACTTTATAATTTACAGAAGACTTTTTAAATTCATCTATAGTATCTACATGTCACATTCGCAGAACATACTCCTCATCTCTGCAAATTAAAGGGCTGAGAATACGGACACTTAGAGCCTGATTTAGTTAAAATTATCCCCTGCAGCAGTGGGTGGGTATCAGTTCTTTGCAGCTGAGAATGATTTTCATAATTGTGCAGCACTCAGCAGCTGCAAAATCCCTGAGGATGCATCTTCCGCCTCTTTCAGGAACAGTCTGGGTTTGCCCTGCCTGGCACAGGCGGTTTGACCCTGAATCTCTCTTACACCCGCCTTGACAGGGGTTTCAGGAGAGGCTCAGTTTCCTCGCCCTCCAATATTTACCCTTCCTCGGAAGAAAGTTGTAGAGGCTACAAGAAATGTATAAGTATTGTCTCCTTAATGATTGACAGATCCATTTAGAACGACTCAATGAACCTTTAAATAATGTACATTCTGTAGCGGCCTCTGGATTTATGGAGATAATTTTCTGAAACATTGCCATCTAGTGGCAATCTATACGTGGAGCTGACTTCGTGATGTGAAATCCTTTATGCTGTTTTTTCTTAATATTTCCTTCCGTGGCTAATAGCAATACCTTATAGATATAAAAAGAAAAAAAAAGGAAATTATGAGAATATGAATTTCATATTCCTAATTTTAGCAGGCAAAAAATTCAAGAAAACATTTACCTGCTTTAAATCTGGCTTTATTTCTAAGGAAAATGTTATTCGGGTTTTCAATTAAATGTTAAGCAGACATTTAGAAGCACTACAGCTCAACCTGTATTCATATAAGATTACATATCTATTTCTCTGGAAAGAGCCTGGAGATAGCAACTTTTAAATAGATCTGACATAATTCACTGATCACTTGGAATAAAAACATTGTGTTACCCACCCGTGGGCAAATTTTAAAATATCAACTTCTTGATGCTGGTGATTCACAGGTATGTTTAAAACATGATTAAATAATTGGTTACTCGTATTTCAAAGAAAATGATCATTTTTCCAGGAGTTTTGACTCATCTGCTCCAACTAATTTAAAATTATGTGAACTGAAAATACTATTGTTAATCACAGAAAAGAAATTTGACTCATTTGAACAAATACAATTAGTTCTGATGAATGCTAATATAAGAAGTGATATCTCATCAGAAATTGATTGAAATATGATTACAAATGACAGAATCTTTGTACAGGTTTTTTCCTGTATACATTTATGCACAATTTACATGCCCAAGTGCACATATACTATTAAGCTCATGCACATGTATATATTTTTTATGTTCATATGCACTATGAAAATACCTGAAAATCCAATATGGTAATTAAGATAGTAACAATTACCCATTCAAATTTTATTATTTTACATAATGAAAACATTTATTCCCCATTCCTACAGTAGTTCTGTCTGTGAGAGCCTTTGCAAAACTTTATTCAGGAATCAATGCCAGTAAGGCTTGGACTGCCTCAAAGTGAAGAGTGAAATAAAAATTTGAATCTAAATGTAAAGTATGTTTTGCTAGGTTTTTAACTTTGATCTTTAAATGCCAAATGTCTTAGAAACCTGGAGTTACGCAGAACATCTCTGCTATACTTGAGATATATAAAGAAGATGAATACATTGGTTGATGATTGTGAACACCTTTCTTCATTGGCACCAGGCATTTATATCTAATATTTAAAAATAAGATGCCTGAAAATGTCAGAATGGCATTTTATAGAATCTTAAGTCGTAGCATAGTAAAAAAAAAAAAAAGAAGAAGAAAAAAAAGTCTTGCAATCTGATTTTAAGGACTTAAACCTGTGTGTTTCTTTATTAACTGGTATCTCATCATGTGATTGCTCTTACTTATGTGCCAGGTTAACGGTAATGCAGATAGCACAAAGGTTTCTTTGACATGAGTGAAGGATGACAATGTTATTTGTGAGTAGCAAAGTCAAATGTGAACAATGTAACTCACCCAGTCCTGTCCCCAAGGGAGTTAGTGTGCTAAACTACTATTTTGTCATCTGTGCAGCACCAAATAACTGTATAGATTTCAGCAGAAGTGGGTTTTGGTTAAATGTAGTAGACTGCTGTGTGCATAGAAGGGTGTAGGCTGGCACATACAGATTGTTCATATTTTGAGTAGGGTGGCTGTGTGCTTAACTGATACTAAACTCAAATAAGATGTATTTAATACAGTTATTTACTTAAAAGTATATTAGTAAAGTATGATGCAAACTTTCTAGGCAGCTTAACAACAATGAAAATACACGATCAATATAATGCCAACCACTCACAATACAAGATTATTACTCATAATTCAAGTACACAATAACAGGGGTGTGAATGACGTGGTAATCTTTGATACTTAAAAGGATTAAAATATTTATACTACCACCAACATACTTTAATATTATTTAGGCAGTATACTGACATGAGTATCTTGAAGCTTCTATTCACATTTATATAAATCAATTGATCGTGAATATCTTTCACTGTTCATTGTGGTAAAGAAAATGTCAGAGCATTAATATGAAGTGATTTAGCCTTGGGTCGTGCTGAGGGAAGTGTATACTCTGTCTGTAAATGCGGTTTTATTCAGGTGAAAAATGGCTTGAGAACAAATATGTCTCTGATATGGAAAGAAGAGGTAATAGTTTCATGGCATGTAAAATAGGTTAACGGGATATGTGAGTGAGGATAAAGGAAAAGGAGCAGCAGTAATACAGAACGTTCAAGATAAGGATAAAAAAATGCAAATTTCAATTATTTGAAACTTAAGAAAGTACATCCAGAATGTAACTAAAAACAAGTCAAGGAAATAACAGTGCCAAATAGCAAATGTTTAACCTTGGTGGAGTTTATTGTGGGAGCATTAATAGTTGGAATGAGAGTAAGAAGTCTTACAGAATCATACAATGTGTTAGGTTGGAAGGGACCTTGAAAGGTCCTGTAGACCAATGCCGTTGAGCGTCATCACTAGATCAGGTTATTCAGTGCCTGGGATGGGGCCTCCACTACCTCTCTGGGCAACCTGTTCCAGTGATCTACCACACTTATGTTGAAGAACTTTTTCCTAATATCCAACCTAAATTTACCCTTTTCTAGTTTGAAACCATTATCTCTTTTCCTAGTGCTACATGCCCTTGTGAACAGCTCTCTTATAGGCACACTTCAGATATTGGAAGACCGCTATAAGGTCCCCCTGGAGCCTTCTGTTCAACAAGATAAACAAGCCCAACTGTTTCAGCTTGTCTTCATAGGAGAGGTGCTCCAGCCCTTTGATCATTTTTGTGGCCCTCCTCTGGACTCACTCCCAACAGATCCATGTCCTTCTTGTGTTGAGGGCTCCAGAGCTGGACACAGTACTTCAGGTGAGGTCTCATCAGAGCAGAGTAAAGGGGCAGAATCCCCTCACTCGATCTACTGGCCACACTTCTTTTGATGCAGCCCAGGATATGATTGGCCTTCTGGTCTGCAGATGCACATTGGTGGCTCATGTCCAGCTTCTCATCCACAAGTACTTCCAAGTCCTTTTCCTCAGGGCTAATTCTTCTGAGGAATTATGTTGTCTTATGATTTTACATTTTTCCATGCTGTAGCTGCTACTTCATTTTATCTGGAAACTAGGCAAATGTTTTAGGTAATGGGAGAAAAGTTGGACAGCAGAAAAATAAAATTGCAGAGGAAATAATACCCTACAATCATAATAATACTGTGAGGTGTTGTTTCGCAAGAAAGGATTTTCTCAATCTAGAGAGGTATTGTTTACAAGGGATAATGGATTTAAGATGAAGGAGGGTAGATTTAAGTTAGACATAGAGAAGAAAATCTTCCCTGTGAGGGTGGTGAGGCCCTGGCACAGGTTACCTAGAGAAGCTGTGGCTGTCCCATCCCTGGCCATGTTCAAGCCCAGACTGGATGGGGCTTTGGGGAGTTTGGTCTAATGGAGGGTGTCCCTGCCCATAGCAGGGGGCTGGAATTAGAGGAGCTTTGAGTTCCCTTCCCATCCAAACCATTCTATGATATTATTCTGATATTCTATATATTTTCAGATTCCCTTTGATTTCCAGACTACCCAGGTTGGCATACATGGGCTGTGTCTGCTATTTCTTTCCAAGACTATAATTTTACCTTGTTTCTCCTGTCACATCTATTTGGAGGATTGAAGTTTCAGTGAATCTTTTATGAGATTCCAAGTCTTTTCCATAACTGTTTGAAAACAGCAGTTTCAGATCTTTTCAAGCTGATCAGATGTTGAATGTATAACACCATTATTCTCTCCCAGAAATAAAGAAGGCACTCTCTAACTGGTATTATGATCTTGCATAGACAGTGCAAGTGCTCAGAGAAGTGGTTCAGGTGACCATAACCAAATTACTTTTCTCTCGCACCAAAAACTCTAGACTTAATCTTAAAATTTTGAGCATTTCCTGATTTTGAATAGCCCAAAACTTCTGTTGACTTGTGCTTCTGGAATCTTTTCTTAATTTCTCACCATTCCTTAGCTGTAATTTAGGATTGTACCCCCAAGATATCTTATTTGCTCACTCATCAGTGTTATTCTTGAATTTTTTTTTTCAGGTAATTTGCATTTTTTAAAATCAATGATGTAAATGGAAAAATGTGAAATCATAAGACAACATAATTCCTCAGAAGATTAAAATCAAATAGTACTTAAATTGCTTCAGTTTGCTAAATCCCTCCTCTCTAGATCCTTGCAGTCCTCCAAAACAAACTAGTCCAATTGTTATATCAGTTAGTGACTACACAACGTGGCGAAGGAGAGAGCCCAAGCTCTGATGTCTGGCACTGCACACAGTGTATGTATTTAGTGACTGACATGTTCATATTTCAAAAGAAAACCAACTAACACTTGCCCCAAAAACACAGAGACATCTAACTAGTCTATTTTAAAAAGAATAACCCAGATTACTTGAAAGAAATACTTAGTATGAAAAAGCAACACAAAGTATTCTAGCATGAGCCTTCACTTTATAAATAATTCTGAACTGCAGGAAATGGGGAAGATGCTAAAACTGGAGAAGAGGAATATATACATTTCCATTTAAACAAATTGTAGTTGATATATAATGTCACTTTACATCATACAGATATTTCATTTTCTCCTTAAATAGTTCTTAAAATCCATGTAATAAAAAAGAAAACAACTGAAAATATACAGGGAGACAGGGAGAAGTTGCAAGAGCGTATTTGGTGAGAAAAGGGGTCCCTCTCCAGGCTGCGGTTTGCTAACGCTGTTACGCTTTTGACACAAGGTTACTGTAGTTCCCTCTTTGGATGCTGCTCAGATCCTCCAGCACTCAAAGCGAGGTTTGCATCCAAAGAACTGAGCTTCTATTCACGTATCTGGAACAGCAGTATTGTTATTTTGCTGCCTCCATGGTTTTCCCTGTGCCAACCCGGCAGAAAGCTACAGAACTGAATCAGAATTGCATTTGGCTTCCTCGGTAATCCCGACAGAGTGGGCCCTGTCCCCGAAGTCACACTTGAAGTATTGCTCGTTTGTGTTCATGAAAAGGAGTGGGGAAAGATAGTCATCCCTAGAAGAGAAAGCGCATTGTGTTCTCTACAAGCTTCAGCTCTTGGGAAGTAATTTTAAGTTTTCTGCAATTTCTGCATACTGTTTTCAAAGATGCTTACATGATTTTTGGACAAATACTTGGAAGTGTTTGAATTACTGTAAAATTCTCTGTACTAAATAGATAAAGGATCTAAAAATAGATAATGTGTAGCAGATGTAACACTGCATGTAAACAGTATTTTTATAAATAGTTATATAAGAGTACAGCTGTAAAAATTGCCAGCTTGTGAAGTTATGTTAAAATGCTGGAAAAAATATGACAATTTTTCATATTTTTGTACCACAGATCTTTGTAGATTTCCTTCTGGTCGTAAATTTCTCATGAGCTTTTGAAGGGTGATTTTATATAATATTTCTCAGAAATTTCTAGAGTTTTGATAACTTTTCTGAGGCCAATTCACTGCGGAGTTGTTCTTCCAGGGGAACCCACTGCCATTTGTTCTGCTGCATATTTTCTTGCAGCATTTTAAAAAGAAACGTGGAGGAGGCCTTCCACAGAAAAATTTCTAAAGTATAGGAGATTCTTTGGAAAGGCTTTGAGGGATTTTATTTGGTTTTGGGGTTTTTTTTTATTTCCCCTGAATAAGTGCAGCAAGCTATTGTCTGCCATATTGACATACTACCTGCTTTTCATTTTCTAATACGTACTGGTATTTCATAAAGGTTCAAGGCAGCCACTCAGAAGACGACACAGGAAACCAGTTTAATAGTGGCCAGCAGCCTTTCCTAACTTAATTTAGGTTAGTGAATGAAAAATATTGCACCCAGATGAAATGTCAGATTAAACTGGGCAGAGGTAGAATGTTATTGCTCAGACTAATATTTGATAAAACTCTCACCCAAAAGTGGCTCGCTTGACACAAGTACCCACAAACTCACTTTTGCTCAGGGTGCGGTGCGTGTAATCTTAGATAGCTAGAATTTAGGGCATCTGTGTCTAACCTTGTCATCAGGAACTCCTGAAATGTAATTATTTTCACCCTGAAATAGGTGTCTGAAATAGGCAGGGTTGACCTCCATAGGGATGTATTGTCTTACATTGACTGATGGCCTAGAAAAACATTGATTTGAAAGTTTAAATTACATCAGATTAACCATATTTCCAAATGACCAAATGTTTTGCTACTATAAAAGTTCCAATACTTCTCTTTTCAGTAGGAAAGCTCTATTTGGTTTTTGTTTTGCTGGCTGGTTAGTGGGAGTTTGTAATAACATTAATTCAATCTTTTCCTTTCTTCTTCTGACAGTAGTGTTTGTGTCTTGGGGACATTGCAGTGGCTTCCAGTTTAAGTGTACCAGAGGGCAGTAGGGAAGGTGCCAGATGCTACTGAGCTATAAAATAGGTGCTAGACGGTGTCTGTGGACAAAATGCCAGGCAGAGGACAAGGAGTGATGCAAGTGCAAAGCAGAGTGAAAGAATTAAGAGCTCTCAAAGGTATGCAGTTGGTAAGGAACCTACCATATCATTCTCACCTCTGCGGAAAAAAACCCAAACAATCAAAACCTAGAATTTTGCCAGTAACCTGTCAAATCTAATTTATGATGACAACTGATTATATAGGATTGTAAATCACCCTTTGCAGAATTCCTAAGATTTCACGTTGTGCATGTTGGTTTTGTTAGCTTTATATGTAGAGGGTTAAAGGGTGTTACCTGTAAACTATGAGTTTGAGATGTGAAATACAATGCTGCCTCAAATTTCAGAATTTATTGGCATTGCTCAAGTGTGAGGTTAATTTAATTACAAGCAGCAGTCTAATTATACGTGATTTTAATACAGTTTTTGTACAGTATGTCAGATTTGCAGTCTGTATCACCCTTAATTTCACCTGCAAAATGTGGTGCCGCAGTTACAGGATTTCAGCTGCAGAGTGCTTAGAGAAACTGTAAAAATTGATAAAAGTACTGAAAGCAGAATTACTGTATCCAGCAAACTCATACTATTAAACTCTTATATCTTACAGCCATGCAGGGAAAAGGGAGTACTGAAAGTTGCTGGAGGCTTGAGGAACCTTCCTTTATATTTCTAAATAACTTCAGTTTCAAACTCTGTTTTCCTCAGAAAGTTGCAATACTTTTAGCTGTAGGGGAACTATTTCTGGTACAGAAAGAATTACTGTTCATTACTGAGATTTTGTTGATCTCTTAGAAAAAACCCAAAACCTGACCAAAACAGTGCTTCTCTAAAGTCAGATTTTTTACTATAAAAGCCTTCTTGTATCTTCTTAATATTTATGCAAATTTCCATTAAACCTACTATTTAGTACAGATTCTGCTCTTTCGTCCAGTGCCAATGTCATGTTTACAGGCTTGTATTTCCTTGGATCTTCCCCAGAACTATTTTATTTTGGGGAAATAGCATGACGTTTTCCACACACGGTTATTCAGCTATTTCATCCTTAAGATCTCTTTGAACTCAAGGGGTAACTGTTAAATCCTGGGTATACCATTTAATCCTGGTGATGTTCTGCTGCTAATTTTGTCAGCTTGTTCTGTAATCTCTTTTACACTCACTTTTGTTTTAGATGGATCCCCTGATGAATGCCCGTGCAAAAAAATGTTATTGAAGTGGGAATCTCCCCAGTTTTTTTCAAAGCAAACATTGATGCCAAGAAGTCATTTAGCTCCTGTGCAATTGCATGCCCTTTCTCAGTGTTCTTTTTATACCCTGATCATTAAGAGGACGTGCAGGCACTGTGACAGGATTTCTGATCTTGATTTGTTTGAAAAAAAAAAAAAAAAAAAAAAAAAAAAAAAGACTTATTATTACCCCTGAACCTCTTTTACTAGCTATTTCTCAAATTTATTTTTTGGTCTTCCTCATCTGCCAGAGTTATTTTCTTCATTTAAACTCAGCTTCAGCTTTTTTGAAATGCCTTCTCTTTACCCTGCTAGTTAGCTAGGCTTTTCAGTCCTTTTGTGCCTTTTCAGACTGTTCTAAAGAGGTGGTATGCACTGGCACGATATTTCCAATGTGGTTTCTATATGAAAATTCCATGCTGTCAGGAAAAATTCAATTCTCTAAGTTGCCCCTTCGACTTCTTTTTGATGAGCGTTCTCTTTTTTTTAAACATCATGACTTTCAGAAATTAAATGCAACCCTGGAATCCCTAGCCTTGTTCTGCATCTCCATTAATATTGTGTCTAACTACCTTATGATAGAAATCCTGACACTTGATGTTACTGCTAGCGATGCTTTTTAACTCCTGTATAAACAACCTTGGAGAAAGAGCAATATAGTTAATTATGTAAGTTCTGCATGTTAGTCTTGTCTGGCACAGAGGATTTCCTCAAGTGCAGTCTTTCTTTCATGTGTCAGGTGTAGTAACATGCTATTGTGTCACTTTGTTTAAATTTTCCCCATTATAACCTCCTGTCACTGATGATTACTGCCTGATTGATTGATGAATTGATTAATGGTCGATTTCAGATTTTCCAGCAGACCAGCTGAGATGAGGAAACAGTCTTGACAGGGTGACTGTTACTCTCCTGTCTTTTGCTCTCTGAGATTGATTACATCTCTACCGCACAAACCATGGTTTCTAAGTCCTCTGATCCCCCACTTCCACTTCTGATTATAGTTTTCAATTTAGTTTTAGCTTAACAGCCTGTCAGCCAAATTCACTGGCATGTTCTTGAGGCTTAAAAGCTTTCAGGTTTTGGCTCTGGTGATCTATTGAAATGGTCAGCAAACAACAGAATTGAATAGAATTCCACCACCGTGCAAATACATGAGCTAAAAGATATGTGATTGAAAAACTTAAGCACCCTTTCAGTCACCTGAATACTGGCGTTTATGAGTTAGAACAAATCACAGCACAATACTAAAAAAGCAGCAAGTAAATTCCCCTTGAAAAATTGTGTTTCCAATAATCAGTTTTTCATAGGATTTTAGAAAATGAGGGGTAAAGGTCTCTTGTATATTAACTATAGTACCACATGACTGGTATTCTTTATCAGTTGCTGAGCAACGGTCATACTCTGAATTTTTAAACTCATTAGCAAGCTGAACAGGCTGGCATTTGGCAGATGTTATTTGATTTTGTTTGGAGGCAAGTCAATGGGGGAGACAGGAGAGACATTGAGCTCATTGTATTATCTTGCTTCTCTTATGAAATTCTCATGATATTTTAAAGACGTCTCAGGAGACTGGAACTTCTTAATTTTCTGGTTATTCACAGACCTTAGTCATGAATTGTGTACTAATATAAATAAAGCACACATGGCAAATTTGGTTACCTTCAAACACATTTTAATCTGTACCTAATACCTTCTTGACTTTTCTTCAGTCATTAGTAATGACTGAAATAACTTTATTTGCATCCTCCAAACATGCAAACATTTCCTGTATAGCTCTGCCAGCACACCTTATCCTTGACCAGGAATACATTCGTTTGTCTTCCAGTTGTAGCCCTTTTAATAGAAGAACTGTCAATAGTTAATGAAGCTTTCTGTACTGTGTGACAGAAACACAATGCGACCATGCATCCACAAAGAACTCGTTGCACTTGTAGTTTAAGATAGTTGTGGCCAGACTTTAAAAGTCATGGCAGTGAGCCATTGGAATTTTGAACTAATGAGTTAAGTACATCGGGGGACCTGGGCACACTATAAATGTAAGGGAAGTCAGGTGCCTGCACACTCGTAACACTAACTCAAGAACACAAATCTCCAACTCAAATACCAGATGCCATTGTACATACGCTTCTGTTGATTTGCTTTCATTAATGGAAGTTTTATTATGGCTTTTTTCTGACTGTCTGAAGCTGATTGGCAAACTACTGAGAAGAGGGTAATGATATTCCTTAGTTTCTAATAGTTGCCTTGAGTATTTTCTTTGTTTAAGGACTCTACCTAACCCACTTATTGCCATGTGATTCAAATGATCGTTATGAATTACTGCATTATTATCATTAGTTTGCATTTCAGTAGCAGACATGGGGCCCAACTCGGGTCTTTCACAGTTGGCATTATATACAAATCTACATGAAGTAATGACTCAGGCTGGCATCTGGAGTACATATTTTTAATTCCTCCAACATTATTTAAATTACAAATTTCTGATGGTTTTGCAAGTAGCTTCTGAGCAATTCTGGAAACTGATATTGCCTGACTTCTGGGTATTTTGGTGTTTTTCCAATCTCATTTGCTTGATCACACATAGAGTCTACATATTCATCTCAAAAATGGGTACTACTAAAACTGTAGGAAATACAGTCTATCAAAAGTATGGGGCTGGCTTCTAAGACAAAAAAAAATGTCTGAGTAGACTAGCATGCTTCAGTCAGTAACATAAGTCAGCTGAAAAGGGAGAAGAATATCCATAAATTTTAATTAGCAACAAAAAGATACATAGGGACTGTCCAATCTGTTTTATTAGAAGTAGTTCAAGAACATCACACCATACTCAAAAGTGAGAGAGGTTCATAATATGCAAGAAGATTGTTTTACATACAGTGCATAGTTAACCAAAATAAGGATATTACAGATATTAAAAATTTACATAAGCTCAAAGGAAGATTATTAACAAAAAATTACGCAAGATAAATTGGTTAGGATCTTTGGTTGAGGAAGATTCTGAGCTACAAGTTACAGGGGAAAGCGTTATGTGCTGAGGAGGTGTTACTACTTGGTTTCTCTGGATTTTTCCTGGATATCTGTTACTGGTCACACATCCTTTGGATAAAAACTTATCCCTCCTCACGGGAGTTCTGGGTTGGCATGACTTCAAGAATAGAACCCTATCACTCAGTACTTAGCTGGATGAAGAGAGTGAGATGGGTAGCAGATCTTAAGATTTCTGTTCTATGTCATCTGCCCTTTATCTTAAGTAAATCCATTCCTGTTCATACATATTTAAAAAAAAAAGAACATTTTTGTCGTTTGTACATTACGCAGATATACACAGAATTCTGTCAGCATGCTGTGATGGAAAGCTTGGAGAATTAAGCAGAGCTGTTGTAATTGCTGTTGAATGATCTGGGTGTCTAGAAAGCCCCAGAAAAAGAAGGAAATGTCATTAAAGGTTCACATTTCCTTTGAAGGATATTTTAAAGAATATGGAGAGAAATGCTGTATAAAGGAAATCAGTGGTATGAATGGAAGATTCACAGGAACTTAGTTCCCAAGTTTGTGGAGCCAATTAAAAAGAAAAAAAACCAACCAACTATCTATCTATCTTTTCTGCACAGGAGACCTAGCAGCAAAAATTAGTTGGGTAGTTTCATCTTTATCTTGATTTTTTTTTTTCCCACAGCTTATAAAAACCGCTGCAAATGTGATATGATTGGCAGTCTCTGCTCAAGAAAGGCCAAGGACTAGAATAACAAGGTAGTTAGCAGGTCAAGAGAACAGAATGAATCAGTAGAGTTGGAGTAAGAAACTTGCACAGCCTGGATACTCTGTTTAGCTTGCTCGGTGCTGTTAGACTTCTACTTTAATGAACACCAAATTCACTGAGAAAAGGGAGAAAAGAAGTAATAGAGAAAGAGCTGGATGGATCCAGGCACTGGAAATGTGATAAAGAACCTTTCACCTCAACTTTTATTTCACAATAAAGAAGACCCTTTTAAAGGAAGTTAAAGGGAGTTTCTGAAATGAATCTAGCTGAGGTCAGAGATTCTTACAGTTCTTAATATCTATTGACTCTTCAGTGCTCTGTGAAGAATATAGTCTTGGTCCCACTTTATGATGGACAATTGCAAAATCCCTGTAGTATTTAATGCTTTTAGAAAACTTGGGTGAAAATGCAGGAAATAAATGTAAATACATGCTGAAATAAATCAGGTAATAATCCTGATTTAAGGCTGAATTTAGACTTTTATAAGTTCAGTGTGCTGTTGTCACTTTGTTACTAAGACCATTTAATGTAAAGTTGGGTTTTTTTCAGTGCATTCCAAATGAATTTTCGTAAAAACACCATTCCTTTGTTAAATATATGTACATCTCAGAGAAGTCCAACTAAAATGCACAGTTCAGGTTAAAGTCTTTATCAGTTTCCTCAGGACAGAAACAGCAGAAGACAAAATGTTCAAAATAATTTAAAACAGGAATATTCTGCAGCAGGGAAGGATAAAGAAGCATCATTTCCTTTTCCCTGTGTTCTGGACACTTTCTCCTCACTCATTGCTACTTTTCATTATGATCTATTTACTTTCTTTTCTGGCATCATTGGCTCAAAATACCAACAGATCTGTTTTGAGACAGTCCTCTCAAAATGTGCCTGTTATTTTTCATAGAATCATAGAACATACTGAGTTGGAGGGGACCCATAAGTATCATCAAGCCCATCTCCTGGCTCCACACAGGGCCAGCCAAGTCAGAGCATGGGACTGAGTGCATTGTCCAGATGCTTCTTGAACTCAGTCAAGCTCAGTGCTGTAACCACTGCCCTGGGGACCCTGTTCAAGTGTACTGTTCTCCTGGATTCTATCACTGGTCATTATCGTAAAGACATAAATTAAGATACAATGCTGATTTATTGATGATCTTATTTTCTAAATAATGTCCATAAATACTCCAATACATGTTGAGGAACAACATAAATATGGGTTATATAGATTGGTGTACTAAGTTAATGAAATAGAGAATGCTTTTAACGTGTCTGTTTCCTGCAAGAAGCTAACACTGCACTTTCTCAAGGTTCATTTATGGTAGTTCACTGTTTTGATGATGACAGTATTTGAAGTTAGAACTCCATTTGTAATGAAGCAGTTACCCTGCTTGACCATACATAGTATTAAAGTTCAGGTTTTTTCATTAATTCATCTATGTTTGTGAAGTGTATTTCAAGGCTTCAAAAAAAAAAGATATGGTCCTAATGCAGTAAAAATGAAACAAAGTATGATCTAAACAAACAACAACAAACCAACAAACAAAAAACCCACGACCCCCCCCCCCCACCCCCCCCCCCGAATGCCAGTGAGCATGGAAATAAGTCTGTAAAATAACAAGATGAACTGTGAAGGTCTTCTTAATATATAACAGTAATACAGCATAGCAATAGCACAGTTTTGAAGTAGCTCACCTCTTCTTTAATTTCACAATATAAGCATTCGTTTTTGGAAAGTGTTGAAGTCATATGGGTTACACAGTTGTTGAATGTAGGTGAAGTACTCACCTGAGTGATACTTGTATGACCCTCAGCATTTTGCAGCATTACAGTTTGCAGAATAAATATTTACCTTCTGAATACATAAATAAGTATAAGGAAATTCATAAGGTCAGATACAGAACACTGTATTCTGGTCATGATTTCCATATGTTCATGTCGGCATAATACTTTAGAGGATTATGTAATTGAAAGTAATGAAACATTATAGTGATAGTGAATGATCTAGGGCAAAAAAACCCGCCAAACCATAATGAACAGTGCCATCATTTAATAAAAAAAGCTGAACATAAGGCCTTATCAGAATTTCAGCGACTATGTAGAGGTATGAGTTAGCCAAACTCCCTTACAAGATCAGCTGCCCTTTAACATCATTCAGTAAGATCAGCAATTAACTTTTCTTTTCCCTGATTTAGAACTCATGGAGGTATATACGGATTTCCTTTGTTGGGTTTATTTCTTCAAACCAGCAGGAGAGACATCTTATAGTAAGGAAGCTGAGATTCAGGGTCACTGGGAAGGAAGTCCTGGTTCCTGGCCCAGTAAATAGCTAAGTGCTGTCCTCCCTGACCACTGCACATGGATGACAGCCTGGTTTCCCACATACCTTACAACTTCAGGCATTCGCTACATCTGAACATTTGCTTATGCTGCAGTTCCCTAGGTACCTGTATGCCCAAACCACTCATTTTTTTGCTAATAATTATGTTTACTTGTATTAGCAAGCAGTAACTAGTGTGCTCATTTGACCACTGAAATCCAGCTATGTTTTTATGCTAGATTTTGAAATTTGTAGTAATTTTCCTAAAAGATTATATTCTGATTCTATTTTTAGTGTGGAAAGAATACAGTAGTTATCACTGGACCAAACAGAGGAACTATAATTACTCTTGGCCTAAGAAGTTCTTAGACCTTTTTTTTTTAGTTCTTAGGAACTATGTAATCCTCTATAAATGCTAAGAATAAATCCTAAATGGTATTAGATACTGTCAATATGAAAGATTTAAGTCACCTTGATGATGATTTTCTTCTGACTGGCTATGCACTGAAAAGCTTACAGTCGCTTATAATAATACTTATTTCTGTGCCCTCTTTTTAATATATAAAGCTTCTTGTTAGATGAAGACTTAAACTCTTGAGATTAATTTAGCATAATTTAAATACTAGAATCACTTAAGCTATGAAGTTCCTTTGGAATTAACTGTAATTTTTTTACTTCACAGTGATAGAGCTAGATTCTGATTTCCTTCACAATGATCTAAAGCAACACTGAGTGACTTTGACTTGGTAACTTTTCGCATAGTGTTTGTGACACAGACACAGATACCGTAGGACAGGATTGTTACTGAAAGAATACATTTTCCATTAGTTTCTTAGCTAGAAAGTGACTGTGGTGTTGGAGTTTCTGAGAATTTTGTCTCCTTCATTATATACCTGTACCTGAAATTTGTACCTGTGCTAACTGCAAGGTCAGGGTTTTTTTCCTATCAAATTATTGAATCAGTTTCTTTAACAAGCTTAGTACAAATGTGAGTGAGAACAGAGGTGAGAGCAGGATCTGGCCAACTCACTTCAAATAAAATGTAATACACAATCAGTTTAAGCTATTTATTTTCTGTTCTAAAAATACCAAATACTGTAGAAACTTCACTGTAAATGCAGCATTCTTTCTGCAAAGGATATGGGTAACTCTTTGCAAAAGTAATATAATTACAGCTTCCAAAATGATATCAAGAAATCTTCACAGTAAGAAAGGCAATGATTATTCAGTCAGAGTAATCTAAGACATACCAGTGAAATGACCGCAGTAAGATATCTCTTGCAGCAGCCAGCCCCACCAGTTTTTGGCCTCTGCTCTTGCTCATTTTTGTTTGAACCTTTTCATCGATGGCCCAGGTTGTGCTCTACTGAGAAGGTCATAGGGCCATTATGTTCTCAGTGTACGTAATAGCTGCATGACATTGTGATAAGAGCTTTTTTTTTCCAAGGAGTTACACTGAGATAAAGAATGATGTCCAGATAATCCAGCCACACAAATTTGATCTTAGTTTGAAGATGTCTTCTGAGGTCAGATCTGGACAACTCTGGAGTTCTCATGGGAGTGTGCATGTTACCTATATTCACTTCCATGCTCTGATTAGAAGAGCTGTTGCAACCTTGGGAAAGGTTGTGCTAGCAACAGCCATGACAGGACTCGAGAAACAGTACTGCTGGGGACCTGATCTGGGATCTGTGGAGGGTTATCATAGAATCATAGAATGGTTCAGGTTGGAAAGGACCTTTAAATTTAAAGGTCATCTAGTCATCTAGTCCAACCTCCCTGCAATTAATGAGGACATCTTCAACTACACTAGGTTGCTCAGAGCCCTGCCTTGAATGTTTCCGGTCATGGAGCATCTACTACTTTGGGCTGTCTGGTGAACCTATTCCAATGCCTCACTACCCTTATTGTAAAAATTTTCTTCCTTGTATCTAGCCTAGGTCTACCATCTTTTAGCTTAAAACCATTAACAATTGTCCTTGCCAAAAAGTCCCATGACAAACTTGACCTTGTTGAACCTCATGAAGTTTCCATGGGTCCCATTTTCAAGCTTGTCCAGGTTATGGAGGAGTTTCTGGTTACCTGGTCAGTTGGGCCAGCCTGGGAGACAGAAAGGGTTTTATAGTTCTTTTCATGAAAGAAATTTAGGGATAGAAGTCCACACAAAGAAAGCTTTACTGCCCATATGGCAGTGGTGTGTGGCATGCAGATTACTAGATTTTACAGGGGCTTGTTAAGCAGTTTGGGGTAGCTGTTATGCTATTGAATATTCAAGCTAAAGTGTCTCACAGACATGACCTGTCTACTCCAAAAAGCCTATATCCTTCACCAATATGCCTGTGTTCCAGAGGTAGTCCAATATGCTCTGTGTGGCAGAGGTAGTCCAAGGTTTTGGGGTGCTTTCTTGTAAACCTGTATGAGATATTGTGGAAACATCTATTGTTTTGCTTCCAAGCAGCTGAATTGGAGACTTCATCTGCTCTTTCAGCGGAATGAAATTTATTTCTGTGAGAGAATCTCTACATGACCTGTGTACCAGATGGGTCCTACTTAGCATCTCTGTGCCCAAGCAGTTCACTGTGCCACCGTGTACATTACTTGATGGAATCAGTATGATAACTCATCCCCAAACACTTCTTAGTATAAAAAAATTAGTGAAACTTTAATGGGCATATTTTGCCCTTTTCATTTTTAGATTTAAATACAAAATTATCATGTATCTTTTCAAAGGTGAACAAGGGGGTTTTTGTTCCTCCCGAGAATTTTCATTCTTCTTCTGATTGAGTAATTCTGTTTCTTTATATCTATTCTGTTTCTTTTATGGCTACCCAGCCATACAGAGAGCAACTGTGTGAAAAATGGTGTCATATGAATGAAGAACAGACAATGTTCTACTCATAAATTTATCATTCTTAGAACAAGGCTGCCATTGTTTTGCTCTCCTGCAGAAGGTCAAAACATATTTGTTCCTTGAAAACAGTACAATGAGTTACAATATGTTTTTAACTGGTCTTAATGTTTCTATTATTTGAACTTAAATGATCTAAAATAATTCAGTAAACAAGGAAATGGATGATACTTGGATATTCTCTCCATAACTGAATGATCTAAAACATACTGTAAGCATGCTTTTATACTTTGAAAAGTATCACAGACTTAATAAATTAATTTCAAGATGTTGATGATGAAGTTGCATTTGTTCACAAAGCGTGTCGTTTCAAGAGGACTTGTGAATAGTTGTGCATGATGCAGACTGCAGAAAGACCTCTCTTAGCCCCTATTAAATACTATGTAAAGGTAAAGCAATCAATCTGAAAACTGTTTAAAGTCCCATACCTCTTTTTGTCAAGGTCCACTAGCCATTTTTGATGAAATTGGGAGGGCTGTGATAGGAAAAGAAAACAGAAGTTTAAAAATATATATTTGTTTGGCTACTTTTTATATTTATAAGATTAAATACTGCTTCCTTTTGAAAATTTAATTTAATTTGCATGTGGCCATTTTGGTTTGGATTAGGAGGGCCCTTTGGCCACACATGGAGTTTTCCTTTGCCTTTTGGAGCAGCCCTAAAGCATGAAAACTATCTACGAACTCTATCCATGTTAAACTGTTTTTTAATGGTTCATAAGTACTTGGTCCACCTAACCAGAATAGAGTTAGCCTGGAATAAATCTCTGCAAAAGCCTATAATGGCAATGTAACTATTTTCTCAGGCTTGCAAAGAGTCCTGAGAAGCACCAGAGGTAGCGTCCTTGAGCAGCACACCTCTCCTTGGCCCCCTCTTGCATAGGCAGACAGTCTGTATGTAAGGAAAGACTTACCTGATGCAAAGTAGTTTCAAGAAAATATGTCTTCCAACATGATTTAATATAAATAAATTAGGTTGCTGATGCTTTTCTTTTACAAGCCCATTCCTATTCCTACTGTTATTTTCAGGAGTACAAAATAAACCAACGCATTGATACTGCAATAGTACCTTAGCTGGTGAAGCTTTCAATAAATCTATATTAATGCAGCATATTTAACTATTTATCCTGCTTTATTAAACAAATAAATTCCTAGAGGTTCTCACTTTAAGTATCCATTGCCTTGCTTTTTCAAAATGTCATATACTATTTAAATCATCATAGGATTACAGTGTGATATTTAAGCTGTACTTTGGTAGCAAGAAAGAAATGGAAAGCTAAATCTATGGCGGGCTGATTGTCTTCCATTCAAACCAGGTTTTATTCTAATTTCTGCTTTCTGTTTCTTTTATAGTCTCAATCAGAATTAATTTTCTATTTAAAATACTGTTTTATCACTGTGTCTTCTAAAATATGACCTTAAATTAGTTTATCAAAGTTTTTATTACTTTTCATTACTCAGCTCTTCACTATACACTATATCTTTCTTTTGTTTCTTATGCCATTGATGCAGTGATTACATTCTCCTTGTAATCACTGAATGCAACATAACTTTAAAGGCTACACAGATCTGGCTGAACATCATATTTGGAATCAGAGATCTCTATGTTTGCCTTTAATTGTAAGTGTATGTGCAGTAGGCCTTTAAGTGTTTGTACTAACTCACATACGCATTTATAAGTATACAAGTGCTCAAGGTGAGATGAGCAGGAAATAGTACTTGAAATATGTCATTTGTATAAAAGGGACAAGTTGTCATCTTACCTACTCAAGGACTGTGCTTCCAATGACTTGTGCCTTTGGAATGAACTTCTGAAGTGGCTTGCATTCCTGCCTTCACAAACAGGGAGAAATGAAAAACCAAACACAGTGGTTGGTTTGAGAGCGCTTCGGGAGCCATGTGTTCCAGTTCACAGCTAGAATCCTAAAATCTACTTCTTTGAAAGACTGGTGAAATACATCCAGTTCCAAGCGTGCTGCAGAGTTACCTCTTCTGCACAGACTTGATAGAAGATGCTAGATTAAAGAAAGCTAAGAAAGGGAATGGAATGGCTATTGTTCAGGCTTCTGTATTAGTTTGATTTCTAACTCTGCCAAACACCACCCAACTTTTATTTTGTTAAAACTGTTTCATTCGACAGGCACGCCTTCTCTTTTTGTTGTTAGACAGAAATATATGTGATACTTTCAAAAACTTTTTTCAAAACATTTCAGCCTCTCTGTGATACACTGATATTTTAAAAAAAGTATTAATAATACTGCCTAATAACTATGAACTGTAATACAAGTGAGTGAACATTCAGTGTGTGATACAAGCCAAGCTAGAAAGGAAAATGAGATGCTGAAAAAGAATCCATTTATTCAGTCTCTCAGAGATTCAGATTTGTAACACATAAGACATGAATTTTCATATATATGCCTATGTTTTGTACTGCATAGTTCAATTCTGGAGCCTGTTGGGATATCTAAGACAAGGAAAAATTCAATTCATACTTCAGTGGTGCCCTTAAAATTCCTTTTCTGCCTAAAAGAGAAGGCATTGCTTACGACTTGATTGACTGTGCAGGACATGAATTTTAAATAGATTTTGTCTTTTCCTGGTCTTCAATTTAGCAAGCAGCATAGGACATCTTTTCTTTTGGAAATCAAGTTCAGAGAGATTCTCCTGTTTTGCATCCATGACAATATATATTTCATGACCTTTCATGTTTCATATTGAGATAAAAGTATTACTGACTTCTCTTTCTTACTTTCATGGTCATTTGCTATATGCCACTGCCTTGAGCAAATTGAAAGGCCTATGTGATACTTGACAATCTGCGGCCCGTACCGTGAAGAAGTACCAAATGACTGCATCTATCAAGACACTGAAACTAGTTCTTATTTTAATGTGAAAATCTGTATGAAACTGAGCCAAGTATGCTGTATGATATAATTGGCTTGGTACAGCCTATTCTTGTAAAAGCAGTCTTTCTGATGGTAGGAACTGAATCCCAGTGGGTGATTATTTCCTCTGTGATTGGAATATATTTTGAATCCTATTATAGATAGAGTGCTCCAAATCTTATGGCTGGCTTTTGAGTTGAATGATATATAGCATCTTTCTTAAAGCCTTCACTCTATGAATCAAATATATATGGTAGAGTCTTTCTAGTTCTCATTTTTTAAAATAGAAAAATGCCATTCCTCCTGTGTGCAGGGGGAAAAATGCTTAGTTGCTCAAAAATAAGGTAACAGAACACACACTAAGTGAAATTAAGTTATATTGGGATCTATATTTGACTATAATGTCTTAAATCTCTAGCAAGTTTAAAGTAGAAATAGAAGATAAATACCAGCTACCTTCAGGGGAAGAAAAAAAAAACCCCAAAAACAATCCCCCCCAAAGAACAACCCGAACCAACTGACAATTATGTTGATGTTCAGATAGCTCAATAATCTGTTAATCTGTTTTCATTTTCAAACAAACAGAACATCCAATAAAATTAGTTACTAAAGCATATTTCTACTCTTTTCTGCTACTGTAACCTTAATGGATTGTAATCTAGATCTGAATTTTACTCAAGGGCAACACTCATCCTCCTTGAATAATATAAAAATTATATCAAGTACCATTAAATGAAATGGTAAACAGTTGAGGATGCTAATCTGCAGTATTTTTCAACACTACTCTTTAATATGCAAACTCTTTAATAAAATTATGTCAAGCATAACACTAGACAGTTCTTACATGGGAAATATGACAAGTATCTTCAATAACATTTGATACTCATGGTATTCTGATTCAGAGAAAACTAAACTACTCAAAAATTGTCTTCATGAAGAAGTCCCTGCATCTGTCTGTTTACTTTGATATGACAGCATGCGTAAGAGCGATTTTAAATGTGATTTCTCTCTCTGAAATACTTAATCAGAATTGCAGTTACCTGACAATGCAACCTAGCCATTGTTACAGGTCTCCATAAATTACATATCTCTGTAGCCTAGAAAAGCTCATCTAGTTTTGCATTTCAGTAACTACAGTTGCATTTATTGAATATCTGCAGCAGGTGTTTTTCTGAAACACTTCTTCTGTTAAGTAAGAAGTGTTCTTTCTCTGGGAAGAGTTTAAACAAGTTCTGTCTATTCATTAAAAAAACCTTCTACCATTTAATACATCCAGTAGTTATTATACTGACCCCAGAAGACACATGCATTGTTTCCTAGTCCCATTTTTCTTTTTACATAATTATTTAATGGATTGTTTATGTAGACAAATACAAGAAATGAAATGACAGGAATTTCCAAGTAGATGCTTAATTTTGTTTATTGGGTCTTTGGGAAATTTTAGGTCTTTCTGGAACAGGGGCTGGATGGAGCTAGAGATTGAAGCAGGATTTGAATAAGTAAAGAGTCATGCTTTCCCTCCTAACTTCTCATCAACATCCTGCATATGGATGAAGATGTCCATAGGAAACTGTTACCCTTGCCCTTTTTAAAGTCAAGCATATACACTGTCTTATCCTCCTTTATGCTGGGAGGAAAAAATAGTGCTCTTCCTTCAATATGAAGCCACTTTTGCAGTGTAGTGACTGAAAAAATTGCGGTGTTAGTCTTGTAAGGAAAATAGAAGGGGAGGATATTTTCACAGTACAGTAGTTCTTATTACTAGAGCTGTGTAATAATATGGGATGACTAGTATTCTACATACTGTTTATTCAGTAAATACTGTAATTATTTTATCTTTACAAGAAGACATCATTATCAGGATTGTAACAGAAAAATACACACAATATTAAACAGATGCTGAATCAGCAAAACGCTTAAATCTGCTTATGGTCTGCTTTCTTCAAAGGGATAGTTTAAAGCTTTATTTAAACTAAAGTAGAAGTAATAGAATGTGCATTAAAATCCATGCTTCGCAAAAATGAAGTCTGATTATACTTTCATAGTTCTTACCTTGTGTAGAGCACTGAGAATTTAATACAAATATCATCATGGCCCCTCTGCCAGAAATCATGCCACTATTTATTAATAATTTTGGTGACTAATTCCTTTCTGACAACTTTAAAAATATAACTCTATAGCACTGCAATCATTAGAGGAATAAAAGGAATAGGTTTTGAAAAAAAGAAATTCTTCCATCTTGATGCCCGCAGATTTCAAGCACAGTAAGAAACAACTTGGTTAAGCTTCATACTCAGAAAGATTTCAAATTGCTTTCCATTGCCTAAATGTACCCAAATATTACAGCATTTTAAATATGATATATGCTATCAGCAATATATTAAATTATGATACAAAATTGATATTATTTCCAAAAGTTTTTGTAATTTCTGCTTACTATTTGTGCCAAAGGCCTAGATATCTAGGGATGTGACAAACAATGAGACAGAAGACTTAAGAGATGTCAGGAAGGGAACATAAGGCAAATCAATATATCAGTTATATATAACACTGTTTATTTTCTGTGCTAACAGATTATCTATAAATCCCTTGGTAAGTACTAAATAGGATTGGTAAATTTTTCTAGTTCTAAGGTGACAGTTTGCTTATTTAATACTCATATAAAATCGTAATGTTCCCTCTAAACTTTGTCTTACATTTCCAATAATGTTAAATGTAATTTATCTGAGCTCACTTCAGTGGGACTTACTGATATGACTAAAATATGTTGCTGTGGATAAAGTCTGCATAAGAAGTTTCTTCATGTATTACGTGTGCAAGTATACCATTAGTGAGCTGTGCAGTACCTAGTTGCTTAAATGTCTCATACAGCAATGTACTTTCAAAGCAGTAAGTAATGTAAATGCAGACACTTTCATAAAATAAATATATCTGTGCAGAGTAGTTCTAAAATTTCTTTTAGTAATATCTGTCAGTAAATGTTGAATTCATTTTAAACGTATGATATTAATTCATTTTGAGTTTTCTTAACTTTTATACAGATTGCATAGGAGACACTATGAAATTCATCATGTAGAGGGGGGTTCTGTAAAATGGCTTTTTGTAAAGCTTCCTTTGTGTGCCTAAGATGGTTTTGCTAAAATTGTTTGTCTACTCAATTCTGATCAGATACATTGACTGAAGATTGTTCTAGTACATGTTAATACAGTACACGTAGACAATCACCTTTCAACAGACAGGCAGTATCTATGTAATTATTTAGACACTAATACAAAGAAAATAAGTGCACCTATTCATGTTTTTTTTTTTTCTTGATAAATTGAAAATGAAAAGAAGAAAAATTATCTACTCTGCATATCTGGCTCGTAGGTAGATGTAAGTTCCAGAAATCAAAGGCACTGATATGAACTGAAGTATTATTTCAAGTGAAAATGGCTTAATAGCTTGTAAAGCAGATAAGAATTTTTTTGAGAAAGTGGCTAATTCCCATTTTATCTTTTTCTTCTTTACATATACTTTTAAAATTTATTTCCAATCCAGTTTAAAAAGGAACTAAAGCCATGAAGATGTAAGGATACATTTTTCTAGCTTTTTATTCTTTAAATAAATAACCTTTGCTTAAGATGGAGCACAGGAATTGACAAAGCATTTTTTTAAGTTAAGAAGCAGCTTATCTGCTAACTAGAGAAATAGGCAAATATGCTTGTTGCCTGCTTTGTACAGTTGGTCGATAAATATTATGTAGACAGAATATGAGGAGCTGCTTGTGAAAATGAATAGGAAACGGACATACTTCTTGAACAGTACAGAGTGCAGAATGGTGCGTGACTAAAAAGGTACTTGGCCATTCACGCAGATACAGGTGGTAATGAACGCTGTCTAAGTTCACATATGTAATGAAACTAAATGAATCTGTGGAAGTTTGTCATTCACAAGAATCAATAATAACAGAAACAGTAAAGCAGAAAGCACGCTGCTGTCCTGATTTAGAGCTTGGCATCTGGCACTTGGGTTTTGTCATGCTGCTGGAATAATCTTCAGATATTAATCTTCTGGGCAGTGTTATTGAAAATTTCTTGGTATTGAATAGAGCTAATCTTACTTTATTGATTGTAGTTATCTATCTTTGCTGAGATTTGACAGAAAGCAAAGGAAACTGGTCTGTTTCATTTAGAATACTTGCATAAAATACCCAGTGTATCCTGCATTGAAATAGTGTATTCATTGGATTCAACTGCACTGAATGTATATAAATAAGATTACCGCTATTGATTTATGGTAAATATTAACTAGAACCAAGCAGTACTATACCATGCTGTGTTTTAAGGATTCGTGTGAACTCGTTTCTCTTTTGCACAGACATAGAACGATGAATTTGTTTCTTGACTGGGACTTCTAATTAGATAATTAATTGTGTATCTGAGAATGTTGTGTGTGTGTGATATTGTAGTTTTTTGTGAAACAATTTGCTTTAGTTCCTAGATGACTTTTGTCTTCTCATGAATGATTTTTCTTTATCATGTAGGATATAGTATTTGGGGGGAAAGAAGCAATTTATGGTTAATATCAATGGTAATTCAGTTTTAAAGTACTTTGGTTACTGAAAATATAAAATATGCATTAATCGTGAATTAAGAAGTGAAGGAAACACTTTTAATGTTTGTTGGTTTGTTTGGGGTTTTTTTCCCCATGTACTGTTTCACTGAACTAACAGTGCTGCTAATTGCACATTTAAACTGGCTGCACTTTGGGAACACACATAATTATCACACTAAGCTGTACGATCTATTAGGATATGAAGGAAATAGCACAGTGTATTGTAATTCTAGAACAGATTGCTTGCAATGAAATCTTAAATTAGCTAAGTGGAAGAAGAGGTTAGATTTTAAGCAAATTGTACCTGTAAGCTGGCTGTTTGTCCTGAAGGCTGTTGCTGCCATAGTCCAGGGGTTCAGAAAACAGCAGTTACCCAGCTGTCTACATAGAGGGTTTTGCACTTGCCTGGATGGATCTGCTCACTTGACCGAGAAGTACTGTGGCATGTCCATGGTCATCAACAGCATCAGCATTACCTGCCAAAGGGGCAGTGTGTTTGCTGCTGTCATTTCCCGTTTTGATGACAGGTCAGGTCTTGCAGGCAGAGCTCCCACAAAGCAGTGTCCAGGTCCTATCCCAGTGAACAGACGGAGAATATAGACATCAAGGAGGATCTGCTCAGGGCATTTGCAAAACATACTGGCAGCTATAAACTTCCTTCCCTTTTCTCAAGCCTTGCAATCCTTTCTTAACGTATTCCAGTCAACTGAGATGCTGTACTTTAAGAAAAATTTTTAAGTGTTGAAAACTATTGGGAATTTATTAATTAAGTAGAAGTTTTATAGAAATCACATTATTCCTCTTTTCTGTTCTCCAGCTGATTTCTGAGTGAAGCTGAAGATGTCTGTTTTGATGTAAAAATCTAGGATGGAGTTGCTCGTGATTACAAAAGAGAGCCATCTCTTGCATGATTTCACTACAGATTCTTTCATCCCTTTCACACTGAAAGAAAAAGAAACTGACCAGTCAACTTTTTAAAATCTGAAGTAGCAAAGATCAAGCCTCAAAGCCCTGTTAAAGATTGACAGTGCAGATCATCAAAACTTTGATTAAATAGCCTTTATTGTTTAATTACGGATCACCTGCAAAGAAAACAATGGATCTCAGCACTTCTACTTTTCTTTCCATAATTCTTCAAGGTTCTTATTGCCTCTGATTGTCACTATATTGGTAAATTAAAATGTACCAGGAAACAGTTTCTGAAGCTGTTCTGTGGCTTTGAAACCAGCTGGTATGGCTTTTGCCATAAAGCTAAGGTCGCTTCTGTCTCCAAGGCAGGGTGACCACATTGAAAGTACCTGCTGGGAATGGTCCTTGGCCTGCATTAACCCCTGAGATGTGAAGACACAGTTTGGAGATTGCTATTTGACTTGGGTCAAAGTCGTGTCTGGTACTATGCTAACAACCATGTGAATGATCTTCTGTTGACATCCAGGCCTGTTTAGGTAATTTTAGTATAATAATATTGCTGCAACTCTTTATTCTTTTATAGGGAATTGTTCTTGTTTGGCTTGTCTTGGTTTTCCATTAGAAACTCTTATTTTAGTGTAGAAAATTCTGTCGGCGTGCCTGTGATCCACAGTTAATTTGAATTATTTCCAGCATCTAAGTGTACCTGGTACTCGTGCTTGGGTGCCAATATTCTTAGAGGAGACTCTAAGTGCTGCTGGATCCTTGTTATTTCTGTGTGCTCCACCTTCTGTTACAGAAATCCCCCCAGAACTGCTTATGTTGAGTATCTTCAGGAGATTGTACTTAATAGGAGTTTTTTACCAGGTTTGTCAGTTGCAATATGAGGTGTCAGCTGAGTTTTTGTAGGAAGGAACCTTTGTCATGCAGATACTTCCTATGGATGGCAGTAAGGTGCTATGATTTTGAATACACAAAATTCAACATTGAAAGTTGAGAATTTAGATGGATTTAGAGAGATATTTTAAATTTGCTTTTGTTATTTTGGAAACTTGACTGCAAATTTTCCATTTGGAGTCAGAAAGAAAGAAAACAAGTCTGTGCTTTCAGATAATCGTCTGAGGTAGATGCTAAGAATACAGATTTTTAGATGAGCCAGAAAAGACTTGATTGGGCTCAAAGGAAACGTTCTTTACTCTGTATCAGTAAATATGATAAAAGCATAAATAGAAAGCACTATCTTAAATATTGCAAATATAAGGGGTTTAATTCTATACCTCAGTTTCAAGATGAAATATTTTGTCTGACCTACATATGCATACAAGCAAAATCATGTACATACATCCTCAGAAAAATGGGTTTCCATATGCCAATTTAGTTTTCTTTGCATTCCCTCCCAAAATAGCACACATTTTGCTTGCAATAGTAACTGCCAGGGATGATATATATCATTAATATTTTACTACCTCACTTTTAAAAAAAAAAGTTTTTTCAGGAAAACACCCAACTACTTCAGTCTTTTGAAGATGGTCACTTGATAATGCCTGGTTTTGCAGTTCAAACAGTAGATATCTCTAAAGAGTTTTAAAATATAGGACCTAATAATTTAAATAACAGATGGAGACTCACAAAAAACAAGTAGTTTTAACCAGCAGCTACTTGATTCCAGATAAATCCTCTTTGTTGCTGAGATTATGGTGTTATAAATGGCCTTGATGACAAATGGCATCTAATTCAAAGCATCAAGTCAAACATGAACTACATCAGTAGCACCGAGTAAAGTGCCTGTAAAGAAGAAGTTTCCTTGAAATGGTTGTGTTGCAATATAGATTAAAATTATTTGTTTCCGAATTGGGCTTGTGACAGAAGTTCTCGTTAGAGAGTGTTTCACTTCTCAGTGATTGTATTTAATGCTGATTAATGTTCGTAGGAAGTAACTCCCTTTGCTGTTGTGCAGTTAGCTGTTGCTTGATGGATCTAGAATCTCTTTCTCTGTGCTTCCATAATCAGAGTTGTTACATACCAAGCAAAAGGACTAAGGAGTTTTCTTGTATCTTTATTCTAGGAGGGTTCTGTTCAACATTTTCCTGTGGCAGATCTGAAGACTATAAAGATTATATTTTTCTCTTTCTCTTTTTTATCTCTAGGAACCTGTGATACAGTGATATTTTCCATGCCTCATGATCATTCTTTTTCTGCTTTATCATCTATTTCTCATTTCAGGGATTTCCTAAAGGATTGCAAGAGAAGCAGATTATTAGTAAATTGAATTTGCAGACAACAATTTTTAAAAAAGCAACCTAAGGGCATACTGTATGAAATTACACTTTTAGAAGTTCAGAAATCATGAAGTGTAGGATTTCAATAGAGTACATCCCATTTGTTTCCTGTGGTAGAGGCAGCCAAGCCTGAATCATTGGTCATAAGAAGGTCAATAAACCAGCATTCGTTACCTGGAGAAGTGAAGCAGGGCCATCTGTCGACTTCACCTTTTAATATAATTTCCCAAAGGAGACACACTTCAAAAAGCCATGCAACTAGCTTATTTAGACAGTTATAATGACCCTCACAGTAATTTCGCTTTCATCCTCACTAGGATGTCAGTCACCACTCTGCTACTGTAAGGCTGTTTCCAGACATTTTACAAAAGCTCATGTGATTAAATATTTCTTGGAAATGGTTTCACTTGAATTTAACCAGATTCCAAAACAAGTAAGGGCATTTGTGACAAAGTCTGCTGGATCAAGCCTCTGTCTAGGGAAACTAATGTATTTTGTGATAGGTAAAATTCTGTTCTGCCTTCTGTGGACCTGACCTTCCAAAAGTATTTTTGTGAACAGGAAATAATTAATACATAATTTGGCAGTTATGAATCACCAAGATATATGATATTGCATAGAAGAGTACTTTGACATAGCCCCTGTCAAAACTTTGTGTTTATGTATTGAAGAATGCAAATTTTATCTGTTTGGAAGTTGAAAGGAAGCTGGGTGATTGGGACACGTGGTTGAATGAAGATAGCAGCCTTTCCTGTCTAATGGTTTTATGTATGACTCTGCTATTTTATGTGGGTGCGATGTTAAATGAAACAATTTTTTTATTTGCTTAGATATATCCCCCTAGATTTCACTCGTGCTGTTGCATTGGCATATGATGATACCAACAGGAGTAACTAAACAGGGTTGGTTTGCTGTGAAGAAAGTATCTAGAGACATTGTCAGATTCAATTCTAGTATTTCAGTAGTATTCATTGTTTTGTTTGGTTTTGATGATGATTATACTGGTAGTATGGTACATTTTAGAATTGTAAGGAACAGAAACATATATTTTTGAATTTATTAACTATCATTGATTAATTACAAAAATCTGAACAAAAAATGTTTCTCTCTGCTTCAGTTCTGTAAAACACAGATAAAATATCCTTAGTTTGTAAATTACAGAGATGTTCTTTATGAATCACTTTTAGACACTTTGTGAAATACTGTCTTTAAGATAAATGGTATGATTGTAGCAGTGAGCCACATGAATTCTATAAAAAATACTGGTTCTCAAATTAGCATTTATTAAGGATACATGTCTGTCCTACTTGGTGCACGATAGATTTGAAACTGATAGACACTGTTAATGGAATCGTCATGTTTACAGATGGGTTTACTCACATATGTAACACAAAAAAAGCCCTTAAATATCATTATGGTTTACTTACTGTCTGCTTTCTGAAACTTTTTGAAAGAATATTTCAAGAACCTTTTAAATTCAGTTATCACTCTTACATAAAATTTTAATCTGACTTTTAGCCTTTTATGAAGGATGTCAACAATCTTAGTTATGTAATACTGCTGTTGGCAACACTTCCTGTATCTGCAGAGGGAATGTGAAGTATGCTGAACTGCTTATGCTACAGGTGCCAACTTCTAATATTTCTTCTCTTGGTGAACATGGCCCACCAAATGCCTCATGCTGGAGAATTTGAAAACTAAAATTGTATTCTTCCCATAATCATCCTGCTGCTTCCTGAGAGAAAAGATGCACTGGTCTCTCTAGAACATTGTATTGCAGTTGAAGGTCAAATCGTGCTTCCTGAAATCTCTCCGTTCATTATGAACTAACAACAAAATATTACAAACTGTTTCCCATTTCCAGTATCTTCTCAAGAGTAATGTTTCCTTGCTTTTGTACCATAGTCTAGTGAAATCCACAGAAGAAATGGGAGACACCCATATATTTTCCAGACATTTGTGACTATTTCCAGAGTGGGAATCAGCTTTCTCATGGTCCCAACTTAGCATTTCTGAACATATTACTGTTATAAATTGCACTATATGTAATTTTAAAGATCAAAACAAAAGATTGACTCATTCATTATACTGGCCTTATAGAGTGTTAAATACTGACTCAGTATTCATAAATACTGACTCAAATTCATTGAATTTGCCATACTACTTTATTGGCCATGTGAATACATCTGTTCCATACTTCAATGATTCTCTACATAGCCTGTCAGAACAACCTTTTTTCTTTCATATCTTACATAGGTACTGAAGAACAGTAAATACTATGTGTAGCACAATTCAAAGATGTTTGACAGAGCTGAAGGAAATGAGAGGGCACGCTAGAAAACAAAAAACCCCCACAAAATTCACCTTTCATTATTTTATTTTTGCCACTTACATTATCTAACAAACTAGGAAACTCTTGCACCACAGCTCTTGGCAGCCTGCTGGTCAGGCATGCCTATTCTGAGAGGACAGATAGATGTTTCTTACAGCCACTGAGAGACACTCATCAGAGGAAGTGAATGACTACTGTAATCCCAAACTGAATTTCCCTTAAGAACACCACAGCGACCATTTAACAGATGGGGAGCCAAGAAGATAGCATGGATATGAGGGCTATGGGAGGTAAAAACATCCTAGAGACATTTCATTCATTTATGTCTCTTCACATCATCTTTTTTGAAATAAGCTAATGTTTTCAGTAGCTCTGTTGAAAAAAGCTGCACGCAAGTATTCACAGCCGGTGAATGCCTTTGTTATATCAGTAAAGGCAAATTTGTGAGCCAGGGATTTTGTCTGTGCTTCTCTTGTGTTTGTTGCATAGCACGGATAAAATCTGTTGTTCCATGCTCTTCTCCAAAGCCTTTCTGTTAACTGAGCAAATTTTTATCAGTTATAAACAGCTGAACTTGATTCTTGCAGGAATTTTTACCCTATCTAATGGAGTGATCATCAGAACTGGAGCATTTGTATTTCATCCTTAAAGAATCAGATTTTTAGTTTTGGGAGATTACTGCTAATTTGACTGCTGATGATATCTAGAGACGAATGGTATGATTCAGAGCATTTATGGTCCTTTCCCTATTTTGCATTTAATGCATTTTCCCCTTCATCCAGTCATTTACATTTTTGGGGAGTATATTACAATTGTGTGATTTGGAGGCTCTGTCTCTAACTGAGAACCAGACTAATGGATGTTAGGCATTTGTCTCGGGACAAGGTACACATTTTATTGAAGGAAAAGTAATGAATTTCACGGGTAGAAGTTATGTGGTAATCTGGTTGTACCCTCTTTCTTCCTCCTGGCTATGCAAAAAGCACAGTTACTGCAGCCCTGGGGCTCCTACCTGTGGCTCCAGCACTACTAATGGAAGACAATCTCATAACTGATTAAATGAAATAAACCTCCCTTGTACTCTAGGAGGTTTATATTTTTTCTGTTGCTAAGGTCCCTGATAACCCTTCTGTCCCTGGATAATTCTCTATTTCTCTGTATTGACACAGAGAAATGTATATACAGGACCTCCCCAAAGTTCCCATATTTAATTTACCTTCTTTAGGGATGCTGCTTTTCATGTTCAAACACATTGGTATGATGTTTTAATGTAGCTATATCTCTCTCAATCTGAATTGCTGCTTGTGTGTTTACAAAATCTGTAAACCATAATAGTACCTCACACTTCCTTTACAATGACAATCTCTGGTTTTGAGGCAGCCACTGAAGTTTTGCATGGTTTTCTCACACTAAGGTTTTGCTTAGAGGATTAAGTTCCTAGTGGATTTTAGAATACTACACTATTCTAAATGTCTCTTATAGTCTATAAACTATGTTAATATTGCAGACTGCAAACCTCTTCTGCTTATTGGAAAGGGGCCTGCCAGCTTCCTTCAGATGAGAATGCTGATATCAGTCAACGAGAATAAATAAGTTTTTCTCATAAATGAGTGTTGAGCTAAGAAGAGCAAACACACATAAGAAAGATGAATTCACGGGAGAGTTATTAAAGAACATACACATCTTTCAGGAGCAGGCCCAGTTGTGTTGAGCTGATATTACCATAGCAAATTGTAAGGACTTCTCCACTGCAACATAGAGACTTTCACTTCCCAGCACTTTCGTACTTTCTTCAGGGAGAGTGAAGATGCTGTACTCATCATTCAGTAGGGCACAGCTTCAGACATTAGGAGCATATTTGTAGCCAGACAAAGTTTCTTGTGATACGTCTGTGCTTGAAGCAATAAATGAAGATATTAGTAAATATGGTGTGTCTGAGATAGGAACATCTCTTGTGTTACATGAATTTAGGTTATGAGGAGTTCCACTTATTTTGTCAGAAATTAGTTTGAAAGCAACTCTGGGGTAGAGTATGCTCCAACCTATGGCTTAAATAACACACAATTTTTATCTTCACATAATTCATTTACTAACTACTTCATCTCTTGTGTGTCACTAATCTCTTGACTTTCCTCAGTGTGTTATGCACATTTTTAAAGAAATGTTTGTATACAAAGCTCTTATAACAAGTTCTTACAGTTTTCAAGTGCATTTCAAACATAGTTACCATCAGCCCCTAGACTGTGTGCTTATTTTGAGGCAACATATAACTTAAGAGGCAAGGAAAAGAAAATGCTGATTGTTAGGAACCACAAGGATATTGAAACTGTATGGAGAAAGTTAGTGTGGAAGCATTTTTCATGGTATTTTTTAATCTCTTCTGAAAAGGTATTTTATAGTGTAGAAAACATTTCAAAATTGCCTTATGACTTAATATGATAGTAAACTACCTACAGTATGTCCCAGTAATTATGTTTAAAGATAGCCTGAATATTTGTTATCATAATGAACAGAAGTCTGAATTGTTCATCAGTCTAATAAAGCGTAGTGGAACATTGATGGGAGGCAAAAGTCTGCTTTTATTGGCAGGGAAGGAAAGAAGAATAATTGGAAGAAGGTAGATATGAAGTGGAAAATTAAGGATGTCCGGAGAGAACTTGCAGCACAAAATAGTGGTGTGTAACTGTTAACTGTGAGGAGGTGAAAGCTCAGTCCAAGTCTAAATCAGGGCTTTCTGTAAGCAAGGGGAACATCTTAGTTAGGTTTTTTTGCCTGCTTTAGTAAGAAACTTAGACACTATGATATTAAACATTAAGTATACAACTCTTAAGTGCGACACTTAAGCTCATTATGAGTAAACAGTGTGCTGCAACAGCAAAGAATGCCAACAGGATGCTGGGCTGCATCAACAAGGGCATCACCAGCAGAGATGAAGTTATTACGTCACTCAGTCCTTATCAGGTCAGACCTTGAATGCTGTATTCAGTTTTGGTCCCTAATATTAAAAAAACCCCAACCCAAAACCAAAAAAAAGTGTGGACAAGCTGGAGAGGGTCCAGAGAAGGGCTGCAAAGAAAATGAATGGACTGAGAAGACTGTCATATAAGGAAAGGCTGAGAGAATGGGATTTATTCAACCTTACAAGAAGGAGGGTTAGCGGAAACCTCATTGCCATGCTTCAGTAGTTGGAAGGTGGAGACCCCCATTTTCCAATGAGTCACATGGCAAAGATGAGGGGATTAACAGGTGCAAGTTACTCCTGGAGAGATTCCAGTTGGACTGTGGGAGAAATTATTTTCACCATGAAAACAATTGATTAGTCCATCAGCCATTGGAATAATCTCTGCAGGGAAGCAGTGGATTCCCCAGCATTGGACACTTTTTAAGGTCTACATGGTGCTGGGCCATTTTGGCTAGTCAGTGTTTTCCTCTAGACCAAGCTTTTGCCGAGAAAGGTTGGATCAGATGATCCTTGTGGTCCCTTCCAACCTAGTATTCTATAATTTTATGATTCTATAATTCTATGACATATGTGGACCTTAATTCAGTATATCGCGAACAAGAATCGGTGTATTATAGAAATTGAATTCAAAGTATTTAGCATTGAATTAGGAATGGTTACACCAATCAACAGAAAAACCTTAAAATATATTTAGTATAATATATTTAGTATAGCTAAAATTCTGAATGAGATCACAGAATCATAGAATTGTAGGGGTTGGAAGGGACCTCGAGAGATCATCGGGTCCAACCCCCCTGCCAAAGAAGGCTCCCTAGCTCATACTGCACAGATAGGCGTCCAGACGGGTCTTGAATGTCTCCAGAGATGGAGACTCCACCACCTCCCTGGGCAGCCTATTCCAGGGCTCTGTCACCCTAAATGTGAAAAAGTTCTTCCGCATGTTGGTGCGGAACTTGCAGCCATTGCCCCTTGTCCTGTCTCCACAGACCACTGAAAAGGGGCTGGCCGTTTCCCCCTGCATCCCATAGTTAAGATATTTATAAACATTAATAAGGTCCCCCCTTAGTCTTTTCTCAAGGCTGAACAGTCCCAGTTCACTCAGTCTTTCCTCATTGGGGAGATGCACCAGATACATATATGTATCTACATATATTTATGTATGTAGGCACAGCTGTGGTTGCATTCCCTAAGTGATTCCTACAGTTATTTGACTGCATTGTGCCACCGCTCCTTCTCCTTCTGGCCATGCTGCGGCTGCACCCTGTGATGAATTCAAGCTTGTCTCTATATGTTAGATGCACTGTGAGAAGTCCCTCTGGGGATTTAACTTTCAGGACATTCAACTTGTGAAACCTTACTGAAACCAGAAGGCAGAGGAGTACAGAAGTTCCAGTCACTCAGGGGAGAGGCATGCTTAGATGTTTATGGTGTGCTCTGGAGAAAGAATCTTCTCAAAGATACGTTTTTTTTCTTAAAAATCCATTCCTACATCCTGATGAATTAGACCTATGAAAAGTTTTGTATATCATTAATGTTCAATGATGATTTTAGTCTACTAGTGCTAGTTTACAAGGAAAGCTGGATGAGGAAAAGAAACTATACAGCACACAATAGGAGAGAAAAGGTTAATCATGAGTTCAGTGCAATTACAGGACTGATAAACCTGAGTCAGTATCTTTAAAGCTACAATAACTAATTTCCATGGTCAGAACACTGCTCCAGTTTTGATGAAAAATAGATCTGAGTCCTGAAAGTTGCAAAAACAATTCTAGTGTTTACTTCTGAAAATGTCACTTTGAGTGATGATTTCTAGTAGTCGTAAAGTCTATGTTGTCAAAGAAATAGAGATGCTAAACTTTTTTTCTGAGACAGGTGTCTGAATACTGTCTGAGCATCTGGGTTTAAGAAGCTCTGCACTTCATTTTATGATCTCTAGAATGGCAGTAATATTCCTTAATTACCTCCAAGGCACATGCATGCACACACAAAAATAGGTGTTTGTATTTAAAATTGGAAAGTATGATAAGAACTGTAAGAGGAAAAAGAATACAAGCAATTGAAAAGACTTTTTTATACTTTGAGGCATTACTATAAGTGGTATAATATGGTTATGTATATGAAAAAAAGGTTCCTTGAGAAATGAGACATAGTTACCTGCTTAAAAATCAGATTCTGTATGGTATTTAATGACATAATATATAAAAAGAAGAAAATATACTACAGTAGTATAACTAAGCTAAACAAAATTAATTTTTTAGTGAACTACTTTTGAATAAGTTTACTTAAAAATTGAAAATTAATAGTGTAAAAATACATTTCCCTGTAAACTCTTCGCCTTTTTTGAATTGTTTTAGGTTTTATTTATGTATGCTAAAAAATAAGTGTCAACAGGAGATTCTGCAGTTGTTCTGGATTTCACTTCGTTGTTACTTCTTGACCTTGAGATCCTTATAAATGATGAAATCCTTACAAGTCAATGTTTAAAGTAAACACTTGATTCTCACAAGTATTGCTAAAGTAACTTGATAACTCCTGTAGTCTTCTGTACTCTGTCTGCAGTTCAGTAAGTCTTTCGTGCAGAAGAAGATCATGAGAGGAGGGTAGGAATCCCAGCAGGTTACGTGAAAGGGATGATTAAACCCCTACATTCAATCTTTTAAGAGGACTTCAAACTTCAGGTTTCCAGCAGAACTACTGTCAATATAGAGCTTTGCCTTCCACACCATTAATGTCCATTTCCTGTGCAGGTTTATTACACTGACCAGATCCATTGGTTTTCCTATAGATCCATTGGTTTTCCTACAAAAATCTGAGTTAATATTCCTTAAAGAAAAAACTAAAAATACACAGTAGGGATGTTTTTAGGGATGTTGCACTAAAGTGTAAAGAGCCTCTTTTTTTATTATAAATGGATAATTTCGTGCACAGGACAGTTTCTTCATTAGCAGTGCTAATCAGTAAGATGAATGAAACATCCTCTACATTTTCATGCTGAAACAGGCAGTTGCCACTAATGAAAATTATAATAATGAAGAGATAAATAAAAATGACATTTCCTTTCATGTTTTATTGTAAAATATAATTGAATCTAGTCAGACATACATAAAACACCATACAGTCACTCTATGAATATATTAAAATGTATTTTTTTCCAAGACAGTTATCGTCTCTCACCTATTGTATGATCAAGAACATATCTATTATTTTTCCTGCATGCTGTCTTTTGGACAAGTTGTTCAAAATAATAAGAGCTAAATTTGGCATGTTGTGCAAAACTTCCTTGAAGAGCTATGAAAAGATAATTGGAAAGGAAAGACTGAAAAAATCTTTTGGAATGTGAAACCCATACAGAGCTCATGTCTGGTAAGCAAGATGAGTCCTAGTCTCCTGTGGTGTATAAGTAATGAGAGGAAGACTGTACCACCATCACTCCATTTTAGACAGTAATTAAAGACCAATGAGACATCATAATTTGGCACTGGTACCAGAGAAAACAAAACTTGAAGAAGAATTTATCTTCTTGTCTCTATCTACGCTCCCTTCTAAAACCTTGGAATCTACTATGACATTAGTCTGTCATCACCATAATCTTGAAAGGTTATCTAGAACTGCTCTCTTCATCACCATTTCCAGGTTTTTCTTAATCTAGAAATTGAGAATATAACTGTAACAAACATTTGGTAACTTTTGTCTTTCCTAGCTTATAGAAGAGCCTTGTACTTTCTGCCCAGACTCTTTTAAATACTCCTCACATAGAGCCTTTAATGTTTAATACCAAAGGCATTTATGTAGAATTACCTGATGTTACATGGAATTCTGATTTTACAGAGTGATGTTTAAATCCTAATGTAAGCATAGAACCTTCTAGAGACAGGTTTCAGGTTTATGTTCTGACTTCCAGTGTTCCCAGGAAAATGTTATGGTGACCATGGAATATAACATTTTTCTTCAAGGGAAGGCCACCAGGTGCTGGACATAATCCAAGCCTCGGTGTTTGTGTGTTGCAGAATGGCTTCAGAAGCAAGGCCATGAGCCTATGGAGCAGTTGTTCAAGCAGTCACCTGTGTAGCTTAATAAGATAAGGTCCCATGCCGTCTTGGTGAGAACAGAAGGGCCAACAATCGGTCAGTGTATTCTTGTGTATCATGTAGCAAGACCACAAGATGTGGGAGCAGGAGGTGTGATAAGGATTCAGTGCTCCTGGGACTGAGAAAGAGACATGATTCCCAGGCTGCAAGATGGATGGAGTATGTAAATGTAACCTTTAGTTAAGAGCCAATTAGAGTATAATGGGTGTGACATGTGGTAGGAATAGTATAAAAGGAAGTGTGTGCTTGCAATAAAGTTGAAGTTGCTTTATCAATCACATTGATTGGCTGCATTCTTCCCTCTCATCACGGCATTTGAGCATCCTATTCTCTTTTTCCTTTATGAAACAGCAGCCCAGATTGATCTCCATTTAGGTATTTGACCACAACCTCATCTCCAGTGCTTTGATAGGGTTTTACCACTATTTTAATAGGAATCTGTGCAGCTACTGATAGGAGCCAGTTATGAACAGGACTTAGCATGGAGTTCCTACAAGTGGGATCCCCTCCTGCAGATATTAACAGACTGACTGTTTCGTAGTTATGATTTCATTACTCTATTCTACTGTTCTACTTTGAGGTTGGAAAGTCCTTTGTATATTGAAGTACACTGTCTGCACTTCTTTGTTCTTAGTATCAGCCATTATAAAACTACATTTCTCAGGGCAAGTAGCAAACCATTGATTTAAACCAGAAACACAGATTGTTTGGGGTACAAACTCCCTCTACTCCAACTATTTCTGTCAATGTGACAATGTATTCCCAGCCTTCTGAGCCGACCCAAAGAGATCATCAAAGTGTTGACATGTGCGGTACAATTGTTTGAAAAAAGCAGCATCAGTCTACATTTCTTCTTGGAAGAACTCTCCTTACAGGCCATCCTCACAACTTGAAATAATGGGGGGGGGCCCAACCACTTCCCCACAGGTTTCAGTGACTTTGCATGCTGTTTCTTCTTTGCACTACTGCTTGTGGGATGCAGGACCTTGAGATCCTGTGGCCTGAGCACCAGCTCTCCTCACACAGTGGTGGGTGGCCCATGCAGTGGACATTAGTCCTTTGGCTAAACATTTCTGCCAGATACAACTGCAGTCCCTGGGTGCACCATCTGGAGGGTGTTTGCCTTTAGTATTTTTGGGTGTAGTAGAATGATACTGTGACTGGTTACCCCCTGTGTGGGCTGAAGTCCCACCCTAGAGTCTGGTGTTCTGTGTCTTCCATACCCATCTGCCTAGCTCAGCCAGACCTTTGCTCTCTTTTGATTAACTCTATGTTCATACAGACATCTAAGAGCTTTCTTTTGCAAAACATGGTCAACAAGTGGTTCATAGAGTTGTTGGTCATCTGTACTTTTTCCATCACAAGTCGTGCAGTAGTTAAAAGCAGAAGAGTTTTCAGTCTTTGCCATTTGCAATTTTCCCTTTTGGTGTCTCTTTTGTGTAAAAACATGCCTGGACCAGATGGTAGGTACAGCTTTACCAGGATTTCACTGTGTTTTAGTGTTTATTCATTTTCTCCCGCCACCATAGTACAATTTCAGTCTAGTCTGAAGGACATACAGGCAGGGAATTTATTAAAAAGAAATATGCCCCTTTACAGGAAACAAATAGCAAAGCTGTATCATTAAAAGAGAACTTGAGTTATTTCATTGGTTTTTCATGGACTTAGCTGTTCCCCTCCCCCCCATCCATATTAATGGTTAAAACATTCAGCAATGTTATTGTCAGGGTTCAACTAGCAGATTCAGGTCTTTAAATCTCAAATCTAATTTACTTAGATAGTGTTGATGGATGCTTTCATGGTAACAACTTTGTGCCAGCATTCCGTCAAAATGAAAACAGAGGAACATATATTATTATGTTACTATTTGCAATAGAGCAGAACTAATAATGAAATAAATAAAATATTAAGATAATGAGAGGAATTTTACTTTCTATTAGTGGATAAAGAAAGAAAGAACAAGAAAAAGTTCAGCATATACATGGTTTACATTTCATCATTTTATTCAGCTGGATAATAATGGATAATTATCTCTCTGCATGTTGTATGAAAAAACACATTTTCTTCAGATTGTTCCAGACTATCTGGCTGCTAGAGAAAATGGTTTTGAGGTTCTTAACAAAACCAGCAAGTTTCTTGAATCTGCTCTGCACATGCTGACTGAAAAAATGATAGACAGAGCTCTGCAGTGCTAATTGTGTGGTTTGGGAACTACCCCTTATTAGTTACAAAATGATTCATCAGCTGCTGAGACAACTTTTTTGTAATCTGAGTTTGAAACAGAATGACTCTTTGAGGGGTACTTAGGTAAGAGTAATACTTTGCTGACTTTAATTGCCACACCTATAAATGTCCTGATTTTGGGTAGCAGTTTTAATATGCTGTTATTTTGTGCTGTCTCTTGATTCTGAGAGATAACTTTTAAGCATGTGTGTATGATTTTTTTCATTTTAGATGTGTCACCGGCATAAGCTTTTTTTCATATTTTTATTTACACTTATATAAGGCTTTTTGTGTAAATACACATGTGAGTAAAAAGAGTGCTTTCTTCAGTAATAGATAAGGTGATGCTTGGACCAGGAAGACTTTAAAAATTACACATAATTGATGCTGTGAGCATCAATACGGCCCATATTAATTAGATTTGTTTTACTCTTTTGTAACAAACTACTCTTTCTCATGTGTGAAAAGATTTTAAAGATAATTTTAGGCATTCATTTTCCCTGGAGAAAATATTTATTTTCTCAGACCAGTTCTTCTATCCTATGATAGATTTTAAAGATAATTTTAGGCATTCATTTTCCCTGGAGAAAACATTTATTTTCTCAGACTAGTTCTTCTATCCTATGCTTTGCCTGGTCCCCTCTTTTGATAAGGATAGCTTTGCTTCTCTACAGTTACTTTCCTGCTCAGGGAGACTCTCACAGCCTTCATGTAGATACTTCCACTGATTTTATTAACAGAGTTTTCCTTTGTTTTAGCTTTAAAAATGTTCTGTTTGCTATTCCTTCTTCCTACATTAAACTTTTTCTAGCTACTCTTCCAGTGAAGGTACTTGTCTTTATTAGAGGCATTTTTCAATCTTTAATTAGAGTAAGTAAGATTAATTCAGTATTCCTTCTGATCTGGAGACCACATCACATCTAGTAGTACAGATGGTAAATTGTTTTAGACATGAATAGAGGCATTGCCAAAATGCAGAATTTAATTCTGTTATGTGTGTTCATACATTAACTACCAATTACCTAGATTTTTCAGACTAACATATGAAACCAACAACACAAAAAAACCCCAAACAACCTTCCAAAAATACTCTACATGAAACTGAGACTTTTAAAATATGTACTTTCCACTTTCAATTATTTTGTTACTCATTGTGTGCAAGAGAATAATACTCAAGTAACTTTTTTTTCTGTTTGAAGGTGGTCCTTTATTTACGTTGAACAGTCTAGGGTGAATACAAACGATAAAGAAAATAGAATAGCCTGAAGCAAAGTAGTCCAGCACATGTATCTCTTCAAACATGAATAATAAATTGCACAGGGAATACTAATATTTTTCTACATCAGCCTATTCAGGTTTAATATGTACTCTGCCTTGTTATAACTGATTAGAAAGGGACTGAAAATTAATTTCAATGTAATTGGTTCCCCTCCCAGTGAAATTGTAGAGGAATATACCTACATAGGCAGCAGCTGAACTTGGGTCTAATAGGTTTCTCTACAAGATAATAAAAGGAGACATGTACTGGTCTTTCCCCACTGGCATTCATATTCTGCTATATGAGCCTTGACAAATGTTCTCAATTTGAATCATCAGATCACCTCTTTCACTCCTTGGGAAGTGGACACAATGAAAATTACTTCCCTGAAAAATAAAGGCTTCATCAAACCAAAATGCTGATATTTGATAAAATCAAGCCATCAGAGACAGATCGAAGAAGGAGAATGCTATGAGTTTTTATCCACAAATAATATATCTTTTGTGTACGATGTCATTCATTTCCAGAAATCATGTCCGTTGTACTATTACTACTAATGGTAAACAGTGATGTGTAACAGCTGGTGTAAAAATACTGAAGAAAAATCCTATTCAGTATGGTTAAGAGAGTGTTAGTTTCCTGTGGAAGTAAAAGCTGCTTGTATTAGGAGGACAGCCTCTATCCTGTCAGCATTGGGGCTGACGGCAATAGCAGATCATCACTGTTTCAATTTTTTAACCATAACTAATCCTGAGAAAATAGCATCTAACAACTATCCAGAAGAGATATGAGATAGGAACATTTGGCTAGTGACAATGATATATCAAAGATGCAACTCAGAGTAGTGTATGCTCAGGCAGCTGTGACAAACCAGCTTTTCTTGTTGTGAAAGGGTGACATGATTGTGATAAGCTCTAACTTATGTTAGATATAAAATTGATCCCTCAGTGTACTAGAAAAATTCTTAAGCCACATCAGAGTTGGATCCTCAATATTTTTTTCCTAATTAATGCATATAGCATCATCACGGCTAGTTTGCCGTACCACCTACAGAGACATAACCTACTTTTAAAAACTACCCAACCAAACATTCAAATTATGTTAAGAGAAGTAGTGTCATTCATTGCAAAATGCTGTTTTTCTACTTAAAGACTCATTATATCTTCCGTGGCTTTGGCATCCACTGTTTTCTGTCACCTTTCCTGTTGCCCTTAGAGGTGAGTTGGGTGTTTTGCTCCCATAGGCTTTTTCGGTTCCCTTTGATAAAGCAGAGATGCACTGCAGAGTGTGTGGCAATTAGCGTTTTACTGGCAGCAGAGCCAGTAACCTCAGCCATATTTTTCCTAGAGGGAACTGGAAAATTCTGGAGGTTGAGTTTTCCTAATGCTCATTTTCAAATGCAACCAGAGTAGTGAAGAAACAGCTACATATGAAATAGCCATTTGTTTGTAAAACAAATCACATGTAGTCAAAACAGTTGTTGAGATATGTGATGTGTTGTATCAATTTTCTGATTTTTTTTCTGAAAATGATCTAATGTGATTATTGCAATAATATAATTCCTCACCTAATTGAAGAGACTTACTAAGTACAATACTGAGATCTCTTTTTTTAAAATGATTGTACTCTATATAATTAAAGTGTGAGCTCTCAGTCTTTAAGCATGCTTAGTTTTATTTTCTAGTGAATGTTTTTAAAATTGAAGGGGTTTTCATACAGTTGTCAATAACAGTGAAACAACAGTGTATAGCAAACAGTTGAACTTGATGATCTCAAAGGTCTTTTCCAACGTAGTGATTCTACATTTCTGTGATTCTAAATAGTTTAAGCAAAAACTGGTTACCAAATGAGCAAATTCTACCTTGTACCTTGCTTCCATATCACACTTAGAGTCAGAATTTTTTAAAATAAAACTATTTAGAAAAAAAAAAAAGAGGGTTGCTTCCCCCCCCCAATTGAACATTAACAAATAGAAAGTAATTGATGAGGCTTTGATGTAGCGTCTGTGCCAAACATTGTCAAATCTGGTCAAATAGAGCTTTGGACTTCTATTCCTTCACATGAAAAAGGAACAGACCATCCCTGGAAGGAATCTGTATAAAAATTCGGACAGCCTGTCTTTGCTGCCGGGAAATACAAAATTAACTTCCATTCTGTTTCTGGTATGAGTAAAAATGAATTTAATATTCTGCTTTAGATCTGTATGATACTTTTGTGCCAATACTTTTCAGGCAGTGCTTCCTGAAATCCAAGTTCATCACTGTCTTACCGAGGTTGTTTTGAAACAGAATGTTTACCTCTGTCTTCTAGTAGTTTTACTGTGTTTTACTCCACCCTCCACCATTCTTATGTAAAACCCCACTGCTCAGAAACAGAGTACTTTTTTTTTCTGTCTTGCTGTGAGCTGTGTAGTAATACAGAGTCATTTCTGAGCTTGCTCTGACTTTTTAATCAAGCAGCCCTAGTACTGCAAGCAGGCCAGGGTTAATGAGTTCTGTTGTGTGGAAAACAGCAATACAGCATACTTCTGGAATGTGTGACCTGGCTTGTTCAGAGCTACCTCTGCTACCTCTTATTTCCTCTGCCTCTACACATGCCGTCTGTGCAGTTTTGTGGGAAGGGAGTCAAGGGTTTACTGGTTTAGAATAAAAAATAGCAAAACTGAAAATGGTGCTGTGTTTAGTCCTTTGAGTACTCACTGGGGAATGGAGACCATACATACCTGCATTATAAATCAATTTTATATGGTATTAAAACATAGTAATTTTAATTAAAATGTGGTTTTCCTACTTCTGTTCAACTGCCCTAGCAATAAACCTCCCATATAATTTTTTCTTCTGTCCCTTTTTGCTTTGTTGGGGTGGGTTTTGGTGGTGGGTTTTTTTTGTGGGTTTGGTTTTTTTAATCTATCTATCTATCTATCTATCTATCTATCTATCTATCTATCTATCTATCTGTCTATCAGCTGTATGGTTATAGAGTTTCAGTAAGAAAAGTGACACATGCCCCCAGTCCCAGAGTGCTCCAAAGCCTGATGACTAGGACTGCCCTTCTCATGAGTAAGCTCATCTATGCAGTGAAGAGCAAGCTGCACCATTTTAATCTGCATTTTTATTACAATGCAAATCATGGATCCAAACAAGTTGGATCATGATTAGTATAGGTCGAACTGTACTATACTCATGAAGTGTAAAAGATGATAAAAGGTTTCATGGTGCTTTTTAAGGTACTTGATGACTTTCTAAATTCTTCAGTTCAAAATATTTAGAGATTGATAACCCAGATTTTGGTGTAAAACTGTGGGATCCAAGAGAATGAGTTTCCAGTGTTCTCCATTTGCCATCTTGGAGCATACCCAGGTCATAGAGTTACAGAATCATAGAAAAGAATCATAGAATCACCTGGGTTGGAAGAGACCCTGTAGATCATCCAGTCCACCTCTTGATAATATCCTTAAGGACTTCATCTACATGCCTTTTAAATACCTCCAGGTATGGTGACTCCACCACCTCTCTGGACAGCCTGTTCCAGTGCTTCACAACCCTTTCAGTAAAGAATTTCTTCCTGAAGTAAAGAAATCCTTCTTGAAACTGATCTTTATAGAAAAATTGCAGGTGACCTTCAGGAAGCTTCTCAGGCCTAGAAATGCCAAAGGTTGGATGCAGTGACTTGCTGCCCTGAGCACAGGGGTCTGGAGACAGGAGGACAACTTTGTGTGTAGCATTTACACATTATTATCTCCAAGCAGCTGTGTCTGCTGCCTTAGATTGCTTCATAAACTATTGTATCCCAGCTCAGATCTGTTGAATTCTTCCTATTCACACCGGAGCAACCTAGCTGAGATCCAGTTTCCTGGTTCTAGTTTTGTACCCTGGACAACACATACCTTTTTTACTGACCTGTCCACCCCCAGTTAGAAGTAAACATGCATAACCATAGTCATATGAAGTACAACCATCTACATGATCCTAGCATTGCTTTATATTCAGTAAATAGAAAAAGATAAAATTTGTCTAACCTATTTCAGATGTTTTCCTCAATTTAAGAGGAATCATATTGTGAAAGTACTTCTTTCTCTCCTTTGCCTTTGAGGGAGTTTAGATTAATTTGCATTATGTACAACAGCCTTTAGTCTGATGTACATCGTCCTCTATTTCCATCAAACAGGGAAAATACCCCATGGAAAGTATTTACTTGGACTGTGGGACTAGGGGCTATGTAAGACAAGGTATATAGATGCTAATCGAAGAAGTCAAGTAAAAATACAATAAACACATGTTATATATTCATATTCTAGAAAATCTGAAGTATTGCAGATAGCTGTGAGATGCAGATAGCCATTAAACCTTGTACATGCTTCAGGCTAAGCAGGGAGGCTTGTGCCATGCAAATAAAGGAATGTAAATTTATGTGGTGACATGGGGGTTAATATTTATATTATAAAATAGCCCGCTGCCTTCAATATGGTAACTCAGGCATGAAGTCCAGGCAAACACATTATAGGCCAGGACATTGTTCAGTGTTTAGAAGAGCAAAGCATCAATATGCTTTAAATATTGGTTGTCATAAAATTATCTGAATAACCCTGCCAGTGCAGTATATTAGAAGGGTCGTGTCTATGTGTACAGCTTCCTGACTCCAGAGTAAAAGAGATTACAGTGGCCTATACTTGGTTTGAATCCATTCAGTTCAGTATCAAACTTCCTTTGTCAGAGGATTTGTTTTGGAATTTGGTATTTCATTACAGATTTTAATTTCCCCAGATTTATCTAATTTAACAAAAGAGGTTAAGAGAGGTACTTACAATAATTCCTTTTTTTCCCCTCTGCGATATTTTGGAAAAAATGTTTTCTGCAAAATTGTACTCAAGAGTGAAGAGATGCTAATAATTATGAATTGATTTACATAGAAATAGGCTAGTTATTATGTTGGCTGCATGAAGTTATTCATTGTTTAAAATTTTAGATTTGTTTTTTATTTTAAGGGAATTTTTTATTGCTTTATGGAGTGTCCCACAGCATAATCTCTGATTGGCTTTGAATTTCCCTAAACTCGGCCACAGATGTTTTTTATTACTTTAACAATAGATAAAAGCTCTTTCTGTAATACATGTTATGTTTCAATTGATTTTTAAAAGGTTAAGGGGACTCCCTTTGGTGCCACCTATATTCAGATAAAAGAGGAGAGAATTTGGTAAATCACATCTTACACTGTTCCTCTGTAGAATTAGCTTCATTTTTCTCCATCAGTCTCCACTATTTTCAAGAATGTAATGATTTCATAATTGCTTTGTTTGCAAATCCCAAATTAATGCATGGAGAAGGCAGTAGTAGTTGATCATTGCATCCCTGAAACTTTGCTTGATGCATGAAAATGTAATACTTAAGCATTACACATGGCATAGGCTCTGTCATAGAAAGAGAAGAGGAAAGCATTGGGTGCATATTATCTGATTTCCCTGATATTTTCACTGGTATGGGATAAAAAATTCAGACTTTGGTGTTTACATTTACCCACGTGAAGCGCGAAAGGTCTAATGGGATAAAGTGAGTAATTTATCTTGATCACAATATCGAGCACAATTTTAGCAATGCACTAAAGAAATACTTCTGGTTTTCTATTTATTGAGAGAGAATATTACACCATTATGTAAAAGGGATGTATCAGAATGAGAAGTGATACTGAATAATTAAGGCCACATAAGAGATTTGAATTCTTGAATACTGATCAATTGAAGAATCTATTGGCTGGCTGATACTTACTCTGCTCCTTTTATATCTTGCAAACAAGTAAGCTAATAATAAGAATACAACATGGTGGTCTCTGTAGACATCAAAATGCTTAAAGATGTTTTAAATTAATTTTTAATGTTCTTTGACTTTTTAGTGCATTTGATTGGTATTAAAACAGAATTAAATCAGTACACAAGAAGAAATTAAACTAAGTGGTGTAAGCACTCTTCTGATGCTACTGTCTCCTTGGATAGTTTTTCAGAATATCCTGCAATTCCAAAAACTATGAAGAGCTGCATTTTAAACTTTGCTAAACATCCTTAAACTAACATTACCTCAGTAACTAGTTTAGAAGGAGTAAGATACATGTTCTGGGAAAAGACATACAGGGTTTTTAAGGTTTATGGTTTCAGTTCATACCAACAACTGTCAAATTGCTGCACCAGATAAAAGATGAAATACCATATTAGGAAGAATTCCTTCAATGAAAGAATGATGCAGCATTGGAACAGGCTGCCCAGGGAGGTGGTGGAATCACCATCCTTGCAGCTGTTCAAAAAATGGGTAGAGGTGGTGCTTCAGAAGATGTTTAGAGGTTGTGGTGATATAGGCCCTGATGATCTTGAAGGTCTTTTCCGAACTTGTTGATTTTATGATTCTGTGTGTCTGATACAATTTCTGTGTCTGGAAGGATCATGCCCCTTCAGAGAGTTCTCTGCTCAGGTGGGTTGCAGGAGCAGGTTTCTCTCTGCTGCAGCAAAGCCAGCTAGTGCAAAGGAGAGGGATGAGAAGGAAAGATTGGGAGTGAAAGATAAAACCAAAGAAAGATAAATGCATTTTATGCTACACAGCCAGGGCCAGGACTAAGTCATGCATTTAAGGTTTGGTGGGGTTTTTTTCAGTTACGGTTTGGGATTATGATCATAGCATGCCAGTAATATGTTATAGTTGCATACTGTTCCACTAGTACATAAAAAGTGTAAAAACTCAAAATAACTGTACATAAAATCCATATCACAAAGTTAATTTTCAACATTCTCTCAGGAAATTTTAGAATTATATTAAAAAAAAGTATTCTGAGTTTGGTTTTCCCAAAAATTTGCATTTTTACAGGTACTCTTGAACAAATTTGGTTTTGTTCATCTTTGACTTTTATCATGTGGTTGTTAGTGTAATGGTTTTACTTCACTATTAGTGTGTCTCATTTCAAACATATTATCTGGGAAAAAAACAAACAACAAAACAAAAATGCTTTAGTATCTGACAGCAACATTGTGATTTTTAAAATAATGGTTGATCTTAAATTATTTGAGACATCTGTAATTACACCTTAAAATAATTAAATGATTCAGTCTCTATAAGACAGATGGCTGTATCACAGAAACCAGCTTCACAATTGGCACTAATTAACACCCTTGTTGGAATCTCACCAGTGGCCAAAATATTAAATGGGCATCAAAACTAAATTACTCAACCGGAGAGTGTTTGTCCAAGTCAATATATTGATAAGAGATTGTGAATGCTTTAATTGCATGTATGCTTGTTCATATTTATTTTCTGAAAGCAAATAGCTAACTTCACACTCCTGTAAAGATAAATATCGTATTTCCTATTAAACTAAAATAAAAGTGTTTCATATTTGTGTGAAATGAAAGAATGCATTCTAGGAGCTAAAAGCTCAATGCCATTATGTTACAAAATTATTGTGGTTACAAAATCCCCAGTGACTATAACAGTATATGAATGTCATGTCTCCTTTATAGCAATGTCTATATACAGTAATTTCTGTAGGCTAGTAAACTTAGCTTTTAGAATTAAAGAAATGCATGCATATAACAAATATCATAACACAGACTAATGCCTTATGAAATGTGGATGTGAAAAAACTGCATTTAAGACCCTTATTAGCTGTGAGAAAATGCCCAGAAACACTTGCCATCAATTTTTTTTCAGTTTAAGATGGGGAGCTGCAATTGTTGGAAGCTGAAAGAGTGTGAAGGAAGTTTTATCACAGAATACTTGCTCCATTCCTACACTTCTCCTTAGATATCCATTATTGGGCACTGACTGATTTAGAATACTGTTGGTCTGATCCAGCAGAGTTGTTCTTAGGTTAGCTGAAGTGGGAAGCAGGTTGGGAGACATGGCTGGTTTGACAGGTCAGCATGAAAAATGTTGCCTACATACTTGTAGCGATAAAAGCTTCAGTAAGAAAGCAGTCACCCTCATCCTCAACCAGAATCTATTTTGGTGTTACCACTACTGGTTTCATCCTCAGCTTATGTGAAGGCAGTTCTTGATTAAGGTAAATCAGCATACTAGCTATAACAGAAGTGTCTAGACAAACCCTCATGGTAAAAAATGAAACAAAACACAACTAGAAAAACTTATTTATTAGATTAAGTTGTCTTTGTGTTGCTAAGCTCCTGTGGTATTTTTATTAATGATATGTTAGGATGCTTCGAACTTGGAGTCAGTATGTTATAGAACTACTATTTCAAATGAAATATAGAAAATAAGAGGGATTGAAAGAGGTATGTGATATGGTAAAACATGCTGCTTACCTGAAATAAAGAAAAAAAAAAGACATGGTGTATAAAATACTAAATCATAAATGTACAGACTACACTTTGTTTAGCAGTTATTATACCCATTTTGTCATATATTCTTCTCTCCTGTGACAAGAATGTGACAAAAAAGCAATTTATACTGGAATATATTTTAAAGAACAGGGATAACATTGGGAGCCATGATTAACAAAACTTGTAACAGAGATATATTAAGGAGAAGAGTCACTTAGGAAATCAGATTAAGTCAAAGATACTTTTCTTGCTGAGTGTCACAATTTAGACAAGACTTAGTTTGGCAGAGATTAAACCCCCTTTTGTTCCAACCAAACTTCAGATTGCTCTGGGTGGCTGGGGGGGGGCTGGGCTTAACCCCTGAGTGATGTCCAATTGTTAGGTGTTTCACAGAATCATAGAATCTTAGGGGTTGGAGGGACCTCGAGAGATCATCGGGTCCAACCCCCCTGCCAAAGCAGCTCCCTAGCTCATCGTGATGAGTTCTTAATTCAGTTATCTGAGAACAGAATTAAGACTCAAAACGGAGTCAAGGTTAAGGCTGCTTATTTGGCCCACAACAAACATGCAGGGGAGTGGGGGAAGAAAGAGAAAAGGGTGGAAAAGAGAGATAAAGTGGTAAAGAGGAAGAGAGAGAGAGAGAGAGGAAAGAGGAATGGGGGGGGGAGTGGCGCTATATCTACCACCAGAAGGCTACTGCATTCCGTCCGATGGCAGAGTATTCTTCAATGTCTCCGGGTCCGATGAAAGAGCATTCCCTCGTTTGTCCCTCGATGTGTTCCCTTCCTCCATGTTGCTTCCTTCCTTTCTATGGCCGAATGCTCTCTTTTTGTAGCCATCCTTTGTATCCCCACAAGCTTCCGCCTGGCCTGTGGGAATGCTTCAGGCTGGATGACGAAATGTCCAATGTCTGAATGGCTCCCGATGTGTGAATGGCTCCTGATGTTTCTTCTGATAGTGGAATGTTCTCCTGATGTGTGAATGGCTCCTGATGTCTATGTCTCTCCTGATATCTTTTTGGTGGCTCATTGAATAGTCATTAGCTCCTTGGAAGCCTGAGCTGGTGGTGGTGGTGATGTAGTGTGCTAGCAATGAGGTTTGGTTAGGTGAGAGGAAAAATACGGGGGACAGTTCTACTGGCAGTTATTAAGGCATATTTCCAGTACCTTACACTGAGCAGGAATTCTCACAGGAACACTGATGAAGGCAGGGGTGCGAGATTAAAGACTTCCTATTATTTTCCTGAAGCTGTTTGTATGGTTGTAACAGAGATCCTTCCACTCAGTTCCACTGCAAATTCAGGGCATGATTTCCGGCATTGCTGGGAAGAGATCAGAAGTATTAAAGAAATGCAAGAACCTTATGTAGAGATCCTTTGCAGTATGTTTCATGACATCACAGCTCTGAAGGTGTTCAGGCTGATCAGCAATTGAATAGTGATCTGAACGTGAAACTGATAGGGGGACCTGTAGCTTAGGACTTTGGAACATCCCACTGCCACTTATTGTGACTTGTTCCTTTGTGAAGTGCCTCAGGGATCTGTCTGAGGCTCAGCCAGTGGGTGCTTCTGTGTGAAGATAAAAAGTGTGCAGAATACAGTTTTACTTTATCGATTTCTAGAGTGATCATCTTTCCTGTGGTGTTCAGTTACGTGTTTCACAGTAGCAAGTATCTCCAGTTTGTTTGATCTCCTTCGTTGGAGATCTGTCTGTGCCTGAATTTTTTCACTGAACTAGAAAAAGATAACATCAAATGTTAACACCTTGACTTCTTAGGCATAAGCAGAGTTTATTTCATGGTTCTGCAGACATCTCAGCATTTTGACTTTGCTTGCATTTGGTGAAAACGTGAAAAACAAACTCTTCTGTATGCTTTCTGGAACTGTACATATGAGACTTATAGTGGGAAGCATAAAAGACAGGTGCTTCCAGGTTACACATGAGAAAAAACTTCACATTACTGCTGCAAAACCAAAGGATGATCAACTGAGTTTCTTTACAAATAATCAGTCTTTCATCAAAGTTTCGGTAATTTATTTCTGCAGTATAAAAGAGATCAACTGTGGTCTTTGGTGTGTTCCATTTGTATTAAAATGGGAATAAACAAAGTTTCTGGGAGCATTTATTTTAACTCCTTATTTGAATTCAAAAAAATTTCCTACACATTATGTGATGTCATAATTTGTAGTTAAAATGATACTAGATAAAGTAGTGAGCAGCAAAAATGTTACATTGACTGGTGTGGGTTAGCCCTTGCTGGTAACTGCGTCCCACCCAGCTGCTCACTCATTCAAGCCTGGTGGGGTTGGGAAGAGAATCAGAAAGGTAAAAGTGAAACAAGTCATGGGTTGAGATAAGAAGACCCTAAGAGATAACGCCCCCCTCCCCCCCCCCCCCCCATGCATATACAGAGCAAAATAAGGAATAGATACACTGCTTCATCTTCAACAGGGAGGTGTTCAGCCATCTCCAGGAAAGCAGGACTTCATCACCCATAACCTTAACTTGGGAAAGCAAATGCCATAACTTCAAATGTCCCTTTTTCTCCTTATTCTTCCTCCCCTCCTTCCCCCCTACCCCCCACCCCACATTTGTTACTCAGCACACCACAATATGGTATGGGGTATTGATCAGTTAGGGTCAGCTGTCCCAGCTGTGTCCCTTCCCAAGTCCTTGTGCACTCCAAACCTACTCACATACGGGGTTGTGTGAGAAATAGAAAATGCCTTGAGGCTGTCCAAGCACTGCTCAGCAATAGCTAAAGCATCCCTGTGCTATCCACAGTGTTTTCATCACAAAATCCACCGTGTGAGTCGCTCTGATATAATGATAAACCTACCCCAGCCAAAAGTCAGAGGCTAACTTTCACATTTCAGCCTGGTTAATAGTTAAAACAGCTTCTGATGATGATAAATATATTTTTAAATATTTACATAAATAGTGTATTTTAAATTTATAGTTGTGAATTGGAAGATGACAATCATAAAACAGGAACTCTTAAGATTTTACTGCTTTAGGCAAACCAAAATTAGTTCAGTCTTGCAGCCCAAAGGTATTAACTAACTTGATATCTAGATTTTCTTGCCTGGGGCACCTACATATATGTTAAAGTTGTGGGGTTTCAAGGGTCACAGGTGTAGCAAATACTTTCTCTTTGTATACTGAAGACAGTTATTTGAATATCACAGGAGAAGATACAGGAGAAGAACACATTTATATATATATATAGGTAGATACAGATTGCTTTTAGCAATTTGAATTGCAGTTTTCTGAATGGATGTTGATAATAGGCTGGTTAGCATACTGAACGCATGTTTCTGTTAAGTGAGTCATTAAATGAGTAGGATACTGGTCAAACCATCTCAGAAAATTTTGTATTAAAACTTAGCACGTTAACAGAAGATATGCAGCTTGAAGAGCAAGACTACAAAAGCTTACATATTTTTACATGTTTCTTAATTCTTCCATGGACGTAACAGAAATCTAACTTATTTTCTCTTCAGAGATTGGCCTTCCGGTCCACCTTGTATGATAAAATACGTCTCAAATCAAAATTACATATTCAGGAGGTTTGTTTCAGAAAAGCCTCTTGTATTCAGCCTGAAACAATTCTTTGGAGTATTGCATGAGATTATTTAAACAGCTACTCTTTGCAAGAAGCTTAACCTTATTTAGGTAACTAAGGTAACATGGACAAGCACGATCAGGCTGCTGTACCAGCTAGATGACTTGTCAGAGGGATGTGGTGTTTTTCTTTGCCCCAGGCTGCCCAGTTTACCCAGGAAACTAAATGTCAATTTCCTCCCTATACCCTGAGCTCCCTGAAAGAGCTGCGGTTAAGAGATCAAATTTGCTGATGGTGGACCCTATTTCCTAATCCAGGTTGTTGATGAATATATTGAATAGTATTTAGTACTTTTTAGATTTGCCAAGTTAATAAATATTTCTATTTTATTTCTATTTATTTTATTTTTATGTATAGAATTTACTAAAAAAGCAATATTTTAGAGCAGGATGTCTATTTATTTTATAAACATTAATTTTTCAGTGTGGCATAGTACAGAAAATGATTGTGTATTTACTTTGGGCATTACTTTGTACTTCTTCACCTCTTAATCTTGTTAATATGAGTTCATATTAGGAAATGAATTATTATTTCAACCAACTGATGGAGTATTGTTATTCTGATATGACAGTCAATTTAACATTAATAATAGAACTTAAGTTCTGCTGCTCTTTATGCCCTGCTGCCTGACCCCAATGATTGGCATATTTAATGTAATCTTACACTGTGGCATAGCTGACCACTGGGAATATTTTTAGCCTCACTCATCCAATTAAGTACAAGGGAGCTGGGATCAAGATCCACCACACTCCTCATTTGGAATAAACTACAGCACTATTAGCAAAATAATCTGAAGAAAATAATTTTCTACCTTATAGAAATGGCTAACTGCCTGAAAAGATTGCTAAATTTAGTTTTTCTTTTGTAGCAGCTTTCCTTGTGAAGCATAGAAATACCAGGAATCCTGTAAGTAAAAGGGAACTGAAGCGGCAGGTGTATCCAGAGCAATATTTACCTGCAGAACCCGGTTCCCTTGCTTAACCTTTTGCTGTTTGCCTGAGCAAGACTGTCACTGCCCCAGTAGAGCAGAGTTGCCAAGGTGTCCTATTTAACTGAGCAGTTAAAGTGAGGAGTCTCGCAGGAATATAAACCATTGCTTGGCATCAGAAACCGGGCATAGACTCTGAGCTGTTAATAAATGGAGTGTTTTTATAAAGATAGCTAATTTATAAAACACTTGTGTTAATTTGGTGCTTATTTTGAGTTATTATGACTTTATGTACCATTATCCTTTTTACATTTGTTTAACTATCTGGTATCTGCTGACACATGGTGTTTCAGTCCTTAGGGGAATGCTTGCAACTGGTTATTTTGTTCTCTGCCCTATAAATCCTTTGACGTATCAGCTCAGAAAAGTTTAATGCTCTGATTTACAAGTGAACGATGTGTCACGGTCACTCCCATTCTGCTAGGTTGTGGGAAAATATAATACTGCTAGATGTGTGCATGCAGCATTGTGTGGGTGGGAATATGTTCTGGAAACAGAAGATTGGCAAAATAGTATTTTCTCTGAAAGAAGATGAGAAGCTCTTGATTGAGTTCTATGAAAGCAAACTTCTAAAATAAATGGGTTTGGTGTACACAAGGATGACATACACAGCTTTAAAATTTAGTGTAAATAAAGTGATTCAATTTATCCCTGTCAATACACAATGTGTGTACGTACTGCTGTATGTAGGCTCTACAGCACAGAAAAGCTAAGGTGTGGAATATGATGACTGTAACAGAAGGTTTGTTGTGGACTCCAGGTCACTTGTGCTTGAGGCTTTTAATCTGGTTCGCATGAAGGATCATTAAAGCAATACTCTCCCAGCTGCTGGCAGCACTAAAAATCATTTCGTACAACCATGCTGGCGGCAAAGTTCATATACGGTCTGATGAGAGGGGAAAGTGAGACTGAAGGGAATGTGAACAGTGAAGGTGGAAAAAATATAAAGAGAAGTAACTACCACAGGGATAAGAGGAAAGGGAAGGAACGGTGAAAGACATTCAGCCCCCAGGCTGAGCATGAGACACTGTGGGAGAAGGAAGCAAAACAGAAGGGCAGGATAGGAATGCAGATGTTCAACACGAGACACAATTTTGGAAGCAGGAAGGAATAGAATTCAATTTTGATGGGCATGCAGGAAAAGGACAACACCCCTTTGAGTCTGCATAGCATTTGTTTGAAATTTTGTCTGTAGCAATTGTATTGTTTTAATAGATCTTTATTTTATCTCAAGTCTTTAGGACTGTTGCTTGTTAAGGCCTTTTAACTTAGGATTTCTTTAAACAGTTATCTGGTACCAGATGCAGCTTAATATGAGTATTTCTATGAACAGCAAAATGGTTGACTCAAGTGGGACATCAAAATTTTAAATAGGAATCACAATTTCTACTTTTCATCCTACAGTACTTCAGTAAGGACAGTGACATACATCTTGTTTCAGTGACATTCATTTTCATTTATCTCTTGTCTGTATTCTCTCCCTCATTCTTTTGTGTGCTATTCTTTTAAAAAATCAAATCTTGTTAAAATGAGTCGACCTTTTAGTAAAACGTGTCATGTAAAAACCTGGTTTAGGGAAATTGTTTGGTTACCATATTCTAAGGGTTATCTCTTCCATCCTGAGATAAAATAATTTCAGAAAGCTGAACAAAAACCCTAAACTGTGTGCCAGAGAAGCATTTCACTAAATTATCAGTGATGGGCTTACAGTAGTCAATAAACGTCAAGGCCAGTATTTAGACCCATCGGTGTTTGAAAAGTGCAATTGAGAATAAAGGCACAGCTTCAGTGTCTCATGTAATTCAGTAATTACACTTAAAGTGTTCCTCTGACTGTAAATAACTGCTCCATGCAGAATGAAATGCCTGTAAGCTTAATTTCCTATGTGTTAGAGAGGTGCAGAGGAAGGAGGGCAAAATGGTGGGTAAGTGGAAAAGTAAGTGAAACTTGGTTTCACATGCAAAGCTGCATGACTTGATGGAGAAAGGGTTACTCTGCCTCTGCTCAGCTTCTTTTCCAAGCTGAAGAAACCCATGGTGGGATGAGACATTGCAGTGTGTGTGTTAGGTGGTGTGGCCCAGCAGCTGGCCAGCAGCACCACCAAGCCAATTCTTTCCCAGGGCCCAATGGCGGCCAGGCACTGTCAAAGTGAAGTGGTGCAAACAGGATACCAAGGCCTGACACCAGCAAGGCTGTGCTCTTTGCAGATTAGGGTGTGACTAAGTCTCGTGCTACCTCATGATCACATTGATTGAAGTAAAGCAGATCCCTGTCTCAGTTGGGTCTGTTGGAGTGAATCCAGAGGAAGGCCATGAAAATGATCAGAGGGCTGAAGTAGCTCTCCTGTAAGGACAGGCTGATAGAGTTGGGCTTGTGCAGCCTGGAGAGGAGAAGGCTGCAGGGAGACCTTACAGCAGCCTTGTAGTAGCTGAAGGGGCTTGCAGGAAAGCTGGAGAGGGACTGTTTACAAGGGCATGGAGTGATAGGAAAAGGGGTAATGGGTTTAAATTAAAAGAGGGTAGATTTAAATTAGATAGTAGGAAGAAATTCTTCCCTGTGAGGGTGGTGATGCCCTGGCATGGGTTGCCTACAGAAGCTGTGACTGCCCCCTCCCTGGCAGTGTTCAAGGCCAGGTTGGATGGGACTTTGGGCAGCCAGGCCTAGTGGAGGGTGTCCCTATCCCCAACAGTTGGGTTGGAACTAGATGATCTTTAAGATCCCTTCCAACCCAAACCATGCTGTGATCTTATGGTTGCATCTTGACATCAGGACCAGTCTTTTCTGCTAGTGGATATATAAACAATATTCTTGTGGAGGGGGTGGGGAGAGGGGGTAGAAGTGTATGACATTCCTTTGAATTATGAAGCTACTCCACAGCAGAGAAATTAAAGATTTTAAATATAAACTTCTTTATTTAACACAATACTTGTAAGACAGATAGCCACAGTGTTTTATGTAAACTTTATTTCTAACCTCAAGTGTCTCAACAGAGCAGTATGATGATCTCCACAGAGCAGTATCTCTGTTTAATTACTACTTCATTACAATCATTACTGTCTGGGAGGTGATTTATAAATCATTTCTGAGTGAAGCATTTGCATTTTGAAGGCAGTTTCATCAACTTGTAAACTAAAACTCACACATCCAAACTGAATCCACCAGAATCTCTTACTGCACGCAGCAGAATATGCTAATTATTAAACTGGCAGCATGTAGAGAAAAGGTGACTGAAATTATGGTGTAATTTGGGTTGTCATCTCTAAAGACTGAGCTACAGATCTACTCCTGTATCTGCAGGATCTCAGCCCTGACTAGTTCCGAATTTACATTTTGTACCAGTTACAGTGCCAAATAGCCTTCTTGTAAATGAACACTGAAATATCTTGTGGTATATTTTCAGAGAATTTTACTAGGACATAATGTCAGTTCAGTACTGTGTGATGTTAAAAATAAAAAAACAAACTGTGCAATACCTTAAAAGTAGTGCTGCTCCATATGAATTATTCATTTGCAAGCCAGATCTTTTTAAAAATTTACAATTCATTAAGAAATGTATAGATCAGAAAAAAATGGCTGGGATATGAGATTAATGTCAACAGTGGATGCTGCAATGCATGAGTTTTATGTATACATTTATTATCTTTTTCCTGCCTGATGCCTGTCATTACCATTAACTTGATCATAATCCAGAAGAGGCACTCTGCCAAAATCCCTGACGGTCCCAATCTGATACATTGGGATTTTCAAGAGAATATACAATACAGAAGTGTCAGTTATAGCATCTTTCTTTTAAAACAGAGGTGAAAAAAGAGGTGTTGGTGATGCGCCACTTTGGTATAATGCAAGTCACTTTAATTCAACTCTAAAAATTCAATATTTAGTCAAGCTGGCTGTTTACATTCTTTGTACAGCTGAACACAGAGAAAGGAAATAATCAGATCAAATTTTATATATTTAAAGCAATAATAAATAATAAAGCAATAACTCAAGAGGCAACAAATGCTTTCTTTCCCTAACTGATGGTAATTTTCAACAGCAAGCAATATTTGCTACTGTGAACGTAGTTTGAAATGATAAATCATGGAATTACTGATTCTTTTTGTGGAGTCTCTGACATATTATGAAATTGTGAGTTCACATCTTCCCTTTTTTAATATAATTAAAAATATTCAGCGGTTGTAATAAAGTTCTGACAAATGGCAATTAGATGAAATTGCTGTGTGATTCCCTGGACTAATTTAGCAAGCTCTTCTTTAACAATACTTATCCAGGCATGAACTGCATGTAAACACAGCAACTGCTGTACTGTTTGTAAGGATAGAAACTCCAATTGCCAGAGGCCTTATCTTTCTAACATAAATCCGTGGGCGTTGTATGAAGACCTGACCCAAAGAAACACACGGATGTGAATTCATCTCCTATTATTTTTGCACAGTAATACATCTTGGACAGAAGAAGCAAAAATTGCCAACAGATCAGTCAGTGTTGGGTACTATGGAAATTATGTGAATTCTGTGACACAGGGGATAGAATAAAGTTGTGTTTTCCATATCCTGTGGAGCGCACACATCATTAGCTCCTGAATATCAAAAAGAGGGAGCATGCCAGCAACTACTCTGCTATCATTTGGTTCAGGCTCCTTAGTGGTTGAATATAGAATGGTTTATGAATGCACAACTGAGTTGTGCAACCCTATCAAGGCTTGAGCTGCTGAACCTCCTGCAGGGTTAGATGCTGTGTGTTAAGCAGCATCTGCATGCAAAGTTTTCAGGGTCAAAATTAGGATATTAGCTACCCTGATTCCTTGTGCTCCTCTGCCTGACATAGTTTTATTTAGTTTTATTTGTGTTGCTTCTTTTGCAGATTATTAAAAAACATTTTCAAAAGTGATGCTGACACTTAGATTCCAATATCCCATTTAGTTTTCTGGAGACAGCAGTGATAACAATACCAAAAAAATCATGGACTTTCATGACAACTATAAATGGCTTTATAAGTACATAATGACATCTATCGGGTTCTTGCGGTTTATATTTCAGTGGCTGAAGTCCCAGAGTTTCTTTGTTTTTTTCACTTTTCACCTTTCCAGGGTTCAGTAAAAGTGAAATATAAGATAAATTTGCATTCATTTTAGCAAAAGGAATGATATGTCATTCCCAGAGCATTTCAAAACAGTTTCACAAAATCCACTTGGCTTGTAAAAGATAGCTGAGTTAATTTCTGGAAAATCAATATGGAAGGAAATAATTTGGAGAACTATACAAGCCTTGATTTCTTGATAAAAATAATCCTAAAATGCAATTATCTTTGTGAAGTAATTTTTTTGTTTGTTTGTTTTGGTTTGTTTATTTCAATTTGAAAATACAGTGAATGTAAATTCCTGAGATCTGTGAGACTTGCTAATATGATTAGTTAATTAGCTCCAGGAATTTTGTGATAGGGATAAATATAAAATTTATATATGGAAAAACATGAGAAGCATCCCAGAATTGAAGTGAATTGAACTTCTGGACCAAGTGATTCATATCACTGTCATATCTGCTGCAGTAAAGCATTTTTTTCTTTTCCAAAAGCTCATGTTAAGTTTTAATGTTCCAAAAGCTCATTATAAGCTCATCGGGGGGGGCGGGGGGGGGGGGGGGGGGCGGTGTGTGAATAAATGGAGGGCATTATGAAGGGAATTACTGGAGCCTTCTGCAGAATTCTTCTTGTGCTGTTGTCTTGCACATGTGTCGGCCCAGTGATGCTGCTGTGGTTCAGCCAACATGGTGGGAGACACTGAGGCAGAGTGATAGGGCTTTCTGCTGCTTCCAGCACTTCTGTGAATCACCAAGAAATGTCGCTTTGGCAGAGAGGAAGGATGTGGCTGCTCCTACTCTTGTGCTGTTGACAAGAGCACAAGTTGGTTAACTGAAAGAAACTTAGAAGAAGAAAAAATGTAAAGAAGGCAGTGTTAGAGAATGAAACTGGAAGCCTTCAGTGGAAATGTGCTTCTGCAGAATGTTAGCTCTGATCTCCGGCAGAAGCTATGATTATAGCATGAGAATAAGCAATTTACTCGAGAAGAAATGAAGATGAAATGACAGAGCCACAAAATAGGCTCACACGGTAGACAATCACTTTTTTTAGTGTAAACAAATTACATCCTAAATGGATTTCAGTGTTTTGCATGTTATTCTGGAATTGCAGTTCAAGACAACTGGCGGGCATGTTTTAATATATATTCAAATACGTGGTTTAGAGAAACGCCAGTATTGAGGGGTTTGGTAACCTGTTGTTTAGTGCAAAGAGGATATGGAAGAGATGAAACAGATATTTCTCCAAAGAACATTTCCCCACATTGCTTTACAAAGAGAAGTCATTTTGTCTTGTCTCTGCTCCATATCCAAGATACTTTGCACTCAGTCCCCTTGGAATTTGTCTTAGTATCTTGAGCTTTACATTCAGTTCCATCTGCCTTTCCAAATTCCTGAATTTACAGCCTGGCCTGGGCTATACCCTGCAGCTTGAAGTGACTCTTGTTTCTGTCACTACTCCGAAAAGAAATTTAACTGCTTTCTCCACTAATATTCTAAATGAATGGCTGCTAATCACTTGTAACAAGACTTTGTCGATTTTGATTGTAACGTACTGTAAGGCTGAAAACCATAATGCTGTACAAGACAGTCTATTCTCATGAAACACACTAGCAGTCGAATTTGATCAACTTCAGGAATTAAAGTACATATTTTACATTTGAAGGCAAATTTTGTGGAATTTCAAAGCATACTCTGAAATTGGGATTGACAGTTTGTATTAGACTCGAATTTAAGATTATGATAATATCTACATGTTTTTGTGTGGTCACTGTATATTGCAGTTGGCCTGAAAAAAAGAAATCTAAATCAGTAACATGCAGATAAACAGTCATTAGACACGATTATAATAGAATTCACTTAACTGGGACACACATAAATACAGTTCCCTTAAGTGAAAATTTTGCAGGGAACACACTTTCATGTAATTAATTTCAATTGACTGATCTCTTAGTTTTTCGATACGTTGCTTTGTTCACTTGCAGACAAAGCAAACATTTCAGGGCTGCTGATCCAGTGTGATCTATGGAGTGAACACATTATTTATTCAGTTAATTAGAAGTTCAAAGTAGACTCGATAAAATACAGACACTTGTATAGCTTTCTGTAGGTGATGGAGCCCTTGCAGAGGGATTTACGTGAATGAGTTATTTGTAGTGTTTTATTTGTTAGTACACTGATAGTGAAGATCACTTTCATACAATGGCTCCTTTTTATTTAATGTAGAACTGGAACTTGTAATTTAAACCTACACTTGCTTAAAGGGCTTTTTTATTACCTGTAACACCAGGTAAACATTTCTAATTTATTGTTGCTTTGTTTCACTTACAATTTCTAGTCTTTCCAGTAATTTCATTTGGGGAACAAATAAGGAGGATAGATTCTGATATATTTGTTGATAGGAATCTATTTAGTCACAGATGTGTGTACCAGGAGGTATTTCTATTACTAACAATAGGAATGTACAACATAAAAATTCAACCATATCTCTTCAAAGATAGCGAACATATGCTTTTTACCTCACATTTCTATTACTTCACCTATCATATTGTCGTTTCTCATGACTGCTAATCAGTGTGGACATAACTGGTCTCCAATTTAAAATACTGGAACCCCTGATAATACCTCTTTCTGCCTATGAGCGTGAGCTTACAATGCAGGCTTCAGGTTCAAATCACACCCATAGAATCATTTAGGCAGGAATAGATCTCTGGAGAATGTATACCTTAGTCTCCACTCAGAGTAGAGGTAGTTTTGAAAAGAATTTGCTCCATAACCTTGCCATGTACTGAGGTGAGACTTACTGGACAGTATTTCCCTCCATATTTCATGCCCTTCTGGAAGAAGTGAGTAATTTTTGCTTATTTGCAGTCATTAAGAACCTCCCTCTGTCACTGTGATGTTTCAAAGTTGATAGACATGGCCTCGCAGTCACATTGAACAGCTCCCTCAGCACACTAGGGTGCATCCCATCAGATCCCATGCCCTCCATAACTCTCTTTTCCTCTACTGAGGATAATGCTTCACTCCCACAGACCTCTATTAGGCTTGAGGAACTGGAAGGTGAGAGGGCAGACCTTTCCACTGAAAACTAAGCCAAAAAGGCCTTTGAATAGTCTGGTCTCTCATCATTAGATGAAAGACATATCTGTGTCCTTCATCATTAGATCCCCTGTCCCACTGAACATTGTGCCACATATTCTTTAGTCTGTCTTTCACTGCCTGAATGTATATGGAAGTATAGAAGTCCCTCTTCCCGCATTTCACCTCCCTGACTTTTTCCAGCTCCTGCTGTGCTATGACTTTCTTAATCCATCTCTGCATGCTGGGCAGCATTTCTATATCTGCCATGAGTAGCTTATCCCTGCCCCCACCTTCTGGGAGATTCTTTTTTATCATTTAAACTCAGTCAGGCGGTCTGTGTTTATCCTTGCTGGCCTTCAGCTGTTCTTGCTCTGCTTTCTGCATGTCCAAATAGATGGCCTTCTGCATAGATGAAGCTGACCTTGAAGATCAAGCAGTTTTGCTGGGCCTCTTTGCCTTCCCAGTTAGTCTGCAATGGGATCCTGCCAAGCAGATCCCTGGACAATTCAAAATTTGATCTGCTGAAATACAGGATTATAACTCTATTATTTATAATTCTACTATTTTTATTGCTTATTTTTCCTAGGAATTCAAGCTCCATAGTTTCATAGTCAGCACAGTGCAGGCTGCCCTTTGCCTTCATATCCATATTTTGTGCTAAGCAGGTCCAGCAGAGCATCTCACCCGTATCAAGAAATGGTCATCAGCATATTGCAGGAACCTCCTGGGTTGTTCACCCCCAAGATACTCCCTTCTCAGCAGATATCGTGGGAGTTAAAACGCTCCATGAGTACCAGTCATAATCAAGTGTCTTTCTCCTGCCTAAAGAAGTCTGTACCTGTGTCCTCTTGATCAAGTGCTTTATATCAGAGGCCTACCACAATGTCCCCCATGTTAGTCTGTCCTCTGATCCAAGGCTGTTTATTTGATCTACTTTTCAACATAGAGCACAACTGTTTCTCTTCACCTTCTCAGGAATATAATTATTTCACACTTTACAGATATATAATTACATTAAGACAGTAAGAAGGGGAAAAAACCCCAGAAAAATAATTTGACCTAATTCATTTACACGCAGTCTTCTTCCAGTTTACTAAGTTCGTTCTATATTTGATCTAAACTGCAAAAAAATACAGACTATTTAGTATTTGTTGTGTGAACACACTAATTTATTCCTTTCATAACTGACCTACAGTTTTCCTATCTAAAACCTTTAGAGGATCAGAGTGTAAGAGTGCAGAGTTGTGCTTGAAAAATGGCAAATTTTGACAGATGATGTTTTAATCTCAGTGTAAACTGGCAAGGCAGTGGAGTCATTCTTATACAATAATGAAACCAGTGAGGTGTTTGATACCATTTATGATTTACTAAGCTTACTGTAGTCACCTGTGCAGTTTTAAGCAAAGCCAGAAGCAGACTGTAAAGCAACAGAAGATAGAACAGGTGTAGACAAATGAAATCCCATGCTTTTTCAGTGGAGTTCATTGGGCAGAAACATTCATTTCAGTGTAATTCACATGCTTGATTAAATTCTTCTCGGACCTCCTATTTGTTTTTCTGTGGGTTATTAGCATCCAGTATTGTAGTATTTAGGTGCTTACCCACACACAGCAGTTTATAAAACCCCTCTGAGTTCTCTGTGCCAATAGGCAGCTACAGACTTAGGGGGAGTGAATACTCATTAAGAGTTTGGTGCAATTTGTTTCATACTCTTAATTTTTAAAATACACATAAACCCTGTACTTTGCTAATAGCAGGATCTGGAAATGTTGTTCTTTTGAGTCCTCTAGGAATGTTACAGGTTTCTGCTCCAGTTTCTTCAGCTGTTGATTTGTGACACTTTAGTAAGCAGTGCTTTTAATGTATTCATTAATTGACATATTTCATTAAGTATGGGTAAAACAGATAATCTAGGAGCACAAGATAATGACACAGTTTCTTATTTTTTGATAAATAGGAAAATTATTTATGAATAATAATAGTAATAATAATGAAAACAACAACTTTTAATTGTAATTTACTTGCACTTATGTATCAGGGCCAATATGAACCCACTGAGATGGGTGCAATGAGTTTACTGAAAGGAATACTTTTAAAACCATGAAAATTATTGATACTTCTTTTTGCAGTCTATCCCTCCTTTTTCCCACTACATATATTAGTCAACTGGAGAAATTAGTCAAAGTCAGTTAGTGAAAAGAAACTAAATTGGTGAACCAGTCTGTTTCCAGCAAAAAAGAAACTGTATTTTTCCAGTTAAAAGCTAAATCAGATACCTTCCCTGGGCTGGAGTGCAGCTGCCCAAATTCTCATCTTGGCACAGTGTAAAAAGCAGCACAAAAATGAGATGCGTGCAGTCGTGTGGGTTTGCTGTTTGCTTTTCCCAGGTGAATGCACAGCAGTCAACAGGATAACACTTGTTTAGGGAGACCGAGGGCTGTATTAGGCAGGTTAGGATCCGAGGTACACATGGAATCAAGTCTGATACAGTTTAATACAAATGCAAGTATAATACTTTACCTTCTCTCAGCATTGATATTTAATAGCACCTTTATTCTTGATTTCTTACAGATTATTAAAATTGTTTTAGCTTGATGATAGAGGCTCTTCTTTGGTACTGGTAGAGGGAATTTGCTGTTACTTAGTAACACAGTTAATTCCACATTCCTTTTTTGCTTTATATAAAATGTTTAATGTATCGGATTTTGTAATGTCCCAGTCACATCTTAAGGATATGGATAGCTGTGCTATACATATAAGAACAACTGATGTAAATCAAAAGGAGCATAGTCTATCATTACACAGTTTTAGTTAATGTGAGATTAATATTTTAATGTTGATGGAAAAGTCATAAGAACCCTAATGGGGACATATTTCTTTGCAGGGGAGATAAAGGGAAATAAAGAATAAAATGAAATAACCCTCCAAAAAAACCCAACCTCAAAAGTTAGGCAGACACTTACCTATTTATTTTATTTTTTTCAGAAACAGTAGAATTTTGAAATTAAAACTGTTCTGATCCTAATCTGTTACTAATACAAAGAGCAAGAAAACTTCTAAAGCTTTGCATTAACAGAGTTAAAACATACCAAGCATTACAAGTGCCAAAGGAGAGTCCCCTAGAACACTGAAGTTCCTTTGTGCCAGTGAGGAGTGTACTGCCTCCTAAACTATCATAATCTCAAGCTTTGTTTCTGGTGTGTTCAAGATTAAAAAAAAAAAAAATCTTGATCTTCTGCCACTTTTGAAGGTAATAGCAGAACTTCTGTTATTGCCAGGATGAGAAGTTGCCCTTAGCTGCCAGAGCAATAAATCACTTGAATATTTGTGGCTTGGTCCAAAAAAAGAAGTAGCATTAGCTATATCTATTCATTAAGAAACTCTGAGGATAACAATATATTTTTTAGTTCTTGCCACTTACACTATCTTCAGGGAATGATCCTTGATGCTTGGTTCAAGTCTGTGTACCTGCTTTTAAAAATAAAATAATAAAACCATTGTACATTTCAGAAAGTACATGAAGGAATAGTTACCTTTAGGTCCTATTCCAGTTTAGACTTGAGATGCTGGCTGGCTTCTTAAGCCCCCTCAAGCGCTTACAGGCAAATCAAAAAATGAAGCTTAAGGCAAGTAAGTGGGGAGGCAGTAACTGAACTTTTCCATTTTACAAGTGTGTACATAACTTCATTTACATTGTGCTTTAGCAAGGGAAGAAGTTTTTGTTTTGCATAGAGCAATAAATATGGCAAAAGATATTTCCTTTAAATTGTTAGGGTAAGATTTTGTCTGAACTGGAATACTAATTAGCTGGTGGTCCACAACAATGTGCAGAAAGGACCTTCGTGTTAGTAGCATCTCTCAAGGATGACTGGACCATAGTTTTTTATGCTGTCTGCAACTGTAGACTCAAAGTGCCTTAGCACCTGCTACTGAGAACTACTTGCAGACTTGTGAAACCCAAACTAAGAAAAAGGGTACATGATTAAACAGTGTTTTTCAAAATGTCTTGAGCCACTTGATATGGCAGGTTGCAGTTAAGGCTATTGTCTCAGAATTACTTGAGGTGCTGCATAGGCTCAAGAAGTAACTACTTTTACTTCTGGAAAGTCCATTAGCTATGGGAAAAGAGTTAAGTGATTGATATGCTTCTCAGAAATCCCAGAATGTTTCCATTTTTCATATAAATGTCTTACTAAAGGAAAACCTTGTATATCAATTAAGTGTGCCAATATATCCTTTTACCAACCAACCAAAAAAAAAATACAACTGCCTTGCAGGGAGAAGGGCAATAGTAACTGGTGTAAGTGTAATGCCCACAGCAGTCAGGTGTTGGAGCTGAGACTTCTGTATGGTTTGTTTAGTTATTGTATATTATTATAGTTATTACAACTGAAATTAGCTCACTAATCCCTGTCATTGCCTTCCTCTGCACTCCCATCTACTGACATATTCATTGAAAGTGCGGATGTATAACCTGGCAATATCATTTAGATCCATCTGAGGGAAGCAAGTGCTCAGCATTTGATAGCTCAGTGGTGGGTTTTGGCATCTGGAAAAAATACTCAAATGGAGGGTTTAGACACAAGGAAACAATCCATTGCAGATTACTTTTCAGTTACCTTTTTTTCAAAAGATTAAAGAGGAATATCTTTTACTAATGCTGAGTCCAAGTGGCTGCTCCTGATTTAAGTCAGAGATAGCCTTCTTCCTTAAGCATCCCCGATAGCTGGAAAGCCAATAAGTTTTGTTTTGATTGAGGGGTCTTGATCCGCTGACACTTGTGCTTGTTGGTGTTATAGCTCTACCTGTGAATAGACTGGCGCTTCCAGGCAGTGATCAGTACAGCCCCCTCAGGAAAACTTAAAATTACTGAAAAGGGGTTGGGAAGCAAAATTCAGATACTGTTGGAAGTGGTAAATACCACAGCATGGCTGGGATAGGCAGGGTAAGGTGCCATTTGGATCATCTAAAGTTCACCCTTAGGATATGCATTTGGGTGTGAATTCCCTGATTACTTTTTCCTGGTTTGTAAGTGATGTTAGCCTGTGTGATTGTACACAGTGTGTGTTGAGTGCTGTGCGATAACTAAGTCTGCAGTTCCAAACGATGTAAATTTATATCCATCTAACCTCTGTGTGGTGACCATCTCTTAGAATAGCAAGTCCTGTTTCAAGCTGCATGTTGCATTTATGCCTTCTTTTCCCCACAGGTATCTCTGGTTGCTTTCTTAGTTCAAGGGAGAATTGTCTATGACTGATCTACACCATCAGAGCATATCTAATGCCTTGTACAAAACAAACCAGTTCACATAGCTCAGTCACACAGAGAAATAAATTTATCATCCAGGATGTGCCTACTCTTGCCTCTCACTGATCCGTATGGGAAAAGTCCACAGGTGCTGCTTTTCCATTTGGTTTAGGGCAATCACGCTAGGTCAGCAAGCAGATCCCTATTACTGTGGGATTTCCTTTTACAAGTAGGTAGGAGAGGCATTTCTATACCCTGGGGAGACTTGTTCAATTCAAGTAATGTTTATACACCACCTTTGAGCACAAAAGAATTACTAAAATGAATACATAATTACTACATACTTTTTCTGTATTAAGCTATATAAAGAAACACTCCAAAAATTAAATATTTTTAAATTCATTTTTTCTGGCCATAAGCTTCACTTTGTATTTCTGACATACCTGTAGCCAGCAACATGAAAAAAATAACTGTTGCAGGAGACAAATAGGTGAAGAAGTATTTTAAATTGCCCAGCATTACAAATAAAATGCTGATGTTCTCTCTCAACAGAACCAAACTTCATTGTTCATTAATGGATGATGACATCAGAGCTTTATTAGGAATGTTTCATCAAAAGATAGGCTCTATGACTCCCTGAACCTGACTTCAATTGTGCCAGAGTTGATAAACTGGCTTGAGAAAGATTCTAAGTTTATTTAATCTTATTGTCAGAGAACAGCTGTGGACCTCTAACTTCTGCTACCACAACACCAAGGTTATATGAGGGGTGCTGTGAGGATGAGCTAGTGCCATGCATTGTGTGGCAGTGTACTGGCAGCCTTTTTTAGGGCGTGACTAGTAACATTTAATGGACAGATACGGTGTTTTGTCTGTCAGGATTCTTGCTTTCCATCTATTCTTAGGACAACCCCCACGCAAATGGCTTGTGATTCACAACTGAAATGGCCAGAAGTGACCACTGATGTGAGACGCGTTGTTTTCAGTAAGACCTGAGACCATTTGATGACTGTTCTACAACTAGAAAGTACAAAATAATACTAGTTCATTGTAAAAATAACTGCTTGTGAAGACTGCTATTAGTTGTTACAATCAGTGAGTATTGTAATGGGTTGCCATGAAAGGCATTCAAGTGAAAATGATTTATACTGTTCTAAGTGCATCTTTTATTAAAACTATCATAATACTGACATTACAGTGCATTACTCCTGCTTTCATTTATTTTCTTATAGGTAGAGACACAGCCAGGAGAAAACCTTTTTCCATTTATAGTTGCTTCTAAGTATGTTGTGGTGGCAGGATCATGGTGTATAGGAAGGGATATAGAGAGAATAGTTTGTGAAAGAAACAGACCTCACTACTTAAAATGGTTTTAAAAAAGGAAAAGAAACTTTGAGAACAGTAGAAATGTCTTCCATCCCTCACAATGCCTCTTGAGCAAGCACCAATTTTAGTGTTTATTTTTATTGTCATATACCAGGACTCCATTGTATAAGGTCTGTACCATGACCTCGTTAGATACCTCTCTGTCTGTATCTACCTGCCAAAGATCTTAAACTGGAAATAAGAAGCACCAAAGGAAAACAGGGTATTTGTTTACTGTTAGGATTAACTTTTTTTTTTTTTTCCTCCAAGATCTTTTGTGACCTTGGATGGAATTTGTAAGGGTTTCTCTGTGGTTAAATGTATAGAAAAAAAACACCAGGCAGATTTTCTGAAGACACCTTAGAGAATTTTGAATGCCTGCTATGTACAACTTCTCACATGTGGATACATAAAAAAAAAAAAAACAAAAACCTGGTGCACAAATAATGTGACCTGTCTGTGTTCAGTCTCCTAACCTATAGGCTTAGCAACCAGGATACCCTTCAGCTTTCTGATGACTACAAAAAGAAGGGATCTAACCTGTGAATCTGGAGCCAGAGAAGAATCCTAAATCCTGGAGACACTTGATTTAAGATACACTAAAGCCCTCAGCAATACCCATCATAAAATAAGTTGGGAAGCTTCTGATACAGGATAGAGGCATGTTTGGTATAAGACTCAGTTCAGAAGAAGTATTTTGTCTTCCCATTAATTCTGAAGGGAACTCTAAAGGGACGACTTCTCTGGAAAGGAAAACTGATCCAGGATTGATTTTCTCTTTTGAGAGCAGCAGCTACCACTGCTCTTAACTGCTCTCCCTGACACTACTGCTTTAAGTGCTCCAGAATTGCCCACAGCGCTATAGGAACAGGATATATTCTTCAAAGAAAACTGTAGTATTCAATTTCACTACACGTTGTACAGACCACATTTATTAACTGGATGATTTAACTATGGTAAAACTGTGAACAGGTTTGGAGGATAAAACAACCTGTGTTAGTTTGTCAAGGAATAAATATGTTGAAGAGCAGAAAGGAAAGATAATGGCACAGCAATCTATACATATTACTGGAAAGAGCCAGTAGAGAGATAAATTGGAAGATCCAAGAAAAAGATTGGACATGCTAAGATAATACCTGGTTATGGATAGAGGAGAGAGCGTGTTTTAGGAGGTACATGTGCTACCCTACAAGAAGATGAGCAGTTAAGGGCATAGATGTTATTCATAGTGGAAAGCTGGTTGTAAGCTCAGTTTGTTGTGTTCTGTAGCAAGGTAAGGATAAGACTGGTGTCAATAAGTTGACATTTGTGATACATGTGTTCTTGATCAGGAGGCTTTTTTTTGAAAAAGACTGGGATTTGTAGATTCTGGGTTTTGGTACCATGCTTTAAATAATGCCTACCCTTCAGGGCTTTTGCTCCTTACCTTTCTGACACCAGAACATTTCCCTTCTGTGGCCTAATATTTTTTCCTGAGCTCTTTGGTTGGTTGGTTGTGCTTTGTTTTTTTTCTCTTATTTTCTTCAAGCCCTAGAGACTATTGACAGCTGAAAATGGGATGTGTGGTGCTTCCACTGTGCCTCTCAAGCACACAGCTAGCTGATTCTGTGCTCAAGAAAGGAAATTTAGTGTGGGTGGGATGAGCAGAAACTGGGAATACTGAAATCGTTTGACTTTGCCTGCAGCACATTATCCCTTGCTTGCCATCATGAGGAAATACTGTCTAAAAACATGCCTTTAGGACATTAGTTCACAAAGGGACATACCTGAACTTCTCTTCTCTCTCCCTGTGGCCTAATACTTTTTATGTCAGTACTGATATTTGATACTAGAGACTTCACACATGAAGGATTCTGTGGACTGTTCCCAATGAAATAGCCTTTGCACTGTTACTGGCAGTTGCCAAGACCTGGGGGGACCCTTACCGAAGACATTCTGATTCTTTTTCCCTGCTTATATATGTGTTGCTCTAGATTGTTTGGTGTCAGAGATTGTGTGACTGAGCTAATGGGGGATGCTGGATATTGCACATCTATGTGTGAATACAAAGAGTGTCTAAACTGTTCCTCAAGAGGTTTTCTGAAGTTCTTGACTCAAACAGTCCATAGTGCAACGCTCTGGGATTGAATTTATCTCCACCAAGCAGTTTGAGTTCTTAGTGATTACCTGAAAGTGAATCATTACAACAAATTATTTCTGTGGTGTATCTGAGATACGACAATTTGATTTTACCACGTTTTTCACATAGGAATTAATTCCAGTGTAAAGTTGCTGTCTTAAAACAGGAACATTTTATTTATTTGCTAGGCCACTACTACTATATGCGCTACTATTATGCAACAAGATTTCTCAAGTGAAAATTCCTCAGAGTGAAAACTACATTTTCTATCTAATGGGTTCTAAATTATACATAAACTGTGCAATTTTCAAAGGTGATGCAATTTCTTCTGTCACAATGTCTTGTAATTTGGAGGCTGTGTCCATTAAAGTGACAATTCTGTACAGATGGACTACAATACCCTCAGTTTCAAAAACATCAACCTGCAGTGCTATCACATGACAGCTAAAGATTTCTTAAATATTTCTGCCTGTCTTTATCTTGGCTAACAGTGATAACCAACATTAAAGAAAGACTGGAGTCTTCTATTAAAAACAGTTTTTATTCTGGTTATTATACAAAAAAAGGAAAAGCCAAATATATGAACATCTTACCATTCAGTGTCATGAATTAAAAGCATTTTCTGCTTTTTGTTGTTATTTTATAGCCCAGCATTTTATTTACATGACTGTGTCAGCATGCAGCACCACAAGCAGGTACCATCCTTTTCCCCATTGGCAGAGACAGATTGGAAATTAGTGATTGTAGCTATTTGCACCCTTTCTGTGCCTCGTTGATGGTTAAGAGATATATGGGGCTTCATCTCAGATTTCAATTAAGTCTTCTAAACCAAAACAACAACCCGCCCTCCCCCCATTTAAGTTTATACAGTTTAATTAGATTATCTGAATCTCATGGTTTTCTTTTTTCTTCTTTTTTTGCAGAGTAATTATGGCAAACTCAGTAATCAGCTCTATTAGCAGATCAGTGAAGAGGTTTAGTGGTGCCTGCAGCAAGTGAAAACTAGGGGAGTGGCTCTTTTGTAATGCAGGCATACATGGAAAAAGATACATGGCACAGCCCACTGTAAATTACTTCTGGGAGCACCACAGTCTCAGGAATAATTGCCTTGCCCAGAGGAAAAAAAAACCCAACAAAACAAACAAAGAAACAAACAAAAAAATAAACAAAAAACCCCAAACAAAAACCACAAAAAATCCCCAAAACCATAAAATGAAGGATTTTGATTTGGCTTCAGAAAGGTACATCTATAACCCACTCGTGGCAAGCAGCATCCGCATATTCTGTTATGGTGGCATCAACAAACAAAATCAAATAGTTTGCTCTCACTTTCCCTTCTGTAAGTAAACCGGGATTGGCAAACAGCCAGGTTTTCTCAGATGCACTTGTGTCTGTCTGTCTGTCTTATACTGTTCCCAAATAGGAGACTAAATGGAGTCGCTGGGAAGTTGATGCCGCTCCCAGTGTTGAACTGAATGAAGAACCCAAAAGCAACAACTGTGATCTAAAGGATACCTTGTATGGGTATCCTTGTATGGGACAGAATTGGGACTGGGTATGGACCTCTACTGTGAGAATCAGCTGTGCAAATTTAGGAAGGCAGAAATCTAGTCTCCTTTTTCACATCACCTGAAAAAGGACATTTAAAGGGCTAAGAGAAAACATAGTTAAGGTCACTTACCCCCACTTGCAGACTGTATTTTACAAGCTAAATTGCATATATTTTCTTCTGTGCAGATTCAGAGCATTATGAATTTAGTTTTAGCTGGTTTTGTGCAAGTTGGATTCACGAGAACCTAGTGCATTTTTAAAAGCATCTTGGCAATGAAACCCCTGCTGATATGTGTTGTTAGACAGATACGAGTCTTTAAATCATACTTTAGCAAGCAAACAAATCTGATTTTAAAATGGCATTTTATCATGCCAGTATTTTAATGAAACCTGAAACAATAACATCAGTTCAGAAGCTAGAGGAAAAATGATGAAAAGGGAGTACGTAGTGTACACTTCTGCAACAGGTTATTAATGTTGGATTTTTTCTGATAATTGCTCATTTCACATTAGCACTTTATCAGTTTTATTTTTTTGAGTTTTATCTTCCTTTTCATGCTGACTTTGACGCTGACACTTTAATTTTATGTGCTTACCTATCTGTTCTTGTTTGTATTTAGTGCAGTTCTTCATTACTTTTATTGTTAGGCATTTGCATCTGTTATTAATAGCAGATGGGATAGGGAGGAACATAATTGCATGATTCAGCAGCAGTTCATGTCTGTTTAATCAGTAGCATCTCACACAGCATGCATTTACTGCATGATTGCACTGTCATGTTTGACACAGATGATGGATTACTACTCCAAATAAGCTTTCAATATTTGTTCATTCTATACACTACTAAATTATATGTTCCTTACATACACTCATTGGAAATGTCTGACCGTAATTACAATTCAGCCAGCACTATCTTTGTTCTAAAACAGTATCAATATTGATTACTTTATAGTCCATTCCTCCTAGGATGGCTGATGTATCAGTTGTAGCGTGTAATGGCATTCTCATATGAATCTAGTATTGTAAACTCCCTTAAGCTCAAAGAAGGGATTGTCTGCTGACCGATCCATTTCTATCATATTTTTCATTATAGTCAAGACGTTCATTTGAGGATCAATGATTACTAAAAATAGCTTTGCCTGATTTGTCAGACCCACAAGATTTCTGTTGTATCTTTCTGACATGTTTGTTTTGATTTCAGAAACGCCTGTCATTCTTCTTAATGGACTACAAAGACCATATAGTTCCAACCCCCTGACATGGGCAGGGACACCCTCCACTACTCCAGTGTGCCCAGAGCCCCACCCAGTCTGGCCTTGAACACTGCCAGGAAGGGGGCAGCCACAGCTTCTCTGGGCAGCCTGTGCCAGGGCCTCACCTCCCTCACAGGGAAGATTTTTTCGTAATGTCTTTATCCAAATCTGACCTCTTTTGGTTTAAAGGCATTACCTCTTGTCCTATCCCTACAGTCCCTGTTAGACTCCCTCTTATTTCAAAGCACAATTTTATTTCTTCCATTTCAGATGTGTTTAAGTATGGCAAAAAGAAACACTTTAAAGGCTGTGTGTTTACCACCTAGCCCTGAGGACTAGTGGCATGGCATGGCTCATATGATGTACAGCTAAACTTTAACATCCCCCTAGCAGGCAGGATACAGACAAAGGCTATCTGCTGGAGAGAATCTTTCACCATCCACTGAGCTGTGTCCCAGAGGATTGCATCTATACTAGCAAATTAAAAGGTGGCATTGCCAAGGCAATGGAGCTCTGGCACCTAAGCTGCTAAATCACCACACTGGTACCTGGCATGATTTTATCGTAACGCTCTTTTGGACAATGCCAAAGCATAGTCTGGGAAATCCCATGGGCTGGGACCTGTTTCTGCCCCGGAATCGAGGGAAATTTGTGGTCTCACTATGTAGGTCTTTCAGAGAGCTGGCTCCAGGGCCAGGTTACCCTCCATACTGCTTTCTAGCTAGAGGTAGCTTCAGTGTCTGGGGCAGTAGTAGGGCCAAAACCCTAGCAGGAAGCATGTTACTAAGTCAGCAATACAGATGCCTGTATGTTAGTGCCTGAGCTAGTACAATGCAGAAAAGGTGCAGAAGAAATTAATAGTTTCCTGCTGTGTGTGACTGTAATAGAAAGGCAATTGAAAATTAATGTACTAATTAAGATATTGCAAAAATATTGATCTCTTTAAAAATGGAAACCCAAGAAACTCAGGTAGAGTGCATTATAACCTGCATATGCTGGAAGTTCTACCATTTCAACATTATTCTTTTGAAGTTTTATGTATTATTTATAGTAGAGAAACATATGGCGGGACATCATGTTAGGTATCTGTATGCTGGACAGAGTCTGGAGATAGGAACACCTCAGTTTTTCTTAGGAACAGTTACAAAAAAAAGCCATTTAGCTTTTTAGCTCTGCAGTTCTATTTATTAGCAGCAAATTAGGATATATTAAGCAGATCTGTGGGGTGAAGCAAATGGAAATAAAAGATTTGAAGTCAAACTTCTCTCTTCCACCCTGTCTCGTGTCTTCTCAAGAGTTTCAGTTCCCACTTGTTCTACAGATAATTTCTGTTTGTTTTTCCAAGTCTTTGCCCATCACCTAGAAGCTGCTTTCAGCTGAACCTGGTATTTTCCTGAGAACACTTCAGCAAATTTTTTTTTTTATTCTGGAGAACAGGGTGCAGCAAGGCAGCATGCCAGCAGCCTGCTGAGTAGCCAGAGACTTCTGAGACCACAAGCAAATGAAATATATTGTCTACCACACATTACTGGAGAGTAAGTTAACTTTGTGGAAGAACATACAAATTGCTGTATTAGAAAAGAAAGAAAGAAAAAAGTATTACCTTTAAAAGGAAGAGAAACAATGTCACAGAGTTTTGCCATACATCAGATTTATGGGTGACAGATGTGCATGATCAGAAATAGCTTCTTCAAAACTGTGAAACACCCCCCTTGTCTTCACCCCAGGCCCTGTTCCTCCTCAGGCACAGATGAACCAGCAGTCAAAAAACCCTTTTTAAGCCTGCAGAAGGAGCAACACAATAAATGGGGAGTAGGAAAGTCTCACTTAATGTTGTTTCATAAATGGAATTTTGAAGCAGGTGATGAGGACAGGCCTGAGCATGTAACTCCTTTTGTTTATTAAAGGTGAACTAGAGGCTTTGGAAGCAAGCAGCGAAGAATAAGTGATGGTGTATGAGCACCATGGGCTGATTCTGGTGAGGCTTTTAGGCTGAGATGGCAAAAAAAGATTAAAAGCGACAGTGGAGTTACTGTGCTGTAATAGATCATGATATATGCAGTAGGTACTGGCAAAGGACTTTTGAAAATAGTATATTATTGCAATAATACTTGTCTTACTTCAGTTTGTGCATTTTTAAAGTGTGTGATTTATTGAAGTCTCCATTAGAGCTGAAGAACTTTGTGTAGCTGATGGAAGCAGTAGTCAGATATTTCAGTAACTGGCTTCAGGCAAGCAAAACATGTGATTCCTGGAAATGCTGTTTCTAAAGAGACATTATGCACTGCTGTTCTTTCCTACTTTTGGCCCAAGTGTTTGATTTTTTTTTTGTCCTGAGTGAAGACACTATTTATTTAAATATAGCAGGGTACTAATGTCATTACGTCTTACGGCAGACGTAATGGGGGTCAGAAATGCTTGAGCTCTCTTGAACTTCATCTTACTCTGCCTGTTCAGTAAAATAAAGAAATCCTGCAGCTTTACAAATGTTAGAGCTTCTTGAAGCCATAGAAATTACTTAGACTATTTTAAGTTATTATTAAAAAAATTTACAGTATTTTTTGCCGCATCTTTGGGCGGTGATTAAGTGCATTGATAAGTCAGACCTTCAAAGTAAATTACCTTATGTGCTAGTTAAATTGTTAATATATAAATACTTATATTCTTTTACATTTAAAGTATGTACAGCAGGATAAAGTATGGATAAAGTATGTATAGCAGAATGACTATCCAGACCCTGTAAGATAGTTACTGGCTGAAGATGGACACCTAGGGCTTATACAGTACCATTGAATTAGTGGTGTGGAGACCTCAGTACTGAGCCTTGAATGTCTGTACGGTTAGAGTGATACAAAGGTCCCTCGTGTGATTTCTGGCTCTAGTCAAATAATTCCTGGCACAGTTCAAAAGAGCACTTCAGAGGCAGTTTGGAGGTTATCATCTTCTTTTGTATTGTACTACTTAGCTTAAGAGTCATAAAAAATAAGCTCTGGCAGGCTTAATTTACTTGTATATATAGCCCTAGTAGTATTGGAAGGCACTTAGCTAACTCCTAACTTAATATTCTCACTTGCTTTCTGATTAGTATTATAATAAAGCTATGGGAGAATGAAGAATTACAAAAATGGCCAAAGTGTATGAAGGAGCTAATAAATCTGAAAGTCAGATCTTGGATAAGAAACCGTTAGAAGTGTAATATACAATTTCTGAGAAATAGGTGCTGTCTTTTATAACACCTTATGGGTTAAAGTGTTTTCTGAGCTTTGAAAAAGAAAACCATGCTCCAGGTACTACATACAGAGACTTACCTACTGTGTGGAAGGGTATGTGGACAAAGAGAGTTCTGCTTCACTGAGATTTTATGATTAAGGATGTTTTTGATGCTAAAGATGGAAGCGATAAACAGGAACACAGAGAACCCAAACAAGGAGACAGTGTCAGAGACCAAAAGTTTCCAGCTGCTGATTGATGTGCCATTAAAAAAATGCAGTCAGAGCTTTGGAGAAGACTTTGTGACTGATTAGAAGGGAGAAATGAGGAACATGAGGATTTGGGACATTCAGGAGAGGCCAAAGCAACTATGCAGAGTTTACAAAGGAATGTTTTGGGGAAGGGAATTGGGGAGGAGCAGAGCTGGGACAGGCAGAGAAGGATATAAAAGAGCTGGTCTTGTGTAAAACAGGGACTTGTCAGACCACCATGGGCTCTCTGCTCATATGAGCCCTGGTAGCATTCAGCTCTGTGCTGCTGAGCCCTCTCTGTGGCAGGCCCTGGTAGTGTCTTTGTGTGTGCTCGAGGATGTGCATTCAGCATACCTTCTGGGTGAACCTGTCAAGGAGGAAGTGGCAGCTGTGTCCATTGGTCTGGGACAGAGGAACGCCCAGGTGATGTAGCTGCTGGAGGCAGTAGTGACTTATCCCTTAACAGCATGTCTTTTATGCAGTGTAAAAGAGGAAGGAAAAAAGATGTTCAGAGTCATTCTGGTTAAAAAATCACTTTGAAAACAGGAAGAAACACCTATTTCTGTTTGCTACTTTGATGAAAGCCACAGTCCAATCTGGAACCAGGGATTAGATGTTTTTTTTCAGTAATTAAAACTTCCATTGTTTGTAACAATCATGAAGTAAAACTACACTGAATTGTAAATGGATGGTCCATCTTGTTCTTAAGAGCACTGAGAGATACTGTAAGCTTTTACAAGTGTCTTGGGTTTTGGTTGTTTTGTTGTTTTTGTTGGGGTTTTTTTAAGGTGAATGAAATCTGAATGTTAAAAACACAAACATTAAAATAATCTGTATGCCAGCCAAAATAGCGTCGTAGTCTTCTGAAGAGCTGACACTTTCGGCAGTTGAACTTCTTGGTGTCAGTCATCTGTTCAGGAAGGGATGCCACTGCATGACTGACAGTTCTCATATCAGCACGGGATTGACCACGGAGCTCTTTAAACATGTTGTGACAGAAACAATCTGAGCCAGCTTCGGCGGGGTTAGCACGTTAAATTACTAATGTCAAACCTCAACAGTGGGTACAGAAAAAAGTATAATGCCCTTGTATGGGCCTCACGTTGAGGGAAGAAATAAAGAAAATATTTTTGCTGCTGCTATTCCCTCTGTAACATGCAATTGGGAGTTTGTGAATATAAGATTAAGAGCCTTTGGTCTCAAAAGTATAAACTGCAATGATAAAATATACTGGTGCTTCATTAAGTGAGTGAAGCACTGAAATGTTATCAATATTCAATGCTATTGATATAGAACTTCCAAAGGACACGCTGTGTGCTAATTTGGACCTCTCGCTGTAAACAAACATGCTGTCTCTGTAATTGGATTTGTAGAGATCCAGTCTCCTGGCTGTGAAGAACAGGCTACTGGAATGAAATTGAAGATTAAACTGGTTTCAAAAGAGACTCTTGAGAGGCTTACACATGTGTGAGACAAGATCTGAATATACAGCTGTAAAATAAGTTCAACTTCTGAATTTCCCCAAACTTTACTATATTGACACCTTTCCACGTTTAAAAGAAAAAGAGAAGCAGAGAACCCTAATGCCAGACACATCAGAGTAAACTCCTAAGGAAGGATGTTTCTAATGAGGAATGTGTAGGAAAATAGTACTGAAAGAGTTTGAGTCATTTGTAATCTGAAGTGAGCCACATGGTGGAGAGCACTCAGGTGACAGTTGGGTCTGTTGGGGTGCCACAGTACCAAGGCGAGGTGTGCTGACATGAAGAGACAGCGTCTGTCTGTGGAGATGTGAAACTCCTCCAAAAACACTTGCCTGAGATGGATTTGCCTTTGAGCCAGTGTACAGTTAGGAGCAGACCTGCTGAAGGAGTTGTGATAGAAATTTGGGTTTTTTGTTGTGAAAGATTTTTGGATCCTAAACTCAAGATCAGCCCTGTGAAAATACAGCATGTAGCTGCTCTTAAAAAGGGGATTCACACCTGAGCTCAGCTGAGATGAAGGATCTTCTCCCTAATGAAGAAAATCTTTCTTTCTGAAATGTGATTAAGTCTTGCTCTTTTCCTTTCAAGTGAAAGTGACTTCACCTACTCTTTTCTCCTACCTTAAAGACAATAGTATTTATTACAATTTGATCCTTGCTCTATGTGTGTTAAATTCTTCTGTGTCTCAGGCCAAGTCAGTACTACCTCTAAAAATTCATGTAAAACCAAACAGAACGCGAAGAGGACCCTGCACAAGTAGGTATGCTTTAGAGCCATGCTTCTGGTGCCTCTCTTGTCTTCATGTATTACTTCTGCGTCCCTTGCTAACATGTGACAGTGATTTGGCAGGAAAAGCTGCAGTTATCTTTATCCCAATAAAGGCTAAATGAATAAGGCAGTGAAATTGAATTCACTCCAAATCAAGATGGGCTTGAAATTAGGGGATTTAAGTTCCCAGAAAAGTCTTTCTCTGGATAAGTGAAATTCTGTAGTTTTAGGTTGGGTGTGGTTTGGGGTTGTGTTTTGGTTTGGGTTTTTTTGGTTTGTGGTTTTTTTGGTTGGTTGGTTGGTTGTTTTGTTTTTGTTTTTGTTTTTGTTTTTTTCCCTAGTATTTAAAGACAAATCTTTTATTTAAAAACAAATAAAAATCCGCATTTTGTTTGGAGCTCAGTTGCACTACGGCATAGTTTGGGTGTTCTTATTAGCCCCTCCAAGGACATAAGTGTAGTAATGCCTGGTTTCTGCTTTAGGTGGGGCAAGTGAAGGAAAAAGACACCATGCTGCTTAGATTGGGCAGTTTTGTACATATATGGAACTATGGCTTTAATAGTTTGAATAGCACTGTAAAAACAATCATAGAAGCAAGTAGTGAATTTTACCTTTCTATAATAAGGTATCTGACAAGGTATTTTTCTTTTTCTGATGGTTTGCAGTACTTAATCCTGTTCCAGAACATCTGGGAAGGCACAGTGCTCCAGCATTCTTTCTCATGACAGAATAGTATTAACACCTGTGTCTGATGTAAGACAAGCAAGCAGTATTCCCATGCAAACTCGTCCTGCTTTTGTTAAATGCTTATAGTAAGAAAAATTGTTGAAGGAGAACCTCCAGTCTATCTGTACAGTTCTATTTCTGTTCTCAGCAAGGTTAAGTGCAAAGAACAGGAATAAGAAGCCGAGCGTATCTTTGTCTTCTTTTGAGACACTTTTAGGCTGCAGGTGCGGTTGCAAAGAAGAAATGGGAGTTGTAGCTGCAAGCTGGTGCTTACAATAAAAAGTTTTTTTTTCATTTCAAGCACAATTCACAGTGTGTACATGGCAGGGTTATACTGTGAACTTAGAAGAAGCAGTGGTAAGTTAACCCTGTTTTTAATCATTAGCACATATTGCTTTTTTTTGGTACTTGATTTCATGACTAAATAGTAAGTTCTACATATCTTGCATGTTCATACAACTTATATATGGCCATATTATAAAACCAGAATATTCAAGATTTTTCTCTATAAATATGCTATGAACTAAAGGAAAATGCTTTATGAAAGATGTTAATAAAAAGGAAAGTAGGTCTTTAAAATTAAGTTTTTAATAAAATCAAGCCCAAGCAGTGGTCATTTATTGTCCATGTGTTTCCTACTACTTAGTGTTGGGGGAAAAAATACACATATGGGTATAAAAGACTTTTCTCAAATCTGTGTAAGACTTGAACTGTGAAAGGCTTTTATTTACTAAATAGTTTAATTTTACCTATACATGTTGTTGCAACTAGCCCTCTAGTAATCCCTAAAGGAAGTAAAATAGCTAGACTCCTTGTCGAATCTGATTGCTCTTTCCAAAAGCATATGTAATTCCACATAGACTTCTCTTCAGTTTTGAACATAGCCTGCTGCTTCTGTGTAATTACTCTGGGCTGAGCTTCAGTGCAGTTAATTCTTCCTTAGTGAGAGATATCCTTTACTATTTGTCTGTTTGTTTCTAGGTTAATTGCAATGCAGTCAAGTTAGGGAGGTTTAAAGTGTTGCTCAGAGGGATAAAAAGCAAGGCAATACCATGTGCTGATTAGAAATGGCATGACAAGAAATCTCCTGCTTTGTTTTATTCTGTCATGGGAAATTTTATTGGTTGGGGGGAAGTATCTGGGCTTGGGACAGTCCCATTTTTTAGATTGAAAGAGGAAATAGAGCAAACTTCATACATGATCCTTTGTTGTGGGTTAGACCCAGCCGGGAGCTGAGATAAATGCCAAGTCATGTTTGTGTTTCTCTGCTTTCCTCCAACTTTTATTGCTGAGCATGGGATCATATGGCATGGAATATCCCTTTAGTCAGTTGAGGTCAGCTGTCCTGGCTGTATCCACTACCAGGGCCTTGTGCACCACTAGCCAACTCGCTGGTGGGGTGGTGTGAAGAACACGGAAGGTTTTGGCTGGGTGCAAACACTGCTCAGCAACAGCTAAACTTGTCCCTGTGCTATCAACTCTTGGTCACAAATCGAAAACAGAACACCATGGGAGATGCTGTGGAGAAATTCACCTCTATACCAGTCGAAACCATTACATAACTTCCCATTCATTTGTATGGTACCATGGCTTGGGTAAAAATTGCTGCACAAACTGTTATTTTTCTCCTAATTGTGTCTTTAATGGACATATTTTGAAGTTATTTTGAAAGTATGTATGTGTGGTTCCTCTTTAATGACTTTTTTTCTTTCTACAGCAGGTTCTTATTTTACTTTAAAGCTTACAATACTTCATCAGCTTTTAAAATTGGCAATGAGTATGGCTTTTTTACCATAATTATAATCTGCTGAGGAGTTAGATCACATCCTTGTTAGATACGTGGTTTGTGCTTTATCTGTATAGTGTTGGCCTTGTTAACATCCTTTTCTTTTACTAATTTGTATCTCTGCATGCCTCAGAAGTCCTTTAATCATCTCGTTTAGATTACAAGAACTACACTGAAACTTTTTATTTTTCACAGCTTAATTGGATGCTGTGTTAGTATGCGAAGTGGACTTCTCTGTAGATGGTAGAGCTGTCAAGTAATGCTGTGGTAGAGTGAAATACCCTGAATTAAATCCTTCACCCCATTGAAATCAGTGGGATATTTGTCTTGGTATTAAGATTTCACTCTTGGGTACTTGTATGTCAACAGCAAACTATTTAGGAAAGTACAGTGTAAAATCTTTGAAGGAATATGCAGTAAATTCAACCTTAAATGTAAAATAGTAAGTGTAAGGAAGGGCGTCTTTGCTGCAGCATATTTCTTGCTCACAAACATCTCTTGTAAAGTCATCTGATTTTTTGCTGGCCTTTGCTGTTGATCTGTCTGGTCTTGGTGCCACTTCCTAAAGGAAAATATCTTTCTGGTGATATAAGGAAATGATACTATAACATATAAAATAGTACATTTATAATACACAGTGCCTAAAGGAATGTACAATACAAGCTTATTCTGACACAGTATTAAATTTTGTATCACACTCTCTGTAGCGTAGGAGTGTATGTTTTTCTTTTCCATTAATTTTACTTGGATTTAGTGATGATTTCTGAAAAAAATAATTTGAAGAGTGGTTGTTTTTATTTAATAATAACAATACTAATAGCATTAACAATGCATTTCAGATAATAAAGACGCTGAGTAGTTTTATCATAGGCAGCCTGGAGGAATGTTTTCCTTCCTGACACAGGTATATTTCTCCCTTTCTAAATCCCCAGAGGTGTTGGGAATAGGGAACTGAATTAATTGCAGGTGGATATCCTCCGAATGTCTTGGTATAATTAGGATGAGAAACAATGGAAAAAATGCCTTGCACTTACTCCCCACTTAGGGGAATACAAGTTGATTGTTCAAAATTATGTATCCAGACTGTTTGTGAAGGTAGGAAATAGTCACAGATCACGTCTGTCAGTCTACAGGCGGTATCCGTCTCTAAAGGGATTCTAGTCCACCATGAAAGAATCCCTAACTGATTTTTTTCCTGACCTCAAACACCTTCAGCATCTTTCTTTGAGAATAACAATGAACTTAGACTTCATTTATACTTAACACTACCAGCTTTCTTAAGAATTGCATGTCCCATCTGTAGTTGGTTGTTTCACGTCCTTCGTTACGTAGTGTAGCTGTACTATATTGCAGGCTGCGTTGTGCTGCTTTCTGCAGTTCAGGAAAAACAATGGGCAGCCCATTTTTGGTTTTTTTAAGTACTGTAAAATTCAGTAGCTGCAGTATATTCCCCATGAACTGCAAGCAGTGGTGTTCTGTAAAGCAGTTCTGGTTGTGTAACTTCTTATTCTTACAGAAAAAAATACAAAATCTTAAAACTTTTCAAGTGAAAAGATACCGATTTACTTAAATATGAACTTGCAATTATAGGAATTATCTGACAATTTTCTTCCAATCTTCCTCCACCTTTCGCGCTTGCATCTATCTGAGGTAAAGTGTATCTTAAGTAAATAATTTGAGCATATTTTGATGCACAGTATGTGAATTCCCAGTGAAAGAAAAAATGCTGAATCTTCTCCTTGCTCTTTTTAAATTTTTGAAGAAGATGAAACCTGGGGATGGGAAGGAGGAAAGAAAATGATACCAAAAATTGAAAGTGAGAAATGGCATTTTATTGCTGAATTGAGCTGGGGGAAAATCATTTGTCAGTCATTTCCCATCAACTGCAGATGCAGCTGACGGAAAGATTTGATTAAGAAGTACATGTACCTTCACAGAGAGGAAAAATAGAAGAATTTTTACGCTAGCAGAACCTTAAAAAGAAACAATAGCTGGAAAATATAACTAAAAATGCAAATACAGAATTTTATATATATGTATTTTAACTGAAAGGCTGATTAGTGACTGGATAAAATGTCAGTGCTTATGCATTTTATAAACTGTCTGTTTCTGGGAGTTATATTTTACTCCACAAGTTGTTATGTTCAAATAGGTAACTACATGACACTTGGTACTTTATCACAGGAAATTTACTATATTCGATCTAAATTCTATACAAGTACCCTAATTTCTTATTGTTATCACATGGATTTATTTTCCCTATTTTTGGAAGAGCTAAAGTGGTATGTAAATTGAGCCTGTATTTTCCTGACAAAAGTTCCTGATAATATCTACAAGTTCTCAAAAGAGCTAGAAATCCTCAGAAGTATTGTAACTGTAGTGCTAGTACCAAGCTTTCAAGTTTATTACAGTGTCTTAATGTTGGCCATTATGGATATAATCTTGCACTTTGACCCCTCTCCTTCTTTCATCCTGAACTTTAGTAGATTGTGGAGTAATGTTAGACCATCTCTTACCGCTACTGGTGTGATATCCTTTACTGCTGTTGACTTTTCATCTCTCCTGTTGATTGATGTCAGTAACCCATTTATACGTGATAGTATTATTTTTCTCCTAAACTAATTTAACACACAAGGCACATCACAATTCCTTGTTCATGCAGTGTGATGAGCAGGAGTAAGAAGCAGTCATCTTTGAACTGAAGAATTTAGAAAATCAGCAAAGGCATATGAAGAATCAAGGGCAATTAAAATATCTCATAAGCAGTGTAGCATTGTGTGGAGATATGAAACTGGGGGACAAGTGGGATTTGAAGTTTTTAGCTAAACTGATCTAATGACTGGCTAACACAGGAGCAAGTAATGCTTTTCCCACTAATACTTCCTTCTGCATCCATAGCACTATAATCCTGTGGAGACCAGGCAGACAAATGGAGGAAAAACCCCCTAATACTATGACAAATGCTGTAATTCCCATCTCCCTAATTGGAGGGTCACACAAGTGGTAATACCAGCCCCAGATTTTGTGAACACGTAGCTGTGGGTGAGACCTCTTGTAGCTTTAACACTTCAGCTTATTCTACCTGAATTCTAATAAAATGTAGTTTATAAAAAAATGCTTCAGGGCTATTAAATTTCAGCACTGAACTTTAAAAGGGGATACAGTTAAATAATTCTTCTTAGGGGACTATCATAAGTATTTTTGAGGTATTTTATTTCTTTTCTATTTTTTATCTGTATGATTATTTGTTGAGTTAAATGAAGAGGTTAAGAGGCCTTGGAAGCAATTTGTTGTCTAACTTAAAAAGCTAATATGAAAATAAACCCCTTCACTAGCATTGCATAGACTAAACCGGCTTTTCACAGACGGTGTAATTACCAAAGTGATGCTCTGCAATTAAAACCTGTAAGCACTGTTCACTAAGTAAGGCAGGAAACTGTCCACATCTTTCATCCATGTACAATTGTCTGTGGCCTTGCACACTGAGAAAGCTCGTATGTCTTTGTCCCCTGACAGCAGGAGAATCAGCCTGGTATGAAGGGCAAGGGAATGACAAAGTATCTTTTATGCAGCGCTGCCTTGCTTGGAGCTGTAAAACTGATGGGTAATTGAGCTTTCCTCCTGTGATCTACAACACCAAGTTCCTGTGAATGCTTAAGCCATCAAATGAGTTCTAAACTTTACAGTACGTTTTAAAATAGTAAGGTTACTTTGTCGGATGCTAGAAGAAATCCCGAGTTTCCTAGGTTACTTAATACCACATAAACCACAGGAAGAGTTAAGTTAACAATTCTGTGTTTTATAAAGAGTCTACCAAGTTTCTATTTTTGAGAAAAGTCAGGCCAAGAAGATCCTACACAGTTTATATTTAAAAGGAGGAAGCAAAAGATTAGTTTATGTATATACCCAGCTTGTAATAGGGCCTGCCCACAATGAATCTGTCCATTGGTTATTTGGATTTAAAAGAAAAAGAGGTCTTGATTCACATGTTCTTCTGAGGTCTCCCTTACAACTACTCAGGTAGCTATTACTTACTTTATTATTCATTCATTGCTGTTCTTGGGAGGAACAGTCCTTCTGTTTGACAACTGCAAAAAGATTTGATTTTTACAAAATTAATCTTAGCCCATGAAATAATAGAAGTTGGTTCTATTCACTGCAGCAAGTCAAATTGTCTGTTTGCCCACATCCTCTGCAGCTGTTTGCAAACTGACAAGTTCTGAAAGCTTGGTGGGATTAGAGGGGGAAATAAAAGCCAATTATTCTTAATGTTAAGAACTCTTTATATCAAATTATTACTTACATGATAACCATTTCATTTCACATTAATCTACTTTCTTACTGTTCCTAAAGCTTAATAAACAGCCATTGCCCCACTTCATGCCATTCTGATTGATATGTGGTCTCTGACTGACATGAGGTATATGTGTTTTGCTGAAATGGTTTAATAAGTTCTTATACCAGGTTCCCTTTAATTATTTTGTTTGTAGTGTTACAAATCAACTTTTCTCATTGAACTTAACATATTGACTTGAGTCTTTGTTGAGTGTCATGCTCCAAAAAGGAGAGGGGGAGAGAGTGAGTGAGAGTGTGAAGGTGCATGTTTTGGATCTGAAGTGCTTTTGCAAGTCAGGATCTTGCTGAGAAACCCTTGTGCTTTTCGTTTATACCAGCTGATCAAAAACTACTTGTTCCCATATGCCTTGCATCCTTAAATCTAAACCGATACCTTTCTCACTTTGGTATGTACAAAAATACTAAATTATTCATTTTATGATCTAATGGATGAAATGGGAAATGATGTAAGTTGCAAACATGACTAGAAGTGTGGATTATTTTGTTGATTTTGTTTTCCTTTCCTACAACCACAATCATAGTCTGGTGCATGTCGGCTGCATACAGCAATACTTTAAGTTCTGTAAACCAAAGCTTTTCTTTGGATTTGTGTCTTATAAATTTCATCTTCAGAGTTTTTCAGGTGTGAAAGTAATAGATTGAATTGCTGACATTATTCTGGTGTTACAGGGAAACTACTGCCATAGCTGTAAAAAGCAACCTACATTGTCTTGAAATAGAACTAGCATTCTCAACTTCTTGAAACTAAATTGAGGAGATTTTATGTATTCCTGAGACTTTTACTGCAGCTGTGAAGGAGCAGTAAGGGGTATCTGTGGTGCAGGGCTGTAAGGATAGGGGCCTTCCTCTCCTGGGCCTTGGGGAATGGGAGCTCTCTGCCAAAGTCCTCAAAGGAAGTAGACAGCCCTCAGCTACATCGCCTCTGAGCTGACCCAGAGGGCCTGCAGCCAGACCCCCAGGTGAGGGGGGTGCTCCCTATACTGAAACCTGGAACCAGTCACTTTTTGGGCATCTTGCTGATAGGAGAGGTTGCTGTCCATGCCCGTATCTGAATTTAGGTGTTCTGAAAAGGTTTTGAATAAAACTATTCTTTGCAAATGCACAAACTCCTTTGCAACAGAAACTTCAATTCTCAGTAGTGTTAAATCACCTTTATTTGGGGTTGTGTGGGGATCACTTGCAAGAAAATACTTCAACTGCAGAACTTCACCTTGAAGTAAATTGATTCTAGTGCAACTTTTATGACCAGCATTTCTGTCCAGTTTTATTTCATTTACACGTATGTCAGAAGTACTTTGCTCAGAAGGAGTCTGTATCTTTCATACAGTGGAGTATATTATTATTAAAGACCATCAGAAATAGCAGTATTTTTTGATAAATCAAAATACTGTCAGAAAAATGCCCCTTGATTTCTAACTTCTTTTTTTCCTAATGATTTTATTCCCTTACGGTTTGTAATTGCTGGATTTAGACATTTTGTTTTTATATAATTTGAATTTCTTACTGTGAATTCTTTGAATAAACATGATTAAAGATAACTATTAATAGAAGTTCTCCACCCTGTTGAAACTTACTTGCTTCAAAGAAAAGACAAACTCATAAGATTTCTAAATCTCATCTTGTTAGATGCAGAGGCTACACCTCACTCTTTTGAGAAAATGTTCAGTAATTGAGAGATACAAATACTTTATTTTCAAATAAGTCATCCCATACTGTTTTATTTTGTCAAAAAGATTATTGCACATCTGACATAGAAGTTCTGGAATTTTCCTGCAGATTTTAGTGTGTCACATAGGATCAAGAATATCTGTGCTGTTATCTACTTGTGTCAGAATTTTTAAACTGTCTCCCACATTGCTTATGTTTTATAAGATAACTTTTGCAAAATGCATTTTATGATTTTTTTTTTAGCTCTTAGTGCAAATATTTTGAGGGGAGCACTATTCAGTGTGTAGAAGTTCTTAGAGCATTATTCATACAACTTTGAATGTCTCAGCATTCAGCATCTACAATAAGTTCCAACAAACTCTAAACTTAATTTTCCAACTGTCAGAAACCATGAAGATCTCTCATACCCACAAATGCCACATATTGGAGATACTAAAGTGGTACTTAATAATTTGAAGTATTTTCTTGATTTCATAAAGACTTCTTATAGGAGGTATTTCACAGCCAGCCTTGGAACCACATTAAAAATGTGGGTGAAGATGAAGGCAGAGTGTGTTTGTCTCTTGAGATTTTACCCCTCACCTTGACAGGTTCTTTATAAATCGAAAACTGGTTTAGCGAAAAAGAACTGTTGTGATTACTGAATGAACATAAAGCTTTCCCTTCTCTGTCATTTAACAGCTGGCAGATTACAGAACTGCTTTTGGGGGAGAAAATTTAATAGGTTAGTATTAACAGACAGATACATAAATTCACTTTCTCTCCCAGGGTTTATGTGAAGCAAATTGATGTACCAGGCTGCACCTTAGAGGGACTGTGCAGTGAGAATTGGCACCTTTCAAACTTCAGAAACCCCTACAAGGCTGTAGGTATCTGTTCAACAGGCTAAAGTGTCCAGGCAATAGAGTTGTTGTATGAACACCTTTGAGAAGAAAAGCCTATTTTATCTATTTAAGTCTTTTGAATTTGTGTAGATGGATCCTTGCTGTTAGCACAGTTCGGATTGATACTTTCATATTCTGTGGGGTTGTATTTTATCTGATTTTTAATTGGGTTTTTTTTTTGGGAAGTTTTTTTGTATATGCAAGCAGGTGGGGTTCAAAACAAATTCCTTGGTTGTATTTAAGAAGGTTGTCTCATTCCATTAGAGGCAGCAGCACAGAAAACCATGATTTCTGCCCTGAAATAATAACTGTAAAAGGAAAGCTGATCTTAGTGCTTTACTGAGGCATATATTTTAGAGTTATTTAAAAGCAAAACAGGTGTGAAGTGGTCTCTGAGGGACAGCAAAGGGATAGGACAGTGATCACATAAGCATGCAAAAGTTTAATGTCCAGCTTACAGAGTAGCTGCTGGTGCTCTTTCTCTTACTTGTCTGGGATGAGCAAGCAATCAATACCATCCCAGCATCTTCCTGCAGACTAGGATTTTACACCCTTATCAGGACAAGGGCAGGGGCACTAACAGCCATCTATGCTGTTTTTAGATGTATTACAGCATGGGTTTTGTTTGGGCCAAGGAGCTCTCTCCTAAATGATCTTGGGAAGAATGACTCAGAAGCTGGTACAGTGTGGTGACTGTTCTGAACAGACAATCTGGATGCAGCCATCCTGTTTTGCAGGCTCGAAAAGTGTAATAATAATGTGCCAGCTGGCTCCAGATCCGTTCAGTTATCATGTACAGTGTAGTCGGCATGTCTCCTTATCCTGATCTAATGACTCATACGTACATCGAATCTCTGGAAGTGAACCACCATGTCCAGCAAAACACACACTCTTCTGGAGTTTTGAGTAGAAGAGATATGTTTTGTTTTTCAGATTTGGAAATCACTCTTACCCCTTTGGATACATGCAGTACAGAAACAAACATGGTATTAAAGAATTCTGGGACAATTTCAGTATTAATCTCTCATCCATTGCTTCCAGTAAATAATCTTTTAGACAAATAATAGCAGACAATCTCCTATAGCTGCACATTGAACAAGTATTTCAGTAAAGTAAACTTTTCCTTTGATATGGCATCCGCCTCACAGATGGCTTCATTGTTCAAATAGCCACAATACTAATTTGGCTGTCAAGATTGTGATAAAACTGAGGAGGATGAAAATACCTTCTGGTGTTCCATATGCTGTTTTGAGCTTAGGGTTAAAATAGAGAACTGCAACCAAAGTGGACAGAATGTCATATTACATAAAAGCATTACAAAGAATTACTGAGTTTCCTCTTCAGTTTGATTTTTTACCACGTTGGTGGTGTTGGAGTCCCAAAAGAATTACAGAGATGGAGAACACATGGAAATTGTTTAATAGTGTCTGTCTGTAAGTGTCAATTACAGCCACAGTCTCCTAAGAAGAGCTAGATGAGAGTCTAGAGTTATCTCCAGATCCAAATGGTCCTGAGAGTTAGTCCTCTACAGGATAAGTTTGGTTAGACAAGTACTGAACCTATTAACAATTAATTGGGCCAATGCAGAATTCAGTGGGGTGGGGGAGATTGTTTGGGTGGACTCAGAATTGCCAGTTGTGCAAGTTGAGTTTGAGGGTAAGTTATAGGAAGAAGGAAAGCTGTGATTTGTACTACAGCATAGGAGATCATCACCCATTAAGAATCCATGAGATCAAGTACAAATCAAATTCAATTTGGAGGACCAAAATGCTTGGAAATTTCAAATTTCTCAAAGGTCTTGAGAAATCTGTCCACTCTCACATGTTGCCACTCTCCAGTTCCTTACAGCGTTATTACTTAGTAAATAACATTCATAGGTTTCATGCTAATCTGTTTTATTGTTCTCCTGAGAATAACTATAGGTGTTTGCCTGAAGATGGAATTGAAACACATCTAATTGTGTTTTTTACATTTTTTTTTATTTTTTTATTTTTTTTGTCAAAGCATGGACTTGAACAAAACTTCTTTCTATGTTTAGTTGTATGGCCACATTTTAAAATGAGAGATATTTGCAAGCTTGCCTAGGAACTGAAGTTCAGTGCCAGGTTTACACTGCTGTGTGCAGTAGGACACTGAACTTTATGGGCTGGCTGCTGTCAGCCCCTTTACAGCACTGGGAGTGGGTTTGTAGTTGCAGAAGAGGCTAAGCTGGCTTATTTGCTAGGATGAAGTGCTATGCTTTTCTGGCTGCAGAGCTTTCAGGATTTTAACTGTTTTCACCATACTTCACTGCATTTTGTCAAAGTAAAAGTTGAGTTTAAAACTCTTCACGCCCTGCTCCATTGAACAATGGAGATGCACCCTAACTCAGGTTTGAAAGTACCTGTCTGTGTCTGGATCATTTCTGTGCAACCTCAAACTAAATGTAATAAAAAGCTCTCACCTGTCTTTTCAAGTCACTGCTCTCACATATGCATGCACATGTTTACTTGGTTTCTATGGCATCTATAACATAATAGCTGTGTGTAAATAATAATCTTACTCCTCCAGACTGATCCTAGGAATTTTTATTGTCAAAAGCTCTGACATTTGGGTTTAATCTTTTTGGTTCCTTTTTATGGATCCTGTATTTGTTTAAAGGATTATCATGCAACTCTGTCACTCATTTTCTTTTAATACAGAATTGAAACAAAGCCTTTCAAGCACAACACTGTTCTAATTTACATTTACAGTGTAGATAAGTTATGTTTTTTTCGTTATCCTTCCTCATCCTATCAGTGCAGTGGGATTTTTAGCAGAGTGCTCTCACATAATGAACATATAGGGACATCAGCTTGGCATGATTCAAGCTTAAGGGCTTTTGAAAGAGCTTTTATGATTTCTCATGTCAAAACTAACTAATTGAAAAAAAACCCCAAGCACAAAATAAAACAAAACCATCACCACCAACAAACCTTAAGGATGGATTTGCATGATGGGCTACAGATCCTTTTTCTAAAATATCACAGTTTTTCAGCTAAAAATATGTACCAGAAGTATATACTTAAATGATAGAGATTTTAGGAGTTCTGAAGGTCCTACTGTATTTTACTGAGGGGGAAAAAAAACCCAACAGCTTAGGGAAAAACAAAATAATTTAAGCTTGTGTTTATTTAGCCCCTAAAATTCTCCTTTTCTGATTACTGAGGATGCCACAAGTAACAATGTCAAATTGCATATATAGACTTTCACTCTTCTTTCCTTGTTTTTCCTCCTCCTCCCATTTGTGCAAGAGTCCTTTCACCAGGTATTTGTCCTAACTTACCTTGCAAAGAACTTACCTTGCAGAAAGGAGATGTCTTTAAAAAACTTCAGATCAATGTTTCATAATGTGGTTCATTTTGGTAGCTGAACATGTTTTCTTCTTACTGCTCTTCATTCTTACTCCCACATTGCAGCTAACAAGCATCTTGGCTGCACAGTCATCTATATATTTTTTCCTGTCAAGCTGGGATGTTAACTGCTGTAGGTTAAACATCCTGCCAAACATGCATTTACACATGTGTCTGAGGGATTTTGTTGCTTTCGAAGCCAGATCAGTTCTCTGCACTTACTCATAGATTGGTTTTGTAAACCACTGTAAGAACCAAGAGGGCAGCACAAGGTACCACTGAAAATAAGCAACAGAAATTCAGATTGTTGTACTGTAAGCAAATTTTGGTGACAGAATTTGCTGCTTTAAATAGCACTCTGTGCCTCATCCTGGCTGGTTAAATAGAAAATCTGTGTTGCATTTTGTAGGACAGTGACATATAAAAACAGTTTGTGAATTCTTTCTTCCCAGTGAAGTTACCCGAGTCATGAAAGCTTACAAACTCTCATCTCTCAAAACGTACGTTAAAATCGGTATCTTGATCAAAGCTACATCAACCATCATGAAATAAAGCTGTGGAGTGCAGAATACTTTCCTTTTTAGTTTAGATCCATTAAAAGCTGCACATTGACCTGCATGTTACCTGAGGACTTCCCAGGTAGCAAAGTATATATATTTCTCCTATAGTCAAAGTTTTTGAGGCGGTATATTCTTCTACTCTTACACTTCTATTTTTCTATATTGATGAGGTTTTAGGAAACTATTTGAAGAAAAGGAAGCAAGTGGGGGTTTTATGGGATATTGTCTTATTTTGTAAGGAGGAGCTGCAGATATGATGGCAAGCTGGTGACAGCTGAAGACAAGTCCTTATTAAATCAACAGTAGTGTGTCTATTACTGAAGCTGATTTTTCTCCAAATTTAATCTGCCATTACTCCTTTCTTTTCTTTCTTTCACTCCTATAAGGGTTTCCCTGAGCTTTAAGTACTTAACCTTGAGGACAGAAAAAGTGGTACATACAAGGTGTTCAACAGTTTGTAATTATCAAATTGCAAAGGACATTGGGTACTTTGCATCAAGCTTTTAGTTGTTCAGAGTTAACGATTCTTTCTTCTTAATCCTATTTTGCTGAAACATAAAGCATTTTTATTATATTTAATAAACATATTTTCAAGTGTATCTAGGATATTTAAGTGCAATATGATTACAATTTCATAACTTTAAGAAGAGTAAGATTATGCCTTATTCTGTAAAAATTACTATCCTTACCTAGTATGGCAGATCCTAATAGTTCAAAATTCAATTTGATGTAATAGCCACAATCATTGCAGGGAATGTTGGGAGCAATGGAGCGAATATCTGTTTGTGCAATCTGTCTCCAGCAGTTTTTATTCACAATTCACGTATACAGTTGTATTATGTTTTTTGATGTTTTGTTGTCATTAAGTTTAAGCTTGTTCTCTTCTCTTAATAACATAGTTCTCAATACGGGTCAAACAGACTCTTGTTTCACAGGGTTTCCAGGAAAAACAAATATTAGGAAAAAATAGGCTTTGGATTGCTAGATGTATAAAATGTATGTATACTTGGGTAAGACATATGTAAATCTTTTCATGTGCCACTGCTTTTTAAATACTAACAAGAGCATAAAAATCTTGATTGTGCAATATGTTTTATTTAATCATATATCAAGATAATAGTGCCTTGGTACATTCCTGTCTATCTTGAAATGCATGTGGTTTTCCACATAAAATCAGAAGTCAGTTAACTTCCCCATTCTCTGTCAAAAATCTTTTTTTTTGTCTCAGTGAGAAGAGATGTCAGAATCAAACATCTGTGTGTTAGTAGGCTGGAAGGAAAGGAGGTGTGCAAGTGGGTCTTCTAGACCTTCTGTTGCCAGTTACGTCAGCCATATGAGAAAACTTTTGCATTCATTGATTAAACTCCATCATACAGAGTTATTTTTATTTAAACTAGGTTTGGGGGGGGGGGTGTTGTTTTTGGTTTTGGTGTTTTGTTGGTTTTTTTTAAGTTAAGGTCAGCTTCAGACTAGTCATACTGCCATTTTGCTTAAAGCATTGCTAATTTCCAGTCTGCTTGAAATTCTGATTTGTTCACACACTTTTATTCTTGTCCCAACTCTGCCTTCCACTTGAATATTCCTTATGACCAGGTGTTTGCCTTCCGATGTCTTCATAGTGACTGTATTTTAACCTTAATGTCTCAGACTATAGCTGTAAAAATCTTCAAATATCATCTTCAAAGCTCTCCAGTCCCTTGATCACTTTAGTATCCCTGTTCTGCATTTGCTTCAGTTTGAATTACTCTTACTTGAATGCAGGTAATCAGATTTCTATGCAGGCTTCCAGATAAGGTCTTGGCAGTTTCATGTACTTATCTTTCTGTTTGATAAGTACCTTGTTTAACACACAAAGATATTATCAGTTTTACTTTCATATCCTATGGGCTTTCAAGCACAGTATGGATTTGTTTTTTATAAGCTCAGTGTAGGTCTTTTGTCTAACGGAATCTTCAAAAGAGGTCGGTTTCAAAAAAAAGGTATTATCTTGGTTTTATTTGTTATCATAATTGAGTACGGTGGGCTGACCCTGGCTGGAAGCCAGGTACTCACCAAAGCCTTTCCAACACTTCCCCTCCTCAACTGGACAGGGGAGAGAAAATAAAATGAAAAGCTCAGGGGTTGAGAGAGACCACTCACCAATTACCATAATTGGCAAAACAGACTCAACTTAGAAAAAAAATCTAATTTATTACCCAAGCAAAAACAGAATAGGATGAGAAATAAATGAGAAGTAAAACCAAATTTTAAAACACTTCCCCTCACCACTCATTTCTTCCCAGGATCTTGCTTTCTTTCTCTCCTCCCATCAGTGGCACAGGGAGACAGAGAATGAGGGTTGTGATCAGTTCATCAGACATTGTCTCTGCTGCTCCTTACTCCTCAGGGTGAGTACTCCTCACCCTCTTCCCCTCCTCCAGCATGGGGTCATTCTCATTAGAGACAGTCCTCTAACAATTTCTCCAATGTGAATTCTTCTCATGGGTTGCAGTTCTTCACCAACTGCTCCAGTATCCCCCCTTCCATGGGATACAGACCTTCAGGACCAGGCTGCTCAAGCGTCAGTTCCCCCACAAGGTCACAAGTCCTTCCAGAAAGCCTCCTCTGTTGTAGGGCTCTCTCTCTATGGGCTGCCAGTCCTGCCAAGATCCTGCTCCAGTGCTGCCTTCCCATAGGGTCACAGCTTCCTTCAGGTGTCTCTCTCTGCTCTGGCATTAGGTACAGGTGGAATCTCTGCTCCAGTGCCTGGAGCATCTCCTCCCCTTCCTGCTGTACTGACCTTGGTGTGTGCAAAGTTTCTCACATCTTCTTACTCTTCTCTCTGGGTGCAAAAGCTGCTGCTAGGTTGTTTTCCTTGTTAAATAGGTTATCCCAGGGGTACTATGGCTCTTGCTATTAGGCTTGGCCTTGGCCAGCGGTGTGTCCATCTTGGAGACAGCTGGTACTGGCTCTTAGGGGGAGCTTCTAGAAACTTCTTGCAGAAGTACTCCCTGTAGCTCCCTTTCCCTGCCAAACCCTTGCCATGCAACCCCAGAATCAGGTGGTGTGCTGGAAGAAGTCTTCCACTTACATTTTACATGTTAACAGTTTGGAAATAACAGTCTGGAAAGATAGTTGAGAAAACAGCTGTTTTATTTTCATTGCCAAAATGTCATCATGATCTTTCTCATAATGAGAAGGACAGACATTGTGCACGCTTGTTCTGACCATACTGGTGAACTGGAAGACAGAACATAGAACACACTGAACTCTTCAGGAAGTAGAAAACTGTGATTTTTATTTTTTTTTATGAGAATAGGACTAATGAATTTTGATCTCTGGTAGCTGGCAAATTTCCATTAATAAAATTTACACATTCTCAAATGGTTTTTAGAGCCTCGGTCTAGATGGTTGTGCTCCACTTGTTCTTCTGTTTCAAGAAGAGAGAACTAAAATCTAGAAATACTGCTCACTGATCTCAGCTCATCTGGGAAAGCATGTAGTACATCTGCAGCAAAATAACTGAAAATAAGGAAATAGAAAGTTTTAGCTTTAACTTCAGATTGCCTTTGCACTCGAGAGTTTTCTGGCATTGTTTGTACAATATTGACTTTTATGGTCTTATAACCAACGGCAAGACATTTATTACATACTTTATAATAAAAGTAAACACACTAAAAATAAAATCCATCAATCTTTCGTTATTACCTGCACAAGAAAATTAAAATATCAATCTCAATGTGGAAGATGTATTAGAGATTTAAAGTCGCTGCATACTCCCTAATGATTTTCATAGCTGTGCAATCCAATACAATTTTGCACATCCTTAGAGATGGACAGACACAGTTGGGTAAATGCTTGTAAAACAAGAAAGCTGTAGCTTTCAAAAGTGATACAAGCATTTTATCTGGAAAATATTGCAGTGATTTATGAGTGCACAAATACAGAAACAAACATGTAATGGGGAACAAATTTCTTCTTATTCTTGGATTCTATGAAAATACAAGTTTCTACCTGTTCAACAAACAAAAGATAAGAGCTTTATTTCTGTAAGCCCATAAGGCCATGTTTTTGGGTTTTTTTTTTTTTTTTTTCCTTGGTTTGTTGGGGTTTTCTTAAGAAAAAAGTCTTAAGTAGTCCCAACAAAGACAGACTGAACAACAGAGTTTTCAGCAGATAAATAGTGGGTCATGTTTGATCCTTCAGTATGTTCGTGTTTGTGCCACATATATTCTTGAATGCTGCATTTGGCACCTTGAAATGTAAATATGGCTTATCAGGTATTCCACAAACTTGCACTTTGTGTGCTTTGGTTTCCGTAAGTCAACTTTTCCTTCCCCTAAGGTGAAACAAATGAAATCCATTAATTTTTGATGAAATAATTTTTAGAAGGATGTAAATATATATTGTTAGATAACTTGCGGGCCTTTGAAGATTAATTGTGTGTTTGCATGGGTGTGTGTATGAGCACATGCACTAGTGACTAAAAGTTTGATATTGCATTTCTAGCAGTAGTAGATTCTGATTGTAATCTTTTGTTTCGCAGTGGCTGGGAAAATGTCATCGTTTCATTTCAGGGGCAAGAAAGGTGAAAAACTATACTGCTGCTTTTTTTTTTCTTTCTTTTTTTTTTTCTTTTTTTTTTCTTTTTTTTTCTTTCCTCTCCCCCCAAACAGATTAATATTCAGCTTAGATCAGTGTTTTGTGTGAGATTTGTGTTTTGACATAGCTGCTGGAAAAGGTTTTGGAGAAATCCTGGAACCTGTTACTAAGAAAAAAGCTCGAACTGGAGATTTCCTGTTTTGACATAGTGTGCATATATGTGCATGTACATAGTATACACTAAAAGGAATAGACTAAAAATCGAATGTTCACCAAAATCTTTATTAAATATCATAACAAAGCTTGTGTATAGAGTGAAAATTAAGTCAGTGATAGTACCAATCAGGAGTAGTTCTTGAATTACACTTCCTTTGGGAGGTATTTCTTTTAACTACTATTTTTCTTATTGTGTGGCTTTACCTTATGCTTAGTATATAGACCATCAGCTTTTTAAATAGCAGAACCTAAACATAAAATTAATTTTATTATTTCTGTAGAACATGGGGCCCTAGCTGTGGAGCAATACTTGCTATTACATTAGGTATTACCATTTTGCTGGTGCTTGCATAATCTGTGTTCCAGAAGCATATAATCAAATTCAAGAGTAAACTTGAAGTTCAGTGTCATAGAAATGAGAAAAAAAGGTATAATAAAATTAACTAGCACTTATTGCCAGTGTTTCTAAAGCAGCCTGTTTGTCAGCAAACTTCTTGTAGATGTAAACATAGACTGATTTAAACTGGGGAGGTTCTCTGGTGTTCAGTTAACACCAACTCACCCCTACCAAAGGTGGCCAAATTTAAGCAGGTTGCAAAGGGCTGTGTCCTGCCATGTTTGAGTATTTCCAATGCCAAATTTCACAATTTCTCTTGACAATTTATTTCAATCCTTAGCTGTTCTAAAGTTGGACTACGCCCACCTCCAAATCTAAGTTTTAAGTGCAGTTTCCTTTCTTGTGACTTGCATCAATGACATCCCTTCTTGTCCCTGTGTACTTCTGAGAAAAGTCTTCTCTACATGTTCCCATTAGGTATATGGAGACAGGATTAAGATTCTGCCTTTCCACAGCAGTTGTTTCTTCAGGCTGAACAACCTCCCATCACAGGAGAGGAGTCACAGATCCTGACTGCTCTGATGGCTCTCCATTGAACTTGATCTGATATGTTAATGTTCTCCTTGTACTTGAAAGCCCTAAACAAGACATGGTACTCCAGCCATAGTCTCACAAGTGAAATATAGAGGGAAAGTGTAATTTCCCTTGGTCTGCTGGCTGATCTTTTACTCTTCTACAGCTTGGGGTGCAGTTGTGTGTCTTTGCTGCCAGAGCACATTGCTGCCAGGTCCCTTTCTGCCAAACTGCTTCTCAGTCAGCTGGCATTCTACTGTACAGTTCCATGGTGTTATGCTGTCCTGAGGGCAAAACTTTACATTTGCCTTTGTTGAATGTCATGATATTTGTGTCATGATGTTTCAAAGGGATCTTGACAGCCTGGAGAATAGCAGTCCTACCTTTCAGTAAATGCACTGCTCCCTGGTTTGGTGTCTTCCTGAACTCGATCTCCCTTTGCAATAAAAGCTAGTAAAGAATTATCAGTTCTGTTATCAAGCCTTTAGGAATCAACCAGCAACCATCTACCAGTTGAGCTCTTTACTCATGGTCACAACACTCTGAACCTTGCAGTCCAGCCAGTTTTCTCCCTGCCTCACAGTACAGTTATCCATTTCATGCTCAATTGCATCTATTACAAGGCTACTGTGGAGATCCTTGTCAAAGGCTTCATTGAAGTCATGCTAAACAACATCGGCTGCTCTCCCCCTAGTCCTCAGATTGGTCAGACATGATTCACCCTTAGTGACTCCATGTTGGCTCTTCCAGCATTTTATTAAACTGTTAGTTTGTTTGTTTGTTTGTTAAGGTTGATCAACCACTGCAAATGGTTGACCAGAGAACTTCTGGAGTCCCCATCTTTGGAGATGCTCAATACTGAAACAGACATGGTGTGGGCAATCTGCTCTAACTTCATCTCTTTTGCTTTCCAAAAAGTGTCATATAAATGAAAACAGGCTTGTAGGCCATATTGGTTTTGAGAATAAAGAAGAATGTTGCAAAGCGTAGGACCGCGCTGTTTCTGTCATGGTGCTGTCCTCTAACAAATGACCTATATGCATCTACAGGGTTCCATCATAATATGGAAACCAGCACTGATAGATCAATTAACTATTCATTGTACATAGGTCCTGGAAATAGAAAGGACGAAATTGTTTAATAAATTGACAGTGAAATATTACATGCTTTTCTATTGATTCAATATTTGAAATTATTTAAAAACAAAAGGTCAAAATGTACTGTAATGGAGTTTAATGTAAGACATTAGAAACTTAAAAAAAATCAAATATATTGATTTTGTAGTCTTTTCCTAAATAGAAATAGCAAGTACAATTTTACAGAATTCTTTATAATTTTTTTCAAAGCAAATTTCATTACTTACACCTTAGAAAAAAGAATTATATTATTCCTAGAACAGAAGAGAATATCTGTACATGTATATACATATAAGTACCTTTCTAAATTCATCTTTTGTTCAGTGCAGCACTTCTACTTTGGTAGATTGAGGGGCTATTATTTTTCAGTTTTTCTTTCCCCCTGAGTTTGTTTTCAAACGAGAACTGCTGTTCTGAGTTGGAACAGAGACTTTAGTTTCAGTGCCATTCTGTCAAAAAAATCCAGCATTTTTCCCTCTCCTATTTGCTAGTGATAACTAACCCTAACCCAACCCTAGTGTTCTGTTTTCTTGATGAGTATAGTTATTATCCTTCTCAAAAATGATTTTGTTTTTCTGTGACTCTGGAAATACACTTGTATGTATATCTTCTATTTATGCATGAAACTGCAAAGTACAACGCTTACTGTAGTCATGTGGACAGAGTATAATGGGCTGTGCATCACAGCTAGTAAACATCTTGACATATTCCCTGAAATTTTCTGTAGCCCTGATTTTCTCCACAGAGCTTCTGAAATTCCTCCCAGTGTTGTAATTCCAAAGCTGTCAACCATATCAAGGGACTCTGACTTCCTCTTAAGTTACGTTTTTTCCTTTGTGTGTGGTTTTGCCTGTGACCACCAATATAAGAAGGTAATGTTAGGAAACACATATGGGACTGTGATAGAGGGACTATGGAACAGCAAAAAGTAAACAAGTTTGCTTTTGGCTGAACTTAGGTGCAACTCAGAAGACTTTCCCATTATTTTTTTTTTTTCAGAAGATCAGGGAAAACTAAAAATAGCATGTATGTTTATAAAGTCTTGTAATACTGTAGAGTAAGTGAAGAAAGAACACACACCTTGCTCCTTCCTTTCTTCTGTCTCCTTTCTATTTTTTCTTAATTTGAATTAATCTGCTTTCTGACTTGTTGCTATCAGATTCTGACTACCATATGTGTCACTGGCCTATAAAAACCAAGCAGCTGATTCACAGAAGGGTTAAACTGTTGTCTTTCACTGTCATAAGCACTGTGAACTGTTCGCTATTCCGGCCTCTACTTGATCTTTGCAATCCAGTTGATAATTGTGACTTTTGAGGGGACAAAAAATCCATTGTGTTATCTTGAAATCATATTCAGATTGAGTCTCTGACTAGTACTTTCAGCAAAGGTTGGGAAATTAATTTTCATAGTTCTATAATTGATTTCAAATCTATATGCCTTGGGTAAAAATTAATAGGAATTGGTCTGCCACAGACCTCAAAACTTTCTGAATCAATTAGAAAGGTTCTCTTTTTTATCTTAACCTTTTAAAACAAATTACAGAAAAAAACAACATCCTACCAAAACAGGACATTACATTGCCAGAAGTTGTCATGACAGATCTGATATCAGCATGGGAAAAAAATGCATTTGTATTTTGTTTCTTTCAATTATCAACCACTCTGTCTAATGTTAGGTGGTTTCTCTGTTATGATGAATCAGAAAATGGTGGATGATGAAATCTAATATATCCAACAAAATGAAGGAAACTATGTACGTGAAAATAAAGGACTATTGTGTTTAGGGTGCTGTGGATATGCTTTCAAGTGGCACTTCATCTGCAAATGAGTAATTTGTTAAATATGAGTTTGATGTGTGCTAGGAATCAAAGTTCACACAGGTTCTTATGTCTGTTGTAATGGTGAAGATAGACTCTTCAGCAGGAAATCCTAGGAGATCAATCTGCTTGGCAATCCCATTGTATATGTATTATGCTTTTAAAATACTAAGTCTGACCAGATTATTTTCTAAAAATTGTTTATTTATTTTTTTTTTTTAATATGGGAAGAACTTAAGTGAAGAAAAACAAAATAATAAGTGATATCTGAGAACACTGTAATAATTTAGGTCAATATAAAAATTCCATTACCTTCAGTATTTCTATGTAGTATGGTCTTTAATTGTTCTCAGTACATATCAAATTATCAAACTATTTCATGACACTGGTGATTCTTCTAGCTTCGTCCAGGAACTGACTGCAGATTCTCAATCCTGTTGACAGTATACCTCAGTTACACTACAGAAAAAAATATGTATCTTTTGCTGAAAACTTGACAGTGAAGGTAAAGTTTGATGGGCATATATAACCTTTGCATATGATAGCTTGGGTTAACTAGAACTCTCATAACCCAAAGATTAAACTATTTTACTTACTGTTATGAACCTTCAAAGACTAATTCATCTTAGGACCAAGCTAGAAGAATAAAGTCTGTGCAGATGAATTTTTCTGACTACCTCAATAGACTTCAATCAAAGTTTTAGAAAAGCACATAAATAATGTAGTTGAATGCTTTATCCTGACAAGTGGTAGAGTCCTGTGAACTATTATACGAACATGGCTGTCATTCTCAGATTGCTCATCTTTTACTGGTTTTTAGGAGGTGATGGTAAAATCCATCCCAGTTTCAGAATGTCAAATCCTTTTTTTTTTTTTTTGGGGGGGCGGGGGGGGTTCTTGGAAGATGTAGTGGTTAGAAGAGATAGAAAAACGTATTGTAGAAGACCTTTTCTACACAGAGGACTGCTTTGCTGCAATACAGTTTCAAAACTTAGCCAATTACAGTTGTCATGTATATGGTAAATGTAGATTTGCTGTGATCTGTTTTCCTTGGGAATTCAGTTTATCAGAAATCATAGTGTCTTTGAATAATGCATTTTTTCTGGGTAGCACACCCACTCATAACAATAAACAGTGAGTTTTGAGATATATAAATATTGCTGCATGCACCAGATCTTATGATGAAACTGCTTGATATTAGTGTGTTTTGTGAAAATGTTTTGATTGAAAATAACAGAAAGAGAGATTCTGGTTTCAAAGACAGCTATTCTCATGTGCCAAAGCATGTAACAAAGTTTTGTTTAACTTGAGCTGCAAAATTACCATGACTAAAGCAGCAAAAAGGGGACAATTTAGACAGGTAGCATTTTTAATAGTGCTGTAAAACATATAATAGCTCTAGCATATAATGGATCGCTGTTACCAACTTTTTGGAATGTGAATTAGTATCCTTATTTTTTTCTAATTATTCCTATGTCTTCTAATTATTTTATTTTGCATGTATTCATTCTCATATGTGAATAAAACACTGACTCTACAATGTGAATGAGCACATCCAAATAAATACTGTGTTCTGTTAAGGTGACACGAAAAAGGCTGGGTACCATATTGGTTGCTTCTAGCTTTGGTGGCTACTCACTCAGCAAGCTTAAGTAGTTCCTGTAATGCCCAGAAATCTGAGATCTCTGATCTGCAGCATTGGTAGAACATTCACCTCACTCATCAATCATTAGTGTTAGGTAGCTTTTGTTACTGTGTTAATATTTATAGAAGATTTGGGGATTTTTCTTATAAAAGGATGTTGTAAGCAAAAGTATTATGTTATTTTTTTTAACTTAATGGTCTTGTGCCATTTCTAAATTTTCTTATAATTTGAGTTGCAACTTAAGTGCAATTAAAATCATTTAAATGCCAGCATGACTAACTGTTTGACAAAAGAATTAAGGGTGTGCTTTCAATAATTGAACTTACATGGTATAATGGGGCTTAATTAGCATTGATATATTGATATAATGCTTTACAACACTCTGAGGATGTGCATATATTGAATAATTAATCCCCTCAACATGCAAGTTAGTGAGGTCAATATGGTTATATATATTCTACAGATAGAGTAAGTAGAGACAAGTATGAGGTGAAAGAATTTGTCCATAAAACATGCAGCTTCTGAAACAATACTTGAATTACATGTGAGCTTTTCAGACCACCATTTCTTTGATGAACACATTTGTCTTTTGTGCTCTGTTCATGACATATTTCGCTTCCTGAACTTATTTGTTCTGCTCTAAAGGAAATTAAACAATTTTAATTTGTACCACTTCAATGAAAGGAATGGCATGCCATTAATAACGTTCAAATGAGTTCGAGAACAAAACCAATTCCTTCTTCCTCCCCAAGACACACTTTTGCTTTTCCTACGTGGAGGAGTATTTCCTTTAAACTGATAACTAGATAAGGCAATCTGTTCCAAATAACTAATGCTTACAAATGGTAGTAACTTTCTGCAATTTCAAAAAAACCCAACAAAAAAACCCAGTCCATTCTTAGCAGACTCATGTCACTGCTTAGTCATTGTTTCCTTCATTATTTCTGACCTGGAGTCATTTGAAAACAAGCAGATAGTCAAACTTTTAAAATATACTTTAGATTGTAATTTAATGTCGAAGACAAATTAATTACCGGATTCTTTTAAACTGCTATTCTACCAACTGTAATGAAAACTGTACATAAAATGTCTTCTAGTGCCTTAATCTATAATGATTTTGTATGAATATTTTTGCAATATTTAAAGAATAAAAGACTAAATGAAAACTTCTTTCAATTCATTCAGAATTTGGAGAGAAACAACAAGATTCATAGGATATTTAGTTTGAAAATAGAACTGTTAGGAACTTCACTGAAGGGCTCTTAAACTGAGTTTGAAATTAGCTTTGAAAGTAATTGTACCTATTATAATATGGAAACTTTTGTGGAAGTACATTCTGTACCCTAATTTCACCTTATTTATATGACAAATGCTGTTTTAAAAAAAAAAAAAAATTTGCAGCCAATCATTTAATTATAGTTGTTTGACAAGTATTTTTTACTTAATTCTGCAGATTTTAACAAACATTTTTTTTCTTCTTTCTTTTGACAGTATTACCTAGCCATACTTGTGGCAACCCAGGAGAAATACCTAAAGGAGTACTTCATGGAACAAGATTCAACATTGGAGATAAAATCCGATACAGTTGTATCTCTGGTTATATCCTAGAAGGCCATGCCATGTTGACGTGTATTGTGAGTCCTGGAAATGGTGCATCGTGGGATTTTCCAGTTCCTTTTTGCAGAGGTAAAAATGAAGATGTGAAATATCTTTAAAATAATAAGAAAATACTAAAACAGCAGATTTTTTTAAACTATCTAAATGTTAATGTACTGTCTAAAACTATGCCATTTAAAACTGTAATCACAATTCAGAAACAATGACTCTTCAGAGTTTGCATTCAGAGGGACATGCTAGCTACTGATCTTTTTTCCTTTTCATTTCCATGGGGGGTAGCTATAGCAAACTGATGGTGAGACCTGCCAAATGCTTTTGCAAATTCCTGCTCTTGGAAATTTTCTTCAAGGAGGGAGAGGCTTGAGATCTTCAACCATAGTCACAGAATTAGAGAATGGTAGTGGCTGGAGGGGACTGCTGGAGGTCATTTAGCCCAACACTTCTTCTAAAGCAGGATCATCTAGAGCAGTTTACACAGTACTTTGACAAGGTAGTTTTTGAGTATCTCCAGAGGAGACTCCACAAACTCTCTGAGCAACTTGTTCCAGTGCTGTGTCACCCTCATAGTAAAGAAGTTTTCCCTCATGTTCACATGTAACTTGTTCCAGTTCGTGTCCAGCCTATGTTCCAGTTTGTGCCGATTGCTTCTTGTCCTGTCATTGGGAAGCACTGAAAAGAGTTTGGGCCCATTCTCTTGACACCAGCTCTCTAGACATTTACAAGCATTAATCAGATCCCCTCTCAGTGTTTGACAGACTAAACAGACCCAGTTCTCTCAGCCTTTCCTCATACAAGAGATGCTCTAGTCCCCTCACTGTCTTTGTAGGCCTCTGCTGGACTCTGTCCAGTAGTCCCCTCTCTTTCTGAACTGGGGTGCCCAGAGCTGGACAGTACTCCAGGTGTGGCCTCACCAGGGCAGAATAAGGGGGGAGGATAACCCCCTTGGACACAGTCTTCTTAATGTACTCCAGGATACCATGGCCTTCTTGGCCACAAGGGCACATTGCTTACCTTGTAGGACTACCAGGTCCTTCTGCACAGCACTGCCTTCCAGCAGGTCAACCCTTAGCACCCATTTGTGTTTTGAAATTTCATGAGGTTCATGTCTGATTTTAAACACTTGGCCTCTGCTATCTAAGCCTGATGCTCCAGATACAGTTTTTTACTCACATCATAAACCACCCATCCAGTCCATATGCCCTCAATTTGACTATAAAGATATAGGGGGAACTCTCTTGTGAAAATTTTGTTAACATCAGGGTAAATCCTTTCATCAAAGAAAGCAGTCAGGTTAGCCAAGGATGATTGGCACTGACAAAGCTGGCTGTTCCTGTTCACCTTTTGTATTTTTTATGCTTGAGAATGGTTTTCATAAACACTTCTTGCATAATTTTCTGAAGGTTTAAGGTAAACTTGACTGGTACACAGTTTCTGGGATCCTCAGGGTTCTTTTTTTCTTTTTTTCTTTTTTCCTGAAAGCGAGAAATTAAAAATTATCTTTTTTCTAGTCACTGGGAATCACCCTTGATTGTCACAACCCTTCAAAGATGATGCAGAGCGGACTCGCACTTGGCACACCAAGAACCTTAAGTTGCATTCTGTTAAGTACCATGAAGTTGTACATATCCTGTGTACTTCTATAGTACCTTGTGTTGTTTCTCCTGTGCTGTAGCTACTATTTTGCTTCCCGAAAATTCCCTATTTTTTTGAGAGTTTTGAAGCCTGAGGCATGTTTGCTAATGGTACAAGGGACATTGAGTCCCTCAGCCTTTTCCATGTCTTCCTCACAAAGTCACTTAGTCCACTGAGCAGCAGGCCACCATGTCCTTCTTTTTCCTTTTGTTGCTGATATGCCAACAGAATTGTTTCTAGAGCAACTGCTTCCCTTGAGAACCAGAGCCTGTGGTTCCCTTGAGAACCAGGGCCTGTGGTTAATAGAAGCCAGCTTCTATTAATTTGAAAGTTTTGGGCACTTCTTGATTAGTGGGTCTGTAGCAAATATTATGACCTCCCTTTCTTATTCTAGCCCACAGGACCTCAGTGAGCTTGTTGTCTGTTGTGCTGCAGAGCTGTACTCATTCAAGATCTGGCTTTGTTTAGTGCAGCCTCTCCTTTTCTTCCTGCTTTCTAAGACCCCATGTCTATCCATTGCAGCCCACCAGCCAGGTGAGCTGTGCCACTAGGTCTCTGTAATCTTGATGACACCACAGTTCTGTAACTGTACATGGACTCCTGGTTTGTCCGGTTTGGTTCCCATGCAGCACATAGTTATGCGTAGGCATATCATCTGGGCTTCCAGAAATGTTGCCTATTCTCCCACTTGGTCTTCACCCCTGAAAAGCTTTGTGTAGAGCTCTCCTCACTAGGTCAGACCACCTGCTGCCCTGTTCAGCCAGGCAGATCCCATGTTTCCTCTGCTGCCTTCATTCCTTGAAGAGAATCCTGTGGTCAAAGAAGTGAAAGCTCTGTCAACCTTCACCAGCTGCTTAGGCAAATTTTGTTCTGCAGAAATTGGATGCTCCTGCTGAGCTGTTCTGCTTCCCCCTCTGCTCTCTTCTGCCTTTCACCCTAATCCCATGCCTTGTAGACACCGTTTACTGCTCAAATTTTTCCTTGAAAGCACTATTGGTACCCATGTGGAGGAGCAGTAAAGGTAGTTGCTGTATTCTGTAATAATTTGTAAAGGTTTCTTGTGACTGAAAGGTCTTAGAATGGTTAACAATCAAAAAAAACCCAAGAGCGATTTCATAGAATCATAGAATCACAAACTGGTTTGGATTGGAAAGGACCTTAAAGATATATCATTCCAGCCCCCTGCCATGGGCAGAGACATGCTCCACTAGCCCAGGTTGCCCAAAGTCTCATCCAGCTTGGCCTCAAACACTGCCAGGGAGAGGGCAACCACAACTGCTTTGTGCAAACTGTTACAGAATCTCATCACCTTCACAGTGAGGAATTTCTTCCGTGTACCTAATCGAATGCTTCAAAACCAGGAATGAAACATATTTTTTTCTATTCTTCCAGTTATCTGGTCTCAGATTTTTTTTTTTCCATTTTTTTTTGGTCCTAATAAGAAGTGATAAACAGGTTTCAGAAAAATATGCATCATAATTTCATGGTGTTATATTGGTGTCTACTCAATATTTGTTCTGTTTCTGCAGATGTGGTATGTTTACCTAGCTTTGCAGGTGCTGAAAAATCATTTTCTACAATTTTCTTGCTTACTATTACTAAGAAGCTGGTCTCCAGTAATGTATACATTATCTCATTGTACAAAGGCTGTTTCTGCTAGGAAAGTTCCTAGTGAATTACTAATCATCCAGGAAGTTGTAGACATCATTGACATCTGTGCCATTTTGTTTCTCTGGCTGCTACTCAGAGTCAGAAGTTCTGTCTTTAAAGATATGTGAAGTGTAGTGGAGATTTATTGATGAGTTATTATGAACTCTGATCAGAAATCAAAGGCATGGTCAGTGGTGTTTTTAGAAAGATTAGATAATTTTATTGTCAAGACATTTGCTTTATCTCATTTTTTTCTCCCCTATTTTCTTTCAATAATGTACGATTCTTTCAATAAAGTATGATACGAAACAGTTGTGTATCCCCCCAAAATAACCAACCAAAACAACCAAATCCAGTCCCCAAAGAAAACATCAGAGGCAAATTCTAATAAAGATAAGGTAACTATTAAAACTTGGTTCTCTCTTTCCATATGGGAGCCATGGAATAGCTTCTGCTACTAGAAGCAAACCAAGAAGTTTAACCTTAGTTCCTGCAAAAAATTGTATAAGTGACTTACAGCGAGAACCAATGGCTCACCTAAATTCTGTTCAACTTTTGTTCTGACAATTAAAATGTCTTTGCTGTCTCAATCTTGGCTACAATAAGTGTCACCCAAAACATTTGCCACCTTTATCTTGAGGTTTGAAACGCCGTGCAGTAGAATCTGAAACATTTTGAAAGTTAATTTCATTCTCTGCAGTAACTCCACTAATAGCTGATTTATGATATGTGACTACTTCTAAATGAACTTTGTATAATTAGGCTCTCAATTCTTAGTAAATTTGAGAATCCCTAGTTGATTATAGTTGCACGAGTCTAGATTTTTATGAAGCTAACATTAGGAATACAAATTGGATTAGTGATATTACAATGATAAGCTTTTTATCACAAAGAAAATAGAAGAACATGTAATATGTTATTGTTAAAAAGATACACAATTATTGGGGGAAAAGAAGAAAGAAAAACTACGAACCAGGAAAAGGCATCATATGTTGGAAAGGTCCAAAAAGATTATGTATAATAATTAATCAGGTTCCAGTTTTAAGCAATATTACCAGAGAAATACTTTGGTAAGGGATATGTAATCGAGAAGTTTTTATTAGAATAGATAAAGGGACAAAGTGTTTATGGTTCACTGTCGAGTAAGATAAACTAAATACAGAGATTCAGAGCTGATATTTTTAAAACATCTAGCAAAGGGAAGCTGACATTTTTTATGTTCCACATATTTCTGAGGTAGCAAGTAATTCTCTGATGTAATTTCTTCTCAGCCTCTGAGGTTCAGACAAATATCACTTTATAAGTTTAAAGGAGAAAAAGTTGTCCCAATCCCATAATTTATCCATGTTTGCAAAAAGAATTAGAAAAAATAAGGGAAAGAAAAATAAGTTTTCCCAACAATTCTGCTTATCAATACTGCATCACACAATAAAGTAAGAATATCTAATTTTTAGAGTGACGTGGCAGACTCCTGCCTGAACAACTTTATTCACTTTCAGAACAATCTGAATTGAGGCAATGTTTACATTGAGATGAAATTTCAATGAAGCTCATTGTGACTGGGTAGATAAGATACCAGAGAAGTGTTTCAGGAAAAGGAAATGGGTATAATGTTTAATTTCTGACACTGCATTGTATGCAATTATGTGTACAGATATATAGATAGATCTAAAATAAAAATTAAAATTTATGTTTATATATTCATGTTCTAACACATATCAGTAAATATGGAGGGACCCAATAAAAAAAAAAAAAAAAAAAAAGCTAGGTCAAAGCTGGATCTGTGCAATAAGGTGACTGGAAAGAGGAATAAGAAGTGAATCAGAGAAACAGTGCAATGGAAACATAAACAATGTACCCAGAATGATATAGTAAAGTCAGAGAATGAAAAAGAGGAATTCAGTTGGATCATTAGAATCACAAGCAAAGTTAACATCAGTAGAAGATATAATGATTTATTAAAAATTAAAAACAAACCTTAGGGGCAGTCATAAAAAGATGAAGGATTTTATAACTGCACGCAGACTTCTGGGAATAACTGGATTAAATTTCCTAATTATTAAAAAAAAAGTATATATGTGAAGCATGCAGCAGTCATTAATTCACCCTTAAAGAATTTAGTCTTTTTTCTTTTCGCTTCAAAATTAGGTCTTTACTGTTAATTTGTTGTAGACAGTTATTTTAAGGGATCATTATCAGCATTAAAATAAAAAAAAACATATTCTCAAGTGAAGGATTATCATATCACTGGAAAACAGCTTAGGATACTTAATTGAAAAAGATATCCAGAAGACTGATCTTCTATTTCTGTAGGAGAAAGAGTATGAGATTACAGAATGTTTATTAATTTTTGAATTTCTAAATCTAGCTATCCTCTGTTAAGACCAAAGAAAGGTGCCAGAGCCTTGGTTTTAAGTTTGCTCCAGAACATACTGTCAGCTAATAACTGAACTTTTATGCCAGGCTTGCAGATAGTTTGTCCATCAGTTTTTCTGTGTTATTTGTAACTTTGTTGATCAGCTTTACTCTCCAGAGTGAATGGTGGGAAAAAAAGGTCTTTTGTTTACAAAAAAAACCCAAAACTGATACGATATATTAAATAAAGATTGTAAAAGGCTACTAAATTAAGCCTAATGTTTGCGAAGAAAAAATGGACAAATCTTAAGTCCTGCAAAATACAAGACTACCCCAAAGTCCAGTACTGTCAGGGCCAATAACTACATGACCACCCCACTGGACACTGGGGTCTGCTTAGATCAATGAAATGTCAAAGCTGAAATGTTCAAAGTAGCACTAAAGCTTCAATTGGTGCACATAGCTGTCTAAACAAATTGCAACAGTTTTTGCTTTTCTATTTTGTGCATACTAACTTGAGTGTGAAATCTGACTTTTTAGTAAACAAAAAATAGATACTGTTTTCCTAAACCACAATAATTTCTGAAACTTTAACAAAATAAATCCCATTCTTCTTAGAGAGCAATTCAAATTATTTTAAATAGTCCTTTGAAAACCCTTGAGAGAGAAAAAAAATCATCTTAGATATGTGGTCTAATGAGTATTTAATTTATGTAAAGTTGATCAACAGCAAGAGAAGAAATTGAGAAAGGGAGGGAAACTGATTAGAGCACTTATTTGGAATGCAGTACATCTGGATTCAAATTATGATAGGAAAAAAACCCCACAACATTCTGACACACTTTAAAAACCCCCACAAAAATCCAAACCACACCAAAACCAAAACGCAATGGATAAGAAGTACAGGTTTTTTTAATTTTCTTTTATCTATTGAAAATAAAGTCTATAAAAACCTAAAATATTAATGAAGATTATCAAGTAGAGGTGAACATTTTGATGGTTAAGGAGCATGCTGCCAGTTGGAACTAGATTAGATTCAATCAGAATGTGTAATGCTACAGCATTGTAACACTTAGCAATGTTTTTGGTCTTCATGAATCTGGCAGTTTAGCAGCTTGACAGTTGGCATTGACATAGTAAAATTTATTTTTAAACTTGGCATATATGCTATGGCTTGGATTTAGATTTTTGTCAATAAGACATTTTAAAATGGTAATTTTAAAGTCTTACCGCAAAGTCATTTACCTAACTACTCATATTAACCATTTCCAAAATATCCGAAGCACATAACTGTGAAAGCAGTCATTCTTGATTATTTCATAGATGTGTTTTATTAAGGAGTTATATTAATTGAGGTACAATTGTCTGCATTTTAACAAATGATACACTGAATGATGTAATTTAAGAAAGAATTGAGCACATCACAGATTTGTATAATATCTCAAGTTGGAAGGGACCCAAAGGATCTAACTCACTGCTTCTCACAGTACCATCTAAACCAAAACCATGTGACCAAGAGTGTTGTCCAGATGCTTCTTGAACTCTGACAGTCTTGATGCCATGACCGCTTCCCTGAGGAGCCTGTTCAGTGACCAACCTTCCTCTCAGTGAAGAACCTTTTCCCAATGTCCAATCTGAACATTCCCTGGTGCAGCTTCCTTCCATTTCCTCATGTACTGTCACTGGTGACCAGAGAGATGAGATCAGCACCTTCCCCTCCTCTGTCCTCCTTGAGGAAGTTGTAGATTACAATGAGGTCAGCCCTCAGCCTTCCCTGCTCCAAGCTGAACAAACCAAGTGACCTCAGCCACTCCTCCTTGTAAGCCTATCCCTTGAGGCCTTTCACCATCCTGGTTGCTCTCCTCTGGGCACAGTCTAATAGTTTGATGTCCTTCTTATATCGAGGCGCCCAGAAATGCACCCAGTAGTCAAGGTGGGACCACTTGATGCAGTACAGAGTGGGACTGTCACCTCCCTTGACTGGCTAGCTGCGCTGTGCTTGACGCACCTCAGGACACAGTTGGCCCCTTTGGCTGCCAGGGCGCACTGTTGACTCATACTCAACTTGACATCAACAGAAGCCCCTTGATCTCTCTACATTGGGCTGCCCTCCAGCCTCAGTAAATAAAGAACTGCTTTAGTGATAGTTTTAATAAGGCATGATAAATAATGTGTTCCCATCGCTCATTCAGAACTCTCTAAAGCTGCAGTTTTCTTTAATTGATAAGACTTAGAAATATGACTCGAAATGGCAGTTTGTCCTTTGATGACAAATTATAAAAATCACTCAAGTTTTTAATTGTATCTATTCTGTTGCTAGTAATAAAGAGGTAAGGCAATTACTACAAATGACATAACATGAAAAAAACTTTATTACTATGAATTTTGTACTTTAAGTCACAAGTACATTTTTATTAGGTATTTTACAATAGTAATATAATAAAATGATGTTTCAAATGAAAATCTGTCTGTATAAGCTAAAGTTGAAATGCCAGTTCTGATAATTTAAATTCAGATGGTAAATTAATTTTGAAAAGTTAAATGGGTTTTAGAATTTTTTTCTTTTGTTATTATGCAATAAACTTTTTTAATTGGACAACAATTTTATTTATTTATAAAAAAGTGCAGAACATTGTATTCAAATTTGTACAAAAAACCCCCTCAAAACATTTCTGAGGGAGAAAGAGAGAAAAGTCCAGTAAAATGATTGAATGTTGAAAAGATATCTAAAGCAGCTTAAATAAGGAAGTTTTCTACAATACTTTTTCTGTTTTTTCCCTGTCCTTGGATTTCTGCTTAGCATGGTTTACATCTCACTTGTAGCAAGATGACATTTATGCAAAGCACAGCTTACCGAAATTACCAGATTGATATTTTTTTTGTAAAATAACTCTTTCTAGTTTGAAGAAAAATGTCTCTAAGGGTTTATTTTGATTTTTACATCCATTACCTTGATGTTTATCTGTTTTATCTAAGCTGCACATCTATGCAGTATATTTTTTTTAAAGTGGTGCCAGCCATATATGTTTACAGATTCTCTAAATCCAGAGCACCTAATTCCTGATGACTGAGAGATCCAAATGTTTTGTAGTATTAAATTTCAAGTAGTCATTCATGACTATTTTGTGCAGTTGCTTACAACTTAAAAATAACTATGAGTGTTTGGAATTAATTACTTGCACATTATAAAATGCAATTTGTTAATCACTTAGAATTTGAATTCATGAAGCCTGAGGCACTATCTGCTATCAGATTGCTCCAAGCTTAGTGGTGCATTAAGGTTCCCGAGCACTGTTCTAGCTCTCTCAAAAGCATAACAGAGAGAAGGACATGGCCAACAAAGATGGTCATTCCATGGACGCCAACTAGCTCTGGGGCCAGCTGGTGAAACAAAGCATATGTCCACTGAGTTTATATCTCCTACCACTCCTTTGAGTGATGTGGGCACATCCTGTCTGTCTGTGCCCTATTACCTTTTAGTATTCAACAGTCTGGTTGCATTTACCTGGATGCCACCCCTGAAGAAGGAGGTCTCCAAACCACAGGCTTCTGTAATGTGAGAAATACATAAGAGAAAGGATCATTCTGTGCACCTGCTTGCTGCTGCAGACTTTCCTAACACATCCACATAGGTCAGAGAGGGAATACTCTCTGGTCCAAGCTAGTTTCTGTGATCTTACCTGACTAATGTTCCCTTTCCTTTTCTAAGCTAACTCGGTTTCTTGCAAACCTTAAAAATGGTGTTATGAATAGATTAAAAAGCTATGCATGCCTCTGGGCAGATATCTATAGTAGTCTGAGTTCCTTTGGCTTTTGTTGGTAATTCACAGTGTATAAATTTAGATTTTTGCATGTGGTTGCCAGAAATAATCAACTACATAAGCCTTCCTTGTCAGCTGTAAAAGTCAGAGCTTTAGAGCTAAGAGCTTATTCAAGGGCTGTGCAGCAGAAACACTGAGTAGCATTGTAATCACCACTAGCATCTTACTTAATGTCAGTATAAACACAGTGGGAGACGGTGTCATTGAGAATGTTGTCATAACAAAATTTAAAAGCAAGTGGCTAGCATCAAAATGTTATGGATGACTTAGGATTTTGAACAACTTGGTGTTATCCTTGTTGCTGACTTTAAAGAATACAGGTAGAACCTGTATGCTTTGCCAACTGTAACTGATACTTTACATTTTAATTCTTAAAAAAAAAAAATCCCACAGTGTGATGACAAAATATGAACAAGTAGAAAACCTGGGAGGTGGGAGGGATGGTGTAAATTAAGAGATTTTGGGTTTTGATGGTTCATTCAAACTCTGATACTGATGACTGCAGTGGAGATCAATAACTCAGTGTTAGTTTCTTCACTGAAGTATTGGCACAGGTTGTATCAACTTAATTTGTTTTTCTTTGCTGGGTTAGATGATGATCTGAAGTGTTTGAAGGCTATACAATTTAAAAAAAAGAAAATGAAAAAGGGGTCATTCTAGATATTATTGGATAACAAACCTTGATTCCCTTTCTGATTTACTATAGTTTTACAATAATTTTTAATTATTGTAATCTTTGCATGCATTATGCATAAGGAGTGTAGGCTCTGATCCTTGGCTTTATCCACGAGTTCTTTAATTTTCACTTCCTTTTCCCTTTCATCCCTCAGAGGCACAATGGCCCTTTCAATTTGTACTGTAGAAAAAGCCAGGAATTGAGGAATCAGAGAAATGGCCTGATTTCACCAACAGAAAAGAAATCTTTTAGGAGTGTAGATCCATTCCACCCTCAAATCTCCTACACTTAAGAAGAATACGCAAATACTAGGGCCCAGAAAGTAAGATATGAATTGTATTGAAAAGATTTGCCCTCTCCTGAAAAATCTGTGTACCAAGAAATCATAAAACTTAATAAGGCTTTGGTAGCCAACATTATGTTACATTTCTTTACCTCAAAATTTACTTTACATTTAAAAAAGTAAAAGAAATATCTATTCAGTTCTCTTCAGCATCTTTCTCTCCTATTTCTAGTCAAATTAATGGTTCATGCTATGCTTAAATGATTCTATTTCTGCCTTTCTCCCAATTCTTCTTTTATTTCAGTCCCTTATTATCTATTTATCCTCACTTAACAGTCTCCATTTTTAATGTCCAGCCACAGCACTGCTCTTCCTTTGATTCAAATGAATCCTTTTTTCCTTCAAATCTTCCTTTAAAATTCACTTTCACAACTGTGATTGAGCAGAGCAACTCTACTTCTACCCTTCTCTGTTGTCTTAATTAGCTACTCAGTTATTATCCTAATTAGACTGCAAGTTCCTTGTGTCATGCACCTTGCCAGCTATTTATTTTTAAATCTCCACATGCACTTATAGTATGCAAATAATACCTAACGATAATAGCTGTAAGGAAAGACGAAAAAATGGATAAAAATGAAAAGCTTCTCTTCTGATCATTCACCTATGCAGAAATACTTTTAATTACTATTGCTGTAGCTTTCATACCCACATTGCAACACACCAAAAGCCCCTTGATGAATCTTTAATTCTTTATGCCAATGGACTGTATGAATTACATATTTGTGGTGGTTGTTTTTAATTACATGTTTTAATACCTAATATTAATAATAATCAACATATCTTTAAAGCTTTTAATGCAATCTTGTGGGGCAAGAAAGAGTACTAGAAGTCTGCTAAACCCATATTAACATTCCAGCAAGAAATTTATTAGCAAGAAATTCCTATGCTCTGTATTTTTTTGAATTTGGCTAATAACCATTAAAATATACATGCTATTAACCAATGATGTGTGATCCTCGGAAGGCCCATCTTTAAACAAAATCTTATGAATTTATTTGCCATCTGCAAATATCCTGATTCAGAACAAAAAACCCTTGAGCATAGCTTGAATAATTTTATTAATGCCTCATATTTTAGGACAGCATTTAAATAATGAGGTTTTTTTTTTATATGGGTTTATATAGTTTTAACAAATGAGAAAGATCTTTAAAAAAGGAATATTAAGGATTTTTAAATTTATATCATGAGTAACCATATTTCTGTGATTCTCTGCACAGTTCTTTCTTGGGCTTCTGTAGACACCTTTACAGAGCCAAAGTATAGGTTTTCCAAATCAGCTTATACCTGGTGTCCCTCCTAATGTTATCCTTGTTTGGCCTGACACTAAAGTGTTGCAAGAAAAAAAGTCAAAAAACCCAAGTCGAAAATCTCTGTACATTATTGATCAGAAATTGTTCTGTTCCATTTACGTGGATAGAATTTTATTTTTCTGAATATTAATATGTGTGGGTTCTCTATGCACAGAAGAGCTGAGTTTGCTATGGAAAAAGCAAGTACGATGCTTCACTTGTTTAAAGTGCATCTACACTAGTAATTGATATTCTGTTCATCAGCTGAAGGAGCTTGTGGAGGGACACTACGTGGGACAAGTGGAACTATTTCAAGTCCTCATTTCCCTTCTGAGTATGAAAATAATGCTGATTGCACCTGGACCATATTGGCTGAACCAGGAGATACCATTGCTTTGGTCTTTACTGACTTCCAGTTAGAGGAAGGATATGACTTCTTAGAGATCAGCGGAACAGAAGCACCATCAATATGGTAAGTCAGAGGTCTTGAAAAGATCCCAGTATTTTCCATTTTTTTTGATGAGCATTTCAAAAAGATATTAAAGGACATTGAAGATATTTAAGATACTGTCTACCTGTTTTTAGCCTCCAGAATTGATTTAAAGAAAAAAAAAACGTAGTTTGCTTCTGCTTCTTTCCAAATCTTGATTCTTCCTCTTATTTTCCTTCATCTTTAAGTGTTATATTCATAAGGTATCTTAGCCATGAGCATTTATCGATGACACATATTTAAACTTCATATGAGAACATTTTTCGATGTGGCTTGGATGACTTATCATGATGTCGTTGCCAACAATGGAAGTCATGAGCAAAGTTCCACCCCACAGTAAAATAAGAATATATATAGAGCAAATAGATGCCATATAATTCTAAATAGGCTATAATTCAATCTTACTACATGTAGTTGTGAACGCATGTGTTATTATCTCAGAGTGGCTGATGATGTAACTTTGTTTACAATATTAGGGCTTAGTGATTATCATACAAATGTGCACTCTGTACTAAGTGAAATATGAGTTCTGCCTATGGGAATGGATTAAATCACAGAAGGGTTTGTATTAGGACTTCTCTGAATGCTATGTATGCACAGCACACGTGCCATCGCTGTAAAGTGTAGCCTAGGGAAAGAAATAAGTATGCAGCTCTGCTGCTCACAGATGACTGGTGGTTATTATCTTCAGAATACCTTTCTGAAGCAATCTTGCTATTATTTTGATGTCATGACATGCTAGACAGTGCAATATATTAACAAATGTGAAGTTTTAGATAGCATCTGATCTGTTGAAAAACTATATCAAATAGAAATGTGTGGCGACTGTGCCTGGGAAATACGTAGAAACTTTGTTTTGAAATACTTCTGTGTCATAAGATTACTCCCTAACATTTCCACACGACTGAAAGTTGCATAATGACAGTCACTGAAGCAGCTTTGTACCAAATTAAATGCTCAGGTCGACTGTCTGAAATGGAATATGTGAGTACCCTGTTCATCTCTCTCGTTTGCACAGACATGCATGACAGTCAGCAATGACAGTGCTTTCTTATTTGGGGTTCTGAGGACCAGAAGCTGAAGCTCTGAAAGTGAAGAGATAATGGAGTCTTGCTTCAGAATATAAAAATCTGTTTATTGAATTTTGTCTGTGAGGCTCTAGTAGGCACCTAACAACATACGCACAAATTTGTTGCAAGAAATTAATCTGTAACTGACCTTGAACATACAAATATAGGAATAACTAAATTTGCAGATGGTCACATATATGTTCCCCAGAAGATTTCTGATAATAGATTTTATAGAAGAATATGAGCAGAAAGCAATGGAAACATATTATGTATTGATCTCATGTGGTATTGATCAGCACTACTTTGGAAATCAGAGATATGATGAGAATCTTATTTCTCCTAGAATTCAGTTTCCCTGATATGTGTTTTTTTGTCGGGAAATTTATTCTTTTTTTTATAGTGCTCCAATCCAGTCACTGAAAGCTAAGGATTTATTTTATGTTCCAGGGATCACTGATAAAATTATGGAGAAGCTATGGCAAGTTTAGTACGAAATGTTTAAAGGATTATTGGATAACTTGGAATGGTGCTACACGTTCAGCTATATTTAAGCCAGAACAGTTACCATAGCGACATTAGAACCATGCTAAATGTGGCACATGCTGTAATCAGCTAAAATCAGCTGTGTGTTTAAATGCAAAGTTGTTCCATACTTAAAACTAATGGTCTAGAGGTGTATCATCTTAAAATGTGACATTTTTTTTTTTATCGCTCCCCTTTATTGTGTCTGGCATCGTGTCAACAGCTTTATGCAGCAATTCTGTGTTATAAGACACATACTCCATTAGCATGGTCTTGTAATTATGATTGTTTTTCTCATTCAAAGGAATATTTGCTGTAAAATAAACCTAATATTTTCCTAGTGAAAAGCATGTAAAGACAGATATCCAAGCACTGCAAAAGCTAGAAAGAGAGTGAAGGTAAACAAAATTTCAGACTGATGATTCTTTAGTGATGTTAGTGTATAGATTACCCTCTTCTGACATATCAACAATGTTAGTAGCAGTTCCAGCAGTTCCAGATTACAGTAAATACTGGATGGATTTTTTTAAAGTAAAGCAATGCAAATGCTAGAACAAACAGAATCTGAGGAATGCTGAGGAAAAATAATCTGGTGTATCTGTAAAATAGGTATATTTTAGTCTATTAACTGTATTTGTTACATTAATTACTAATTAGACATTAGCTATGTCTCACCTGTTTCTAAACTTTCATGGTTCTAATTTCCCTGTTTTCAAAGACACCGGTTAATTCCCATATTTCCAAAACATTGTAAAGGAAGAAGAGATTTGTTTACCTTTTCTTACTCTTTAAGATTATTTGAAAATCATTTATGCAGTCCATCCTATTAGAATTAGTTTATAAAAGACTCAAGTGACATTACTTCACTATTTATTTTATGTCCATGATACAATGAGTGTCCAAAGCTATTCAAGGTTTTCTGATTTTTAGTTTTGTGGGTGGTTTGCTTTTTGTTTTGGTTTGGGTTTTTTTTTTTTCCCTAATTAATGAGCAGTTATGTAGCTTTGAATCTTGAATGGATGTGCACGTATAGATGACCACGTTAATCCTGCTTTGAATCAATCTGAGTATGAAAAGGTTTAAAAAAGATGAGCATCAGTGTTTACAAAATGATTGCAGTGGAGGTAGAACACACTTTTTAATTTGTGGAGCATGTAAAAACACTGTTAGTCTGTAGAAACCTTTCCAAATTTGAATCACTTTCCTATTGCATAAGGGAGTTTTAGATGTATATACGTGTTTATCTTGAGTTGGTAAGCTCTTCCTCTCAATGCCAGGAACAGTTCTGGGGAGCAGAATGGAAAGGCTGCCTCTTTCCTATGTCTAGAGTCTATCTCCATGTCCACCAAGTCACTGGTTTTTATGAGCCTCTGTTGTTAACTATTATAGCTAAAAATGAAAATAAAAAAAAAAAAAAAGAAAAAGAAAAAAAAAAGGAGAGTGTTTTAAATAATTTATGAGCATAAAAATAACTTTTTAAATACTTTTAAATATGCCCCTTTAGACTTCATCTTAAATTATCTGGTACTTAAATTTAAACCAAGGTTAGATCTAGAGATACTGTGAAGAAGTATCTGAAAAGTCCAGGCTGAATGGACATGGGCTTGAAGTAAAATCAGGAATTTATCACTTGGGAAAAACATCCTTTTCAGTCTCCCAATATGTCTTCCCCAAGACTCCTCCTTGAGATTTAAATTTTTTTCTTGTGTATTTTTAAAATTTTGAGTATTTTACTAGGAATATTTTATTATTTGCACTTTTGGTAAAGATGAGCAATTCACACGGACTTAGATAGCCCCAGTTCAGTCTTTTTTGGGTGAACATAGCTTTACTATAATTTGTGAATGATTAAAAACTTAATTGCAGAAAAAAAAAAGTATCTTATACTATTACAGTATATGTGAAAGTTGATTATCTTCAGTTATGTTTTTTTACCTTGGAATCTTAATACTGAACATACTGTGTTCTTCCCCCCACCACCACCCCTTACATTACAATACTATGTTTTAATTTAAACCTAAAATTATTACCCTTCAATGTTTTGTTAGTATTTGCCAATGCAAGAGAATGAAGTGCACATCATTGTTTTTAGTCCAAATTAATTTCCTAATACTATTTAAAAATATCTTCAAGATTATTCTAACTTCCTTATAAATCACCTACATATCCTAGTGAGAGGCCATACAAATGTATGTGGTGATCTAGAAGCAGCAATAATGAATTACTGTTATCTTGGCATACAATTTGACATAAGTCCCTGGAGTCATCTGAAAGTCACTTTTTCTGTGTAAGTGAATAACCCTTTCAACAACTGGGTCATAATACTAATTTGTGTTGCTTAGATAAATACACTTAGGTTTAGTTGAAAACAGAGGTATTTTGATCTTCATGTTTCCTGTTTCTAGCTATCTGTCCTGAGTCTTACCACCCCACTGTGGGATATCCATATAGAAGTAATGCATGGCAACATGGAGTGGTCTAAATCTCCTTTGTGATAGACACCTATGGCAGGAGATCCATACATAGTAAGGTGAATATTTAACTCAGAATTACATAATTGTGCAGCTAAAGAGCACCATCTGTTGGCTTACTGTGAAAAGATGTAGTGCTTGTGGATGCACCTTTGATAAAGTTGTTACATACCAGGAAAGGGTTTGTGACATACCCTTGGCAATATAATGTTCTATTTACTTTTCCTTCTCCATCAGGCAAGAAAGAAAGTGCCATGGCCATGCAATGAGAGGAAAGCAGTTAGATTCCAGATTTTTCATTTCAGAATGCTATTAAAATTTTTAGTAATTTATTTGCAATTAGAAACATACTTTAGCTTTGTTAGAGACCTGCTACCAGTCATCGTTTTGTCACTTATGAAACTCTGCAAAACTGTATGCTTGTATTTGAGATGGTAGTAAAGGATTCTTATTGTCTACTACTTTTTGGAAGCCCTACCTTGCTCAAGATTTTTATTAGATTTCCCCTTCTAACTGTTTTGGTTAGGTAATTGCGTCTAGCATTCTGCACTTCAGAACCGTCTGTCTGACCTGTAGTGAACCATGGTTTTCGGTGTAGGTGGGTTTTTTTGGTGCATGTTTTTGTTGTTTGTTTATTTTCCCCAGTAAAAGTTGCATAGTTATGTACACATTCTGTCTGTTGATTTCCATGCTGCAAAGTTTCCAGTTACTGTATAAAAATCCCATAGTCTATCACATTTGAAAGTCAGCATTAGTGTTATTTAGTACTTGAATGCTATCCATCAGTTATGTACAACAAAACCAAAACTTTTAAAATTAACTAACCATAGAACATTATACAGTTCCAAACCCCAAGATACATTGGAAGGATTGAAGTGCTTTTAAGATGAGCAAGAAAGGTATTTATATGACTCTTATAAGACTGAAAAATGCAGTGATCATGACAGAAAATTAGATATTGTCAATCAATTGTATATTTATTTTCCTGATTAGAATTTTCCTGCTTTTTATTTTGCTAAGTGATTTTCTCCATACCCCATTCGTTCAGACTCCTGCTGCAGCACACATGATCATTAGGTGTTTACATGTCGCAAACAATAAATGATAGAAGAATCCCTGCAATAAGTAATATCGCAAATGTCATGTCTCTGTAAAAGGCTCAATGGAATACAGTCATTTTCCCAGCTTCTGACTCCTGCCAGTTCCTCCTTTGCTCCCCATGCTTGTTTCTCTTGATTTTTCCTAGCCATTTTCTTTTGGCAGCACCAATGCACCCACTTGCTCCCTTGCCTGCAACTCCCATCAATGTTTCTGGTTTCTGCATCCTCCCTCAGCATTTGCTACCATGTTTAATCAGTTCTGCTGAAAATCTGATTAAATCTATCCCAAATGAGCATTGACACATCACAAATGATTTTGCTGTTTCCTCTTGGTTTCTGGTAGATTAAATTTGGAAAAACATACCCTCCACCCAAGAAACAGTCAGCCATGGAATACAGTCAAAATGGTGTAGAAAACAGTTTGCAGTGTGCTGGACTTGCCTGCCTGTGAAACTCTGTCATCTTACAATGCAAATGTCACTGGTCTCAGAGTTGTTAAGCATAGTCTCAAGAAGGATCATCCCACTTAAAGATTAGGGAATTTGGAAAGAAAACACACACAAATGTTCTGTATAGGATTCCAGCTATGTGTACTAAACACGTCACAGACAATTGATACACTCTTGTTCTTAAAGTATTGCTTTCCAGAGTCTTTTAACGTTCCATGAGTGGGAAATAGCATGTTTAAATTCAGTATCTCTATACAGTTCTTTGGCATAGCAGTTGCTATATCCAAACATATGCAGATAAACAGCTTCTTCACTCCTACAGTTTTCCCATAATAAGGATTAATAAGCTGATCTCATCAGTGATGTATCTTGTACTTTGCTATATTTATCAAAATCATCACGTTCCAAAATGGATTTTCTGCAGGCATTCAAATGCATGCCTGAAAAAATGAATTATCCACAGTTGTAAGTAAATTGTTAGCAGGCTTGGGAAAATACAGTGAACACTGCTCAATACCTTTGGAGTCCCTAGAAAGTAAAAAAAACAAAGATGAAAGAGGTAGTGAACTGTCCCTCCCCTAAATATCTGTAGTAGAAAAGATGAAACCTGACTCCTACTGATTTGAAAGCAAAGCTTTAAAGAAATAGTTATTTTAAGACAGGGTTACATTTCTTTCCCCCATCTGTCCTCTACATTGTCTTCCTCTTCCTTTCAGTATCTAGAAGTCAACCTTTTTGTTTGTTTGTTTGTGGTTTTTGTTTGTTTTACATAGAATAAACAAGGATAATATATGTGGGGCTTTTGTTTGTTTCATTATTTAAGTGTATATTAAATTATATAGTATATGTTATATGAGTAGATGGGCTCTGCTGGTTGTAATGAGGCACCTTCGTATTCTAATGGCTAAAATGACCACACAATGAAGAAAAAGTACAAGTAGTGGTTTCAAGAAAAAATCTGAAATGTCACATCTGAATTTGTAGGCAATCTCTGAGCTGCTGGCATGGCACTGGGAGAAAACGAATGATGGGAGGAATAAAGGCATGGAGACGGGAAGTTGGGAGGCAAGAATTAATCTAACGTGAGAAGAGTATTTTTTCAGTAGGTTGGGGGATAGTAAGACACATTTTAAAAAGTTGATAAGGTTTTGGAAACAGCCCCAGGCTGGTTTGAAGGGACTGGGAAACTTGAACTTCGGAGTAGCAGTGTGGGAATTTGGTGTTCTATGTAGGTCAGAAGAGCCGTTACAAAGTGATACTCCAGATGATCCTGGGAAGGTGTACTCGAGTCAGCCCTCTTCTTGCACAGAGTGAACAAAAACATCCTAAACCCACAGGAACACCACCATCACTACTGGTGTCACTTCAATCCAACAGGCATTTCCTCCCCTCCTCTTTCCCCAAGGACTGTTCTGGCACTCATCTATGCAGGCCAGCAGTGAAGCCCAGCCTGCCCGCTTCTTTCCTGGTAAACACATGGTGTTTGTATCAGTGTCCCGTCAGCTTTTCCCCAGAACCTGACCCATGTAATGATGGCAAGTGCTGAAGTACATCTGCAGCTCTGAGAGCTTTGGATGGAAATGTAACAAAGCACTTTCTCATTCTCCCTTCTTGAGCATAGCTTTCCTTTGGATAGTATGTTAATCTTGTGTTCAGAGGTGGAGGTGATGGAAATGATGTGATTTAAAAAAAAAAAAAACAAGTTGGTAGAAGCCTGATGCAAAGGTAAATCTGTTTAGGGCCCAGATCATATACATGTTTAGTTTATGGTAATGTCTCACATAGGAATCTTGAAAAAGTTCTTTAGCTTGTATTTAGAGAAAGCATATATGAAAGCATATATTGTGATATCTTCATGTTAAATAATATATATGTATTAGTAACTGTATGCATAAAAGTATGTGCAAACTTTTGCAAAGATTTTGCTCCTGAAATAAATAGGATGGTAAATGTATTTCATGCTAGTGGTACTGACTAAATGAATATAATCTCTTGCTTGTGTTAGCTATAAAGACAGGGAGACCACTTAGCTGTTAACACCAGCGTGTGAATGGTGTATAAAGTGAGAAGTACAGAAGCAGTAAATTGATGCCTAATTCACAGAACACTATTGCTTTCTTTGCACCTATTAATTTACAGCCTACTGTGCTGAAGAGGTATAAAGGCTTAATTCATACCACATCACAAACTGACAGGAACATAAGAGTGAGAAAACTCACTTAAGGAAGCACTGTGACCTACAGTATAATTTTCCACCACATTTAAGATAACATGAAAAGCAATAGATTTTTAAAATTAAGTATGTGAACAAGGTTTAAATACATTAACAGGGAGCTTGGATTGCTCAAAATACCACTGGCATTACTATCTTTCTAAATAGACAGTATAACCTTAGGGATTCAGTATGGTCCTAAAATTTCCTTCTACTAGGTCTGTTGCATCTTTCTGAAATATCTCCATCAAAAAAATCTTCACATTAGATTCAGGAAAATATATTCTAATGATGATACGAGCTCATACCAGTGTATTCAGGTACTGTTAGAAGCTTTCTTTAGAGATAGTAATGAACCACTGTGTTTCTTGCTTTGGCACAGTACCTATTAATTGCAGTCAGCCTCAAGTGTAACTTATTAGTAAGACAAAACCCACTGATATTTTGACTTCTGGAAAGTTACATTAAAACCTTTCCCCCTCTCTCCTCCCCCCACTTTGAAATATAGCCATTCCAGTAATTATAGATTTGTTTGCCATCATCATAGCAGTTCTAAAAAAATGCATCAACTCTTTTGTTTATCCACCACAAAAAACACCACCAAAAACCCCCCCAAAACACACCAACCAAAAAAACCCAAGATCCAAACAAAAAAACCCCAGCCAAAACTGGACCTCCAACTGAAGTTGACTAATGTGTGTATCTGTGGAAGTCAGTGTTAGCGTGTGAGAAGAAAAGAGATTAATGAAGAAAATCTTGCTGAGAACATGTACGCACCTAGAGATATGAAAAGATACTAAATTGAAGAAGTAATATGATTCCATTACCTGGGTAAATCACGATTTACAGATATCAGCGCTGAGAATATTAGATCAGTCTGGAAAGAGAAAAGCAAATTATTCCCTGGAGCTTGAGCCAAATTGCAGTTTTGTTGCTGATACCTGGTTTAAGAATAGTAGAAGAAACAAAACCAATCATGGTGTATCAAAGCTATATTGACATGAATAGTGGCCTGTTTTCCCATTAGGATTAGTGAGGATGAAGGATAGTGCTTTACCAAACTGGTCTTTTCTGATGTACTGTGTCTTTCTATGTTATATTCAGAATACATTAGTATTACAATACTAGCTCTTGCCATTTCTTACACCTTGATTTTTTAAACATGTTTTCAAATACACAGATTTATGAAAGACTTGTTGGTTGGGGTTTGCATAGTTGAATGTATTCTTACTTTCCAGCAAGTTAAAAAGCAAATAACAAAATCTCAGCTATTATCAATTTACTTGTTTCAAAGCAAGGATAGACTTTTAAGATCACGAATCAAATGTGAATATGTCTGCTTTATTTTTGTCTAGAAAAACATACTCAAACATGGCACATAACAACAGAACCATTTGTTAGTAGGTGTTTGGGTTTTTTCCAACAAGATAGAGAAGTGAACATACTCCATCAGGAAGCTCTTCCTGAATTTCCACTGCAAGCTTTTTTGACCAACGACCAATTCGTTTTATTTTGCATGGTTCTTCTGCTAAGATCAGTGCTATAATCTGCATCAGCTCAGAGTGAACCTGTCAATGTACTGCCCTTACAGTTAATAAATACCTTGGCCTCTGGTAGCTCTGTTTAGTTAGCACACAGAATGCATCGATTACTTCTTTGACTCTAAAAGAATGTTAAATTGAATTTAAATAACGTGCTTGTTGATGGCTACTCTTTTTTTAATGTCGGCACAGTAGGCTAGCAATTGGACTTAATGGGTTTTCTACAGAGGTCTGCACTTAAAAATACTCTGCTGTTTTCTATCTCTGAGGTTTTAAAGCAACAGTTACGGCACAGAAAGTTAAGATACAATGTGTAGCAGTGACTGAGACAGGTGGTATTTCTTTTGTTTATCCAATCTCCCAAGTAGCCAGTGGAGAGGACAACTAACACAGAAGAAAATTCCCATGGAAAAATAGTTTTGCTGGTTATACACTTCAGACGAGCTTGCAGCAGCACCACAGTTGCTAGCATGAATTTCAAATATAAATAATCTAAAATAAAATTAGAAACACAAGTACTAACCATTATTTTTTATACGTTGGATGCTTTGTAACTGATGAATATATTAAGTGAAAAGCTATTCACTATGCTAATAAGTTTGGCAAATAATTGAATCCCAGTTTTAGTGAAATTGATAGAAGGAGCAGAAGAGAGATGCAAGTTTTCCAGGCAAGAAAGTGAGAACTTATAATAGGACAAGTGCTATTGTATTTCTACCCAGATTTTTAAAATGCATTGATTACAAACGAGAGAATAAAATATGATACGAAGATCTGACTAATATAATGGATTTTATAATTTTAAATTTCTGAAAAATCCCATTTTAGGGATACATGATCTCCGTCATTCAGAAGAGACCAACAATGTGGCTTTATCAGGTATTCAGAGTTTATAGAAATTGGAGATAAGATATTGAGGAAAAAAAGCTCATTTTCAGATATTAGTCTGTACTGAAACAAACCTCACTCTTTTCTTAGAACTTATTCATTTTTACACACTATTTTGAAATTATAAGTGCAGGACTAAATTACTAGAAAACATTGGAAGTGGCATGTAAATAATATAAGTAACTGCAAACAAGCTTTGTAAACTGTGTGGTTACTTGGTTGCCACAATAACCTGCAGTTGTCTTTTTTAGCAAACTGAAGTGAGGTCCAGTTTAGTTTACAATGCACACTGGAACAGAAACACAGGATCAAGGGGAACATACATGCAGACTTACTGGAGTGTCAATTGCCAGCTTTCTGTGTACATAAATATATCATTAATATTACAAAGTAGAGCACTCAAGAATAAAGAATGCCAGTTTTAGTTTGACACAGTTGTACATAAAAGTTGATGCTGCTTTTTAATTATGCCATCAAATGCTATTGTTTCTCTCTGTGCTGAGGCTGAATTGTTGTTGTGCATTTAAAGAGACACTAGTCAGTGGGACAGCTGCTACATCTGCTGAAATGAGTAGTTATGTGAATTATCTGAGATACTGAACAGTAAGAAAGGAATGTATTGTGTTTAAAACAAACTGAGTACCACTTTAAAAACTGGGTCTTACACATGCTTTTTCCACATTGTTGTGGTTTAGGTTGTTATGTTGTGTCAGACAAAATTTGTGTGGGTTCTTGATAATATTTCAGTCATTTATTTCTCATATACCTGGGTTCAACTCCTTTGATTCCTCTCTCAGCTGCAACAAGAACCTGTGGGAGCTTGAACAGAGTAAACAGAATCCTAGGTACTCCATAATGACTTCTTTTTTCTTTTGGGATAGAGTATTGTATCACATTATTACTTGAATATTGGTGTTTCTAATATTCAGACTTTAGTCCTTACTGGAAAAAAACCAAAAACAAAACAAAAAAAACCCCTTTAAAATATCAATGCCAAAGATTATATTCTATGTCTGGAAAATAAATACTTTAAAGATTTATGTTTATCTTTTTTGTGCAGTAAGGAAATATTGTGCAATCATAAACAAAAAAAAAAAAGAGGAGAATTGAGGTTCAGCAGTCTTGTAAGGGAGCACATTTAAAGACAGAGAAAATCTTTTTTTTTTTCTTCACTATTTATGGACCCTTTTTAATTAGTTTGTCTTATTTAACCAGATAAATTGAACTTTTTTTTTTTAATAGAATGAATTAATTTGAATTAAGTCTATTGACTTAATAGACTTAATCGAGTTGCTGCTTGGAAACTTGAATATTCGTCTAGTAGCTGTACCGTAGGAATTGCTCAAGACTCTTCCTCCTGTAAATCATGTAATGTTAGCTGTTTCTACAGGGGGCTGAGGGCTGCATCTGAGTTTCACAGACTGAAAACCATGCTTGGATATACCATTTAAGAACATAACCATCCCTATTTACTCATCTTTACTCTCCGGGCAAAAAAAAAAAAAAAAAAAAATCTTGGTTTATCTACCTTGGAAAAAAATGGTCCTTTTTGATAGAGTGAAGTATAGCATTCCACTTTGGTAAATAATGATAATAAAAAATAATAACTGACAGCAGATTTTCTTATGTGAGCCTCTAAAAATTTAAATATATTATCAGAAAAATAATGAAAGGATTAAAACCCACCATCAGCACCTTCTGTATCTGAAATGCAAACTGTAGTTTGATGTTTAAGGGCAGCCTCTCTGTTAGAACTATTTGAAGGATGCTACAATGTCCTTCTCATATTACTTACTCAAATATCTTAGTATGAGTGCTTCCTACTACTGTGATGCCATTCCCAATATTGGTTTTTATTGGTCATTTATTCAGCCATAATGGATACTGAAGAAGGTATAAAAGTACACTGGAAAGAAAAAGGGAAGGAAGAGTAAAACATTTCTGCTGCAGATCATGTACAACCCATGTATGAAGTTGATAGAGGAGACTGATTTCCAAATAAGGGCTTTATGGATTCTAACATTCATGTGCGGTGATTTCATTTCAATACAATTACATGTTTATATCATGAATTATCTTAATGATAGACTGATGTAAACTGAGGCCAAGAAGTCAACTGGTATGAAAAATGCATGTCCTCATACCCTCAGAAGTTAGCAGAGAAGGGGGGCTCATGTGAATACCTGTGATGGGGTTCTCAGTAGAGTATTGCAATGAATATACTTTTGTTAGGCGTATTGAAGACATGTACATAAAACAGGATTAGACCAAAACTAGAACATTGGAGTCAGAGTGTTCACAGTTGTGAAAGGATGCTTGAAAACTAGATAAGTAATTAAAAAATGATGCTTCAAGAATGGACGATTGACCCATCAGAAAGGAATTTCAGAGGTAAAGGTTTAAAGCATTTCTCTGTGCAGAGAAAGTTGACTTGAATTCTCTGTCTCCTCATCTCTCCACATTGAGATTGGATGTCTGTATTTGATTTGTGCTGTAACTTGGTGTAAATTGTTATGCAAAGCCCAGGGGTAATAACAGGATTTCTAGTTTTAGGATGTGGAACCTAGATCTAAAGACTGTATGAGAAGTCTTCATTCTACCAGCTCTTTTTCCATCTTTATTGTTGTGGAAAGAAATTGAAAGTACCAAGTCTTGTATTTTGCAGTGAAGGTGTGGGGTTCCAGAACCTGGCACTATTTACTAGGAAGGTTTCTAAAGCTGAGGGTTTCTATTCTTCTGCAGAGGGCAATTATCAAGAGAAATCTTGGTTTCTTAGAAACTGATGTACAGGTTTTCACAATAAATATTTAGAATTGCCCCCTGGGTAGCAATATGGTAATAGGAAACATGGGCAGTATGTTTGCTTCAGCTGCTGTGTTTGAAACCAATCCACTGCAATCCCATTGGGCTAGATGGAGCTCTGAAAAATGTTAATTTTACTGTGTACAGTAAGTAGCAGTAAAGCCCTGCAAATCTACATAGACTTGAGAGCTGAAATACTAACTTTTATTTATATTTGGGATTTCTCCAAGTTTTAAATGGTTCTGAACTGGAAGAATCTCAACTCTTTGTCAAATTTTAGACACTAATCACTGGATTTACAACAAAAGATTTCAAAAAAAGTTTAATAGTTGTAATATGTTTCTCAGAAGACTGAAAAGAAAGATTACTTGTTTGATATGAAAATGTTTTAGAGATTTTGCAGCTCCTATTTATTAAAAATTTGGATATTATTTCAAAAACTTTACTTCTCAGGAATGATAATAACAGCTTCCTGTTTGTTCAAAGTAAAGTGTATTGATGAGTAGCATTTTCCCATTATTTAGAAGTTTGTAGACAGCTGATTTGCACTTTTTATTTTGGGCTTTGCTTAGTAAGAGCCTACTGTATGAAGCATAACATCCATGCAAACATGGACAATTTTTCTCATCATTCTAGGATTATGGCTGATTTTGTTAACAAACAAAGCTACCTGTATTTTTTATGTGTCTCTGATGCAGAAATGATGTACACTTTGTTAATATATAATGAGCTACTAAATTCAGGCATCAGATAATTCATAATTGGAAACAAGACATTCCCATTCCAATAATAAGCAGTGACCCATGTAAAACAAACAATAAAAATTCTCCAAATGAAGAATTTTTCCGAAACTAAATTACATCTTGGAGAAGAGAAGGCTCCGGGGTGGCCTAATTGCGCCGTACCAATACTTAAAGAAGTTCTACAGGAAAGTGGAAGGGGGACTGTTCACCAGGGAAGGCAGTGATAGGACAAGGGACAATGGCTTTAAGCTGAAAGAAGGTAGGTTTAGGTTAGACATTAGGAAGAAATTCTTTACTATGAGGGTGGTGAGGCACTGGCACAGGTTGCCCAGAGAGGTGTTGGAAGCCCCATCCCTGGAGGCGTTCAAGGCCAGGTTAGATGGGCCTTTGGGCAACCTGGTCTAGTGAGAGTGTCCCTGACCATGGCAGGCGGGTTGAAACTAGATGATCTTTGAGGTCCCTTTGAACCCAAAGCATTCTATGATCTATCCCTGATCTCCAGTCCTTCAGAGTCTTTGTAATCTGTTCTACTTGGTTTTGTTTTGATTTTGTTTTGGAAATGTATTGATATAAAATAGCGAAGCAGCATAGCTGTGAGATGAGTTTCTGTTTTTTTTTAATCAAGTTGCAATTGCTTAATCTTCTGACAATCCATAGCACTGAGTGCTGCAACATGTCTCGTGATCAGACTTTGTCAGAAATTCTAACAAAAGCTGTAGAGTATCTGTGCTCTATGAATCCTATGAAAACTTGTTCACTTTGAGACAAACATTAGAGGCCTTCAGTGAACTAAAGCACAGGAAGCCTTTATATACTTTTATAGACCACACTTTTGGAAAATTACCTTCATGAGAATCAAGAGCAAATGCCTCTTTTTCCCTTTCTGGCATGGATTTTTACTTTTTGTTCTGGGAATCATACTCCCAGATCCTTAACATCTGCCATTATAAAGGAAGTCCAGGGCATTACAGAGCACAGGAGGACTGAGAAGTGAAGGTAAACAGCTAAGAACATAGCCTTGCAGAATTCACTCAGAAAACTCAAGAACATTTTCAAAAAAACTGAGTTTATAGAAAATAAAGAGGAAGAAAACTACAGGAAAACATGGAGTTTCCTGACCTCAGAGTTAAACAATGGTGGTCTGTCCTTAATGAGCCTTACTAGAGATGTTAGATATCTATGGGGAATTTGTCTAATTCTGAGACAGAGTGACTATTAGAGGACAGTTTTGAGGGAGGCATCTGAAGAACAGCATCATATCACTCATGGCATGTGGCCTAAAATTCCTGTACTGAGCAGGCTGGGAATATATTAATTTATATATATGTTATGTGTGCATATATATCTGTGTGCACATTGTTTTATTTTTTTATATATACATGTATACACATACACAGAGACACCAGCTGGTGTCTTCTGAATTCTTCAGTGGCTGGTTTTGGTGCCTAACATTCTGAATTCTGTGTTCTTTTCTATTTAATAGTTATGGTCAACATGGTTGTAAAGAAAAATATGTTTTGAAAATACATGACGACTATTTTTTTCATTATTTTAGTAATACAGTAGCAATCTCTCTTAGTAAAAAAAAAAAAAAAAAAAAAAGAAACTCCAGTCTGATGTAGCTTCATGTAAAGAATGAAGCCAGTAATTTTACCAGTTGGAGTGCTATATGCTTCAGTGATGTTTGTAGGAGGTACTAAGCCTGATTTATTGGACAAGTTGTACAAGATCCAAAAACTTTGGAATATGCAAAGTAAATTTTGAAAAATGGAGTATGAAAAATTAATGAACAAATGATAATTTTTATTCTCAGCATGTTACTAGAAATAGAGTACATCTGTCCCACCCAGCAGCTGCATCAAGTAGAAGCTCTTGAGAGTACTTGTGGAGGTGAGAAGAATGTAAATCACATGTTGAACAGTAAAAAATAGCATCTAGAAATAAAGTCATTAAGAATGTAAAATACATCTAAATAAAGGAATATGGGAGCTTTTTGTTCCATTATTTAAAAAAAAATAATACAACCCCCCATTTTTGAAAAAATGTATCTCGATTTTTAATATATTGCTGTGATAAAAGATTGGTACAGAAGAACCTCGTTTGCGGAGACAACATAAAAACGCTAGTATCTTAACTTATTGTAGAGGTATTTCCAGTAAAACCAGAGAAAAGTGCATCTTTGCTTAATAGCAGATAAGTCTCGATAAATCAAATGTGCCACCTGCTTTTATTTATTTATTTTAAATATTCCTAATTGTTATTTTCTTAATTATCTAGTCACGCTTAACAGAATTACCTCCATGAAGCTACCATGCTGAAAACCATCCCATTTCAACTTTAATTCAGAACTAAATGTTCTCATTCACCTATACAAACTAGTATTTATTTTCTTGAAAGTATTCCCTTACCAGTACTTTTTCAAATTACTTTTTTCAAATAACAGAAATCCCCATTCAGTTTCTAATCACTGTATCTAATAATTAGCTTTAGCTCCACTACAACAAAATAGTGCTTGCTGTGCTTATTTTATTTTAACTGTTGATGACTTTATTTACAAAGAATACTTTGAAGATCTTAGCAAATTGCTTGTTCTTTTTTTTTAATTACAATTAATTAGTATATGCCTCTGCATGAACAACCTTTTTATCAGCTAAAACATGGAACTTCTCTAGTTTTGTATTCAGCTGTTACATGTTAGATAAAAGAATGATATAAAGCTGTGTTCTATCATTTATAAAACTTCAGTTGTGGACACATTTTGTTTCAGTGCTCATTTTTAGAAAGTTGATTGCTTATTACTTTCTACCTTAAAAGAAATATCAAATGAGCCCTGTTTGCTGACTAATAAGTTTCAACCATGACTCAAAGGACTTAAAAATGAGAGTCTTTTAATTAATTCAGTTCCTATACTGCCTAAAGAGATCAGCATTCTTTTATTGTCAATATGTTTTTATTTTTTGCAGGTCAATACAAATTACAGGAAAGATACACAACTTGCACAATCATCTCTTATTCCGCACATAACATCTTTCTATATAGTAGTTCACACTGTGATAGCAGCAAGCCTCAATTGAGTGCTGACCTCCTATTCCCACCTCTGCTTTTTTATATATGTTTTAATTTTTTTCTTTTAATTAGAGATAGGAAAATCAACATCATTTCACTGTATCTGCCTTTTCATGCTTCTAACGTGAATCTGATGAAAATATCCTTGCATACTTCCAGTCGGGTAGAAATACAAAAACTTGTCCATGCAAAGCGTGAGGGATTGAAGGGAATTGGTTTTGTCCAGAAGTTTCATGTCATCTACCATCACACCATTAGTAATGGACATAGGGTGAAGCCACTTCAGGACTTATCCATGTGGTGGCAAAAGTCACAGGCAAAATTATATCAGTCTCTCCTATTGACTTCCTATTGGCTGTATACAGACCAGTAAAGTAAGTGATGTCCAAAATGGAAATTGGATTTATGTTATTTCTATACGTAATTGTCAAATGAAGCTTAAAAAAAAAAAATCAAACCTTTAACTATTACAATTTGATAAAGAAACAAATGTTTAGTGATAGCATTTCTGGTACTTTGGCTCACTAATTGTTTATCTCAATTATAGTGCATAATTTGCAATAGTTATAGCCAGTGTTTATGAGGAAGATAACCGTATTAAGCAAGCACAAGTTAATAATATCTTAGAATGCACTTGTTATTAAGAATAATTACTTATAAATCTTCTTGCTATGTTGATCAAAGTAGTAAATTCTGTGCAACTCTTCTCGTGCTTTCATGTACAATTTACTTAGCAAGATTATTTTTTTCTCTGTGGTACTGGCAAAAATTATTCAGTCAAATACCTCATACTGTGATATTGATGAAATAATTTATGTGAATCATGAATTCTTTTGTGTGATTTGTCAGCACTTCGGGTCCTCCAGTGTGACTGATTGTTTGTTAAATCCCCCTCCGTTCTCTTCCAAAAAAGGTAAAACCAAATTTAAAATCAAACAGAAATTCAGGTATGAAATAAAAATTCAAAGCTGCTCCTCAAAGTACTTGTTTTCTGTGATGTAATGAAACACAGGTTTGTGCATATATTGTTTTGGTTTTGTGAAATAATGATACAAAGTGAAGGATTCTTGGTATGATTTTGTCTTTTAACTACTGCTGTAAATGCAGGCACTGGAGTATTTGTCTTTGAAGCTTTGCTATTAAAACACAGAGATACTTCTTGTACAAAGAGCTGTACCTATGCACCCACCTGACTGTCTATCTATATTGCTTTAAAGTGTATTATTCATAAATACAATGCTAAATTATTTATCTCCATCTGTGCAGCTGAATTTTATCACCATATTACTCTGTAACTGTCAACTCTGTAAGCTAATGTGTGTGCTAGAGAAGCTAATCCAGGGAAATTTGACATACCTTTCTAGGTCTTTAAAGTAAAATGCCTAGTGAGACAATGTTTCCAACAAGTACTCAGTAATGCTTAATTGGGTTATCTGTCTGGGAAGATATTTGAAGACTGTATTACAGAATGAGGCTTCCCTAAATATACTTTCACTGACACGTGTCTAATCACAGAAAGGCCATGCAAGTCAATGACTTTGATTTCCTCCCAAATCAGAATTTTTGCATCCACCCACCTTTTCCAGTGCTATTCACTGAATTCTTCCATGGGTTCAGACAGTTTCAGAAATCTTAATATTTCCATTAGACTACGTATTATGGTCTAAATTCTTTGAACCTTAATTGATAAAAGCAAGCACATTTGTGTCTTTATATCAAATTGAACAGTTTTATCACATAAGAAAATTAAGCTAGCAACCCTCAAAGCTTTCTGATTTTCTTTCAGAAAAAAAATAAAAGCTTATTTTCACAATTCTCTGTACAGTGCACTGTGAATGGAAATACAAATGGTTTAATCTGAACAAAGTACTTTTATATAAACCTAAATAAGTCTGTCATTGTATTGTACTTACATGGACATTTTATTTACTTGGGCGGTTACATAAATATCATACAGAGTGAACACTATCGTAGGGCAAAAAAGTGTAGCTCCCCATAGTGATTGATTATGTTTCCCCCTAAACCAGAAGCTTTTGATGTTCAGAGGAGACCTTTTTTGGTTTGTTTGGTTTGGTTTTTTTTTTTAAATTGGATTGGATTGGATTGGAATTTTTTTTGGCAGAAGCTTCCAGCAAGCAATAGGCAATTAACTCTATTCAGATACAACGGAGGTAGACTCAAGGGTTGTGGCTTTGTTAAATGCAATTGTGTACTTACAACACTCATGTGATTCTTTGACAGATACTTTATGGACATTCATTTTCCTTCCAAGCTCTCTCTCAGCTACTACCAGAAGATCTATTCTGCATAGAATTTAAATATCCCTTGTGTTTTTAACATAGACACGTCAGCTTAAGAAGTTAACACTGAATGTATTCACAGTAGCTTGTAGTTTTTGAATGAGCTTGTTTTCTCCAATTTCTTTAATAAGTATAATTTTTATATATGTTATAAACTTTTGATCAGTTCTTTTGATGGTCAAAGTTTTCCCTGATGTTTCCCAGGCTGTCTTGTGAGCTCCTCCAATGGAGTCCTACACGGATTATTAGGGACCTTGAGCACACAATTTATGAGGAGATGATGAGAGAATCAGGTTTCTTCAAGCTGGAAGAGAAAGTTTGAGTAGCTGGGTAACTTACTGGTCTTCAAACTAATGTAAAGGTAATAGATGGAGGCAAGGCCTTACCAGACTCTTTTTGGAGGTAAATAATGATGAGGAAGGATAGTCCAACTAGGTATAAGGGAAAAAAGTCTCAGTCACAGGTTGCCTAGGAAGGCTGAGAAATCTCCATGCTTGAAGATATTCAAAACTTTGCTAAACAAGGCCCATAGTGTCACCACACAGTTGGATCTACTTTGAGATGGGGGTTGGACTAAGTGATTTCCAATATATTTTTTCCTGTTTCCAAATGAAATGATAAATAGCATTTTCATTTTGTCCTAACTGATTTTGATTTCATGATTGGGTTTTTTTTTTCCCTTTTTACACTACAAATACCCCCAGCATTTGTATTTTCCAACTTCATTCTTTTACCAAGAGCTCACCAGCATTCCATGAGCTTCTATGATGTTGGCAAAGTCCATGCCTTTCCCATTCCTTTGCTTGCCATCACTACTTGGATAAAGGGACAGTGAGGAACAGTGCTTTGTAGAGACACGGTTGTATGAAGCCCTATTTAAAACTGGTAAAGTGCCAAAAAATATGAGTCTTTTTATTGAGAAAGACGGAATTGTAGAGCACACTGGTGTATGAAATGCAGTACTATTGGCACTGTCAGACCTGCGGTGATTTGCAGTGATACAATGAACCTGTTTGCCTTAAAAATTGTGCTGCATACTGCTATTACATGAAAATCACTGAAAAGTTAACATTTTCTTCTATTTCCATTAGTGTGAGTCTTTCTAAGAAGATTCTAAAAACATTACCATACAATTAATATCTCCTTTAAAAATAAAATAATGCATCGTTAAACTTTTTTAAACCACAAAGAAGTGTCTTTTAATGCTCTAGAGAATGATGAGTAAGTTTGTGATTGCAGTTTCAGCATATGTCTGAGTATAAATGTAAATACTGTAAATGAATCCTTTCTATATTTCTGGTATATCTTTTTTATTCTTTTTTTTTTTTTTATATATACCACCTTATTTACAGATATCAGCTGCATGATTGACAGTGTTAATCGTAGTGGAATTTATGTCAGGCACAAGCTTTTCTCTAGAGCCTTGGAGTCAGTGTTTATAGTTGCCGTACAACCTCTGGACTGCATGAGGTTAATATGATTTTATGTTCTATCTTTGGAAGTGCTAGAGGAGTAGTAACAGAGCCAGCAGATCATTCTGAAATGTTCAAAACAACTGCTTTCAGAAGAACTGGCAAGGATAGTGTAGTCCTTCATCTTAATGAATACATAAGTTAGAAGCACAAATGGAAGTGTGTTTTTGGATTATAGCTGTCAAAAATATATGCATTGGTTTTATTAGGGCATTCAGAAGTAGAATTTTGAGCAGCCGCATGTGTTCCCAAGTACAAGTTTAGTATAAAGTTTAGCATAATGTTTGCTCTTCCCTCTTCTGTGGTATTTTCCCTTGCCATGGTCTGGTCCTTGAGTGTCTGGATTTAGTTGTGCTGCTTGTTTCTCTGAACTGCAACTACCTGAAGTAAAAAGTTCATGTATTCATCAGAAAAGACTATTTTATGAAATGTACTTCTGTTGTTAGAAAGTACTTGTAGTGCTTTTACTTAAAGGATTCCAACACGTGACAGATTAGTAAAAATGGGTAAAGTCCATGCTGACAGGTTTTACTAGAGCCCGTTATTGCATTTTATTGCTGTGTTGGGCTGGCAATATGGAATACCACTAGAGTCTGCAAGAGTTGCAATGAATGGTGTTCAGTAAATTTTTTATCAGGTTTTTGTGCATCCCAACCTTAACTGTAGTGGGTTCTGGTATATGTAATTCACAGTCTTGTAGCTCTTGATATTCTTTGCCCTCAAGCTTTGTATAAATGCATCAAGTAAAACAAAAAATCAAAAAATGCCATTTGGCATTTTTTACATACATCTAGTACTACAAGAGATCATCTAGATCATTCAGTTAGGTTTCTTCAGTATCAGGCAACCATCAATAATTCAGGAGAGTGAAGACAATATATCCTGAGGCACAGCTTACTCTATCTAACAACTGCTAAAATCTTAATATTTTAAGGCTGAAATAGGGTATCACACAGGAAGGAAACAGAAAAGAGTATTTACTCAATTCTTTTATTCATAAATAAAATTCATTACTTTACTCTCAAAACTGATGTACTAGTGACAGAAATCTTATGGGGTAAACCCCATTGCATGATAATGTGGATAATTAGTATCTGATATTTTACTTTACCTAGGACTAATTTAATTCTTTCAAAGTTTGTGTATGGAACTTTGTTAAAAATAAGTTGTTGAGAAAATAGAGAAAGTGGAGATCTTTCATGCAAATTATGAAAGATGGCTTAGCATTTTAATTACCTCTGAGTTAGACAGTTGAATTGCAAGTAAGAGGCTTCAGACTGTTTTGTTTGTTGGTTTTAATAACTTTTAGGAAAATATGTAAGATCTACCATCCACATTTTAATATTTATTAAATGAAGCAATTAATTTCTCATTAAGTTGAAGGAACTCTCTGTGTACTTATGATTTATAAAAGTTCTCTCATATATTTTATGTGTGAGCACAATTAATTTTCTTAAGTAAGTATTTAGCTTTGGCTCATAGTTTTTAAAAAGAATTATTGGCCTTTCACTCAACTTTACAATTTGATACCCATTCTACTGAACAACATACAGATTTTTCATTAAATATATCCGTCCAATATTTAGATACTTATTTGTGTTTCCAGAGAAGTTTTAAAAATGTATGCGCACTTGCTTCAGAACTATACAACATGCTTATTTCCATTTTTTTGTCCCCTTAAGCACATTGTATTTTTCATTGTATTAGACTTGTGGAGGCAGTAGGATGTCCACTTAAACAAATATTTTATGGATAACATATGTTAAAAATTCGTACTTATTAATCAAAGGAACACAATCATATGTTTTCAAAAAGAATTTTCAGCATACAGTGATTAATTCTTTGAAAAGGCTTTTCCCATGAGGTTCCTGTCCATTTATCAAGTACTCTCTAAATTCTTATTTGCATCAAAACCTGTTACCTTGTTTTAGACCTCACTGGGATGGGAATTGCTTTCATTGCATTATATAATTAAAAAACTTTAATATATGGTATCTTACTTGATGTCAGTATGCTTTCAAAACTAGAACTCCTGAAAATATTAGTGTGCTTGAAATTAACCTAGATAGTGTTTAATTAACACAACTGGTGCAACGTATGAGCAGATTACAATTACTGTATTTTCACTTTTATACTTCTCCTGTGGCTATCATCCATTAGCCTTTCTAGTTTCCAGGCAACTCTGGTTCGCTCTGCCCAAATTAAATGTTGGTACGCTTTCTCCTTTTCCAGTCTATTGCTTCTCAAGAGTATTCACATTCTTATGACACTTTCTTACCTGATTTTGATATTTGAATATAATATTACCTCAGTGTTAATGGTGATGATGGGAAAATGAGAAATTCAGATAATTTATTTCATCTGCAATTAATACTATATTCTACTAGCCATACTTAGGTAAAAATGTTTTGCTACACCGTTGATTTCAAAAGAAGAGTCCTAGAACATGCACCTGTGGAAACTGATGTTAGAGAAAATTACTTTTTCTTAAATTAATCAGATAGGTTATCTTGTCCAGAACACAAGCATTTACAGTTTCCTCTGTAAATATTATAACTAGTTATAACTTTATAATTAAACTGTAATTTGACAGTATCTCTTCCTGCTTGATTTATTCTGTTGTACTTTTCAGGATTTAGGACATGGATGAAATTGAGTAAAATTTTCAAAACTATATAAAACTAAGTTTTAAAAAGAAAATGGATATTCAGCCTATTAGCTGGTATGAATGTTAAACACCACACTGCGTAAGACGGTTATGTCGATCATTTCATTTATTTTCATCAAGAAGAAAAAAAAGTAACTTAGAAATGTTAATGACCTATAAAAGTAGCTTGCATATTTGCACAGAAGCATCAAAATATGTATAATTTCCAATTTACTGTATCTTTTCTATTTCGGGGTCATACAATAATGTCAGCTACAAATTGTAACTTCATTGCTCAGTCTGTCGGTTGCTTCCGTAATTTAGAAAATGTCAACCTAAGTTTTCAGTGAGAGTTGACATTGTATCTAGAGTGAAACTAGACAGGCTGATAATGAAGCTGCAATGAGCAAGAACTGTAACTATGTGAATGGGTTGATTTAATAAGGTTAACATCTGTCATTTTCAGCAAGTTTAGCATTGAGACCCTACATATCAAGATCCTGTTGCCAGGCTCAAGATTAGTTGCTAGTGAGAAATACCAACAGGAAATGTCAATGTCTTTGGCATCTGTTTCAAGTAAAAAAGAGTTCCCAAATGGTGTTATTTGTCTTTGCTGGTGACATAATATATATTACAGGAAGCAGTAATATTTCTAAGGTTGTTCAGTGATCAGTGGAACTGGAGAACTTCCAACATTACAAGTTAGCTGACAGTACGTTTAGCAGAGGATGTGAAACCAGAATAGTACCTTTTTCTTGAGTACTCTGGGTACCCACAAAAAACCAAAGCAAAACAAAACAAATCACGAACAAACAACAACAAAAAGAAGGATGTAAATTTCCCTTTCCTGCCTTCTCTACCTATTTTCATATTGTTTTATGCAAAACCAGAAGTAATGATGATCCCCTGTTAGCTTGATCACTCTTGTCTCTTCTCAATTTCTTGCTTGAAATAATAAAGGTAGAAGACCAGAAAGGAGTCATGAGAAGTAGGATCTATAGCAAGCATTTCATCTGCACTTCACTGTCTATCCTGTATATTTTTTGTCAGATTACAAAAATACTTTCCTTTGTGTCTTTACTGACAAAATCCAAGTAATAGTAACTTGCAAGTGAGACTTTCTCTACAAAAGATGTAACAAAGTACCTCCAACAATTTAATCATTTAGTCTAATGTTTTAGCTTAGATTTCAACTTATATAATTGAAGTTTACTTCTTATCTTCTCCAGCTGTGGATGCTGTGGCTCAGTTTCTTCGTCATATTTTTGAAGGATGGTTTTTCTCCTTTTTACTAAATCTATCCTTGAGATTGTAGAAGGAGAACTCTCTAAATTGAGATTTAGCTCTAATTGTTGCAGTGTCTCACATCTTCTTGACCATCTATTTTAGATCTAATTATTTATATATTCACTGATACATGATTTGGCTGGGTTGAAGGGATAATGACACAATAATCTAATGAGGAGCTCTTTCCTGTTGCTAAGCAATATAATAGGAACTTCCCTTTCTAAATATAATCTATTGGAGTAATTAGGGAGAAATTAATGGATGAGGCAGTTCAGTAGTCTGCATTTTTCTAGACATTCTTGCTACCCACAGATACTTTTAGTAAGTCCTGTAAGTGTACTGACTAACTTTTTATACCTTCACAACTGACATTGGTATGAAGGATTACACAGAGCAAAAAGAAGACAGTCACACCTATAGGAATCTACATCACAAAGCAAAGCATTTATAGCATAGATTAATTTCCCAAATGAATAGCTTCAGTATTTATTTTATGGATGCATATTAATCTAAAAGAAGATATCTACCTTATAAAAACAGTCCAACACTGGAAACCTTCTCTCTCCCTCCTGCAAACATAAAAACCTCTATTAAAAACATATAAAACTAAGAAAAGGATGACAGAGCACTGGAATAGGCTGCTCAGGGAGGTGGTGGAGTCTCCATCTCTGGAGATATTCAAGACCCATCTGGATGCCTATCTGTGCAATATGAGCTAGGGAGCTGCTTTGGCAGAGGGGTTGGACCCGATGATCTCTCGAGGTCCCTTCCAACCCCTATGATTCTATGATTCTATGCTTCTATGTTTCTATGAGAGTGGAGTAGAAGGGGAGGATCACCTCCCTCAACGTGCTGCTCATATTTTTGATGCGGCCCAGTATATGGTTTGTTTTCTGGACTGTAAGCACACATTAGCGGTTCATGTTGAAGTTCTTGTCCCATAACACCCCCAAGTCCTTCTCCTCAGGGCTGCTCATAATCCATTCTCTGCCCATCCTGTCGTTGTGCCAATTGCCCCAACCCATGTGCTTCTGGTGTCATCAGCAAACTTGCTGAGGGTACACTTGATCCCATTGTCCAAGTCTCTGACAAAGATTTTAAACAGTGCTGGTCCTAATACCAACCCCTGAGGAACACCGCTTGTCACTGGTCTCCATTTGCAATTTGAGCTGTTGATTATAACTCTTTGAGTGTGACCATCATGCCAATTCCTTATCCACCGAGTGTTCCCTCCATCAAATTCATGTCTCCAGTTTAGAGACAAGGATGTTGTGTGGGACAGTGTCAAATGCTTTGCACACATCCAGGTAGATAACATCTCTCATCTTTCTCTTATCTACCAAGCTGTAACATCACAGTATGCCATATAATTTTGTTAGGCTTGATTTGCTCTTAGCGAAGCCATGTTGGCTGTCATCACTCATCTACTTATTTCTCTGCACTTTGAACATAGTTTCCAGGAGAATCTCCTGGGGAGTCTGAATGTTCTACAGTTCCCCATATTTTTTTTTTTCCTTTTTAAAAATGAGGGTTATGTTTCCCTTTATTCCAGTCAGTGGGAACTTCATGAGACTGCCATGATGTCTCAGATATGATGGAAAATGGCTTAGACACTTCATCCACCAGGGCCTGCAGATGCATCTCATCTGGTCCTGTGGAGTTGTGCACCTTCAGGTTTCTTAGATGCTCCTGAATGAGATCTTCTCAGTACCTAAACTGAGTTGTCCTTAGGTTTGACTATAATTAGAGTTCTCACTTATTTACCTGACTTCAAAAATGAATACATTCTGAGTGATAGCTAACAAAGAGATCTTAATGTCCACTATGGACTTTCAGTCCCAGTCATGGACTGAACTCTAGTTGTAGCTGAACTCTTCTGTTTCAGAAGTTGATCAATAAATATTTCTTGGAGAGCAACAGGGAGAAGAGGTAGAGAAATACATTCTCAGTATTTCCAGATTATTATGATGGTCTTCAACCTGATCTCCTGTAGTTGGCAATTCTTTGTCCACCCAGTCCCTGCCTTTGCCTTCTGTAATTTGGAAGTGTGGCTAGAACACTTGCTAGTGAAGACTGAGGCAAAAAAATTCCTTGAATACTTCAGCTTTCTCCATATCCTGGGTAATCAGGTATCCTCCTGTTTCCTTCCAGAAAGTTCCTACATTTTCCCTTATCTTCCTTTTGTCAGTCATGGACTATACAGTTTTTTTCTTGTTGCCTTTGGTGCCCCTGGCCAGATTCAATACTATCAGGGCTTTAGTTTTCCTAAAGTGATCCCTGGCTGCTCAGACAATTTATTTGCATTCCCTCCCAGGCTACATGCTGTTTCTTCCAATCTCTGTAGGCTTCCTTTTTGTGATTTTTTTCCAGAAGTCTCTTGTTCTTCCATGCAGGCCTCCTGGTGTTTTTACCTGACTTCCTCTTTGTTGGGATGCATCACTCGTAAGCTTGGAGGAGGTGATCCTTGAATACGAGTCAACTACCTTGCCCACCCTCTTCCGTGCAGGGCTTTGTCCCGTGGTACTCTACCAGGCAAATCCCTGAGGAGGCCAAATTATGCTCTCCTTAAGCACAAGGTAGTGAGCTTTCTGTGGTCACTCTTCACTGTGCTGAGGATCTTGAACTTCACCATTTCATGGTTACTGTAGACAAGACTACCCTTGAGCTTCACAGCCCTCCTTATTGGTGAGAACAAGATCTAGCATAGAACCTATCCTTGTTGGGTACTGTGTTGCTTGGAGGAGGAAGCTGTCATCAATGCATTCCAGGAACTTCCTGGATTTCTTGTGCCCTGCTGTCTTGTCCCTCCAACAGAAATCAGGGTGCTTAAAGTCGGCCAATGAGGAGCAGGCCTTGTGAGTGTGATGCTGCTTCTATCTGTCTGCAGAGGACCTCATCTGCTTAGTCTTCCTCGTTGAGTGGCCTGCAGCAGACTCCCATGGTAATGTCCCCTGTCCCTTCCCTCTCTTTAAACCTTATTCATAAACTCTCAGTGGGCTCCTCATCTGTCCCCAGATGGAGCTCCATGCCTTGTCTCTTCTGCCTGTGCTTTCTAAAGAGCTTGCATCTTTCCATTCCAACACTTCTGTCACAGGAGCCATCCCACCACGTCTCTGTGATGCCAATAAGACCACAGCTCTGTGGGTCTGTGCACATCTTTTCCATCTCTTTTTTTTCCCTGCGTGCTGTGTGTTCGCATAGAGGCTCCAGATGAAGCTGTGCCCGTATGATACCTGCATGACATCTGCTGTTCATGACTGAATGACAGAGGATTTATCTAGGGGAATCCCGCATCTTGTCACGGATACTGAAGTAATGGAACTGTTTGGGTGTGACCGTAACCACTTTCTGTGGTGCTTCCAATATTTACAGAATATAGTCAAACATAAAATATTTTAAATTAAGTGATAATATTTAATTAAAAATAAATGCAAACTGAGTACAAGTTTCTAAATTTCAGATGGAGTTTAAATTAAGTTACACAGTGCTTTGTCAATACTTTATGTATCAGTCCTCACACAAAGCACTGCTTTCAAAGAATATTTCATTATAGTTAAAGTGGTTCCTTAATTAGGTGATTAAACATCCTGAAAACTAATCCATGTTCAAATCATTGAAGCTGAGTTAGAACAAAGGTAGGTTATAATAGATAAATAACAGGAGGGGTTAATAAAGAGGTGAAAGATGATTAAAAATAAATGAATAAAATTCCAGTGGGTGGTAAGGAAATAAATCGTTGGGATTAACTATGGAAATTAGTTTGAACAAATATAACATGCATCAGTGGAAAAATACTACAAAAAGTCACAGTAGTGCATATATAAAGGGAATGGAATTGTATTTAATTTTGGGTTAGAATATGGCAGTAGGAAAAAGAAGCCTTAAATGAGTGAAGTAAGCAATCTCTCACATTGACTGACAGCAGATGACCTCCTACCTAAGTACAGAAATTAAGGTGAAGACTGCAAATTTTACATTGCTTTTTGTTAATAGCTTGCAATCCTTTTATTTTTTATGATGATGGTGGCCATTCAAAATCCACAGTCTGGATTTCATATACTAAATGAAATACAGGGAAAGCTAGGGTAGTGGCAGTGGTATTAGAATAAGGCAAATTTATTTGAACTCTGATATTCCTAGTCATCTTTCTTTGAAGAGAAGGTAGAAACACCTTCTCCGCTTCTCAGTGCTTTCTTGTACGGCTTAGGTCAATGGCACGGGAACTAAGTTGTTAAAACCCAAAGGCCTTAATGCAGCCTGTTAACTGTGCCTATGGATGTCCTCACCAACTGGACACATTCACCCAGCGTTGACCTGGCAGTGGAAGATCAGACACTTTGATTCCTCAACTTACAGGACATGCTAGAGTGCAAAAGGTTAGAGAAGGATGAGGCTCAGCTAAAGATAAAGAATTGACAAAATTCAGTAATATTACCTCCTGGGAATTTGTTTTACGTACAGGGTTTGTTGCCATCCTTAGGGCTGTTGTAAATTTCAAGACGTCTGTAAGGCAATTTTGGCATTTTGGCACCTGACTACAAAGGCAGGTGATAGAGTAAATACATCCACTGTATGATTTACTTTTTTTTTTTTTTAACTATTGAAAGCTTTTGAATCTCTTTATAATATCTAGGATTTTAAGGGGGGGGGGGGGAAGAAAGTATTTGAAACCATATTGATGAAAACAAATGTTTTCAGACTTTTCATATGTCTCTACTTTTCTTAGATTATGATAGCTTGTGGATAAAGAGAAAAAAATACTCACTTTATTATCATGTACTACCAATCACTACATTTTCATAGGGATCTTAGTGTTCTATGACTACAGAATGCTGAAATCCATGAAGAAAATTGTCAGTATATGTTATACATATACTATGTCAGTCTGTGTTATAAAAAATAATGTTCTTGGGTTTTGTAATGTATTTCTTACCAAAAATGACCAACGGAGAAGAAAAATGATTATGTGCTACCTGAACAGAATCATCATCTTTAATACTTTTTCTGCCTAAAATCAAATAATATTAATGACTCTGGGGCATGTACCTTTAGGATGAAATATTTTACCATTTTAATCATTCAGATAATAAAAATGTCAAATAAGTTTTATTAACAGATAAGTACTAAACTTTAAAAAAAATGAATTATATTTTCTCCCTTAGAGTTTTGTGTACTAATAAGCTCCTAAACAAGTTTTCGAGTTTTCAAAAAATCTACAAGTTACACTCAGCAAACATTATCCTGTTCTTTGCATCCTTTATAATGTACTTTTTACTGTGTAATATTTATTGTTAGGCATTTATCTTATGGAATGTCAACTTTGCAGTAAAAAAAAAGTGATTTAAATTATGCTTGTATTTAAATACTTGAAATACTTTGCTATGCATTTTTCCCTATAAATAAAATAGGCTGCATTTACACTGATGGCAATTTGTAGGATTTCATATAGAATGTTCTTATATATTCAAAATAGCACTTGTTCAAATATGTTGTAGATGGACTTGCTCAAGAAACAGTCATTTTTAGAGAATGCTGTCATCCTGCATGGAGTAATGTAGAGCTCTTAGGGAAAAAATGGGATTTCTCTATAGACACAGATCTAAATGTTAGGCATTTGTGTATGTATTTTGACAGGCAAGTTTAGAAACTTCAATGTTGCATCTTGTATACATGAATTAGGAATATATACCATGTTGAGGTTAGCCTGTAATGAGCGTGATGCAGCAATAGTGGGTTTTTTTGATCCTTCTCTTCTATTCTATGATATACCTGCATACTCAAAATATCTTGTGTCATTAAAAGGGCCGTTATGTCTCCTAAAACTCCTGTGAAGTCGTAGTCAAGCCTAGACATAATTTGGAAAGAAACTAAAGAAATAAATGTGATAGAAGAATATGTGAAGTAGAAAAGAAAAGCAAATGAAAGAGCATGAAAATCCCTGACTATAAACATGTTAATCAGCTGCTTTTGAACTTCTTTTCTGATTTATTAATGTAGAAATATATTTAATAATATATTAATATAATATTATAGACCATTAGAAATAAGTATTCTGTATGATGTGCAGGAAATCAGCGTTGCTGACCTCATGAAAACTAATAGAAGCTGGGTGGTTACTGCTATTTTATCCCTGAGAAAGCTTCACTGGAATCACTACCGCTTATTCTGACAAAAAAAAAAAAAAAAAACAACAATCAAACAACAAATAAGCCTATTTTACTACTTTACAAATACGCATAATTGTCATTTTTAACTGGAATGAATATGCAGATACTAATACATATGAGAAAACAGCTAGATTTCTCATAGATTTTACGTGACAAAGTTTTGTTTGCCATCCTGTGGCAAATACTAACACCCAACATTGTTATTGAAAATTATAATTTGATTTTTATTCCCAGGGCCTTTCTTCTTTATTTAAAAAAAGATAATAAGAAACAAAACAAAACAACAAAAACCCACAAAGAAACAAACCAAAAATCCATCAGAAACTTTGGCTATCGCTAAAATTCTGAAAGTAAATTAGATTAGATCGTTTCCCCATATCTGTCTGGTAAAATAAATTATTAAAGGTATTTTCTATTAATTTAATATATCTGGAACTACACTCTGCTCCAGTGGCATGCTCAAACAAAAGCTACATGTGTGAAGACATTTAGATTAAATTAAATTTTTAAGATATCCTCTTCTACCCTGTACTTAGTTAACTGCATTCATAGTGGTGTACCCTGGGGATAAATAGTGCACTAACAGAACACTATCTGATTTGTTTTTATATGCATAATGGTTTAGGGAAAAAAACCAAAATGCCCATGTATATAATAAAACCAAAACAGAGGATCTGACAAATAGCTTAATTAGCAATATTGAGCTGTTTTTCTACTAACCATAACAGCAGTATATTAAAATAATTTGTCTTTCTCCATATTAAAACCAGAGGACTAATATATTTGGACTAATTCCTACAAAACTTAGTTGCAGACTACCACAATAATGCAATATTTGGATGATCAAGTATGGAGCAATCAACAGCTTATTCAGATCTTACAACTGTTTTGTTAATTTTGTCATGGACAGTGTTTTGTGGTCATTTATGAAATTTCTGCTGGAGTCAAATCAGAATCATAGTGGGGATAGAAGTTCTCTGACTTCTAGGGAATAAGAAGCTACTCCAAATATTTGAGAAATTACTACATTAAAGGAACAAAATAGAGAGAAAGCCAAGTCTTATCTAATGACACAAAAATTACAGATATAAATTTGTATTATAAGAAGAAATTTGTATTGAGAAGAAGAGTGGCTGAACTATCAGGAGCTGGGGTAGTGATGAACAAATATTTGCAGAGATATGTTTCATGCTAAAGACATGGATTTTGCGTGCCTAGGTAGGGATGTTTTCAATATACAGGAAACGTTCAGTTCAGCAACAGTAGGAGAGTGAATACTAAAGGCAGTTCAGCACATCTTTAGGTTTTGTATATGTTGTTCTTTCTCATCCTCCACATTTGGGAAGCTGTAAAAACCCAACTGCACTAGTACCCCTTTCATATATTTCATGAGACCAAACATAAATCAGAATACCTAAACTGCATATGCAACTAGTATTAATGTTATATGGTATCATTAACATATATCATCTTCTATAGAATTAGTATCAAGATGTACATTTGTATTTATGTAAACTAATTTTATCAGAGTGGTAAATTTCTAATTAATTATGCTATTTCTTTACCATTTAATGTGGGCTTTGGTGATTTGGTATCTGCAGATATTTGCTGTTTGCCTTGTATTATGTTTCTTTGGTGTGTATTTTGGAGTGTATCTTGTCTTCTGATTGATCAGGTATTTGCTTAAATTTCACAGGGTTTTTAATAATGGATTCTCAGGACTGCATTCTTCTCACATGTTGAAATCTTTCATGGCTTTCTCCAGGCTTATGCTGTGGTTGAGGCCAACTCTTTACTTATGTCATAACAATTGCAGTGTTTTTCTAGAACAACGGTGTAGATTGATTTGTAATGGAAAAAAATTGTGGGGGTTTTTTTGTGGGTTTTTGGGTTTGGGGTTTTTTTTTGAGTGTGGTTTGTTGGGGTTTTTTTTAACTTTCATCTGTTAGCTTTGTATTTTCATTGTTCTTTTTCTCTGTTTGTTCATAGGTTCACACACTTCATAGCTGCTCATCAGTTTTCTTGTATTTTAGGTTGTGTGTGTGTAACAGAGAGCATGTGTTTTTCCAAAGGGATCTTTCTAATGACTGCAATGTGACTATAACATAGTCATGTAGTCATAAGTATGACATAGTCATAATGAATGTGTGACATAGTCATAATGACTGTGTGACATAGTCATAATGACTGTGATATGTTATAGTGAGATGACAGTGGTATTATAGATGGACTGGTTCCTTACATGAAGCCTGCTTTGGGCACTTCATTTGTTTCAGACATGGCTATATTGTTGTGAAACAAGTGGATTTGCCTCTGATGATTTTCAATATTGACTAAAGATCATTTTTTCAGTGCCCCAGTGACCTTCAGCCTCTGATCAGAAGCTTATGTGCAAGTGTGCTAGAACATGTTTTCTAAGCCTATCAGTATGTTCTGTGTTCCTCTCAACTGGAAAGTCTTACTTCACTTTTTCCTTGAGTTGTCATGTTTCATGCTGAAGGCTGCATTTGATTAGTTTTTATATTTTGATCACTATTTTTATCTTTCTTTGCAAATATTTGTTAGCTAAGCATGTAATTTGTGTCCATCTGCTCATGTAAATCTGCCTGAGCTATATAGGCATTCTTACCATCTTCACTGTACTTGTTTATTCCTGATTTCATAAAGAATGGGCTTACTTCATACCATGTTCAATGTTTAAGTATAAACCAATATCCATCCATTATATCTTCCTTCACATACATTGATAACCCATCAAACACATTTTGAAAATAAAACTTACACATGATTGTTCAAAAGGCCCACTATAGTACTAAATATTATGAGGTTCTTTAGTGTAACAAAGGGTCTTTTTAGCTGGAGTATGGATTGTAAGATAAAGGATTGATTTTCTTCTTTCTTTGCACATCTAAACCTGGGATTTATCCCAAATTTGAATGGATAGTAATAAAGACTGTAGATGTTATGTCTGTTTAAAATTGTTTACGTAGCAGTTTATAAAATGCTATGTCCTGGACAATTCCAAGTTTCTCTGTTAAAGAAATAGTATATGCACATTTCTGTTTATATAGACACATAATTATTATGCTTTTCATATCAGTCAAAGTTGGCAGGGAGTAATAACAGGAAAGTTATCAAGTCTTTGTTTAAGTTTGGAAAATATATCCTTGTTTGTGAGGGTTATGTGCACACACTGACCGACAGATTGCATCCTTATTTCCCATTAATTCACATTAATTCCAACTCTCACTGAGTTGGAGGAAGTACAAATCCCTCAAGCACTTTGTCTCCCAGGAGGTGTACTGATTCCTGCAGCTGGTCAGCTCAGGCAGTCTGGAGAGGCAGAAGGTAGACTGGGTCTCCGAGGAAGTCGTTCTGTCTCTCAAAGAATTTGCAAGTGGACTCACAATGCAGAAAAAAGAATTGCAGCCAAGTCTAGATTCAGTTATCACAAGCTTCCTGTGCAGCCTTGGGCCAGTCGTTCAGTCTCTGTCATCTTCAATACATAATCTGTAATATACGGAGTGTCTGAGCCTTCCTCATGTATTTTTGGTCATTATCGATATCCTCTGGTATATGTGAATCTGGTCTATACTGTGGTGATTTTCCTTTTGGAAAGGTAGATAGGAAGGTGATAATCTTCTTAAAAGTAACCTTTAAAATAATAATTCATAATCCTTCACTAAAGCATTATTGATTGCAGACAGAGTACTGAATATCTGGTCCATAATGATTTTTAATACATTTTGATCTTCTTCTGTGTCAGAGTTGATTTCTTGAAGGTCAAAACCAGTTCAGTATTACAGGGAAAATGATAGCTTTTGCCTAATCAAACTAAAAGCTCCGATGAAGTCCTTTGTTTAAAATATCAGAATTGTAATTCATAGAAATGTGATTTTAAGTGTGATAGCAGAATAACTTAGTGATAAGTTGTCAGATACAAATAATGTCAGTAATCAATGCGAGTACTTATTTTCCAATAAGAGCTTCCTTTAAATATTTTGTGACAGATTATGAAATGTATTCATTTTTGACAGTAAGTTGTCCTTCCTTCTGACTTCTTCTCTACCTCCAGCCTTTCTTTTGTTCTCACTCTTACTGTTTTGGTGTTTCTCTATCCTTCCAGCGATGGCAACAGGTTTGTCAGTAGGAGCTTTGGTTCAGTTAATGTAGTGTTGTCCCTCATTCGAGGACTTTGCCCATATACCTTAGGAAGCAGACTGGGTAGATAGAAATTTTCACTTTTAAATATCAACCATTCCCTTTGATATCTGCAGTACCCCTCCCCCAAAACAGACAACAACAATATTCTGGAATTTTGTAACATTTTATGTTCACAGAGTGGGTTTGCCATTGAAGTATGCATTGTAAGATTTCCAGAGAGAGACACAAATATCTGTTTGTATTCTAGTGGGCAATATCCTGTAAACAAGACAGCATGCTAACAGAGGGCAGTGGTGGATATGAATGATGATTGTAGATTTGTGTTCTGTGGAATCTGATAAAAAATTCAGCTGATCAACCTTAATTGTAAGTTAATGGAGTTTAGACTAGAATTAAGTGTATTTAAGCTCAAGTGTAAAGGATGGATTTTTAATAAAATTACTAAGTCAATTAAGCAGCTGCTACAGATGTTAAACCTGAACAACTCTGACAAATGCAGCAACAAAGAGAATAGCTACTTAAATAGCCTTGGAGAATGAAAAGTACAAATCTTTTCTGACATATTTGTTAAGTATTACCAGTTTCATGGAAGACTGTCTTACATTAAATTTGGTCAAAAACATGATCTTTTGTTATTTGCCCAGTTCATTGAAGAGTAGTTGGGAATAGTGAAGAGAATTTAGAATTTTTTTTTTCCAAAAGCCTAAAGTAAGAAGAGATTTGTAATTTGAAGGAAATAAAATTATGAGGAACAAAAGATGCATAACTTGATTTAATTATATGTGTGCAAGTTTGAACAGGAAACTTGAATAGGAACTAATACATCTCCTTAGTGATGTTCTGAGCAGTCTCTGATATATCATCAAAGGCTGTGGTGAAGCATATCAAAATGAGCATTCACTTTGCATTTCATGGGGGAGCTTACATTTGTTTCTCATTTGTAATATATATATGTGTGTGGATATGTGATTCTTCATTTACTGGGCAAGTTTAACAGGTGCAGTAAGAAAATATCATATTCCAAGTTAAATGAAGTTATGAAAAACATCTCTAAATGGAGGCATCTATTAATAAACATTCCTGGATATGCAAATATATCAAAATATTTTAATACGTTAAAAGATACAAAGATACATTTTCAGTTTTGGTTAACATGTTGCTATTGCTTCCTTAGACTCTCACTAACCTTAAAGCAAATGTCTCCATGATAAGTGGATGGTGATCAAAGTATACTTGCTTGGGCATTTCCAGCACCTGGGCTCATACAGGCCTTTCCTAAAACTAAATTTTCTGAAGCCAATATTTGCCAACTCTAATTTTAATCAGATGAGAAAGTGTTTGCTTCTAACAATAGTGCAATGTCAACTAAAGATTATTTGTTTGTGAGGCTATTGGAAAATATTTTGAAGTTCGTGTCTACAAAGCCAATATTTCACTTCTTTTCTCAAGGTATGGTCCCCATACCAAAATTGTGAAACAAGTCCCCAGTAATCCTAGAAATAAACCCCTCATCTTGTGCAGTTCAGGTATCATTAACATTTATTGTCTGAAAAAGTGGTAGTATGGTTTACTTCAGTACAGCACTTTCCCCCTCCCCACAAATTATGATACAGATATTTACAACTACATAGATCTTAGGGTTTAATTTGTTCTTCATTTGCTCGCTTCAGTTGCCACTATTTCTCCAAGCAGAACTTTGCAAAGGCTGCAGTAAAAGAGGGAGTTTTTATAATTTTCCCACTTGCGGTCACTGACACTCTGTTAGTCATTTATGTATAAAGTCATATGAAAAAAATTGTCATTTCAATTCCTGGTTTTCACACATTTATATCAGGTATCAATTCCCTTGCATACAAGTGTGCTAACAGAACAACAAAAAAAAAATCTATCCAAAAGAAATAAGGATATCTTAATGGCCTGCATGGCTGTGGGTTTTCTTCTGCTACTCTCAGCTCTTTTACCTCAGATTCCTCTGTCAATGTTGGAGATGTTTTCCCCATCCTACATGCTGCGTACTATCTGAGCTTTTACTTTGTAAATGGGTGTACTGGTTCTGGCTGGGCTGGAGTTAATTTTCTTCGTAGCAGCTCACATGGTTCTGTGTTTTAGATTTGTGGCTAAAAATATGTGGATAACATGGGTGTTTTAGCTCTTGCAGAACAGTGTGCACAGTGTCATGTCCATCTCTGTTTCTCACTCTGTCCCTCAGCGAACAGCCTGGGGTGCCCTCAAGAGGTTGGGAAGGAACACAATAAGGCAGATGACCTGAACTAACCAGAGAGATATTCCATACTGTATAATGTTATGCTCAGCTATAAATCAGAGCGGAGTGAGGTTTAGGGAGGTTAACCATCTTTTGCCCAGGGATTGGCTGAGCATCAGTATGCCTGTGGGTGGTGGTGAGTAAGTGGCTTTGCATCACTTGCTTGTTTAGCTTCCTTCCTCTTCCACTCTTTCCTCACTTATAAAGCAGTGTTTATCTTGACCCCCAAGTTTTATTGCTTTTACTCTTTCTTTCCTCTCCCCCCATCCCACTGGAGGTGGGCTGCGCAAGCAGCTGTGTCAGGCTTAGCTGTCTGCTGGGGGTTAACACACTGCAGTGGGAAATCCAAATTCTGTTTCTTCATGTGCGTAAGGATGCCAAACTTACTTCCCAGGAACTTGATTTTATCAGTTCTCTGTGGCCATTTGAGGTGTAGACTCTGCTCCTGCTGAATGAAGCTTTGCCACTGTGCGGTGTTCCAATTTCAGCAGGCAATAAAGGATGCAAGAAAGAAGAAACAAAACTTTAGTTTGTATTTTATAATTGTAATATGCACACGAGGACCCAGAAACTCAGGTTTCCACCTGCTCATAGGACTGATTTATTATATATTAAACCTTCAGTGGATGAATCAAAATATTCTTGGGATAGGAACTGGTACCTAAGCCCTAATTATTAGATTACAGACCTGTGTACTTCCCAGCACACCCTTAAGTCCTTTACATATCCTTAGCTCACTTTCCATTAGAGACTGTAGAGCATTACAGCTGCTGGTGTTTACTGCAGCCTTTTACTAAATGTATGTTTGACCAATGTACAATTAATAAATATTATAAGTGGTGGCAACCCAGTCCCTAGTGTGGTATGCTCTAAGAATAACTATTAAATCAGACCTGTCAAGGGACTTGGGAGGAAGAATACTTAATTTCTGTTTCCTAATTAGATTTAGCTTTTAATTTTAAACCAGTTCTGTGCCTAAACAGAATATAGACTCTAAGTATAAAAACAGTGCATGTGTACAAGTCAGTGGGGTATAGCACAACAGAGAGAGCAGTATCTTTTGGAACAAGAACTGTATAGGTTATTAATTATCGAGATGGTGCTAACAAAACTATTGAGCTGGTATGCATTGGAAAATGGGGAAACAAATAAACAGCAGTCATTATCTTATAGAAGACTGCACCTTTCTTCTGTGTGCTGGATTTTGTGCTTAGCCTGAGTTGCCACAAGTCCATCTCTGTGAGTTTGGGAATAGCTGGGGAAATCACCACTTAGGGTAACCACACAGTGCAAATATGCTTTGTTTCAGCTTGTTGTAGTGCCTAGTCTTGCCCTAGCAGAACCACTTTCTGTGCTTAGTACAAGAGCAGAGCAAGATTCAGGAAAAGACAACTGAGATTTATAAAATTCTGAGGAGGACCTACCTTGGGTAATCCCATTCTTTACCATCAAAGTGGTTCCAATAGTGACTTCAGTGAAGCCTGTGAAATAGTCACTTTGTTCTACAGCCTGCAGTGCTACGAAAAGTTCACAGAATCTCAGAATACCTTCAGTTGGAAGGAACCCATAGGATCATCAAGTTCAACTCCTGGTTAAAACCAAATTTTGTGAAAAGTCTGATTTAGAAGTATTTATTATGCAAGAATATAACATATATAGACATTATATTTTGTAACTGAGTGGTAAATTTTTCTAAAAGTCCTCACACAATTGCACAAATCTTTTTATGTTTAATCCCAAGCATATTTAAAACCTAAATCAAATAGCTCTTTTTATTACAGTTCATGTAGCCATATAAAGGAATTACTGGGGAAGTTTTTCAGTCTTATTTCTTCATTTGCAGCATTCCTCTTTAGCCAAGGTGAACTAACTCTTTGAATAACATGTACAAAATTTCAAACCCAGATGACCAGCACTGCAGCACAGTATCAGAACACCGACAATCAAAGCAGTCACAATAAATATAAACAGTAATGATGGTGTAGAAGAAAGTTTTTAAAAACTGATGTTGTTCAGAATGTTTTACTAGATATTATCATGTGTGAAACTACAATTATGAATTATTTTTATCCATTGTGAGTGATAGGCTTGGCCAAATCTGGTAGCTAGATAGGTACAAGATGGCTGCAGCTCCCACATACAACCAGCAGTGAGGTACAGTGTTTGCTCCTGTCCTTCACTCAGGTACTGGTATGCAGGGTGTGTGAACCCAGCTGGCCACACCAACACAGGCAGAAACCATGCAGGACAAAGCACACACACCCCAGAGACACCATCTGTGCAGGCAGGAAGGAATGGAATTAATGAGGGACAGAACAGACTGCACTGGTGAGGTGCAGGACGTGGCCAGGTAACCATAATGACCAGAGATGATTTTATTCCCTTACTCCTCTCCCTGCCTATGCTCAGTCTTCCACAAACTATCTTGAACCTTCTCTTTTCCTACCTTTAATCCTTCTTCATGGTTCCTATAATTGGCCTTGCACAGTACACAAATGCTCTTCTCCACTACCCCACACTGAGCCCTGGACCTCTGGGCAGGGCACCCCAGCTTAGTTTGTGAGGTGACCAGAAAGCTATTCCAATTGACTGCTGGTATGGGGGGGTCCCCTGGGCTGAGACAACCCCACAGGGGCCTGAAGTGGTGGATGTGTCCCTGGCTGGGGTATTGGGGTGTCCCTGCTTTGCTCCTCACCAAGTCCTTGTGTTTGTAGTCATTTTCTATTAAACATATAACCCAACAAGTAATAAGAGAAAGTTCCTAAGAGAGGAAGCTTGTGAATAGTTAAATATGGTGATGACTGTTCACCAGAAGACAATTCAAACAAGAATAATAAACCACAGATGCCTTTAATCAAGGTAGTTTCAGGTCTGCATCTGGTTTGCTGATTGATTTACCTAATGACTAGTTTGGCCTAGTTAGAAATTATTATTTTTATTTTTTTAATTAGCTTCAGAATACTACTGTGTGCACCACCTCTAGGCACTTTACACCACTTTGAAAAACAAAGTCTGCTGTAAAATCCAGCGTGCTGGCGAGTGATTAAAAACAAGCTTATCTGAGTTTATACTTAAGTACTGAGTATGGTTGTCTGAACTTTGGGTGATATATTTGATGTAGGAAAAACTGTTGTTACTCAAGAAAGTCATTCATACAGGTGGAAATACTAGACTAAGATCAATACAACAATACACTTCTTTTCTCTCAATTACCCTCTCTTGTTAGCAGCAGCACTAAACATTTATTTCAGTGACAGCAATAAATATTTATTTTCTTGTAAACAGAGGAAGTCTGGTAACAAATCAATGTGGGGATGCAGAAAATAATATAACTAAGCTTGTTACAGTTACTTTTTGTCCTTCAAATATGTAAAAACCTCTTCCCTGTTACCTCTTTAAAATGTTATTTTTTGATTGTATTTTTCATTGCTGTAAAAACGTGTAGGTTATTTTGTATTAAAGAATGTTACTTATTTTTAAACATTAATTATATGCATGGCTATGGTTTCCCTTTTAAATTCTTTATCTTAAATATAAAGAAAACAAAAATGCTAAAAGTTTTTTAAAAGATGCATGTAATGTTTGCCTAATGTAATGCTATTTTGGAAGACAGGCATTCTTGAGTTGTAAATGCACATACACCCTCAGTTTCTGAGTTCAGTTATGAACTCAGTTAGAAGGCTTCTCTGTAGGGAGAAGCCTTCTAAGTTTATCACACCCAGCTAGTGCAGCTTTTCTTTTGTGTTGTTATAAATTCCTTACAAGGACAAATACAGTTTTTTAAGATTGGGACAGTAGTTGTTCTTTCCTGGGAGAAGCACAGGCTAGGAGTTTTATAGACCCACTCTGACAATAGTAAACAGTAGTCATGGCATTTTGTCTGCATATTTGTGTGTCATTTTACAGTGAGACTCGTGCAAATTTAGGAGATGAGCAGTGTTGGTGGTGGGTAGGATTCTGGAGACAAAGTAGACAGGCCCTTCAGTTGCAATCAGGTCCTAATTTCCTAGGAGCTTTTCTGTATCTCCGTACCACCTTGTGTGTAATATCAGAGTTGTAAATTAATTTCTACATCTAGTTACTAAGGTTTTTCTGGTTTTGGTTGGTAGTTTGTGGTGTTTTGTTTGTTTGGTTTTTAAGAGATAGGTACATTCAATAAAATCCAGAGTTTGTAAGTTCCTAGAATCACGGAATGGATGGGACCTGAAAGATCATCAAGTTCCAACCCCCCCCTGCCATGGGCAGACACACCACTCACTAGACCAGGCTTCTTAAGGCCCCATCCTACCCAGCCTTGAACACCTTCAGGAAGGGGACATTCACCATGTCAATGGGCAACCTGTGCCAGTGTCTCACCACCCTTGCAGTGTAGAATTTTTTCCTAATATCCAATCTAAATCTTCCCACCTTCCAATTTAAGACCATTCCCCCTCGTCTCACAATTACATGCCATTCTAAAAAGTCTCCCCAGCCTTCTTGTAGGCCCCTTCCAGGTACTGCAAGGCTGCTATAAGATCTCCCTGGAACCTTCTCCAGGCTGAATAATGTCTCCAGACCTCTAATCATTTTTGTGGCCCTCCTCTGGACCCGTTCCAACAGTTCCATGCCCTTCCTCTGTTGGGGACTCCAGAATGGACATAGCATTTGAGGTAGGGTCTCATGAAAGCTTGTTGGATATTGACCTTTAAGGTCATTGGTGGCCTGCCTGTGTGATCATCTTTCTATGCTCCTGAGACATACTCACATGTTTGATGGGTAGATTTAGCATTGGGTAAAGTAGAGTTAGCATTGGGAAAGGATTTATCTGCTTGGTAGTTTTTGTTTTGTTTTGCTTTGCTTTGTTTTTGGTTTTTTTGATCTATTTCCAGCTGATGCATTTGTATTTAGTGATACCTGAAACATCTTTAAAAAAAAAGAAAAAATAACCCAAATAGGATTCTGGGAGAAAACAGGATATAAATGGATTGAGAAGAGTAAATGGGGATTTCTGACATACTGAGTTATTTGTGAAAATGATTCATTTGAGGTATTTTTGTGAGAAGCCAGGACACTTATGATGTGATTCATCTAACCAAACATAGACAGCTAAAATGCAGTAAAGATATACATCTGAGGTAATCACTTTAGGTTTCCTTTATATGTAATAAAGAGAAACTGAAAATGCGTAGCTGTGATTCACCTTACCTATTGTAGACATCAAAATAGGTCAGATGAATCACAAATTAAAATACTCTGTTCTCCATCAACTATAAAAGTATTTTGGGAACTCATATACTTGACATTACACTTAAACTCTGAGCATTCCCAGTTCTATGAGACAGAGGCATCTAAGTATTCACGTTCAGTAGTTATATTTATCAATGAAGAAATAATTTCACTGGAGAAAGGGCAATTGACGTGAGAATCTCACACACATGCAACACCAAATCTGACTGAAACATTTTATTTTATTTTATTTTTATTTTTATATAGGCATTTATTCTTTTCACTGTATATGAATTTAGTACATTGTGTTAGGAAGTGGTTGGTAGATGCAAATGACATCAGGCTGGAACGGGCACTGGCATGGTGAGACCGGCTTACTTGATCTGTCCTTCCAGAGGCTCTCTTGTTAGCTGTCTTCTCTCTTTCTCTTCACCTTCCCTTCTGACCACAGAAGTAAATGTACCTGTGTGGCACAGAGAGGACACTGGGCTTATTGCTCTGATTCTGGTTGCAGTGATCAAGCACAAGGCTACTGGGCAGTTACACCTCCTCCCCCTAACACTGACTGCAGACTTTATTGTCCCTTTCCAAGTTTTTTAACATACTTTTTTCCTTTCTCCATCCCCCCTTTATCAACGCTAGTCTCCTCTCGTGTAAACAACCTGGTAAATACTTGTTCCCCACTGGTCCCAGTCTTGCAATATCCTTTGATACTATTAAGGAGGTATTCTTGGCTTTACATGGTACTGCTGATGTGGTTGGCTATGTACTGCTGTCCTTGGAAGGCCATACTTTCAAAAAGGCCTTCAGTTCTTCCCTCAGGTGTCTGTGAAGTCCAGATGCTTCACACAACTTTTCCTTCACTGCCTGTGAAACCAAGCCATCCTTCACAGTCTGACCCTTAACTTTGGTCAGCCTCTGACATCGTTGTCTGTCACATTCATCAGGTTTTTATGTCATGTCTCATAGTTTCTCATGTCATGTTCTGTTAGCTCAACCTCAGGCCAAAGCTTCATCAGTCATTTACCTGCAGTAATGTTTTTTAAGGTTTCTAATATTTTCTAAGGCTTCTTACTGAAGATACACCAGTAAAGGAGAAAGGGGATGATATGCTTTAGGTACAGTGTTATTTAATCTTCCACTAAAACCTCTTTGTAAAGGGTATTGTTGGAATCTGAAGTCTCACTTTCTGATAAGGATAAAAAATCAGAGCAGTTTTGATGGTCTGCTGTACATCTATTTCTGTTGACATTTTCATTCTCAACCCCCTTTTTTCTTTTTAATTAAAGATCGTTGTAGTGACTTTTTAATTTTATCAACAGGAAGGGTTATGAAGTTTATGGTTAAAGGCTTTTGTACATCCTAGGTTTTAAAGAAAACTTTTCCTTCCCAAAGCAACTTTTTGTCTGTCTTGCATGGTCTCCTGCAGAGTCTCCAAATTCACCAGTAGACTGATTCTCACAGTGTAGCCCAATTCTCATACTGCGATGTAAGATCCCGGTTTACCATTACAACTTCCAAACTTGACAGCTTTTTATGAAGGAGTTTTAAGCCCATCAGTGCTCTAGTTGTGTATGTGAAGTACCAGTACCAATGTCAGTCTCAATGCTTTGCTGAAAGCATTTGATTATAATCTTTATTCTGAGAATTCATTACACATAAACACTCATTTAAATGTGTTATTGAAAGAATTGTGCTGGTTTTCTGAACCAAGCTACTACATAACACAGCAACATAGCTGCTTCTGCATTCCTCTTTATCAAGTGTATTATATTGAGGCTGGAATGCTGTGAGCTTTTAAATTAACAAAGTAGTCTCAGGAATAATTCTGTTAAGAGCTATGCTTTCTCAAGAGAAATTCTGGTATGTTCTTTACCCAAGAAGTGAACAGTTATTTCATAGGTATGGATTAATATGGGAAAAAAGAATTATCAGGTGGAAGTGAAGCCGTGTGTTTATTTGGAAGAAGGTTTGAAAAAAAGTTTGCAAGAGACACAAAATGAAACATAGGGAGTTGAAAGGCTGAGTAGGTTCTTGAAAATAAGAATTTCATTGACATATTCAGTAGATACGCAGAAAATAAGGGAATGTTTCATGTGCCTGTAAAAAATAGAAGAAGATAGAGATAAGACCAGATCTTTATATGATTTAGATTGTTTTCATATTTATGAACAGATATAACCAATGCCCATGGTGAAAGAGTGTTTGTGTAAAAACCTCATAGTTCTCCAGCGAGTTATTTATGTACAAGCAGGGAGAAGCTACTCTGGCAGCTTTGTTGGGGTAGATAAGTATTTCAGCTCTGTTGCTGTTTACATTTCAGAAAGCTCTTGTAATCTTAAACCATAATTAAAAATACTTTTCTCACTTCCTGGCCTGGTTCCTGTGGTACAATTTCTCAAGCCATCCCATCACGCTTCTACAGGGGTACACAATTGTGGCCACCCTGATGAGCTCAGTTGGTAGCTGAAATATTTCCGTTTGATGTAGCTAGAAGAATGCCTCCTCAACTTCTCAGGTATCATAAGACCCTGATGTCACAGCACAAGCTCATTGTCCTTGTCACCAAGAAGGAACTGGGCATTCTCTTCATTCTTTACTAAGACACATTAGGACAGAGACTGTGTTTTGCAGACACCTCTGCTCAGTCCACCAAGGAAGAAATGAACCTCCATTGCTCTCAGATTTTAAAAGTGACTTTATCAAAGCTTTGTCTTGCTTTAGAGTAATGTTAGCAATATTCCCAATTAAGATTATTCAATAAGATAACAAAGCAAAAAAAACCATGATAATAAAAATAAAGCATAGGCAAATATTTTCATGGAACAAACCCTGTCATCATTTCACTGATACATGACATATGGAAATGTCTTTAAATATCCTTGCACTGTGCTTACAGCATAAATAAAGTGACAGAATTCAACTCCTCATCTTTTATTCTTAAACAATATAAAGGCATACATGCTTTTCAACCTGTGAAGAGTTTTTTAGAATGTCACAAGTATTGGCAATGATTAGACAAAAGCACGAGATCTTTTTTTTTTCTGGAATATAAAAGTCAGTGGTTTTGTAGGCTGTCCTTTTTAGTTATTTTTCAATACATTTTTGGGCCTACGGGGTATACATAAACAAAGAAAGGAAGAGTACTCTTTTAGGACTCATGATGTCAAGGGGGAGGGGGTAAAAATCTTGGGCATTTTTGAGAAGAAATTAATCCAGTAATGGACAATGTGCTGCCTTGCTACCTTTTACTCTTTGAGGAATCCCAGAGGACATTGATTCCTTTGAGAAATCCCAGAGGACATTGATTCAATTTCAGAAGCCTTTGAGCATTCCTTAGTTGTAACAGGCATAAATGGGATATGAAGAAACCTCTGCAATTATGCAACTTTCAGCTCTGAAAGGCTTTTAAAAACATAAAAATCCTTTACACAGAGGGAGAGTGTTTCTTATTCCACTAGGTATGAATGGATGCCTAGGAAAGGGCAGGAAAAGGCAAAAAGTATGTAAAAAATGCCCCCTGTAGTCTCCCAGCCCCTGTCTGGTTTTAGCTGAAGCATTTTGTGCAGAGCTTGTTACAGTTTGTACATAAGTATTTCATAATCTTCAATTTAACCTTTTTATCAGTGCTTGTGAAGGCTCCCCTTAAACACATGGAAAGTTTTGTATCTGCATACATGGAATGCATTCCAGGGAATATTCCAGGATGGGGATTCTGTAGGTCTACCTCTCACCATCCAAGGTCATACAATTTGGCATCATTGAATTAAGGTCATGGTCTCCTGACCAGTAACAAAAGTAACAAAACAGTGGAAGTGTTTGGGATGCCAGTTACTTCAAGGTAACAATACTACGGCCAATGACATTCTCACCATTCAGTTAATTCGGGTCTTATGCATTGCGACCAATAAGAAAAGAGCACACCACAGAGGTAGTCAGTGGTCTGAATCCAGGTGTTAGTGGCTTCCCTTCCCCGTTGTTACAGCTGCATATTAATTGGTTAAACTGTTGGAAGAATACTGTCATGATATTGTCTGAGCACTCATATAGCTGAAACTATTTCCTAAATGAATTTTATCTAAATGAGAGCATAACTTTTAGTGGAAAAATTTCCAGTATTAATTCCACTAATGGAATACTGTAATGAATGAATGGATGCCTGTTAGGAAGGAAAGACCAGTAATGTGAAGAAGGGAACCTGTTAGGAAGGAAAGACCAGGAATGTGAGGAAGGGGAGATGCCCTTAATGTGAGAAAGCAGCTGGGGGTGGATGATGGGCCACATGAGAGTTTATGGGTCACGATTAGTGGGTGATGAGTATGGACAACTCTATTATGTGTGTCGCCTACAGACTGCTTCTTCAGGAAGAAGTAGACTACTTACCCAGGTAACTTGGAAAAGCTGTCTTTTCATGTACCGTGGTCACCATGTGTCACCATCCCAATATTAGCTGGAAAAGCAAGTCAGCAATAACAGTCTAGCCTTCTACAGTGCGGTGATGAAAACTTCTTAGTACAAATCTTCAAGAGCCCCGTGAAGGGACATGCTCTGAACTTGGGAAATGCAGACTTAGCTTGCTCTGTTTGAGTGAATCCCATGGAATGTGGTCCTGGAGAGCTGGTTGATTATTAAGGAACACCTCCTTCGGGCTCAAGAACGTTCCACCCTGATAAGCAGGAAATCAGCAAAGGTGGCAGGAGGCTTGCTTTGACAAACAAGGAGCTCTTTGCAAAACTCATAAACAGAAACAATACAAAAGGTGGAAAAAGTGTCAGGGGACCCAGGAGGACTGTAGAGATGCTGTCTGAGTATGCAGGGGTGGGCTTACTAAGCCAAAGCCAATGTCAACCTGGAGTTGAGTGTAGAGAAGGATAATAAAGGCAATAACAAAGGCTTCTACAGGTACAACTGAAGACTAACGAAAAATGTTGGCCTGCTGACATGTGATGCAGGGAATCTTTTGACAGAGGACATGAGAAGGGGTAAAGTACCAAATACTTTCTCACCTAGCTAGGTAGAGTCTGTGGGAAGAAACTAATTTTGATTTTCTAACATGCTTTATTTTGGTGTATTTTTTTTCCCCAGTAAATTCCTTTTGTTTATCTCTTATGTTTATGTTAAATTTTAAATAGGATGCAGTCAGGAAATTGTCTATTAGAACTGACGTTACGCTTTGTTGTGTCAGGCTGGGTCAATAAAATCTGTTATTCTTGTTGCAGGTGTTTTTGTTTAGGATCCCCACAGAGAAAGCAAGTGTAAACAGCCTTGCCTGTGGTTTCCTTCTGATTTATCTAGAAATCTGAGCCATTTGTTAATCATGGGATATTATTTAATCAGCGGGGCAAATACTATGTGGGCGTTACATTTTTCTTGAGCTGAACATAATTGATAGAGGAAAAGCAAAGCAAAACACCATCAGCATTGCTGGATGGAACATTATTGGGTAGTGAATGGATGTGCCTTTTATAAAGAACAAAAAAGATTGAGCTAACTCAGTTATGTGAAAACACTATTATGTTAAAAAGGTTTAATCTATCATTAATACACAAGATTACCTTTATGAACATATTTTTCATTAGCGCTCTGATAATGAATTTTTTATCTTCTTTATTTTCACTATTATTCCTTGATGAGGCCAGTTAGCTGGGAGAAAATAGATGCATAAGTATTCATTGTTCATTCTTAGTGCCTCCTCGTCAGCTTTATTTGTTTTTTGTCTTATGGGAGAAAAGAAAAAACATTTTTTCCTTTCTCTGCAATTCTAACATGGCAAGTCCTATGTTTCATTTTAATGTGCTAGCATTTGGGAAAAATTGAAAAGAAACCCTGGTGATGTGGGTGGAAGACTGCCTTTTTTTTTCTGGTGGAAATTAATTGATTGATTAAGGGTTTATCCAGTAGATTAGACAGGATAGCTTCTATTGCTGAAAGGATAGCATCAGCTCAGCACATTTTATTTATATATCCCTGCAAGAAAAGTAAATAATTATTAGACTAGTTTGTAAATTGGGAAGAAATGGATAAACTTTCTGGGCCATCATTTTTACTGGGTCTGATTGTCAATGCCTGGCTAAACTTCTACTTTTGTCTAATTTTATAGAATTATATTTTTCCAACCTGTGAACTTTCTGAATCTAAAAACCTATGGGCTTGAAATTGCATGGAGCGGATACTTACCTGAGAAATCTGGTTCTTCCTGGAAATACAAGCACTGAAATATTTCCATTAGTGTAGCATTGCCATTTGGAGACCTTGAGGAAATGGTCAAACACAAAAAATGAAATTGAGAGCTATAATTGATGTAAAATACTTTTTAGCTGATGTAAAGCTGCTTTATTTTACACTTCTTGTAGTTAGCTTGGAAAAAAAATGTTTTCTTTCATGCATTGTGAGAAGAAACATATGATTCTCTAGGCAGTGAATTATTTTCCAGTTATCAAAAAAAAATAAAATCCTGTGGTTTACATAAGAGTTTTAGCTAATCAGTGTACATATATGCATAATGATTTTGTTCTTAATGTGGATTACATTTCCATTATACAAATTTTTCCTCCATTTATCATTTTCAAACCGCAAACTTTAGTCCTACAATAAATGCAGCATTTTTGTCTTTTTAATCTATAAATAAAAATGTATCCTTAGGGGAAAAAGGAGTCTTGATGTGTAATGATGCAAAATGTGAGAGGAATCAATGTTGCTGGTCTGTTGTAAGTTTAAGAGGGATGATGGACAAATTAGATGAGACACTGAAGTTGCCTGTATTGTTGTTGTGAAAATTTTAAGGGGATTTTAATTCTTGGCACATGCAAGAAGTATGCTTTTCAGAATGTAAACAGCAGTTTAGCTTCCTTCTTGTATTTATAACCTTAATTCAGGAATAGTTTCCATTTTAAAGTTACTTGAGCTAATAAACTTTCCATTGAAGTTATTTTAAAAATATCACTTCCTTGTGGAAGAGGGGAACTTTGGAGTTCCCTTCGCTATTTGTCTGAATCAGTGCTCTGCCAGCTAATGTCATGGGGATGCTGAAAGGGATCACGCTCTAACATAGATCTGTATAATCTGTGCAGTCAGCGCTCTTGAGGTCTTGAGTGTTATAGCCTTAAAAGTTGTGGGCTTTGATTATAAATATAATGGCAAAGATTATTAATTTACAAGTTTTAACATGTTATTTGAGATAGATATATAAAGTGTATTAATTGTACTTAATAAAATGTAAGAATTAAAAAAGTACAATTTATATGGAAAAATAAGGTTATTAAGATTACAAAACATAAACATCTTATAAATTTTAGATTACAGCTTTGTAGACCAGTGGTTGGTATTCATTGCATTGTTTTTTCTGTTAAGAGTTTGAAGAAAAAGAATAATTGCAGACTAAATATTATTGAACAAATTAGTTTTATAATTACTTGGATAAAGGTATTTTCAGCTAAAAATTGCTATGAATTGACCATAGAGACTGAACAGGTTTTTAGTGTGATCATCAGGAGATCTGGAATTCTGCAGTTTAGTTATGGCCAAGTAATTTATAGTATTCTGTGATCAGGTGCTGTCCTCATAACTACTCCATTGGCAGCTTCAGGCATTTAGCTTTTCATTTAGGAATATAAATGTCACTTGAAGTGCCAATAAATACTGGCAAATCCCTGAAAAGGTCAGATTGGTTCTATAACTCAAATACCTGTCTAATGCTAATGGCTTCTCAAGGTTTTGTGTGAACACTTTAAAATAAACAGCCTTCCATCAGGCTTCTGCAACTTTCTTTTTAATGTCTCTTGTGTGTGTGTGTGTGTGTGTGTTGCTATTCTTTTGTGGATGTTACAATTCTTATTACAGAAGTTTGCCACCTGAAAAAAGAAAGAAAGAAAAAGGGGGGGAAACAGAATAAAAAGGACCAAGCTAAGTAAACCAAAAGCTGAATGTCCCTTGTCCAAACAACCCCCTCTGCACTGCTGCAGAGATTTCTGACATAGGGAGATTCATCCTCTCGTCCTGGTTTTGCATTAATCTTTCCACAGTTTTTATTGGCATGTGCTCCATGCTGGCGTTGGAAATAGCATTTTAAGACTTTAATTTCAAATCCTCTTCTTGCCCTTGTTGAATTGTCTACATTTCATTTTTTGTTCATTACATCAGAAGAGAATAGACATCCAGAGACATTGAAATACATGTAAACAATACTTACAGTAAATATAAACTGAGTCTCAAAGGTGCCCCCCACATGTATATAGTGAAATAAAAATATAGTTCAGTAGCATAGTATAAAATCAAGAAGAGACATAATCTTCCTGGCTTTTCTTGCCTATTCCAACTGCACTTCTAAAAGAACACTTGGACAAAGCTTTCAGTTACTTTATAATTACATTGGGAATTAATTTAAATTAGAAACTAAGTCACCATACTTAACACATTTATAAAATTATCTAGTAATTGAAATGTATGTTTTTTTAAAAGGTATCTCTTTTCAGGTATTTATAACTAAATCGTCCTTCACTTGGTAGCTTTTATTTAATTTAATCAATGATTACATGGTTAGTGAGGATGCATCAATTCAGGAAAATAAATAGCTAATCAAAAGAATATTTGTTCCCACATTTTGTTCATTATTAATTTTATATCAGAGACTTAGCAGACCAGAAAAGACAGATGAAGTACCTGCAAGCTTTCCCTTAATGTGTCAACACAGCTTCATCTACCCTGGGGAGAAGAAAATCACTCAAACCTTGGGCTGATTCATTCCCCGTACTATTTTCAGCAAGAAATAGCAATTATATGTTATCCTTCAGGTTCTGCAAGTCTAACATTTCAGAAATATTAGCTACAAGAACAGACTAAATATTAGCTTAGATGGATTTAAATCAGGTATGCTTTTGTTCTTTCCCAGGTGTCTGTGTAATGTCTATGAGAATTTTTCGAATTATGTGAAAAGGGAACATTGTTCCTTCTCATAGGTGATTTGAAGCCCTATCTTCCTATGTCTGTTGAGCTGAAATCGAGGATATGAAATGCATGCTGTTGATGGTTTTTTTTGCCGTGATCATTTCTTACCTCTTGCAGATGGTTCTGGCATTTTGTCTTATTGCTTAAATTAAATTAACTTTGTGAGGCTTTGTTGTTTTGTTGTTGGAGCTAAACAAAATGCTAATTTTGGGAATTACTTTTCAGACTATTTTTCTCTGTTTGGTGTGAGTAGTGTTTCATGAGGTTACTGCTTGCTTTTTGCCTAGGTGCTTGTATGCCTGGTCTCAGATTTGGACATAAATCAGGGTTGTATAGTCTTTATAGATACAGAGGTGAATCTGCACATGGGTCCATGCTTCTTCCCCGTTGGAAAAATAATCTGAATGATTCAGGCAGGAAGAATTTTCATGAGGTCTCCAGTCCAACCTCTTGCTCACAGCAAAGTCAACTATGGGGTCAAGCAATAAGCAATGTTCCTGCAGGTTGAGGTGCATCTTGAAAATCACCTCAGAATGAAGACCACACAACCTATGGTCAACAAGTTTCAATGTGAAGCCTGTTGTTTTTTTTTTTTTTTGGTCGCTGTTTTTTTTTGGTTTTGTTTTTGGTTTGGTTGGGTTTGGGGTTATTTTTTTGTTTGGTTTTTTCAATAAAAAGATATTTTAAATGCAATAACGATGTAAAAAAAAAGTCAGATGTCAGAAAAACAGCTACTCATAGCATATCTGCATAGATACTTGGATCTTTAAGAAGTTAACTGGAATGAGACTATGTCTTAGAGGCCCTTCTGATGTCATTATATGAGGTTTTTTGGGTGGGGTTTTTTTGGGGGTTTTTTTGGTTTTGTTTTTTTTTCTTTTGTTCATTTTCAACCTGGAACTAAACCATTCATTTCACAAACTTTATGACTCAAATGATTCTTGAAAACATTTTTTTCTTTATATTGATTTAGAAAACAACTTTCATTGACTGCCAAAATGAGATCAGACCGTTATTTCTACTTTATCTTTTTTATACTAAAAGAATCAGAAAGCTTTAAAGGAAGTAAACTCTTTTTGACTGAAAATACAAAAGCTGTCAGAAAATTACCCAAATCTGTATAACTGTTGACAAAATAATAGTTGCGAGTTTGTTTTGTTTTAATATATATTAAGAATATCATTTTGGGAAAACAGCTAGTTTTATTCAATATATTTAAAATCAAATTATTTACCCCTTACTGAAAAAATAAGGTATTAATTCTTCCTTGCTTCTTGTATACTTTACTTCATTCTTTACAGTGACAGTACTCAGGTGAAGAGCTTCTAATAAAACCTGTGTTGAAACATGAAGAAACTAACACAGATTTTAATATTTAAGCAGGTTATTTTATAATCTAATTTTCCAAAGATATTGTGATTAAATGAAACAGGGATGGAAGTATATACAACATGAAAGGACTGCTTAGTTCTGTTCTTTCGCCTTTTGTACCTTTGAGGTATTTGTGTAAATAGTGTATGTCATGTTATAACTAGTAAAGGAGAGAATTACACTGGAGATTAAGTTTTTTTCAGTGATGAATGCAGAGTTCTTACATGATGGACAAGTGTTTTTTCAACAGTAGCACACAGGGTTTTTTTACTCCAAGTAAATAATCTAATGTATATTAAAAAAAATCTGATGGATAATTAAAAAATATTTTTTATTTTATTTTATTTTACTTAAAACCAAAACCACTTTAAGTTTCTAATGTGTATTAGCCTTGTCTGCATCAAAAATGACCAAGTTTGCCGTGGTGCTAAAGAATAGTAGGTTGTGATCTGGTTTGTACTACAATATACTATATTCATGCCTCTACAATAGAAAGAAAAATGGTGAATGGACTGAAATATATTTAGAAGAACAGACTGTTCCTTTTTTCTTGCAATATCTCTGATGCTTCCCTTTGGAGACTGAGCATTTGGGTTCAGCCTTTCATATTTAATACAGGCTTTTTTTTTTGTTTTCCCATTTTGTAATTGCTAATGCACATTACAGAACACCTTTAGGGAGGCCTGGAAAAATAGAAGGCAAGATAATGTATTAAAAAGCAAACTTGAACGAGGAATTTTTCAACCTCAGTCTCTATTTGTTAAGGTTTAGAGAGCATATTTCTGTTTGATTAAACTTGTAAATTAGAATTGTCTCTAGAAGGGTCCAAGTGGCAAGAACTGAAAAGATATTAATTCTGTATGTCAGTAAAATTAGCTTGGGGTCCTCTTTTCTAAAGATAAATATATTTAGATTAAAAACAAGACCAAAACTGTTATTTCTTTCTATAATGAACAAAAAGATTTTCTTGCTCTTTCAAGACATGAAGAAAGATCAAAATAGTTCAGCTTAGGCTTAAAGAACAAAGTCTGTTGAGGTGGTGGAAAACAGTCCTCTTTATTCTTCCACTATCTATAATAATGTGCTGAATCTGTGTTCTACTTTGAAGTATCATATTGTAGCAAATTCACTTTTTTTGTATTTGAATTAATTCAATGTGTACATTTAAAATAACGACGTGGTTTAGATATGCAGCGTAATTATAAACCTTTTATCTTTGAGTTCTTGTCTGCCAGGGTTAAAAGCTTGTATCGGTGCCATAGTTCAGTGTAATCAGTTTTTTCTGCATTCCCAGCCTAACAACGTTTTGTGAAAGGCTAAAAGAAAAATACTGCAAGACCAACAATGCTGCAAAAACAAAAATGCTGCAAAAACAAATGATCCCAACTGTTTCAGAAGCTGTTACTTATAGTAGCTGGAAGTCTCCATTCTTGTACCAATGACTTTGTAAAAGATACTGTTTAATAATGAAGAGTGATAAAAGCTAACTGGGTCAGGGTGTGTGTGTGTGTGTGTTTAAGGCCAGGAAAAACTTGTCCTCTTCAGCATTAAGTGCAGGTAGTAATTAGAAAAAGAAGAAAGAAGTAGTCAGAAGAATTAAAATCAGCTTTTGCTCATTGCACGTAGAACAGACAACGCTTGTTACTGCCCTGACAACCTTCCCAAATCAGCCCTGTTAACAATACTGCTCAGTGGCAAAAAAACTGATTGGCAAACCTTAGCAGTCTGGACTGCAGCAACCTGTGGGACAGTACAGCTGCTGTTTCCTGTAGTCAGTTTGGGGCTTCGCTGTGCAAAGATCCAGGTCAGTGGAGAAGTGGTGGCCCTTCATGAGGCTAAGTACTGCTCTTCAGTGTTCAAGAGTAATGCAGATCCACCACCCTACAACTTGTTTATGCCTGGATCCTTTTGATGACCCTCTTTTTTGCAAAACCTAATCATCTTAATGTTATATGATAAAGTACCCTAGGATAGGAACTCACTTGCTCCACAGTAGACAGGAAAGATAGTATCTCCCTTCCCACTGCCTCCAAAGTTATACATATGTCTTGAAATGACAATTCACTTTCTGCCTGCACTGAAATGTTTTTTGTGGTTGCTCACCATTCATCAACTGTTTAAATCAGCCTACATTGTTTGCAACAAAGTATAAAAACAGCAAGATACTCCTTGATTCTCCCAGTTGAACCATAAAAGCTGTGATTATAATTTCTACTTGAAAGAATAAATTATCGAGGAATACTAGTCACACAGTATCTTGGCAGCTATGTAAGAATTAATCTTCAAAAAGCCAACTATTATCTTTGTTCAGTAGAAATTTAATTTCGTAGTTTCTATTAAATTTCCCTTACTTAAATATATGAGAGTTTATAAATTACCTTTATGTCCTTGGGACTACAATGTTGTGCTCCATAATATTTCTGATAAATGCCCACTCACATGTTTTGAATAGCCAGATAGCTGTGTGAAAGAAATGGGGGTTTGCATGATTTTATTTTTTTAGAATTTTATTTTAATCAGAAGACATACACTAATGGCTGTTAAAGACAAATGACAAACAATTTGATGTTCTACTTTTGTTCTTTATTTGAAATACTCATTTCACATAAAAAGAAAAATAGGTAGCATTTTATCTGATTTTTAATAAGATTATCTAGCTAAGGTAGATACAGAGTTTCATAATTATCAATTCTGGTGTATGTTGAAGGAGAATTGAAAGCTGGAACTCTGTTTTCCCTAAAATAGGAACTTACCTGTACTTTGAAGAATAAACGTATTAGGGAATTACATTTAAAAAAAACCAAACCCTTAAAGCAGATTTTTTTATGTGTCCCAAGTCATAGGTTTATTAAATTAAAAACAAACAAACAAACCAAACCAAAAACAAAACCTCGAATTTTTAATTGCAATGCCACTTTTTAATAGAAAATAACATAGTTCTATTAATTTAAATTGACAGGTTTTGCTTTGTAAAAATCCTTTTTGGGTGAAAAAAAATTATATATATATATATATAAAAGTAATTTTCTGGTACTAATTTAATTTCTGATGCATAAAAAGGAATTGAACTGAAATGGTTCTTATCAACAGTTGTATTGCAGTTGCCATCACAGAATTTAATGGAATTCTAAGGGAGTTGAGATTAATGGAAAGCTCCTTTGTGTGAATTAGTTACAAACATAAAATTTATGGTTGGAAAAAGTATGTTTAAGAATACTTTCAGCTTTTAAAGTTTAAAATCAATAACTTTTGAATGCACATATTTGCACTAAGTTTGAATACCAGACAGTGTATGCATCATTTAGTAATTTATTTTTTTTTTAAAAAGGTTAATATGCAAATAGTTAAATATGTTTCAAGAATAGTACCATATTTTAAAAATACTGTATTTTGGCCACTTTTAGAGTCTTTTAATTTGCAAGTTGAAGAACATTTCAGAAGGAGAGTGTGTTTTTGTAATGTAGTCATATAATTAGAAGTCATGTACTGAGCAGTAATCTAGCTAAAAACAGTAGCTATGATAGTTGGCACAGGCCTGAAGAAGACAGTGTTATGAGAGAAGGTCTTATATACTTAGTTTTGATTGTTTTAGGAATTTTGCTGAAAAGTTACTTTGAAATATATTTTTCCAAGGTCTGCATATGCAGTGCTGGATTCTAAATTAGCAAATAATTGTTGATCATACTGAATACACTCTGCATTTATCAACAGAGAAACTTCTAAGTTTCTGTGTAAATGGATTTTAAAAACTATACTTTTATAACTGTATTTATTTGTTTATAAATATACATCGTGTAAAGATTCAGTTGGACTTGATGATCTTAAAGGTCATTTCCAACCTTGTGATTCTGTGATTCAAAATGTATTGTAACGAACCCCATTTCCTCTTAAGGTTTATTAATTTATATCTAATGATTCTTTTCCTGGTTCATAATTTGGGAAGTATTCTGAAGATACAATAGGAGAAGTATCAGATATTTTTCAATTCATGTAGCAGAGAAAATATGATTAAATATTCTCTGAATACTGGGATTGAATTGCTACTGAGCTAGAACAGGAGATCCTAGATAACTCTGAACTGCCCCTGAAAAGATTTCACATCACAAAGGACTTTGAAGTTAGATGTACTCATCCCTTTCTTTCCAAATTAGCATATAAAATTACACTGAAGGCTAAGTATCTCTCTAATTTCTTTGGAATACAAAGTAGTAAAAGAGAATGGAATCAGACTGTAAACAGCGGAAACCTGAAACTTCTGGGTGAGGAAGATTAAGTCTGAGAACAAACCCGTTCCCTTTGTTGTTAGCAAGACATCCTTCCTTACAGTACTTCCTTTCAGTCCAGCATTTTTCAGTGATTTCTTGGATTGAAAAAATACTTGAAGAGTCTTTCTTGAAAAAGAAAATCTTCCTTTTCCATCACCGTTAAAGTCTGCACATTGGTCTTCATTCTGTGACAGCCAGGCATGCTACTCTTGCTAAGACACAGGTAGCTCTATGCAGCCTGCCCGTATCATCTGGGATCCCCAGTATCAGCAAATCTGTCTTCTATTGAAAGTTTATGCTTATTCATACACAATAAATACGTAGCTTTCTGTTCTACTTTGATTACCCAGTAAGCTGTTTAGTAGAACATGTCAGATACAATATTTGTACTGCTATTTAAGAACAAATTCTTTATTTGTAGCATTTGTCTTGGACCTTTTTTTCTTCTCTTTGCTTCCTGACACTATAATTCTGAAGAAGAAAACAAGACTTTGGAAAAGGGTAAACAAAATGAACCTGTAACCTGTCATGCATTTTACCAAGTTAGTCCTCACTCCTAGAGCTGATTCTGTGGCATACAACAAATTCTATTCCCATATTAGAAAGTTATCTTTCATTAGCGTGTATCGAGAAATTTGGTAAAGTCAAATTTGTTTCAAGCAATATTTGACATATTGATCCCTTTCCCACACCCCGTATTTGGTGGAATGAAAAAGGTGAAACTTACGCTGTTTTAAAGTTTGATGGAATGACACAAAATGCTTAAACCCAAGCTTCAGACAAGTATATTAAAATAGTGATTAAAAAAAATGTCAGTAAGTATTTGCTTCCATTATATTGACCTAAGTTTTCATCAGTCTTGGCAGAGTGAGCTCAAACACCTACCTGTAGACTGAAAGGCCAAAAAATTATACAACCTGAGAATTTTTAGACTTGGAAGATGACACTTCGAGAAATATCTCTGAACTATCAGATATGTGATTATTTTTGTCTCCGTAACACCACTTCTGATCACCTAGATTTATACTATTTTAAAACATATTCTGTATGTTTTCTCTGGCAGTACATTAGTTCATACTTCAAGGTTATCACATGTGGAAAGCAGTGCATTGAGCCAGTGTGTTTCACAGCTGGATATATATGAAATACGTGAATGTCTATAATACAGGATGATATTTTAAATAACACAGAAATCAGAATGCTTCTGCAATTTCAAATCCCAGAGGATGTGAAGGACTTCTGATTTTTGCCTCCATGTATACAGTGTTTACAGACTATTGTCTAGTTATTACAGGGACTATTTTGTTCTTCACAGCAAACACAGTTCAAGTAACAAAACTTTGGATTAATTTAGAAGTCAGTGACATAGTTTTAATCCATCACTGTGGGACATACTTTCATCAGAGAGAGATTAAATCGAATTTTGCCAGCCTGCAAGCACAAATAAAAGAACACTTGTTAAAAAGTAGATCTCTGCTTATAAAGACCCGATCTTGTAACTTATCTTAGAGTCTGAAATGTAAGCCTTGCAGCAGTGTTGAAACCTGTTTAAGAACATTTTCACTAAAGAGTTTTCATTGCCATAACTAGATTTGCTTTACAATGAAACTTTTCCTCAGGCATGGGTGTAAGAGACTCCATGAAAGCAGACACAATGGAACTTTAAATCAGTGATTCTTACTAAATGTACATTAAACAAGGATGTTATTTCTCTTGGTCCTGACATTTTTCCATGCTATTTGAAATCAATTAAGGAAACTAAATTACAATTCAGAGTAAGCTAATTAAAATTATGATCCTTTTTTTTCACATCCACTCCTTTCCCAGCAGTTTAACTGTAGAAAAACTCTGCAGAAGAGCTATAAGTGAAATAAGGGAGAAGTCAGACTGATACGGAATGTATCTGGGTGAGGGAAATAATTCATTAATGTAATGTATGTGCTCTCAAGTGTAAAGTTTTTACACAAATTAGTTATAAGGTATATATTCCTAATTAAACATAAGAAAATTCTAAAAGCATAAGAAATAGGAGCAGGCCTTTTCTTAGCTGAATAAGCTGATTATGTTTGTGTACTGAAAAGGCTTATGTTGCTCTTTGAACCACTGGGAGAGATCTGGTTTCAACATGTTAATGCATAATGTTTTCAACAACGAAAGCAAGTTTTTACTTTGGTGATAGACCCAGAAAACAGTATAGTAATGGTATTTTGTAGGTTGGAATTATTCAAAACTTACTTTTCATCTGTGACATTATAATATTGACATATATATAATTGGATGACATCAACTTGCTTTTAATTTATTTTAGATGTTTTTATGTATCCCACACTCAGTCATTCCAAATTGGTTCACATGGAGAATCTTGATTAAAATCTGATGTTGTAAAATCTAATGTAATATTTATCTAAATACTTCACAGTCCACTTATTTTGACCTGCTTGTTAGGAAGGCTAAACAGTTCTGGAGATAGATAGTTATATGGATAGTCCAAAGTGTTTGCAAAGTTACATTGGATTTTAGAAGACCCATAACCCCATGGAAATATTGTTGGGGTAAAGCAAGACCTCCCTCCTCCAAAAAAAAAAAAAAAAAAAAAAAGGAAAGAAAAGAAAAGAAAAAAGAAATTAAAAAAACAGACCAACAATTTGGGAGAAAAAGAGAAACTATGCAATGTTTATTTTTTTTTTTTAAATTATTATTATTTCTTTTAAATTTTAAATCTTTCTTCAGACTTTGATTCTGGCTCAGGAGTGGGGAACGATCTTACTTTAGTGGACCTAAACACAAACTATACTCTCTGTGGATTTCTGATGTCCCAATATGGGGCCTATATTGTTTTATTTTCCAGGAAATTTATGGCATAAATCTTTCCATGTAAGCACTATTAACTCAGAGGGAAACATGAACAGCTTAAACCCTGTGCTTAATTAATCCTTTGAACCTTACCTATGAAAGTAGGTGTCCAGCAAAACCACACTGAGAAGGCAGATTAACCATGCTAATAATAGTTAAAAAAGAGGGAGGAGGAAGGGAAACAGGAAAAGAAAAAGAGATGGAAAAAAAAACCCCATACAACCCACCCCCTCCCCTCCCCCATCCCCACCCAAACCAAAAAAAAACCCACAACACCAAAAAAACCCACCAGAAAGGATGGGGGGCTGTGGTGGGAGAAATCCACAGTAGAATAATTTAGGAATGCCACTACAGTGGTGGGAAACCAATTAAAACCTCAGTTTACCTGTTACAAACTCCTTCTCCTCAGTGAGAAATACGAATTTAAGGGTGGTGGGGGAACAACCAAAACACCAACATAAAAGATGTATTTATAAACTTTGCCTTCACAGGTAGTAGAGACATAATTTTCCTGTTGCTTTTTCTAGTTAGTTATTCTCACACAGAAATAAAGTATTTTGACTTATCCTAAAAATATTTCAGGAACAGAAGGAAATTGTCCTTGTATTTCCATTAACTGAAAGTACTTTTCTATATGCTTCAACACAGTTTATAGTGGTTTTAGTTGGTTGTTGTTCCAAATGGTACAGAGTTTGGGAAGTACAGAGCCAAAATGAAAACTACCAGCATGAGCAGAAGATGTTTTAGCTATATAACTTAACTAAATAAAAATAAGATGAGAAAGAAGAAACAAAATATCCTTATTTAGAAAGGATCTTACTGATAATTTAGACTTGACATAGGAGATTAAATTACATTTTTCCACTCCATGTGATAGTGAGTATGGGTACAAGTGCAGGCTGGTTAATACAAATGTGTAGGTGGAAATAACTTTGAACATTGCTCAGTCTACATATAGAGTTTAATGTTCCCAGAGTAGGATGGAACAAGATAATCTCTATCCTACAATTATGCAATGAAATCTCAGGTCAAGTAAAATGGATTTTTAATTAATCTATTAACATGGGGATGAAATCATTGAGAATAAAAGGAAATGCAGCACCCATTTTTAGGGGCAGGCAGAGAAGTGTTTTTAGTGATTATTGCTCCCATGTCCAACTTCAATTGCTTGAACACATATTGAAGGAAAAAAATAATCAAATACATTTTGTTCAAATAGAAATTAAAATTAAAAAAAAAACACACAGCAACAACTAAACAGTTCATCTTTACTAGACTATAAATTATAATGCATTAAACAAAACTCTTGAGACAGAAGTTAGCTCAAACCAGTGTTCTGACCTTTTCTGATGTAAAGACCAATACATTTTTCCTGATCATTTATATTTAATGATGGACTCTGACTTCTAACTGTGCAAGTGGATACCATACATACATGGTGCATGCATAGTAGAACCAGCAAATAGGCTGCCTTAAAAAGTGAACTTTCATTCTAGATGAGAACTAGTGAAGAGAACTTAAAGAACTTAAGCTTGATCCTGTTCATGATTTTCAGTACAGATTATGGCACCATATGCATCACTATGCTACTGAAACCTGTTCACGTTACAAAACCAGGAGGCATGTTAAACCATAGGACTAATGAAAAACACCTAGAGGAAGAATCATGTGACCTAGAAGATTGAACTAATAGAAATGGGGTAGTTTTAAAAATAAATAGGGTCACACACTATAGTAGCTATAAGGTAAAAATCAAAAAAAAAACCCAATCAGAATAAAATATTTGGATGATTGGTCACTAAGGGGTAGGATGCAGTGTAACTTAGGTTACCTAAATATGCCTGTCTGCCTATTGATTTTATATGCATGGTAGATATCTAGAGTCTTGGAGGTAATGAGTATCTGGGATTTATTCAGTTGTCCCCAAACCGACAAGGTACCTTGTGCTATTAAATATCCTATTGGGTCTCTAGGTGCCATTCCACCAGATGCTGGGTCTCTCATAGGTTCTTTTCATATCCTGTCATCCCCTTGTATCTGAAGTGGGGCTAGATGTCTATCCGTAAATGACTAAACTTAGATTTAAAAAGAAGTTTCCCTATCAGTCTTGTGTCAGATTTGGCAGACTACAAGCATGCAGGAAGATACCTACCTCAAGTATTTTATCCTCAGAGCAAGTTTCATGTGGATGATGATGACAGTTGTGATTGCCAGTTGATGTGTTAAGTGAGTAAAGGAATTCGGCAGAAAATAAACCCCCTTGCATTCCAGCCAGTCTTCAGACATTAGAGGGGCTGGGGGTGGCTGGGCTTAGATTCTGGGTAAAATTCCCATTTTGGGATGTTCAATGTACTGAACTGGTCACATTCAAAGTACCGAACTATGATGATTATGGGTGCAGGAGTAGTTCAAGGCACCTTCAGCCTAATTGCTCTCAATGAGCTAGCATGGCCAGACCTAAGGAGTTTGGCCACATTCCGTGAGAACTCCTATGGCTAGTTTGATAAATGGTGCAGTTCATTGAGGTAACAGAGTGCAGACTCTTTTGGATTGCTTGTGATGATACACCGTCTACAAAAGAGGGTGCAAGTGACAGAGCAACATAAGATTACACATAAAGTAACATAAGACTACTTGAGTAATACAGTAACATAACTAACTTTATATAGAGATTTCTAAATTTGCTAGGATAACCAAGTGTTCAAATCTCACCCAAGGTGTCCCTCTGTGCAGGAAAGAGAGGCTCTTGTCCATCACCTATTCCTGGAAATCAGCGATGGATCCTGATGGTATCTTCCTGACTTGCTTGTGATGGTATCTTCCCTAATACTTCTCCGTTCTTAGGCCATGTTTATACTATTCTTACCTATGAGGTGGAGCTTGAGTGACTCTAGTTTTACATACCCTTATTATGATTGGTATAAAATTCCCTCACTTCATGGTTTTATAAACTAGCAGAAATTCAGAGCACAGGCTCAGTCAGAGGTGGTCTCATCTTGGAGGTGGGTAACTTTTGGGATAGAGAAGTGGTTTTGTATTACAATGATATTATAATGAGCAAAGTTCACCCAAAGGACACAACTTTGACAGAAAATGAAGAACTGGCAGCTCAGGGTCACAATTAGTAGATTATCAGTACCATAGTGCCACATGATTCTCATGTATCCCAGAGTCTGGCTGTGGTGTCTCCACTCCATCCTCTAAATAATTTCTCTTAGGGTCAGCAGTAACCTCTGTGGTTGCCTAACGAACTTCTGAGGACTGGATTCCTTGTATCTCAGCTGCACTCCCCTCTGGAAGTTTGTTCAAGGTTGTATCTCTTTTAAAAGGATGAATATAAGTCTGATTTCTGAGTCACCTCCAGCAATTATTCCATGCTGGTGGAAAAGCTGAATCACTAAAAATTGGACTTGTAAAAGTCTAGAATGTATGTTAAATTTTATTTCTCATGTGGTTAAGAAAAAGGAATTGAAATTAGTAAATTAGTACATGTTATTCCTTGCCATTTATTTCCAGAAGGCTACTAGAGTGATCAACGTAATAGACCTTACCAGAAAACACTGAAAATGTAACCCTAAAGTACACTTTGTCTCCTTAAATGCATCAGATATAAAACCACCAGATAAATAATCTATTTAACCAAATTACTGCAGCATAAGAAAAACTGTGGATAAGCATACTGTAATTAACTTTTGGCTGGAAATCAGTGGAAGTTCTGGAGCCACCAAATAAAGCAAGCACTGGAATATTAAAATAATGAGAGGCCAAAAAAAAATGACTAGTTTTTGGACAGACACAGGTTGATGAACTTAAGAACATCTGACTGCATTTGCAGGACTAGATGCAAAATCTTGTCCACTGTATTCTTCGTTGGTCTGAAACAGTCTAACAACCATGATGGGCTGGAGAACTATTTTTTGCTTGATAGAATCGTTCTGTCACTGTGTCTTGTATTGTCTGTTCTTACAGTTGTAGCTATACTAATGTAGAGGTGTTAGTCAACCTTTATATTCACTTGGGATGCCCACGTCTAAAAGCTTTTTCACTCTGTTTTCTACTGCGTTTCCATGTTGTAGTGGTTTTATTTTTTTTAAGAGACACTAGTTTCTTAAAAAAAGCCTCCACATTGCAGCCAAACCTCCCTTTCTGCAGCCTTCCACTTGAACAGCTTGTAGAGCAGGAGGGGCTTTTGAATTACAGCTTCTATTTTGTCACTAGAATTTAGAGGGAGCCTTTTCAGACTGTTTGTTACAGTGCATTATGATTTGCAGAAGAATTAGTATATAAACATTAAAAATGCTGCTTAGAAAATTTTCATTGTACTGCTTCCTTCTGAAAACAGGGAATATACTGTTGTGTTTAGCATTTACTATAACAAAAGTAATTCAAATTGACATTTTCACAATGCTTTTGGCATACAAAGCAGATGGATTCTTAAAATTAAATGATAAATTAAGCAATTAACATACATTTATAAATTTAATAATCTGAATGATAAAATAATTTAAAATTTGGAGAGGAATAAAAAGTCTAATTTTAACAAGTTAATTTCACAGATCAGCATGTATTGGGGTAAGTCTTTTCTTGCAGTCCATACAGACAAGACATTTATTTTATTTTGATCCCTGTCCCTTAGATTTCCACAGGCCAATTCTACTCATGTTAAGCATTTTCATTTTGATTACAAATGCCAAAACCATTCAGAATTCTGCTGTAAAGTGACAGATCAGAGTGATACAGAAGGCAGACAGCTGAAGGGCCATGCAGGACAATTGGTGAATTTGTACATCATTTACACAAATTTGCCATGTAGGCAATTAAATGTAGCATGTGTATTTAATCTTTAAATGAATATCTGTAGTTAGCATGGAAGTATAGATTTGACTTTCGTGTATATGGCTTAACAACTATGTAAGCAGTACTAAATTGAGCTAGTGCATACAAAATTTAGAATAATTCATCTGTCTCGGCAACTTTTCGAATAAGAAGGGAATGGCTGATTTTCTTCTGTGACTTTGATTCCATTTTTAATATAGAATAAGGAGAGATGGAAACATATATAAACAATATACTGTGCTTCATTTCAAGGAGTTAGAAATGGCTAACATGCTATTATAGTTAAACAAATGAGCAGGTTGCCATTGCTTGCTGTAGTGCTAAATGCATGCTCTACTTGCTGTAACGTTACGTGCTGCAGCGTTACCTATACTTTGTATGGCTATATACATATATATGAAAGAATCTGTTTAAAATTAAAAAAGATAGTTATTAGAATTCATAAACCAAACTTACCCATTACTACATTTATGTATTAGATATGCAATCATGCTGAATGTTTCTTGCTGCATCTTTTTTTCTATTATATCGAAAATGTGCTAGTACAATCTTTCAAAAAATTAAATAGAAAAGCCTGTAAACTTTAAATTGAAATAGAAAAGCCTGGAAAGGATTTTCCTTTCAATCAATTCTTTCACTGGTTTTTTTGTCCATATGCATAACTACTAATCTGTCAGACATCCATGGTTGTGCAGTCCTGAAAGACAAGTTAAGAGAAAATACTGCTCAGATGTTTGTCCTCCTACCAGTTTCACCCTAAACCCCCATATAAACAAAAAAGAAAATGCTCTAGTAAAATTATTTATAGTACAGCGTAATTCCATTATATTATTTCATCTTTGTTAACATTAAAACATTCTGACATTTCCTAATTAATGCTGTTATATATGCTAATTCTTGGTAAGAGGGGTCTAAAGAGCACAGCTGAGAACATTCTTTCTTGTTTGCATAATTGCTCTGAGCAGCTGTATACCTTATTTCTTCAATACAAAACTGTAAATACCGGCTAAGCCAGATAAAGATTTGTTAGTGCCATTTCCAATCAGTAGATGATTGAAATTATGTACAAATATATTTGTTTTCTTAAGAAGTTTGAATTGGTGTATTTTTATAACATACATAACTTTGAATGTATGTCTTTTATATGCCAAGGATCGGGCAGTCTGTTTACTTTTCCTTTTGTTTTGCTATGTGGTGTCATCAAGATGAAATGTAAATGACATACAGTGTAACGAAACATCACTGTGATTAACTTTATACTAGATAAGTTTACATATCTTGCAAATTTATTCTACTGGTTTCTGTTATACCACATTTAGGAGATCAGGATAGTATGAGATGAGGAATAAAAGATTGCATGCTCTGTGCACAATTAAATGAAATGTTGCACATTGTGCCACCTTTTCCAGGAAATGCTTTCATGGGACCTACAGAAACAAGGGGCCGTGTGCTAGGGAGCCAACAAGCTTTAGGAGGATTCCTGATTACTTTTTAACAGGCAGCATTAATCGGGAAACCCCTGCACTGGCACACCACTGTTGGGCCCCAGTTTCCTCCTGTGTGGTGTGGATGTGGTTGTAGGGCAGTGTTTCCTGCTGCTGGTAGGGGACTCGCTGCCCATGGTCACAGACCAGAATGGCAGAGGAGTCTGCTGGAGATGTCTGCAGCCCACACTGCGGAGGTGACTGCAGGGGCTGCTGAAGTGCCACAGAGGAGTATGCGCTTCCCCCTTCACCATTGCCAACAGGCAGCCTTCCCTGTTCCTGTTACTGCTAATTGAATTGATTTTGGAGAATTCCTGGTTTAAAATACTAATTATAAAAGAAAACTGCAGTCATAATTTATGTTGGTTACTTGGAACTCCAAAAAAATATCCTGCCCCAGACATTCTCAGAAATATCTCAAGCCTTCTTACTAGTTTGAAGATATCTTGAGCATTAACCTACCCATTTCTGAGTATTGTAGGATCCATCTGTGATTTCCTTTCCCTTCACAAATATAAAATTAACTTCTAGAAAAAACAAAGTGATGTATCATTTTTCTAGCTTAGAAAGATTTTTGGTGGTTGTTTTTCTTCTCTCTGCATTACAATCTATGCTGTGTTGCTTACTATTCCATATGGCATGCCTTTGGCTAGCTCTAGGAAGTGTCACAGCTTCACTCTCCATTAGTTCCATGATATCATGCTACAAGAGCAGATTTTAGCTAAAATAATTCTCTATTCTTTTGTCAGGGAACATGCGAGCAAATCCATCTATTAATGTCTGATAGAAATGAAATGCTGGCCTGTTCAATATCCATATACTCTGTGTATTTATTATACATGATATATTTAAGTCCATTCTCAGAATAACTAAACCCAGTATTAGATTTGTGTGGTATTTATGGTAAAACCCAGTTTGTCGCTCCTCCTTCTGTTGCCACGTGTGTTCGAACAAAAGCACCCTCAGTGTCCAGACCTGCAAGATGCTGAGCAATTTCAATTCCCAGTGAAGTTTGCCACTGCCAACAAATCACGTCTTACAACTGTTTACACACTGTGGCATAAGTCACTTAGTACTCTGTCTCCATACATACGAGTATGTCTATGTGTATGTGCATACAAACTGAAATGCACTTCCAAAGTGTACCTCTCCCCCCACTGTGTGATACCACTCTTGTACTTTGCCCTTGCTTGACTTCTCCCTGGTTCCCAGTCACACGGATGCAGTGACCCATGTGGCTGACCTAGTGATTCCATTGCCTGCAGTCATCTTCTAGACCACTGATCAGTCTCTGAAATACTGAGTTTATCACATGCATAACCAAAGAACAAAACATGACTGACTGTTTTCAAGACCATTACATCTGATTGCATTTTTAAAGAGGTGGGGATGTAAGTTGTAGCAGAAGTTTTTATATAGCTTTTTCATATTCACAAATTTTGTATGTCATGAGATCTGCCTGATATTTTTTTTTTATACATTGTAATTGGCTAACAGTTTAATTAGATAACGTGCACTGTTATAACCAAGTTACATTTGGATATGTCCCTGCTCATGGCAGGGAGGGTTGGTACTTGATTATTTTAAGGTCACTTCTAATCCCAACCATTCTATGATTCTCTGATCTGCTTTCATCACTAGTTACTGTTTTCCCCAGAGTTTGTAGCCTTTATAACATACTGTTCAACCATATGAAGATTTTCTGTTTGTTTAAATATTATGGATTCAGTTCAATACATTCTTAGTGCTTCAAAACATTTCCTACCTTGGTTGTTGATGGAGCTCGATTTTTTGTTCATTATGAGAGTACTAATTTTCCCCTTTCCTTTTCCCCTATTTCCCTATGTTATTTCTTCCATGGGTGGGTCTCTGATTCATGCTATCTTCTGCTTTATATTATCTGTGAACAACAGATTAATTACTTTGTGTTTCCTTTTCTAGTGGCAGTGCTTGTAACAACAGTCCCACCAAGTTGCACAACCTCCTTAAACGTTTCAGTTTAGCATTCCTCTTCTCATAGTAGAGTAGCCCTTTTTGACTTGAAAATTCTGTTCATGATTGATATGATTTATCAAACCCAACCATTATACGTCTGAATCTGAAGGGCTTCACCAAGGGAAAGGAGATATTTCAAAAGTAAGGTAGGTAGCTGGGTGGGTTAGAGATGAGGAAGTAGGGTGAAGACTTTTTGCACAGCAAAACAGTAATTCATGGAGTGTGAGGTATGGTCCATCTTTATGTGGTTGCCTCTCTACAGGCATTGCTTCCCAGTGTAGAGGGTGCTGGTGGGGTCAGTAGCCCAGGTTGTCTTACCAGGCATTGTGCTGCATCCACCTTGGACCATCATGGAAGGCTACATGGCACCAGCAGCCAGACCAACACTGGCAGGATAACACTGTTGTTCACAACCTATCATGTGCCTGTTTGGGTCTATTCCTGGGTTCTTAATTTTATTCTCAAAGTCTGTTATTGAATCGTATCTTTTTTATCTCAGTGACCGTTGTCCTCATACTTTCTCATGTCAGCTACCTACACAGCAGTATTTTTAGCTCATAATTTTGTTTTTACTTATTTCAGGAAAGGGTAGGACATCTCCTGGGATTGGAGTTAACAGCTACAAGTAGAGATCTATACAGACAAGGTCATACACTATGAATAACTGTATATAGTAGTGACGAATGTATCAATCCCGTCAAGCTCAGAACTGTTCACTAACTCTCAGAATTAATTATATCCCATTAACAACAACACTGGAGAGGCATTCATCAAAACACCTTCAGTGATACAAATGTCTGTTTAAGCACTCAGCTTCTCCAGTGCTATTCACAAGGCTGACTCCAGATCCTTAGAATAGATCAGTAGCAAATTTTTACTTCAGACTGATCACAGACTGGTGCCGTACTCCAGATGTCAAAGTCAGTGAATAGGAAAGCCAAGGAACAGGGAACCCTGGAGTTTAAACTTGTGGCTTCTACATAATTCAGTTACTTTCCATGCCTCTACCTAGTCACCTCTGGGAAACCGAAATGCATAGCCAAAGATATTTATGTCCAGACCCAAATGACTTCATCATGGTCTGAGAAGGTTGAAGTCTCTGTGCTGGATATCACTTTCTTGATTTCACAACAGGCTCAACGTTGAAAAAGGTGTCTAAGCAGTCATCAATCTGGAAATAATATAGAGCATGTCCAGTACTGTGACTTGAACTGTTGACAGGAAATTTTGTCTCAAACCATCAACATAAAGGGTATCTCAGCCTAAAGGATCTTGTATCACTTTCCTAGATTGAAGCAACTGAAATTCCACACAGACAGGACTTTCAGTAACAAAGTGGTTCACTGAGTGCTTGACTTTGATATTTATTAATGCAGAGTGCCACATACGATCTTGGGATATAATGCCATCTACTGGCATTTTATTTGCTGTTTATGTGTGTTGCTTAGACTTATGAAGATCCCCCAGCTTCCTGAAGTGGCTAGTGCAGGCACTCAGGATTACCTCAAAACTACTGAAAGTGACAATAAAATGTTGATTTGTTTGTTGTCACATTGCTGTGAGTAGACTGATGCTCCAGAAGGTCACAGGGCTCCCAAGGTTCACATGTCTGTGCTGCAAAACCTGTGTGGAAGTTTGGATAGCCTAGAATATCTGAAATGCTTAAGGATATGTAAGAAACTGAAATGAACGCTAGATCTTCTCTAAATGTAAATGGGATCTTAGGCACCTCTTCATAGACTGCCTGCATGCAAAAAAATACGTTTAGTAACCTAAATTTCAAAGTAAACAAAGGACACTTGTTCTCCTAACAGTTGTGTGGGAGCACCAGGACAAATACCTCCTGTCTCCTTTCACACAGAGGAAGATGAGTTAACTGATTTTGACAGACACCTAGCTATAAGTAGCTGTTTATGTTCTGTGAAAAGTGAAGCATCCTGTAGTTCAAATGTTTCTAGCATACTTAAAAGGTGGAAGGTGAAAACAAATGACTGTTATTATTATTAAAGTGCTCAATTACACAGAACAATTAAATGAAAACTTACTAATACCCACTTTGGCTTCAGTATTATTATATGCATTTTGATACTACCTTTTTTTTTAAATAGTGATTTTATTACTTTATTAGTTTTAGTTACTGGTGAAATTACACCTGAAGACATGTATGTGTTGAGAATGCTTTAAGTGCAGGGTAAGTAGGTTGCCTGTAGCAGATACTGGATATTTCATAATACATAGAAAGATAAAGAGTAAATGATCTTTGGCCCATCTATTAAGAAAAAAAAAATAAAATAAGTTATCTCTGTAAGACTGGGAGCATTAATTACAGTTTTACAGATCTAAAAGAGAATAATTACAAGTGGATTAAGGCTATCTCTAGAATTTCTAATAGGATCTTTTGGGGTTTTACATTATAAAGTTAGACACATCCAACATATCTAAGTGATGTCTGATTTTTCTTCTACTTTGGATATTGTTGAGGGTACAGGGAAAACCATCTTCGTTAGGACAGTCCCTCAGCACCCTCATTAGACCAATCACATCTAAATTGCAATATTGACATGCAGTAAAGGCTTGTAAGTTAGAAATGTTCTTAAAATAGATATTGTCTATCAAATTACTTCATCAATGTAGTTAACTATATGTATTAAAAAAATAATCCTTATTTTAAAGAACTTGCTGCATTTGTACTGGACTTTCTAGTGGTCTCTTTTCAGCAATATGAACAAACAACTTTTCCTGGGTTTTTTGGTGGGTTGATGTTGACTTGAGACCAGGTGTCCACCAAATATGCTGGACATGGGGTGGGAAGAAAATAAGATGGAAGAAAATCTCCTGGTTCAATATAAAGGCAGTTTAATGAAGCAAAGTAAAAACAAAATTCTTATCCTTTACTCTACATCAGCAGGTGATGTGCAGCCACTTTCTGGGATGTAGGTCTTCAGTACATGTGGTGGTTGCTCCAGAAGGCCAATGTTGTAAATAACCAATGCCTGCACTTCCTTCTCCTTTCTCTCAGCTTTTTATAGCTATGCAGACATTGTATGGTGTGCAGTATCCATTGTGTCGTCTTGGGTCAGCTGGCCTGGCTGCTTCCACTCCCGATCTCTTACCCACCCTTATCTTACTGGTGTGGGATATGTTGGAGAGAGAGCCTTGATGCTGTGGGAGGACTGCTTGGAAGTAGCAAAACCCCTGGGGTGTTACCAAGACCTTTCTGGCTACCTATATACAGCACAGCACTCTGAGAGCTGCTGTGGGGAACTTTAACTCCACTTCAGACAGACCCAATAGTCTTTTTCTTCCATTCATACACTAATCAAATTGACCAAGTAGGGTTTCCAGAAAAGCATCTGAGAATATTTAGTTGTATAAATGATTGTTCTACCTACTCAGCAGGCCAGCTTCATACTGTTACTTGTCTCAAACTAAAAAGTTATGTTTGCATTTAGATCTATTCATCTTTTCAAAATTGCTTATTTCATTCAGTGACTGTCTAAAATGTTTGAACAGGCTGTGGAGCAGGAACTCAGAAACAAATCCTGATTTTGGCTACACAAGGTTGTAGTCTTGTTTTATATCTAGTTTTAACCAAATAAACTTGAATTATTCTGTTCAAATTCAAAGTTCAGCAGGAAAGGTTGAAAGTGTCCTTACATCAAAACAGTTAAGTATTCTGGAAGAGACTGCAAGTGTAGGTTTCCCTCAGACATGAAAGGGAATTTATTTAGATTTACAACAGCATAGTGTTGTTGCATAAAAGAAGCCATGTCTTCCTCTGCACGTGCTTCAAAGGCAAGCTGTGGCTCTCACTGTAGTTCCTTTGCAAGACCTAAATGATAAAACAACTAGCTCTTGGGTCATTACTTCATCCTGAACAATCCGAATGCCAAGTCGTTAATTGGTTTTCAACACTGAGAGCGCATGCAGAAGTGGAATGTCAGGTGAACACTAAAGTAAAATTAATTACTTAGTTAAAGAAACAGAATAAAAACATTTTAGCACTTCTACTGTCAGCATTAATTTACAGAGATTTTTATTATAACACTTTGGGTGCTGGGCATTTAAATTGCACAGAACTCACACTTTGGGTGCTTTATTCCTTTTTCGTGTTTTTTAGTCAGGCATCAAATTTATATAGCTGTCCTACTAATGCAATCTTTCAGAATGGAAAGTTCACCTAGGGCTTTCTAAATCTTACATGAGTATCATTACTCCTTAACCATCCTTCCTTAGTCATGAATGCGCAATTTTGCTTGAAGTTTTATGTGTCAGGACAATCATTTATTTGAACTGATGTTTTCAGTCTGGCACATTCTTCTCTGTCTTTCTTCTTGGGAAAATTAGCATAATGTCTTTGAAAGATATTCAATAGAATTCCTAATTTATATATAGTGTCTCTTCATTTTTTGTTTGGTTTTAAAAGCTTAGTTCAGTGTTCGAAGCAGTATAAAATAATATAAATGTTACACATTCCCCAGTAGTATAAAACTGATAGGATTAAATGCAATCTTTTAACTAGTTACTATTTTTACATGTCTGCATCAATATATAAATGCAGGTCATTTTATCTGTGTTGTATGCCTTTTTTTTTAAAATCCATTCCTTTAAATAGTTATATATTAAATGAGTCTCTGTTCGAGACATGCATTATCTCTATAATAGAAACATATAAATAAATCGGTACTTTTGTTGGGAAACATTTGTCTTTAAACCATTGTTTGGATAATTGATTTTAATTGTGATATAATGCAAAATTGGGTTTGAACAATTTATTGTACTTATTCTAATGAATAAGCAACAGTGAATTCAAATCTTTATTTAAAAACCAAACACAGTTACATGGTATCTTATTTGTGAAAAGAAAAACAGACTTTCACCTCCTAAAAAAAACCCACCCTGAAGTTTGTAGTTTTCTTCACTATAAGAGCAAGGGAAAATGTAACTCACAATCATAGAATCATAGAATCAGTCTGGTTTGTGTTGGAAGAGAACTGAGAGATCATCAAGTTCCAACCCCCACTGCAGGGACACTCTCCACTAGACCAGTCTGCTCAAGGCCCCGTCCAGCCTGGCCTTGAGCACTGCCAGGGAGGGGGCAGCCTCAGCTTCCCTGGGCAACCTGTGCCAGTGAACTTCCATGGACTCCAAACAGTACTGAAAACCAACTTAATGTATATTTATTCATGGAATTTGAGGGTGAAAGGAATGGAACAATTTCATATAAGGAGTGACTAAGCTCAGAGGCAGAAACTCTTAAGTCTGGAATTTAGAGGCCAGAGAATAGACAGAATGGATGGCCATGAAACAGAGCTTGGAGAATGATGTTGGGGGACGGGGTGGGAAGGGAGGGGAGAAGTGGTAAAGAATTGAAATGAATCAATACAAGCAGGACTTATGGGGGAAAAAATCCACTAGAATTTTTATTACCAGGGCATACACTGCATCGGTTTTTCACTGTGTTCTTTTTTTCTCCTAGAAGAGGAAGACTCCTCTTTAAGTTTGGTAGCACCATCAGTGTGTCAGAACCTCAAATGATTGCTTTGTATCTCAAGTGATCCCTAAGATTTGAGAACCCTATTTTCATTGCTAGGCCTGGTAGTTTTTGGAACAAACAATTTGAGTAAGTGTTTTGGGAGAGGAGGTTGGAAAGTTTCTCTCTACATACTCTCAGAGGTTTTTGGATTTTGCTGCAAAGAGTACGCTTGTGCATCATTTGACTCTGCCAGGCCACACATAATGTATCTATTCCCCTTTTTGATTATATAAATCCACACCAATTTTGTCAGAGCAGGCATGGATGTGTGATATCAAAGAACATATATGGTTAGTCTCTGAAACACTGGCTGTAATGGTCTTTGTAATGAGCTGCTTTTTCCTGACAGGACAGAGACAGCGGTGCCACCTGTCCATATGAGTTTTATCACTGCTATTGGTCTTATGGTTTATGTTTAAAAAATAACAGAATGGTAGAAGAAAGACTGATGCAGAGCTTAGGGGAAGTAGTGTCCAGCTGACATGAAGACAGACTGCATTACAGCAGTCTTGTGAGAAATGCATAAAGATAACTTGGAGTGACAGTGTATATATGTGCAAGAGTTACTCCTTCAGGCTATTTTATAGCAGCCAATGGATAACATGCAAAGTAAACTGTGCTGTGAAGATGGAAATTCAGCAGAATTGAACAAAACCATAGACTATTAGAAGCATCTAAAAGGGTATCCTATGCCTGTTTTTTTCTGCAGTAAGTAAATAGCTGAATATGAAGCACAAGCTTTTAATGCGTATTTTAATTACATTTTAATTTAAACAATGTACTTTTTTAGTGCTGTCTTAAAATGAAGTATCGTAGAAACTTTTACAATCACAAATGCATAACTGCTGCAACATTTGTATAAATTAGGGCATGCCTCAGACAAAGAAGTGAGGATTTTATTACATGTCTGTTTACTGATTTTTGCTATCACTGCTTACATACTGAAGGATATATTCATTTTACTCATTCTGTTAATTTGTCCTATGACTAATCATGGAACAGTCAGAATAAAGCTAACAAATATCAACAAAAGTGAACAGGTTGCTAAATATATCCTAGGTAATTCAGAGAAATATTAATAATTAGGATCTAAGTTTAGGCATCTAATTTAAGTGCTTAAATTTGAGGTTATTTTTTCTCAGGCTTCCTGTATTGTCAACACAGGGAGATCCCCAGGCTCTGAGTCACTGTCTAAAGGAAACTTGCTCAGTTAGGTGCTAAAAATAATTTAGAATAATACCTCTTTTATTTTAAAAATAACATTGAAACAATCCATTGTAATATTTTCTAAAATTATCTGAGTAAGTTTTGTGTACAAAATGGGAGAGAAATTAAAATGTCAGATTCTGAAATCAAAACAGTTATTAAAAATCCCCAATATAATTTTTGAACTCAAATCACTTTCACAAAGGGGAATAAAAGCAGCTTCTGCATCACACTAATTTGAATTATTTGCTTTCTACTTTCCTTTTTTACTCAGTTGTGTTTCCAACAAGAGAACTTATTATTTTCCAATGTTCATCGATGACCACATTGAGTTGGGTATTATGATCTTTGAATGACTACAGGAACTCTTAAACATATCAGTCATTAATCACTTTGCTTCTTAAATAGACAGTATACAAAGATATTAAAAAAAGAGTAGATCATAAATACAAAAAATAAAACCTGAAGTGCAAATAATTTACAATTAAACAAATACATTTTTAGCTGCTAAATTAGTTGAGAACAAATGGAGAATATGAAATAAGTTTTAAATTTTATATTCAGTGTTTTTTATCGAGGGTATACATTTTGGAAAGCAGTAATTTAACAAGATTATGAAAATTCCATGTGTCATTAGAAAAAAGTTAAGTATTTAAATATAAAATATAATTTTTCTTTGTTAGATTGAATTTACCAATCATTAGTATTAGAAATATCAAGAACAAGTATAAAAATAAAAATACAACGCAAATTTCGGAAAATAAAGTGTTAAGTATTGTTACTTCAATTTAAAAAAAGTATCATTTCTCATACAGAGAGGATTACAGACATACAGTCTGTTTGGAGGCCTATATCTAGTGGAGTCCCTCAGGGGTTGATACTGGGACTGGTACTATTCAATATATTCATCAACCACCTGGATAAAGGAACAGGGTGGATTGTCAACAAGTTTGCTGATGACACAGAGCTGGGAGGGGTGGCTGACACACCAGAGGCTGTGTCTTCAGCAAGATCTGGACAGGCTGGAGAGTTGGGTGGGGAGAAGTTTAATGAAATACAAGGGACAGTGTAGGGTCTTGCATCTGGGGAATAACATCCCCATGAACCAGTATAGGTTGGAACAAGTCTATTGGAGAGCAGCAGAGGGGAAAGAGACCTGCTGGTGGACACCAGGATGATGGCGAGCCAACAGTGTGCCCTTGTGGGCAAGGCCAATGGCATCCTGAGGTGTATTTGGTTAGTAGGTCTACTAGAGAGGTTTCTACTTTCACTCTTACTCTGCCCTCATGAGACTGCATCTGGAATAGTGTCGAGTTCTCAGCCTCTCAGCTTAAGGACCGGAAACTACTTGAAAGAGTCCAGTGCAGGGCCACAAAGGTGATTAAGGGAGTGGAACATCTTCTTTATGAGGAAAGGCTGAGGGAGATGGGTCTCTTTATCCCAGAGGAGACTGAGAGTTGTCAGGGCCTGGAACAGGCCACCCAGGGAGGTCGTTGAGTTACAATCCCTGGATGTGTTTAAAAAAAGACAGGGATATGGTTTAGCATAGGATGGGAACTTTTGGAACGGTTGGACTTGATTATCTTAAAGGTCTTTTCCAACCTTGTAATTCTGTGATTCTGTGATCTCATCAATGTCTCTAAATATCTAAAAGGTGACTGTCAGGAGGATGGAGCCAGGCTCTTTCTTTTCAGTGATGTCCAGTGATAGGTCAAGGGGCAGTGGTGCAAATGGGACCACAGGAGGCTCTGTATGGACATAAGGAAAAAAAACCTGTTTCACTGTAAGGGTGACAGAGCACTAAGACAGACTTCCCAGAGAGATTGTGGAGACTCCTTCCCTGGAGACAGTAAAAACCTGCCTTGAGCATATTTCTGATCTAGGTGATCCTGCTCTGGCTGGGAAGTTGGACTAGATATCTCTCAAGGTCTCTTCAAACCCCTGACATTCTGTGATTCTGTGATTCTGTGAATGATGAATCCTGTTTCCCTTGCATTACAGATGAGTGTTCACCATAGCAACCTTAAAATGTGATCTAAGAACCAATTGAAAACTTCTCAATCATTCATCTCCTTATTCTATATCTTTTAATTGGGATGTATTTGACTTCACTTGAAACAAATAAAAATGGACTTGTGTAATCGTATGTGTATGCTGACAGTATACAATAAGACTGTGGAAAAACATGACAAAGGGCCTGATATTTACTGCTAATGGTTTCAAAATAGAGGCAAAGTGCATTTATTTTTAATCTAATACCTTATAAATTTTGTGAACTGATAGGATAGTGACAACAGAGTATATAGGATAGCTGATTAGGGAGCTCTTTATCTATGTTGGCATCTTCAGATTATTTTGTTATGGTGGAATGTAATTCAGAAGAATTTGTCCCAGCTGTATGTCCAGGAAGAATATGGGGAAAAAAAGTTCTCTAAAGTAAAAACAGAACAGAAAGCAAAACGATCAATGCCATTACAATATCCCTTTGCAGATAGAGCGCTTCCCAGGAGAGTTTTATTTTATGCTGCAATTCAATGTAGAAAAGGTTTTGGTAGGTTTTTAGAACAGCTTTAAGACTGAAGAGCTGAGACAGAGTGTGTGGGGGATATTTTATGTACACTGGATTTATTTCATGCAGACCAGAGCCATTTTATTTATTTTTTGTTCTTAAAGGAACACATCTCTATACATCAAAGTATACACAGGTAAAGTAACCTAAATACCAATGAAAAGTGACCATTGCAAAAGTGTAAAGAATAACAAAATAGATTAATTTCTCCAACTCATTACTGGAGTGGCTCAATCTGGCTCTGTCTACCTGGTTGATCATGTTGCATTTTTAGGGTAGAATGTGTATTTAAAGATGGTGAACCAGAATTAACACTGGTGTTACCTTTGATGCTTTATATCTCCCAGTAACTGCACAAGCCATAAAGAAGCACAGTACGTACATCTTCAAAAATGGTGTCACAATGCAGTTAGTCCCAAAGCTTTAGGTCTCTGGCTAGGGACTGCAGAGGATGTGGGCAGAAGATAAAGACCAGGGAACAGAGCAAAGATGAATATTAGAAAATCTGCATATTAATGCAATGAAATGCTATCAGAAGCTGACTAAATCTAAGTACTAAAGGTGAAAGACAACACCAAACGACCCAGGAGCAGTGCAAAGTGTAGATATTTGTAAGCTATTTCCAGGCTTTTATATGCTCAGGAGTTCTTCCTGTGAGCTACTAATAATCTCCAGCAGTTGTGCAAACTGAACATTTGCTGATGATTCATCAGCTGGTGACCCTTTGTGAGCCATTATACTCAACGAAAATAGCTGCAAACACAATTATGAGTAAGCTGTTGAACTGACTGCACATGAACCAATTCAGAGAGCATCCTGAGATAGTAGGTTATCTTCATTGTCATAATTTGCTTAGACTTTCCAATCTTTAGCAAGGTTTATGTATTTGCTCTTTGTAGATGTCCTTGACACCCCATGGTATCTCAAATGCTGATAACGTGCCTATGTTAATCAGATGGATCCCACTTAAGGTATATAATTCAAACTGAGCTGAATCTCTTTCTTGGCTGTTTTGACTAAATTGCCATTTATTAGAAAGGAAGTTTAGAAGCTGGATCACCTACATTAAGTCACAGAAATTCAAGTTTCTTAATCTGAAGTTAAAACCCATCCTTAGTGTCCTTCTGTAGCATGTATGGTAAATTTTGTCAGTGATTTTGACCATTTTGCCTATGACCATTTTGCCTGACTAGAAGCAAGCAAAACTGCTTCTTCATAATGGAGTGAACTGTGAGGACTGGATATTTCTGAGACTGTAAAACAAGAGACATATGCTCTGTATATGTGAATTTATAAATAAAAATAATGACAGCTGCAACCAAAAATCACAATTAACTTGAAGATACTGACCACTGTCAACGTGGGTTCCTCTTTTTGGGGTTCCTTTGGTGCTCTGATGTACTCATGTGAGCCAGTTATAAAATATGGGGGGGGGGTGGGGGTGGTGGGGTTTTTTTTGTTTGTTTGTTGGTGGTTTCTTTGTTTGGTTGGGTATGTTTTTGTTTTTGTTTTGTTTTGATTTGGTTTTGTTTGTTTGTTTGGGTTGTGTTGTTTTTTTTCTTCCAGTAAGTATCCAGTTTGTGCCATTGCTTACTGTTAAAGTCAGAACTGTTCTGAATTTTCAGGGCTTGAGCTCAGTCCTGAGGCTCAGACAGTGAATGCTTTTGCATTTCTCTTTGTAATCATTACTGTGGATTGGTTGGGATGTGTCATGAAGTACTGTGCAGGGTAAGCCACTCTGAAAATCTTACAGCTGCAAACAAGTCTGTGTTTGAGGGCAGGTCAAGTATTAAAATAGGGCAAGTTCAGTGGCAAATACAGGACTTTATTCAGAATAGTTCTGAAAACTGTGCTTGCAGTGGTTGTCAGTGCTCAGCCTCTAAAGTATTTTAAGGTCCTGGTTTGTTTTGTATTGCTTTTTAGATAATGGACAGTTTATTCTGTAATGTTTCTCTGGGTTTCAGCCAAAGTCAAAGTTACTGCTGAATGCAAAATACTCTGTTCAGTAAACTATCCAAGATTCACAGCAAAGAGCTAGGTTACTGTTTAAAGGTTGTATTCTCATTCTCTATACACACCTATGGAAGCTAAGAGTATATTCACATCTCTTAGGAATTTAAAACCAAGAAGTTGAGAAAGCTGTAGGCAGTTTAAATAAACTATCGTTGAATTTAATGGAGACACTAAGTTTCATTTTTTTCTGCTTAAAACACCGTACTCAGTAAACTTTACTACTTAAAGAATTATGACATTTCTACTTTTATCAGTTTGAAGGTTTTTTGAGCTCTTTAGCTCTTCTGTATTCAAGAGTATAGGCAATATTTTAAAACTGCTGAAAATGATTTGTGAACTTGTTGATGACTGGTTCTCTTGCCAAAGTTGTCAAACTATTTTTTAAGCATTCTAAAGAGTTTGCATATGAGTAATTTTTTTTTCATAGAATCACATAATGGTTTGGGTTGGAAGGGACCTTAAAGATCATCAAGTTCCAACCCCCTTGGCATGGGCAGGGACACCTCTCACTAGACCAGGCTGCTCAAGACCCCATTCAGCCTGGCCTTGAACACTGCCAGGGAGAGGGCAACCACCACTTCCCTGGGCAACCTGTGCCACTGTCTCACCACCCTTACAGTGAAGAATTTTTTCCTAATATCCAATCTAAATCTACCTCCTTCCAATTCAAAACCATTCCTCCTCATCCTGTTCCTCCCCAGCTTTCCTGTAGGCCCCCTTCAGGTACTGGAAGGCTGCTGTAGGATCTCCCCAGAGCCTTCTCTTTTCCAGGCTGAACAACGTCAACTCTATCAGCTTGTCTCCATAGGACAGGTGCTCCAGCCCTCTAAGCGTCTTCATGGCGCTCCTCTGGACTTGAACACTTCCATGTTCTTCTTACATTGGGGACTACAGAACTGGACACAGTACTCCAGGTGGGGTCTCAGGAGAGTAGAGTAGAGGGGCAGAATTACCTCCCTCAACCTACTGGCCAAGCTTCTTTTGATGCAGCTCAGGATATGGTTGCCCTTCTGGGCTTCGAGAGTGCATTGTTGGCTCATGTAAAGCTTCTCATCCACCTGCACTCCCAAGTCCTTCTCTGCAGGGCTGCTCTCTCATCATCTCCCAGCCTGTACTGATGGCAAAGATTGCCCCTACCTATATGCAGGTCCTTGCACTTGGCCTTTTGGTGCTTTATTCTTTATTCATGGAACATTAAGAAAAATATTAAGATAGCTTTACTTTTGCTGGCTGTGAAGGAATGAATAAATTACATTCAGCAAAGTATTGCCCACAGGTTGAGGGAGGTGACCCTTCCCCTGTACCCAGAAATGATGGGGCCACACCTCAAGCACAGTATCCATTTCCAGGCTCCTCTGTATCAGGGAGACATGGATGTACTGGAGAGAATACAACAAAGGGCACAAAGATCTTTAAGGGACTGGAGCATTTCTCCTATGAGAAAAGACTGAGAGAATTGTGTATGGCATTACATGTGTAATTCTTACCTCTTTTGATTGCTGTATACCATACATACATGGACCCCCCCCCCCCCCCCCCCCGCAAAAACCTCACGTGTCATTCCAGATGTATAAATGTGTAGTATATCACAATACTAAAAATAGATTTTATGCTGGCACCAAAGAAGAGAATTCCTGATGAACCTCCAGAGAATAGAGATACGAGATGCTCAAATAGCCTCCTGAACGACTGTAAATAGAACTCTCCATTCACAAGATCTGGGTCCAGATAAGAGTTGATTCAGGAATTAGACATTTGAATTAGGTATCTGTATTTAGCTGGAATAAATTACTTGATATCGTTATTTTCTTTTAAATTTTGCTCCCAAATGCTCACAGGGTAAAAAATGAAAATGTCTTTTCTCAGTTTTGCACACAGACTACAGTTAATTTTCATACTGTGATTTAAAAGGAGAGATGATTCATACTACTTAGTAAGTAGAAGGAAGTAATAGTAAGTAGATGGAAAAGTATATGCAATAATTTTGAATGCAGTGTTTGTAACTACAGTCTTGTATGTGCAAGAATTATAACAGATTTATATACCCCAGTAAAACACACTGAGTTTAGTAAAATAATTTATGTGTAAATTTATATAATAGACTATTTTTCAAACAATACGTTTAGACCATTTAACTTAGTTTTCATAAAAGCAAAAAAGTCTTTGGTGTCCAATGATATCAGCACTTTTAGAGCATAACCTCAAATAAAATCAGTGTACAGTTAAAATGTGAAATAACTGACAATTAGATGTTCCCATGGATTGCCATATGGATCCATTAAAAGTCTTATTCTATGAAATTAAAATGGCAGTTTTTTCCCAGTTACTGTAAAGAAACGTATCACAAGGAATGTTAAGAATATATGGCTTGTTATGTAATTTTAGAAAACGTCATGAATAACAGCACCCATCCTGCACAACAAAGGGAAAAAACTTGGAAGTTTAGCATCACAAATTCTGGCAACTTTGTGTTTGCTTTCATTGAGTCTACACAAAATTGTTAGTTTTGCAGTTTTGTATTTGTATGACAGCTATTGGGTATAATGACTTGTACTACTGCTAAGGTCTTCTAGGCATATATTATGAAAAAAGGTTCATTTGGCCATATCTTAGACTATTTTTACATTTATCATAAGTTGCAAAAGGAGTTTCTATATGTTCATGGCATAAAGCTTGACAAATTTTGCACACACACACACACACATAAAAATTATTTTAATAATCTTTTCAAAGCAAGGTTTTATTTATGAAAGTTTTGCAGGAAGTATTAGTTCCATATGAATACATCATTTCACTGATGTAATTTCAGTTGTGTCTTGTACTTTGGTCCAGCAGAAAGCTTTCAAAAAGGTGACAGTACCTTAGGGAAATCAACCCTCATGGAGTTAATACAAGTCCAGATAATTTCTTAAGAGAAACAAGTGTGCCTGTATGGTGGTTAAAAAAATGCTTTAACAGATCGAGTTTGAGTTTTCAAGCCAAGTATTTCACAGGTGCTAATCAAATGGTTATTAAACTAAAATGCTTAATAATCTAGAAATTTCTGAGCTATGAACAAAACGCTGCTATACACAAAATGCAGAAAGAATCAGCAATCTGTTAAAATAACCTTGGTATTGTATTATTTTGTTTCACTTTTGGTAGCTCAGAAAAAAACATATTGCATGAGATTGGTAATGGCAACCATTGTGCAGAAACAGTCAATGAAAACAAATGCATGTTGTCTTGTGTCTTCACAAAGGACAGACTTCCTGGTGAAAACATTGATGCTTTTTGCACGTTTCTTAAATTGCAACCTTGATTGGTTTTATCCCTGTTTGAATCATTCAGACTCTACTACTACAATAACTTTTGAGTCCTAATATGAAATGTATGTCTGAGAACTGTTACACCAGCAAACATTTTTTATTTCTTAAATCTATGATACAGTAATATCTGTATATACACTGTCAGTTAGTTTAAATGCCTGTATGACTCTTAAAAGTTCTAGCATAGCTGCTGTCAGCTTTTTAGGCTTATGACAGTTACAGTCCATGTTCTGCAACTTCTTTAATAGACATATTGTCTCTGGTTTCACTGGAAAAAAAAAGTTTCTTTAAAAAAGGCAGATTGTATTGGTATTTTTCAGCAAAAATCTGATAAATAGGAAATCTTGATTTCTTCATCCATGTAATCTCCCATGTACTTCAGAGCTCAGCTTGGAGAAAAAAAAAACAACAAAAAAATAAGTTCAATGGAACTTTTTAAATAGATTGTAAAGGAGCAATAAATAAGTAATGTTTGAAATAAATAGTTAAATTTTACGGTCTAGCTGATTTTCAAGGTTGTTGCACATAGCCATGTAGAAAACCTTTGACAGATGCATTTACTGCTAGAATTTATTAATTGCACATATGCGGTCTATGAATGAATTATTATTATTGGGTGAACAATAATCTTCTGCACAAAGGGAGTAGTCACTTGAGGTTCAGTTTTGCAACTTTCAGTTTGTGAATAGTCTTATTGAAATTATGTCTACATATTGTGATTCAGGGTAGTCTTTTTTACATCAGTTGCTGTCAAATAATTTAAACAAAAATAAGATACTTATTTTTGCTTTATCCATTTTGTTTCTTTGGATACCTTAACCCCACCATATTTTGGAACAACAATTTATCATTGCCCTTTTGAGAATCTCTCTGCTGAATATCTTAAAAGCTTAGTATTCATAGGATCTCGTTGTGCTTGTTGGATAAAATGTAATTAAGGAAAGAAGTCTGATGGTTTGATAGAATTCATTTTCAGATAAATCAAAAACTCTGACAGAGTAAATTAGACATCCCATCCTAAACTCCGGATATTTCAATTTCAACACTTACACCATTTGTGAATGAGACATTTCTGTCAGGGATGTAGTATGTATAGGGCTCTAATTGATCCAGCTTCACATTAATGCATGCCACAATCCTTTGTCACTCTTTTATTCACGAATTGTACAAAGAAATATGGCAAACCCCTCATTTCTCCTGTTTGCATTCATCTGGAAACAAAAAGGATATAAACAACAGTGACTTTTTTGACAGAACACAATTTAAATAAAATCAACACGATATCCAGGATATCTTGGGATTAAATGTTGCCTTCCCTCAGGTATTTGCAAGATAAATGTTGGAAGTGAGAGTCCTTGCACTAAATGAAAATGCAAGGTTCAAATTTTTTAACAGAAGGAGGTCAAATAGTGCAGAACTGAATCCATGACCTGGCCTGTTCAGTTCAATATCGTTTTCTGTATTATGCAGGACTGTTGTGGGAAAAGCCACAAAACCCCAAGTAACAGAAATATGATGACAGTACACACAACTTACCAATTTACAGAAAATAACACCGAGAACACTGACAATCTCTGGAAAAGCTCTAGTTTGCTATAAATAAATGTTCTAGGCAAACACAAAATAAGGTCGATCTCATTATGCACATGAATTGAGAAGGACCCCATCTGCATGCAGCCATGAGCACTGCATACTCTCTTCAAAGTTGTGTAGCTGCTTTTTTTTTTTTTCCAGTCCTCCTACCTGGGCATCTGACCATCCGATTACTCCATGCTCCCTCTGAGCAAGGAAACAAGGATAGCTTGTATACACCAATAAGAAAAGAACACAAGCTGAAGTAAATGACCTAAAAATAGTTGGAACAGTTTTAACCCTGTTGTACCCTGAATCTCATAAAGCTCAGCATTGACCCTACATTTTTCAGAAGTGTTATGCAAGGGTTTCTGTTGTGGATTTGCTTTTTTAGCTTTGCCTGACACATGATAAAAGCAACACCTTTTTCATGTGCAAGATGATCCTTGAAAAAGCACAGCTGTGTTCCAGCATCACTGTGCCTGATCCAATAAACCTCAAAAAAGACTCCATATTCTGTCACTTAGGTTTGCCCAGAATTTCTGATTTATTCCCACAGATCCCGTCAGGAAAACTAAGGAATGAATGAGAGAGATGATTTTTACCATGTCAATGAGTGGCATCAGACACTGAAAAATTACATATTCATGGCATGATTATGCAGAAAATGTATCTGTCAGCAATGTTCTCATAGGCACAAGTAAAAAAAAAAAAATATTAGCTGCAGTAACTGCAGTAAATATTAAGTAGAATTTCTAATAACATTCCACTAAACCTTTTTCTAAATCTGGTCTAAATGTGGACTTGCATATTAGCATTCCCAGAACAATGAAACACTAGGTTTTTATTTATCTGACATATTGACAAAAACCAATTGTATACCAAACAATTCTAATAATGAGAAAAAACCATTGAATTCCACTGCTTGATTTATGCAGATGAATTAATTTTAAATTAGAGCATAAGGTTTCCAAGTTCAAAAGAACACAAAGGTATTGTTCTTGACTTTCATAGCTTATTCAGGAATCTGAACCTATTTACTACAAAATTTAGAACCTAACCCATCTGTCCTTTGTCTGAAGTGCTAAATATTTGTAGAAAATAAGTAGGGTCTAAGAGAAAACAAAAAAGTGGTGATTAAAATTTACTAAAGTGCTTGGATTCAATTGTGCAATTTTTCACAGTTTTGGGGTGGGTTCCCAGACCACAAAGTTGTTAAGACCATGGAAATCAAAGTGAAGCACATGCTGATGCTGTCTCTGGATGATGATGCTACTTAAATGTCCTGGTTTATGTCAGGATGGAGTTAACTTGTAGCAGCGGATGGAATACTGTGTTTGAGAGTTAAAATGAAAGCAGTGCTGATGACACCCTAATGTTTTTAGTTCTGTCAAGCGATCAAGGACTTTTTCAGTTCTTCATATTTCTCTATTAATGAGAAAGGAGGGGATAAAGCCAGGACAGGTGACCCAAACTGGCCAAAGAGAGTATTCCATGCCAATTACGTCCTGCTCAGTATAAAGGGGGGCTGATGGGAGGAGGAGCAGGAACGGCTCCAGGACGCGCGGTTTTTGGGGGATGGTCAGGTTCTGGGACGGCTCTGGGTGGCACGGCCTGAGTTGTGTGGTTTGGTGAGAAACTGCATTGTGTATCAACAGCTTCGTATATTTTTTGCTCTAAAGTCCTGTTGGCATTGTTATATTTTATCTTTCTGCTGTTTTAGTAAACTATCCTTATCTCAACCCATGGGCTTTTGGTTTCTTGGTTTTGGGGTTGTTATTTGCCCCCTTCCTTTTCCCTTGCCTTCCCTCACCTCCCTGCCCCCACACTTGTCCCCCTGCTCTTTTCCTTTAAAGAGCAGGCAGCTGCGTGGAGCTGGGCTCTCAGCCGGGGTGAAACCACAACATTAATGTATTGTCACAATTTTATTAAGCCTCCACTTAAGTTAAAATAAGTTAGAATGCTAAATTCAACTACAGAAACATTCTAAGATGAAAGCTGATAAAATAACCACCAAAAAAATCTCAAGTCTTTCAGGTTTAAAACAAAAATAATACTCAAAGTTCATGTTTGTTTACAGAACCTTTCTTTTTCTTCTCTTTCCTCTCCCACCACTGAATCCATAATGTTTCATTGTTTACATGATAATTACAGTATGCTTGTTGCCATATTCTTGACATTTTTAATATTGTTTCCATCTTGAAAATCAGGGGAGATCCAAGGTCCATGACTTAGAGATTCAAATATTGCAAGAGATCAAATACTATGACAGTTCTTGGTTGATTGGTTGGCTGTGACCTGAAACAAAGACTGGCTACAGTTTTTAGAGTATAATTTGTTGAGTTTGTTGATATTAGTCTAGTAGTACATCAAGTCAAGTACATCAAGTCAAGTTGATATTAGTCTAGTAGTACATCAAGTCAAGTTCCTTGTGTTGACTAAAACATTTCTAAATCTCTTTGTTCTTATTGCTTAAAATGAAGGGTTTAGCTGCTTTCAGATGTCTAATACACGTTCTGAAGTGTTTTCCACCCTGACATTAAATTCTATTGCTTAGTATTCCTGTCTTGTATACTCAGATATTAAAGATCTGTTAAACAGTTTTCTAATATATACCCCTACAAAGGAGCTCTTGCATCTTCTTTCTCAGGCTTTTCCTCTCCAGTCCACCCTCTCTTTTTTTTTTTTTTCCTCTTTCTCTATGGATCCCATAATAAATCTGGCACAATGCCACAAACCCTTTAAAACAAGCCCAGAATGGTCTTTCTTCTTCATCTTCATAATAAGCCTTCGACCTTCGCAGGAAAGAAACCTGTGTGGTTTTCATGGCTTTCCAGGAAGGGAGAATTTCTTCTCTGGTGGTGTTTGTCATCTCACATTGGCAGGTTTCACACCAGGGCCAAGGAATTAATCACTCTCCTTTATGTCCATAAGGGCAGTTCCTTTGGTGGGGTGGGCTTGCACTCATTGGGTTCACAGGTTCCTCAAAGCCTTTGTTTATTTATAAAGGCAGAGCTTTTTTATTTTTTTTAAAATATTGGTGAGATGTATACAAATAAATCCTTTAATCTGGGAAAGACCAAACCTTAATTATAATCTTAGAAGACTTATTTTCTAAAATTATGTAGAAAATACCTTATTTTATTCTGTAGAATATATGTTGCTATAGATAATATAAACATACACAGAAGTTCATAATAAATTGTTTGTGTAACATTAGCACGATACTGAAAGATACATAAATAAAGGGAAGTGATACTCTCTGAAACTTGTACTACCTTAAACTGACTAGGAATTCGCTGCTTCTATCCAGAAAAGTTTAGACCATTAATACTTATTTTGAGAGATCATAAAAGACATAACGGTACCTGAAACCTGGAAAAGAGCAATTTTCTTTTAAAAGAAAAAGCTGTTGATCACAGCTCTTTTGAATGAGGCTGTCCAGCCAGTTCCTTATCCTCCAAGTGTTCCCTCCATCAAATCCATCTGTCCAATTTAGAAACAAAGATGTCATACAGGACAGTGTCAAAAAAGAGGTCATATTTATTGCAGGCCTTGAAAGCAATGGAGAAGCAGTTGATATATCACGTTTTAATTAGTTGATGCTTTTTCACATGAAATCTTTTAATGATACATTTTTATAGCTGATAGATGTGATTTATATTCCTCTGTCAAAAAGGAAGTGCTATACAGTCTGGTTTAAGTCTGATACCATTCAATGTGTTGTTGACTTCCTTGTTGGTATAATATAATATTTATGACATCTATGCATGATGTTGAGTCGTAGTAAAAAGAATGACAAAATTGGAGGAAGAGCATTTTTATAGAAGGCAAATACACATGGTTCTATATCCATATGGTCAGGATTCAAAAAACTTTGTGCTTTGCAACAAGATAAAAACAGTCTATTAAAATTTAAAACAGGAACATAGGCTGCAAGTTATATCCATTGCACTAACTATTGGGGAAGGCAGCAGCTGTTCATTTATATTACTTCACTTTAAGGCATCTATGAGGGCAAAGCAAAGGATATGATCAGATTTGGGAAAACACCACTCAAATTACAAAGACAGGCACAATGACTTCTTAGTAACTTAATGAGAAAAGCTTCTGAAATGTATGGGTTTCAATTTATAATTTTTTATTTACCATGTCCAGCATCGGTAAAAGGCTTAAACTTAAGCAAAGGAAATTAAGCTTAAAGAATATATAAACTTTCTAATGGTATGCACGGGGAAGCAAACATGCAGTTCTCTAAGTAGCATTAAAGTCTTTGTCATTTTCTTGAAAATCAACCCCAGTATTATCAGAAATGTTGCACAAATGCCATCCTTGCAGTAGAGTAAGGAGATGGAATAGATGACCTGTTGTGAACAGTTCTCTGTAATTTTCAGGGCTGAAAATTAATAGCAATGTAATAGGAAGAAGATAGTGGTATATCATAATTTCTTCTTTCATAACCAATATTGTTTGTAGTGTGATAATGATTGTTGCAGAATTATAGACTGATGGAAAAATTTAAGAGGGGCACTCTGAACGTCACCTTGGTCTGATCTCCCACTCAAACCAGGACTGCCTCTGAAGCTATGTCAGGTTACTCCTTTTGTTCATTTTTTCAACAAAATAATCCTTTTTGTTGATTTTTAATGTCTCCAGGAGTGAAACTTCCATAGCAACTAGTTTCAATGTTTAACTACCCTCATTGTGATATTTTCCTTCATAGCTGGAATTTATCTTGTGATGCAACTAGTCTTTTCAGTGCATACCTGTAAAAGTCTGACTATATCTTATCTGTCACCACAAGAAACCTGAAACAGCAATTAGTGTTTCCCCATCATTGAAATCAATTTTGACTTTTACATAAAGTGCCGAGTATCCCTGTGTACCTGAGTGCTAAGGATTATTCACCAGGTTTGAATTTCATTTCAGTATATCATTACAACTTATTCCAGGTGTTTCTCAACTGAGTTCATGTAATTCTGGGAGTGAAGTGTCTTACTGCACTTAAAGACATTTTCTGAAACTTAACCATTTCAAGCTGGTGAGAATTCCTGAGACGCCAAAGGGCCTAAGTTGGATTACAGGCAGGTAGTATTTTGAATTTTTGATAAACTATGAAAAAAAAAAAAAACAATCCCCCAAACCACAATTGTTTATTATAGATAATTCTTTGATCTTTCTCCCCTGAGATGATAGAACGTTCAGGTCATTCAAGACATGTGAGCCATATGTCTGATATTTTAAGTCTGAACAGCTGCCAGGTATTCTGTGTAGGCCAACACTGACTTGATCTCAATCATTAACATTTTTTTAATAGAAAAGTTCTTGTATAAATACCGTTATAGTAACAAGATTACTTCTACTTTATATGTCTTCTACTTTATCTTAACCTGTCTGAAGAACTGGTGTCTGTTTTGCTTAACAACATTTTGTTTAGGAGGGGATAAAAACCTTACAGATTTTCATTCATGTTCTGATACTGACTTTTGTCACAGGTACTGATAAACAGATGTTTGTTAGTACTGTGAATTCAAATAAAAGACAAAACCTTTTTTCCAGAATGCTATGTTACATAGGGAAGCATCCATGAAGTGAGAGAAAAGGGTCACAATAATTATTTGTAAGTTACTGGTATGTGTGGGGTAAGGCAAGAAAAATGCTAATTTGCATATTTACTGGGGCATATTATTAATGAATTAATATTATTAATGAATATTATTAATATGTTGTTGAAGGAAACATAAACACTAATGTAAATTACAGACACATGACTATAGTTATTTCTGAAAACAGGAAATTCAGAGCAAATTTTTGCAAGTCATATATAATATCCAAATACCATTTTAATTTGCCAGAATTGAGGAACTCTCTAAATGTGATAGGGTCAGACTTCTCTGCTTGACTTACTGCTTTTAGGAAAAGAACAATCATCCCAGTAGTTCCTGGGGCAAAGATGCTAGAAGTTGCCTAATACTCAAAGATCAGGCTGGGTTTTTATGATATCACACTACTCTGTGTCAAGCTATGTAAATACATCATCTTTCCCTGTTTATTTCAATTTTGGAGCTGCAAAAAAGTCATTTAGAGATGCAGTATTTGTCATTTGACTGTGGAAGTGGACCCTACAGTAAGGTGGGATTTGTATTTCGGATGTAAGAAATGGATTATATTTCTGAGAAAAAAGAGATATCCTACTGAGATCAAATACCAGAGAATATCAATGAGGTTCCATGTTTCATTTTGATATACGGCACAGTAGTCTTATCAAGCAAATGTAACAGAAAAATAAATGGAATTTTTAGTGAGTAAATTATTTCCTTTTCTTCTCATCTATTTATTTATGATGATGATTTAATTTAATCAGAATGAAGTAGAATTTCCTTTAATTTTTGTGCAACATGCTGTGTTTCAAAGACTACGATTTATCCCCCAAGATTGTTCCCACTAACTAGCTGCCACAGATCACAGGAATAACGCATTTCTCTGACCTCATCTAACATCTGCACAGAAATCACTGTGTTCAAAGAAAGGATAAAGAAAATTTTGAATCAAGAGTTAATCTGAAGAACTAATGACTGGGTAGATCTGTAATCTAGATACCAGCATTTGCAGAAGGTAAAAATGATCTTTAATTTTTTACAGTCTGTCACAGTTTAGCCCCAGGAAGCAGCGAAGCACCAGGCAGCCACTTGCTCACTTCTCCCTTGTGGGATGGGGAAGAGGCTCAGAAGGGCACACTCGTGGGTTGGGTTAAAGGCAGATGAATAGGTGAAACAAATGCCACTCATGCAACAAAGTAAACCAAGGAATTCATTCCCCACCTCCCATTTGCAGGCAGGTGTTCATCCATCTCCCAGAAAGCAGGGCTCCATCATGCATAACGGTTCCTTGGGAAGACAAATACCTCCACTCTGAACATCCCCCCAACCTCCTTCTCTGTCCCTAGACCCTTATATGCTGAGCATGATGTCATATGAGATGGACTATCCCTTTGGTCGGTTGAAGTCAGCTGTCCTGGCTGTGTCCCCTCCCAACTCCTTGTGCACCCCCAGCTTACTTGTTGCTGGAATAGTATGAGAGCCTTGGCTCTGTCTAAGCTCTGCTCCACAATAGCAAAGAACAGGTCTATATGACAGCTCTACATTAGCAACACCATTTTCAACACAAATCTAAAACACAGACCTCTACTAGCTATTAGCAAGAAAATTAACTCTGTCTCAGCTCAATCCAGGACACAGTCTTCTCCTCAGTTCTCCTTAAATTATTTTACTTCAAAGATATATATTTTAGAAAATCTTCTTGATTTATTGCTTCCTAAAATATAGTATGTGGTTAAAAATGGAGGACCCTTTCTAAGATCTGCCAAGATGCTTGTTCAGCTCTGAGCACTTTTTTTAAAAAAAACCCACAAAAGTAAAAGCAATTTAATACAAACTTAGGCTACTATTTAGAATATATTCTCTGGCTAATATCTTCATAAATCTGTTCTCTGACTGCACAGCCAGAAGAGATGTTTTGATATTTGAAGCAAGTTTTCATTTTACTTCCAAGCCTTTCCCAGAATATTTCTATTGAAGTTCCTGTACAGGAATTCTAGTACTGGAAATTTGTGTGTGTATGTGTTTGTGTGTGTGTATGTGTTCCAGTAATAGATTTTTCCTCCTTATTTGACACTCATTACCACAGCTCACCTGTAGAAGGTACTTCTATCCGGCTGTCTGCAGGCCCTGTACACTCCAATTACAGTATTTGATGGCATCTTAGCAGTTAATATAGAGTCTTCAGAACCTTGAGGTTATTAAAATTCACAAGTACTACTATGTTCTCAGTCAAATGTTGATTTTTTTTCTTTTTTTTCTTAAATTTTGCTGAATAATACAAGTTCCACACAGAACACTGAATGGTAAAATTTCTGAGGAGTGATTGGTCTTTCTGGAAAGGATTTATTCAATACCATAATACTTATGGTATAGTTATATAGTTATATATAACATAACTATCCTTTCAAATTTTGTTGCTCTGCCATAGAGTTCCAAATCTACCATCTTATTTCTGCTTTTTCCATTAAAACAAAACAAAACCAAAAAATAACCAAACACCCCCATCCCCTAATATAAAAATCTGTGTTTACTCTATGGGCTTATGATGCAAAGTGCCTCAGATCCTGTAGTATTACTATTATCCTATTATTTTGTAATCTCTTTGGTCTGTTACAATCTTCTATTAAGCAGTATAGCCTCTTTCTATGTAGCTATCTTCTCTGTGTAATTGTATTGTAAATAGCATGCTGATGTCCGCTGCCCTAGGACTTGCACATACATATAACACAAAGAGATCCCTAACTGTATTGCTTGCAGCATCCCAAGAAGCAAAATGGGCATGACAATATACAAATGAAAAAAAGGAGAGAACACAGGGTATGGAAATAAAAACTACCAGGGTTTCTTGTACTTCTCATGCATGAAGGAAATGCAATTTCAAGCTGGGTGGGTTTTAGCTGTGCCTGTTTACTTCCATGAACTTCATGAGTTCCTGAACTTGCTATTATATTAAACACATCAGGTCACATATCCGTAGCATGTTCTTTGCATATGGAACTGCTGATAGCAAAAAATAAATTATGGAGAAATAGTGTGCAGCTTTCTTTTCACCATTTTGCACCAACTTCTTGAAAGGAAGTGTTTTAAGTAGGATTACATTCTCTGGTTGTTTGATAGGGTATTTCATCTGTCATGCCTCTAAAGTTGTACACTCACTTTACAAATTGAACTTTCTGATTGAACTCAGCTTTATCAACTTTATGGCATGAAAGTAGGGTGGTAAGTAGGAATGGGAGCAAAATGGCTGAGTATAATATACACAAAGTGAGTAAGAAAAATAATGATGGGATCATGGACGAAATGATGAATTATGGAAATAAATTATGGGTTTTTTTAACACTCTGAAAACTGATTAGGTAAAAATCCTATTCTTTGAGGTTCTGTGAAAGTGGTTAATTTTATTGGACAGAATCGTTTCTGTATTATCCCTCCCAAAGTCACAAGTCTCTGGAATGTGTGTATTATTCTTACTCTTTATATTGCAAAATCATGTGGGGTTTTAATCTTTTTGGTGTTCCATATACAATGTCAGAAAAGTTGAAGTTAGAGTGTCTTACTGTTCTTTTAGTTTTGTAAATAAATGTGATGCAGTACTCACACCACATTATTTACTGGTCATGGTTGATCTTAAAGTAAATATTAGTATTTTGTTTCAATAAGGGGGCTTATTTTTGATCATTAATCAGTATTGGGAACAATATACAAACAAATAACAATTTGCTCTGACACAAAGCTAGTACTACAAGTCTTTATCCTAAATCAACTGTTAGCAAGCTCAGTTCAGCTTACTAGTAAAATAAGATTCAAACTATCTTTCAGTTAACAAACAGTTGTATTCCCTTGTCCTTTCTTAACAGTTTTATTATGGTTATTTTTAGCGTATTTCTTCTGCTTACCAGATTTGCTTCCTTATTTACATGTCACAGTAATAAAGCTAAGAACTACTGTTCTTGTAAAACAAAATCACAGAAGTAAAGAAGCATAGTCATTTACTATGATCAGTGAACTATAAAATGTCTCTTACAATAGCTTTTCTTTTACTTTACATAAGTTCTTGATGTTTGTATGGTACAGAGACCATACGTCAGCCAATAATATTTTACAATAAAATACTAGAAGAATTTATGTAATGATACAAATAAACTGTACTGCATTTCTGCTGATTTATTTAATAGGTTAAAATGTATTTATAAGGAAATATACTCTGTATAATCTTTAACAGTGAAACTATCATGTAAGAATAGTAGGTGTTTTTCATATAGTGTGAAACATTTTTTTTCATATAGTGTGATAAGAATCATACCTGGCCAACCTGTTAGCTTTCTATGATGGCATGACTGGATGTATAGGTGAAGGGAATTCAGTAGAAGTTGTCTACCTTGACTTTAGGAGGGCTTTTTACACCATCTCTCATAAGATCCTTGTGAGCAAGCGTAGGAAGTGTGGACTAGACAGTGAGGGGGGGCTGAGAAATGAATGAATGGCAGAGCCCAGAAGATTGTGATAAGCAATGCAGTGTCTAGTTGGAGGTTAGTAACTCGTGCTTGATCTGATCTTAATCAACATACACATCAATGAGCTGGATGAAGGAACAGTGTACCCTAATCGAGTTTGCTGCTGATACTAAACTGGGAGGAGTGGCTGACACAACAGAAGACTGTGCTGCCATTCAGAAAGATCTGGACAGACTAGAGAATATGGCAAAGAGGGACCAAATGAAATTCAATAAGAACAAGTGTAGGGTCCAGTACCTAGTGAGGAAGAACCCCATGTACGAATAGAGGTTAGAGGTTGACCACCTGGGAAGCAGCTCTGTGCAGAAGGACCTGGCAGTCCTGATGGACAAACAGCTCTCCGTGAGCCGGCAGTGTGCCCTTGTGGAAAAGAAGGCCAATGGTATCCTGGGGTGCATTAAGACAACTGTGGCCAGCAGGTTGGGGGAGGTTCTCCTCTGCATCTACTCTGCCCTGGTGAGGCCACATCTGCAGTGAGTGTCCAGTTCTGAGCTCCCTGATTCAAGAAAGACTTGGAACTACTGTATAGAGTCCAGTGGAGGGCTACAAAGATGATCAGGAGACTTGACCCTCTCTTGTCTGAGGAAAAACTGAGAAACCTGGTTCTATTTAGTCTGGAGAAGACTGAGAGGGGAACATATCAGTGCTTATAAATACCTAGATGGTGGGTGTCAAGAGAAGAGGGTTTGGCTCTTCTCAGTGATGCCCAGTGACAGTAAAGGAGGCAATCTTCACAACCCCTACCAGTCTGTGATTCTATGAATCCTCTTAGGCAGTGTCGTCATTGGTAAAACTTCATGACCCTTAGAAAAAAAAAAAAGAAAAAACCAAGAAATGCTGTTAATTTGGGCAGTTCACAGAAGAATGGCAGTCAGAAGGGCTCGATTCTTGTCCCTTGCAGACATTCTGGGTTCTTCTTAATAGTCTCGAAGTGGGCTGTCAGTATGGAATCAGAAATGTATTATTTCAGGATGGGGTTGGAATGCATTAGCAGCCTCTGGTCGCTTCAATATTGTTGGATCAAAAGTACAATTGCACCACAAATTCTCTGCAACCTTTTCTCAAACTGTTTCACAATAAAGTATATGGAATAAACATCTGCATTCATGACACATACATGAGAATAAATAACCATCTTTGTGAGTCTTATTTTCAAATGCGTATCTTCTGTTGATCGTATTGAAATGTATTGTATATAGAAAACGTGATGCATATAACCATAGTCTAAAATTAATTTAAAAAATCTTTTATTTACCCCAGTTAAAATAACTTGTAAAGTAGCCCAAGAGTTAATTCTGTATTTCCACCTGAGAAATTTCACTGCCTCTTTTCTTTATAATGATAGATACCTGAAGTTATCAAAAAGGACAAAACACATTATCATGGGTACAAAAGAACTGACATGTCATTAAACTGCTCCTCATCAGCTAATTTGGGAACTGATTGAATAAATGCAGCAAAAGTCTTTTCCACCTCAAAGGAAGCAGAGTTAATTCCACAGATACTGTTGATGGACTCATGACTAATTGGAATAGGCAATAATGATCAGATGTACCATTTTATAGAGCCTACTGAGATAATGAGCATCTTTTATTTTGTCATTTTCAAGCCACGCCAATCTCCCTTTCTGCAGTACTTTCTCTTCTGTGTCAGTATGTAGACATGTTTGCTGGCAAGTGCCTATCCAGATGGTTGTAGGTAGTGTTTTGTGTTTCACGAGTATTTCCACAGTACCTGTCTTGGGTTCAGATAGGATAGAGTTAATTTTCTTTCTGGCAGCTGGTGTAGTGCTGTGTTTGGGAATTAGGATGACAGCAGTGCTGAGGGTCTCTTCAATGATTCTATGATGTTTTTAGGTATTGCCAAGCACTCAAGGACTCTTCAGCCTGGTCTAGTGAGAGTGTACCTGCCCATGGCAGGGGGGTTGGAACTAGATGATTTTTGAGGTGCCTTCCAACTCAAAGCATTCTGTGATTCTGTCATTCTGTGATTCTTATACAGCCCTGCCAATGAGAAGGCGGGTGTCACCCAGAAAGCTGGAAGGGGACACAGCTTGGACAGGTGACCCAAGCAGGCCAAAGGGGGTGTTCCATACCAATGACATCATGCTCAGTATAAAGGGGTGCTGGTGGGAGAGGAGCACATGGCTCCAAGATAGGAGACTTTGGCACAGTCCAGCTTTGTAATGGGTCTGAGCTGTACAGAGTGAGTTGTGTGGTTCGGTGAGAAACTGCATTGTGTATTACCAGTTTTTATGTTTTGCTATAAAGTCCTGTCAGTGCTATTTCTCTGTCTGCTGTCCCAGTAAACTGTCCTTATCCCAACCCATGAGGTTAACCTTTGTCTTTCCATTTTTTTTCTCTTCGGCCGTCTTCCTACCTTCACCCCCGGCATAGTGGGGAAGCGAGTGGCCATGTGGTGCTCAGCTGCTGGCTGGAACTAAACCCTGACTGTATGGTAGTAAGTTTTCTGGGAAGCTTCAGGCTCTGGTTACCTTCCTTTCAGGGGTTTTCTATCTTCAGATAGTCACTGTTACTATAGCTGCACCCTTGTAGATTGATTTTACACACTGAGAATTGTTACCAAACTCAGAGGGACTCTGAGTTTGAGGCCCTTCTTTCTATTAAGGAAGGCAGGACTAGGTGAGGAACACATGTTGTATTATTATTATTACTAATTTTAGGCTTTTTCACTTAAAACACATATAAGTAAAAAATATTTAAATGTTCAATTCAAATTCATTTGAACTGAGATGTTTAAAGAAAGTCATAAAGTGACAAACTGCTGACCATTATATTACTGTGGGATACAATGCCTCTAACTCAAATTATTTTCTCCAGAGACCAGCTATAAATTCTACAGGAAAGGTAATTTTAAAATGAAGTTTGAGTTTTTAAATGATTTTGTAATACTTTCAAACCACGAGGGAACAGGATTGCATATCTTATTTGAAAACCTGTGGGACCTGCCTAAATGGTAACAATTAATATATCACCCATTTAATTTGTGATGACTTGAAAAACCAGGGTTGCTTCTAGTTCTGCTAGGTGTCAAAAAAAAAAAAAAAGGTCAATTTGGGAAGGAAAAGCAGTGGCCATAACATCTAACCAGACGTGTTCATTTTTAGATGAAGAAATTATGGAATTTTATAGAGATTGTCACAGAAGTCTCTCAACTTCTTTGCGTGACTTTTAAAATAAATTGTAATAATTTGCACTTTATTAAAATTGAAAGTTTAAATTTAATTACTTTGACATATTAAGTAGTGAAATAAATGAGTAGCTATGTATAACTATACATATTCTCTAGGAGTTAATGGATCTATAAATATGTTTAAGCACCTTCTAATTATTTAAAAATAGAAATGACAAATCTTCCTCTTGCTTCCTAGAGTGTAAGGGTAGTATTTAATTAGTCTACAGGTTAACTGTGCAAGTGAGTAGAATTTGGCAAGAGATTAAAGCACCTGAACTGAAATATCTTTATGTTAATGTCTACATATGGAAGGTGTCTAATCTCTCATTAGGTCAATAACAATGCCAGCCAACAGACTAAGCTCCATTTAGTGTATCCACCAGTAGCAATGCAGTTCCCTTGCTTAAGCATTTCCTGGGGTATCTGAAAATGGACCTGTCAGATATGTCAAAAGATTTGTTGAAGGTCACCCCCTTTTGGAGCAATAGGAGCATTAACTGAGTGAAACAGCTGTGCTGCCTGCATACACATGTGATTCAGGTGCCTTCGTCTCGTCTTGGTCTTCAATTCAATTTTGGGCTGAATTCAGCAGTTCAGTTGTTTAAATAGAAGTGTTGAGAGCCATTTGAGATGTCCTAGGGTATACCAACAACTCTAACATACGATGGACAGACCTGACTCATAAAACCTACAGATTTATTTTTGTCCTTTCTGCAATGAGAAGTAAACTGTTTTGAAGGAATCTAGTCATCAGTATATGCATGTATTTAATCTATTCAAGAATCAAGTCATTAGGGCTTAAACTTGCTGCCTACTTGTAGGCATCAAGTGATATTTGACATTAACAGAAGCCTGTGTGAGGTTGTCAGAGGTCACAGACAATCTAAGGACTTGTGCATTGGCGGCTAGATTGCCTTCTGGGTGGGATATCTAAAATGACCCGAGGCATCCAGGTATGGCCGACTGAATCATAATGTACATGCCTTTAAGAGCTCTAAAATTACGTTTCGTAGAATACTTTGCTGCAGTTTGCTTGCTCAAGGGCTAAGAATCATCAAGTATAAGTGACACCACTTGTTTTTGCTAGTTTATCTATAAATATGTTTAGAAAATGAAAAAGCTAATAAAGCCCAATTTCTATTTAGAACAGGAGTACATAGGCTATTGTAAGACCAAGTAAAGAGTCTTTTCATTGCAGGAGATGTTGCTATTGCAAGTCTTAGTTGTTCTGGACTTTCATGGTACAGAATTAATAGGGATGCCTGTGGTGATCTTGGTTATTATGACTTTTTCATGACTGCTGTTTGGGTGAGTCTTGCCATAAGGGTGCTATTTCTCAAATTTTTTCTTGTGTGGGTGACAAGCTATTTCTTCAGAGTTAAGTGTTTAAGAAAAATAATGGTAAATGTAGTGTATGCCAGTCTATATTTCATCTGAAATGCAATATCCTTAGAAGGAAAAAGTAAAGGCTCATCTGACTGTTGAAGATATATGGATAAACTCTTGTTAAAAAAAAAATAATTCATAAACTGAATTTTTAGTTTATAAAGACAATAATGCTTGTACCATTAGAACTAGCAAAAACCTCATCATGCCAGAACATAAGTCACAGATAATTCTGCCCAGAACAGAGCATCAATGCTTGGGGAAAACAGCAGGCCAATCAAAGTTTTATTTCTCTTTTCAAATATACAAAATTTTAATACACGTAAACTGAAAAAAAATCTGTCTTTTGTTTCATTAAAAAAATAACTTGAACAATTTCTGTTGGTTTCTTACCAAAGCATGAAGGAAGAATACTTGTGGATATTTGTTAATAGGAGCATTTCTCAGGTAAATGAGTATTTGATTCATTAAGAATTTTTCCTTAAAATTTCCATATGTTTGTGCTCACTGATGTGAAATAACAAAACTGAGGGAAATCAGAGTCTGACAAACTTACTATCTCTCTCCTCAAATTTCTCCTGCTGGATTTAAATAACACTATGCAATCAAAATCAGAAGTTGCTTGATAAAGTAGAACAGCTTATGCAATCTGTCTTCGCATTCAATATCTCAGTGGCTGCTTGAAGCGTCTCAATTAATTGATTCTATTTTTACATGTAAATAATGTTTGTCTGCTACTTGAAATTGTCTGATCAGTGAGCTTCTGTCACTTTCCAAAGTTCAACAAATAGATGGATTCAGCAATGCATATCATAATGCAGTCTGTATCTCTGGTTACATCTTTCACCCAACATCTTGAGTGACTGGAATTGGTAGAAACAACTCAAAGTATGAATTCATCTCAGTTATTAATCAATGAATATAATTAATTTTTAAGATACAGTGTCATTAATATCTGATTTCAAAGCTGATTTATTACAGTAACTTCGTGTGTAGAAGTTAGCAGACGCTGAGATTTTGAGCTGAACAGTGGAAATCATTTCGAGAAAAGAGGAATACTGATTTCAGTTAATAACTTACAAATTTTCAGATTACTGTCTATTTTATAATTTATTATCTTCTTGTAAACTGTAGAAAAGCTACTATTGTAGCTTTTAATGACTGGATGTTAACAGACATCGTCTGAGTCTCATCTGTAAACACCATTTGTCGGTCCTTGAACATATCTGTGTGCAAAGACTTTGTATATTCTGCTAGCGTTCTAGTTTTCTACAGGGCACCCCCCATACAATGTCATGTACGACATTATTATCCGTATGTCTGAGTTCCTGAAGAGCGTTCTATGTTATTGAAAGGCTGTATGTTTTGTGCAGCTTTCAGTGTGTCTGTGTTGGGTCTGGCCAAGATGGAGTCAATTTTCCGTGTAGCTGGCCACATAGAGCAGCTATTTACACAAATGTTCTCACACGATGAAAGAAAAAGACATTTGCCAGATGCTAAAGTTACAGAGTTCCTTTTCTTTTTTTTTTCCAGATGAAGCATTTGCTAATATTAATGAAATATTTTTAACTTGATGAAGAAAAGTTTGGGGTTTTTTTTTTACAACCAGGTAGCTAATTATTTCCAGGCCACTTTATGTCAAGTTTTGTTTTCCATCTGTTTCTTGGTTTAGAAGGGTGGTAGTTGTCAGAATACTTGTTAGGTATAAACGAACTCCTTCAAAAATTAGCATTTAATACCAAATGGAGCAGTCTGAATTTTCTGTGGACTGGCTGGAGGGAAAACAGTATTGCAGTTTGTTCTCAAGGGAAAAAAAAAGGAAATAACATCAAGTAGTATAGTCTGAAAGTTAGTAATATTCACATAGAAATGATTTGCAACTATTGATAGAATGGGTTAAAAGGAATATAATATGAAGGTTTCTTTACATATTCATATGCATAAACTTAAAACCATTTTGTCTTCTACACTGTCTAGAAGAAAGCAACAGCACTGGTGTTTGACCCTGGTAGAGTAGAACTGAATGATACCGTGACTAGAGCAGACACACCTGTTTGGACATTGGTCAGTGTCTTTAAATATGTGCATTGTATCAGGAATTGGGGAGGCAAAAAAGCCTCTCAATACTGCTCTGTACTGATGATGTTGAAGTGTTCAAACCAATGTTTCTATTATTTATTCCTAATCTTTTCTCCTACATTTCTCCTGCTGCCCCAGAAGAGAGTATTACACAAGCCGTTTTTCCTTTTCTGATGAAGCTGAACAGCTCCCAGCTGTTTGCAATGCAGGGGGGACAAATCATAGAATCATAGAATCTTAGGGGTTGGAAGGGACCTCGAGAGATCATTGGGTCCAACCCCTCTGCCAAAGCAGCTCCCTAGCCCATATTGCACAGATAGGTGTCTAGACGGGTCATGAATGTCTCCAGAGAAGGAGACTCCACCACCTCCCTGGGCAGCCTGTCCCAGGGCTCTGTCACCCTCACTGTGTAAAAGTTCTTCCGCATGTTGGTGCAGAACTTCCTGTGCTCCAACTTGCAGCCATTGCCCCTTGTCCTGTCTCCACAGACCACTGAAAAGAGGCTGGCCATTCCCCCCTGCATCCCATTCTTCAGATATTTATAAACATTAATAAAGTTACCCCCTAGTCTTCTTTTCTCAAGGCTGAACAGTCACAGCTCACTCAGCCTTTCCTCATAGGGGAGATGCTCCAGGCCCTTAATCATCTTTGTAGCCCTCCTCTGGACTCTCTCCAGGAAATCCCTGTCTTTTTTATACCAGGGAGCCCAAAACTGGACACAATACTTCAGGTGGGGCCTGACCAGGGCAGAGTAGAGGAGGAGGATCACGTCTTTCGACCTGCTGGCCACACTCCTCTGGATGCACCCCAGGATCCCATTGGCTCTCATAGCCACCAGGGCACACTGCTGTCTTATGGCCAACCTGTCATCTACCAGGACCCCCAGGTCCTTCTCCACTGAGCTCTTCTCCAGCAGGTCATCCCCCAGCCTGTACTGATACCAGCGGTTGTTCCTTCCCAAGTGCAAGACTTTACACTTGCTTTTGTTGAATCTCATCTGGTTTCTAACTGCCCTGCTCTCCAGCCTGTCCAGGTCTCGCTGGATGGCAGCGCAGTGTTCCTGCGTGTCAGCCACCCCTCCCAGCTTTGTATCATTGGCACTTGCTGAGGGTGGATGCTATTCCCTCATCAAGGTTGTCGATGAAGATATTAAACAGGACTGGGCCCAACACTGAGCCCTGGGGAACACCACTGGTCACGGGTCTCCAGCAAATATCTGGGTAATTGAACTCCCCCATAAGGAATAGTGCCTGGGATCTCAAGGGTACTTCTAGCTGCTTGTAGAATGCACTATCAACTTGCTCCTCTTGATCAGGGGGCCTGTAGTACACACCCACAACAGTGTCACACACACTAGCCTGCCCCTTGATTCTTACCCACTAGCTCTCAAATGATGGAACAACCTCCCCCAGGTGGAGTTCAACACATTCTAGCTGCTCTCTCACATAAAGAGCAACTCCTCCACCTCGCTGCCCTAGCCTATCTTTCCTAAAAAGCACATAGCCATCCATGATAGTGTGCCATTCATCCAGGCTGTCCCACCACATCTCTGTGATTGCAATGAGATCGTGGCCCTGTGACCGCATAAAGACCTCTGACTCTTTCTGTTTATTACCCATGATACGCACATTCGTATATAGGCACTTTAGAGGGGCAGCAGATGCAGGTATCCTCAACAGCTCACAGGGACATTTCCGACAGGGGATGGGCAATGGGGGCTCCACTGAGGAGTCCTCAGGGCAATCCACAGAATTTTCTCTACTATCACCTGGAACAAAATCCTCAAGTCCGTCACTGTGCCATTGACCTTTACCTTCTTCCGCTGTCAGCTCTAGTAGTGTCTCCTGAAGCACTTGCCTGACCTCAGCAGCCTTTATTCTGTCACTTCAGAACTCTTAGTAGAGAAAGAGTGGAACTCTATGGCCTTTCCTTAGGTTTTACCGAATGTCACATATTCCTAACCGTAGGTCTGGATTGTTCAGGAAAAGGGATCAAGAATAAGTAAGAAACTTCAGTGTTGGATTCCTTAACTCTGATGAAGTTGGACTGACTGACTGTTTTAGGCTTGCTGACATATGGTACAACATCAATGCAGAGGACTTTTGGGTTAAAAAGTCCTGGATAGTAAGGGTATCTCTGCTCATGAGAATCTATAACATATGGCTTGTAGACAGTTGTGGGTTTGTTCTTGTCATTGTCATTATCATTGTCATAGTCTGCTGCTCCGTTCCTCTTTGCCAGAAAGAGAAGATACCAAGTTGTTTGTTCAACAGGCCAAATGGAAAACATCTCTAGGTCTAGCACAGTAGATTTAGGGTTTAGGCACAGCTACAGTTTAATCCTAGTTCCAAATGTTTTGCAGTCTTTAATGTTATCAGTACATGTTTATATAACTCAAAATAGAGCTGCAATACATCCTACTAAAGAGTTCTATTAGTTTTAATGGTGGTTCTTCATATTTAAATATTACTTTATAAAAAAGTATTTATGCTTGTGTCTTCAATATCCCTATAAAATATGAGCCTTTAAAAAGAATAACATCTTTCTGGAGATGCCTGCTCAGCACACTGAAATTGCAATCTAGACTCCATCTCGGTTCACTTCATCAAAAGGATAATCACTAGTTAAAAAAAGCCATCAGTACAAATTCTGCAGGCAGTTGGCCAGTAAGTTGCTATAGGTATCTCTGTTTGATCCTGCAAATTTAATGTAACAGACTGTCTGCTGCTGCTACACAGGAAGCATGCATTGCTTCACACTCTTTTCAGGAAGGATTGCCTTTTCTGAGATGAAACGTTGTTCCAGAGGGGAACCACAAGAGCCACATGCTGTGTTAGGAGCCACCAAACAGTGTTTAAGTGGGAAACAGTGTGGGAGAGAAAGCCTTTCAAATAGCCTCAGGCTGGTAGTTGGCTGCTCTGCTCAGCACAACCAGAAGGCCCTCCATTTCCCATCACAAACTGGAGGATTCCTCTGAGTATGAGTGTGTCAGCTCTCCTGGTCTTTTTCCTGTTTGACTGTTAATACCTCAGCTAAGTTACTTTTCAGAGATACAGGTTACTTAATCTCCTTTCTTCACCAGAGGGGAATGTGTCTCATGGTGCCCTTCTTTCAGCAGTGTGAATCAGTCCACAACTTGTATGGTTTGAGTTCTTCCACTAGACTGCGGAATGCTCAGTGACAGGTTGAGTGTTTACTGACAACAACATTCATTTAGGTAAGGAGAAGATGTGGAGCCTTCTACCTAGAAAACAGATGAATTACACTTCTACATAAAGTCATATTTACATAAATATATATATTATATATATGTGGAATATAATAAACAATTTTAAATCTTGGCATTATCTTTTTCATATTGCCACATGAATTCAGAACTCATCTCTTCATAAAACTCTCTTTTTATGGAATTGAAAAATCGTTCTTACAATTTCACTTTTTTGCTGATGTAGCAAGTAATATCACTCTGAGGACTCACAGTTTAGGGATGTTCATTCATTAAAGACAATATCTCTTCTAAAGCTACTCATACAGAATTTTATTTTTGCTTCTGCATCTGGTAGCTCTAGATTGACATACCATCTTTTTCTTTGGAAGTTGGTGTTTGCTTTACTCTAGTGCTTCAGTTTTGAATCACAGTTCTGTTCTCTAATAAACTACAGCACATAAGAAAACTATATCCAGATATAAAACTACTTATGACAAATTTACAGCCTATTCAGCCCTTGGTTGCAGAGCATAGCCATTTAAAGCTTAGCAATGGTTCTCATTTCTTTTTTTTTAGCCCTAAAGATCAGCTAACATCTATCTGCTGCTGTTTAGCTTCTTCCAAACCTACCAACAGCATCATACAAATCTTTGTTTCCTTATCCTTTAACATTTTGTTTCTTTTCCTTGAATAATGTTTGACAGAGGTTAACATAGTTCATTAAGCACTAAGGAAAGTGCTACATATTGACTAAACCTTACACTTTTAATTTTCAGCCATTTATACAAAAATGGATGTAACAAATTACAGTGAGTTATCTTGTGAAATTATACTTTGTCAGTGTTATCAAGTGGTCTCTATTAACATCAGTGAAACAAGAATAATAATTTATTTGGATTAGTTGGTTTATGTACATGAGAAGAATCTAAGTGCATTGATAGGACTGAAAGTGTGTGCGATCTATGACATCCCAAATCTGAGTTGCAACACTGAGAGAGAGGGGGAGAGAGGGTTTCCTTCATTGTCATGAATGCTAGCGTGCGTCTTCTTTCAACAACACAATCTTGCCATAAGGGAATCATCCCCCACAATTTTTCATGTGTGGATGACAAGGTATTTCTCCAGGGTTAGATCTTTAACACAAAGTAATGGTAAGGGAAATGTATTGGCAATTAGAGTAAAATGCATTATTTGTAGTATAATTTCCAGGAGAAACATACCATACTGCAATGCTGCATTTGTAATACAAATGGAAAAAAGAAATTCTAGGCATAACTTCTATTACCATAATGATTTTGCCGTTTTGTTAACACATTGTAATTTCAGGTTCCATAAGTACAATGATGTACATGAAATTTTATACCTGTATATGTAGAATATTTTTATTATAATACGATAAAATAAGTAAGAAATACAACATCATTATAGTTCTTTCTGTATAAGGGCTCCATGGATTTTTTTCAATGTACTAAACTAGTATAACTAGTACAACTTCGTAGAATAGTTTTGAAAATGCCACTAAATTCTTTGCATTTCTGACATATTTTATGTACTATACCATAAATATCTATCTTTCAAAAATTACCTCTTTTTTTGCTTTTTAAATGAATAGGAGACAGATAAGAAAGGTACACAATTAAAATCATGAATAGAAGATTGTTGTTTTTGGAAATGTACAAAAAGCTGCATGGTTTCATCTCTTAGCACATCATAATTTAGCACCTCTGAAATTAATTTATACAGAAATTATACCATATGAAATAATAAAATACTATGTACTATGTCACAGTAGTTTAAAATTAAAAAGGGGGGGATATGTTGGACCACTCAGATTTCTGAAGGAGCCTGGAATTTCATTCTAGCAGGTAATTATAGTTAAAATCTTAAATCAGCTTTAGCACAAAGACTAAGATCAACAGTTAATTTTCCACCAGATTGGATCAAACAAGCCACAACCAGAATTGCCTTTCATAGTTTTAAAGGCACGGAAGCTTTCTGAATCCAATCATAGGACCAGTTCCGGAGTGTGGCCTCTCATGGAAGGTGTGGTGTTTATTCAGGGACACTTCTGCAGCAAGTCTTTTATGCAAATATAAACGTTGTATTTAAAGTTTTAGAACTTTATTCAGGGGTTTTAGATTGCGATAGCCAGTCATGCTTGCAGATAATTTTAAGAGTGGAGGAAGGTAGAATCACAGAATCACTTAGGTTGGAAGAGACCTTCAAGTCACTGAGTCCAACCACAGTTTAACCCTGCCTAGTCCACCTCTAGACCATGTCCCCAAGTGCAATATCTACAAGCCTTTTAAATACCTCCAGGGATGGTCGATCCACCATTTCCCTGGGCAGCCTGTTCCAGTACTTGACTACTCATCCAGTAAAGAAATTCTTCCTGATGTCTAACCTAAATCTCCCCTGGTGCAATTTGAAACCATTTCCTCTTGTACTATTGCTTGTTCCCTGAGAGAAGAGAATGACCCCCACCTCTCTATACCCTCCTTGCAGGTGAAATCATTCTGTTGATTTTTCCCAAGAAGCCATGGGAATATTGAAAATAAATTATTTCTTTTCAAGATAATATTAACTAGATGTGTAAATTTTGAAAATATCACAACACGCTGTTATATGTAGAAGTTATTTAATAGACCTTCAATTTCAGACAGTTTGCTTGCCTAGCTTGTACTTACCCCGGGCAGACTGTGAAACCTTCTGTACTGTTTATTAGGATTGCAAAGCTGAGTTGAAGATTTTATGGGGAAAAAAATGAAATTACTGTTGGAACAACAGTTTTTGTTCAAAATTAAATCATATAAGCAAGTGCTGAAATGAAAACAGTGAATAGTTACACATATTTCTTCAAGCTAATAGGGTCACCAGTACAACTAGAAAACATGGGTAGACTGCTTAAAAGGTAGAGATTAAGTAGCACAAAGCCAGCCTAGGAGAACGATCATCCTTTTCTTCACCAGTCTTCGTGATTACACATGTGCAAAGAGGAGCAATTAGTCACTCCCCAAATCTACCGGAGTAAATGCAAAAGCCTAATCATAGTGATCATTATTCATAATCAAATGCATTTATGTTGCATGGTTTGCTTTTCTACACATAATATCTCAATCCTTTTACTGAAAATAATAATAGAAGAAAAGCTGTGAAATAGCAGTTGATTTTCTGAGGCCATACATTGAAGAAGTAATTAGCAAGCACTGTTCTTTTGAAAGCCATCATAAACATTTTGAAAAAATATCAAATATTCCAGTGTTCCAGATTATTTGTAATAGAAGCAATTTTATAATCTTCATTATGTTTTTAACAGTTACTAGAGCCTTTTGCATGGTCTGCAAATATCCAATTCAAACTCTATTTATTGAGGAAATTGTCCTGTGGAAAAACACAAAGATCAATTTATTGACCTACTTTCTTTTAGATTGATCTGTCCATAAGGACGTCACAAGAAAGAATTAAATCTGGTTTATGTGAAAAGCACCATGCACATACATCACCATTCTGCATTGTTCCTCTTTGCATCTGAAATGATTGGTTGGCAATAGGTAAGGTGCTTTATCATTATCCGTAGCACCTGGGAAATGCTCTAGTGTAAATTCAGTCTCAGTGGATTATTAAAAGCATTTTAGGATTTGTGAACTTGATATGGGTATTTTGTGAGTGTTCATTACCAATGCAATTTAATATTACTACAGGAATCGAGTTAAGAGACTAGTAGCTTGGTATCAGCTTTGGAATGTAATTTACAACCATGAAAGATAACAAATCCACGCTTTACTGGTGTGTCAGCACTGTCTTGTAAAATGTACTTAAAGAATCTAATTAAACTTCATAAGGCCTCTTATGGTATTGTAATCTTTCACAAGCTTCAATGTAATGAACCACTGAAATATTCTACTGGAAACTCTGAACTGCTTGATCTTATTTATAATGGAAATATAGTTGTTTCCAGAAAGACGTAAATGTAACAATCTGACTCAAATAGTGCTAAAATTGAGTTTTAGCATCACTTGTGAGTTTTAGCTCTACAGTGAGTTAGACAGTATGCTAAATTGCATTATTTTTAATTGATATATATTTTATTCAGAAAAGAGCTGGTCAGACTGGGAAATAGATAGATAGATAGATAGATAGATAGATAGATAGATAGATAGATAAATAGATAGATAGATAGATAGATAGATAGATAGATAGATAGATAATCAGCAAGCCATGTAATAGTAAAAGTTTATTTGCATTGAGGACAGTTCTTCTAGCAATATAGCACATTGATTTAGTACTGTCAGGTGTTAACTGGAATGTAGGTGGACTGGTACAGTTTTGTGCAATAGCATCTTTGCTGAAGTGACTATTACCTTCAGAAGAAACTTAAAACTTTACTGTGAAGAAAATGAGTACAAAACTAGTATATCAAGTACTTCAGCAGTACTTTTGCACTTTATTTTAGTGCTCTGAAAATTTAACTAGGAAAGAATAAATCCTTCCTCTACCTTTAGGTGTCTCTTATGACACACTGGACGCTTGTTGAGCCTCAGCTGTCCACCCATAACTGGCACAAGCAGTGTTTGACAAGGTGCTTCCTCTCAGTTGGTTGCTTGTTCTTGCAATGTACTGGCATAGATGATTTGAAGTTATTGTTAATTCATGCTCTAGATATTTCTACCTTCTTTCCAAAAAAAAAAAAAAAAAAAAAAAAAAAAAAAAAAAAAAAGAATCTTTCAGAGATTAGGAGCTGCAGACCTCTCTGAATAAATAAATCTGTTTACAAATTCATTCCTTTCAGCCTAGCGTTTTCATGAAGCTTTTGCTGTCAAACTGTCCTGACTTTCATTAGCTTTCCAGCTTTCAACTGCATGTGTTAAGACTGTAATTATTATAGCTGAAGCCATAGTTTGTTTTTTAAACTGTGTACTGTTCTTGATAACCAAATTTTGTTTAGGCAGTTAAATACACCAGCTGATGCCTTGTGTATTTATGGTAGTTCCCTTTAATCTTGCTTACTGTCAAGATATACTAAGATATTTTTCTTTGTATTACTTTGCCTCCTGAGAATTTCTCAAGGTCTTACTAGAATTGTGAGGATTTTTTTCATGAAATATTTATTTTTTCAAGCTGAGAAGTTTTCTGGTTTGTTGTTTTTATTTTGAGTTGGAGCATCTGGTGTTGTATCTATCTGTCTAACAGAATACCCATGATATAGAAAAGGCAAAAAGAGCTAATAAAATGTATCCGTGTTCGACAGTGATGCTTGCATTAAATGATTGTCATCTCGTAATATTTTGAAATAACCTACACAGAATCCTGGTAAAATCTGACAAATTCTTTCATGAAAGTCTGTTGTGAAAGGATGTTCCCATTCAGATTTCCTTAAAAATAACTATTTTTATAGAAAAAAAAGATCTTTTTAGAATAAGTAGTCTTCAGAGTCAAATGCTAGTTCTTTGTTCCTTTAACTTACGATGGTATTGAAGAAGGTTCCTTCAAATATGAAATAAGTATAACCTATCAATTATTCCTAATGCATGAATCACCAATGTCTACTATTTTCCCACTATTCTGAACGCCTTTTGTGGTTCTGCATTTCTTAAAATATAGTCTGTCAAAAGAAGAGAACTGTCTTTTCAGATATGATTTTAGCACAGAGCTCTGGTAGTTTAACCTTGTTTTCTCCAGCTTTAGAATTAATGTTTGTGTCGTAGTTGTCTGTTGGTATGTAACTATAGCATTCACAGGTGTTAAAGCCTATACTAAAATAACTAGTTCTCAATTAAAAAATAATCTTTTTTTTGTTTGTTTATTTTGTGTTGTTTCAGAAGTCATAGGTAATGCTGTCATCTCTTGAGTAGTAGCTATAGTATATTCCAGAATATTTTATGTTTAAGTTTATATATTTTGGTTTAAGTTCCTTTTTTTGTTAGCCCCTGTGTGTCAATGTTGATATACTCTGAAGATTTTTAATTTTTTATGTGTTGTGTTCTTTCATCAGTTGCATAGCTTTTGTTCTTGCACCTGCTACTGTAAAGTTCTGGAAACATATCTTCGTGGTTTCTTTTTCAGATTGTAATCTGTTCCTTATCCCCCAATCTATTCTTCCCATGTAAATTTAAGCCCTTCCCAGCAAGATCAAAATGCCTATCCACACTGAGTTGTGTTCCTTCATGCAAAAGAAAGAATTGTATGAACTGCGTTCGCTTTCCCTTTCACACTTTTTCTCAATGTTTGCTGAGTCCTGAGTGATTTGCGGTATTTCTTTTGTTGTTCATTGGGTTTTTTCATGCTTTGTAACCTTCCTTTAGGATTCATAAAACCCATCTTCAACATGTGGGAACTCTCCTTTAATTACCATTACTTCTCAACTGTTGCTTTCTATCTGTATTAGATACTTTGTCCCACAAAATACACCATGTGCAATTTGATCACAACTTCTGCTGCAGTAACAATGTCATCATTATTCCACGGAAGACAGAAAATGGAAAGTTGTTATTTATAGTGACATCTTCTTCATGGGACAACTGGGGGTTTTATCAGCTGTAGCTGAGCCACAGTCTAATGTACCACAAAGTAGTGGGATGTGGCAAAACTAACTTTAGTCTTTAAGGGGGAAAAAGAAAAAAATCAACAAAACAAAAAACAAACACAAACCCACCACATATGGACTTTGAAAACACTTAAGGGTTGTTCTCTCCATGCTGGTGCATGGTGGAGCTTTTCACAGGTGAAGAAAAAATTTCCCAGGGAAGGAATAAATGAAAAGTAAATCAGAGAAGTTCATGATATTATTATACCAAATATGTAAAGTAATTACTTTAACAAGCTAATTAACTTTAATGGATTGTCCCACTATTCCCTTGTCTCTTTCACTGACCTGCCTATTGAAGTTTTCCATAAAATTAGTGCTCTATTTGCATAGGTGCAAATAATTTGAGGCTGCTATTATTGGTTAATCTAGAATATGAACCTGGTTTAATTGTTAGGAATTATAATGATATATTTAGGGTGGTAGACAGTAGAGAAGGATACATAATTCATAGTTGTTGAAATAAGGAAATGCATGAAAATACTCGGTTGAAAAATGTGTTTGGTGAAGAAGAGCAGAAAGTGGGGGTGATTGAATATCTAAGTTAAAATTTCAGCAGTGATAAAGGAAACAATGGCAGCAACATGTGCAATAATGTACTTTTACACACTGCTGTGACTTTTAAAACAGCCTGCAGATTTTACTTAATGACATTTCATAGAAGTTAGGAAACTAAGGATGCCTTTGATGGCAATTGGTAGCAGTGCATTTTCAGAGTTAAATTTCAGGTTGGAAGTGGATCAGTAACACAAACTTAAAATTCTTGAGAATGTGGTGGATGCAGCCGGGTTCAGAGTGAAGGAAAAAAAAAAATTACTAATCCTACGTGCAGACAAATAGAAAGAAAAGCCTCTTGTGTATCTTGCACTAATCACCATCTGTATACTATGAAATCTGTCTATAATAATATGTGTGACTTCTTCAATACAACTATTGTTTTTAGAATTCTGTGTTTTGTCTAATAATTGGTCCATTTTCCTTCTTAAATTAGGAAAGTAGGCCGAGTGTGGTATGTCAAATGTAGGCAATAAACTACGGAGAGCTTCAAAGTACATCAAACACTGATATAACAGTAAATTACGCATCATGCCAGCAAATAAAAATAGCAGTCTTGCTTTCTAGCTAAGCTATTCAGTGTGATAGCTTAAAGGTTTTCCCTCTTTGCCACAGTAAAAATACCTATGTCAAAGTTTTACTGTTCCTAATACTTTCTTTCTTGCCAGCAGACATCTGGCTGTTAGAAAGAGATAAGCAAAACTGCTACTTCCACTGGGATCCACTAAAAGTGCTTGGAAGCAGGCACGGTTCAAGCAATATTGCTTATCAAACTCCATGCTCACTTAACACAGACCAAGTCTGGTTGTCTAAATGAACAAGAATACAACTGGTTAAATATATATATATTAAAAAAAAGACATTTCCTATTGAAAAAGAACACAATTTATCTCTTGGTGGATGTGGTGCTGCTGTATAGTGTTACTGAGACAAGGACCTAGGTCATGATAATTATATCAAATTATAGCAGTAAGGGGAAACTGATTAAATTCTGTGCCCAGATATATATATATATATATATATATATATATATATATAAAGACATTCACCTGGATTCCAGAATATGCATTATTATTAGCAGCTATTAGGTGGTTGCACTCTGATATGAATTTGGCAGAAGAAGTTTTCTCTTTCCCTACCAAATTATTCACAAAACACCACAAATATTTTTTGTTTTGGCATTAGCAATAAACCACTTGAAACTACCACTACATTAATAAGGCTAGAATCAGAATGCCCATAACCTTTTTAACCTTTTTTGTTTGTTTTTTTCAAATTATCTTATGAAGTTTTGGGGGGCTTATTTTCCCCAGTTTTCTGTGGAGTTTTCATTGCTATGAGGCCACATTTGTTTAATTTTTTATAATTTGCAAGTACAACAGACATAAAAATTAGAGCAGGATGCATTTACTCCCTGATACTCCATGAGACCATGTATTAACAGGCTAACTGTTTTGTTTTGGGGTGTTTTGGTATTAATATGTGTTATTTTAACAAAAGTTGCCATATTACTTATTTTGTCTTCTGTGACATTTTGGAGAGATTTTTCCCACTCAGCTGGCAGACATTACTCTTGCTTAACAAACTACGAAAGAGAAAATCCAGAGCCTGTTATTGCTTTCTTTACATAGTAACAATATTTCTAAGTAAAATATAGCAGCATTCTAAAATAGAATGAAAAAAGTTTAAAATCAGTTTGGGAAAGTTTTGATCTTCATTTCAGTTCTTCATTGTTAGGCTGAAAGTTTCTCCAAATAAGATGGATTCAGCATTTTATGCCAACCCGGCATAGGTACTCTCTGTCATGTTACACTGCTGGTACAAGCTATACATTATATTTCATCACATTATATTTCAGATAAGGGAGAAAAGTTTTGTGAAGGTGAGGTACCTAATGCCAATTCCTATTAGGTATAGTAATTACATGGTACTTCTTGTTTAACGTTATTTTCCAGTAATTACGAAACAGTATTTGTGCAGGAACACCAAGTTTTCCTGTTTGCTTGTAACTAGTATCTTAAATTTTTGTGTACAGGCAAGTAAGGAAAAATGTAGATAGAAATATATTACTAGATTTTGTTGTCCCTCACTACCCTTATTTTTGGGGAAAACGCTGTGGTTCAGGTGGAAATAAAGTTATGCCAACATGAGGAAAATGTTAAAAATGTAGCTAAGTCAACTTGCTTGGCAAGATATACCAAGGAGGTAAACATTTGCCTTAGCTCTATATCAAGATATGTTTAAGAACTGGCAGGAAAAGCTTTGAATTTAAAGGTTAATCCAAATATCAAGAAAACCCAGCTAGGGTAATTTTACCATTTAAAAGTATCAATGAAACATATACCATCACTGAAAGGAGTAAATACAGTGCTGTTTGTCTAACTTGGTGCTTAACATCCTTAAGAAAAAAAGTACTAGATCTGCACAAAGCTTCCATCCTAAGGGAAAACCAGCTTAGGAAAACTATGGACACAGTTTGGATATGTAGTTAGTGCTGTACCTATATAATAAATGATGTGTTTATTTGCTTATTTTTTGGTGTTTCTAATGTTACCACACAAAGATACTAAAATGATGTTTTAGTATCATCACTGCTTTCTGCAGTCATGCCACATGTAGATAGAAAATGCTTCGACTTTCAAAGATGCTAAGGGTCACCACCTCACTGACCACATTGTATTACACAGTGAACAGGTAGAACATTAAAACATAACACACACCAAAAAAAAAAAAAAATTCCTCTACAGGACAGGTGCTCCAGCCCTCTAATCACCTTTGTGGCCCTCCTCTGGACCCATTTCAACAGCTCCATGTCCTTCTTATGCTGGGAACTCCAGAACTGGAAACAGTACTCCAGGTGGAGTTTCACAAGAGCAAAGTAGAGGGGCAGAATTTCCTCCCTTGACCTGCTGGCCATGATCCTTTTGATGCAGCCAGGATATGGTTTGCCTTCTGGCTGCAAGTGCTCATTGTCTGCTCGTGTCAAGTATGGGATTGTAGTTGCAGTGCAAAAATCAGGGATAACATAATTTACAAAGATTGTTTCATATATTATTCAGTGATGACTGAGGCGAATGCTGTTCTGTGTTGCAGACCGATCCTATTGAGCATGGTTCACTACTGAACTGTGGTTCAGGCTCTTGCACTGTTAGTCATGGGATTGTCTTACTTCTGGAGAAGTGGTATAAAGTACTTTTGCAAAATAATTCATGTAGTTTTACATAGAAAAATAGATGTGCATGCACATATCTATAGCACAAACCTGACAGACCTGACTCAGGCTAGAGGTGGCAGAGGATCACTGAGCACAGTTGGGGTGTTATGGGTTTATAATTTTTGAGAGCATTAGGCAAGCTGCAACCTTCTTTTAGACTGGCAAGGATTTTGTTCCTGTGCGGTCAGAATGAGTCAAGATGATAGAATTCTATAAATACCTACATGTATGTGCATACAGTCTTCCGGAGAATAGGTAAGGACTAGATTATTCAGGAAATTATTCTAGACTGAAGTTTTTACAATGCAGTAGATGATAGATGTCTAGCATCAATACATGTTTTATAGGAAATTAATATACCTTGCTCTTGAGATGTCTTGCTTGCTACAGTGAAGAGATAATGACTAGTATTTCCTTAAATATTGTGACAGAATGATTCTGTGAGAACATACTGTCTAAGATGTCATGAAATGTAGAAAGGGGTACGTACAGCAGCCCTCACAAAATGTTACTGCAAGTATTTGGGTTAGTGAGCAATAGAAAGATTTCTGTTTCCTATTTGCTGATAAATTGGTTTGTTTTTTTACGTAATATTCAAAAATAGATTTTTAAGCAATGTATGAAGCAACTGAAATCCTTCTGATCTTTCTACCTTACTGACATAATGTCTTTTGGATAGAGATCAATGATCTCTATTTTCTGGTCTCCATATGAGCTGGGATATTGCATTTTTAGTTGTACAGTATGGCATTTTTCTGTTCACTCCCATGGCATCCATACCCCAGTGACCAATACATCCTATAGGGTTTGGAAATTGTTCAAGAACTGCAGGCTGAGGAGGATTCCAGCTGTTCTGATTAGGAGGTTTCCAGCTCTAGATTCAGATTACTTTATTTGGATCTGTAATTAGGCGCATGAAATGAAATTCCTAAGCATAGCATATGTCTAGTTTCCAGGAGACATTTGATTTGGGCTTTTCATATCCAAGGAGGTACAAAGTCAGATGGACTTCCATGCCTCTGATTGTTGAATGTAGAGTGTTTTAATAATGAGCTCTTTTCATACTCTTGTTAGACCTGTCACTTACTGTCACTTGCTATTTTTAAACTCTAGGAAATATAATTAATTTATGGGAAAATGAAAGTGTGTGATATGTAAGCAATACATAATACTTCACCGATGGAGGACAAAAACACACTAGATATAAAATTATAGAATCTTGGAATGTGTTAGGTTGTGAGGGACCTTTAAAAGTCATCCAGTCCAACCCACCCCCTGCAGTAAGCAGGGACATCTTTACTAGACAGGTTGCTTAGAGCCCCATCAAGACTTACCTTGAATGCCTTCAGGGATGGGGCCTCAATTACCTCTCTGGGCAACCTGTTCCACTGGTCTACCACCCTCATATTGAAGAATTATCTGTTACTTTGGAGCATTATAAAATGTCACTGTGCACAATTCAGTTAATCTATCTGGTTATATGCATAAAGACTGAATAATATTTATGAAATATCCTTTTCCTCGTAATTTTATTCTCTACTTTGAATAGATGAGTACTAGTTGTGATTAGATGAGTACTGGTTGTTTAAAGACACCTATGTTTTGAGAGATACTATTATGAAACAGGAATGTAATCTCAAAGTTTTTATGAAGAAATGTACTTTTTTATTCAGAAAATAAGTTAAATTGTGTACAGTTGTATCCTTGGAGGACCTGAAACGCTGTCTGTTTGTGCCTCCTATCCCTCCCCAAGTCTGCATCTGGGAAACAATGATTTATATTCTTTCACCAGATATTGTTTAACTCTATTATAAGATAACCAGATTTCATTGATTTATGGTCTGAGAGATCCATAATGTACGATCCCAAAAGAAGATAGAGAAAGAACCATGAGATTTTTCTTATTTTTGATTATTCAACATGTCAGATAGATTGATCCTAAACCCATTCCTCATAGTCACTGCAGGAAGGCACAGTCTAGAAGAGCTCTTAAAATTGTTCTTATATTCACCCTTTAGAGACTGTTTCTAAACTTCCCTATATATAGACTGAGCTTTTAAAATACACAAATAGGTGTTTGGGGAGGTTTTCTTAGTCAGAAGATCCAATGTGACTTCTGCAAATGATGATCTAAGACAAATAATTAAATGATGACGTATCCTTTAAAATTACTCCCCCCCCCCCCATTAGTTTTCTTCATTGATTTCTGTTTTTCCACTAATCATTTCATGTCGAAACCAGATGGGACACCTATCTGTAATAGATGTTATTTTTGTATAATTTCCATGAGTTTTCAGAACAATTAGGTCTAAAAATGCAGAAAAGTATGTCTGGACTTTTGTAGTTTCTTTAGCTATTGTGAATAAACTTGGACAATTCTGAAAGATTTACATATGCATGAAAAAGGATAATTGTGCTGGCAAGTAATATTTTGCAATAAGATTTATGGTTACTGAACATTGATTTAAACAGCTGCTTGTTGGAACACACCTTGTTAGATCTTAATCCTATAGTTAGGACTAATAACAACTGAAAGTTTAAAAACCCAAGAAATTGGCAACTACTTTTTAGATGAGAGACTTCTGTCAGGACTTGGAACAGGCTGCCCAGGGAGGTGGTTAAATCACCATCTCTGGATGTGTTTAAAAGAAGGGTAGATGAGGTACTTAGAGATATGGTTTAGATGGTTTAGCATAGGACAGGAATGGTTGGACTCGATGATCTTAAAGGTCTTTTCCAACCTTGTAATTCTGTGATTCTGTGATTTCATTTAACAAATTAAATTTTCCCCTATATGTTAGAGTAGAGAATTTCTTAAAGGATTAATAAGAACACAGAAAAAAATCTAGAGTTTTCAGAATATAAACAAATAATGGCAGTAAAAATGCTTTATCTGCTGTGCTCCTAAACAGAGTATTGTGTGTGCTGTAAGATCTATATTTTATCACTGCGGCTATTAATAATTACATTCAACCTGGGAAGAATTTTTAAAGGATAATTTTATCTCTGAAGTGCTCAATTATAGGTAGCAACAAAAAACCCCACAATTTAGTTTTATATGTGTTCAATTGTGGGCTTGTTTTAAATTTTCATTTCCCTTCAGGACAATTGCTGTACTAACTTTAGGAGCTTACACTCATCTTCCCTGGCTCTGGACAGAACAATTCCTTGAAAACTATGGAAGAGTGGCTTAAAATATGCAGGTCCAGAGTTGAATATCCCTGTATTGAGCAATAAAATCTAATTGATTGCTGTGTCCTAGAACTTAATGTTCCACTTCTGTTGGACAATGAAAGCCATATATAGGAAAAAAGCTCAATAGATGTATAAGGAATTATTGTCTTTTTATACATCAGTTTGAGAGTAGTAATAATCTTCCAGAGCAAGAATATTCTCTCTAGCCTATCATGGAATATTGTCCCTGTGATGTTTGTCAAATATCAGAGCAATAATAAAGAAAAATATTTACTGACAGTGTTGAATCAATAAACCAAGATGTTCTTAATAAAGCTCTTTTACAAAGCCCACTTCAAAACTTTTTTTTTTAAAAAAAGTCCCTTTGGCTTTAACCTCCATCTAAATGCAACGTGTGTAAAAGTGTAACTTCCAGTGTGAGGTACAAACAACTACACAAAAGAGGATGGATACTTCTGTGCACTAAATTCAAATAATTAGAAAATGTGAAGAGTATTGTCTTCAGAGAATAGGCCATGTCCTATGAGCTGAATTATAACAGCATTTATAAGCCTCGTATAGCACTCAGGTGGTTTTTACTTACCTGATCACCCTACCTCTCACATTTCTGAGGTGATATTTATCTCAAATTAATATAGATGTCTAAAATACCTCAGATGATACGCACTTCCAAAATACTTAGTCCTCTCTACTATACAGGGAATCTGGCCCAGATGGAGGCCATTGCACTGCCAAGAGCTGCCATTAGTTCAGATGAAGACAATCTATCTCTCCTCATGCCACCAGTCCAAAGTACTTCTAACAGCATATAAGCTGTTAGAATGCTTAAGTTTCCAATGCTGAAGACAGCATTAGAAACTTAAGCTGCATCTTGGGAGGGTATACTTGGAATTTTTTTTTTTAAATGTATAATTTTTCTGTTTAAATTTCCATTTAAAGCTATCTGACTATAACCATGTCACATAAACCTTTGAAGGAAAAAATACATAGCATGAAATAATGTCATATGGAATTATAATAATTCAGTTTTAAGTATGTCAGTTATCAGCATGTTTCTGTGTAACAGTGAGTAAGTGCCATGAAAAGTGAAAGAAGGGAACAAGTAAAAATTTACTGGACATTGAAAATGTTTTATAACAACTTCATCAAATTTTCAAAATGCATTTTCACAGTCAAAGTAGTCTTGTTATTTTTCTCTTTTTAATCATTCCATGTAAAACACATATCCAAAATGATTACTAGGCAATGTTTGCTTATTATATAATGAAGTTAGAAATGTGCTTAATGAATATATGAACTACACAGTGGTTCTATGGGACACAATTATGGAACATTGTTTATTAGATGTTTGTTTATTTCATTTTGAAGAGGAAATTTCACAGCATGCTCTCATCTATTCATGTTTAAACCTTCTATTCTTAATATGTAGGAAAACTGAAGAAATAAAAATGTAACATTCTTTGACTACTCAATTAAAAGTATCTTAGTCACTGAATTATTCCCTTATTCACCTATATTTATTTTCATCTGTATTTAATTTCTTCTGTCATTCTATACTCATAAATTTGGGGTTTCATTCAAGTTACTTCCTTAGGCCCAGACTAAGAAAAATATTTTGATATGAAATTCTATGGCAAACTCCTTGTGGTCCCTCAGGACTTAAGCTGTTTGTTCATTCTTTTCCTGTACAGCAAGACCTTTCTAGATCACTCATAGCCATCAGTTTTTCTGACTCACCTGAAAACAGCTCTGTCAGTGTCATTCAGGTTCCCAGGGACATACCCTGTTACCCTGAACAATTCCCAGGAAAGTAGACGTATTATAAGACTTAAGAGGTTCGTACGTCTTTAGAGTTTGAGGGCTCACCAAAAACCTTACCCACTCATTTGAATTAATTCTTATACCAAGGAATATTAAGAGAAAATGCAAATGAAAGTATTTATTCACAGAATTCAGAATAAACAAGCATTTACATGTGGTTATGGGAACAGGTGAAGGAGAGAAAAGTCACGCTTGATCTAATTAGTGAAAATGAGAAACATCACCCCCTCCCCTTCTCAGTCCCTCTACCCACTTTTGAACCCTTTCCTGATGGATTATGTTAGGTGGCTGTTTTTGTTAGGTTGGTTGTTGGTTTTTTTTAATTTCAAATTCCACATGAAGAAAAGAGGATTTACACTTTTTACTTTATTTTTCTGTAAAACTTGTTTGTTTAGTTCTTATCTAGGAGATAGGCTGACCACTCTTAATAAGCAAAATAAGTATTGCTTCACTTCATTGGTAATGCAGATGGTCAGTTAGACCAGCTGTCTGCTCTTATATATTTTTAGTTGTTCCCTAAGTTACATGAAGTGTTAAATTCATCCTTCCCCCAGTGATGATCTGGAGCTCCAGCTCCACAGCATGCAGTGAGTCTTCATTTCACTTTCCTGTGCTCCTGACCCTGAAACCCTGGTAGTTCTGACTCTTGTCTCTCTTTTCCATGAGCAGTTTAGTTCACTAAAATGGCACACAGATATGCAGAGAAACCAAAGTTTTTTTTTATCAGAAAAATCAAAGTTGATATATGTGAGGAGGAGAACCAAAGGATTGAGGAAGGAGTAGTAAATGTGTGACAATGTCACACTTCTTTTAGGCATCAATCTCTTCGCGTGTCTTGTCTCTGTGTGGAGCTGCAGCCACAGTATGCATGCTTCAGTAACCCATACCCTTTAATGCCGTTTGTAAAGCTGTACAATTGCAAACATATGATGAGTGCAGCTCACTACTTGCTCTTGGTTGATATCAGTCAGTCAGCTATTCTGGTGTTAGCATGAATTTGAGGTAATAGATGTTTAACAACCTTTTAAAATACACCTATATCAAATAGAGCTGTTTCTATACATACATACAGGATATATATAAATTACATGTACAGAAAATACATGTACATATTCACACACATTGTCTTCACATATTTGCTGCAGACATCATTCTTCACCCCTTTGTAAACTACTTCCTGCTATTTTGTTGAGGAGCAAGGGTTGATCCTTGGAAGTTCTTGTTTTGATATATATCTGTGGGGATGCTCATACAAATATTTTGGCAGAGAGGATTTCAGAGCAGAATTTAGTTCCAAACTGAAAATTAGGGTACATTGTTTTCTCTCTTCAGCTCCTAAACCTCTTATGGAAACTCAGTAAATGTTTTACAGTATTTCCAAAAAATAGAAAAAATAGAAATACTTTTGTGGTTTGATGGATATAGAAATAGCAGAAGTACTCCAAACATGTATAATTATTTTTTGGAAGGCTTCTGTGCATTTTTTTAGTCTTCATTAGTCGTTATACAAATGACATTTTGTTTACACTTGATTAAATTAATTTTATTTATGATTTTAGTGTATTTTGGAAAAAAATAATGTTAATTCAACCACATATAGATTTTGAGTGAATAAAAAATGCGGGAAATAGTTAAATTAGAGGAGAAGGGTAAATGAGTTTACAAAGAAACCTCTAAACCACACAGATTTCTTATGTTTTCTTCGCTGTATTTTCAATTTCACAAAAGTGATATATTAATATTCTCCTGTAAGTAGAGGTAATATTTTGGTTATGGTCAAAACAATTTCAAGAACCCTATAAAGGAAACATGTTTTGGTTTATTTGTTCAGACAATCAAAATCAAAATTATTCATCTTCTGTAGATAATTCTCTTAATAAAATGTAAAGTAAAGTTACTGTACCTGAATTTGAGTCTTAACAAAAGTTTATCACTACTGGTATGTTATACCTAAAGAAAAAAACAGTTTACTGACAAACCATTTAGTAATAATTTTACTAAAACTTATCACAATGTCTTGATGATGCAATAGAGACTTCAAAGGATGATATACTTCTGTATCTGACACACTTAACACAAGGAAAACAACTTCTGCAAGATTATGTGAAACAGATTGTCTTATTGCTTGTATAAAAAGTAGATTAGTGTCTGTGTGAGGAAATTATGAAATAAGAATCAAAATTAAAACATCACTTTAAGTAGTAAAATGTGAAAAAGTGTATCTGCTCCTCGCAATAATCAACTGTAATCGAGCCTCCTCTGCTATCTCTGATCCTTCATTTCTAGAAGAGTATCTGTTTTAATTATTCCTCCTTTCTTGTGAGAAGTGGTGTTTATCAGCAGAGGTGCAGTATAATACTAATATAATTATAAAGCTCTCAATCCTTGTTTCTTTAGTTCTTTATGATGCTGTAGCAGATAGCACACTCAGGAATTCTCTGGGAGTCTGCCTTGTTCCATAGAGCACAGTGCAACATTATGTAGAAATGAGAGGTTCCAGGTTCCCCATGCAATCTTCATCCTGATCCCTCATCGCTATACAACGTTATTTGGAAAAAAAAAAAAACAAAACCAAAAAAAAACCAAAAAACCAAAAAGCAAGCACTGTTTGTTTTTTTTCTCCCATGAGGTTGCTCTTTAACAGGTCACCGAATGATTGATGCTCGCTGGATGAAGAGCTATTTTATGTTTCCTTTACTCCCCATTCAGTGCGTGGCCTCAAATACTGTTTAGCACAGAGCATTCAAACCCCCTCACTTTTCCAAGTGACAACCAGTTTTTATCCCCTGATGTTAGAAGCCTGACTGACATCAATAGTGGAGGTGAAAACATCACTTCTGTAAATCAGACCAAGAATTTCTGGGAAATTCCCAAATAACATTATATATACTTGTATATTTTATATGAAAAACTTGATTAATGTGGTTTAGGTTAGAAATGACTTTTTCTATCCAAGTCAGGCTATCACATGTTGGGCCTTAAAATCAATTTCAGAAAAACATTACCTTTTGCAGAGCAGGGCAGAACTCAAACATAACTGAAGAATTTAATTTATTCTGTATTACTCCTCAAATACTAAATGTCTTCAGTTAAAAAAGAAGTGAGAAAGACTTCCAGTATTTCTTTTAGACAACAATGAAGAAATTCTCAATAAAGATCAAAGCATGAAAGCTTCTAAGGAGTACTTTGATATTATTATTACCTCATCTGAATAGTTTCTGTCTGATATAAAGGAGTTCCAAGTCTTCATCTTATTTTAGAGTTAATATCTAATCTGAGCTAAAATTATTTCTATTCATATGCAACAGGAATAAATACTGTGTGTTCCCACCTGAGGTATAGAGAACTTTGCTTTAGTTACACCTTTACTTTAGAGCTACTTTGCCAGCATGATTAAGTCTTGCCTGTGTTTCCTGAATCTAAAGGAGGTGATCACATTCACAATACCTACTGAAAGACTGTGCTCAGGAAGGATTGAAGGAGAACTATTTAATTATGGGCAGAAGTGTTTCATGTTGAATGTGTTTAGACACAGGAACAGCTTATCCAGAGAAGCCATGGATGTCCCATCACTAGAAGTGATCCATTCCAGGTCATGTTGGCTGGGGGTTTGGGCAATCTCATCTAGTGAAAGATGTCCCTTCCTATGTATGGCAGAGTGTTTGGGACTAGATGATCTTTAAGGTCCCTTCCAACTCAAACAAGTCTGTGAGTCTACAGTCCTGTGTTTTTGATACCTTTAATTGTGTAGATTCTCAAGCAGGAACTGTTTTGATGTGCTGGTAGTAGATATAACCAGACTGCTTGTTTTCCTTGAATACTCAATATCAACAGCTAGCCCGTAACAGTAAAGGCTGCACTTAGTCAGAAGCAGCACACTGCCCTAACACCACACAGAGAACATATGGGGACTTAGCCAGAAATTGTGGTATGTGATGCAGATCTCAATTGGTACAGCTCAAACAAAATCTTCTTCCTCTGCCTGCAGTCTCAGAAGGTGTTCTGTTGTTCTTCGTGAGACTGGATGGAATGGATCAATTCTGTCTTTTATTAGTAGAGTAGTTGTGTCCAGACTCTCTGTTGACAAAGATGACTCAAAAGCCCTTCCCCCAGCCAGGGAGTTGCATTTTTTACACTATAAAAATGAATGTCCATGGAATTTAGAGACCTCTCCTCTAGATTTTACAGCTTTTGCATAGAATATAATATCCAACTTTATGGGGCTGAGAATAAACTTTCTTTGACAGAACTGCTTATTACTTCTCTACAAAGAGCACATCTGTAATATGATAAAAACTTTTGTAACATTTTGACATTTGCTGTGTGATGGAGATATTATACTTGAGTCCTATTCCACGATAAATAACACCTAGAAATTAGTAAGAAGAAAACAGTTCAATTTACTTTTGGTGGTAACCATGTGCAGCTCCTTTCCACACAGCTAGGATTGCCTGTCCTTCAGAAATTGCAGTTAACATGTAAGGAGCAATTTTACACTATGTCCACATATTTTTATATGTTCCATTACTGGAAACTCGAGTATTGTCCATGGGAAGCCCCACCTGCACATGATAAATACCACAGAGCTAAATACTTTGTTTAGGGGTACCCCCACTGATGTACAGGTGTGTGTCTAAACACCCATTCAGATTTTTTTGTCATTTCTGAATTTGTTCTATAGTGAAAAAGTTTTGAGCACTACAGTAAAAACAAAAATTTCACGTCATACATTGGTTATAAGTTTGCTACTCATACCAGCCTCACAACTGAATTAGCCGCTAAGTCATATTTCTTTTTATCATTTTCTTAAATTGAAGAACAAAGATGTGTCTAGTATGCAGTAGCATAGAAATCATACCACTAAATTAGAACTCTGATAAAGCCTGCTTAAAATGCTCTCTCTGTGTCATGATCATATTATCATTATCTTCTTTTTTAGGGTAATGGGAAGATATGAGACTATTTAGCTGTACTTTATAGAGTTCACACAGATCTGAAAATATCTTCGGCAGTTTTGTGTCTGTTAAATACCTGTTTATTAGAAATATCAATAATGAAAGGTCTGGTTTGAATATTCTTTATTAATTGGTATTTTTATACAGTTTAATTAATATAAAATTTAATATTTCAGCTAGCTAGGAATTCTTCAAACTTTGAAATTCAGAACTCTGGATATGCCAGATAGAATGTTACTATATGTATATTTCATTTAAACCCCCCCAAACCTAAAAACCCACAGAAACAAACAAACAAAACCAAAAACCAACCTCCAGAGCACAAGTTCTAGGAGATAAGTTTGTGTGTTTGTACATATGAGTCATCAGTTCAGTGGTAGGAACTGCAGCCTATATATATAGTAAGAACTTTTAGATTTAGCATAGCAAATTAAATAAATATTCTTGGTATTCGACATGTGGGTTGTGTTTTGGTGGGTTTTTTTTTTTTCGGTTGGTTGGGTGGGATTTTTTCCCCTTTTCTTATATTTATAGTAGTTTCTGTAGGTGCAACCAGGTTCTAAGTAAGTAGCTTCGAAATTGCAAACACGAATTCACAGTAATATTGAGAGTGCCTGATCTATTTATAATACATAAATGGGCTGAAGAGTATATGGAAAAGTATTTAAAGTATAAAAGCCAATTGAAGTGAGTTGTAGAAACATACACAGAGCTGAATGTTTTGACCAACACCTGCTTGAAAGAAAATGAGATTAGAAATGAGAACAGAAATTTCTCTGATGTAGTTTATATGCCCTAATGAAGGAAAAAAATGTTAGATTAAGAATATATACATTTCACTGTGCTGGTTTTATTCCATTATAGAAAGTAAAAGAGATTGAGCATGACTCTAAATAGACTGCTTCCAGATAGGCTAATAATGTGATGGGTTTCCTAGTAATGTATGGTATTTAATGAAACTTTAAAATTCTATATTACAGTGAAAAAGGTGTCTCTATCCCTACATTGATTCATTTCAAAGAGGTGAAATCTCATTTCAGTTTTCTTCTGGGCTGTTTTAACTCTGATAATATATACTATATCTGCTCTAGTATTGACAAATATAACCTCACACAAGTTATTCTAGGCTGAAAATATGTGATATTGATCAGTTTGTTTTTTTTTTTTTCCAAATGATCAACATTTTTGAAACTAAAAAACTACATTTAATGTAGCTTTTCAGAGTTATTCAGAAAGAAAAAAAGTCTAAGTCTGAAACTTGAAATATGGTCCTATTAAAAAAAAAAATGAAAAAGAAACCCTTAAAAATACCCCAAAACAAACCATCTGGTAAACTAAGATATGAATTTACAGTATATCAGGTACTTTGCAGTAAGCAACTTGAACACATGCACATTGACAAGTGATGTGGTGCAACAACAGACTGTGTATGACCCAATGTGGTCCAAGGGCCTGTTGCCTATATTTTTCAAGTTCTTTCTGTGCATTCTTTCTTCACAGTACACATAGTAAATGCAAGCTTTGTCAGTGATGTGGACAGTGGGATCAAGTGCAGTCTTAGCAAGTTTGCTGGTGACACCAAGCTGTGTGGTGCAGTTGACACAATGGAGAAAAGTCATGCCATCCAGGTCTTGGCAGGCTTGAGTTCAACAAGGCCAAGTGCAAGGATCTGCCCATGGGTCTGGGCAATCCCAGGCACAATTACACACTGGGTGGAGAATGGATTGAGAGCAGCCCTGAGGAGAAGGACTTGGAGGTGTTGGTAGATATGTTCAACATACATTTGGGGTGTTGGTGGCCATGAAGTTCAATGTGCACTTGCAGCCTATAGCCACCTGTATCCTGGACTGAACTAAAACTGTTAGGACCAACAAGGTCACGGGAGGTGATTCTGGCCTTCTACTCTGCTCTGGTGAGACCCTACCTGTAGTACTGCATCCAGCTCTGGGATTCCCAGTACAAGAAAGACATGAAGCTCATGGAGCGAGTCCAGAGGAGGGTTGCAAAGGTGGTCACCCCTTTCAGCTGAAAACAAGATATACCCTGTCTCTTAATTGGCCATTGTTGTCATTATTTATGACTCCCCTATCTTCACTTTCTTTAGCTTCAAGGCTGTTGCACTGTTATGGCTAGGTTTTGTAGACGCTTTCACAAAACAACTCACACACAACCATATTCTCCTAAAATCCAAAACAAATCTATTCTTAAAACACACAAATACTTATATTAAAGTTATATTGTCTCTTAAGCTACATCTAGATCAATCTATTCAGCATTATTATATTGCATTGAATCAGCTTTAAGCTGAAGGATGCTACATTTAGGTTAGAGGAAGAAATAAGGAAGAAATTCTTCCCTGTGTGGGCAGTGAGGCACTGGCAAAAGTTGCTCAGAGGAGCTATGGCTGCCCCTTCCCTGGAAGTGTTCAAGGACAGGTTGGATGGGGCTTTGGGCAACCTGGTCTAGTGGAGGGTGTCTCTGTCCATGGCAAGGGGGTTGGAACTGGATGATTTTTGGTGTGCCTTCCAACTCAAACTATTCTATGATTCTGTGATTTAATTATTCTATGATTCTCTGTTTCCATATTTAAATGACACATCAAGCAGTCAGATAATTAAATATTGTCATAATGGAATTTGGTTTTGGTTTTTTTTCCTGAATGATTTGACACACACATGCATATAGACCCATTTGGATGTACACACACACGTGCACAACATTGCTTTTCTTCTTTAATTGATAAAAAAGTGGTTTGGAGATACAAGGTGTGACCTTGAAATGGATAGCTGTAATCAAAAATAAAGTATTTATTCCAGGACAGTAGTTACTAAACTAGTAATAAATTGAGATTAAATGACAGTGAATCACTGTATGACAATATATTTTATCTATTTTGCTCAGGTTTTGTTTTTCTTTTTCTTTTAAGTATGGTACACATGAATTTTTCCAACATTTGCATTAGATTCTTTTTTCTTTTTCCAGGTTAACTGGTATGAACCTGCCTTCTCCTGTTATTAGCAGTAAGAACTGGCTGCGCCTCCATTTTACATCTGACAGCAACCACCGACGGAAGGGATTTAATGCTCAGTTCCAAGGTAAGAGACATATAAACCTGCAGCAACATTTTCCTTTACCTTTAATAATGACTAATGTGGTGGTGATAGAATTTTTTTTTTTTTAAATATCAGGGACATAGTAAAAAGCTGACTCACTACTACTGCTCTGACACTGAGTAGCTGTTATCCTTCTGTGATGAAGCATCTCTAGAGATGTACTTTTGGAAAAAAAAAAATCACTTCACATTGCAGTTTGCTTTAAGTATGTATTAACTTGCTCACTTTTTCTAAAATAAATTGCTTTGCATTCAGTCTGATCTTTGCTGGAATGCAACTTGCAGAAAGTCAATTGTACATGAAGGCATGCCCCTATTTAAACATTGTCTTCCTTCATTACTCAAAATCTAACTCTTATCTGGCAGCTACACTCATCATTTGGAAATTTAACTCATCCCTAGCAAAGCAGAAATCATATTTCAGGTTTCTGCATAGATTTACATATACAACTTTAAAAGAAGACAAGAGGATGTCAGTGTTGCTGTCAGTTGCTGTCTGTGTTCACTAAAACACTCATTAAAATGCAGTTTTTTAGAATGGAATCTTTATTGATTCTTTTACTTGATAAGTAATTACTCAGGATCAAAGACACTGAAGTTATAATGAAAATAGAAAAGCTTTCTAATTTATCTGTACATTGAAATTCTGTGCTTAAATAAGCTGTTTCAACCATTTTACCCTACATGCTATCAAATACTTTCTGTTTTTTTTTTTTTGTTTTGTTGGTTTTGTTTTGTTTTGTGGTGGTTTTTGTTTACTTGTTTTGTTGGTTGGGTTGGTTTTGTTTGGTTTTTCTTGGGGGGGATTGTTTGTTTGTTTGTTTTTCTTCTTCTTAAAGGCCTGTATCACTTTAGGAGTCATAAATACTCTACAAGAGCTATATATTTCCAGTGATGATGACATACACATGTATTCATGGAAAAGAATTTAACATGCACAGTTTTCTTTTTAAAAAAATTCTGACATGTTAGTAAAAATAGAAATCTGTGAAATTCCATTTGATTTTGGCAACTGAATTTTAGTATGTGTTCTGTGATCCTTTTCACTGAGACCTTATTTTGAAAAGGTTACTGAAGCTGCATGTATATAATACCACTATTGGTGACTACAAATGTAACCGCGCAGCTTATTTTAGCTCTGTGTCTTGAGCCTATCAAAGCCGATGTGGCTCATCTTGCTGGTGCACCAGAGATTTAAGAATCATGAGAACAGTGGAAGAAAGTTTGGGACAGAGTAACCAATACTGAAAACTACTTTTTTTGTCCTTTTTTCAATATATCTTATCTCTAGCTGAATACTCACCATGGAATTAAAGCTTTAGGGAAATATATGGGGAGATCATTATTTCAGATGTATATCTCTTGCTCTGCGTAATATATCTGATATTGGGTGCAAGGGTAAACTTCACTGATAGAGAATACTGCTCATGAATGACAAGTAGAAGGATCATATTACAATTCATATTCTTACAATTATGGACATTTCTTTCCTTAATTTAATTCATCCTTTTAAAATGCAGGTTTATAAAATTTACTGTTTTAAATATAAACATATCTGAATTAAATGACCCACAACTATATAACTTATCATGGTAGATAGCAAATAAATGTCAATATTAGTTATATAAACATTATAAACTATATTAAAACCTAGGACAGTCTTTCAACACATGTAAAACAAAAACTCAGAGTGATACCAAAATATGGTTACTCCCAACAGCTTCATTGATTCTGTTTTATTACACAGCTTTAATAAGTCTTTCTACTGCAAGTATATTTGAGAACTAAGCAATAATGTGGTATTCAATTTTACTCATAAGTAACAATGATATTTATAGCTAGAGAAGACCACTAGTACCACAAATAGCAGAACAGCAGAGGCTGGAAGGGACCTCCGTAGCCATCCTCAAAGAAGTGTCACCTAGAGCAGGCTGCCTAGGACTATGTCCAGATGTGTTTTGACTGTCTCTAAGGCTGGGGACTCTACAACCTCTCTGGGAAACCTGTATGAGTATTTGCACTCACAGTAAAAAAGCTTTCACTTAAAAATAAGTGAAATTTCCTATGTTTCAATTTGTGCTTATTGCTTTACGTCTTGTCAGTAGACATCACCTGGCTCAACCTTCTCTACATCCTCTCATCAGGTAAAATATGTGCCAATAAGACATGCCCAACCCCCTTCCCCAGCCTTCTCTGGGCTAAAATATCCCACATCTCTCAGCTTCTCCCTTGTTTTTGCTTTCAGAAGCTTCTACCTGCTAAAATTTGACAACTTTGACAGATATTTCCGTGTTAGGTGCTTTTCTCAAGTAAAATAATGATGTGAGCCTATAATGAAAAAAAAGTAAAAAGTCCCTTGTTTTTCTAGTGGAAAACCCTGGCAGTGATAGGACTGATAGCATCCAGGTGTAATTCTTACATTTGTCCTCCTGGCAAATCCTGTAGTATATGCTGTTTAACTCTGAGACCTCTGAGAAACATTTTCTTTATGGACAACTATTCCCAATAGTTTGTTTAAACAGACTGTTCCACAAAACCCAATTATAGGTGGGATTGTGTGGTGGTTTAACCCTGGCTGGAGGCCAGATGCCCACCAAAATTGTTCTGTCATTCCCCTTTCCAGCTGGACAAGGGAGAGAAAATGCAACAAATGGCTCTTGGTTCAAGATAAGGACAGAGAGAGATCATTCATCAGTTACTGTCATGAGCAAAACAGACTCAAGACATGGACATTAATTTATTGCCAATCAAATTAGAGAAGGGTAATAAAAAATAAACCCCAGTCTTATAAACACCTTTCCCTGACTCATCCCTTCTTCCCAGGTTCAACTCCCCTCCTGATTTCTCTACCTGCTTCCCCTCAGTGGTGTGGGAGGACAGGGAATGGGAGTTGTGGTTACTTCATCATATGTTTCTGCTGCTCCTTCCTTCTCAGGGGGAGGACTCTTTGCAATCTGCCCCTGCTCCCTTGGGAGACAGTCCTTCATGAACTTCTCCAATGTGAGTCTTTCCCTTGGGCTACAGTTCTTCATGAACTGCCCCGATGTGTTGCCCTTCCTATCTATTTAATATGTGACTCAGACCTCTTACTTCATTGCCATAAAAGCCTCTTTGAGAAGTGTTTTTGTAGTACTAAATTTAATCACTTTTATGGTAGAAAAAACATCTAATAATGAATTATAAACCTAATGAACTTAAGTTATAAACTGATGCAGGCTAGAACTATGTAGCTTTAACTCAGTTTTAGAGACCTAAAGATTTAAGCAGATTAAATTTACTTTTTGTACTTGGTCCTGTCTTTGCAGGTTAGAGATTTAATTCTTAAGAATTTTGCTTCCAAAAATTACCAACCGTTGAACTAATTAAAAAAGAAAGTTACCCATTGGTACTTATTCTTGTGAGACTCTGAATTCTGATGGGGTTTAAAACAAGTCTCTCTGCTACTACAAATCAAAAATTCCTTCATTTCTTGAAGTTCATTGGATTTACCTTAAAATAATCCCAAATATAACAATAACATACAGATAACATACTTGGTTAGTTCTGCTGGCACCTGGGCATATGAGGTCTCAAGGCTGCAATTCCACTCCAGTTGCTGCTACTCAGACTTACAGATCCCCAGACAAAAGTGGGTCTTAGGTAACCCCCAGGCCCCATAGTCTTCCCAACAGTTGACTGTGGCCTTCTGGCACCTCCAGTAGCTACCTCCTCTATGTTCTCTGACACACACATACCCCCTTTTCCCTAGCTCCCAGGCTATTTTCATCTACTCATCACCTCATGGCGCTAGATCCTTGGGAGTGGTCACACACTCATTCACACACCTGCACTTGTGCTGCATCATGGACACAGAGCCCTTCAGTCCATGGTCTGACTGCAGCTGCAGCACTCAGATCCCCATACACACATGTGCAAAGAGAATAGTCCCTCACCCAGGAAAATCATTAGAGATTTAATTTAATCAGGAGGCAGGACAGACTGTGCTAGTCAGGCACAGGACATGGTCACACAAGCATAATGACCAGTCCCATCTTACATGCAACCAGCCCGTTCCATTCCTTATTCCTGGATTTTAACTTATTTGTTACTTCCCAAGCCACATCAATTCATACCCTTCCCTAATGTTGGTTCCTCCCCATAATCCTTCAAAGTCAGCCTTGTTCAGTCCCAAAATGCTCTTTCCCTATACCCCATGGTAAGCCCTGTACCCTTGGGCAGGGATGCCCCTCTGTCTGTGATGTGACAGGAGAGGTCCTGGCATAGGATGTCCCCCAGCCACTGGGTCTGTGGATCACCTGGGGCAGCTCCAGGGAGCCCAGGGTAGAAGTTGTGTCCCTCCATTGGGTATTAGTGTTGTCCTGTTTGCCCAGAACTCAATGAGTTTCTTCTGGTCTTGTGGAGATGGGCCTGCAATGGGCTGATGGCTCCTCTTATGGTCCTGGGAGGTGCTGGACCAAAGTGATATTTGTCTCTCCCATCTACTATCATTTCCCTGGACAGATAAACTTACTGCCTCTTCAGGCAACAATGGCATAAGAGGGTTGTTTTTTTTTCCTTTTCCTAAGTAAGAATTCAGATTATCAGATGTTTTCTACAATTAGCATACAGTCATTTTATTTATTCTTTTAAACTCATAGCAAATTTATGTAATATTTTTATCATGTTATCATGGCTATATTATTGCTGTAACTTGGCCTTTTCCAATCTACCAAAACCAATACTAGCAAACAGCTGATTTAATTTTCTTTTCTTCGTTTGCTTTCTAAGCAAGCAAACAGAATTATTATAATTTATTTAATTAAAATATTGGAACTACCAATGAAACTCAAAACTATGCATACTTCATTTATTTGTTGAGCAAACTTTTCAAATTTAGATCTAACTTGCAATATTTTGCAGTGTTCAATGCTCTGATTTCTAACATGGTCAAGAACACCAGCACCCTAACATTAAAATTAAAGAGGTGTATATAGTTTTAAAATGTTTTGCAAGCTGAATATATAATTAATGCAATGTAATATGAAAGGAATTCCTAGCTTATGGGTGTTTAGATTTCCCACCTTCCATCAAGCCATAGTTGAAGGTTAAAAAGCCTTCATTTTTAAATAAAATTAATCATATATAGAGTGAAAGCTTTGGGGCTTTTTTTCTATTTGTCTGTAGTGTCCGTCTCCCCCCAGCTTATCTCTCTCCCCCCCTCCTTTTATTTGTTTTTTGATCTTCTGATGTTGATTTTATTAATTAAAGATATTTATGCCTCAATTTCCAGATGAAACTGTGGACATTTTTTGTATACTTTCAGAGTTTCTAGACAGAAGGAGACCTGGTTTAAATTGCCCTGCAAATCACTAGAACAAATTACAATGCAATGCCATGCTTTGCCTGGTAGGCTTCATGTCTGCCATATAAGCCATGTTGGTCTCAGGGAAGTCAACGCTCCCAGTGGATATAATTGGACTCGGTTCTCGTTCTGCCTTGTTCCATAATGGCATCGCCATATGGGAAAAGATGTTACATTCACTCCGTTGTGAACTTCCTTTTTTTCAGCCCTCCACCCTCACCTCTTTCATACACAAGGACTCTGTGTGTATTCAGTGAGAGTTTCAGAGTGTATGATTTGTCTTATGCTGGTGCTTCATACCTGCATAAATGCCCCAGAAGTGAAGTAGCATTAACGGTCTCACTATGAGGTGAAAAACAAACATTTCCCAGCAACAGGCCTCGTCACCCTGCACAGAATGACTTAAAAGGTGTCATGATGAATCCCCTGCTTTTGCATATTTACAGTAACTGTAGTATGCCTGTTATCTTTTACTTAATTCCAGAACAATAGAAGGAGGTTGTTTTAATATTTCTGGTTTTCATTTTAAGAGGGAAAAAACAAAACCAAAACCACAATGCTTTTTTCTATACTAACTATAACTAATCTACTTAAGTTGAATATTTATTTCAGAATTCTTAGAAAGAGAATACAATAAATGAAGTTTCCAAAGCAAAACCTGATGAATGGATGTGTCCCATTTTTACAGTAAGAATCAGATCTGTCTTGTAGAGTGTTTCAAATTAAGTATGCTATTTTTGGCAACTTATCAGAGAGGTTCAAGGAGGCATTATGTATTTTGATGGTTATATACCAGAAGTTATCTATCTGCCGTGTTTGACTACCTTCAGTAATTTAGGATTTAACAAACAGATAATCCCAAAGTCAAACAATGAATATAATAGAGGCTGCTGAAATAAATGTGTGTCAATGGAAAACTGAGTGGAATAATGTAAAATCAAATGCTAAGAGAACCTGTTCCAGTGTTTCACTAGCCTTATTGTAAAATCTTCCTTTTATCTAGTCTAAATGTATCCTCTTTTAGTTTGTAACCACTTTCTGTTTTCCTATCACAACAGGCCTTACTACAATGTTTGTTCCCATCTTTCTTAGAAGACCTCTTTAAGAACTGAAAGGAGACAATAAGGTCTCCCTGGAGCCTTCTCTTCGTTAGTCTGAACTAGCCCAACTCTCTGAGCCTGACTTCATAAGTGTCCCATCCTTCTGATCATTTTTGTGGCCATTCTGTGGACCTGCTCCAACAGGTCCTGTGTTGATGGTCGCAGAGCTGGACACAGCTCCTCTCCAGATTGGATCTCACTAGAGCAGAGTAGGGGGACAAAATCACCTCCCTTGACCTGCTGTCAGTGCCTCTTTTGGTGCAACCCAGGATACAGTTACCTTTCTGGGCTGCAAGTGCATGCTGCTGGGCCATGTTGAGGTTCTCATCAACCAGCCCTCCCAAGTTCTTCTTCTCAGGGCTGCTTTCAATCCTTTGTCCACCCAGCCTGTAGTTGTGCTTGGGACTGCCCAGACCCATGGGCAGAACCTTGCACTTGGACTTGTTGAACCTCATGAGGTTCACATGGGCCGTCTTCTCAAACTTGTTCAGGTCCCACTGAATGGCATCAATTCCCTCAGGTATATCAACCACATCACTAAGCTTGGTGTTATCTGCAAACTTGCTGAGGGTGCATTTGATCCCATCATCTGTGACACTGATGAAGATATAAAATAGTACTGGTCCTGCTATGAATCCCTGAGAGACAGCACTTGCTACCAGTCTCCATCTGCACATCGAGCCACTGAGCACTAGTCTGTGCAGGTGACCATCCAACCAATTCCTCCTTCATTGAAGGGCCCATGCAACAAATACATCTCACTCTAATTTAGAGAGAAATATATTGTGGAGGACCATGTCAGAGGCCTTATAGAAGTCCAAATAGATGACATATATAGCCCTTCCTTTGTCCACTGATGCAGTCACTGCATCATAGAAGGCCATTAGATTGGTCAGACAGGACTTTTCCTTGGTGAAGCCATGCTGGCTGTCTCAGATCACCTTCCAGTCTTCCATGTGTCCTTGAATACTATCCAAGATCATCTGTCCCATGATCTTCCCAGATGCAGAGGTGAGGCTGGTGGGTTGGTATTTCTCAGGGTCCTCATTACTACTCAGGTGGTACTGAGACAATAATTTGCATTTTGTTCAATTTTATTATCAAGAAAGCAATTCAGTCTTGATATCATCAAGTGGATTATCCACCATCTCTCTTGATTATTCTTCTCTGTGGCTAACATGAACACTGTTAAATGTGTAGTCCTGTCTTTTCAATTGGGTTTAGTCTGATTTGAACTTCCTGTGTATAGTAGTGGTGTTATGTTTTCCCTCAATGGTGTAAAAAGCCTTCTGATAACTTTGTAATTTCCTTTTTTGAAGCACAAAGTCCCATCTTAGTCTCCTAGATGAATTAAGGAGGTCTAGCTCTTCAAATCTCTCATTGGAAATAATTTACACAGTTACTGAGTTTTTGTAGCGAGTGCTATTTGAACTTTCTACTGACCACTTACCTTATTTTGGCTATCTTAAAATATCAGGCTAGGTAGAATCTGATCTACAGATAAAACTACATTGAACTTTTTTTTGTTTGTTTCCCACATTTGGTTTTTTCCTATTGTGTTTTCTTCTTTAAAAAAAAAACCCTCCCAAAAAAACCCCCAACGAACCCAAAACCAAACCAAACCCAAAAAACTCCAACAACAATGCAACCATGAACACTTAGAAAACTAATGAGCTAAGTCATGTTAAACTGTGTGATGTACCTTAGGGGCATAAATAAGTTTTTTTAACTGTATTTGTACATCTGCCATGGCTGCTCTAGGTAAACTGCACTTGTTTGATTATCTTCTTTCTTCCCCAGTTTTTAGTTCTTTTATATTGTGTGTTTCTTCCTCACTTTGTTTCTGTAATTGCAGATTTCTCCACATCCTATTAGTACAGTCATTGTAGTATCAGAAAGTAATTTATTTTGAGAGTCTTTTATTTTGACTTAGTTATATTTGAGTAAGTGTGTAATGAACTATTTTCCCAGAACTTTTGTTTAATACAACTGATTTACATTTCAAGGACCCTTATTCAGCTACAAGGTAAAATCTGTGCAAGTCTACAGTGAGATAAGTTCTTGGAGAATGTTTGTTTATGAATTAGAAAAGAATTTACAGTTATTCTATTAAAAGCAAGATTCTTTCACCCTAAGCTTCATATGTGACTGTTGATTGTTAATAGCTCCTTTTTTTGAAAATGAACTTAAACCGTCTTTTTTCTGTCTAATTTTCAGTCTGTCTTGAGTCATAATGGATCTTACTTTGGCACCTGAGGGTATAAAACACCTACCACCATTAATCAATGGCCTTTATTTTGTCATTTCTAAATTTAGGTTGCTTGATCAGCTAGTAGATTTTAAATCCAATTAAAACTTTAATAATGAAATAAATCTTGACATCTTACCTTCCCACACATGAATATATATTTAGTCTCTCGGGAAAAAAACTAGATTTTTTTGCATGTATACTTTTGTCCCTGCACTAAAATTAAAAGATATCCTTTATTAGCTTCATATAAGTCTGTACCATGTGATAAGGAAAGATCAGGAGAAAGCATTCAGACTGTTTCCATGTGAATGTGGCATGTACATTCTCAAAGAGCTAGCTGCTTAAAATAGCTGCTCCTGTGATGTCTCTTTAAAATTCATAATCAATTCATAATTTGTTATGTATATGGAATTCAGCACATCCTTAAGATAAAACTGTCTCTATTCTTCCCATTTATAGAGTCTTGAAGCTTTTTCTTTTTCAGTATTTGACATTAGAAAGAATTTTTGGATTTATTGTTGAAGTTGCTATCTCATAAAGGTGTCACACATGCCTGAGAGATTGGCTGTCTTGTCTGTTTTGGTGTCACAAAATACTTTTTAATCTCAGAATTTAAAACAACGCCAAAAATTGGCTTAAGATGACAAGAAGAAAACATATCTATCTAAAATAACTACACTTACAAAGAGTACAGAAGAAGTGGGCTCTAGGATAAAGCTCTGTCTTTGGATTCTCAGTCCAAAGTTTAGATGGGATTTATCAGTTCCAACAGAGTGTTATCATGTTTAGCAAAGACTCAGATTACATACAGCTTTTTGTAACACATGGGCATTCTATTAAAAATAATAATAAAAAAGAATCTTACTACTACATTTCCATATGGGAGCATATTATTATGCATCCTTGATTTTTGGGCGTTTTAAGAAGAAATAAAAAAGAGCTCATTGAAGATGGAAGCCTCTACTTAGTTCCAAGCAGGAACTTTCTGAGTATCTAGTAAAGCTGCTGTGTTGCTAAGATGCCTCAGGCATAGCTGCTTTGTGATGTCAGCACTAAGGAGATGCTGGTCTAGTAACAGGTGTTCCTTATTCATCTCCTGTTTGATATGGTATAGTCTCACCAGAACTATTCAAAATACTGTATTTGTGGTTGAAAATAAGTGTATCATCTTGGTATACATCTGTAGCATGTCACTGTTTTCCCCAAATTACCTTCAAAATAAAAAATGAAATTTAGTTTTCATGTTGAAATACTTCCAAAGCTAGGAACGTTCTCCCAGGTCAAGGAACATACTCCTGGACTTGGTAGCTACTCTTAATCAATACTTAATAATAGGTCCATGTTCAAAGGCACTGCTGACCCACAGCTTTGAAGATATTTTTTTTCTATCATGTTCTCATATAATGAAACTCGTGATTATTCAATTAACCTCATATTTTCCAATGCAAAGTTATGCTTTTGGAAATGTTGAAAAAACTTTAAGTTTCACTAATCTCTAAACCAAAAGATACCATGATAGAGGGAACAGCAGAGTGTGAACCTAAGAATTAAAAAAAAAAAAAAAAAAGTGTATGCACCAGTGATGGAGATACACTAGTTGTTATATGGAGTGGTGGAGATATGCGGCTTTCAAGGAACCATGCATAATATTCATGCAATCACAGAATCATTTGGACTCATTATTTTATATTTGGCACAGGAAGTGCTCTCATGGTCAGTTTTTGCCTGGGAAGAAATTTGAGACATCAAATAGGGTGCTGTAAGTGTTACTACAATTGCAGATTCTTCATTATCTACCATGCAAGATGAGTCCATTCAAATTCAGTCGTGTGATACATGATCAGTGTAAGAGCTGTGTTTCAGACATGTTTTCAGACCAATCTACAAATTTAATTTCTCGACAAAACCTGTAAAGATGGCCAAATGCTGACTTCAGAATAGGATTTTCTGATGAACAGTTTGATCATCCCACTGAGTGGCACTATGAAGATGTTAATGAAGGAGAACCACAAATCAGCTTTTGACACTATAGTTTAAGTGGTATTCAAAGGAAGAACTGAGTGTATCTCATTTTATGTTTTATTTTTTAGATACAATCCCTACTCTGTGTGTTCTGAGATAGTATGTAGTCATTGCTCAAACTGTGTGGAAGCTATTTTCCAGAACTGTGGAGGACATGTGCAGGCATCGAAGACTTGATGCCTCCTGAACTTGTTTTATTATGATGTATCATATATTGATTGCACAAAGGCACTAAGGCAGTCTGTCAGGGCAAGCGACCAGCTAAGTGACATGCAGAAGGTTAATGGAAAACAAATGTCTGTGCTTCTTTCTAAACTTACAGATCCCGTGTCACCATATACACATAGTATGAGAAAGATTTGTGTAAAAATCTATTGTGACACCAATTTATCTTGGGGCTGTACCATTTGTTCACTACTGCTGCATGCAGAGACTTCCAGCACAGGGAGCAGGTGGAAGGTCTGATAATGACAGGGAGTACTTTGCTGGATTGATGGAACAAGGAATCCAACTGATCGTGAACCCACAGCTTTTACAGGTAGCCATATAGTAGAAACATCTATGCCTGCTGTGAAGCTCTCTGGAGTTATAATACTGATTAGTGGGGAAGTTTTTGAAAGCAGTTAGTGAGAAAAACACTAGGATAGTGTATTAGACAGAAAGTCTTCAGGCAGTGAATACGGAAACAGGAAAGGGTTGGATTATTCCAGTGAGCTGGTTTAAAATACGATCCTATAGAAAAGTGCAGTGCCCCTGTGGAAGTGCAGAAGTGTGTAGCTGAGAAGTGAAACGTGAAAGAATCCTCCTAGCTTATTGAGTCAGGGGCCTTGTTTTATTGAACAATTTATAATAGAATTCTTGTTATAAACTAAAGTGAAGAAGACTGAGAATAGCGTTTGGTTTGGTTTTTTTTTTTTTGTTGAATTTTTTTTTCTTATTCTCATAAATACTAAACTTTTAAAAATAATTTGTGGCTGAAGCAGAAAAAAGCCTAGAGGTTGCTAACAATCTCTTTACAGGTCCCACATGACTTAGAGTGATAATAAAGAAATGTTTGATCTATAAGCAAAATCCAGAGAGAATAGTGATGCTGCCATGCAATTGTAGATCATTTCTTCCAGGGCCGAAAAATGGTAGTACTCCCATAGTTGTGTCTTTGGAGGAGGACCTAGAAAGACTGAGGCACTAGGACAAAGCCACCATGGTACATGATTGGGCTCTGCAATCTGAATTAAGAAAATACTTTGTTTAAAAACAGAAGTGCTCATGAGAAAATCAGAGCAATGAAAGTAAAACACAAGGAAATTGATAAATTCTGCACTTTACTGAGCTAAATTTGCTAATTCCCTTCAAGAATAATCCTACAAATGTCATTGCAAATACTTCAGTTTCTTAATGAACTCTACAAAATACGTAAAGCTAAGTGCCAGGCTTTGTACTAGATATCTCTCTTCCACTCTCTTTTAAAAGACAAAATACTGAATATATTTTTTCCTGTACTTTAGCAAAACCAGAGTACTATTCAAATACATTCTTTATAGTGATACTGGGCTGAAGTCTGGACAGGAAAGACCCTTTCTTGATTGTGACCGCCAGGTACTGGGCAGTATGCTGTTTCTCTTCACCTTCAAATATCTGTACTTGGGAAAAATCTGCAGTGAAAGGCAGCCAAGAGCTGAACTCAGCAGAGCAGCAGCAGAAGCAGCTTGAGGAAGTACCAGCAGATGATGTCAGAATATTTTAGCTTTGAATGGTAGCCAATATTGGAAGCTTTGCAGGTTATTTCATGCAGGAAGAAAAAAGTGACAATCTTCTCATATATTTGGGTAATTGTGGGGGAGGGGAAGCCGTCTAAGACGTACAAGAGGACTGTTGCAAACTGTTGCAAAGAATGCCCACAGTTGTTAGCTTTTTTTTAGGGTATCACAGGTATTCTCAAGGTATAACTGTATTAGATCAAAAAGAGGGTAAATCAGACCAAGCATAATACTGTGTTAACGGAGCTGTGTTGCTAGTGTGGTACCTGGCTTTGGTATGACTGTACACCATTTACCTGTTTGCACACAAACACAGTTAAAAGTAGGTATAATCAATTAATTAAATACCTAGTCTTAGAAAACCTCACCAAGATCCTAGCTTATTGCTTCTGAGCCAAACAACTCCTGGTTATGAGTTACCATTATGATATAACAAAGAATAGGTTTAAAAAGGCTAAAGTAAGCTAAACCTACATCAAAGAGAAGCCAAGTATATTTGACTGTTGTTTTCAGACCTTAATTTCACATGTCCTTTAAAACTTTTAATGCCCAAGATTCCACAGCTTTTCTGGGTAATTTGTTCCAGGGCTTCATCACCCTTACTGTTAAAAAGCTTTTTTCTTACATAACCAAAGTCTCCCTTGCTACAGATAAAGACTCTAAGTTCTTGTTCTAGCCTTAGTGGAACTGCAGAATGTATCTTTCCCTCTTTGTAGTTCCCTTTTTAAGTTTAGAGTGTATCATAACTCCTCAAAACCCTCTCTAGATTAAATAATTTCTCAATTATTCCCTACAAATGGACAATTAGCTGTGCTTCATACCATGTTCCGTTTCAGCTCATTTTTCCATAAAAAAAGCTTCACAGTGGGAAAACTTGGGTCTGAAAGATGACTGTGTCCTCTTTTATTATCTGTGTAATTATTAGTTAATTACTATCAGAGGAGGAAAGTAAGTTCTTGAAGGAAGTCACCAATCTAAGTGAACTTTACCTTTTCTAGAGAAATTTCTTTGTATAATTTGAGTTATTTTTTTCCCTGTTAGTTTTACATTTGAGTGGCAATTTATGGATGGGTAGTAAGTAGATGTGACTGTTTATCTGTTTATTGCAATTCGTTTCAAAGGTTTGAGTTGGGGAGGGTTCATGGTAGGGGGGTTTTGTGGGTTGGTTTTTTTTTTTTTTCACCCAGGTTTTTGTTTTGTTTTTAGTTTTATGGGGGGGTTTAAACTTTATTTACTCCTCTCTTTGAGTTAACACAAGCTTGTACAATGACGAAGGAAAGGCAAACAGAAAATTTTCCCTTATAGTCACAGCAGGCAACATACTCTGAGAAAACTGAAACTTTCTCCTACAATTTAGGGGACACAGAGTTGTGAGCACTCTCTTAGTGTATTTAAAATATAACTTCAAATGAGAATTAATTGTTCCATAGAATGCAAGAACATAATAACCCACAGTAAGAAGTACTTCATAATATATTAATAGAATTCACGGAAAATTGGATTTCTTCCCTAGAAATTATACTTGAAGACCTTGCATATGCTAAAAAAAAAAAAAGTTAGCTTGCAAGTTCCTCTTGTTTATAATCTGTGGTTCATTCAAAAGCACCTCCCAGTATCAGAGAAAAGAAAAAAAAAGTACATTGAATTTTCTTGAGAATTCTGACAGCTTTGTGTGAATTTCAGATCAGTTGATACCGTTTTCAAGGTGCACATAGAGTTTATTTAAAAGAAAGAAAAAAATGGGTCTGTCATGTCTTATTTTCTTCAAGCCAAACAAAAACCCCAGATAAACTATCTCTGCTCCAAATTGTTGTGTTATACTTAAACCATATCATTAAATGGGCTCATGAAGAATTAAAAAGGAAAGAGTCATCAGAGGGCAAGATTTAAATTTCTGAGTTAACTTTTGAAAGAGATTTATTCTGCCAAGGTTAAAAATTTGTATGTAGCTGTTTTTATTAATGCTTGTGTTTTGCTTGGGTGGTGGTTACAGAGCTGCTTATATACATAAACCTTGAGTCTCCATTATTTTGTATGTTGTAAAGTTATTTGCACCTGTGAAATATATGCATTGTGCAATTCTATACTTTTTGTCAAATATATGACATTATTTGATAGACTGATTCATGCTTTTACTTAGTCATCTATAGTTTATAAAAAGGCTGTTTAAAACTATAATGAAGAAGCAAAGGAAACCTCCAAATTTCATTTTCTTGAGCAACTTGAGGTTGAAAGGGCAGTTTGCAAAGAAACATCCTGGGAAACAAAAGTATGCAAAATGAAAATAATTCAAAAACATTCATTATTGTATAAATTGTAGGAAATCATCCCTGCTGCAATGACTTGCTGTGTATGATATGCTTTTACAATAGTAACAGCAGTAGAGCAGTTCTTTTGTGAATTACTCTCTCTTAGGAATGAATGTAAGCAGAATAAAATGGAGAAAAATTTCCTTTTGAATTACAGAGAAGTAGGAATGTAGAGAAAGCATAATGTACTCGAGTACTGGAAAATAAAGCTGTTTTCACTTTCAAAAATAATAAATTCCAGATTTAAAAAAAAAAAACATTTTTTAAAGGATTTTTATTTCTGAAATTTAAAAAGGGATCTATCTTTCACAGGAAAAGTTGCTATAAATTTGCCTTAGTGATAAGGTGATTTGTCTTTCAAACCATTTAGAGCACAAGTCTTTAAAGGAGTAGCTGAAGCAACTGAGCTTGTTTAAGCTGGAGAAAAGGAGGCTGAGGGTAGACCTTATCACTCTACAGCTACCTGAAAGGAGGTTGTAGCCCACAGGGTGTCAGTCTCATTTCCCAAGTAACAAGTGACAAGAGAAAACAACTTCAGGTTGTGCCAGGGGAAGTTTGGATTGGGTATTAGGAAAAAAATTCTTCACTGAAAAGGTTATCAATCATTGGAACAGGCTGCCCAGGAAAGCATTTGAGTCACCATCCCTGGAGATATTTAAAACACAGGGACATGCTTTAGTGGTGGATGTGACAGTGCTGGGTTGATGGTTGGACTCTGTGATCTTAAAGATCATTTCAAACCTAAACAATTCTATTATTCTGTGATTCTATGATCTAACCCTATGCTTTTCTCCAGCCATGGCTTGAAGCAGACTTACAAACTTCTTACATCCACATTTGCTGGAGCCTTTTTACAAGAAAATTCATATATCTACCAATTCTGGTATGAGAAAAAACACTTATTACTTTGAAACCTTAACTTAATTTGTTGGACCTTATCTTTTCATGTCTTCATTGGCCCTAGTCAACAGATCATGAAAGGTCTTTTTGAAGTTCCCCTGACTGCAACCTGTATATGAAACTTCTTACTGAAATTTCTCTGAGCTTAGTTATTTTTTAAATATTTTGCTTAAAATCATTGTTTATGTAAACTTTCTCAATATTAGGTCTTATTTTCCCAAACATATGCAAATGTTTTAAATATTTAATGTTCTGTTTATTTTCATCTCTCCATACTAGTGAACATAGTCAATTTGCCAGTTATATTTTATACTTCAAATGCCTTGGGCAATGAAAGTGTATAGGAGAATTAGCTTTGTAGGACAGTGTTTTCAATGGCAGAACCGCAGCTCATCTCAAGTACACCAAGCCAGACACAGATAGAGATTATTATAATTTTAAATTAATAAGATTAAGCATTGCATACTATCAGAAAATCTGAATGTAGAGAAATTTCTCTGACTGAAGATAAGTTTTCTAATATCCTCAAAAAACATAGGGACTGTCCTTGTAGTGTCTCACTGCTGTAGTTATTTTACCTTCCTGATTGTTACCAACTGTAGAAATTTTGTTCATTGGTTCATCCTAGGAAATTGGATTAAATTGCCATAATCTTTTCCACAAAGTAATTATGCTTGAGGCAAAATATTTTCTTCACACAGGTTCAAATATATTAAAAGCTATGAGATTGATAGGCATCAGAAGCTTTGAAGGGAGGGTTGCAACTAGAAAATTTCACTTCAACTTTCCTGGTCCATTCAGATAATGCCAGGAATATATTATTTACATGACTTAGTTTAATCTATCTGTAGCAAAAAGTTAAGGGATATTACTGATGCTTTCCAGTAGGCTGATAAGATTGTCATGGACTTTCAGTGCTCAGGGTCTGCCTTTCTTCTGGAATGGGTATCTCATCTCTTAAAGAGTCTTAAAATTATGATTAACAGAAAAGATGAAGTGAGTTAATTCAGTTAGCTTAACTGAATGTTTAAGTAAAAAAAAAAAAAAAAAGCACATTTAAAGCAATCACTTAAAAGGTGGAAAGTCCTGTTCATATCTGACATTATTAATGCAAACCCATTCCTCTTTTTATGCTCTTAAATGGCAGGTCATCTTTGAAATCAGGAAAAGCTTGTTAATGAAAGAGCAATTAGGAAGTAGAAAAGAAGCATCTCAGAAAAAAGTATTCAAATGGGATTTACATAGTTACAAAAAGTGCAATTTCTTTTATGTAGAGAAGAGATTGAACTGGCTTACTTAAACCCCACTGTTCAGTGGCCTCTTTCAGAGGTTGAACAGTTTGTATTTAAAGACTATACTTGTTTAAATCTTTAAAAAGACAGAAGATATTATACAGGCTGCATGCAAAAACTTACACAGACAAGTTTAATAGGGGTAGGAGTTTGTTATTTATGTCTCAAAGTATCCCATTTAACCTCATGGATCCCAATGTCTCACAGATTCCTACATTTGGCTCTCTGTTCTCCGGACATAAAAGCTCATGTCACCTAATGTTATTTTCTGAAATGTAGGGATCTATCTAGCTTAAGCAAGTAGTATATGTTTCTGTTATATTTTATGGAGAGGAAAAGGCATCGCTAGAGGATGATTCATTGTACCTATCTTAGAAGGGGATGAATTGCCCCCTTGAGGTAGCTATTTCTCTTCATAAAGCATACATTTTAGATGACTGATCTTAAGTATTGTGAACCTTCTATCTAATGCACTTTCAGAGAGATACAGAATGCCTTTTTCTTGATGTGAAAAATCCCCAGGGATGGAAACTACAGGACCTGTTTCGATGCTTGACTGTCCTAATAGTGAAAAAGTTTTTCATGTGTCAAATCAGAACCTCTCGTTTCAATTTATATCCACTGTATTTCAAACTAAAGCTGATGGGTATCATTTTCCCCATTCCTGAGAACCATGCTTCAAGTATGTCTAACAAATACATTCAAGATGAGCTCCCACAAGGAATTTGAGTGATGATTGCCAGTTTCACCCAAAAATAGTGTCACAGGAGAAGGAAGAGAGCATACTTCTTTTCTCTGTCCACTCAATGGGTTTACTACTCATCCATGAAGGCAAGCAATTTAGGCTTTAAATCCTCTAAGAACTGCTTGCATGTTTTACATGACACAGAAATTAACAAATTGTGAAATTCATGCTGGTGGAGGGTGGCACAACTCTAGATATTTGTTACAAGAGTTATGCTTTTCATTTCCCTTTAAATATGGAATTGATTTTGGAACAGCATGCCTCATTCCTGGAAATGTTCAAGGCCAGTCTGGAAGGGGCTTTGGGCAAACTGGTATAGCAGATGGTGTCCTTGCCCATGGCAGGAGGTTGGAAACTGGAAGTAGATAATATTTAGGGTCCCTTCCAACCCAAAACATTCTATGAATGACTTTAACAGACAAAGAAAACAGAACATAAGGTAGCACTTCATGGAAAACTTTGTACCTAAGTTTGTAAAGTAATCCTATGAAAACCATACCCATGAGGTTTCCCCTTCCAGAAGCCCTTGGGGATATTTTTGTCTGCTTTGATGTCTTTGTAAAATGTGTTCCTGTCTTAGAAGAAAACACTGCACTGCTATCAAATCCATTTCATCCCGTGCAGCTACAATTGTGTTGCAATCATCTTTCATCATTTGAACACCTGTTTTCCAGGTTTAGACATAAATGCCTACACTTGCAAGGTACTTAAGACAAAAAGACCTTTCTGTAGTGTTTGCCCAAGCACTCTGAAGTGAAGCCCTTAACTTCACTCTGAGGTTGCAAAAGCAGAAGTCCAATATAGACACGAATACAATTTCTTAATGTTATATTTAAAAAGAAATTAACTTGCTGTTCCTACCACTTCACTGCTTAGAAATATTTGCATACAGATCAGTGTGTTGTAATCATAAAATTTATCTCATACTTTGACAACAAGTATAACCGATAATCCATTGTATTGTTATAAATTTATATAAAATGATGTAAAAATTACTGCCATTTAAAAAAAATAGTTGATTTTTTTATTTCTGTGTGCATCTAGAAAAAAATGGCTACATTTTAACTACTCCATTCTCTAGGAAGGAAAAAATCAGGAAAGGATAGCTAGTGAGGCACTAACTATTTTGCTATTTCTAGTTGGTTTTGCACAATATTTTTGAATTCCAGAGGCTTGTTTCACGATTATTTTCTATATCTGATTATATTTTCAATTGATCAAGTTGTTTCCAAGCCACAGAACTTTGGAATTTCCTGTGAATATGTGCTGTATTTTTACCCTTCTCTCCTGCCACTACAATTAAAATTCTACTAGTTTCTTCTCATGTCTCTTCCTACTTTGCTCCTGATCCCTCCTATGGTGCCCTAAATACTTAGGAGGGATAGGCTGGGAGTTTTATCAGCCATTCAGCTGGCTAAACAGAGAAAACAAGATATTAAACCTCTGACGCATCTGTTCTCTCTCACAAAACCTTGTCCCTTTGAGAGCTCTTACTCTCTTTCTAATTCAGCTGAAATTTCCCTGTAGATTCAAAAGGGTTAGGTGAGCCAAAGAATGTACCATACTGTGATCCTAAAACCTTAATGTCCTTAGGAAACGGGACTAAAAATTTGTCTACTACTGAAGAGTGAATCAGATAAAACCAGATGTGAATATTGCATTTAAAGCTTGTGGACCTCAGATACGTGGGTATAATGTACTATACGTTTTATGTAAGAAAGGGACTTTCTTTTAAGATTTTTGCCATAGGCAGTGGTTAACATAGGAAACACATACATGTAATTAGGACAGGCTTTATTTTTCTTTGACCCTAAGGAAACTGGAATTCAAAATATTCCAAGTTTTTATTATGTCAATTTAAAAAGGACATCTTCTGAAAGATGATAAAAGGTTGCATTTTTGTAAAAATGTATTTAGATGGTCACAAACCAGTTACTTAAATCTGCTTGTGGGAGTCCTGTTCAGCTTTGTATTATTGTAATTTATGATTTAGATGCTGTGTCCTTTCTACAAGTTTTAATAATGAATTACCTTCTTTTTGTTTTCTTGTTTTCTCAGTGAAAAAAGCAATTGAACTGAAATCAAGAGGAGTCAAGATGTTGCCCAGCAAAGACAGTAACCACAAAAATTCTGTCTGTAAGTTTTTTATACCTTTATCTTTAGTGACTACATATAACTTCTGGAGTCCTAATAAATATGAGAGAGGTACTGGGAAGCTATGGTCATAAAATGGTTATTGTGCTTTCAATTGTCACTGAATTAGAACTCTGCTGGTAATACTGAGGGTATAGAAAGTAGAATGTGGTGGTGGAATGTCTGAAAAATATGGGAACATAGAAAAAAATAAATTATATATCATTATATTTTTATATAGCAAGGTAGTTAGAATTCACAGATGCAAGGCAAGTTAGTGAATCCAGGCAGAACACCGCCATATCAACTTTTTCAGTTCAATACTGGGGGCAATGAAGGTATCTTAAAATATTCTGGATCTAAGTTTGTACTTTCGGATCTTTTTTATTCCCCTCAGTTAATATCACAGCTGTAATTCTTCCCCCTCCTTGCCACACTATGTCCCGGTGACTGCCTTTTTCCAGTTAACAACTGCTGTAATTCCCTGCTTCTCAAGAAGATGGAGATTACAGCATCACTTTCCCTTTGTTGCATGGTTACTGCACTCTGGAATGACATCTGTTTAGTCCCCTTACACCTTTTTCCCCATATATAGGAAAAGGTAAAATCAAGATGTCATCTATGGGACTATGAAGCTGTTTTGGGGTTTTTTTGTGCATCTCTTTCCCTGAACAACTGGCAATCTGAATACTATCTTGAGAGGTCTTTCTCCATTAATTAGGCCAGTCTTGAAACAACAAAAATATGAAGATAATTTTATGTTTTGGTAAGCTGAGAGTCCCTTAGCCCCCCCAAAAAAAGCCAGAGGGTAAGCCAGTGTTCACCCACAACTCATTAAGAGTTCTAAGAGTTCTTGTATAATGACTAAGATGTATTTGAATAAATTAATTCTTCATGTAATAACACTGACCTCAGTGGAGTGAGGCGTGGGCTATGTTTGCATTGTTTTGTGCTATTCTGCAAGTAGAGAGAATGAGCATCTTGAAGGCTAATGTCCAGGGGATGTGAGTTGGTCTCTGAGTTTCTGCCTTGCACTGTTTAATGCAAAGTAAGTGTTTTGGTGTGCTCACTGGAACAAAAGAGGCATGATAATTGTCTGCTTTAACTGTTGTACATTGATGGTGTGGCACTCAAAAGGAACTTTTTATGCAAGGTGTAGCAGAAAAAGCCGATGCATCTCTTTGGTGTTTGTATCTGAATGGGTGATTATTTCATTATTTATAAGTTACTTCTGGGAGCTGTGATAGCTCTCCTTACAGTCTCAGAGCACAAGCTGTCAGACACCAGATTTGATTACACAAAATGGAAGTAAGGCTATGTGGAAGAAATTATTATAAGGCAGTCTTTTATTTACCTAAAATGTAATGTCTTTTGTCTTTTTCTTTTCTATGTGTTTTGACTTGTAAAGCTTTATTGCCATATCTGACTTTTCAGCATAAATCTAAGAACTGTATTATCATAATTACCATTAGTTTTACATATATGAAGCTTATAAACATTATAAGATCAAATTAAAAACAGTTGGATTCAGAGGTATTTTGCTGCTCTTTCTGAAATAATCCTTTAGTATTTCATCATTTTCCTTACTAGAAATTACGTAGGTAGAAAAAATCATTATGAATTGCATTTCTGAGGACTGGTAAGAATGGCTATTACCTTTTGATGCCAATTATCAAACCCCATAAATTAGAGACTTATACCTGTCCCCATTTTTGTATTTTAGAACTTTTTAAATATTCTGTCTCTATAAGACAGAAAGCTTACTTTTGCATTTTGGTTTGTGGGAGGTAGGTGGAATCCGAATACTGGCATGGCAACTGCTGTGAGCGTGGCCTGCACACCCCAAAATCTGCAGGTTTCCCATAACTCTTCCACCCAAACACAACCTGAGAGCAGCTGCAGAAAGTATTTCATGGTGGCAAAACTCTGTTAGAATTCAGGGATAAAATGTTACCAATGTGCTGATAATTCCTCATGGAATGCAGAACTGTATTGCAGTCATGTACAGGCATATCTCACTCCTCTCCTCCTGGACCTGCCTACATCCCTTGATGTTTCCTTTCAACTGGCCTGCTATCGTTTATAAAGAGTCAGGCAGTGAAGCATGGCTTTGGGATATAAGTGCCTTAGTAGATTTTGTATGGGAACAAAATAATTACATAACATGTTGCTCCCCTGGGAAAAAAGAGGGTTTGGGGATTTTTTTTTGTTTGTTTGATTGATTGTTAGGTACACCTGAAGAAACTGTATCAAGTTAACTAGTTGCCAGAATACTCCCACAAGCTGGTACCTTTTAGCAGTGGGCCAGATGCAGTTGAATCATGATTAATTTATGCAAGGAAATGGGAAAAAGATGGGAAAGATAATTGAACAAAAATATGGTCCTGGTTCATCTAAAGTGTGAGCTGGCCTACAGGCATCTTAAGTACTGCACCTGGCAAAGTTTTGGAACAGTAAACTGGGAGAAAGTAAATGGAAAGGCAGTTCTGTTGATTACTTTTTCATAGTTTGTCCTCATTAGTACTTGAGCTGGCACAAATGCTGGCCAAATCCAATGCTAAGCATATTTCCCCTTGGTCATGTGAAGCTGATCTCTCAGAGGAGCAGGGAGAGAATTTTAGTTTATGAATGTGCTTAAGGGAAGCAAATCCAATTACATCTGTTTTTGTGTCCATCTGTTTAGTTGCAGGCTCAGCCTACTCACTTTTGTTCCCATACTTAGTCATTCTGATATATATGGTGTATTCCCAAAGGAAGTTACTTGATCCATCTTGCTATTGTCACTCATTCTTGTATGGAATAAACCTTCAGACTCTGTCCCTAATGGCCTCTGGCGTTTTTCTAAAATCACTATGACTATAATTGGCATTGTTACTGATTAGATAAAAATAGAATTTTGACTGCTGACTCTTGTATGGAGGTATTCCTGCCCAAAACCTCTGTCAGACAGCGGTCATTACCTCCAAACATCTGGGAATTACCTCTACAGTGGAGAGATTGTACTGCGAGCATGCTGTACATCCAAGAGAATAAGATCCCTGATGAAGTGGCCTGTGAGGACAGAGCATCAGGCAGCCTCAGTCTTTATAATAAAAAGGTTCATTTTCCATGCAATGAGACTGCTGTAGTTTCTTTTTAAATGTAGCCCCGATATATACCAGGGAGCTATTCCTGGTCATTCCATGTACAAAGAACGTGTCAGCACAGCTCTTGGTGGGCAAACCAGGGAGATTCAGACTGGACTCTCTTGCGTTCTAAACTCCTTCTCAGAGAGTGTAGGTGCATCTGGATCCAATGCTTCTCACAGACCTGTCTGTCCTGTCACAACAGATGGGTATGTACAGAGTTAACCTTTTTTGCTTGCTCCAGGGGCTAGGTTAATTTTAACTAACCACTTTTAACAGCCCTACCATCCATATGAACTTCTGTAATCCTTTGTGCTCAGGACTAGCACAACTACCTAGGAGGTACAAGCAAAGCCTAAAACTGACTATGATTTTAAAGCGTGCAGATATAGCCACAGCACACAATATATTCAGAGGAATGGATTACAATTAGTAGAATTTAGCAAAATTGGAAACACTTATACTCTTATGTGTCAGAATAAGACTAGGAGAGAGAGAGGAAAGTAAGATATCACCACCCAGGGATCCAGGGTGTATTGGCATAAAGGTGTAGTCCTTTGATGGTGTGCACACACCAGACATCCTGAATCTGCATCTTTTATACTACCTGGCCCCACCCTTTTAGGGAGGCCTAGCATATCTTGCACAGACTCATTGTTGAGTTGTAGAGTGTTCTGGAAATGAGTCAGTGGGGAATGGGGGTCCCAAGTGTTCATCTGACCTCCCACCTCAACTGTTCTGATCAAGCAATGACCTCATTCAGGACTTTTTGCAAGAAAGCTCTCTGCTTCCACAGGGGCCTGCTTGCCTGTCACTGTTCCTCATCAGATAAGGACACCATCCTATTTGTTGGGATGGCTACTGAATGAGGGGCTGCCCTTGCAGGGACAGCGTCCAGATGGTTTGTCAAATGAGGACCCCATCTGAGCACAATGACCAGTTTGTCAGGGCAGCTGCCTTGAAACCAGGACTCTACAGGCCCTTACAGACTTTGGAGGACAGAGGCCCTAGTCCACAAAACTAGGTGAAAACTAGAAATGCTGATAAGGTTTATGTCATGCATGGTAATATGTTGGTGCAATAATGTTGGGAGGCAAGGCAGCAGTAAGAATGAAATGTCTGAGAGAACCAGTTTCCAGAGTTTGCTCCTGTCATGCACTTTGGACAGAGGCATGAGCCAGATTTATGGAGTAAATCTGAACAATTCTTTAAAAAATGCCATTCATATTGTACCACAGTAACAGTTCATAGTAGTTACTAAATACTGAGCGACGTAACTTTACAAAGTGCTTAGTATGTGAACTACCATGTTTTACAAAGTGAGATCTGTTGGTATTCACTGAGTAAAAACCTCTTAAACTTCACTAAAACTATTTCAGGCTTCTGTAGTACTATCTGGTAATGTTATTTCAGAATAGCAGAAAAATATGTGTTAAATGGATTGAAGAGCATGATTTTAGTATGAGTAGGTTTAATATTTATGAAATAGGTATTGATATCTATTAATATACTTAAGAATATTTTATATCAATATATTAAATAATAAATATAAAATATTACGATAATATATGAAATACTTATGAATGCTTAACTACAGAATTTATCCAAAGAGTTTTTCACCTTGAAGATGATAAAAAGAGCTATTTTAAGATAGTGATTTTTGCCATGTAGATCCAAAGAACAAATGAGTTTACAGTCAGTATTGATTGGTTGCAGCACATTAAGGTGAATTAATGGCAAATGCTGTTGAAACTATAGTGATTAAAACCAAACCAGGATTGCATTGCTAATTCTGCGTAAGAAAGAACAACAGCAGTTATTATTTATTTTGCTATTGAGTAACTGACAAAAATAACTTAGTAATTTGCAATGTAAATTTAAAAATATGTTCATGGCAAAATTTTAGGATGGAATTTTGTTGCTTATGTATATATTCATCATATTTTAAGCAAGTTGGCAATTTCATCTTCTTGATATTTGACTACTGATAAATTTAGTCTGATAGAAGCAAACTGATGACTAGTAAAAGTTTTTCTCTTCATTTAATGAAAGCATTTCCCTAAGAAGGTCAATTGGACTAAATAGTTACACAATTTTCTGACTGTTATCTTCTTATTCTAATTTATTTTAAAAGTTTTGTATTTTAAAAAGATCAATATTTAGAAATCCATTGCAAAACAATTTGTAATCTATTTAACAAATTGATAACACAAGTGCTGATGTTCATGTCAAGTTACAGTTGTAAAAGATAAAACCATTACTAGCTTTGACTTTTTGTAATTTAATAGCTTGTGGTTTTTTTTTTAATTGTTACACTTAATACGTAAATTACCTTCTTTGCGGTTTCCACAAAATTAGATTATTATTTAATTATTTTTAGAAAATATTTTCCACTCATTATTTCAGGAAGAATTAAAAATTGTATAAAATTTCCTTTTTTTTTTTTTTTTGGTAATTGTATTGAATCTTAACAGGTAAAACCCTATTTGTTCTTGAATTTGAATTTTCACAGACTACCACGTGCTGTGTCAGGGTGGATTCATAGTCATAAAATACTGTTCTGAGAGTTTTCAGTCTCCAATTTAAAACAAAAAAGAGCAAGTAAAATCACTCAAGCTTTCTCATTCTTTAAAGTTCTACTCTAATCTTACATAAATTTAAACTAATCATATATAGTATCTAATGTTTTATCCTTAATTAATTTAGGAAACTTTGCATTGGTAATGAGATTGATCACCAATAAAGATGATGTGAAATAAACCACCCAAGTAACTATAGGTAGGTATGTATTAAACAACCCTATACTTTGGATCTTGTGTGTTTAAAAGCTCTCAATATGCAGTCTGCATTCACTATGAATAATTTAAATATAATATGAAAAGATATTAACCAAGTATGCAAAGATAAAATACAGTGACCTTAGAAATGGGGGGAGGGAGGAAAAGATCCTGCTGGCAAATAGATTTTGTCTGCTCCAGTTCTTCAGTCCTGTACCCCTTGGAGCAAGCATGAATTTAAAAGACCTGGAGAAACAAACGGAACACAAATCTTTTTCGTGTATTGGTCTCACTGTCAGTTAAAACAAGTAAAGCAAACATCAAAATCCTGTCAGCTTTCAGGCTTACTTTCTGTGCCACACAATACTGTTTGCTAAGTTTTTTGAACAAGACTTTGGAGGGGGCTTGTTTGCCCTGTTCTGACAAGCCAGTGGTCAGTTTGCCATTGCAAAGAAGGGCAACATATGAAGACACATAACTTGCTAGTTCTTTAGGAGGGAAATATATCACAGCTGTGTTTTATAGTATTATCTGCTTTGTATTCTAATTGTGGATCTTAGGATTTCCTCTTACAAGTACCACTGTCTTTTAAAAACTTCTGTTTCCTGGGCTCCTCACAAAGCACTGCAACAGAAGGGTGAAAAGTGACTGGATTAATCTCCACCTCTTTTCTGGTCTTTATCTATTCGGCTTCTTCTGTGTTTAGTGGTGGGTATACCACTTCTATCATAAGAAAAACAGTCCTCTGACTAAAACGTCTTCATCAAAAGGATTTGAAATACCTAAATCCAAGATGGAGATTCCTCAGAGGAAGGCAAACTAGGAGACTGTTGCATGCTAAGATCAGTATGAAGGCACCTCTTTCCCATTAGTTTCTATAGAAATTATCTCTGAAGATCTCAATGGAAGTTGTTATGTGTTTGTGTGTTGTATTGTATTACACAAATTTACATGCACTGAGTCTCATTTGTAAGGGCCCAATCACAAACTTCCTAACTGCCTACACAGTATCCTATACTCACCAGCCTTTTTAATCATCAACACTATTTTTCATTCTTTAAAATCCCCCAGCTTGAAAAAGAAAGCATTTTTCAAGTATATATTTATATTGTGCATCTCTGCAAATGAGAGAACGGATCGTTTGTAACTTACTGTAATTTATAAATTACAAGGCTTAGGGAAAACAAGGCTTAAATAATTAAAATTTTATGGGCCTGATATTTCTGAAAATATTAAATTTTATTTCAAAAACATTTTTACAAAAACAGCATATTTAAATTGTTCCGTTAAAAATAAAGAAGAGGGAAGCAATACTTGAAACACTGGCATTTTTATTCAGTATATTAAGGGACGGATTCTGGAATCTTCAATATTAAAAGTGTCCATGTATAGCTATAGACATACATATATAAATATATACACACAATTGTAGATAGTACGTAACACATAGGATTCCAATGCAATGTTTACCCTATGTCTAATAATAGATTAATGACCTTATTTCCCCTTTTACTGACTATTATAGGATGAAATTGGACAGTAGGAAAAAATAACTGTAGCATTAACCTCTAACAATTTTATAAAGCTTTAATAAAACAGGAAGGATAATTACCCTGATATACTCCGTTCTATCACAGAATGTAATAATACAGAGTTGCCCATGTGTTAAAGAATTTAGGCTCTTCAGAGAAGATGAGTATCCCTATGCAATGAAATTCTACAGTGCTATATTACTGGATTGTATAAAATGCTTCATAAATCAAGTTAGTAAATTATACTTGGTGTTTCTAAATAAGCCTTCATCACGGCAGGAGTTTAAATATCTTTTAAAATACTATGCAAAAATCTTACTGTGAAGAGAACTACTGCCTAAATATATTTGTGAAGAAAAGCATCACTTGTAGCTACAAGGAAAACAAGGTGCTTCATCAATTATTTAATACATAATTTGCATATATAATTTGCAAAATAACCACAAGAAAGCATCTATTAAAATATGTAAAACAAGATGTAATCTGATTGAATTATGGATGGTTAAAATGAATAGCTATCCAGCTTGGAAGCTGAAACTGCCATTAAATAATTTTCATATACAATTATAGAACATAACTGATTATCCAAAGTGAGTATTCATACTGTAGGCTAAACTGACATTGAATTCTGTTATTTTCAGGTCAGAATTAAGAATAAGGACCTGCTTTTAGTAATTGCAAACCTGCATAAATGAAGTATTCATAGGAAATTTAAATATAAACTTTAATATAGCTTTGTTGACTTAAATTTCATGAAGAGCTCTGTTAAAAATATAAATGTGGGCAGTAAATAGGTTGGCAAAATGGTCTCTCTAGATCTAAATAATGCATGCAAATTATGAAGGTATTCAGAACTTGTGAGTGGGTGGGTTAATTCAGACTTCTGGGAAATAAAAAACATGAAAACAGTTTTAATTATAGAAATTTGACAGGGGTCTATGAAGTGGAGGTGTTTTGTAGAATACATCTGCCCTTACTATTAAGTCCTTTAGAAGAGTCAGAGGCTTCCCACCTCCTGCAAGGAGATTTCCCTTTTGCATAGAGGCTAACATTGCAGTTAACACTAACATTGCAGTTTAACACTAGATGTTCAAGCATATTCAGTATGTATGCAGGTCCTGCTTTTCTATATCCAGGTTGTGGAAGAATAGCTTCAGAATTTGATAGAACATTTTGGACTATTTTCCTTCTTTAGAATTTGTACTTCATGTTGTGAAACACTTTGGAAAGATAATTTTGGCTGTGTTGGCATAGCATCTTACTGTCGTGTTAGCCTGTCACACTGGAACATATCTGTTCCTGCAGCTTCTCTGAGCAGAACTGAAAGTGCCAGTGTCAGATATGTTTGGAACAGGGGAGTTTTGTTAGGTGACAGCTAATTTATCAACTTCAGATTGGTTTAAGTCTACTACTCCTTTTTCACTTGGACAAAGGCAAGTAAAAGTTTTATACAACTCTTAAACAATGTATAAATTTCCTCAATAATGTATATTGAAGAACTTAAGGAAGCCTAAGAAGGAACTAAAATGGAAATACATACATTGGGTTACATTTGGAAGGAAAGTTTCTGATTTAGGGCGAGAGGTTTCTTCAACATGACGTGTCCTTCCACTGAAATTGATAGAACAAGTTGTTCTTTAAAAGCCAAAAAATGGTTACTCAACTACAGAATTTAAAAAAATCTAAACAGAATGACCAGTCCAAAAAATCCCAAAATGCTAATGCTGGCTAAATATTCTGTTTTATGTTACCATACTTGAAAAGGAAGGAACTGTAACTTTTGTGTTCTTGACTTTTATGTATGTGTGCTGGCTTTGGCTGAGAGTTATTTTACTTCTTAGTAGTGACCTTTTTTTTTTTTCCCTTCTGAAAACAGTATTAATAATACAGAGATAGTTTTGCTATTGCTTTGCTGTTGAGGAGTGCTCAAACAGAGCCAAGACCTCTTCTGGTCCGCCTACCACCACACCAGCAAGTAAGCTGGGGGATACACAATGGAGTCAGGAGGGGACACAGCCAGGACAGCTGACTCCAACTGACCAAAGGGATATTCCATATTATATGACATCATGCTCAGCATGTAAGGGGCTGGGAAAGAAGAAGGAGGTTGGGGCAGATTGCCTGCCCATGGGAAGTGAGGAATGAGTTCCTTGGTTTGCTTTGATTGTGTACACAGCTTTTGCTTTCCCTATTCATCTGTCTTTATATAAACTCTCAAGTTTTCTCACTTTTAACTTTCCCATTCACTCCCCCATCCCATCAAGGGGGAGTGAGTGAATGGCTGCCAGACTTGTCAGGGAAACCTTCCAATGAGTCACAAAGTTTATAGAGGACCCCCTTGCTTTCTAAACTCCTACTCCCAGGAGTCTAGTTGTCTCTGGATTCAGGCCTAGTCCCATACATGGTTAATGGTTTATGTCTAAAGGATTGTATGTGCAAAATCTATCTAAAATATCATGTTAGTGAAGCTTACAAAGTTTAGCCAACTATTAGTCTCTTACCAAGGATCCATTGCAGCAAGGAATCCCTGAACATTGAGGAGTAAGGGATGTCTGTGAATAGTCTCTCCTCAAAGGGAGATCTTGTCGTGCAGTCTGTCACCATGCAGGAGAGCTCAAAGGGATCTTGGACTGCCCTCTATTTATGGGATAAGATGATTGACTAATAGTCATATTTGCGTACTGACTACTGAGGCTAGAAATGTGGCTTAAGTTGGACATTGACAAGCACTGTGGTTAGGTGGCCACATCGCTCAAATGAGTCCATGGCTATTGTGTTATCATCTGTGTCCCTGAATCCACTTTGAGCAGGATGCAGCCATCATGACCAGTTGCATCCACTATAACCACTTACTCCTTGAGCAGGATTACGGGAAATAAAGATCAGGTAGTGGAGGAGGGGGGGAAGCACACCATCACAGAGCCATCTGAACTCAGATAATAGTGACAAGATCACTTTGTCATATGCCCAAGTAATGTAAGCTTTAATATGCATGACAGTGCATACTGCAGACCGGGGAAGTTCCACTCGACTGGAGGGTGGCAGATGTTGCCCCCATATATAAGAAGAGACGGAAGGAGGATTCGGGGAACTTCAGGCCTGTCAGCCTTACCTCAGTCCCGGGGAAGATCATGGAGAGGGTCATCTTGGGGGCTATCACGCAGCACATGTGTGATGGCCAGGGGATCAGGCCTAGTCAACATGGGTTTACAAAAGGTAGATCCTGTCAAACTAACCTGATTACCTTCTATGACAAGGTGACCCACCTAATGGACAAGGGGAAGGCTGTGGATGTGGTCTACCTGGACTTCAGTAAAGGCTTTGACATGGTTTCTCACAGCATTCTGACTGAGAAACTGGCTGCCACTGGCCTTAACAGGTGGACCCTCAACTGGGTTAAAAACTGGCTGGATGGCCGGGCCCAAAGGGTGGTGGTGAATGGAACCAAATCCAGCTGGAGGCCGGTCACAAGTGGCGTCCCTCAGGGCTCAGTCCTGGGTCCAGTTTTGTTCAACATCTTTATCAATAACCTTGATGAAGGGATTGAATACTCCCTCAGTAGGTTTGCAGATGACACTAAACTAGGAGGAAGTGTTGATCTGCCTGAGGTTAGGGAGGCTCTTCAGAGGGATCTGAACAGACTGGACAGATGGGCTGAGACCAACGGGATGAAGTTTAACAAGGCCAAGTGTAGAATGCTGAACATGGGACATAACAACCCCACACAGAGCTACAGGCTTGGGGGAGACTGGCTGGAGAGCTGTCAGGCAGAGAAGGACCTGGGGGTGTTGGTTGACTGCAGCCTGAATATGAGCCAGCAGTGTGCCCAGGCAGCCAAGAAGGCCAATGGCATCTTGGCTTGTATCAAAAACAGTGTGGCCAGTAGGTCTAGTGATTGTGCCCCTGTACTCGGCATTGGTGAGGCCACACCTTGACTACTGTGTCCAGTTCTGGGCTCCTCACCATAAGAAGGACATTGAGGTCCTTGAGCAAGTGCAGAGAAGGGCAACCAGGCTGGTGAAGGGGCTGGAGGGCAAATCATATGAGGTGCGGCTGAGGGAGCTGGGGTTGTTCAGCCTGGAGAAGAGGAGGCTGAGGGGAGACCTTATCACCACCTTCAACTACCTGAAGGGAGGTTGTAGAGCGGTGGGCAATGGTCTCTTCAGCCAGGTGACAGAAGATAGAACAAGAGGAAATGGCATGAAGCTGTGCCAGGGCAGGTTTAGATTAGATGTTAGAAAAAATTTTTTTACTGAAAGAGTTGTCAGGGCCTGGAACAGGCTGCCCAGGGAGGTACTTAGGGGTATGGTTTAGCGTAGGATGGGAATGGTTGGACTTGATGATCTTCAAAGGTCTCTTCCAACCTTGTGAATCTGTGAATCTTTGATTCTGTGATGAAAAATGTTTAGTTCTAAAAAGTTTTAATCTAACAGGAAACAATTATATCTCAAAGTCCATATTGTTCTGCTAATGCAACTATTTATTTGATTTCTGTCACCTCACTGTCACAATATTTTCTACTTCAGGCTCCTAACATGAAAGAAGTTCTGCATAAGCAAAAAATATGTGTGAAAAATGTATGCATATCTTCCCTAGCTTTTGATCTGAACTCTCATGCTCCATGTCTGTTAGAGATGCTATAAACTCAGTGAATTATCAAATTAACAAGAGCAAAACAGTATGGTTTCTCTCAGATGCTATTTCATGTGGCATATATTATTTTATTCAGGATGCTATTTTTTATTGCTACATCAGCTTTTCCTTTATGTTTTTGGAGTCACACGGGAAACCTCTTTGTTGCTGAGAAGTTGTGTTTATTTCTTAATTCTACTAGCCCTTGCTTTTTGAAGTCTGAAAATGCATCTGCAGTAGAAAATAACAGAGGTGAAAATAAACTCCTTTGTCATAAACAAGAAGCACTTAAGTTAGAATGAAGCAACACCTCCTGCTTGGATAGTACTTTACTGTAGCTATGGAATAAATTAAAAATCGAATCCTCATTTTAGCTTATGAAAGTTCAAAAACACTTAAGCACTTAAAATACATTTTTGCATTCTCTGTTGTTTTTCAGTTAAATTAATCATAGTAATTTTCAGTCTAGTCCTGAAACAGAATTCATGAAGTATAAGATGAGCTTTCTTGTGACAGAGGATGATACTTTTTGGAAGGGCAGAGCTTCTATCCCACATCACAGTTATAGGAACAGAACATGCCCTGAATTTCAGTCAGGTTTGTTGTAAAATAATGTTTCAGTCTTTCAGTTCTTATTATCTTTCTCCCATTGCTGCTTGTTTTATTGTATGTATTGCATCTTAATTTTGTTCAGAGCAGCTTTGTTTCAGATCTGTGACCAAAATAATGTTGGTAACACACTGGTCATGACTGTTGCTAAGCAATGTTTACAGTACCCACACATTTTACTTTTCTCACTCTGCTCCCCACAGTGAGTAGGCTGTGGCAAGCAAAAGTGTGATGGGTGGCACAGCTGTGCCAGCTGACCCCGATTGACCAAAGAGATGTTACATGACATGTAACATCACATTTGGGAAAGAAAACTATGGGTACACTTTCCAAAAGCCCCATTGCTAGGAGACTGTCTGGTAGCTACTGGGAGAAGGGTGATGAGAGGTACTTGTGGGTAGTTGGGTAGTGAGTGATGCCTTCACATCACTTGGTGGGGGGGGGGCCTCTTTTTTTTTTTCCCTATTCACCTCTTAAACTGTCTTTTTATCAACCCACAAGGGTTTGGAGTTTTTTGTTTGTTTGTTTGGGGTTTTTGTGGGTTTTGTTGTTGTTGTTTTTCTGGTTTTTTTTCTTTTTTCCTCCCACTTCCTTCCTGTCCACCTGGGAAGGAAGTGAAGTGAGTGAGGCACTGGTGAGTGCTTAGTTCCTGGCAGCAGGGGTCAATACACCACAGTGTAGAAACATTTCACTAACCATAGCCTAATTAATTTACCAAGATTGTGTCTTCTGAATCTCTTCACTCCTTCTGTGCCCCGTTTTCAAGTCATATTTTTCCCCCTTTATACCTTACATTGTCATTTCTCAATGCTAGACTCTGCCCAGACAGCTTCAGTCTCTCTCCACTTACTTATTCCCTCATTCCTCCCATCAGCTACTCTGTCTTCTTGCCTCATTTCTCTCCCCAGCTCTCATTTATAGTTATTGACCCCTCTGCATGCTGCTTGCCATTCTTCTCCCTAGCTATCTCAGTGTCTTTCTTTTCCATACCATTTTTTTTTTCTCTTGCCAAACTCTGCTGGTACTTTAAAACTGTCTGACAGTTGTTGTTAAATCCAGTTCTTCCCCTCTGTACTGGAATCAGGCAACTGGCTTCTCTCAGGAAGTCCTAGCAGAAGAAGAGTTGGTGGTTGTACAGGAAATACTATCAGTTCAGCACTCAGAACTGGATTTTCATTGGTCTCTGGAAGTGGAAAGTAATGCAGGAATAGCACAGTTCAAACTCTTAGATTTTTGTTAAATTTGACATTTATTTGGGATGTACTTGCTGAAACCTATTTCTGTTGATCACCCTGAATTATTGTTTCCCAAAGATCTTCCTTTCGGTCATTTTTTAGTAGATGTTGGAATAGCAAAATGCACATCTTTGACACAAAGATCATTCACAACAAATGTAAGTTTTAAAGTGTGGTGGTGCTAATATATTCCAAAGAAAAGGTAATCTTCATTTTTTACTGTGGAAAACTAGATTTTTTTCCTGGTTCTCTCAAAAGTCAATGTGGTGAATAAACAATAATAATTTCAACTTAGTAGTATTTAAACAAGAGTAAATAAATCTGAAGTAAATTCCTGAAAAAGAAAATTTAAGCTCCAACAGACTGTGTTTGATAAAGGTGAAGGTAGAGACATTACTGAGCAAGTTTAAAACAATTGAAACCATCACACCTGCCTATAATTATCCATTCTTTGTTCCTGTTTTGGCATCCACTTAAGTCCCTTCCCTAAAATGTATTTGGCATTACTGTTCAGGCTTTAGAGCAGTATTATACAACCTCACTGATGAACTGCTGAAATATTCAGCATGTGACAGCCATTTAGAAGCTAAATGTATGGGAAGTCAAACCTCACTTCCTGTGGAAACTGCTAAAGCATATATAGAGAGCAGAAGGGATAAAGCAAAGGCTGCATATGTTCCTGGGTGATTTTCATCCAAATATTAAAAAGAAAGTAAAGAAATAAGAACAGGAAGTTCCAGTGGCCATTCCTTCTGAAACCCATGTGGGCTGTCCACTTTGACTGGCTTCTTCCAGTTTTTATTGTAAACTATACAAAAACCAAGCAAAGGCCACCACTTGGGTTATAACATTCTCAAAGGAGGAAGAGCTTGCCTGACACTCTTCTGGGTATAATATAAAGGGTTGATGCACGTGTGCTCCATTTTATCCCCATTTGAGGAATTTAAATATGATCTCCTCTGTCTGTGGCACAGGTGTGACTTGGGACTTACCTACATTCTTACTAAGCAATTGACTTTGTCAATTAGGCTAGCCACAGTTAGCAACAGGGTAAAACTAGAATAGAAACTAAATTTTAAAAATGGGAATGGGGGGAGGAAAATATAATCAAAACCTTTATTTCAGAGTCTAACAGACAAACTGATGTTTACACCACTTCCCCATTTATATGTAAATGTAAAAGCTTTCATATGGATATAACATTCACATATATCTATACAAATATTTCTACAAGGTCTTAAAAAACCTTAATTCTCTTTAGCAAAGAGTAATTTAGGTTGTTTAGTTCAAGTATTAGTATAAGAAAACACAGAATTGTACAATTGGTTAGATTGGAAAAGACCTTTAAGATCTAACCATTAACCTAACACTACCAAGTCCACCACAAAACTCTGTCCCTAAGCATGGTAGACTTCTAGCCATGGTTTTGGCTTATTGCTGTTTGTTCCTATTCATTTGTCTTAGCAAAAGCCCATTTTGCTAGCAAAAGTTACCTACAGCTTTGCAATTCTGTTTAGTGGAGTTTTTCTCCCTTTGAGTTTTTGCTGCCTTCTGCTGACTCAATATGGGATAAGCACAGCTAAGCTTTCTGAAAAGCACATTCAACTGGAAGTAACAGAGGGTTATAGATAAGGAAATAGGTCTCTCTTGCTAAAGAAATTAATGCAGTGAAATGTAAAACCAGGAAAATTTATGATAAATTAGACTAAAAAAATAAAACCTTTTGGATTAAAGAAAAATAAATATGTTAAAGGGACATGACACAGTTTTTTTCTGGCTTATTAACATTTCTGGCTTAAAATGCTGTCCTCTACCAACTAATAAAAAGAGCCCATCTGTTACACACCAGGTAACTAAAGCTCATAAGGTAAAATGCTTGGCAGAAGGAGAAGTGACAAATCTGTCCGGTTAGTTGGAACTGGATTACGATACTAGAATTCTCTTGTATTATAGTACTTATTTTGTATTCCATATTCAAGATTATGTAAATTACATACACCAGTCCTATTGGTCTCCTAACATCCCTGTTGCTTAGAGCATTTCTGAAATATCTAATCTGATCGAACAGTAAAGATTTTAATCCTCTTTCTCACAACACATTTTAAACACAAAATAACATGGTAATTATAGGTATGTTGGAGGAGCATAGTGGCTTCCTCTCACAAAAAGTAGGAACAACTTCTCAACTAATGACATTGTTATTGTTAATGCCATATACTTCTAAAGCAATTTCATCCTCCTTTCCTACCAAAATATATTTATATTACAGTAAAATAACAGTTTTGGCAAAAAGTCAAAGCCCAATCCTAATTTTTCATATCACTGATAATGATGTCCTACTCCATGTCCGTTAATACTCCTGACTAATAGTGTAGGGAGACTCTGTTTAAGGGGACAATAGATTTATGTTATATTTTGCTGCTGGAAAATAGCTCTGTGGAGAAGGACCTGGGGGTCCTGGTTGATGACAGGTTGGCCATGAGCCAGCAGTGTGCCCTGGGGATCCTGGGGTGCATCAGGAGAAGTGTGGCCAGCAGGTCGAAGGAGGTGATCCTCCCCCTCTACTCTACCCTGATCAGGCCCCACCTGAAGTATTGTGTCCAGTTCTGGGCTCCCTGGTATAAAAAAAGACAGGGATTTCCTGGAGAGAGTCCAGAGGAGGGCTACAAAGATGATTAAGGGCCTGGAGCATCTTCCCTATGAGGAAAGGCTGAGTGAGCTGGGACTGTTCAGCCTAAAGAAGAATAAGGCGGATCTTATTAATGGTTATAAATATCTTAAGTGTGGGATGCAGGGGGAATCAGCCAGCCCCTTTTCAGTGGTCTGTGGAGACAGGACAAGGGGCAATGGCTGCAAGTTGGAGCATAGGAAGTTCTGCACCAACATGCGGAAGAACTTTTTCACAGTGAGGGTGACAGAGCCCTGGGACAGGCTGCCCAGGGAGGTGGTGGAGTCTCCATCTCTGGAGACATTCAAGACCCACCTGGACGCCTATCTGTGCAATATGAGCTAGGGAGCTGCTTTGGCAGAGGGGTTGGACCCAATGATCTCTCGAGGTCCCTTCCAACCCCTAAGATTCTATGATTCTAGGATCATTATTTTTCTCTATTAAAATTATTGTATTAACTGTGTGAAAAGTTTGTTAAGGAACTTGCACATTATTATGCAATTTAAACTGCAGTTACACATTTTCTTGCTCTACCTGTTCCCCTCTATTAGCAGAGTAGCAGGATCAGCTTTAACACTGGTAAAATGTCAGCAGGTCTCTATAATCAGTAATTCAGAGAGAAATCAAAGATAATGATAATTGTTGATATTTAAGTATTAGGCTTAATGTGGGCTAATGTGAATGACTATTGGAAACAGAAAGTAATGCAAAACATCTTTTACAGGAGAGATAAAGGACAGTTCCTTTTCTGTAGCTAAAGGTCAATTTGCATAACATCAAAGAGTTAAAGCACGTAAATATCTGTGAAAAACATAGTTTTTAGATCAGAAAAACACATATTTCTCACTGGTACCATTCTGAAATGATGATTGGTTAAATCATTGTTACTAAGGCTTTACTTCTGAAAAATAAGCTAAACTAAATTCCACTCGAATAAAGAAATCCATAAGTTCATTTGTGAAAGTTACAGAGTGAGGCAAGAGGGACTCAGGCTGGACTATGTTTAGTAGTCCTATCTGTAACATTGCAATCAGCTCCAATTTGAACATTTTTCAAATAATTAAATAAAACACGTATTTAGTTGCACATTTCATAAATTCGTTATTAAAAAGTTTTAACTTATGGTCTTTAAAATAAAAGAGAAAAAAGGAAAAAAAAAACCAAGCTTTGTCAGATTCCATTTCACAGTGTTTTAACTGGAAAAAAACCTGTCATAAAAGCTTAACTATAAAGACTTGAATGGTTGCACAGCTATTTAGAATTCCCCATGGAAAAAGGGCTGCACACCATTACCTGTAACTGCTTAGCTGAGGAAAAGTAACAACTTTGCCTCCAAAAGAAACAGGGCATTGGAGACCTCATGAAACAATATACATGCAATACTTGTACGATATATGTGCCCCTTGCTTCTCATGGTTTATACCCTTGGTGTCACAAAGTAGAGAAGAGCAGGCTCAGTCCTTCAATATAGTGGCAGTAGCATCGAAGATTCACAGTATGTTTGCAACAGAGAAAGAAAACAGGTAGAAATGATAATTTAAAGAAAATAAACTGACAGCAATAGGTCTTCCTTAAACGTATATGCCCCCATTCTTCACAAGGTCCAGCACCTCTGATGAGAAACCTGGCAGAAGAGAAGTATCAGTTGAAATGTTAATCACTATTTTGATTCACATGCTTATTTTTTGGCAGTTTCTTAGCAAAGTCTCTAGTGGTCCTTCTCTTTTGTTCCTTCTCTTGGAACAGTAAGAGGGTGGCAAAATTTGTCACATTATATGATAAATATATATATATACACACAACTCCAATTTCTATACCATATATGCTGTTGTGTAATGGATCCTTGTTTAAAATACATAAGGTGTAAAAAATGTTACAAAAAAAAGAGTTCAAAATGCCTTAGATTCCTTCAACAGAATTTAAAAGAACAAAGATGACTTCAGATCTCTCCTATTAATGATTTTTAGGTTAAAAAAAAGAAAGGGTTTGCACAGCAATAAGTTAACCTCTGACTCGTTAAGGCCTCTGTGATACTGTCTTTGCATTGTAGAACACAGTAGTGATGTGTACTACAATTTGACTTTACTACTTTTCACCAAACTGAAAATTCCTGTGTTTGATTGAACTATCCCTTGGGATATAAGGTATTACAGAGTAATACTTCTGTTTTTCTTGCGTAAGCTGTTCCAGTTTACATAAAGATCGTTATTTAACAACATTTTTGAGACACAGAAAAGCCTTTGGTGCTCTTGGTTCTGGGACAATGCCTGAACCACCTGTCTAGATCTATTCAGGTCTGATTTTCTGACCTAGTGGCAGTAATTCAACATGTTTTGAAAGAATGCCAAATCAGAAGTGTTCCTACCCTACTAGCTATGAAGTCCCTTAACAAAGGTAGTAACAGGTATCTGTTCAAGTCAGAGGAAGAACCTGAGGAGTTTGTTGGGTTTTTTGTTTGTTTGTTTGGGGATTTTGTGTGGATTTTGTTGTTTGTTTTTGTGTGATTTTTTGTTTGTTTTACTTTGTTTCCCCTGGATAAGTAGTCTCCCTGTACAAGATCTGAGCAGTACTATCTGCTGCTACCTGTTATGCACGACAAACAAGTCTATTCACCTGTTTCTGAGTTTCCTCTAGCTATATCCAAAGTTCACCTTAACAATTTCATGGTTCATTTCATAGAAAATTGAGAAAACATAACAGTTCAGTATTAATTTGCTATTCCACAACATAATGGTTCCACTTTGAATTAAAACATGAATAATTTCCATAATACTATTTCAGCAATCTCTTTCCCAAAAGTCTGAACTCTGGGACTGCAAGTGCAGAAGAACACACGATTGGTTATAGATGCTAGAGTAAGGGTTATTCTTGCTTGAGTATTATTCCTGAAATCTTAATGATTGGATAATTTTCAGCCATAGTTTTCTAAATGTTTTGAGCAGTGCATAAGACGGTGGCACCATCACAGCCTCAGGAAGTGGTTAGCTTCTTGAAAACCTGGGAAATGACAGGTTTGAATTGCTCTTCTAAAGTCTAATTTAGGACTTACATGTGTATAGTCTCTTTGTTTTAGCACTCTGTATTAGCTGGAATGCTAGTTTTAGTTTAGAAGTGTGGAGTTGAATTGTAAATGTAGCACTGTTTTAACAGAGCTTTGAAGTTTTTGTCCAAACTCACATCCAGCTGACTTGGAGCACTGGCATCATGGTACAAATCTCAGCAAAAATTGCAGACATGCTTTATCCAGATCAGTTTGACTTGCAAATAAATGTCTCCAGTATAGTCCAAATCTGACCACAAGACATAGTATTTTTTCCCATAGTTGTAATTCATCCATTTTCAAATTTTTAAACCAGTTGCATATTTTGCCATGCACATACATCAAAACAAACAATAAATCTAAATCTAGAACCTTAAAAGTTAGTTCAAATTTTCCTCCAAGTACCTGACTTAACATTTATTTTGTCAGAATTCCTCTTCATCCTGTTAAAATGATCACACAGGGAACACAACAATATAAATACATAAATTTACAGTAGTTACACAGTGCACTCCTCTTGGGATAACCCTCTTATCTTGTTCTCTGACAGATGTTGGTGGGAAACATGAGCTAACTCTTTGTGCTGATCAAAGATGACTCATACTATAAACCCTATGTAACCAGCTCTGGTGTGCTCTGCAGGTCATAACTCTGCTCTGTAACAAACTGCTACCTACAGAATAAACCTCTTTCGGTTCCTGAGAAATAGAAACTGGTGTTAAATCTTGCACATGTGATAAGAGTAAATTTCTTGAGAAAGATAACTGAAGTTTAACTTTTTTTTTCCTACATTCTCTGAACAAACATAAAAAAAAAGGATCCAGAGGTTAATTATGACTTACTTTATGTTTCATTCTGACTGTAACCTTGTAAAAACACTCTATTAAGAGTTGCAAGAACATGACACATTTAATTTCATCACATGGATTGCTTCAAATAGACTGTTTTATAAGTATTTTTCCCTTAGTCCCACCTTACACAAAGCCTCATGGAAAAGTGATTAGAAGTACTGTAATTAAGATCTGTTTGTTGTTTTTTTTTCTTTTTTTTGCTGTAGGATTTTTTTTTCCTGTTATTTGTTCAAGACTCAAGCAAGATTTCACCTTGCATCTCCCTCCCCTGTAGTGTGTATGTAAGACTTTGAGAACCATATTCATGCTTCATTTTCATGTCTCTGTAGTGGATGTGGATAATTTCTCAATATAGCATCCCAGAGATCTCTTGTCCTCTGTAGTCTCTCGTATTATCTTTCTTTTTCCCCATAGTCTAAGCTGAGCAGGGGAAAGCATTGGTTTCAAGATGATGTATATGGACTGTAAGAGCTTGAATGGTAGTTATTACTCTTATTATAGCTCTTCAAAATACTCATTCAGGAAGTCCTCTTAACCGTTTGAGATTCCTGGACTTCTCTTCCTGTATTTTGGATGCCTGTCCTCCACTTAGCTTTCAGATAGCTTTGTACTTACAAGTCATGAAATAGATTGGTTCTTGGGTTCTTGAACCATCTCTTTCAAGATATGCTCCTCAAAAGTCATTGCCTTTAACTTTTATTTATTTTCTCCCCCTTCTGCTTTTGACCTGGGATTGTGATCTACTGTCTTTGAAGCAGCAGTCCTAGTTATGTAGAGAAGTGTGCATATTGCAGCCTTCTAATACTGAAGGGAGCCTCTAAACAGGAGGGGAATCAACATTTTAAAAGGGTAGACAATGGCAAGACAAGGGGGAACGGATTAAATTTTAGATTAGATATCAGGGGGAAGTTCTTTACAGAGCGAGTGGTAAGATGCTGGAATAGGCTGCTCAGAGAAGTGGTGGATGCCCCATCCCTGGAGGTGTTCAAGGCCAGGTTGAATGGGGCGCTGGGCAACCTTGTGTACATCCAGGCCTGGAGGTTGGTGGCCCTGCCTGTGGCAGAGGGGGTTGGAGCTCTATGATTCTTGGGGTCCCTTCCAACCCAGACCTTTCTATGATTCTATGAATACCTGGTCCTTCTTGAAATCAATTGTGTAGAACAAAATAGAACTTTTTTTGAAGTCTTTATGCATTACTTGCAATTCATATGTTTTTAGTTATCTTGGGGGGGGTGTGTGTGTTTGGTTTTTCTTTCCTTTTTTTGTCAGTTTTGTCTGATGTAAGAGATAAACCTTGTGGAGCAGCCAGTTCTCACTGCCTTGGCATACTGTGCTGTTTTTGGCTGTGGTAGAGTTAATTTTCTTCATAGTGATGGGTCTGGTTACCTATTTTGGAATTGTGCTGAAAGCAGTCTTGATAACAGAGGGATGTTTTGGCTATTGCTGAGCAGAGCTTACACAGTGCCTTTTCTGCTTCTCATACCACCTACCACCCTGCCAGTGAGTAAGCTGGGGGTGCGCAAGAAACTGGGAGGAGACACAGCTGGGACAGCTGATCCCAACTGACCAAAGGGCAACATGCTCTTAGTTATGTAGGGCTCATGGAGTGTTGCCTCGCCTGCCTTTGCTTTGTGAAATTTTGTGAGTGGCCGCACATTATGCTTGACTTAGCATAAATGAACCTGTAATAGCACACAGCTATATTTCAGCTGTTCATTTAGTATTTCTTCCTTTTCCACTTCTGCTTTCTTTTATGCACAACAATGTTTATGTAGGGTTGCTTTTTTGGGTTTTAGTTTATTTCTTTTCATCCAAGAATCTTCTCACATCCTTTTGGAGAACATTGCTTAATAAAGACTGAGAACTGAAAAGTATGAGAAAGTTAAGGAAAAATCATTGTCAATATAGATTAATAAAGCAGAACAACAACATGCTACAGAAAAAGGGTTTTGCAAAAGCACTTTATGAGTTTCAAGGGATGATAGCTGAACATGACAAATCGAGTCTTCTTATATTTTATACCTTCGGTTTGATTAATGACTGAAGGGTAATTAAACATAGATATCAAAAAAAAAATGAGGAAACACTTTATAACTGTTTCATGTAATTCAATAAAAGCTTATATAGCTGCAAAGTATTATTTGTCCAACCATGGTAAAAAAAAAAAAAAGAATAAAAAAATATTACTCCTCTCTTTCTCTCTTTGCTCCCCAGTAGGTTAATTTAGAGGTTTCTCTAGGTGTTGGTCAGAATGAAAGTTATGTTCTTTAACAAAAATAGCAAAATAAAAGTGGCAGTGAATGTTAATGGATTTATATCTCCTCTGGGTAATGTATCTTTCTTTATTCATGTCAAATTTTAGGCCTAAGAGATAGATACCTTTATGAGTCAGAAACAGAATCACAGAATCACAAGGTTGGAAAAGACCTTTGAAGATCATCAAATCCAACCATTCCCATCCTAAGATAAACCATATTCCTAAGTACCTCATCTACCCTTTTTTTAAACACATCCAGGGAAGGTGACTCAACCACATCCCTGGGCAGCCTGATCCAGGCCCTGACAACTCTTTCAGTAAAAAAATTTTTTTCTAATATCCAATCTAAACCTGCCCTGGCTCAGCTTCATGCCATTTCCCCTTGTCCTATCTCCTGTCACCAGGCTGAAGAGACCATCCATTAAGGTAGTTGTAGGTGGTGATAAGGTCTCCCCTCAGCCTCCTCTTCTCCAGGCTAAACAACCCCAGCTCCCACAGCCGCACCTCAGAGGACTTGCCCTCCAGCCCCTTCACCATCCTGGTTGCTCTTCTCTGCACTCGCTCAAGGACCTCAATGTCCTCCTTATGGTCAAGAGCCCAGAACTGGACACAGTACTCAAGGTGTGGCCTCACCACTGCCGAGTACAGGGGCACAATCACCTCCCTAGACCTACTGGCCACACTGTTTTTGATACAAGCCAAGATGCCATTGGCCTTCTTGGCCACCTGGACACACTGCTGACTCATATTCAGCCTGCAGTCAACGAACACCAAAATATGCAAAACTGGGTATGCCACAGTAATAGACACTTGTTTTACCCTTTAGAAACTTTTTAAACATACAGAGCTCTCATACAGATAAGAAAGTTCTATTTTGTTGTATACACATATAACTAGGTATACATTTATAACATTCAACTATCCATTACATATGTTACTTCTATAAGTATGTTGTAGCATCTATAGTATATTTTATACAAGTTTTTGTTTGTTTGTTTTTTAAATTGCTCAGATCAATCTATATTATAACACACAGTAACTTATAGCTTTTGTTCTCTGCATCAATTTTGATAATGTAGATCATAATATATAGCACGGCAGATTTTAGGATGCAGTGACACTGAAATATGATGCTGGAAGTCCAGCACAATCAAGGCATTTTACTGAAAGGCAAGTTGTGGGAAGATCTCTGTTCTTTGATACTTTATCTTTTCACTGTGTTCAGTCATTGCAAATGGTGTGTTTATTTTAATTGAAAAATGGCATTCCTCCTTCTGGAACTGTGAAAAATTTTGATCTGTGTAAAGTATGGGTAGTGCTGAGAGAGGAGTATTCCTTGGTGAAAAATCACTTCACCTTCTTCTATCATGAATAGACAGTATGTATAGGGATTTTTTCAACAGCCAGTGAATGAACAGGGTAAATAATCTGCCATTGCCTGATAATGCAAAGAGATCTCTGGTACTTTTTCATCCTTCTGAAGTTTATTTCTATTTTTTGATCCTGCATCTGCAGTTAGTCAATAGGATTTTTCCTTTTCCTTTGAGTACCACACTTTATTACAGAAAAATGTATAACAGTGCTAGAAGTTCAAAATGACATCGAATCATAGTGCTCAGTGGGAGGTTTAGTGCATTTCTATGGAGCAGAACTGTTTCTGTTGTATATGTGCAATTAATGAAGAGAAACCAAAATAAAATGAGACCAGTGTGGGTAATAAAATCTCTCCTACCTGTGTACTAACTCACTAACATTGCTATTCTGAAAGTCATGTTCTGGAGGTGCTGAACTAAAAAGAAGACAATTCTGAAACTAAGGATCACTGTATAACATTGAGTGAAGGTCACAATTTCCTTCCTTTTCACGGTCAGTGATACTTCCAACTAAAGATAATTATGTGAGCCTGTGCGAAACAGCAGTGATACTTTTTACTCCAGAGCAGTAAGGTCAAAACAGCAGAGAAGTATTCTCAAATGATGAGCTATTAGAATAATTTGCTGCTGTCTTTGATGACCATTTTTAAGTGTTCTTGAAAAGTGCATCCCAAAATAGAGACTCTTTCATCTTTGAGTGAAGGATTGGGATAGCATATTCTCCCACCTAATGTTGGTTTTGGTTACGGGTTTAAAGCTGGGACTCAGCAGCACTTCCTACTTTTGTAATAAATAGATGCTGCCAGTATGTAAACTGCTTAGGTACTATGTTCCTTAATGAGATGATAGCCTAGATGGACAGACTGGTTTTGCTTCCTTCTTTCCTTTTACCTAGGTTATTTGCATTGAATAAGATAATCAACTATTTTACTATATTTTTTTCTTCTCAATTTGTCAAAACGCATGAAACAAGTAATCTTAACTAGCTAAATAGTGCAATAGCAGTCAGATTACATTTCTTAACATTGGATCTACAGCAAATAATGTTTTGTTTTTAAGGTTGATGTTTCTAGTTATATAAATTGTAATAACATAATTAAAGCAATATTATAGTAATTAACCTTAATTTAAATCGAATTCAAGCAAAATCAAAATTGTCTCCTTCTAAGTACATTGTCCATTGCTAAGAAATAAAACATACATTCATGGTGGCTTTATTTCATCTTACTTTGTAAGCTTACTATAAATGTAAATGGATCAAAAAGTCATGAAGAGTTAGCTTGTTTAGGGTAAAACTGGATATATTTGATGTATTATTAACATAATCAATATTTTACGATATTTTAATTCAACAAGTGCTTAGTCAGAGGTCTATTATAAATCCAGAGAAACAAATAACAGCAGGAAAAAAATAACAGGAGAAGTAAAGCAAACTTATCTTAAAATATCAAATGAAAAATAGCTAATCCATCAGCACACTCACCTTACATCCCCCTTGCCATTTATGCACTTGTTAGCGAGATGAAAAACCCATCCTAAATCCTTCTTTCCTGAGAGAGGGAAAAGGTCATCAGATCATAGTATACCACAGACAGCAGTGACTGGAGTTTTCATACATATAACTCTGCTAGGTGGATTAACAAATTTTAGAAACATTGGATCATCTCCCAGCAAACTCCTATCTGCAGAGGAAGTTCAGAAATATCTAAAAGCTGAAATCTAAACTCATCCAACTAACTCTGAAAGTGATAACTGTCCAGGTAAGCATGCTTAAGTTAGTCCAGACCTTGGAACGTGCTCACATAGCCATACTGGTTTCAGCATTATGTTATTATGTCCATGAGGGTTTTCTTTATGTACCCCAACATGACAGTAACCCCAACATGACAGTAACCTTAAACATGTGATCTTTCACCTTCTGTTATAAAAGATGAGAATTAAAACATTTATTGTAGGGAATAGTAGATGTGCATCACATTGACAGAAATTCTTCAGGAGGAAAAAAAAAAAAGAGAGAAAAGTTGATTAGGAAGAATTATCACTTTTATAAGCATTTTTTTACAAATTAATAAAATTATTTGCATTTCATATTATTTTTGGTGCCTTGTTAAAACTCTGCAAAAGAAAATGCTAAAAATGTTAAAAAGAACCCCGGGGAACCCCACTAGTTTTTGGCTGCCAGCCAGATGTAACCCCATCTACTGTCAGCCTCTGGGCCCAACCCTTCTGCCAATTGCCCACCCAGTACACCTTATGGCTTTGTGTAGTTGTATGCTGGACATTTTGTCCAGCAAGTTACTGTGAGACACAGTATTGAAAGCTGTACTGAAGGCCATACAAAATAACATCAACTGTTTTCACATGGTCAATCAGCTGTATGACCTTGTCATAAAAGGAAATCAGATTGGACAGACAGGGCCTTTCTCTTCTGAACCCATGTTGGCTGTGACCAATGACTGGGTTACCTTTTAGGTGTTTTTCAATAACTCCCAGCTTCATTTTGTTGTATTGTATTTTACAGGTACTTGATACCTAAAATATTTAACATTTGTTTGTTTGTTTGTTTGTGTTTTGCTTTCATCATGTCAAAAGTACATATCTGTGATAAAATATTTGTGGAATTAATATATTCTGTTTTCACAAATACCTTTTTCATTTGTTTCATGTTTTTAAGGGATATATCTACTTGATCTATCTTTACAGTTTTTCTTCATCATTTTATGTTACCACTTTCACAGTGAAATACTTAAATTATGATGCTAAAGTATGTTTATCTGGAAATCAAAGACTTGTCTGTAGCTCATGAAAATAAGTAATCTGGGTTTGTTTAGAGCAACGTACTTGCTTTCTGGTAACTATGGCAGCACAGTGAGAGTGGCATAACTTTTCTTAAGACTTGGGGAAAATACTTCTCTATGTAGATCAGAACTGGATCTCTACTGTTGCCCACAACTTTCAATTTTTTTATTTTATTTTTTTACAATTCTACTCATAACTTGTTCAGCAAATGCATTCTGTTGGCTCAAAGACAAGTAGACTGAAAAACAGCTTCAGGGTTTTCAGTGGTGGGGCATAGAAGCTAATTTTTGAACATGAATTATACAGCTGGTAGCTGTGACAGCCTGAAGAAAAAAAAAACATGCCACAGTCATGCTCCACAGAGGTCATTTGTTTACTGAGGCTTTGTATGCTACTTTAATGCTACCACCTGAATGTCAATAAGTCCTGCACTCCATGAAATGCTCCTTCCTTGCATACCTATGGGGTGTTCAGAAAACAGCTTTTAAGTAGTTTTCAAAGAACAACCAAACAGGCATTTTTTTGCTCTTTCTCTTCCCATTTCCTGCTTCCATGCCTGTACGTATTGAAGTACTCATGGGCTGAAGAGTTTGAGTCTGTGCAGTTGCAGAAGGAGTTCTCACATGATACCTTAATTGCTGTTTCCAGTACCAGCAAAAAGCAAATGCTGTTATGCCAGGGTTCGATGGGTATGGCAACCAACCAGCTGGATAACCCTTTGTTTCCCTTTCTGTGATTTGGGATAGTGTCAAAACTTGTTTACTTTTAAAAAATATGAAATGGAAATTAGTTATCCCATTCCAGTTCTGGACCACCAACAGTATATATATCTTTTCTTAAATATATTTCTTCTGAGCTGCCCCTACCATAGCTGTAGGGCTGAGCCTTGCCCTGCAGTGGGTGGCTTTGAGCGGGCTGGAACCAACTGTGACCAGCACAGGGCAGCTCTGGCCTTTCCTCAGCAGCCACCCTGCACTCCCCATTGCTGGTGCCTGGGTCATGGGAAAGCAATGCATTTCTTAAGTTACACAGAACAGCCATGGCAGTTCATTTGTTTATTCATGCTGTGTTTCATTTTTCATTTTACCCTGCTATGAGTATTGATTTTAGATTGTTTGTATTTCAAGCTGAATGGAGAACGGTGGGTGGTCCTTTGCGTTTTGGGGTGAAATATAATACCTAGCATTTTGCTCAAGAAAGAGGTGACTTCCTTCCCAGTGACCCTTGGAAATGTGTGATACAGTCTGAACCCAGGCTGGAGGTGATGAGAACTGCTGCTGTTCCATTTCTTTAGCTGCTTCTCTACTGTTCATCCACCGCACTAGGTTTTCTAGGCATCAGAGCCCATGGGATATGCAATGAAGAACAAATCTTAATTTTTCTTCAGGCAGAAAAATAATAAACAAACCCCTCCTACTATTGGGAAAAGGGGAAGGCAACTTAACATCTTCAGGAATGGTTACTTGGTCCTCTAACTAGGTTAAATAACCTTGTGAATTATTTTCTGATTTCACCTATGGCAGGGACCCATAAAGATCATACTGAGCAATCATGAGATGATATGCTAAATCCATTTTCTTTACATTAACCCATCTGAATAATTTCAGAAGCATTTGCTGCTCTGCTGCCAGTGGTTACGGCCACTACTGCTGCCACTGGTATGGCAGTACCAGCCACAAACACTTCTGGTGGTGCTGGTCTCTGCCTTCTTCACTTCCTTCCTCCCTCTCAGCTATGGGACACTTTAAAAAAAGGCATAAATCTCAGTTTCAGTGGGTCCTTACATTCCAAAGACAATTATGATAGTATTTCCAGCAGAACACACTTCATCTTTTGTACAATGTGAGTAAAGATATGCAGGACATAGTATTTGCTTCTAATTATTCTTGTATATCTCTGGCTAACTATAAGATCATAGAATCTTAGGATGATTTAGGTTGGAAAGGACCTTTAAAGGTCATCTAGTCCAACCGCCTTGCCAGGGACGGAGCATCTTCACTAGATCAGATTGCTCAGAGCCCCATCCAACTTGACCTTGAATTAATGTTTCCAGGGATGGGGCATCTACCACCTCTCTGGGTAACCTGTTCGAGTGCTTCATCACCCTCACTGTAAAAAGTCTCTTTTTACATCTCAATTCTGAAAGTAACTGCATTTCCATTTAAAGGAGCTGAAATACATTGTCATAAAGATTTGGAATGTTGTGTGTTGCATTTGTATGGCTCAATTCAATTAGTGCTATGGTTATTTTGCCTGCCTGACATATTTGTATAAACAGATGTCAAATAACAGCCCGATGTTGAGTGGTTTTGTTTATTAGTGTGGGGGTCCACTGTCCTACAAATCCTAACACAGTAGTAAAATATGATTGCTTCAATCACAGCCCAGCTAGATCTTGCTTTCTTCTTTTGTCAAAGCAATGGAATCAGCTTTTCACAACAGTACTCCACATTTGATTCATATTTCTATTTAACAGCTGGAGGCTGTCATGGGTGAAATGAGACTTGTCAGCCTCAGAAAGAGGAGCAAGTATTCGTCTTTAAAGTGATCTCAAAATTAAATTCTTATTTTTAAGAAACTCTGGAAGGGACAACAAGATTACAGAATATCTCTTTCAAGTTATCTAGGGAAAAGCATAATGACTTTTGTGTACATTTTTGTGCTGAGCTAGCTTCAAAAGGTTAACACATCCTATTTGATCATTTCTGTCAATTAATTACCATAAGTTGCATTTTACACAGATGTAAAGCTCTAATCTTAGCTGGAAATGGGACACTGATAAAATGTATGTTGGACTAGTTTAGAGAGACCAGGGATACTCTTCAATAAAGTTGGAAGACCAGCACAGATCTTAGATTGGCACGGTCCTGCTATTCAAAATATATAAAAAGTTAATAAAATTCTTAATTGAATTACTATTAACATCATATTACATGTAAAGACAGAATACATGAATTGATCCATAAAACAACTATTTTACCTGTAATTGAAAAAAACCCACCCAACAGAGCAGGTCATCTCAATGGTACATCTTCACTTGTGGGTGTAGAGATAAATCTTTTAATTCATTTGGGAAACATGTTTTAATGAATAAAATCTGTAGTGATAGATCTTTCAACTCTATCAGCTGTAAGCAGGTGCAAGGAAAGCATAGTGATTTTTAAAAAACAAATAATGGGCAACACCTCAAAAAAAGAAGGCTTTGTTTTTCTCTCCCTTTTGCACTGGGACAAAAAACATTGCTTATTCAAAGACTGTCTCACTTTACTTGCACTATGCAGACCAGAATATATTTGAAGCACCAAGATGACCCCTTTGCCCCTTTCCCTCAAGAATTAACAGATTGACATGAATAAGTCGCTGACTCTGTGTACGAAAGAGGGAAAGGAATTATGAATTATCAGTTTGATATTTCACCTGAATAAACAGACCTGCCAGAATGATTGAGTTTACATATTCAAGAGAGGCATGTGTATCTGACACATAGATGCCATAGAAAATTGTGATAAATTACTTAGGTTTTTTTTTTTTTTAATATTATTATTGTCATGGTGAGAAGAGTAGGAGGAAATGTGTTGCAGCTGACATCCACCCTGCTAGTCTCAATGAAGGGGAGAAAAGAGCCATGGTGAAGTAGTCTTTTAAATGTTTGTGCTGTATGTCAAAGATACCCAGAGACTGAGACTGTATAAAACTGCACATCATTGTGAACAAAAGAAAAGTATTTATTTTGACTTTTTCCTTAATTTCCCTATAATTGAGCCTTTACAGAATTAGTAAAAATGTTGGAGCATGTATTTGTATCTGGAGAAATGTTCTGCTCTGAGGTTTTTCACTTATTTAGGATATGGTGGTTTTCTCTTTTTGAATACTGTCCCTAATTAAAACAGTTATAGACACAATTTAGGACACAAGATATTCAGTTTTATTTAAAGTAGGCTCTAAGCTACTCTACGTAAGAATGAGGACAAATTATGTGCTGCAGCTATTCTAGTTCTTGCACATTGGTTTGAAAAGCAGAATTCTGATTTTTAAAGTAGTATCATAAGATCCTCATGGTATTCAAGCACCAGGTTAGGTTATCTTGACAGATACTGGAAACTTTCAAGTGAGAAATACAAGCAACTACGGTTTTTGTTGTTGTTGTTGTTGTTGTTGCTTGTTTTTTTGTTTGTGGGATTTTTGGTGGGTTTGTTGTTGGGTTTTTTTTCAAGTCTGGAATAAGTGTTAGAAACATATGTAAGAACATATGTTTAAAATTAAAAAATGGTGTTGAGTTTTCTGGTATGTTCCTTATACAAAATACCATGCATTTCCTTCTGGTTACGTACAATGTCACAGCCATTTTCATTGAGTAGGAGGCTGAAAAGTGCATATGGGAATATAGCTACTACAAAAACCAAAACCAAACCAAAACAAACAAAACAAAACAAAACAAAACCCCCAAGCAACCAACAAACAAAAAAAACCCCAAACTCTCTGAAGTTAAGGATTTTATAGGAATTTGTGAGAAAATGCTACATTTTACTAAGCATTCACGATTCTGAAGACCCTCCTGGAATGGGACACTTGAAGTGAAGATTAGTAGTGTCTCTAAATAAACATGGGCAGATCAGCAGAACAAAAGAACAAATAGTCTCCCTTCTGAACAGATGTACTTTGCACAAAGTAATGTAAAAAAAAAAAAAAAACAACAAAAAAAACCCAGAAATAAATTGCCATGATCTACTTTTGGTTTAAGCCCTCTGTATTTAGAAGATAAGATGACCACTGTTTATAGATTTAAGTTACAGAACTTTAACTGCAATAATCCAAAGTTTAGCTGGCATGCACTCACTTCTTTTCTTGGGAGGATTGTGCATCCTTTACACTAACTGAAGCTAAATAAGTTAGTGTAAATACAGTTCTTACAATGTCAGCACTGCACTTAAATCACACACACTGCCATGTAGTGTAGGTTTAGCCCTTGAAACTTTATTTATGTCTATGCATGTAATTATTTATTTTATAACTGAATAAAATGTGTCTTTTGTTGAAAAAATGCCACTAAAGCTATTAACTGAAGTATTAAGCACAGAAATAATTTCTTTAAAATTAGCACCTCTGTTCTGTTAAATTGTCCATCTTTGGAATGTCTGATCTCTTTCTTTTCCACCTGAAACAGGAGATAAGCACTTACTAACAGGTTCAGTCTCTTACCGACCCTTTTTATGATTATAGTATGATGATTATTTTGTTTCAGACAAGTAGAGCAAATGCTTTGCTCAATTTCACCCATAAAGATAATCATTGAAAAGATTGAAATGTTAATGTTCATGCTGTTTAAGATACAGACTGCAATTCAGTTCTGTCACAGTAAGCATGTTTGCCCTCACATTGTCTGTGTGTCACAGTGATCATACCTGCTAAACCTGCTAAATACCAATTTACAGGATTTTTCTTAGTTTTTCTTTTAGTATCAGAATATTATTTCCTTCAGCAGGGTGAAAAAAGCAACTCCTACTCCATATTCTGAGTCACTGACAGTTTTCCCTTCTAATCGTGTTCATCAGAGGTGTTAGAAAGATCTATTCTTAAGAACTGGAAAAAAACATTGTCTTACCAGCATTCAGGTACACTAGAACAAATAATGAAAAATAATAAAACAATTAAAAAAAAAGCGCGATTGAGGAGAAAAACTATTTAACCATCTGCAGATCATAGTTCTGTTCACTTTCTCTTAGATGAATTGCCGAGTAAATTGTGGCCAGTATGCACTGCTTAGTAATTAAGAAAGATATAAATATCATCCTCATATGTTCTTCTGTGTCCTCTGAGGAGCCAACAGATTCTGCAGAGAGAACAAAAGAACAATAATACAGAAATTCTAAATCATCAACTACGTGTGGTTAGTTAGAGTGAATTAAAAAGAATGGGCGAGGTCAGTGGTCATAGAAATGGGGTCCAGCTCTGAAGAGGATTCTGAGTTTGTGTTGTGCTTACTCTTACTGAAGTTGTGGTACTAAGTAATGTCCCCAAAGCCCCTGAAAAATGGCATAGGAAAGCCACAGAACTGAATTTCTATGTATCAGGGTTTATTTTCTATATCAACAGCTCCACCATGGTAGATCATGCCATACTTATTTTTGAATTTTAACATCTTTCTTAAAGTCAAAACCTATATGATTGAATTCTGCAAATTCTGAAAAAATCCCCAAAAAAACAGAATAACCGAAAACAATGACAACACCCCCCCAACCATAATATGTAATCACAAATAGTCAAGGCAATCCTAAAGGTTATATTGAAAAATGAGATTAGCAGTGCAGTATGTGCATCGTTGTTTTGTTACCTCTGCAGATTTGTTACACAATGCTAAACATTTTACTTTGAAAAGCCAACCAAATATTTCATATCAGTCACCAGAGTAAAAATGCAGCTATTGCCTTGATTGACAAATGTATGTTAAATAAATAAATAAATTAGAATTTTATTTAAACACAGTGATTTTAACCCTTATTCATATTAAAAAAAAATATTCTAGTAACCTTAGGATATGTTACAGAAATGGCAGTGCTCAGTGAGATGCTAGATAGCTATTTTTAAGGGAAAAGAAAGAGACTGCCTTGTGTATCAGTAAAATATGTTATAAAGTTGCAGTATATTTACAAGTAAATAGCATTGTAGGGTGAGTTTATAACCTGACACTGGTGAAAAATGGAATTTTCCCAACTTCTAAGCCACCAAGACAAAGCAACATGTTGGGTTTATTTCTTTTGAAAAGAATGCTTCTGGATATCCCATAAAATTGCTCTTTACTACTGACTCTTCATCAGCTCTGTCATTTCAAAGTAAATTACTGAATTTCCTAAATATCTGAAAGAAGTGATACTGGAAAAACAAACAACCCTGTTTACTCTGAGCTGTGTATTTAAGCCTTACAAGTAGCTCATTTTTGTGGTCTGCAAAGGACAAATGTATAATGATAACCTTATTTTCATGACAAGTCTTAGCTTTTCCTTCCTGTCACGTGGAAAATAAATTATAATGTTTTGGGGTTTTTTTCAGCATTTGTCTATTAGATAAAATCCTGCACCCCCATCATTACTGATATTTTATTTGTTGATTTGATTGAGTCGTGGGTTTCCATTTCCTTGTATTTGACTATTATATTATACTAAGAGAGTAAAATACTTTCTCGTGACTGGAGAGAAACACTTTGCAGTCAAACTGTGGTCTTTGCAATTGGTGCAGCAGTTATCATAATCTGCATCAACTCATGAAATCACACTGGAATCCAACGAACAGTGTAAAAACTAATGACTAAGGAGATTACAATAGTTTTATACTAATGTCTTTAACAGGCGAGCACTAAATAGTTTCACTGTGACTAAACCGCAAAGACAATACAATGTACCTGTACTGGTTCCCCGTCTTCCCCTTACAACCTTGAGCAATATAAAGACATGCTATAGATCATTATTTAAATATCATGATTAATGAAGGGACAATATTTTTAAATTGGTATTTTCCATAAATCATTAATTAAAATGAAAAGACAAAATTGGGCTTGTAGACTTTCAGGCTTCAGTTCAGGCAAGTCTTAATGAGTGATGGATTTTGCAATGTTAGGTACTCTCAGTATAGTTTATGGTCTCGATTTCTTAATTAAAAGCAAGCATAATGTAAACGTATAGATTCCATCTGGTGGAACTGATTTGAAGTATTGGTGAGTGAATTTCACTCACTGGAAAACTGCAGTTTTTTGGAGCCATGAGAGTTTTCTCCGCTTACCTTAGCAGTACTTGTTGGCAATAGTAGCTTCTTCTGGACTGTCAGCTGAAGGAAATCGGACACATGCTTTCAGTGTGGTTGTCCTGGGTTTTGCAAGCTCAGTTGGCTGTTCCTAAAGTCTGATGAATTCAACACCTGTGAAAATCTGGTGTTTGCACTTGTCAAAGGAGTCACCAACCTTCATGAGACAGTTTTATCTCTAATGAACCAAGCAGTATCTTGGGAGGTTTGCATAACTGCCTGTGCATTGTGGAAGACCATGACCAGTTTCCATCCTCCTCCCCACCATGTACAATTGGTGAATGCCTCTGATTGTGAACTGTAGTTCCTGGGTGACTTGTAGGAATTTCCCTATAGAAATGGAGCATCACAATTTCAAATACATTCTATTTTATAGGGGAAATATATTTGAATTATAACTTTATTTTACTGCTAAAAAAAATTAATTCTTTCACCTCAACTCGTTAACTAGTATTTTAATCAGACGAAAATACAAATGTTTATTTACACTAAAAAAGTTAAGTATTTCACAATTTCTCCACATCATTCCCAAATGTGGATTTTCTTTGTTATGCAAAAGTAGATTTAGTTTTTCTTTTTTTTTTTGGTGTTTTTTTTTTTTTTATTTTGCCTCTAGAAAAAGGAAAATATAAACCCAAATGTTGTTTTGAGTGAGCAGGCTCTTTGCAACTCAGAAAAGCTGTACTAATAAGCTCCCAGACTGAATGCTGTGCATCTGCTGTGCCTTAAGTTGTTTCATTAAGGTGAAACCTCATATTCAGCTGCTGAAAACAGACATGGATGCAAAAGAGAGTTGGTGAAGTTCCCCTGGGAAAGCAAAACAGAACAAAATCAAGTGAGAAAAAAACCTTTTTTTTTTGTTTTTTTTAACTGCTGTTTCAAGAATGGGCAAAACCACCATTGGATTTATTTAAGGGCAATCTGTTCTCAGGCTGTGTAATCACTAAGGAATAACAAGGATATGTGGGACATACCACCAAGTCTGGTTATAGCAAGAATAAGGCTACTGAGAGAAGCCACCAGATGCTGGAGAAAGGAGTGTTATAAATATATTGGTAAAATACAGTTACCTTGTATTTTAACTAAGTGTTGACAGCTGCAATCTACTGGGATGATTATTTCCCAATGTGTGAAAGTGATACAGTGTATTTAAAAAAATAAAAGGATTATCTTTAGCACATAAACATGACAGGGAAGGGTTTTTTTTTTTTTTTACTGGTTTCTGTTGCAGAAAGAAATATTTCTTTTTTTATCTGACTTTTTAAAGGAAGAGGGATGGTTAAACATTTCTTACAAATTTCTGTACTAAAATATTTTTGCAGTGGGAAATGCTGGAGATTCAGTTTTAAATGAAAATCTGGCAGGTCCCTATGAAAAAAAAATAACAAAAGCAAACTGTGTGGCTTGGGATAAGGACAGTCTACTGGGAAAGCAAAGGGAAAGGAAAATAATAATAAGACTTAAAACAAAACATACAAAACTGATGATACACAATTCAGTTTCTCACCAAACTGCACAACTCAGACCATACAGGTCAGAGCTGTCCCAAAGCCAAACTGTTGCCAAGCTGCATGTCCTGGAGGTGGTCCACACCTCCCCAACTAACCCCCTTTTATAGTGAGCATGTCATATCTGTGGGATACCCCCTTTAGGTATTATTCAGCATGTGTCACCTCCTCTTGTGGTGACATCCCACAATCTTTGCCTTCTGGCCAGCATGTGATCACTTCCAGGATTCCTGGGTGATTGGGATTTCCTGTTTGAGCCCTCTGTTATCAGTGCAACCCACTTGCTCCACATAGAATCGGTGGCATGGTGTGTAGAAGGGACCCTCCCTTTGAACATCCAGTGCAGTACTGGCAATTAGGGTGCCAGGAGGAGCTGGGTTTCAGTTCCAATCACTTCCGAAGCAGCTCATACCCCTTCATATGCTGCCAGTATTTCCTTTTCTGTTGGCTTCCTCTGTAGCCCCGATTCCAAAACCCCAGTGGTCGGCCTTGAGTCTCCCCTGATGTTTTCTGCCAGGGACTCTGGGTAGGGACATTCTCCTTGGCTGTGGTGTGGAGCACATTTTTAATGTCTGGTCCTGTAGTTGTTTGTGAGTGAAGTTCCAAAACATTGGGGGTGAGTTCTCTAAATACCTGCCCATATTCTCCCTTATGCCTGGATGGGAGTAACTAACATTTTTGAGCAGATGCAACAAAGCATAGGGCAGAAAAATTAAATCAGTTATTTTTGCCTGTGAATGTATTTGTGGATTAAAGCATTTGTCTCTAAAAGCTTTTTGCCCCCCTTTTTATCCATTAATTCTAACTTTCTAAATTCTCAGTCCTTACATACAACGATATTTTTTATAACTTTTCTCCCTACACTGTCATGTCAATACATTAAGTGCATTTTATGTTTTTATTTTCCAGCCACTATTCATCGCTATGTGAAACAAGTAATTCCTAATACACTTGATAAAGAATAATTGAAATGTTTTGGGTTCACTTTTGAAGCATAATTATTTAATGACCAAATTTATGTCTAGATCTGTTAGTGGGGTTTTTTTTGGTTGGTTTGTTGTTTTTTTTTTTTTAATAAGAATCAACCTTTTCAAAAATTCCCATGTAAATAAATGCAAATCTAAGGAGCTTAACAAATAATCAAGATGTGACTGTAATACATTAATTAATGCATCTGTTATTTCACCAATATAGTGTCATTGCACATGTGTGACTTGTTGGATGGAACAAGGTTGAAATTTACATTTGTCACCTTTTATTTTCATCAAAATAGAGAGATAAAGTACTCATTCATTCTAAAGTCATGTTCAGTTTACAAACTTGTCAGTCTGCTCTAGAAAAACTGAAATTGTTTATAGTATCTTTCCACAATGGATTTTAGGGTCTTGTCTTTTCTCTAGCCTCCACACAGGATTTGACAAGGCCTTCTGGATTATTCTTGCAATTTTTTGCTTTAATTTGAAAGTTATTAAAAAATATATATTGAAGGAATGAGTGTTCCTGGGTGTGGAGGTTTGAGGGTTTTTTTGGTGGTTTGTTTGTGCATGGTTTTGGTTTTGGTTTTGATTTTTTTCCCCATAAGGTTGATGATATCACTAGGACAATGTGATATATTGCCAAAACTTACTAAATTTTAAATTGTAGTTTTTGCAGCCTGAAGCATGAACATCAAATATTTGTTACTAACTTAATGGCTACTGAAGAATGATGCAGTGTGATGCATCTGTACATAATAATACTTCAGTTTCAAGTCCAGCCCTTCAAAGCATTTCAACACATGCTTTACATGAGCATGACTAGATCATTAATGTATATTCAGATTCCAAATGCATCTAAAACCAGGGCAGCTTGCCTGGAGTAGAACCGATAATGTAACAAGGGAGATCTCATGTTGCTCATCTTGCTGCATGAAACATATGTTACCCCATCCCTTCCTCCTGTTTAATATTGCTTCTTGATTAAAGTTAAACACTTCCCAAATGCTGAGCTAAATTAGGATGTTAATGTATCTGCTAATTGTTTATTATTATGATTAGAACTTCTAAAAGTCTGATTTCTGTTTACAGCTACTACCAGTCTTTCTTCTGTGCACTGTTAGAATCAGAGCATGTGAAACATCTGAAAGATTATTCTTACTATGTTATATACCAAGAAAAAAATAAAGATGATCTCCAAAGCTGTGGAAACTCTAGTCAGTATGATCCCAACTGAGAAAATGGAAAAAGATCAGGTTGATTTACTCTCAGTCAGTAAAGAAATAATAGATTTTTTTATCAAATAGAAATTTAAATCACAAGTTTTAACTATAGAGGTTGTACACACACTGGAAAACTGTCCATCACATTAATGAACTCACAATTTCATTTCAACTGTTCCCGCAGAAAGGCCAGAGAATACATAAGTTTCTCAGTATATAATAGCATGGTGTGTTGAGAAGTTCCAGAGTTAAGTTTTGTCCACTGAGAATGCTCTGTCTCTGTACTAAAGACATTCTGGTGGTTGAAGCATCTTTGATGTTCTCAAACCCCCTGTTAAAAAAGAGAAAGGCAGAGTTCTGTTAGCCTCTACAGTAACTAATATTAAAAAAAACCAAAACAACCCAAAACCTGACTAGAATCTTACCTCACTGTTTTCCCTACCCTGTGACTTGAAATACTTTTTCTGACATTAGTCTCATAGAACAGACACTGTTGTCTCTAGCTGATGATTCCTTGAAGAACTGTGTGCAACTGGGATAGTGTGAAGAACTATGTATGTAAAGCAGTATCTTTGATATTTGCCAGGATTATATACTCTAAAACTTCTTTTTTACTGAGAATACAGTGAGAAGCTGGTGTTATTTAGACTGGTCCTAAATTTGTCATAAATACAGGCTTATAAATGTTTACAGAGGATCATTGCTGGTGCTTTAAGATAAATGCTACTAATTAGTACATAGCTGTGCCAAAGTTTCTGCTTAAATGGTATTTATTTTAGAGTTTTGTAAGCTTTAAATAGGAAAATTACCTTCAATTTTCCTTAATACTTCATTGTTTTGAAAGTAAAGGCGAGCAACTTAAATTTGATGTGATAAAGAAGGAAAAATCAGAAGAAAGATCCAGAAAGCATGCAACACTTTATAACACCCAAGGGAAATGGAAGTCATGCTGTATAATTTTGAAAGAGTATAAACATGTAAGACATGGCTCTTTCAAGGGCTTAAAGAAGTCTTTCTTTAAAAGAGATTGGCCATGTGACTGAAAGAATAGTAGATGACATTTCTAAGAGATGTTTTCAGAAAAATACTGCAATTTTTAAACATATACTGGAGGTGAGATGCTCACATCAAAGATGATGTTTTCTCCTCCACATGTTATGGATCTCAGTAGCAGTGGATAATTCTTCATAGTGGTGGACAAAGGGGAAATTTGACAGGGTTGAAACAGGAAGATAAAGGTCTCTGGAAGGGATTCACTAAGGCATCTTTTAATTGATTTTCAGTCCGAATGATAACAAGTGTAGGAGCTAAATAAAAATAACTCAAATCTGATTTTTAAGTAAATTCCAAAACATTGACAGGTAAAGGTTTTGAAAATATTAACATGTTAAAGTATGTACATACATTTATGGATGCACTAAACTCCCTGGTGTCACTTAAACACTAAAGGTAATAAATGGTTTCACTAATTTGAGAAATTTGTTCCTTTTTTCCCCATCTGGAAAGATAAAATCAGACAGCCTTGTTTTACAGGGAATTGGATTTATTTTGTTATGACAGCATGTCATACAACCACCATCTGGTAAAAAACACTTCACAATTCATTGGGGAAAGTAGAAGTTAAAACCTGGACCATGTTTAACAAGGCCTGCAGACATTCAGGAAGATGTGCTGAGTTCCAGATGCATGATACCTGCTGTCTTTCAAGAGACAGTATTTCTTTCGATAAACAGTACCCGGAATCACACTTTCCTGATACTGATGTGAGGGTCTGCTGACAGAGGTAGGCAGTGGCAGAGAGGAGAATTTTGCTAAGGTCATTGCCTACCTGGGGAGATCATTTTGTGCTATATATAAGGTGTCAGTCAACATTTATTGGTGTCAAAAAAAGCCCCCCAAACCTAAACAAATGCTTTGTCTTAGTGATATGTTTTGTAGCATTGTAAGGCAGGGTAGTTTTGGTTTGGCTTTTTTGTTCCCACTCCCTCACCCCCCAGTTAAATTTTGTCTTGTAAAACTTGGATTTGTATATAAGTTAATTGTCCCTGATGTTGCCAAAGCAGGCAAAGATTGATAGCTTTTGCCATCTGATTGTATCTGTCCTGCTTGTCACCACTCTTTTTGCCACTGTATACATTTTGAAACATACTACTCTGTGGGGAAACTGGCCACTTTTTACATCTAATCTCTCATCACCTTTCAGATGTAATGTCATCTGTAATTCACTCAAGCTGCTGTAGTGTATTTTCTGCAGCTAAAATATTTCAGATAACTTTTTTTTTTAAATTCAGGAAAATCCTTCTGCCCTGTCTATAAGGGTTTTTCAAGAATCTTTTAACATTAAAAATATAGTCCACAAATTTCTAATAGCTCTGGTCTTCTGTGGAAGAAACCAAAACAGGAGGTGTCTGGCTGAGCATGGATACACAGGTACATACATCCAGGATAGAAAGTTCATGTGTATGCAGGTTTTCTTATGTTCTCATTGTGGTTCCTGTTAGCTTATATCTTTTTTTTTAATGATTAATTACTTGTTATTCCACATGTTCCTTATATACCTTTTATTACAAATGAGGAAGAAAAAAATTGTAAATCTTATGTTGAAATTGGTTTGAGTTTTGAAAGGACTGTAAATTTATACATTTATATACCTATTATTATTTAAATATTTGACAGTCTGGAGGGAGAAAGAGTGGAGACCAAAAGAAATGGAATGGTATAGAATACCTTTCCTTTCTAGTCCTGCATGAAAGCACAAGGTAGAGATTTTTCAGCCTTGTTAACATAAGCACGTCAAGATGGTGACAAATACATTACTCTGTGGGTTTATCTGTATATTTTTGAGATGAATTTTATCTTAATAAAAATATTTCTGTATTACAGTTGTGTTCTTGGGGGTTTTGTCTGTTTCAAGTCACATTATGGACAGGAGCTTAAATGACATTTTATTTTCTTATGCTATCTTAATCTTACAATGGTGTGTGTGAATATTTGAGAAGGTGGCTTTCATAAAATGTTGTTTTCCCTGTCTGAAATAAAACATGGATCCAAGTATATCCACAAAAAGATGACTGACCATGGGAAATCATTTATTTTCCCAAAGAAGCCAAGCGTGGTATGTTTTATCATAACCAAAGAAGATAAACAATACACTCAAGACATCAATTATATGGAGCTTCCTCTTAGTCATAATTTATACTGTTTTAAGAAAAAAAAGAATATGCATAGAGTTCCATTTAGACCATGGTAGTTACTGTATGGGGAAAGCGAAGAATAAATATTTACAGCTGCACATGTAACTTTTTTTTCCTTTACTTTGTAGTGACCCAGGGTGGGGATGCAGTTGCATCTGATACATGTCCTGATCCTGGAATTCCTGAAAATGGGAAAAGGGTGGGCTCTGACTTCAGGTAGGCGCATTTAGTTTTCTATATGACCAAGCATGTGCACAGAACATATAACTACATGTATATTCTTTCTCTAGTTTTAAATGTGTTAGGTCATTGTCAAAATATTTACAATCAATTGCATATCTTTAATTGCTTTTTCATGTTCCTTCTTAAAATCAATGCATTTTAAATAAGAATTTTAAAATTTGTCTGTGTAGGAAAGGCCGAACTTCTGGACAGTGTAGAAGAAGCATCGGAGAGAGTTGTCTATTTTCCCATTATATAGAAGTTGTTAAAAAGCTTGGGAAACATGGCAAGTTCAGGCTGTGATGAACGCCATCCCCATGCTTTTCTTGTTTTCAGCTTCTGTTATATTCATTAAAAACAGAAGATGAGGTCAAATTGACCCCCTATGGAGAAAGGAGAGGGGTTGCTCTTTCCTTGTTGGGGAAAAAAAAAAGAAGCTTCAAGGTGTGGTAGAGGAGAGAGTCAAAGGAAGGTGATGAGAACCTCCAGCTCATGCAGAGATGTGTAAGTTTCTCTGCAGGGAATGGACAGGCAGACCCAAGAGTAAATGGAAAGGAAAACTTCATAGGAATTAGCAGGAATTGTGCAAAATCCACTGCAACTCCAAAGAGTAAATTAATCAAACCTGGTTCCTGAATCAAGGCTCTTCCAAGGTAGGGCATAACTGACAAAGGAAAAATAATTTAAAAATCTGTTCTGACTGACCTAATCTTCTTGTATTTTTCTGTACTTCACTCCAAAGGACTTTAAGGACTTAAAAACTCTAATGTTGAGAGAATCAGTTATATGCCAAGTCATGCTATCATTAGCAGCAGTTAAATGTGTTTTGAAAAACAATGAAGTAAAATAATCCTTTTTAATAAATAGGCTAGAGAGAGGCAAGCTGTCCAGAAGTTGTTTGCTATTATTCTGTGTATTCTGATTCAACTTGGAAAGTACAGCTGCTGCAAGGAAAGTTGTATGATACAAAAATATAGTACACACTTGCTGTCAAAAGGTCTGCTGTTTTAGGAAAACAAATATGATTTTTGTCTAGGTCGTTATTAATGCTTGATGTATTGAGGAGAGAAACGTCAGCTGGCAGAAGACTAGGTGAAAATGGGATACTAAAATAAAACTGTCTATCAAGATGTATTAAAGTTTCTGTGTGTATTCATCTGAGGGTTACCTGTATAATTCCACTGTTATTTTGGAGAGTATTTTATATTTGTGCATGTATGCCTCAGTTTCCCTCCTTAACTTGAGTCTCTCCTCAAAGTCATAAAGGATTCAGATCCTATCTCTATCTGAGTTCTTTGAAATGAAATACTTAATTGAAAGAATTAAGGCCAGCATCTAGGATCACTCTGTTGTTTGTGGAAAGAAAAGCATTTCTGGAAAGAGTTAACCCTGTAGCCTAAATGCTTAATGGAAAATAGGATGAAATCACACCCAAAGGGGCCATTCTCACTCCACTTACTATATATATGTTACCAGAGTAAGTTAAGCAGATGAGGAATGTGAGGGTGGTAAACTGGAAGAGGATGGGACAACTACTTTTCGTTTCAAGACTATAGCCTGTAATTTAAAAGAGAAAGGGATCAAAATAATTCTAGTGAAACAAGTCCAAAGATCCAGTTGTGTGAGGCCAAACATGGGAGAACCCAACAGAGAAATTCCCAGAAGTGCATTAAAATATCATGAGGGAAAGTCCAAAATAATTTTAAAGCATAATGTGTGTTTTAAGATATCTGAGAGGATGTACTGTCAAGTAACCTTGCAAAACATACAAAACTATATTTTGAACAGTCTCTAATATATCTTACTGTTCTTGGGGATGAGTGAATGCATGAAGTGTTTAAAAATAGCATAAGTAACATCATGTAAGATCTGATAAAGAAAACCCGTTAATATACTTTGATAGTTTGTTATTTGTGTTCATGTTTTGGGCCTCCAGTTCTGAGTATTATTTGAGAGAAACAAAATGTTATTTTTCTCCTAAAACTTCCTTGTTATAAGAAAACACATTATGCAACAGTAACTTTTTCACGTACTGCAAACTTTTTTCTTTCTATCTATGTGAAAAGTATCTTAGCCGTCTTAAAGTTTAGTTACCTATATATAGCTTGGCACTTAAATAGAGAATTTGTCTGGAATTTAATTTTTGCTTCTCTGAAATGACAAATCAAACTCTTCCATAAGAGCAGGGAAAAAGATATTTGCTGTTGCTTCCATGTCTTCGATGTAGTAAAGATACTGTGGAGACTAAAAGAAAGGTAATGTTTTCTTCTTTGCTAAGAGGCAAGTATAGACACCAGAAGGAGCTATTGTTCTTGTCAAGTTAGTGACAACTGTGGATATTAATATGAACTAAAACATGTGAAAATGCACATTATTCAAAATCTTTTCCAGTCCACTGAAAGTAGAGTGGGATTGATGGAAAGGCAGAGGGTTTATTTTCAAGACAGCCTGAGACCCAACTGATTCAGTGATGACAAGTTCTTTGCAAAGGGTTTCATCGTTTTCAGCATAATAATGGCATTCGTTCTAATATCATAAAGCAAACAAAACGGTATTGAAATTCTAACCTTTTCATTCTGTCCTCCTGCCACATTTTTACTCTGTTCATCTTAGGAAGATGGAAAGGTGATTTACAGTGGTTTCAAAAAAATTCAGTGGATCTCCTTTTGAGGGAGAAACGGCAACTCAGGCTTTGCTACGTTAATGTGATCATAATCAACACATTTTAATGTTTTTATGAGATCTCACAATAGTAACTTGTTTAAATGTTAATCTAACATGGATATAAACAATAAAAATTCAGCTCCCCTTAAATATTATGTAGTATGTTTGGAATTGAGAAAGTACAATAATTTTCCACATTCCACTGCCACTTGTAATAAAAATAGCTTTTACATTTTCAAAACAGCTTTTAAAAATTAAATTAACCTTCTTATGCCTGGTATTTATTACATATTTTTTTCTTTTTCAAAAGAAGGCTTTTTTCAGTCAAATTCTAGCCTTCCTTATAAGATCAGAGATTTTGTTTTGACACAGTTAAAATTTAAAATAGAAAAAATAATAGAAAAAGATGAAACTGATTTCTTCCCCTTTTTGAAACTCTACATAGAGAATTAAGCAAACAAAACAATTTCAATGTCTACAGATTTGCTTAGTGATTAGAGAGGTAAAGGTGTGGGAAAAAAAAGAAAACCATTTTTAATGATTGGAAATTAGGTGAGGTAATAATTTCCTTTGAAAAAACAGGTCAAATAAGTTAAAATACTCCTCCCCATATTTAACAATTTAATGGTTTTGCAACATTTTTTGGTTTTATTATGTTGTAGTCAGTATCTTTATTTTGTGCACATGATCAAAAATTTCCAAATATGATAACAATTATGTAAAATAGGTAGTTCACATTATAAGTGCTTTGATATGACCTATTTTCAGACCTTAGTGACAAAAAATACAATATACTGTATAGAATAATAATGAAACAAACTGAATTATAGTAAGTGTATTAGTGTGCAACATTTTATGTATCTTTTTTAATATTGCTGTAATGATGAAAACCCAGTCTAAACATTAAATCATACACTTACTGGATCAAATATCAGAATATTAATATTCCTCCTGTGTTGTTTTTCTTTTGTCCGTTCTGTCTTTCTTTGGGGGGAATAATCAGATATGTTAAATTATAAATTGCAATTGCAGACATCCAATAACTATACATTTAATTTCACTCTAATTTTTTGGTGAATGCACAACTTTCCAATTCTCTTTACATGTCTTGATAGTAGCAAACTTCAGGGAAATGTTAAAGCTTTTGTGTTGATTTGCACATCATTATACTTCTGCGAAAGTCTTTATCCGATATGATTTTTAAACACTTCAGTTCTCAATTTACAGTTTTAACAATTAGGTCACTGGTGTGTTTGGTTTTTTGTTTTATTTTTTTTTCCTGTTTGCATAGAATACATTTTCAAAGACCATAATTTAGAAAATATGAGAAAATACATTTAACAAACAGGTGTTTAGAGCATAAAAATGACGGATTAACTAAACATAGTATTTTCTTTACCAATAAGGTTTTGGGGGTATCTTTATTAATTTGATGTACTTGAAATCTTGCTTGGTGTGTTTTTCTGTGGGTTTTAAAAACATTCTGAAGGACAGATTATGAAAAATGTAAAATAAATGCAATTCTAGAAAATTGTATTACTCATGCACTTTCCATAAACTACTGAAGGGAAGGGCCAATGTTTTCCCTGCTGTTAGGATTTTTTCGCATTTAACAGATCAAGAACCAAGTGTTAAGTAGTTTTTAAAGCTTTCCTAGATTTGGAACATCACATTCAAATATACATATATATTTATATGACATATATATACAACATAAATATAACGTATATAAAGGATCCTACTAAAGTTTTGTGAAAGAACTCTAGAACTACATCAAAACATTTGTTGATAAACTCTATAGTTTGTGAGATTATCTGAGAAACTAATAGAATACTTGTTCTTGAAGGGTCAGAATGATCTAGATGTTCGTCAATGAGATTATTTGCTATTCTCCATGACATAGTTTTAACCACTGAGCTTTCTGACTGTCATGTAGTAATCCTCTGGTATGTAGAGCTCAATAACTTAGAAAGTCCACACTAAGAAATCTGTTTTATCAAGATCAGTTAGTTCGTACCATGGGCTTGTGAGGTCAGATACAGTTTTAAAAATGCAAGAAAGCTAAAAACAAAACCAGTTGATTATGACAGGGAACAAAGAATGTCACAAATAGTAAATGGAAGCAGAAGTGTAAATACAGTTTAGGAAAGCTCTGAGATACACAGTAACTATATACAGTTTTTTAATTTGTCATGAATGTTGGTCAACACTGTTAAGAAACACATTATTTATTAAAAAAACCCCACAACTAAAAGAATAAAATTGTAAATAATTCCAAATTGATAAATGACAAAATTATAAGTGTAATAGCCAAATTTCAGCCCTAATAACAGTTGTCTTTCAAATTTTTGAAAGGAAATTTCACTAAGGTCAGGAATATTTAATTAATTAGAAGAATTAACTAAAATTATTATTTCTTGGTCATACATGCTGACAAATTACCATATCTAACTGCTTATTCTTTCATTTAAGTGAACAGAGAGAGGTTGAAATTATTAATGAAGTATATTTTGTTGCCTGACAGATTGGCAAATGTATACTTTCTTAAAAGTATATGTACCCATGCATTCGTTGAAGTTATACCTTAAAGGATGAAATGTAGTATCACAGTTGCTTATATTCCTGGCCTTATTTGCTTGAAAGGTGCACAAACCAAATAGTAGACCTATTTCTTACATTATAAATTGTTTCTTATGAATATAGTAATGATGGAGTAGACTTTCCTGTCTTAATTTCTTTCTTTGGACCTAGAAATATTGTAATTTGCTGATTGTCATTGTTTTAGGAGGGGGTTAAATATTTAAAATAGATGTTAATTTTTCCTTCTTCCTCTGATTTTTCTCCTAGGGTGGGTGCAAGTGTACAGTTTTCCTGTGAAGATAATTATGTGCTACAAGGTTCTAAGAGCATCACTTGTCAAAGAGTGACAGATACACTAGCTGCCTGGAGTGACCACAGACCAATTTGCAGAGGTAGGTGTTATTTGGAATTTTTCCTGAAGTTTAGAAGGATAATTTACCATTTCTGCATAGAAATGCAATTAAATTATTTTCAAAACAAAGCAGAAAATTATAGCAATGTTTGTGTATATATTTAGATATTTTGTCACGATCCACAACCTGGACAAGACTTAGTTTGGCGGAGATAAAACCCCCAACCGAACATCAGATCACTCTGGGTGGCTGGGGGGGGCTCGGTTTAACCCCTGAGTGATGTCCAATTACTAGGTGTTTTATCATGATAAGTTCTTCACAATTCTCGGAGAAGAGAATTAAGACTCGAGTCAAGGTTAAAGTTGCTTTATTTGGCCCGTAACAAACATGCAGGGGAAGGGGGGAAGAAAGAGAAAAGGGTGGAAAAGAGAAAGAGAGTGGGAGAGAGAGAGACTGGAAAAGAGGAAGAGAGAGAGGTGTGGTGGGGGGCTATATCTACCACCACGACGCTAAGGCGTTCTGTCGAATGGTAGTCTTCAGTGTCTCCGGGTTCAATGCGAGGGGGACGTCCCCTGGTCTTGATCTCTCTCCTGATGTGTGAATGGCTCCTGATGTCTCTCCTGATATCTTTTGGGTGGATATGTGGAAGGAATGCCCTCATGATGTCTTTTCTTGAATAGTCATTAGGTCCTTGGCACAAGCCACTTTAAGCCAGACCCATGGTGGTATGTATGGTAGGAATGAGGTTTGGTTAGGTAAGAGAAAAAAAGAGGAGGGACAGTTCTGTTGGCAATTGTTAAGGCATATTTCCAGTACCTCACATATGTATATATATGTGATTATATATGTATATATCCAACTTTCTTTCTGTAGCTTGAAGCTTACAAGCCAAGATGTACACACAGTACCCATTTGGGAGCTAATTTCTTTTTAATAGAAACAAAAATAATATTTTTTGTCATGTTAAACATTTTAAGTAGAACTACTTAGGTTTAGGTTAAGCTTTTCTATTTCAATCCCTATGTAGGAGGTCCTCACAATCATGTATGTTCCTATCAGTCCCAGATATTTACATAGTCTTCAATTTTTTATTGTAAATCCCCTTCTCTTTCATCTATTTTCCTCAAACTTATAAATGATCTAACCTGCTGACTTCTTTTCTTGTTCAAGAATAAGCTAAAGTATAATCTCATTTATATAAAACTCATATATTTAGAAAAAAGGTCTGACTACCTAGTTATTTTGTAATACCAAAATAAAAATATTGTTATCCTGTTGCCATAGTAGATTTTTCAACTTGTTTAACTGCATATGTGAGTTTCTTGTAAATTACACTCTCTTTACTAAATACAGTAAACAGTTTGCCAGCATCAAAAAACCCACCCAGCCACTTGCTCACTCACCCCCAGTGGCATGGGGAAGAGAACTGGCACAGAAAAAGCTGAAAACGTGTGAGTGGCTATAAAGAGTGTTTAATAAATGCAGCAAATCTGTGTATGTAACCAAAACAACATAAGGATTTTATTAGTTACTTACAGTTAGTGGACAGATGTTTAGCTATTCCCTGGCAAGTAGAGCCTTAGCACAAGTGATGATTTCTTGGGAAAACAAACTCGTAACTGTGAACCTACCCTCTTCCCTTCTCTGACCTTTTATCGCTGACCATGTTGTCACATAGTATGGGATATAGCTTTTGTTTCATGTTTTATGGGATATCCCTTGGTCATCAGCTATTTTGTCTGTGTTCCTTCTTGACTTCTTGCCCACCTGGAGCCTACTTCCTGTTGGGTCAGTGTGAGAACCAGAGAAGGCTTTGATGCTGTACCAGCACTGCTCAGCAACAGCCAAAACCTTAGTATGTTCTCAACACTATTTTAACTACAAATCTAAACCACAGCACCGTAGAAGCTGCCATGAAGACAGTTAACTCCGTTCCAGTCAGACCTAATAAAAAAGCCTATAAAGGCAAGTCTTAGATAAATTATTACAAGCTGTATGTAACATGGATAATACTACATAGGCACATCCATATAAAGACTGGACAACCTAAAACCCAGTAAAAAAAATTTAAAAAAAGTCCTACTCTTTGCAGGGCAGCAAAGCAATTATGATTCATGTCTCTTAAGCTCAGTGTATTTTCATGACATAACTAAATATACCCTTTTAGTACACACTATTGCAGTATAACATGTCCACACAACTCCACTGTTCACTTTTGTTTGTTGGGTTGTTTTTATGTTGGTTTTATTATTATTATTATTCATCTGCTAATTTATTTTTGTTTGCTAATACATTGCAAAAATAATCTGTGTACAGTAAAGGTAATACTCAGTAGAAAGTGGCTATTTGCTACTGAATTGTCTGTGTGCTATTACTAGTGTTTGCTGTTCCTTCCGAGTTATTATCTGCTAATATCTCTCTTATGCTTTACTCTCTCCAGTAAATATCTAACAAAATAGGATAAATTAGTTCTATACTTGCATTAACACCACATTTGAAAAAAACAAGTTATTTTCCTCAAACATACTTCCAAAACTGGAGCTAAAATTTCACAACAGTCTGAGGGTTTAGTTAGCTAGTCTCTATAAGTTGTTTTTTTCTAAACACAGTTTAACGTTGTTTAGGCTGAATGGTGTGTGTATCTGGTTCAGTATTACAGTGTTGCATATAGTGCACTTTTGTGGATAATAGGAAGTGAAAAAAACAAATTTTATATGTGGTCCATATTCTTTCCCATCCCTTTTATGACTTTCAAATTCCAGCATTTATAGTGCTCATACCAAGCATTTAATAATAAAATACAAATAATTGTTTATCACATTTTCTAATTATCATCAACTTGAAGTGGAAAAGCTGATAAATTATGTACAACTACTGTGGGCTTAACGACTTAAGGCCAAAAAGATTTACTGAAAAAGCTGAACTTTCCACCTACCCCAGAATGGTGACTAGCAAAGTTCAGAATTTATGAAGCTGATGAAAGTCACAGGAACCATCTTACCGTTGGGAAGCTCTGTCATTAATTACATTAAACACCACTCACCTTACTTGAATGACCACAGCAGGGGCTGGGAGGTCTCACTGGGACCTGGGAGCAGGGGGGCTGCCTGAGGTGGCAGTGCAGGGCCAAGACTCAAGGCCGTGGCACACACCGCTGCCCCAGGCAGGGAGCAAAGCAGATCAGGGACAGCCGCAGCCTTGGACATTGAGCACCTCACTGAGAATAGGGACGGGCCATGACCAGGCAGAGACAGCAGAGCCTAGATGGGGGTCAGGGTCAACAAAGGCTGTGAGAAGGCAGACGCATGGCTCTGGTGGAATCGTAGGCAGCTGCTCCTGAGACATTGCTCAGGTAGAGACTGACATTCCAATCCCACCATAAAATGGGAGGCCACAGATGTGGCTGGTCAGGGTGGTTTAGGCTTGTTAGTGCCCTCAGGAATGGAAAGGTTTTAATGTAAATGTTCCTAGTTTTCTTGAATTCCTTACAAAAAACCTTACAGCAATTTTTTTTTTCATTTGTTTGTTTGGGGTTTTTGGTAGTTTTTGTTTTGTTTTGTTTCATTTTTTTAACTGAAAAACAAGGCCATCTAACAGTTTTGGGTTTTTTTTTTCTGCAATGTGCAGTAACTCCATTTGCTAAACAGATGTCTGGGCAGAATTTCAGCTGTAGCCCTTGCTTGGCTTCCTCCCACACATACACGCCACCCCCACCTTTCCCCTCCCGCCTCCTACCCCTTCCCTCTCACAAAGTTCAAATAGGAGAAGGATATGAGAGCAACAACTTGACTGAAAGAAGTTCTGACAGGGAGATGTTTCCTAGCCTTTCTTCTTTTTGGATTGCTACAGGAGGTACAAAGTGTATTCAAAAGGTTCTTACTATGAAGTTGCACCTCTGGGTTAGTTCCTACTGTAGCAGGCTTTGTACAGAGCGAACTGAAAATAAATAATAATTAATAAGTATTAATTATCTGCTAGTTGTGGTGCTGGAGGTGCTTCTGCTAGTTACTGGATCCAGAATGCCCTCTATTTCAGATCCTATGAATGTGCTATAGCTATTCTAGCAACTAAAAATAATGCATTTTGCTCAATACAGCACCAATATGCCAAACTTTTTCTATTGCTAGTATGCAGCATACAGTAGCATACTTGAATGCTATTAGTTCTTTTTTCCATGTTAAGCAAAAACAACTTCCTTGTAATTGACAGGGATACTTTTGTAGAATTATCTACATGGATGATAGGTTTTCTGGCTTCTACTTAGATTATTTTTGAAGATTTTTATGTCATTTATCTGAGAAATTCACGGACATTTTCTACCTATGAGTCATATCTGAATAAATCAAGATATGGAGTTATGGTTAGTTCTCATAGTCTCTGACAAAGAGCCAAGGGCTGCTGGTAACAGATTGTGATGGAAAGACAGAGATTCTGAATATATTTTTTCCTCTAGTTTCCTAATTTTCTATTTATATGCAGGAGATCAGGAAGTTTGTGAGGGAAAAAAATGACTGTATTTCATTTTGCAGAATGGAAGCAACCACAAAGAAAGACAAAACCTGAAATTTTCCAAAGTACCAAAAATATTTTAGGCATTTTAATCTAATATTTGGGGGAAAAAAAAGGTGACCAAGTTTTTAAGGAGTGTAATCATCCCTCTTGCCAGTACTGAAATTTACAAAACTCTAAAATGAAAATTACATCAAAATTTAATGGAAGTTATGCTTATAGGTTCTGGGATTAAGATATTTGAAGGTATATGGTATCTAAAAACTTAGAAATGGTATGACTGGACTCTCTATTTTAGCATGTTGCCTAAGTGTTGTAGTACGTTAAACCTCACAATGGAATTTTTAAATCCTTTCAGTTCTAGAATTCCATTTTATGTCACTGGAAATTTTATATCTAAAATTTTTAAAAATAATTTGAGATACTGAATATTCTGAGAAGTTTGGAAATTTTTAAAAATGTATCCCTAATGATATTTGGAAATTAACTTTTTACAAGTTAAGTAATTTATTTTCAAAATGTTAGCTATCCAGATTTGCTGAATGCGATAGGATTGTGATGATTTTACAACTGAATCTGTCCTTTAAAAAAATCAGGTTACTGCCTAGAACCATTTTATATATAATGTTATTTCTTCTGACATAAACACCTAAGGCACCATGTTTAGGTTAAGGATACATTGTTACATATAAGCCTTGTGGTACATGGTGGATTTTTCCCTCAACTATGGGGAAATCATGAAGGAGAGCACATGTTGGCCCTTAAATTTATATGTAGAAAGCCTTGTCCTTTCACCTGCAGAGTAAATCTCTCTAAACAGAAAATTAATTTGATAATTCTGAAAAATTAATTTACATAAAGTAAGAATAAAGAAATATAAATGTTGGGCTGATTAATTGAAAAATGGTAGTTTCGTTCCTCTGTAGTTAACATTTTCAGAATTTCTTTGACTGGTTCAGACATCCTATTGTTATAAAAAATATCAACATAAGACACTCATGGCAAGTTGTAATTAGTGGAATGGTAATTTTATAATTTTTATTTTTAACAGAGCAACCAATCAGAGGTAATTTATGTTTATCATTTTAGCTAGAACATGTGGTTCTAATTTACGTGGACCAAGTGGGATTATTACATCACCAAATTATCCAGTCCAGTATGAAGATAATGCACACTGTGTGTGGGTCATTACAACAACTGATCCAGAAAAGGTATGTTTTTTCTCTTTGTCTTAATTCACTGCAGTGTTCTGAAATTCATTTTTACTTGTGTTTCTGTAATATCAGTTTATTTCCTCAATACAGGACAGAGATCTTGTAACTGGAGGAAAAAACATTCATTTAAAAAAAAAATCTTTAGCAAAATGCTGAATAAATGAGATACAGTAAGTTCAAGAATGTACATTCTGTATGTACTTTCAAAATCACAAAATACTTATTTCCTTTGAAAGTTTTCGGAAAATTGCATTCTTGACTTCTTTAATATAGTTAAGGCAAAGTATTTAACTCACTGTAAATTAATGCTGATGTTTAGCTGCAGAAAAGATAATTTTGCTACATGCTTTCAAAGATTAATATTGAGATGTAAACATTGTTTCTCTGCAGCTTCCGTGGAATTACCTTTTTCTTAAAGCAGATTCAGTGCCTCAATGAAAGTATCTTGTAAGGAAAAACAGGCATAAGTACAAAACTATCACACTGTGTAACATTTTACTGTAGTGGGACTTACCTCTGAAGGGAAAGAGCTTTTTTTTCTGTTCCAAAATGAGCTGTTATATTTTTTTTAGTATAGCAATTAGAAGTGACTATTTGTCACTGAATAACCTTTGACTTTGAAGTCATTACATTTTATAGAAAGTATTAAATCCTTTTGCGTTTTTTAATATGGATAAGTATTTAAAACATGAAAAATGTCTGAAAAATGCTTCTACTCAAATTTATATTCTGTAATACGTAGTCTCTTTGATTCTTCAAAATGCAGTATAATTTTATTAGAGAAAATTTAAATGTGCATCAAAAGAAAATAAGTTAGATTATTTCTAGAAGTCTTAGCATATTAATTATTCCTGTTTTCCAAACTGTTCCATTATTTTTTTCTTCCCTTGCCTTTTCTAGAATTTTAATTAAGCATTGTTTTTCATATTTATAATAAACATAGTAATCTGCTGATTGCAATGAAATATAATTAGTAACGCAAAAATTGGTACTGACTTTGCAGTGCTATTTGTTAAACTGCATAGTCTGTGTCTTCAGTGGAGGCTCCAACTTGTAAAAAAGGCAATCTCAGTTAAGGCAAGTTCTATTCATTCTATACAATGTATCTTTCTCAGTGGATTTAGGATTTCAATAGGGTAGAGTTTAATGAGATTGGTATGGATTAATTTATTACTCTATTCACTGAACTTGAAAAGGCACTCTGTAGTATTATTTGGTGGGCAGGTTGATAGTTCATCAGTCACAGAAATACACCGAAGGAATTGCACACCCAGACAGATCAATTCTTTTGTTATGTTCAAAATGAAGAGATATGGGTACAAGGCTTGGAGCTTTCACCCAGAGAAAAGATCTATGCTTTTTTCTCCATCTGGGAGGAAAGTAAAGAAGTATGCTAACAGATATATTGATAATCACAGTGTAAGAAAAAGAGGTGGAGCTTAAGGGTTTGTTGGATTTTTTTTCTGGAGAGGATGGGCAATAAGGAATAATTTGTCTTTTTTATTACCCTTAGATTTGTTTAGCAGTGCAGCTAAGGAAGATTATATTCTTATTTTCATGTATCTTGGAAAGATTGCTATTTACTTTAGGACCATGGCAATTGTGAATGTGAAGTCTTAAAATCAACATGTATAAGGCTTGCAGTATCCTCAAGTTTCTTCGACATAGACTCCACATCACTTATATCATTATGTATCAATACAAAACAATCTGCAAATAACTGAATCTAGAGTTTGAAGCTATCCCTTTGGATAATAAAAGTTATCTAGGAAAATGCTTTTGGCTTACAGGCTGACTGAAATGGAACCTTTTTTTTAAAGAAAAATACCTTGCTAGCACTTTGAAACATGTAAGTTTTAAAAAAATCAATTAAAAAAATACAGTCAGTTCATTAATTTGGAAACCTGGAAATTACGATGTTCTGAAAGTGGTGTGGATTTTCATCCCTGACTTCTGTTGGAGTTATAAATGACAGTACTCCTGGGAACTGAACTGTGTATTGAAGGTCTGATTTTAGGTTTAGATTGAGGAACCTATTCTTTTACCCGTCAGTTTTGAAAATATTTATCAGAATGCTTGGTGTCTATCTTTGATTTAATTTTTCTTTAGGAGGTAGACAGTTCATGAAATGTTGTTACTGTGTATATTAAATTAGTTTTAATAGCTGTGAATTTGTGTCCTTTAATTAGATTAGTTTGCACATAACCTTTTACATGATAAGTCAATGTTTCCTCTTGACATAACATTCAGTGCATTGGAAACAGAAAATGGAACACATAATGTAATGAAATATTTGATTTTTTTTTTCCAAATTTTGTGTTCTAGTGCTGTTTTGGGGAGATTTTTAATACCAATTAAAAAAAAAAATCAATTTCCTATGGGGACAGTAGCATAGCTACAGTTTTTAACCAACCATACCAAGATCATTGTCAGTTTTTTTTCTAGAATGTATTTGACTTTTTCTGAGCAACAGTTAAGCCTGAATCTTCTCCTGTTCAAAGGTATTTCTGTTAATGCTCTGCTTATTTTGAAGAGTTTACTCTCTTCCCTTAACATTTATTTGTTTCCTCTGGGTCCCACTATTGTGATCAGCATCCTACCGAGTCATTTATTAGACTTTTAGTACTTGCAAATACAACTTTATGGTGCTCTTCTGACTCTCTGTGAAATACATGCTGTAATTCTCGGTAACTCTACATTGGTTTAGTTGTTCTGTTGTGCAGTTTCTCTGTTTTTTAGAATCAGTTACTTTGGACTGTTCTTCTGAGGTCTTACCAATCTGTTGTCTTTTATCTCTTTCTTGCTGTTAGTATAATCGTTTCAGAATGTTCCAAGCAAGCCTCTACCTCTTGCTGTTTGAACTCATTCTCCACGCTGTGGATTTTTTCCTAAAACTTACTGCCTTGATTTCCTGCTGTTTTCACTATTTTGGTAATGTTGTTAGATGAAAGTTTTCTATAGGAGGGCAAAGTTTGGTGGTGTTTCAGCAATGGCACCTAGTTTCTCATCGTGTTTTTCAGCAGTATGGTGGATGTGCCATAGGCTACAATAGTTCTAAGTTTAATGACCTGGTGAATAAAGAATGTGTTCCCAATACAGATGTTTTCTTTTTCAGAAGAATGTACTTTCTCCACTGTACAAAGCATATACATTAAGTATCTGTTTGGGCCTAACAAGTCTCTTATTTACAAAAAAAAAAAAAGGTTATTCAATGCAGTTGCTGTAATTGAAGACATTGGAATTAATTAGAAGGAGGTTGGGAAGCTTCATGTACAGTTTTACAGTGTTGAGCCTTAAGTGTTTTGTATAAAGTTGGACTAGACCTTAATATGTTGCCCCCAAAAAATGGTATTTCTGATTTACTGTCTTTTAAAGTACCTAGCTGGGGAACTTCAGGAGAATATTCTTAGGAAAACTTTCCCTGGGTGTTAAGGTTGATTTTGACATATCCTAACATAATTAATTCTTGCAATATGCTGTAGAAGAACAGTCTTAATAAGCAGTATATGGTAATCCTGCTGATCATGAACTGGTTCAAAGTTTGTGGTAGCTCAGATCTGATCCATTAGTGACATTCCTGTCTTCTGCAGATTCTTACTTCCATGGAATTAGCTTATGCACATACAGTAATTTGCAATCTATTCAGAACCTTTGTTTGAATAAGCCATTTAGTCCAGTTAGATGGCGTGATTCTATTACATTGTTTAATATTAGAATGCATTTTTTTGAAAGTGTGTCTGTAATTAGCCGGTTAGTTCAAAGTTTCATTACAGGCAGGGCTCCTCTCTCTCTGAGAGGCTGATCAGACCATTCTGCCACATGTAATAGGATGTTTGTCAGCATGTCTGACATCAAAGCCTGCAGTCTAACACTATACTCTTGCAGAGCACCATATATCTTATTGCCACAGAGGTTTCCAAAAAGCTGCCATAGAACTGATTTTTATCTGTAGAACTTATCCACTCCTACTGTGCCATGGAGTTTTGGGTTGCAGCAATTTTGGTCATAAAAATATGTAGATCAAAAGACTATTTTCACTAAATTTATACATATTCTTGGCCAGGTACAGCCTCATGATAGTGATTTACTCAATTCTTGCTATTTCCTAAGTGTCAAGATAGATTCAATACAGTGGTGGAAAAGGTCATTGTGAATTTATAATTGATTCATTTGTACATCCTGTGCCATCTAAATCATACAAATACACTAAGAATTCTCTGAAAGAATAATTTACCATGGTCTGTTGAAAATGGAAGCACAATTTTGTTTGCTCTTTTGTCCTTCATATGATATTAAAGCTGAATTTTGTGTCCTGAAAATTTGCATATTGAAATTTACATTGGTTATTTTTCATTTGTTGGAAAAAATAATTTAATTTTAGATGGCTACGGCATCATTAATGAAGGATTTACACAGCTCATAATTAAAATTCTTGAGGTCCCAGTTATAAAGCAAACAAGTACTTTTTAGGTTTCTACTTACTTTGAAATGGGCTTGTGTGTTTTGTTGTTTTTATTTTGGTTTGGTTTTTTTATATAATGAAGTAGTATAATTTTGAACACAAAGTATAACTAAAGCAATTATATGAGACAGCCATTGTTACAGTCTGACAAGATTTTAAACTTCATATGTCCTAAAATTTTGTACATTTCCTGGGTAGACCTGATTCTAAACAGTTTGAAATACATTTCAAAAAAAAACCACAATCTGTGTATTTTAGTATAATGTGCAAAATGTGGTTACAAACCTACTGAAAAATCATGTTATTTATAAATTGCTGCAGTATATGTTCATCCTCAGTTTGAATTAAAATACATAATTGTAACAGAGAATTCTATACATGTAAAACTTACATGAAAAAAGCCCACAGATATTGCAGAAAAGCAAGCAGTTTATTTTTTAAAAATTCTATCTTTTGTTGCTATCTGTGTTTTGTGTATACTTGCTTACGTAGTTACCAGTATGATTTTTTGTTAATAATTCTGATGTTTCTACCACTTAAGCCTTTGCATGAGTGAGAAGTAGTAGCATAGATCCTATATAATATTTTGCTAATAAGTTTGCTGAAGATTCATTGGGTTGTGCTGGCACACAATTCTGGCATTGCAGATAATTAGGATGGAATTTGATTAGCACATACGGATGCTACATGTCTGAACTCCTAATTATACTTGAGAGAGATATGTCAAATAAGAGAGTCAAAACAGTGCTTCATCTCCCACTAGTCCAACAGAAGCTGATGACATGTATCACCGATCGCAGCTATATCAGAATATTTTAAATCCCAGCATGCAATGCTTAGTATATACACAGCTTTCTGGAATGAAGTGTGCTATTTTATAGGAAGGACACAGATTGAATGGGAAGGGTCCCATAATGGCCACATGCTAAGTGAAAAAACTTAACTTTGGAGTAGGGATATACCAGGATTACCTAAAAGAAAGTGTTAAAAAAATCCCTCCATCTATTTCCAAGTGTGAGCCTTTAGTGAAACCGAAACACCCAAATAAAATCTGTGATCTATATTTATTTTAGATATTTCATTTGCATATTCATTACAAGAATTTTTGACTCTTGGTGTCTTTAAAGACTATTGGAAGCACCTATGTAAGAGGGATGCTTGGGATCAGTGATGGTGAAGAAAGTATTCAAGCACAACTTTTGCACAGCACAGGAAAAGTACTGTGTTGCCTGGTTAGTGAGGAAAGCTAACTGAAGGAGAACTCTTAATGCTTCTGGCATTATTTCAGATGTCATTTGCTGTACCCCTCCTTGCTAATAATTTCTAACATAAAATGCAGAAACACACCCAACTCCAAGTTTTTCTCTCCTAAGACAATCACTGCAAATAAAGGCTGATAGTTATATTCCTTGTTGCTTACTTTCCCTCTGACATTCCTCCTTCCATCTTGTTCTTGAATGAGACTTTATATATGTTCAGTATTTCAGTTTGATATCAGGATATCAGCTAGGTTTACTCTACTGAGAGTTAACCGTCGGATATGAATTTTATGAACCTCAGATGGATCCAAGTATGACATACTGAGTTGGAAATGGCAACTTAGGGAGAAAAACAGTGGGAATTTTAGAAAGAGACTGTAGAAGCATACACATGAAGGAATGGAAAACTGAAGGAGACTTAGCAGTAATTTTTTTGTGTGTGATAGATTTTTTGATTTTTACAATAAATACATTTTTCAGAAAGATGGTTAGAATAGATTGTTAATGCACTCTCAAGAAAAAGATTCAGGCTCAAACAAAATTATTTTATTAGAATGTCTCACAATTTTATTTGGCAGTATAAAGCAATGTACATGTAATTGGAACTACTAAAAAAACCCCAAACTCTTAACACATTTAAAGTTTTCAAGACAACTTGTTAGATGCATAATTATGACATTTTTTAAGTGCTAATGCTTCTGTTTCCTAATGCTCTAACACCAGGTCAAGGACAAACAAAAAAGTTTTTCCTCTAAAACAGCACAATAATGTAATATTTTCACTGTGATATGTTTGTACTGCATCTGCATGGGTAAGAATTCTACAAATCCATTATTGCTGTTTTGTTGAATAGTTACTGCATTGAAAGTGATCAATATTTACTTTTATACATACATTTTTCCAGCTTTCATGGCTGTTGAATACTTCATAATTTTAGCCTATAACATGCAAAACAAACCCAGGGTATTCCTCATTTATGTAGTTATTAAATAGCTAAAACCATCTCTTACCCCTCCAAAGAAAAAAACAACCTCCAAAACAACTACCAGAATGGTTTAGCATGGCATCTTCCCCACACCCCCCCCCCCCCCAGCCCCACCAAGTTGCCAGAGGTAGTCTTTAGAGGTTAAAACCCAACCAACCAAAAGGACAAAACTCAACAACCCTAGCAACTGCACTTTCATCATTGGCATTTATCATTATAATTTCCTTCCTCCACTGTGCTTTGTTGTCCTTTTATCTTCCCTGACTCAGTTTCTTCTTTTTTGCTGTTTTGATCTCCATCAATACATTTAATTTCTTTTTTAGCTTTTAACCATTTCCTCTTTTTAATTTTACATATTTTCAGAAAGGAAAATATTCAGATAACGGAATTGAAATATAGAATTCTAATGATTTTCATGGTTTAATTAGAGCTCAAAAGCCAGTTGATGAATGGTCAACTGAAATTTTAACTTTTTTTTTTTTTATCAGCAATGTAAATTTTTATTCTTAGTTTCTTAACATAATTACAATACTGTTCAGCACAAGAACATACTACTTCATGCAGTGGCACGTTATTCCATGAAAAATATATACATTTAATTTCTTTATAGTGAAATGCCTTCAGGCAACTTTACCAAATGAACAATCAATCAGACTTCTTGAGCCCTGGGTGAATACCCATAAGATATACCTAAATCTAAGCTACTTTATATAAAGAGACAAATCAACGTGCTTGTTATTGCTCATGAACAAACACACAAATGCATTCTCACACAGTAACATGTAAAATAAGTCAATTGCACAATCCAAAGCTCATAGAAACATTAAATCCTTACTGTTTTCTCATTTATATCAATATTTTCTCACAGGAAAAAATCATAACAGGGCATGATTAGATGAGAACATTTTGCCACTGTGTAAGATAAAAACCCCCAAACCAAATAACAAAACAACCAAAACCTAGAACAAAACCAAACAAAACCCAACAAATCTTGCAATTAAATCTCCGCATGCTTTTCTTGTCTGGTTTGTTCTACAAGTTACCTGCTAATTCACTTGCTAACAACTTTCAGGCTTATTCATTATTACACTGCCAAATGTATAAATCTAAGATATCAAGGTTTGTGTGTAGATATTTTTCCCTGACAGTTGAAAGTGTCTGCAACTATTGATAGTATTTCATATCTGACAGTGTCCTTGGATGTTGTCTTTGTTTACCTACCCTGATTTTCCTGGGTTTTTTTGTTTTGTTTTGGATATTTTTTTCCTGTTTATTTTCTTCTTCACTTATCAGGTATTCTACATAAACTGACTGTGCAGCTTGATGGGTTTGATAATGAGGATGACATAAACCCACATTTACTGCACAAGGTCACAAATGTTTCAGAATAACTTATGCACCTACAGTTCTGGATTACCTTGCAGAGCATGTTCATTTGCTTTGTCTTGAACATAGGTGTTCAGATTTTCTTTGTGTATGATGCTCACTGTTTATCTTCTCTCTTAAGTCTTTTCTTGGATAACTTTTCTACTGGGAAAATACCAGCGGACAACTTTAAGGGGATATTAGGAAATTCTAATTACTTTACAGGCTCTATAGTAAAGCTTGTATGTATGGGAAAAATCATTAGATTATTTTACAAACCTATTAGTATTTTCTGAAAAAAATATGATTCTTTTTTTTTTTTTTTCCTTTAGCAATACAATTGATTTAGTGTTTGGCATCATGACAGATAGAAGCCTCCAGGTATTTACATAATAAATTAGTGTCAGCACTTCATTTAATTTACTCACTTTGATGTATTAGTAAACAGGAGATTCATATTATTAGAGCCATTGAGGAGAAAATAAATAGAGGACCAAATCATCACACATACACTAAAATGTACAAATCTCAGATTTCAGGAAGATGATGTTAAAGGGGAAGGATAGAATTAATTCTGCTTATTGGGATTTCTACTTAGTATGTGGAATAAGATAGGGTTTGCAGTAGGTTATCACATGATAGAAGAGATTCCAAAGTTTCATATGGCAAAAATGGCACTAGAGCTAATTTAATACCTGAGATTCAGTGTGCGAAAAGAAAACTCCAAGGGTGTAATATGTGTCCTAAGTTAACTACTCAAAAATTTAAAGCCTTTAAGTGCAGTTCCTAGATTAGTTTTACTTCTTTAAGATCTTTTATTCTTCAAAGCAAACACCTCAAAAGGTATGATAGCCCCTTTAAGATCAAATTTTCTTCCTAGCTGTCATGAAGTAAATAAAAACTGGAATCATCAACACAGTGACAGGTAGACAATGAAGTTCTTATTTATGTAAATATATATATTTATCTGTTTGCGATACAAAGGGTTAGTAACGTTTAAACTAACTAATGTGTTAAAATTTTAAATATAAATTTAAAAAATGTAGTTGGTTCTCTTTAGAAAATATAACATACCCCACAAATTTAATGCTACTTTGAAATAGAAACAAACAAAAATTCCTAAAGTGTGACTGTATTAATGTCTATAAATATGTAAAGGGTGAAAGTCAGAAGGATGGACCCAGGCTCTTCTCAGTGATGGCTAGTCATAGGGTAAGGGGCAATGGGTGCAAGCTAGGGCATAAGAAGTTCCATGTGAATAGAAGGGGGAACTTTTTCACAGGGAGGATGACAGAGCTCTGGAACAGGCTGCCCAGAGAGGTTGTGGAGTCTCCTTCTCTGGAGGCATTCAAAACACACCTGAATGTGTTCCTCTGTGATTTAGTTTAGTTGATCCTGCTCGGTCGGTTTTAGCTGCTAAAAACTGACAAAACTATATAGATAAATTTTTATTCCCCCCTCCCCCCCACTGGTCTGCATTAGAATTCAGAGAGCCTGTATTTAGCTTCACAAATTAATGCTATAAATTCTGAAGGACTGAGGAAGTCTTAAGTTCCTTCTTCCTGGTTTTAAGCTGAATCCTAGTGTCTCAACCTGAGGAAGAAAACTGTTCAGTCTATACATGCCTTGTAATTAATTGATTGTATCTTCCACTGTTGGGTATAGAGTGGCGTGGTCTGAATAAGATAAAAGAAAACAGAGACACAGAAAAAAGATAATGCATACTATTGACATTCAGAACATTGATTTCTCTAACAAAAGAACAAAATTTTTGATGCTGTAAGAAAATGCTGATATCACAGTCCAAAGGTCCCTGATGACACATAATGGGCAGTATTAATCACCACAAGCCATTTTCTGAGACTTTCTACATATTCATACTTGCCCTTGGTTCACATTTTTAGATTATGTTTGCAATCACAGAATGAAAAATGCTTTTAATAAAAAAGGAGAAGTGCTATTCTGTACAGAAACACTGAGACAAAGAGAAAATTCTACAACAAATGTTTTGATAGTAACACTTCTGAATAGTGTTTTATAGCAGTTGGACAGTTTGTAGTAATAGAAACAAAATTGATACATGCTTTCACTACAGTCATCTAGATCATAAGGAGTATATTAGAAAAACAAGAAATGTTTTATTCTATCATTCATATTTTATTTCTCTGTGATATATATTGCTGTGATGTATCCTCCTTAGGGGGGAAAAAAAACTTTAATTTAAATAAAAGCCCCTGAACATTAGTATTAAAATGACAAAATTAGTCTCTTGTGCAGCTGCCAGATGGTCACCAGATTCAAATATATTTTTCATTCAAAGTAACATTCACAATCCCTAAAGAATTAATATGCTAATAAAGTTTTTTTATTGAAATCATTAGAATAAATCTAATACTCTAAACCTAGCTATAACCATTTATGGAGGCTCAGTATATCCATAGATGTAATTCAAGCATTTTTTTTATTTAGCTAATAAAAATGTCTACCAAATAGACACTGATAGTGATAAAGAGAGAATAAAATACTTTGAAAATGTCATTAGAGATCCACATTTAGAATTAATAACATTAGGGTAGTCTCAAATGTATTTATTTTTAGTATTGATATTAAGATTTGTAATTAATAAAGAATGTTGCATTTTTCTTTTAAAATCTGATCAATGGGGAGGAACAGAACCAGAATAAATATCCTTTATTATGTCACATCAACATTTTGAAATGTTTCTTTAAAAAAATAGTACGTGTAAAAATACCATTTCCTGTGATACAAAAGCAAATGTTTAACTTTGAGTTGGTATCAAGCCTATTTTTTTCATTTTACTCAGTCTTACTGTGATAGTTTATGTTTCTTAACTGCCGAAAGAGAGATGCACAATTAAAAGATCTTGGACATTTTATAGGTATACTTTAAGTCCTTCCTGTAGACATAAGATAACTCTTGGTTAAAGCAAACGGTAGTGGAGACTAAACAGAAATAGTAGTAGTGGGACCAAAACAGAAATAACTTGACATTTCCAATCTCCTCTATTTCTGTTCTTTATTTTAGTATTAGTCCCTCTTTAGTGAGGATTCCTGAGTAAGCTTGTACCTATCAATGGTACATGCTTCTAGTTCCTTTATTTGTTCAGTTTTAAAAGATACAACACTTGAGTGTTTACCAAGAACCATTCATGCTTCGTTGAAATTAGATACCTTTCTGGTATTTCAGAGTTAAAATTGACATATCTCATTAGCTGCCAGGTTTCAGCAATATATATATGATACTTCTACTTTTCCTGAAATCTGTGACTTTTCAGTGCACATCTACTAGCTAAGTTGTTCAAGTATTGAAGAGAACAATGTCCTTACATAATAAATAGATGTATCATTTTAGTCCAACAACTTTGCATTGTTGACATTAAAGCTCTGCTACCTTGTCATACTCTGTCCCATTTTTCACATATCAAAAGCCTTACAGAATTCCAGGAAGACAGCATCCACAGGTCTTCTTTCATGTGCTAGGCAGGTCACTTCATCATAGACGTTCATCAAGTTGGTCATATAGGTTTTCTGCTTGGTGAATCTATGCTGACTATATCTGATGACTTTCTTGTCCTTTGTGTGCCTGGAAATGTTTTCCAGATCTAGTTGTTCTGTCATAATCTCATTGGATAAAGTCCTGCTCAACCTGGTTTGAATTCCTTGTTGACCGCTTTGAACCACAGGCTTAACTATGCTCCAACCTGAAATATTCTGTGATTCTAAGAAGAAACCTGAATATCTTCTCAGCATTCTCTTTTTTTTTTTTTTTTTTTTTCCCTATCACAAAACCTCTAATGAAACCAGGAGAAATAAAATGACAGTCAGATAGCACTGATGTGATTTCATAGAATTATGCCTGCTTGCTTGGTTTTTTCACCACACTTTGTTCCTGGAGATGGAGTTACTGCTCATCAGTTTTGTAAAGAAAGATGGTTTAAATATAGACTGTCTGAGTGTATTTTAACTCACAGATATTACATTACCATCTATCAGCAGGAACACATTGAGATCTGTAGCACAAATCATTTGTTACTTAGATGTCATACAAGTTCAAAACAATTTAAGGCAGATTTGGCCTTGCTTTTTTTTTTTTTTGTTTTAATGTGTCACAGCATCATTACAATTAAACTTAATTCATCCTTAAAACTTTATGTACTACGAAGCAGAAGAGGTTGTAGTATAAAAGAAAAGTCTTCATTGCCAAACTGCAGTTAGTGCTTTATTCTATTGCTTCACTGAAAATAGGATAGGTGTGAATAAAACTTGCTTTCAGTCACACTATCTCTATTGGTCACATCACCTTCTGATAAAGTGAGCATGCTGCATTGAACTTGCATCAAAAACAATGTCCCATCATTAAGATAACAGCTGAACTGAGCTTTCACACAGATTCATGGAATGGTAAATAGAGCCAAGTCTTTTCTGATAGGGGCACCCAGGAAGCTGGGAGGGGACACAGCCCAGTCAGGTGACCCAAACTGGTCAAAATGGACTTCCATACCAATGGCATCATGCTCAGCATAAAAGGGGGCTGGTGGGGGAGTAGTGCATCACTCCAGAATGTGCAGTTTGGGGATGGTCAGTCTCAGGACAGCTCTGAGCTGTACAGTCCGAGTTGTGTGGTTCGGTGAGAAACTGCATTGTGTATCACCAGCTTTGTCTGTTTTTCTATAAAGATCTGTTATTGTTATTTTTCTCTCTGCTGTCCCAATAAACTGTCCTTATCCCAGCCCGTAAGGTTTGCCTTTGGTTTTCTTCTCCCTCTCTCCCCCACCTGCGCCTCCAAGAGACTGGCTGTGTGGTGCTCAACTGTTGGCTGGGGCGAAATCACTACAATGTATTACAGACTTTAAACAATGAATCCTATCTTGTTATTATTAAAACCCCAAACTGAATACTTAAATGATTCTGATTTGTACTTTCCCTTCAATTATAGAAGGAATACAACCTATCAATATATATTTTTTAAAAATTTATTTTTTTAATCGAAAATTATCTCTCTATCTGTTGGAGAGTACTATCTACACTTTATTATGTCTGATTTTTTCACAGAGGTGACTGATGATTTGCGTTCAGCCTGTGCTCTATTTTGACATCCACATCTGCTTCTAAAGAGCTGCTACTTGACTAGCTGTTATTCTGTAACTAAGTAGTGTCTTAAAGCTTTGTAAGTGTAGTACCCCATTTAATTACACTTCTGAATTTTTGATCAGTTGTGATTTTGGTTTTGCGTTCTTTTAAGGCAATCTCTCAAATTCTTCAAGAACAGTTTGCTTTCTAAACCTGTGTACTTACAGTTCTTCCCAGTGTAGAAACTTAAATATCAGATATGATGTTTCAACATACAGCTGTTTTTAAAAAATATACACTTGACTTCATTCTCAGCAAGCAATAGATCTTGCCATAAGCTTTACCAAACCAGGTAAACCAGGGAAGAGTACTCAATTTTATGTCCCGTTTCTATCTCTTCAAATTGTGGTTAGACTTCTTTGCAGCACAACTTAAGGAAAGGCTGCCATCTCATTTCTCTATTAGGAATTATTAAGGATGCATACCTGTAGTGCCTTTCATAGTCTGTCGTTCTTCAGGGTACTCTGTCAAGTTCACAGATGTTTTCTGATCCTGGCCTAACCTTTTTGTCATCTATTTATAGACTATGAATTATAAAGAAAGCGAAAACTTTAAATGAATCATGTGTGTAATTAAAGACATTTCCTCTTTATGCAGTGTGATATCAATTTCAAAGTATTTAGCATGAGGTTTGAATTTCAAAAATGCAGCTTTTTTTCAAGAAAGTGACCATGAAGAAAAAGAATTTGGGGAAGCTGTGTAGAGAATGGTAAGAGGTTTAAATGATCAAATTAAATATAAAAACAGAGACATGAAATCTAATGCAGTTTTAAAAATAATTGTATGGGCTAGAATAACAAATCATATATTAACAGTCATAAGGTTAGTCACAAGGTTATCTTTTGCTAAATAATCAGTAGTTAATTAATCAGTTATTATCTAGCTAACTCTGCATGGAATTTCATGCAGAAATTTCACATCTGACATCTGTTGTGACTGAAATCAAAAAAGGCAGACTGTATCTCCAGTGAGAGTTAAAACACAGTGAGTAAGTAATGATAATTTGATAATTTAAACTTTTTATTTAATATCTTCATAACTAAACTGTACTTCACATCTAGCTGTGAAACACTATTAAGTGTTTACACTTGGTAATGCAGATAGTTTGGTTTCATGAACATTACACCGGTGGGAGGTACAGGAAAAAGAAAACCGAAGATCTGATAAAACGAACAGCCAAAAGGCCTTTAAGAAATGTTGATTTCTATAGCTCAATTGTTTGTATTATGGTGCAAGTATGTTTCTAAATACCTAAGGTCTGTAAAGGTAAGAAATAAATAGATTTATAAATAAAAGGAATATAATAAGAGTATCCTGACTTATGATTCAAAGAGAAGACAGTGATAAACCTTTCAGCCAGCACAAAGAAAATGTATATGAATTCAAACCAAAAAGACTAAGTAGATTTTGACTTCAGATTTTGTATTGCATATAGTGGAATTTTGGTGATTTATACTTGCAGCATCCAGGAACAGAAGTCTATTAGTACAAGTCAGCTACCATCATAGATGACACTAGATTATATTTGATCAAGAGTTTTATTATCAGTTCATCGCAAATGCAATATTTGCTTGCTCAGGGGTAAATTGTGTAGATTTACAATGTAGGTAGGTATGACACTTCTTTTTATTGTAAAGTGTTCACAAGTTAAGCCAAATTATAAATCTTTACTTTTATTCCTTATATTTCTTTCAACTCTTCATGCATTTTGAAATCCATATAATAAATAATATAGATAGATCGAGGATCATGAATATGAAGTGAGTTTATATGCATGTGTATACATATGCAAACAAAAAGAGATTTGAGTGGTGCATACTGATAGTGGAGACAGTAATATTTTCAGGCAGTATGTTTATAAATGGAAAAATATGATGCTGGAAGTTAGTTTCTGTTTCCAAATCTTTTCAGGTATGGCATAACTAATGTTTCTAGTTATAACTCCTATTCTCAAATGTAATAGATCATGTTTGATATGTGTGCTTTTGCAATTCTCTTTCTTATGTAAATTTACACTATTTAATTGTAAAGACCAACAACATATTTATATCAAATATGCAGTAAGCTTTACTAAAGGTACACCTAGTTTTGTCTTTGTTAAGACACAGGAAAGAGGAAAAATTGTTTTCTGAAACAGGTTTTAGAGACCAAGGCCAATTTACAGCTTCTCACATCAGATGAAAGAATAAACTATGTAACTCTGTTGTGAATATATAGCCAACAGGGTTTGGGGTTGGGTTTGTTTTTTTGTTTGGTTGGTTTTGTTTGTTTTTGGTTGGTTGGGTTTTTTACTATAAAAACGGTACCAAGATGGTACAAGTATTGATATTGTAATTATAAGCTCCTTCTGCTATAGAAACACAAGCTTTCATCACCATTAATCATGGTGCCATGAAAATAAAAAAAAAAGGTTGAGCAATATATGTCAGAGAAATGTAGTATAATTTAATCTAATAAGGCTGAAAGTACTGTTACTTTTTGGACTTCTGATTGTAAAATGTCATCAGTGTCTGCAGTCTTTCACTGTCATGAATATGATGATGATATTGTGTCTTTCTTCTTGCTCCTCCTCTAAGATTCACTTTGGTCTTGGTTTGTTTTTTGGGTTTCTTTGTTTTTGTTTGTTAACTTACTTTTATACTTTCTTTATTGATCTGCAGCTACAGATCACGTTGCATCCAAATTTACTATATATGGTATGTTTTATCTACATTAAATTCTGGGTTCTTGCTCTCTTTGTTACCCCTAAGGCAAGTTTTGTTCAGCTACAGGTCTACATTTCTGAGCTATGGTGAGAGGTTTATAGTTGTAGGGTCCAAAGTGCCAAGCACTGTACCTCATTGCGTATCATCCCATTCTGTCTACGCATATAGCCTGCATTCTGTCTCTCCATTTCTCAAGGCCTCTGCAGTTATATGAAAGCCATATTTCCTTATGCCAATCAATTTAGTCTAAGTCATAAATATCTCATTCTAATAGAACAACTAGTTGTCACAGCTATCTGTATAAAACTGTGGTTGCACTATCCAAGAGAAAAAAAAAGTAAAGTAGCCTTAGAGATCTGGTCAATAGGAGAAATTGCTGTCATAGAAATATGTAAGGCTGCAGCCACAACAAGAAAAGTTCAAACAGGGCAAACCTGACATACACCAATCCCGAGGCCTTGCAAATTCTGTACAGGGGTTGCGGCTTGCTGCTGGGAATGGTAGTACTGCATTAGAGGGCTACATGATTACAAAGTAGTCGGAGGCCAGTGGTTGGAACTGTGGTCATATGTAACATAGAGTTACTCCAGGTGACTGACTTGACATTTTAGTGGTCATTTGGTCCAATATGTAGGGTATTTAAACTTACTATTTGTGTAAGAAAACAGCCATAGTGTAACTAAGTGACTGTTTTCATTATATTCACTTCTCTCACAGCATACATTAAATGTTTTGCACTTGTCAGCTAAAGGATGACAGCACATATTTTTCAAAAATTTCTCTTCCAGGAGTCCATGTTCAGAAGTAAAATATTTTACTGTAAAAACCAAATGACCCTCAAAGCCTGGTGAAGCTTTCATGCATATTTTTCTGTCTTAATTATTTGACTATTTGTTTGTGTGTATGGACTTTATGTTTTTATATATGTATGGTACTTATAGCTATTGTGTTTGGTGCTACTAATTCATTGTATTCCGAAGAACAGAATTTCTTCCTGCTCTGTGTATCTGATGCATTTAATAATATGCTTTATCACTGTACATATCTTAAGTATGCGCTGAGTTCATCTGCCTGATAGAACAGTCAGATCTTACTGGGAATGAACAAGGATGTGGTTTTCAAGGCTTGAAAATTCACACCTAAAATCCAGTTACATGTGTACAATGCTTTTAATTCATGTCTGCTATACACCTTTTCATCTGCTGTTACACATGTTTCAATAGGCCATTAATAATCTATGCCTTAGGCAACTATCAAGGGTTTAACCATGCTTATGTTTAAACTCCAGTGTCACTCTCATCCAGGATGTAGATAACCTACACGTTTTGTCAAAAGATGTGATTATGGTCCAACCTGAGAAAAGCAGGAAGCTAGGCATTGTTATTGAGTGTATTTCACATCATAGTTCTTTCATTATTCCTTTTGTCATTTAAGGGTATCATTCCCAGGGGAGAGGAAATGAAAGGGAAGGTGCTGATGTCTACTCACAACAGTTCAAAGCTGTGTCATGGGAGGATTAGACAAGGTATTAAGAAACATTTCTTTACCAAGAGGCTGATCAAACACTGGAGCAGGCTTCCTGGAGAGGTGGTCAATGCCCCCAGGGTTTAAGAAAGATTTTGACCATGTTCTTGATAACAATACCCTTTTGGTCAGCCCTGAAGTGGTCAGACAGTTGGACTAGATGACTGTTGTAGGTTCCTTCCAACTGAAATACTCTGTTCTGTTCTACTCTATTCTACCCTATCCTATCGCTAATAATAAAGGCCATGTTACATGTATTGACATAAATTCTTGTCTTCATGTAAAAAAAAAAAGCCGTCAGTATATTATTAAATGTAGAAGAGGTGTAAAGGCAACATTTATCACACACTAAAATGTGGGTTTTTTTAATTTATCTTGATTTTTTTTTTCAGGTTAGAAAGACTTAATACCTTTTCTTGCTCAAGTATTAAAAAACAGTTCTAGCCCTCAGGGATATTTTGTGCTCTGCTTTTCTTATGAAGTGCTGGGACATGGTTACATCATGTTTTCTCAAGCTCTCTGATAAAATGTTGTTGGTTTGGTTTGAGAAGATCAGTTTTAGTGAAGACTAAACCTGAACATGATTTATAAATGCCCTTCCCCCACAAACTTCATTACAAAGCCTCATTCTGGACCTCTGTAAGAGGAAATAATATAATGCAAATATCAGAATTTACGCTGCCTATAGTAAATGCATACTGTAGTTACACTTCGGGGGATATTCTACAGTATTTTTTGTTATATTGCATCTTTACTGTTATTTGTATAAACATATGGAAATTCTAATAATAAAATATGGGAGTGTATTACTGTCATCTTCCTTACAATTTCAAAATCAGAACTAACATGATAGTATATTTCTAAAATGTTGGGTGATTATACTTTTCTTTGAAGGCTAATGAGTAGTAATATATAAATAAAAGAAGAAAGTACAGGAAGACAAGAACATATTTGTTAGTTAAATAAAAAAGGCAAAGGTAAATCTGTAAGTCCCTCTTAAGTTTGGGTTTTTTTTTTCAGATTTCATTGCCATGTAAGTCAAATTTGTACCATTCTCATATCTTAAAATCTTCTTTACTGGGTCACTGGCTCAGATTGTCTGAAAAAAAGATTTTACACTGTATTTCAGCTTCTAGCCAATATCTTAATTTTTCCAAAAGAATAAGAATTTCAACAAGAAAGTCGTTAAGTGCTCATCTTTGGAAGCAAGTTAGCTTATTTAAAACTGGTCTAAAAGTCTTTAAAATTTATCTGTAAAGATATTTTTCCTTTTTTTTCCCCCATTATTTTACTGACAGTACATTTTCCAGAGTAAATTATTATGTGTTATACATTATGATTTAAAAGTAAAACTGCAGCTACCGTTTTCTACTATTCTCTTTACATTTTAATGGAGTTTTTAAAGGATCACCTCATTGTATATTCATTACAGATGATGCCTAAGCAAACTGACAGAAACTGTTCTGTTTACACATATTTAATTTGAATTAGATCCAAATGATGGATTCTGTGCCAATGTGTTCTTACAGGGCACTATTATCTGCATATTTGAGCAGATTGCCATATGGTTTTGAGAATAATGACCAGATATTATCTTCACTGATTCTGGTATCATTTTTTTACTAATATAGGTCAAAAATAGCTCTACTTCAAGTACTTACAGATGCAAAGCTGTAAAATCAAGGTAGAAAACATAAGAATCAAGCCTGTAATCCTTAAAGTCAAACATATTTACCATTTTCTCTTAACACAGATACATTTCATGGCACAGGATGAAAATAAATATATCAGTTATCACTCAGATGTGAGGAACATTTTTAACATAAGTATAGGAAAGTATGTTCAGGTGTGGGAGATTAGGTTTTAAAACTGAGGTAGGTTGACATCTATTACCAAGAAGATTAAATATGTAATTAGTTTTTGTGTTGTGCTGTTTATTTTTGGAAATCTAAACCATGAGAAACATTGCTGAACAAGGCTCAAAATGTATCTGCTGTCATCACTGTCATTATTCTTATGGCTTTGTGGAGAAATTACTTTTTTTCTCACCATGATCACTGAACAAATTTTACTATTTAATATAATTAAATGCAAATACCTTAACAAGAAATTTATTAAAAATAATTTTAATGTCTCCATGTATTGTGTTAAGACAGTCCTCCTATATGGCTGTGGTGGATTGACCTTGGCTGGCTGCTAAGTACCCCCCAAGCTGATCTCTCCCCCTGTCCGCTTCAAGAGGAGAGAGAAATAAGAATGCTCATGGGTCAAGATAAGGATGGGAGATGGCTCAGCAATTACTCACATGGGCAAAATATACTAACTCAGGGGAGATCAACTTATTGTCAATTGAAAATAGAGAGGGATGGTGAGAAACCGCTATATTTTTTTTTCCCCCTCCGGCCCAAATCCTCTATATTTTACCCCAGTAGGTGGTGCAGAGGAGTAGGGAATATGGGCTGCAGTCTGTTCATTAACAACTCCTCAGTGCCACTTCTCCTCATATTTTTCCTTGCTTCCATGAAGAAGGGAGGTGATTCTGCCCTTTTGCTCTGCTCTCGTGAGACCCCACCTGGAGTACTGTGTCCAGTTCTGGAGTCCCCAGCACAAGAAGGACATGGAACTATTGGAATAGATCCAGAGGAGGGCCACGAAGATGATTGGAGGGCTGGAGCACCTCTCCTATGGAAGTTGGGATTGTTCAGCTTGGAGAAGAGAAGGCTCTGGGGAGATTTTATAATGACCTTCCAGTACCTGAAGGGGGCCTATGGGAAAGCAGCAGAGGGACTTTTTAGAATAGAGGTAGATTTAGATTGGATATTAAGAAAAGAATTCTTCACTATGAGGGTGGTGAGGCACTAGGCATAGATTGCCCAGGGAGGTGGTGGCTCCCCCCTCCTTGGAGGTGTTCAAGGCTGTGTTGGATGGGGCCTTGAGCAGCCTGGTTTAGTGAGAGGTGTCCCTGGCCATGGCAGTGGGGGTGGAACTTTTGATGATCTTTAAGGTCCCTTCCAACCCAAACCATTTTATGATTCTAAGATCCCTCTCATGGGATACAGCCCTTCATAACTTGGTAGAATGTGGGATGCTGCTAATAGCTCCTTTCTTTATTATTCCTAGCAAGTAAGTTACAAAGTTTGGTGTCACATGATAGCATTCTTACTAATTCCTAGATTCTAGGTATTCAAATCTCTCCAAAATAGCAAGATTTTTTTTTTCTTATTTTGGTTTAAATATATATTTTTTTCTGGTAAAAAAATACACGTTCTAGTTTAATATAAGGTTACTTAAGTTTTGTTGTATAAAGAATGTTATCACAATATTTATTGTAAAAAATGTAATTTTATGATCTGAAACACAGGTATGACATTAACTTCTGAAAGCTAAACTATTTGTGAGGCAATAATTTAAACAATTTCCTCTTTAATTGATTGAGGTATTAGACAAAGTGATAGGAGGATATCTCAATGTAAAAACCCTTATGTATTCTGTTTACTTCAACAGGTTCAGAATTTCAGCCTTGGATTTTGGTTTACTAAAGTAATACAGGAAATTATTTAGAAAACAGTTTGTTTCTTATTCCAAAAGCACATTTGGGCCAACTAGCCATGTAGCTCTGTTTTTAAAACACAGTAGGAAAAAAAATTTTGGGGGGGAGGGAACGCAACTTTCAATGTTTATTTAATCTGGAAATTAATGCCAAAATTTCATATTCAGAATTTTGTCATTCATAAATAAAGGGAAAACATTTGTTAAGCTCACAATGAGGTTAACCTCAAAGTATTTTATTTTCTTGGTAGTATATAACGTTACATAAAAAAATTCCAGTTACGTAAAACCTTGCTGTTATGATAATACAGTGTCAATTTAATATTGCTACACTTTTATTACAGGAATTTTTTTTTTTAGTTCATTTTCATCATATATATTAAAAAATCCTTTTATGTTTAAATATGTATAAGTAGTTTATATGCCTTATTTTAATTAAGAGGTTTTCTGTACGAAACAATATCCTTCTTAAGACATCAAACACTTCAGGACACAAGGGATGCAATGCATTTAACCATCCGCAGGTATCTGTTACTCTGAGTGCTCAAGTATTCAATATGTCCATGCTAGGTTAGCAGGGATGACACAGGAAAATCCAGACCCTTCCAGAGAGGCAGTTAAGAGTCAGGCAAGATGCAAAGGCATCTTAAATGACTGTAAATGTCTGACTGTGGGCATTTAAATTTAACTCAAAGAAGGATACACTGTAGCCTAATTTACTGTTTGTTTTTCTTCTAAAAGTTCATTTGCAAAAATACAATCTTCCATTAACATAGTACCAGTAATGTACATGCTTTATCAGAGTTTCTAACTTGACTCAGTATGGTGCAGACCTTTGAATTTTCTATTCTGAATAGCATTAAACAGGAGATGAACTCTGAGACTGTATACATTTCTAGCAAATTAATTCCACTGATACATTATATTTTTCTGAGGCATTTACTTTTACAAATATTTAGGTATCTCCCTTTACCTTTGGAGGCTTTCAGAGCATTCACTTCAGTTGCCTGATTGCACAATAATACAGTGTGAAGCCAGGATCTGTCACCCTTCTAAATGAAACAGTTTGTGCTGTTGCAACTATTTTAACATAACAACAGGAAATACTCAAGTTCGAGTTCTGTGCTTCTCAGAGAAAATAGGTGTTTATAGACCTTTCTGCTACTATTGGAAACTATCTCTAAAACAGACTTCATAGCTAAATAACACATGAAATGCAGGCTTCACCCAACATGTTCAGCTAAAATTACCATTTGAGTTAAACTACTTAGTTTGGCTATAAGGTTATAGAATTCTCATAAGGAATTTTTGCTTAATGTCATGACTGCAAACACTGCTTTATTGTGTTACCTCCTGGAGCTCCACTACTCGGCATATCATTGCAAAGGTGTGTGAGTTCCCTCAATTTATCTTGTACTATCATGTTTGAGTTGGGACATACAGAATTAAACACAATCATAGAATGGTTTGAGTGGGAAGGAACCTTAAAAATCAACTAGTTCCAACCCCCCTGACATGGGCAGGGACATGCTCCAATACACCAGGTTGCCCAAAACACTATCTAGAATGGTCTTGAACCAGGGACAGGGTTTTCCTCAGCTTTGTCTGGGCAACCTGTTCCAGTGCCTCACTTCCCTCATAGTAAAAATTTTCATCCTGATATCTAATCCAAATCTACCCTATTTCAACTCAAAGCCATTACCCCTTGTCCTATCACAACATGCCCTTGTAAACAGTCTCTCTCTAGGTTTTGACCTTTTTGAAGGTCAAAAGTTTTCCACCTTTCTCAAGCTTCCTGACTTCTCCAAAATTTGAATGTTTGTCATATTTTATTCATGTTCTATGTGAAGTTTAAGTAAGAAGAATTAAAATGTCAGAAAACTCTTGAGGAATTATACTGTTGAAAATGTAACTTTCAAGGACCCAAAATAAATTGCCTGAAGTACTACATGGTAATAGCAGAGATGAGATCTAACTCTACAGATTCTTACCAAGGGCTCTGTCTAGAGAATTATTTGTGTTTGTATAAATGGATAGACACTTTTCATATGTACACACGTCTTTATTGTTCTGATTCTGGCCATGCCAGAGTCAACCTCCCCAAGCAGTCAGCATAGGTCAGCTGGGTTAGCACAGGTGAGATGGGTTAGCCCGGGCTGTTTTCCATACTGCCTGACATCACTCCCCCATAAAAGGGGCTGGGGGGGTGTGCCTCCAGAGCATTTTGAGTATGATTGGGGTGTTGAGTTGGTCCTTGTGTTGTGCAGCATGCTGTTATTGTTGGGTCAGTAAGGTCCTCTGTGTTATCACTGGGTGCAAGTGAAATTTGCTGTGGGCTCTTATGGTTCCCCTTTCATGGTAACCTGTCCTCATCCCAACCTATGGAGGCTCTGTCTGTTTCTCTGGGAGTGAGTGAGGGGCACATTGTGCTCAGCCACTGGTTGGGGATGAACCACCACATTCATGTAGCCCTTTACTTCTTGTGCTCTATCAAGCCACATATCTACTTTTGTTCTTTAAGACTACAGGAAGGAAGACATCAGTCAAACAGGCTAAAACTAATTATATTTCTCCTGCTGGAATTTCTAAGAGCTAAAATATTCTTGTGCTCATTAAACAAAATTCTCAGCCCTTATTTGTATTGGAGCCCTGATATGGTGATTCCTTTATTCATTTATTCTTATTTATTTTGTTTTTAACAAGTGATAAATGGGAGCTTTTCATTATCAAATGAAAGAACAGTATTTTTAATAAAAATACTACATAATAAAAATACAGTATTTTTAGGCCTTGTTTTGAACAACAAATCTAAAAGTATTTTTTTTAACTGTTATCGTTATCGTGTCTTCTCCATGATGTGTGCTGCTCACCACTTTAGAAAAAGCTCTTGAAATGTTTTGAAAAACACAGTTGGAATTATTTTACCTGAATGGCAAGGAAAGGTTGTAATGAATGTATGCATTTTTTGCTTTCCTTCCCTTCCGTTGTTCTGTTGATATATATATATATATATTAGTGTATAGTGTTTCTTTAAAGCTGGCACATTCATATTTGTTTCCCACTGATACTCTGACAGTTGGAGTAGCAGCAGGAGCAAAACTGAAAACTACATTCTTGGCATTTTCCTTTGGCAGAAAATGAGAAATAGAACGTTGTACTGTATCTGAGAATCCTCTCTAAAATAATCCAAAGTTATGAATGCTAACATTTTACTGTCAACATATGAATGTTTGTCTACTCTTGCAATTCTGCTTGTTATTGGTTTAATTTTTATAATAATTTTCAGACAAATCAAGCTGGTTCATTAAAAATATGGCTCACATAAATTTGTGAAACATTAATTGTGCTCTCATACTCGATTTAAATATTAGCTTTTAAAGCTTTATATGATTATTTAAACAAACCAAAGGAGAAGGAAAATATCTTAGTACTTAAGATGGTACACTGAAACTTGATGTGATGGATGTCTAGACACTATTGCTAAAGATTAAAAGGTGACTTGGCAACAGGCTTCTTATTTGACTGTTTAACAGATTATGTCAGATACATTAACTTTAAAATCCATCATTATAGTGGGTTTTTTGGCATGTCTTCCTCTACAAAAGAAATAAAGTTGTGTTAAATAATGTGCTCATTGCCTTACTGTGGTTCTATTATAGAACTATTTTACATCGTCAACAGCTACCAGTAAAATTGGTGCTTTAGTGTAACAACAGTTTTATTATTTTAATCTTTTCAGTTAATTCTATTGGTTGGATTTTTTCTAATTGCAGCTTCCAGCCACGCTATGTCTGCTCTTACACACTCTCTCTCTCTGTGCATATGTACATGATTAGAAAGTTCTTCCTTGTAGGACTGGTATAAGATCAGAATCAATTTATTTCTCAGTCTTCGTTACATAAACAAAATAAACTTACTTTCGTAAGAATATTGCTCTTTTTTCCTTTCAAATATCTCAAATTATTTGACCTTAGTTAACTTGCTGAGAAATGACTATGTTAGATACATTCATTGCCTTGAATACACTGTGTTATCATAGGCAATCCAAAGAATGAAAAGGGAAAAAGTCAATCTCTCTTTACTTACTGAAAAATGTTTGGGGCATGGGGAAAGCAGCTGTTGATAATCATTGTAAAGCAAATAACTGGATTTAAAAAGGTGATGGGTTTTGTTTATTTTTATTTTTTTTTAATTTATTCTTGTGATTATACTATTATTATTTCATTCTTTCCCATTATTACTATTATTTTATTTATTATTACTGTTATTTAGGTTTTGTCTTTACATAACTTCTACCATGTTTGTTTATTATGCTTCTGAGAATGAGAAGTATAAATCATAATTCTAATATTGAAAAATAAGCAAGTTTCTTTTTGTAATTGCATTTTAAGGAACTGCAGTTCTTTGGATAAAGGTACTACTTTAAGCCTTCAACATTTATTAAAAATAAGAAACAGAACAATCTAAGTGTTTTTAGTAAATTTGCTGTAATTCAACAAAAATGTGGGGAATTAAATTTTTGCAGGACAGGCCCTTCTTTTTAGCCTCTATTTTTTCTTTGGTTGGACACAAGCTATTTTCACCTTGGAGTTATAGATTATTTATTTGTCATATTATTAATTGCATCTGTATCTATGTCAAATTATTAATGTTACTAATAGTTTCCTTTTTAAGGTCTTTGAATCAAAAGAAGAAACTTTTCTTATTGAATATGAAAAAATGAAGTGTTTTGTTGGCTTTCACTTTGCAGTCTCGAGTATCAGCTTATATTTTAGGAATCCTGAATCAGACACTAGTATCACTTGGGCCAGTCTGACTACTGAGTGAAATTTAGGCAAAACTGTGAAAATAAACAAGATTGTTATATGTAAAAATGGTAATTTTTTTTTCAATCTCGTAATCTTTTTATAGGTCATAATTTTTCACTTCTGCTTTTTTGCATTTACTAATAATTTCAACTCAATACATAGTTCACATTATAATCACAACTAATCTACTGCTAAATTGTTTATGATTTTGGATCCATGTTCTCTTTTATGATAATAATTAAACAGGTCATGACTCTTGTAGATGAATCCTTAAAATGCTTTCTAAAGAAATGTAAAATATTATATGTCTAATTAATATAATCCCCTCCACTGCCTTTCTATCAAATAGATATTTAAATAACAATTAAGTTAAACATAATTCTCTTCTTGTATTGCATACAAGCCCCCAAATAAATAAACTTCTTTATTATTTCCAGGAAGACAGTGTTGTTGTCTAGTAAGCACAGAAAATAATTAGGAATCTGGATACTACTGTTTCTCAGACTATTGAGTTGTCTTCTGCAACTTACTTTATGGCTCTATATTTCAGTCTAAAATTGTAATAAGGACTGCAGTCCTTTGTAAAGCACGTTGATATCTTCTGAGTAAATTGTTTATAAAACTGACAGTTACCACTCCTCCTTCCTACACCCCCACCAAAAAAAAAATAATCCTCTAACATTCCAGAGGCAATAATGAGAAGAAAACAAAACAACACAACAAAGAAAGTCCAAAACAACATCGTTCTTATCTTTTTGGACCATTGAATTTATTAATGTGAATAGAGGTGGAAAGGCCTATAGAGGGAACTGTAGGTAATAGGAGACATAGCATAGGAACAACTTGTTCATTATATTAGGCAGTGTTGTGTGTTAATCCCAGTAGGCAAGGTGGCAGCTGAGCCCCACCCAGACATATTCTCACTCCCCTCTAGTGGGATGGGAGGGACTTAAAAGTAGCAAAGTGAGAAAACTCATGGGTTGAGATAAAGACAATTTAATAGGTAAAGCAGAAGCTGTGTGCACAAGCAAAGTAAAATTAGGAATTCATTCACCATTTCCAATGTGCAGGCAGGTGTTCAGCAAGCTCCAGGAAAGCTCCATCACAGAACAGTTCCTGGGGAAGACAAACACCATAACTCCAAATGCACACCCCCCGCCCCCCAACTCCTGCCCCCCCTTACTCTTTATTTCCCCAGCCATTATTGCTGAGCATGACACTATATGATATTTGATATCTCTTTGGTCAGTCGGACTCAGTTGTCCCAGCTGCGTTACCTTGCAGCTTCTTGTGCACCACCAGCTGATTCACTGGAAGGTCAATGTGAGAAGCAGGTTTTGATGCTGTGCAAGCACTGCTCAGCAACAACTAAAACATCCTGTGTTATCAGCACTCTTTTCATTGCAACTTAAAAAAAAATAGCTCTACACAAGATGCTTGAAGAAAATTAGCCCAAACCAATACAGGCAGTAACCAGTTTCACACTCTTTAGTGGATATGTTAACAAAAACCATAGTTATAGGGGATTGCATTCAGGTTCTAATTAAGACACCACTGTGTTGTTTGAAGATACATTGGGTCCTTAGGTTTCTTCTTTAGTTACTGACATAGTAAGTATTTGGCTAACAAGCAGCATAGCTGTGTGGGGTCCATTGGCTGTGTTTGACACATCTGTTGTGAAAAACTAAAATGTTTGAAAGTTCCTGATGTTATTTAGTAAATTTGTAAGTTTAGTAAATATTTTCTCTTGTTATCGTAAAAGTCAGTTAAGGAGCTCTCTAAGACTCAATTTTGGAGTTGTAGGAACTAGGCATTCTTTACTGCACCACCGGATGCACAGTGGATGGCTCCAGTTTAATTTGAATACCATTAGTTGTGAGAGCAAAAGCTTGTATCTTTCTAAGACATGCATATTCATTTACTTTCCTGGAAGCAATTATAATATTTGCATATTCATTGCACATACACTTTTAAGTCTCTAAGTATCTTTGGTGGTCCTTTGAGGTCCCTAGTAGTTGTTTAGAAGTGTCCTTTTACACAAACTTCACCTTGAAGCATGTGCAGTGTGGATTACTCTAGGTGGCTTATTTCTTCTCTTATGGTTACCTAGTTTTGACTAGTTTCTTGCTAATTTATCTTCACCCATGCACCACAGATGTGAAGTATTGTCATTAGTTGCATTCTTATCTGAGGCTCCTTGCAGTCCTTTTTAGTTTCATGTTCCCCCTTCTGTTTTTAATAGCCATACACTCTGTTCCATTACACAACAATAGCTCAAGGTTTTTTTTTATCTCCTTTCTGTTTGCAGCAAAAGTTTAAAAGCTGCTCAAGTCAGCACAAAGCAAGCACAACAGAATTACCATCACAGGCATAGTGGAATCCTTCAGCCTTTGTTCAATGTATCACTCTGATGTTTTTTGTTTAATAAGTTTTTGTTTACATTGGTGACTTTTGTGAACTGAAACCCAGTTACAAATCTGCACACTTGCAGTAAGACATACCCAACAACTATATTTATAATCTAATTCATGCCATTATTTAAAAAATTCTCTATTTGTATGATCCTGAGAGAAGAGAGAGAAGTGCTGTTGCATTCTTAAAGAATCTCATTAGATCTGTGTTTAAAAAAAACCCAAACCCTTATATTTTAGAACATGTTCCCATGAATGTATTTTCTTCCTGCTTACTGTTGTCATGGTCTCAGTATTGTGGTCATATTTCAATAAGGCATTCCTCTGCATTTATTACTTGTAACTAAAAAGAGTCATTATCCTCTCACCATTGAAATCTGATACAGACTTTCTTGTGGCTTTTTAGTTGGTGAAAAGGAGATTGCTTTAATATCTTTATTAATGATGAGGGGATTGAGGGCACAGGTGATGTCAAGCTAGGTGGGAATGTTGATCGGCTTGAGAGTAGTAAGGCTCTACAGAGGGGATCTGGACGGTCTGGATCAATGGTCCAAGGCCAATTGCATGGTGTTCAACAAAGTGCCAGGTCTTGCATTTGGGTCATCATAACGCCAAAGCTTGAGGAAGGATGGCTAGAAAGCTGCATGACAGAGAAGGACTTGGGGTGTTGATTGACAGCCAGCTGAATATGAGCCATCAGTGTGCCCGGGTGGTCAAGGAGGCCAACAGCATCCTGACCTCTATTAAGAATAGTGTTGTTACTAGGACTAGGAAAGTAATTGTCCCCCTGTACTCAGCGCTGATGAGGCCGCACATTGAGTACTGTGTTCAATTTCAGAGCCCTCACAACAGAAAGGCATTAAGGTGCTGGAACATGTCCAGAGAAGGGCAGCAAGGCTTGTGAGGGCACTGGAGAATAAATGTTATGAGGAGCTGCTGAGGGAACTGAAGGTGTTTAGTCTGGAGAAAAAGAGGTTGAGGGGAAACCTAGTTGCATTCTACAACTACCTGAAAGGAGGTTGTGGAGAGGTGGGGACTGACCTTTTCTCCCTTGCGACAAGTGATAGAACAAGAGGAAATGGCGTAAAGTTACACCAGGGGAGTTTTAGATTGGATATTAGGAAAAACTTCTTTGCAGAAAGGCTTGTTAGGCATTGGAAGGGACTGCCAGGGGAAGTGGTGGAGTCTTCATCCCTGGAGGTATTTAAAAGACAGTTAGATGTGGTGCTGAAGGGACATGATTTAGTAGTGGATGGCAAGTTAGGGTAATGGTTGGGCTTGATGATCTAAAGGGTCCAATTGTCTTCCAACCAAGACAATTCTATGATGCTATGATTTTTTGTCATATTCCCCACTGCTTTTGCCAGAAAGAATGTCCATACAGAAATTTCTGCCCTTCCCCATGACTTGCTGTAGCAATTATGCCAGCAGACAGGCAAAGCATGTGAGTTGCTGGGATGAAGGAAAATGCTTCTAAGGAAAAAGTAATTAGGAAATTCACTTGTAGAACTTCCATTAGATACCTCCATAGGTGTCTCATATTTTTAAGCTTTGTTTTCACAGCCTATTTATCTAATCACGAATAATCATTCTGAATTGCTTATAAGGGAATTTTGTCTCAAACATTTCAGAAAGCGAACAAGGTTATTCTTCTGTAAGAAGTATAATGGATCATGCAGGAATAAATATAATAGCTTTGGAAGTGATTTTTGTGTTTCAATTTTTTCTTAATGAAAACAAATTCTTTATTTTAATCAGTTCAGAGTAAGCATATTTAATGATGATGATCATATTAGTATTACTGGATTTTTTTAATTGCAAACCAATATTGAATCTGGAAAAGTGTCTTGGAGCTGTTTTTTTTCTCCTGACTTTATAAATGATATTATTTAACCATACAACCATGTATTCCTCTTGCTGATATTGGTTCGATCTTTTTAAGTTTTCTTCACTCTGTATTCATAGTTATATCCATACAAATCTGTCTTATATTCTTTCTCATAAATAGATCAACAAACAACCTTCCCTCCATCTAAAAAAATTCTTAAAAAGCCTGATGTTGTAAAGCTTTATTTACAGAGGAACTAATTTTATTTAAATATGTCTGTGTAAGCATTAGTCTCAAAAATCCCCATCTAATCAATGTAAAGGGAAACTCTGAATGGCAGTTTGGCCACCTCAAGACAAGTAATGTGACTTGATTAGAATGGGTGCCTAATGTTTACATAGTAAAATTCAGGGGGTTTTGAATCAGATTAAAGGATTTGAAGTTAGACTTCTTAACTCTCAAACACGTTAATGTCTCTCCAGTGCAGTTTGTGTTAGCATAGAATAACAATTAGCATGCAAGTGAAGAGCACAAGGTGTTGTCTAATTGCCTAATATTTCTTCACAGGCAATGTATTTCCAATAAAGAAGCTTTTCTTGTGACATTTCTTTCGAGGTCTTTAAACCTTCCATTTATGGTTCTGTATTGAATAACTTTTTTGTCACTTACTTTATTATTAAAGATATGAACATTCACTTTTTTAATTGCAATGTAAAAGAGTGTGTGAGTCCAACCAAATGGAGCATATTTAAATAATTACCATATTTTCTTATGGAATATTCTATCAGGTTCCCAACCCAATTAAAAGTCAAATATATGTCGTTATATTTTATTGCCAGAAACAAGCCTGCTTTTATGTTTCTACATATTTTTCTTGCTTTTCTTTGGCTTTTTTAGTCTTGATTTAGTAATGAAATTTTCATGTTAACCATTTTTACAATATAGGAACACTGGAAGGTATGTCAGGAGCAGATGGAAATACATATTATTTCTATCTACGGCAAATTCTTGTTATTAATGAAACTTAATGTAGATAATGCAGTACACTATATCTCAAAATGTGTCAGGTCTGCAAAATATACTATATAGAATCTATATTAGATCACACACAAAAATACCCAACACAAACATCGAAAAACTCTCTGACCTGTTGTCAAATTAATTACACAATGTTTCTTTTAGTGATGTTTTTCATACCTATGGGTATCTTAGGACCATTCTGCTTTTCTTTAAACATCCCACTTTTTTACTTTTAATGACACTCCTGTAAACATTAACTCCATTTTAAAACATAAAAGGGGACTTATTCTTGGAGTCAATTTTAGCATACTTTAAAAAACATAAACATAGAAGTAGCAGAGATGTCAAAGCAAGGTATGAAAAGCAAGATGTGAATTTATAGCAAAGGTGCAATATGTTGTCTTAGATCAATGGGTTTTCTTTGTGTTAGCAACTGAAGGAATATAGTTCAAAGTAAACTTCATCTACTCCAGTAGTCTAAATTCCTCTCTGAAGTTAATAGAACTGGACTCTACCCATTCCAACACAGAGAAATGAGATTTGCTGACTTTCATAATGCTGAGAAAGTTTAAACAACTAGCTTGGGTTAGATGCTGCTGTTTTACAGGGCTAGGTTTGAATAAAATGAATTCTGCCATGAAGATCAGATAGAAAAAAACTTGAATGAATGGAAACCATTTTTTTCCAACATGTTGTTTCAAAAATAGCGGCATGATAGAGCCGATTCAGAAAGCCCAAATCTGACCCGAATATTGTTTCTAGCTGCAAAACAGGTGAAAATTTCATGGCTTTTTCATGCAGTGGCTGAAGTTGTGTGAAAATCTGCCTGGGAGTATCTGGAAAATTGAGTATGAAGATCATTGTGACTGCAATGTCTACAGAAACCTTGATATCAAAATGTAAAAAAAGGGCAGTGTGCTTATATACATATATGCATATAACTCACAACTAGTTCTCACCAGTACAGAACTCTAAAAAGTACACGTCTTAAGTGTTCTGCTGTACAAAACTAAAAACATTTTCATACATCATTTTATCATATAAATTTACAGGTTCAGTAAATTATAAATACTTTTTAAAGCAATTCTGAAGGATACATTTTTAATTTTCTGGGAAATACATGAATTCACATGGAGTGAAATTATAATGTTACTAATTTATATAAAGGCTATTTCTGCATTTGTATTTCTGTGCCTCCTTCATCTTCTTATGAATTGATAATACATACATGCAGACTTTTTGGTGTATAATTCAACACATGAGAAAGTTTTAACATCATATACTTGCAATATTATGCTATATAATTTTTAGATACTATGTATAATATATATTTTTATATAATTATTCTAGTAAAAATATCTACTGTTGTTTGTAATAAATTTTCAATAATAACAACTAGCACCAGTTAGAGGCGATTGGCATCTTCAGTGTATGACACCACTAAAAGACTATGACAAAGACTTTGCTCTTGGTCACAGAAAATACAGAAATTCTCCAATTCTGCTTTTTCTGTTGTATCTTTCTGAAATCAAATAAGACTACATGATATAATGAAAGAGTGTTTCATGATGTGACTTTGGTAACCAAATACCTTAAGACTAAAAAAGATCAGATATCCCATGGGTATGTTTAGAAATAACTTACTTATTTAATTTTAATAGGTCATAAAGCTTGCTTTTGAAGAGTTTGAGCTGGAAAGAGGCTATGATACTCTTACTGTTGGAGATGCTGGGAAAGTTGGTGATACCAGAACAGTGCTTTATGTGTAAGTACAGAACTTCAAAAAATTTCCTGGGAAACTTCTTGTCACGTGTTGCTTCTTCTGTGGCAGATGTCCACTTCAGAATCTATTACTGGCCTTTCTAGAGCTAGTACAGTGTTCTCACTAGAGATCTGCAGCACTTTTAGTATGTATTTTGGCTAAAATAATGACTGCTTTATCCTTGTTGTTCCACATTCTAACTTAGAATTACAGTATAGTTCTGGTCCTTCCATCTTTAAATTGTATCTCTTATAAAAACAAGGTCTGTGCAATTAGAATTATCTTCTCTTTGTTTTGAAGTATTTTGCACATTAGCATAACCCTGAAAATACTTGGAGGAAGTAAATGATTAATAACTTAAATACAGTGGAAACACAGAAAGGCCCATGTATGAATTTACAGCATCACAATAATTAGTCATAATTTTTAATTTATATTGTGACAGTTTTTGCAGTCATTAAACACTGCATTGTATCATGCATTATGAAATACATTATATTTAAACTGCATCACAGATATGCTCCATTTCACTTGCTTTTGAGAGAGGTCTTCTGTGGATGCAAAATAACTTTTCTCATAAAACACTAGGTCAACTTGTAGACTCCATGATCATGAGAAAGCTCATAACTAAATGTCAAAGTGATTTTCTTACCAAAATTTTCTATTAGTTGGTTTTAATAACTGCTATTGTATTAAATGAGGTTTGAGCAGCACCTTGCAGGTTTTTATTCCTCTCAGGGGAATAAAGCAATCTATAGCAAGGACTTTTCTGGCTACATTTAATTTATAGTTTCTCAGGATCTCTTAAAAAATAATACAGCTTTTCTTATTTAGAGCAAGTTTCTGTTAGCAGCTTAAATGCCAGAATTTCTGCAGAAATATCACAACATATCACTGTAGAAACTCATACATTTGATTCTGAAACTTTATAGTTTTTACAATAGTGTTTAAAATAAAAATGTAAAAGTAAACAAATTTCTAAATCCAAAATTAATTTCTAAGTGATTTGAACCTTTTCCCACCATATAAAATTGCCAGGTCTGAACACACAAGCCTCAGCCTAGTTAGGCCAAAATGTTTACAGGCCATCCATCCAACGAACATTGGAAACTGGCTAATGGCAGGTCAGTAAACACAGTACCTTTAAATACTTGATGGGGAAAAGATTGAGGGGGCTGACAAATACATAGAAAGGATTTGATCTCACCCAAGCTCTCTATAGTGTCCAAATTCTTGACCACTAGCAATTATCTCTGAAACCTTGAAATTGTGGCACTACAGCTAGAGGGGAATAGGAAGGGATACTGATGTTTAAATGTTCTTCTCATGAAGAGCAAATTATTTTAAATTGATGTAACCCGATTCTGTGACAGTGTAGTTTGTATTTTGACTGGCACATGTTGTTCTTGGTTTATTAAAGCAGTCTGGTTTTTTTATTTATAGTAAACCTTTTAGAAAAATCTTATCACAAACAGCTTAATTATAGGAGGATGTGGCCATCAACTTTATGTTGGGTTTTTTTTTTTAAGATTGCTTCATCTGTAAGAATTACTTTATGAGAATTCAAATATATTATTTTATGGGTTATGTATGCCTAGATGGTTAGCTCTGGAAATACAGCAATACAACTTAATGAAAATTAATCTAAATATGTTTATGCTTTAAAGTTTTGACTGAAGTTATTTCTCCTATTTAAAAGAGTTTGGCTGGGAACTACTGACTACCCCTTACAAAATAACTCACTAGTGATAATCATCTGTGGGATGAAGATTATCAATCAGAACTTTTTCTGCAGTGCCTCTTTTGTATTCTTAAATTCTTCCAAATTAAAATAACACTTAGCTTTAGAAAGTCTTCTTTGCCTTGAAATGCTATGATTTATATTTCTCTTGCAGCAGTTACATTAAAACTTAATTTCCTTTTTTGAAATGCCCTTAAAACATTAATCTTTTAACTTTTCTTGTATTTTTTCCCCTGATACAAAGAAGAAATCGCAAATTAGCGGTTCAAAGCCAGCTGCCTATGTCAGCTGTTTCAATACACAGCCATGTATGACAGAGAAATGCTTTTTTAGTAAATCCTTATCCTTCTTTTCTGTTCATACAATTTGGAAACATATCGAGGGCTTCAGAAACAATCCACTGTCCTGTAGTTGGTACAAAAAAACCCAGTAACAACAAAAAACCAAACTCATTTGCTGACACTGTTGATCATATGTTAGAGAGTCAAACCTTCAGAGCTTTGCTTTGTGATGTGTTTGCTTTTCCAAAGTATTACACACAAAGTGCATAGTGACTTGTCATCTTTGAAGAATGGTACAATACTGTAAAACTATTTGTTTAAAAGAAGAAAACTTGGACAATCAAAAGGAATTTACCCCAAAGAAGGAAAATATTTTCATGTATTGAAAGCACAAAAAGTGTTTATGATTTAACAGTATTCTTTGTTTTATTCAGTGGTTTCATGTCACAAAGGCAGATTTTGCTGACTTTTGAGTGGGAAACTTTTAAAATTTTACATTATTTTCAATATATCAGAGTATGAAATAAAAACATTTTAAATACGGGATGTACAGCTTCTTGTTCATATGATATTTTAGAGAAGATTCCCGTAGCCTGCCTCATGGTTCATTAGTTCTCACCTGCTGTCGGCTCATAGTCTTCTTTTATTATGTCTTTGCATTTGCGTTGCAAAAGTATTAAGAACTGGTTGATGATGTTCAAATATGTTTGTGGAGTAATCCAAATACTGGTTTCTGTTTCCTGTATGGTTTCTTTCTCGAGAAATTCTTCCTCTGGGACACCCTATCTGAGTTTGGCATGACTTGTTTTCCTTATCTCATTTGCATTTTTTAATCATAGTAAATGATTGAGATTTAGAAGACAGAGAATTCAGCATGTAACCTATCTGAGCAAAACAGAGTCTACATAAACAAAAAAGAAATTGTTACTGTTTTCTTATATAAAATAGTTACTGAGCTACCTGTAGCCTCCATCCCCAAAGGTCAACATGGAGTTCAAGGCAGATGACCTCTTCTTATGATGCTTTTTGTTGTCATGTTTGTTAACAGCTGAGATAGAGATATTCTGCAGCCACTTTATGTGTTACTTTTCCCACTACCTTTGAAAGATGGTAGGCCTTTTTCAATGTTAAGAAGTAATATACAAAGGTATTTTTTCCTAATAATTTTTGACATACATCTTTTTTTACATTAAGATACCAGAATTATAGATATACAAAGGATATTACCAAGAAGGCCTAAGGTTTCATGGTGGGATTCAATAACGTCTGTTGTTGAATATTGAAAATATTAAATATATTTAAATATATTAAATACACATTACATATTTAATAATAATATATTTATAATATATTTATAATATATTAAAATATACAGGTCTATACATAGCTATCACACAGTGCTGTATGAGAAATAGCAATTTCACCTTAAATATAAGAGATCAGTGTGAATTATTTGAATAGACTACATGAGCCTAGAACTGATTAGAAAGACATTGAGGTCCTGGAGTGTGTAGAGAATGGCAGCTGGGCTGGTGAAGGGGCTGGAGGGCAAAGCTTATGAGGAGTGGCTGAGGGAACTGGGATTGTTTAGCCTGGAGAAGAGGAGGCTGAGGTGAGACCTTATCACCACCTATAACCACCTGAAAGGAGTTTGTAGAGAGATGAATGTTGGACTCTTCCCCCAGGCGACAGGTGATAGCAAGAAGGGGAATGGGCTCAAACTGCACTAGGGCAGATTCAGATTAGACATTAGGAAAAAGTCCTTCACCGAAAGGGTTATCGGGCATTGGAACAGGCTGCCCAGGGAGGTGGTTGAGTCACAAATCCTGGATGTTTTTAAAAGATGAGGTGCTCAGGGATATGGTTTAGTAGAGGACAGGTACAGTTGGCATCAATGATCTCAAAGGTCTTTTCCAACCTAGTGATTCTGTGAGATTACAGTAAGTACTCCTGGACACATGTGCTCTAAGGTGTGCAAATCAACTTTCTTAACTTTCAAAAACCATGGCAAAAAGCACTTCTAATCTAAACAAGGGAAAACTATGCAAGTCATACAGTCTCTCACATCTCTAATAGCTTAACTGCCTAATGAAAGTTTTAAAGAACAGCTTCATTAAAAGTGTTTAATTGTTCTTAACTTGAATGTGATAATTCAAAATGTGTTTTTTGTTATAACTTCACTTTGTTCTAATCCATATAAAATTGGGGTTTTTTTAAATGATAAAAAACAGCTGATCAGAACAACCGGTAATATATTTTATATAAGCCTAAATACTTAAAAGCGTTTTTTTAGGGTTTGTTTGTTTTTTAAGTAGTAGTAGTAATGTGTTCCTCTTTGAATGACTTTGCAATTTGTCTTACATACAGACTCACTGGATCTAGTGTTCCTGATCTTATTGTAAGCATGAGCAACCAGATGTGGCTTCATTTACAATCTGATGACAGCATTGGCTCACCAGGATTCAAAGCTGTTTATCAAGGTATGAACTAAATTACCGTTTTTAAACTCAGGTTATAACTTCCTTTATTACATCCCAACAAATTTATTTTAAATAGCCACCCATTCCTTTCACAGATTTACAGTTTTGGTACTGTTTCTATTGATACTATTCTATAGATGTTTAACAGATATACAGGTTTGTAAAGACCCTCAACATAACTAAAAATCTGAAGTAAAAATGAGTTATTGTTCTAATGCTTTTTGCTTGAAGGTCAATGCAAGCTATGAACTATCATACTGAAAAAAAATAAGTGTTAAATTCTGCTAATCTGTGCAATTCTGTGTATTGTTTGAAAATTATGGTTAGCTTTATCGGGTTTTATCGTGGTAGTTACAAAATTTGTTTTCATGTCTCATCAAGAATCTTCACAGGCTGAGGTCAAAATTTGTGTGCAATGATAATGACAGAACAGGTACACTGTATAGGATTGTGGAAATTAAGAAGATGTATAACATTGTGGAAATTTATCTCAAAGCCGTGATCTAAACTACCCTATCCTCGTTTAGCGGTGCTTCTGTCTCAGAGATGAGAACTTTGGCAACATAAGAATCTTTAATTTTTCTTGACTGTGAGTTTCAGTTTGATGCTTTCTCAAGTTAATTCACTGTATTAAAAATAACTGACATCTGTTGCTATGTATGTATGTATTGATATTTTCCATTTTAATAGGTTGAATCTAGTTTAATAGGTTAAATCTACCACAAGCTAGAAAGAGCTCTTGCTTTTTAACATATGTTCTCACTTTTGGGTAATTTCCATATTAATTATTTCACCTTAAGGATAAGGACAAAAAGAGTTAATGGTTTTTTTTTTTTGAGAGTTTATCATAGGCACATCTGGTGAAATTTTTTTGTTAGCAAATTTGTTGAAAATGTTTATGCAAAAAATGTTGCAAAACATTGAGATACTTTTCAATGCTCAGTAACCAAAGGTACCTTTATTAGAAGAGTTGGAGTTCTCCCTAGATATTTTCCATACAATGAAGAACCCTATCTAAATGTTTCATTCCATCTGTAGTTACTGTACTGTTTCAAAACCAAGATAGGCAAAATAAGGAGTGAAAAGTTACCTAGATGTTTGCTTTAAGTGTAGTTTATTGCACTGAGGACATAAAGACAAGCTTGCCTGCTCAGGTTTGTGTAAGTGATATCTGTGGCTGATGGCATATAGTGAACTCTGATGATGAAAGGACAAGGAAAATGTTCCTAGTGGTCATCCAGGAAACCCAGTGCTGGTTCTCCACACCAGTATCCTTCTACAAGTCATCTCTCCGATGATGATGTTGATGTTGATTAGGATTATATTTACACCATAATTTTTCACTAGTTCTGTACACTTTTCTTTGGGATACATTCTTATTCATCATCATTATTTTCACTCATGGAACTGATCGGATTATGCTAATTAGGTCAAATGTACATTCATAAATTGACAAGTTTCTGTGTTCATATATTGCTGAACAGTATTTATTGTGTATTTCAATTACTGTTATCTACTTTTTTATGTACCTTGTTTTGGTTTTCTTTAATGTGAACTGAAATCTACAAAGCAACAAGTAAGAACAGGGGACTAAGGAGGGCTGATTCTCCTAACAGTGGCAATCGCTTCAGAAGAGGTTCATCCATAGCAAAACTACTGGGATTTGCAGGTCCATGGCCATGTGAATAACAATATAAGAACAAGGGAAAAGTACCATCATAGACTCTAGAGACACTATCACAATTGCATAAGTAAGTGAGATGCTAGAGAACTGTGATTAAAAAAAGCAGATACAGGCCCATTGCATTACTGTGGTTAAGACCTTACTGTATCTTAAGACAAAGTGCAGCACGTTCAGCCTATACAGTTGCACAGATCAATTACGGTGTGTTGCCTGAGGGCAATGACATACTCCTTATTTAAATTAATCCCACCATTCTTTTCCTTTCTTTCACAGTTTAATCTTCTTTATTTGTGTCTTTTCTAGGGAATGTGTTTATTAAGACAATATATTTTCTTTATAGAATTAATTTGTGAATTACTTAAAGTGGAAATAGTGAATATATAATGGAAGAGAATATTAGCACAAGTTATGGATCTGATACTACATTTTTCCTCAATCCAAAATTATGAGCTTTATCTCAATGAAAATGTTTGAGAATTTAAATCTATTTACTGAGTGATCATTCTGCCAGTTCTAATCAAATGGCATCTATTTTCATTTCTGTATTTGTCTAATTTATTGAAGATACTTCCTTTGTGGATTTCAATCTCTTATTTCTGGGGACTCTTTGAAAACATCTGAAGTATAAACTAAATGTTGCAAGAGTAGAGGCATCTCTGTTATGAAGTACATTGTTATAATTTGATGGTTGGATCCTGACTTTCAGTCTTAATTTGCAATCAATTATGAGTCAGTCTGTGTTTTTGTAGCTTTGGAAATTAATTCCAAAATTTTAAAATGTGAAATATTTACAATCTCAGAAGTGTAGAAAATGTCTTCATATCAAGGTGAATTATATTTTTTCCCCTCAATGATCTCATTAGCTTTATTATTTTTTTTCTCATGTTCTTTTGGGGGAAAAGAAAAAATCCATCTCACTTTCAACTAACATCCTGCTTTAGGCCAAGTATAAAATCTTAAACCTTTATCCGGTCACAAGATACTTCAATGATTCTGCTTCCCATTTGTTTAACAGTCAAAGAAGCTGTCCAAAAATAGAATCTCATTTTACCAATGGGAAAGTTAATGGGTCGTGACATGTGACTTCAAAGGCACTGTCTTTCTGATTGCAGTTAACTAAAAAGAAAGCAAACCACAGGCTTTGCTTTATCTATAGAGACCAAGTAAATGACACCCTTATTTGAATATTTTTTACCAAAAGATCTGTTTTTCTCAGTATGAGAACATGACACGTCAAACTTTTGGGCAGTATTTTCCAATTGACTAACTGAATTATGTTTTTTGTATCTGTTACATTAGTATCAGTTTCTATAATAAAATTTATTAAGTGTCATACACTGATTGCAGTTTATATAAAATTGTTACTTCAGCAGAGCTTAGTTTAATTATGAAATAGAGAAGCATTCTGGTGATGGAATTCACTTATCATAATGTCCTGGTTCCAGCTAGGACAGAGTTAATTTAACAAGGAGCCAGCACAGGTAAGCTGAGCAGACCAAGTGTTTTCCATACCATGTGGCATCATAGTACCAATAAAAGGATTGTTAAGGATGGCTCTGGGGCAGTCTGGGCATGGGCTGAGCATCTGGTCAGTCACTGGGTCAGTAAAGTGCTTTGTGTTATCACTCTTTGTGTATATTCTGTCATAAGTTCTGTTGTTATTTCCCCTTCCCTGTGGTGTCCCAGTAAACTGTCCTTACTTGGTTCCTTGGTTTGTCTCTGTCTGCCCATTCTCCTGCCTGTCCCACAGGTGAAGAAGAGGAGTGAGCAAGCAATGCGTGGTGCTCAGCTGCCAGCTGGGGCTGAAGCACAATACCTACATTTCTATGTCAACCTAAAAATTGCATGAAAAGATGTTTGTAAATGAACTGATATGCATCCCGTATCCTGTATATGAATAGTAAATTTAATCCTATTTACAATTTGCCTAAGGGATTGAGGAACAATTCTTAACGTCTTCTTATGCCTCTTCTGTGGCTTACTTTCAGTAACATTTTGTCAGAAATATATCATCCTATTAACATTCTACCTGTAATCTTATTACTGATTTTGAATACAGATGATACTTTAAGAAAAGTTCTGTAGTCTGACTAATTAGTCAGGCTTCTCAGACCAGCCATAAAGAGGACGGATAACTTCAATAATGTGCTGAATTTGGCTTATTCTACCTGTGTCATGGGTGTGCCACATCTAAAAATAGATGGTTTATGGCTTTTAAGGTTCAAGGTGGATCATGCAGCCAGATGATCAATAGTCTGATCAATGCTTGTGTTCCCATCTGCTGTACCACAGTGACATAGAAGCGGATGATCATCATCTTGAACTTTCAGGCATGAATGTTTTAGAATTTTAAGCTTGAGATTTTTTTCCTATACACACCTGTAAACGTGTCAGTGTGATAAAAATATTTGGAGCTCTATTTTTATTCCTATTTTTACATGGTTGTATAAACTAATGAAGTTATTTCATGAGCCTATCGTTTATTTCATACCAGTGCTATAAAAAAAACTTGGTGACTCAGTGATATAATCCCAAGCTTTTTATATAATTTGAAGTTATTAAGAATTCTTGGAGATGTCAGGAAGTATATCAGCCCCTGAAAGAAGCTGAAAATGTCAAGTTTACAACCTTAATTTGTATTGATGCTCTTCTGAGCAGTAAACCTTTAAGCTCTTCATTATGATGTTGTTTGGAAGCAACTACTTCTTTCCTCCTGAGACTAGTAGAAAAATACTTTCAAAAACATATTTCAGTTGCTCAGATAAATGTCAGTTGTCTTTTTGCATACACTACAGCACTTACTAAATCTTAAATCAGAGCAGTTTTTTTACATGTACACAACTAGCTTATAAATGTCATAGAATGACCAATATTGATATAGAAGTTTGTTTAGTGCTTTGAGATTTGGTAAAACTTAATGGAATTAGGCCTTTTTAGGACTCTTACAATTAGACATGCATTCAGGGAAATCATTGCGTATGGTGTAATGCTTGGAAAGAAAACAACTTGTAAGTCATTCAAGGAAAACTTTAATCTTCCTAATTTAAACTTTTCTTTCTCTTTCATTTATTTCATATATATTTTCTTTTAACTTTTTGTTCCTATGTATTTGAATTCAGACAATTCAACTGTGTTCATCTAGAGGACAGGCAATAAATACATTTCATATTTTATGTCAATAATTTAATATCTTAAAGCTATTTGGTTCTGTGAGCAACTGTCAGAGAATTTCACCATAATATTGTATAAATTAATATGGCTGTAGTTCCATACAGTGTAGATTAGTTTTGTGGGGGGAGAAATGTCAAGCATTTAATTTCCAGCACAACACATCACTCAGTTTCAGATAAGGAAGCTTTGCTGTAATGATATCTGACCTTTTAAGAGTATATTCTTATTTAGGTAAGCCAACAGAAGGCATTTCTAAATTTCAACATCCTTGAGTTTTCTTGCAAGGAATAAATAGTAACATCAGTAGGTTACCAATGGAGTGAAGAGGCATGATAAATTACTGTAATTAGAATCATAGAATCACTTAGGTTAGAAGAGACCTTTAAGATCACCAAGTCCAACCACAGCCTGATTTTCACTATAACTTCTAATGTAATCCATTCTTTTGTGCTAATAATGGAGATTCTCAATACACTGGAAAAGAACATGAATGTTAAAAATAGTGTGGTTTACAGACCTGATATCTGTGTACAGTTTTAGTTTTCTGATTTCATTGAGGAATACCTTGATTAATCATAGATTATAGAATGGTTTGGGTTGGAAGGTTCCAACCCCCCTGCCAGGGGCAGAGATACCCTCCATTAGACCAGGTTGCCCAAAGCCCCATACAACCTGGCCTTGAACACTGCCAGGGAGGGGGCAGCCGGAGTTTCTCTGGGCAACCTGTGCGAGGGCCTCACCACAGAATCATAAGGTTGGAAAAGACGTTTAAGATGACTGAGTCCAATCGTTCCTGTCCTATGCTAAACGATATCCCTGCTCTCATCCTAACTCCCAAACACCATTACACCAACTGCTAGAAAGAAAATTAACTCTGTCCTAGCAGAAACCAGGGCAGACAGGTTTTGCATATGTGTTGTTATGAGGCAAATGCATATGCATTTAAGTTAATACTGTAGGAGTCTTGGTTGAATTCTTCCTACCATCTAAACCCATTTCAGAACCACAGAGGTATCTTGGTAGCATCTACAACTGAGAAATTTTTTTGGTGTTTTTAGGCATCCTCCATAACTTGTAAAAATTCTGCAAATGATGGTCTGAAGGAAAGATACATCTCAGCTAGACAGCAACAGACAGGATGTTATGAGTTTTTCTTTTGAGCAATACTATGATAACTTTTTATAAAAGTATCTGATCTTACGTGACAGTTTTCTGTATTTTTTCACTAGAAGAATCAAACCATGAGAATTATATTGCCCTTTAGTTTTGAAGCCTGTTGATGCATGATGCTTGCTTTCTGGTTATAAAAATAAAACACTTGTTTTTAAATGAGCGGCTTTCATATTGCATCCCCAGTGTACCACTTAGTTTTTTATTTTCCTGTCTATGTTACTTTAGGTAATCATCCTTTTCACCTTGATAATGAAATAATGGTTTCAATGATGTGATGGCTGATACACCTTGGACTGTATTCATAGAATCATAAAATCATTTAGGTTGGAAAAGACCCTTGAGGTCATTGAGTCCAACCATTAATTGAACAGTACCAATTCCACAAATTCTAATATTCCATTTTTCTTTAAGTGATGTTATCACTGAAATCAATAAGCTCCAAAGAAAGCATTGTTTAAAAAATGTTTAAAAATCTACTAAATACTTAATTTGCTTCTGTAAGATTATTATTGCCATATTTTTGAGGTAAATTTTATTTAGGAGAAAAAGCTATTTTTTTCTAAGACACCAAAAATTTTTTTAAAAAAAGCACCTCATTTAGGATGCAAATGATCAAGGATAATTTTGTACTAGGAGTCAAGACTTTCAACTGTCACAGAATTTTCTGTGTATGTTATATGCAGCACGAGAGAGTCAGCATGCTCCAAGTTCTGTTTTTGAACCAACAGTTTTGTGAAAGAGAAAAATATGAAACTTGCGTTTTCATGAGAAGCCAAAGGGACATTTATTTGACCCTAAAAAGACATTGTACCTAAAACTGTTTTTCCAGCTAAGTCTTTATGGTAGCCTTTTTTTTTTTTTTTGTATGCATTAATAGATCTGTGAAGCACATAGTTATGTTTTAAATTATGTACACTCAGGAAAGGTAAAATTAACAAAGTACAATAAATTTAAACTACAGATTTAACTGACTAATCTACCTTAAATCCCTATGTAAGGGCTCTTCTTCAGTGACATCATGACCTTTCATAACTGCAAGTTAATCTTCAAAAGAAGAATACAAATCCTCTGAGGAGGATTAAACTGCAGTTATCTAAGGACAATAGTACACCTGAATGAGTACTTCTACAAATCCTTTACTGTGGCTTGATTTAGGAGCCTAGACATTGTTACTTTAGTTGATGATTCTTTCTAAATGCCACCTTTAGAAAAAAAAAATAAATTTGCCAAATTTTAAAATAATGCACATGGAACACACTCTTTATAAACAAAGAATAATTATAATATTACAAAAAATGCATGAAACTCCAGAAATATACTTCCTATGAACTTCTGAGTATCACAATGTGAGTCCATGGTTAAGATACCATATTTGATTATTGATCCGAATAAAAAATTTCTCCTGCAATCAATGGATAAATGGGTAGTTTAACAGTGTCTACTAATTACCTTACTTAAAAGTGATATAAAGAGAAATATTCATGTATATACATGTAGGTACATATAGTTAAATATTAGCATAAATAAATCTATTCATATTGACCTACTGCTTGCGGACTTGAAGTCCATCCAAATTTTATTCAAAACATAAGATTTTTTGCTTGTTTTATCAAAATATGCCCAGCTTTTGTTGAACTATTTCCAAGTTTAGATTTTTTTTTAATTCTTTAAAAAGTTTGATTACTAATTTTCAAGTAAAAGTAAAAATGCAATATTTCTTTAAACAATATTTTTGCATTCAGGGTTGTGTAGAATTATGTTTAATTTTGTTGTGCTATTTGTGAACAGTTCAATACTTAATGATAGAGCTTTGAGAGTACTAGTAGAAATAGCTATAAAATAAATTACCTTTTTCTTGTGTATTCTTAGCAATTAATATGATATTTCATATTTTGAACACAAATTTACAGGAGTTATTCATATTTTTATCTTTACTTAGTTTTATATCTCTAATGTAAGTAGGTTTTTTACCTATTAACTTGTGTTTTTCTACTTTCTTTTTGATAACAAAAATACCCTGTATATCATTTGATGTACTAAATATTTTTACTAATAAGTAACACAATAGTAATTCCAATTTCACACCTGACAAGTAGAATATAAATTTTAACATCAGAAATCTATTCTGTGTCCTGATACAATAGGATCTAATGTAGCAATATCAGATAGAGGAAAAAGTGGATTGTAGGGCAATCATCTGACCAAAAAATAAAACCCACAACAAAACAAAACAAAAACCCCAGAAGCCCGAAAACTTTAAAAATTTGCCTTGAATTTCACAATTTTATGAGAAATAATTTAAGAAATGGTGATACCTTCTTCACTGTATGTTAGTATTTCCTTAACAAGAAGAAAAAAAGGCCTTTCTAAGAATGGAGGGAAAACTCACTTAGCATCCATTCCTATGATTCATTTCTATAATGTAGTCTAGGACCAGCACAAAGTTGGAGTGAACAGAGCTGGAAGGAACCATACGGCACAGCAGGGGTTGTGTTATGTCCTGAGGATACATCTACATGACATGACCCTGAGGAGGGACCTTGTTTACCCACAAATTGTGTATGTGTGAGTATGTTAGTATATGTGTGTCTGGGGGCAGGCCAAAAAGGTGTTATTTCAGTGTTAGTGATATGTATGTCATCCAGTCTATGATTCATGTTTTCATAGCAAGAAACTGAGAGTATATAATGAACAGTTTGAGATGTGGTGAATTATGTTTGTCCCTGCTCTCTTTAGTGACAGAGCTTTAGGTAGAGTGGCTTGCCTAAGAGTAACCTTGGAGAAAAACACACAGCAAGGTGAAACTGGGAAGAGGGAACTGTGTGCCAACTCTTCTTTATGCATTTCCAAGAACATCACTGTACTGTCTTTTTTTACAACCTTCAGGTTTCTTTTTGCATTTCTGTAAAAATATGCAGCATGTTTTTAGATAGTGCTTATTCAGTAAGTCTACATGTGTGCTGTTATATCAATAACCAAATTAATGCCTCTTATTTAGTTTCTTAAGTTTTTGAAATTATTAGTGTGTGTAACTTTATCATGAAATAGTCTTTCTCTTCCTAGTCATGGACAGTTGTGTGTGTGTCGTGGTTAAAGCCTAGTACTGGCAAGGAGGGATAGATTCTGCACTTTTCCTTTGAATAGCCATACCTGCTAGAACAGTATTTCCATAGCTGAGCTTCTAGCCCATAGGGTCAAGGAGGAGGGTGAACAGAGATGCTGTGTGAGATGTGCTGGAGTTAACAGGCCAGCCTTCACACAGCTGGTGCCTCAATGTCTGCCTAGTCTTTTACCACCCAGGTATTACATCAGTGTGTACCATGCAAACCTTCAGATGCAGTGGATGTCATTTGGATCCTCGGAGGCCTGATTATTATCCCAGTCACTGTAAAGCTCCACTGCTGATTTCCAGTACAGTGTATAAGTTTATTTTGTAAAATTGGTGTCTTCTAAATGCTGTACTGGAATTTAAAACAACCTACTTCATATTTTAATGTAGTAGATTAGTGATTAATTTTAGCTGTTGCTAAGACTAAAAAAAAACCAATATTTTTTATTTGTAGTCTTTTTTCCATCTTTATAAGCTAAATTAGAATCTTATTACTATCTCATTAAAATCAACTGGAGCTTTTAGGATTTTGGTGAGGTTACTGATATGTTGTTTTTTAATAGTTTCACCATGAGAAGATAGAAGATGTAGTCAGGTTTGGGTCATTAAACAGTTTCTGCATCATTTGTACCTTCATTATAGCACTTACTCAATTTCTTAAATGTCACTTTGTTGATTACCAAGTGACAAATGGAAATAATTCTTAGCATCACATGACTTCAAATGGCTAAATTAATTTGAATCCCAAGTGCTATTAAAAACACGACTCATACTGGTAATTGTTACTGGAGTAAAATCTATGGGAAGTATTAAGCAACAGCTGAAGATTGTCATTGAGACACACAGATAGTAAAGAATTGATTCATTTCAATGTAGAGTTAAGAAGTTTAAAGTTCTTCAAAACTTTATTCTTTGGAAGTCTTTTCACCAGCTGTGTGAGTTATCTATTCGGCTCATAAACAGACATTAATTTCACACTTTGTCTGAAATTGATTTGACATGCAAACACCTCCACCTGTTACAAAGTCAGCATATCCTCTAGAGCAGCCTTTTTACATTCTTCTCTGATTTTATTAGGAACATAAATTAAAGAGGTTATTCAAGATGAAATAAGAATTTATCTGTGCATTGTTATGAAATTTGAGAAAATCACAGAATAAACACCATTGTTAACAACTTTTAGGCTTTATTTATTTGTGCTCTTTGATTCTTTAGGTACATGTCTTTAGATTCTAGTTCACTGGAGCATTTAAAATTAAATTCTGATTTTCACTAATGGTTATAATAATATTGAAACTACAAAATTGATGCTTAAAGTGGTCTAAATAATAGTATAGAACAAGTAAGACATAGCGGTTTTACTGTTGTGGACACGCATGATAGTATTTTCTAGTATGCATGGAAATAAAAAAGGAAATAAATAAACTCATAGCCAGACATAATGTTAGTTCCCTGTCAAACACTTTAAACTAATTTTTGGTTTTAGGCAAATATCTTTGTGAAGAACAGGTAAAGTATTTTTGATACTATGAAAGTTATTGTTAATTGATGGCAAGAAATATTCAGAGGAAGCAGTTGGGGTTTTTTTTCCCACTAAAAAAATACCCAAACACTTTTGAATCCCCAGAAAGCTTTTTTATGATTTTTTTTTTTTCCTTTCTGGGTATTAGAAATGCAGTCTATCTCTGTGAAGTCAAATAGATGGATAAAATTGCCCATGAAGACTCTGTAACATGCTTTTGTGAAATTTCAGTTATTTAATTACCCTCATTGAAAAAGCCCTTCATATTTATTTATTTACTTAGTAGTTTACTTATTTCCTTGTATATATACTATTCCAACAAATTACTTACGTGAACATGGAAGTATAAAATGTTTTGATGTGGTGAGAGCTTCTTTTGTTTGTCTGCAGAGTTTTATGTAGGTTACGTTACTCAGGAAGTGTGTTACATTAGGGAGGAGAATATCTTGTCTTGGTAAGGTAGACATCTTTGGAAGGAGAAGGAAAGTGGTTTTTTCCTTACACACAACCCAGGTGTCTCACATGGACAAGAGGACAGGAGCAAAGAAGAAAGGAGACAGTAAAAAAACTGTGTAAGATACGGATAAAAATAACATGTAACTTTTTGCAGTTGTGCATCCCTCTCAAAAACCAGTAACAGTTGCTGGACTGAGTGTAACCCTGGAGGGCAGCATTTGTCCTACAAGGATAGAATATAGGACCATAGGGCTTAAAGATGCTTTCTCCTCCTCCTCCCTACCCCAATCCCTCCGCTTTTTTTTTTCCTTTTTTCCTTTTTTTTTTCTTTTCAGAAAAATATTTTTATTGCCAAACTTCCTCCTCCTTGCTTCTGTACTAAAATAGTAAAAAAAAAAAATTAAATTATTCAGATTCCACGCTGCACTAATAGTAGATTCAGTTGCAGTGTAGTCACTTTTCGTGCTTCAGATACTACAAAGACATCGTTCTTCTCCCTTTCTTCTGCCTTTTTTATGTGAACACTGAATCATTCTGTAACCTGCATTGGAAGTATACCATTCTTAAAGCTTCAGCATATCCCATCCATGATGTCCCTTGTAGTCTTCCATTATGTTTGGTGAAACTGGACTCATCACTCCTGGTCTTTAAAGAGGATAAGCACCCACTGTAAGCTAAAGAACTGAATACTCAGAGAAAATAAGGTCAGTAAGTTCCTCCAATCTAAACACTAATTTTACAAACTTCTCAGCTGCTATAGGCTTGAAATTTTGATGATGTTTGCTTTTTTTCCTTTGAAGAGTATGAGAGGGGGGGGAAAAAGCAGTGCTTATGTAGGTACATATGCAGAAGAAGACATGTACACTTACAATATGTGTCACAGGATTACAGCTTTTTGAAAAAGGTTGGACTTGATCTCTGCAGGTCCCTTCCAACCTCTACAGTTCTATGAAAATATTATGGCCACTATCAATTAACTTTTTTTAATGTAATAATTTGTATAACATTTTTTTTTGTTAGGCTAAAAAAATGTGTATACAAAGCTAGTTGAAGCATGTCTATTGCCTAGTGATAATTCTTTATACACATTTATGCTTTGAGGTACTGTCATTATCTAATTTTAATCCATGTAATATGAGACAAATGGATTTTCTATGATGCCAGTTTTTTATTAGTATGTCATCTGTTGATAATTTGAATGGTCGAAAGAAGTCCAAACATATTGTCAACCACATTTATAATCTAAAAGTCATATTGTTTATATGATGTGACCAATTTTCTATAAAACCATGTTAAGTGCCATTAATTATATTTTCAATTTTAATGTGTTAGAAATAAACTCCTGTGTTGACTGTTCCATTACCTTGCTTAGGATCCGTGCTCGCTTTACAATCTTATAATTACACGGGTCAATTTGCTTGCACTTTTAGAATATTTGTAGCACATTGATTTTTTTTTTTCTAGAAAATTGCCATGTTGCCCTTGCCAGGACTTAAGGTAATTTTAGGTAAAGATGTTCAAGGATACTCTATTATAAACGAAGATAAAGTGTACCACTTTCCCAGTTTGAGGGGACAAATTATATACACATGCATTTGCGTAATTCCTTGGGTCCTCTTTTCTCCAGTTTCGAGAGAGCTATTACTTGTGACCTTGTCCAGTCATGTGGGTTCTCCCTTGTCCTCCATAAGTTCTTGAAAATAATTGCTAATAGTTCAAGACTGCTTTAGTTTAAGTACTTTAATGTGAACTTAATTAGGCCCTATTCCCTTGAATATGTGTAAATTTTCTAAATAGTTTTTAGCCTGTTCTCTTTCTATCCTGCCCTTATTTTTGTTCAAACTCTTGCTATCTACCTATGATTTTTTTTTTTTATTATTATTTTTTTCCTGGAAAAATAAGGTGGTGCATTTCATTCTCCTTTGCTGCTAGCTATTCTTCTTTCTCTTATGCTTGATGACTTTCTACAAGCTCTTTTATCATCTTCTGCTTCATTCCATGGTTCACCTTTCACAAGATTCATCCTTACCTTATTCTGAACATTTCTGAGGACCATGCACTTGCTTTTTACTGTACTTCCTGTTTTCCACTGTAACATGCTCCCTTGCATTCCAGGACATCTTTGGGGTAACTTTTGTCCAGGGCAGTGCTCAGCCTCTTGTCTTGACAAGCACTACTCTTTCTGTTTAGTACAGAAGCATGAACTTTGCAGTTTGAACAATCTAATGTTCCTTGTCAGAAAACATTAGGAGGGAAAAAACCCAAACCATAACAAACCAGTGAGACCAAAAGCCCATAGCTTGTTGATGCTAGACAGTAATTAATGCTTAAGGAAAAAAATAGTGATACAGTGATAAATCAAGAGACAGAAATAATCCCAAAGTACTTTTCACCTTTCCAGAGATTCATGTCTCAAGTACTTTGTTTCACAATTAATATTTCTCCCATAAATTTGATTTTTTGAATACATATATTTTACCTCCCTTCTCCCCCACCAAAAAAAAAAAAAGAGATTTCCAGTCTGTTTAAGTCCTTCATTCCTCAGAAACAGGAGCTTTGATCTTTTGTTTTCGTTCTCTAGTTCTAATCATAGAATATACTGTCTACTTTTAAATATGGAGGAGCAGAATTATATGTGATATTCAACATGCAAATAAAAGAAGTCCTTGTGTGATGTCAGAATGGTATTTTCTGCTATGTTCCTTTCCTAGCAATTCCTAACATTGTCAATACCTTACAGTTTAATAGAATTTAATTTAGTATGCAAGAGTTCTTGTTTCTGACTGGTAGCTGTCAGTTCAGAACATATCATTGTCCTTGCAAGCTCATAATAGTTTTCTCCATATTTATTTTTCTACAATTATTGATAGTTAATTACAGCAGCTATTTTATTAGTCTGTTAGTTGGTATCATAAACTTCGCAACAAGTAACAGAGAGCTTCTTCCTCATCTCAGATTTGGTCTGCATCTACCCCCGGACATGTGAAACTGATCATAAACAGACTTTTTCATGCTGTGACAGTGAACTGTTAGCTTAAATGGACTTCCTATAACAAACTTCCATGTTGATTTTCAATCAATCGGATTCTAAGGTTATATTTGTTTTTTCATATTGAGAGAGAATGAAATAAAGTAGAAGCAACAAAAATTGATCTACTGAATATCATCTGTGGCCTTTTTGATAACAGCAAGTATAAAAAAATTTCAGAGAAATTATGAGACGACTATTAGAGTTCTGCTGAGAACTATATGACCTGTGAAGAAGGTCTTCTCTTTTTATAGTTGGAGACTGATAATAAATTGTACTGTAAAATTTCTTTGAAGAAATTTACGGGAATAATTATAAAATTGTGATCATGTATAAAATTATCATGAAAGGCCACCGTGTTTTTAGCTTTAGGCCAACCTCATTTTAGCTTTAATAGCTACTTTTACAGTCCTATTATGCGCTATCTGAAATATTTTTTTCTATTAGTTTTGATTTATTATTTTCACTTTCAGTAGTTGTTCTCATATTCCTTTGCAGGAATCATGTCTATAATTTCTCTTTTTTACTTATGTCCTCTTCTGCAACCCTCTTTTGCTTTTCACTCTGTAGAAGGGGTGGTCAATGGGTCTATGTCCAGGTGGAGGCTGGTGACAAGCGGAGTCCCCCAGCGGTCTGTCTGGGGACCGGTGCTCTTTAACATTTTTTATCAATGACATCGATGATGGAGTGGAGTGCACCCTCAGCAAGTTTGTGGATGACACCAAGCTGAGTGGTGTGGTTGACACAATAGAAGGAAAGGAAGCCATCCACAGGGATCTTGACAGGCTGGAAAGGTGGGCCCGGGGGAACCTAATAAGGTTCAACACTGCGAAGTGTAAGGTGTTGCACTTTGGACGGAAGAATCCCAGACATAGATACAGACTGGGAGAAAAGCTCCTTGAGAGTAGCCCTGCTGAGAAGGACCTGGGTGTCATGGTGGATGAGAAACTTAACATGAGCCAGCAGTGTGCTCTTGCAGCTCACAAGGTGAATGGTATCCTGGGCTCCATCAGAAGAGGGGTGGCCAGAAGGGACAGGGAGGTGATTGTCCCTCTCTATTCTTCCCTCGTGAGGCCCCATCTGGAGTCCTGTGTCCAGGTCTGGAACCCACAATATAAGAAAGATTAGAACTGTTGGGGAGGGTTCAGAGGAGGCCACAAAGATGATTAGAGGGCCGGAGCACCTGCCCTACGAAGAGAGGCTGGGGGAGCTGGGCTTGTTCAGCCTGGAGAAGAGAAGGCTGTGGGGGGACGTCATTGCAACCTTCCAGTACCTAAAGGGAACATACAAACAGGAGGGGATTCAACTTTTTAAAAGGGTAGACAATGGCAGGACAAGGGAGAATGGATTAAAACTAAAGGAGGGAAGGTTTAGATTAGATATTAGTGGGAAGTTTTTTACAGGGAGAATGGTAAGGTGCTGGAACAGGCTGCCCAGAGAGGTGGTGGATGTCCTGTCCCTGGAGGTGTTCAAGGCCAGGTTGGATGGGGCTCTGGGCAACCCTGTGTAGATCCAGGCCTGGAGGTTGGTGTCCCTGCCTGTGGTAGGGGGGTTGGAGCTCTATGATCCTTGGGGTCCCTTCCAACCCATGCCATTCTATGATTCACTTTATAAAAGGGTTTCTCCATTTGTGTTTTTAAATTCTCATATTTTTTAAACATGCTACTGCAATTAGAACATGTACGTTTCAAAGAAGGCTGAACTGTTTACTTATGAAAACAGTAGCATTTTGTGTTTTCTTAGGTATTTGTACTGCCAGCTTTATTTTTAAAGCAATATTCCATCTGGAAGAAACAAGACCTTTGATAATGTCTGGCTCATTATCTTAAGCTGAAACTATTGCCTTAGTACTGAATGTTCATGTGTAATTTTGCAGCTTGTTAATTTTTACAGACCACCTTGGTTTCCAGTGAAGCAAGAAAAAGTTTACTTCAGAGGAATACAGTATTATTTTGGGATACCTAGATTAATTCTTTCCTCCATCTTCAGTTTCTTGTGCAAATCTTTTACAACTCTAATATATAACTCTGTTGAGGAGTGGTAAAACCATTGGTGATTCATTTATGGTTTTTGTATGCTGAAGCCCTGGAGAGCCAAACTCTGTTCCTGCCATTGAAGAAGTACTTAGAATTTTAAGTATTATATAATTTAACAGTGGCATTGAAGCCACAGTGATATGAAGACAAGTGTATAGATAGAAATAATGGCTGTTTATCCATTTGTAATTTGTTTATAACTCACTCATCTATCAAAAATGACGTTGGACTGACAGAAATTTGCTGTATATAACATTACAGTTGCAGACTTTGTCTTTATATGTGTAATTTCCCTTTCATTAAGCAGGATATTAATGATACTGTCTGGCACTGAAATTTGAATTTTAATAATGAGATGGCAGATATAAGGACATAATGTGCTGTTGGTCCAAATATGTTGTATTTTTTGGATTAGTGATTTTAGTTTTTGAGGCATTAACCTGAATTTTCTGATAGACCTTGAACTTCTGAAATTTATTTATTCTTTGAAATGGTGGATTGTTGTGTAACCCACATGTACTTAAAACACTTAAATTGTACATACATATCTGAATTACTAAAGTGTAAGAATATGCTAAATACTTTACTGATAGAAGTTGTACCTCGACGCAGATTTACTGATTTGATGAGGATTCACTAATCATCTATGCTAGAGTATTGTATAGTGTGAATGAAAACATAGTTTCATTAAGAATTTAATTTACCTATGTATTTGTAATTTGGTAACAAGGGGAAAAAGGCAAATTACTATTATGACTAATAAATTCAAGACTGACTAATATTATGGTCTATGAAGTATTTTACTATATATTTCAAATACCTGGGTCAAAGTAATTAAAATACTTTTCATCCAAAAGACTTAAAAGACTTAAATTGCAACATGACACCTTTCAAGTAGTAGTCATAATACTTGTTTAGATGCTTAATATCACTCCGGAATTGTCATATTTCTTCCTTTGAAATAATACACAGCAACAAAGAACTCTGATTAAGTTCAGAGGGGTATGATCATCGCGTCAGAAAACTAATCTTGTCATTCTCCCAACATTAAAGAGAGAATATTCCCTGGAACTGAGTAAATATTTCTATTTTACAAACAAGATGAAAAGTCTTTTTCCCCAGGCCACTGAAAGAGAGTACATGAAAGCCAGAAACAATTGAATCAAATCAGTGTTAATATTTTGGTAACCAGAGGAAGCTGGTGTTTGTATTTGAGCTTGAGAGCTTATTTGCAAGCTTCATGTTGATCACACAGCTCTAAGGACTAGATCAAAAGAAGTCCAACATGGAATGAGTACACAGAATAATCCTAAAGGAACAGGGCTTCTATTGCTGTACTTTAAATAAGTTAGCATAGCTTTTATTTTCATATTTGTCATTTTAAAAACCTTTTCTGTCCCATGGGATTTCTCTAAAAGCTCAACATAGCTCCAACTAACTTGCTTGGAAGAATGTTCTCTTTTTAGCAAAGAGATATATAGCCTCTTTGCAATTTATGAAGCAGAATAATTGGTGTATATGTTGAAGTAATAGGCACACTGCACCTCAACTGAATTTAGACATCTAAAATAATCGTTTTCTGATCAAATCAGCAGAAGTCAGTAAGGTACCACAAGAAACAATGAAATAAAAAGCTCTTTAAAATCCCAGAGGACAGCAAAATGTTTGGAATCATTACATGCACGTAGAAAAGCTAGTATTCCTTATGTATAAACACAAAAGCCTGAATTTAGCCTTCTCAGTCTTCCCCAAGTCTTGCTCTGTCATTAATATATGTGACAGAAAGCTAGCTTTTTAGTAAAAAGAACAGTCTTACATCTGACTTAATCTTCTTTGCTTTATTACTTTTTGAATACTAAGTGAATATTTACCGTTGCATTCTGCTGCTGACAGAATTTTTACATGGATTTATATTTTAAAATACTTACAAAAAAAAAATCAGACATCTGTCACTTCTAGGAGTTAGTACCTTTTTACGGGGAAATGAAGGTTTGTGATCTCATATAGTGCAGACCTGCAATCCAGGTATATATTAGAAATTCAGTCAGCTAAGACACCATTATTTTGAGCTTTAGTATTTTTTGAAATATGTTGGAAGGAAATTATCTAATAACAACAGATCTTTGTCTCACTTTAGAATTAGAATCGTAAAATCATACATAGAATATCCTGAATCAGAAGTGACCCATAACGAGTCCAACTTGTGGCTCCACATGGGGCCAGCCAGGTCAGAGCATGGGACTGAGTGCATCATCCAGATGCTTCCTGAACTCATCCAAGCTCGGTGCTGTGACCACTTCCCTTGGGAGCCTGTTCCAATGCCCGACCACCCTCTTAGTAAATAATTAATTAATTGATAGGATATTAATTTATTTTATATTAATGACACCTGTAGTGTCTTATTAATTATATGAATAAGAATTATGATATTATATGATATGCCTGTTATAGTAAATCTTCATACCTGGAAATTTATGTGAAACTTGATGATAGAAGTAAATGCTATCCATTGAAATTAAATGAACGCTTTCTGTCAACCTGAACAACTTGTTTTTAATTAGAGTACAGTTTTTGTTAAGGATAGATAATCTTCACTCCAAGCTTTGTGAAGATGTAGATTTCTAGAGCTGGATGGATTTTTTTATTGTCAGAATGCAAGTAAGTCATCCTTAGAATATAGATTTGTGAAGTTTGTTGATTTATTTTTTGTTGTACATCAAATAAACAAGCATAAACTTTGAAAGTTGAGATATATACATTTAATTTTGACATTTCCGTGAGCTGTCCTTTTAATGTAATATAATTTGGTTTTTAAATTTTTCTGATTTCTATTGAAAGAGAACTTGAAATGCATTATTATAATATTTTTATGTCACAGATTTTATTAAAATTTTATTTAAAAAAAAATAGAAATTGTTTTACCTGAAATTAGCTTTTTAAAAAAAATTAACTGCATTTTCATGCTCGCAGATCAGGTAGTTGTAATTCCAAAATCCCCCACAACAAGTAAAACTGGACATTCTTGGATACACAGTGATGTCCACAGGGTTTTGTGCATTCTTACCTTCCTTAGGAAGAACTCAGTTCTGGATAAAGATGTACTGTACTGGTTTCCTACTAAAATGGATTTTTTGACTGTCCAGAAAGCTTATTGCACAGTAATTTCTGTTAAAAGTTTTGATTCAGTGATCCATAACCCTTTCCTAGGGCTTGGTGTATCTCCTGACAGTCAGAAATTATCCTTATCTGCCTTCTGTTTCAGTACATTCATTAATGAAAGATATTTGATACGTCTTCTGTAGACAATGGAAAGAAACACTTGTTCCTTTCTTTTAAGAGATAAATCTTCAGTAATGCCTTTGCAAAATCTTGGAGTTTGTCTCCTGACACTCCTGCCTGAGACATTATTACCCTAATCTTCAAAACATAGCAGGGTTTTGGAAAAGAGTGTTTATATCACATAATCATACTCAAATGCTGAATTAGATATAGCTCTGCTATATCTAATAGAGTATGTTTTTTGTTTTGGGGGTTTTGGGGGGTGTTGAGATGTTTTCTTTTAAATGAGATTAAAATGTAGATTCTGATTTTCTGTGGCTCTCCATATTTTCAGGAAGAATGTGGAGCTGTGGATAGCTGGGAAAATAGCTTTCCAGTGCTCCTCTATGACACTGGGAATGTCCAGTAGGAGCAGGCAGGAGGAACTACATTAAAGCATTTTGAGATACACATAATTTTGAATCCTTATTTATAAATATTATTTATGGTATTGCTCTTCTGATATTTGTGTACTGAAAGATGTTTTCATTTCATGCATTCTAGCTTTCTGGTAAGACAAATTATTTTAATAAAACAACTCACTCTGGATCTGCTTTGAATTCATAAATAGAATAGTTATTCCTTGTTGTCTCTGCAAAGTCTGATTTTAAAGTTACCAAGAAAAATATTTCCACCCTCTTTTTATCCTAATGAATAACCTTATTTTTTTGTTATATGTGCAGCATACCTATCTGCATGTGCTTGTCAATAGTCTGTTCATGACTTCTTTAAGGGTATAAACATAGAAAATTGACTTTACATATTATAATAATGAGATCCTGAATCTTAAAATTTCTGTTGGGAATCATCATGTCAAGCTATACATTTCTGCCAGGATTTAACGATAGTAGATTTAACAATATTTGACAGAAGGCATTTTCAATGGTATTAATTCATACTAATATTTGATAATATTCAGCGACTAGAATGTTCTTATTATGCTGAAAGTTTTAGATTTCATACCTTAGATTGAACTGGGAATCATCCAAATAACACTAATTTTTATCGCTAATGTAATTTGAATGAGATTTACATCATTTTACTACAGATACAGCAACACAGTTTATAGAACCAAAGCACTTCGTTTTATTTTTGCAGCTTAAATGGAAATTAATAAAAAAACTGCTTTAAAATCAGTGGCAAAGATATGGAACCTTCATTTTTGATGGACAGACAAGTGTACAGTATTTTGTAAGATGATTCAGCATTTCTATCACAGGAAATTAATATTTGCATATCCTTTTCTAATATTTTATTATTCGTAAATTTCATAAGATTTGGGTTTTTTTAATACTCTTTCCCTGTATATGCACATTCAGTACCTAAAAACCAAATATTCTAAGTAGCAGATCTCCTAGAGAATGTAGAGGATGTATAATCCAAAGTGTTTTCAGTGTAGGTGGCAAAAATGTGAATAACTTGATGTATGAGATTAAGATATAATTCCTCAGTCTTGATTTTATTAGTTTTGTGCTTAAAATGAAATTCATTGACACAATCATTTATATACTTTTAGTCCTATTGCTAATAGCCTTATAAATGGAATTGCAGATATGAGAGTTAAGATAAATTCTTTATTAATAGTACTTCATTACCAGAAATAGGATCTACACATAGTAAGCCTTCGTGGTTAGAATGGCTTTATAATTTTACGTTCAAATATGCTGTAATTCAATTCTTCAGCAGTGCAGATATGGATGAAGCTATTTATCTGTGATGTCTTCAGATTCTAAGTCATCTTAGAGGTAGTTTTACAGCATTTTCCTCTAGTTCACTTTCAGCTCTAAATATTAGATTAAGGCATAATGCCAAATATTTTGAATACACTTCTGATACTGACATATAAATTGCTTGCAAATATATTTTCTTACTATTATATATTATTTTTATGTAATTTTAATCTTATTTATTTATTTCAGAAATTGAAAAGGGGGGCTGTGGAGACCCTGGAATTCCATCATATGGAAAAAGGACTGGTAGCAGTTTTCTGCATGGAGACACACTTACCTTTGAATGCCAAGCAGCTTTTGAATTGGTGGGAGAGAGAACAATTACATGTCAACAGAACAACCAGTGGTCTGGCAACAAACCCAGCTGTGTTTGTAAGAATTATTGTTATTGTTTGTCTGTATTATTTTTCTGATCTTAGCCGCTTTCTTTTCTTTACATTTGTGACTAACCACCAGGAAAACATTTCTAAAGACCTTGATGACTTTTTGAGTCATGTTTGCTTTTTGGGTTTTTTTTTCACTTGGTTTAATATTAGCTCATTTATGGGGTCCATCACGTAGAATTGTTTTAAAATGTTATTTTCCCTTGTTTTATATTTAATTGAATAATTTAACACTCCTAATGTAAATGTGTGTTGAATTAGAATCTAAATGGGCAAATCCTAATAACATATAAGTGTTCAAAGGGAGTCCTTGGCACATACATATTGATTCTTGCAGTGCAAAGCAGTCTGCAGCTCATGTGAGAAAAGATTAGGGTTTTTTTTTTTCTGATATCCTGATAAAGCATGAAAAAGGATATAAGAAATATAAGGAAATCTAACACAGAAAAAGGGTAGGTAAGCTCATTACTCGTCTTTTTTTTTTTTTTTTTTTTTGAGATGAAATATGTTTGTAGGTAAGCCTTTAGATGGATTCAGAGGATTTTTATTTTCATTTTTCTTCTGCTGCTTCTTCTATAGTAAAATAGAGTAAATTTTTCTAGTACACAGGTATGTCATACATGTGTGTATAAATCTGTACTGGATTTTCAAAACAGCCTTAGTGAGGTGTCTAGTTCTCCCTGGACATGTATGTACTTTGCTGCTGTTAGCACGGTCTACATGCCCATGCAGTGCTGAAATGTGTCTAAGTGTGAAAGGCCTGGGTATGGAGGCAATGCAGCTCTGAAGACAGAGGTAGTGTTTCTTCATGATACTGTATTGCATTGGGTTGAAAGATTAGTTTCTTTTGGCAATAGTGTGGAATATTTTGCTCTGCTCTACTCTGATGTAAGATAATAGAACCTAAACACATGTCTATTTACAATCAATGAGTTCAGTTTGACACATTCAAAGAGATTTCATTATGATTTAAGAGCAACCCTGACTTTTTTTTTTCCAAATTCTGATACATCAAGCATTACTTACACTTTCTTTGGCATTATCTACATGTTTCTAACAATCTCTTGCAGGCCCCGGTGTAGTCACTGAACCTCACGTGGGTAAATCAAACAATGAAAGCGTAGCATTTTTCTATGGAATAAAAGTTCCAACACTCTCAAACATGTCTAGGTTGTATATGTGGTAGCTTTGACACCCAGCCTTCAAAAGCATCCTTTTTCACAAGAGCAGAAAATGCAAAAACAAGCATTTATAATATTTATGGACTGTATTTTGAGAATCTTCTTGTTGTTTTCTTTAGTCTCGTGTTTCTTCAACTTCACCACACCATCTGGAATTATTCTTTCTCCAAATTATCCTGAGGAGTATGGGAACAATATGAACTGTGTTTGGTTGATTATCTCAGAGCCAGGAAGCAGAATCCATCTCATTTTCAACGACTTTGATGTAGAACCTCAATTTGACTACCTTACAGTGAAAGATGATGGGATTTCAGATTTACCACCTCTTGGCACTTTCTCTGGCAATGAAGTCCCTTCTCAGTTGGCTAGCAGTGGGCACATAGTAAGACTTGAATTTCAGTCAGATCACTCTACCACTGGAAGAGGATTTAATATCACTTACACAAGTAAGAACCTCTGCTTTTATTTTATACCTAGTCTTAAAATCAAGCTATATTTCTTCATAATAATGAAAAGAACAGGTTTGTTTTTATAATGTACAAGTAAACTATAATGCTTGTGTAAGCCCATTGCTTTTCACTGTCTTCCTGATATTCATTAGATTTTCTGAGTCTTTAACATTTATTCTATTTAATTGTGATAGTGCTGAGGAATTCTTCTCATTATTTAAGGACATTTTTGGTTGACTCTGATCATTCATATCAAAGCCTCCAGTGCAGGTGATTCTATGTGCTTCTCAATGGAACTAAGAGAAGTACACAAAGGTGTTAAGCTTAGATCCCAAATATAGAGATGTTCATTTGAAAAGCTCAGAAGTATAAAAAGCAGCTAGAATATCATTGCAAATAAATAGCTCGGGGAAGCTGCTTTGCTTTTGCATTAAATCTTCTAGTTAGCTGGTGTGGTATCTAAGACTACAGATCCCTAAGAATATAAATCTCTTCTTTGGGATACAAATAGGTAGTTATACTCTGGGGGTTTTTTAGTGCCTCAGAACATAGCTGATCTCATGAAAAAGTGCACTATATGAGTGCACTAATTTAAAAATCATTCTTCCTCTGGCTACAGTTTCCTTCAGAATTTTAACAACTTTAATATATTTGGGATGCAATTCTCAAATGTACAAAATTTAGCTGCAGCTGGTCAGCAAGCTCAAAAGTTATTGAATATTGACATTGCAGTCACATGCATACAGATGGCTACTGAGAGCAAAAGTCTTTCCCATTTGGGAAACCAGGTTAAAAAATACCGGGCTAAAGATAGACATCTGCTGTTTTGTTTATATGAAAGGATATTACTCAACAATAGTCTCAATTGAGACTATTATTGACTACGTTATTATCATCACATAGAAAACATCACATTTGCCATTACTACATTTACTAACTCTCCTAGAAGTTTTATGAGTCAGTCAAAGACATTACTTATATAAAGATTATCATTTTTAGTTCAAGAAATTATTTTCTAAGGTTATAGAAGTTAATTGACAAGAAAGTCGTCTTTGTCACATCTTGTGTTGTTCCTATCAATTAAAAAAATCAAATAATTGTTTGCTTAGGACCAAGGTGTTCCCTTGCACTATTTAGAAAGATGGCCTACATAAAACTGGACTTGATGCATTGCAACCCTTTTTGTCTGAGATTATTCAGATCCTTTTTGCCATATACTATTCTACCAAAGTAAAGACAAGACTGGAATAAGGACAGTCATTACTGTTCCTATTTGAATCTGAAGAGTACATTATTTCACCATAGTGGGAAACTGAGATGACAAGAGTGTTTATAATTTATGAATCCTTAGTGTTCATACCGAACGCTTAGTATAAGTTCAGCCAAAGTGCTAGTACTTCTTAGAGTCATAGAATCAACTCGGTTGGAAGAGACCCTTTATATCATTGAGTCCAACCACAGCCTAACCCTGACTAGTCCACCTCTAGATCATGTCCTTAAGGACTTCATCTTTTAAATACCTCCAGGGATGGTGATTGCACCACCTCCGTGGGCAGCCTGTTCCAATACTTGACAAGCCTTTCAGTAAAGAAATTCTTCCTGATGTCTAACCTAAATCTCCCTTGGTGTAATTTTAAGCCATTTCCTGACTTCCTATGTGTCACAAGGAAAAAGTACTCCACTCGTGGTTTAAATCAAATCAGGATCAAAGCAATTTGTTGATTGAAACATAACTGCCAATCAGTGAACTGTAGATTCAGGATCAATATCAGCAGTTCAACAGATAAACAAACCACAATGTTAGACCCTAGCAAAATCTTAGCATTGTAGAATCACAAAACCATAGGATATCTTGAATTGGAAAAGACCCATCTAGCATTGTTCAGACACTCCTTGAACACTGATAGGCTTGGTGCCATGATCACATCTGGGGCCTCTTTGTGCTTCCTGTTTGTCTTAACACATGTCAACTTCTAAATACCTTTCCACTCCAGTCCATCCTCATCCTGCACTGCCATGATTTACACACACACCTTCCATTCACAGGGTGTATTAGTTACAAGCACTCACCCCTTTTCTTTCAAGTGGGTTCCCTTACTTGCATGCACCTCCTGAAAGACAACAAGGTGTTATAGCTTTCCATGCACACTGACTGTTGTTCTCTGCAACTCAGTGCTCTACATACTGGTGAGAACACCCCCGCATGAGGTCCCCATGCATGTGGAGGTGTGGGTCCCTATGAATTCACCCTTTCTTGTCACACCACTAGATGAAGGCAGGCTGCTCTCAGTATCCCATTGGGCAATGGCAGTAGTTTTTAGCAGTAGCCTGTATTTCTGCCAGATTAGTTACAATGGGAAACTTCTTTTTAGGTTGGAGGAAAATAGATGGATTTTGTCCAGAGGGAAATTTAAGCAAAGTGTTCTTGCATATCTAAGCAACAAAGAACTAAAGAACTAAAAAGCTTCAGAAGACATTTAGAGGGGTTGTTGTTTTTCTTCTTTTATTATTATTGCTGTTGTTGTTAGAGTTGTTATTATTATAATGTTTTTATCAGCCTTTGGTCAAAATGAGTGCCATGATCCAGGCATTCCTATAAATGGGAGGCGTTTTGGAGACAGATTCCTTCTGGGAAGTTCTGTTTCTTTTCACTGTGATGATGGCTTTGTGAAGACCCAAGGCTCTGAATCCATAACGTGTATTATGCAAGATGGAAATGTAGTATGGAGCTCTACTGTCCCACGTTGTGAAGGTAAGAGGACAATCTTTACTTTGCACCTACAGTTTAAATAATGAAATTACTAAACTTAGCCTATTTTTTATATTTCACACATAAATAAAACTGGTTTAGCTGAAGCTATTCACTTGTCCACTTTAACACTCTTCCAGTCAAATGAGAAAACAGTAATATAAAAAAGATACCTTGTTTCTATATTCTTGGAATAAATTAGCATTCTAAGAGTCTGGTTGCTATTCTTTTCAAGTCATTATTACTTGGCTAAGAGTTACAGTTGTTCTAACAGTTTTGTCTATAGCATACTGAAAAGTGTATTAAGCTAACCCTTAGAAAGGGAAGTAAATTTTCCATTTAAAAGTCCTTTTTCAAAATTGGCACTTTTAATTGTCTCAGAAGAAAAGTATACCTGAATTTCTGTATGCAACAAACTGCAGTTTAGTATGTCAGAGCTATATTAAATAGTATTTCCATAAAAAAAAAAATCGATATTTGTTTGCTTGTTCTTGCCTAGGTGAATAAAAGACTAAAATGAGCTAAAAATACAATGGCGGTGGGGGGGGAGATTCTTTGACACTTAATGGTTATGTTTTCTAAGGCAAGGCACAGGAATTCATTTAATGAACAACTAGAGTGGGTCTGCTAAAAGTATGTTCAAAAAAATGGTATATCTTGTAGTAAACACAGTATATATAGTTGGACAATTTTTTAATACTTGTTTGAAGTAATTAATCCAAACTTTCTACTTGGTGCAAATCACACACCTCCATTGATTTCAGTGTTATTACATTAACTTCAGGATCTGGATCATACCATTTTTATGGCTTGTGCTATTTGGGCAGTTTGATAAGTCAGTTCTCATAAGACTGTGCAAAACCATATTAATAGCCTGGCAAAAGTAGTGTATGTGATTCTATATATTGTCCTAGCAGGATTGTAGCATAACTCCATGTAAGGAGTTACACGGTGAGGCAAGTTGTTTGTTTTTTTTTTTTTACCTAAAGAGAAAGCAGCCCACTCCAAAGCAGAGAGTAGGGACAAGTACTTCATCGTAACATTTTGAAACTCTATACACAATTGATAAAATATTCAGTATAATCTTGTGTAATTTTATTTCCAAAAGCACATAGCCAAAGGACCTGAGATGACCACTTTGAGGGAAAAAAAAAAAGGAAAACAAATACAGAAATTAATATTTATGCATAAGTTTTGCTCAGTTTTCCTTTCTTTGAACATTGCATAATGTTTACTTAGTTTTTAATGAGGAAAGGTTAAAACTATTAGACTCTTATAGATTTTGCCTATTGTTTGTTTTGGTACAGAAGGAAGCATAGTGTTGGGGTTTTTTTAAAGTTAAATTCAGGATGTGTTCCTTTCTCATACAGATTTCTAGTTGATAACTGAAGGAGTTTCTGGGTTTGGATTAGAGTATGAACCAAGCATTCTTGATAGATTAGAGACAATGTAGTTACTTTCTAGAGATTTCTGAAACACTATTGTTTTTTGCTGTTGCTGCTCTGCTCTGTGTCTTCATATACTTAACAATCTCTGTAAGTAACAACTGAAGTATGTAAAGTCTGTGATGTGTTACAGTCAGGTGAGGATCAACAGTCTTCACATTGCTCTTGGTTTTAATATGACAAAATGTATTTGAAAATAACCCACCACCATGAAATGCATATGATTCTTCATTAGCTGTATACACGTAATGTAAATGCTATTTTCCTGGACATTCTTTTTGTCCCAGAGACAATTTGGTGTGTATATTTGGTGGTTTATAGGCAGCTTATTTTTCCCCACTTTGTTAAATCTGTAAAAACTTATCAGGGACAAGTGCAAGTTATGAATTAAATCAAATAACCTCTTTGAGTTCGGGTTTGTGGTTTTTTTTTTTTTTTGTTAAATATATTGAATTAAAACTGAGAATATTAATTTACCATTCTAAAAATTCATGTAACTATTCATTCCCATACGGCATAATAGGTTTGCTTGTCACTACTTAGAGGAACAGAAGAAAAGTGACAAGATTTCCTGCACTGCAATATGGAATTTGCTGATAATGATACCACTGACTACCTGAGGTTAATACAAATGATACTAAGATAAATGTACCTAACCTTGAAAGCCTTCCTGGTTTAGTCTGCTCCATAGCCTTTGGCAAAACACAATATCCCAAAGCCCCGTGCTATGGTAGCTTAATTTTTTTAAGGGACTCATGTTTCCCAGAATTTGTTCATTCATTTCTGCTACTGTTTAATCCTGCACCCAAGTCATCTGATCCTGCTCTGAAAAATGCTCTCTCTAACCCTGTTCCTTCCATAGCCCTGTTGCGATGTTTTTTTTTCCTTCTATGGAGGAGGATCAAGTTAGAGAACATTTTAACAAATTTGACATACAGGAATGGTCCTGATGGGATGCACCCAAGAGTGCTGAGGAAGCTGGCCAATGACATTGCAAGGCCACTCTCAATTATCTTGGGAAGTATTTAATCTGGGGATGTTCCTGATGACTGGAAGAAAGCAAATTTCTATCTTTAACAAAGGAAATAAAGAGAATCCAAGGAACTACAGCTTACCTCAGTCACTGGGAAAGGTGATACAGCAATATTCCTGGAAACCATTTCCAAACAATGAAAAACAAGATGGTCAGGATGGTTTTATAAAGGGGAAATCATGCCTGACCAACAATATGGTAACTGGCCTGATGGATGAGGGGATAGTAATGGATAATTTTTATCTCAGTTGTAGTAAAGTGTGTGTGTGACACTGTCATATAGGATTCTCATAGACGAACTGATGAAGTATGAGCTAGAGAAGTAAGCAGTGAGGTGCACTGGTAACTGACTGAACTACTGTGCTCATAGGGTTGTGGTCAGTTGCACAAAGTCCAACTATGCCGTAGTGGTATACTCCTGGGGTCAATACCAGCTACAGTGAAGTTTAAAATCTTAGTAATGATCTAAGTGCTGAGACAGAGTGCACTCTGAGAAAGTCTGCAGATGACATAAAACTGAGAGGAGTGTTTCATACATCATATGCTTATTCTTCTGTTCAGAGGAACCTTGATAAGCTGGAAAATTGGGCTGAAAGTATTTGACAGGTCCTTTCCCTCTACTCAGCATCAATGAGGCTACACTGGGAGTGCAGTGTGCAGTCCTGGGATCCTCAGTGCAAGAGAGATGTGGACATACAGCTGTGAGTCCAGTGAAGGGTCACAAAGATGATTAAGGACTTTGAGTATCTGTTACAGAAGAAGAGTTTGAGAGATCTGAGGTTGTCTAGGCTGGAGAAAAAAAGGCTGAGTGCTCAAGAGAGATCTTATCCATGTGTATAAATACCTGATGGGACAGTGTAAAGAAAATGGAGCCAGATTCTTCCCAGTGGTGTCCAGTGACAGGACAACAGCAAATGTAGGCAAACTGAAATGCAAGAATTTCTGTTTAAACATATGAAAAAACTTTCACTGTGAGAATGATCAAACACTGAAACAGATTTCCTACAGAGTGTCTGGAGTGTCTGCTGTTGGAGTGAGGGTTTGATCTTCACAGAACATGGTCCTGTACAGTCTGCTCTAGTGAGGGGATGGGCTAGATGATTTCTAGAGATCCCTTCCAACTGCAGCTGTTCTGTGATTCAGTAGAATATTTACAACTTAAATGAATGACTACTCAAAAAGGTGTTAGACGGCACAAAGCAAATCTTGGAAAGATTTGTCTGATATTTCCACATAAATGTGGATTCATTCCAGGGCTAAAAAATTATAATGCCTTGTTTTTGGAAGAGAGAATGTGTTTTTCAACAGAAGGAAAGCTTGCAGAATCAAGTGCTATGCTCTGTGTATTAAAATACGTATAGAGCAATAAACTATATTGCAAGACTTAGGATTCTGAAGAAAACAAAGTATTCATAACATAATCTAGAAAATTTAGTTGCGCAATATATTATTTTTCTATGTTTTTAAATTACATTTTTGTAAGTTCTTTAGATATATAATATTGTATTAGAAATACTGGGGTAAGATGTTAGTATACATGTTGTTGTTTTTTTTTTTCCAGCACCATGTGGTGGACATTTGACAGCATCAAGTGGTGTTATCTTACCACCAGGGTGGCCAGGATATTATAAGGACTCACTTAATTGTGAATGGGTGATTGAAGCGAGACCCGGACATTCCATTAAGATCACTTTTGACAGGTGAGAATCATGAAGTCCAACAAGTAATGCATGAGCACAAATGTTTCCTTCTTATTGAAGAAGGAAAATATTCTTTAAGAACTCAAATGAGAAAGAAAGTTGTGGTGCAACACTCAGAATAATATTCCTCAAGCAGAAAATTAAAGTTTAAAACTGTGTTTATAGCGTCTTTATGTTTTAAACAGTTTGGACCTCCTAGCACATAAATAGGGATATCTTTTGGATTGTATTTAGGTAGAACTATATATTATACTTGATGAAGACCAGGTCTTACTAAAAGAAAGCATAATTTTCCTAGGAAAAACAAGATTTATGAAAAAAGTTCTGAACATTGTGTGTTGGATGCATTATCTCTTTTTTTTGCCCCATTAGGATTTTTTTCTGATGTAACATACATTGCAGAGCTAGACAACTCCATAATACATTGGGTGAACAAATGGCTGACGGGTCAGGGTCCAAGATTTATAGTAAATAGGGTTGCATCATGCTGGCAGCCACTCACCAGTGGGGTTCCACATGGCTCAATTTTAGGATCAGTGCTCTTAAGTGTTGTTATGATCTCTATGCAGGAATCAAATGTACATTAAGTAGGTTTGCTGATTACAGTAAACTAGGTGGAACTGTGGACTCCCTCAAGGGCAGAAAGGCCTTATAGAGAAATCTGGATCAATTACAGTGCTGGGCATTCACTCAACATATGAAATTGAACAAGAGCAAAGGCCAGATTCTCCACCTGGGATGGGGTAATCCTGTTTATATGTACAAAGTGGGGGCCAAGAGGCTAGAGATCAGCCCCACAGAAAGAGATCTGGAGACTGATGTCTAGTTGAGTATTGGTTAATAGTGTACCCTGTCAGCAAAAAGGGCCAGCTGTGTCCTTGGGTACATTGAGCACAGCACAGCTAGCCAGCAAAAGGAGGCAATAATTCCCACTCAGCACTGCACCAATGGGTTTACAAGGAGTGGCTGAAGTTACTTGGTTTGTTCAGCTTGGAGCAGGGAAGGCTGAGGGCTGACCTCATTGTAATCTACAGTTCCCTCGAGGAGGACAGCAGAGGAGAAGGTGCTGATCTCTTCTCTCTGGTGACCAGTGACAGGACGTGAGTAAATGGAAGGAAGCTGCATCAGGGAAATTCAGATTGGACATTAGGAAAAGGTTCTTCACTGAGAGGGGTGATCACTCACTAGAACAGGCTCCCCAGGAAGTGGTCATGGCACCAAGCCTTTTATACTTTGATATCACTGATATGACTACCAGAATGAAACTTTGCACAAATGCGATATTCATAATGTAAATTATCTCACTCTTGAGCTAATGAAGCTTTAATGTTCCTAGAAAAATATACCTTACGAGAGGACTTTGAAACTTTCCAGAAGTAGCAGTAAATGACTGAGTAACCCTGTGAACATTCTATATTGAAACCTTTTGCATTTCAGATCATAGCTAATGCCTGGAAGGGTAACAGAAAAGTAAAATTGATTTGAGCCATAAGCAAGAGGGATTGAAGGATAGTAGTTGATTGGGAGAATTTTGGTACTTTGAATATTGATGCAAACTCATAGGAGAATATATAAAACAAGTCTCCTTATTCTTGTCTATGCAAAATTGCAAAACAAACCCAAAACAAATAAGCAACACCTTCCCACCCTCCCCCCCCCCCCTCCCCCCCCAACTCAAAAGCAGATTGGTAAATTAGAAATAAATTGAGAATAGCAAGAACCTACTGGGAATAAACTTCATTATAATGGGCAGCAATTCCTGTAGGAGTTGGAGTTTTCTGTCTCCAGCAAGGGTTTGCAATCCATTGTTGTCATACTGCTCTGCTAAGAAAACTGCAATTGCTGGCTAAGAGCACTTTATTCCTAATTAGTTTCACTCACAAACATAACTGTCAAAATAATTGAACTATTGAATTATTGATCTTGAGTCCATTCATTATGAGTACAAATAAAGTATTTAAACCAGCCTAGCAGTATCTGTCTGTTTTCCTCATTCCGCTGCAGGGTAAATCAATGTATAATCTCCAAAATTGTGATAAGGTACTGAAAATCTGTCAAGTACTTTAGTGATGCCCCCTGTGACTGTCTATTTTCGTAAATGAAACAGAACCAGAGAACCTTCCCAGACTGTGCAGTTAAATTCTTAAAATAGTTTCTAACATACTTCTTGAGCTTGACACCTAGCACTCTCCCAAGTAATTGTCAAGCATAGTGAGGAGTTAGTGTGGGCAAGCAACCATTTGTAAGAGGAAATTTGAATAATACCTGCCTTCTTGAGAGGCTAAAAGATGTATTTAATAGTATGGATACAGGCTGTTCCATGCTAGCTGACTTCACTGCCAGAAACTGGTCCTGAAAATGCTTAATGTGTTAGCTAGGCTGCAAGCCTTGTATTCCACTGTCAGAGGGGATAGATAGCAGTGAAAGCAATTGTCTGGATTTTAGCCAACATATCCAAGTAGAGTAGGTAGCTTGATTGAAAGCACCATAAATTTAGTTTTCTGTGTGAAGAGGAAAGAACGATATGAAGGGCCTAAGTCAGTTTCCAATGAGCCATTAGCTCATGTAGTTAATAAAATACATTCTGATTTCTGAATAGGCTTCTGGTTTTAGGCAATCATGAGAAAACTGTAGGGACTACTAAATACTTGCTAACTTGGAACTTCATGCTACTGATGCTGATGTGTCTGTGAATATGATTTTACATGACCGATGCTAATTGATCTGATTAATACAATGGCCTGCGTAGGGTACATATTAATTCTGTCATCATTATCTACCAAAGTATAACGTTTATTTACACCTTGAATGAATGTCACAATTTCTCCCTTTCTGAATGTTTGATAATTTTCGTTAATTACAAGAACAGTTTCTTGTCTCCAGACCCACTAAATGTGTCCCATATTGACAAGACAGCCTAAAGGCATTCACTTGGAAAAAGTGTTGTATTGCACAGGGATGAAGTTTATTGCTCTCACAAGTCCAACTAACAATCTCTATGGGAAAAGAAGAGAAAATCTCAGAACATATGCATTTATGAAAGACAAACATCTTATGAAAATAAGAATATTTGTTTTGCAGGCAAATATGTTTAGACCAGTAGAGCTGTATGCTTAGTAGCACAAACTTTGTTGACAGGAAGATTGATGTGTGCATGGTTTAGAAGCTGCAGTTTGCGAGAGTATCTGATATAACCATTAACTCTCTTGAAAGGCATCTGATGTGAAAAATGCCAGTCAAACTTTCATCTACAGAAAAAACAGATTTGAGCTGTTTGATTTAAGAACTACTGGTAGTGGATGACTGCACACGTAGGCATCCCTTATGAACTGGAGAAGTGTGATGTGGTTTTGTGACTGACATGGACTTTGACTCTGCTGTTGATTTTAAAGCTACTTGTAAATCTTGTTAGTCTCCTTTTTCATTCTTGTCTGTATTATCTGTTTCTTTGAAAAATTGAGATAAACTAAGGAAATTTCTTTATTATAACTGTAACAAATTTCAAAATAGGAGCTTGAATTTTATTTTTAGTATTTTTTACTGCTTCAAGGACAAAAAAATCCTTAAAAGTAAAGTAGTAAACTATGTTATAAAAGAACCTTTGGATAAATAATAAAACAGTTGAATATGTAAAACACCTTTTGCCAAATATCAAATAATGAAATTATAGACATGAAATAAAAAAAGATTTTTGAAGATGTTCCTAGGATGTCCAATTCTTCTTTAGACTAAGGACAAGAAATTTTTTGGATCCTGTTTTCTTTGAGACAATTTTTGGTTTTGTACCTGGATTCCCTACTAAATGTTTTTCTTAAGCCTCGTCATATTGTTGATCACAAGCATATGACACACCTTATGGATATTATATGATGCCAGACACAGCAAAGCAAGCAAAAAGATGTGTGAAACTTTCCTTAGTTGTTATCCTCAGTAATACACCAATGAATCTGTAAATACGCAAATTTTTATATGTATGATATACTTGATCCATTCATTCCATCACATTAGTTGTGTTTCTATCAGTTAAAGAAAATTATATCATTCCTCTACCTACCAGCTGGCTTGCTTATTCCTTTTCAGATTTCAGACTGAAGTTAATTATGATACTTTGGAAGTCAGAGATGGGCCAGGTAATTCGTCACCGTTAATTGGAGAATACCATGGAACACAAGCACCCCAGTTCCTTATCAGTACTGGAAATTACATGTATTTGCTATTCACTACGGACAACAGTCGGTCCAGCGTTGGTTTCCTAATTCACTATGAAAGTAAGTCTGATATTTCTCTGATAGATTTAAATTTAATTTTTAAAATAACTTTAAATTTGACAATGAGCAAACAACTGTGAACAAATAAACGTCAGTAATTTTATTTGTATAAGAACAAATTATGTTTTCTCTATGCTGTACTGTCTGATAACTCTGAAACTTTTAATTCATTTTGGAAATTAGTTTTTGTATGTTATTCAGAATGCTTACGGACCTGTTTAATCAAGTGGAGAGTAATTTTAGAAACTTGGCCTTATGGGTAAAAATACTTTGTGGGTTTGTATTTCCCCCTCTCTTCTCTCTCACTTTCTCTTTCCTTCTTTTTTCTTGTTTTAGTAGAGTTTTGCAATACTGAGAAGAACTTGGCCTTATCCATGATGATTTAAAAATGCTAATAAAATCAATATATCCAAATGAACTATAGAATTTTTATTATAATAGCATTTGCTTTTGAATTATATACATAAAGTAACAGTTTTCACTTTCTGATATTATACTGACCTTTGTATGTTAGCGTGGCCATTCACTTAAGTGCTGAATAAAGAACGCTTGTACTTAGTGTGGTTGTGCTAAACAGGTAACATTGCTCTCATCAATTCAGTTGGGAAACTAACCTGATTGCAGTAAATTTGCAATCTTGAATAAATATATAAACTTATATTTCATAGTTATGTCATAACTTCAAAAGTCTGTGTGGTTGCTTTTAGCTTTGGCTGAGACATGGTGGTAACGGCTAAATAGACAGAAGTATGGTAAGGCTGATAAATCATGTAAAGTTGAGGAACAGTAGGTAGCTTTCTGCATGAATTTGGTGCAGATGCAGATTTTCTCTAATTGGACTGGATCTAAATGTTGCTGTTACATTTTGCAATACAATTCTTAAATATTTATATTTTTGTGTTTTATTTTGAGTTGATATCACTTGTTCTGTTAAAATTTAAAACAATTAATAATGAAATATCTGTGCTACAGATTCACATAGGCATAAGTCTAATTATGAAATTATTTAGGATGGTATTCATATTTTAAATTTTATCTTTGCTAAAAAATTAGTATCTGACACACACATGACACTAGTTTTTCAGTGCTATTTGAATAGGTAGTCTGATAAAATATCAGAATTAGATTTGATTAGTGCACTTTAAACCTTGAAATTGGATTAGATCTTTAACAAAGATGACAGAAGGCTAGTAAATTATCTGAAACTTCTATTACATATAATCCCCATGCACGGAATATTAAAGAAAACTTTTCTGCTATAAAAACATAATACATTTCCAATTTTAAAAGTCATAACAAAAGCTGAAAACATTATTTTGCAGTCTCTTTCTGGGCAGATTGACTCCCTGAAAAAAAAAATCTTTCCCTTTCTGAGGAAGTACCGTTTAAAAGGATTGTTGGTATTATTTTTGCTTACAAATGAGTAAGAAGATGAAAGCAATTTAAGGAAAAATAAATTATTTGAAGCTCTCAGTTTGAGTGAGATTGTTTATTTTTCTGTGAATTATATTTCCTGTTAAATAGTTATCTGAAAACTGAATTTCAGTAGGTATTGAAAAAAAGCTTAACATGCTTTCTTTCTGTGTTTACAGAGACCAAAACTGTATTTTGGTTGCCCTTGTAAGCTTAACTATAGAAGTTGATAATGTGAAAGATGTCACAATAGAGCTTCTATTTGTTGCACATTTGCTCCACTTGTAGAAGAAAAGGCAGTCAATTTTAAGTTTTAAGAAAAGTTTCTGAATATTTTCTTTGGAAATTCAAATAACTATGGTTTGGAAGTGTCCTGAAAATCTTCCAGTTGAAGTCTCATAACTTTGAAGCTAAATTAAATCATGGAACTGAAGCAGAAGGATCTTAATCTTTCTTTAAAGTATAAGTTATACTGAGCTGCTACTGAGATGGCAGTAACAATCTATTAAACTAAAACATACCTGTAATACAATTTTAATAAAAATGTGACCTCTTGAAGGTACTTCACATGGGAAAGCAATTTGTCAATTCCCTTCCTTAAATGTCTGTAATTCAGCTTTTTGGTGACACTTCTAACACAGCTAATGCAAAATTGTGTAGGTCAACTCCTACTCATCTAAGTAAAATTAAAAAAAAATATATATATAATGCACATAGTATTCTTTAAGTGAAACTACTGATAAAGAGTTAATGAAGTTATCAGGAATAACTATTCTGATAGTTATCAAGAATAACTATTTTCTTTTGACCACCTTGCCTCCCGCCTCACTGACATCTTCCCTGTCTGTCAGCTTCCCCATTTATGTGGTTTTTGGTTTTGGGTTTTTTTGTGGCTCCTCATTCTGTGAGGTAGACTGTGAAATCTTAGTCTATTCCTTAAGCCAAACCAGAGAAAAATACCTTTATCCACTGATTCCATTAATCTAAAGCCAGCTTTTATCAAAGAGATTTTTTTAAAAAAAAAATTGTATAAACAAGAAATTATTGTAATTATCAAAGAAAATCCAGCATTTTTTTCTTAAATCCAGATAATTTATTTAGTAGTCCATGTTTATTTTGGGATTATAATTTCCATCTATACTAAAATTTATCTGAAAAATAGAAGAGAGGTCTTAGTTATGCATTGAGACATTAATCATCACATATTAATATGGACATCAGTATATATTCAGTAAATGTCTTAATTCTCTTACCTAATCAGGGAAAATTGTTCTAAATCAGTGACCGTCGCTCTTTGTAAAAAAACTTTCCTTTTAAATGAATTAAAAAATCTAGCAAAGTTAGTGTTGTGATTTATTAAAGCTCAACAGAAAACTGTATTTTTTGGGCAGAAAGATAAATGTTATCACTTTCTGTAGCTATTTAAAAATCCCTGTTAATCATGTGTAAACCAAAAGTTAATCATTAAATGCTGGATATAGTCAAACACTCCTATAGATGGCCATCAAAGAACAACACACATCTTTTAGGGTATAATAATAAAATCCAAAGTTCGTATTTGTTACAGAAGCGAGACAAACAAAAACAAAACTATCCATAAATATATTTAAAAATAACAGAAAAATTAGAAGTCACTATGTAATAAAATTTGAGCTAATGGATGTCATAGGGAAGACTAAAAATTATGTTTCTGTTTTGCGATATTTAAATAAAAGTTTAATTTTTAACCATGTATTTGACACAATTAAGTGAACATTTACAAGGTAAGGATATAGCATATGGGAAGAGGGTACTACAAATTGAGATAATATATTTTGGGGATGCTTGAAAATCCCTATGCTGTCCTTAAATACAGAATGTGTCTTGACTGATAATTCAAAACTGTAGGGAACTTTCAAACAATTGCAGAAGGGCATAAACCTTCCACAGAAAGGTGGTGGACGGGGGAGAAGATGAGGACCAGAAGGACCAAGGATATTAGTTTTATCTTCACACTTTAAAGATACTAGTTTCAAGCTGATAAACTAGGTGATAAGGAACAAATGATTTGTATTTGATAAGAACAGATTATGTCAAGCCAATCTAATTTCTTTCTTGACAGGTTAACTGGTTTTGTAGATTTGGGAATGGAAAGGGAAGGAAACAGCTCTATTTTGACATTTATGAGGCTTTTAGAAGTCTTCCAGAGAAAATACAGAACTTTGGTCTAGATGAATTTATTACAGGCACAACAAGCACTTAAGGAAGCACTGGGAAAATTTACCCAGAGAGGCTGTGGAATCTTTATCTTTGGAGTTGACCATTCTGAATAACTTTGATATCTCCTTAACAAAAATAATACTCAACTGCTCTCCTAAATTTCACTGTGTTATGCTCTGTCACTTGGAAATACCCTCCAGATAAACCTTAGAGAAAATTTTTTAGATTTTTTCAAATTTTATATGGAGAAGGAATTAAAAAATTCCTTGTAATAGCGTGACCATCCTCTTCCCTTTCATCCTGTACTCCCTCTTACACTATCTTTACACTCCCACTTCTGTCTTCCCATTTTCAAGCCCCTTTGCTTCCCCTCTTCTTTTATAACATCATTACGTTTCTCTAACATAAATTTTTAAAATCTATTGACTGTATCAGAGTTTTTAGTGATGTAACAATATTTTGGTTTAGTGTCAGTATTGTGATGACAATTCAAATTAAGTCACTCACTGCTACAGTCTCTTAAGAGCTACTGGAAGAACACAGAGACTAAGTATATAAGCAGGCTCGCAGTTCTTTTAGGCTAATTTACCCACGTAAAATTACAAGGAAGCGTTTCTGGCACCTCGACCTATGTCTGATCAAGCAGTTTAGAAAATCTCAAGTTTTGGCTTCAGTCTTGCAGTCTTTCATATAGTTCAATTGTAATCCCCTGTACGATTTTGACCCATGCCAGCTAGCATCTTCCTATGCAGTATCTGGATATTGTTCTAGGAATAACTTCAGCCAGAGACTATTCTCAAAATGCAGCTGTCTTATTTTAAGCAAGATTTTATCTGTATGAATGTTAGCTGAGTCATGCTTTGAAATTGGTGCCAGAGAAAGGTTTCTCTCACAATTTAATAGTGTGACCACTAATTCTTGGAACCACATTCTGACAATCAAGCACATATTCTATTTCTTCTTTAAAAATATGCACTATTCAAATTGTTAGAATAAGCCTACCTATATGATCAAGTCTTACTAAGCAATATTCCATTCTTGCTGTCCAAAAAATTGCTTTTCTCACTTGCCTTATTGGTGTTCTGGATCATTCTATACTGATGACAAAGAATAGCACCCTAGCTTCCTGCTGAATCTCTTCCATTGTTCAAAAAATTTTTCAGATTCATTCCATAACACAGCAACTACTTCATAGCTAGGATGAATGGGTAACATAGTGGTTATGGCAAACAGTCATGTTTTGCTTTCTGTTTTTCTTACCAGAATTCTTTTATTCATTCATTTTGTGCAATAAACATTCTTTACCCAAACTCATAGCAATCTCGCATTTTAATACTGCATTTTTAAAATTATTTATTTTAACAGCATGAATCTGTGATGGGAGATTTAGGTTAGATGGTAGAAAGAGGTTCTTTACTCAGAGGGTGGTTGAGCACTGGAACAGGCTTCCCAGGGAAGTGGTCACAGCACCGAGCATGACTGAGTTCAAGACGCGTCTGGATGATGCACTCAGTCCTGTGCTCTGACCTGGCTGGCCCTATGCAGATCCAGGAGTTGGACTTGATGATTGTTATGGGTCCCTTCCAACTTAGGATATTTTGATTCTACAATTCTATTATTTTAATATTTGATCTGTGAAGGGAAAAATATAGGTGTGCAATATATATGAGTATGTAGTATATGAAACTGTATAGCTATTGTATGATTCATGCATCATAGCAACAAATTAATTTCCTCTTAGAGATCTAATGGTATCTGATGATTATACCAGTTTCTAAAAACCACTTACAGTTTTAAGTGTTTGCAAAACACGCATTTTAATAATGAAGCATCTAATGTAGTTAACAATAGGTTGATAAATGTTTGATGAAATGTCAATATAGACACAGTGAAGTTTTTGAGGATGACTGTCCATATTTTTCAATTATTCAGTGATGTACAAAATCTTTTGTTTGTATGCTTACTCTTTACTTTGGATTGTGCATTATGTCCCTTTGACAAGAGAATGATTAATTTGTAGGATAGAATTACCTGCTTACCTGATTCCGGGTGCTACATGGAGTGACATGGAGGGAGCATTTATTGAGGCAGCTGCTGAGCATGCTTTTCTTGAGAAATATTGTATTATGTAAGGAGGGAAGGAAAAGACATGTTTTTTACCCTGACTTTAATCTTATATTTAATAGGCTAATTGATATGAATAGTATTAAATCAACTCTTTCCAACCATAAGCCCAAAATTTATCACTGTGGTGCCATAGTCTCTCATATATAGTTCAATGTTTTCTTTTTCTACTCAGGGCTCTTAGTATTAGCCACTGTTAAGCTTGTGTTATGTTATCTCCTATGAAGAAAAAAACAACCAAACAAACAAACCAAAACACTCCCCAAAGAAACAGAAAAAAGTATTTCTTTTCTACTACTTTATGATTACTAAATCTTACACACTGAGAATGAAGCTCTGTGGTCTGAGCTATTTATTTATACAACACCACTATTTCAATAAGGAACTTGGAATTTGATAGGTTTGCTACAGCTTTTGGTCTCCTTGCAAAAATCTGAAACAACATAGTCAATGTAATCTAGTTATAATTTAAAAAAAGATACTGATATGTTTACCTGTTATATGTAATTCAGAGTCCCAGTTTATGTGTCGAGACAGGGGTGAAGGATGCCCTAAGAGGAAAGAGTTTTAAGAGCATTATTCCATCTACTTTAATATCCCTCAAAACTCAAAGTTTGAAAAAAAATCCAATCTGTATGAGTTCAAGATTCATACACAATTAATATTTATTTAAGACAAATATAGTAGAGACTCTTATAGATTTTAAAGGGTTCTTTGAGTATATATTAAGCACTTTAAGACAGGCTGTAGATGTTTAGGGGCATCACTCTTTTCCAATGTAGTTTGGATGAGTCTATAACAAACAGGTGGGGCTGTGCTTCCACCTGAGGAACAGTTGATTCCAGGTATATTGGACACACTTTTATATGAAAGCAAAATGTGGCCTCCACTCTGCTGCCAAAGCAATTGAGAAAAATGCATGGGCAATATCAATTGCAGCAAACCACTTGGCTGTGTTTGACTCCAGTTCATACTGGAGCTCTAAAATGTCACAGTGGTGGTCACTTTATTCAGACTATGATAGACTACTGTTAACCTGCACCTTCTCTCAGACTGTCCACCTAGGACTATTAAAAGGTGAGTGAGTCTTGCTGATGACTCCTTGGCTCTCCAGTTAATCAATCAGCTCGTGGATGGGAGCCAGGGAGTCTTGGTTTATGCAACTGGCATCCACTATTCTTCAACTTGCAGCAATTCCACAACAAAGGGATCTTCCAAGAGACCAGATGTTGATCTCCTCTGTGTTCGTAGTGGTTACACCAAAAGCCCATCGGTACCTCTTTGGGTCCATGAAATTCTCTTCAGAGAGGCCATGCGAGGGATACAAGGGTTACCCTGTCTCAATGGAGTGTTTTTCCCACTTGTTCCCTGTTGAGATCACAGCAGCCTCCAATATAGACAATCCTTGGCATCCACCTGTCACTTCAGAGATGCAGATGGGTTCAGTGCCCCTATACCCTGATGGCATCAGCATATGCTGTGCACCAGTTTCTACCAAAGCCTTATTAACATCAATGTCAGGGCAAGGCACGTAGCCATTGTTTGTATTAGCATGTTCCCACATTTCTTCAACCTCCTAGCAAATTAGCTCCTCTAGCATAGTAAGGCCATCAGTGCCAGGGCAAAGCACTGAGCCATTATGTGTATTAGTATGTTCTCAAGATCAGTGAAATAAAAAGATAATCAGTGCAGCCAACAAAAGCTGTGACCTGCACAGGAGTTTGCCACTTAGTAATGACTACAGCTGTAGCATGCTTAATACAAAACTGCCATCTCATGCTTCATGTTGGGTTACAAAAAGGACAGTGGTGAGTTGACCTTGGGTGGAGACCAGGTGTCCATCAAGGCATTCTATCTCTCCTCAGAAGGGCAGGGGGAACACGCAGAAAAATAAGGTAGAAAAAAACCTCGTGGATCAAAGTAAGGGCAGTTTAATAAAGCAAAAGGCTGCATGCAGAAGCAAAGGAAAAACATATGATTATTCTCTACTACCCATCAGCAGGCACTGTCCAGCCACTTCTTGGTAAGTAGGGCTCCAGTTCACATAGCATTTGGTCCAGAAGATAAACATCATAAATAACAAATGCTCCCACTTCCTCCTCCTTTCTCTCAGCTTTTATTGCTGACATCATATAGTATGGAATATCCCTTGGGTCAGATTGGGTCAGCCATCCTGGCTATGTCCTCTCCCAAGATCTACCCCATTCCCAGTCTAGTAGTGTTTGTGGGGGACGAATGTTGGAGAGGCAGCCTTGATACTGTGCTAAAATGCTGGTGTGTTATCAACACCCTTCTACAAAGCATAGCACTATGAGGGCTGTTATGGGGAAAATTAACTCCTTTCTAGCCAGACCAAGTACACAGCTGAAGGGAATCTAAAATGTAGTGCGTCAGCTCATATGGTACATTTGCATTAAGGACATGCAGTCAAGTGTAGAAGAAACTTATTAATTTAGAAATTAAGTATGGCAAGAATAACTCATGAAAACTAGATCATAAGCTTTTAAATCTGACTTCTAAGTGAGATATAAGAATAGCTGGAGGGTACAGGGAATATTTCTTTGTACAAGCTGGTGTCATTATTTATGAGATTCTTGTTTGTAGTCCTGCTTCCATCCCTCATATCTATAATTCTGAAACCTTTACTTTATACCCTGATAAGTACTTTTTTTTCCGTAGATTTGAACTCCTTGTACTTCACACCTAAGGTTTTGAGGTAGTCATGGATAAATAAAGCAGAGTAAAAGCAGTAAACTGAGAGTACAGCTTGCCCAGAAACAGTCATAGATGCACAGACAGCTGAGGGGATCAGCACCTTCAGGGTGTGTTTAGGGGGCTAAAGAGAAAGGAAATGCCCAACACCCTGCTATAGAGAATTTTATTCTGTAAGCTTTGAGGCTTTGAGGAAGGAACTTCTTTGGTAAAAAGTAGACTGGAGAGAGTTGTGCTAAAAATACAGGTCGCCTTTGAGGGAGATCATAAAATATTTTAAAGTCTCCAGGAAAACTAACCTTGCTCAAGGTTCTCATGGCATCTGTCAGTGATGTCATCACCCATATGAAATCATGCCAATTTTCAATGTTCTTTCAAACTCAGCACTAAAATACTGAAATGAATGTGAAAATTAATGTGAAAATATGTAAGTTAAAGCCATGGGTGCCAGAGCTTTCAAATGGCTATGTCTAGATTTTATCCTAAAAGCTGACAGGAATTTTTAAGTGAAATATCCACTGTTATTTAAAGAGACACAGAACAGATAATTTTCAAAAAACATGAAAGTGTTTATAATGTTTCCCCATACACGCATATACTTCCTGTTCCTTAGTGGCCACTATTGTAACAAGTCAGTGGCTTTTCGGATTGCAAAAAACTCTACTCTTTGTGTCTCTGTTATCTCTCGACTAGGTGTTTGCAATCTGCTGTTTTCAGCCAGCTTCTAGTTTTCCCTTTAACTGCAGGCTTCATGCCGGCTGTGCTCTTCATACTCTTTTTATCTCCTGAAGCCAGTGTTATCAGGGTTTTTCTCTGGATATGCTCACCTTTTCACAGAATGAACAATGTCTCCTTCTAACGAAGATGTTCTAACTCAGTCATCCTTGTTTCAAGCACATACATACTATATCAGGTGTAGGCACCAAGGTTTTGATTACGGACAGAGGAGGACATGACCACAGGGATGGTCTTTGTGAAGAGAGGCCTCAGGCTACCCCATGCTGGACACAGCTGGTTCCATCTGTCTCCAACACACCTACCCACCGCAGGACACAGCTGAGTCTGGCAGCTAAGGTGGGGGCACCTCTGGCATAAAAGATTAAAGAAAGTGCAAAATACTGCATAGGTGAGTGAGGAGTGAGGAAAAGAAAGTGTGAGAAGCAATCTTACAGATGCCAAGGTCAGAGAGGGAAGTGGTCCAGGCAGATATTGATCCATTTTTAATTGGCAATAACTTATTTTTCCTCAAATTGAGTCAATTTTGACTGTGATGGCAATTAGTAAGTGATCCCCCTGCCCTTATCTCATAACACGAGCTTTCTCATCTTATTTTCTATTTTATTTTCTCCCCTGCACTGTTGAGATGGGGTGGGGAGGGGGGCGAGGGGTTGTGGGGGGGAGGTGAGAGAGCAGCTGGGTAGGGAAATGGCATCCAGACAAAGGAAAAGCCCTGTCATTCTGTCATAACCCACCACACATAGTAACGGAAAATAAAAGAAAATCCTTTCATCCCAAGTCCTTATTGGCTTCTCTTGTATGTATCCATTATAGCTCATCACATGATTAATTTCCACAATTGTTTGCTATTGCTGGAAGCATAATGGGTCATGCTCGGTTTGTGAGCCTCCATTTCACAATAGGGTTTTTTCCCTTATTCAGTGTACAGCTCTAGGTTTATTTACCAAACACTGTTAGATCGCTGCTATAAGACACTGTCAGATAAGAGTTACATGACTGTGTAAGCTATATTCATTGTCTGGTTTTGATACATAGGGTACTACCTGTAAGAATTAACAGTAGTTTCTAAGTTCAATTGCCATCTCTCAATACTGCTGTTTGCTAGGTCAAATAACCATTATCATGACAGGGGAAGGTTGAATTGTCCTGCAGTATCAGAAATTGAACAGATGAAATGGAATAATCACATGTGATACATACAAGCAAAATTTATATTCATGTTTTGAACCTTAATATCTTCCTATAGTTATTTGTGTTCAGTGCTCTTGTTGGCTCTTTTTTTCATTGTTCAATGAAATATAGTTTAAAGATCTATTTTTTTTTCCTATTTCATTTGGGCTTCTCTATTTTATGAGATTGAAAATTGAAAAACTGTGCTCTGAGTCACTGACAACTAGAGAAGGTCCTTTATATCCCACATCAGTTCTCAGGCAGTGCTAACAAGTATCTTTTTCAGGCTTTTTCTTCCTCTTGTCTTACTTATTTTTTATTTTGTTTGGGAGCTTTTCTGTTGACTATCTGAAAACAAAAGGGGAAATAAACAAATTAAGTCTTTGTGCTTCAGGTGTTACTCTGGAATCAGATTCCTGCCTTGACCCAGGGATCCCAGTGAATGGCCATCGTCATGGTAACAACTTTAATATCCGCTCTACAGTAACTTTCAGCTGTGATCCAGGATATACACTGAGTGATGAAGAACCACTCATATGTGAAAGAAACCATCAGTGGAATCATGCATTACCCAGCTGTGATGGTAAGTGTCAAATTCTTCAGATAGCAGCTTTCAAGTCCAAGAAAGTTAATCTCTCCTTTTTAAGAACTAATTAAGCTTATCATTGCTACTACCTCCCTTTAATTACACCAAGATCAAAATTATTTTGCTGTTAATAAAAGCCATACTTCACACCTCTGTATCAACTTCCAGTCAAGTACTATAATGTACAGTAGAATTTATAGGTACATACCAATAGAAAAATCAGAATTCTCAATTGTAAAATGAAAATGGTGCCAACACAAGTAATATTTTCAAAGCAAAGCCAATAAGCTTACCTTATATTTTAATATAGAATACTGAATGCCAAAATGATTGCTCAAAATTCAGGATGCTAAATACCAAAACAGATCATGATCAGCCTATGTAATTATCTTGATACATTTTTGTTTGGAAACTTTGCTTTGTTCACTAATTGTTTTGTGGCATGTGAATTACGAAACTGTCTAGAGTTTTGGTGATTTTATTTTTTAATGATGAACTATGCTAGCAAATATTTCTGTGCACGTTTCTTATATGAACTACAGAATCAACATTTTTGGGGTTTTTTTTGGGGTTTTTTTTTTTTTGTTTGTTTGTTTGTAGAATGCTTGTATAGTTGCTTCAAAATCCCTCTGATAGAAACCATGGAAAGTAAGATCCAAATGTATCTAAATATTTCAGTACTTAGTGATAGAACCTAACATCTCTGAAAACTCTCCAGAAGCTCCTTTTGTTAAGTTTACTGCTAAAATTTCATATTTTCTCCATTTTGTTTGCTGAATGATGACCCTTAAAAGTGTGTTTGTCTTGATAAGGCTTCTCTCTTGTTAAGATACAACTGTGTTCTAAAGGCAGTGATCAGAAGATCAGTGTATAAAGGGAGAGACCCAAGCTGATGCCAACAAAGGCTCTTGCTTTAGTGAGTTGCTTACATTAAGAAATTTGAGTCCTGTTTTAAGTCCAGGTTTTCCTTTAATTACAGTGGAATGCCAAAGGGCAAACTTAGTCAGCAAAGTATTTTAGGTTCTAACTCTGTTTTAAGCTGTTCTGTTAAATCTGATCACTTACAGTCACTCAGGCACAAAACATGTAAAGTATCAAAAAATTGGTAGATTAGATTGTTAAAAGTTCTTGGTCACTACAAATCAAACCACTTTAACATTCAAATTAACCTTACCTTTTTAGAATTACAACTTGTTCCTCCTTTGCAAGGACAAAAGCAAACTATTGTTTTCAATTACATTTTGGGATCAAATTTTAGACCCGATGTTCTTGGCACAGTTGATGAACTTGGATGTATCACAAACCCCCTACAGCTGTAATTTTTAGTATTCTTCTGTTGGATTTATGGCTTTCTTTTGCGTGTTTGCTTTGCAGCAGCAAATAGAAAACTATTGAAAGAATCTTAACTTTAAATAGTATTCTATTATGTTTCAATTTATTTTGTACTAAAAATTGTGAATGTATTTTTGACTTAAAATATTAGTAGGCAATTGTAATGTTTGCATATGCGTGTTGAATTACAAAAAGTTCTAGTTAATTTTCACTCACTGAGAGTCCTTTTTTCCCAGCTCTATCACCCACTTTCAAAGTAAGTGTAGAATAGAAAATTTCAAGCCTTTCTGGAGTAGGGCCTCTAGGCAAGCAGCATACAAGGGTTAGACTTGGTTACTTCTTTTTTCCTAAAATATTCCAGTACATTGAATTAGCTAGACTAAAAAGATGATATAAAACTCACATCCTTTTAGGTAATCATTGTTTTAGGCTCAAAATGTTGTGACCCAAATTTTTGGTATATGACAGTTTTCACCGGGGTTGAAATGACCATTTTGCAGTTACCTGCAGACTGCTGATGTTCTCAGAATTGCAACTTCACAAATTAAATCAGCAAAATATACCCCAAAGGAAAAGCATGTTGCTTGTTTCATGCCAACAAAGAGGAAAAGAACTGCATACAGAGGCACAGTGGTTAAAATTCTCTTTAAGTAATGTGTCATTCTCAAAATACTACTATCTCAGAGATTTTCCGTGAAGCTGTACCACCTGGTATCTGTAATTACCTTATTTTTTATTAAGTTATGTTATCAAGCTTGTATTTACTGTGTTTTTAGCAATGCATATTGTCATTCATGATTATGTACTGAAATACGTATTTGCATGCAAAGCCAGGATAAAAATAGATTCTTTCCTTCTGTGTATTTATAAATATATATAATACAGAAATTAAAAAAAAAAACAACCCACATTAGAAAAACTTTTAGAAACTCATTAGTTTAATAGGAATTTAATAACCAAGAACTTTGGATATAATGCTGGCATGTTTGTATGTATATATATATATTTCATATATGCATTTATATACAATGCTGCAGGTTTATTAAACTTTTTGTCATTTTTATTTGCCATCCTATTGCAAAGTATATTCGTCTATGTGAGGAAGACTAAAAGCATCTTAAGGCTTTGCTGTTTAAATGTTAAGTATTTAGTGTATTAAAATTTAACATTTAAACAGCAACTTAAAAAGCTGGACAACAACAGATGAGAGAAAAGCACAGCCATGCTGCATTTATAAGATCAGTGAGCAATTCAGCATGCAAATCTTAAACTTTAATTAATTTGCCATGCAAATTTGAACAGCCTACTTTTAGCAAATGCTGGTATACATAAAATGTTTTCTAGCATATTTCTTGTGTTTTTCAAAATACTCAGCTCCAAATAAATTATTTATGATGGGAAAACCTGAATAATTAAAAGAGAGGAAAACACACTTTTTTCTATTATTTGGGAAAAAGAAAATATTTTTAAAATAGTTTTGTTAGATCAAATCAGAATTTAATATATATATCTTTCTAAATATGTAGTACAAGACAAATAGCAGCAAGATATTTTATTTTTGATTTCCCCTCCAAAATTAAAATTAAATTCTACTACAATACGAATTAGTACTTGCAGTACTCCAACAAAGCTTTTTCTCATTTCTCTATTCTGTTAAGTAACAGGAAAAACTACCGTTGGAAAATAAGCTCACTTTCAAGAGCTAATTTAGAAATAAATTGTTATCAAATATATATGACATGGCTTTGGCTGAATTAACTTCTTATTTTAATACTTGACCTTCTTTAAGGGTAGATCAAGAAGGTAACTTTTTTTCTTTTAATAAAAAACAGGATTTCTCTATGACTTCTGTATTTTTTTCCCCCTCTTTTCCTCTTTTTTTTGTCCTTTGTTAAGCTTTATGTGGTGGCTATATTCATGGGAAGAGTGGAACTGTTCTTTCTCCAGGTTTTCCTGATTTTTATCCAAACTCTTTAAACTGCACTTGGACTATTGAAGTGTCACATGGCAAAGGTAAGAATCTAATACAAGTTGCATATGTATGTGTAAGGTCTATGTTTAAAAAAATTCAAGCACACAGAGACAATAAAATGCCTTTTACAAATTTAGTAAAAGCAGTGCTTTTTGCCATGGTTTTGCCATTCTTTTGAGGAAGAAATATAAAATAAATATTTTCAAATGTTGTGTTTCTAGTTTGCATTTAGTTTGCAAACTTTTAACAGTTAATAGTGCAATTGTTTTAGTCTCATTTTTAAAAGTGGACAGAAAGTAGAAAGAATAATTACATTGGAAGTTTGTAATGTTTAAAATCTTCTTACAGGTTGGATTCTTATTTTAAAATCCTATGACATTTTAAACATAAAATATATGAGAAGACAGGAGCTCTGTCTGGGTTGCCACATCCATTCTGGTGAGCACAGAGGTCAGAGCTTTTTGCCATGTGGATAACACGGCTAAACACCTTCTGAGGGGGTGATGACCACCAATGGAATTCAGCTGGACTACCAATGACACCCAACCTCCTCAGCTAGTGGGGTGCTTAGGTCCTGCCTGCCCACCTTCTGGCACAAACTGCCATGCCACACCCTGGCTGACATGCCACACTGAGCACTCAGTCGCTAGTGCTCCCTGATGGCTGTATAGGCATGGATGTGGGCACCATTGCTCTGGCAGTGCACAGGCCTCAGCAGCAGCTCATGTGAGATCTGCTGATTATCTACTTCCTTGGCTTTTCCCTGTCTCATGAAATCAGGAAAACCCTCAGTGCACCAAGATCTGCTTCTCTGCTGTCGGTCAGTCTGACACTGGAGCAGCTCTCCTCTGTGACTGACTGCTGGGTTCTGTTTGAAGTGTGTTTAAATCTCCTGTTGTTGCTCTGGGAACACCCAGGCCTCATCAGAATGATGTTCTGTGCAGTAAATTATTGCATTTCAAAACCTAACTGTAATTAAAAAAATAATTAATTGCTGAACTTGAAGTTGGCAACTGAAAAAAAACTGGAGTAATGGACAGGTCTGAGAAAACATAAACTTGTTTATATGGAAGACCATATATAAAACATATGTCTGTTTGTTTATGGACTCTTCCCTGAAGTTTAAAGTAAAAACTAGAATTGTGCTGGAGGAAATGCAAAAATAAAACATGAGTACAAAATTTTAGACAACTAAGTTATGCCCCGTGTTTGTAGACATTATATATAAAAGAGACATACAACAACTTGAATAAAATCTATACAAAACAAATTTAGATTTTTCAGTGTGCTGTATACAAATAACACTGAATCCCATCAATTCTCCTATGGGAGCCATTGATTTACAGTGACAAAAACAAACATCCACACTACACATATTGATTGGTTAAGCCTGTGTGCTACTGCAAGTTTTATTCTCTGAATTTCAGGTTTGGATTCCATGTATGACTTTTTCTAAACAGTTTTCTGTACAATATTCATTTTTCTCTATCATCCATGTATAAAGAAAGATAAAAAGTTTCTATTGAATTCTTTTCTTTTCCTCCTTTTTAATATTTTAAAGGTGTCCAGCTGTTTTTTCATACCTTTCACCTTGAGAGCTCTCATGACTATTTGCTTATCACTGAAGATGGCAGCTTCACAGAACCAGTGGCCAGGCTAACTGGCTCAGTCTTACCCCCTACAATTAAAGCTGGACTCTTTGGAAATTTTACTGCACAGCTTCGATTTATATCTGATTTTTCAATTTCCTATGAAGGTTTCAACATAACATTTTCAGGTAAGGAATTCCATTCTGCTGAATATCCAAAAACTGTTTCCAGATAATATTTTTTACTTGTAGATAGCAGAAACAGCAGGAAGCACCAGTAAAAAAAGTCAGTGAAAACTGTACAGCCTCTATTGTAGAAAACTGTTGAAGGTTTATAAAGGTGGCAACAGATTGAGAAGGATGTTGCTGGTGGGACAGTTTTAAGAAGTTTCCCCTGTTCTCAGAGAACCATCTACAGTGTGAAAAAGAAGTTTGGTCGACAATTAGGGAACAAAAGGTACAAAGATTAAAAGGTACTGCCTCAGAAGAAATTAATTGGTACTATTTTACTAAAGGAAGTACATAAACTGTAAGAAAGCAGTAGTGTTCTAATTCACAAAGTCACAAAGGAGTCCAAATTGAAGACTGATTCTGAAACAGGAAATGTATACCTAAACAGAAAAGATTTATCAGATACTGATATATAAAGAAGTTCTGATAATTTTTACAAATTCCTCTTTAAGATAATTGAAAAAAAAAATTGCTGCTTATTTACAGTATTGTAAAACTAGATGACCTAAAATACATTTTCTTTGCCTTGCTCTATTAATGAATGAATGAACTGATAGTTGATATTCTGTGCAAGAAATATATTAGGAACTCACATAATTTTTCAAGAACTGGTAATCAGTAAGTTTTGTTGAGATCTGGCAATGTTTGCAGGTAACTGTACCATTTATGAATACTGTATCTCATTTAGCTTGATCATTTAAAAAGGGAAAAAAAACCCCACCCAAACCTCACTGACTAGAGCAATAATGTTGAATTTACTCATATCAAATGTGAAGTTACCTTTATTCTAGATACTTTACACCAGCCAAATAGCTCTTATAGTTCTGAGAAGAGGCAGTATATCATGTATTTTCAAAACTTATAACTTTTCCCAGCAGAAACTAGTGTGGATTATAGATTCCTTTTAGTATCCAAGTCCTTCCCACAAAGCAGTTATTATAGGGAAGAAGGGGTTTTTTTTCCTTATTTTATTTTGTTCAGAAAATCAGCTATTTAAACACTCATTCAGAAACATTGGGTTAGTTTCTTTCCCTGAGTGGAGTTCTTCCTCTACCAGAGTGGATTTTGACCCTACCTTCTACCAACTTCCAAGGTAAACATTTTAGAAAATGGGTATTTCTTATCAGTTATCAGAATGGTCTTTCTTTCAAGTGATCTCTTGGGCCTTTAAGGTTGTTATCTGCAGAATATGAAATCAGACTTTTTGGTTCAGACTTAAAGTTAATCTTTTTTAAAATCTTTAATGGTGGTTAGTAGTGAATATCTAAGGAAGAAAACCCCTCACCAAATAGAACAAACACACAGAGCATTTTCTGTGAGGATGAGGGAATGTGTGGCTCAGATATTTGCTGAGTTCAGTTTGTTTCCTCTGTATGTAAAAGCCCTGATTTTTTTCACAGTAATTTGTTCTGACTTCACCTGGATTACACCTGGTGTAGTTACAAAATAGACAAAAAAAAAAATAGGTGCTTGAGACTTCATTAATATATTTCTATGTTTGTTTGTTTTCAATTGGGTGACGCCTGTAGGATTTATAAAAAGCATGCAAATAGACATTATCTGATCAAGACAGTAGCTTCACTTAGGAAATTCAAGCACACATTTTGTAAATGTCATCATGTCTTTTCACTCACCCGACCCTTTGTCTGATTTTTTGTTAGATTTCCTTCATTACATGATGATTTTTTAACTGTAAGTCTCACTTCTAAAGCTGTTTGGGAGTTCACATGCAATAAACCAAGAATTATATAGAAAGCATGTAATTAAACAAAATTACAGTAAACCACTTAACAGCACAAACTGATTACAGCCCTTGAAATTAAGAAAATAAATGTAGTGTGGGTGGGACACAATAGATAGATAATTACTGCATATATAGCCATAACAGACATATAGAATAAGTACTGGGTTTCATTAGAGATTACAACTACGAAATACATGTTTTCCAAGTTTTGTATTCACAAAATGCAACAAATTTCCTAAGTTATTGGGGTTTTTTTCTCCCTATGTGGACAACTTGTCCCTTTTATTTATATATTGCATTTTACTGTCTACAGAATATGATCTGGAGCCATGTGATGATCCTGGTGTTCCTGCCTTCAGTAGGCGAATTGGTTTTCATTTTGGTGTTGGAGATTCCTTGATCTTTTCTTGTTTCCCTGGATATCGCCTGGAAGGTGCTAATAAACTTACCTGCCTGGGAGGTGGTCGGCGTGTTTGGAGTGCACCTCTGCCAAGGTGTGTGGGTAGGTGGTCACATGCTTTCATTTCATTCATCAAATCGTTAATAGCACATGACATGTGTCAGAATATTGGGCAGAGGACAAAGCGCTTGGGTTGAAAAAGTTGATCCCCAAGCTGTACAAACCTTAAAGTCAGTACAATATAGAAGTAATGCATGTCTCTCTTACTTAGAGAACAAAAATAAGAAAAAAGAATAGTTGGAATTGTGATAGAAAATAAAATCAATATGCCTTGTGAGATAAAATGTAAATCTAATTATTAAACTTTGTCATAATTAAGATATAAAATTCTTACTTTGTCTTTCAGGGTAAAGAAACAATACTTAGAGCTTTTGGGTGAAAATTGTATTTGCTAGACCTTGTCTGGTTTTAAGAGTGTTTTTTCATATTGTGTTTTTATTCTTGTAATCCTACACTGGGTTTTTTTACATTTTGTAAACTATAAACTCTATTAGAGCATTTTAATTCAAACTGTAATTGTTAAAATTAATGTGCTGTTGTTTAAAAATCAGTAACTATGAGCTCAAATTGAGTGAACAGTATTTTTCTGGAAAAAGCTCTGGGACTGGATTTTATACAATTTGTACTGTTGCGTATTTGATTTGTGAGATCACTTTATCACCTTCATGTGAAGTGAATCTGATCAGATACCATTGACGTAATGCTTCTGAAAAGTCAGATAGTTCCACACACCTCTAAATGGATTTCCTTAGGAGGGTTCTTGTTTTAAGTAAGATTTTATTTAATTAAGGGAGAAACTCAACTTTGTTTTGTTTCTTTTCTTTGTTTTAAAGGGATGTATCTCTATATTTTAAAAAAGTCATATCACCTGGTCATATGTATATACATATAAGATACATATATATATGTACATATAGTTTTTATGGAAAAAAAAGATATTTTCTATTTTTTAAAAAAAAACAGGTTTATTTAACCATGATGTAAGAAAGTAAAAATTGTGAGAGAAGTCTGTATCATATGGAATTTCCCATACATTTGGAAATTGTAGATAAATCTTCGGTAATTTTCAGCTTGATTTGCCTTAGAAATATCACTGCCTTCTTAACACTGCTTGTCTATGAATATTGACTATATTGAATATTGAAACTTTGAGGGAAAGGGTGCCTAAATGAGATTATCTAGAACCCTTTTCAATTCTATCTTGAAAACTACAATGATGAAGACTACCACATCCCTGGGAAGGTTGTTCCAGTGACTTTTCTCACTCTGTAAAAAAAATTCTTATGTTGAGAGCAACTTGTACCCCTTGTCTTTTCATGTATCCAACATTTTATAAAACATAGGCAAAACATAGAATGACAAAAATACTTGTGTATTTAAATAACTGTACTGTCTTTCTCAAAAAAACCCAGAAACCTACCACCAAAACCCCAAACAATAAAGAACACCCAAAACCCCAAATACAGTTCTAGAAGATTTGACTGGTTGTTATAACATATTACAAGAAGAAACAAAGTAGAATTAAAGTCAGAGATTACAAATTCACTATCTAACTCCCCAGATGACAGCTGTGTGTTCATCAACAGGTGTCATAATACCTGAAATTTAACTGGTTCCATTACTATGAGCGAGGAGCAGGGGTTCTCAGTCTAAAGGTATTTTACAGTAGATCAGGTTCAGATTCATATCCAGACACCTAAATTTGACTATTTGCAGTGTTGTTGCATACATGTGATCAAGAATTTTAAGTTCTAATTGTAGGTACCTAAGTCAATGAAAGCAGTTGATTTAACAATCTATTTTATAGTGAGGTGAATCAGTCTCTGTGCACTATTTAGATGTCCAAATAGAGTAATTATTTCTTTCTTTGTTTCTTTTCTTGTAATCAGTCGTTGATGAAAGTGTCCCAGTTGACCTACTTGTTTCTAGTTTCTCACCTCAACATCTTTATTTCTACTTGCTAGTGCATGTATGAAGCCTTGTGTCCAAGAGGTCAGTTTCAGAGTTTAAGTAATTCTGTAATCCAGTGCATACCACCTTTCATTACCTTCATTTGTGTTTCGTTGGACCCACTTTCTGCTGCATATCTATGTGATATTATTTCTCTATCCGGAGATAATTCGATCTCTGAGAAGTGAATTGATAGTGGATGGAAAGATGGTATGTTCAGGAGGGATTTCTAAACTTCCTGGGCAAAGATCCATAGATTAGGAGCAGAAGGTATAAAAGTTGGATCTTGAAATCACTTGGTTTTGATGTATTTAGTGAATCGTTTGGACTTTCAAGGTCCTCTTGAGGAGGATCTCTGTGCCAAATAAGCAGAGCCTTTCTTGTTGCTATGGAATCTAATACATTAGGGGTGAAGATATCCTCTTACCTTGAAGAGTAGGTCACACAGGACTATTTCTTTCTCAAAAGGGTGAAAAGAAACTACTTGCCTGTAGGACCGGACCTAAAAAAGTCAGGCAGGAGCTCCAGCACTATGCAGCTATTAGAAGGAGATGTGTTGGAACTTGTTGGGCGTAAACCTTGTGAGGGCTAAACAATTGTCCCTGAATTGCGACATTTGCCCTGAATTCTGCTTACTTGAGAGTGTACATTCAGAAGTTAAATCTAATCTCAACTCACTGGCATAAATTCTTAAGTACATTACTCAGCTCAATATCCTCATCATTATTTCTCCCTCATTGTAATTTCTACGCTCACCACACTCATCTACTAGATACATATACACATGAACCTTTATATATGAAGGATTTTTGCTCCTTATGGAACGTGTTAATATACAGTTACATGAGTCTTTTCATCAGATTGAGGATGAAAGCCCTTCAAATTTAATTACATTTAATTTATAAACAGGCACATGCTGATTTGTATCAGAAATAGTATTCAGTTTCTTATGCTGATAAAATCAACAACAAATCAACAGGGTTTCCAAAGGTATTACTATTCACTCTTCTCCATAGAAGTAAATAACTTCAAGTCCTTCCTCCAGGGTTTATCTCCAACATGTGAAATTTTCTTGGTCAAGAGAGTCATTTGTGTCTTTCCACCATTTCTTTTCCTTTGAAGAGTTGTTTTCTAGGTAAAGCGAAAACAGAGCTCAGGAGATGGGGTTGGCCCCATAGCATGACCCTGACATTTTTAGTCCATGACTTTGAGTTCCATATGGACTCAATTTTCATCCTTTTCACTGGTCTTCTCTTCATGCTGGGTTGGTATACAGTCTTCCTTTGAACTTCAAAGGTGTTTATCTGAGTGCTTGGATGTTGTTTGGCTCTTAGAATAAGGCAACATCCCTTCTTCTTCAGTAAGGACCTTCCGTTCACAGCAAAAAGATGTCACCAAGTCTATTTGCAGAATTAGATAGACATCCATAAACAGGTGTCCTAAATCTTGTTTCCCTGTGTCAATCCTTCACTGTTTTGTCTTTTCAATTAGAATGATTTTAATGTTTATCTCAGCTATGAACCTCAGGTGTTTATGGAATATTACCAGCGTTTTGAAGACTTTACCTTGAGTTTCTCTTTGGCTCATCACTTCTAAATGTTGGATCTCTCCCTTCTGAGTAGAAAGCAGCTTGTGCCTACAGCCACCTACTTGTTACTATTTGATGAAGGAGCTTTACTGTTAGCCATTAAAAGATGTGGAGAAGATTCAGGCCCTTGAGGCTAACTGCTTTTGCACTGCATAAAGAACAGGCATGATCATTACTCAAGGTTGTGTCAAATTTCCCCTATCTTGGGAATTTTTTTTTTGTTTTCTCTCAATGCTGTGCTTCTCCTATGAAAGCAATTCCCCATACCTTAGCTGTCTGTTGAACTCTCTTGAAATGATGTGGCTTTTCAGGAAGACCCATTCCCTCCACCTCTTCATACCAACTGTAGAAATACTGGGACTGCCAGTATCCTCACAGAGAATTTCATATTCTACATTGAATTGTGTAAAAAAAAGTAGTGGGGTCATCCATAAAGAAATCTCATTTCCTGTAAGAGCTTTCTCGAAAGCACTCCAAAAATAATGAAGGCTTCCCTGTCAGATGTTCTAGTATTTGATATCTATGGATGAGACACTCGAATCTCTTTTCACACAAGAATACTTTTTCCCATCATCCTAGACACAGTGATTGCATTTGGAAGAGCTGTTCCACAGTTTTTACACAACTAGTGACTCACTCCAGCCAGTATCCTACAGTAAGGATTTTCGGCAGTTACCCACAGTATAAAGAAAATAGGCTATTGTGTGTGATGCACAGAATTAATGGAATTAGGAGCACATTCCTATAGGTAATGTCAAGGTTAAAATATCCTCCTAGCAACTGACAGAGGGCTACCTGGAAAATAAACATGCAGTGTCTTGAAAAAGAAATGGCACTTCAGTGTTGCTAAAATAACCCAGATCTTTAGGTTTGAGAGCACTGACGTAGGCATCCCATTTTTCTACTATTCTGAAATAGCTTGTCATCTATAAGGTTGTTAGCATTATCATCTGGCACATTACTGTAACTGGCATGTCTGTCTGTGTGTTGTAGGCTTAATTTCCCAAATTTTCTTCTAAATAATTTAATTATAATTTAAAATGACTGGGTTTGTGTTTGTTGTTATATTTGTGTGTGGGTAAAAACCAAGCTAGTGGAGTACAGACAAGCTTCTCCTGATTGTCTTTTGTTTGGTTGAGATTTAAAAACAAAACCCAGGTTTTTTCCCCTTCATTCATTGACATCTCATCTTGTGTTACTGTTCATTGTTATTATTGCTTCAGTTATTATTCCAGGATTTTTCAGAAAAAAAATTCAAAACCATGTGTTTGATTAGTAATTGCTGTTATGATAGGTTTTTGACACTACTTCCGTATGTGTAATTTATTGCCATTATGCTGCTTGATTTTACGTAGTTGCAAATGTATATATACATTTATTGTAGTTTTGCATGGCAGGGTTCTGGTGCAGAAGAGGGGGCTGCAGGGGTGGCTTCTTCAAGAAGCAGCTAGAAGCTCTCTGTAGGCCCAAGAGAGTGAACACCAGACAACTCAAGGCCAGAGTCGTCGTTAACCAAGGCCGAGCCAATCGGCGATGGTCACAGCGCCTCTGTTAGTCACACTTAGGAGAAAAAAAAAACAACCAACCACAGGCAGAAGCATTTTACCACCAGAGAAGGGAGTGAGAAGATCAAGAAACTGTGCAGACATCAAGGTCAGTGAAGTAAGGGCGAGGGGATTAGGCACTCTGGGTGCTGGAGATATTCCCCTGCAGCCTGTGAAGACCATGGTGAAGCAGGCATTCCGCCTGCAGCCCATGGATGATGATGGGGAGCAAAGATCCCATCTACAGCCCGTGGAGGACCCCACACCAGAGCAGGTGGAAACACCTTATCCTTATTTCATGGCTGTGTGCTCAAAATTGCTCAAGACTGCAGATATATATTCTTCTCACTTTTTCCTTCCAACAACAGCTCTATTTTTTTGCTACCTTTAATTAACACAATTCTATTATCTTTTCATTAACATTTCACACTTGACTACTTATTCCTGAGGTCAAACTCCACCTTTCAGTGCATTGCTTCCCCTAAAGTACAGATCCCCTGGAGTAAATCTCCTAGGCAGTCATACATTTCTGCACATCCCTGAAACCGTGTGCATCTCAGAAGGTTGGTGAATACTGGAATCTAGAAATGAGGTGGGACAGCTCCTTGATCTGTTGAGGTCCCTGATCCTGAGACTAAAGTCCACCTAAAGGAGATCATCATAATTTGGTTTTGGCTGCTATTTTGTTGCCTTTACTAGCCTTTTAAGCAGGAATCATACAATTCATCTGGGAAATCTGTTATTAAGGCAGATTTCCTAGATCTAATCTAGAAAACCAGGACTATGCTTTTAATCATACTTTTCTTACCTTCCACCAATTTGCTTTAAATCAGATTAGTTAGAAGCTTTCTACCACTCTGTGCTAAGGTTGTGCTACCATTAAAATGGAGTAGTTTAAGAGAAGAAGCTCTCCGATAAGGATTTTTTTTTTTAATTGAATCCAACAATTCAGTGAATAAACACAATGGACACTAGAAATAGATATCTTGAATCAAGAACATGTTCCTTCTCCCCATAACATATATATTCTTCCAGCTGAGTAGAACCATTTAGGTTTTAAAAGATCTTTAAAATCATCGAGTCCAACCATTGATCCATTTCTTCCTACTTGGTAAAGATGTACTGTTTATTGGTTGTTGAAGGCAATGGGTAGAAACCTGAATAGACATCTTTATAGTGAGTTGCAAAGTACATTGCCCAAGTATAGGTACCTTCTTTTTTTCAAAAGACTTTTCAGAAATTACTAATATACCCTGATGGATTTGTTAATCTCTGAGGGATACAATACAATAAAAGTACAATTATTAGATCACAGGAGATATTATTCTGAATAAGAAAAGTTTAGTTAAAAAATAATAGATTTATTTTACAGACAGAATATGATGGAGTTATATTAATTTCAAAATTGAAGCAGTATGTTTCTACCTGCATCATTTTCCTGTACCTCATTAGTCATTTCAACTGTATGGAGTGTTCCTAAAGCAACTTGTGAAAACCTTAAAGGATAAAGCTGAAAATAAACAGCCACTTCATGTTTTAATTTCATATTTAAGAGGTGTTGCTCCTTTATTAAATTTTTACGAGGCACTTAATTTTTAATGGTGCATTAATACAGTAGTTGAGTAAAATCTTCACTGAGATATTGTTCACTGCTATTCACATTAATATCCCATTAATTTATCATATTCAGTTGTAATAATAAATACTATATGAATAATTAATGATTGGGAGCTACAATAAATTGCCAGCGCTCTTTAATAAGCTGATTCTTTTTTAATAATTTAGTATTCATTGCAAAATCATCAATTATAATTAATATACTTTGTCATATTGTAGCTTTGAGTTAATTTCCATTGAGATTTAAACATAAGTGGGAACCTTGTTATCCTGAATAGCACTGGAGATTTCTGTGAGACTAGAGATCTAGCATTCATTGTTTTCTTTAACTTCTCTGTGGCATAAAATTTGAATTTAAATTCACCTTTGAGAAGTCCAGCTAAGTCTGAAAACTATTTCATTTTTAGCTACCATTTATGCAGACAGTTCTCATTTAAGAGCAGCTTATGAGCAAGTAAACTTACATAATATCGGTAGATGAATCTCTGAATCTGAATTTATCCAGGATTCACTGTATTTCAGAACTCTATATCTAAATGTTTTAACATTTAAATTATTAATTTTTCCATTGATATGTGTTTCATACAACATGTTTAATAAAGTTATTTAATAGATTTAAAAATATTTTATATTCCTTTACCTTACAACATTGCATTTTTATAAACTCTGTCTATGTTTGACAGAATGTCGAACACTTGTTTGAGTTAGTGTTTGAATTTTACGGTATGAAAACTTCAAAATCCAGTGAAATATAGTAATTCCTGATTTGTGTGGGATTTCAAAACTATAACATTTAGGAAACACTGACAGATTTTAGCAGGGCACTCTATTTATGAAATGGAGTGATTTGTGAGACCATAATCACCTTAATGTGAGACCTAGTATGAAATTTTATTATCTGTTGTTAGAAGGACTAATGATTGCCTCAGGTCACCCTTTTGCCTTCTATATTTTTATATTTTCAGGTTCTGTATGCTAAATATTTTTTCTTGATAAGACAAAGAATGTAGGGGTGTTATCTTCATAGCTCATTATCAGGTGATGCTAAAATCACAAAAAAAAAGAAAAAAATCACCTTTCATTAAGCCAATAATCCCCTGAGGCCAATTAACATCATAGGATTTGTTTAGAGAACCTGAGTAGTGTCTTGTGTCAGTGGCATATGGATTGAAAGCTAATTAAGCAGTCTTCAGAAAAGGGTTTACCTGCTGTTTAGTCCTTCCGTTCCTACTCCATCATTCTCGGCAACAGAATGGTACCAAAAATACAGAATAATAGGCTTGTTTTCAACAAGGCATTTCAGTAAGGTTTTCAGGGAGGCGCTCAAAATTCACCATCATCATAAAGGTATTGCTTAAATAATGGTGAGAAAGGCTGACATGCACATGTGGTGCTTAGCTGATCACCTATCTTGAGTTGAAATCTATCTTAGAGAAGCAAAGAGGGAGAAAAGAGAAGTGGGGAGAGAGAGAGAGAGAGAATGTGCATGCACAACTTCTCAGGATCTAGATGGAAAGAGGAAGGACAAATATTTTGCCAGTAAAGGTAGTGCTGACAATGATGATGATAATGCCATTCCTGATTTCTCCCTAGTATAGTTATATTTTTCATGCAGACCTTCTCAAGCTCTTCATTGGTAGCTTATGATGCTGGTAGCACTGAATGGAATGCTTGTGGCTGCTAAATTCTAATTAGTAGTTAAGCATTGTGCATGTATATTATTGTGTAGTATTTTTTGTGTATGAAAATAACTATCTGCTTGTTATCTATTAGTGTCTAATCCAATATGAAGTTACAGACTAAAAACCGCTAAACTTGGAGTGATGGGATCTTAGTGTAGGGTTCCAGGCTGAAAGCTACAAGGCAAAGGAGTGAGGCATAGGGTGAGAACATTATGACTTAAGTGGTGATCTCTTTTTAAGAGAAAGCCAGCATAAGGGTGGCTCTGAATTCAGCAGTGTCAGGTGAGAGTAAGAGCACTTGTGGTACCAGAGTGAAGCAGTGCTTAGATAAAAGGTTACAGGCTCACAAGCAAAGGGCTGGCTGCAGCGTGGAGATGAAGAATGTTAGCATTACAAAGATTAAAGGCACTGTGCAACAGTGGGGTGGAAGCTCCATGTGCACTATGGCTTCAAGCAGCATGCCAGTTAACAGGAAGCTTCATGTCCTTGCACTGCATTTCAGTTTGTACAAGAAGCACTGCTTGAGTCCAGTCATGTATTGTCTCTACTCTGCAGAAGTCATTTGCTCAGCTTTGGAGGCCCCTCGTCTCTGCCCTGCAGAAGTCATATGCTCAGCTTTGGAGACCCCTCAATCAATGGCTGTGATGAAATCCTGTTTTTGCTGTTGCATGAAGAGCGTCCAATGCTTGGTTGAGCTTGATGCATGACCCCCTTTAAGCTTGTTGTAATTTTGCCTGACCATTCTACTTTGTGTCTGTATTGTCCAACAGAAACATAAAGAATGATCAACTGCCTGACCTCAGCTTCTTCACATATGTTCTGAACAGCTGCACAATTTTGTAAATACAACAAAGATATTCTGCACTCAGTAGAGTGCTTTGTGGCAGAGAAATCGCTAAACTGACAACGTACTACTTTTATTTGATCTCTGCTTTGGAGATCTACTTAAAATCCTGTCAAACCTTTTAGCAAGATGTATGGAAGAAAAATAATAAAGCAAACTTTTCCATTAAACAAAGTTATTGTTACATTTTACATGAACTGCATTTCAAAGCATTTCAAGAATTCCTGAATTTTGATTGTTTTGTAGAGTTTGTGTTTGTATTCAGGAAGTGTTTGATGATCTTCAAAGATCTACCCTCTGCAGTTTCCTTTTATCCAATATCAAGTGAGACAATAAAAGAAAAAAAAAAAAGTTATTTAAATAGAATATAAGTGGCTTTATTAAGCAAAAGAACAAAGAATAGGGTCAAGTATCTGTTCCAGACAGCTTGCTCTCACTGCAAGGGAATAAAGGAACAGTTTGATAAGGTAGCATTTCCCAGTCTGCTGCTGTCCTCAGGAAAGTTGTAGCAGACAACTCATAAACTGTAATGAAAATAAAACATACAGTTCCTCCTTTAAAGCCTTTAATGTGTGGATGTGTATACACTGAATAAAAATATACCTTTTTAATTCTAAGGTGGATACTTTTGGTTTTGTAATTAATAAATATAACTTTTAAAAGTACACAAGATTCAAAATTTGTAATAGGGGATAAGATTATCTGCTTTTCTGTTTTCCTCCTTTTGAAGCAGAACCACTACCATAAACTTTTTTTTTTTTCCTTTAAAAGAAGATGAGTTTAAAGGACTTTTTCTTTTGGATGCTGTGGTTTGGCAGACTTCCATAGTTTGGCAGATTTGAGAAGTAAAGAGTCTGAATCAGAACCATACAAGTAGCTGACATTTACAGACCAAATTTTGCTAGTTTAAGCTATTTAAAAAGCCATTTAGAAGCCATTTAGATGTGATGATTCTAACTTTTTAAACACTAACAGCCAAACTAGGTTGAAAAAAGTTAGGAACTGATATTTTAGAGAATTTATTCTTGATTTAGAAACAAATCACAAACAACCAGTAGTACTATGACCACATATTTATTTAAATTAGCTACATTAACTTAGTATGCATTACAACACAGTTACACCACAGCTGTGCTGCATACAGAAGAGCGCATCTTAAAGAAGGTCATTATCCCTTCCTCCTCGCCATCAACTGAGGATGCACAGCTATTCACTGAGAACATCAGAATGGTACCCCCTGTTCTTAAATTGCAGATGCTTAAAATCTAATAGATTATAATGGAAATAAAATACATATTTAGGTTGGGTTGTTTTTTTATTTTTTAATCTCTGAATGGTTCTTTTGTAGTTCTTCAGATTGCTTAGAATCAAATTCTTTTGCAGTCTCAATAAAGTTTCACACAGAATCACAGAAGGATAGGGGTTGGAAGGGGACCTCAAAAGATCATCTAGTCCAACATCCCTGACAGAACAGAATCAGCTAGATTAGGTCACACAGGAATGTGTCCATAGGAAAGCAACCTCTATTTCATGTTATTTCATGAAGTAGAGGTTACTTTTGCAAGAATGTACCTTCCTTTCTTCATTTCTTTGTTGCCCTTCACTTTCCCTTGCCCCGCTTCCTTTCCCTTTCCCCTTCCCGCTTTCTCCCTCTCCTTCTCTTACCCTCTCCCTCAGACTAAAAACAAATGTGTACAAATTGTAATGAAGTCCCTACCTCCTTCTTAAAGGAAAGTCTCTCCTATCCTTGTAAATTGAAACTTTTTGTACTTTCTTACCACATCTAATGAGACAAAATTTACTGCTAATATTCTTTATTTATGTGGGGTTTTTTTTCTGAAAACAGACTCCTGTGCACCTTTTGGATTACTTGTATTTTGGGTCTTGCTACAGAATATATTTAAAATACCTGAGTAAATTGAGATAAACATGTTTAATCTAAAGAGTGAATTTAGGGGCCACTGAGCATATTGATCTTGAAAAACCTGGAAGTTTTGAATGAATTTATTTTGCATCTTGAAAATTCAGAGAGATTACTACAGAAACAAAGAAAATGTAGAAAAGCAAAATAAAAAAAGATCTGTGAAATACCTATTTCAGTGCTGCATCTGATTTAGGTATTATATGCAGATGTTAAGTTCTTAATACTATTATAGTAGTCTAAGTACATCACATAATCTGACAAAGAGCATTATGAAATATATCCCATTTTTTTAAAGGCTCCAACTTGAGGAGTTAGTCCTGAAAATACTGTTTACATAGAGCATGTTCGGTGGATATGTTATAGTATATCTATTCACTTAAATTCACACTGATTTTTACAAGGCAAGGTTGTGGATCAAAGAATGAAGGCAGAATGTCAACAACAATTACTTTAAGATCACTACAGATTATTTTTCATGGTAAATTCAGGACCTGTCAGTGTCTGCATAATTTGAATAGTGGTAGATACTTAATAGTGATATAGTTGATTATTATCGTAGGAAGTGTGTGTGTGGTTAATATTCAATGAATTATATTTAATGAATAAAAATTGAAGCAGATACAAGATGTTTTTCAGTCATGTAGGGGGCATGAAAAAATCTTTTCTCTTTCACCTATCTGGGCTGGGGAGGCAGATCATCCTCCCAAGGTGAGGACAGCTCTCTGGAACTCTGAAGGGATCTGAAGCATTACAGTAAAGGGGCATGAAAGAGTAAAAGAAGGTCCTCTGTAGCCAAGAGCTAAAGAGCTTTTTCAGTATCATATGATATAATTTGTCTGCTTAACTTCAGGTATTAAAATCAGCTGATACTCACAGAGCAAATGTGCCATATGAGCAATGTTGCATGACATTTTTCAAGGATTTTTTGTAGGTTTGTTGTTTTTAGGGGTTTTTTTTTATTTTTCAGTTACCATAGGTGTATGAGCCATATCACTTCTTTATGCAAAACTTCATTGCTTGATCCTCCTGTTCATTCTAAAGAGGTTAGCCAACATTGCTTACTTTTTGACAGATTTTCTAATCCCTTTATGTGAAGCAGAAGTCACAGGAGGTCCATGTTTAAATCCCCAGAGGACAAGAGAAGTGAATTTAGGTGTCACACATTCTAGCTGCATGTGTTAATAACTCTCTAAAAGGAGCAGTAGTATCAGCTATTGTAGATATTTTTAAAAACAAACAAACCCAAACTGTGGCATTTCCCATGCTGCTGACTAAAATATTAGGGCCTTGAAAAGGAGAGAAGACTTTTCTACTGAGAAGACTTTCTGATATAAAATTATGGTCTATCTACGCTATTTTCAAAATTAGTTTTTACATTTATACTTCTCAAACCACATTCTGTTTAAACTAAAATTGTAAACCCTACATGCTTACAAAAACTAATATTTTAACATCACATGAAATCTAAAAGTCTGGTTAACTTTAATGGAAAAAATGCAGATTTTTCTCTAACCTATCACACCTGTGATTAAAAAATTATGTCGATTTGCAATTATTTATTATTATTTTGATTGTTATAAGAGGTTTTGATAGTTATAACAGGTTTTTAGTGAACTGTGCATGAGGTCTGAATGTTTACATCAAAATCTGTATTTAACACACTATATTTTACAGCAAGACTATATAATGAGATCTAAACATCAATCTTTTCCACCTCAAAAAAAATACAGATCAGTATTAGTATATTACTGTTACTGTGAGATTTTAGAAGATGCTTTTAGGCTACTTCTAAACATTTTGAATATTGTTTGAACAGTTGTGGTGGTTTGGCCCTGGCTGCTTGCAGTTTTTTTTTCTCCTAAATGTGATTCCCAGAGGTGCTGTGACCATCGTTGATGGTCTTGGCCTTCATCAACAATGACTCCGGCCTTGAGCCAGCTGGAGTTCACTTTGGGGCCTGCAGAGAGCTTCTAGCTGCTTCTTGCAGAAGCCATCCTTGCAGCTTTCCCCCTTCTCCTCCAGAACCCAGCCACACAAAACTACAGCAGTAAACCAGTATTCTTTTCTATCCCTTTGCATATTTTCATTATGAGATAAAATTTATATTATACAGCTGGAATAATTTTATGAGTCTTGTTCAGAACTCAGACTGAGCCTATGGGTTGGAACATACCACTCTCCTTACACTTTACTATTTTCTTCACTGGGGAGCAATGACAAAAATGTCTACTGAAAGCGTAAGTTCTTAGTAAAGATATCTAGCCTGGCCAGAGCCAGGACTATTGAAAAAGACTCACCTGCTCTGTATATGAAAAAAAAGGGAGCTGTCTGCTTAGCCCTGACTGATGTCAGCAAATGTTAATTTGTTGTTTGGTTTTTTGATTTTATTCCTGTTGAAGAAAGAATATTTGCATGTTCTTATTACCAGATTCTTTTATGTCAGCAGCTCATTGTCTGCTCTTTCTAGTATTTATTTGTAAAGTGGAACTGAGAAGTAAGTGATTCAACTTACTGAGAAGTGAAAAGAATGTTACATTTATTTGAAATGTTACCACAATGATCGTATTTGAACAAAACATCCAATTTTTATGCAAGCTGGCTAAGCTGTGTTATAGGTTAGTCCGACGGGAGAACCGGGGAATAAACTGGAGGTAAAGGGAATTAGATAGAAGCACCTCAGTGCACGTAATAAACATACCCAGTGAAATGCAGGAGATGATAACAACTTGTGTTCAGTTTGTAGGAGGTTGTCGTACAAAATGAAATCCAACAGAAACATACTTTTCCTAGATACTTAGAGTTTTCAAGGACTCTAAATATTACTACAAATAAACCATGTTTTCTTGAAATGGATAATTCACTTTTGTTTCTTTTTTTTTTTTCCTTTTCTTTTTCTTTTTCTTTTTCTTTTTTTTTTTTTTTATATGTCTGTTTTCTTTAGCTGAATGTGGAGCAACTGTCTCTGGAAATGAAGGAACATTGCTGTCTCCAAATTTTCCATCTAATTATGACAACAACCATGAATGTATCTATAAAATTGAAACAGAGGCTGGAAAAGGGATCCATCTTAGAGCCAGGAGCTTTCAGCTGCGTGAGGGAGATATTGTTAAGGTAAAAAGAAAAATAATTCCACTTTCTACTATGCTCAACATTCACTTGCACAAACAATGACACTTTTAACACCAATTATTTTTATTTTCATTTCAATTTCTTGTATGAAATGAATAAATTCTGTGTGGATAGGATCAATTTTTTTATATTAGATTCAGAGAAATTTTAGGTGACATTAAAAGTTCCATTTATATTGGATTAAAATCTAAAAAAGAAGCCTTAATGTGAATTTGGATTTTGAACGCAAAAATGTCTGTGCTATTTTCTGTTTGCAGTAATATTTATAAATGTAACATAGTGGTTACTTTCCAAATGACAGGTTTAAATTTTCACACTTTTTTTTTTTTTTTAATTATCTGGCATATAACTGTTTTGGTTTTATTTGGTTTATTTTCAAATTATTTAATTTGCACATTAGAATAGAAAGAAGCTATCTAGCATATTAATGTTTCCTAAAATTCTAGTTACAGAAGATAGTTTCCATTTTTTGTGTTGTAGGCAGTCCTTGAAACTTGGCCTAAAGTTATACAGATTTGGAACATGTACTGTTCTTTTCTACATAGCATGGCCATAATCTGTATTTAATTGATAATAGCTGCTGCACTCTAGTGTGTACTGAAAATCATGACATTCATATGAAGTGTTGAGCATACATGAAATTTCTCTGAAATTTTGTCTGTGATAAAAAGAGACTTGACTGCAGAGTTCAAATAAATAATTTATTTGAACACCACATGCAGATTCGCTACGTCACTATTGCAGGTTTTATGGATACATTGGAGGAATGAACTGTTGCAGCTTAAAAGCAAGACTACACTATTACAACCAGAAGAGATTCACAAAATGCACTAGTGCAGCTACAACAGTCACAAAATTTACTACTACCACCTGCAGGCATTTCACAGAAGTCACTATTTCAACCCACAGGTGATTGAACACAGTATCACAACTCACAAGTGCACTAAATACCACACGTGTTAGTCAGTAATCTGTGACTACAAACTTAGAGCATAGCAAATATTCACTTAGCCCTCTCCAGGTAAAGGCTCTCAGTAAGTTACCTTAGCCAGCATCCCAGCTAAAGGGGAAAGGTCTTTTTGCCTACCAGCTGTATAGTTGGAGAATTGACTCCTAATTCTCAGGCAAATTTTAGGGCTTTTATTCCTTCATCTACATGACAGCGGGCAGTACTGTGCCCAGGTGGCTAATACCACCTGGGGTGTTTGTCGTTAGCAGTGTTCCCCCTTATGGGTGAGGTTCATTTCTGTATGCTCTATGTTTTGTCTATCTTTGTATTGTCTGAGTACTGGAAAACTAATGGAAACCCTCTAGCTTACCTTTATCTTACTTTTAGGCAGCTGCATGGTGTTTTTATTGGAACTCAGGGCATATGATTTGTTGAGGAAATTGAAGGCTCATCTCAGGTTTCAGTTCTTTGCAGTATGCAACACTACCCTGCTGATTCTCAGGCTAACGGGGCAACTCAGTTTTGAGCTATCTACACAACTCCCCATGGGTTGTCTCTGCAGAGAGGCAATCCAATGCTGAGTCGCTTTTAAAAACCCAGTGAGTCATCTGGTGCACTAGACATCACTGAAACCTGTTTATGAACTCTGAGCCGGACAATCCCTACAATGTCTCTAAATTTTCAGAGTTAATTGACACTTCAAATCACCAAGCATTCAGAATTCAGTTAGCAACCTGCTCTCTGGGGGTGTCAGAACAACTCATTTAACATGTTAAAAATTGCTGTCTTTTTCCAACTTGATTTTACTGTTTTTATTTATACTGAATGCTTCCCACAAGGAGCTTAAAGATGCCATTGTTATGGATCAAATTTTGCTGGCCATACTTTTATCCTTTTTGTTATCTTAAAATACTCCTTATGTAAGTAAGTGTGGCAATTCAGGTTGAAGTTATACTTTTCCTGCAAAGAACAAGGCCTTTAAGGATATGATAATGGAGAGAAAAAAAAATTTCCCTTTAAGTATTGTCTTTATTAATATAGAAATTCATACCTTTGTTTTTATACCTGTTATTTTTAGACATTAAATACTGGATTAGACTATGAAATAAGCAAAACATTTAGAATCCCCAATATTAGAAAGTTACAGTCAAAAGAACAGCATTTTCTCCATCCTTAGCCACAAAATCATTGAAAATAAATACTTACATGCTTGTATAGCCACCATGAAACACTGCAAGACCTTGGCCTATGGTTTTCCTTTTAGATTAAAGAGAATTGAGTAGGTGGGCAAAATATATGGTCTATGCTGTCCTTTGTTCCCATCTTACAAGGTCTTACAGTGTAGACCTCAAAAAGTATTTTTGCTTTGAACAGATGTAGAAGACAAGGAAGAACTTAATTGCCTACTGAGCTGTGTGGATATGGTACATAAGTCTCCAAAAAGCTTTGCACATATCAAGTTTATAAATAATTTAATTAATTACCTGAACAAATTTTTTAAAATCTGAGAAAGGCTGAAACAAACATTCAAGAAACTCCGTTATCCTTCAGAACATTCATGACTTTTATCAAGCATAGGGGCATTCCCTGGAGATAAAACAAATATTTGCCTGAAAGAAAGCTTGTCTGAGAAATCTGTTAGCTACTTTTTTCTTTCATACATCTGTTTGCATAATAGTCTGAAAGATCCACAGGAAGCAAATGCAAATTTATGGTGGTATCTGTGTTCCAAGGGCTGTTCTCTGGTTCTAAGGCAACCAGCATGGCAGGACTTCTATTTATACAATTATTACTCTCTTTCCTCTTAGCCTCTCCATAACCTTTATTTGTAAAAATAGGCAGTTTCCTCTCCATTCCCATGCCAGGATGTTCTAGTATGTGTTTACATTAGAATCATCACCCAAACTTACCAGCATTATCTGGAAGACTGACAAAATAAGCAGGCCAGAATCTTGACCAAAAATGAGCTGAAGATTGAACGGAGTATAAAACTGAATGTTAATGTTTGGGTTGTGTCCTAGCTTGGTTTATATCAGTTGCTAAAGTATCTCTTGATTCAGGTTTTATAAACTTGTCTGTGCAGCTTTTGATTTCTTTAGTTAATCAATAGAGGATATTCTTCTAGACTGAAAGAATTTTTCTTTCCATTCTTGTTATGTATCAAGAGATGATGTGACTGACTGCTTAACACTAAAAAGACACTTCTGATGATTCAGAATCTGCTATCTGAAAGCAGAGAACATTCCAGCAACCTGGCATATGGAACCATCATGAAGAATTTTTGTTTTCCAAAACAATCCCAGTTATCTTAGGAAACATATGAGCTACTTTACTGAGTTGAATGACATTGTGTATCTAGGTAGTGTGCCTTCTCCAGTAATAGTGATAGGTGGTATTACTTAGGAAAACATGTAAACTTGGACACTGTGCTCCACTATCCTTATGCTCCCCCAACATCCAAAGCTCTGGGATTAAGTTAGACCATGTTTTTCTGTCTCTTTCGTCCGCTACTGTCCTTGAATTTTGGTAGTCCTCTAAATTATTTAATACTAGTAGAAACTTATTCTATGACAACAAATTCTGCAAATTCAGTATGTACTCTGTAAAGAAATTTCTTTCATCTGTTTGAAATGAACATCATTACTTGATTAATGAAACGCCAGGTTCCGTTAAGTACTCCTTTGATCTAACAATACAGAATTTGATGAATAGTTTTGCATTCATGTTCTGTAATACCTTCATGATTTTATAAACCTCAGCCATATCCCCACTCAAGTTTCTTCTGTCCAAATTTGGTCTTTGCTTCTAAGGCAGATGCTCAGCAACCGTTGACTATACCTTCACTTTCCACTCTGGCCTTCTGAACACACAGACCAGAACTGTAGAGAAGACTGAAAAAATGGATGCTACAAAGCAGTACTATACACAGGGAAAATTGTGTCCTCTATTTTGTTTTTAAGCTTCTTCAGTCCTCTACAAACTCTCATATTTCAGTGCTACATCATCGTTACGACTAATTTGTACACACGTGGAGTTATGTCTTCTTCTTTATACTGGGTCATACTTTTGTCTTCTTCAGTAATGTATCAGAGGCCACTATGGTATTCCTTTTCCATTTTATTTTTGCATTTTTTTCAAATAAATTAGCCTTTTTAGTATCAGTTAGGAAGAAGGGAAATATCTTGTGGACTACAGTGCCTAATTTTGCAGCAAGAAGGATGAATTCACTCTCAGCTAATATAATTCTTTTTTTTTTTTCAGAAAAGTTCCTTAGCTGTGGCTTCATGCTTCAGATATAGCTAATTTAAGCAAATATATGCTATCTACTCTCTTCTCCCACTTCCCTTTCCTGCCCTTTCCTGCTCAGGTGATCTGAGCATGTGAGAGACAAATTTTCATGTCATCTGATCAGATCTACCATCTGAACAGTTGGGAAATTAAGACACTCTCCAAAGGCATAACTTGCTCACAACTTTGGCAGGGCTGCAGACTTCTGAAGTTTGCTTTCTTTCCTATCTGTATCCTAAATATGAGCAAAATATGTTATAAACACCAGCCTTCTATCTTGGGGGAAAAGCCCCAAGTCTGTCTTGCAGGCAGCTTGTGAGGGATGCAGTATTGCTTAAGAATATTTATAAAACTTGTGCTGAAAAATAGGGCATTTCCCCACCTGAATATGGTACTCTTTTTTTAAAGAAAACATGTACTTACGTACTGTTGCATTGGGTGGAGGTGCCCAGGCGTTGGCAACAGGGCCTGCAGGGCAGCTGCTCTGAGGAGAAGCGTGGGCTGCTGGATCCAGCCGGCTCCAAGCCACCCACTGCAGGTCACAGCGCAGCCATGCAGCTGAGGTGGGGACAACTTGGGGAAAGAGTATTTAAGAAAAGGCAAATAAATGCTGCACAGTAGCATATGAGAAAGAGGAGTGAGGAAAACATCTTTGAGAAAAAATCCCGATAATGCCAAGGTCAACCCATCATTAGTGTCTTGTCAAGTATATTGTAGTATCCCTGTTTGCGGTAGGATCACTAAGAATTCCATCAGGATGTAATGTAAAGATTTGGGAATATATATAGGAAGAGGCATACGAATTTCAGTAAGCTATACAAGAATTATTTCTCAAATCATAAAAGCAATATTTTCAAAGCATTTCACTTTGGGATTATTTAATGCTGTAAAGATCTCTACAATTAAGAAAAATTGCAAAATTAAGTTATAAATAACTTCATTTTACTGTCAGAATGAGAAACTGGAGTTACAGAAAATCCAGCCTACATTTCCTTCTCCTTCAGGTGAGTGTCTTTTTTTGCATTCCCACAGCAGGTGCAGATACTAGCACCCTTACTAGAGCATTTCTCTCCATGAATAATTGTAGCACTGTCCTCTTCTCTTGCCTGCATATTTTAGTCCCAGCAGTAGAGCAAGCACTTCCCTTTGAAGCTCCTCACAACAGTTTAGATGAAATGTGTTGTCCCTGAATGCTCTGGCTACATTTATTCTTGTGCTCCAAACAATGCTGTAATCATTTTCCCCTGCCCCTGAGGCCAGCTTTTGCAGTTTGACCACATCCATAATCTTAAACTCTCTAGTCTTACAAAACAAGGTGTCTCACTCAAACTGTCTCCCAGGAACAGTCCCTGGCCTATGCAGCTCCTGGACTAATGCTTACTCTGGAAAGAATTGTGAGGGTGTTAGTAAGTCTGCATTAAATGTACGCCAAGGATGTACTGACAATAAATACTGTGTAGACAACCACGTTGTGACTGGAGCCCTACTCTGGAACTTGCTTTGAAAATGCAAACCACCTCCAGCTCTATATATTAAGTTTTATTTATATATTACTGTTTGCACAAGTGGCAGGTTATTGAGGATTTAGTATATAGGAATAACATATTTTTCAAGTGTATTTCTGACCAGTAAGACTGAGTGCATGAGGAAGGGTCAAAACTAATACTTTCAAGGAGAATACATATAGGTTAATGACTGTAAGTCATGAGCAAAGCTTTCTACAGCTGTGGCAAAGTTTGAACTTGAATTAACGGAGAGAGATATCCGAGTAATGAAATGGAACCACCATTTGGAGGCATGTGGCAAGACTACTGAGTACCTGGATTGTTTATTTTAAAACTTACACTTTCTCATTTGTGAACTTCAGCTTCCCAATCTTCCTGCTTTAACTGTGACTTGAAATTTCATAATTCTTTAAAGTGGCTACTTCTAGTGAAATCTTTTTAATGCAGTCACCACCAATTTGTTAGAGGGAAGAGGAAAACCAGAATGGTATTTCACTTCTTTCACTTATTTGTCCAAATAGACCTTCCTTTTCTCTTCCTGACAGAGAAAATAGCAACTGTAGCATGTGAATTATATTTCAGATGGGTTTCTACTGAGTTAAACATGTGAGCTATATATGACTTACTAGTGATAATGTCTAGATTAGTGTAATTAATATGTTCTCTGTCTTAGGGGTCACATATGACGGAACACCATGGTTGCACACAAGCTGCCTATTGGGAGCAGTCCTTGGCCCATGCTAATTACCAAAATATGACCAAGAATTATTAGGGAAAATGCTTTTTCTTTCCCTGCAATGGTTCAAACAAGTTATCAGCATTGACCATGCAGATTCAGTGCTTATATTTGTTCATTAACACTGTTTCAATTCCTAGAGTAGACATGTACCTTGTTAGGTCTGCAATGTTAACAACAGCTACACAAGTATCACCAAGTTAAAAATTGTAACAGGTTAGTGTTTTTCTTAGAGTTGCTTTCACATGAACATTCAAATAGGAAGAATTGTCTGTGATTAAAATGTAGCAATTTAGATTGTTAAATGGGTCACTGCCTGCTTCTGTCTGGAATAGGTAGAGATGAAGATCCGCAGCTTAAGACACTTGCTGCAGTTGTAGCTTTTGCACTGTTTACCTTGAGTCACTCTAGACTGCGAGACCAGGGTATTTTATTTTTTATTTTGTACTAGAAACCAGCTGTTCAGATTCATTACTTACTTTTTGTATAAGCATCCACATGATGTATGGAATATGTTTTGGAAGTATGAAATATTTGCCTCTTTTTCCATGAGAAATGGCAGAGGATTTATTTAATTTTAGGGCAAAAAAGGCCACCTTTTTTGTAATTCATCTTGAGACAAACCAAACCAACCCACAGAATACAATTTTAGTGCTTTATGGCTTTCAAGGTTTTGCAATAAGCAAAAATAATTTTTCCACTCCTAGTCAACTCTATTTACTTGCCCTGTATTGGTGCACAATCAAAAGGACATTCTTATTCATTCTAGGATTTGAAATATCACATATTGTTGATTTTTACCTCCACTTATTTTTTTCAATATAATAGTATGATAAATAGGAATATCTCTACGCTTAGTTTGGAAATAGACACACCTTTTTGAAGGTCTATCTTTCTTAGTTAAAATTGTAGTAAAACAAAAATTACTGTGGTTTCAGAGCCTGAAATAAAAGGCTACAGATCGACTTTAATACTTCAGTTCTGCTGTTGATATCTCCAGACAGGGGGTAGCAGAGTAGGCTATGACATTTTACCTCTTACATTCTTATTTCAACCTTGATTTCAGAAATTATGTGTCTGCTAGCCTTTGTGAATAACCATGAAAAACAGTCTCATTTTATGAAACCTCAGAAGATAGAGTGGTGTATGAATATTCATTTCATTCAAGATGAGCTCACAAAACTGAAAAGGAAAAAAGACTGTTAGAACTTTATTTTATTAATATTATTTGTGATTATTTATGTAATATTTTATATTTCACTGAATGGCCCAACCAAGTGGTATGTACCATTTTTTGGATTAATTTTTTGGCAATACATAGCTAACTTTGGGAGTATTGCATAAAGATAAGCTAATGTTTTTCAAATATTTAGACTAAATGTCCAGTTTCATATTTTGAATTTGTTTCTACAAGGTGTATGATGGAAAAGACAGTTCTTCACGGCCTCTGGGAGCCTTCACCAAAAGTGACATGATGGGAGTTATCCTTAATAGCACCTCAAACCATTTGTGGATAGAGTTTAATACCAATGGATCTGATACTGACCAAGGATTTCAGCTCACTTACACAAGTAAGTAACTCACAAATATGGTGTGATTAACTGGTTTTCAGGGAAATATATATTTATCAGCTGCAGTGATTTCTCATGGAGTGGTGAAGATAATTTCCTAGAACATGCTGTGGTTAAGAGGCTGAATTTTACTTGTATGCATGGCTGGATAGATGTTAGTAATTTAACAGCATTATAAAAAGCAACATTTCAACCTTTCAAATTTAGAGAATCTTACTGTTTTGAAGACTTAGAAGAGGGGTTTAGAAAAGAGTTAATTGTGATGTATGTGGGTTGAATATATTAGTGTTATACTGTAGCAGAAAAATTACACAGAGGTAGATTAAAAAAAAAAAAATGGTACAAATGAGAGTAGAAAGAATACACTCTTAACAGACAGGTCCTGACTGTCAGGATCAGGGTGGGATATGCTGGAAGGAAACAAGCTTTGACAAACAGTGCACTTGTCCCACAGTTTACATGTAATTAATTAAAATTGGCAGAACAATGAGTATTTTGGGGAGTATAACTTCGGGGATAACTTTTTTGTGTTTGTTTCCAACACACATAAAAGATATTTTGTCCTGGTTTCAAGGAGTCTTCAAGTTCCCTTTACCTTCAATTTATTGCCTTTTACATCACCTTTCATGAGCTCCTATTGAATCCTGCAGACTAAAGCACCACATCATACTGTGGCACAGAAAAAGAATCACAGATCTTTCTAGTACATCTGCTTGTTTCCCTCTGGATTGGAGCCAGCTGTAGAATAAGCAGAAATCATTCGCTTTTCCTTTTGTCTTTCTGATGTGCCTGGTAAATCTGAATTTTTTTTATCCTAACTTTAGTGTTCTTTTTCCTTACAAATACATAAAAGAAAGGAAGGTTTCTCTTGCTAGATGAAATGTGATAGCAGGGTATATTTATTTTTTTAATCTAGATAGTATATGTACTTTGATTTTGTTAAAGAATCAAGAAAGAACTACTAGGCAAATCTACCCTGATTTACCTTTAAAGACTAGAATTTTTACTTTGGAAAAAGGAACAAAACATGTCTTATAAAAATATGTGCTCTAATTTTAAGGGACTTTATCAGTTCCTTTCAAATTCTTCTACAGTGATCAGTTCCATCTAAAATTTAGAAATAGCATTTTATTTAAAGATGGACTTTTTCTTAATTTCCACATCCAATAGCTTCATTTTGTTACACTTGCAATTCCTGCAAGATTTGGTCTCCCATACCAGATTTTTCCATGTAAGTTAACGTATGATAATTCATGTCTTTTTTTTCCTGGCTGCTTGATTAGTTTTGAATCTGTTTTCTATTCTTCCAAATATTTTCACATTTTCTGAAGTGTGTGGACAGAATTTGACATAGTCTTCTAATAGTAATATTAACTAGTAATGTGTGCAGATACAAAACTCACTTTCCTATGTCTTCATAACATATTTTTTGTTTTGTTGCCAAATACCTCATTTAATATATCATATGTTATCAATTTGCAGTGATCATGTTGAAATGTTTATCTGTAATGAGTTTTCCTCCTGCCTGCTCTCACATAACACATTCCCCATTTGTAAATACAGTCTAATTCCTTACTTTTCACATCTGTTTTCAGGAAGACAAATTCAAGGCAATACATTTTGAGACAGTAACTGTCTAACCAGGTGATTTCCATCCACTGTAACAAGAAAACTTATTCTATGTTATTTCCCAACACTACAAAATAGGACTTCTCACCTTTTATACAAGCATAAGAGATATTCTTTTGGAATGCTGTCCTGGTTTTGGTCAGGATGGAGTTAATTTCATTTGTAACAGCGGATGAATGCTGTGTTTGAGAGTTAAAATTAAAGCAGTGCTGATAACACCCTGATGTTTCTAGTTGCTGTCAGACAGTCAAGGACTTTCTCAGCTCTTCATGAGAAAGGAGGGGTGAAGCCAGGACAGGTGGCCCAACTGGCCAAAGAGAGTATTCCACGCCAGTTACGTCCTGCCCAGGATATCGGGGGCTGACGGGAGGAAGGCCTGGGGTGGCTCCGGGACGCGCAGTTCTGGTGGGATGGTCGGGTTCTGGGACGGCTCTGGGTGGCACGACCTGAGTTGTGTGGTTTGGTGAGAAACTGCATTGTATATCAACAGCTTCATATATTTTTGTTTTGAAGTCCTGTTAGCATTGTTACATTGTATCTTTCTGTTATCTTAGTAAACTATCCTTATCCCAACCCACGGGCCTCTTAATTTCTTGGTTTTGGGGTTATTTGCCCCTTCCTCTTCCTTTTTCCCTTCCCTTACTTCTCACCCCCCCTCTCTTCCCTTTAACCTGCTCTTTTCCTTTAAGGAGCAGGCAGTTGCGTGGATCTCGGCCCTCAGCCGGGGTGAAACCACGACAAATGCCTTGAAAATTGTCTGACTTCTGAAAAGTCCTGTCTTCTATTCTTTTTATGAAGTTGGGCAATCCTAGCAATATTTTAAAGATTAGATATACCAGAAATTTTACTCATTATTTATTTGGTGGGACTGGAGTTTTTGGTGCAGTCCCAATGCAGTTACCAAACAAATGCATCCATTTTGAATTTGGTAAATACATCAAGCACAGAATGATAATTATCTGTTTGCATTAATCAAGCTAGTAGTTTACAGCTGGAATTAACTTCCCCAAAAGATTGCTCTGCAGTTTATTTATTAACTTTTTGGATTAAAATATAATGCCAGATGCTTAAAAATTGCTAAACCAAAGAAAACATTAAAAGAGTGTTAAAATGTGATCTCACCAAAGGAAATAAGAAATATATATGATGGAGTGAATGAATTAACAGTGAATATTGTAAGAGTACAAGAAAGAGCTAGAAAAGATGGTGTAAAAATCTAGTGGTAAATGAAATCTGGTTATTCCCTATTTAGTTGCTGAATTCTTACTGCCTGGAAGGGATACGTCAACTGCCCTTAATTGTTGGCCTTTGTAGTATTTTCTTCCCATTAATGCTATGGAAATGAAGATTAGTGCAGCTTTGAAGCCTCAATTTTAGAACTAATGCAATGCTTTCTTGAAAAGACTAACTTAAAAGTTTAATAATTCAGTTCTGTTTAACTACCTTGGTTTTTTTAACATTTTGGATTCTGTGGATGATGTTAAATTTACAAATATGACAGAAGAAAAACCCAATGATCCTTGAGAATAGAAAGGTGGATAGAGAAACCTTTAATTCTGTTCTCAGAATCTCACTACTGACATAAAACAGAATTCTGTAAATCCAGAATCTGAGTTGTTTGTATAAATTATTAAACAGAACTCTGTAAAGGATTAAGATTTTAATGAAATCTGCTATGCAGGAAATTGCATCAGGGTAAGTAAGAACAACACCGAACTGAAGCTAGAAATGATAATAATTTTATTCTGTCATCTAGAACTACAAGATGATTTCAAGGAAATAGATTTAGCACAATGGGTAGAGACTTTTTTTTTTTTTTACTGGAAAGGATCAGGAAAAAAGCCTTGTATTCTTTCTGAACTTAACCATCTTGAGAAACTAAGAAATACTTAGATGAGGACTAATATTATAGTGATTATATGTAAGGAAACTGCTTCAGGAAAATGGAAACAATAATAATCTGTTAATATTTTAGCCTGAGATTGGTGCAGTAAGTATATATAATATAAATTTAACATGTTTTGGCAGGGGGGTTGGACCCGATGATCTCTTGAGGTCCCTTCCAACCCCTACGATTCTGTGATTCTGTTATATAAATGAGAGTCAATGAAACTTCAGCAGTAGCTGAATCTCAGCTATTGCTCCTCAGGAGGAAAAGAAAAAGAAAAGGAATAAATAAGAAAACTTGTCTATGTTGTGTAAAACAAATTTATATAAAGCCATAGGATGAATAGGAAAAAGTGTTTTCACTTACAATACTTCTACACTGGTGTCAGAGGGAATGACCGTGAACATTCATATCTCAGTCCTGAGGAAATGGCAACATCAGCATGATGGGACTGAACTTTCTACCTGAGGATGATATCAGGTTTCAATAAATTATTCCAGTTTAAATGTCTTTTATATATCAATAATGTAGGAAGGGAGTCTTTCAGTATGAGAAGTTAGTTGATTATTTTAGTCATAAGAATGGAGCTGAAATTGTATTAAAATTTTCCTATATGTTATTTGTCACTCCTGTCAGAGCTTGCAAAAATAGCGAAGTTTTTTCTTTGCTTCCCCCACCACCCCGCCCCCCAATCTTGGGAAGTGTTTTTAAAATCCAAGGAACAAAGAGGACTTTTGAGATGGCTTTGACTCCATAAGAGTGGAGGACATCAATAGACATCTGCATGTAAAAATAAATAAACTTATGCATCTTGTAGCCATAACAGACTTTTTTTTTTTTTTTTTGATTGAGAAAATGTCAGTTCTCTTTTCATAATTTTAATTTTATGATTTGGGGGATTTTCTTTTTTTCTTTCCCCTGTCTAGCTAGAACTTTTCTCCCTGAGCTCTAGTTTTTGCAGGGAATTGAAGATGCAGCCACAGGCTTTCCCAAAGCTGGACCGATCTTTCCTGTTCAGTGTTCAGTTAGAAGATTTGGCCATTCTGGTATAAAGATACCAGTGCTTTGTGCTGTCATGTCAGGAGTATTTTATGTTAAACTGACATTCAAATTAAAATGAAATCTTATTGATGCCACACAGTGACAGGCAGTAAAAGCAAAACACAGCTGTCTGGCAAAAGTAACAGACTGAAACTTTAAATAAGGAGCAATGCTGTACAGCCTCTGAATAACAAACAGGCAGTCTCCCTATGGTGTCTACTCCATGGTGGCTCCCCCTCCACAATCCTGACACAAAAGTGGATGTTTTCGTTCATCATGTGGAAGACTGAACTTGCTCTCACATATGTCATAAGTGCTTCCTTGCTTCTGTTTAACCCTCATTCCTTGAACACAGTCTCACTTTTTTTTTTTAGCTATTGCTACTTTGATACTACCACCCATATCCTCAGATAGTATCATGGAGTTTTGAACTTTAAGGAATTTTAACACTATGCAAAATTGCTCTTTGGACTCTTGCCAGACCTGAGGTTTTACCAAGTTCTTTGCACTGAAGGTTTCCTCTGTGAGATAGCATGAATTTGCTTTCAATCCTTATCCAGAGATCTCGTTTTTTAGGAGCAGCTTATCTATTTCTCTGTGGCAATTTCATGGTTCCTCGGTCCTGTGCAGGATATAATAGAAGCAAAAGCTTCACTTATCTGCAGAATAAGCCTTGGAGTCCCTTGTACGTAGCCAGGGGAAGGGTCCATCCAGGAATACTGACAGATACTATCTGCAAGAACATGCCTGGATGCACTGGCTACTCAGATGAATGTTCTGCCTCACACAGGCTCCTGTGTGTTTCAGAAACATGCAGAACTAGTTACAGACTTTATAAAGTATGGAAACCATTCTGAGATTTGTGGTATACTCTAGCTAGGTTTTAACTTCCTGAAGGCCTTTAAGGCACTTCTTGTCAATTTGCTGCTGTAGATTAAAATGAAATTCCATGCAAGTTTCTCAAAACTTGTATTTTATTTATATCTTCTATTCCCCTATGATGTGAAATTAGGTCTTTTACTACACGTCTGTGCTAAGATGAAAATAAGGGTTGCAAAAATTCTCATTAAGGATTTGTCCTTTTGAGAATAAATGTTATGCAGGCTTAGATCTTAATGTTAACTTCTGACAGTTCTGAATCCATGACCCTGAAAGCAGAATTCAGTCTGGCTACCTTTTCTTTTGGAAAAATGGGTAAGATTTAAGCTTTTGAGCTTTGCTCTACTCCATAGAACTTGCATCAAATTCTATCTAGTGTTTGTAAAAGAAAAATGATTAAGGAATGAGCATGGATAGATATTTTTTAAATGAGTTTAGTATTTCTATTTGCATTCATCCTCATCTGTATTTAACATGCATAGTTAGCAGTTTTACAATATTCTCTTGTTTTTAAGGAAAGAAATTTTGAAATACATTTCTCAGACATGATGCACTCGATTGAAATTCATACTATTCTGTTAGTGCTTAAAACTTAGTTATAATTTTCAGGTTAAGTTCTGTATTTTAAACATTCTCTACCCCTTTACTTTCCAAGGGATAGCGAAAGTTACTGCATGGAAGGTGAATCTGAATTAGCATCATCTAAATTTGTATAAATGGTTTAAACCTGGAATTTAATTTAAGAGAATCCTGAACTGAAATTTAATTTAGTTCATTTCTAACTCTGCAGTAATTGAAAGTGTTAAAAGAATGTCAGTGAAAACATTGTTCCGAAACTGCAAACTCAGTCAATTATTCTAGCACACAAACAGACTTAAATTCAGAACTATAGTGGCTTTGCCTCAGGGTGTGTAGTGTCAGTTGAGCAGAGCAATCCAGTAATGAAAAGAAGTTTTTTCAGGTTTCTTTCAGTAACTAATTGGCGTATGAGATCTGTTCCAAAGAGAAACTTCAGAAACTTCAGTAAAAATTTAAGATAAAATTAAATGAAAATAAATAAAAGGCAAACATCATCAAATGAATATGTCTTGAGCTTAACGTGTATATTTGCAGGTGTGGTGTGTTGTCCCTGGCCAGAGGCCAGTTGCCCACCAAAGGTCCTCTATTACTCTCCTCAACTGCACAGGGAAGAGAATACGCTTCAAGCTAAGGACAGGGAGAGATCACTCACCAATTTCCATCCTGGGCAAAACATACTCAACTCAGGAAAGTTAGTTTTAATTTGTTACCAAACAAATCAGAATAATGAGAAATAAAACCAAATCTTAAAAATATCCTTTCCCCACCTCCCCCTTCTTCCTGGGTTCAATTTTACTCCTGATTTCTTTACTCATTTCCCCACAGAAGTGCAGGGGGACAGGGAATGGGGGTTGCAGTCAATTCATCAGTTGTCTCTGCTGCTCCTTTCTCCTCAGGGGGAGAAATCACACTCTACCCCTACTCCAGCATGGTGTCCGTCACATGGGAGAGAGTCCTCCATGAACTTTTCCAATGTGAGTCCTTCCCACAGGTGACAGTTCTTCATCAACTGCCCCAGTGTGGGTCCGTTCCATGAGGTGCAGACCTTCAGGACCAGACTGCTCCAATGTGGGTTCCCCCATGGAGATCATAACTCCTGCCATGGTGCAAGCCCTTCCCTCCACAAGGCCACAGGCCCTGCCAGGTGCTTGCTCCTGCACAGACTTCCCACTGTGTCATAGCCTCCTTCACATCCTCCTGCTCGGCTGTAGGGTCCTCTACAGGATGAACCTTTCATGGGCTGCATGGGGACAGCCTGCCTCACCATGGTCTTCTCCAGAGGCTGCACAGGAATCTCTGCTCTAGTGCCTGGAGCACCTCCTGCCCCTCATTCTTCACTAACCTTGGTGTCTGCAGGGCTGTTTCTTTCACATATTCTCACTCTTCTCTCTGTTTGGGATTGCTCCAGGTGGGATTTTTTTCCCCCTTCTGAATTATATTCTTCCAGAGGTGCTACCACTGTCACTGACAGGCCCAGCCTTGGCCAGTAGTAGGCCCATCTTGGAGCTGCCTGGCATTGATTTTATCAGACCTAGGGGAGATTTCTAGCAGCATCTCACAAAAGCAACACCTGTAGCCCCCCTACCCCCACTACCAATAGCTTCTATGCAAACCCAATGCACCATCTCAGGAAAATCTTTCAAATTTATGAAGATATATATCTTTAGGTGGCTAGATTATATGTGAGCAAGCCTTATCCTGTGCATGAGCACTCAAAAAATTTTTTTTCTTTCATGAGCTCCCTCAGCAGTCCTGGATTAGGATGGAAGTAAACAATTTGTCCCTCTGTACTGGGTTTGGCTGGAATGGAGTTACTTCAGCTGATGCTGAGCAGTGCTTGACCAATGTCAGGATCTTCACTGTTACTTACTCCACTACACCAGCAGTGGGTAAGAGTGTGGGAAGTGACACAGCAGGGACAGCTGACCTAAATTGAACAGTGAGATATTCCATGCCATGTGACATCTTGCTTAGCAGAAAATCTTTGGAGAAGCTTTTCTGATGTAGCCATTGCCTGAGGACTGACTGGGTATCAGTCCACTTGTTATAAGGGTTTGCTTTCATATCCCTTGTTTGTTGGTGTGGGATTTTTTCCTTTTTTTTCCCCTTCACTTACTAAACTGTCTCTATCTTGACCCATAATAATATAATTATTATATAATAATATAATAATAATACAATAATAATAAAGATCTTGCTTTTGTCTTTCTGATTTTCTGCCCCATACCACTGGGGAGGAGCGAGGAAGCAACTGTGTGAGAGCTTACCTGCCAGCTGGCGTCAACCCACCAACCATACTGTATTCTCAGTGCCTACTGTCTTGTGGATAGCGTATGAATGTCAGGATGGTGCAATACCAAGGAAAAGAAAGCCAGACTTGGAGAGGAGGGAAGAAGAGAGAAGGAAGGGAATAGATGGGCATGTTTCCCTGTGTGCAGCTTGGAATAAGGGAATCTGTAGTATCACGGGATCACAGAATCACAAGGTTGGAAAAGACCTTTTAAGATCATCAAGTCCAACCATTCCCAAAAAAGATCAGGATACATATATAAGAAATGAGGAGAGCAAGACAAGCTTTCCAGAAAAAATTGAAAGCATATGCAGTGGGGGACTGAGACTACATTGGTGAGAGGGTTGCAAGAACTAAACTGGGAAGAAGAATCAAAAAGAACAGGGCAGTAATGGCATAATGTGATAGAAGTATATGATTATTAAAATGGTTTATAAAAAATCTTGGAGTGAAAGCCAGGCTTCTTTCTGAATTAAAATATGTGTATTGAGAATACCCATATGTGTATTGCAAATATCCATAAATGAGATTAATAATTTTTTTTGTTTAAAAAAATATCCTTTAACATAACAAAACAAAACCATTTTAGGTTCCAGCAGTTACATAACTTTTCATCCTTAAATCACTGAATTATCCCTCTGTGCATGGGATCAGAAAAAGGAAATATTTTAATGTTTTCACACTTTCTATTAAGGAAAACAGATACTTGAAATGAGTTATTAGAAAATATGCAAAAGGTTTATTTTTTTAAAGTTATTTTGATTTAGTTCTGATAATTGGCCATTGAACTGACATGTTGAAGGGGTCCAGGCTTTCCTGTGTATGGGTCAGAGAGTCTCATCCAATCTAAAGCCATTAGATCTTCCTGTTGTAATTTACAACTATTATCAAAAGAAGAGCTGCTCTGTAAAATCTCCTGTTATAAAGTTTAAAATCCATTTGTGCTTTGAAGGTGAGAAGCAGAGATCACTGTAGATGCCATATGCATGTGTTATTTTACATTTATATTGGAATTCTATCTTTAGAATACGAATGTAAGTTTTTTCAGTGATGCAATTCAGGTACGCTTCTTAAAGCCTATTTGTTTCTCATCTGCTGATGTATTCAGCCTAGCTATAGTGCGTGATTTAAATCTGCAAACAGATTTCAGTTCAATTTATAATCTCAAAAGTGCTGCCCTAAAGATTATGTTACTTTACTATTAAGGAAGTTATATTTGAAGCACTATTTCAAAAACCTTAGTGGTAACACAGTTTCCATGAATTAGTCAATGTCATGGCTTGAAGGTCAGAACTTTACCTTCTTTGACACCTCAGGTTGATATTTTTGTCTCATATTAAAAAAAAAAAAACAACAACCTATTTCTGTGAAGCCATTATAGACTTTTCCATTAGATGTATGTGCAGTTGGATTTACTGAATTTTAGCTGGCATTTATTCCAAACACTTCATGAAGAGTCCTATTTGTTTGCAGTGAGTAATTTCCTCTTTTCCAAGTTTCACATGAGTAGACACTAGTGTTACCGTCAAATTCTTCCCACTTCTGTTAATTACAAGAGTTTTCTCACAGCAGAAATTCCTGTGTGAAAACTTAGAAGACCTATATATCTTGTTTTTCTTTATTCCTGGCCTTCCTGCCTATTTTGCCCTCATGTTGGATGAAAAATTATGATTTCCAGTTTAGGACTATTGGTTCAACCCTCTTTCTTTTTTGGGAAAGAGAGTCAGCAGCTAATGAGACAAGGCCAACAACTGTTATTAGTATTCAAATAATTGTCTTACTGGTAAGTAGTCTCTTAAGACAGGTGGATGACCCAATCCACAATTAGAAATCTGATGGACTTTCTTGCAAGCTCCTTCTTGATGTAATTCTTATGTAAGATCTTTTAGGTGCCTCAGTGCCATCTTGCTGTGAAATTTATGAAAGTATAAACTATAAAAGTCTAATTATAAAATCTACACACCACATGTAAAGGTAGCATTCTGATCCATTCTTCTCATACTGTTATACAAAAGTAATGCATTATATAGGGTGGAGAGTTTTTTTAATGTTAGGCATTTCAAGTTCTTTTTGTACGCCCCTGAGTTTGACCTTAGCTTTCTTCTGACTATTTTCCCCTTTCTGAAAAATGTTGAAATGATCTCTTCTAAAATAACTCACAGAAAATACCTAATAATTTTTTTTAGTTTGAAATTAAATAGAGTTTATGAAACATAAATTTTCAGGAAACAATAATCCAAAATTAATTTGTAAGGATAATTACAGTTCAGATGCATGAATATGACTGTTTTCTGCCTTCTCCTCATTGTATGAGGGAATTGTTTACATTTCAACAGATTAAACTTGTTGCCCAAGAATCTAGTCATTTTTTTTATAACTGAAGATTAGTAATAAATAGAGAATGCATTATTCAGTCTTTAAAACTATATTTCCAAATGTTTTAAACTGTAAGAAAGATATTTCAGAATAAAATTAAGATTATTCCTTCAAAATTTACACACAGTTTAAAAATTACTCTGCCAAAATTATGTACATATGATAAATGAACAGAATTAGGGATACACAAAGAGAGTAGATGATTTGGAAACAAGATAGTTATAGGAGATAATTGCATATATCTATTTATTTCTATTCCTTCCTCTTCTGTAAATGTTCTAGTTGGTGAAAGTTGCTTAAGTCAGAATGATGAAGGTAGACTAGGTTTATGTGTTTATTCATCACAGTGTATTTAGAACTTGATTTTCAGAACTGTTTGGCATCAATGTCACTAGACAGAATAACAGATGATGTGTGTGCGTTGCTTCTGTATCGATGTGCAGATGATGGAGGTCTGTCAGTGCCATACTGGTTTTTATAAGCTTGTACAAAAGAGTTCAGACCAGTGCTCATCTCACAAGTAACCTTCAGGATGTTTTTATAAATACTGACTGGACTAGTCATTTCCCCAAGATTATAAAAGGGCATTCGACATAAAAGTATTCCTGAAGGTCTCTCTCTATAGATACATGAAGTTAGAGTTCTTAAACTCATATGGAATCTCACCTTTAATACCTGTTTCTCTTATTCTGGGTATAAATTGTAATTAATTATTCATTTACTTGCTGATTGCAAAGCTTACTTGTTTGCTTTCTATATATGCACAGTAATCACTTTGATGCAGGCACATGTATTTGCATACCTATTTCTTACAGTTATCATTATATTCTAAAAGTATTTTCTTTCACATACAAAAATGTCTTCTGCTACCTGTTTACATGTATTTAATTTGCTTCCTAAATATTTTTATTTTTGTTTGATGTGTGGATGTTATAGCTGAAAATGGGAGAACAGAAATTTTAAATAGGACATATGGACACAAAGAATCTGGGTTGAAACTGGTGAGAAAGGCCTTAAAAATTACAGAACAGAGTTCTTTCTCATTTTATGCTTAAGAGACAAGTTACTGACAACATGCATTAGCAGCACTGCTTTACACATTTACATAAATGTTCTTACATATTCCTTACATCAAGAAAAAGTGCTGAGATTTAGAAATTTTAGTATTAGAAAATGTTATCCATTGAAAGAGTGTCTCATCATGTAGTCAAACATAATTTGCTGGTAGATTGCAAAGCTTTTGAGAAATTGACAATGTACTTCTCTGTTTCCAAAGGGTAGAAAGCAGCAGGTATGATTACTTAATGTGAACTCATTCTTCTGTAGAAGCATGTAGCAATATATCAGTTTATTTGAAAAACATGGCTCCTTTGGTCTCTCTTTGATCTGTGTTAGAATGCATGTCAGTCACCAAGACATAAAAATATTTCATCCCTCCTTACAAAAACTTTCCAGATCCAAGAGAAAGAGATCTGGAGCTAATTTTTTCCCAGTGCATTCAGCCCATGCTCATTTGTCATTCTAGGTTCTTCGTAAGTTCATGCAAGGTTCTGATACCTCACTGTAGCCACATTAACCAAACACTTTTCTTTCCAAAGACTTTTCTATCATTCTAATTAGTTGGAGATTTTGTAATTGGCACATTTTCCAGTACATAATACAGACTTTTTTCTCTACAACTGTAGGTTTCAATAGCACATAAATGGTTCCAAGACAGAATGAAAATGCCAGGAACTCTCATTTTGAATTGCATTCATTTAATTAAATAGATGTTATGGATGCTTAAGATGCAACAACTGCAGAATGAGTATTTGTTGACATTTACATGCTTTAGAAATCCATTACAGACTCTGAACGTTAGCTCAAGTACCATTTCATACTTTTAATTACTCTTTGGTAGTTCAAAAATGGTTCTGCGTAAAACATATAGATTATGTTTATGAGCTTAAATTACTTGAGATTTAGATAACAGCAACAGAGTTCTTGATGTTTCCAGTGTTTTCACATTATCTTTTTTTAATATGAAAACATCTGTACATATTTCCATGTATGTACTGAAATAAGATGTATATGTGTATTTTTCCTTCATTTTTTTGGAGTCATCCCAAAATATTTTATCAAATGACTTTCAGAAGCTGAAAATAGATTATATATAGTTTATGAGGTCTGTCTTCTACGGCAAATAGAAATGAAACAGCATTAGCTTTTCACTGACCAAGGCCCACCACGTCTACACTTACAGTAGAGTAAGTAATATAAGAGATTATGGAACACTTTTTGGAGTCCCATGGACTGTGTTTTTAATCCTCTAGTGCTTAATATCTGAACTTCAAAAAACATCTACATGAATAATTAACCTTTCATGGCTTGTCTTATGAAGTTTTTGTGGAGATTAGTGGTATTGTCTCTTAATAGTATTTTCCCATCTGTAACAAACATTAATAATAGGAAATTATAAGTATAAAATTACTAATCTAAGCTGATATCATTGATAATGTTGAACTACACCTAAATATTATATATATAATGTTTTCAGGACCTGTTCTTTAGATTACACATCTAAAGTTTTGCAAATACTGCAGCTAGCATTTCTTTTAAAATGCCTTTATAATTTTGTCTGCTATGCTTCCTATTTAGAGTTCATGCTATAAATTGCTGGAGTCCACAGAAGTTCCAACACAGATTCATGGTTTGTTTTTGTTTTGGTCTGGGTTGTTTGGGGGTTTTTTGGGGTTTGTTTTCTTTTTTTTTAATATTTGCTAGAAAAAATATCCTTCTAATTCTTTTCACTTTTATTTAAAAAAAAAAAAAGTTACAGTTTGGTGACTATGGTGTTTACTTGGTAGTTAAAATGTTATGTGATCACATCTGGGCAAAGGTTCCATTATCATTCAAAATGAATCTGTGCAGCATCAGAACACGTAGTAGCAAAAATATGATCTGAATCTGAGACAAACATATGACTGAATTCCTGTAAAATTAACTAGCACATACAGAAGGAAAAACGAGCATTTTGGGATTTTATGCCAGTTTTGTATATGGTTTGGCAGAAAGTCAGAATGGCCTTAACAAGCAATAATTAATCCAACATAAAGATTATAAATAAAATTAACCTGTCAGAAATTGCTGAACAAATTTGCACCACAGGGCCACAGTATTGAGTTGTGATGTTACATTTATTTTACTGTCAAATCCATTCTTTTTTGGTTTGGTTTGGTTTGATTTTAAAACTATTCTTTTCCTTCTCCACGAGTAAAGGCTTTTTTGGTATATACTCTTTGCCAAAAAATGAACAAGGTTTACTACACTAGAAATTGAAAAAGGAAGGAATTAAACCTTGCAGCCTAATTTCTTTGGTGCTTATAGGGGATCTATAGTCTGGTTCCTAATAACAGTCTGCTTATGTGTTCTACCAAGACAGACATTACGTAACATGACTCAACATTCATTTGCGTAGGAATTTGGATGAGTACCACAGCTCATAATTCAGAGTGTTTTTCTTGCTTTTGTCCACTTTTTAGACCAGGAGCTCATAACTCACCCCACCCCCCTTCATAGATGGTTTAGTATTGAACTCAAGGTTAGTTTCTAGGGATCAAATATCTAAAGGTTGGCAATGTATACCTTTTAGGTGCTTACTTTTTTGTGCATTTTGCTTCAGGAGAATGATTAATTTCAAAATGCCTTAGGACTTCTTCCAGAAATAAGAGTAAGAAATTACTTATTTTAAATTGTCTGGTTTTCATATAGCTACTGTAGGTTTATATGCATTGGAAATGTATAGGTGCATATATATATGTGTGTGTGGGGGGGGGGGGGGGCAAGTAATCTGTATTCTTTCTTTCAATCTTACATTTGCAGGTATCTTAAAACTTTATCAGCCTCTGTTAAAGGTGCACTGTTACTATATAGAATTCCTGAGAATTTCTCTTAGAGACACAGAATGAACACTCCTTCACTTCTTTTACCTGAATTCATACTGAAAACAGGTTTTGGAGGGTACAAACTTGAAGTTGAACTGAAAGGTGTGCTCCAGGGATGCACTAACATACTCTACCCATTAATGGACACAAAAAATAATGCAAAGTAAAAATATTTTAATGCAAATAGTGTGGACATCATGTCCTCAGCTCCACTGTTTCACTCCCCAGATTTTCTTCTACTGTACTGAACTACTAACTAATGCAGATAGAACCAAAGTACTCATCATAATTAAACTGAGTTGAAAGAAGTTGTAATTAATAGTCTACATACATTACAGACAGGTTGATAACTTTACTCTGACAACTGGTATTTCTACATTCCTGATTATTTATATCAAATATGACAGAACAAATGATGTTGGATAAATAGTGTCAGGAGGTGATAGCCAATCATCAAGATGCATTCTGGCTGTTTTAGTTTTAAATTAACTGGTTTTTAGCCACTCGTTCTGATAATTGTCTAATGATACTCAGGTATAAGATAACTGGCAGCATTTTGCCATTCTAATAATCTTTCTCAGCAGTAAGAATACTGACTGCTGGCTTGCTTCAATGCCACATGAATCCAAGTAGCGTGATCATATGGATCTCATGACCATATTTCCCCTCTGTAAAAGTTCACAGAATCTACTTTAAGACTGAAGTTCTGTTGCAGTGTTTTGGCAATGAAAGTTCACAACAATATGGTCCTTTATGACAAATGGCACTAGATGGACAAGGTCATCAGGGAAAGAGGAGATAGAAAGTTCTACTTTTTTGTGTGTAATGAGAAGGGGAATAAATTGTGCTGGAAAGGCAGCTTGTCTGTGAATAGACAGGACAAGATCCTGCTACATTTACACATGATTAGCCGCACCTACACAAGTGAAAAACCCCAATTTTTAATAGGTCTGCTGAAAAACAGAGATAGTCTTGTGGAAATGTTTAGTGAACGTACATGAATTTTTTTCTAGAGTAGTATTCAAAGTGACACTTTAAAAATTAACATAAAACCCAGCAATAAATGTGTTGGATGTCCTTACCGGGAATATTCTGTTTTTTCAGATACAAAAAGTAATAATACTTTCTATTTTGTCATACTGTATATTTATACATAATGTGTTTTTCTAGGCACAATATTGTGAAAACAACCCTAAAAATTAAGGCTGCTGCTCGACTCTTCCTAAATTAACAATAATTAGAAGTTAAAATCAATATTCATTTTCTAAGGTCGCATTTTGATAAAATATCTAAATAATCAAAACAAATCAGTAAATGAAGGGTTTACTGTCTCAAGAATATTTTCATTTAGCTTCTATATTTCTGCTTCCAGTTAGATATTTTTACTTGCATGTTATTTTTTCTATATTGTGTGTGAAATAGGAAATTTAATGTTGATACCCAAGATAGTGAGTGGTTACGTTCTTTATGATCAGTTTATCTAACACTTTATCCCAAATAAATATTTGATTAGATTTGAGTTTAAAATAGACTGACAGAAATTCTTAACTCCTCTATTGATATAAATGCTCCCACTCAGTCTCAAAAATAAAATTTAAAAAAGCAATATATTTCTGTACAGGGCTTTATGTCCTCTGACACATGCACAGGCTGAGAAATTCCGATATGTTTTTTGAAATTCATATCTTTCCTTGTACATTTAATAAGGAGATTAAAATAATGAAATACTGCTACTTCTTGTGAAGTTCATCTCATCTGAATGACCTAATAATCCTGAGTATTTTTATAGTGTATGAAGAGAAATGGACCTTTTCAGAATAGCACAGTTCATGCAGTCTATTTAAGTGTCGTTAACTCCAGTGAGTTAACTTTGTGAAATTAACTCCATCCTGACCGAAACCAGGACATTTAGGTATCTACTTTTGGATGAGATTAGTGATACCCCAAATGTGAACTTAATTCTAAAAAACAGATGACTGGTTTAGATGTGGCTGTTTATATAATTAAAGCTGAGACCTAGTGAAAATGAATGCTACCTTTTTTATCTAAAAACAGTGTGTTTGCTTTTTTCATTTTTGTCAACAAAATGAAATCACAGGCATGTGCAAATATTCACATGGAAACAGTCTTTTTGCAAGGGAATAATGATGCATCTCTATAATCCATTTGTTCTGTGCGTGATTATACATACTCCTTCTGACACATTGGCTACACCTCTGTTAGTAAACTGATATTGTCAGAGCATGAGTTATGACTGTCTAGACTGCTGAAATATTAGGGTAAATGCTTCTAGCATGCAACTAGCTTGGCTTGTCCAGCACTCTCCCAATCTCAGGTGTAATGTTGTAGGCAGTGTGAGCTAAATTCCCAGGGAGTGGTTTGCACACAGCCATGGTCTTTTGAAGGGTAGTTGAGCTTAACAGTGCATGGCTGTGTTCACAGCATGCTCATCAGTCTTGGGGTTTGATGTTTCTTAAGATATTAGCACAGATAGAGATGCAGTGTCTATGTGATGATATGGCATTCTTTTATGAGAGGTATTCCTTTCCCCTAATTCTAGATACTTAAAAATCTAGGCTACTATAGCCTCCTATATAAAGAGAGAACCTAGGCTCAGTTTACAGTAAAGGGAGTACATAAGTATTTCCAGAAGCTGATTGAACTAACTTAGACAGCTATCTAAATATGAGTTGGTTTGACTATGAACGTACCCTAAGCTAACTAGTTCAAATTTAGCCCTCTGATGTTCAGAAGCCTGAGTTATGACGGTAAATACCAACTTTTGTGTCCAATTTATGAACAAAGAAAAAATGGTGTTTTGTATTTTCGGAGGACTCAGTTGTTGGACAGCTTTAGCATCTGTACAGGAGATAAAGCATGGTATTAGACTACTTGACATTTTTCCAACTGAGTTTGATCTTTTCAGCATCAGGAGAAAGGCAATGAGAAAAATATGATACCAACTCTAGTTTGTATATTTGTGAAATAATGGCAGGTTGTCTATGGATATTGTATTTACCATAAAGGTGTCTGATTCTCTCCTAATTAGTGAAAAGCCTCATGTAGAGAACAAGCTGAAAACAGCAAACTGAAGGGAAGACCAGCAGCCTGATTCAGAACCACATATGAAGCTGTTCAGTAAAATAAGTATAACAAAACGGAAACCATCTGTAGAGTCAGAGTAACTTATTTTGTCTGTGGACATGGTAGTAATTAATGAATAAATCCCCAAATCTTACTGGAGTTGAGAAAGATTAACCACTCTTTGTATTGCTGCAAGAACTGGACCACAAGGCAGTAGGAGGGATTTAGACTACATCTTTACATTTTTCACAATGGAGAAAATACAGAGGAAAGGGTAAAATATGGAAAGAGTTGTGGCTGCACAGAGTAGAACTTCCATTCCAAAGAGCACAGGCACAGCTGTTTATCCTATTGAGCACATGAATAGGCCAAAAAGGCGAATGCTAATTGAAAATGAATGTAGGAATATTTCTTCATTTTCAGCAGAGAAGAAACTGAAGCCATGCTATCTTGACACTAGGATGGATGAAATAACATTTGCATTTACATCCTGAGTTTCCACAATGATCTGCTGGCTTCATTATGGAGATTAGATGAGGAGGTGAAGTTCCCACTTAGTTCCAGATACAGGGTTGATGATGCTTCCTTTCCCCGAATAAAAAAGAAAGAATGGAAGTGGTATAAATTAATAAATTGCTCACTAATCTCTTTTGGTATAGTGTAGATAATACACTTTCTTCAATAGACTAATGCCACCATTAAATATCAAATTAATAACTAGTTATTGGTGTTGCACTTTCTTGTTTACACAAAATGTATGTGGATACATACAATCTAATTGAATTGTAAAAACATAATTTGCATCGAGAACAGATTCATTTCCGTTATACTGTGGCAGGTATTTTATATCTCTGTGTATTTTTTTTTCTTCTTTTCCCTTCCCAATTCTGTTTTCAGGTTTTGACCTAGTGAAGTGTGAAGATCCTGGCATACCAAATTATGGCTACAAGATCCGAGATGAAGGACATTTTATAGACACTGCGATTTTATACAGCTGTAATCCTGGCTATACAATGCATGGTAGCAGTATTATGACATGCTTAAGTGGAGATCGAAGAGTTTGGGACAAACCTTTGCCTACTTGCATAGGTAATACGGATTGTGACAGTGATATTTGAGCCTGGTGTTGTATGATGTGTAAACATATGTTAAATTTCAAGTAATGTTCTATTGTGAATATTTAAGTATGACTTCTCTGAAACAGATGGCTGGCTAGTAATGGCTAGAAAACTGCTGGGAAATGCTTCTTTCTGTAGGGCAACCTTTGATGAGAAACTACTGATGATGATATCCTGGATCATCAAGTCTGATATGCTGTAACAAACAGTGGTATTATATTCATAAGCTAAGCAAACCCCATCATAAAGCAGGATTTCTTTTACCTTATCTGTTTTCATCAGAAATTATTATTATCTACATCTTATTCCTATGAAGCTATTTTTTAATTTTCACCCCACATTGCTACATTGCTTTATCTGTGTGCTCTTGAGTTGTTGTTGCCATCTGTCAGAGTCTTGAGGTAGACCTTTTCTTACATCTTTGGGTCTCTAGTAATTGTTGTTCCTTACAACCAACGTAAATGTTAAATAGAGAAGTACTAGGTGAGATGCATAAAATAACTGAACACCAGTGTAGCTCTTATCCACTGTACATTTGCTAGGCAGTTTCTCTCCTCCAGTTTTGCTTTCCAGTCCAGTAATCACTAGTGACTTCCTGAGTTGAAGTTTCACATGGAGTTCCCATGAATCGTTGGGAAAATCTTCCTTTCTTTATCTTCTGAGTCTTAGTTTTTTCCTCTACTGCCTGCTGCAGGTGGGTCACCAACTGCTTTCAGCACTCACCTGACTACCAGAACTCTTACTTGTTGCCTGTCTTCCATATTGGGTTCTACATTCTCCATTCCAGAAGCTGCTTCTTGATGAACACATTCAAAGATCCACAGTCTACAAAGGAGCAAGCTCCCTTGCTTTCAAAAGTTCAGCTTACCCAGAGGGTAAGAGGCAGAAAAGGGTAGAATCATAGAATCATCGAATGGTTTGGGTTGGAAGGGACCACAAAGATCACCTAGATCCAACCCCCTGACATGGGCAGGGACACCCTTCACTACCATCAGTGAACAGCATTTCTGCTGTCTTAGAGGTGTTTTTTTTCTACTTGATTCTAGAATTATATATGTAAGTTTTATCTTCCATATATATGACAGGTCAAAAGAACTCTTTCCAGTTTTGATTTAAAGACTCCTACAGTTTTTTTATACATTCAGGTTCTCAAGCTCTTCAGTTTAATTGGCTATCTTCCTTTTCCTCTAAGTTTGCCCTTTTGTAGAGAGGAGCCATAATTAATCCTACCTTTGCCTATCTCCCTATTTAAGTGAAGTGATTAGCCTAAGGTTATTGCCTGTGATATTTTCTTGCACCTGTGTTCACCACAAAGTATTTGAATCAATTCTAAAATACTTCTAAGTTCCATGGTGAATTAATCCATCCACTTACCTATTTCCTTTTCTTAATATGAAGATTGGTCCTCTATAAGTGGGGTGTTATAAACTTAACCATGCTAAATAAATAAATGCATAAATACACAAATGAATAAATAAAATCATATACATTCCAACTGGACCTGAGGAAGATAGGAAGATGAACCAAGTGCATCTAAAGGACATTCCCATCTTTGTTTCTGAAGAAAATGTTTCATAAGGGTTACTTCAAGAAGTTTGTGACCAATATGTATGCTTTTTCTTGCTAACTTTATTTAGTTTACTGCATCAGTACTGTGTAATTGTCTCTCCACTTCCATATCTTTACCTGTATTATAAGTTTTCTTGATAACAATATACATTCAAGCTTCTGTATTCCACTTAATGATTGCTTGGTTTTGTTTTTGTTTGGGTTTTTTAGTTTGGCTTTTTTTTTAACTACACTTTGATTTTGTACTTTTCATTGCTAGATTTTGTTTCTGTATTGTGTTTGGAATAACTTCTACCAAAATCTTATTTTGTGATGATCTCACGTCATCTGTAAGTGGAATTATTTCTCAGTATCAATAGTAACCCAAGACAGATTTTATTCTTAGTTTCTGTCTGTTCAATCACAAAGCTATCTTTCTATGTACCTTTATCTCTTTACGTATCTTTTTATTTGCTGTCCTTGTTCCTATCTTTAAAATCAAATTTGGAAAATGCTTCAGGTTTTTATCAACTGTCTCTTCCTGTTTCTCAATTTAAAACTTCTGAAATATTAATTATCTCCCCAAGAAGTCAAACATTCACCATTCTCTCTGAAAATTTTCTAAAGCTGAATATTTCTCAGCAGCCTTTCACAGTCTGTTACCTTCATTAAATTGTTACAGTTTTTTTCTACTGCTCTATGCACATGAAAATTTGTAATCTTTACTGGTAACACTTTAATTCTCAGCAGTGACTTGGTGGAATATATGACTTCTTATTTGATAGGACTGTTGCTCATAGATGATTTCGTTCAACTTCCATGGTTCTTTCAAGATCTGTGTCTTACACGATGCTTGCTGTACAGCTGTGCTTGAGGAGTTCTCTGTTGTAGCATTTTTTTAATAGCACTACTTGTAAGGCAACACTGTAAATAATTCAGGAGTACAGGTACATTACTTAATGGAAGAGTTACTGATCCTTTTTGGTTCAGTGGTACCTGACTGTTGCACAGTTTCATCTGAGTGATTTATACTGGACAGACAACAGCATGGTGCTCTAAACAAGCAACATAAGAACAATTTAATACTGGATGTTTACTTAGCACTGAAATTGGTCTCTCCACAAAGCTAAGATAGCATTGATACTAAAAACGTATAACAAACAACACTGCATACTTTCAGTCATAGCTTTCTGATTTACTCTCTTACTTGCATATGGTATTTAAATTTCTAAATACTAAAGGAAATTGCTAGTCTATACCTAACTGCTTTCTGATATAATTGAACCTGGAGTTACAGAAAAGAAATGTAAAAACATTAGAAGAAGAAAACCTGCACAATTGTAATTAGAAAACTCAGCACTGTAAAGTCTGAATTTGAGCAGCTAGAGGAGCCAAACATGTTAAATGGGATGTTTCTGAAGCATTTTTTCTCCCTTGCTGATACTAAAGTTGTGCTTTTGTACTCTCAGTTCATCTTGAACTACTCTTGTTTGTAAAATAACATAACCATGGAAGTATGGTTCATTGCTTTATGAAAAGGTAGGAATGAGATCATTATATGTGCATTTTAAACTCTTGCACATGTCCTTGTTTGTATGTGTGTGTACTACTTCAAACATTCTGTTACCTTTTTAGAATAAAGAGATGTGTATTGGGTTGAAAATGAAAGTGCAAAATACTACAGTCTTGTTAAAAATAAATGTAATCCTTGCCTGTTTTGTAGCTGAGTGTGGTGGCCGAATTCATGCTGCTACATCAGGGCGCATTTTGTCCCCTGGTTACCCAGCACCATATGACAATAATCTTCACTGCACTTGGATTATTGAAGCAGATCCAGGAAAGACAATAAGGTACATGCTTAATTTCAATATTTACTGTTGACTTCAGAATTATATAAATTATACTCTGTGCCTTATATTCTCACACTCCTCTGCACAATTTTTTGTTTATTAACTCCTTCTAACATTAATAAAGTTGATGCTTGTCATTCTGGCATTTATGAGCGCCATTCCTCTAGGGAACCTGTGTACCTAATTTGTGTAGGGGACACCTAGGCATGTAATTGAGAACTGTGAACTCTGTTTGATAATACGGCCTATAAATCTTCAGAGTCGCAGAGCAGTGCACTGCTATGCCTTTTTTTGAGATGTAAACAAGCTGAAGTGCCAAGCTGCCAACCTGTGGTTTCAAAATTCTTCCCTCGAGTCATTGTAATGCCATTCTTTTGTATCTTAGTGTTGCATTCAATGTAATTTGTTTTAAACCAAATATAATTGTTCAAGTCTATTTCTTAAATAGGTCACATCCACCAGTGGTTCCTAACTCACTGCCAGGAGTGCTCAGATAGCAGGCATCTTGCACCTTGTTGGGTATCATACTAGGAAATCTTTTTTTGTCATAAATGCTTTGATCTGATAAGGATTTTAGAAATGACAGCAGCAGCATGGAAGATTAGTGATATAAAACTGTATATACTGCTCTGAAGGTTTTCATTTTCCATTGCTGGTCAATTCAGTCATAATATTATCATAAATAACATTTTGGATTGTGTAACAGAACTTTTCCCCATAATCAGTTGAATAATAAGATCAGCAATGTTTCTGAAGACATTGAGAATAATCAAATTTGAGAAAATTTATGAGATTTTAATAAGAAGTGTATATCAGACTGAGAAAATACTTTACAGACAAGGACTGGAAAATTTCTCCAAATAGAGTAGACAGCATAGCAAAAAAAGGAATAAATTAGAAGAATACAGAAAATGAGAAAAACACAACTGGTGATTAATGCACGAAATAAAGATACATGCCAAAAACTGAGTGAAGGAATCTAGAGCTTTATTATCTACAATGATTTATAGAAAAATGATGGAGGATTCAAGAATTCAGCAGAAGGAAGTTAGTCATACAGGAAATTTTAAAAGACTCTTTCCTCATCAATTTGACATACTACCAAGAAAGACTATCATACTTTGCTGCTGAAGTATATCTAAATCACTCAAATGGAAGGAATACCAATATTTAAAGATTATTTCAGCTCCATTTTTCTGTAATAACACAAAATTAAAAACTTTGAACTGGCAAATTCTGTTCAACATTCAAAATAGTTTGTCCACTCCAAGCGGGAACTTGCTGTGAAAACAAGAGTATAACAAAAACATTTAACTTCTAATCATAATAGTTAAGCTTAATTTCTGTACTTTTAAAATATTTTTAATACTAATATGTTTAATTATATGCAAAAGAGATTAGGTTTATATTTCAGTAACAGAAAAAAGTGTCATTTGCAGTAGATGTGTTACTTCATAATGCTAGGTATTTATTTTTGGGCAAAAAGTTAGCAAAAGTAGGCTGTTTCATTATTCAGTTTATGGGAACAATAGTTTTAAGTGATCACTTAAATGAAAATTATTGTCTTAAAATTAAAAGGGCAAAAATACAAGTAAATGACAAGTTATTCACCTATTTTCTGTTTTCATATTTCATATTCCCATTTCACTAAACCAAATTATGAATTCATTTCATCTTAGATGATTTCAATCCATCATTTACATTTAAATGACATTTTTAAAAATAATTATTTTCAATTAATGAAAAATGTAATGAAGAAATATCAGCACATACCTACTTGGAACAAAAATAAGTTTTGATATTTACCTATTTGATTTCTTCAATGTAAATAGTCAGAACTTGAGCCTAATGCAATATTGTGACTAATAACATAGCACTCTTGAACACCTTTGTAAATATAATACTTCACCTGGAGACAAAAATAGATTATTCTACTATAACAGAAGTTTATATTTTACTAATATTGGCATAAGATAAAGATAGGTTAATAGATTTTCTGGCTTTTTTATAGGACTGAAAATGTCATGCTAACACAGTTCCCTGTTCTATATATGCTACTGTCCAGTAGCTACTGCATATAATTCAAGCCAGTCAGTGTTCTTAGTGTCCTCAGTTGAATAAACAGAGGAAATCTTCCATTTCCTGTCCCTTAGGATATCTATCATAACAATAAATTAATTTATAGAAGAAATCCTATATGCCCCATAATGGTGTTTTCTCTAGTTCAGGTGTTTATGGAACAGAATGGCATCTTTCTTACAAGATCAGCTCATCCAACAGGAAAACTGGGTAACCCTCATTGACCACCATCCCATCTTCAGTCCTTAACAACTTTTCAAAACTAAGTTCTGTTTGGGAATGATTTCTTGGAGTTTTCTATAATTCTGTTTAATTTGTAATTTATAGTGCTTTTACTTTCTCTTTGCAGTCTTCATTTTATTGTTTTTGACACTGAGGTTGCTCATGACATCTTGAAGGTTTGGGATGGGCCTATGGAGAGCAGCATACTTCTGAAAGAATGGAGTGGCTCAGCCCTTCCAGAGGACATTCACAGCACTTTCAACTCATTGTCATTACAATTTGACAGTGACTTCTTCATCAGCAAATCAGGCTTCTCCATTCAATTTTCAAGTATGTAAATATTCTTTCATCTCAAATGGAATAATTATATACACTATTTATATACATTAACCTTATATATATATGAACAGTTTCCCCTCTTACAACATCCTTGGTCTTTAAAAAAAGAGTTGATATTATTTCAATTATTTTGTATATTCATGCAAATAGCTGTGATTACGGTGAATATGTGGATTTGATTTGAATGTTCAAGTTTTATTAGTCCTCATTTTGTACAGCAACCACATGCCTAGCGTTCTGTGATTAGCATTATTTAACAAGTCAAAATAAACAAACATGCTTTTTTCTGCACTGACAGTTTTAAATATTTCCACCAGTGCTACCTATGTGTTATTTTGTGTTTATAATTCATGTGATTTGGTTGTGTTTTTTTCCCTCACAACATTGGTTTCATGATACATCACTTTTATAACTTTAACCGCTCTTTGTGTATGTAATTAAACTGAAGATCAAAATATATCTTACTGTATTGAGTTATTCAAATATTTACCATTAAATATATTTAAATATTTACTATCAAGGTAACCAAAATTAAGCTCTCAGTGACCTGGATGAGGAGACAGAGTGACCCTCAGTAAGTTTACAGGTGACACCAATTTGTGTGCGAGTGTTGAGTATGAGGGTAGAAAGGCTCTACAGAGAGATCCGGACAGGCTGGATTGATGGGCCAAGGCCAAGTGCTGCATTCTGCAGTCAGGTCACAAAAAATTCCATACAATACTACAGGCTTGGGCATCTTTATATATCTAGTAAGAATGTATGTAACTGTATATTTGCTCAGGAACATCAAAAAATTATGAATTAGTAAAATACGTGAGTGTAGGAGTATTAATTAAAACCTGTTCTGTAGGCTCTGTAAGAGGTAAAGGGCACTAATAAGCTGTCAGTCATTAGTATTTGCATGGGGAAATACACATTGGGGGTTTCCTGGTCCCTAAATAATGCATTTTACTTTTACCAGTTTACTTTATTTGGCTTGATTTTTTTTCTGAATGTTGTACCCCCCAAACTATAGGTTCTTTCATCAGTCCTAAAACATCTAGTTACAATACTCAAAATTATTAATGACAAAGAGCAGAACAAATGTTTCTAAAATTTCTCACCAGTCTTCTATATAATGTGCTGCTTTTCAAGTTGTTGGAAAAAAGTTAAATTTTACATTTATGGAAATAAAGGGTGTTTTTTTACTCTGTTAAGGTTAGCAAACACTTTTTCTATTGTATGAATATGTTTGTAAGTTTATGCACAAATTTTGACAGAAGGAAAATATTTAAGAAGTTAAATTTGTCAGCACATTTTTTGACCTTCAGCAATACTTACAGTAATGGACAATTTAATGCCTTAGGGGTGAAGAAATTATTTTGTCATCTTAGTATAATATCTGATGGATGCGCTGACTGATCATGCTGACAATTGCAGTGTATGTCTTACTGGAATTTATTGGAATTAGTGGTGAAGAACTGAATGCCTCAGCTAAGTAAAGGGGAAATGATATTAAACTTTCATTCACCCTGCTTGACAAGTAGAATGTTTTATTAGTTTTTTAATCATAAGGAGTAAAAAAAATATGATTTAAAGAATAAAGTAAATTAAAATAAATGTTAAATTATTTCATCTAAATATCAGAGCTTAGGTTGTTTAGTCTCCTTGAGGCAATGGGCAGACTGCTGTGGCCTTCATATGTAAAGGATTTAAACTAATCAATTTATGACTAGAGTGATGATCTTTGCCTGTTTTAGTATTCATAGTGTATTCAAATTGTAGGACAGTTTATAACAGAGCTGCATAGAATATTTAAATTTCACTACTTTATTGGTTTGTAACTCAGTGAATAAAAGTGTCTTGAGTTGCTTGAACTCTTTTGTGGTAATTGCAGATCTAAGTGATTTATTACACATTCTACGAAAGTAACTACTCAAGTTTTGTGTCTTTGTGTCACATGAAGGATTTTTAAGTCTTGCATTTATTAATGACTATATATTAATGACTAAACATTAATTACAATCCAAGAAGTAAACTTAAAGTGCAGAATTTTATTGGAGTGATTGGATAACCTTCAATAATCTGGACTTCTTACACATGCAACTTCTGTACTGGATTCTGCAGCTGAGATCAGTGTCTACATCAATGAACATCCAATTATGGGATAATACAAACTATATATATGTGAGAGTATAGGTGAAATGAGCAGCTTAAAGACAAAGCATTAAAATGCTGACCTTCAGCTGGAGAATTTGTTTCACTACTCTGGCAATTTGTTGATTACTTTCTATACTTCGCACTCTAGAACGCCCATATTGTATCAGCCTAAAAAAGAGATGTTAGGAAAGGACGGTATCAGGTAGATCAGAAAATATTGCCTATAAATAACTTGCTGTTGATCGTAAATATAATTAGAGGTGTTTTTAAACGAAAATTGTAAGTGGCTGAAGCTTACAAAATGTTTGAACGCTGTTAAAATTGCCTAGTCTTGCCCATTCAGCTCAGCGTACAGAGCATGAGGACACGAACTGACAAGAGTGATTATGTTAATTGTAATCAGCTTAATGCTTTTCATTAAAACTTAATTACCATTTAATCATGCATAAAAGGACAAAAAATGGAGTTCACTGTACAAAATTGACATTTACTCTAGGGGTTAAGTGCATTTAAACTATGTATTACAAGCCAGGGATGTCAGCCAACTCTTTCTGGTCACCATACAAAAAGTGAACACAAGGAAGTTATAGGCAAATTTGATATTTGGCTTCCTTATTACAAAGAAACAAAGTTCCTGGCAGCAAAAGCTTCTTGCCTGAGTTAACCATAACAAAAAAAAAAAAGAGTTGTTTTCTAATTTAGCTTAATTCTGTCCTACAGGTCTAAGGTAAAATGACAAATTTCTCTCTGAATCATAGAATCATAGAATGGCATGGATTGGAAGGGACCCCAAGGATCATAGAGCTCCAACCCCCCTACCACAGGCAGGGACACCAACCTCCAGCCTGGATCTACACAAGGTTGCCCAGGGCCCCATCCAACCTGGCCTTGAACACCTCCAGGGATGGGGAATCCACTACCTCTCTGGGCAGCCTGTTCCTTCACCTCACCATTCTCCCTGTAAAAAACTTCCCCCTAACATCTAATCTAAACCTTCCTTCCTTTAGTTTTAATCCATTCTCCCTTGTCCTGCCATTGTCTACCCTTTTAAAAAGTTGAATCCCCTCCCGTTTGTATGTTCCCTTTAGGTACTGGAAGGTTGCAAAGAGGTCCCCCCGCAACCTTCTCTTCTCCAGTCTGAACAAGCCCAGATCCCTCAGCCTCTCTTCATAGGGGAGGTACTCCAGCCCTCTAATCATTTTCGTGGCCCTCCTCTGAACCCTCTCCAACAGTTCTACATCTTTCATGTATTGCGGGCCCCAGATCTGGACACAGTACTCCAGATGGGGCCTCACAAGAGCAGAGTAGAGAGGGACCATCACCTCCCTGTACCTTCTGGCCACCCCTCTTCTGATGGAGCCCAGGATACCATTCAACTTGTGAATGAATTCACCTTTATGTCTCTGAGGACCACCTCCCAGTAGATATTGGCCAACAAGTCCTTAAACAGCCTAAAGTTTACTCTCCTAAAGTTCAGCATCCTGATGCCACTCTTTGCCAGGCCCACATTCCTTGAGGTCTCAAAATCAACTAGGGCATGGTCACTACAGCCCAGGTTGTCTCCAACCTTAACACCTTTAATGATCTCCTCCATTTTGGTGAGCACCAGGTCCAGCAATGCATCACCTCTGGTCAGTCTGTCCAAAACCTGAAACAGAGAGTTGTCATCTATAGACTCCAGGAGTCTCCTGGATCTCTTACAGCTCACCATGTGGTATTCCCAGCAGATGTCTGGGTGGTTAAAGTCCCCCATCAGGATGAGTGCCTGTGACCGTGATGCCTCCTGCAGCTGAAGGAGGAAAGCCTCATCAGTAGTCTCTCTTTGATCAGGTGGCCTGTAGTAGACCCCTATCACCAGCTGCTCTTTATTAGCCCCATCCCTAATTCTGACCCGCAGACTCTCCCCCTGCTCCTGACCACTTCTCAGAGAGAGCTCCTCACAATCTATCCACTTTTTAACATAGAGGGCAACTCCACCACCCTTCCTACCTAGCCTATCCCTTCTAAAAGTTGCCTTAACCTTTTTATCAGCTGTAGATCTGTGTACATTGTAAGGAATGAAACTGAAATGAAACTAGCCACCTGTGCTGAAGCAGATTAATTCTGCTCTGAATGTTTAATCTTCAACTGCTCTAAACTTCTGACAGCTCTCATATCCCATATTTGTGAATGGTCCATTGCTTTTATTCACCACCAGCTTATTTTATTGGGAGCATGTTTATATCTAACCGTATGATTATTTAGTTTATTTTTAACAAAACCAATAGAAGTGAGAGATGGTAAGAACAGCACTGGCAGTTGCTAGTCATGTTATCCTTCTTGCAGACTCAGTTAGCATTATTTTATTTCTTGAACTAAGTTCTCAGCTATTGTAACTTAAGAGAACTCTGTCCTTTTCCTAAGTTAAATCTTGCATTCATAGTTCCTCAGCCAGTTTCCTAGATTTTGCTCCTGAAGACTGTAACACATCAAAGTATTAATCGCATTCTTCTGATAATGGAAAAAAAAAAATTGGAAGTGTCTAGCTTTTCTAGAGTCAGACCCATCTGTGATAGTTTTCTATGCCTACCTCTGGTTTTATGACATTGTTTATTCTCTTAGTCATAATATTCCATAGGTATATGCTTTAAATTACAATATGGTGTATTAACAATTAACGATACAGCTATCTCTGCTTTCATATAAACAAGTAAGTGTAGGGTTTTTTTCCAAAAAAAGAGTAACTGGCAAAAATTTAAAAAAGAAACAAAGAGGTTTTTCTCAATTTCTTTGTCATATTTCCATATTATTACAAAAACATCAGCTATTCATTAGAAGATAAAAAAATTAAAACATTTATATAGTTGATTTAGTCCAGTTTTGTTTGGGGTTTTTTTTGCCTGCTTTTCCAATATTTTTAAAATTTGTTCTTGAAGAAAATGTGAAGTTAAGCAATGAATATTTTTCTTAACACAAGTCATCAATTATGACAACAAAACTAAAAAAATTATACCAACCAGTTCATTAGAACAGTTACTAGGAAATTATAGTGTTGGATGTTGACACATCTGTTGATAACAGATCTTCTAACAGAGGCTTAAGCATCAGTGGTTCTGTGTTTGATAGTTCCTAACGACACTGGGCTTAATCTGACAAACCTGTTTAAGCAATAATACCGTCTTTCAAGTTTTGTAAATCCATTTAATCAATAGTTTGTCTACAGATGTTTTTAGTGTAACTATGTCACCTATCTTCAACTGTTGTCTTGTGAATTGTTCCTTTATTGCTCTTTTTTTTTTCGCTGAACTATCTTTTAATCACTAACCAAATGTCCTGATCTACTAGATTTACAGTATCACAGACTCACAGAATCACTAGGTTGGAAAAGAACTTTGAGATCATCGAGTCCAACCATACCTGTCCTCTACTAAACCAAAATATACTTAGTAATATAAGCATTTCCATGACAGAATCTTCATTGCTAACATTGGTATACAGTTGTTACAGCTTGATACACAAACAAATTATCAAGAAAAGGGGTTAGCACAAAAATATATTTCAAAGAAATTAACACATCCATAATCACATATCTGCCTTACTTTGGGGGTTGGACCTGATGATCTCTCGAGGTCCCTTCCAACCCCTAAGATACTATGATTTTATGATTCTGTGATACTAAGTAGCAAAATTTTGAGATCAAAGAAAATTAAATCCATTAAGAGAACTTTTTTTTAAAATGAATAACAGGACACAAGACACAAGAATTGAAGATTCCCTTTTAAAATCTATAGCCTATTAATTTCTCAGTTCGGTCTCTTCTCTTGCTGTCTGTGATATTACAAATGTTGCTTTGCATGCTCATAATAGAAGAGTTTCATTAGCATGAAACAGATTCATTAGCATGAAATTGTGTCATAACATTTCTATAAATCATCATCTAATCCATGGACTGGGCAAAGCATCCTCAGCTTCATAGGGGAAGCAGTTCTTTGGTTCCTGTGCAACTAAGCAGATATGAAGCTTGTAGGTTACTTTGATGGTTATCTCTAAATTTAGGAACTTTTGTACTTGAGACATAATGAAATAGGCTGCATTAGCATTTGGATTATTTGTTTTCTTTACACCCTTGAACAATACAAGATGTTTACATGTGTGATTGATGCTAAACTGCACAGGTTTTAGTCTGTATATTTATATATATTATGTGAGATACATTTTAGAGAGCAAAACTGTTTCACATTTGGAAATGTTTGTTAGTCTGGAATCGCAGCAAATCCTATGTATAGTGTCTCAACTTTGGCATGTCAAAATCCTTCTCAAACCTGTTATGCAAGCATGATGCACTGAGAAAGTGAAGTTGTGCATTGCCTGCAATTTACAAGCTCAGCTACTGAAAAGTATTATTTTTGCAACCATGTGGAGCAGAAATAATAATCTCTGTAGCATACACTGCAGTGAATGGTTTACATGATCGTTGACCATAGATATAGTGAAATCAATATTGATGATGGGTTCTTCAGCTACAACAGGCTACAGGCTACACAAACTGATAACACAAAGAAGTGTCCTTCAGTTGAAAGATAATATAGGCACAAATCTAACATATTGCTCACAAGGCTACAGGCACACAAATACAGTGTATCATATTCTCAAAAAACATCTCCTGTTGATTTTCAGTCATTTCAAATCAAACTTGAAAATGTAATTGGTGAGCCAACTCCAAAAAAAGTTGGCTTTTAAGTTAATAATATCCCAGAATCCAAGAGGATTCTGGGATATTATTAACTTAATACCAAAGATGCTTAACATAGCGGCTGCCAACATATGCAGGTTTAAAAAACTCCTAGCAGTCTGTGGTTTTTCCAGCTACCCGTTCTTCTGCCACCTACCTCTAGTTCCATCTTTTATGTACACGGAAGCCTTCTGAGCAGGTGAGATAGTAGGACGTGGGAAATCTGTACAGGGTGTTACTTTCTAACCCACTGAATGAAGTATCTTACTGCTTAGAACACGTGGAAGAACTGAGAAGCAGTGGTATAGTCCTCTTCCAGCTTAATAGAATCCTAATCCCATCTCCTGTCTATGCCATTTTAGGCACCTAATCTTTCTCAGTCATTTCTAAAAAGCCCAACTATGCTTGATTTAGCATTCTTGAGTCCAAAATGTAGTTATTTTTTCCCTGCTTTGCAACTTGTGTGTTTTAATTGTGTTCAGCTTTAAGTGTCTGAATTCCTCATTTTTAAAAAAAAATTGCATATGGCAGTGTTACATCACAGCACTGACATGGACTTTCTCCTAAGTTTGTAAACTAGATATTAATTGCATGTCTTTATATTAGTGTAGGGACTGAGAAGAAAAGAGCCTGATATAAAAGAAGACCAATGACAGAAGAACTGCATATTTCTAATGTCTGGTTACTTATCAATTTATATAACCTCTATACCCCTTAGATACTTGAACAATGCCAAATGAAACAATAGTAGACTTCTGATTTTCCTGCAGTTATAGAACCTCTTGGGGAATCTTGAGAAGTAAAATAACTTGGAAACGAGACAAAAAGTCTAACTGTTCACTTTACTAGATGACACATTGGTGCTTAAATGTCTGGTGTTTTGTTTAATAAGGATCATGTGTAGTTGGCATGATAAAAAGGTTCGTTTCAAATACATAAAATAACTCCTGATGCTTCAGGAACAAAAGTATAAAGAACATTTTGGTGCTTAGTAAACATCTGTCATTGTTTTTAGATTTTAGAACTTGGTATATAACAAATAGAGTTAAGGAAATGAATATTAAAATGCATCAGTCCTTCATAATTAGTGCATACTTTACATAGTCAAAATGGGAAAAAAAGTTTGCAGAGGTATTTTGCATATCCTTTTAAGGAAAAAATTATAGTCAGACACTTGTTAAAAAAAAATAACGACGGAGTTGGGTTTATGTTCATATATTTGAAAGAATTATGATTCTTTAATAGATATGCACTACAGTGATCCATTTTTTAGTGCTGTTCTTGTCTGTCAAGTAAGAAATAACTTCTCTGAGGTCCTGACCATACTTTCCTTCCCCTGTGACCAAGTATACGTTTAGTAAACTACACTAATATGGGATGTCAGGTAAATTGTCAGACTGGTGCCTGGGGAGTGCTTACACAGTACTCATTAGCAGTGACAGCCATTACTTTAATTCTTGGATTGATGCTTATAAATTCTAGTGGAAACAATTCCACCACTGTTAAAAAACCTGTCGTGTCTATTGCTTCATTTAGATATGGTAACGATATCCCAAGGTACAAGATGTACTATTTGGGAATGGAAACAAGGTCAAAAAAATTTAACTAATGAAAGATTAATGAAAATTTCTGTGTTTGTCATGTGTTAGTCACGATAACCAATGAGTTCTTATATAGGTATGTTCTACAGTTTCTGTGATTTGTCTAAGTGACCACGTTTGCTAAAACATGCATAAAACCTTTTTACTAATCTCACATGTTTTGATCAATCTTTTTCCAACCTTTCTGTCTCCTGCAAATTTACAATACAGGAAAAGAAAAAAGTTTTCCAGTTGTACAACCTGGAAAATATTTCTGTTTTGCAAATGTTCAGTTGCTCCTGCTGTTTCTTGTAGTAGTAATCTTTTTTTGAAGTGGAAAGTAATAGATGCAGTTATTAATACAGAAAATTGATTACCTACATATTATGGTCACAATGGTTGCATAGTGGTCATAGTAATGGAGCTTTTTTAATTATGAAAGCCAGTTGTACCAGTTGAAATGAACTAAAAAAATAATGTTAATGAAATACTAATATTTCTTGGGATTGAAACAGCAAGAATGAAGCCCACCCCGCCAAACATGCAGAGCAGGGGAGAATGGACTGTTATCACTAATACATATCACTTATAGGTGATATGGAAGAGACTATGGCCCTGTATTTAAAACAATAGAAAAATATTATCAAACATAAACCCCAATATTTTATGTTATTAGTATTTTTTGGCCTGTAATTTATAATGCTATCCTAAAACCCAAGTACTTGAAGTGCTACGTACAGCTCAAAATACAGAACAACCTAATAACTGCTTTCCCAGAGACTGCTGGAGAATGGTGCAGCCACATAAGATGAGTAACAGTAACATTAGTGCATCAGCAAACAAAGTGGTAAAAAACAGTTTAAAAATGGCATAAATGCTTTTAATAAATTACATCATTTTTTCTCTGAATGCTCGTCATTGGTCTGATCTTATCCAAATTGCACCTTGAAAAGACTTATATAAAATATAGAGATGAGACTGTTAATGCATCATTTTAAGAATGAATCAGTTGATCATGACACTGGGTTTCTGACTTCTTATTTTGGCCTTTGCTCATAGTTATGGTAAGTTCTTTGAAAAAGATATGTTTGGATGGAGAAGAATGCAGTGATTCAGGGAGAGTAGTCTCCAGAGACTGGTCCTTCATTAAGAATTCCATGTTTACTGCAACTCGGGATGTTGAATACCTGAAGCCAGTAGAATAGAATCATAGAATCTGGCTGGATCCGTAAGCAAACCTTATGACGAATGTCTGAGAGATCTGGGGTTTTTTTAGCCTGGAGAAGAGGAGGCTGTGGGGGAACCTTTATCATCGCCTACAATTACCTGAAAGGAGGCACTGTCCACTAGCCTAGGCTGACCAAAGCCTCATCCAACCTGGCCTTAAACACCTGCAGGGATGGGGCTTCCACAGCTTCTCTGGACAACCTGTGCCAGGACATCAACACTCTCAGAGTAAAGAATTTCTTCTTTATATCTAACCTAAACCTGTCCTCTTTCAGCTTAAAGCGATTGTCCCCTGTTTTATCACTGCACTCCTTGGTGAGCAGTCCATCTCACACTTTCCTGTAGGACCACTTTAAGTGTTTGTGTTTGTTTCCTCTCAGGCCACACATTATGCTAAGGCAAGTGTCAGGAAGCCAATGTAGTGATCGTATATTCCCATAAAAATAAACAAACAAAATGTCTTTTATATTAACTGATGATTAAATAATATTGTCTCTGGTTGGAATGCTGTTGTAAAAATACCGTGCTTTTAATTATGGATATTTATTATCTACCTCTTCATATCATATAATCATTTCCTTGCAGCTTCTATTGCATCAACCTGTAATGATCCTGGTACACCACAGAATGGCACTAGATACGGAGACAGCAGAGAGCCTGGAGATACTACCACCTTTCAATGTGACCCTGGCTATCAACTTCAAGGACAGGCTAAAATTACATGTGTACAACTGAATAACCGATTCTTCTGGCAACCTGATCCTCCTACATGCATAGGTAATAAACTGAAGTGTCAGTCTCTATAGATCAGATTTCTTGTTCAACCAGTGGGTATAAAACATTCATGCTGGAGTGATGCTCTTTGCAGAACCCAGTTAATTCATACTTATGGTTACTGACAGTCTCATAATGTTAATGCTATTTTTGCATTTAATTTTCTCTTTATTCTATTTTTTAAATTTAATAAAAAAATAAATGGAAGAGTTGATTTGGATTTAAAAAAATCTCTTTGAAATGGTCTCAGTAGAATGGTCTTCTATGTAATAATTTATTTACCTAAAGGGGGGGTCCATTATTTATTCTAAAAATTTTCTGAATTCTCTCATAGATTAGATACCCTTTCTGTGCAATCCCTAGGAAGCTAAAGATATTTTTTCTGAAGCAGCATGCTTGTTGAGAAAGGTAGATGCAGAGCAGAGGGTCCAAGTAACAGTGCAGTTGAAAGAAATGAGATATTTCCATAACATCAGGACACAGTAGGAGATCGTTCTTTGAAAAAAGTTTTGATTCTTGGTTCCACAGTCCTGTATGGCATAAAGGTTTCTCTGAGGTTCTAGTCAGTAGACTATTAATTGCAGGCCTACAAGACTTGCTGACATGTATTTTAAGGTCATCAATGTAACTCCTCTAAGAGCAGAGATAATCAAGATCTCTGAAAAATTATGTGCTAAGTATAATGAATTCTTAAAAAATCTTTTTGGTTTTATTACTTATTAATTTATAATTAAATTATGTATTAATTTAATGATTCACAAGACCAGATTCAGTGTGTTTTAATAGCACTGGAATAAGCATATTGATTTTTTCATTCTGCAAGCCATTTTGGAGAAGCACTTTCTAAGACAGCAAATCCCCCCCAAAGTCCCTCTGTTTCAGTATGATTCAGGATAATTCTGTACTTTAGTTGATCCTGCTCTGGTAGAGAGGTTGGACTAAATGATCTTTCATGGTCCCTTCCAACCCCTACCATTCTGTGATTCTTTGAATGTAGGATGGTGTTTCTAATTCCATATCACCTGTAATAAAAGTATGAAATTGTACTTAACATTACAAATGAAAAATCTTTGCATATTTAAAATTTAAAAAACAAACAACAAACCCCAAAACCAACAACAAAAAAATACCACAAATGAAAGACAAAAATAAAGGAGAGTGCCTTTCCATAAAAAGTAAATACATATTGTTATTCTTCCACATATTCAAAATGAATTTGAAGGGAAAAGGAAATGAAAATAATATTTACTGTAGACATGATGATATTGGAAAACATAGGTGTTCTTTGAAGTGATTATATGTCATTTAAAAAAATGACCATAGAATTCGTATTTCAGTTTTCTGACTTATAAATGAAAAATTATTTACATTTAATAACCATACTACTCAGTACTCCAAACATTGTGCCACTTCCATTCCTGATTGTTTAATGTTTTATGCTCTGTTTGTACATCATAACTTTGATCTTGGTATCAGGCTGAATCATCAGCACACATAAGGAACATATGAAATATTTCCTGGAACAGCTACTTGTGATTAAAATATAGAAGAAATAAAATTTTTTAAAAACCCAAACAAAACAAACAAAACAAAACAAAACAAAAAAAAACAACAAACCCAGACCCTAGATCAAAAAAAATGACTGAGGGTCTAAAACTACACATACAAAAAACCCTAAAAGTTTCAATTAAAAAAAAATAACATGCAACCAACCAAATAAATAAATAATCAAGGGGAGAGGGGAAGTTAGTTTGGTTTGTTTTAAATATAGTGCAAGGGGAATGTCTTCATTAACGTTTTTATATTCGTTAGTGGCATGGGTTTCAAGTAAATTTTTTTGTTCACACTTCAGCTCATGATTTTTAATTTTGCGGCTTTTGAATTAAGTTATCTGCAAGATGTGTTCTGTGAATGCATCTGAGGTATTCAGCAAACACTGCTGAGCATTGAGTCCATTAGAAAAGACTAGAAATGCCCTGAAAAAATATTTTTTAAAGTTTGGCACTGATTACTTACTTAGTACCTACTGATTCACACTACAAATGTGTTCTATCGGTCTGTGTCACTTGGTACTGTAGATGCAGCCCATGTTGACTACTGTACTTTTTAGTTAGACTCTCATGTGATTATGATCTTTGGAAGTTGAATTCCTTATCTATTTAAAGGTAACATTCAATTTATAGTAACTAAATGATTTTTTTTTTTTAATTTGGGTAATAACTTTATTGAGGTAATCAAACTATTTTGCGTTACACCTGTGGTCAAAAGAATCGGCATCCTGAATCCTGCTACTGAGCTTTCCCAGTTCTAATAACGTACTTCCAGTACATAAGAAATATTCTAGCTTGATAGAAATAGAAGTAATAATATACAGGACTTCCAATTAAACTTCATATTTTTATTCCTTTAGAAAGGAATAAAAGCTTTTTTGTGTATGAAGAAAGCTCACTTTTTCATTTTTAAGGAAAATAGAAAAATGTTAAAAATATTTGCTAACTGGAAGTGGGAAAGCTCTGGGTTTTTTTTAATTTTTTTAAATTTTATTTTATTTTTTAGTAAATGTAAAGTCAATTTATTCCTATTTAACAGCTCATATATGCTTGTGAATTTAACATGTGACCATGTTCCTATTACCATATTTCTATTTCTTTTTACATCGTGACAGCTGCATGTGGAGGAAACCTGACAGGCCCAGCAGGAGTTATTTTATCACCTAACTATCCACAGCCTTATCCTCCTGGGAAAGAATGTGACTGGAGAATAAAAGTAAACCCTGACTTTGTCATTGCCTTGATATTCAAAAGGTACCATTTCAAGATGAATGCCTCTGTTTAACAGGACTTTAAATGTCACATCTAAAATAGCATCATTTATCACTTTAAGTTTCTAATTGCATTGTCTGGCTAAGTCCTGGATCATACAACTAATATGTGCTATATCATTGCTTTCAAATAATGTAAAAGAAAATAATATAGTTATATGGCACTTGTGATATGAAATATGTGCCTTAACAACAAAACTTTCTGTGACCTATGAAATAAAAATCTTTGAAAACCAATGTCAATTTGCAGAAATGCTTGATTTAAGTTGTTGTAACTACTGGTAGAGACTTGAAATGTAGTGGAAACCGTCACTCAGTTCTTAAAGATTTTTAGTAAGCACGGCAAAGTACACTTTGCCTGGAGTTTATAGGTCAGAAAAAAAATCTATTATTCAAGAGATAAAAGACATCTTGATAATGTTATTTCATATTTTTCAAAAAGTGTTATTTACGCAACATTCCATCATCAATCTATATTTGTTGCATGGATTTTTAACACAAATTGATGTTCAGGTATATAGTCATATCCCCAGTCAGGTCTATGTAATCGTCTGCTATATTTATGGATGCAAATGCATTTTTTTTTTTTTTTTTTTTTTTTGATGCTCTGTCCTAAGTGTGATTTTTAAGCTGAGAATGGTAACATTGCAGTTGAGTTCAGTGGGATAGCGATCAAGAGGAAGAGATTGTGAATTTTTTTTTTGTGCAATAATTGCACCCTTTAAAGAGAAATGCAATTAAAAATTAACAAAACTACACAAACCACCAAACCAAAATACCCAACGGTATCTAATACTGACTCATTGCTATATGTTTGCTAATAAAATATTGATACACAAGAAATCAAGTAATCAAAGCCTAAGGTACTTGAAGTTATATAATCAAGAATATGACAAGTCTGTTCTTTAGGTATTTGATCAAACAGCATGAAGGGTTGAGAACAAGACTCCAGTAACTACACTCTTGAAAATGTCACATGGTAGGATGCTGAGCACATATTTCTGTGGACTGATAAATAAACAGCTCAAATACTCCATTTCAAATAAGACAAAAGAAACTCAGTATTCAGGTTTGTTTGTGAACTGCGTTTTAAGGAATACAAGTATGAGCAATATAATGGAATTTGTGGTTTATGCTATACTTCCAATACATTTTCTAAACAATTGAGGTCCAGTAGTACACACTTTACTGCCATGCTTTTCCCTATTTTTGGTCTATAGACTGATATTTCTTTCAAATCTTCTAATGCTCAATTAAAAATTCTCTGTCTTAGCAGAAGTTTCAAAACATTTTTCTGCCTTCTTTTACCTTATCATTTCCATTTGACATTACTTAGGAATTTTTTTACTGCTGATTTCTTAGTTAACCTAATTCCTTTTTGTCTTATGTGATTTGAAGAGGTTGTGTCGAACAGTACTAACTGACACAATGAAAAGAAAACCATCACATTTGCTAAAAAGCTAAATATTTATTTGGTTTGTTTACAAGGATAATTAGAAAGGAAAAAATCCTATCACTTGCATGCTTTTTTAATTGTAGTTTTACATTTCTTATATTTTCTTCTTTATTCTTAGCATATAGTTTTATCTAGTGTGCTATAAGTTTCTTAGATAAATGCTTGTGGTTTTATCTTTATGTTATCTCAGAACTCGCTTCATTTTAATTCCTCTGAAAGACATGCTGTTCGTATTATCTTCATAATTACTTTGTATAAACATATGTCATCAAATATGGCACAGCATACGATAGTTTAGTGAGAATAATAACTCACTTGATCATGATTCTGTGAAATAATTTGGATATGAATAAAGGCAAGTATCCAGAATAATGGTCTGTCTGTTTGCAAACACGTTGTTTCTAAAATGGTGAATTTATGTTTGCAATGGATGGATTTAATATCATCCAGTTTAGCCAGCTAAAAGCTGTAACTTTAAGCTAGTTGTCCGGATCATTCTTGTGATGATTAGTAAGGAGCAGCCTTTCTGCATCAAACAATTCATTCCATCTTGAGAAAGGTATTAAAGATTTTAAGGTTTTTAAGGTATTTAAAACCATAGACAGAGCCTGCATGAGGGCCTGATAGTAGGTCTTTTGGAAAGCTGACACCAATGGTAAAGAAAACTCCATTGAGAGTTAGTAAATTTTCACTGTGAATCCTATTTTAAAATACTATTAAAATACTTGTATTTCTGGGGAAGGAAATGTGTTAGGCAGAAGATTGGCAGCCACAGTCACCGTAACGTTTATCTCATGAAAAAGAAATGAACACTCAATTGTCTTTTTCCTTTATTTTCAGTTTCAATATGGAACCCAGTTATGATTTTCTGCATATTTATGAAGGGGAAGATTCCAACAGTCCTCTAATTGGCAGTTTTCAAGGCTCACAGGCTCCTGAAAGAATAGAGAGCAGCGGTAACAGTCTGTTTCTGGCTTTTCGCAGTGATGCTTCTGTTGGAATGTCAGGATTTGCCATTGACTATAAAGGTATAGTTCTCACCATAATCTATAGAAACGTAAAGGGAAAGAAATGTTATTTAGCATTTATTGAGGCTCAGCTTGGTTTACTTCTAGATGTGCTCATACTGAACTGCCAAATACCTCTTTCCATCCATGTAAGTTTTAAAAACTATTTTCTGTAAATGTGTGGAGGAGCACAGAAATCGTCTTTCATGAACTTTCACATTACTTACACATATTTTCATCTTCCAGGAAAAAAAAAAAAAAGTAGAAATAGAAGATTCACATCAAAAGGAGCATTTGAAAAAGAATTGTAGAATATTGGAATTGTCTTGCTCAATTAGAATACACGACTGCTGATGCTTCCTTGGTGATACATACCAATATATTTTCCCTTCCACTTTTGTTATGAATCTACATATATAGTTTTTAAAAATTCCTGTAGGACAATATTTGCATTTTTGGGTGGATACCTATTACTAGACAGAGAATGGGTTACAACGATTATTTACTAAAGACACACACTTTAAATGCTGTTTGCTTTTCCGGTCACATTTTCTGCAACTGGTTTGATTATCATCTCTGCTGAGTTTTATCAAGCTGATTTTCATCAACAGAGGTGCCTCAGCTTCTTTTTCTTGACAATAATAGACGCAAAACACAGTAATATTCATGTTCAAAAATGAAGGGACAAAAGTATCCAAATAATATAGAAATAACATACAAATGAAATAGATGGAGGTTAAAATGAACTATTAAATAATTTTTATGTTTAGTCTTCATTTTTTATCTAGCATCATGCATTATTTTCCACATTGGTAAGTTTTTTCTTCCTAAAGTAATTTTCATATTGCCACAGATGAAATCTTAGTCTGTTTTTCCTATCTAGACTTGAAACAAAATATAAATAAAATGGGAAAACAGTTTGTTCCAGGAAGTCTTATTGGCCTACAAGGCAAGAAAATGACAAGTTAAGCACAAGGAGATAAAGAGATAAAGATACCTATTGAAAATGTGCATACAGCTTTTCACTGTGTGTATATTTTCTGTTCTTAGCATAGTCTGATATGTGTACCACTATGTAACAGGAAGTTAAACCATAAAAAATTAAAGTATGACTTATAAGAGCAGAAGAGTATATTTTAAAAAGTTACAATATTCATAGGCATTATATACTTCATGAAAAAACATTATATATGCTTTTGCCTAATATTTCAATATTTTATGAAGTACATTATTAAATATTTTATATAAAATTTATTACTCTGCATTTCTGATCATGGGCATCTAGTTTGTTTTTCTGGTAATATTCCTTGAGTATTTCATTAAGATACGTGATTATTAATATTTAATAAGGGAAGGAGGCATGCTGTAAACTTTGACTATGAATTTGATTCCAGAATTTTTTAATAAAAATCTTTGCCTCCTATAATGAACTTTATTTATATTGTTCATGTCCTTCCCTCCTAGACAGTTCACATATTTAGGAAAACATTGTTTATAAAAGTAATATTACACTGAATTTTAAAGATTTTAAAGGGTCTGAGTTGTGTTTGAACTTTTTGTAAGAAAAAGTATTACATAGTTATCAACAGTATAGTAATAATATTTTTTTTCATTTATTTAGTTATAAAGAATGGTTTATGTCTAAATCCTTCCTATTTGAAGATCATCTCATTCATATTCTTGAAACAAAGTAATTTGCAATATGAATTATTTCTCCTATTCCATTTCTTAACATTTTCACTTTCTAAAGATGATGATGAATGAAATCCTAGTCTTGTCAATGTCTAGACTCACACTGAAGTAAAGATTTTTATCCTCTTAGCTCATGCCAGAAAATAAATGTGGTGCTTATTTTATCAGCTTTGAAGATACAGTTATTATTAGATCTTAAATATGAAGTATAAAGGAACAATATATTTTTTCTGTCTAAATTATTCCATAGTATGGCAAATTTCTAACCATGTAAGTAAGTACTGAGCATGATACTTGGTTAAAAAAGCATAATAGTGTTAAGTAGTTAATTTTAGAAATGATAGTTTTTCTTCTACAGTACTAAACTCCATCGGAGTCATTCAGCTTTTGGAAAGTTCTAATAAAAGGTAGGATGGAAATGCTGTTGGCTTGTTCATCTCAGTGTAATTTCCTCAAATAAAAAAAAAAAAAAAGCTAATGCAAATATCCATGATCTTATAGTAAGCATAGAGAAACAAGAAAGATGTTGAAAAATGTAAACTGGAAAAAAAGCATTGATTAGTGCTCAATTTTATTTTTTGTTCATAATTGAATGTATATATAGATTTACTTTAATTCATTTAAACAGAAAAGCCGCGGGAAGCTTGTTTTGATCCTGGAAATATCATGAATGGAACAAGAATTGGAACAGACTTTAAGCTTGGCTCAACTATTACTTACCAATGTGATTCTGGTTATAAAATTATTGATCCTTCAACTATAACGTGTGTAATTGGTGCAGATGGAAAGCCAGCATGGAACAGAGCACTGCCATCTTGTAATGGTATGTACTGTTTTGTTACTACTTCCCTTGTCCCGACAGTGAATTCTGAGTTTCTCAGTCCCCAAAGCTATTTATACTATTCCTGTGCATATAGTTTGTATTAAAAAAACCCTGAAATCAAAAAATTTGAAATTATGTTGATGTGAGTTTCTAACAATAGTTTAGCCATTAATGTATTTTTTAAATATTTTAAAATATATTTAAACTCTGAAATAAACACATATTTTTATGTTTATAATAATAATAATTTAATGTGTAAGTTTACATGGTTTCCCCTTTACATCAATTTTAGTGTGAGGCTTTGTTATCTTATGAGTATCCATCTAAAATAAATAGTAAATATGAAATATTACTGATCTATCCATTGTTTCTTTCTACTCTGTTTTATCTTTTGCCAATTTATTTTTTTTAGTCTACAAGAAGGGACAGTCCTTTCAACAAAATAGATCTTCTGTGTATGACTGAATAGAGATTTATCTGTGCTCCCACATAATCTCAAGCTGTATTATTTTCAGGTATTACCTGCCTAGTGATAGCAATTTAGAACTTCATTTTAAAAGGATGTAGCAGCTTATACTATGCATATACTGTTTGAATTGTGCTGAGAGCAAGGACTGGGGATTGGAAATAGGTTAAGCTGATAAACTTAAGTTGTTAGACTATTTCCAGGCATTATTTTGGTCCAGACTTTATAGCAGTCATAAAGATTCTTAGTCACAGTGCAGAATATCCACAGAATTATGCATGATGCCAATTTAAGGACAAATAGGGAGATTGTAGAACCACTCTGTAAATAAAACCTGTAATTTACTAATGAAACAGAGAACCCAGAATAATGCCAAAGTATGCAACATTTGTTTTTAAGCCATTCAGATTAGAGCAACAGGTCAATAGTTGCATGCTAAACAGATTTGCACACAAAAAATGAAATTATTCTAGACACAGTTTTATTATTTATAATATTGCTACATACCTATCATTATTATATATGCTTACTTTTCTACACACCTATTATTATTTTCATTATTGTTACTATTATTTTTCATTTGAATCACAGGCTATTAAAGTATCAATTTGTGTGTATTTTAATTTAATACCTGCAAATGTGACCCTGAGAACACAGACAGGTCTTAATTGCCCTGACCAGCTTCAGCTGGGATTTTCACTTACAACCCCTGCCCAAGGACTGAGGAGATATATTTAAACTCAGCCTTGGGCTTCGCTTCCTTTCTGAATTATGCTATATGTACTTTTTCAAAGTTGTGACCCTGCTTCCTGGACTGTCCTCAAACCTACCCCGTCATTAGTTTATATCCTCTCTATCATCAGTGAAGTTGGAAGGACCTGTAGAGATCACCTACTCCAAGCTACTTGCTGAAGCAGCATCACCTAGAACGAATTGTCCTGGATGGAGGCTCCACAAGCTTTCTGGGCAATCTGTGCCAGCGTTTTACTACCTTCACAGTTTTCTTGTGTTAGGATGAAACATCATGTGTTTAAATTTATCATTTCCTCTTGTTCTATGAGTGAAGAAGTGTCTGGCTCCTCCTTTTTTTTTTTTCCTTTCCTCCCATCATTTCCTCCACATTGATAAGATCCCCCCCAAGCCTTCTAGTTCCTAGGCTGAACAGTCTGAGCTTTCTCAGCATGAATTCGTACAAAATATGTGCCAGTGTATTAATCCCCCTTGTTGCACTACAGGGGACTCACTCTACAAAGCCTATTTATTTCTTGTACTGGAGAGCCCAGAACTGGACACAGCACACGACATGTAGCCTCACCACTGCTGAGTAGACAGGAAGGATCAACTCTTTTGTTATTTTGGCAAATGACCTTCCTAATACTTATCTTAGGAGCCTGCTGCCCACCTTTGCTGTAAAGGCATGTGTTGAGCTTGGGGATGTGAGCGACCTGCTATATGGTACTCAGCTGTTGGCTGGGGCAAAACTATAACCAATTTCATGAACATCCAATAATTAATAATTAAAAGCCTAAAATTTTACAGTAAAATATTTTTCAATATAAATAATTTAGTACTTTCGTGAAAATAATATATGTAACTTCCTTTTGATTTGTTAACGTTCTATATTTATACAATATAAATGCTATAACAAGGGATAGAGAATAAATTCTGAAAAATCATTTTAGTTTTCTGCCTCAATAATTATAATCCTTATTCCAAGGTGGTAATTCATGCAATATTGAGGTGTTTATAATACCTATTCTAAATAACACTGGGTGTATAAAGAAGCAGAAATTGCTAACTGAAAGACTGGGTAGCTTGACACTGTTATTTCTGAGTAAAACTAAATGGGAATATATGCTTATGGAGGATTTTAAAGTATGGCTTACATGGCTACTACATTTGTGTATTTAGTATGGAGTAAGCCATAAATACGTATCTGTTTATAGTCATTTCTGGAATCTTAGATAACTCTTTAGTAAAATACACTTCATTTGTGAGAAGGGCAAAAATCTCAAATTGTGGGTTGTAATGGAACCACACATTACTGAGAACTTCATGAGCTCTTTGAATCCCTGTAAGTCTTGTTTTACCATAGTGCTGTAGTGGTGGCTGTGCCAAAAATCTAGAAGTAGAATGGATCAGAAGGAATGATTTTAAATAAAATTGAGACAGCAATAATTTAAAGTAAAAGAATAATGAGTAGAAAGTGTAAAGAAAATAAATTATTTTATGTTTACATACAGATATGAAATACAGGCCAATATATTTAAAAAGTATTTATACAAAATTTTGAAGGGTAGGAGTTGTATAGGAGGCCAGAACCAAAATCCACTCAGGGTCACCTTTGCTGACACATAAAGACCTCTTGTAATGTACATCTTAACCCAATCAAACCTGAAAATATCAAAAAAACCCACTCATAATGCAAGTTTAGCAAAATGTTCTGAGTTTATTTTTATTTCTTTGTAGTGGTAGCTAATTCCTTTTTTTGAACTTCTTTAATATTGGACAAAAAACTAGGTTAGAAACTTTGAAGCATGAAAAATTGAAAACAAGCTAAAATGAGTGGTGTACAGGAAATCCTAAGAATCTCTGAAGATAATGTACTTAGTTCTTCAAGTCAATTACTCCAATTAATTGAATTAATTCAACTCTATTTCTTTGTGGTGTTTTTTATTGTTTTGTTTTTTTTTTAAGATTACCTTTTACAGTCAGACACGATGAAAACAAATTTTGTATTTATCTATGTAACAGTTGGAAACTGCCCATAGGTATTTTCTAAAACACTAATTGAATGTCTCGGGCATATTGTTTTTATTATTAATTTCACAGTCCTTAATGAAGTTATTAAAATACATCCTCTGAAAATGTAGTTTTTGCTCAGTAAAACAAACATCACTTACAGTCAAAAGTGAGCCCTCTGTGTAGGATATGTTTGACTGCCACAGCACAGCACTGATAAATTTTACAGTCTGAACCTACAAGAGAACTTTTATTGCACCTTTTTTAGCCTAAGCACTCCCAGGGCTTTCCTTACAAAATGGATATACTACAATTTTTTTTATCATAAATACCATCAAAATATTATAAAAAGGACAGGAAAATGTATTTCAGAAGGTAACATCTTTACAGCTCCTCAAGTTTGGAATCTGTATTAAATTTAGCAGGACTCGTATTCTCATTCGAGTGATATGTTCATGACTTGAGAATTCGTCTAATAAATTGTAGTAATTAGAAGATAGACTTTGTGGCTTAGTTTCTGGTATTCTCAAAGCAAAGAGAGAAAAAAAATATAAAAGTTTTAAATTCATTGCATGAACTGATTCCCTGTGATATTTGAGTTTCATCTCAGCCATATAATCCTATTCAGCATACTGATAGATTAAACTTCTCATCTTCTATCATTACATTGGATTTTTGAATAATTCATATAAGCAGCTAAGAGAAGACACAGATTTGTAGTATTAATTGCTGCCAGCATAAGGATATTAAAGTTGTAGAGATATTTCAAGTGTGATTTTAAAACCCAGTTGCTGTCAGGGAGCAGAAAGAGCAGGTCTGCTCCACGAGGCCAGATGAGCAGGCAGGAGCTGTGGCTGCCTGATGCATATTGGCTCCTCACCATAAGAAGGACATTGAGGTCCTTGAATGAGTCCAGAGATGGGTAACCAGGCTGTTAAAGGGTCTGGAGGGCAACTCATATGAGGAGCGGCTGAGGGAGCTGGGGATGTTTAGTCTGGAGAAGAGGAGGCTGAAGGGAGACCTTATCGCTGCCTACAACTACCTGACAGGAGGTTGTAGAGAGGTGGGAGATGGTCTCTTCAGCCAGGTGACAGGTGATAGGACAAGGGGAAATGGCAAGAAGCTGTGCCAAGGCAGGTTTAGATTGGATATTAGAAAAAAAATAATTACTGAAAGAGTTGTCAGGGCCTGGAACAGGCTGCCAGGGAGGTGGTTGAGGTACTTAGGGATATGGTTTAGCTTAGAATGGGAATGGCTGGACTTGATGATCTTAAATGTCTTTTTCAACCTTGTGATTCTGTGATGTGCTGTGCCCTCACTCAGGCCACAGTCCCAAAGTACATGAGCTGTGTCAGCAGATGTGGGAGCTGGTAATAAGGTCCTTTGGTATCCCGAGACCAATGAGCTTGTCCATCTGAACCCCATATTCTTCTCTTTAGAGCTGCTTTCCAGGCAGCTGTTAAAATACAATCTGCTATATGTAAAATTCCCAGTGAGGAGTAATTTTGGTTTACTTTACCTCTTGTAGTAGAAAGTAATTATGAGAATTTGCAATTATCCTTTCCTTGCTTAAACCTAAAAGTTTTGTGTAATTTAATTTCTCCGTTTATTTATTTAAAATATATTTTCATTATTGGCTTCTTAGGTTAAATAGCACTGTACAACAATATTTTCTTGTAAAAACTGTATTTTTAGTAGTGTTTGAAATCATTTGACAGAAAAACAGAAGAGCACTGGATTGCATGTAACTAATGTAATGATCGTAGAACATTTTGACCAAGATTTTGACATGAAGCCAAGCCTTTCCATTAGTTCTCAAAATCTGAGAAGAGTGACAGGAAAACTTTCTTTTGAATGGGTAGAGATATATTTATTCAATATCTTTATGTCTATTACTTCTGCAAAAGCATATATCCCTTTTATCTACTCTCTGCTTTGCCTTTTCCTGAGAAATCCCCTAGACTCAGATTTCCTATGATGTACTGCTTTCATTTGTAACTGTTAAATCCAGCAGTCCCTTAGTATGCCACATTTATTGCCCACATATGCAAGGAACATACCACACATGCTTGTTCATTTTTTCTCTCATGATACAGGCAGAACTGCTACTTACATAATGCCTGACTAGTCTTGAAGGTTGGGGTGCCACTGTCCTTGAATATCCCTTCTAGATTCTGTAGCTGTAAAAAGTTTCTCTTACTCTTTCTGTTCTGTTTTATATACATAGGATACATGCATGTGTAATCTTTTAATTATCATTTAGGAAGTTATGAAAAGCAAGCTAATTCAACCAAAAATTTGCAAAGCAGAATCCAAGGCATTCTGTGCAGGGTATTGTTAGCATCTACGATTCCTCTGAAACCCCAGACAACTGTGTTGTGCCATTTAATTATGCAGCACCAATTTTTTTCTCATATTTTTGGTGGGTTTTTTAGTTTTTTGGTTTTTCATTTTCAGACTGAACTAATACGGACAACTGTAATTAATGTAGTGTATTTCCTTCTGTTTTGCTTCCAGCACCATGTGGAGGACAGTATACTGGATCAGAGGGAGTTGTTTTATCACCAAATTATCCTCATAATTACACTGCTGGACAGACTTGCCATTATTCAATAACTGTACCAAAAGAATTTGGTAAGATGCGTGGCTTTTATACAGAATCTACATATAAAGTAATGGTTTATTTGTTAATACATTTTAAATTACAGCTGTAGTACAAATTAAGTGTAGTGATATGTCAAAGCCAGTAACACATTGATATTTTTAGTAATGATAGTTTTAATATTCTTTCTGATAAGTACTAATAAAAAGTTTTAAAGTAGCTAAATCAGTAAGTTTAAAACATCTTCAGATTAAAGCTGGATAAGCAACTAATCATGTGTGACAATAGATGCTCCCTAATAGTTGCTAAAATTGGTAATGAAATTTTGGTTAAAAGCTTTCCTTTTTAGACGTTCCATTGTCTCACTTTCAGAGGTACTTACGCTATAAGGAACAAGACTTGTTTGACTGGAGAGCCAATTTTGCAGAAGGACTGATTTAATTATATATTAAACAAAAAAAAATTAAAAGCACATCAGGTTCTTACTACTTATGTTTATCACAGCTGTTTGTCATGGTATACAATAAGGTAACTTGGAAAGAATTCATGCAGGAATGCATTGATAACTAAGACAAGCAAAACTATCCCATGAAATTTGTTTTTAAAGACTAGTCTCTTGTTTTATCTTCTCTCTTTTTGTTTCTTTCTCTTTGTTTCTTTTTAAATGTAGTTGTGTTTGGACAATTTGCATATTTTCAGACAGCTTTGAATGATGTGGCAGAATTATTTGATGGAGAAAACTCTCAGGCTAGACTTCTTAGTTCACTGTCTGGATCCCATTCAGGTAAGTAGAAGAGTAAGAGGTATACATTACTTATACATCTCAGTATAGGATCAAATAAATCAGGAGAATTTTATTAATTTTATTTAGAAATATAATAATAAAGTCACTAGAGCAGGTTCTAAAGGGAAATGGAAGATCTTTCTAAATTTCTGAATCAAGACACTGTTCTGCAACATATGGTATAGGCAAGAACTCAAAACGGGTGAGGGCAGAAATAATTTAGTGGAATTCTTAGATCTTTAAGAGGGCAGATCAGATGGTATAATTATATTCTCTACCCCTAAACTCTGTGAATTATGCCTCTACATTTTCTGAATGTCCAATTTAAACACAAATTACATGTATTCACAAAATGCAATTATCTGTATGCAAACGTGCATTTAGACTAAAAGCAGGCCAGCTGTTGCGTTCAGGTGACCGTAGCAAAATGTTGACCCTGTGAAATCATAATTAAACTTACATGGACTTCAGCATAGCCAGAATTTCCAGTGTGTGCATATATAATGACTATGTTAATCTCAAGTGGATAATATACAAATATATTTCTGCAGCTATGGATGTGTTTTGCCATAGACTTGTATTTAGGAGACTATATGTAAGCTTAAGATTGTTGCAATCCAGACCTTTTCATCACTTCTTTTTTTTCACTTTGAACAATTAGAGAAATACTTAATATTAGAAGAATGTAACATATATATTTGATTTATAGAAAATATTTTATTGTTTGAAAAATTCAAGTAATCGTTTTTATCTGGTGAGTCCTAGCTATTTGTGTCATAGTAAGAGTTCAAAAATCAATTTTTAAAGTTTGTGTAATTACTTGCAAAGGTTCAGCAATAAAACATTTGTTTAAATTTAAGAGACAATTCATCTACAGAACCAATTCTACAGCATCAAAAGTATACAAAAAAGTTGAAACTAATGTCTGTTAGCATAGTAGGCATTTGAAAATAATTGAAGGGAATTTAAAGTTGTAATTTTTACTTATTATTTGTGATGTTTCTGATTTACATTGGTTTAGGATAAGGGTCTGTTACATATCATCACTTGTTACAATAATAGAAAACAAATCTGAGGGAAAGAATTATAAATCCTATTTATACAGTTACCTGAGACATTTTAAATTACTGTATTATAATTAATTTCAGTCAAATTCAGTTGATACAATTCATTGAGAATAAATCTTGTTGTCATATGATGTGGCATCCTTGCAGTGTAAAAGCACTGTAATTTTGTCTGTAGTGATTCATTACTGAACTTCTATCATGACTGTAGATATATATCTCAGGAAGAGGAATAAAGTATATTTAACATCTTTATTAATCCTCAAGTCAATATATAAAATTTGAGTTAGAAAGTTATATTAAAAAGTTAATAATGCAATATAGTTCATGTGTTACTATGTATTTTATTGAAGTAACTACATAAAATGAGTCATAGATCTGTTCTTTCTAATTTCAGTTTTAGTTTTGAAATGGTAAACATCACATGAAGTGCCCCTGTGACATTTTTCAAATACTTTTAATTGTTTAATATGTTTTGCAAAGCAAGGTGAAGCTGTCAGTCACAGAAAAAAGTTAACCAAAAAATTTGGCCCCAAATGACAGTAGGGTTCCCCAGACAAGTATTTTATTGGAGCTCTAGTTCCAACAGCTGCACTAAGTGTCAGGAATTTTATGTTGTTGAATCATGAAGTCTTTTTATTCTGAGAAGTTTTCAAACCTCCAATGGCAAATTTTATTTTATACAGTTATTTATGTTTTCTTTAACAGTAGAGAAAAATGTAAAACTGTATTTTAGCAGTATACTTTATTACATAGTGAACAATTCTGGCTTTTTCTGTTTTCATTTGTAGGAGAGACATTGCCTTTGGCTACATCTAATCAAATTCTTCTGCGATTCAGTGCTAAGAGTGGGGCATCAGCCAGGGGGTTCCACTTTGTTTACCAAGGTAAATATGTCTTCTTTTGGTGGAAGACACTGGTATCAATCTCTCACCATCTATTATTTTGAATTCTTCTTAGGTCTTGAAGTATTTATTTAAATATGAGTGTGGTCTTAACATTTTTTTCCAGCAGTCAGGGACTTCTGATGGCAGACTGGCTTCATAACAGCAGCTGTCCCTGGTGAATCTTACCTGGCCCCATGGACTTAAACATATCCACCTCTCTCAGTAGTCTGTAATCATCAACATACCCACATATGTTTTGAATTTCCCATTGTAATTAGCACACCTGTAGACTCTTTTCTCCTAACTTCCTTTGCTAGTTTTAGCTCCAGCTGGAATGGGAATTTCTTGATTTTTTGTTTCTAAGTAGCTGAATAATACTGTCATACTCCTGGCTTACTATCTCTAGCCTTGCAGGCTTTCTGCCAAAATTCCCTGTCTTCCCTCACAATGGGATAACTTGTTCCAAGGCTGTCAAATCTCTCTAAAAAATTTGACCTTTATGCCTCTCCTACATAGCAACTTCATGAAAATGGCAAAGTCTGCTCAGCTTAATTAAACCTTGTGCCTGCTCCTGAAATTCATCATCGTGTAACCTAAACATCACCCTGTAACCTAAACCAGCATCTGTACAAACAGCTCCCCTCTGTTGGTGAGCAGCAAGGCATGTTGTAACTACTGAATTTAGTTATCTGATAAAAATATCTATTAAATATAGCCAGTGTTTTACTTGACTACAATGAGTAGGGACAAGACTAAAGAACTTGTTTTCTAGACACAGTGACTGTTTCACCCTGAGACAAAAGAGCAAACATGCCACCGGGTAGCATTTGAAATAGGCACTGCAAATCCACCCAGAACTGATAGCTGCATTTTTGGAATTCAATAAATCAGTAAAAGTAAAATCAATGGATTTGTTACACAATATCATCATTCCAACAATTTCTGATTTATATTAAGACATTATAATGACACAGAAAATGGGTCTTGTGGTTCTGGTGAAAAATATCCAGTCACCTGAAAGACATACTAAAAAACAAAAAAAAAAAAACAAAAAAAAAAAAAAAAAAAAAAAACAAAAAAAAAAAAAAAAGAAGAAAGATTTTATACCTTTATATATGTATATTAATTTTTTTTTACTGAATTTTGTCCCAACCTACAGCTACAATATCAAATAGTGATAATTTTGTAAAAGAAACAATAGAAAAATATATTTTGGGATTTCTTCTATACTGATGGTTAGTTAACAAGTGAGTACAGCATAAGAGCTGTTAGTGAGAATCTTTGTTAGATTTGCCTAAAGCCTTTACCCACAGAAGACCTTTTCAGCTTTCTTGCCATGAAGAAAAAGAAAAATCAATAAAATCTTTACAAGTACTTATGAAAATCTTAGTTCAATATGTATAGGCAGCATAATGTGGTTAAAGCAATATAGCTGGCTTCAACATGTTTTTACAAGCCAGTTTCAGAGTTATTTTTCCTGAAGTTAGCTTAGATTCTGCCTCATACAGTATTCCTCAGTGTACTACTATAAAGAGAGGGTAAAAGCACCTAAGACACTTTCAAACTTACCTCATGAGTATCTGTAGCTCAGCTCAAGGTTTTGGAGAGTTTAGTTTGGGGAGTTGTATTAGTATTGATCAGTATTCTCAGTTGAGGTTTCAAGAGTTTTTGTTCAGGCTGCTAAGAAATTCTATCTTCTTGGAGAGCTTGGAGGGAAAATTGGTATGGCAGAGACCACGAAGCAGTTTCAGTATCGAAGGGTGGATGGCAGATGTAAGATTTGCAACTGGAGTTATTATGTGCATGTCTGCACATGGCAGTTGAAATTCAAGAAGGAGACAGCATGCCCAAGTCTGTTAGCTAGGCAGCCTGGTACACTAAGTTGATCCCTGTGCCTGCAGTCGGGTGACACCTGGAGCAGTGCTTACAGCTCTATTGACTGTGCAGGCAACTAATGCAGACCCAAAGGGGCTTCTGGGCAGTTTGTGAGATGCATGGTATGCACTTCCAAAAAGCTTAGTAAGACAGACATTGAACACTGCAGTTTGTTATATACTAGCTTTAAAGCTTGAAAAAGTATAAAAGTAGTTTTGGTTGGTTTTAAATAAAGTTATCAAGATTAACTTTTAAACCAAAAATTTTTTTGAGCACAGTCATGGTTTGGCACATCAGGTGAAAGGAAATGGTTGTCTCCTTTTTTCCGTAGTTGTAAGGGGCTTGTTGGGACTGTTCAAACTCCTTCTGAATGGTGTTTTTAAGCTGCCTTACTTCTCTGTTTATAGAAAGATATCACCATGGCTACACACTCTACTTTGACATAGCTAAAGATATCAGTACCTCCCTCTTTTACACATCAAAAGCATCACTTGCTTTTAAATTCATCATACACAATTAATTAGAAAAGAGGGGGAAACACAAACTTCTAGGATTGGAAAACAGCTTTCAGCATTTGACTTCCTGTTAATCATTTGCATATGAATTGTACACATTATTCTACTTGATTTTCACATGCTTAAAGTGTTTTGTTACTTTTTGCAGCTTTTAAAGAATTCATAGTTAAACAAAACTTTGATTCTATTAGCTGTATGTGTATACACAGGCACATATATTCCAATGAACAGTAAGTAAGTCTCCAGGTGAGCACAATGATGTGCCTCATTTCAGTCATTTTTTTGGACTACACTTATTTTTCGTGACTGTAAGAAGCATTTTAACGAATAAGTGTTCTCTGCAGCAGCGGAAAATAAGTCACTTTATTTGTCTGAGGAGAATCATGAAGGTATTTGAAAACCAGGATTTTCAAATATGTTTTAAGAGCTTTATTTAATACATATATTGGTGAATGAGTTAGTGGTATTTAATTCTGAGATTTTTCTCTCTACTTTTGAAGCATGTGATGATATTTCCAACAACCGCCTGCTTGCTAGCCTTTTAAATACACCAGAGAATAACATCCATTCTCACACTGAACACAGTAATCTGGTCTGCAAAGTCAATCATTTTATTTATTGCCCTCTATTCCAGGCTGACCTTCTTCTCTGTTCACTTTTCCACTGGGCTGATTTCAATTTTGTTTCACAGTCGTATGAAACATTTACTAAAAGATGGAGGATAATTACTATAGAAAATGGAATGTCTCTGTGATACAGTTTGAGAAGTCTAGGTTGCCTATGCTATAGGCAAAAGCTGGAAGTCCAGAGGGAAAAAAAGTTATTGCTTGCATTATTTCACATTCTGGTTTGAGCAAGCAATGGATAAGGTTTGTAGCTTTTGATTCAGACTTAATGGCTTTTGCAATGCCACTTTCTCAAAACCTTCTTTTTATCTGTGTATGTCATCTGTGCCTTCATTTGTTTTTCTTAGATGACCACATTTCCTTGTTTCATACAATAGGCAAAAGGTATCTGTAATATCAGACTGAATGAATATCCAGCCTTTCAGAACATTAGGGTCAGGTGTGCTGAAATATGCTAGTAACAATCACGTTTAAGAAGACTGGGAATTCTATTTTTTCAGGTTTATCTTATGCTTGTTTCCCTGCTATCGCATCACCTAAGAGACAATAGCACATATTTTTATATAGCTGAGGCTGCAGCAATACAAAGAGTTCTTTCCCTAAAAAGCAAAGTAACCACCTTTCTACCACCCCAAAATGTGTGGGGTTTTAATCCTTGTCTTCCTTTTTCTGCCATACAAATAAATGAGGTCAAATAAGGTTCTAAAGAGGACTGTTAAGAAAGTTAGCCTGCTAGGATGAAGAAGGAGAAAAACAAAGGGGAACAAGAATAAAAGAAGAATGTGACTTAAACAGAATAGATTTAATAGATCTAAATTTAATTTTAAGCAATATGGAAGTGTCTCACTTTGTTGTTATGTCTGGCTTCCATTACATTTATTGTTAATACAGCTCTTAAAACAGAAAAAAAAAAAAACCTTGGAAAAATGGTGCACCTTACAGTGATTGTTTATAGGCACTGTTTATTTATGCATCATTAACATTTCTTATCTCACTATAACCATTAATAGATTATTAGTAAAATTTGTGAAAACCTAAGAAAAATGTACATTTTAACATGGCATTGGGTGTTTCCTGATGACAAGAGAATAATCTGACACAACTCTAGTCATGGATGTTGAGGCTGCCACAGTTGTTGTACTTACTGGGTGATCTCAGTAAAATGATGGGTTTTGGTCTGAAAAGGAATAGCACATAGCAGTACTTCTAATATGTGAACTAATTTAGGAGTGTTAGTAAACTGTGCCTACATTTGCTATAAAGCCAGAGATAGCCAGCTCACAGGAAAATGACTTTCCTAAGGCAATATTATAATGAATCCAGATGATATGACATCCTTTGTTGAGGGGCTGAAAATGCTAGTAACACAAGAAAATCTGTTTGGATTACAAATGCATGGATGCAAATTGCCAGCTGTGATTGCTGACAATTAAAGGATGTTCTTTAATCTGATTCTTAGAAAGGGTCATTTACCTTTGCATAGTTGTTGTAGGGATTCTCCAGATAGACTCCAGGTGAGAGTCTGGGATTTTCTTCTGAAACTTCTTCCCTTTCGAGGAAGTGGGTGAAACAATAAATAGAGAAAGGAAGTGTTCCCACAAGAGGCTGGGTGAGAGTTTCCTCTACACAGCAAATGAAAAATACCCCAGGAGTGATGCTGAAAGTTTCAGTCAGGTCACATTGCCTCTTAGGAAGACAGATAAGGTTTAGACATGTGTAATACTAAAAGTTTAACTAGCAGGCTGCTGTACTGGTGACTTGTATGGAAGGAGGTCTTGAGCTACCATGTGTCGCCACAAACAGCTTCCTCTGAAGCTGGTATAAAAAACTCTCTTGCGTGCCAGAACTTCTATAGTCAGAGGAGCATGTAATGCTTCTTCTCAAAGTTATTTAGGGACATTGTTATCTGTTTTAGTGTTATTACTATTCTACAATATAATAAACCAAATATTTGTATAATATATGTTTTTATCTGATCATTTACAGCATAATATTTTCCTTGGCTTCTAATGAGAAACTACTAATGAGAAGCCAAACCTTTCAAATGTAGTAAGTAAAATAGCTGGTCGGTATTAGGCCATTCTATGAGAATACAGGAGCTGAGCAAGTAAAAGGAAGAAATATAACTGAACTATGTTCACAAGAAACAATGAGAATTTTTAGTGGTCAGTTAATGTTGTCATTTGGATTAATGTTGGTTTTTGTTGTGGTTTGTTCTTTTTTTTCCCTTCCTCTATGCAGCTGTTCCACGCACAAGTGATACGCAGTGTAGCTCAGTTCCAGAGCCTAGGTATGGAAGGAGAATCGGCTCTGAGTTTTCAGCGGGCTCTGTTGTTCGATTTGAGTGTAGTGCTGGCTATCTGCTACAAGGCTCAAAAGCTATCCGATGTCAGTCTGTGCCTAATGCCTTAGCTCAATGGAATGACACAGTACCGAGCTGTGTAGGTAAGCAATTACATTTATATCATCTGTTCTGTCACACATGTCTCGGAATCAAAATTCAGGAACTGTTTCAGAAAAAAGTATTTAACACATATATTGACTCTCCTTCGATTAATATCATTCATGCCCAATTTGAAAGAGCAGTTTTCCATTTCAAAAAGTAATTGAGTACCAGCTGGCTGTAGGCAGTATAGTGTTTCATATAATGAGTTAGATTATATGAACAAGTTTGATGCACATTTTCTTGAACATTCATTATTTTCATGACTCATCTGCAGCTTGAAATACAGGACAGAATTTAATTCTACAGTAGTGTCTTTACCTGTTTTATTACACAGTGCATGATGTATATCTCTACCACACATAGGACGATGATTTCTTTTTTCAAGTTAAAGTATAGTGTACATTGAATAATCATAATACTAAGTGTAGCTAATTTTCTTCAGTCTAATAACAGTCCTGCAGTAGGATAATGTTTAGCATTTTATGTTTTGGGGGGTTTCTTTAATATTGTAAGGTTTTCCTCTCTTGGGTTTTAATCCAAAATCCACCGCTATTCATAAGAATTTACTCTATAATAAATTACACTGTTCTAGAAATAAATGTGTCCTGTTTTCTGTGTATTGTTTATGTTTAGGCTGTTTGTTAGGGTTTTTTTGCTTGTTTGTTTTGTTTGGTTAGGTTTTTTTGGTTTAGTTCTGTTTTCTCAAACCTTAAAGAATCAGTTATGTATGCAATAAAAATATTTAATGTACTACAGCGTTTTATTAGCTAGATCAAGTACTGAAACTATCTTAGGCTGTGGGTATATTAGCATGCTTTGTGTCAATAATGATTGTGTTTAATATTATGTCTTTACAATTTGTTGTTACTCTCAGGTAAGAAATGATTAGACTGTGCTGCCAGGCTGCTCTGGGCTGCACACACTCAAAACGAAGTTTACTTCTGAGCTGTGTCTTATGCTTGATATTGTGCATATATTTTAGATAGCATTGCTTTCCAAGGGCAAATCACTGCTTCACAGCAATGTGTTTATGCTACAAAACAGAATTATTATAATTAGCTTTGTAAAGTTATTATTATTACTTTTCTGTTCTCACAAGTGGTTTAGGTTTTGTAATAATTCACCATAATGCTTTCTTTCAGTGCCTTGCAGTGGGAATTTTACAGAGCGGAGAGGTACTATTCTTTCACCAGGTTACCCTGAACCTTATGGTAACAGCTTGAATTGTGTGTGGAAAATCATAGTGACTGAGGGATCAGGTATTCAGGCAAGTCTATATTCTGTCAAGCATGGAATATTAAGTCCTTTGTTGTTCAGTTTAAAGAGTAATTTTTTGTTTCTCTAGAAGTATCACAAAATAAGTATGACCTTTTTTTTTGTATACTTTAAATATGTGTGCTTTGCTTTTCTCACTACTGTTCTTGTTACCTTTATTCTACATTACATAGGGGTATGAATGAGAAATGGTTAACAAAAAGCTTTGTCTTTTAGCTTTGTATAGTATAGAGATCGGGTCCTGATCATTCAGCCTGCTGTGCAAATATCAGCCCACTCTATCTGCTAGGGTGTGACACTAAGGCACTTGAGAGGTCTACAACTGTCTTGATCATGTGCTCATTTACACTTTGATTACTTATTTGTAGTCATGCAACATATATGCAAAATCCTTTTTACTTACTTTGTGTCATATTTTCAAAAGTTAAGACAACTCAAAAGGTAAATATTAAAGTTTTATTTACTTTTTTTCTCTCAGGTGTTTTTGTTTGGATCTGTTTATATTTTCTTTGAGACATATTGCCTTTTTATTTTGTTGTTTCTAAAACACTTTAAACCAACTAGCCAAATGTATTTTTAAAAATTCTGTGGTGCTGTTTTACAGATCCAGGTCATCAGCTTTGCCACTGAACATAATTGGGACTCTCTTGAAATATACGATGGTGGAGATATGACAGCACCTCGTCTTGGAAGCTTTTCAGGTGAGGATATGATTTAAACGTACAGGTCTGTATATAGGTGTGTGTGTGAGAAAAAAATGGCTTTGTTTGCTCACACATACACGCAAGGACTATGTTTTTATTGCATCTTTCTTTATAGCGTTATGAAATGTTCTCATTTTGGGGAGATTTCTTTTGCTATAAATGTAAATGTGTCAATATTCCAAGGGAGATTTTCAGAAGAAAATACATTACTAAACTGTTTAGCCTCTATTAGTGGAATTTTGGTGATAATGCTTTAAAAGCAATTATTTCTTTTATCTTACTTATCGCCAGTCCCCCCTCTTCCCCCCCACCCCCGAGAATGTGTTGTGATATAGATCGGTACTGACATTCAGGGGGCTTCCTTTGATAGCTTTGACTTGATTTATCCTTTTTGGCCTCCCTTTCTCAGGAAAAGATGAAGCATTCAGTATTCATCCAAACTTACCAGACCTCAGAGAATAAAAAATTGCTACAATTGGGACGTAACAAACCATGTAATTTGTTGTTTCACATGTACACCAGATATATATAGTTTTACTCTTTTTTATATAAGACAATTTTTATAAAAAGAGCATGATCTATAAACTAAACCAAGAGAAAGAGATATTTCATATAAGATTAAGTAGTAAATAATATCTCTGACTCATGAACGCTTTCACAAGCCTGATCTGATCCTGGTGTAGCTAAAGCATTTTGTGGAATTTTACTTCTGTTTCACAAAACTTTTGAAGTATAGATTAAATTGGATTATGTAAGGAAACAAATGATAAACTGACCCCCCCCATATAATTAATTTTAATATTGAATTAAATAAGATGAAATTCCACCTCAATTTCCATATTAAAATGTGTAGTAGGCAGCTTGATGATCTCAAAGGTCTTTTCAACCTAGTGATTCTGTGAGAGACATTTAAACTAATAGGAAAACTATGACTTATTTTTGCTTTCAATATTACTCATTCATCAACATAGTGCTCATGGATAACGAGGAAAGAAAAATAATGTTTCCTTAATAGACAAAATAATTTCTGTCTTTTACGACAGTTGCTATACTATTTACAGAATATAAGTATAGCAGATTCTTGATTAATGAAAAAAGCTTAGCTGCCTTACCAAATACTTGAATAAAACAGGATCATTAATGAGAGAGTTAATTCTTTTCATAATACTAAACAGTTTTACAATGAGTAGATGTGTTTTCAAGTTTACATAATAAAAGTTATACCTGGAATATTTTAATAAAACTAAGGGACTGTTTGCACAGATTGACTCAATTCTGACAGTTGGGAAGGCCATAGATTTTACATACAGAATAGAATCTTACTAGCTATATTCAGAAGTGGGAAAAAAAGAACTGATTATTATCCTGCAAAGGAGCTATACTTCATTTTTCATTTGGAAAAATAATTTAAGTTCCCTGTTTTCCAGTAGCCATCCTGCTTTCCAAAAAGAGGTGAATTTATTTTAAATTATGTTAAAGAAAAAAGTTTCATTAAATGATAATCAGGCTATATGCATGTTAAGTTTAACAAATGTCTGAACTTCCATACTTGTCCTTAACATCAGTAGTCTCATATTTTCCACTTCCTCAGTGTGATATGGGCATTCCATCCGAGAATACTTTTCTTTTCTAAACCCTGCATTTACTATAGGGCTAAAAAAGAGAATTCATAGGTACTCCGTTGTTAAAGTTCAGAAATGGCAGTTATAACACGAAGCCTGTGCATTAAGCCAAAAACACAAAAAGACTTAAACTTGAATAATTGTCAGGCCCCCCATGAGTATTTGTAAATATGCTGTGCTGCCAATTATGTCACAGAATAGAATTATGAGAGAGTGGAAATTCCTTGGTTGAAAGGATAGAAAGGCTTTCATCAATATGCCAAAGTCAAATCTGTCCTGGACTCCTTAATGAAAGTTGTAGTTATAGCTGAGTGAGAATATTGTTGACAAACACATTGCTTTTTCCTGAGAGTATTAGGTCTGAACTTAAGTGAGAAAGCATTTTACTTAAAAAACATAAATGAAAAACAAAACCCAAAACCAACCCGTGGAAAAAAGCAAAAACCTAGCAGTATTTTAGAGTTTTTTGTTTTGGAACTGGTGCCTAACATGACTATATGGGGAAAAAAAGCAGCTAAACATAGCTACAGCTCCATATAGAATTGGAAATGCAGATAACACCTGACTTTCTTTTATATATGTATGTGTACTTAAATATGCATATATATGTGAATATATGCATATATATTCATGAGAAGGGGAAATGGCATGAAGCTGTGCCAGGGCAGGTTTAGATTGGACATTAGAAAAAAATATTTTACTGAAAGAGTTTTCTGGGCCTGGAACAGGCTGCCCAGGGATGTGGTTGAGTCACCTTCCCTGGATGTGTTCAAAAAAAAGTGTAGATGAGGTACTTAGGGATATGGTTTAGCTTAGGATGGGAATGGTTGAACTCGATTATCTTCAAAGGTCTTTTCAAACCTTGTGATTCTGTGTGTATAAACACATACAGAGAGAGTAACATATGCAGTAGTCATTGAGGCTGACATCTGAAAGTTTGCTCCTATAATGATAGTTAAATTTAGAAAGAAATTAGGTAAGAATGTGATCCATGTTTTGTGTTTGTGCTAACCCAAGATATGCCCAAAATGACCATTAATCTACATTCTCGGTCAAGAAATTTCTTACATACCTCAACAACCTTTCACACATGCAGTGTAACATTAATCTCTGGAATGAGATACATTGTTCTTGGTTGTCATTGCTAACACTTGAAAAGGGCATGATTTTCTAGAATAATATCATAATTAACATCCCAGGTAGGAAGGAACCTCAGAAGATCATGTAGCCCAATGTTTGAGGGAAAGGGAACCTATATGAGACCGTCCAGCACTTTGTCCAACTACATCTTGAAAATTGAGATGAAACATCTCCCAATTTGGACCTCTTACCCCTTGTTTTCTCTGTGCAGTTGCCTGTGAAGATCGATCCTCTGTCCTCTTTGTAACTGCCCTTTTAGTACTGAAATACTGTGATGAGATCCCCCTCTGACTATTGTCCAGGAAAAGAGACCTAACTCCAAATAGAGAGGTTCTAAAGCCCTTTGATCATTTTTGGTCCTTCTCCAGTCTGTGTATATTTTTCTTGAATTTTGGGGACCAGAACTGGACACATTACTTCAGGTGCAGCTTGACAAACACCGAGTAGAGTGGGATGATCACATCTCACGCTCTACTTACAAAGTCCCTCTGGATGCAGCCCAGGAACCTATTTGCCTTTGTTGCTGCAGTAGTTTATTGTTGATTCATGTTCAGCTTGCGTTCACTAGGACTTTCAGGTCCCTTTCAGCAAGGCTACTCCACAGCCACACAGATCGTAGGCTATACTGCACTCTGGTTATTCCAACCCAAATGCAAGACTTGTCTGTCTTAAACTTGTTACTATTCTTGCTAGTCCACACTTTCAGCCTCTTTCTCTGTAAGATGGCTGACTGGCATGTCAGCTTCATAATCCAGTTCAGTGTTATCAGCAAACTTGGTGAGGGTGATTTCAATCCCATCATCCAGATCATTTATGAAGATGTTGAAAAAGCATGAGGGCCAGTATTGATCCCTGGGGCACCTCACTTGTGACAGGCTGCCAGCCTGATTTGTGTCACTGAATGTAGTAATTATGAGAATTAAAAACTCTAGCCTCATTTATTTCTCACAGTATAGTTGGCTGTAGGTTTTTTTCTTATTGAATATCACGCTCTAAGGAAGTAGAGGACTGCTGTTACATATTAGCAGATCCTGTCACAGAACAGAACGACCAGAAGACGCACTTTGTTCAGTGAAGAGTATAATCATTCTGAATCAACATCCTCATTCTTACAGAACAGACACCCTAAACATCCTCAAATAAATTCCAGATTTCATATAGATATTAAGTCCTTCCCCCAGGATGATACTTCATTATTTTCTGTATTCCACAATATTTTGTCATGTGAATGCTCTGTACTGTCTGGTCAGACAGTAAAACGTTAAGGGCCAACTTGTTGTCTTGTAGCTCCTCACCATTTATTTAAAGATCTTGCTTAATACAGTTTTAAGTTTAAAAGTATTCACCATTTCCTACTTTAGACACTAGACTTACGAAGACAATTCTTTCTAGCATTTTTTTAAGCCCAAATTTCAAGCTTGTATTGCTCTCAGTTACTATAGAAACAGTGAAAGCCCCAAAAGAAATGAAAATATTTCTTATGCAACCACCGTTGAAATTCATTAGTTACTTGATACTGTCTTTTAGGGTAATCATAGAAAGTGATATATTTTTTAGCCTGAGTGTGCTCCAACTTTAGACTATAGAATATGGGTAACATAGTAGTCATGTGGTAACAAAGAAAATGATGTGTCAGACTTAACAATGCTGGTGGCAAAGAATGTGACCTGGGTTAATGATAAGCTTGTTGCCACTGTGTACACTGTAGTCACTAGTACACAATTTTATTACAGTTATTCGAACTAGATAAAGCTAATATGTGGGTTTCTTTAGTGGTTTTGGTTTTTTAATGTGTTGCAGTTGCTTCTTCATTTCCTGTCATACACTCACAATTGGGATAAGTAGTTGAAATATTATCATAGGGAGAAGGTGTGGAGTGGACACAGAGAAAAAAATCTGGACCATTCCTTCCTGTACTGCAGGGGTTTTTTTTATACATGTAGAAAAAAGTCAAATGGCAGTTGAGCTTGATCTCATAATCAAAGATTTTACTTATGTGACTTTTTTTCCTTTACACTTCTTTTTTCTATCCAGCTCAATAAAGTTTCATCTGAACATGATGGGATCTTGTTTGACTACACTTACATGGCCTCTTAGTATCATGACTTGTAATCAAAATTTTCTTGTAGCTTCAGGAGAAAACAAGGCAGAACATAACAGACTGTTTGAGACTTCCATGCACATAATAGAAGAAAATGAACTTGTCTGATTCAGTCTTGTTATGTCTTTTCAATATAAACTCTGATATATCAGCATGCTACAGTTTATTCCATAACTTTTCTTTTCCTAGGTACAACTGTACCAGCATTGTTGAATAGCACATCCAATCAACTTTACCTGCATTTTCACTCTGATATTAGCGTGGCAGCAGCTGGTTTTCACTTGGAATATAAAAGTAAGACTGCTTACTTTTTGAAACTTTCTCAGAAAAAGCATGTGTATGGAAAGGGAAAGAGGTTTTATATTATTTTGTTTTCTTCTGTTTTGTTTTTAATTCTCTAACAAAGCCTTCTCCTCATGAACCTGGTATAAGTGATATCTATTATACTGAAATTCTAAATGAAGCCATGTTTGAAATTTGCTAAAAGGCAGGTTTCACAAATTAGCAGCATATAAAAAATATCAACCTAGCAATTCTGTACAAGGTTTTGAAAATGAGGACTTGGTAGTTTTCTCCAACTTATTTAAGCTTAGTTCTAAAATTTAGGTAATGAAAAAAAAAATGAAGGGCTAGTTTCATTACTTGGAAATGGATAAAAACTGAACAGATAACACATTTTTTCCTATTTATACATATATATATATTTATTCCATGCTGTTATTTCCTATTCTTCAAATTCTTTTTCCTCAACAAATCACTGTTATTGCAAAAAAACCCCAACAACACTACAGTCCCAGAGCTGCAAAAAACCCCACTGCAGTTATGGTAAATCACCAATGGTATGAGCAAAATAACCTAAGAAGGTTAATGGCAAATTCTGCAATATATCAAAATTTTATATATTGTGTGAGCAGCTTGGTTCTAAGATACAAAGGTTTGGTACTGTAAACATTGATGGATTACCTCACGTAATCATGTTTAATTCAAATATGCATGTTTGTATTATTACATCACTCAAAAGCTTTAAATACTATAGATTGCAGTAAGTTAAGTACACATGCTTGCAAGGTATTGCTTTTAATTTGCTAAGAATATTCTATTAAATAATGTGATGATGAAATAACAGTCTGATGAATGCTTTCATGAAGGTCACAACTTAAACCAGCTTTTATTTTTGAATCCGAGCATGCTATATTTTATTACAAAGGGAATTCCAGAATTTTCTTGAAAATGGAGTTTGGCTTGCTATTACATGCATTCTAATATTAAAGTCCAAAAACTATTAATATTTTTACTCATTTTTAAAGACTTACACATAAGTAAACACATGGACGATCTTTAATAAGCTCCATGTAAGATGGAATTGAAGAATTTTATGAAATACAAATATGTACTGAATTTTGAAAGACCAGATTTTCAGCTCATAACAAATATTTCTATCCAAACAAAATGCACAAGGGTGTCTTCTGTTTTCATTTAATTTCTTTTATTTTTTCTCCAAGCGTTTCTATGCAAAAAAAATTTTTTGTGTTTTGGTTCTTTTTAATATAATCATTGTAATAGTCATTTAGAATGACAATATGATTATTAATTCTGTAGGAAGCTTTATAGGATCTACTATTTTGATAAAGTGGAGGGTTTTTTCTCTGGAGAACCCTCCTTCCCAATTGGTCAACTTGTTTTCCTCCCCAAGCCTTTTCCCTTAACCTACAGTGATAGTATGATTTCGTATGAAGTGTGAAGAATTACTGATTTATTCTAGGAATTTGCTGTAGAATGAACATTTTGAAGTTCAGGTTTTATCTTTTACTGTATCAGTTTTATTATCGCTCTGAGTCATGAAAGAAATGTGTTCCGTTAACAAGTAAAAAGGGTTCGGAAGCATGCAAGGTCCCTTGGATTTATGCTTTTGTTTGTCTCCTAATTGCCAGTCCCACAACTGTGCTCTGTTAAAGCATCTATTGACTTCAGTGGTTCCAATATTTCAATGCCAGGGCATTTCAAAAGTGCAGCTTAGTACAGGTCCAGGTAGCAACACTGAGCATTCAGTACTTCGCTATTCTTTTAATAGTCTTGCAGGAAAGAATAATGTCCTTTTTATGTGGCTATATGATCTCTGCAGGGCCAGCAAGAATATAGCACATCTGTCTGTCTCTGGATGCAGAAACAGAGCAAATTCCCACAGCAAGGATGTACTGTTTTCTATTGAGCATTTACCTTTTGATATCAAGAAAGAAGCAAAGAAGGAAATGCTCTTCTGTTTAACAAGATGCAGATATTGCTAGTGTTTGATTTTGAAATCTGAAGTGTGGGATCACTTGGTTACCTACTGTTTGAAGCAACATCTGAAAAATAAATACCTTTTGGTAAAATTTGGAACAAAAAAGTCCTTTGGTTGAGAGGTTGTCTTAGTAAAGTAAACACAAAAATGTCAAATGTCCGGTAAAAAGGCATTCAAGATGAAATACTGTGTTAGAACATTAGGTAGTCTTGAGAAAAGCAAAGGAAAAGGAAGGCTACATTCAGTCTATCTAAATAGATATAACAAAATACTTTGCAGCTGTAACATTTAGCTATAAGCGTCCTCAGTTCAATTCTTGCATCTTGCAGAAATTTGAACATCTGGGTAGTCATAGTGGGGGTCCTCAATACCTACTTTAAGGCTATTCTACTTAATGACTAAGCACCTGTAGCAGGATTTGCATTAACATTTTAATTACCAGGAAAAATGCTCAATCATTCAAGTTTAGCTTATATTTAAACATTTTTTTTTTAAAGTATTAAAGCACTAAGTTCAGATGTATAAAGAATACACCACTGTTGTGATGCCAGAGACCTAAGTCTATTGTGTTCATTTAGAAGACAGATCTGGATTGGAAGTATGTAGGATGTACACAGTAGTTCATGGCACTTAAGTGGGTACATGATTTTCAGTTCTTGTTCAACTATGTGATTTAAAATTTTATAGAATGGAATTATAGAATAGAGCTTAGGAGTTTGTCTCCTTTGCTGAAATTCTCTATTTACCTCTGTGATAAGGATACCTCTGAGTAGTGGCAATGTGGGTTCACATCATTGCAGGGAACAAAGACTTTCTCTCTTACTTGTAAGTTGTCAGTAGATACGTTGCAGGAATCCACTCTTTTGTATTCTTACAATTTGTCTTTATGGAGAACAGAGAAAAAGCAATGGAGTCTGAAACCTGTAGTAAGAAAGGCTTTCTTCCCCATTCATTATTCTCTTTATGGTAACACTTCTCTCTTATTTTATGTAGTCACAACAAAGGAAATTCAGTGATATATTGGAAAAAGTAGTATTTCAGAAATGAATGACAGATTTCCAGAATTATTTATATAACATCCTTTTATTTCCTGATCAGAAAGCAAGATGAACACACTAGTTTAGGGAGAGGAACCAAGAGTTACTATCAGTATATATTAACTGAAAAAAACCCCAAACCCCTAAACAACAGAGCTATGCCACTTTATTTGAGCTGAAGAACTGTCCCTTTGCTTTGTAAAAGAAATTATACTAATTTAATTATGCAAGCAAACACAAATTAATTCATTCTGTATTTTAAAAATCTCTAGCATAGCACTTCAGCAATGTAGATGCAGAAGGTTAGTTATTTAGTGGTGCTTTACCTATGGATAGACAAAATTTTGTAGAGGAGAAAGTCTCAAAAAATATTTCTCAGAAACTAAAATCAGTGGGCACACTTTTCATTTTCAACAAGGTCATTGTGTTTTTCTTTAAAGTATTTTGGTATAGAAATTTGGTGGGTCTTCTGTCCCACTGACTAAAATTTAATAATAGTTTTGTTGGAAGTGTTTAATTTATAGCTGTGCTTCTTTTAGTATCTGAGTAACACTTTTATAGCTCCTGCTCTTTTGTGGGAGGGGCATAGCTTTGTTTACTAAGGTTTTTTTACCTGGGCAATCAATTGCTGTAAAAACTAACAATAAAAATTCACAGTTATTCTGATTGTATTTCAGGGAAACCCACAGAGATGATGACTTTATTTTATTTTGGGGAACAAAGAGTGAAATACCAAACTGCATACCTACCTACATCCTTATGGTATACAGTCTTAAGCATTCTTTTTCTTCTGCTGTTTGTACATAGTTCCCAGTTAGCATTAATTGAAATTATAAGCATGTATGAGAGGACACTGGATCCTTTAATGTGATTTTAGATGTGAGTATTTTGGAAAGAGAAAAAGCTATATGTGTTTGAAATTGGTGCTTTTTTTAAGACCAAAATTTTGCAAATTTGTTCACTAGTGAGAAGACCTTTAGGAATTACAGCGAAGACAATTTTAAATATTACCAGAAAGATGCCGGTTAGCAATAAGAAGCTGCTGATCACATCAAGTCAGAATAACTTCAGAGCTTGCGTCAGCAGGCTGCAACAGTGCTTGATGAGACAAAGTGGACCTAATAGTGTTTCATCCAGCCTTATCTTCTGCATACATTTCAGATTAAGGTAGCAGGTAAAACTGCTCTTAACTAGATATTCTGGTATCCTGTAAGCCCTTTATGTCATATGAAAAAAAAATCTTCATAATGACATTAATGGAAATGAGGATCACTTAAGGAAAACTCAGAAGAATTTCCAAGGAACATGGAGCAACAGAGGAGAGTGTCTTTAAGTTGCTATGAAATTATTTATCAAAAAATTAAAATTATGTCTTTGGAATAGAATTTATGGATAATCTTAATATTTTAGAATACATAGGCGGAAATTTCTACTTAAAAAGATATTTTCACAAGTATAAATGTTATAAAAGGTAAATAGCTTTCAGTTAAAATAGATTTAGTTTGCTGTCAGTTGATCACATATATTCCACGCTGTATAATGCCGTTTCAAAATAAATTCATAGAACTTCATAAATACTTTACAAAAACCTCAGCCAATGACGACAGCTTATTTTAAGATAATTTAAATTAATTTATTTCTTGAAACCGTGTCTTACTTTTAGCAGTTTGTCTTTCTCTTGTCCTCTCTATTTGTGGGCTCCTTCCATGCATGTTGTGAAGGGGCTGGGCAGTCTGTTCCTGCAAACCTAAGTTTATGCCTAATCTAGGCAGTGCATATGCTCCCCTTGTGGCCTTCAAAAACACACAAGTCTTCTGTGGAATAATATAAATTTGTCATTTACTTTAAGATGGTTTTGCGTTAGACATCAAGCATATAGGTATAAGTTATTTGTCCAAGGTGAGTGGTCATACCCAGCTTCTATGCTACAGTCAAATTGATGACACAGATGGGTTTTTTCCTTTATTTGAGGTGTTTTTGGAGTTGTGGGGTTTGGGGTTTTTAAATTTTTCTTTTTGTTTTGTAAGTCATATACACAAACTCAGTTAAATTAAAACAAATAATTGGTCATTGCCTTAGAAAAAAAATGATTCTTGCCATGGTACAATTATAAACATTATTAAGTACCACTGTGTGGTGTGGGTTCTTGTTATTTCACAAGGGTTGTAGATGTTAAACTGTTTGCAGTAACCTATGCAGTAAAAATATGCCGTAGGTGACTGTAGAAAAGACAGTAATCCTTCATATGCATGGGTCTGTGGGGTTTTTTTTCCCAAACTGTGGTAGAATAAATAACATCATTATTTTCACAGCCACCAGCCAGTCCAATCAAAATGTACTTTGTTGCATTTTGAATATGTACAATAGTAGAAAGAATAAATATTCCTGCTATTTGATTGAATTTCTTTTACTGTTAATGAACAAAGGAAACAACTGTCCGAATGGTATGGTTTAGAAATATGCCTGTTTATCTCAATTGCATTTCTGGTCACTGATGACTCAAGTTGATCTTAATATGTCATTCATTAATTCAGTAGTAGTTTCAATAGCATGCAATTTCTTTTTAAATTGTGGAAATAATCAGTGGGTGCTCATGCTTGCATGCCACTTAAACCTCTCAGTCAGGTTTGGTTTAGTAAGAACTGAGTATGATGAATATAGATATGTAGGTTTACACCACAAATGTCTGTATGTGTGAATATATCCAAATGTAGTAATTAAAATTAAAATGTTTCATTTAAAATACTGGTTTATGCAATCAAAATTTTAACAGTGCCATCTAGCTTTATTACCTTGAATTAGGTTGTAACGCACAATTCAGCATCATTCTTTGTAAACTGTTGTTTTTCCAATGTAGCAAGATCATGCAATGTGTGTGAGAACAGAACCTTTCTTTTAGTTACTGTCTCCTTTTCTGAAGCTTCTCTATTGCATGTTTTCAAGTGCTAATGGTTCTCAGGAGCTGATATAATGGATTTGCTGATAAGGGAACTAGAGAACAATGATGGCCTTTTGTAGTAATTTACTGTCATAAAAATCTCTAATAAATTCAAAGATAAAAAACAGACTAGCAGAGAATAAAATTTATTCTTCTACATAACATATTGTTTTTGTAGGTCCACATTAAGATATTTCATGCAATGTGATCTTTAATGTGGCTCTCCAGGGCACCAATCTTTTCATTTTTCCTGTATTAAAGCAGGTGTGAATCACAAATGTGCCATTTTTAATTTAGCAAGTCCTGATCCTATCATTATGCCTATAGAACTTGCTAGCTGTTGACATGAATCTAACCCCTCTTGCAGCAGTTCATTGAGATAAATGCTTTTTCTAGACTGGTGTCTGAAGCATGCTGTTTTAGAAGGGCCAGCTTGGGTTTTGATGTACACCACATCAAAATGTAAAGAACAATTCAGTCCTGGTTGATGTTGTAGTATAATAAAGATCAATATGTTTCAGTTAGCCACACAAGGGTGGGATGGTGGAATTAAAAAAAAAAGAAAGCCTCGTGACTTTTGGTCAAGCTGTCAAGAAATTCTCGTGTTGTTCAGTTTGCAGCTTTCTGAGTTGGACACTAATGGGCATTCACATTGTCAGATATGCCAGCAAGGATTTTCTTTCTGCCAGCAATGGCAGTGATGTTTGGACAGAATTGGAGGTAATTGTAGGCATGTATATAATTATGGAAGTGAGGCATATTTGTCTTATGCCACAGCAGAGCCAGGCAAGTATTTAGCAGGCAGTAAGCGGAAGAAGGTCAGAGAGAGGGTTATCATTCTTGACATTGATGCGTTCTCTCTTGTACTGCATGGCAGAAGCTGAGCTCTGAAGAGCATGCACTAAGCAATCCTTGTCCTTTTTTGATTGCTTGGACTTGACATTTAACATGTTTTCCCTTTATTACTGACTGTTCACATACAATCTAGTTTAACGTATTTCAGAGTCTCTGAATATTTAAGTTCTCTAGTTTGTCCCCAAATACAATAATTTGTTTACTTTCTCTCAAACTCTCCTTAGATTTTTGGACTGGTACTAAACAACTAGTTTAGATAAATAACTAGGCTAGTATTATGTAATGGTTAGAATGATGAGGATGATTGACCATAGTACTTGACTCTCTTTCTGACTCTCTCTTTGCTTTTGGAAAGGTAATATTATTTCTTAATATCAGGTATATAAAATTAAGTCAATCATCAGTGGGTTTTGCATAGCGGTTTGTAATATTCTGGTAGAATATTCTATATTATGAGATGAGTCATAAGGCCAAAGTAGTATACACAAAGCATCATACAAAGTATAAACAGCTATCAGAAAGCAAAAATTCTTAACAGGTTATTAGAATCTGTTAAAGGTAAAATACATAGTGTAATACCATATCTAACAGTTGCGCAGAAAATTACTTTGAAGATTTTTCTTTGTTCATAGTCTACTCAAATTACTTATGCTATTTAACTAATGATAGAAAGAGCTGTATTACAAGCACATCACTTGTATTGCTATGCAGTCACTCTCATAAAACTGTTTCTGTGACTCAGAAAAATCTGCAAAAATAATTTTGCTTCCACAGATCCATGACTGCAGGCCTGTATCTCTGAATACACAGGAATACTGAGTTCAACCAAAATACAAAGTTCTTCAATACAACAAGGGAACCTCAAATTTGTATTCACAGAATTCAGCAAGTACATTGCTATGCGTAAGCAATTTAGTCAGAGTGTCTTAAAGGTACAAGACCTAGAATGAATGTAAAGGACTATGGAACGTATTTCCAGGAAATTGGTACAGCAATCAAAGTTTCAGGTGTAAAAACAAAAGCTGTTTCAAATCTGTGTGTGCTTCATCAGGAAAAAATATATTTACTTCAACTAAACCTCAAGCTGCAAAATACTGACTGGAAATGGGTGAAGTGGGAAACACAAAATTTTTATGTGTGTATTTAAGATTTGTAAAGGTTTTATATTTGAGTGATGAAAAGAAGATACATAAAAATTTAAGCATAAAATTAAAACCCTGTCTGTATCAAAATGTGCAAACAGCATTATCTGAAAGAAAATTGTATTTACATAGAAAGATTAGGGTCTCTGTGAGTAATATCAGATATTTTTTCATGATGAACCATCTGGTACAACAGACTCCAAAATGTCAGACATCAGAGTAAAGCCAAATATCGTGTAATTTCTGTGCTAAATACTCTGTCAATTTGCACTTACTGTCACTAAAGGAGTTAGGTTTCATAAGAGGACAATGAGAGTTGTAGCATTTAGTCAGTTATTTACTCATACAAGTGACCTGAAGGACAGGTTGACACCCCAGAAGGAAAGGAAGCCATCCAGAGGGATCTTGACAGGCTGGAAAGATGGGCCTGGGGGAACCTAATGAGGTTCAACACTGCCAAGTGTAAGGTGTTGCACTTGGGATGGAAGAATCCCAGACACAGATACAGACTGGGAGAAGAGCTTCTTGAGAGTAGCCCTGCTGAGAAGGACTTGGGGATTGTGGTGGATGAGAAGCTTGACATGAGCCAGCAGTGTGCTCTTGCAGCTCGTAGGGCCAATGGTATCCTGGGCTCCATCAGGAGAGGAGTGGCCAACAGGGACAGGGAGGTGATTGTCCCTTTCTACTCTGCCCTCGTGAGGCCCCATCTGGAGTACTGTGTCCAGATCTGGGGCCCCCAATACAAGAAGGATGTGGAACTGTTGGAGAGGGTTCAGAGGAGGGCCACAAGGATGATTAGAGGGCTGGAGCACCTGCCCTACAAAGAGAGGCTGAGGGAGCTGGGCTTGTTCAGCCTGGAGAAGAGAAGGCTGCGGGGGGACGTCATTGCAACCTTCCAGTACCTGAAGGGAGCTTATAGGCAGGAGGGGATTCGACTTTTTAAAAGAGCAGATAATGGCAGGACAAGGGTAATGGACTAAAGCTAAATGAGGGAAGGTTTAGATTAGATGTTAGGGGGAAGTTTTTTACAGAAAGAGTGGTGAGGTGCTGGAACAGGCTGCCCAGAGAGGTAGTGGATTCCCCATCCCTGGAGGTGTTCAAGGCCAGGTTGGCTGGGGCCCTGGGCAGCCTTGTGTAGATCCAGGCCTCGAGGTTGGTGTCCCTGCCTGTGGCAGGGGGGTTGGAGCTCTATGATCCTTGGGGTCCCTTCCAACCCAGACCATTCTATGATTCTATGATTCTATGACACGGAGCATCACATTCAGAAAAATATTACTTTTGTATGATTTTTGCAGAATTTTGGGCTAATAAATTCCAAAGATCTATTCTTAACACATTGTGAACTTAATTTCCATTTCATTCTGGCTTCTACGCATCATATTTTAATAAAATATAAAAGTTAAATATTTATATTTCAGTAGTAATTTTAATTAATAAATGGCTTCATTTAAAATTGATTTTTTACTTCAGAGAAAGGTTTTAATTGTATAAGAAGAATGAGATTCTGTCATCAGACCATAAGCTTGCAAAATAATCGTGCTGGTCCCTCTGCAAAGAAAATCGTAAAAGTACAGAATTATTGAATCTAATCAGCAGTTTCTTAACTGTTGTGTTCATTTGGAGCATTTTAGCAGAGATGTTATTTAATTTTCAGTTGTACTGACTAACAAACACCTTACATAAGCACACAAGGAAAAAAAGAGCAAATGGATATTCACTTGGCAAAAAAGCAGAAACTAGTACTTCAGGTTGCCAGATTTAGATGAACAAATTTGAAAAATTGCTAATCTCCTGTTTGTAAACGCTTGCCTTAAAACAGGCTTTCCTGTCACACCTATGCAAAGATTTGGTTTTGGATTAACAGTACTAAATTTCAGATGTCTAAACGTTTTTATAGTCAGTAGAGTTACATAACGAAGACCCTTTGCCTTTAGCTGCTGTTCCAAAAGGCTCTACCACCTCAACTAAATATTTCTGCTCATCTGTTGTTGATAAGAGGGAATATGCATAAAGTGAATTCACTCTTTCTCTCTCCATTTCATGTCAAGGATTGGGAAGAGAGGGGAGGGCAGGGGGGGAAGTATGTTGAATATACTAGAATTGCCATACTGGTTGAAGAAAATAAAATGGCATAGTATGTGATAGTAGTGTGATACAGTAATTGGTACAGTCAGAGTATATAATCTTTGCCTTTCAGTCATACTATTTGTATTCTGCACGGCAGTTCTGAAAATTTCTGTGTTTTAAACAAATTTTCCTTTTACTGTTGAAATAAATCTTTAATGTTCACTTAAAAACAATGCTGTGGAAAGAATATCAATGTTGTGCCCTTATCTATGTTTTTTCAATCTTTGTGTTTACTTTCCTCAGCTGTAGGCCTTGCTGCCTGTCCAGAACCAGTAATTCCTAGCAATGGGATCAAATCAGGAGATAGATATATGGTGAATGATGTTTTGTCATTTCAGTGTGAGCCAGGATATACTTTACAGGTATTTCTTTATTTCTTTTTCCTTTGAATTATACACTGTGGAATAATGGCAACAATAGAGCAATGTACCCACCCAAAAACTACTTTAAAGAATTAGAGTGCTCACATAGGCTCTACTTTAATCATAGAAGTGATTAAAAAACACCAAAGTGGAGAAGAAAATAACATGGTTAAAATGTTTTCTCTAAAAAGCCCCAACCTATTTTAGTACTATTCCTATTGAAACTGTACAGTGTGTTTCTATTTTTGGAAGTAGTTCCTCTAGGTGAAATTTTAACCACAATGGTAAAATTACATCACAGGATTTCATATTATCAGAAATTTTAGAACTTGGTTTCTAAATCAATTTTTTTTCGTGCTAAATCTCTTCCAGAAAAGGATAAAGTCATAGGTCATATGATGTTTTAACATTATAGTCATATGATGTTTGCCAGTTGAGTGCTCCCTCAGCATACATTGGCTTATTCATTCGTCTCAGTACTCCTTACCATTCTCCTAAAATTCAGACTGAACATCTTAGCTCTAGGCTAGAAGTGAGAACACCTGCACTTGAAAAGTTTCTCTAAGTAATCAGCAATATGCTAACCTTTTCATTCATGTATTACAGATACAGGATCAAGTCTTTAACCTAATCCATGAGCTTCCCATTTATAGCATGGCTTGAAATGGCCTGTATCAGAAGCATCCTATATCCATAGCAAAAAAGATTGTGTCATAGACATGTCCTACTAATTAGAAAAGGTTCAGGACTTGTGCACAGTAAAGCCTACTCTATCCTTGTGAAGCACTGACTGCTCATTTAATGCTTGAAGGATTACTTACAAGCCAGCTGATGGTTCATATATAAAATACTAAAGTTTTTCTCATAGGAAAATTTAATATTATTTTAAAAATACTTATTGGTTTAAAACCTTTAACTTTTGGACTTTATTAAATTTACCTATTTCATCTTTCCCTTATAGTGTCCTTTGTAGGTAGCAGTACTGCCAGTTAGAAAATGAGACACATAAAAAAAATCTGATATCATAATTTTATTGTGCAGTCCCTTCAGAAGGACTGGCTGTCTTTAAAGCTTGACTCCCAAATAGATTCTGATTTCTAATTAAAGACTGCTAATGAACCATTAACATTTTGCTATTTCAAAGTAGCATAAAATGAAATGAAATGTCATCTCTACAATATTTCTATAGCCAAAGCAAAGTTTTGAGATCTGATATTTATCTCATTGCTTAGAAGTCATAGTATGTTGCTCTGACAGGACAAGTGAAAATGGCTCTAAATTAAAAAGAATTAACAGTGAAAATAAGGTTCTGCAAAGTACAGTATGTTTGCTGCTCAATGTGTGTGGATCAGCATAACTTTGCAGATGCAGGGTTTTTTTTCATTAGGGGTTTTTTTCACTCTAGCTGTGAATTTATGCTCAGTCTTCAGAGAACATATTCACAGCCAGCAATAACAATCAGATGTGGATTAGTTTATAATTGAGACTTACGAGAAAAGTCATAGAGCTCAAACTACTACCTGGAGATGCATAAGAAAGGTAATTGGTAGCTGTAGGATTAAGTGTCTCCCCCCAGGAGGGGACTTTAAAAGTCTGAAATCAGAATGTGCTCATGTTGGGAAGAGGCTTGAAGACAGAGGAATCCTTTTCTTTTCTCTTTCCTTTCCTTTCCTTTCCTTTCCTTTCCTTTCCTTTCCTTTCCTTTCCTTTCCTTTCCTTTCCTTTCCTTTCCTTTCCTTTCCTTTCCTTTCCTTTCCTTTCCTTTCCTTTCCTTTCCTTTCCTTTCCTTTCCTTTCCTTCCCTTCCCTTCCCTTCCCTTCCCTTCCCTTCCCTTCCCTTCCCTTCCCTTCCCTTCCCTTCCCTTCCCTTCCCTTCCCTTCCCTTCCCTTCCCTTCCCTTCCCTTCCCTTCCCTTCCCTTCCCTTCCCTTCCCTTCCCTTCCCTTCCCTTCCCTTCCCTTCCCTTCCCTTCCCTTCCCTTCCCTTCCCTTCCCTTCCCTTCCCTTCCCTTCCCTTCCCTTCCCTTCCCTTCCCTTCCCTTCCCTTCCCTTCCCTTCCCTTCCCTTCCCTTCCCTTCCCTTCCCTTCCCTTCCCTTCCCTTCCCTTCCCTTCCCTTCCCTTCCCTTCCCTTCCCTTCCCTTCCCTTCCCTTCCCTTCCCTTCCCTTCCCTTCCCTTCCCTTCCCTTCCCTTCTTTCCTTTGTCTTTCTTTCCCCCAAAATATTTTATGGGCCATTTTACTTTTTGCCCTGACTCTGGTAGTTATATTATGGCTTCCCCCCAACTCACATCAGAGACGTGCATTCATAGAAGACTAGGAAAAGACAATAGCATAAAACAAGGAATATTGCATTGCATAAATAATTCAAACCATCGTCCATTTTGCAAATAACTACTGACACAATAAGTTCACACACAGTGTTCCTTTAAAAGAAAATGGTTACTTTAAAATAAAAATTATTTTATTGACGTTTTACCAAATTTTAGTATTTTAATAAGAAAAAAGGATATTTTTCATATATTTAATGAAAACACTTTTTTCTTCCAAGCCTTTTTTTTTAAATGTGTGTTTGCCTTTCAGAAGCTGATTGTCTAACTATACTTAACTAAATGATTAGAGTAGTTTTATTCCATATAATCCTATATGAACTTTATTCAAAGTAGTATGTGCAATTTCTTTTTTGTAAACATTCTAAATCATGCAGAAGTAGTTTCATCAAATGCAGTTTCCTTTACCGTGTTTTTATGAGAATTTGAGTGCTATAGACAATATCTAAAGAAGTCTTCATAGGTAATTGATAAAATGTGCTCCCTTAATAAATACTAGACTCCTAAGACACATAAGTGAAACCATGTGAGAGTTCAAGGCCTGCTGATGACTGTGGATAACTGTCTCGGTATGCTTCACATCCATGTCATCTGCAGCAAGGAGTTGTGAAGCAAATTCCAATCTGGGTCACTACTACTCCCTCAGGGCAGTGGTTGATTCACTCCACACTGCAGTCTGAGAATGAGCTAGTCTATATACTGTGGATGAGAACCCTGGAACTGAAATAGGGAGTGAACCAATTTGACCATATGAATGGATATAGTCAGCTGATTCTGTCTTGTAAGCAGTTTTACGTTTATTTAAAAATGTTGAGAGGTTTTCATGTTATCAAAAGAAGTGGAAGTCTTCAAAAATAAGGTTAAAAAAATTCTTCACAGAGAAGAAGATCCAGGAGGTCCTCTGTAGTTCACCCTTCCTGGAAAGTCCCATAATGAGTATCTGTAATCTTTTTCCTTTCCAAATAGGGTCGTTCTCACATTTCTTGTATGCCAGGAACAGTTCGACGCTGGAACTATCCATCTCCTCTCTGCATTGGTATGGATACTTAATTTTTTTTTTCTGAACATCAGTCAGAATAAACCCCTGGCTTTGTCATGTCTATTATTCCTTCTCTGTATTCAGTTTCATTCCAAACTTTTTTGATTTTCCATTTCTGTGAAGTACTGAAAAAATTGCAGTATTTTTTTTGGTCATATATAATGTTATGTGCTATTTTTAAAAATATTGTGACAGCAGGAGAAGGAGGAAACCCAGATGCTCACCATTATTTAGCTTGTCTTGAATACTCTGGTTTGAATCAAGCTGAATCTTAAGAAGGGAGAGGAAGTTAAGACATTCCTTTTGCAGCATGCTCAGCTTGGAGCACCTTCTGAAGAACAAGCAGATCAGGAAGGGAGCTGAGGACACTTCTCAAAGAATCAAGTGGCCTGTCTGCAGTGAAGAGCAGCTCTGAAGCCAAGCCTTCAGAGGTGGTGGAATGAAAAACAGATTTAGTGATCCAGAAAAGGCTGGCTGCTTTTTGTTGGGGTTTTTTTGGGGTTTTTTTTTTGTTTTGTTTTGTTTTGTTTTGTTTTGTTTTTTTAAACTGGGGAACCTGTTATTCAATGCTGAGTTAAAAGCAAGGCTAAGAAGAGTATCCCTTTTAAGCACACTAAGACCTTAGCCAACATATCTGGGTTTTCCCTGTGTAGATAATGATCTTGTTCTGCTTTATTTTTTCTTGATGAAACAAAGTTCAAGAGACTCAGGATTCTGGTGTCTTCTGGCATGCTTATTTCAAGAAAAAAATAGGAATGAAGGGGAAGGAACCACAGCTCCATGATAACATGCACTTCAGCTTTGAAATGCATTCTCCAGTGAATGCTTTTACCTATAATATTCAGTCAGCAAAAGCTGTTCATTTTAGCTTCATATCTAAGAAGATTTTAAAAGATTGGGATGATATCAAGCAATATTAACGTGAGATGGTTTTAAAGATTCCCTGTCAAGTTGGGTCCATATATTATTTTGTACAGTCAACTTCTACAGAAGCAGTCACTTCTGATGAATATGAAAGCAGTGCAGTTCCTTCATATCGATTTTAGAAATGGAAAATCTTTTTCAGGACTTTGGGGCTCTGGAGGGGGGGAGGTTAGTGCTAATCTTATGCTTCACCTTGTATATTAAATACAGTCCCTATTTACAGTGTGCTCATTGAATTCTATTTTGTTTTTTTTCCTCTAGTTCATGAAGTTTTGCTGTCCTGGAAGCTAAAACACCCCTAAGAAAACAAACAAACCCTAGAATATGACCCCACATCCCCCACTTTCAACCCTTAAAATGTTGATTCTTTTTTTTTAAGAAATTCAAAGAATGTTTTCATTGAATAGTGCATTTAATATTGCAGGAAGGTAGATATTTGTTGAGGGAGACAACACAATTTCTTGTGTAACTAGTACATTTTAATTTTTTCAGTGTGATTATGACAATGCACAGATCACATATCACTGTAACATCTGGCAAGATGGCTCATAGGCTATTAAATAGTGATTACTCAAATAATATAAATTACAAAATTTTTATTTGATTTCTTGAATATTCATAATTATATTATTTTCATAGCAAAGGTGTAAACTCAGCCACTTCTTTAAAATTGCTTTGCATATTTATAGTGAAGCTTTTATTTCATCCTAAATGATGCAAATTACTTTTCAATCTACAAACAGATGAATTTACTGAAGTACATCATGCAGATAGTAAGCAGAGAATAATTCTCTTATACAGCTCTTCTATCCTCTTTCTGAATTAAAGATAGAAATGTGGGGGGAGTTGGTTTGTTTGTTTATTTATTTTAAAACTCAAGTGTTTTTTTAGCTGTATTAACCAGCAGATCTGCAGCTACGTCATGAATCAGTGTCATAACTCGATTTAATTCCAGATTTGTTCCTCTAATTATAAAGCCTATCTCAATGTACCACCAGATGTTTTTAACCATAATTGCCAAGAAGAGACAGTGGGTTGCCCAGTCTATATGTACAATTACACATCTGCAGTAAAATCACGTTGAACATACTGTTAGTAAGCATTTCTCTCTAACTCAAATTTTTTTCTTTTTCTTCCATCATGAGGTCATGGGAATACAATGGAAAATCCATTTTTTGAATGAATCATATGCCAAATATTAAGAAATAGTATTATTAAAAGATACAGTAACAGTCTTTTTATTTTGAATAGCTAAATGTGGTGGAACACTGACAAACATGGATGGAGTGATCCTGAGCCCAGGTTTTCCTGGAAATTACCCTAGTAACTTAGATTGCACATGGAAAATTTTATTGCCTATTGGATATGGTAAGTAAGCTTACATTTGAACAGCAATCATTTTTAATAATCAGATTTAAATATATATGCAAAATGATATTCTAATTTCCAGTATGAAATAGATTTTATTCAGTCGATATATATATACCCCTTACATAATTATGCATTATCTTTTGATTTGAAGATGATTGGTAATTTAAAAATAAATCTTTGTCAAAACAACTTGTTATTTGTGAAACTTTCTTGGCAACTGATTTTAGAGCAAATTACATCTTCCTTATGTAGATGCATCAGATGAAATAGATAATATAATTTCCAGATTAATCAGTGGTCTTCTTTTTAATATCCTTTCATTGTCCCCCAAGTGACTCTTTAACAGTGTTTTTTATGTTCTGCAAAAATGGACAGAACTTCATTTCTAGCACTACAAATCTGGTTAAAACCATTCTAAACCTGTAGTCCAAATAGCAGGTAACAGTTGTCAACTTAGAAACTTTCTAGGTTTGCATTAAATATATTGTCATACAGAAAATGTCTTCACAAATAAATAACAATTATAGAAAGTAATAATGAATGATAAAGTGTGTGTATAAAACACAATCTTCTATCAGAAGAAAAAGAAGAATAACTTCTCTTGTTGTGAAACATTATGTCCCATATTGAGAATTCAGTGGTAGAGCTCAAATAAGAAAATTAATTATATAAGTTTATTATTAAATATACTATATCTGTCTCTGGAAATTAATTTCTGTGCCTTCCATTGCATTCATATGAGCAATTTTTCTAGTAGGATGTACTACTTATATGGAGTGCATTATAGAAAGTTAATTTGTAGAAATATTTTTCTGCTACTTAGAATAGTGCCCTTTATTGGTGCATAGTTGCTAAATGGATTCATCATAGGTATAGCTAGGCTAGTAGTCTTACATATCTTATAGACTTAGGATGACCATAAACTGGACAACCTTGGCTAATCTGGGCATTCTAAAGCTACATTTGTAGAAAATAAAACCTCTTAACTCTCCAAAAGTATCTCATAGTGATAATCCTGTAAATAGAAAATATTTTGATTTTGTTTGACAAGGGATTTGACAAATACAGGGTGTTCATTCCTACTATTGCCTTCAGAAATACTGGAAGAGGACAACTTTAATCATGAAGTGATATTTTAACCAAAGTCTCTGTTAGATAATCCACAGATAGATCATGATTGATTTGATGTTTCACATAGAACTTACACTTCAAAATCTTCAATACTATTTTAGTTACAAGTATAAATTTGTCTACCTAAGAGCCATATGTCTACGTTTATTCTATTGTATCATAATGAATATATGAAATCTCTGAAAAATAGAAAACATTTTCAAGATTTAACAATGCTCCAGGTTTTGGGGTGAGTTTTTTTGAAGGGTTTTACTGTGGTATCGATTGATTTAGAGTTGAACACTGGACAAAAACTGATCCAGAGGACACTCGTGAACAGAACATGTAGTGATTGATTCAAATGACTGAAATAATTAACCATGATATTATTGACTTAGTTCAAGCACACAAATGTGCTTAAATAAAGTCCAACAATAAAATTGTGGGAGCTAAATATGTCCTAAAGTATAGTGTTCTCTTCATTATGTGAAAATATACAAATATAAAAGAAGTTGCTATTACAATCCAAACATTATAAACAGGTGGAAAACACATCTTTTCAAGTGAGTTGCAGTTATTTTGCAATGATTTCAGGTAGCTGTTAATTGATTAACCTTTGTAAAAATTATTAGCTCAGCTTGGAATTGTCATTATTTAGTCTATTCAAGTGAGAGAGGTAATCCTATTGAGATTGGAGCAGGAAGTAGTATATAGATTGACCAGATAATGATTTATTTTCTGTAGCTATCATCTTTATTCTGTATAATTTTACATAAGAAATGATTTAGTGTAAAAAGCTTTTTTCTTTGACATATCAAATTGACAATTGTAAGACACATAGAGAATTTCCCCAAATTAAAAGTAACAACTTTGAAAAACCTTCAGTAAAAAAAAAAATACTATGTTTGTGGCTATTTTATCAGTTTATATTTTTAAAATCTATCTTTTACGTTTAAAACATGAAGCTTTTGTATATTGAGTATTTACGCACTTAGTCACATAAATTCCTTCTTAGTAATTAAATAAGAATGATAGGTTTGTAAGGGTACTTCGTGGCTCAGAATGGCAGGCTCCTTTAAATAACACTGATTTTTGTTCTATATACTTATGTCAAATTGAATTACATGCTTATCACTTTAGCAACTTAAGTATAACAACTGGCTGCTCAATTCTTTAGAATTCTTTCCATGCTGCTGACATGCAGTCTCTGAAGGGAGTCGCTAAATGCTGATAGTAAGGTCAGGACATTTGACCTGAGCTGCTTGGTGTCCTACTGCATCTCAAATCTTGAGACCATTGCAAAATTAGTGACTTTCCCTAAGTCAAACTAACTGCATCAGACACCATTCGAGACAGTGGTGTGGATAATATTGAGACTTTGATATGTTCTGTATTGGTCTCTATTGATAGCATCAGAATAAGTTTTCTTATTGAACAGCTGAAATACTTGTTTTCGTATCTCCCACTCTGCATAGGTCAGAGAAGTTAATAAACAACGCATATTCTTACAAGTTCTCAATAATAATCAGTTTATTTGTTAGCTTATTTATTTTGTCCTGAAAAAAAATCTATTTTATACAAATTATTAGATATCAAACCACAGATGCAAAGAAAGGAGCTATAGAGCGAGACTGAGTGAATGACTTATCCTGGTGATTAATCTATAAGGTACTCTTCTGGAATGAAGAGTATGTCTCTACTGCTGTTTAAGAATGTCAGGCAGAGAGTTAAGGCATTGAATATGTCACATTGCTTCATTGGCTCATTCATTAATTCTGCTTTATTCCATTCCAGCTACTTCTCATAGTCTACCAGAGGAAGGTTAGGCACAAGCAGTGAGGTTGAAAGTTAGTTGCTACTACTTGGGTTTGGAACCAAGGGTTCATCCCCTACCCCTCTTTAGTCCCCATGTAGTGCCAGAACTTAAAAATAGCTGTTCCCGTGAGATTAGGTTTATACTTGTTACTGCTCAGCATGTCAGGAGTCACCTCTCCCTTTCATTTTGTGAGAAACGTCTGGTTCAGCCACCTGACTTCCAGATAGGGCTTGTAAACGATCCTGAGCGAGACCACTCTGGAGTTCAGTGCATCCTACAGTGCTGCGTACAAAGTAGAATGGCTCTAACGATACACTGGCCCAAGCTGGAGTAAGGAGGTAGTGTATATACATGACTTGTGTCAGGAAAAGCATGGTATAATAGATAGTTGGAACTAAGTAGTTAAACTTCTGCCTCTGAAGGGTCACTGTATTAATAACTGTCCTGCTGAAAGCAGGACAATAACCTTACTGGGTGCTGAACTGATTCTGAGCCTCCGAGAGGCCTGGCCCAGCTACAGTAATGCTCTTTTGACAGTGTCCTGACTATGCTGTGACACAGCAGGATTTGTGAGAAGCCCCTCCCTTGAGAGTTTCTGGTGCCTGGTTTAGGAACCTGTCAGATAGCTGATTGTTGACTTAGTGACTTTGTTTCATTGGTCCTTTTATGTGTGTTTATATTGATTGGGAACAAACTCTTTCATTAGTTAGCTGCTATTTCCTGAATTTAAGCATCCCACTTTGAATGGTGACTAAAATATAAATACTGTGCCTGTAACAATTATTATGACATCTTTTATAAAAACTCCACTTTCATTTTTTTCTTGCTTTCTCAATTATGCAGGTGCTCATATTCAGTTTCTGAACTTCTCTACTGAAGCAAATCATGATTTCCTAGAAATTCAGAATGGGCCTTATCACACCAGCTCAATGATTGGTCAGTTTAGTGGAATGGAACTCCCGTCACCCTTGCTAAGTACTACTCATGAAACACTTGTCCATTTTTACAGTGATCACTCAGAAAACAGGCAAGGATTTAAGTTGACATACCAAGGTAAGTAGGAACTAACACAATTAACTTACCAAGTTTTAGAGGTTGGTTTTGTTTATTTAAAAAATGCTAGACATGTACTGTATAGCATTTTAAAATCTGTAGTTTGTTTAATCCATAGGTTCAACATTTTTAAAACTGAAATTGTGTTGACATGTAGTCTTTGTTTTGCTAACGTAAAAACTAGAAGCCAATGTGATGTCATTTGTCAAAGGTCACATAACTGATGTTATGTTCCATTCCATTAAGCTGTACTGTTACTAGACAATACTACTAATATACTCTTTTTTTCCAGTTTCTATAATATTGTTATATATAATGTAAGAAATGAGGATTTCAAAACATAGTATGTGTGATTTTAAATATTTGGGTGAAAAAAAATTTAATCGTTGTATTTTGGTAGTCTAAAAGCTGTTATATTTTTGCAGTGAAAATTAACAAGAAAGTAAAAGATACCAGATAATACTTACTATGTATTTGTATTTTCAAATACAGATCAGATCATTTTGTTTCTCAATGTGTGGCTATAGATGATTTGAATTACCAAATGCGTATACACTTACCTAGTTTTATTTTCCCCATGAGTGAGAAGCAAAACAATTTCACCAGTAAAGGCAACTCACACAGTTCATTTTTATGTAACACTGCTTAGTTATAAAGAGATCCTGGGGTGACTCATTCCTGACTATTGACTGTTTTGAGAAAGCACAATATTTTTAGTCTATATACTTAAAAAACACATAGTTTTAAAACTTAAAAAAATCCACAACATAATCCACTCAAATAGAAGGGGGGGGGGGAGGAAATATTTTACAAGGTACTTGGTATTTATTACTTTTTTCTAATGTGAAAAGTTGCTACCACTGAGATGTTAAATTTTTACGTGATTATGAGCTACAAGCTAAAATTGCTGTACTTGACTAATATTTCCTCTTCTATCTGCCTCCTTTTCTGCATTCTAGAAACAGGTTTTGGACTTTTGTTCTTAGAAACATCTTGAATGTGCTTTTTTTTTTTTTTCCAGAGAGCACACACTCTGCTGTTAGCCATTTCTATTGCTCCCATTTCTCCTTTGGTATTATTGGTATTATTAAGCACAAGTAACTTTCTCAGCAGCATTTAGGAAATGTAGGAAGTTGAATTATCAATTGAAGTTATTGATAAACTATTGTTTCAGTGTATTCACCATGCTCTGACAAAAAAATGCCAGCAGTTTACGACTGAGCAATTTTAATGCCTCTTTACTTTTCTTCTTACAGAGTATATGTTGCTTTGGATATCTGTCTTTTCCAGTTCCACACCTATTGCCCTTGATATTTAGTTACCTTGTATTCCAGAATGGTTTTCCTACATTTGATGTTACACCTCTGGATTTCACTCCCTTTCTCCTGTTCCAGCATTGCTGAAACTAGACTTAAAAAAAAATTATTCACTACTTGAAAAATGTTCCTCTTTCCTTCTCTTTTGATCCCTGTTAGAAATGTTGTTTTCATTCCAAACATCAAGTAATTCTAAGCCTGATTTCCTTGGATGACAAGACTTGCACGGTTGTGATGTCTGATTGTCATGCTTCTTGATATGCCACTGTTATGCCATTTTGAAACCATTGGCCAATTTCAGTGACATTTCACAGTTCCTAGATATATCTGAAAAGCAGTATTAGTAATGTGTCCTTATTGACAGGAAGGATGCAGCGTTACTCCATAGATCAGTTTGGCTTGCTGGCTGCCCAGTTGGGAAATTCCATGTGACAACTCATTTTAATACACGGTGTCTTACCTAGCCTAGCTGCTATTTATGGAATATAGATGTGGGAGAAAGGTTAACAAGGTTGACATATGCAAAGTCTTCTTATGGGCAAAAGGAAGCATGTCAGATATAGAAAGCTAAGAATTTATTGTTAGTCCAATTAATACTTGGACAGCTAAGTTGTCCAAGTCAGTTAATGCATAAGCAATGCAGCTGAAATTGTTATGCAAAAACTTTCTCTTATCTGCCGCTTTTCTTTTGTGTTACATTCAACCTTACAGTCCTCTTATGGTGCATAACATCGACAGTGTCTGTCTGTTTATGTAGAAATGGAGAGGCAGTCATAAGCACCCCAAGCTCTTTTCTGGGGAACATATGATATTCGTCATAGAATTTCTTATGCTTTAGTTTTGAGTTCCAGTTGAATTAATTTTACATTTTTCTTACCGCACGCTGCTGCTTCTTCATGGTTCCCAGCCAAACTTTTAAAGTTGCTTTCATCAGCTTCAATTACTGTGATAGACTATTATCTGTTGAGCAGTAACCTCCAGGGCTTGCCAAGCCTTTAGCATATATGGTATTTGCAGAGCATAACCAAAAATGTGGTAGGTAATAATGACTTGGCTGGTAAGAATTGTTAAAATGAGCTAAAACCATCTCAGGCCAAGGCAAGTCCAGACATATGTCAGATCTTTCAGATCTTTCACTGTCAGCTACTTAAATGGCCTAAAACCTGTGGCATTTTACTCTGACAGAAAACTTAATTTATTTTGTTTCAAGGGTTTGGAGATACTGCACATAAAGTAATCAAGAAAAAACTAAATCATAGTGCTGTCTGCTTTAAGAAAGCAGTGCCCAGATGTAGGTAAATGGAAACTGTATAGATATTATGTAGCTATATAGTACTATACCTATTAAAAACCCCAAGATTTGTTTCTTCAGCTGCTGGCAAAGCAACGCACTGATTTCATCCATCCTTCAGACCAGGTAAACCTAACAGTGCTATACAAAACAAAATAGTTTTTGAAGCCTATCAGTAATAACTTTCATGATTTCCAAGAAGCATATTTCAAAATTATCTATTCTCTCAGGGCATCTAAAATAGTAATTTTGAATAAAAGGGGACAAATAGTTCAGGACTAAGTAATTGTATGTAAAACTGGAGGGTGTGTAGCAGTGCGAACAGATGTAGCACATACAAACTAAATTCTGCAAAGAATTATAACAAATTTATGGAAAATGAAAAAAATCTAAGGTTTTTTCCAGTACTTTCGCTTTTTTTCCACTTTTGCCTTTTCTGTGGAAATGAATTTGTAAAGAAAAGCAACCCACTCTGAGGACCTGACATCTTTATGCATTCAATAGATGTTTTTCAGACTAATTGATCCCATTTTCAGATGTCCTAATATACTATAAATGGGAAAAAAAATCTATGAATAAACCCAATTGTTTTTCTAATAATGAAATTAATTTGGTACATCCTTAAAAAACACAAGTAGGCAAAACCAGTCCATAATTCTAGTGATATTCATCAAGCCCATTCTGATGGGTTTGTTGCCTACTAGGAAGTGCATAATGATTATCTTGTGTACTCGGAAGCACCCACAAGGATGCATAGCTTAATCCTAGCCTGAAATTCTAAAATGTGCTTAAATCTCAATGTGCTTTAATCTTAACATGGATTAAAGATTAAATTTCTACTTTTACTGAGTGGTACTAAGCATGATGTGATTCAAGGACTGCTTTTTCAAGAGTGAAAAAGTGACATTTCTGCTAACTAGAACACAGTAAATAGTGGGATTAAGGTAGCAGACTTTTTTGCAAAGTAAATGCCTTTTTATAAAGATAATCTAAAAATACAGCAGATTTTAATGGATGTGCTTATTCAAGCAACTTTCTCTGTCATGAAAAATAAAGATAAAGCTTTTTGATAACCCATCATCTCAGGGGAAAGAAAAGAATATGAATACTGTATAGTGAATGATAGAATTAATAATGCTGTTTCTCATTCTTTCTACTGACTTTCTGACAACAGAAAAATACTTTGGAGATTGAAACTGTATAACCTGGGATTGTTCTCTGGGCACATTATTTTTAGGAGGAAGAAAAGTGTACGCACATGGAGAACAGTAAAATATTTGCTTCTCATGCTTTCAAGGGGAAAAATAGTAATGCATTTTAAGCACTATTGAGAACAGTAAAATATTTGCTTCTCATGCTTTCAAGGGGAAAAATAGTGATGCATCTTAAGCACTATTCTATGAAGTCTCACAGCACAGGATTTGAATATAGAACCTAAATCACTTAGGTACTATATGTTTCTGAACATAGTAAAAAGTTTGTCTCCTTAGCAGAACCCTTGGGAAGTTACAGCTCTGAGTAACAGTGTGGGTCAGCTCCTTGTTTTGTGGTCTGATTTCATGTTTTGTTATGCGTTCAGCTTTATGACTGTACTGCATAAGGAATGGTGGGGGCAACATCATGTCCGTGATTTGAGTTACTGAATTTTTGTGTGTGCTGTAAAACCTTTTGTTCCACTTTTTATCAGAAGTAATATACTGCTTACCTTTATTAGAATGGTGGGTTTTATTTGTAAGATAATGAGAGGACTTTAAAATTGGCTGACTTGAAAAATAGCACCAAGTTTTCTGTTGTTAAAATAGTATTATACTGTTTAATAAAAAACCAGAAGCATTGAGAAAGGTTTTCTCTTTGTTGTCACTCCTGTGGTTTTCCCACCTATGAAAGGCAGCAAAACCATGAAGCAACCAGAAATGCTGAGAAAAATAAATTGTATTTGATTGCAATCTGGAGTTTCTGAGACTGTCACATCTGTCTCTAGATGTAAACAGCCTATGCACACTAGGTCTGAGGGAGGAAGAATTGTCACAGAAGTTTGATTGGCAAGCCAAGTTTGCTAATTACAAGCTCAGGATGCTGGTCAGAATAAATAAATCACTTTTATGGCCTCTAAAAGATTTTTAACAGAATTTAGTACACAGAATACAGTTTGTCTAACTGTTGGTAAAACATATTTGTGGTTTTTAATCCCTATTTATATTATGATTGTTACTTCAGACATTCAAAATTTCTGTAACATCTTTCTTCCACGTAGCATTCCCTGCAGGACTAGGGTTTCTTTAGGGAAAGCCAGTAAAATATTCTGGTTTATTTTTTCTAGGAGAATCATAGTTCCTAGTACTGGAAGTCTAAGCATTTTTGCTCGGTTCTGAATTTCAATATAGCAGCATAAAGCTGAATATAAGGTTGGAATCTTACCCTCCTGGACTTGGAGAACAATATGTAACAGAGAACACAGAAAAAAGTTCAATTGCACTTTAATAAACTGAAGCATACTATCAAACATACACATATCTAGCATAAAGGTAATTCTGATTGAGCTTCTGAGTCATAGGAACCCTGGAATGAAAAAAGGAGTGTTGAAAAACTACCATATTTCTAAAATTATTTCAGATTGTGGTTTGGGGGGGGGAGGGGGGTGCAGGAGTGGAGAGGAATACTAATAGAAATAAGATCTTTGGGGTGGGGAATGTATAGCAAATTATTTTCTAATTCGTGTAACAAAATTAAGTCATTTTTTGTGACTAATTCTGAGTCATTGCATTTGGAAAAACTATGTCCTTTGGTGCCTAAGGCAATAAGTATGGCTCCAAATTGCCAGCCCTATCCCAGGCAGCAGCAAAGCATATAATATCCTAGGCTTCCATAAAAAGTGTAGCCAGCAGTTCAAGGAAAGTGAATTAACCCCTCTGCTTCTCTCTCATTACACCCCCCTTGGGGTACTGCATCCAGGTCTGGCACTTCCAGCACAAGACATGTACCTGTTAGGGCAGTTCCAGAGGAAGGCTATAAAAGTAATGATATGCCTGTAACACCTCTCATATGAGGAAAGGCTGGGAGAGTTGCATTTGTTCTGCCTGGAGAAGAGAAGGCTTCAGGGAGACCTTAGTGTGGCTTTTCAATACCATGAAGAGGCTTGTAAGAAATATGGAGACTTTTAACCAAGGCCTTTAATGACAGACAAGGGGGAAAAGAAAGGCATAAGAAAGAAATCTTTTAAGAGGAGGGTGGACAAGCACTGAACAGTTTCTCTAGACAAGCTGTGGATGCTTCATCTCTGGAAGTATTCAAACTCAGGTTGCATGGGGCTGATCTAGTGCAATATGTCCATGTTCATGGCAAGGGCATTGGAATGAGATGATCTTTTAAAGTCCTTTTCAAGCCAACCCAGCCCATGCTATTCTACTCCAGTCTAGTCTTGAGAACTGGATTTTGTTCTTGAGTCTGTAGTTATACACAACATGATACTGGAGTAACGTACAATAAGACTAAATGAAAGTTTTAAATAGGCTTAATTGTGAGCTTTCCTATCACTTGAGTGTTTGCATGCTCAAGTCTCTGCTAATGCAATTTCTCTGTAATTATTTCCATGTTGAAGTGTTATATATATGTGTGGTACTTGCAAAAGCACTAAGTCACCTTCTTAATGTAAGAATTTAATCATAAAAACAAGATAGCCGAAGATCAATTATATTTCTTTTGTGATTTACACTCTTTTCTTGCCAGTGGAAAATATATTGCACAAAGAAATGCCAAATGTCAATACGAGATCATTTTAAAATTCAAGTATTTGACTGCTGCTGGCACTGGAATTAAATCTTTTTCTCAGGTTTCCTTTACATTAGCCTTCCTTTCAGGATCTCACTAGAGTTTTTTCTTCTGTGAAATGGTATGGCATTTTTTAAAGCTCAATGCCAAGCAAGTCTTTGGGCATGACATTCATTAAAAAAGTTTTCTTTGTGAGGTACGACATTTGAGATTTGTGGGCAATATTTGATAGCGATGACTGAATAATGAATTGTTCTGTTAAATCAGGTAAAGTTGTTGCACATATCAAAAGAACAGAGAAGGATATAATTCATATTTATATTAAAACTATAAACCATATTCCCTTAGCGACCTATAAATCATAATGTCATAGTCAAATGGATCACTTAACTTATAGTTGCTTCATTAATTTATGAGTCATACATAGGTTTTATACCAGAAGCCAAATGCAGAGAGTGTCTTCATATTTTACACTTTAAAAGAAAAAAAATTAAACTCTGCTCTGCTCATGTGCAAATTATTTCACCCCTCACTGAAATTTGAATTTTGACTGACCATCAATTTTACAGTAATCTGCATTAGGCAGAGATTCTGTTCTTACTAAAACAAATACCAGAACAAATGCAAAAGTTTCTTACAAAAGGAGAAAAGCAAGTGCAGCTCTGAATAAACAGTAAGTAGAATTTTAATAGGTTGGCTTTATTTTTTTCCATTGACAGTCCAAAAGACGTTAATGAATGTTGTGCAAATTAGAGGAATGGAGAACTGTTGATATTCTTTCAGGATTTCCTCTTTCACCTGAGCTGCTCCTGTGTTTTATTCTCATGTAAAGAAGTTTTCTTCTGAAATGAATTTTTAAGACTAACTGAAAAAAATCAGAGACCATATTAAGCACATTTAAAATGTAACCTATGAATGCTGTATATTCAATCAATTAACCAGTAAGGAAGGTTTTAGCTCCTTAAAAGGATGTACAATAAAAATTTAAAAGTTCCGATATTTATAGTCATTGTTCCAAAACATTGTAACTTTTGGGCAATTCAGTGATCCACCTTGTTAAACACATGAATAAGATCCCCCAAACAAGCCTTTAACATATTTTTTATATAATTTGCTAAGTAGCTTTTTATATAATTTAATATACTAATTTTCATATGTCCTATACTCTTATTATTTCTACCACTATATCTTGTTTTAAAATGTTGATAATCCTAATATAATAGTTATACTATCTGTAGTAGTACTATGTGAATAATGATAGCAGGAATAATAATAGTATTAAAAATTAATGAGCTATTACTAGATTTAGCTCCAAATTTTAATGAACTATTCAAATAAGGGAGAATAAAGATTTTTGTATTTCCTTTCCAGTAGCAATTAATTCTGATTGTTATGTTTTAATTTTCTTTTCTTATTTTTTGTTATCTGGGAGAAGGTGAGTCTGATTCATTAGAGGATTTCAGAATGTTTGTGGTACCTCTACATCTCTTTCATCTTTGTAATGTTACAAACCCTGGATTCTGGATTCACTGAATGAATTAGGAAAAGGCATTCTTAAAATAGACCTTCTCTGTTCCATAGCATGACTATAATCAGTAATGGCTAAAAAAACTAATTAAAGTAGGGGTACTTCAGTGAACAATTAACTACAAATTTCAATAAGCAGTTAAGCACACCTAAGTTATATGTTTAGCTTAATCTTTTTGAAATGTCCTCTTTAAATAATCTGATTGTTAATAATTATATACCTCTAGGATGAATATGTCCATTTGTAGTAATTAGCTTTGAAAAAAATAGCAAAAGACATTGTTCAAGAATATGCTTTTTCTCTCTCTTACTGCATTTTTAGGGCTTGTATTTACCATCAAATGTTAGTATAAAGTTTACTGGTGCTATAGCTCTTACTCGAACTTCCTTGTCTCCTGACAGAAGTATTTCATAACTCTGAAGGGAACACTTAGAGAAAGCAGGGCATTCTTTTTCACAATAATTATTTCTTAAATGACAGTTACTTGCTATCTAATCCATGTCAAGTTGTTTGTGAATTATTCTAAATAGCATTTTTTAAAAATGCATATTTACTATTATCATGGAGCTATTTATCATTTAAATCTTCTAAAGAAATACATCTTCAATACGGAAACATGTAGTTTTAAATTATCTTTAAATCTTAGTAAATCTTATTAATGAAAACTTCCACATAATATCTTCAAACTATTTTGTGTGAATTAAATATGTTTAATTGAATAATACTTTGAGGCCTTCTAAAACGTAAAACTCAACATAAAATATGGTGAATCATTAATGCAATTTTTTCTATGGAGATACATGTGGAGGGATTTTTTTCCTTGGTAGACTTCTGTCAGTTTTCTAGATCTTGCTGATGATGTGACTTTATAGTTTTTCATTAATTCTGTTCTGACTGGGATTTTTTTGGTTAGGTGATTTTTTTCATATTTTAATAAATTGTATCTAATATAATTATGTAATATTTGTTACATTTTGTATTTTATCTCAATATAAGTTTAAAAACCCAATTGATTGCAAAGCTGTCATATCTCCTAAAATTCTGTAGCACAAATGACTTTGTCATATCTTACTACAATACTTTCTGTAGTGTTTAAATGTGAGAACACATTTAAACAATTGCTGTGATTAGTTATGCAATGATTTATTATTGAAGTTGTACAATTTTATTGATGCAAGTAATGAACAAACTGCAATATAATGCTCAGAGTGCTGCAAAACTCTTTTCTCGTTGTGCTGCAGTTGCATCTGTTCCTAGTACATGACACAGAGAATGTCATGAACGAGTACGAGTGTTACCAGAAAAAAACTTCTCATGTTCTGTTGCCATTAGTTGTATAAATATACTTATATATTCATTTTTTTAAATTCAGATTTTGCACTGTGTAAATGGACAACAGGCAATTTTAATGAATACAGTTATATTTCAGGAAAATATTATTTGAAAAACTATGTGATAATTTATAATCTCCAGCTACCTATTAAATTTTTCAAATAAACTATTATTACTGTGTGCAAGATTTTGATTCACTGTTGGTGCCTTCAGAACAACATTATTTTTTTTTTTACATTCAGACTTAACATACAAATTTAACATTGAGCAAAATGTTTCAAATTATGAAAATTTGAAAAATTTATGAAATTATTTCAGTTAAACATTAAGTATATCCATCTTTATTTATTAAATTAATTCAGTGTATGTCAGTTAAAATGTCTTATTTTAAAACTATTGCATTTCAGAATATCATAGATACTAGGTCTGAGCCTAGAATATTTTTTAAAAAATAAGGATGCTATTTATATAATATCCTGATCTGAAGCTTCAACATGAACCACTAAACCACATTATTCCATCGTCATGCCCTGTGTCCAATGTCTATTTGAATTTCCTCTCTAAGTGCCTGATGTAGGTGGCAATTCTATGCCTCTCTGTCTCTAGAGCTAATTTTTTTTGACCTGGATCATCAAAATGGTTGATTTATTATATGTTAATCATTATTACTGGTGTTTGGCATTGCAGTGTTTACCTATTATGGAATGCATTGCATAATTTTTATTAAATCTTACTGTAGGAAGCTGATGACATAATAAAAAGTACTTCTGTTCTCTTCCAGCTTATGAGTTACAGAACTGTCCCGATCCTCCTCCTTTTTTAAATGGATATATAGTCAACTCAGATTACAGTGTGGGTCAGTCAGTATCATTTGAATGCTATCCTGGATATGTTTTGAGGGGTCAGCCTGTTCTCACATGCCAACATGGAATCAACAGGAATTGGAACTATCATTTCCCCAGATGTGAAGGTAAATTTCTGGTAGCACCTTTGCTCCAAACTGACAAAACTTTCTGAGTTTTTCTTTACTTGCTTGTGCGTGCATGTGTGTTTGCTGAAGAACTGCACCTTTATCCTAATCTGTACTGTAGGCAGTTAAAGTCAGAGAAGTATCTGGCTTTATAAATCATAAATATTTCATGACCTCTGTTCCTCAGCAGTGATATATTGTTCCTATTAATATCTGTCAGTTGTATTGATTATGAGAACTCACAAATCTTCATGTGATTTTTTTTTCCTTCTTTTTTGATTTGGGGGGCAGTGCATAGTGTGACTTACAAAATTTTCAAATGCAATGTTTTTACTTGGTCTTTCATCTAAAAAATACAAGTGCAGAAACAAAATTCCTTTAGGCCTTTAGAGACTTTGTTAAAGACTTGTACAAGATATTATGACACAATTTGGGAGCCATTATGTAGAAAAGAAGTGGTGTCACAGATATTAACCAGATAAGAAGATATAAAATAGATTGAAATAAATTATTTCCAACATAACAAGAGGCTAATGGTGCTACAGGTTTTCACTGCAGAATGTACGTTCAGTATCACTGATCTTGAAAGATCAGATAGATGCTTCTCTACACAAACCACACAATAGCTTATACTTTAGTGAAACCAGAAAAGGCTGTGAAGGAATTCAAGCCAAAAAAAAACCGTTGGTCTCAGCCCATCAGTCCAATCTGTTCAAATCCCTCTGAAGAGCCTCCCTAACCTCAGGCAGATCAACACTTCCTCCTAGTTTAGTGTCATCTGCAAACTTACTGAGCGAGCATTCAATCCCTTCATTGAGGTCATTGATAAAGATGTTGAACAGGACTGGACCCAGGACTGAGCCCTGGGGGATGACCCTCATGACCTCCAGCTGGATTTTGTTCCATTCACCACCACCCTTTGGGCCCAGCCATCCAGTCCGTTTTTAACCCAGCTGAGGGTCCACCTGTCAAGGCCAGTGGCAGCCAGTTTCTCAGTCAGAATGCTGTGAGAAACCATGTCAAAGGCTTTACTGAAGTCCAGGTAGACCACATCCACAGCCTGCCCCATGTCCATTAAGTGGGTCACCTTGTCCTAGAAGGTGATCAGGTTAATTTGACAGGATCTACCTTTTGTAAACCCATGTTAACTAGGCCTGATCCCCTGGCCATCATGCATGTGCTGCATGATAGCTCCCAAGATGACCCTCTCCATGATCTTCCCCGGAACTGAGGTCAGACTGACAGGCCTGTAGTTCCCCGGATCCTCCTTCTGACCTTCTTATGGGGGTAACATCTGCCAGCCTCCAGTTGAGTGGAACTTCCCCATTCTGCCAGGATTGCTGATAGATGATGGAAAGGGGTTTGGCAAGCACATCTGACAGCTCTCTCAGCACCCTCGGGTGAATCCCATCTGGTTCCATTGACTTGGTATCTAACTGGCCAAGTAGGTCGCTAATCGTTTCCTCATGAACCATGGGAATTTTGCTATTCTTCCCCTCTCTGTCAACCAGTTCCTGAGTATGAGTACTCAGGGAATATCCATCTTTACTATTAAAGACTGAGCAAAAGAAGGAATTAAGGACCTCAGCCTTGTCCTCATCCCTTGTCACTAATGTTCCCTCAGTATCCAATAAGGGCTGGAGATTCTCCTTGACCCTCCTCTTACTGTTAATATACCTATAGAAGGACTTTTTATTATCTTTTACAGAACTGTCCAGTCTGAGTCCCAGTTCAGCTTTAGCCCTTCTGACTTTCTCCCTATATGATCTCACTAAATTCCTATAGTCATCCCAAGACACCTGCCCCTTCTTCCAAAGCTCATATTTTCCCCTCTTTTCCCGAAGATCTTCCTGGATCTCTCCACTCAGCCAAGCTGGCTTCCTTCCTCGCTGACTCCTCTTCCGATAGACTGGGACAGCCTGTTCTTGTGCGACCAAGATTTCCTTCTTGAGGAGCAACCAAACCTCTTGGGTTCCTTTGCCCTCAAGGTCTGCCTCCCATGGAATCTTACTGAGCAGCTTTCTGAATAGTCAAAAGTCAGCCCTACGGAAGTCTAATGCGCTTGTTCTGGTGTCTCCCTTTCTCACTTCTCCCAGTACTAAGAATTCTATCAGCTCATGATCACTATGCCCCAGGTGTCCTCTAACCTTCACATCCCCCACTAGGCCTTCTCTGTTTACAAACAACAGGTCCAATTTTGTTCTTCTAAGTCTTGCTGCCTGTTGATACAGGTTTTTATAACCCATTATGATATCTTCTGCTGGTTAGCTACAATGTGCCATATTATCCTGCATAATAGAGAAAGAAAATTATTTAAAGGTCATAAAAAGATAAAAGAATATATGGGGGTTTTCCCCTTCACATTAAGGTTGACATATACTCTTTGAACTCCTAGAATAAAGATATTTAGGATACCAAATCCATATTCTCCCTATCTAATTTTAGCTTACTAATGAAAATGAATTTTAACAAACATTAATTTCAGAGACACAAAATACATTGTTTTGTGTATGTTCGATTCTTAGATTTCCACACATTATAATCTCTGTTCTCTTTGAAAACTGTTCACATAGTTGCTGTATTTTGTAGTGCTTCATTGAATGCTGTTGTACTGTTATTAGGCATTTTTCTAGCTATATTACATTCTTTTTATTACTATTTCTTATTAGTAATCTTTGACATTTGGGATAATCCTACTGATATCTTCATAAGATATGAGAATAAATTGCATAAGTTAAAGTGATAGGATAGTTGAAAAAGCTAGCCACTATGTCATTCACCTTTGAGAAATAATCTGGCCTCCTCACTTGACAAGAAGTGGAATCAATATCACAACTCATTCTGCTTCATTATCCTGGTTTGTAATAAAGCACTCTCTCCTTTTCTTTCTTTTTTTTTTTTTTTTTAATGTCATGAAACTAAAGGCTTTCCTGCATGTTTAATAAGGTGCTTCACCTTTCCCTAATCAAGTTAATGCTCTGTGGGATTTCCCTGATTTTGGAACATACGGAGAAGTTAATTTCCTGAGTCAAAGAAACAGAAGATACCCCGAGTGTCTTTGCTAGCAAGTATTACAGCACTTCGGCACTAAAACTTCAGTAGGGACCTTCCAAAGCCTGTGAAATTTGCCAAGCAGAATCTTTAACACTGTTTTTAGAATCGTTTGGAAATGCAGGCTCCTAATTTCGAAGTTCAAAACTTTTTGGTTTTATATAGATCATACACCTCTTCTTCCTTTCTTCCTTATCCTAGGTCAAGATTTTTGACTCATATGCCTTAACATTATCTTGATTTCCTCCATAGCATTTTTGTGGTACTGTATGTGCCTACTGTCCCTCTTTTCTCACTAATTAAGCTTTGAATGACATGAAGTCTATCTACATTAGGAGTTGTTTAGATTTTTATAGCACAAATTACCATTTTATAGATTTTCTTACATGGTGTTGTGGTTCAACCCAGCAGGTACCTAAATAACACACAGCCATTCCCTCTTTCCCTCCCGTGAAGATGTCGGAGAAAAATAACCCAACAATACAAAAGAAAAATACAAACCAAACTAAACCAAAAACCAACCTCATGAGTTGAGGTAAAGACAGTTTAATAGGAGAGAGAACAAAGAGAAAAAAGGCAAAACAAGTGATCCACAATGCAGTTGCTCACCACTTGCTGACTGATGCCCAACCAGTCCCTGAGAAGTAGTCCCAACAGATTTCCTCCCACTTACATGCCAAACATGACATTATATGGTATAGAACATCCCTTTGGCTAGTTTTGACCTGGATGTGCCCTCTCCCAGCTTCTTCTGCAGCTCCAGCCTTCTTAGTTGGTAGAGCATGAGAAGCTGAAAAATCCTTGACTTAATGTAAGCACTACTTAGCAACAACTAAAATATCACGGTGTTCTCAGCATTTGTCTCATAATAAATGCATAGCACACCACTCTACCAGCTACAATTAAAAATATTAATTCTATCCAACCGAGAACAGAAGACAGGAATGAACTTCCTGTATCATCAGAATGAGGATGGGCATACCAGGGTTCATAAGTCTCCTTGTTGTCCTTGAGGTAGAAGAATTTATATGAAGTTTCACAGTACAAGCTTCCCTGTACCATCAAATACTCCCTATACTCATGAGTCTTTTCATGCCCATATAGATTTCCCCTACTTCATTCTAGATCATGGTACTTTGAAGCAGCTATCCCTATTTCTTTAAGGCAAATAGTTACATCAAACAGGGGTTGGGATATATATGTACCATGAACAGTTATGGAAATGCATACAATAAAGGGGTTAAATAGTTATCAACCAGATTCTAGTATGGGCATTTTGAACAGAGAGGAAATGAGCAGGATGCACAGATTCAGAAATGTAGTCTGGCACTGGAGGACTTCCTATTAGGCAATCAGATTGTTCTAATGATACATCATTGCTGTCTTTGCATAACACATATAGCTGTCAATAACTGACTATACTAGATTTGAACACCTTTAAAAATATTTACTGTCCTTCTGTGCACAAGTTTGAATCTGGAATTAGAGGCATGGTAGCCCATACTATAGTATTCATGTATTTGTAAATCAATATGTGGTCTACTGCTAGCATTCGAAAGTTTAGAAGATATTGTTATACTCTTTTCTATTTCAGAAATCTGTTTTTCTTCATATATATCATTTAAATTCAATATAATTTCATTAATTTATGGTGGTTTGTTTATTCAAAATAAAGCTATTTTTGTCTTGAGTGAAATATAGTCTCTTATTTCTGTCTAATTTTCTGTCTCCTGTGATTTTCAAGGATCTTTGGGAGAAGCACAGTATCAGCTGTGTGTATTGCTTATTCTATTAGAGTTTTGTTACCTGTGACACTTTTTTTTTCTGAGACAATTTATTGATCTGTCATGGCTAACAATTACATTAGAGGAATTAGACTATCTTTACTGAGATACAGTCAATCTGCATTCTTTGTAGAGTATTAGAGATAATGGAGGCAAAATAAAAAATGTATGCAACCACTGACAACAGTAATAAACCTGACAAACTATAATAAACTCAAAATATATTTAGTATAAACTGCATCAGAAAAGTCTTGTATCTTAAATAGAACTTAAGGGATATTCCACTTCTCATTATATTAGTGTCAGGAAGTATATTTGAGTGTAGTAAACATACTTGTCAAAGCAGTCTTTTAGCTGTAAACATGGAGTTATCTGAAGAGAACAGACTAGATTTCTGAGACTAGGCAATCTAAACATGGCATAAATGTGAGGGATTAGGGAGAAGTAAAAAATGGTGAAAAAGAACATTTTCATCATAGAATCATCAGTACTTATAGACACTGTCAGCTGCCCTTGGCCTGTACATGCAACGAGGAATCAGAAAGATGGAACCACCCCTTCATTTTCCTTAGCTCGTTTGCTTTGTCAGGCACGAAAGGGTTGTAGTTCAGGAGCAGAGGCCAGTCTGTTCTGAGATGTGCTAAGTGCATCATATTAGCTAGCAGTGATATTGATAAAGAAAGTGACGTGGCGAAAGCCTCCTTAACATGTCCTATAAATTCAGGGATTGCTAAAAGGATTCTTCCAAAAATCAATACTTGTCAACTAGCCAGATGAACCTTTAAACCATATGGGAGATGTGACATCCTTCTGCATTTCTCACTCCATCCTTTTTTCCCTTTTTCATTTTCATTTTCCATTACTTGTTGAAAAGTGTGAAAGAAATGAAGGAGAATCATAGAAACCCTGACAATAACATAAGCCTTATGGTAAAAGCTAATGAGAAGTGCCCACAGATGAGATTAAGGTCTCACTCTAATGAGTGAAACTCATTAATGTTACTAATGACCATAGAATCACAGACTGATACTGGATTTAGAAGGAACCTCTGGAGATCTTCTACTTCAACCGTCATCCTAAAGCAGGATCACCTTGAGCAGGTTGCACAGGATTGCATCCTGGTGGGTTCTGAATATCTTCAGAGAAGGAGACTCCACAAACTCTCTGAGCAACCTGTTCCAGTGTTTTACCCTCAAAGTGAAGAAGTTTTTCCTCATGTTCAAATAGAACTTCTTGTGTTCCGCTTTGTGCCCATTGCCCCTTGTCCTGTCACTGGGCACCACTGAGAAGAGTCTGGACCCCTAGTCATACACACCCTTGAGGTGGTTGGCAACCTGCTTTTCATCTTGTGAGGCAGCTAAGGAACATTTGTCACTGCTTTTGTTGGCCTGGCTTATTCCTCAATTGGCTATGGTAGCATGGGCATTGACACTGTGGACCTCCCATCTCAAGTCCTTCAGTTTAAAGGTCCTTCACCGAGTTAGCTAGCCTGTTTCCAAAGATTCCCTTGACAGGTGTGTTCCATCCCTCCCTAGCAGGTTATAGTTATCAAAGAATGTCCCAGTGTCATAAAAGCCAAACCCTTTGTGACAGCACCAGCCATGTAGCCGGATTTGATATGCATTCTACACTTATGTCTGGCTGCCCCCTTTCCTCCAGCTGGTGAAATGGGAGAAAAGATAATCTGCACACCAATGATTTTCGTTTGCACCCCTAGGGCTTTGTAGTCTTCCTTGATTCTGCCCAGGTTTTGGCTTGCAATGTCATTCATGTTGCTACCCTTGAGTTAAATTAATCACCTTTTCATAGCATTGATTTGCCTACAGATTTCATTCAGCAAGTGTATGATCATTTGTGTCTGTCTTCATTTTGTCTCATCATAAGAATAATCAGCATATGAACTGAAACTGAAGTGCCATTAAACATAGCTAAAAAATGTCAAAAATAAAGGGTAATGTTACCTGGGGTAGTGAAATAAAAATCAGCCTTTTTTTTTTTCAGAATGGTATTCAAGTTCAGTCTTGTATGGAAACATGCAAGCTTTGTTTCTTTCTTTCTTTCTTTCTTAACCCTGAATGCAATCAAAAAGGTGCCTATTTTAAAAAGTGTGCTTAGTTTCAAGAATTCTGTATAAAAGCAATATTCCCAGTAGATTTCTATGGGTTTTTGAGAAACAAAATCTGAAAGATATCAGGGTAAATTGTTTCTTAGAAAAATCAATAATTTCTGTCTCTGAGGATCAGCCAATAACGGAAAAATGCTGTCTTTAAGACCTTGATTGTTTTGTCCTGTGGAGCTTTTAGAACTTGGGAGCATTTTAATATTCTATTAGTAAGATGAAAAAGTATGTTTCTTCTACTAATTTTCATTTGTTTACTTTTCAGCTCCTTGTGGCTATAATGTAACTGCTCAGAATGGTACAGTGTATTCCCCAGGATTTCCAGATGAATACCCAAATTCCAAAGATTGTACTTGGTTAATTATTGTACCTCCAGGCCATGGGATTTATATCAACTTTACCTTACTCCAGACTGAACCTGTGAATGACTACATTGCAGTTTGGTATGCAATTTTTTTTTAAAAAAAGTGAGGTTTTGTTCTTTTTTTTTCTTACTGATTTATGAGATCTCACTGTCCCAGGCTAAAATTTCTGCTTAGTTTTGCTGTTTAGGTTGTCACAGGTGCTGTAGAACAGCACCAAAGATGCACCACCACCCCTGCCACCCCACCCCACTCCCCTTATTTGTCACTATCTTTAAGAAAATTGTTCCAACTGTACTTTGAAACTCCAACTCATTTATCAATCAGATCTTCTTTGAGCTCTCTGTTTTCTAAGAGAAGCCATGTGTCATCAAACTGATGTGATGATCTGAATTATGTTTAATTATACATTCCATGAATGCATGAGGCAATATATGTTAGTTGTGGCAAAACTTTTTGACGTCATTATGAGTTAACTACTTTATGCAATAATTAAGATTTTCTTAAGTTTTCTTAATATGCCTGAAAGACATACTTCCTATATTTCTCTAGCCAGGATTTCAGCCCGTCTATATCTCTCTTTAAGCTTCATATGGTAGTTTCCCCTTCTCTGAACTTTTATTTCTTACCCCACAAACCCATGTCAACTTTGTGTCCTCAGCTGGAATAAGAGACTCTCAGGGTCCAAATTCTTATGGTCAGGCATAGAAGATGCTGAAGTTGTTACATATTTTCTCATCATGGTTAACTCTGGTCCTTACCCCACATAATGTGCTCTCATATATCCAACAATTTCAAATGCACATTTGCACAGAATATAGGATGTAACTTCTGTCTGAGTCAGCTGCTCCCATCTGCCCGTTATTCCACCATCTTGTACCTATTGCTGTCTGTGCAAGTTTTTTCCAGACAGCAATACTGAAGTGCAGTCAGTTTATTGCTAGGCATAACTGTCTATGAATTGCCATTTGTCTACCTCTGGTACCTGCATTAGCTGTAAATTAGAGTCTAAAGTGCATCATAGGTTCTCCTCCCTGGCAGGTTAAATAATAATAAAAAAGTCTTCATTGGTACAGATCTAACTGTGTCAATAACTTCTCTTTTTGCCTAAGCAATTAAGTCCTAAAATTGTGTTAGCTTTTTGAACATTTACCTGAAGTATATGCTGAATTCCTGAATTGTCATATTTTTCAACAAAGATTTTAAAGCAGCTGTTTTACAGCTTATTTCTCTCAATTCCCAATTACCCATAAATTACAAGCATGCTTTTCTTTAAGAGTTATTTTCTGACGTATCAGCAATTTATACCTCACAATTTGCTGGGAGGAGGCTGTTTAGTGTTATTTTATGTCATTCTTGTACCTGCCATTCACTTTTGTATGAAGAGTTAAGTCCTAATATCAAAGCTGGATATTTTTTTTTCTTTTTTCTTTCTCTCTGGGAATCAGACTTGAAAAAGTGAAATCTAAGTAAATTGCCAGGTTCCTATTCAATATTCATTACTTTCCTTCTTGATTTCAAGGCAGCAAAATAAATAAAATACATTTTAATGCTAAATCACCTATATTTTTTCTTATTGTCTCTAGTACCAGAGTAGAAATTGGAGACTTGAGTAATCCTGAAAAAATGTATGACAAAAATAATTTAATTGAATTTTAAAAAATACATGTTGTAAATACAATTTATAAACATGACATCTATTCTTATGAAACCTGGGCCAGTTTGTCCATATACTGGATTTTTTTTTCTGTGAACTGATTATCTTCATAGGTTTGATATAGACAAAAATTAGTCACTACTTGCCTTTATAACAACACAACAGAAGTGAAAAAATATCCATTTGATTTAAAGACAGTGAAAAGTCAAAAGCTAACCGTTTTCTAAATCAGCTCTAGCCTTCTAGAATATATATATATCTCACATGAGCTTTTTTATTGAGTTTAGATTCATTATATGTAATAGACATGTAATATACAAAAAAAGACCAGAAATAAATATTGCAGAGCTCAATAAATTCTTCAGTTATAAAAGTGGAGGGGTTTTGTTAATTTATTTATTCTGCCTTTTCAGGCCTGAGTGTTCTACACAATGATACTGAAAATGAATGCAGCATGACATTTCTGGAGTGTGTTTCTCTTTGACTATCTCTCTTACTGTTCAGAAACACAAAACCATTTTTTTCCTCCCCCCCCCCCCTTTTTTATTTTCCTTAGGAGATACTTTTGAGTCTTTGAAATTAATTTAAAGAGCAATAATAACTTACAACTTCCACCCCTCTGTATGTGCTAATGATGACTAAGGACTTCTAGGATCTGGGTCAAAAAATTTTAAACATGTGATAAGACTACAAAGGTTATTTAGATTTATTTTTTTTTCATCTGATGGGTACATGGGAATTTTTGGGAGGAACAAACAGACAATGACAGTCAACCAATAAACTTCTTGAGCATGGAAATATAAAAGCTATTGTAAGTACTCCTAGTCTCTCAAAAAATATTAGGCTTGTAATTTCCAAAGAATATTCTGTGTTGCTAGAAATAAAAACAAACTGATTTTGAACCATTAGGAAAAAACATTTTTTACAAAATTTTAACTGCCTTCCAGAGAAAAGAGACTGGTAATTTAAATATTAAGTACAGTTTTTTCTGCAGCTAATTTTATGTGTTTCCTTTCCTAGGGATGGTCCTGACCATAATTCACCTCAGCTGGGAGTTTTCAGTGGGAATACAGCTCTGGAAACTGCTTACAGTTCCACCAATCAAGTTCTCCTCAAATTTCACAGTGATTTTTCAACAGGAGGATTCTTTGTCCTCAATTTTCATGGTCAGTTTGCTATATATCAAAAACATCTAATTGCCACCATCAATTAGTGTATTTCAAAAAAAGCTTCTTAACTTTGTGATGTGCTGGATGTTCTTAAATAAATTGACTATGGTTTTTTAAAGTAGTTTTTTAATACCTTGTAAAAATGTTTTTAAAAATAACAGTAGAAATTAGTTTTTTAAATGACACATCTTCAGAACCTTCATTTGTGAACTTTGTATAAACTAAATTCTATCTTTAATGTTAAAATACCCAATATTGTATTCTTACTTTTTGAATTATTTTAGTCTATTTATTAGTTAATTTACTTCTCTGTAATAAAGTTACACACCAGCCAACTAATCCCAGGGTTTATTGTCAGAAAGATAAGTGGGATAGTGTGGGAGCATTGAACAACAGCTTTAAGTCTTACATCCAGCAATGCTACAGGCTGGACTTAAAGGCACACAAATTAGGCATTCTAGAATTCTCATTCTAGTTTTAATTCTGACTAATTCACCCAAATTATGCATGCATGGTAACCTAGAGCACTTATCTGAGAAGCAAAGACAAAAATACATAGCTTTAGTCATCATGTGGGGAATGTATAGCTCCCACATAACAAGATAGAACCTGTGAAGCAGCCTACAGGGAATGGTCAGTGAGAGCATTTTCCAGCCTTAAGCTGAACATGCATAAGCATGTAGTCAGTATTTCAGAGTTAATGACTTCAGATGATAAAAAGGCAAGATGCATACTCTGACACACTGCATAGTGCATTAATCTAGCAAGCAAAAAAAGAATGAATCCAGCAGGTTGAGGGAGGTAATTCTGTCCCTCTACTCCACATTTCTGAGACCCCACCTGCAGTAATGCATCCAGTTCTGGGATCCCCAGTACAAGAAAGACATGAGCTCAGACTCTAAAAGACAAGAGCTGTTGGACTGAGTCCAGATGAGATTCACGGAGATGATCAAACAGCTGGAATACCTCTCCTATTAAAACAGTCTGAGAGAGTTGGGTTTCCTCAGCCTGAAGAAGAGAAGACTGCTGGGGAGACGAAATTATTGCCTACCAATACTTGAAAGGTGTCCTACAAGAAAGTGTGAGAGGGACTATTCACCACAGAATCATAGAATCACTAGGTTGGAAAAGACCTTTGAGATCATCAAGTCCAACCATACCCATCCTCTACTAAACCATATCCCTAAGCATCTTATCTACCTGTCTTTTAAATTCATCCAGGGCCCATGACTCAACCACCTCCCTGAGCAGCCTTTTCAAATGCCTGACAGCCCTTTCAGTGAATAATTTTTTTCCTGATGTCTAATCTGAACCTGCCCTGGAGGAGCTTGAGGCCATTCCCCCTCGTCCTATCACCCATTGTTTGGATGAAGAGACTGACACTCATCTGCCTACAACCTCCTTTCAGGTAGTTGTAGGTAGCAATAAGGTCCCCCCTCAGCCTTCTTGGTGTTTCTGCCTGGTTATGAACCAGGGACCTTTCACGTATGAGGCAAATGTGAAAACTTCTACACTACAGAAACAGGGTGCAGCGATAGGACAAGGGGAAATGGCTTCAAGCTGAGAGAGGGAGGGTTTAGATTAGATGTCAGGAAGAAATTCTTTACTCTGAGGTTGGTGAGGCCTTGGCACAGGCTGCCCAGAGAGGTTGTGGCTGCCCCTTCCCAGTCAGTGTTCAAGGCCAGGTTGGATGGGGCTTTGGGCAACCTAGTCTAGTGGAGAGTGTCCCTGCCCATGGCAGGGGGTTGGAACTAGATGATCTTGAGGTCTCTTCCAACCAAAACCATTCTGTGATTCTATGATTCTCTGTGCTGGTTTTTTTTTTTTTTTAATTTTGTATAGCAGTATTTAACATAATGTGTCATGGGTGCACATTGTGAACCGTGTCCACGCTTTTAATTGAATTCAAAGCGGTGGTATAGACCACTGCTGGGGAAACCCTGTGAACAGGGCTTCTGGAGACTAAATTGAAGTGCTTCCCATTTTTGAGCCCACATAATGGGTGATCGATATTTTAGATCGGTGATCTGGACGTATATATACTGGACATGCATGTAAATATAGCTTTAAGTTTTTTGAAAATCGCTGAAAACATTCTTGGTGTTTATTTCTTAGATAATGGTGTTACGAGTATCTAAGCAGGTTCCAAAGACTTTTTCCTCAGGTTTTCTCCAGAAAAAAAGGGTAATAGTATGTATAGATAATAATAATTATGTGTTCACCACAGAGATACATACGTACACAGGAACATTTCCATACTTTCTCCTCACTATCTGTGGATGAAAAAAACATGCGAATCTTCATGAATGAAAAATTCAATGTTTGGGTTTTTTTCTTCTTATAAGGTTGCTTTACAGTCATGGCTTACAGAAGCTTATGTGGAAGACAAAGGCTGATTCCCAATGTAGCTGTTCAAAAACAATGGATAGGAGTATAAACTTACCATGAGAAATTTTATTCTTGACTATGATGTAGTTTCATGAAGAGATTTTTTCTGTAGTATGTGCGCTGTGATCGCAATCCTAAATCTCTGTTTTGGAATTTTTATCCAGAAATCACTACTTCAGCTGCTCTAGGCATTCTGCTCAAGAAACACATCAGTCATTGTACTGGTCACTTCCCTTCTGAGATTGCCGACAATTTATTGAAGCAAATTTGAAGAGTAGAGAAAGGTTTTGTTTTAAAGGCATCGTGGTTTGGTTCTTTGTGTGTGATTTATAAAACTGTTACAGTTACGGTTACTACTGCTGGTCTTTTCTTTATATATATCTGTATCCTGAGAAAGATTAGCTCTGAGTATGCTTAAATTAAAAATGAATATGACATGCCAGATATGTTACAGGTAATTTCAAATTTTCCAGAAAATCTTACATAATAATGTGATTTATATCCATTAGCCCTATCACATGCTGCAAAAGCAGCTCCATGAAACAGCAACCTTGCAGCTGCAAAATCATCATCAAGGACTTCCAATCCAACAATAGATCTATAACAATGTAGGCAGTGTAGTATACTATCTATACTGATGAAATATATATACATAGCATATATATCTATTTAGCTAATATGTAATGTCATGACATTTAACTTCGAAAATGTAACTGGGAGACATGAGCTTCAACACAGCTTTGGAATCTAGGAAGTGTGAATAGGAAAATAATTTTCGATAAAATAATTCTTAAGAGTGTATATTTATTTTTTTTTCACTTACATTTGCAGCTTATCAGCTGAAGAAGTGCCAGCCTCCACCCACAGTTCCACATGCAGATTTGTTTACCGAAGATGATGACTTTGAAATAGGTGATAAAATAGAGTCTCTATCTTTCTAATGTTTTCACTTGAATTCTAATTAAACTAAACTATTAATATATTTTATCTTCCATCTGAGATTTTGGTATACTTCTGTTTGAGAGGATTTTTTGGGTGTAACTTGTTTGTCAATAACTTTTCAGGAGATTTTGTGAAGTACAAGTGCCATCCTGGTTTCACCCTTGTTGGACAAGATATATTAACTTGCAAACTGAATGCACAGTTGCAGTTTGAAGGATCCTCTCCATTTTGTGAAGGTAAATATGTGCTTGCATAGTCTGCATATCATTAGTATGCATCATTTTTTAGTTTCCATTAGTTAAGCATTAAATTTTTAGTACTGTAATTTAATTAACGTTTAAAAGGAAATTTCCATTTATTTCTTCAGTATCTACATACACACATTTCCAAATTGGTCCCCAAAATCTTTGCACACATATTCAGTTCTTTAAAATCAAAACACAAGTGGCTTTAACTATTTAACTACACCATTAATGAAATGTTGATTTCTAAAATTCATTTATATTATCTATCATTGTTTTGTATCAAAGCAAGGATTTCTTTTCACTCCTGAAGGGTTTTAAATATATGTATTTAAATTATTTAAATTAAGCTTTCAACATAAAAAGCAGCCAGGCCTGCTGGCAACCAATGGAGTCTAGCTGTCTCAAAGGAGGAAAAGGATGCTTGCTCATGAGCTGGTGGGGCTCATTAAGATGGCTTTAAACTAGGTTCAGAGGGGGAGGAGGATATTACTACACTCACTAGAAATGAGCCTATAAGGTCGCATGCCAATATTGGGGGTGAAATTGACAGCCCAGCTCAAATGCATTTACATCAATGCACGCAGCATGGGCAACAAACAGGAGGAGCTGGAAACCACTGTGATAGCTATGACTTAGCTGCCATCACAGAAACATGGTGGGATGATGCCTGACTGGAGTGCTGCAATGGACGGCTACAAGCTCTTCAGAAAGGATAGGCATGAAAGAAGGTGCTTAGTCAGACCTTTTCCCCCCAAAATGAATCAGATTTCTCCAGAGTTTGGTTAGGTAATCTCTTTCTAGAAACTAGGATTTGAAAAGAATGTTACGCTGTCCTGCAGAATTACTTTGCTTGTGACACTGCCCCACCACACTGCCACACCTGCGACTGTGTAACATAAAGATCTTTGCTTTTGGCTGTTGTTTTCTGTGGGCATTGACTGCATGTATGAATTTAGGAAAGCTAACCAAAAACATTACTCAGAATTTACATTTTACTCAGAATTTACAATTTACTTTTTTTTTTCCTTGCTGCTGTTTCCTAGTCCTGTCTCTTTTTCTTTTTGCAGACCATTCTTACAGGAACCAATTGTCTTCTAGAGCATTTTCAGAGGTTTCTGAGATATTCCCAGTCAAAGTGTCTGTGGTTTCTTGAGTGTTATTGTCTTTCTTCCTATTCTATAACATTTCTTTTTCCCAAAGGAAACTAGAAATTTCCACTTCTTTGGATTGATGAATTTCCTTTGGTTTTTAACTGCATTTCCATCCCTGGCTCCATTTCTTTCATGTACTTGCAGTGAGTTTCTCGAACTACTGAAGAATATCTCAACACTTTATGACAATATTCTTTGGTATTTGAAACTGTAATTTTGAATTTTATTCTTACTTGAAAACCCTCTGTCCCAGTTTCCAAAAACTTCCATGCTACACTAAATAAACATAACCATGCAGCCTGTTCTTAAAAAGATACTTATAGTGTACCCCTATGGAAATGATACCTGTGAGAACATAGATGAAAGAGCATCTGTTAAAGAGCTGTGGTAATAACCTTTTAAAGCCTATTGTAAAATTTTCTGAAATAATTTGTATCACACTTCCCATTTTATGACATCACCTGGCTTTAATGGTGTCTGGACAGTATCTGTGTAACATCCATATTTTGCTTGCAGGCCCAAAATCTGAATGACCTGTAAATAATTTGTTTTGTGAGTGGAACAAATGATCAGTGATCATTCCTATAACTCAGAATCATAGAACTATAGAATGGTAGAACTAGAGCAAGGTGCTCAAAACCTGGCCCTGAACACTTCCAGTGATGGGGAATCCACAATTTCTCTAGGCAACCTGTTCCAGTGCCTCACCACCCTCATAATGAAGATTTTCCTGACATCTAATCTAAATCTACCCTCTTTCAGTTTAAAACTATTACCCCTTCTCCTATCACTACATGCCCTTGTAAACAGTCCCTTTCCATCTTTCCTCTAGGCCCCCTTTAGGGCCTGAAGCCTTCTCTTCTCCAGGCTGAACAGACCCAACTCTCTCAGCCTGTCTTCATAGGAGAGGTACTCCAGCTGTCTGATCATCACCATGACTCTCATCTGGACTCAGTTCAACAGCTCCATGTCTTTCTTGTACTGAGGACCCCACAGTTGGACACAGTACAGCAGGTGCAGTCTCATAAGAATGGAGTAGGGGGGCAGAATCACCTCTCTTGACCTGCTGGTCACACTTCTTGTGATGTATCCCAGGATATGGTTCACTTTTAGGGCTGCAAGTGCACTTTGCTAGCTCACACTGCACTTTTCATCAGCCAAACCCCCCCCAGTCCTTCTCAGAACTGATTTCAGTCCATTTTCTGTCCATCTTGTAGCTGTGCTGGGTATTGCCCCAACCCACATACAGGACCTTGCACTTGGCCTTGTTGAACTTCATTCAGTTTCTACAGACTTCTCAAGCTTGCCAAGGTCCCTCTGGATGTCATTCCTTCCTTTCTTCCTTCCACCATCTTCACTGCACCACACAGCTTGGTGGTGTTGGCAAACCTGCTGAGGGTGCACTCAATCCCACTGTCCATGTCCCTGATAAAGTCGTTAAACAGTGCCAGTACCAGTGCTAACCTCTGAAGAATGCCAATCCTCATTGGTCTCCATTTGGACATTGAGTGTTTGACCACATCTATTTGAGAGCTACTCTGCAGCCAATTCCTTATCTACTGAGTGGTCCATCCATCAAATCCATGTCTCTCCATGTCTCTTGTCTCTAGATAAGTATGTCATGCTTCTCTTATCCACCAATTCTGTAACCCCATTGTAGAATGCCACCAAATTTGTTAGGCATGATTTGTCCTTAGTGAAGCCTTGTTGGCTTTCACCAATCACCTCTGTGATTTCCATATGCCTGAGCATAGTTTCCAAGAGGCACAGAGGTGAGACTGACTAGCCTATAATTCCGCTGGTCTTCGTCTTCTCATTATATAAATTTGGGTTATGTTTCCCCTTTTCCAGTCAGTGGAAACTTCACCGGAGTGCCATGACTTTTTTAATATGGTGGAGAGTGAATTTCTATTTACAAGTTCCCTCTGGATTCACTGATGCATCTCATCAGATCCCATGGACTTTTGCACCTTCAGGTTCCTTAGATGATCACAAAGCTATCTTCCTCTACAGTGGGTATGGAGACATTTAATTTGGATCCCCTATGGAGGTGACTTATGGGCTGGAATTCCTTTGTGCTGCACTTCAGGTGTTCTGCTGCTTACCCATGATCCTTCTCCAGACTCTGTGCTTCTATTGCTGGCACTGGCATCAAACTGGCAGGAATGGGATGGACTGAGGTTCTCTTCCCCTGGCAACTTCAGTTTAAAGCCCACTTCACCAGGTTGGCAAGCCTATGACCAAAGATGTTATTCCACTTTTCTGACAGATGTACCCTGTTAGCCCCTATTAAACCTGGTTTCTCAAAGTGAGTTCCATGGTCTGAGTAGCCAAACTCCCAGCTGTGGTCCCAGTCCTATAACTCTGGTTTGATTTGCCAGATTCAACTGTCCATTTCATATCCTTTCCCTTTGACAGGGAGGATTGCTGAAAAATCTACCCGTACTCCAGAGTCCCTTACCACCACTCCCAGGGCTCTTCAATCCTTGATGTTCCTCAGACTGCTTCTGGCTGTATCACAGGAGGCCATGTGAAACAGCAACTGGATAATATTCAGTGGATTGTTTAGTAGTCTCATGGTGATGTCCCTGATCCAACCCCCTGGTAAGCAGCACAGCTCCAGAGAATGCATCAGGTCGGCACATCAGTGTTGCCTACTACTATCACATACTGCCTTTTCTTAGTTACACTGGTTGCTATATGGGGAGCAGATGGGGCTGCTTTACTCAGCTCTTCTGATCTGATAAGTCATTCCTCTTCAGTCTGCAGAGCAGTAAAACCATTCTGCAGAGGCACCTCAAACACCTCCCTAAGATGCTTAGGAAAAGCAGGCAACAGAAGACAGTTGTAATTTTACCATTTCTGGTTTTAGATATAGTATGTTTACTAAAAAACACTCAAGAGGTACTTGCTATAGTCCCATATCGCCCTTCCAAATGCCCTGTGCTTTGCAACTAATTTCTTGTCATGTTTAGATGATCATAGGCATTTCTTAAAACACAGTTTATCCAGAGAAGGGATATTTTTCCAGTGTTGAAAAGAACCACTGTATCTCACTTGCTTTGAAAGTCTGACAGCATTACTGATTTCTCCAGTACTTGTAGTTTATTATTTTGAAGAACAGCTCTTAATCCACAAGTCTATTCTAATAGACTTAACATTATAACATATATTGCAATGAAGCTGATACTTGACCAGTGAAAGCCATCGTCTTTTATTAAAAACACTCTTGTAACATAAGAAAATAATACAATGGGATAAAGCAGGTTGTAGAACTATGTCATATCAGCTGCTGTTCATAACTGATGAGCATTTTTACTGTATGTCTGACAGGAAAGGCCATGTAGCCAGCCAAAGTTCTGGACAGGAATAAGTCTCATCTATTTAACCAAGGGAAAATAGCTATCATTATTTATTTGACAATATGTGTTTTCCCAATGTTGTTCTACAGTAATTTGCTGGCTTACTTGAACTTGCTGCAGATTTAGAAGTCAGAGCATTTGTAGTTCTATTTTCTCAAGTTATTCTTCTCTTATTCTGAGGAATATAGGGAGTCAAAGTACCAGTGTGTTTCATTTTAAGATAATGAGAAGGAGAAGCTACTATCATTAAATATGTGCAACGCTGTATTCTTACACAGAACCTCGTGTGAAATTTCTGGGTCGAATTTGGCTACAGATGTTTCACTATCCAGAGACAATCCCTGAATTAGAATTGTCAAAAGAATTCTTACTACTTCGTATGCCATTACCTCATAGGCTTTCTTTCTCTTTAGGATGTCTTCTGTGGAAAACAGCTTTACCTCTTAGAGGTATTGTGTGTGTTGGTGCTGTGAAATGATAGCAGAAAGGGACACAAGCTAAGGAAAAAATATTTTCTTGCCATTATTATCCCAGCCCACACCTTGCTGTCCCACCTTGATGGTATATTATCTTGCATATTACATCCCTCCTTTTCACAGGCTGACATTTTTTATGCAGACTGAAGAAATTTTTAGCTAAACAAGATGAGGGGAAGGAAAGGAAAAGAGGATTTAAAAAGTCTAATATTTCTTTCTGCATTTTTGACATTCTAATGATACATAATCTCCAGTCTATCAGGGCAGACTGAAGAAGGCAAGGTATGACAAAAATTAGTAAGAAGTAGTTTTTACTTTTTCATGCTTTCCCTCTTTCTTATATCTCTAGTTTGGATAATTTATGCTATAATATAAACAAATCACTACTGAAGAAGGATTACCCTGAATTTTATGCTGAAGACTCACCCTGTAAATCAGATCTAGAGAAGTCTTGGAACAGTCAGAAAAGAACTGTTTTGATTTTTATTTTCTTTTTTTTCCCCAAACTGTGGCACCATCAGGAAATCGCTAGTCAGCAGAAAATGAGTTTGCAAGTTAAGTCTGAAAATCATCTTTCTCACTTGTATCATTATGTAAAATATTCTAAAGAATCTGGGATGGTGAATATAATGCTGTATTGTCATTCAACTCAGACATAATACACTTTCTCTTACCTTTTGCATGGAAGTCTGGAAAACTGAGTCTAGGTCAGAGAAATGACAGGAATAAGCCAGCTTCTCAAAGGTAAAGGTGTATGCTCTGTGTAGGAAAATGATAATTAACTTGTATGTGAATTAATTTATAAAATTCCTATTTTGTTTGCATTGTTGCTTCTGGTGGAGGGTTCATATTTGTCCACAGTGTATGGAACAGAAGGTAAAGATCGGACATTTTTTATAAAATACAATTTCCTTCTCTACCAGTATGTTTAATTTCTCTAAGAAGACAGAAATGAAGTTTACAGCAAAATTCTTCTTGACTACAGCTGAACCTAAATCTCACCTTCAAGTTTGTAGAAGGCCAACTAAGGAAAACGGTCCAGTTTTTAATGTTTGTTTCTGACCATTACGTGCGTTTTTTCCCCTGTAACATACTTTTCCCCGATCATGTTTCTTCTGTTGGTATGTCTTTCACCTTTCCTATAACCTTTAATTTATGCAAGCACTTGGGTACTGCATCAGTCAGTTTCCAGGAATGCATTTCTCTCAAGATATATTTGTGAATTTAACAAAAAAACAATTCTTAAAATGCACATATACTGTGAAACTGTATACAAAATATATTGGACTTCAACAGCAAACAGACATGAAAGCATCAGTCCTGCATGAGAGACAAAATGTTAAAGAAAAAGTGACCAAAAAAAGAATTTCTTAATCAAACCCAGTATTTAGTATATCAGATTTACAGCATTCTGATATAATATACTCCTATACTCCTTATCATACACAGACATCATAAACAACTATGAATATTAGCTGAAACTATTTGTAAAATGTTATGAGCTCAGACTTTATGTAACAGGTGAAGTAGCTGCCTAGAAGGTCTTACTTGGATGACTTGGAGTATTCTTTATCCAAAATAAGCCCTTTGTCTGCACAAAACACTTATGTCTTTAATTGATCTGGTGTGCCTAGAAGTTTCAATATGTTTTCATGTTCGTGTAATAGACTTCATTCTTTAGGTGGGTGTTTTTTTAAGAACTCAAACAGGAGACAGCTACTAGGCCTCCAAATAACATTTTACCAGAATTTTTATCTCACCTATGTGGATGACCAACCAGTGTATGTGAATCTCTTAATTGTAGACCCTTTGAACTGTGACATATTTCTGGATGAATTTTTTACTGTGATTATTATCCTGTTTATAAATGCAAAGTTTATAAAGGTGATGCTGTTTCTGATTATCCTAACAGGAACTTTATTGTTCTTTCCATCTATAAGATGATTTAAACATTACTTCCTTTGGAAATGGAACCTGAAGCAAACATCTCTCTGAACAATAATATTATTTTTTTAATGCAAAGGAAACACTTTATTTCATTGTTGTTGTCTCTCTTTTAGCACAATGTCCAGCAAATGAAATCCGTACAGAATCATCAGGAGTGATCCTTAGTCCAGGTTACCCAGGCACCTATCCCAACTCTCAGACCTGTTCTTGGACTATAAAGGTTGAGCCAGGATATAACATCTCCATCTTTGTAGAAATGTTTCAAAGTGAAAAACAGTTTGATGAGCTGGAGGTATTTGACGGTAAGAGAAGTTTAAATTCTATCTAACCGCTCAAGAAAAAATTGGGTCAAAAGGGGCTTGATTTCCAATTATTGTTTTCATAATGCATTGATACATCTGAAACAATAATCTAGTATTTGTATTCCTTTTGCCATAAGTCGAAACCTGTCACCAGTGGAAGTATTTATAGATTTGTACAAGAGAAACTTTAAATTTCTTAGGTATTGTTAGAGAAGCAGTAGCATCCACAGCATTCCTATGAAATTCATGCAGTTTTCTGTTTCCTGAGCAATGTATGGAGGTGTCTGAAAGAAGTAAATGTGCTGTTTTGCAGTCCATCATTTCTGATGTGGAAATATTTGGGGGGGGGGGTATAATTGCATTTTTCCAGTATGATAAAATTATTTTAGGCTACCTGCTTAAATTTGAATTCACTCAGTCTACTAATGCAGTACTGTCTTTTAATATACTCCTGTTAAAGAATTCGACCATCTGTTTTGAAACAAAGAGTAGAGAAATTACAAAACCTCAATTTCTAGAGTGTTATTTGTAGCAGCAACTTCTCAAATGGTCCTATTTAATTAACAAGCTATTCTTGTTTTCTACTGAATCCTGAGCTTATTATCACTTGTTCTGTTCTCATTGATTGATGACAATAACTATTCCCTAGTTGTTCTTTAATATATTTTTATTCGTTTGGAGATCATTACCATATATTTAATCATTAACCAAGTATATATGATAACTATGATAGAACTGATTAATATTCACAATGGGAGTTTCATAACATGAAAAATATTAAAAGGTCATGTGTTTTAAGGTAGCCTTCTCTAGGTATTTTTCTTACGTAGTAGTAGATTTCTAATGTCTTTGGAATTATTAAAATAGTTTCAAGTTTGATAACAGCACTTTACAAAGAACACAATATTTTCATTCTTTTAAAAATGTCATTTCATTAGCTTTCCTCTTTATGATATCTGTTTTGTGTTGGTCCTTGTCAGATTACTGGAGAAAGTAGTCTGAAAAAATCTATGAGGACTGTCTTTTCCTCCATTCTATTTTGTACGTGACATCAAGACAATAGGAGTATGCCTGGAACTTTTCTAGTGGTCTGATCACTTTACTTATTTTCTTTTGAAAAAAAATCTTTTGAAACTGCCTAATCTTCCTGATGAAGATTTTTTGTTTGCTTTCATATACATTTCAATTTAATGAAACCAGATTATCAGAACTATATCTGAGAGAAGAATTATCATAGTTACTACATTTTTAAGCATTGTCATTTCATGACATGAAATCACACTCTTAGAAATTTCTCTCTAGTGAAGCTCTACCAAAGTCATTTTTCTACCACCCACCAGTAGATTTAAATGAGAGAGATAATAGCATGTTTATAACCACTTAATACACTGCCACATAGAGGTTCCTGAGCTAGCTCTCGACAAGTTGATATTCAAATATGGCACATTGCAATGCCTTGCAGAGATACTTGCTTGTATCCCTGTGGCCACATTAGCAATGTGCTTTGCTATGCTAATTAGTTCTACATCTCAGCATGATGAGTTTTTTGGGGCAGAAGGCAATGCTGATGTGGCTATATTGTTTCCAGCAATGGATGTAACTCAGACTAGTTTGTTCAGAGCTGGTTTGGGTATTTCCCTGTATTGCTGTATTTTGTAATAATCTGTGTCGTATCCTGGGACCCTGTGTCACCCCAAACAGCATACCTTTATTTAACTTAGTTGCACTGCACTCATCTGTCTACACCAGGTATCTACGTCACCAAACTTTATGCAGAAAGTATATAAAGATTGGCAAGACAACTTTTAAAGAAATAGTATTTGCTAAGGCACCAGCCTCTCATTACCTATAAGGCAGCTTCGGAATGCAAACCAAATAGTAACTGCACCTAACTGACTATATTATGGTGCTTCAGCAGCTGGATGATGATCAGTACAGGTATCCAGTCAGTGGGGCTGCCCTGGTCAGTTGGGAGCAGTAAGCCCATTAGCCATTCACACCTACCGGTCAGCCCCTTAGGAAATCCCATCTCTACTATAAACCAGAGTAGCCTTAAATGTGTCATAAATACAGTTATTCAAACAAAATGTAAATACAATATTTACCGTATGTATCATAAATACAATCATTAAAGCAAACTTCAAAACACTGTATTCAGGCTGTTTGTACTGAATAGCATTCATTTAATACAACAAATATTCTTTGATTATTTTTTTCTCCCTGAAGTAAACCATCAAAGTTATGTCACTGAAAATAGAAATGTCAACTTTTACCAGGAAAGCATCATATGACAGGTCAGCACACTAGAAGTTGAAATTTGTTTCCTTATATGGACAAACTCTGAAATAATAATAAAATAAATCAGACTCAAGAACACCTAAGTCATGCTGCTGACTTTCCTGAACATCATCTGAAGAGCTGCCTGCTAGGTAAGGTATAGAAAATTAAAAACTCCGGGGAAAACAAAGCAAACTAAAAAACATGCAATCATTTTTCTGATTTCCCAATGGCTAAAACATACAGTGTGGCACAGGGTGTTCCAAACTAATTCCTTATCACTAATAACAAAAGATTCTCACCTCTTTGTATGTAGTAGATCTTTGTAATTGTACCTTTTAGCCTCCGTATTTAAGAATTTTTAAAGACCATATACATTCTAAACTGTAACAATTCAAGTGTATTAAACAGATTTTACAAAGCCCAAGGTGAAGCACTGAGAAACTAAATGAATTGTCATGTTCTAAATATTTTTTCAAACAAAAATAAGATCTGAGCTCACATTCCTCATCAATCATAAATGTAATCATCAAACACTAACCTCCTAATATAAAAAACAAACAAGCCACAAAGCATTTTGATGAGGGTGTGCTGGGAAACTTGTGCCTAAAGCTATGCTTATTTTTTCTTCCTTTATATATGTTTTTATTATTTAAAATTTATTTACTAATACTTATTTAGTTGTAGTTTTGCAGTTATGGTAACTGAACTGTGGTTCCTAAGAACTGGGTGGCTTTCTTAATCTTTATGGTTTTCTGTGACTTCTGTGGACTCCCTTTTGTACCTGAAATGTCCCAGTCAAAAAATGTAATTATTTTTTATTGGACTGGAAGGAAGGAAGGCTGACAACAATTGTATTCAATTTTTAGGTGTTGTATGATTCAGTTTTAGTTTTGTGTTTTCACATAACATAAGAAGAGCTAATCAGGCTGCAGCTGCTCAAACTCAGCAAAACTGAATGAAGCAGGCTCTTTATATGAAATAGCTGCTGTGGCCAAGATAATGAAGGTTGAACATGGCTTTTCTAAACTTGAAAAACATGGAGCAAAGGGCATAGTGAGCATATGAAAGGGAGGAGTTCAACTGGAGAAAACATAACCTTAGTATGGAGGAAGAAGATGCCATTTCATGTTTTAGAAAGCTTTAGCTTAAAGATTGGTTTGATTGATATTTTTCCCTCTTGCATATCTGTTGTTTTATTATACAACTAGTCCCCAAATCATTATTTTTGCTTCTAGGATTTTATTCCAGTGAAGATGTTGGTACATTTCCAGTGCCAGGAAACATTTTTTCAGTATCCTATATTTACCATAATTATATTTTTATTTTTTATGCTAAAAGGCTGTTATAATCAACACACTATCTTGTAACAGAACTAAGTCTTAATGAAATATGTATTGCAGTTCTCAATTGTATGTATATATGTATTCCATAGTGAAACTGTAATGATCTTATATGTGAGAGCTTTTTTTTAGCTAGTGTGCTTCCTATGTCATATAGTAGTATTTAGAATTCTCCACGCTGTGTATTCACATTCACAACTGAGTTAAAATATGGAAAGGAGCACTTAAACTGGTAGTACTTTAAAACTTCAGCAGTTTTCTTTATTCATCTCTGAAGGTTCTTCTGGACAAAGCCCTTTACTGGTTGCTTTAAGTGGAAATCATACTGGTCAACTGAACTTTACAAGCAAAATGAATCAGCTGTATCTTCGGTGGTCAACTGATCATGCAACCAGCAAGAAAGGATTCAAGATCCGTTACTCAGGTAGCTAATAACGATTTCCATTAAATTATGCTTTGTGGTTACAGGTACTATATAGCACCAAATCAAAACTTGTAATATTAAGTCTGTTTCTCTGAAGATAATGTATTATAATATGCATTTTGAGGATCTATAATCATTCCCTTGCAAGTTCAAGGTAAGCACAGGATTTGGACTCTCCATTTTTTCCCAGTTTACCGGAGATCTCCAGATTTAGACTTCTCCAATAAATACTTCTCTCTGCAATCTGCTCTTTTGTTTTACCAGACCTGGAACAATTCAGTGGGAGGGGTAGCGCTTAGATCTACACAGGAATACTCAAAAGTGAGAATTTTTGATCCTGAAATCCTGCAATACTCCACCTGCAATTAAGTGCAAAATTATTAGGGGTATATTTTCCTTGTGTTACAGTTCACAACTCCAATTACTATGCTCTTCTTCATGTCATGCTCTGTGTGTGTGTGTGTGTCTGTGCATGTGAATCTGGTGGTGTAGTGATATAAAAACATGTAAGTAGTCTATCTTAGTAGTGTTAAAAAATATTTCCCTTATTAAAAAAAAATCAGTTACCAATATTGCAGTACTGGATTGTACTCTCTGTGTACACATTGACCCTTACTATTTGTGGTGGTTTAGCCCTGGCTGGAGGCCAGATGCCCACCAAAGTCAGTCTAGTACTCCCCTTCTTAGTTGGACAGGGGAGCAAATATACATTAAGAGGCTCAGGAGTCAAAATAAGGGCAGGGAGAGATCATTCTGTCATCAACAATGTGGGCAAAACATGCTCAACACAAAGTGAAGAAGAGAGAAACTACTTAATTTATTACACTACACTACAAAGAACAGTGAAGAAACCGGAGTCAGAAGCATAAGAGATCTTAAAACACTTCCCCCCACCACTCCCTTCTTAGCAGACTATAGTCAGAATTTTGCTCCCTTCTTCCCCCCTTTTCGCAGCACAGGGGGGGCAGGGACTGGGAAAATTGTGTTCTTGGTAGCACCTTCCCCCCACCCCGCCATTCTAAGCAAACTTCCTTTTAGTCATGATTTTACTCCCTTCTTCCCCCCGATCACAGCATAGGGGGGCAGGGACTGGGAGATGGGGGCTTTGGTCAGTCCCTTGCAAGTTGGTTTCCTTCTCCCCTGGGGCGGGGGACAGGGCATTCATTCCACACCCTCCCCCTGCCGCACCCACAGGAGACAGTCCTCCACGAACTTCTTCAACTTGAATCCTTTCCCACAGGGCTTTATCTCTTTAGCACAGTATCTCTCAGTCCCTTCCTCCACAGGGTTATAAGCCTCCCCCAGTAAACCTGTTCTGATGCAAAACTCTCTCTCATCTCTGATTCTTCTCAAGGCTGCAAGTGCTGCCAGGGACTTATCCCAACGTAGGGTCACTGCATCTTCTCTATGTCTCCACCTGCTCCATCCAGTGTGGAACCCCTCCACAGGCTGCAGGTGGGGTCTCGACCTTTTCCATGGGTTTCTCCACGGGCTGCAGGGGCATCTTTCTCTCCAGCACCTGGGCTGCCTCTTCCCCCGCCCTTTCCCGGCCTTGGTGTCTGCACAGCTCATTACATCTCCGTGGCAAAATGCAGCTGCTTCCAGGTTGTTTTCTCCTATATGTGATTCTCAGAGGCGCTATGAATCCATCTCTGATTGGCTCAGCCCTGGTCAGAGCGACTTTGGCCTTGAATTGGCCTGATGTTTACACTTTTGGGGCCCGACAGAGCATTCCAGCAGCCATTTTCTGCAGCCCCCAGTCTCTCTCAGCACCCAGCTATGCAAAACTCCGACACTAGTTTACAGCCTACTTAAGATATTTTCATACATGTATCTGCAGACACATTGCTCCTAAAATGCTTGGCTTAAGGGTCATTTACATTATGCAAATAGTGAGAGAGAGGGCTGACAATTACTGTCTGTTTCTTATTTGTTTGGACTTCATTAACAACCTAAAGGTTGTGTGTGTTAATTTTGGTGGCTAATAATTTTCAATACAATTAAATACATAAATGTTTTAGAAGAATGTTTCAGAAGAGTGTTTCAGAAGAACATTTTATCAACCACCAGGTAATTCCTGATTTTCACAGATCTCACTCCTTTCCTGTACCATCCATGCACTGGATGTCTAATCTCTGAAAAGTTTATCTTGTTACCGAAACAGGAGATGAGGGCTCAGAGCATAATAATGATTGTTGCTGTTTTGGAGACTATGAACAGAACCATGAGAACTCAGGAAAAAAAACCAAATCCACAAACAGTAACAGCATTATCTCTACCTGGAAAGCAGCCTTTGGTATACTACTACAGGCAAACTGAAACTGAGGGATGGGGAAAGGGACGTTTCTTTCAAGAATGCTGGAGATCTGTTTAATTTTTTGTAGGGAAGGACCTACTAGGTGGATTAAAAGTGTGATGAAAAGAACAAAGAGAAATCTGTCAAGTGGTAACCCCCAGATACGTTCAGTGGAGGAAGTGGTATCAGAGTCACAAGAAGAGAATTCATGTAATGGATTTATTTTGTAATTACTAAATTATTAAGGGGACTGATTTTTAAGGAATGAGAAATTATTTTACACCTTTCTGTGTACACAAAATATGTTTTGCAGTAGTGAAGAAGTGGTCTGTCTAGTTACCTGGTGCAAGTCATCAGTTATTATGGCACTAGCCACAACTATAGTATAAGTATTGGGGGACTAGAGAGAGATATGCAAGCCTTGGGGCTGTGTTTTAGGAACAAACAACTGTTTTGCTTTTTCCGCTTCACTAACAGTCAGTGCCTGAATTTGTTCTCTAAACTTCTGTACATTTTACATGAGATTCAATGGAAATAATCAGCATGAAAGAAGAGTAACAGTGAGCTGCAGCATAAACAATTGGATTTGAATCTTAATGAGGGAAAGCTACATGATGAAAGTAGAAAAAATACAAGATGCCAAAAAGGCTATTGATACCGTGGCAGCTGTGACTGAGCCAGCAGGCTTCCTCATAATGAAGACCCTATTGAAATGAATTACTACCCTCCCACAACCCTCCTCTTCTCCAGCTATGCCTGTGCACAAAAATTTTGCAAATTGTAGTTTTGTCACCACTAGATTTCATTTGTAGATAACAAATTTTCTTCACCCTTAAAAGTGCTAGAAGCTTTCAGAGGAATGCTTAATATTGCCTTAAGCATATGAGCTTACTTGTGTAAGCTATTTGTTTAATGTTAGTTGTACATTTTCTGTCTTGCAGTGTAAGGCTTTTTGCTAGATCTTTGTAGAAAAAAGCTATACCATTACAGTACAGGGATATTATTTTAAGGACTATGAATATAATAAAGGCACTAGCATAATTTTCATCTAAATAATAAATTTCCTAACTGCACTAATACCTAGATATTAAATGATCTCTTCCTTAATCTATTGAGTGTCTGTTGAGTATAGTGAAGTTACGAGGGGAAGTATCAGTTAAAACTACGTGCAGCTCTAGGAAAGTAATCCCTTTTCTCTTTGAATGGTGTGTAGTATGTAAAATTACTAAGAAGGATTCCAAAAATAAAAGGAAAAAATATTGGACACTGAAATATTTTATTTTCCAATGCTTGCTTGTTGTTTTGTAGTGCTTGATCTTGACTTCCTGTTGCAGCTGGGTTCCACCAAAAAACTGTGCACTTTATTACAAATGGGGAACATCTGTGAGTGCAGAAAATGGAACTTCCTGAGCCCAGGCTAGGAAACTCACTCTGTGAGAGATTAAACCCCGAAACTGCTTAGAAAGATACCTGGAGAATCTGCTTCTTGGTTTTGTTTTGACTCAATAATTTATAACCCTGCGTGCACAATCCTTCCTATCATAAAAGCATAACAAAGAAGAGGTGGATGATTTTTTTTTTAAGTAGTGATGGAAGGAATAAAACTCCACCACAGTACTTGGCACACCCACTGGAAGTGTGGTGATTTGGGAAACAGAGGGGTACTTAGCTTGCTACTTTGCAAGTGGGCATTACCTCTATAACAATTACAGGCTTTTGTTTTGGTTTTGGTTTGTCATTCGAGAGTAAATAAGCCAAGTGGTTACGCAGTTAATTTGTAATTAGCTCTGAGTAGAACTGTAAAAACCTACCATAGGGCTGTATTTTACCTTTATCCTCCTCATAACCATATCTGTTCCTGCAAGAAGCTTAATTCTTCCCCATTCATTGCATCGTGTTTTTAAGCTTTGTACCTGTGAAACAACTGATCCTATTTCCTCTCTAGTTCAAGTTAAAACAAAAGGCTGGATATAGGTTTGGTTTTGTCTTTACATTTTGCAGTAACTGGTTAGAAGTGACAAGAGAATTATATGAAAATAATCAGACTCTCTCTAATTGTTTCTTCTCCAGTTGCTAAACTTTTAGTTGGTGATTTCCTGTAGTAAACACAGCAGGAAAGTCACACAATGGAGGTTTACAAAGTCCTTTGAATCAAGATCAGTATAAGAAGGATCGTTTGTAAATGATGAACAATCAGTAAGAACATCTGTACTATAAATTGCAGGTTATTTAGTTAGATACATAATTTTTGAAGAAGCAGACACTCACAATTATGTCACTAAAGAAGGAATAGTCTCTTGGAAGTTTACCTTGCTGTTTTGATATATGTTAGATTTAAAGATATACTGTAAAAGAAATACAACCTGACCCTTTTTTGTTGCTTGGTTGACTATTGTTACCCTTTTTGATTCTGTTGATTTCAAACTAGAAAATAACATATGGAATGCGTGGTTCATTAATTAAGGAACTGTTTTAGTAATCAGAAGAGGTATGCTTAGTTTTCATGTGTGACCTTAACTAATCACTTAAGCCAGTGTGTGATTCCTAATTATAAACTGAGAATGTGAATAATAGTAAACCTCTGCCTTACTGGATATTTCAAGATCAGCAGCACAAAGGACATAAGATCCCCTGGTAATAAGGAGATGACAAGTAAGTATCCAAAAGGGAAAGCTGGAAGGAAGCAGTGGACTAATAAGTGACATTTTTGTGTGCCAACAAAAAAAAAATCTTGCATATAAATTAAACAGAGGTGACATGGGATTTGAAGGAAGATCTTTTGTTTATTTATAATTTCAGACATAGGACAACATTTCAGTGAATAGTTACAGGTATCTTTTCCATGCAAGCTTTTTGGACTATTGATCAAAGATACTGCTGGGAAATGAAGTCCTTTGCTAAGATAAATTCTTAGAGAAAATGTCATATTATTTGTTGTAAAACAGAGATTTATGATATCTGGGGGGTTGGATAACTGGTTTCAAAGGATTTTAATTTGGAATTGGGAATTATTTAATTGAGCTTCTCATAGACAGTGCCTCAAAAAGCTTTGAAAAACCTCAGTATAAATGTTTCAATGTTGTGGCTCTTAAGAGAATATGCTTTGCGAAAGGAAGAATATGGTCCTGCAAATGCAAAATCAATGTTTATCTGTGCTGCTGTCCACACATCAGTTGACTAGTGATGTGTGATTTAGCCAGGCAGTTATTACCCTGTTTGTCACTCAGTTGTGAGTGACAAATGGACATTGTGACTATAAGTGAGCTGAAAATGTTCTGTATGTTGTCTAGCAGAAAATACTGTGTCTTGAAAGGCCATGAAAGGATGTGGACGCTAAGTCATTTGGAAAAGTAAATTAAATCTGTAAATGTAAAGCTACTTTGGGTCACTGGAACAGCTTCGTAGAAGTTTATCACATTTCATGGTAAAACATTGTCATTCCTAGATGAGAGCACTCCTGTGTCATTGCACCTATTACAGCTAAGCCTCATGAAGTTCCACTACAGATCCCTTCTCAGAAACTGGCTGGGAGTAAAACAGCATTTTATCACAATGGTCTGCGATACAAGGCTGCAATATTTTATGAGCATTCTGTAGAGATTCTTGCTTGAGCCCAGATTTTTCACTCTGCTGACAGTGGCTATAGTTTTAAGTGACATGCTTCAGGCATTTGCTTACCCTCTAGATCTTCAGATTTTTTGTGTGTGTTGCTTTGTTTGTGATATTCCATTAATATGTTAGTTCCTGATCCTAGAAGATGATGTGCACGCTTCATCCTGGACTCTGAAGGGAATTCCGTTTAAAGAAGAGATTAAAATTTACAAAACTGTAGATTAAGAAGGGAATTTTGTGGACTATTATCATTATTCCTTTGCTGTCTCAACAAATGTTAGAGTCTTCAGCAAGATTTTTCAGAGTTGTAAAATAAAATTCTGTATTCAGAATTTTAAATAATTTGCTTCAAATGTTTTTCTTGGTTACATGCTAGGGATAGCTTATACATAATAAATTGTTTCAATATTAGCCTTTTCTATTCATATTTTGCTGTCTTTGCACCACAGTATGCTATGAGCTTTGGTAGGGTTTTTGCCTGGACAACAACAATATGGGCTGCTTGCCCACTTTGTTGTTGCTGGATTCTAACACACTAACTGCCAAATGCCTCTACCTTAAAACTTTGTAATCAACAAACATTTCTGTAAGAGTAGGACGTGGGTCTGATGCTAAATAACTATTTTAAACATAATTTATCCAAATATTTATTCATGACACAAAAGAAAGCATTGAGAAATTGTAATGAGCTCATTTGCCTTTTTAAATTTCAGTTAAAATGTTGAATGTTTTAACTGAAGTAAGTGTGTATTGTATTTGAACATATAACACTAAGCTGGAAAAATCAGATCATATTTAGAGAAATACCAAACATTTTAGTATTTTTAATTTCTTCTCTGCATTTGAAGTGTTTATCGGTAAAATGGGGAGAATAACAATCATTATTGCTTTAATGTAATTTTGATAAAGTTGGTTAATGTTCATGTAATATCAACATAACACATTATAAAACCCCACAAATTATATCTTGAAACACGGTCTGACTCATTTGAAGCTAGTAAGGCCTGGGAACCCAAGTTAAAAAATTATAATTATAAAAAAGTAAAAATCAAAAAGAGAAGATACACATATGTATTCTTTAATGAGTATGTGTTTCCTATATCCTTTACAGTAGACATCCTGTCCAAAATCAGAGCATGATCATAAGATTACAGACTGTGTAATACCAACATGCATATGTATAAATGAACTGAAATTTGTATGTAGACTTAAATTCCATGATTTCCTAACTTAAGAATTCATTTTAGACTAATGATGTTTTGTTTTGGGTTTTTTTGTTGATACATTTCAATTATTTTCTAAGTTCCTAATGAATTTCATGAGCAAGCAAACAGAAATTCCCAAGTACTTTTCCACAGGGATGGGTGGGGGGAAGTGTGGGGGGGTACGTTTTATCACCCATACTTAAAATGTTACTTCTACACAGACATCTACCAGAGTTGTAGACTTCCTCACTTTTTGGGCAGCTCAAGGACAGAAAATGCATATTATTATAGGAATACAAAATGCTGGAATTGTAAAGTCTGGTAATCTGTGGGCACAGTCATTTTTGATACATGGGATGCTTTCTGTACTGTCCTCTACTGAACTATTCGTTGTACGTGAGGGAAGTCACCTCTCACTTCTCATGTGTTCCTACTCACTTTGTTCGAGTCCTTATACTCCATTCAAAATACCTCTGCCAAGCCAGTCTAGCTGTGCTCCCCAACCTTTCATCTTGATCTCCATCCTTGTTCCACCCCTCCCTACAAATCACAGTCTGCTTTTAGTGCTTCTCTGTTAGGAAATATATAAGGCAGGTTTTGATCCAGATCATCAATCTTTCTCTCCTTTCTAGGTCCCCATCTTAGTTTCCCTTGCTTTCTCTTTACATCTCACCTAATTGAGTATCCTCCTTCTTTGCTTCAGTCCATGATCTTCTCTGTATCTCACTAGTCAATTCCAATTGATTTTATGTATTTTCCATTCCCATTTCTTTCCCTGAATCATACTTATATGTTCCATGCATGACATTGTATTCTGAACATAATCTCAGACTCTGATAAATCCATCCTTTTGATGTCACTTCTAATAGCCAACCAGCTCTTTCCCTATCTCTCATTTCCATCACTGTCTCTTAGCTGGTAATCCCTCCTGTCCTACTTGACTCAATAGTCTTTCATGACTGTTCTTCGCCTGGGCTCAAACCCAGTACTTTTTTGTCAAATATTTCTTTTTTCTCCAAAGGCGATAGCTTTATTTTCACACTTGGACTTCTGTCTTTAACTATCACACTGTCAGATGACTACAGAGCTTTATCAAAACCATCTTAGTTTCCAGATTTCCTGTTCCCAATTTCCTTTAGCCCCATGTAGTGGCTTACACTCACTCAGTGAGACACTTGGGGTGACAGGAAAAGTAATCAGTAGTAACACAAGGTTGCAGTGATGGTTGAAATCATCAGATACATATTAAGAAGTCATCAAGGTAGCTGGGAAAGGAGAATACATATTATATAGGAGATTTGCGCTAGTAGTCATTAGGACTTAAGTATATTTGTCAGAGTGATGTTGAATCAAATTCTAAGGGGTATTGCTCGTTTCTCTTCCTCTTGTTTTCTTGCATCAATTTCTTCTTTGTAGTTAAAAAGATACCTTTTGCTTGATTTTTTTCTGAACACCACTTGCTTCTCTGGAGCCTTTGGACTCTGGACATTGTTAATTTTTACAACATAAGCAACAGTTATGACTGATAGATTTCCCCTGTGCTGTACCCCCTTATCCTCTGGAAATTTTCAGTATTACAACATAATTCTCTGTAATTCAGCAGCCTGCATGTCCTGCATTTCCTGGTGGTTTGAAGCTGATCTCTTTGGAGTTTCATATGAGCTATACATTGCTAAAATTTAACACAGCTAAAAAAATGGCAAATTCCCTTGTAATAAGAAGAAAATCTTGTCATGTCTTAGTATGGCTAACAACCCCACATTTTATATGTCTAGCCAAGAATTTACCCTTAGTATAACTGAAATGTGAGCAGTTTAATAAGAGTTACTAGTCCAGATTAAATGCTTTAGGACAAAAAAAAAAAAAAAAAAATATGAGAGCTGCTATATAGAAAAGCAGCAAATTTAGAGTTGTTATACACACACTTCCCATTATCTCACCTTTTTGCTGGTGCTACAGTCATGCTTCCACTGCATGGAACTGAAGTTTAGTGGCTTCAGTTTGGTGTTTGTGTGCTGGGGGAGATAATGCAGGTCATCAGCAACTGGAGTCCTTCAACAGGCAGAATATGGCATTGTTTTTTTCATCACTCTAGGATCCACTTAGGGTCATTTTCGTTTAAGAACACATTTTACACCCTGCTGCCTATCAAGTCAAGTTACACATGATTCTACCACAGGTAGTACTTTTTAGATGTAGCTACTGTTTCTTTACTCTTTTACTTAAGCCTGATTTTTTTTTTCTGCCATACTCCAGGTTATAATTGTTTTAACTGACCACTGGTGAGTTATGTATAGCTTTTGATGGTGCACAGATTGTCACCCTCTTATTGTGCCATGCCCATGCTCCTCCACACTGCATCCTGTGACCCTGTCTCTCAAGGCTTCTGCTCTTTTATCAGGCCTGTATTTCTCTACATACCATCATGCTAAGGTCCCTAGTATCTTATTCTTCAAGTGCCTATATAGAGCTATTATTGTGCCATAAAAATATGATAGAAGGTACCTCCTAGGATATTTAAAACTTAATAATGCTTAAGAGGTTACTGAAGATTACTTCAGTGGTCTTTTAGTCTTAACCAGCTTGTGTTGCAATAACAATGTCAATTGGTTTAGAAGAAAATTAAAGCCACATATTTTGTGCTTCTTTAAATGTCAGATTCCCTTGTAAATTTAAAGTGTATTCCAGTAAATTAATTCATTTAGTTAAGCAAGTAACTGAATGTTACTGTGCTTATAAGGGGTATGTAATATCAGCACAAGCAATTGCTTTACTGAATGATCCTAGCTTACTGATTTTTATCCTGGGTTTTGGGGTGGGTTTTCTGTTTTCTTTTTGATTTATTTATTTAAAATAATCTGCCAATTGAAAGAAGGTTTTAAAAAATCACATTTCAAGTAGAAATAATGTTGCTTAACTGAGAACTATAATTTTGTAACAGAACGTCAACAGATACCAATCTTTTTCATCATCTTTAATGTACAACGTAGTTTTACTGCTTATTTTTGAGCAACATTTCTTAGAAACGCTGACTGTTACACTGCAACTAAAACCACTGATATAAAGGAAGTGTCTCAGGAGTCCTATCAACTCTATGATCTCTCTACAGGCTGAGAAGAGAAACATCCATCTTTAGGCGGTAATTAATATCATAGGTTCATCTTACAGTGATAAAATATATATACAAAACCAAAACCAGCTAGATAGTGAAAGCTGAAAGAAGGAAATCAGGAATGATTCTATGAATCAATGAAAGAAACAAATAATATGAAAAAATATTTGTAGATGTAAACCAAATTCTAGAATTACAGACTTGTGAAATAGCACCACAACTTTTACTGGGTGACTGTCCGTAGAAAATTCTATGAACAACATATTAAAGTAGTAAGACACGTTTCAACATGATGTAGAGAGTCACTATTGTAACAGCAGTTACAGTCTCAGAGCCCTTGGTGTACCATCAGTGGAATTCAACCTTGTCTTCCCTGTGATAAATGCTCATAGAGTTATTTCAGTGATGAATGTCCAACCAGATTTATTTTCTGCAAACCATGGTGTTACCATGCTTCCTCTGAGAAGATATTAATCTCTGAAAGCTTGACATGGTACACTGCTGTGAATATGCAGTGACTTTTTTGTCAATGTGGAGTCAAAGTAATTTTTTCACACTGCTTTTATCCAATGATAAATGACTGTATGTGACAACAAATACATTTGTGTTAGGCTCCACATGTATGTCAAACTATGAGAACTATACAAACAAATTTATAATTTACTTGATACGGATACAGTCTAGCTAATCATATTCCATCCTTATATACAGGTACTGTAACCTTATTTTAGAAAAAAAAAAAAAAAAAAACAACGAACCCACAATCTTTGTTGTTCTCTTTCTGCCAGTGATAAATTTTGTACTTCCTCAGCACATGTCTAAACATCTCGTCTATGTGCAACAACTAGTTGAGGAAAACCGATCTGGCAACAATATTGGTAGCAATAATGACTAAGATTTATCAGTTTAATTTTGAAACTTAGGATTAAACAAGGGCATTCTATATTTATATATATATATAAAATATATCTTAAAAATATATATATGTCTGTGATTATATGCTATGATTTTGAACTTTGTGATATTTCTGCCTGTGTCTGAAACTTCACCTTTTTAAAATAATGCCCCTTTTCTTTTCTCATTTAGCTCCCTACTGCAGCTTAAACCCTACCTTGAGGAATGGTGGAATTGTAAATAAAACAGGTGGTCCAGCCGGAAGTAAAGTTCGCTATTACTGCAAACCTGGATATAGGATGATTGGTCAAAATAACGCGACATGTAGGCGTCACCAAAATGGCATGTATCAGTGGGATTCTCCTGTGCCAATCTGCCAAGGTAAGATATTATTTTCCTTAGTATGATTGTGTGATTTCATGGCAAAGAATATTTTATAAAATAAAGATCCAGCATTGTCAATAATGCTGGATGCTGAGACACATTGAAATCATGTTTATCCAAATACATACTGAATTGTGTATTTAATATTTGCAGAGATTAAGAAATAGGTTCATCCAGTCAAATACAGACCAAATTAAAAACATGTTTTCAGTCCTTCTTTATTGAGTAAAATATGTATCACTAAATAGTCCGTAGCTCATAGCATGTGTTACAGAATGTTTTCTAAAATCTAGTTTTTGAGGCATTAATTTGATTATTTTATTAAATCCCTTTATAAGAAGTGCTTTAATGGCAAAATCTGTAACTTCTGCATTTTTGTATATCCTGGAGTTAGCTGGGATCTACTTTACCTTGTTCTAGACTTCCAGTAAAAGTAGGTACTATGTGACAAATATTTATAATTTTCCCTCTTTCAAAAGCCATGCACAAGCTACAGAGAAGATGAATGATGTAAAGTAGTACAAAACAGTTAAACACTATTTGGTTTAGTTATCAATGCTTTTTTACACTTTATTCAGTAAACAATGGAGACTATGGGGTTGTATATCAGATAAGATCAGAAAGGGGAGAGGATAAAGACTGCGAGTTCTATTCATATCATGTATGGCCTATTGTAACATGTTTTCATGTCTGCTTCTAGTATGCTTTATTTATAGCAAAAAATGGTGGTAACTTCTTTGATTACTTGTACCTAACACTGCAAGACATTTACACCAGCACTTCATGTCTTCTTCAAGACAAGCTTGTTGCTTAAGGTTCGATTAAGGATGATTTAGAAATTTCTAAAAACAGTACAGCATAGAAATTCTATTTCACACTAAAAAAAAAAAAAAAAGAGAAAGAAAAAGGCCACTGAGATTTGGTGTGGTGCTTACTCTTCTGTTGAGGGCATGTTGTTTACAAGAAAAATAAAAAGCCTTAGAGATTGGCTACAGTTGAAGAACTTGAAGTAGTGTTGTTCATATCTTTTATACAGTAATGATTAGGTAGCTAAATATTTCTTGAGGACAAGAATTTTCATGCCTAGTTGAGCCATCTGGCTACAACCCTACCAGCCCAGGGAGCAGATCAGGCTGCCAATGTGCATGATATATGTATCTGTGCTTCCAGACTCCAGGATGTCTTCTAATCTCATATGCCATCATGTGTAATGTCATATGATGCTGTTTAACCTTCCTGAAGGTTCCCAAATCGTGGGAAGAGCTGTATGTTGGCTGGGCATGTTTAGGGACAACCGCTGCTCTTGGGTTTACTTTAAGTGCATTTTAGGTGCAGTTGGTAGTACTCGCATAAATAAGCACTGAAAGCTCAGAAACACATTACACTAAAGAATCCGAGACTAGGCCAGTACTTCCTCGACTTCCAGAAGATCAGGAAAGTCGAGGATGCTGCTCTGTTCAAGATTAAGACTTAAATTTCAACATCTGTATGCAAGCTGAAGTTTTGATTTTGTTTTTTGGGGTTTTTTTTGGTTTTGTTTAAACACAGAACTCTATTGTCATTTGAGGTGCCCTGAGGTATTTTACCTGTCCTTCATCTACCAATCCAGAAAAGCACAAGCTCCTACATCATACCCACCAGTCAGATGTCTTGATGGCCTAAGAATGTCTCAGGTAGCTTTAGACAATGGGAAGAAACAAGTCAAGCCCTATCTGCCTAAATTCTGTTGTAGTTAATATAGTCAATACGTCAGTGAAACTTTGGGACCTATTCTGCTGGCTACCTGGTAGATGTCTTTTTACAAAATGCTCTGAAATTTTGACATCTTACTCTGGAGCTCAGGTACTCTGAGTGTGTGAGGATAGAGGCAATAGCTCGTGCATATTCCTCTGAGAGGCTTGAGCATATATCCCTCTTTATCCCACCTGTTCTTCGTATCCAGGACTCAACTTTTGACTTTGTTCTTCCCAATTTTCTCCCACTCATTCTTAATAGAGTTGAAAATATTTTTAAAGAGTCTTGAAGAACATTTTGGCTGCTCTTCACCAGTTGAGCTACTCCCTAGTAGGTTTATAAAAGAAAACCGGAGGTACCTACCTTTATGAAGAAGTTCTCTTGTTTGGATTGTGGGTATTTGGAAAGGTTTAAAAGCCATGACAGGGTCATGATAAAAATACAACTGACACCCACATTTCCTACTGTCAGGTACTGTCACAATTAATTCCTCTGTGCTTGCTGAAGTGGATAGAATCACATTGCTGAGCTAGAGATCTTTTTACTTTTGCTGTGCTGAATGAAGGTTCTTCCAGGACTGGAACTGGGTTCCATGTCTGGCCTGAAGTAGAAGACAGGTAAAATATAGTTAGGGAACTGGCTTGAAAACATCCATTTGCAATCTGCTTGATAACCATGACTCTGGAACCACAAAACTACTTCTTAACAAAATTCACCGTACATGTTCATGTTTGAGCATGGAATGAAACTCTGGCCTTTTACCTTTTTGATAAATTTTATTATGCAAAAAATGTCCTTTTTAGCACCTGGTCTTAAAATAAAAATGTGCGGTAGGTAGCATAGGTTAGGAGTTCCATATCCCAGTTTCCTCTTATATTCTAAGCCTATGGTCATATTTCAAAATATAAAACAGTAAAAGAAGCATAGTATTTCAGACTAAAACCAGAAATTTCAGGGGAAACCTGCTAACAGTCTTCTGGTATGCTAAAAAGTAGTTCCAAAGAGGAATGAAATAATTATTTATATCCTTTATAGAGCGAGGAATTATAGTTGAATTTACTTTAACAGGATTTTATGTTAGACTTTATTTTCCTCAGAGGTAAACACTCAAATAGATTGCCAGTGAAGAATGTGGGATTTTCATCATGAGAGATATTGCAAGAATAAGTTATATGTACTTGAGTCTTATTTTGGCTTGTGCTATATACGACTATATACGTGACTATATACGTGACTATACCTGACCTTTTATTACACCCGTAGCCCTAGACCACACAGACCTGTTTTCCATTTGTTGCTACTTCTGTATTTACCCTAGTCTGAGAATTATGATTTCTATGTCATGCCTTTCCCCAGAGTTTTTAGTTGGATATTATAGACATAAGCCACTCAGCATGTTTTTTGTTATGAATCTCACTTTTAGAGACTTCTCTTATACTACTTTTATTTTAGGGTATTTAAATGCTTTTCTCAGCTCTATGTTTAATGCCAGAAACAGATCACTAAATGATAATTATTTGATCATTAAATTTAGGGATTTTTCAGTGTATGGAAATAAACTTAATGTCTGACTGTAATCCAGTCCCCAGCTTCTTTTCTGTATGCAGCAAATTTGCATGCTTTAAATATGAATAATATTGAAGTATCTTAAAGGTAGATGGGTCTCCAGATATTTTAAAGCATTGCTCTAAACTTTAAATTTACTGGCTTTGATAAGAAATAAATTCCAGTAACACATGTGGAACATTAAAGAGCAACTAAAACTGCATCTCAGTTTCCAGGTAGTAAAAGGCTTTTTCTACTTGCGTTGATTACCTGTTCTTTGGAAGAAGTATACTTTTTCTGCTGTGCAAGATAATCGAGACACTTAAGATGAGCTATGTATTTTTCACAGTCTGAATGCACATCCCTCAGCTGGAACCTGTAAGTCTTTTCTAATCATTGACCCAAGAAGCATGTTGACAATTCCTCAAATCAGAAGATTTCCTGACACCATTCTTTATCTTTTTACAATCATATGTGAAACTGGGAGCTTCAAAGTACTTGGATGTGGAGCAGTAGGGACATTATTTTCACTGTCCAAAGATGGTATGCCATTTCAGACAGTTTACTTCAGGTAATTTTGTTTTGAACATCCAAGTTCTTGCTATTTTGTTTAACTGACTGTGCTAGTATGTTTTGTTTGGGCACTACTGTTCTAAACGCCATTAGCCATCTAAAGAAATTAGTAACAGCAGGAATATTTCTTTCCAATCCCAGTTTCTGGGAGAGAAGCAAACAACAAATAAACAGGTAGACTGTAACAGGAAGAGTACCAGAATGGCAAAACTGCTTTTATCATTAGTAAGGAAGAATAACCTCGCCATGTAGCAGTACAAGATTCAGCAGCAGCTGAAGAGTGACAGTAGAGGACTGAGGTCCTCTATAATGCTAAGAGTAAAAATGATGAAGTGTGACAGGTAAGCAGAGATTTAGGTGGTTTAGGGGCTTTAGTAACTGGACATTGTGTCAGACCTGACATAACTAGTAGGCCCACCTGGCTGTGACCAGGCATTGTATGTATTTTATTCTTTAAACTAACTTGCACATAAGAGATACTCAGTTTTGAATTTTTCAGTAGTTTCTAGAAAGGTTATTGCTAGAGGTGAAGGGAAGAGCAAATACTAACAGAAGCATTTACTTCTAACATGAACAGGCCTGGATTTTTTTGTTGTTTTCAAATGACAATTGATTCTTCTTGCTCCATAGAAATCACTAAATAATTTTCTGTTATATCAGGCTTGAAGTATTTGGAGGGAACAATAAGGTCCAGACCTGTATGCACAGGCATATATGTGAGTGGGTGGATAGACTGATAGTTCTGAATATTGGTTTTTTTACAATTAAATGTATTCACACTTAATACAGATTTTGTTTCTTTGATATCAGAAAGGAGATCTGAAAAAGAAGTTGACAAGAAGTTAAATCTTAACCCTGTTAAATTCTATATCAGCATTCAGACATGTTGTCACAAAGCAGAAGAGAACTGAGAGGCTTGTTAGGACAGGGAGGGCAAAGTGCAAGGCTTTGGAGACACTGAAACATTTCACAATAAGCATGACTGGAATTAGAGAATGCAAAGACATTTTTATGATGAAGTAAAACAGGGTGGCAGTTTAACTTTCTGCCAATTTAGCATGCAAACAAACATTTTGCAAGTGTAAAATTCTGCTTATATGACAGTTGGTTCTAGTTTTAGAAAAAGGTTTAATTGTGTGGTGGGTTGAGCCTGGCTGGCTGGCAGGTACCCACCAAAGCCACTCTATCACTCCCCTGCTCAGCTGGACAGGCGAGAGAAAATATAAGGAAAGACTTGTGGGTCAAGATAAGGACAGGGAGAAGTCACTCACCCATTACCTTCATGGGAAAACAGACTCAACTCAGGGAAATTAATTTGGTTTATTGCCACTCAAATCAGAGTAAGGTACTGAGAAAATAAAAAGAAAACTTAAAACACCTTCCTCTTACCCCTCTCTTCATTGGCTCAACTTTACTCCCGGTGTTCTGTACCTCCTCCTGTGCTGGTTTGGCCCTGATTGAAAGCCAGAAACCCACCAAAGTCACTCTATCACTCCCTCCTTTTCAGCTGGACAGGGGAGAAAATATATATTGAGAGTCTCGGGAGTCGAGATAAGGACAAGGGGAGATCATTTCGCAATTTGCGTCACTGGCAAAACAGACTCAACACAGAATAAAGGAAAGAAAACTAACTTATTACACTATGCTACACACCCAGTGACACCAGAGAAGTGCAACCAGATCTTGAAACACCTCCCTGACCCCTCCCTTCTTAGCAGACTTCACTTTAGTCATGATTTCTCTCCTTCTTCCCCCCACACTGTGGCATAAGGAGGCTCAGGGAATGGGGGAATGGGGTTTCAATCAGTTCATCATGAGCTATTTTCTTTCTTAGCTGGTAGGGACATTCCTCACATTCTTTCCCTGCTCCAGTGTGGAGTCCCACCCATGAGAGACAGTCCTTCATGATCTTCTCCAACATGAGTCTTTTCCCATGAGGCTTCAGCTCTTCACCAGTTGCCCCAGCGTGGGTCACTTCTATGGGGTGCAGTCATAAATCATAGAATGTTTCTCAGTCTCTCAGGCCCAGACTGCTCCAGCCTGGTCCTTCTGGTCCTTCCGTCCCTAGCAAACCTGCTCCGGTGCAGATCTCTGGCTCTGGCTCATCTGTGTCTCTCTCTCTCTACTGGCTTCAAGTGCTGTCAGAGACTTTCTCCAAAGTGGGTCACAGCATCTTCTGTATGTCTCCACCTGCTCCAGTGTGGGTCCTCTCCATGGGCTGCAGGTGGGCTCTCGGCCTTTTCCATGAGCTGCTGGAGAATCTCTTCTCTGGTGCCTGGAGCACATCCTGTTCTTCTTCACTGACTTTGGTATCTGCAGCTTTTTTCCTCTCAGATCTTCTTACTCCTCTCCCTGGTAGCAAAAACTGCTCCTAGTTTGTGTTACGAAGGAAGCACTTTATTTTGGAATGTTCTTAGAGTTCTACTTCTGTTAGCAATTTGACAGATTTCAGCAAACAACTGAAATGAACTAAGCATTCATCATTTTATAATGCTTACCTTGTTATAATCACATGCAAAGTACTGTGTTGCATTTAATTTAAATGTATCAAATGTGCCAACTTGAGAATACTGAAAGCAAATTTGTGACTTGTATTTATGATACCATGACAGCGTGTTGTGACATTAATCATTTACATTGAATTGGGTAAATTATAATAAAATTAGATTTTTTAAAAAATAAGCATTTTCACTTTTGTTTAACAGATTTCAGATGAAGGCTGTCATTTTGTCTTTTGAAAAATATTGCCTTTATTGAAATTGTAAAACTTCACAATGTGAAGGGGAAAGGAACAAATACCTAAAGGACTTTCATTTTTTTAATGTTAAAATGTTGAATTGCTTCTAACAACTGAACTGCAGTCTTTATTGGTAAATATTTAGAAATAAAAGCTTCAAAGCTATGTTTTACTCAGGGTGTTTACTGAAGAACAATAATATGATGCCAAATACAAAGCAGCTAGTGGTTCTGTCCACAAATACATTAGTTTATATGAAATCTTTATATATATTAATTGTAATAATGTGACTGGTTCTCTGCTCCAAGTTACCATTTTGCAAAAAAATAATATCCTTTCAGGGAAAATAATTCTATGACTTTCCCTTCAGAAGTGTTATGGGACAAATATAAACTCTTTGCAGCATTACTGCCTTACTCAAGCACCTAGAGTTAAGCTCTGTGCATAAATAACTATTTTAAAATAAAGCATAGCATTAAAATATTTTTTAAAAAAGGTTACTGAGGAGTGGCATTTCTTCTTTTCATTATTAAAATCAGGGGAGCTCAGAAGTCAGATGGCAGATAGCAATCCTGCCTTGGAGGTCTTTCCTAAAAGGGACTGAAATAGGTATTTTTGAAATTATACTCTGCCCTAAAATTGCATATATATCTGTTAAATGAACCGTACAGACATCTGGTAAGTAAAAAAAAACAAACCAAAAAAACCCCAAACTTCACTAAGCTGACAGCAAAGTAAACCTTGTGAGCTTGAAAGAATAACTTCTTCTCTGGAGAGAAATTCTGAAGGAGCCAAAGAAAGGGAAAATATTTCAGTAGTTGCCTTCATGACACAAAAAAATAAATAAGCCTGAATTGACATAATATTTGAATATTTGAATATTTGAAATGACTATGTCAAATATGTAAATAAGTGTTTAAAATCTGAACAGTGCCTTTAACTTCAGTAGAAATCTTCCCTGTCTCGTCTTATATTTATGTGCTTCTCTCATCAATCAAAATTTATAAAATTTAATTCTTAAATAACATTTTTTTAATGTATAGAACAAGGAAATATAGAGGGTTTTTTTAATACTAGTGCAGATATGAAAGCAACCCTAAGAGAATGGAAGCAGACTTAGAAAACATTTAAGAATTTTCTAGTTCTTTGTTCTTGGACCAAATCATTTTGGACATTTTCTTAATTTTCTTTCCTAGCAAATAAACCTCTGTCTGTAGCCTATGTTGAAACTTCTGTCTCTACAGTGACCAGATTAAACAAATTAATGATTAATAAAATGTTTTTCACTATTAGATGCATTTTGAAGTGTTTGTCAGTGTTTTAAATACTGTTCTATTGATTGGAATGTTTTAAATAAAATGGAAAATTAATTTCAGTTGTTATGAATGGGATATGTAAAAATTACTAATCTGCTTCTCTTTTCAGTGTTAAGTCAATATTAAAAAAGGAAAACAACAAAACAACCGAATTCCTTATCTTTTTCTTTCCTTTCTTTTCAGCTGTGTCTTGTGGTATTCCTGACTCCCCTGGGAATGGTTCAGTTATAGGTAATGAATTCACTTTGGGTAGTAGGTTGATATATGAATGTAACGAGGGCTTCAAGCTAGAATCTAGTCAACAAGCAACAGCAGTATGTCAAGAAGATGGATTATGGAGTAACAAAGGAAGGCCACCTGTTTGCAAATGTAAGTGGGCATATATTTCTCAAGTGTATTTTACTTGAATTTTCTCAGGAATATCTTCACTATTGATGTTTAGGTTTTATGTATACATGTACCCTGAACTGGCCACTCAGGAAAATATAATCATTAAGCATTTAGTAAAGTAGAAAACTTATAAATATGTTTAATAACCCCTTCCCTCTTATTTATCTTCTTAAAACAGTTTGAACTAAAATTGTTAGATAATTCAGGTTTTGTATATTATTACAAATATTGTTCTCTTTTCCATTTTCAAGTAAAAGTTGCAACCATCAGTTATAATTTATTTTAGTACAGCTTCTAAAGTAATAAAAGCAAAAACTATTACTTAAAATACTGCTAGTGTAGATAACTAAGATGGATAAGTGTACTTTACTCTTCATTCTTGCCCTATCAGCAACTAGCCAGTGTAATGCAGAGTCCTCTATTGTGTGACATGGCCTCTCATTTGCAATGGGCTCCCAATCCCTGTATTTGCACTGGAACAAAGTAATAATTAACTAAGCATGACTTCGAGTACGTGACTTGATATACTGATTAGGACATAAAATTATTAATAGCCATAATACTATATTTAAAATTTCTGAAATTTAATTTAGAATCTTAAACTAATTAACAACCTAGGTATGTGCCCTCGAGATTCCGAATTTCTAAAGGACTTTAGTTTTTCTAACAAGCAAAATTAAACTTTTAAAGAAAGGGTAAAATGGTGTGAATATAAAAATGGTGAAATTATATGTGATTGTTAAATGGTTTCATTTATTTAAATGAATCAAAAGCAAATAATTGTTAAAAATATTGCTGAAAGTTACTTCAAGAGCTTTTCTAAGTAGCCCTGATACATGATCTATCAATGTAATCTTGAAGACCTTCCTGAGTATTCTATTTCAATACTTTACCTTTTTTTGCCTTGCAAAGATTATCCTAGTATATGTAACCTGAATCTGGGTTTTTTTGTAGTGTAAAGGTTCTACATAATTTTGTATCCACAGTGGAGAAATGTTATTTTATTCTTCTTTCATTCTTTTTAATATGTTTCAAAACTTTTTTTTTAAGTGTGGTGGGCTACCCTTGACCAGCAGCTGCACCCTCACTCAGCTGCTCACTCATTATCCCTCTTCAACCAGACGGGGAAAAATAGAATGGAAAATCTCATTATTTGACATAAGGACTTGATCTGGGGAATGTTAATTTAGTGTATTGCAAATTAAAATAGGGTCAAATGCATTTCAGAAAAAAAAGAAAAAAATCAAACCCATGCTTTCCTCCCATTATTCCCAGGGTCAACTTCAGTCCTTTGCTCTTCACTTTTCTCACCACCCAAGCAATGCTGAGGGGTGAGGAATGGGAGTTGTGGTCAGTTTATTAAAAGCTCCTGTTTGCTGCTCCTTCCTTCTCACACTTTTCCTGTGCTCCAGCATGAGTCTTCTCCACAGGCAAAGACTGTTGTCCTTCGGGTTAAACTTGCTCTAGCATGAGTCCTCCATTTGCTGCAGTTCCTTCAGAAAAGGAAGTGTTTGCTGCAATGTGGATATCTGCTCAGTCATGGTCTTCTCAACGGGCTGCAGCAGAATACCAGCTCTGGTGTCTGGAGCACCTCCTCCTCTTTCTATGTAATCTGGAGAAATCTCATCACTCCACTGCCTCTCACTCTTTGATCCCTCTGCCTGTGCAGTGTTTTACCCTTTCTTAAATACTCTTTCCCAGAGGTGCCATCATTGTGGTTGATGGACTCAGCTGTGTTCTGCACTGGGTCCTTTGGAACTGGCTCTGTCCAGCAGCCCAATCCTCTCCTTAAAGAGGTCACCCATACAGCACTCCCACCTCTTCCTGCCAACATCTTAACTCATGTACCTGATACAGTCATTCCTTCTATAGAGATAACTGTCTTGCTTTGATTCATTCTCATTCTTTCTTTATACTTTGTCTATCAGTGATTCTCAATCTTGTCCTCTGGACAATCTCCAAGTGATCTACACCTTTCTTGAAGGACAGTGCCTATAGCTGAAGAGAGTTCCACCAGCTGTGATCACACATACATGGTCTGAGTTCAAAGCCAGGTGCAGTACAGCACTTCATTCTCTAAGAAAAGCTGACAAAGAACATAGCTGGAATGATTAAACAGCAGAAATACCAACAGACTTTTTGTGGGGAAGAGGCCAGTTAAACTATTTGGGGATTAAAAATAATTATAATAATATGTACACAGTGGAAGGGGAAAAATAGTATTGCAATGATCAAACTTAACCTGACAATGACTACCCTAGGAACAAAAGCTTAATTATTAACATTTAGCACAGCTTTCAACATTAAAAAGTTTTAATATTTATTATTTCCTGACAACATACATATGATATTTTCTTCTCTTCTTTTTTTCTGTTTTTAAAAAAATTATTCCACTTGAAAAAGAATCCCAGAAGTACTATGCTAAAATGCTAGTGATCTACATGAAAATATTAAAGCCAGTATTTTCAAAATGGATTGCTATTCAGAGGCAGGCATGTTTTACCCAAGATTTCTTAGTTGCAAAGTGCAGAAGAGCTTAGACAATCTGCACAACAACCTGATTTTGTAGTACTGCTGCTGTAAGGATAAATGTATTTAGTCTCCAGAGATAGAAACAGACTTGATGAGCAGCAAACACAGCACAGAAAGGTAAATGATAAATAAGTGAGTTGATTTTATCCCCAGGTCTATTAAAATGAAGGTCGAAATCAGTGCAGTTTGTTTTGCAAAGTATGTCTGATAATATACTGCCTGAGGCAGATGTTTGAAACTCCTTTCTTTTATTGAAAAGTATTTATATCAGATTTGAATCATGAGAAATATGATTTGTGCTGGTCATATAGCAAGAAATAGGTGGATCATGGACATTAGGCTATTGAATTCAGTTATATGAAATACCAATCAACAAATATGTATTAAGAAAGCTTAATTGAATGACAAATAATTAACTTCAGTTATTCTACATAGAGTTCTCTAGCGCATGATGAAGGAAACTGTACTGCCATTTAAAAGACTGTTTCAGACAATACTTTAATTCAGTAGTAACTTTACATGTGAATACAGGAAAGTGTAAAGTATGCCTCTAATACCTTTTACCCAAAATAATACAATTTGGATAATGCTCAAACAGAAAGGAAAGTATATGTGTGCGTGATTACAAAATTAAGGTTTTAAGTTGTAACTGCAGTTAGCTGAGAAACATCTTTTTACCTGGCATCAGCATTTTGATACATCTGTAAAATACTCATGTGAAGTCTTAAATTTTCATTTTTCAAAGATTAAAAAAAAAAAGCAATCTCTTGGGAATTGTTTGTCTATGTCATTTCATCAGACACAGATTGAATTTCATCTGCTATTGTGGAAATACAAATGCTGATTCTTGAACTGACATGTTAAAAGGCAAAAAGAACACAAATTAAATTTCCTTCCTTTCCTTGGGATGATAACATATCTTGCTGTTATGATATAAAATTGCATCATTATAGCATGATTATTACATTTTGTTTATGGCTAATTAATGATGAGAACAGAGAAGGACTTAGCTGTCAAAGCAAACTTCAGATGTATTTCTCCCTAAATACAATCGAGACCCACAGTTTCATGTCTACGTTACTTCCTAAATAGAAAGATTCACACTTGGAACAGTATCCATAACTATATTATAAAGGAAGTTATCTGAAGATGTTGGCTAGGGTCAATACATTTTTCTGGGACACTTTTTTTGTGGGTTTTTGTGTGTGTTTGGTTTCTTTAAAATTTATATATTTTTTATATTTTTACCATGTACTGGTTACCTTCTCTATCTTACTTGGACTATGTGTCTACATTTCATGTGCTAATGATGGCAGATAAGAATAGTTATATTTTTGTGAGTCATTAAATATATTTTCTTAGGGGTTTTGATGTTGTGGACAACTGACACTGACTTTCTTCATGAAATGGAAATACTGACCAAATCTTGAGTATTCCCTCCACAGCAATTAATCTTTATTTATGCTGTTAAAGTCTCTTCATAGCTGAATAATATAGAGAAACAGTTGGTTTAGACCATTCTTTAAGAAATGTGCAGCGAAGAGCATTTAAGAAGGATCTGGTTAATGAAATGTAGAATTTGTTCTCTGCACTGTCAGTGCTTTTATACCAGATCTAGGGAACTGATTTAAAATACTGTACCACAGGGTGAAAAAGTAGTAACAGTAAAAATTACGATTTGCTCCTATGTTTTTCTTTCCAAGATTGGAATATGTTCACTTACTTCAAGATCACGTCAGATTTTTCTTTCTGATTATGGCAAGGTACCTTACCAGTTCTTTAAAGCTAAGTACTATCATTTGTAAACCAAGAGTCTGAATGTATATAATCTTATATTATAATTCTATATATGTAAGATGTACCCATATAGGTTATACTCGGCGTGTGCTGATGCTGGGATCCAGATCAGTATATGTTTATTTACAAAAATACTGTTGAAGTAGGATAACTTGTTAGCCTTTGTTCTTACTTTCATTTTTGTAGAAGTAAGTGGATGTCTAACCTAAGAAAATGAGTTTATGTTTGATTAATTTTTCTAACATTTTAATTGCCTGGGATGGTCCCTGTAACTGTGTAATTGTATTGCTCTTTTCCATTATTTCTGTAATATATTTATTCAGAGATTTAAATTGGGACCTTCATTGCTTTATGCTACTTTTTCTAATTTCAAACATTTTAAAGAGTAGCTAATGTTACCCTTGCATAATCTGTGTATTGCAAATTTCACATTAGATATTTCTGGAAGCTATGGTGTCCTGAACTGTAACAGTGATGGTTCAGACTCTGATTTTCACCTAGAAATTACTTGGAAAGCAACTGGAGATATCAGAAGCCATTTTTATAATTATCAATATGTTTATACAATGTCTAGATCCACAAGTAGCTCTGGAATAAAACACCGGTTGTGTTACAAATGCAAAAAGGACTTTGTTGATGTTGTGCAATTGCTGGGGTTTTTATCTTTATGAAGTAGGACTTTCAGAACACCACACTCAATAGTTCTCTTAAAATTTTCTTTAAAAAAATGTGAGGCCAGTAAGTAGCTTTTGTCATATTTTTTCAAGGTTTGGTATGTAACATGGAGTATTTGTTAAGGGTAAGTACTTAGTGAACTATAGTGAAAAAATTATTTAGCCATTTTAGATTAGTCCAGGTACATTAGAATTTCTATGAAATTCTATGAAATTCTATGAAATTAGACTGATAACACATTGAATTGACATAGCTGACTGGATTGACAGACTGATACTGAATACCATGTGATCCTTTTGTTTATCTATTTTTAGGTTTTGAAGTCTTTCCCATATAAATATGTCAAATGACAAGAAGTGCTTGGTTTTTTGCTCTGTGCTGTTTTGTTGGGGTTTTTTTTCTACTAGCATATTGAAATGATCAACTTGTTTAGGTGATTCTGTTTTGTTCTTAGGTCATTTTTCTTAGATTCTGTGGTGTATGGGATTATTGGTTTCCTACTGTCTTCTTATTAGGAACTTAGGACTTAGTTATTAGGAATTTAGTACTTAGTACTTGGGAATTTAAACCATGCTTGTCTCTCAAGCGTAAAATGTGATTTGACTTTAATCTTTCTTTTTTTAAACCAACAGTGAATCCAGTCAAAAGGATCTATTTAAATGATACAGTTCTCATTACTGCATTATAAATTAACAATACAGTATGACAAAAATGCCCTCTCCCTTTCTTTGTGATTGTTAACATCCTGCTGAAGAATAGAAACCAAGTATTAGATGTCAAGTTCCCGTAATTGAGATGTTGTTGTATGCATGGTGGTGGTGGTTTTATCCCCTTCGAAACAGTAATTACATTCAGACTCATAATATTAAAAATATTCCTAAAGTGGCATGAAATGTGCTTCTTTTTTGCTACATAACAATAAGGAAAGGGGAGCAAAGGCTTCTAGACAGAACAGCACAGTAAAAGGGAAGAGTCACAGAACCACAGAATTGTAGGGGTTGGAAAGGACATCGAGAGATCATCGCGCCCAACACCAAAGGCACTATTCAGGTGTTCAGACTCTAAGAAAGTATTGATAGAGCAATGCATTTCTTGTCCAGAAAAGCAAGTAAAAAAGAATAATGAAATTACAAAGAATTGATCATTATGAAGAGTTAAACTAAAAGCTGAGCTCATTACCACACAAATGCTTGTTAGATTTTAGTAGTTGTAGTTGCAAAGAACTTGTTATATTTTTTCTTCATTGCTGCTGTTCATATAGTGAAAATATTTTGTTCATGTCTTCAGTATAGAACAACTCCATTTTTTTGGTCTTTTTTTATAGTAGAAATATCATATTAAGAATTCCCTTTTTTTTGGCCTATTCAAAATTATCAGTATATGGAGATTTCATCAGTAATGTCATGTCATAATCTTAATCATAATTTCAAATTATAATTATGTTTGCTAAAGCCTACTTTATGTAAAGCAATATTATTGATACATTTCTCAATAAAAAATACCTGGAAGAAAGAGAAAACTTCTTCACATCTGCAAGAAGTTGAGATCATCACTTATAGAGCTTTATGTATGTAAATGACAATTTAAATAGTGCCTAGCCCATAATTTGCAAGAGAGAGGCCGTGAAAGTCAAATTGATGCACTTATTCGTAAACCATGTGCACAAAATCAAGCATCTCATGATAGGGTTTGGGGTTGTTTTTTTTTTTTTTTAATTTCTTGAATAACGAAAATAATAAATTAAAATGAGTGTAAAATTAAAATTTTTGAAGCAACATCTTTATTTGATTACATCAACACAGTCTATTCTGTAGACAGTAACATCTTCAATTGGAAATTGTATAATGATGTAAAGTGTTCTTGCAACAGGATTCTAAGTGTATTTATACATAAATAATAAATTGCATACTAATTCTAGTATATAGAGAAAAAAACCTATGTAGCTGATTTACATGTTCTGAAATATCCAAACCTCATATCTCTACATGTTTTAAGTTATCCACTATGGTTAAGATTGAAATCTAAGAAAATACTCTACAATTTCATCTCAATGTAACATTATAATCTGTCATTTGGAAATTGTTAAGATTATTTCCCCTTCCCCTTTTACAGATCTTCGCTGGCACTTCTGCCAGCTCAGTGTTTCCTAGATTTACTATGAGTAAGATAACTATAGTAATAGGTAGATGTATAATTCTACCATTGTCAAAGGTATTCTGAAAAGTGGTGGAAATCTAATTCTTTACAGGAATTTTTCTTCTATCACTTTCCCTGTGTCATAGTGATTGCTTAAACTAGTCTCTTTCCTCACAAATTCATACTTATGATAAAATCATTTCATATACCTTTCAGGGAGTGTAAAGTCTACAGAATATGTAATTATTCTTTGTAATCTTTTTGAGTCCTTTCCCTGGTAGAATGGTATATATTTTTATAGCATAAATGGGAATCAGACTCTTTTATTTCTGCAGTAAAGTTTGGAGTTTATATGCACTTCCTCATAATGCTTTTGTCTTACACTAAACAGTATGGCAACTCAAATATATTGTACGACAGATCAGAGGTAGTGATAATATATACATAAGTATACCAAATACATACGTGATAATATATACATAAGTACACCAAATTTTCAGAAAATGGGTCACCTATATTAAGCAACATATAAAGAAAACAAAAGAAGAGGAAATTAATTTCTGTTACATGATTTTTTGTATGCTTCTGCTCAGAAAGTAATTTTCTCAAGTGTTACTGGGCTAATAGCTTTTTCTAAAGTATTCCTAGGAATATAATCGGAAACTCATTCATTCAGACTTTTTCTATAGCAGGGAAATTCTGAACAACATTGTAAAAGATACCAACTACAATAATTTTAAAATAAAGTAATCATAAATATCTTAATAAAACTTAATCTAGTCTATACAGAGGCATAATAGAATTCATGTCAATATAATAAATATTGTAAATATTCTGTGTACTTTAGCTTGAATTTGAAACTGAAAAAACATTTAAAAATGTTATATATGATTAGTAGCTGTATTAAGCACTGTGGAAAACAAGCTACAGTGCTTGTATACTGGTAATAATGACATTCTTTCAGGAAATCTGAAATACTAAAAGCAACAGAACTGAAATCACTCTAAAAATCTCTCTAAATATTATATTTATTTTTTATGTCAAGTGCTCTAAAAGGAAATGTCATAATTTTCCTGAATACACAAGGTATAGCATTCTATAGTAATTAGCATTTGAATGTGTGTTACTAGCTTTTATGACAACCTCGTTTAAGAACTTGTTAGAGCTTTTCTAAAGTGAATATTATGGATACAAAATAAAGCATCACTTGAAACTTTACAAAAATTATATAGCATTATGTTGCATAGCATGCTTACCCTTTTAGATCCATTGCAGTTTTTGATGAGTTTTGTGTCTAAATTTTAAAATAATTGCATTAGAGAGCATAACTGTATGTCATTGTTCCACTGCATCTCACTAAATGAAAAGCTACTACAAACCCCTGTGCACCTCGTAATACTAAATGTATGATGCTAATTATTTTTCCTGGGACTTGTATTTCAAAAATGCTTATGGTATGCTCAATTTTACGTTGGAAAACTTCTGCCAGCAAGGCAAGACATGTTCTGTGAAGAAACTTAGGGGTAGAATGCTAATATTTAGATGTCCTTTCTTCACAGCTGTAACTTGCCCCAACATAGAGACTCTGCTCTCAGAACATGTTGTCTGGAGGCTGATTTCTGGGTCATTGAATGAGTATGGAGCTCAAGTCATGCTCAGCTGCAGTCCTGGATATTATTTACTGGGTCGAAGACTCATACAGTGTAGGAGTAATGGAACCTGGAGTGTAGGCAATGAAAGGCCAAGTTGTAAGGGTAAGGAACATATTTCTGCACAGAATATCTTATGCATTTTAATACATATATTTTGTGTTATGAATAAAGGGTTCTGATTGTATTTTTGATTTTTTAAATACTGATCTTCTATAGGTAAACAAATATGAAATTTTCACTAACTTGTTGAAATTAATTTGTTCAAAATCCTTTGTCTAAAGTTCAATATATTTCATACAAGGGTCAATGAAATAGCATCAGAAGATCGGTCTGGATGATGATGTTTCTCTGACTGATTTATTAAACTATGTAGTGCATAAGTATTTAGAGAATATTTGGAGATAATTTTATTACTTTAGAAGATTCCAGAATAGAATTAGATTAGAAGATTATTAGATTATTATTAGATTATAGAAGATTAGATTCACCTCTTGGGTGAAGCATGAAAACTGTACTGTTGGAGAAACATATTTAGGAACATTCATAATGCCTTCATATGAAAGTATTATAAATTAAAGCCCTTTGAATATATAAAGATTTAGAGAACCTTGAATTCTCAGTGGGATCATACAGTTTTCAAGAGTTAAAGTATCTAGGTCTTAATGAATTACCCCAAAACCTCATTTTTATCTTTTTAAAATCTGTTACTTATTTTGATTGGAGAGGTTATTTGACACAGCTAGTTGTGCTACCCTTAAAGCAGAAACTTTTCCTATATTGTGGTAATACTGACAGGGTTTTCTTCAATGCCAGGGCAGAACAAAAGATTCCAGCATCTGAAGACAAATAAATGGTCAACTTACAGACCTAGAGTACTAAGGATAAGTAGAAATAAAATTTAGGAATTCTTTTTTTTTTCAGTAAGATACTGGAATTTAGTATTTAATCCCAAAAGAGATGCTTTATTTTTCCTTTTTTTTTTTTAATTCAGTGAGGTTTTGAATGCTAGAATATACTTGAGAATGATTATTCTGAAAAAAGCTGACTCAATAAGCATATTTTTATGGCAGCACTGTAGGAAATTCTTGGGATCAGGTGAAGAGCTTACTAAATTATACTTCTGGTATTTTTTAAGCAAAAAGAACAGTCATTCTGCTCTGTCAAACTGCTAAGTCTGAGTCAATAATCATAGAAGAGTGAAATCATAGAAATATTAAGGCTAGAAAAGACCTTGAAGATCAAGTTAACATAGTACCGTCAAGTCCATCACTAAACCATGTACCTAAGCATCTCCTTATGGTAAATGGTACCAAAAGTATTTCATGTGATTCTATGATAACAATAACAGAATGAACATAAACATCAGATAGCTTTTCATATTCCAAATAAATGTTGAGCAAAATCTTCATATGATGTACAATACCGTGACAAACAAAATTTGCCTTAATGAAAAATATATGAGACATATATTCGTATATGAGACAAATTACAGCACCTATGATGATTGGTTCTGGTTTATTCCATTAGTTTGTGTTTGGGAGGGTTCCATTTTGAAAGTGTTCAGTTGAAAAAAATGTCACACTTCTGTATCTCTTACAAACAAGTAACAGGTCTGTCAATTTTCAAATTTAAAACTGATGAGTTTATTATTCTAATAACTGCAATTTTGCCCCTTTTGTGCAGATACTAAAAAAAATAGATAGGTTTGTATATGCTGCCTAATATGCAGCTACCGTTCAGCTGCTGAGGAGTATTTGAAAGGCTAGTTCTTGACCAACCTCTACAATGACAGAATTTTTGTGTAAGTAGAAAATAGGGTGACCCATACAGAATGTAGTTAATCAAAACCAAAGTATTACGTAGATATGTAAACCCAAGTACATCCTACAGTACATTATTTAGCCCTGTGATAGAGGGCTGATTAGGATTAAATTATGTCAGACTTCATCCCCCAAAAGATGTTCAATAGTATTTCCATTGTTTATAGATCATTAAGATCCAGAAATACACTGTATAGTATTTTGAGGAATCTACTGTTTACTTTCATCTGTCATTCTCATGCTAAGGTAATATATGTCAGTATAGATTTTAGCTATTTCAGTTCTGAAGCAGCAGAAAAGCTAAGTGAAATAGCAATGATACAACAATTAGATCTTTATCAGTATCTACTTGTGAATAGTATCTCTGAAGGAATTGTGAAACATAAAATAAAAGGGGTTTCTGGATTAAGAAAGACCTAGCTAGTTAAATGTATTTTATTAATAATATACTAAACAGCTGTCTAAAAATCATGAGATGACTCATTAGGAATGTAGTTTATTTTTAATAGGAATCTGTGTGATTAAAAATAATCGCAGACATATCACATAAAATGGCCTGAGAAAGGATATCTGAGGAACAGCCAGGAGCATGTATGCATGGAATATAAAGGCAAACTTCCCAAGACATTGACTTGTTTCAGAACTGGAAATACAGATTGTGTTTAAGTGGCTGCCAAAATGTGAAAATATCCTAATTAATTTTCAGATTTAGAACATGTGTTGCCAAATCAAGCATAATCTTAAACCATAAGTGCAGAATACAACTCTTTATATTTATTCCTATTACAAGAAAATGTGAGGTGGTATATTGTATTCAAGTCTAAGAAATTATGAAAATTATTTTTGTATTTCAGTTTCTTCTGTTGTTTGGGTTTTTCCCTAGTTATCTCCTGTGGTGGTCTTCCATCTCCACCAAATGGAAATAAGATTGGAACCTTAACAGTGTATGGAGCTACTGCAATATTCACCTGTAACACAGGATACACATTAGTTGGTTCTCACGTGAGAGAATGCTTGACAAATGGTCTCTGGAGTGGTACTGAAACCCAATGCCTAGGTAAAAAACAAATTTCTGTTATTTCTTGCTTTTTGTTTGTTTGTTTGTCATGTACTGGAATTCAGCTCTTACAAAGCAACAAAATTTTATATCAATAAAAAAAGATTAAATACAGAAACTTTTTTTATTGCATATGATTTTGTCACACAGGACTTGCATTTCCTTTTGTGGAGCAGTCATTGGGTATGAGATGAAACTTAGCTGGAAGATGAGCTTCAGTTCAGGAGTTATCCCTTATGAATTCCAACTACGAGTGTACTTTCAACATACTGAATATTTAGTCAAGGGAACTAGACAGGATAGTAAGCAAAACCAACAGGTTTCCAAACCCTGAGTTTATATGTTTTGATCTTAAGTTCTCACCCCAACACTTTCAGATCCACTCATACTGGTTTGCACTTTGTATATACTGAGTCGGAAGGGACCCATATATTTAAGAAATATATGTAAACAAATTATATAAACAGATGAAAACTTTTCTTTTTCAGTCACCTTTGCAACTCAACATTCCTGGTCATGTACAGCATATTTATTTCTGGAATCTTTGCTATGCTTTGTCTACCCTAATTTTACGTATTTTCTTGCTTATCTAGTACATTTTAAACAAAACATGTTGACCACCTGTCATATGCAAGAATTGAATTGTTTTACAGAGGAAGTATTCAATTGATTTAAAAATAAAACAAAACAAAACAAAGCCAACAAAACTAACCAAGATCTGATTATCCAAAATAATCCATAACACTGCAGTGGGTTTTTTTTCTGTAATGAAACAGTAAAAGCATTGTTTTATAAGGAAATGTTAGTAGCCGTAACATGAATTGTCAGAACTTGTTCTCTGTCCAGAACTCACTTATTTTAAAATTTTCAAGTAGGCCAGAGTATTTGGCTAATTAGATACAATCCTAACAGTAACATTTGACTTCAGTCTTTTAAATAAATCATGCTGATTAATTTCTAAGTTATAAAACCACTGTCCTCCCATTCTGTGGAAACATTATGTATATTAATGTGGAAAAATTGCATGTGAAAAATAAAAAGCATTATCTTCAAAACATTGCATTAAAAAAATGTAGATACATTTTGCAGTATGTCATGAAGCACAACGTAGCTTTGTCCGATCTCAAGAAAGTAATTCAAATCAAAGCTGAAAATAACCTTTTTCTATGCATCCCTTTTTCAAACCTTCACGCTGCCTGAGAATTTCAATGCCATGAACCAAGTTAAAATAAACCTGACATCTACATTTACAATAAGTCAGTGTCAATATGGATCTGTGAGAAAGAAGTTTAACATGTACCTGAAGAACTGATAACAAAAGGTTGCTGAGCATTCTTAGCCACCTGAATCCATTCTTAATTTTCTCAGTGTCAATAGTGTCACTTTCTGTCTTCTTTAGCATATCATTTTGCCAGTGCTCATTACCTTATAGAGACAAGTGACAAGCAGGTGGACTATGTTATTTTGAATTTCAAAGCAGAGTTACTTCATAGTACCATCATCAAGGATATCTGCAGTTATTGAGGTTTGAGTTCATGCTCCCACCGAGGTTCAAAATTGGCTACAGTTTCCCTGAGCAAAACCGAAAGACCTGCATTTTAAAACACATCAACCTTCTCCTGATAGAATATTCTATTAAAAGAAAAGGAGAACATCTGCATCACAATAACCAGGTGTGATGGGACCACATACCAATTCAATCATGTCTTTGGAAAAACAATTTTCAAGTATAATCAGCTACTTCTTAGCAAGTTATTAAGGAAAAGAGATATCAAGTGTCATTAGATATACATGATTTTTAACAGGGTACTAGTGACAACATCCTGCATTTCTGGAAATCTTTAATGCCTCAAAAATACTTTTACACAAAATATTTTGAAACAGGTTGCAAGATAGTAATGCACTAACCTTGATGAAAAAGAACGTGAAGTTATTAGCTGCATATTAACTCTTCATCAATATAGAACAGATAATTTGATGGGGCATACATAGGTGAAATAAAGAAATGTAGGAGTCTTCTCTCAGAGACAGGGATAAAAACTCACTCTTGTGTCCTACCTCCCATGTTGGTTAGCTATTCTTCTTTCATTTCAGATACTAGGCTGCAGCAGCAGCAAAGATTAATACAGAATCTATTTAGAAAAACAAACCAAACCAAAACATGAGATCATTTAATTGTGCTCTGATTTAAGCTTTTATGATCGATCCCTTGATTTTGCAACAGCATTTTTTGTAGCACAGATTTTACGAAGATAGTTTTATAGTATGTCATCTGTTAATTCAGGGAGTGGTCAGAAGTCGTGATCATTGTGTCACAGATCTAACCTAGCTTCTACTGGCAGTTTGTTACTACAGAGTTCCCAGAAAGATGTAATACTTTCTGGCAAATTTTGTGAAAAGTTAAAACACTTTTCTCGCTTGATGTATTTTCAATTCCATGCCCTTCATTTTTCAATTTAAAGTAGTCTATATTAAGAATTTTACCATCTTGATGTAGGAAATCATGACATAAATGGAGTATACATTAATTACCACTTCTTTTTATATTTAGCGTAGTAAGGGAGTAAAATAAAACATTTTTTTACCTAGGAAAATTAATTCCATTGAGATGATGGTTATGGAAATACTATGCTTCAACATTACATTTTCACATACATTCAGTTCATCAGTTCCATAATGGAAGCATGTAAAAGATTTGTATGTGAAGATGCATCAGCTTCCTGATGGTGATAGGTTATCCCTGAATTGAGGCTGACAAACAAGATGCTGGAACTGCAACTGTGAAGATCCAACAGTAGTAGATTTGCTTGTGTAGGAGTATTTTCCTCAACCCTTTCTTCTGTTGCAAACATGGAAGCTGTATGGTAAAAAATAGCTATTACACCTCAGATTTTACAGCATATTCTACCATTCATTGTCAGTGTGGTGCCCAACACCTGCACACAATAATTTCAAGTATAAATGTATGTGTTAGGATTCATTCATTTTAACTCACCTGAAATGCCACTTAATCATCTGATCAATAATAATAATAGTCTTTAGTACTTATGTACTGCTTTTCTGTTTTAAAAGGCTATACACACAGGATAACTTATCTGTCAGTGTATACAGTCTAAATAATACACAAATCTCAATGGATTCTCTTTGCATTATAAATATCTCTTGCCCATGGAAGACTGGAATTATATTTTTTTTCTCCTATTCTGACTATAGAAATAGTTTTAACCACTGAACACCCCAGAAGTTTAGCAGTTTATAGTAGTCATAAATTTAGATTCAAATAGTGTAAGGATGAAGAAGAACCGATTAGTATGGGACTTACTGAAAAATACCAGCTTATTCTCAATGTCAGATTAAGAACTACACACAGAGATGCTTTTAACTCTTTGGGAAACAGCTAATAACTTTACTAGATCTCACAGTTGAGAAAGACTGTCTACATAGAGCTTGAATTTCATTTATGTGAATTAATAATTTTCTTCTGTAGGAGTGATTTGCTGTTGGAATTTGTCTCTTTCAGGGGGTTTTATTCCAATCTGTATAGAAATTGTTATCTATTCCTATTATCCCCTAGAAACACTTTTTTCCCACTTGGCTCTCTGCTTTATAAATTACTTATATGCACCTTTTCACACCTGTAATGAACACAAGGCACCTTGCAGGAATTATTGCATTAAGATCAATGCTTGTCTTATGATACTATCCAATTCTTTTCAAAAAAATTTCAATGGACTTCGGATTTTATTGGATATATCAGATCGACTGCATTGTTGAATGCAACCCTATGCTTAGAACAGTTAAAAGCATGGATCTACCTCACTAGACATTTAGGGCTGGAAGATTGGTAATCCTTATTTAGTCTTTGATATTTCAAAATCTGATGAGGTCTATAGTGCCAAAAATACTGGACAGCTATGAGTGTGAAAGCCTAAGTTTGATTTATTGCTTGCATGATGTAGAAGGTTGTATTTCTGCTACTCTTTTTGCTCTGCACATTCTCTCACATAAGGGATATTTACACCATGTACTTCAGGCACCTAATTTAGGTGCAAATTAGGGTACGATCTAAGATCCTTAAATTCCCAACAAGGTCAAGGGAACTATGCAGGCTCCTCCAGAGAGCAATTCAGGAAAGGTAAATTCTTAAATTTTAAAGCTAGATGATGTGAATACCGCCAGTAGTGTATACCTAAATTCCAAGGACAGCATGCACCATACTTATTTTAGAGGTGCCTTTAGGATTTATATGAAGCCTGTGAAAATCAGGAGGTGAACTCCCAGGGAGCTTTGAAGGAGACTTTCCATTTCAAAGGAATGATAATGAGCCAGAGATTCTTTTTACCTACACTGTACCTGCATGAATGTAATTCAGGATAGCTATAGATGAAAATAGATATGACTTAGTGTTACTCACTACTCTGCATTCAATCAATTTATTATTTCAGGCCAGCTGAGTACACTGATTTCTGTATCCTAGGGAAGGATTTGTCAAATACTTATTATTTGTCTGAGAAGAAAGCTAAAACTAATGACTGTGTCAATGAGATTAAGACTAAATGTAAGACCTATGACTTTAGGCAGTTAGTATTATATGTAGTTTTTCTTAATATGAATTTTTAGGCAAGATTTTTTTTCAATTTCACTCAACTACTCACAGTGCTTATATTTTATATATTTTCCCTTTTGCCTTCCAAGAATAGTTGCACCTATAAATTACAAACCATGTGTTTCTGTGAATGTTTTACATGTGTGAGTGACCATACATACATGTACGGCATAGATCTAATTGAAAGCATTTAAAAGTTTGCTCCAACTGTTATTGGTGGTGTTGAAGCATGAACAAAATTGTTTTCCCGAACAGATACTTTTTCCTGACTTTTTGTGACTTTCCAGTGCAAAGCTATAAACAAGTCGAAGGCATACTTTAAAATCTAAGATGAAATGTTATCTACTCCTTTCTATTTTCATTCATTTTTAGTATATATTAAAAAAAAGTAAAAAATCCATTTTTTATAGTTCTGTAATGTAGGTAATTCTCTACATTTTTCAGTGTGATGAAATGCTGCTGCTGACTGTGCTTGTGTAAAAATAACTGAATCTGTAATTGATAAATCGTAAGTAAACTGCAGTATGAAATTGTGATCCCAGAATCACAGAATGATAGGGTTTGGAAGGGACATCTGGAGATCATCTAGTCCAACTCCCCTGCCAGGGCAGGATCACCTAGAGCAGGCTGCACAGGACTTACATTTCAACATCTTACTAAAATATAATAAAATTATTTGTATTTTGCTTTCCAGGTGTTTTAGAACTACTGCTGAACCCACCTTGAGCCATGTGAAAAATTTCCTTAATTATTCTTCCTTTTATTAAAAATGCCACTAGCATCTTTACTATTCTTTTAATCTAATTTTACTTGATGGGAAAATTACATAAAGTTTTTGTTACTGAAATACTCTCTGTTCTTGAGGTTTTTGAATATTTAATCTAAATGAGTCAAAACTTCTTCAGAATTAAATCCACTAGCTGGGAAGATTTCTAAATTAAATTACTCACATCATAAGTCCAGCAACATGTTAAATGTCTGTTTAAGAAAAAGCACATAATTTTTTGCCTTTTCTACTATCCTGGTTGGTGTATCTTTGCTATCTTTCTTGAAATGTCATGTGTTTCCCTGTGTTTGACTGGATAAGTCTCAGGTGATGGCATATGTCATTGTGAGTCCACTTTCTAAAAGTGTGAACACTGCAATTACTGGGGGAAAAAAACCCAACAACAATGAACCAAAGCTAAAGCAAGTATAACATCATATTTCCAAAGAAGGGAAGAGGCTGCATATTTTACCTCAGTCCCTGGAAAAAATCAGTGAGCAACTATTAGGAACCATTTCCAGGCTAAGTGGGAACAGACAGGATGGATCAATCAGAAGTAAAACTTACTAATCTTAGAGCCTTTTCCACTGCCTCTCTCATGAGATGTAGAACTCCGTAGATTTCAGCAATAGATTTTTTTCATTTTCTGTTGTAGCAAAACTTTTAAAACAGTCTCCCATATTATCCTTGTAGCCAGATGAGCAGACTACAAAAATGATTGGGAAGCTAATTGAACCACCGAACTCTGAGGGTAGTATTTCATGAATCAAAGTATGATTAGTAGCCAGTGGATACTGAGGATGAATACTGATACAAATACTATACAGCCTCTATCAGTGACTTGGATAACATTTTGGGTGCTATCTCTACAAGTTTGAGGATGACACTAAATGATGGGAGAACAGTTGATATGCTGGATTGCAGTACTGATTTACAGAGGGACCCTGAGAATCTAGAGGAATGAGCCAACAGGAAGCTTATAAAGTTCAATAAAGACAAATACAGAATCCTGCACTTTTCCTAGAATAGTGTCATTCATACTTGGAACTGACTGGGTAGAAAGAAGCTTTACAGAAGGCAACCCAGGAGACCTAATGGAGAGGCTGAACAAGAGTTAAAAGTGTGACCTTGCAGTAAAGAAGATCACAGACTTGACTGTATGAGCAGCAGTGTAGTAAGTGAGCCACAGTCATTTCCACTTCAGCACTTGTGGAAAACTGTGTGTGGTTTTTGTGCATTATAAGGGAGGTATTGAAACAAGACCAGGGGAAAGGCCCATTAAGGGGCTAGGGGTTGGAGTATGTGATAGACACAGAGAGGCAGAGCAAGGCTGGAAGAGAAAATGGTAAGGGGAATCATATTAGTAATTTGCACTAAGAATAATAAAGTAAAATATAACATGAGGTATTTCAAGAAGAAAAATATTCCTTCAGTGTCCTTGTTACTCTCTGTTGCCGTAGCCCTTGTCAGGGGAAGATGAGTTGTATTAACAAGTTGGGTGTGAAAAGCTTATTTTCATACTTCCACAAATTTACAGAGCAATATCACAATGTGTCCTTAAAGACATCAGTGATGCTACAATTAAGATTATTATAATAATCCTATATGTATGAAAAAAGTAGTCAAGTGGCATGTGTTTTACCCCTGTAGGGTTTTAGAAGAGTCATTAATTGTAAATGAAATGTACTGTCTAGCATTATTAAAGGAGCTTTAGTAGAAAGGAGATTCAGTCCCTAAGAAGCTAAGTTACGAAGAAGCCTGATGTTAATGGACGCAGCCTGTGCAAAACAGAACATCATACACACACACACACACATTCTAGGAGTATTCATGACCCTCAGGTCCCTCTCCTCTCATCTCAAAATGAGGATTTAGCATCATTTCAGATTAAATTATTGCCAGTTTAAATTAATCAGTGTCACCAAAGAATGAGCTTTTTTCTCCTAATTCAGTAAAAAGAAATAGTTTCCTGCTCAGCAACTCTGCTTTCAAACAGAATGAGTAATCTAGAGAGGATAAAATAATTACTTGTTTCCTTAGTGCCGGAAGTGCTATTATCCTGGAGTAACGTGTTCTGTATTGCTTAACAGCAGATGATACAACCAAGGAGGAAACACTCCTGGTAGATGTTCCTTCATTCCCATGTCTTTATACAGCTGGAGAAGGTGGCTGTTTCAAAGTGTATTAAAAAAGCTGGAAAGCAATATAGAGAAGAGTTTATTATCATTTTACCATCAATGTGGATTAATAAACACAGAAAAGAAATTAAATACGTCAGTTTAGTTAAGAATCATCTGAGGATAATATAAGGGTGATTATTATTTGGAAAGAGTAAAAACAAATAAAAACACTTTTAATGATTCATTACTTAAAGACATTAATAAAAAAACCCATGAACTTCATTGTAGAAACTGGATATCAATGTTAGGAAATATTTGAAAATAATTTAGCTGTAGAATTTTATTTTAATTTCTATTAAATATAAACAGGGTCCTAAATGGCGTTTTAAAGGAGCTGCTATAGTTAAGTGGGACACGTATGCCTATCTGAAATAACTCAGTGTTTCTTCTCTTGAAGGCAGTAGACTTTTTTTTTTTTTTAATGAGGTTGAGTTTTTGGGGTTTTAGGGTTTTCTTTAAGATTTTTCTAATAATGGTAAAGACCTCTGTGTAAGAAATCACTTATTTGTTGGATATATAGAACAACAAGGGCTATCTTTGTTCTAATAAAATAACAACACCAGGACACCCAAATTGTTATGAAACTTGATCTTTTCTATTAAATAATCAGAAGAAAGCCTAGACATGTTTTTCACCAAGATTCAAGAATGTTTCAAGTTAGTTTCAACCAGTCCTGATACTGGTTGGCAGCTTGCTGCTGTGCTGGTCTGGAGGGCAAGATATTTTCATTTTATGGATCTAGACTACTCTGTGCTTGTTGGCCTCTGACAGAGAATGGTTCCAACCATGTTTAATTTATTATCAGACATCTGCTTAAAAGGCTGAGGCAAATAATTACTATGAGAAATCATACCTGTACAATGAAATAATAGAATGAGTTTGAGACTTAAACATGCTTTAATTCACACTCCTCTCAGATAAAACACAACCTTATTCTGAGGGAAAGGGGAAAAATTGACCATGTTAAAAGTGTCAGTTTTCTAGCAGTTAAACTGGATGATTTGTAATTTCAGTCATATGCAATTTACATTTTCAGATATTCTTCAGGCCTTTGACATTTATGTAACAGAATCTGCAGAAACTACACATGATAATTAAAACTACTTGAATATCACATCACCCTAAATAAGTAGATGGAATATCATCTACAGCTTTTATACCTTAGAACTTGTTCTCTACTGTGCAGTGTTTGACCCTAATATATTCTTTATTGAAAGTAAAGATGAAATTTTGTTTTCCTATCTGTATTGTTGTAAATGTTGGTGAAATTTGTAAGAATATATATTTTTTATCGTTCTTCTTTTATTGTAGCTGGTCACTGTGGTTCTCCGGATCCAATTGTAAATGGTCATATTAGTGGGGATGGTTTCAGTTATCGTGATACTGTAGTCTACCAGTGTAATCCTGGCTTTCGACTTGTTGGTACTTCTGTCAGGATTTGCCTACAGGATCACAAATGGTCTGGACAAACGCCTGTCTGTGTCCGTAAGTAACAACTTTTCTCTGAATTATTACTACTATTTTTAACACTATTTTAACAAATTAAGAGTAGATTGGATGTTCAAAGGTATTTGAATGAGGTGCTCAGATCAGATATTTCTTGGACCTATTTTCAATTACAAGGGTCATTATGATGATCTAATCCTATTTCTAACCTAGCACATCCAGTAATTTCTGATTTCTGTTGTTTCAGAAACAGAATGACAAGGCAATAAAGTGGGTTGAACAGCAGGCTGCAACTGTGTAACTTCATCTATGTCCTTCTCTCTTTTTCTCCAGGCATAATTTCTTTGTCAAGTGTGGGCTTACTGAGCCTCTCCCCTATTTTTTCACCAGGAATACCAAAATCCTTTGGTCTCATTTCATTTTTTGGTGGGTAAAGCTGGAATACTGTTCATCTGTGCAGTTTTTGATGGTGACTGCCCATTTTTCAAAGTTGGCCTTCTAATATTTACTAGTACAAGCCCAGGGATGATATAGGATTATACCATGTGTTAGAAAAAAATACTAACATTTTTATTCCCTTCAGTAGGATTTTTTTAATGCTCTTAATTCACCTGCTTTTGAAAATTCCATAAGGAATTACTGGAATTGTTAAATTGTTGCTATTCCCTTCCTCATTTGCATGGCAAATTTGCTGGCATTTTCTGAACTATCAGCCGTTGAATCAGAGTCAGGTCTGATTTCTCTGATTTTTATTCTGCTACTTTATTGTGCAGTTTATTTTATTATTCTTCTTCTGTTTTAATAAGGCTTCCAAATTTTATGCAGTATTATTTTTAATGGAGCTTTTATATGAATTATTTCAATAAATGTCTGCAATTCAGATAAACATATTGTTGTCTACACAGAAATAGTCACTGAGATGATCACCTTTTCTGTTCAATCCATGTTAGTATCTTTGTTTGATTTCTGAGAAAATATATTACTGATAATCCACTACTTTTCAAAATGTTCAGTATATTTCTTTCATCGTGGTAAAATGAGAACATCTACCTGGATACAGCTGCAGCAAATATCTGCCAAATGTCATTGTCCTTTTAAAATCCTATTTATATCTTCAAGTGATTTATATTCATCAAAGGAGAAATGCCACCAGTTAGCATTGTTACTTTTTAGTGGATTAGTTTTACCATGCACTGAATAAAATCCCTTCAAAAGAAAGGGGCAAAGCTGGGGGGGATGGGGAGATGTGGAAGGCTGTTTCTTCCTAAATTGATGTTATCATTACTGTTATAAGAACTGGCAGCAATTTCTGTCTTTATAGGTTGCCTAATACTTTCCATTACCTAGTTTTCTTTCTCTTATAAGTCTTCTAGATTAAAGAACCACACAAGATGTGGTTTTGTTGTTTGTTTTTTTTTTTTTTAATGTCAGCATCCAAGCTTTGGATGATTTTCAAACTTTTATTAATTAACTAATTAATTACAAAATCTTGTAAAAATAGCTATTTCCTTCTGAAAAGGAAAGTGAAAACTGTTTACCAATGGTACTAATGTGCTCCCTAATGTGATGATAGTGAAATTGTCTTCTGACACAGCAGTGTTGATCAGAAACTAGAAATAAGGCAGAAGTCCGATGGGCAGAAGTTACGAGCTGTGCCCCTGAAAATTTACCACAGATTGGTCTGTATTTTGGCAGATTTTTACAGAAGATAACACATCTTTTTATACTCAAATAAGCTTTGACAGGAATTTCAATATTACAAGTGCTAGATACAGTTTTCAAAAAATACTCTCTAAGCAAGTACTCAGAGTACTCTGCCTGTGACTACTTTAGTTTCTTAGTTTCATATGAAAGTCAACCTCCTTCATCTTGCACAATTTGTGACTCAAAGATCACACTTTACCCAAATATTTTCTGAAAGATCTCTTCATTTGCTGTTTATTGGGAGTTACTACTACATGTGAAGATGTCTGATTAGCTCTTTGTGAGTAACAGCACAACAAAAATCAGGATAGTAACCTCCTTTGCTAAAAGTGTTAATGATCACCAAAGCATAGGCTTTGTTATATAGCTGGGTGCTACTGTTATTTCTTTTGGATTACGCATTTCTGTGGTGAGGTGGAAGTCTCCAGGATACAAAAAAGATACTCTGCAAAACACTGGAGTATATTTTTGAGAGCTATGTTACATTGTGTTGATCTGTCCGTAATAAAATAGGGAAATTTGTAATTCCTTAGTTACTTCTGATTTCAGACATGCCAAGTGGATGTATTTACCCATGACATGCTTAGGACTAAGCGTATGTGTGGATAAACCTGCATATAAGTGCATGTATCGAAGAAGGAATTTGTAATTCAGCATACACATAAAAACAACAGTAGTAACCATTCTTTGAAATGCCTTGGCTATTGCTTAGGTAAAAAATATTAAATTTATTGCATAAAAGCCTAGTGGTGATCAAAACCACTATAAACCCAAAATTATCTACTTAGGGGGGTTTTGTTTAAAAAAAAAAAAGCACATGCTACTGTGTGAATCAAACTATTAGGGTGTGGATCGGTCAACAAATCAATGATATCTAGAAAATATGATGGAGTAGTGGCAGAAGTAAATGCAGTGATTAAGATCTTAGTGTTTGAAACCTTTAGTTTCTGGAAGGTGTTACAAAAAGAAGTGTCCTGTCGAGAGCAATGACATCTAAACAGGAACTGTCTGATTGGGGTATGCTTTTGTTGAATAAGGACAACTGAACAGAATTATCCTTCATTGCTGAATTTTTACAGAGACCAAGATTTTGTGTTGTTAAAATATATGGCATATAATTTGGTCAGGACACTGTAAAAAGTTTAAAGTAATGGTGTTTTTTAATTTAATAGGTTTTTATATAAGAGCTATGTTAACTGATGGCCCTGATTATGGCCCTGGATATGACTTTATTGAAACTTGGTCATATGTAATAGATTAATAGTACAATTGGGCTAGAATAAAGTTGAAGTTGTATGTGCAGTAAGGTTTGTTCTGATATTTAGAGTTTCATCTTCAAATGCTGCAAATGAGGTGGTGCAGAAAGGATTCAAATGATTTAAGTACATTTATTTGCACCATTTAAGGGCTAAATATATATAATTCTGTATGCAAGAAGGCCATATATACCTGAAGGTTGCCTACAGGAAATCTGGAGAGAGGGATAGTTCACAAGGGCACGTATTTATAGGACAAGGGTAACGGCTTTATACTTTAAGATGGTATCTAAGTTATATTATATGTCAGGATGAGAGTTCTTCCCTTTGAGTATCGTGAGGCATTGGAACAAGTTGCCCAGAGAAGCTGTGGCTGTCCCTTCCCTGGCAGTGTTCAAGACCAGGTTGGATGGGGATTTGGGCAGTCTGGTCTAGTGGAAGGTGTCCCTCCCCATGGCAGGGGGTTGGAACTGAATGATCTTTCAAACCTCTTCAAACCCAACCCATTCTGTGATTCTATGATAAACCTGTACATAGGGTATTTATATGAGTAAGATAAACATGACCAGCACAATGTGGAAGTTGTGTGTGTGTGTATACATATGTATATATCTATCATAAAAACATATAATCACAGAATGGTTTGGGTTCGAAGGTAAAGACCATCTAGTTTTAACCCCCCTGCCATGAGCAGGTGTATATATATTTATATATGTATATTTATATTTTTTCTAATATTATATTGTCAGTATCTATGCTTTTCTATGTTTTTCTGTATTATTTTAATGTCTTGTCATGAGGAAAGCAAGAGTTTAACTGTAACATGTATTTTTTGTTTATCTTTCAAACATAATCAACACATGTAATAAACATAATGGGAAGGGTTTATTCCCAACAATTTCTCCATTGCCATAAAAAAATCAGTTAAAAGGATCACTAGCTACTTCAGTAAAGCAACTCAGGAAGTTTGGAATAGGAATGCTTCAGAACTCCCAAATGCTTAGAAGCATTCAATTTGTTTGGCCCTAGTACATTTTGAAGCTTACATGAAAACAAACAAACAAACAAAAAAAGCATTATTAGGAAATATAATAAACTATATTGTTAATGTCTAATACATATCAGATGGGTGTCAAAATGTGCATATATATATTAATATTTATATTACAACTTTCATGATAAGGTAAAAGGTAACTTCTAAAAGTATAATTGAACAAATACGATTTTCTTTCTGGCAGCTAAGAATTCTGAATAAATATAATCCTATTTTTTCCCTCAATTTGTGGTATAAATATGAAACACAAATTCTTAAGAAAACACAGAAGAGCTCCAACCTGCAAGTGATTCCATGGATCTACCTAGATGCTAGCTTGCCTATTTTTCTTTTAACAGCAATTACATGCGGACATCCTGGGAATCCAGCTCATGGAATAACTAATGGCAGTGAGTTCAATTTAAATGATGTTGTAAATTTTACTTGCAACACTGGGTACTTACTTCAGGGTGCTTCTCGAGCACAGTGCCGAAGCAATGGGCAGTGGAGTAGCCCTTTACCCAACTGCCGAGGTAAGAAACTTTCTCATACATTCTCTGCTCTCTATTGACTTATTTCAGTCATGATCCTGTTTTCAAAATATTGGGATATAATTAAAAAACCTGAATTTGGAAATTACCTCGACCTTTATTTGAGTTTTTGCATTTATATTGTAAAATGGAGTTTTTACTGGGGAAGCCTAGGCTTTTCAGTATCTTACCTCAAATTTCTCAGACTGCCATCCCTACCATTTATTTTATAGACATATAAAGTGTACATGTGTCAAACAAATATATTATATTGATCACAGTTCTCTATCTAGACTGAATTACATACAGATTCCATAAATAGTGAATTACTCCTATTAAACCGTAGTTATACAAATGAATGTTCCTGAATAAAAATGCTATTAATTCTTCTGTAAATCCTAGCAGTAACTGAGAGATGTTCATAGCTTTCATATATGTGAAATCTGTCTTTTCTTTCACCAGAAAAAAATTAAAATTAAGATTTATATCAGATTGGGTTTTTTTGTGAAGATATGTATGCACTTGATTTCTAGTGTGCTCTGATTAAGATGAGCAAGTTTGAAAGATAAGAATGAAGTCAAAGGTTTATGTTATGAAGAAACCTGTGTATCAAGTATATTAGGGAAGGGCAAAAAGATCCAGGTTGAATGGGTCTTGGGGCAACCTGGCTGGTCTAGTGGAGGGTGTTCCTGTCTGTGACATGGGCCTGGATCTAGATGATTTTTAAGGTCCCTTCCAACCCAAATCGTTCTGTGATTTTATGAGTATCTTCTGGCTATAAAAGAGGCTAAGGTTGATGAATTTTTCAGTTAATTTACATGGAATGTATCTCATGCCTGAATGCTGACTGTAAGATTAAGACACTAAAGATTACTTAAAAAATTTAAAATACATTTTCTAATGTATCTCATCTTCCACTGTTGAGAATACAAGTCTGGAATTCTATTGTTCTCTCTGATTAGACTGGTCAAAGCTAGACAGCTTGTTGAAAAGTGGGTTAATACTAAAGCAGATGAAATAACATCTCCAGAAATGCAATGGCTAGTAAGCTTTTCTCGAATATTTTCTTTCACTGAAAAAATGATCACTTATATGTTAAATCAACGCAAGTGCTATACTTTTCTTCCTTTGTAGCTTGTCTTTAATAAGCTAAAGGAAATTGCAGTCAGAAAAGTTGTCCTAAGGATACTAACATTAGGACTAAAAATCATGTAAAAGAAGTTCACTCCAGGTATTGGTAGCTTTATTATCTCCACCTGTTGGTTTATTAAAAATCATATTGTATTACAATGGTTGTTCCTAAGAATAGTAATTATCTTTGGTGATTAGCTCATCATATTGTTTCAGAGAGCTGATGCAATTTCAAGCTCAGTGTGTGTGGAATTAGATCTTTCATTCTCATTAAAACAATACAGAGATGGCAATTCCCTCAGTCACTACCCTCAGAATCTATTCAAGTGTATTAACTAGCACAGCAATATAATTATTGGAACAGAGAAGCAGGAATTTGCAAACTGTTCCTATTTAGGTTCATGTACTTTTCCCCCCTTTTTTACTCTTTTGTATTGCTAGATTTTACTGAACAAACTCCTCTATCTCATCTGTGAAGGACTTAAGTAAGGTTTTTCTTTATTGAAAATACATTTTTTTAACATATTCTGTAGATGCAGTCCAGATCTGTTCTGTTTTGACTGTCAGAGGCAGAGATTCAATGCCTGATTTTACTGAAGTTCAGCCCTATTTATGAGCTGAGTTACATACAGAGCTACAGCTTGAGACATCCTCACCAGATAAATGGAAGGGCAAGTCTGCCAAGGTCCATTCACTTAAGAACAGCAAACTGCTATCAGAATGGAGTTGCTGAGTATGTAGTTTTGTTTCATGCAGATGATGTAAAGTTGGACTTTTACCTTTCACTCTGAGCCTTTTCATTCTTCCCTTAATTGAATACTTTCTCTACAGAAACAGGTTTTATTCAGTTACTTATTTGTATTTCTTCTACTGTGAAACGTGAGGACTCACCTGATCTTGTCACCTACTGCTTCCCTGGTGCCTCATTCTAGGCTTGTATTACAAAGCATACAATTTTTTAGGAAAGCTAATCAATATAGATTAGATGTTATAAAAATCAGTGTAACTTAAGTCTTTAAATTATTACATCCTAAAACAGTGGTCAGTATAGGAATTTAATTTTTCTATACTTGAAAATTTGTTGTTGTGTGATTTAGGAGAATGTAATCACAACATAAAAGAAGTAACTAGATTCTTTGCTATCTTGTGTGTCAGCAAGAATTTTATTTAAATACAATTAAAACTGTTAAGAATTACTTACATGTCACTATTGTTTTCTTAGATATTAGAAACATTAAGATGTACAAGAAGTAAAGAATCAGTTCTGTATCTCCGAGCCTTGGTTGAACGTAAGAAAGTCACAAATATTGAGAAAAAATTAGGTGGTCAAGCTACTACATGAGTGTTGAGCTCATCAGCGTTGAACTCCAGACTGACATTTGCAAACAAGATAAATCACAAAGATTGCAGTTTCTCTAGATTCAAGGTGATCAACCTTGAAATCTGTGATGATATTTAAACTCTTTTAAAAAAAATAGGTCATAAATTTTGAGTTCCTCCAAGAAATCCTACTCTTGGGTGCTATAGAGAAATATACTCTCTTGAGCAAAAATAACTTATAAATGTATTTGTGCACTAAAAGATTATTTAGTTGTAGTGTAAAAGGAGTAGATGAGATAATATCAACTTCATTTTAAGCATTAGAGTATTTATATACCACTGATCTTCTACATGCCTTTTTTGATCAGGAAATTTTGAATATTTTATTTCAATTTCATGAATTTTTAAAATGTTGTATTAATTATCTTTAGAATTAGCATTGTGTCTTATTTTGTCTGATGGGTTGACCTTGCAGTCAGTATGAAGTGTTTTCTCTCCTCTGTTTCCTCTTTTTCAAGCTTTTCCTCTTCTCTTGTGTGGGTTGTCCACAGGCTTCAATTCCTTTAGGAGTATCCATCTGCTCTGGTGTGCATCCTACTTTAACTGCAGAGAATATCTGCTCCCCCATGGACTAACTTCTCCTCTAACCTTGGTGTTCCCTCTATTGTTTCTCACTATTTTATTTTTTTAATGCCCTACCGCTCTCTCTGACGTGTTTTCTGCCCTTTTCTAAATATATTGAATAGAAACACAAAATTCCCTCATGACGTAGTAATAGGTAATTGTCTAAAGCTGAAGGGTAGATTTAGATTAGATATTAAGAAAAAAGCAATTTCTATGAGGGTGATGAGGCACTGAAAGAGGTTCCCCCCTGTGGATACCCCATCCCTTGAAGTCTTCAAGGCCAGGTTGGATGGGATTTTTGGGTCCAGTGGAGGGTGTCCCTGGTCATGTCAGGGGGCTGGAACTAGACAGTCTTTGAAGTCCCTTCTAACACAAACCATTCTATGATTCTAGCATTCTATGGACTCAACTGTGATTTGAGGAGACACTGACAGCTGGGATTGTTCTTCCTAGAGAGGGAAGTCTCAGAGGAGTCTTACCAGTGTTTATATAAAGGATGGTGTAATAAAAGTTGGCCAGACTTCTCAGTGGTGTGCAATGAAAGGACAAGAGGCAAAGGGCACAAACTGAAACATAAGGAAAAGCTTTTTCACTGTGAAGGTAGTCAAACACCTAAAAAGATTGCCCAGAGAGGTTGCTGAGCCCCCGTTCTTGCTGGTGTTCAAAACCTGACTGGACAAAGCTTAATAACTGGTCTGTAATAATAATTCTGTATAATTTATGACTAAAGACTTGGACAGAAGTATTTGGAGAATCTTACTGAGACGGTATGTGGCATCTCCAGACTCTTCCTTCTGATCCCAGTGGTTTAGGCTACAACATAACACTGTTAACAAAAGCAAGCAGATTGCAAATTTTTCAGATTAAAACATATTCTCACAGACTAAGGTAAAATGTAACCATATTATGAGCCTGTAACTTACATCATCTGATCCAAGAAGACTTCTCTGCATGCATCTACCTAGTTTAATTCTCCTGGGAATCTTCTCTTCTGTAAACTGCCTCCTTATAACCACATAGCATAATTAGATTTACATTATTTTATTGAGAGCAGAATTTAATCCACAAGTTCAGATTTTTACATTTTGGGTGCTGTGAAAATTGTCGTAATATATTTTTATTATAATTATGAGGGTATATTTATAATTTGATATAGTTTGGACTAAAAAATAAACCTGCATAGTTCAGAATTATTAGAGAAGGATTTTGCCAAAAAAATAGGTAAATTAATCATGAATGGCATTGTTTACATGCAAGAAGAGAAAAATGTCTATATTGGTTAGATTTATTGAAATAAAGTTCACTTATGAAATCATGCTGAAATTAAAATTTTACATCCATAACTAAAAACAAACAAAGAAACAAACAAAATTCTACCAAGTAAATGGCTTATATCAAATTTACTCATTAAATTATTAGAACTTACCTAAAGCAAGTAACATCACTTCTGGCAGATGCCTTTCCCTCTAAAATAGCCATGTGAAATGGGTGAAAAAACATTTCTATTAAAGTTCATTGTTAGTGATGAATTATAAATTTCTGAGGAAAGTAAGTAAATATTCCAGCTCCTTAAATATGCTGCTGGGAAGCGATTGATGTTTCTGGCAAACCTGTATAATTTAATTCAACAGAGATTTTACGTATGACCTTTCTTTCAAACCTCGGTTGAGTTCACTTGAGTCGATAATGAACTTGGCTTCACTTCACTGAGACTCTACTTGTACTTACTACATAATATAGATTACTGCTTGAAGCTATGCAGAAGATTTATTTTATTTTATTTTATTTTAATTTTATTTTATTTTACTTTACTTCATTTTATTTATTTATTTCGATTTTGCCACTCAGCTATTATGTATATATGGGAAAAAGCATTTTCAGAAAATAAAGCTAGGCAGTCCTCAGGTGCTCTTTTGCAATGATGCATTGCTTCAATCTATCGCATCAGTAGTAGGGTAACTAATAAATTGCTGGCAGGAAATTTACCGAAGAAACTACGTAAGATTTTTTGCCTTATAAAAAGCAGAGCACACAAAAGATCATATATTCTACTCCACAGCCATATGATAAAGACTCGTATGAAACAAAGTGCTTAAATTTGTCTGTATATCATAAACGCTCTGAAAAGACTGAACTGCTTTACAGTAGTATTACTCCCCTACTCCAGAATGCTGTTATTCTGAAAATTTTAAAAATATTTCATTGGTGATAGACACAATATATCAGTTTTCCACTGTTCTGGCAACTTGCTTTGGCACAGCAAGTAAAACTTTCAATCCTTTAAGATGAACTATTTTTTTAATATTGGATTTTGATTCTCTCTTCTGAGGTAATAGAATTATTAAAACACCAGTGTTCCTACTCCTTCTTTAAGAGGTAAAAAAATGGCCTGTTGTGATATTGAGAGACTGTGTGGTAAAAAAAGTCCAACATTTTTAATTACTGGCACAATACTATCAGATTTTAAAATTAGATTTAATCCTTTAATAAAATATTTGCAATAGTCTTTTCTCGAATGTTGAGATCACTGAAGTATGGTTTTAAAATTGTTGAAATAGGACCTTTTAATCTCCTCATGGACTCATATCTTTGCAGTTATTTATTTGTCAAAGGAATGTCAAATAGTCAGTCTACTTGCCTTTGAACTGGCATTAAATGGCTTCAAAAAGTTCCAATAGCCAAATCTATCTTCTCTTTATCAGATCTGCCTGAATAGGAGTTAGTGCAGTCTAATTGTCCTACCCCAGAACTAGCTATGAAAATCTCAAATGTCAAAAAAAACATATTCAGTATCAATTTTTTTCCCTTTTCTGTTTTGTCTTTGGAAGCACAGAAAGGCAGTCTTTGCACTTTCTACTTTTCATAATTGTTAACTACCCAAATGAGAACTGAATCAGGGCTCTGCACTCCTGATTGAACTGCAGGTCATCTCTCATATTATTCTTGAAGTAAGAACTGCTGTATTAACCACAATTCACCACATGTTTTAGACTGCAAAGTTTTGCAAGAAGCTTTTCTTTCTATGTTTTCTTTGCTTTGGCACTGGATAAACTGTTCTATGACCTGCTGCCAGTTCTTAAAGCTGTGTCAGATTCATAATCTGTATCAGGAAAAGTTTATATCCATTGCTAATGTTCCCTTCAGAATCCACTATATCTTCTTCTGAATAAGATTTAAGAGCTTTTCTCCTACTAAAAACATGTTTCCTAAAAACAGAATTTGTTTTACTGGGAAGATCCATCTGGCAAGATTGCAGAGATTTGAGCTAGCTCACATTCTCTAGTCTCTGTCACTGAATCCATGCTATTTGGTAGCAATAAATAATTCATGTTTCTCTTAGTTCATTTATCTTGGTTTTTTACTGAATTTCTAAATTGAAAGTCTTTTCTCTTTTATCTCATTACTGATAGATTCTTGAAAAGTTCAGTCAGACTTTTTATTGTACCAAGAATATGATATCTACAAGGAACTGTCAATTTCATCATGTTTTCTTTAGTGAGTATATCATTTGAACCAGTCATAATATGTTCCACTTCTTCGCTGACAAGAAAAATAACCTTTCTGATGACAGCTGATAGAAGGATGGAAGAGACTGAGTATGATGACCAGTTCTCAAAGATAAAGTAACTCTGAATCTATGCAGTTTTCCATCTATGATGGTGTCAAGGATTGATATAAGCAGAGAAAATTTTGTGGGTTTTTTTGCTTGGATTTTCCAAAGTCAGAGGCCTTTGTTGGGACTTCTGCATACTTTGAATATTAGATATATCTAATCTGTTCATGTTGACATCATGTTGATATTATTATAATTAGAACTTGTGTAAATTTTCCTGAATAAAGTGGTGAGGTGCCATGGGAGATGCCATACAACATCTGAAATATTTACCTGAAACTGGTAGAGATGATACAGGATTTAAAGTTACTCCTCTGCCTCTTTGGATTGGCACCAGCCTGGAGATCAGGCAAAAACATCTCAAAAGGTAATGGAAACATCTCCTGGGCAACTAAATAAACTTCCTCTTACATGTGAAAAACAATGCCTGATTAAAAAAAAAATCTAGAGAAAGACTTTAAGACATGTCCCCACTGTTCATATTATTATGAGAAAATGTACTGCTTGTACATGTTACCCACAAATGAATTTATGTATAGGCAACACATCTGGAGAGCTAAAACAAGTAAGAATCTTCAGATGTATCTGCTAGTGTAACACCTGGGTTCATGCTGGGGATGGAATAGGAAGAAGAGATTTCATACATATGCAAGAGACAAATGCATATTTTTTAAGTTACTCAATTTGATGTTCAAATAAAAGGAATTGTTTTAGAAAATCAGAACAATGCAGTTCAAAGGTTAAAAAATAACTGCAACTTCATGGAATTTCTTTTAACATTCTTCTTCCATTTTATTTTAGTATAGAGTTAGCTAGTTAGCAGAGCACAATGGCAGAAATTTTCTGACAGAAAACAAGACTGACAGGGGCTTTTATAACAATGAAAGACTGTTTGGCGATATAGGGCGTGTAGCAATAGGACAATTGGTAACTGATTTAAACTAGAAAAGGGGAGATTTAGGTTGGATAATAGGAAAAAAGTATCAGGGCGGTGGATCACTGAAACAGGTTGCCCAGTGACATGGTGGAGGCCCCATCCACAGAGGCATTAAAGATCAGGCTTGATGGGGCTCTGAGTGACCTGATCAAGTGAAGATGTCCCTGCTTACTGCAGGGAGCTTGGGCTAGATGACCTCTAAATGTCCTGTCCAACCTTACACATTCTATGATTCTATGAATAGTTTGCAATGCAATTAAAATTGATATGTATCTTAGCTTTTCATCTCACACATAAGCACTTATGAACTACTCATCTTGTTGAATTTATTAATGTTAGTTAAGGTCTTGCTTATACTGCACTATTATCAATAGCATTTTTACTACATTAATTACAGTGAATATTTTCTTGGTCTAGGTTAACTAGAAACATGATGTCAGGACCTTAGATTTTGGATAGATTTTAATAATTTATGTAAAATCAGAAAATATGCTGCTTCCTAAAATAAATATTTTAGTTCATTTGTTCATTTGTTGGGTTTCTGGTTTGTTTTTTTTTTGCTTTACTTCACTGAACAGTTAGCATTGTTGTATATTCTTCACTTTGCACTGAACTTTACTAAAATTCCATAGACTAAATTTTGTAATGATATTTTCACAAGCAGCGCCTTCTTTTCTGTAGCCAGCTTTTCTTAGAATTTGTCATGAAGTCAGAGTGAGTTCTTTACTTTTATTCACTCTGAGTTCCAATCCCTAGACATGTTCCAGTTACCAACATTAATACAATACTTTTCAAATAAAAAAGTTTAAAAACAGAGTTGAATAGGTGTGAAATTTTAAAAAAGCAACTTAACATTGTTTCTGTCAAGGAAAAAAAAAAAGTGAGATCAAGAAATGAAATACTGTGAGTGATGTACATTTTGACAATCATTCAACTTTTTAACAGAAAACTGCCTAAAGGACCCTGACATGGTCTTTTCACTTCTTTGTCCTCAAGGGTTTGAATCTATTCAGTGTGAGGTTCCAAAGTCATCAGGGCAGACTTAAAGCATTCTCCTGCTTTTCTCAACAGACTAAATTGAGAGTGCCAGAATTCATTTCCCATGTAACCCTTGACAGCTGTCATTGAGAGAAAGCAATCTCCGTCTACTCTCACTGTGATTTACAATTGAGTCCCCAGGGTGAAAGGCAATCAGGGAAACTACTGCCTTAGTTCTGTATGCTGGCCAACTCAAACCCTTTTCTAAAGTATTCCTCACTGCATCCCTTCTGAGCAACAGCACACTTCTGTGTGTGTGTGTGCTCGCATGTGTGTGTGTCCGTAGCTGATGTTAAATGGCATAATTTTGTTTACTTTTTAGCTTGAGGGATACTATTCCTTGCATTATTATTTGCTAAAACTTCACATGTGATAAATTAGGCATTCAGTGACTTGTATTTTATTCATCACTGAGTTGACTAAACAGATACGACTGGTTCAAGAATAAAACTATCATACAGGCAAATTGATACTTTGAGACTGTAATATATTCCTTGAACATTTCTGGTCTGCATGGAGAATTAAGGTTTTCTATTCTCCCTATTGTGTTTCAAATATAATTCAGTTAGAATTGATTTTTAGGTAGCTTTAGGGCAGCATATCTTTATGAAACAAAATTGTCTGTTCTTAATTTCTAATACTGGCTTTTCAGAAGCTAACTTGGCATGCTTACTCATTCAACCAAAGTTTCAACTTTGAGTAGTTATATTGTCTTCTGGTTTATTTTAATAATTTCAATAGCAATAAATAAGTGACAGATGATATGAATGCATGCTAAAAAATAAACCTAAGGAAATGCTTGAGTAACCTGTAGGATGGGAAGAATTTTTGAAAATGACTCGTCATGAATGCGCAAATCTTCAATAGATGTGAATTTTTCAGTATGCTTCTGATTTTTCTTCTATTTCAATAGAATATTCCGATATCAAAATTGAAAGTATTGGGGCAAATAGCTTCAATGTTCTGTTTCAATTAAGCCAGTGCATATTTGAGTGCAATAAGAGTTATTTTCAATATGTTGCAGTGAAAAAAATGTTTTTAATCTTTCTTGTGAACAAATTCATTTCACTGTTTATTTTACTGCTTTTTACTTTTATGGTATTTTATTCTGTCCAGTATTTCACTGTTTATTTTAAAACAAAACAGTTTATCAATTTGATCTAGAAATAAAGGAAGCATTCAGTATTGCAGTTAAAGAACTTTTGTAATAGAAATCTTGAGATAACAAAAAAAATAATTTAGGTAGATAAACAATATGAATCTTGTACTTCAGCTTTGATAATAGTCCAGTAGTATGTGTCCACATGCAAATTTCCACTAGTTTTATGGTATTTTGTTAATAAAATCTCACTGTAAGGGTATATGTACTGTTGAAGCTGTACATAGTCCATTTCTAATGCCACAGTAATGAATTAAAACAAACATAGGTAATATTAAATTCATACTACTGACCATGCACCTGTACTGTGGATCTGTGTGAGTGCAGAGAGGAGTCTTAATTGCAGCAGGATAAGATTTATAATACTGAAAAATTTTGAGTATGATTGATAAATTGATATTGATTAATCTTTGAACTGTTATAGGATTTTTAGCTTTTATTCTAGAGTATTTTTACAGTCATAAGAGAATAGATTTCCATTTTTTTTTTATATAGAGATTATTTAAAGAAAGAGCTGTTCTTGCTGGTAATCAAGATGATTGTTAAGATATGTAGATGTCAGTAGAACAGAAAAGTGTTATTTTTCTGTAGTTGGTTTTCACTGTGCAGTTTCATTGCAAAATGGTGTAATGATTAGAGCATAGACATGGGTCTCAGAAAACCAGAGTTCAGTTCTGTACCAGCACAAATATTCCATAGATCCTTGAAAATCATTTTGCAATATGGTAGGTGACAATAGTTGCATTGTGTTACTGTGAAGCTGAGTGTCAAAACTACAGTACCATACAATAGCAATTTTAGCTAAACAGAATGATTGTGAAACAGTCATTTCCAAATTTGAAGGTAAATGTAGATATACATTTAAACTAAACAGTGCCTGTGCATGGGAACTTAGTTGGCTCTACTAATTAAGAAGATTATGCAAAAAAATTTTCATTTGAACCAAGTATCTCACCCACAGGAAGTTTTTGGGAGCATGGTTCAGGGGATGGCATGGACAGCAGGACCATTCCTGATGAGAAATTCACCTGGGTGCAGAACACAACAGGGTAGATGTGGCCATTTTCTGCTGGCCTCATGCTAGAGAGCAGGTGATAGTATTCTGTACTTCATAGCAATACAGATGTAATTTCAGATGTTAAGCATATACATATGTAGAGGGTTTGAGTTCAACAATATGTTTGTGCAAGGCAACTTATAACTATGCAGATGATGCAGAAGCTTTGCAGCAGCATCTACACAACACTATACCACCTCTAATTGCCTAAGAAACAGAATTAATTTGGATGCAGTGTGCATTGCTTCTGAGAGCTGTACTAATTTTTGTAACAAAGAATTGCATTGTGAATACAGACATATGAGCTCATTCAATTCAAGCTTAATATTTTTCTAACACTTCATGTCCGTCGGCTGTATGGTTTACAAACTTTCCCTTACAGACTACTAATTTATATTTCCAGTGAAAGAATTAGACTTGGTTGACAGTGATTAGCAATAATAGGAAAAAACGTAGTAGCAAAGAATGAAATACATATTTTTGTGTGTAATGTAAAATGATTAAAGAATTATTTTCATGAAAGGATTCTTAAATAGAGATCCCCAGAAGCAGGAATTCTCGGGGATATTCAAAGAAAGTAGAGAGAAACAGGCTTCCACATCCGAATTTTTCATAATTTCCAAAGAGCAATGAGATTTTAGGACTTTTTATTTTTCCCTCTTTTATGGGTAAGAAATAAAATGAGGAGGTAAAAAGATATTTCCTTCTGTCAGTTATATCTCAGTGTGAACACATTTATTTAACCTACACATAACCTGATTCATATATAGCATTCATAAGGTTAAAAACCTAAGTTTAAATAAACATTGGTAGCATGAAATATAAGCAAAATTGTTATAATGTAAGCTGAATGTAACTTCTCTGGTGAATTATTTCATAGGGTTCACCATAAAACAGAAGGGGAATAGTTTCAATTATGATACTGTGTGTTTTAATACTCCTCAGGCAAAAAAAACCCAACCCAACCCAAACCAAACCAAACAACCACCCCACTCGGTCTAGATAATGCTTTATGTACTTCATTGTAATACCTAAGTTCTAAAATAGTGTTTTTAATAACCATTAATGAATAGTGTATAGATTTGCTTCATGACAAAGAGTATTCTTCCTCTCTCCCACCTCCAAATATTACTTCTAAAATAAATTTTATGATGGAAAAATTGGAATTCGTATGGAATATTCTTTAGGTCTAAGTATATGCTTGTCTTGAATCCATTGCAATATTGAAATGATGAACATTTAAGATTTTAAGATTGTGCCTTTAAAAGAGAAATAGAACTGATTTTAACTGGCTTTTAATCCAATATTAAATTTTAGAATGTTAGTTTCTTTAAAATCCTGATACTTTTTAGCTGATTGAATGAAACATTCTTTCAATGAATGAACATTTGCAAAAGATGACTTGTTTTAGTGTAATAGCTAATGAGTAAATTTAAAATATGTATGATAAAACTTAATATTTTGAAAAAAGTATGATTCGAGAGTAAAAAACAGTGCATTAGTGGCACTGTATGTTGTACCACTAAAATGATAATGCTACCTGACTTTCTTCTACATTATTTTCTTTTTCATTAAGTTTAATTTGGACTAGATTATATAATTGAGAGGCAGATTCCTGTCATTGTTTGATTTTCTGTAATTTATAATACTAGTAATACGGTAAGACTTTACTTATTTAAACATTATGTATGTGAAGATGCGATGGTGGGAGGATGCAGTTATAACTTTTCAGGCAGCTTTTCAGATGAGTAGACAGTAAAGTTGGGAGTTTGCTATGGAGCTGTCAGTGTCTCATCATAATCTACCAAGAAACCATCAAATTCACAGCAGGACATAGAGAAAAGTTTGGGGAAGGTGGATATACCTTACATAAAACTAAAGAGTCATGAAAAAATACATGATGTTTTAGGTTTTGAATTGCCATCTGAAAAATAATGTGATGCTTTTTGCTGTTTGCCCTTCCTCCTGCTTCACTATCAAATACATCTTCTTTTTTCTGTTTTACACACTAATAGCAGAAAATGTTCTTGTTAATGTTGGAAGTGTTTTTTCTCATAACAGGAAATTTAAAAAGAAAATTTTATGGTGCTATTAAGACTATGTACTGCTTTGATTTAATTTGTTTTCTTTCACATAAATATTAAATAAAAGACCAAAATAAGCCTAGCAAAAGAGCAATTACAAATTCCTTCAACTTCCTTTTTATCTTTAAACCACCTGTACTGGTTTTTACTAGAGTAAAATCCTCGTTATTACTATGATATGTCATAAATTACTTTCAAAGCAAAAGATTTAAGGACTCACTTAGGAGTCAACATATCAGATGTTTAAGTCAAATAGAAAACAAAAGATATCAAATGGACCACAGTTACAAGCTGCTAGTGAATTAAAAACATCCCCGTTACACTTTATTTATGACATTGCTATTATGCATCAGTGATGAACACTTACATGTTTGTCTTACAGTGGTAAACTGTTCTGATCCTGGCTTTGTGGAAAATGCAGTTCGGCACGGACAGCAGAATTATCCTGAAAGTTTCAAATTCGGAACAAGTGTGGCATATCACTGCAAGAAGGGCTTTTATCTGTTGGGCTCCTCTGCTTTGACCTGTAAAGCTACTGGCTTATGGGATAGATCATTACCAAAGTGTTTGTGTAAGTATTCACTCAACGGGATTAACATTAAAGAGTGCATGATTTTTAGTCATGATAGAAAGAAAAAAGGTGTAGTTATTAACTGAGGAACAAATTGGACTTTAGGATTGATGTAGTGCTCAGTAAAAAAAAACATTAAGATGTGCAACTTGACATTATTAAAAGTGGGTTTAGAGGGAATTGTGGAGCTATTATTTCAAATGCCAGAAAGTTTAATATTAATTTCCCCTTTTGGTCTCCTGTTAAGATATCTGAAAACAGATGGAGAAATCTAAAATTAGTATTGATATGTTTTCATTCAGATTGATAGCCTAAACCCATTAATGCCTAGCACAGAATTATTCTTTTCCGATGTATGGGAGTGTGTATATGAAAATGAATCTATGAAATCATATAGGAAAATTTTGCTCATGAGGGTCTTTTCATATCATCGCTTCAAACTTCCTTCATCACATTTTCCTCTAAAAGGGAGGAAATCTCATGTTTTCTATAATCAATTCAGTGAGCTTCAGATCTTTACAAAATAGGTTTAACTGACTTTCATTTTCTATTAAGATATTTTTCTTCTCTGATCACTATTAATTTTCTGACATCAGATTTTTAAGTAGAATGCTTTGCAGGATTGTGGTTATTAAATGATTTCTTTTATAAATTTGTACTTTGATGCACTAAGATCAATAGGTGTAACAAGGTTAGTAAATTTGTTTCTTTTCTATGCTTGCTTTCTTCTTACTACTATGTATCTAATATCTACAAAACCAAAGCAGTTTCGAATTTCAGAACAATCTACACTTTCAGTATCTGCCAGAGCTATAATCTGAAAACTGGGTTTATTCCCATTTCAGTGAAATAATTAAGCAAAATATAAAATTTTAAATACAAAACAGCTGTGTAAAATTGTTGATTTTGCAAGAATATTTTACTGATATAAGTATGTCCTCGCTTTTTGTTTCTTAGGAAAAAACATGAAAGTCTGTGGCCCAGATCTGTCAGTGATCCCTTCCTACTTTCAGGACTGGGCTTTCTGCAAGGGGCAGAAAAGGATAAGGAATCTAAATCACTTAGCATAGCTACCCATCTTTCTGCATCATGTGTTTTGGAAGTTTTATAGCATTTACAAGGCTTTCTGGTTTTAAGCTGAGCTCAAGAAGAGTCTTACGTGTCCCTGCTCAGAATAGGAATATCTGAACTTGCTCTGACCGCTATAGATAGAGGTCCTGGGAAGTTTCAGATGAGTCTAGGAGGTGTTTACATTCCTCAAACACCTACTGGATTAGCCGTTGCTAATTTGCTACTAATGCTATCTGAATCCTAAATACCACCAGAACAAATAAAGCATTCTTTCCTCTAAGAAAAGCTCAGTGAAATGAAAAGGGCTCTTTCTATGAGAAAGATCTGTTTATCTATTCACAGATGAAGTCACTTAGAGTCTTTTCAAGTAATGTGGAAAGATTTAATTATCATTATCAGTGATAATCTCCTTTTTCCAAGCATAAGATTGCTCTTGGTCATAGAGCAAAGTGCTTCAAGAGGCTGGTGAGATAAATTTTGAACCCAAAGTGGACACAACATTTATCATGAACAATTCCAGTTCAAGAGTAAATACACACATCTCCTTTGTACGCAAGTGCGATAACTTAAAAAGGGATGCTTCTTTTATTCTTCGTAAACTGGGAAGATTTGATAATACTTGCTACAACTCATTACACAGTCACATTAAGGTGACCATCATATGATTTTTTTCTAAAAACTCTGATCGCCCCCTGCAGCTTCTTCTAGAACTTGGGCAGGACTAGTATTTGCATGGTACTGAAGCAAGCTCATTAAGGTAGCTGATCTGGCTGAAAATTAAACACTTTATTTTACCGGGCTCAGAGGGTGGTGATCAGTGGAGCAGAATCTGAATGGAGGCCTGTGACTAGTGGTGTTCCCCAGGGCTCGGTGTTGGGTCCAGTCCTGTTTAATATCTTCATTGACGAACTTGATGAGGAAATAGCATCCACTCTCAGCAAGTGTGCTGATGATACAAAGCTGGGAGGAGTGGCTGACATGCAGGAACACTGCACTGCCATCCAGAGAGACCTGGACAGGCTGGAGAGCTGGGCAGGGAGAAACCAGATGAAATTCAACAAAAGCAAGTGTAGATTCTTGCACCTGGGGAGGAATAACCATCAGTATCAGTACAGGATGGGGGATGACCTGCTGGAGAAGGGCTCAGTGGAGAAGGACCTGGGCGTCCTGGTTGATGACAGGTTGGCCATGAGCCAGCAGTGTGCCCTGGTGGCTAAGAGAGCCAGTGGGATCCTGGGGTGCATCAGGAAGGGCTGGGGCTGTTCAGCCTGGAAGAAAGAAGACTGAGGGGGGACCTAATCAATGTTTATAAATATCTTAAGTATGGGATGCAGGGGGAATCGGCCAGCCCCTTTTCAGTGGTCTGTGGGGACAGGACAAGGAGCAATGGCTGCAAATTGGAGCATAGGAAGTTCCGCACCAACATGTGGAAGAACTTCTTCACAGTGAGGGTGGCAGAGCACTGGAATAGGCTGCCCAGGAAGGTGGTGGAGTCTCCTTCTCTGGAGATATTCAAGACTCTTCCAGACGACTATCTATGCAATATAAGTTAGGGAGCTGCTTTGGCAGGAGGGTTGGACCTGATGATCTCTTGAGGTCCCTCCCAAACCCTACAATTCTGTGATTCCGTGATTCTTTGATTCTGTGGGGGTACCATTCACACAGATCAGTATCATGTTTTGGTTTACTGCTTGTTATATGCATGCTCAAGACAGTTTAAGGTTAAAATATAATTCCTTTTCTGTGACATAAAAACATCTTATAATATTGTGCTCTTTCCTCTGTTAGCCATTTCTTGTGGACATCCTGGGGTACCTGCCAATGCAGTTCTTTCAGGAGACAAATTTACATATGGCTCCATAATTCACTATTCTTGCACAGCGGGTCGAAGGCTCATAGGAAATTCTACTAGAGAGTGCCAAGAAGATAGCCACTGGAGTGGGACTCTCCCTCACTGTTCAGGTACTTGTACCATCACCTGAATGTTCACCTTGCAATTAAATGAATAAGGCTATTCTCAAGCAGTTTTTAACTACAGCAGATATTTGATTTGGTTTTTTTCCAATTGTATTTTAATTTCTCCAGTAGCCACTCAGCTATTTATTGATATATTCTCATATATTGTCTCATTCTCTTTGTGATTACTTTATAACTTTAATTCATAGCTAGATGCTATAATCATATGCTGCAAAATTTAGAAGCTACAACTTGTTATTTAAAGCCTGGTAGAGTTCTGATTTAAAAAAAAAAAAAAGAATGCATTTATTAAATTTAATTTGTATTAACACTGTTTTGTGTAAACAATTTTTATCATATACAAAAATGTTGAATAAAAAACACCACAGCAAAGGTATGAGATGGTAAGCTTCATATATTAGATCCATCTTTTCATTTATGGAAATATTTTCTATTAGTGCCACAATGTGCCAGTACCATAAACCTCTGCATTGTTCTTTGCAGGAAGTAAAGGACCAGTTTATTCTCCCTGGGGCTGACTATGCAAATTTAGAAGAAGCCATAAAACATTACCCAGTTTTGTTGAAGTCAAGACCTCAGATGGGGATTGACTGCTAAGGATATCCATTAACTATTAATAAATTCTGTATATGGAAACAAGTCTCTACACTTCAGTATATATGAAAAAAAAACAAATACCTGATAGGATTTGAAGAAAATTTCATGAGAAAATTGTTGCAACATTTCACATTATAGAATCATTTTACAAATTGCCCTAAATTCTTGGATATGCCCAGTGTTGTGTTAATGTAATTCAATGGTGTTCAATTCAGATTTGACCTAATTTTAATAGGTGTAATATGTTTAAACTCTACTTTGAAAAGCTCTTAATATGTGCTTATTGAAAATGATCCATTCATAAGCTGATTCTGCAAGGATGCTGAGCAGAATTTGAAATACAAAGGAAAGGAAGTTAATTTAAATCACTGATGGTTCTTTTCTGCTCTCTGCTACTCGAGGAAAGAGTTTCCATAGTCTTCTTACATTGCTAGATGGTCTCTGTGCTTAGAGCTGAAAGGAATCTCCTCAGGAAAATGTTATCAGTAATTTCCACACAGAACTGGCCTTCTGCTGCTTATCATAAGCCCACATTTATGTCACTTTCACCTTTTTATCCAGTACAAAATGCCAGGTCTGATATTGCACCGAGACTTTAAAAATTTTAAGGTCAAACCCTCTAGTACTATTGCACAATATTTCCCACCATGAGGAAAATTCTCATGCTAGTAAAAATCATTAATAATTGAGACTCTTCAGCTATCTGTCATGAATATGATACTATTTTTATAGACTCACAGATTTTCAAAACATTGAAGATGACCACAAGTCATCTGTTGTGAAGGGAAAAATATTTCTAGTGTAGCCAAAACATTCTTACTTATTCAAAATTTTATTTTCTAAGTTTGAAAATCATGTGAAACCATCCTGAGATTCCCTGGGAAAATGACTGTTAATTTAAAAAACAAATAAAAACTCCCAAATAAACAGGCAAAACCCCCTAAAAAGCTGAATCATTCCTTTAAGACATTTAGAATTAAAATTACAAAAATAACTTCACCTTCCACGTTAGATATTTAGGAGAGAACTGCATTAAGAAGATAAAATGTGAATTATTTGTATCCACTATGTCAGTGAAAAAAATATTGTACCCAGGACAACTGAGATCGCTAATTGTTCTCACGCATAAGGGGTATGAGAAACAGTCCCAGTATGTCACTTGAAACCTGTACTCTGTTTCTGTATGGGTTTTATTTCTTTATTATATATTAAAATGTTTGAATACATGATGGTATAAATATAATCTCAGAGTTTGCTGTTACCTGGGACCTGTTGCAGTAATGGACACTTGTGTCTTAGAGTTAAGTGATAGGTGAGATTTTTGTTTAAGATGACTCACATTATTCAGTAATGGATATGTATCATCTACATTATTAAATAAAGAAAGGTATAGACCGTCCTAATGCTATAATGCTATGATTGTTTTGTCTATGCTGTTTGATTATAAACTTGCATGGCTTCAATTAAACTTTCTTCAACACATAACTGGGTGTGTCCAAAAAAAAAATGATCTGGTCATTCACCTGGAATAATTCCTCCATCAAAGTCCCAAAACAAAGTGGGATATCACCAGAATTTTAGAACCTAGTCCCAAAACAAAGTGGGATATCACCAGAATTTTAGAACCTAGTAGAATCATAGATCCTTCTGCCCTCAACAATTCCTGCAGTCTTTGCATTGACAAGCTATAGTATGTGCCGTATGTCTGTTTCATGCTATACACATGCCACAGTGGCAGCTTGAAACAGAGCCCTCATGTTATTTCACACATTTTAAGCAGACAACTTCTGTGAAATAGTAATGTCTTGGAGTAACGGGAAGCAGATGGCATAAATTACCATATTTCCTTGACTATCTTGGGCAGCATTTCCTATGGCAGCTGCTTTAGCTGATAAGCTGGTTGGTTCATCAGACCTATGAGGACATGTTCGAGAAGTCTGTTTTGCAATAAGTTCCTCCTCTTCCAAAATTGTACACAATACTTGCATAGGAATTCAAAGGATAAGGAAAATGAAGAGGTATCCTTTCCATTCTTGACAGGCACAGAAGCTCAGATATCTTTTAATCTCTTATGTGGGTATACGTATTCTAAATATCCTTCTTAAGAGACTTGAATATGGTTCTCTTCATTCTTGCTCTTACCTAATTTTTGTTATTAGCAGTTACTACTATCAGAGAAGTTGATCAATAAAATACCACATCTAAAAAATGTTACTTGTATCAAAAAGGCAACTTTTTTTTTTAACTGAAAAAAATAGCAGCAGTGTTTTCTGTGCTCACAAGTTATCTTTTATCTTTTATTTAAATCGCATTCTGTTTAGTTTTGTGTAGGTCTGAGATAAGAAGTAGGATGAAAACACTCCCTGTTTTCATCTTTGACTTCAAGTCCTTGCATTGGAAAAAAGTGATTAATTGTAATAGAAACAATGCAGTTAGTAGTGTTATTTGCAAGACAGTATCTTTGTAACAACTACTTTTGTTTATAAGGCCTGTGCCAATAATTCTGTTCTGTTGTGTTTTACAGGAAATAACCCTGGTTATTGCGATGATCCAGGGGTACCAGCTCATGGGTCTAGATTAGGGGATGAGTTCAAAATAAAAAGTCTGCTACGTTTCTCATGTGAAATGGGTTATCAACTGAGAGGATCTGCAGAACGAACATGCCTGCTTAATGGTTCCTGGTCAGGTATACAGCCTGTATGTGAAGGTAGGTATCGATACCATTGGCATGTATGACACTATTGAGTAACATTTACTAATGTAATTTCATTCTTTAATTAAAAATAAAATCTATTTTTTAATTGTGTGAAAATAATTCTGAACCTGAGAATAGAGAATGGATGCCTGCGTTAAATATAAAATTAAACAAAGGCTTCTGACTGAAGATAGAAAAATTAAGTGATTAATAAATCTGTCATCCATTCTCTAAGAATACAATATATTAATCTTCTCTTCCTATGTAATGTCTATGCATGAAGGACTGAACAGATAAAATCCTGTTGGATTCTTTAAGTATAAATGTGACTTTTTCACATAATTTAGAGTAATATGAGAAATACTATTTTTATGCTTGCTTTTTCAGAAGAAATGCAACAGTATTTCTGGAGATCACATTGAATAATAATATAAAAAATACAATACTTTTTTACAGGTATTTATGCACCGTCAGAATTGGAAGTAATAATGGAAGATTTTAGATTTGGTTTTGAACTGCCTTCTTGTTTTTAAAGAATGTTTGAAAAGTTACCTTATCTAATTCAATGAGTTTGATGGATTCTGTAGGATCTGTTGTCTGCTGTACTAAATGATAAAATAGAAGATATTTTTTCACAAAGTCATATTTTTCCACCTAGAGATTTTATCACAGTATCCTCATCTAACAATTGTTCTTTTGTAGTATTCTTCAGCATTGACTAATCTCCTGTCAGTGTAGATATCACCATAACTGTATGAAAATGACAGTGGACACAGGAACAGTATTTCCAGCAGAAAATTGAAGTTTTGCAATGTCCTTTCTTCTTCCCTTGCATGACAGCATTAATTATAATAGTACATAAGCACTCAGTGGCAATAAGCAGTGCTTGAAATAGCATTATTTCTTTATCTTTTTGTTTCAGTCTTCTGTTTTCAGGAAACAAAAACCAAAGAAACTTGAGCAGCCTGGTCTAGTGAGAGGTGGTGTCCATGCTTGTGACAAGGGAATCTTTAAGGTCCCTTCCAGCCCTAACCATTCTGTAATTCTCTGACTAAACAGCAACCAAAAAAATCACAAAACCAAAACAACCCACAAACAGAAAAAGAATAAAAGCACCATTCTTCACATTTTTTTATCTTCTCCTTCATGTGTTTCCTGTTTAGTATAAATAAAGATGAGATTTGGAAGAGAATACCTTTTCACCCCTGAAAGTTCAACTTCCAGCTTATTGAATGCTCCTCAGTATTTGAAAGTTATACAGAAAAAGTGAACAAGACTTCATTAAAACAAAGACATTTAGGTATTATTCCAAACATCAGTAATACTCAGCCACAGTAATTTTATTTGGCAAATTTTGTTTATTTTAATGAATCCTTTAGTCTACAGCTATTAGATTATAGCTATTAGATTCTAATTATCCTGCTGAGGGCCATCCAGCTGGGGGACCTGGTGAATAACAAATTAAAGAATCATAGAATCACAGAATTATTTTGGTTGGAAAAGACCTTTAAAGTTATCATCAAGTTTGACCTTTAAAATTATCATGTCCAACCTTTCACCTAACACTGCCTGTCCAAACACTAAACCATGTTCCTAAGCACCAGATCCTGTGTTTTAAATACCCCCAGGCATGGTAACTCAACCACTTCCCTGGGAAGCCTGTTCCAGTGATTGATAATCCTTTCAGTGAAGAAATTTTTCCTAATATCCAATCTAAACCTCCCCTGAAACATAATCAGCAATGTGCCCGTGCTGCAAAGAAGGTTAACAGTATCCCAGACTGTCTTAGGAGAGAAGTGATGCTTCCCTTAAACTCTACACTGGTGAAGCAGCATCTGGAGTGCTGGGTCCAGACTTCTGAGCTTCGCAGTAGTAGAAAGACATAGATTTACTGGATAAAGTCCTGCAAAGGGTCATTAAGATGATGAAGGGACTAAAGCATCTCTCTGAGGAAAGGCTGAAAGAGCTGGAAACATCAACATATATACATTTCTGACAACACACATCTGAAGACAGGGTGCACAGAAAATGGAGCCAGGCTCTTTTCAGTTGTGCTGGATGAATGGGACAAAAGGCGGTGGGGACAAACTGAAACACTGAAGGTCTTTCTAAATATCTGTAAGCACACTTCTTTCCTGTGAGGCTGGCTGAGCATTGGCACAGGTTTCCCAGATGGGTTGTGTATCAAAAATAGTGTGACAGTAGGTTTAGGGAGGTGATTGTGCCCCTATACTCAGCATTGGTGAGGCTACACCTCGAGTACTATGTCCAGTTCTGGGGTCCTCACCATAAGAAGGACATTGAGGTTCTCTAGTGAGTCTGGAGAAGGGCAACCAGGCTGGTGAAGGGGCTGGAGGGCAAATCCTATGAGGAACGGCTGAGGGAGCTGGGGATGTTTAGCCTGGAGAAGAGGAGGCTGAGGGGAGACCCTGTCACTGCCTACAGTTACCTGAAGGGACGTTGTAGAGAGGTGGGTGATGGTCTCTTCAGCAAGGTGACAGGTGATAGGACAAGGGAAAATGGAACAAAACTGCACCACAGCAGGTTCAGGTTAGATGTCAGGAAAAAAATATTACTTAAAGAGTTGTCAGGGCCTGGAGCAGGCTACCCAGGGATGTGGTTGAGTCAGCATCCCTGTATGTGTTTAAAAAAAGGGGAGATCATGTACTTAGGGATATGGTTTAGCATACGACAGGAGGGTTGGACTTTATGATCGTAAAGGTCTTTTCCAACCTTGTGATTCTGTGATCTTCATCTTTGGAGACAGGCAAATACCACCTGGATATGGTCCTGGGTAACTCTGTCTTGGTGGCCTTGCTTGACCTTCCAATCTGAACCATTCTGTGATTCCTTGATTTTGTGATTCACATCAATGTGAAGATTTGATCATTGCTCTCAGAATTCAATAATTTTAATTAAGAAAATATGAAGAAATGATAATAGGTTTTAATGTTTGGTTTTTTGTCCCTATCCAAATCAGTGGTCGAGCTCTGAAAAAGGTTCCCCAGGGCAGTGGTCACAGCACCGAGCTTGACTGAGTTCAAGAAGCATCTGGATGACGCACTCAGTTCCATGGTCTGACTTGGCTGGCCCTGTGTGGAGCCAAGAGTTGGACTTGATTCTTATTTTATGATTCTATCTGTTTTGCCCACAATGGTAATTGATAAGCAATTCTGCTGTATTATCTTGACTAATGAACTTTATCATCCTTCCTGCTGAGGAGGGGGCAGTGAATGAGTAGCCTCATGGGTGTTTGTCTGTTAGCCAAGGCTAATCCACCACGATATGCCAAACCATTAATTTTTCTCATACTTACTTGTATTAAATAGTTTAATTTCTCAAGGGAACACACTACTTTGTGCTGTAGGAAAGGTAACAAGAATTGTCAGCTCCTGAAAGCTCTGCAAGAGAGTATATCCTCCCTGTCTTTCAAGCCACTTCATGCTCTTCAATTCTCATGATTGGCTGTTCCACTGGAAAAACACAATAACACTTTATCCTTCAAAAAAACAACATATAATCAAAGTAAACCACTGTCAAATCTTGGATGTACCAAGCTGAAACAAAATCATTGCTTTAATGTATATGTGGATGCCAGAAAGATATAGAGGTCAATACAGGCCTTTTGTTGATACAAGAAAGAATTGAAAAGGAAGCTCTTAATTTATTATTTATGCATGCTTACAATTGGAATAGGAGATACAAAAAGACAGGAAGAAAACAGAAAAATGTGCCCAAAACCAAAACAGAAGTGAAATTCTGTCAGAAAGTCCTGAATGAACTTTTTTCTCTACAGTGACTGTACTGGGTGGAGTGGAACATTTACAGGCAGTGCAAACTGTCTGAATCAGCTTTTAAAAACAGAAAACCAAACAAATGCAAGTGATCATGTTAACAAAGAGAAATACAATATTAACTCAAAAATATACCTACTAAACATTTTATTAGTAAAACTTGTTATAGCTTTTAAGAGATGGGCTATTGTGTTGTGGTTTCTTTTTTTCCCGATTAGTCAGTTTTCATGGAAATTTGGAATTTTTTTATTTTCAAACCTTATCTTCACAGCTGTATCTTGTGGGAACCCTGGCACCCCAGCCAATGGTATGATAATATACACAGATGGGATATTGTTCTCCAGCTCAGTCATTTATGCCTGCTGGGAAGGTTACAAAACTTCAGGCCTAACTACTAGACACTGTACTGCTAATGGGACATGGACTGGCACTGCTCCGGACTGCACAGGTCAGAAATAAATTTTATTCCTCTAAGGCTTTAAAGTAGTAAGTCATCCAGCCTTCCTACTGAAAAATATTATTTTATTAGATAAAATAACACATTTTTCCCATTCATCTCTCTTGTACTACATAACCATTTTATGCATCTAAAGATACATGCATTCTTAATATATGGTAGATATTTCCAGAACTAACCACTAGGGTGGATAGGTAACTTCTGCATTTGTTTACTCTATGAATGCCAACATTGAAAATACAAAATTATTCTTAAGATCCTAAGACTAGATGTTCCTCTAGATTTTCCTTTAGTGTTTTTTTTGTGTCTGTGTGTGACATGTACAGAGGATGGTGTTCAGTAGTTCTAAGTCAGATTTTACCCAATTGGATACATTCCTGTGTCAGTTTTTATTGTGAGCCAAAGGAGTCAGATCTGTACAAAACCCATTCTGCTATGGACCAGGAAATAGGAAGCAGTGAGATGGGGCTACTTCATCAGGGAAAGCAAGCAGGGACCAGAATGGTCCTGCAAGGCCATGAGGGCAGTGGCCTCAATGACAAGGCCAAACCCACAGTACATCAGTACAGTAATATTAAAAAAAATAACAAAAGGGACTTCATAACTTGGCTGGAATTGCATTGCACCAACCACATTAGGTATAATGTGATAAAGATCCCAGTTTGAAGGAAGCGAAAGTAATCTCAAAATTAACATTTACATAACAATCTGTCACAGCAGTAGAGTGTACCAGCTTAAGGAACACTTTGCTTGGCCCATGTTATTGCAGTGCCCCAAAATAACACTTTTTAGCTAGAAATCAAATATTACATTTTGTATTTTGTGTAAAATATATTGATTTTTTTTCTTGTTTTGTACACTAAAATATAAGGCATTAGCTGTACATGGTTCAATGTTTAATTACATGTGTATTGAAAAAAAAATCTTTTTTTTCTTTTTCTTGCTAGTGATCAGCTGTGGAGACCCAGGTGCCTTAGCAAATGGCATTCAGTTTGGAAATGATTTTACCTTCAATAAGACAGTCAGCTATCAGTGCAATCCAGGATACTTGATGGAGCCTGCCAGTTCATCTACCATGCGTTGTATAAAAGACAGCACTTGGAACCAGAGTAAACCAATTTGCAAAGGTGTGCCTCTGAACTTAAATAGCTTAGGACCAATGTTTTGATACTATATGTGATATTAACTGATAAGTGTCTTTATAAAAATAGAGTAAAAATATTTTCTGGGATAATTAACATACAAATGCAACTAAACATTTAGATAACTATTTGTGTAAAATTTGTAGTTATTTTGAACATATGCTGTGGCGTAATATCGATCAGAATAGTGACATTAATGACTACAGCAGTAGCAAATCACTGCAATTAGGTTTAGAAGTGCTCAGTTTAAAATACTGTGAATGAAGTGCCCATTTTCCTTTTTTGGACCCTTTTATCTTGGATTAGATGGCCAAAATTCTGTAAAGGGATCCTGCAAACCAAACTTTATATTGAAGACTTCCTTTTGCAGTAATGTAGACATAAGTAGTAAAAAAGATGGTTCACAAATAACTAATTATAAGTGCTAACACTAGAGTCATAGTGGGGATGAGTCTGAAAGGGAAATAAGGTAGCCTGGTGAAAATTCTTAACAGTATTACAACAACTCAGGGATTAAATTTAACAGCCTAGGGTATTTTCTGCTTATAAAATTCCTAGACTGCCAACTCATCTAGCTCTGCTTTAAAGTCAAGTGTAATTCTGTCCTACTAATTAAATTTTGGCATATGTATTCCACTGACTGTGTTTTCTGTTATAAAAATCACTGACTGAGTAACTTTATGGTTGTGCTCTTTCTTTGTTGAAAGAACTGATGTGTAAATGTAAGCTGGGTCATTCCAGATTTTATCACTTTGGGCACTCTTTCAGAAGCCACAAAACATCAGAATAGTTTTAGAGTCTTAACCAGTAATTATGAAGTCGTATCAAGGGACTTAAATACTGCTACAAAATTAGTTTGAAATAAAATACAAATATGTAGAATCATAGACTCATGGAAACATATTTATTGAAATAAACAATATTTATTGAAAAATTTTACCTAGCTCAGTAGCCTGTTGCCAAAAATAATCAGTAATGAATATGTAAGGAGGAGATTCAGAACTAGGCAAGCTGTATACCCTTCTGCCTTCCTAAACCTAGAGGTGGTATTTTCATATTTAAATTACTTTTCTATTACAGGCTGGTTTGTCAACACAGAAAATATTTTTTGGAACTCAACAGCAAGAATTTTTTTGGTTGTTTGTTTCAAAAGTATGAGTTAATGATACGTATCATTCTCCTAAACCCTACAAATTCTTGAAATTATAACTTTTCTTTTTGTGACACAGCGATTACCTGTGGCCCTCCTCCACCAGTACTCTATGGGAAAGTGGAAGGATCTGATTATCGCTGGGGTGCCAGTGTGAGTTACAGCTGTGCAGAAGGCTATCAGCTATCAAAAACAGCTATTCTTTCCTGTGAGGGTCGAGGAATTTGGCGAGGAGACATCCCACAGTGCTTGCGTAAGTTTCCAGAGTATGGTTGTGTTGGGCTTTGTGTGACCAAAGCTATAGTCAGGTGTTTCTGGCTGTGATCAGTTTCTCACTGTTTAAAAAGGACTCAGCTAGATCAAGTAATATATGGACTACTGCAGGATTCTCCTTTCTTCTTCCAAAAATCCTGCCTCATCATGAGTGGTTCTACCCATTTAAAGTTATAGTTGTCTTCATTTCCCCAAAAGTTACCTCCATCTCTTATTCCCTAATTGGACCCATCACCATTTACCTTACTGATAACCTTTTGGAATGTTCTCAATTTGACTTGTAATGAGCATGATTAAAATCTTCCTTTAAACCTGTTTTCATTTCTATTAACAGGTGAAAACAAGGATCCTAACCCTTAGGCTCATAGCCATGCTCTTCTTTCAGAATTCTTTAGTCTTTCCTGAAGGCGAATATGTACACTTACGTCTTGTTTGTATTTGTTTTTCAGCTTCTTCTACATCTGTCAATTCATGTCTTTCAGTACTTAAAATCTTGGCTGGACGCTGACAAACATTTTTCCTTCTTTAATTAGGGCAAAAATTTCCAGCCTACTCCTCTGAGGGTGACTGATGTCAAAACCGAATACATTTTGAAGCTTGACAATATAGAATTGTCTACTTTGAGATTACTTTGTCATCCAAATCTAATCAGCATTTAAGTGTCTCAATTAAAAGGTCTATTTTCCAGGTTAAGTTTTATGCTTATCATAACTATAACAGTGACAATTAATTTTAAATTGCTGTCAAGAATTTATCTGAGCTACAGTCCGACACAGATAAATGAACGTAGCATTTGCGTTCATATTCAGTGTGCCTGACTTGCACATAAAACAATGTAGAATACTTCAGTTGAAGCAAGTGCAGGTTTTAATTATGTTTTTTCTTTCCCTTTTTATGCATTAGCTGTGTTTTGTGGTGATCCTGGTACTCCAGCAGAAGGACGTCTCAATGGGAAAAGTTTCACCTACAGATCTGAAGTTAGCTTTCAGTGCAGACCACCTTTTATTCTGATAGGCTCTTCAAGAAGATTCTGTCAAGCAGATGGTACCTGGAGTGGAATTCAGCCAACATGTATCGGTAATAACTACCACTATTTATGCTATTACTTACTCTGTTTCTACTGAGAATATTCCTGATATCTATTACACTATCATATATCTGGCAATTAGCTTTCCAAATATAGAAAAACGTCTGTGTAATATAAAAAGAACTAGATAACTAAGGTTATATTTTCAGTATAAAAAATTTAGGATAAACACAATCACATGTGAAGTAATTTGTAAATTTACATGATTGCTTGTCTGCTGGAAATGCAGAATGTCAGTTAGTGCAAGCATATAAATTTGTTCCATCTATTTTTAGAATCTCTTAGATACGCAGAAGACTCTGGCAGATTAAAGACCAGATTCTGTCACTGGAGGGTTAAAGGCATTTGTCAGAATCTATCCTAAATCAAAAAGCTTTTTGGAATTTATGAAGGTGGCTTGTACAGCTCAAAAGGATGAATCGTGCTGGGTCTGATCTTTTGAAATTCTGATAAACCTCCAAGTATTGTCAGTTTCTCATTGACTGATGTGCAACTCATAGGCTTGTAGCACGTTACGTAACCAAACTAACTAAGAGAAATACTGGACACCTGTAGCTCTTGCTGATATCACAGCATTTGATCCATGGGGTGACTTGCTAGAGGAAATTATTTATTTTGTTATAATTAAAAAATTCTCATTGATATTTCTAAACAAACACATTCAGCTATAGATTGTAACCCATCTATATATTTTGCTGTCATTGGCTATGTGGAAAATCTGAACTGGGTATTCTGGGAAAAGGTAGCATGCATGATTATTGAAAGCAGACCCTATTTGTAAAATTAAGACAATACAGTGCTTTAATATGAAGTCAAAACCATTGTGTCCATAGATTTTATGAACCAGGCAATCCATTGTTTCATTGTGGAGGCAAGAAGGTTTATAAAAGCTAAATCTCAGGTTTATTGTGAAGAATCAAATTTGCAAATGTTGTACTGACATTTCTATTTATGTTTTATATAGCATAATATAGAACTGTGTGGAAAATACTGTATCAAACATAAGCTTTTCTGTTACATAATAGTTTTTATGTTTTTATAAAAGGGAAATATTAGACCATATAAAATATTTACAGATTATAAAATTAAGAACAGTGAGCAATAAGTAAAATTACTCCTTGAAATACTGTATGACAGCAAATGATGGATATTGATAATTTACTTAAAATACTTTGACAAGTCTTCCTTTCCTCCCCACTGTTTCTTGATATGAGACTCACCTTAAAAAGTCAACTCAGCTTCATGTGTCTATTATTAGCAGTGACATTCCAGCTGATGATAATTTGTGAAATGTTCTTGGTGGTTCAAGCAGCTCAAGGTCAGGAGTGTACTTGGCTTTTATTCTTCCACATTAGGTCAACATCCACCTAACTTTTGAAGCCTTTGGTAAATATCAGTCCAGTTGAATTGTTATCCTCTGCTGATGGTCAATATTGAAAATGAAAGTTGACTGAGAGTGAGATGACATGACACATTATTGTAAATAATTGTTAAAGGTGAAATATAGTCCCAAGTTGTGTTGTCTGTAATGCACTGTCAGCACGAAAGTCGACTTGGTTGCCAATAAAGAATCACATAGTACAAAAAGATTCATCAGATCAAGTACTTTGCTGTCTACCTGCTGGATGTGACTGGGCAACCCAAAGCAAATACACCATCAGAATGTGAAGTAGACAATGCTGAATCAAAAATAGTTTCAGGCTGCTTTAAATTACATGCATGAAACTAATCATCATATAATTATTTCTATTCTGTTGGCATACCCTTTTGGGGAGGGACAGGACATGTCTGACTTTCCATTCCTCAGCAACAACTGAGGTAGTAGTCCATTCGAAACTTCTGTTTTCTTGGCAACAGGAAAAAAATTATTAACAACAACAACAAAAAAGTATTTTACTTGCTGTAAGTACACTGACAAAGGTACCTGCAAAGAATACTCTTAAAGAACTATAACGTCCTGAAACAAAGCACTGTGAACTATCTTAGAAATTTAATTGGAAATACAAATGTAATATACATAAATACACATATTCCATTAAAAATTAAATTCTTGTTGTCACTAGTCATTGATGAAATGAATTAATATTTGCAAAGTTTTGAAGTATTATTTCCATAACATGCTATTATCTGTCTTGTTTCACATTTCACGTTAGATCCAGCACACAATACATGTACGGACCCTGGTACTCCACATTTTGGAATCCAAAACAGTTCCAGAGGTTATGAGGTAATTCTTCCTTTTATATATCAGCTTTCTAAAATGAAGAAGGTGCATTTAATAATTACAAACATATTCAATTATCTGTAGGCTTAAACGTCTGATGTAAACCTTAGGAAATTTCTATTCCTTTTTAATAAAAATGCATGCTTCATTCCAAGCATTTTTTAACATTCAGCTTAAAGAAAGAACTTCTAACCTTGCAATATAACATGTGGTCAATCCTTTTAGAGACTTCAGTAGGGAGGACTATTTATAAATTGATTACCTAATGTGATATGACATAATTGGGTTTTTCTTTCTAATCATAATTCTTTCATACATTGATGAATAGTTAGTAAATACCTAACAATCAAAGACCTCTCTGATCCAAAGGCAATGTAGTCTTTGTCAAAAAAGTCATCAAGTGGCTTTACTAAATTAGCAATTCATGTTATATTTTATGCAGTCAGAGAAGGTAAAATTATTCTCTGTGTTGCAGTCAGGTTCTCTGTGATGAATGTCCTTTCTATAATTTCCAAATTCCTCATCTGTTATTATTTTACCAAGTGACAGTCTGAAAAGTGACCGAGGAAATGAAAGTAGATGCAACAATGACCAATCCACAGTCACGATATAGATTGATTAACCTCATGTGGATAGATTCTTCAGTTATAAATATTGGAATGTAAAATATGTTCTGCTCAGGTTTCCTCCTTATTTCTGTACCTAGGGCAATGTGCCACATGGCATTATGACTGAGTCAGTAGAACTGTTTTTCAAAATTTCCTTTCTGTGAGTTCCTCTGGTTATTGGTACCCTCCATCTCCTGCAATGCTGCTGTCTGTCATTGCTGTGGCTGTCATCACTTCACCTTCTGCTCCTGCCTGGCTTCCAGATGCAAAGGCACTTCTCTAGCCACAGTTAGTGGCCTTATTCCTAAGGTGGTTCTTCTAGTAATAGGTGCAGATGCCTTTCTGTCTGTTCTCTCATCACTTCAAACCCAACTCTAATCTTTGCATTTAATTTGATTAGGGTGTTGGGTCTTTTCTCTCCTCCCTTTATCTGCCTCACAAGTTATCTTTCATACAGGAATTGTACTGGTTAATTCACTGTTCTAATGTCTGTTGAACAAAAAGGCATTTTTGTTGGCCTCTTGTTCACCTATAGAGTTAATAGTAGGTCTTCATCTGCTGTGTATTTATTCAAGTATTTGTGTCCATGGTTGACCTAGGCTGTAGGCCAGGTGCCCACAAAAGCTACTCTATTACTGCCCTCCTCAGCTGGAGAGGGGAGAGAAAATATAATAAAAGGTTCATGGGTTGAGATAAGGACAAGGAGAGATCACTCTCCAATTACCATCACAGGCAAAACACACTCAATTTGGGGAAATGAATTTATTGCTAATAAAATCAGAGCAAGATAATGAGAAAATAGAAAAGAAATCTTAAAACACCTTCCTCCCACCCCTCCTTCCTTCCCAGGCTTCACTTAACTCCCAATTTCTCCCCCTTCTCCCCTCTAGCAGCACAGGGGGATGGGGATTTGGGGTTGCAGTCAGTTCATCGCACTGGCCTTTGCTGCTCAGGGGGAGGACTCCTCACACTCTTGCCCTGCTCCAGTGTGGGGTTCCTCTCACAGGATGCAGTTCTCCATGAACTCCAACATGAGTCCTTCCCTTGGCCTGCAGTTCTTGATTAACATCTCCGGGGAAGGTCACTTCAGCATGGGTCCTTCCCAGCATGGGTCCCCCACAAGGTCACAAGTGCTTCCAGCATACTTGCTCCAGTGTGGGCTCTTCTCTCCATGGGTCCACAGGTTCTTCCAGGAGCTTGCTCCAGCATGGGCATCCACAGGGTCACAGCCTCCTTCAAGCATCCATGCACTATGTCATCAGGTCCTCCATTGGCTACAGGTAGATACCTGCTCCACTCTTAGCCTCCATGGGCTGCAGGGGTACAGCCTGTCTCACCATGATCTTCTCCACAGGCTGCAGGGGAATTCAGCTCTGGTGCCTGGAGTGCTTCTGCCCCTCCTTCTTCACTGACCTTGGTGTCCAGAGCTATTCCTCTCACACCTTCTCACTCTTCTGATTGCTGCCATTGCTGTTGCACAGCAACTTTTCCCCCTTAAATACATTATCCCAGAGGCACTACCACCATCACTGATAGGCTTGGCCTTGGGAAGTGGCAGGTCTGTCTCGGAGCCAGTTGGTATTGGCTCTAGAGCTTCTCACAGAAGCCATCCTTGTAGCCCGTTAATGTTAAAAGCTATGCAAACTCGGTAGAACGTGCTTTCACTCAAAGATCACTCACTGGCACAAGAAGATGTAGACTTCTCTCCAATTACTAGTGAAGTAGATTTTTTTTACATATGTGATTAGTAGGGCTTCCTGTTTGTATGGCTTAGCCAAGCTTCTATAAATGAACTTTAAACAGCCTTTCCTCAATATAGAAATGTGTGATGACAGGCAACAGACCTTTGAGGGGTCTAGCCTATCTACCAGCATCCTGTCTCCCCATTCATTTGGTGCCTTTGCTTCACTACCCTGTGACAGATGTCTCCAATATTTTTCATCCAAATATTATACCAAGTACAATGCTTTTATTTTTACTTTTACCTTTAAAAGGAAGAAATATAACTCTGTAACTACCTTGAACTTACACATTTTTTTGCTTGGTCTTTTGGATCAGTAAGGAAAAATTTGCATTTTATCATTACTTATTGACACCAGAATTGGCAATTTCATAAGAAGCATGATAAAATAATTTAAAGTGAAGACCAGCTACAGTCTGTTCTGATGTCTACTACAGATGTGCTGTGTGTCCTTGGCAAGATTGATGAATATACTGAAAAATAGTTACAAATAGGTAAAGCTACAAAGCCACATCAGAAATTTGACCCTTAAAGACACCGGTGAATTTCCCAAGCCACTTCAGGAAGAAGTGGTGTTGCATTTGTTGAACATCTACCATTGTAATCTCTTTTTTTGTAACTGAGTATATATTTAACAGGTAGGCACTTTTGAAGAACTGCCCATTGTTATTGACCATTGAAGTCCTTCAATGAAGTTTATAGTGTAGAGCTATCTGCATTTATATACCTGCAGGCTATTATATTAATATGCATTGATCAATGCTTATTTGCAACATTTTTCTATGTGATGTTAATTTATAAGTCATATAATTTCAAATAATATTTTTATAGGTGTTTTGTTTTCATTTAATGTGATCATATTTATTGCCAAGATTTTTAATGCAAAACAAAAACAGTGCTTTAGAGGTCAGGCCCACATTCTTAAAAATCTTGGCCTGGAATTGTATTCTGATTACTTTTCTCAATATCATCAATAAGTTCATTTTTCTATCACTCACCACACAGATGCTTACTGATAGACTATGAAAATTCTTCATCAATTGTTATTTTGTATCTAGTTTTCATGCTTTGCTATTCTCAGTGGAAGTCTAAATGGAGTTTAGTCGGTTACTTTTCTTCTGAAAAAGGTCATATCACAGCTGACCATAGGAAGGCTTTCCATAACATCACCCTGATTGTTGAACAACTCAAGTAAAAGTAAGGTAGTTTATAGTAACAAACTCAGCATAAGAAATTATGTAGTGAGTTTTCTGTAGTGAATTTATTTGTAGTTCAAATAGTTCTTCATAGATTTTTTTCCTTTTTTCTTTTTTCCTTTAAAAAAGTTGTTAATCAAGTCACACAATGAGAAACATTGAAACATTTGAAACTTTATGACCAAGTTCTATTGAAATATATGCAATGATGTACAGGAAAGAGAGACATCTCAGTCATTTAGTTTGCTTCTGTCACACTGACAAACTCCTGAGTTGAAATGTACCAGTGTTGTTCTTTTCCATGTCCAGGATCTTTACAATATTTTTCCACTTCTTGCTTTCAAATAAGGTTACAAAAGATCCATTGCTGAAATTCTTCATTCCACTGAAAAAACAAGTTTGACTCTAGAAACCATAAAAAGAAGGCATTTTTATATTTTAAATCATCTCTCTAGTACCTTATCACTGTCTTGATATCTGACCACGTGTGATAGATGCCTGTTTTATTTAACATTCTGTTTTGATCCTTAGGTTGGGAGCACAGTCTTTTTCAGATGCAGAAAAGGTTATCATATTCAGGGATCTACCACCCGTTCTTGTCTTGCTAACTTAACTTGGAGTGGCATACAGTCTGAATGCATTCGTAAGTCTGGTTTCTTATATAATGACTTAGAATATTGTTCAATTTAAAACCAGTTATATAGTGATGCATGTGGAAATCTGGAGTAAATTATGTGCTACAAAAAATTAAACTTTATTTAATCCAGGATTTTAAAATATTTTTGTTTCCTATTTTAAGACTAAGTATGTATATGGTATATTAATTTGAAAGAATTTTTTTCAGATTATTTTTCTTGAGGTTCACAATAATGCTGTCAGTTTCACTCAAAAAAGTCTGTCCTCATTAACCCACTGCATAGCTGCTTTAAATTAATCTAGGCATTTTGTTTGTCTTGGATTAATAGAGAACAATAAGTGGCCTGAAGTATGCATGAGGCTATTTTCTTGGCTAGCATTTTGTGAATCGCAAATCAGAACTCAGCAAAATTCTGAGTTATGTGTGGCTATGCATATTTATTGTATTTATAGTTCTGCATAGGTTGGAGGACATCAAATTATTGTATTAATAAATACTGATCTATCGTAGAATAATAGAATGTGGTAGCTCGGAAGGGACCTTGAAAGGTCATCTAGACCAACCTCCCTGTAATATGCAAGGACACCTTTAACTAGATCAAATTGCTCAGAGTTTCATCAAGCCTGGCCTTGAATGCCTCCAGGGATGGGACCTCCACCACCTCTCTAGGCAACCTGTTCCATTGTTTCCCCACTCTCATAGTGAAGAATGTCTTCCTAATGTCTAATCTAAACCTACCATGCTCAAGTTTACAACCATTGCCCCTCATCCTATCACTCCATGCCCTTACAAACAGTCCCTCCCCAGCTTTCCTGTAGGTCCCCTTCAGGTACTGGAAGGCTGCTATAAGGTCTCCCCTGAACCTTCTCTTCTACAGGCTGAACAAGCCTCACTCTTTCAGTCTGTCTTCATGGGAGAGGTGCTCCAGCCCTCTAATCATCCTTGTGATGCTCTCTGGACCTACCCCAAGAGGTCCATGTCCTTCTTGTGCTGAGGGCTCGAGAACTGGACACAGTACTCCAGGGGGCCTCTCACCAGAGCAGAGTAGAGGGGGACAATCACCTCTCTCAATGTGCTGACCACACATCCTTTGATGCAATGCAGGATGCAATTGGCCTTCTGGACTGCAAGTGCACATTGGTGATTCATGTCCAGCTTTTCATTTATCAGGTCTGCTCTCTATCACATATTCCCACAGCCTGTATTGGTAGTGAGGACTGTCCCGACTCAAATGCAGGAGTTTGCACTTGTCCTTGTCGCACTTGGTAAAAGTCATTCATTAGAATGATCTTAGATTCTTGTCCTATTTCACATTATCTTTGGGAGGTTACAAATGAGCACCATGGAGCACAGAGAAGCATACTGAGCAGCCGTATCTGTTGCTCTGTATCTGTATGACAAAGCCTTTCTATGGAATCTTTATTTCAATTTAAATTTATAATGAATTTATTTAGCACAGTAACTGCTCCATAACTTTCTAGGCTACTTAAGTAGAAGCAACGCTTGAAGCTGTGACAGTACAATAACGCACAGGACCAATAATTGCACAAAATACAATAGCATGTTCTTCCCTTCATTTTAACTCTAACTTGTTTGCAAGCATGATTTCATTTTGGTGTATTGCTTAAAAATATGTGATAGCATCATTTCCATCTTTCACCGATAGTGTAAATACACATTCAGAGTGTTATTTTTACAAGTAATAGCTACTTGATGAATCTAAAAAGTGTACAAAGTTTATATAAGGAAAGAAAATAAGTTGTCATGCACTTATTTCAAATCACATCTTCTAATCCTATGGAAACTGTTGATCATCAATTTTTCTAACTTTTCTAACCCTTTGCAGCTCATGCTTGCAGGCAGCCAGAGACACCGGCACACGTAGATGTGAAAGCAATAGATCTTCCTACTTTAGGGTATACTTTGGTGTATACCTGTCAGCCAGGATTTTTTCTTGCTGGTGGATCAGAGCATCGGACATGTAAACCAGATATGAAATGGACAGGAAAATCACCTATTTGTAAAAGTAAGTTGCCACTCAAGTGATACGTTTAGCCCCACTTGGACTTTCCGCCTCCCCCCCAGCATTTTCTTTGTTTTATACAGTAGGATTTTTTTTTTTTTTTTGCCACTTACTAGTTAAAAAGCACATATGACACAGCAGCTTTTACTTTCTGAAAGAAACAGTAAGAAAAAAAAAATTAATTGAGCACAGCATCTATAACTCTTAGAGGAAGACATGGGGATGTGTGTGTGTGTGAATACACAGGCACACATAGATAAGTTTACCCCATCAATAGAAAACAAAACCTAAACAATATAAAACATTACTTTTAACTGTATTTATCTTTATGTCATAGTTTTAAAAAGTATTCCAATGTGTTTAGTGTTTAATATATTACATTCTATTAGGAATAAAATAAAATATTTCATAACTTGGAATTTAATTCATTCAGGTATACTTTTTGTCCAAGTAAATCTTCTAAAAAAACAAGAACAAAAATAATAATTTTTAAAAATGGCTTTTTCACCTTTACATGGATTTCATTTAAATCCATGTAAATTTAATATATTTTCTAGAGTAGCTCTAAGAATATAGCTATGACGGTTAACTTTCTCTTCACATGTGAGGAAACATTTCTGTTTCCGATTTAGAAAAATAAAGCAAAACTACATTTAGAATATGAATGATGAAAAAATAGTCAGAAGCCATGGGAAAGATGTTTGCAATATAATTTTAAATTCTGTCAAAGAATGCTAAATATATTGGATGTTTGCACAATATTTTACTTTTTAATTAATGGATGGGTAGACTCCTTCGTTTCAACATTGTCAAGGCATACACATAAAAATTTATCTCCATATTCTAGTTCCCTGAAGGGTGATTTTTCATGGGCACTATATAAGTAATAATTTGAGATAAATTATTTTGTATGGTTTTGGTTTCTTTTTTTAAACTTGAAAATAAAATACAGAAAAGGTTTATGTAAGAATTTTTTATTATTATTAGTTTGCAGTCTTTAAGTAGAATTCACTTTTTATACTTTCTTAGCAGTTGATCAGTCTAATCAGTAAATTTATGTGCCTAAAGAAAAAAATAAAAGAAAACAAACAAACCAACCAACCTATGGAACATTAGCCTTTTTTAAGTGGCTAATGATGCTAGGTCAGAACGTGATTTAGGGTCAATGTACATAACTCTACTGAGTGTACCAGAAATCTAGCAAATGATACCGGTTGTGATCCTTTCCCATGCTTTCTGATCCCGTTGTCTTAATCCAGCCGTCTGGCTTTTGCTGGTTTGTGTTGTAAATATTTCAATCTTTATTAACACAATTTTTACTATATAAAATATACTATTATTCATAGTTAGAGACAGTATTTGTCCCCTGTATAAGGCTCTCTTTTATAGCATTGGGACTGATATAAAAATTTAGGTCTAAATGTATGAAATACTTGGGTAGCAATAAAGCTTTCCACATTAAAAATGATGTTTACCTAAATTATTTTCTGCTAGTTTTGTGTAAGTGTGTAGGTTTGAACATGTGAATTATTCAAAACCAGTTATTTCTGTTTTAAATATGGCTCTATTAGATAAGAGATGATTGCATCCATCAGGCATTGTTTTAAGATTCTATTGAAACAAGAAAACACAAATATGTTCATGAAAATGATAATTTGTCTTTTTACTTGTAGGTAAAGGAGTGAGAGAAGTTAATGAAACAATAACTAAAACTCCAGGTTTGTATACAAGAAGAGTTTTAGATCTAAATAAATTAAATTTATTTATACCCTAGATTTTTATTGATAATAAAACTATTTCCAATATTTATTTATTACTCATTACAAAGGAGTATAAATGTTGAGGTCCTTCATTATAATATGTCCCATTTAAAACCTAGTCTATGAAATTTCCCAAACCGTTTTTTATTTTTACAGTACCTTTTAGTGAATGGAATTAAAAAACCTTTTAAGCCAAAGAGATAAAGCATATCTACACAAACCCTAGACATGACATCATTTTATATCAGAGAGATTGCTATAATGGAGAGCCTTATAATGAGTATAGCCTATAATTGCAGGGATTGGGTTCAGTCGATGTTCTGCATTTTACCCTGCAAGAAACCATAAAATACCACCCCAAAAAAACAGTTTTGAATTTTTTTTTATGGCCTTAATTTCGTGGAAACTCTCCAGGTACTGGAAGATTGGGTTTCTCAAACTATGTGGAACACCAGCAGCAGGCATATATTACTGCTGCTTTCCTATGCCTCCTCATGAGCATGTGTGTAGTTAACATTTCCCTACTGCCAGTGACAAAATAGACAAATACTTACAAGAAATCCTTGATGTAGATCTTCTTAGGTTCATTGATTTTCAGAAAATGAAAGGCCTATTTTTATTATGTTTTTTACGAATTTATTTAACAACGAACAGTTTTTACCAAATAAATGAGTTTGCAACTCTGTATTCTGAATATATTCCACTGCAGGGAAAATAAGATTAATGGTCTACACTCATGGTAGTTCACAGAAGGACTCTAGAGTAGATGGGATAAAAGGTATTTCTGTTAATAATTAACCTTCCTGGTGAGTTTATTACTGAGACTGTCAGGTGAAACCATAAATGAGCTCTTCTCAAATACATTACTTCTGAAAACTCACAATAAAGCAGGATATAATGTGCATTCATTATAATTAATATAAAGTCTTAATTTATTGGAGGATTTACCTCACCAGACACCTAAGGTATAAATTAATCTGCTACCATACAGGTTTTGAAGTTTCAATGCAGAATTAAAATATAGACCTTGTCTCCAAATATATTCACTGTGCAGAGCATCAAAATCAATTCTCACCATATCACATCTCTTATAACTAGTTTTGATAAGCAAGTACTATCCAAAAGCATTAAAAAAATAATTAATTTTTATGATTGTAAAATCAAAGAATCATTCTGGTCAGAGAAGACTTTTAAGATCATCAAGTACAACCACTAAACCACATCCCCAAGCACCATATCTACACATCTTTTAATACCTCATGGGTTGGCGACACAGCCACTTTCCTGGGAAGCCTGCTTCAGTGATTGATAACCCTTTTTGTGAAGAAATCATTTTCTAATATCTAATCTAAAAAGCCAATAATGGTAAGCAGAGAACTGCAACAAATACAGAAATTAACAAGGAAATATGTAAAGCTGCTTTTAAAAATCAAGCCTGCACTATTCTTACATCTCAAAATTGTGAGTTCGGTTTAGTATAGAACATAGTGAATTTTGGAGAATTTTCTTTAACTCATTTTCTTGGCTTTTGGTAGAATTCCATTTGCCACTCTGTGTAACAGAATACATTCATATTCCGATTTTCTTCCTTTGGATATCTGAATACCAGTTACGTTTATTATTGTTGATCAAATTGCTATTTTTTTCCCAGAGTTAATGTTTTCACAAGGATCAGTAACTATCATTTTTACTGCACTGTGAGTTGTAATTGATTATAAGTTGCAAGTAAAGAATTCTCACAATACCCAAGCGAAGCTTAAGAAATGCATGACTGTGTGTGGTTCCCATGCTTCTCACTTTTTTTCAAAATATTTTCAAAATTATTTTTTCAAAAATAATTGGGAAGCTGTTTTAATGAGTAACCATGGATTTCCCCATTTGTCATGTTCTAAGGAGAATCCATAACAAGCAGTATTAGTATAATAATACTCAGTTCGTTTTTCTTATTCTGCATTTGCCCACAGTGGGTGGGAAAAGCAGGGACATTGCAAGGGCTCAGCAGAATTGGGTCAGAGCTGCTCTGATTCCTCAGAAGCATCCATGGGACTGCAGCACTTGCATTTTAACCTTCTTCAAAAACATGACAGGAGATGCAGAAATATATTTTGCTATTTTCTTCCTCCGCTGATTCTGTTCATCTTCCACATTGAGTGCCAGTTCTGTTAAATACTGAGTCAATGCAAAGATTAACATGTCTCATTGATGTAGTGGTTAGAGAAACTAGGTATGAAAGATACTGAATGTGACTAAAGAAGTATGATATCTGCTCCTTTATAAAAGTTTTATATAGTACCTGTCAGGTTCATACCAGTAATATTAGATGTTCACCTTCATAATAATAACTTCAGACACACAATTTTAATCAAAAGCAAAGACAATAATAATTTTAAAATATTTAAAATATTTAAAAATACAGGGTTTGTGTTTATTGTACGTAACTATTATACCAAAGCAATGAGACATATGTAGGAAAAAGAGTCTGAAAGATCCTTTACAGAATTTAGGCATTGGCAGAAAATATATGAATTCAAAGGACTATGAGATACCAATTGAAATGTAATGCTTCAGATGTGTAATATAATTTTTTTCATATAAAATTGATATTACCTTTTGTTAAGCCCCAGTCCTGCACTGAGTTTTGGTTTGGAAAGGGAGTAATTAGTCCAGTGCTGGTATAGGCAACATGCTAATGATGTTTTCAAATCATGACACACTGAGCTTGAACATTTGCTTGTGGATTTTGCATAATTTGAAGGCAGAAGATACTGAAGAAGTTATTATCCTTATTCTTTATGAAATGCATACTAGGAAGTATAATAATAATATTAGATTAATCAGTCATCTGATTTTCAGATGTATTGGCTGTCGGTGTGTTTTGTGGGGAAATATGTGGTATTATTGATCTGGGTTTCTTTTTGATTAATTTTAGCAATCTGGTTTTGTGGAGGAGGAATTTATTAAAAATGGGTACACGGGACACTGATAAATTTCCTTCAATATAGACAACTGTGTTTATATGTGCTCAGAGTTTGATAAAATACAGCAGATCCAATAATTTATTTTAAGAGATTAATTGGAAGAGTTTAAAATACTTCTAATATTGGTCTTTAGCTATTTAGCAGGTATCATTTGTAGTGGTCATAGATAGTAAGGGTGAATCTTAATAGTTACTAGGGCTGTAATTTTGTCAAGATATGTGATTGGTTAAACAGTGAAGTTTTAATTTGATTCTTAAAGCTTTACTTCTCCAATTTTAATTATATAAAACCCTGAAAACCCTGAAAACATCTGTTTTCACTTGTCAGAAGCTGCCAGGAAACACTGGGTGCTGCATGGCTATTAGGAGAGTTGGTCTCTTTCTGCCAACTTAACTATTTTACTTAAACATCAGGTTTAAAGGAAGTCTTCACCAGACTTTATAACAGCAAAGTCTATGGAGAAATGAATGCTCAAGACATGCAGCACACTGTAAATTTGTCTGACATAAAATGTTCTCCTAAGAAATTTTTTCTCTTCTGCGTTTACTTTTTAATTAATGCTGCTGTTGCAGACATGAATAAGAGACTATCCTAGTCTGTCAGAGATTTAGTGAAATATTAAAAATACAACATTTGAAGACCTGTACATAATTTATTTTTCTGTATCGAGTAAAAATAGCAATAAAATCAAATAAATGACCCAAATACATGTACTTTTTCCTATATTTCATGCTTCATTTTATAGAGTTTTTTTAGTTCAGATTACTCAAACTGGAGCTTCTGAGAAACAGAGTTTTTTAAAAAAAACCAAAAATGGTCCCTGCTCTGGCAACTTAACTGTTCACTGTGAAGTCTAAAAATAAGTAATAAACCCTTGTGCTAAACTGTATCTGGAATTCAGTGAATTCAGTTGAATATTCAGTTGATATTCAGTTTAACATCACACACAGTGTTGATTTAATAGATGCTTGAAATAAAAAGGTTGGCCTAAGACAGTATATCCATTCAGGAATTCCTGACTTTAGAATATTATTCTCCATTTTTTTTCAGCATAACCTTAAAGCTACCAGGCTTTAGGGGAAGAGTCCATAATTTTTCAGTCTTGAGGACATTCACTGAAGTACACCAGCTACGAAGTATGAGGTTATTTAAGAAAATATATTGTAATGGACAGGTGTAGTATATTAGAGGCAATTGTGTGGAAAGGTCATTAGATACGTGGTCTTTACTGTTGTAAAATTTTTACTGTAGAACCTCCTTAGACCAGTCAATTGATGCTGTAATAGAAAAAATGAAGAAGATTAGTATGGCAAGAAATACTGCTACTTTGTTGTAGTTTACTCTTTTCTTTGTTTCTTTTTTTCCTACTTTTATTTAGTTCCTTCAGATGTGTTTTTTATAAATTCACTATGGAAAGGGTTTTATGAATATTTAGGAAAAAGACAGCCTGCTACTCTGACTGTTGATTGGTTCAATACTACAAGCAGCAAAGTGAATGCCACATTTATTGAGACATCCAACATACAACTCAAACTATCAGGTAGGTTCAGAATTTGGTGTTGAAAAATTCCGATTTTAAGGTTTCTTTCATCTATTCAGTTTTGTTGCATTTTCTACTAAACAGTTAAATAAATCATTTATCTTTTCACTAATAATTTTGCTTACTTTGTAAAAAAGAAAGGTCCTAATGGTTTGCACAGATTTAATTTATACGTGGTCATCCATCTATTTTTCCCCTTAAATGTAAAATAAGGATCAATGTAGGTTTTTTTCCCATCTCAGAATGTTGGATGGTATGAATGTGTTGAACTCACAGGTAATATTGAAAAGCCAGATGAAGTGCATATAAGCATTTTAAGCACTGCTTTATTGAAAAGCTCTATTACTCAGTAGTGATTAATATCTGATTTATAACAAAAATCTAAATAAATGACATCAACACTGCTGTCCTCAATTTCTTTCCTGTGTTTTAAGTACAAGGAGGACAGCATGTCTTCAGAACACCCATGGCCAGATCTGTCTGACAATAATACTGAGTGGGTCTTTGTAATAGCATAATAAAAAATAGGCACAGACAATTAAACCATTTGGAAAATTCTACATACATTTTAATCACAGCATTGTGCATGCCTTTCTGCAAATCTGACTGTGAAGTTGTGTTTCAATCTCTGATCACCATTATATATGAAAAGAGCAGTAACAGCTATTAGTACCTAGCAAGATCAAGAATTCAGAGAGAATTTCAGCAGTTGACTGCCAAATAGCAACTTTTCTTTCACTGCACTTTCAATATTTTCTTTAACCATATGCTGTGAGTAAAATGTAATTGTTTCCAGTTCAAGGAAATTTCAGGCAATTCAATCAGTATTCAGAACTATTCAAATACTGTTAGATGATGCAAATGTTCTTGACAAATATGTATAAAATTACAAAGTACAAAACCATATTTGTACCCTATTATTAAATATGATGTGGGCAAAAGATCAGTAAAATAAATAAATCTTGTGTTTTTCCAGTATATAAAATTATGTTGTTATTGAGCGTTATCTACAAAATATTTTAGTTCTAAAGCAATATGCATAGCTTTGAAAGGATATTTGAACGAAAATTGAAAAATTGTTTAAAATGCATGTGTTACCTCCTTTATTGTATTAGGTGTTTACAAGAAAGAAGAAGCCCATTTGCTCTTGAAAGCCTTTCAGATTAAAGGACCTAGTGACATTTTTGTGAGCAAGTTTGAAAATGACAACTGGGCACTGGATGGTTATGTAAGTAACCAGACTGCTCTGGTAGAGAAAGCTTGCTGAGTTTAAAGTTTGAAGAATTTTTTTTTATTTCTTGTATAACTCTCTCCAATTTTTGTAATACAGATGTGGAATACAGCATTCTAGATGTCAATATAGAAATCGGGGGGGGGGGTGTTTTCGTTTTTTGATTGTTTTTTTTTTTTTCAAAAATATGTCTACAAACTTCTATCTGCCACACTCCCATTGGAATTTTTGGTTTACTAAGTGGAAGGTGGAGAGAATCAACATCCTTGGCCATGGTTTTGCCTTGTTTTTGTAGATGAGACTGGGTATTTTACCTTTAGAAACAATTGTCCTTTATTTGGTTTGGTAAATAGTTCATGGTAATAAAGTTACATTTAATCTTGAAGAAAAAGAGAATTATTTTACTCTTTGCATCTCCTTTGTGTTTTGTGATGCTTTCTATGGAAAATAATTTAAAATCTGACAACCCAATGAACTTCTATATCTGCATATTAATTCAGTTTTGTGTATACTAGATGAAGAGTTTTAAACTCAAGAAATATACATCAGACAATTTAAAGTAATTCCAGGTGTTATTTTGAAACTGCTTAATACAATTACAAACTTAAAATTATAAATATTATAATTATAAATATATACATGCTTGTATAAGCATGGAGAGTTCAATAATATTTTAAAGCAGGGAGGAAGCAGTCTAGCAGGTTCCTGGAGTGTTTGGAAGACAGCTTCCTGACCCAGCTGGTGTATGAACCCACCAGGGAAAGTGCCCTGCTGGAAGACTTGTTTGTAAATAGAGAAGGCCTAGTGGGGGATGTGAATGTTGGAGGATGCCTGGGGCATAGTGATCACGAGCTGATAGAATTCTTAGTACTGGGAGCAGTAAGGCAGGGAGACACCAGAACAAACACCTTAGACTTCTGTAGGGCTGACTTTGGACTGTTCAGAAAGCTGCTCGATAAGATTCCATGGGAGGCAGCCCTTGATGACAAAGGAGCCCAAGAGGGTTGGTTGCTCCTCAAGAAGGAAATCTTGGTGGCATAAGAACAGGCTGTCCCAGTAAGTCGGAAGAGGAGTCGGTGAGGAAGGAAGCCAGCTTGGCTGAGTAGGAAGAAATGTCATGAAGCTGCACCAGGACAGGTTTAGATTGCAAATTAGAAAAAAACTTTTTACTGGAAGAGTTGTCAGGGCCTGGAACAGGCTGCCAAGGGATGTGGTTGAGTCACTTTCCCTGGATGCATTCAAAAAAAGGGTAGATAAGGTACTTAGGGATACGGTTTAGCTTCGGATGGGAATGGTTGGACTTGGTGATCTTCAAAGGTCCTTTCCAACCTTGTGATTCTGTGATTCTGCGATTCTGGTATAAAAGTTAAAATTTGGGCTCCAGATATTTACTTTCAGACAGAAAATCAAATTGTTTCATAAATCTTCTTTCTGTTTAAATGTATTCTAGGTATCATCAGGGCTTGAAAGAGGTGTTTTTACCTATCAAGGTGATATACATGGAAAAGACTTTGGAAAATTTATGCTCCAAAGACAAGGTAAATGTATTCATAGAACTTTCACTTATCCTTTTGGGTGTTGCAAGAGTATATTCAACAGATGTCTCACCTCTCTAGCTGAAGTAAGCATCTTAATTTCATGCCTTTGCTATTATGAAAAGTATAGTGGAATATACATATTTGAAATATACTGCTCAAATAGCATTTTAAGAAGTTACTATCACATATTTTCTAGTATAGTAATGACTACAGAATTCTCTTAAAGAGAATGCCAGTGTAACTGCTGTGAATGTTTTTTTGAAAATAGCAGGGGTGTAATGCAATGCAAAGACATTTTCTGCTTAAATGTATAAATTGCAGTCAGAATCATATAGGAAATTAAAAGGAATCAACATTGATTTTAAGAGTGTCATTTGGAGATTACTTGTTGCTAGGGGATGTTTTCAGAATTTCCTGATCCTGGACCTACTGCGAGGTGGTCAAGGCACAGTATCTATACAGCAACGTACTAGGCTAGAGGAGAAGACAGGACATAATCTATAGCAGACCGTATCTACATTTTTTTAAATTGCCTTGATTCCATTAACCTCTTTGATGCTCTACACAGTGCCCTTTAAAGTTCTGTCAAATGTCCTTTGTATTTCTTTTCTGTATTAACTGCTGTGTTAGAGTTACCCTGTGGATACTTGGCTGTCTCTCAAATTGCTGTATATATTTAATCACAAGTGGTGTAAACCTTACTCTTCAGAGTCTCAGTCTGAGAACTACTGATTACTGAGGCTGAATACAAGTTCAGTCTTCAGATCAGTCTCTTGTGTGGGACAGATTATTTGCCTGCCTGTCCTTTCATGTAATCCTTATCGCTGTAATATCAAAGCTAAATTGTCTTTCTGAACTTAACAAGCACACTGTAAAAGTAGAGCATCAAGATCTGTTCAAATATTTGTCTTCTTTAGTAGCCTTCGATATCTCAGAACAGCACAAGTCTGGTTTGTTGGTTTTGTTTGGAGGGAATTTGTGGTTTTGGGGTTTTCTGAAATCAGATCAAAAAGATATCCAATGGTTTGCCAGCTACTTAATAAAAGTTTGGATCTGTGTGCTTTAGGAGTGAAATGAGTAGCTCATAAAGGTTGAGGTTAGATGAAGAACAAACAGAATAACCACTCAATAGTTACAGAATTCTCCACTGGCTGTTTCTGTGGTAGTTGTCCGTATCACCATTTATAGTATTAGATTTCAGTCTAATAAGGACTTAAAGTGTCCAAGTTACACATGCGTTACTAGGCTGAGGTCCTCCACCTTTCAGCTTTGACAGCTCAGTAGAGAGCTTCCTACAAATGCAGATATAGTCACTTTTAGATTTCTTTATGTGATTGCTAAATAGGCACTGATTTTCTATAGGTTGCTTGTTTTCTCTTGAAGAACCTACAGCTAAAAGGAAGCAGCAAATTTCCATCCAACATAGGTCACAATATTTGTCGATACCCTCTCATATTCAAGGATAGCTTGCTTTGCTTTTTAAATCTGTTCTGTTCATGAATATTCTGCTGAGGTAGTCATCTTGTATGTCCTCCAGCTGAAGATTTAACATATTTCCATTTCTTCAGGAAGTTAAATTATTTGCTGCTTTTATACTAAGACAGAAATATGCTTAAACTATGCATGCATAGATGCATACATAATGTAATATGAAATTACTCACCTGCAAGCATACTTCAAAGACCAACATTTACTGAGAAATACTTGGTTAAGTGCGAAAGACCGATCTACTAGATGAAGAATTCCCTGTCACACAATACTAGAGAAAAACCAGACTCAGTGCATGTTCCTAGTCTTGGAACTTACTGACATGGAAATAAAAAGAACTTTTGTTTCTAAGTACTGTGTATCCTCTTTCAGAAGCAGTTCCCTTTGTTGCCTTAGAGAATAGTCTGCCAAAAGAATTGGAACTGTATCTGAGCCTGCTTAAGAGGCCCAAGTTGTGACACTGAATGACTTAAATTCTTTTGTCAAGTAACCAGTCATTGCTGGGGGCTTTTTGTTTGCTTTGTTATGTTTTAATAATTTGGTGTCTAAGGGAGGAAAGTCTGCAGCTGCATTCAGTGTCTGTAATTGTTGAATGCCTGTGCCTCACCATTACAGTTCTAGAAGATGTTCTAAAATCTTGGCCTTGTTAATTTGAGTCTGGACCGTCCTTTTAAATTGTATGAAAAGGTGGAGAAAAAGAAGAAAAATTTATTTCACCAAAACAATTTTTTCCTATTTTTATTTCTTCTGGGGATGTACAATAACTTAATTCTCTCTTTTTAATTCAAATTACTTCTTTTTAGGTTGTCTAGATTGAAATAAATGTTGACAAGAAACATGAAATATGAATAATTATTTTGCATCTGTGACATATTAGATCAATGGCCATGTTCATTTCTTGAAACTGATAACTCAGAAGCATTGAACATCACGAGACACGTGAACTTTAAATTTCCCTCTGTAAAAGTGTCATCCTTCCTATCCAGACCATTTTGCACAACTTTCATTATTGATGAAATAACTCTATATTAAAGCAGGATACTTACAGTTTAAGGGTACAAAATGGTTCTTCATTAGCTAATGAACAAATAAATAGGAAGGATTAATGAGCTATGAGAATATATATTAAAACACTCTTCACCCCAACTCTGGTAATCAGAGCTTTGCTATCCAGCAGTTACCAGTTAGGTGAAGAAGATTCAGCCTCTGTTGCTCCTTGGAAGCTGTTGATTCACTTTCCATGTCAGTTTGTGAGGGTTTTTTTCTACTTAAATCCTTGAGGTGCTATCCATCCTTGTCCCAGAAACCACTCCTCTACCTGTAATTCTACTTTTCATACCTTGCATGGCTTTTTCTGTCACACTTTCTCTCTTATGAATAGCAGTTTTCTTAATTAAACTGAGTTAAGCTGTAGTGATGCCAAACAGTTGGAACCCTCGGCTAAGAGTTACAGAGGAAAACGCATTTTAAAAACTTCAAACAATTATAAAGAAATTTGTATTTTATAGCAGAAAGCATAATTTTCTAGCATGTATAAAGGAGACCATTCAATAAACGTATGAAGATTGTGCAATAATGGCCTCACTCTGTAATTTCAGAATTTGAACTTCATCAGACCGTTGCTGGTTTTAGGAGGCTGAAGAAATCCCTGTTATTCGGGAAAATGTTTTTAAAAATCTTTGTAATATTATTGAATATCTCTCTATTAAATAGCATGTTCCCCAGTGACAAAGTGTGGCTTTTTTAATGAAAAGTTATCCAAAAAGTATTTCACATTCTGTTGTTCGGGTTTTTGTGTGGTTTTTTTCTTAGTTTTTTTGTTGTTGTTGTTTTCTTAGGGGGGTTTTTTGGGGGGGAGAGGGGGCGTGTCTATTAGCATGCAGATATTTCCACTTTTCTGTTTTTCGCTGTGGTACAAAGCAGTATCTAAATTTCTCATCATGATAATGCACTAAGAAAATAATACAAAACTCACATCAGGATATGCTTAGTCACAAGTAATTCTGAAGACAATTCTATAAAGTAGAAGAGACTGTGTTGAAGTTCTATCAAGTCTCATACATTAATAAAATTCAAATTGTCCAAAATTGAAGCAATGTTTTTCTTCTATAATTCTAGAATTTTGATAGTTACTGATACATTATTAAGTGGTATTAACAAGATTTATACTATGATACTGCATGTTTATTTCATGGTTTTAAATACAGCTATTTTATCAAGACAACATTTTCTTTCACTGCTGAATAAAAAGACAACTGTGAGATGGAAAACCTGGGAATTTTATTTCTGCCCTATCTGTTTCATTTCAGGTCCTTTAAGTGCAGACACAGACCTTTCAAATCACTATTACGGTACAAACAGCAGTTCTGTTGCAGCTGCCATCCTGGTACCATTCTTTGCTCTAATATTATCAGGGTTTGCATTTTACCTCTACAAACACAGGTATTGTAAATGTTATTTATTAAAAAATGAATAAGCTTTTAATTATAATTTTGATACTTATGTGTAGCTAGAGAACGCTAGTAGAAATAGAAAGTTTTCAAGAATATCTTTACTCTAGAAAGACATACATTTCTAAGTACTCCCATGAAGGGATTCAGAGCAGGGCAGATCTTAATGGTGAACAATTTGAAGAATGAATCACTGTGTTAAAGGAGCAGAGACCTATAAATCTTCTTGGTTCATTAGGCTGAATCAGATGGAAATCTCAGGTCACATGTTTTAGTCTTTCATTTTAATGCTTTATTAAATTGAATGTATGCTGCTTCTTTCAAAATGATTATGAGTATTAATTATACAAGCTGAAAAATCCATAAATCCCACAAGGGAACAACCTATAATGAGACCACTTACTGTACATGCTGAATAAGCTAGTGGATACTACTAGAATTGGCTTCACTTCAACTCTCATGAAACTTTTATATGTCATTAGAAAGTACAATAAATCCAAGCATATTGTCCAAAGTTTGGTTTAAAAGCTGATATCTATGTATCTTTCGAACATTTGTTCATTTTAAGTATTTTGACTGATTTGTTTGCAGGTTTTTTTGCATTGAGCTACAATACTCTTTGACCTGCTTGTGTTATTTGCAGTTTTCAAAATGACGTTTAACAGAAATACCGTGTTCTTAGAATGCTTGTTCTATAACCATGATACCAAGAGTATTTTGTGACTGTAAGAAGTCACATAGACCAACTGAAGTCCACCACAGTCCTGTGATACTTGATTCTCTACCTACCTCAGTATTAAGTGATTTGGGAAAAAGAAATTGCAGTGGTGCTTGAACTTATGAACTCCAGATAAAATGATATATGTCCTGAAATGGTATCCAGCCTTTTGTTGAAAAAAACTGCTCAAGAAGAGCTGTGAACTCTGTCTCTCAACGTTATTGTAGGATGCCTTTCTGATACCTAAAGATCTGCATTCTCAGAGAGGTTGTGTTCTGTCACTGGGGGCAACTCAAACAGCAGCATGAAAAGCACAGGCATTGAGATCATGTGAAGAGGTGGAATGTAAAGGGAACATCGTTGTCACTTTGCTTTTAGAGGAGACAAACAGAAAAAATGTTAAAAATGTTGTGACAAAGTGGTACATTTTGTGGTGTTTTCTATGAACTTTGCTATATCCTACATGAGCTGTGGTGATTCTAGCTTTTTATTTCATAGATATGTATATGTATTTAAGAGATCAAGTTTAGTCTTTGGATGGGCAGTTGTAATCCCAGAGTTTATGGTACTCCTGGCGCAGAACTGCAGTTTTGCCTACCATGACCTAATTTAAATGCATTTTAAAATGCATTAGATACTTGAAAAAGTAGATGTTGCTCATTATGTAGTCTTTCAAGAATACCTTCCATTTCTAGATTTTGGAACAATTTCTTCCATTAAACCACAGATTTTAGAGAGGTTATCAGTCTCATATTGTCATCAGAAAATTAACGGGTTGATTACTGATGTAAAGCAAATCTAGGTCACCTTTATTCATATAAAAATTAATGAAGTTCCAAAGAAAAAAGAACAGAAGCTGAGACTTCTGAAGGACTTACTTGACATTACCTTAATGACCAGAATAACAACATGAAAGTTTCACAATGATGTGATTGTGGTTATGCCCCTAGAGGCTCTCCATACCAGAGAATTTGAAGGTCTTAGGGGATGTTTTTATGGATGTTTCTGCTGTGCTTATGCCAGATTAATATCATCTAACTAGAACCAGGTTTGTAAAACTTTTTTATGCAGTTTCTGTATAGTTTATCTGACAGACAGGAATTGTTTCAGGAATGAAGACAGCATCTGTCCCTTTCCTAACAAAATTAAAATATATTTAATAACTTACACTTAGGAAAGTTCCTAGTTAAGATTTCTAAGCATGTTTTATTACTTCCAGAATGCAAAAATGCAGAAAAAGAAATTACTATAAGTAGCATTATTTTTTGAAGTTTGTCAGTTTCCATCACTGACATCTTTCAAGTTATAGTTTTCCCTGTCTGCTATCCAAACCAGAATAGTTTTCTAAAAAAACTGATTTTCAAGAACCCTTTTTCTGAAGTTTTAGCATGAGATTCTTTTCTGTTTATATTTATTGAACATCAAGTATCTACATGTTGCCCTCCTATCTTGGCTTTCTTGCTTTATTTCAGTTATATATATATAAAACCATATACTGAACCTCCTTTCTATATTTAAGATACTTTCAGATGTTAAGAGATTTTAGATTAAAGTAGTAAAATATAATATCATACAAAATAATTTTATCACTAAATGTGCACAGTTCTGTTTTATTTTTCATTTAACTGATGGTTTAATATGTTCTAACTGAACTTTGCAGGAAAATGGGAATATCCTTGGAGTTTCTATATATTCTTCATAATGGCAAAACACTATCCAGAATAGAAGGGTTGCTGAAAGATAATTCTTTGTATCCTCTAATATTCAAATGTCAAAATTTATGGAAGTATTAGTTAGGATTTGATCCATTTGATTACATATATTTCGACAAATGAAACATCTGTCAAGGTGCTTAGTGGTCTTTATTGCTGGAAGTGTTTATGCCATGCTATGGCAGATCTATCAGAATAACTGAAACTGCTGACTCATGTGAAGGTAACTACTGCAAGCAGTGTGTAACATATCCTGGACACTTTCTATGACAGTGCAAGAATTGCCTAATTGAAACCATGCTGGCTGACTTTGCGCTGACTCAGATTTAGTAGTACCCAGGAGACCTGTTACAGCACTGTAATGGTGCAACACTAACTTCCTGCTCTGGAATGGTCTCTGGAATGATAATAAACAGCCAAAAGCAGCAAATTACTGAATAGTTTCCTCCACCTGTGTTCGAAAATATCTAAGTCAATAAAGTCAGTGAGTGTTTATCTAAAACCTGAGATGCTACTGAAAGAATGAATTAGGAGCTATTCGCTCTCATCTTTCTATGTATACCTGGTCATATATTCCATTCAAGGCTCTAAAATTGAGAGTTCATATTGATCTTCATCAGAATATTTACACAGATTGTCCAGTTGCCTTTCTAGGTATACTGTAAAAATTGTTGTGGATAAAATCTCAAATCTTCAGGAAAATTAATTAGAATATGCTTGCTGGTGGTCAAATTAAACTCACCAAGTAAAGATCTTACTGTATTTTTACATTTAATATCAATACTTTAGAAAGACAAGGATATGTATTTTCAAATTGATAATTTTAATGAAGCTGGAATAAGTGTTACTACTTTGTATAAGGATTCTTTTATCATCAGATTAACTCTAAAACTGAAAATGTCATGAGAAAATATCATAATTGTTACTACTGACAGAAAACAATATAAATGTTATTGATTCCAACTTTTGTTTGTAATTTCGTTATACGTTGCTTTACTTTTGGCTGCCAATTTTAGCTCTAACAAGCGCTATGAAGTTGTCATTCTTTTGACACTTTTATAATGAAAAATGCATGCCCATATTTTGCCTACATTGTCTGTGGGCTTTGTAGTATCAGTTTGTACATTAGGAATTTTTTTCTTCTTTCTTCTTTCTTTTTCTTTGAAAAATAACTTCCAGACATATATTTCTTTTTAAGTCCCTGCAACATCCTTTATAGGTCTCCTTTTATCATGTTTAAATGGATTCATGCAACTTGTGTAGATAGGATGGAAACATTATAGATAGAACTTGCAACAAGTATAGAATGATTATTTTTAAGGTTTATTAATGATAATTTCCTTTTTTTTTTTTCCTCAGAACAAGACCAAAAGTACAGTACAATGGGTACGCTGGACATGAAAACAGTAATGGACAGGCTTCATTTGAAAATCCCATGTATGATACAAACTTAAAACCCACAGAAGCAAAGGCTGTGAGGTTTGATACGACTCTGAACACAGTTTGTACAGTGGTATAGCCTTCAGTGCCCAATATGACTGATTCATAGCCATACCTCTGATGGACAAGCAGTAATTCCTTTGGTGCCATATACCAGTTTCCCTTCTTCTCTTGGCTTTGCTGCTGTAATCTTTAACATCTTCTGTCAGCCTACATGCAGCTAAATTTTCTGGTAAAAATGTGTCAGTCTTCTGGGGATCAGAAAAAGAATATTTTTTCATCTTGAAGTTGGATCAAAATGCCTGGCTGCATCTGCTTCAAATCAAGGCACACTTGAAGGAAGACTGCCGAGTCATGCCAATTTGTCATATTTAATGCCTCAGACTTTCATATTTGTATGTGGCTGGATGCCTTTCAATGCATTCTTCTGGGCACTTGGATAAAACCTTTGAGTACTGTGACAAATGATAGCACCACAGATTATCCCCAGGAATATTCTGAAGAAATAAAGCTCTGTTGAAGGAGAAGACAACCTTCCTTGAGGTTGCATACACCTGCAAATGCTTTACCATTGAAATCTTGCTAAAATTAAAGAAACTTACAGTGTGTCTCATACATAGGGCAGTTTCCCAATTTCCCTATCAGCCGTTATATTGCAAAATGTTAATGCACAATTTTTTTGCACTAGAGTGTTATGGATGACTAAGATACTGGTAAAAATATACAGGGTTTCTACACACTGTCCATTGTATATAGACATTCACTCACTCTTTGCCTAGTGAAACATTCCACAATAAATTTACTTGGAATATTAAATTACGAGCCCCGTGCTTAGCACCAGTTAAAATCCTGTGTGACAGAGGACAATATTTCTTTTGTCAATTTTTGACTAAATTTCTTTGTAAACACAATTACAAGTCACTGGAGACTTTCAGTCATAACGAGAGCCCATTTCTAAGAAATTTTCATTGCCAGTATTGTTTTCTTCTGAAATCAGTCATCAATCATCATTGTCAGTATCATACTATTTAACAGCAGGGGGGTTAGCAGCTATTGCTGCTTGCCATGTACAAATGTGAATAGTAATTTATTTTAGATAGCTCATAAAGCCTGTGAGCCTGTGCTCATAATACAGTCTTCCCTTTTGCATTTTTTTTCATTTTTTTCCTGTAATATGACATCATTTTCTGATGTTAAATGGAACTAAACCACATTACAGTAGCATATGTAAACCCAGTGCAAATCGTCTATAACAAGCTGTCATTCAGTTTATACTTTGAACAAAGAAAAATATTCAATTATCTTTGCTTTCTGTTTCTTTTCAGATTTTTTAAACACACTGCTTACTGCTTTTGTACTTACACAGTTTGACAGAGAAAGTTTGACTTTTGTAAATATGAATGGTTGAGTAAATCATTAACATTTTCTTAGAATTAGGGGTTTTATTGAATGAAAACAAACAAATAAACAAATGCCATTGGGCAGATTAATTAAATTGAGTTTTAAAATCAGGAAATTATAGGAAATCAGTAAAATCTGATTTTAGTCATACACATTGAGCTCAGAAACCAAGAATGTTGCTCTGCTTTTCTTTAAAATTCTGTGCGGGGTTTTTCTAAATGTTCTTGTCTTTTAGTTTCCTGAATTTCAAACTGTCCTAATGTCCAATTGCTATCAAAAACTGTAGAAAAATGTTTCTGAACTCCATATGTGTGTAGGTCTGGCTGTTATACACAAAACAAAAAGGTAATGTAAACCAAATAACAGGTTTTTTCCATTAATGTTGCAGAACGCAAAGAAAATTTCAAAGGTAACCCTTGGTCAGCTTAACAACTCTACATCTGTTAGATGAAAAATACCAGCAATATAATACAGTATTGTAGGGCCTCCAGCTGTTACATTCTTCATATGAGCAAGAAACTCTGAAGAAAATTTAATAAATAATCCTTTCCAGTCAGTTCCTTGTTCATTTTGTTAGTATTTTTTGGTTTCTTTTTTTTTTGTCTGTTTCTGAGGGTTTTGTGCAGTAAGTTTCACATCTCAGAGCCCTTCACATTTCCTGAGAAAGAACAAAGTCATCAGACCACAGTTGTTGTCCTGTTCCTTCCCCATGTAAAGGAAGTCACTCTGTAAATGAAGAGCTTCCGTAGGAACAGTGGGCCAGGGAGGAAAGCTGTTGTGTGATTAAAGTTTTTGACAGGTGTTCAAAATCAGCATTATTCCTTTGGAAGTTTTTCTGCAGTGGCAATGGCAGAAAAAAATTGGAGTACGGAAAACAAGCGCAAAATTCTAGCTAAGTAGATAGTACTGATGTTTTCTACTCCTGCCCTGACTGTGTATTCTTCAGTGACCTCTCCCACTATGACCACCAAGGAATGTGCTGTAGGAAAGGTCCCAGAAAACAGAACAGTTAAATTATGTGACCTTTTGTGTAAGAGAGCCCACATCCCTTGAATGCTTTATCCTGTGGTTCATTTTGGGGAGGTTATATAAGGAATGTTTATCGTGAGCGAGTGTTCTTTGATCAGGGACATTTCAAAATTAGGGCACACTGACAAATTATCGTAAGATGATTGTTTGGAGTATTGACAAAACAGGAGCTTCAAATTAGAATCTAAGGAAATCTCTCATAGTTTTATCAGTTCTATCCACATCCCTCAAATGCTTCTCCTTCTCCGCTATGTTTGAGTCTTCTGTTCTGGTTGGAACTCTTTCTTCTGAAGTTATTTTACAGAGGGCTGTGTATGCATGCACTTATGTGTATGGTGCTTCAACAGAATAAGACTCAAAATGTTGTGCAGTGGCCAGGTAATGGCAGCCAGGAAATCTGCTTTCTGAGATATATGCAGAAGACTTTTCCCCCAGTGTTGACCAGATCATTATGACGGGCTAATAATACATGCTATATATTTTTTTTAAAAAACAGGTTATGTGCTTCAAAGCTGTTAAAAACTGCTGCTTGTATCACACATCTTGCCTTTCTCCAGGCTAGCTGCAATAATTTTTTTTCTTGTGTAAAATATTTTGTAAACAAAGAAAAGCTGTTATTAAAAAAAAAAAAAAAAAAAGTGGGGTGGGTTGGGGTGGGTAAGAACGCCGGCATTATGATCAAGTCAATCTAATTTTCATTCCCAGTATTTCATTCTGCCATTTCACCACATGCTGCTGTGACATGAAGTAGGTGCAAAAGAACTTTTTGTACAGAGATATATTTTTTATGAAGAATTTGTAAAATTATTAAATATGCTGTACTTTTTTGATTAATGTAGGTAAATTGTTAAAAATAAATGTTTTTACAATACAAAAAAAAATTGTAATTTTCCCAATAATGTAAAATTTACCATCTTTAGCTGATTTTCAGTTCTGGTCCTATTAAACATGTATTAATATTAAAGTGGCCTGGTAAAAATAAACATTATTCTCTTTGGCAAAAAAATAAATAATATAAAAGATTGTAATATAGCCTGTGCAATGCCACCTACCTTGAAAGCAAAATCAGAGTTCTAATTAAATATTTAATTTTAGATTTTCAGCTTTTGTGTGACCTATTCTTATGAACTTCTGTTTACTTTTATGCTACTAAATCTCTGATATTGATTTTTTATCGCATTAGATTGTTCATTATAATCCTGATCTTGTCATTTTAAGTTCCCAAGCATTATGTAACTTAGCAGAAATTCTAAGGTGCTGATGAGATGAGATCTTCCTCCTGTTATTTTACACCTTCCATTCAGATTTTAAAATGGGACTTAGGTTCCCAGGTCATTTGGTTGTTTTGCTAAAAATAACCTGTTTATTATTCCCTAAGCCTGCATTCTACCTGTGGCAGTGATGGATCACATGGACCCACAGGTATTTCCAGTTCTAACATCTGAGATTTGGGTTTGCAGTCACTTAGATTTACATACATAATGATATGCTTACATACATGATGATAGCCACATATAGTAGTGTTTTCGGGATCATGATTAGGAATTATAATAATTTTTAAGTTATTTTACTCTCTTTTCATGTAAAAGATTTATATATTTGTTTTACTTGTTGCAACTTAAGAAAGACTGAGTTGTTCCCTGGAAATCAGTGGTATTATATGTCTGTGGTTCAGGTATATGTCTTTGCTTCCTTTCTCATCTTCACAACTGTCCTTCTGGTAATACAGTATCTTACAGTCAGTTGTTAAAACTTCTCATCTTGCAGAATGATCTGACTTACCTTCTGACACTAAGCTTTAAGCTATAATCATTAACACTATCAATGCAGATACCGAGGCATTATCTGATAGGGAGCTGTGATTTTTGCCTCTTATCACAAACAGTAGTCTAACATGTGCTAAACAGGTGAACTGTTGTTCTTTTCGCTATTGCCAAATTGTAATGTCAGCTTTTGAAAATTACTTCTCCTAATGATCTATTGAAAAATTGCAAAATGTTATGTTTAATTCCAGATTCTAAACAAACCATTTTGACAAAATAAATATTTTCTGTGTATTGAGGATACAGTTATGAACTGTAAAGAACAAAAATATTTGGTTTTCAGCTGGCCTGTAATAGCTCTGCAACAGTATCAAAGGAATAGCATTATAGGTATGATTTACTCAAACTTGAACATGATGGTTTTTAAAGTTGCTTTTAATTTCAAACTCCAGTAAACTACACTAAGTACACTGCTACTCGCCTTAGCATGATTACTAACTCAGAACTACAGGAGCTTGAATGCCAGTGGCTCAGTGCTTGAGAGAACAGAGGTCAGAAAATGAAGAGGTCTTCTGCAGAATACTTCCTGTAAACAAGTAGAATGAATTAATTTAACCATCAGTCTGTAATGCACAAAAAGAAAAAAGAAAGTAATGCTTTAGGCATCCATCCCAGAGGCCTTTATTTTTTTTAGAGTCAACAGCGAAGCAGTTTCAAAACCTTGTCAATGACAGTGCTCTAACAGAAAATGTCTTCCTCCAAAGACCACAAGATTATAGTCTGGACCTCACCATGGTAGATTAAAAAAACCAAACAACAATGACATATGCCTAGTGATTAGCTATCAGGACTTGATTATTCTTTAAGGAAGTAGAAGATCCTCCTAAACAGTTTTAATATTTTTTTATATAAAATTATAATTACTTTAAATTATATGTGTATGTAGTAAACATGAATATGTTTGGAGCCTAATCCACGGGAGCATTTGGGCTCAGTTTTGCAATGTTTAAGGTATGTTTATTGCTTGTTAGGGGCATCAGCATCAAATTGTGTGCCTGCAGTCCGTGAAGAAATGATGAGAGGTAAGAATTTGCATGTGAGATCCACAGAGGCCAGCAAGATGAGTGAAGGTAACTGTGCTAATCAGTAATAACTACCAGGCAAGAAGAATACTTAAGTGTCTTGCTTTTGGCCTGAAGAAAAGAAACCTTTCCACTAGGTTTTATAACAGAAATCACTGTGCAGTTTAATGATATATATTTCATATATAAAATAGGTCTTTTGGTTGGTTTCTTTGGTTGTCGGTTTTTGGTTTGTTTTTTTTCTTTTTTTCCCAGGAATCCCCAAAACACGGTGCATAGCGAGTGCTCTTTTTCACTCTTACTATAATTACTATAGTTTACTGGTTAAAATGGTCAAATTTGATGTGGAAGATCAGCATTCAAATGGCTTCTTTAACCTAAGAAGAAACAAGAGTTTTTAATCATAAAGAAGATTGCCATAAGCACTCAGCTGTTGAAAGCAGGTGCTGGAAAACTATGGTTATCTCTTTCTTATTGCAGTGGAGTATTTCACCTAGTGAAAATATCCAAGAATTCCTTTTGGTTCATGCCCTACAAACAAAATATGTAGGGAGCACTCCTAGTTTGAGAATCCTTTTAAGCATAGTGTAGATAATGTGCCACAAAGGAAAAAAGTATGTGCCAAGTGGTCTTGACGAGCAGAAACACCAGCACTTGGATCGGGTTGAAAATGAAACAACATCTGGAGGAGGGTTTTGAGGATATACATTTTGAACTCAGGAAATTAATGTCAAAGAGAAACTAAAGACCATTTTGTATCTTGGTATGCCAAAAGTATTTTACCCGTAATGTGAAAGAACACAAATAATTGCTCAAAGGAAAAGATTAGAAAGAAATGCAAGCCAACAAACATAAACCATATGAATCAAATCTCTTTAAGAATAATTTAATATTTTCTAGACTGTAAAACCTCATAAGGATCACCTAAATCAACAATTCAGACACCAGGCTGTCATAGAAATTAAATGATATTGTAAAAACCATTAGAAGTACATTCTAGTAATTAAAAACTGGAAAAATATAAATATCTTCTGAAAAGATAGACATAGGTAACGATAAATATAAGATTGTAGAAAGATATTTGCTAAAGGAAACTAAAGATGTCAGGAAAAAGAAGATCCATAGCTGCTGTTTCTTAGGATGATTTGGGATTTTTATTAAAAATGTGAGGAATTAAAGAAATTTGAATATAGAAATAATTAAGTGCACTGAATGGAGATAGAGTAAGCAAGCAAGAATAAGGTAAGTAGTTTATGCTTACTGGAATTTTTGACCTTGGATTTTTTAATTGTAAATAGGTAATGTTAGTTACTTCAATTACAGATTACATAGTACTAGAATAATTATTTGTAAATAGGAAGGATTTAAGCAATAGGCGATAGACATAAGCATTGCAAAGAAGTCGGAAACAACACGGAACTTTTACCAGGTAGTTCTGAAGAAATATTTGCGTTGCCATTGACCATAAAAAAAAGTCAGGTCTGTCTTGGAAAAAAAAGGAAATGCCAGAAACCTAGAGAAGTGTTAGCATTATTCTTAAAAAAAACAAAAACAAAAACAAAAAAAAATTACTCATATTAAAATTTTGAGAAAAGAAGGGAAATTGCTGAAATCCTTTTCATAGAAAATAAAATGACAGCATACCGTTAAAATTTAAATAGAAATAGAGAACATCAGTAATTACACAAAAAGTTGATGAAGAAATAGTTCTCAAGCAGACAATAGGGAATTATCACTGAAAAAGACAATGCTGGAAAGAAATCCATTGGTCTGCTGGTAGTCCTGGTACTGCTCAACAGTGATGTGTAAATAAAGATAACACTTGCTGAAAATATGTAGATAATACAAGTTATTGCAGGATGATAAATGATAATGAATAACTAATATAGAACAATCTGGTCTGCTTGGTAAGTTAAGCCTATTTAAACAAATTGTTTTTAATGTTGAAAATAAAGACATACAGGCCATCTTTATAAAAGATATATGATACTAAAAAGTAGTATCTCTGAAAGGGATTTGCAAGCCTGTTAACTATGATGCTGCGGGAAAATATGAGGTACTGAAACACTGGATATAAATCAGGTGTACAGAACAGGAATACAGAAGTGATTTTTAGTCTCACTGCATATGAAGCTGTATTAGATTCTGCTGTTCATTTCAGAAATAGGATGTCAAGAAACATTTGAGAAGGTGTACAACAACATCTATATGTGATTTAAGGTATTGAAGAAATACTTTCAGCAGGAAATTTAAATCAGTTTAATCAAAAAAGCAGGTAGACAGTGGAACCTGAGTATAGTGTACTACGCTATCTTCATGGGATTACTAAAATGCCCTTTCATTTTATGGAAAAAGGTGTCACAGAAACCTTAGTATACTTGAAATTGTAGCCAGATCAATTAAAAGAGAAAATTAGGAATGCACATTTATGAGTGGAGAAAATAAAACTGTGAATTTATTTACCAGAAGTAATTATGTGTTTGCTATTTCCTCATTCCTTCAACTAAAGCCTGGATGTTTTCATGTAAGATCTAGTGATTCTTTCATGTTTCAGCTTGCTGAATAAAATTTAAAAAAAAAAATAAATAACAAGAGAAAAAATATCTCAACCTAGGATATATAAAACATAAGGTATTTAATCTGGCTTTTAGGAGCCTCATTACAGTAATCTAAATAATGCATCTGGCACTTTTTTCTATTGAGTTATGTTAATACCAGCAAATTAAACACTCTGGCATTGAGGGCAGCTATAACAGATCATCCCATAGCTACAGTACCATTCTCTTCTAGGTTCCAAAACAATGCGACCATATTTACACTAACTGGAAAAGATCACTGGCTTGTATACCTCTGAAATATTTTGGAGAGTACTGACCTAGTCTTCATACTGGAGACCATTCTTACTGTTGTACAGCATAAATGAACAAACTATAGTGCTTAGAAACATATTCTGCACTTTTGTATTTTCTGGGGTAAATACAGTTTTGTAGACTTGAGTGGCTCTAAATGCTGAATTGTTTGTCAAAGATGCTCATGGAATCCTATTACAAAGCCTAATAAACGCCTCATTCACAAAATGCGATTAAAATAGAATAGATGCTACACATTTGATGAGGAACTCTGTCCTTTCCATGTGCAATAAGTGTGGGCAGAATGTGTCCAACAGATGGAAGGTTTTGAAATACTTAGCAGAAGATCATGCACTTATTTTAGAAAGCTAACCAAGCTTAGGTATAAGCTAGGTGAGAAGCTACTCATTCTCATACAGCTCCAGATAAGTCCAAAAGCCAAACTTGGCCAGCTGAGGTACTCTAAGGCAGTGTTGAAGGGAGATGTAATAAGCCTGTGTCTCGATATATGTGGTATCTCAACAGAGTCTGTTGAGGCAGTGGGGAGATAATCTTAGACATAGCACAGTTCTGCTGAAGTCCTTTAGGAGCACTTTCACTCTCTACATCTTTACTATCCTATAATCTACCTAAGTAATTTAAACAGCTCAAAAACCTAGCCTGAAGGGAAAACGGTATAACTTGCATCTTGTATACACACAGTTAAATTTCCCACCTTCTCAAAAAAGCTAGACATAACTAATAGTCTGTTGGGAAGGGTCCCTGTCATTGTCCTTTAGGGCTAATCTAGATTCAGTTTAGCTGACTGATGAGGAAGAATGCATGCATCATCTGACATTCTGGAAGAAGCTTGGTGTTGATCTAAATTATTAGGTAGGGAAAATAGGTTCAGGGAAGGAAGCAAGGAAATGTGTATCAGAATAGGTCTGCATGGAGGAAGAGTCTGTGTAGCTAGACTTCCACAGCAACAATACATATGTGAACACACCAATGTGGGTAATTCACAGGCAGCAGACCTGGCTGAACTATCCATATGCACTAGCATAGCAGTAGTATGGCAGTCTGAGGGAGAGCGCCCTCCACTTACCTGAAGGGTATTCACCTTTTTCCCAGGAGCACTTGAGGTAACATAAGATGCTGTGTCCCTGCTTATACAAAGTGGCTTACAATAACAAACAAAATAATAATTACATTAACAGGGATTAGCATGTTTTGTCTAATATATGCTTCTTTCACAGAGACATCTTAAGAGGACGTCTTGGCCAGAAGAAGGGGTTGGCCTGATGAGCTATGCAGAGACAGTTTGGGTTGTCAGTCACTGATCATAAAGTTAAAAAGGCTTATAAAGAGATAGAAGAATGAGGTCTTGTTTTACCCCTCTGGAAACGGAACAATATTCAAGAGAAGTGGCAAGGTCAATCCTGACAGTCTTTATTGATAAAATCGTATGGAATCCCAGATGGAGGAGTAAATCAAGAAGTATGAGGACATTCTTCAGGAACTTTCCCTTGGTTTGGAAGGGCTGGGTGAAGAAACTGCAGGAGCTCCTGAATCCCTCTGAGAGATAGCATGGAAACCCTCAAACTGCCAGGTTTATGCTGCTCATCTTGACAATGGTGAGAAAATGAAATGGACAAATAGGAGTTAATTTCCCTTTCTCCCCACAACATGGTACTTTTTTGGTGCATGACACTTGGCTTTAGTTTGTTTTCTGAGTATTAGACACCCTCTTCACTGCCTTCCTTTCTTTCCTTTTCTTGCTTGTTTGCTTGTTTTCTCACTTCCTTGCTTTCTTTGCTTTTTTTTGCTATTTTTGGTATTCTTTTCTTTTTTCTTTCTTTTCCTTTCTCCTTGTTCCTTTTTCCTTTCTTTTTTCTTCTTTTTGGCTCCTTTTACCTTTTTGCTATTTTTTTTTCTCCCTTCCATGTAACTCACCCCCCCCAGCTTGCTATTATACCTTTAAGCTTTGTCTTTTTTATTTGAAGTTTCTTTGAAGTCTAAAGTATGATGAGAAAATGACAGCCTTTCATTTCCCAAGTAGCTCAGAACTGTGTCTTCTCAGTCAGATTTGCTTAAGGTTTGTCGTCTCTACTGTATTTTTTTTTTATATCTATAAGCTGCTCAAGTTAAGTGGCATTCATTTATTAACTTTCACTCAAAGAAAGCATTTATGTGCATGCACTCATTATCTCTTGCTCTCTCTCCCTCATACAATAACACACACACACTTTTACTTTGCATTTTCCTTAGAGAAAAAATCCAAACATTGTTCCTTCTCTTGTGAACTCCCATAGGAGCTGGGAAAAATATATGCTGTTGATAAGGAAGTAAAGAAATTTTTCCAGTTATAAAAAACTATCCATTACAAAGCAGATATAACAATTTGCTTCTCTGACCAATATTTTTTGGTTTTAATAAATTACATTTAAGGCAACTTCTTTTACTTGTCCTAAAAATTTCTTAATCCTACGTTATCTTTGAAGGAAGTCAATCAAGTCTATAATAACTAGCTTATTGTCCCTTTTGGTCCTTCTGGAATCCCATTTCTGAATATCTTAATTGTCACTGTTTTAGAAGTTTATTCCTAATGGTAAGAATGGGACGAGAAATTGTATGCAAAAGAATAGGCAGTGAAAATCTGCTTCCCCATAGTCTTTCTGCTTACTTTTCTTCCAGTCATGGTTGGGTTTTATTTACAATGAATCATTTATTTTCAGGAAATTTCTATCATACTGCTGTTCCTCATACTTCAACTGTTGACAAAAGGCTTTTATGCAAGACTTAAGAAATTAGCATAATTTGATAAAGATTCAAACTTTTGTGAAAAAGTTATAATTTCTTTTAAAATTAAGTTCTACTTTCAAGTGAAACCAAGGAAAATATGTCCATGTCCATTCAAGATGTATGGAGGATAATATCCCCAACCCTGCTGATGTATCTATGTTAAATCTACATCTATGTTAAATCTCATGCAGGTTGGAGGAGACCCCATAAGCCATCCAATTAATCTTCAGCTTAAAGCAAAGACAGAATGCTCAGGGTAACATCCATTTGGGTTTTGAATGACTGCAAAAATGGCGATTTCGCAATCCAACTGGGAAACTGGTTCCAGTGTCATGCAGCTCCTTACTCTGGGTCGGAATTTCCTATATTCCAACATTTTTCTGTTGTCCTCATCCAATCATTGTGAGAAGGGTCTGGTTCTGTCTTCTTTAAACACTTCCAGTAGCTGATTGTACCTCTCTTTAGACTTCTTTTAAGGGTCTTACTTTCCCATAACCTGCCCTCATATGTGATATGTTCCAGTTACTGAAATTACAAAAAGGCTTCACCTCTGCTCATAAATAAAACAGGACCAAAAAGCACTCTCTGGTCTCCTGAGGACAAGTTATTGTAGCAGGGAGTATACCTGTATAACTGAAAATCAGATAAGAAAATTTGAATGTGGGTCTAAGAAGGGATAAGATGGACATATAGTAGTGTCTTAAGAATTAATTTTAAAAATACAAAGCAAATTTATTGCTAACACAAGCCTTCTCGTAAACTAGGTTTATTCAGAACTAATAAGACTTTAAAAAATCCCCACTATTCCTCATTCAAAACCATTTCAAGTCTCTGGATATAATGCCTTTTTTTTTTTTTTTCCAGGTGCATTTTGCAGTTGAATCCATTTCTTCATTTCTCACAGATCTCTTGCAAGTACCATTTTTATTTTCACAAGGAAAGATGATTTTAAAGGTCATATTAAGCTGAAGCATTAATCAGCACAAACCCAGATATGTCTAATACTTAGCACACATGCTGCATTTGCTTTTGGGTTTTTCACAACTACGTACTAATGAATTGGTATCGCACAGAACAGTATTTTCATTAAATTCTGCACTTGGTGAAGGAGACGAGCTACTGCAGGTAGTGTACAATATTTTTAACATATACTAATCACCACAGACACTATAGAACACTCTTTCAATTGCAGAAATCCTTAGAGCACAGCTCTCTTTACGGTCTCTTTATTTTTAATTATTTTTACTCACACTCCATAAGTTTCAATTTCTGGTTCTTTCAGTTCTTCGTGTGCTCTCTGCTTTGTTATATAGACTCTATATAAAGTTACTAAATTTGGTAGCAGAAATACATCACCTTCAGATTTATTCTTTCTTTCAGTAATAATGAATAAATTATCACTCTATTTTGGGGAAGTTTTAAAAGAAAGAGATTACTGTAAAATGCTCAATATATGCTTACATCTTTCTGGTTTTTAATTAAGTTGAAGTGGCTAAGCAACATAGATCTTACACTTTTAAGACTACTAGGTTTTGTAAGAATACAAAGGTTTTGTCCTCACAAGGCAGTTTGCATTAAGCTTTTCATCAAACAGATTATTTGCTGTTACCAGCAACAAGCATTGCACCTAGCTGACATCCTAAACCAAGCCTGGCATCTCTGACAAGACGCCAAAAAGACTTCATGACTGTTATACTGTCAGCTTCCCAAACACTTCAAGCACACTTCTGAGGACTTTTTGACAATATTTATCTAAATTTAATCCTTCCTATTTTTCTGTGTAATACACATTCATTTAATTTTATGTTGCATTTTGAGATATGCCTTGCAATATCTGGCAACTTGATTTGCTGCTGACAGGTCTTCTGTGCGGTTTATGACTGAAGTGAGTTGTTTGGTTTTTTTTCTCTACCCTATTCATAAGATTTATATACCAATGTCATGAGAATGACCCACAAACTGTTTTTCATCTTCAAAAATCTTACTGGTCTGTCTATAAAAGTAGTATTTAGGAAATGGGAAAATGCCATTTTGAAAATATGGTAGAAAACTGTCAGGAGAGATAAAAGTAGATTTAGACAGAACTCAACTGGAACAGATTTTTAAATTACTATGCTTAACTAGCAATGTTTTCCTATATGTGTTAGTCACACCTACTTCTGTCCTCACAACCTAACTGTACTCTGGTTCTGAGACTTGGCCTACTAAGTCTAAGAGGCTAGAACTTCTTTTTTAAGCAAGGTAAATATTTTTTTCTCATAGAGATAATGTCAAGGCCCTAACTATATTTTGATGTAATTGTTAAAAATTACTAGGTAGGCAAAATAATAGAGCTGTTGTTTCCATATTTTTGTCAAAATATGCACCATTGTAGATTTCAGGTAGCATTACCTGCCCCTCACCACTGTTAACCAACAGCTAAAATCTATTGTACTTGCCTAAGCACATACTAAATGCACAGCATCCTCAATCAACTATTTTCACCTGCTTTGTGCAAAATATATGTTTTCCTAAAATAGATGGCAAAGAACCAAGCCTCAGGTTTGTAAACAGGAAAAGTTATTTGCACTATAGTTTCTCTTTTTAGAACTGGATCTTCAGCTGAAAGGACTTTGCTGCCCAGTGTCTTTAAAAGCTTCACACTTCTTCCTTTATTTTATATATAGCTGATACTTGAGCAAATATCCACGTATGTCTAAATGAAAGAATTTGTATGGAATATTTATAAACTGTCAAATTATTTAAATGTAATGATTCATGAACTTATGAACATAACATAGTGATGATTTCCTCTTTTTCCTATTTCATATTTATTTCCATGATTCTTGCATGCCACATGGTTATAGAAGCAGAGGTAAACCCAATTAAAAGTTATATTTGTGTTTTATTTCATTTCATCGAGTGTTTTCAGTTTTTCAAACGAAATTTTAATTCCAAGCAAAATGTAGGAACATTAATGCCATCTGCAACAGAGAAGAAAACATCACTGTCATATTCTTAAAAAGGCCTACTTCTTTGACTTATGTTTGGTTTTTTTTTAGGTAACATTGCTCAAATATTGTTTTGAAGGCAAGAATCTTGTATTCCCGTGAGGATGTGTGTGTAAGATTTGAAAAGTTTTTTAAGCAATAGTATTAGAGAAAGCGTTAATGGTGCATGTCTTTGTGAACATTTGAAAGTGCTGACACATTGCTTTCATTACTGAAAGTATAATTTAAGACCTAATGGAAATATGAAACTTTTTGTTGCTGTGTCTGTCACTATGTCAGGTTCAGAAGCAGCTATGCCTTACTTTCCTTTCTCTGCAGGAGTACAGTTTGAACTTGTGGTTACAGGTGGGTGAATGCTACTTCTAAATCTCATCATTCTGACTCACCCATAGTATTTAAGTTCATAACTTTGATATACAAGCAGTCTAAACTCTTGGACTTAAATGCTTTGTAACCTCATAGCTTTAAGTGTGATGTCCAGTTAATGTAAACATAGCTTTCTGCCTTTGAATCCTGAGTAAGTGGAATTTTCATTTTACGCATTTCTCATAACCAACTAAACCCAATCCAAATAATATAATTTTGATGTGATCTAAATATTTTAAGCAAATTCTGTCTCATCACTAAGAGTCATTATGTAAATTGAGCTGTTCTTTACAAAGTAGGGAAATTTAAGTCAGGTGTTACTGTGCTCTCTCTTCTTTTTCTTGCTTTTTTTTTCTTAAAAATTGCCACGCATATTCAACTGAGAATTTGAAATTATGCAGGTGGCATAACATTATAAATATTCACAATTAATTGCTTCAAAGTGAGTTTCTAAAAAGGATGCAAAAGCATTGTAAAGAATGCACTGAATACAGCTTTATCACAAAACCATTATTAATTTAGAAATAATCATAGAAATTAATTTCTTAGAAAAATTTCACATGTGTGATTTTAATTTTTCTAACATGAGCTGTCTGAAATGGGTGAGAGAATTAGTGATACTATCTATTTTTAGGCATTGTTTAGCTGCAATTCAATTACCCTAAATTTAGGGCAGACAAGCGCTCCTTGGAGAAAGAAGAGACATTTGGAGCATGAGGCACTGCAGCATCTCAGTTGGGGAACTCTGGAACACGTTCTGGTCTCTGGCATCACTAGAGGGACATGCTCTGATGACATGATGACTGCAAAATCCCAGTGTCCCTTAGGGGATGCTCCAGTGCCAGGCTATGTTAGAAAAAGCATCACCTTGAAGAAGGTAATCCTTTATCTTTACTCAACACTACTGAAAAACTTCTGGAGCAATGGACCACTTCTTGATTACTCACTACAAGAGAGATGTGGACTTACTGGAGAGAACCCAGCTAAGGGCCACAAAAATAATGAAAAGACTGCAGCATCTCTTATAGAAATACATGGTGAAAGTGCTAGGAATGTTTAGCCTGGATGAAAGAAGGCTAAAGAGGTTCTTATCAATGTGTGTAAATATCTGATGAGAAGGAATAAAGACAGAGACATAGTCTTCTCAGTGCCACACAGTGATTCAGGACAACAGGTAATGGGCAGAAATTTGTGTTTGTCTAAGGAGTCTGTGGATTCTTCATCCTTGGAGACATTAAAAACCAGACTGGACGCTGTCCTAGGCAACCAGCTATGGTTGTCCCAGCTTTGAGCAGTGGTTTGGACCAGATGACCTCCAGAGGTACTTTCCAACTGCAATCATTCTGTGAGGCTAAGATTTTGTGTTATGTCACTGCAGGGAGCAGGGCTGAAAGATACTCTGAAAAGCCACATCTTCCCCTCAATGTTTATATAGGCTCATGTTACTCCAGTAGATGCCTATAGTTAATTGGTATTCAACCAGCACTTATAAAAAATGGTTGTTCTAGTGTTTTGTGGAATTTGAAAAAACTTTGCCCAGTTCAACTTTTTATGTGTTCTATGACAGATACAGGGTCAGCAGTCTGATCATGCTAGTTGCTGTTGCATACTACTAATGCTATGCTGTAGTTGAAAGAAAATACTTGCATATATGAACAAATATATGTGCATGTGTGTATGTGTGCATGTGTGCATTTACCTATAACTGACATGTCAGATGATAACTTTCATCTTTTCAAACTGTCTCAGCAGTCAGAGTGATTATATAAGCACCCATGGGCCAGTTACAGGGAATGAAAGGTGTGGAACAGTTGTCTTACAGAAGCAAGTATGTGTGAAGGTTAAAGCTCTGTTTTATTTTTTTCCTCAGCATCACATAAATCTGTTCAAATAAGGGAAATTAAAAACAAACAAACAAGAAAGCAAAGAAAAAAAAACCAAAACAAAAGAAAAAAACCCAAACCAAAAAATAAACAGGGTGTGGGGGAAACAAAAAGTCAGCACACATTTCCCCTGGGAGCTACAAATTCCTGAAACAGGAATACAATTTCTGACCAAGGAAATGCAAATACCTAAAAGACAAAAAATGAACTATGGGAAACAGCTACTGAGGAAAGACAAACTTCAGTATGATTAAAATATATTTTGGAGAAAAACTGCTTGGAATAGTAACGATTTTGTTTGTTTGTTTCTAACTAAGGTGTTATCTCAACAAATGTTCAAAGGTACTCACTTCTTTCTGAAAATATAAGTATATTGTGGTGTGAGACACTTATTTTTCCATCATTCAAAAATGTATTTACTGCTATAGGTGTGAGAATGTCAAAGGTGCTTGTAAAGGTCAGATGGGAAGAGATTTAAACCACAGAAGGCAGAGCAACAGTGTACTAAACAAGTAAAGGCATGCCTAAGTCATTTCACCAATAAAATGTAGCTGGTTTTGACTACCATGGTTTTGACTAATAAGTGAATACATGAGATTGAATATATTTACATGCTACATACCATCCAGCATCTATACTTTATACAACATAAAATCCGATCCTTGATTAAATGAACCTATTAAAAATAGGTATTTAGTTTCAATTATTTCCCAGGGCTCCCAAAAATAAGTGGTGAGTTAGTGAAGACACATGCCAGAAAAAGGTATAATGCTTGCTGAAGCTGCCTATCCACAGGTGCTTTATACAGAGCAGCTAACCCAGACTAGATGACCAGTTTTCAAACAATAAACTGAGTGCAGTCCAGGCCTAACCAGAACATATCCATTTAAAAAGATGTTCACTAATTCATACTACATTAAAAACTGGCTGTTTAAAAATGACATTGATATTTGACATGTCAAAATATTGGCTATTTTGACATATCATAATGTCTCTCACTTTTTTTTTCTATGATTTTATTAACAAATATTTTGAATCCTGCAGTACAAGCACAAGCCTGACAGGTTCAGAAACATGTGACAGTCAGCCTGATGTATTTTGGCAAAAGCAGACTTATGAGGCACGTTATTTACAGATGCTCTGTGTGAGGGCTGTTTACCTAGGGCTTTTGGACTTCTAGCTGTGTGTTTATAACAGCTGCTCAGAGCTGTAACTCTGAATGCTTGCAAATCCCAGGAAAATGGGCAAAGGTATTTTTTCTCTTTTGGGATATAGTTTCCACACATAAGAGAAGGATATGTGATCCAGACTTACCACAAGTATTATTTACCTTTGGTGAGGGGGGCCTGTTTGAGCTTTCCACTTTCCTTCAGGGCTCATGCATAAGCATTATGTGTTAGGAAAGAGATTAGTGACATAAAAAGCTTGGGCTAGGACAACTGAAGTGCTGGATTCTGCAGTAAAGTAGATGTAATATCTGCAGTGCCAGAGAAAAATACTTTTAAATTGAAATTAGTTCATCTTCCATGGCTTGCTTTTTAGTTTAAACATAGTATCTTTACTCAAATAGAGTAATAGCAAGAGGAGAAATGGTTCATTTTCTTGGCTGAAAAGTAAGGTAGGGCGCAAAATTTGACATGATAATAAGTGATAATAGTTGCCCTCAGGATTCTGTTGTGTGTAACCAGTTATCACTGAAGTGTATCTGTGTATTTAGGAAAGACATGGTTAGACAGTAACGAGGTTATGAATAATTGGAAGCTAGCTACTGGATGCAGGCAAGTAAAGAGATGATTCACGATTTCATGAGGACATTCTAACAGCAAATCAGCATTAAAACTTAAGTTAAATTTGGCCAGAATATCTTCCGTGTAACTTTTACTACTACTAGTACTTCTTGTATTAGCAGTACAAGAAATTTGTTCATTATTGCTGAAGCAGTTAATAAAAGTATTAGCTCCCAAGTCTCCTCCCTTACCCTGCTGCCTCACCCTGTCCATTAGGAATAATAAATATTGCATTTTTCTGCTAAATAGTTGCAGGCTTGAAAAGAGAAGTGGCTTATACACAGCTTGACAGGTAACTCTCTGGTGGTAGATGGGTTCCTGAACCTCTTTGTAAGAGGAGTCTTCTGAATTTGCACAAATTCCCTTCCCACAAGGCCATTATATAGTCAGGCACTTCCTGTTATATTTGACAAGAAAATATCACTTTTTTTTTTTTTTTTTTTGGATGTGTACAAGAGGAAGTAAAAGGAGATATTTGTTTTGATGAGTGATTTTTAACAGTTCAGGGCATTGCCTACAATCTTTGAAGCACAAAGGCTGTGAAATAATTTTTGTTTTCTTACCTCATCAAGGAAGATGAAAGAAGAAAATATTCACAAAAAGGAATTCAAAATCTGTGCCTGGCATTAAAGAACTAATGAAATTAAGACTATTTCTGCTTGCCAAAGTTAGGTAAAGCTCTTCCAGTAAATAATAGGTAAGAATCAGTTTTAGATGACCTGTTGTTTAACGCTCCTTTGTATCAATTGCCAAGTAAACAGCTTATGTAAAGATCAGGCTTTCACTTCTCCTTCATTACCTGCTCATCTTTCAAAAGATACTAAGATATGTTCAGTAAAACAAAAAAAAAAACAAACAAACAAAAAAAAAACTATTGTTTTCTCCTTTTTATCTGTTACTTGAATAATAATGAGATAACCTGACTTATCGTTACATCCTTCTGTCAATCTTTCTACATGAAGATGGTAAATTAATTTTACTAAACTACATTACTTAGTTAATAATACATACATACATAAAGATCTCATCCAGCAAAAATTTTCTTACAACTGACTTACCCCTGAAGACAGCATTGTCAAATATTATATCAATCTATTTAGGTAAGCATCTACTGATTTTTTACACTCATGGTAAAAAGAAAAGGTCACCTCTGCATGTTGATAGTCCTCTATCTGAATTTTGATTTGGGATACAATTTGTGTCAAAGAAGTCCAAATTTTGATATTTCTACATAAGAATCTACAAGCCAAGAAGTATCAAAATTTCCGCTGTAGTCAAAGAGTATGCAGTGAATACATGAACAGAACCTAGATATCAGTTATACTGACCTAAGATAAACAATCCGTGCTTCACTGGGCTGCCCACACACAGACATCTAGCATTATTTGATATAACCAAGGCTACACCATCTGGCTTCCAATAGGGCATAATTTGCCTGTAAACCTTGGGTCATATCTGAAAATCTCATGCAGATGTCCTAGGTATAATAGAATGCTTTGAATTCTACTCTACATCTACATTGAAGAAACAAATGCTGCCCAACAGAAGCTTGACAGTTGGATCGGTTCCTGTGTTCCATTAACTTCGTTGACTTTATTTACTTTGTCTAAAAAAGGAGCTTAGACATTAAAGAAGGGATTCAGTTTCTTAAATAGGCGTCGGTTGTCACTTCAAACACCCAGCTGCTGTTCCAAAAAAATGGAAATCTCCCATAAATCTGTTATTCTATCTGGCAGCCCTGTGCAGATGCTTTGTACACCACAGGACATCTTAAATTGTAGAGATTTAAAACTAAGTTTAGCCAAGTAAATTATATCCCTGATGCACATAAAGAGAGCTACCGTGAACATTTCTGAACATAATCTATGCTACATGTAAATTGAAGTTAAAATAATTTTTCATAGGTCAACATATATCAGAGAAAAAATATATATTTATTTGCAATGCAGGCACACCCCAGCAATGATTTCTGCACAACTGTTTTGGTTTCTTAACAAGCATTTGTCTAAAACAAGTCAATTAAATCTTCTTTGCCTGTGGGTTGCAGGAATTCCAATGTATCACTGGACAACGTTGCTAAGGGTTTTCTTCTCTGTTAGTGAAGCTCTAAGTGATTATTTTTTGCTTTTACCTTGTTTCCTGTTGTTTTCATGGCATTTGACTTTCATTAGAAAATTCATCAGAATTCAACAAGTAACAAAAGGGGAATCACACAGAGCAAAAGACCTCCAATAATTTGTTGTAAATATTCTGACAGATGATACCTACAATTTTTTTCTCTGATTTTATTTGGTATTTTACATGGACTGCTGGTGCTACAAGCTGGGATTTATTCAATAAAGTAGCTTTATGTGTATTGGGACTGAAAAAGGCTGCTTTCCTACCCACAGGAAACTTATGGTTTGCTATGAGCTCCAAACTCCTGGTATTTAATCATAAGACCTTGCCGACTTTCCCTCAGCTTCACGATCCAATGGAGTAGCTCTTTCTCCTGCCTTTCCACTATCTTCACTAATTTTATGAACATCTTGGGGGAAAAGTAAGCAGATTTATCTTTGTACTCTTGAGCCTATTTCTACTCGACCTGAAGAAAAGCAGGTGTCTTTTGCAAACGATGATGCTATATCAGAAGATATTTCCCCTCCCAGCTACTGGCTTCTTGTTCTTTCAAAACTTTATCCTCTGGGACTTCACAAAAAGCTGTGAATTATTAGGAGGTTGGCAACACTATCATTTATACATGTTGTCAAAGTAAGCCTACCCGCTTTAAGCACAGAATAAATTACAGTCCTCAGTGGTTGAACTCAAAATGAAAGACAAGACACCCTATTTATTCGTAAGTAAACATTTCCTTTTTTGTCCTATCAGGTAGCTTTCAGAAGTCAGTTCACTTTAGAGACATACCTTAACAATGATTTTTGCCAGCTGCCATTCTCCTTCTACTATTTGATCTCATGATAATGTGCTCATGTCATCATTTGGCTGTACAGAGTAGCTATTTCTTGGCTTTTTCCTTACTAATGATTGTTGCCTTTCATTAGCTGTGCAAGTGTTATTCCACCATCTTTCTGTCATTTCTTAGTCGTAGTGCTTTCCTGCACTCTTTTAGACATGATAACTGCCTTTTTAACAACTATTTTGACCTGAGCTGCTTTACTGACAGTGACCTTGCTCTGGTCAAATACCAAATCTTTTTTCTTCATATTTTTATATTCTTGCCAGACTTCTAAAGATAAACTATTTCCTGTTGGAAAAGTATAAAGATTTTGTTGGTGTCTTCTTCATCTGGTTAGGTCAGCAGGTCCCTGTCAATCAGTGTTGACTAATAGCAGTCACTGACTTTTCTTCTTTTGCAGCTTCCTCTTTCCTGATAGTCACCAATGGAGTGAAGAGTGGCCTGGACCTCAGTTCACAAGCTGAACTCAATTTCATTTTTGTTATCATGGAACAGCCTATTACTAAGTGAAACTTCTCTATGTAATGTAGATATGAATCTTCTTTAGACACTTTAACTTGATACTATTGAAATTAATGGCAAAATGATCATGTATCTCATTTTCAAAGTGGTATACAAAGTTGTGTACAAAAACCACCTACTTGCAAATGTCAGAAATTATGTGTAAAAGTGCACATATATGCACGATATGTCTAAACTTTCACAGATTAATGATTATGTTTATGTGTCCAAACAGAGTGGCTCCGTTGCGTGAGTCTGAGATGAAATAGCATAGAAAGTTCTGCACCAATATATGGAAGAACTTTTTCACAGTAAGGGTAACAGAGCACTGGAATAGGCTGCCCAACAGGGTATGGAGTCTCCTTCTCCGGAGATATTGAAGACCCATCTTGACACCTACCTGTGCAATCTGTCCTAGGGTACCTGCTTTGCCAGAGGGGTTAGTCTCTTGAGGTCCCTTCCAGCCCGTACAATTCTATGAGCTCTGTGAAATAGATATATTAAGTTTAAACCTGCATGTATTTCTCAAGGGTTTTCTAGTTTCTGCATGTGAAAATGATGATGTGGTGCACTTTTTTATTTAATGCTTTTGTTTCCCTTATTTTTTATACATTGTTTCATCATGCACTAGGACATGATGGGAAGGAAGAGAGGGTCATTAACCCTTTCCAGTCAAAGATTTGACCAGGACACTGACCAAGTGGTAAACAAAATCCTCCCTAGGAGTACATATTCATTTTCTATGAGGTCATCTTTGTGTAAAAATCTGATGCAGTCATGGAAATACAGGAATCAACATTTTCCACAAGCAACTTACTGTCTAGTGATTAATTTAGTGCTTAGAATATTTGCTCAGAAAGTGGATCCTTAGCTTTACCTACTTCCTCCGCAGGCTTGTGACATGAGATATTGTCATTGTTTTGTCAGCCTTTACTTCTGCCAGGAAAAGGGCAACAAAAAGGAGAATGAATATATATTAGTCAATGAAGCGATGGAAAATAGGGTAAGCTTTTATAAATGTATCTTATGGGAAATATATGTAGAAGGAAACATGGACTGCATGACAAATAAGTGAGGCTGAGATCACTGAAAAAAAAAAAAGAAGAAAAAGGCTGGACTGTTATAAATGTTCATCTTTAACAAGTATAATGAATGCAAGAAGCGTCAACATTTAATCAACAATAAAATGTTATTAAAAAGTGCTTTTGCTAAATAACTATTCTTGTAACATAAATTGGATTTTTACTAGCTATCTGGGATGAAACAATAACCTATTGCTTTGCACAGGTAGTAAAAATTGCATAGGTCTTGTGTGTATGTCTCTTGGCATGCCATGCCGTACTGTGTTTTAGAGACACCATCCTGCCATAAGGACTGGAGAAGGGTAGATTCCATGTAGAAAAGGTGGTCAGTAGCTTGAATAAAACCCACAAACTGACCTGAGCAAAACATCAAATAAAACCTGGGCCCAGACACTGTCCCTAGACTTAAACCAATCTGTGACAGTCATCTAGTGACTGGGGAATTTTTACCAAGGCGAATGTTGAAGCCATCTACAATTGTCATTCTGAATGCCCTTATTTTTCTATCTGAATGAAGACAAATCAACTTAAACACAGAAGTAATCGATGTTCTCTGCTCATCTGGACAGCAGAATTATTTCTATTTTAAATATTTAGCAGGCAAACTGAGTACTTAACTTTCAATCTGATATTGGAGATAGAAGACCTTCAGACTTCAATTTGTGAAGGTATTAAAGGTCCTTTGTATTTTCATCACATGCCCTAGGTAAATCAGGATTTTTTTTATAACTGACAGGGAATATTTTGTTGGTATTTTTTTTAATTTGAAGATTTGGATTACAGTTAAAGCTGTAGTCTTGGTAAGATAGAAAAAAAGTAATGCAATATTTCTTTGCTGTATTTAGATGGATGACTATGCATTACTAGGAAACCCTCTAGACTGATATTTTAGGAAATAAGTTATTCCTTTGTCCTCAGAATTGATAGCACAAGATTGCAGACACTGTTCTGTCAAAACACTCCAATCCTGCATACTGAGTAATGGAACAGGATTTACTGAGTGACATCTTCAACTGGAGGAGTGACATCCACAAATACCGAAAATATTAGCATCCTTGAACTTGTCTTGTGTGTTACCTTGCTTTTGCTCTTTCAGTCTTTTGTGTTTTTACTAAAATTGGAGAAAATGACTGATAGACTGTGTAGCCCATATGTTTCACAATTAAGTTATATAAATCCTTTTGATTCTTATGGGCTAGAAGCAGTTGGACACAAGCATAAGTTCGTTGGAAAGACTATATCTAAAAGCTATAATACTGCAATTTTTATATATAAAAGTATATTGAATGAAAGACAATTAAAAAATCCCATTTTTCCAAGTGGACATCTTACCTTTTTTTCTCTTCCTTTTTTATGGCCAATTTATTCTGAGAGATCTATTTCCACATGATTTATTTCTATGAAACAATCATTTTAAAGCATCAGAACAAATTGATAACAATTTAAAAATGTAATGAAAATGTTTACAGCTACAGTAACCTGAGGAAGTTAATGAGTAATGGGTAGCAGATAAAATTTTTGACAGTTTCAGAGTTAATGTCCTTGTTTATACAATAAGCATATCAAAAGTTAATAATTTTTCACTGTCTATACTAGATATTAAAATTTGTTGCTGATGATTCTTAATCTTAATTTGAAACAAGAGCAGAAAATGACACAAATCCTTTTTCAGGAGAATGAATATAAAAAAAGATAGGGCTATGTCTTGGAAGTGTAAAAAATATAGCAAAATTTGTGTCCTCAATTTCAAAGGCTTTAAATAAATTGAATGCTCAGAAGGCAGTGAGTTAGACTTTGCCCCTATTGAAGTCCATAGGATTTCATGCTGAATTAAACAAACCAACATTAACCAAAATATAATTCTTTTTTGCGCTATCCCTACTCCTTAAAAAATGGTACTTTGATTCTACTGTGTTGAAAATTTAAAAGCTTCTGTGCCAGTTAAAAGCAATAAATTTTCTGGGTAGTTGGGAACCACTGGAGAAAGATGTGGTATCTTCCATTTCTGTCTCTTCTTTAACTTCAGTAGGTCTGCTGTAGTATGAAGATGCAAGGCTATGGTAAAGCTTTTATGAAGTGGTAATGAGCAAAGCTGTAAGAAAACACAGATATGCTCATTCACCACCTCTTAGTTTGATTTGTCATTTATTTTCCTTGCGTATAATCATTGTAAGTGAAAAACAAACTTGTGTCTGGACACAGTGCAATAATAAAAGTCTTCTGATTCTTCCTCCTCTTCTCTTCAGAAGAGTTTTTTTTTCTTTCTTGTTCTGTTTCCTGTTTAGTAACTGTGCTACCGTGAAACTATCAATAGGACCTCTAGGTTGTTTCCTGTGTGGAGTTCCAAAAGATTAAACAGTTTTTATGACAAATCTCGAGTGATCCTGCAGTCAATGCTGATTTTAATAGTGGCTTTTCCCTATTCACAACATGCTTGTGAAGATTTCTAATCTCAGTGGTTTTTTTTAGATTCCTCCAGGAAGCTGATCAGGATGTCTGGGTCTGGTAGCAGGAAATAACCTCTGCTGATAGGTGTCTCACGTCTCTTTTTCCTCTTCATTCATCCGCTTCCCAATTCCTATGATGTAGGTGTGCAATAAAGGATAGGGATAGCTTTTTATTGCAGTGAATGCAGCAACACTGCACAGGACACTCTTCCACAAAGGAATGGAGAAGCCACTGCAGGGGAAACTGTATTTAGTCATTCAAGAAGGAAGAGGAAATATCTGTGGTTCTTCTCTTTTCAGAGGTGGAATAAAGGCTTTACCTAGTTCAGGAAGGAAAAGGGAGAGGAGAATCAAATTGATAGCCTGCACTATAGAAGTATTTTCTTCCTACCTTTGAGATGGTGGAATTTAATTTGGGCTGGAAAACTGAGGAGTCTTTAGCTGCAACTGACTATTCTCTTTAAATATTTCACTTTATTTCCATTTCTTCTACCACTGAAGTCTGTAACAGTGGTGGTCAGAAATCTCAACGGTCCAGTATGGTGGGCAGGTGGAAAGGTCCGTCTGTGTTGATCCTATCCCCAACTAACACCACATTATGGCATCACGGCTGAGAGCGAACTTCAGAGGGGGTTTAGAAGTGCACACTTTAGATTGGAATAAATGCTTTAAATGTTTTTGTTTTGGTTTTTTTTTTTGGGGGGGGAGGAGAGAGGGGGCAAGGTAAATGCATATGCTGCAGTCCTCTATAGGACTGGCACTACTGAAGTAATGCAGTTTGAAGCTGTCATCATCAGTGAGTCTGGCAGAAAGTTTTAGTCAAATTTAAATTACAATTGACAGTAGTAAGAAAATTAAAGGCTAAACTGTAGTACTGTGAAGGCACATTTTTGCACAAGGTATTAATTCAAATATATGTCCAAAGCTTATTTTTATTCTCTTAAAATACTGAAAACAAACCTGTGTGTAGCAGGTGGGATTATAGTAGAGATGATCTTCATGTATTAGTGAGCAGAATCTCACTGGCTTTGAAATGTAAGTTTATAATTCAATGTCTGAGATACTGACACTTCCAAAGAAGATTGATTTCTTTCTGATTCTATCTAAAACAAGCAGAAAGGGAAAAAGTGAAAATAACTGCAGATTAGTTAACCTTTTACTCTGAACATAAATCGCTAAAGAATATAAAGACCATCCACAAAGGTCTCCTACATTAAGGTAAGGTATGAGAATTTTTCTTGTAATATATCTCGTCAGAAATGAAAGCATTCAACACGGTTATCTGCAAAAGCTCAGGAAATCTAATCATTAGCTGAACTGCTTACCAAATGGTCCATATTAAGTGGTTCAATTCACAAGTCGCTTAGGGATGACAACACGGGAGCAAATGAAGGAGTTGTTGCGTAGTCAAATCAGGAGAAAAATGATCGGTGGTACTTAATGGAGTCAAGCTGATACAATCATGATTCCTTAGCAAATGGACCTTAAATGCAACAGCACCTGCATGTTAAATTATATTATGAGGAACCTCATGAATAGTATTCTCACTGTCTACATGTGAAGATGCAGTGGGTTTTATTCCGTTTTACATTCTGGCTGTGACTTTCTATGACAAGAAAGACAGTCAACATCTTAAACCCCATCTTAAACCCCATGTACAAATGATCAAATGGTGCTTTTAGCATTTTTAGTCTCTATCCCAGAAGTCTCCATGCTAAAGGCTTTTTTCTAATAAAATAATTTATCTTTTATATCCAAAATATATTCTTTTTGTCAAATGTTTTGAATTCTGAAGAAAGACACTAATGTAAGAGATAGCAGAGAAAATTAAATTCCATTCACAGTAGAAAATGTTGATTTTATTTATCTTTTTAAAATAAATATGACAGTTTAACTACCATATATGACTAAAGTATCTCTATTTCCTTTCTTGAGGGAATTTCTCAATAGTGTTAAGCGATCAGAAACACTGAAAACATTCTGTTATAGTATGATTTTAGTGCACAAATTATTCATATACAAAATGAATAGTTTAGGAAATGTCTAATTAGCTGAATACCTAAAATACAAAGCAGTTAACAGTCCAGAACATGTTTAATTGTCTATTTCAGAATAAAGACAATTACAATGCCAATTAGTTATGGATAATTTCACAATAGTTGCTACCATATGTAACATTTCAAATTATATGTCGCAGATACAATTATTGTGGTTTATCGGTACTTCCTATTTTATATATTTATTTTTCAATGCATTGTAAATTACTTTTTTCTACATGTTACTCTGCACTTGTCTCATTTTAATCAAAAATTCTAATCCCAAGAAAACAAGCAGGTGTTCTCCCTGTTTGAAATTGTTTGGAAATTTCAATCCATAGTGATTTTGTGACATACTTTTGTAGCGGGAAATGTTAGAAAAAGTTAACACAGTGAGTCTGGATATTGTTAATGATGGAAAAAAATCCAAATGTGAAGTGAAGAGTTCAAAAATGAAGACATAGGCCAGGAAAATAAAGGGTGAAATGTATTTTAAAACGCATGAAACATACAGATTGAAACTGTAAGGAAGTTATCTTTTGTCTTATGCTTATGGAGGCTTTGTGGATGTATGCGTGTTTTCTATGCAATGCTCAACACAAGACATCAAAAAAATATTGCCTAGATTTTTTTGCTTACTGAATTGATATTTCTTATAATCGGTATTTATCTTCAGAACTATTTTTTTTATCCCACAAACAGCTTTTTAATTCAAAGACAACTTTTTTTAAAAAAATGTTGTATTTTGCTTTCTTGCATAATCATCCTGAAAGGGCTACAATACCAGTAGAGAAAAGAGAATTTTGGAGGAATTTTTGCAGAATACAGCCAACAGTGCTTTAATTGCTCAGCTATCTGTGATCAGAAGCTGCCCTCACCAGTCCTGGTCCTGACCCCAACCTTCAGGCCCACATCCTTGTTCAACCTAATCCAGTACCCAAGGAGATGCCCAATGCTGGGGCTAAGCCTGCTCTGGTGCCTCCAGTTGCCCTGCTGAAGGCTGGGGAGGTGGGACAGGTGCTCACTGCCAGTTCCAGCCTTGGTCTCCCAGGGAGCCCCTGATCCTCCTGGGTGAGCCACTAGCTCCTGCTGTGCAATCGCCAAAACCTTTCTCCTTGTTTTTTTCTAACTGTTAAGGTGTGAGAAAGTGTGTGAGCTGAAGGCATACAAGAACAGAAAACTGAGAGACTTGTGTAATTACTGAGACCAGAAGAGTTGGCAGTTCAAGTATTTAAGAGTAATTGAAGATAAAGAGGATATGAGGATATAAAACCGTAAGAATAACCCCAGGGTACTAGAAGATGGCAACTCAGCAAGCTTGAGGATTTGTCTGGCCTAAAGAGCCCCCCCACAGAGCTTGTCTTGTCCTCACTTGATTGAGTACTGCCTGAACAGCAAGGGCTCATTGCGTCTCCCATCAGGGGTTGTGAGCATATTAATTTTACAGTAGGTCATTAGCCCAAATGGTCAGTTGTGTGCATTGGCCAATAAATAATTGCTTTGCAGAGTTAAATCGTGTATATCCAATTTGTTTATGGTCTCTTTACAAGTGGTAAAAGTTACACCTAAATGTGATCCAGAGGTGGAGCATTGAGATACTACCTACACTTTAGGCACAGACTGCTAAAAAAGATTTGCATGAATTATCAGTGGTGCTATTATAATTTATTTGAGTATAGTTATTGTCATTACAATCAATAATCTATGTGGATTTATGAGAAATTTAAAAAAATCCTGCTTTTATGGTCAATGAAGAACTTTTAGTGAATCATTCTGATTTTTATTTTTATTTCTGTTAATAGTACATTTCTGTTTCCTTTCATTATAAATATATTTGAGCTAAAAATATTTCAAATTTTCACTTAATTTCCAGATTAAAAGCTTGACTGACTTTTGTGGTGTTTATATAAAGTCTAGACAGAGTGAAGTTGTTGTGCCTCTCATGTCTGAATGTTCATACTACATTATGTAACTGTTCTGACTTTGCTTTAAAATGTTCTTATATATTAAAACAAACCCCTATATTTCTTACGAAACCCATATTTCTCTGAAAGTCTTATCCTGCTGGAAATTTAACATCAGAATGAGCAATTCAGTTGGGCAGAACAAAAAAAAGGAATTAATTCCACTGTAAAACTGTGTATAATCTCTTTAAAATAACAATATGATCAATTAAACTTCCATAGCAAGAGTTCTTTCTGTCAGTATCCTAAAATAGATGTAAGTAAATTAATCAAGGATATGAAAACATGAAACTGTGTCATCCATGACAAAAATCACTTGCTTGGACTGAAGAGGACAATGGATATTACCTAAAGAGCCATTATGAGATACTGATTATAAGGTTAATTAAGAGAAATAAATTTTCCTTATAGAGTTTTTATTTTCTTTAAACTTTATACAGAATTTAAAAAGTGAACACGAACAGCACTGACTTCTTTTAATCAAAGGCAGATTTATTTCTAATAAAGGAGTGTACTGACTTCTGAAGTTATCAAATAACAAGGGGACTAGAAAAAAATACTAAAATTTGTTTTAGGGAGTTGCTCTAATTGCCCCTTTTTTTTAGGTTAAAGTACAGTCATTATTATTTTTTCCTCTATATGTTTATATGGTTTTCCTCTATATGTCTCTATGTTTTATTTTAAAAACTGATATTCTTTGAAATGAAAAAGAAAACAAAAAAGAAAGAACTATTGTTTTGGGGAAAGATCTAAGATAATGTTAGTTCTGTATATTTCTCTCTCATTCCTTCACTCTGAAAATATACATGATAAGATTAAACAAAAATTATTTTTAAGCCTCTTATATTTAGAAAAGCTGAAGAAAATGGTTTCTTCATGCAAATTAAATGAGAATTCATGATTTGAATTATTAGGGAAAGGTAACAATAAGGTTGAGTAGTTGTGGACTAGAAATCTGCAATAAAAATTTCTGCAGCAAACAGAAAACTTTGCCAAACAAATTTCTTGTTCAAATCTCAAAACTTTTATTCTAACAAAAAAAAAGTGTTAAGAAACTTTTCCTGTGAAGTCATGACTTACTTTTAAGTTAGAAAATAATTTTAAGATTGGCTTCATCTGCCTCCCAAATGAAAGACTGAATCGGGATGGTTAGCGGGGTGTCTAGTGGCATTACTGGTATTCATCAATGACGTTCGAAAAGCTCAAGTGCAAATGTCCTGCACATCCTAAACATGACTACAGGCTGGGTAGAGAATGGATTGAGATTAGTCCTGGTTGGAAGAACTTGTAATGTTGATTTATGTAAAACTCAGTATGAGCTTTCAACACATATTTGCAGCTCAGAAATCTGTTTCCTGGTCTGCATCATAAACAGCATGACCAGCAGATGAAGGGAGATGATTCTGTCCCTCTATTTTGTACTTCTGCAGGAGGAGCAGGTAGAAGCTGCCTTGTTTCTTTCCATTTGATAGTTGTCTCTGGCAACACATTCTCTCTATAAGGGTGCCATCTCTCTATAAGGGTGACATCTTTTCTTCTGTCCTCTGGCCTGTCTTCAAATATCTCCCAACTTTGCTTTCAGAATCTCACAAGAGAACAGTGCTGGGAAAATACCCCCTTAACTCTTCCATACCTGGAAAACAGAGGAGCAGGCACCAAATTTAATTAGAATTTTTGAGCTCAGGGATATTCAAAACTCTGGGGAGAAGTTAGAGACATTACCTTGCTACAAATCATGCTTTTACTGTATCTTGAATTCAACTACAATGTCAAAATGGCACAAGTTAAAGCAACATGGTTCTGCCCTTTCTATCTACCCAGATTGTATATGACCTGATACTACTGGACCTCTTGGAGAAGAAGGTTCTTGAAACTCAGTTCTCTCATATTCTGAAGACACATTGGAAGAGTGTCCCATGGGAAGGCAGACAGGTTATCACAGAATCACAGAATGGTAGGGGTTAGAAGGGACCTCTGGAGATCACACAGTCTAAACACATCTGCTGAAGCAGGATCACCTAGAGCGGGTTGCACAGGATCATGTACAGGCAGCTTTTGAATATCTCCAGAGAAGGAGACTCCACAACATCTCAGGGCAGCTTGTTCCAGTGGTCTGTCACACTCACAGCTAAGAAGTTTTTCCTCATTTTCAGATGGAACTTCCAGTGATCCTGTTTGTGCACATCGCCTCTGGTCCTTTCACTGGGCAACACTGAGAAGAGTCTGACTCCAAGCTCTTGACATCCAGCCTTCATATATTTACAAGTATTGATGAGATTCACTCTCAGTCTTCTCCAGGCTAAACAGAGGCAGGAGTCTCAGACTTTCCTCACAACAGAGATGCTCCAGTCTCCAAAACATCCTTGTAACCCTCCCGTTAGATTCTGTCTAGTAGTTCTTAAAATGTGGAGCCTAGAACTGGACACAGTACTCCTAATGTGGCCTCACCAGGGCAGAGTAGAGGGAGTGGAGAACTTCCTTCAACCTGGTGGCCACCATCTTCTTAATGCACACCACTGGCCTCCTTGGCCACAAGGGCACGCTGATGGCTCATGCAATTTTACATGACAATTTTAGAGAAAGAAATGTCTAGGAAAGTTGGCTACTCTTTAAGGATGCCTTTCTGCGAGCTCAAGAGCTCTCTGTCCCTCTGAATAAGAAAGTGGGCAGGAGGGGCAGGAGACCAGCATGGCTAGGCAAGGACCTGCTGGCCAAACTGAGGGAAAAGAAAGGCAAATACAAGCTCTGGAAACAAGGGTGTGTTGCCTGGAAAGAATACAGGGATGCTGTTCGGACTTGCAGAGACGGGATCAGGAAAGCCAAGGTGCAGATGGAACTGAACTTGGCAAGGGATTTTAAAAACAACAAGAAGGGATTTTACAGGTACATTGGCAAGAAAAGACAGGCCAAAGAGAGCGTACCCCCCTTGGTAAATGAGAAAGGAGAATTGGCTGCAACTGATGTGGAGAAGGCTGAGGTACTGAATGAGTTCTTTGCCTCGGTCTTCTCTGGCAGCCAGCATTCTCATAATTCTCAGGTCCCAAAACCTTGCATCCTTGGACCGCTAGGTGGGAACTGGGGGAGTAAATCCCCCCCCCCCCCCGCCACTGTAAGGGCAGAGCAAGTCCGAGACCACCTCATGAGACTGAATGTCTACAAGTCTATGAGGCAGGATGACATGCATCCCAGAGTCCTGAAGGAGCTGGCTGATGTGGTTGCTGAGCCACTCTCCATCATATTTAAAAAGTCTTGGCTGTCAGTCGAGGTCCCTGGGGACTGGAGAAAAGGTCACGTCACTCCCATTTATAAGAAAGGGAACAAAGAAGACCCAGGGAATTACAGGCAGGTGAGCATCACCTCTGTGCCTGGGAAGATCATGGAACAGATCCTCCTGGATAACATGTTGAAGCACGAGGGATGAGCACGTGATCCGGGACAGCCAGCACGGCTTCACCAAGGGAAGGTCGTGCCTTGCCAATCTGGTGACCTTCTATGATGGAGTGACAGCATCGGTAGATAAAGGGAAAGCAACTGATGGATTTGTGCAAGGCCTTTGACACAGTCCGCCATCACATCCTTATCTCTAAATTGGAGAGATGTGGATTTGATGCGTGGACCATCCAGTGGATAAGAAACTGGCTGACCGAATGTAGACAAAGGGTGGTGGTCAATGGGTCTAGGTCCAGGTGGAGGCCGGTGACAAGCGGTGTCTCCCAGGGGTCTGTCTTGGGACCGGTGCTCTTTAACATCTTTTATCAATGACATTGATGATGGAATTGAGTGCACCCTTGTGGATGACACCAAGCTGAGTGGTGTGGTTGACACGATAGAAGAAAAGGAAACTGTCCAGAGGGATCTTGACAGGCTGGAAAGGTGGGGCCGGGTGAACCTAATGAGGTTCAACGCTGCCAAGTGTAAGGTCTTGCACTTGGGACGGAAGAATTCCAGACTTAGGCACAGACTGGGAGAAGAGCTCCTTGAGAGTAGCCCTGCTGAGAAGCACTTGGGGATTCTGATAGTTGAGAAACTTAACATGAGCCAACAGTGTGCTCTTGCAGCTCACAAGGCCAATGGTATCCTGGGCTCCATCATAAGAGGCGTGGCCAGCAGGGACAGGGAGGTGATTGTCCCTGAAGAGAAGGCTGCGGGGGGACCTCATTACAGCCTTCCAGTACCTGAAGGGAGCATACAGATAGGAGGGTAATCAACTTTTTAAAAGGATAGACACTGGCAGGACAAGGGGGAATGGATTAAAAGTAAAGGAAAAAGGTTTAGATTAGATATTAGGGGGAAGTTTTTTACAGAGAGAGTGGTGAGGTGCTGTAACAGGCTTCCCAGAGAGGTGGTGGATGCCCCGTCCCTGGAGGTGTTCAAGGTCAGGTTGATTGGGGCCCTGGGCAACCTTGTGTAGATGCAGGCTCGAGATTGGTTTCCCTGCCTGTGGCAGGGGGTTTTGGAGCTCTATGATCCTTGGGGTCCCTTCCAACCCATGCCATTCTATGATTATGAGAAATCTGTGTGTCTTTTGTGGGTGTTCAAGTAACCACTAATGAATATAGAGTTTCCAAGAGATAAAATGTTTCGGCAAATAGAATTTTTCAGGTACTCAAAACCATCATGGATAAACTAAATGTTCTTATAAGTTTTGAATATACATGGTACCAAAATACTTTGAGGTTCCAGATCTCTATTTTATTTGCCTTTGTTCCACTGTATAGGTTTGAAGCCTCTTCTGAATTCTTGTCTGAATCTTTGCACGTGCCTGTTAGGGCCTTGTCTATGATCTATTGTATTACAAAGTAAGTGTAAGGGGAAGAAAAGGAGCCTTAACCTTTTACATTGTACAATAGTAAGAAGAAGTTTTCATAATGTAGTCATACAGTCTGATGCTTTATTTATGTAGCTGCTACCTGTTTGCTTATTTTAGAAGTCATCTTACGTGGATCTCTGTCCTGGGTCAGGCTGTGCTGGTCCAAGTCCAAGTTGCACTTTTGTAGCAGTGACTCTGCTTTGGTATTGTAATTACCAGTCGCCGCTTTACTTCAGGGACACTGGAAATCATGGTGGTCATGAATGCAGTCAAACAAATTCCAGTTTCTTATTTTGATATTTTAGTTCTCCCTTTCAGAATTTATGGGCTAGACATTTTGAAGGGAAGATCTATTTTACTTTTTCCTCTAGTATCATACCTGTCATTGGAAATCCAGTGCAAAAGCTTTATCATGGAAAGTTGTGACTCAGTTTGCTTCTTCCATGCTCCCCATGTTTTTACCACACTTCAGAACTCAATGAATGAGGAATTCACTAATTCCTAGAATGTTTTAGGAAAGATTGCTTTTGCTGGTCAAAGTACTGAGCTGCTAGATTTTTGTCTGCTTGTCTCTGTTAGAAGAAAACTAAATCTGAATAAAGAAAAACCCACAAATAGTAAAGGGAACAGAAAGATTCTGAAAGGTCTGAAACCCAGCAGGGAGTTAAAGAAGCATCCGTTATACTTCCCTGCCTTCCTCTGGGCTAGTTCTACCCTGTCAGATTTACAGGACCTCTACTGAAATTGTATGTACTTTTCATTTGTCTTCAATGTTCCTGGCAGCAGTTTTGCAGGAATTTCACTGATTTGTATGCATTTATAATCAGAAATTTCGTCCCCTGGCTATATAGGGAATCCAGTCTACCTAATATTCACCCACATAATATGTTTTTCACTAATATAAAGCAAATATTTTATTAAGGGGACTGTATAGTTATATCTCCAGGTGCTGCAACTGATAGAGGGTGTTTTAACTACACCCTCATGAAAAGGTGTTCTTCACATGAAAAGTTCAACTGTAAGCATTCAAATATTTTACAATTTTGTCTTTATTTCAGAAAAAATGTAGCCAAAAGGGAAAAAATGTTTTTAATTGAAATGTCTTATATACTAATATGACCAAAAAATAAAAAGCTATTAAAAGAAATCTGTATGAATAAATGGATTTGAAAAAGAAGAAAATTTTTATTTTGTCAGTTTTTCTATAATTTTCTCAATAACCAGTGGTTCAGCTCCTTAAATAGAATCCATTAGTCCTTTTTTAAGAGACCAATTTTTGGTAGGTTTTCAAAGAAATACTTAAATTAAAATATGATCTGGAAGAAGCTAGTAATTAATAACTTATACAGCAATTTCAAAATAAAGTAACTTAAAATGACACAGCACAAATACAATAATCACCATGATTTTTGAAGGACATTGAGATGCCAGCCCCTTTTCAGTGGTCTGTGGAGACAGGACAAGGGGCAATGGCTGCAAGTTGGAGCACAGGAAGTTCCGCATCAACATGCGGAAAAACTTTTTCCCAGTGAGGGTGACAGAGCCCTGGGACAGGCTGCCCAGGGAGGTGGTGGAGTCTCCTTCTCTGGAGATATTCAAGACCCGTCTGGACGCCTATCTGAGTGATATGTCCTAGGGAGCTGCTTTGGCAGGGGGGTTGGACCCGATGATCTCTTGAGGTCCCTTCCAACACCTATGATTCTATGATTCTGTGCCCATTGAGGCATAAGACCTGCATAGATAAACAGGGGACTGCTGGGCAAAAATAGTGGAAGAAGAGAGTCTACAGGTCATCAAAGGAGGGGAATGGCCACTTGTGAGGAATATAAGACTTAACAGGGCATGTAGGATGGAAACTAGGAAACCTAAGGCCTCTTTGTAACTAAACCTTGCAAGGGCTGTCAAGGACAACAGAAAGGCCTTATTCAAATACATTGCAGACAAAAGTAAATCTAGAGGCAATGTAGGCCCTCTGTTGAATGACACTGGTGCCCTGGTGACTGTGGATAGTAAGAAAGTAGAGTTACTGAATGCCTTCTTTGCCTCTGTCTATACTGCTGGAGACTGTTTGCAGGAGCCCCAGCAGTACATGAAGCCCAGCAGGAAGTCAGGATAAACGACGAGTCAGCATTGTTTGATAAGGACTGGGTCAGGGATGAATTAAACCACCTGGACATCCATAAATCCATTGGTCCTGAAGGGACGCACCTGAGGGTGCTGAAGGAGCTGGTAGAAGTCCTTTCTTGGCCACTATGCATCATCTATGCTAAATCCTGGGAAATGGGAGAGGTACCTGAGGACTGAAGGAAAGCAAATGTTACTCCAGTCTTCAAAAAGGGCAAGAAGGAGGACCCAGGTAACTACAGAGAGGTCAGCCTCAATTCCATCCCTGGAAAGGTGATGGAACAACTTATCTTTGATGCTGTCTCTAGACACATCAAGGATAAGAGGGTTATTAGGAGCAGTCAGCATGGTTTTATCACGGGGAAGTCATGTTTGACTAATCTAAGAGCTTTTTATATGCATATAACCAGGTGGATAGATGATGGTGGGCAATAGATTTGGTCTACCTTGACCTCAGTAAAGCATCTGACACTATCTCACACAGCATCCTTGTGGCTAAACTGAGGAATTGTGGCCTGGAAGGTTGAGTAGTGAGGTGGATTGGGAGCTGGTTGAAGGGAAAAAGCCAGCGAGTTTTGATCAATGGGACAGAGTTTAGCTGGAGACCTGTATCTAGTGGAGTCCCTTGGGGGTCAGTACTGGGACCAGTACTGTTCAATGTATTCATTGATGAATAGAGTGTAGCATCAGCAAGTTTGCTGATGACATAAAACTGAGAGGGGTGGCTGACACACCACAGGGCTGTGCTGCCATTCAGCAAAGCTTAGACAGGCTGGAGATCTGGGTGCAGAGAAGTTGAATGAAATACAACAAAGGCAAATGTAGGGTCTTGCATCTAGGGAAGAAAAACCCCAGGTAGGTTGGGGACTGTCCTGTTAGAGAGCAGTATAGGTGAGAGGGACCTGGGGGTCCTGGTGGGCATCAGGATGGCCATGAGCCAGCAATGTGCCCTCCAGGCTAAGAAGGCCAATGGCATCCGGGGGTGTATTAGAAGGGGTGTGGTTAGTAGGTCAAGAGAGTTCCTTCTTCCCCCTCTACTCTGTTCTGGTGAGACTGCACCTGGAATATTGTGTCCAGTTCTGGGCTCCTCAGTTCAAGAAGGACAGGGAACTACTTGAAAGAGACCAGCATAGGGCCACCAAGATAATTAAAGGAATAGAACACCTTCCTTATGAGGACAGGCTGAGGGAGCTGTGCCTCTTTAGCTTGGAGAAGACAGAGGGGTGACCTTATTAATGTTTATAAATATGTGAAGGGTGAGACTAAGGAGGATGGAGCCAGGCTTTTCTCTTTGTGGCCAGCAGATCAAAGGAGATGATCCTCCCCCTCTAATTTGTTTTGGTCAGGCCCCACCTGGAGTAATGTATCCAGTTCTGGGCTCTCTGGTATAAAAAAGACAGGAATCTCTTGGAAAGAGGCCAGTGGAGGGCTACAAAGATGATTAAGGGCCTGGAGCATCTCCCCTGTGAGGAAAGACTGAAGGAACTGGGGCTGTTCAGCCTTTTGAAAAGGAGACTAAGGAGGGAATTTATTGATGTTTATAAACATTTTAAGTGTGTGAGACAGAAATAGCCATCCTCTTTTCAGTTGTCTGTCGAGACAGAACAAGAGGCAATGGCTTCAAGTTGAAGCATAGGAAGTTTTTCACAGTAAGGATGGCAGCATTGGAACAGGCTGCCCAAGGCGGTTGTGGAGTCTCCATCTCTGGAGATATTGAAGACCCATCTGTGTGATCTGTCCTATGGAAACTGCTTTGGAGGGGTGGTTGGACTCAATGATCTCATGATCCATCACTGTGAGGTGATGGAGCACTTAAACAGACTGCCCAAAAAGGTTGTAGAGCCTCCTTCTGTGGAGACATTCAAAACCTACCTGGATGCATTCCTGTATGATTTAGTTTAGGTGATCCTGCTCTGGCAAGGAGGGGGTGAATTGATGATCTTTTGAGCTCCTTTCAAACTCCTAACTCCTGTGATTCTATGATTAACTTGAAATTAATAAAGTTAAAGCAAAATAAAAAACAATTTATATAAGTCAAGATACTTAAGATTTCAGAAAAAAAAGTCAAGATACTTAAGTATACAGAAAAAAAATCTGATTTTCCTGTATTGACATTTCACAATGTTTTTTTTTTTTTAGACAGCTACATTTTAGGTCTGTAAGTCTGAATAGTGATATGCTTTAAATTAATCAGTGACTTCTAACATCAGATGTTCAGAGACCTATACAATGATCTGTTGTTTCTGAAACTTCTATTGTTCAGTCTTCTTTGAACTCTTCAGACTTTTACTGATGTGGAATCACAATGCTAAGATCAAAAACTAACAGAACAATTGCAATATGTTGTCTTTAAGTTGTGTACACTTTGAAGCAAAGTCAAAGGAACAATAATTTTAACAAAACCTCACCTAATTTATTTTGTTTTCTCATTTTTGGAAATTTGCAATAGCAAATATCTTTAACAAGGGTAATAAAAGACCAAGAAATAACGACTTATAAAACACCTTTTGAATGAAATTACCAAATTCAGTGGGGTTTATATAGTATTTATACTTCATCTTTCGATAGCTTTTTCTTTTCTCAAATAAGTAATAGAAGATTCAAATGCTCTGTCTCCATCTCCTGGCAGATAAGAACTAAAAAAAAAAAAAAGGACTGAAATGCGTGAACCTAAGGGACTAAATTTAGGAGAATTTAAATTTCTGCTTCTTGATTTATTTGAAATTTTTCCCTATTTCTACAATCATTCCAATCTATTAGAATGTAGAGAAATAGAAATTTATATTATTATGCAGATAATAGTCAAAAGATCATATCACTTAGGCAATACAATCAACCCCAGTTTTCCATTAGAATATAACAGCAGTACACCATTTAATGTAATAAATGAAAGTTTATTGTAAATTACTATTTGAGTATTTTTTTAAATCCTCAGATTGATAGTCTAAAGGAAATTTGATTGCATTTTGTTGATACACTTAAAAATATAGTCATATTTTTGCTGTAGCTAGTTTACCTGGAAATAATGTACTTAATGACATTCACTGTACATTAAATTACATTTACCTTATGTGATTTCCATGTAGTTCTAAGGTTTTCTTACCTGCCCACGGCCATGATATTTTAGGTATTATCAGAGTTCATACTCCCAAATATTTTTTATAATTTATTTTGAATAAAAAATAAATTTTAGAGGAAATAATAGCAGATATGTATTACTTCTTTCATTAAAAGCAACCTTCTATACCGATTAATACTGCTATAAAACGTCAACTCTGATATGTGGTTATACATGTAATTCTTTAGACATAGACCATTGACCAAGGCTGGATCTAGCTGCACCTAGGCTTCTCTCTGAGAAGGAGTTTAGAAAGCACGGGGATCCTTTCTGAACCTTGTGACTCAATGGGAGGGCCTCCGCCCAGCCACACATCAGACTACTGCCCTTTATGCAACAGGGGCCAACCAATTCCATGTTAATATACTCTGGATACTGTATGCACATATAGTCCCATTTCTTGTAACATGACTGACACTTTCTCCACTGGTGTCACTAACATTCCTTAAGTAAAGGTACAGGAAAACTTGAAGTGATTTTTTTACTACCAAATATGACTGAATGAAGGAAGTATTTTTAGTATTCAATCACAAGAAACAGAAGCATTATGTATGCTTAGTATTCAATCTTATAGGATTAAATTTAAATTTGGGTTTTGGTTGGGTTTTGGATTTCTTTTGTTAAATAGTCAGTGTGTTAATATATGACAGAATGACACTCTTATTCTTTTTCTTTTTCTTTTTTTTTCTTTTTTTTTTGTTAGAGTAATGTTTATTTTTTTAAGTTTAGATAGTTATGGAAAGCAGTGATGAAATAATATTCTGTGTTTATGGAAGAGTTTTCATTAGCTCTTACATTAGTTAGGATTACAGTCCCCAGAAGTTTAATGTATTGTCAATAGCTAAATTAAGTTTTAAGTTATAAAGAAGGTATAAACAATAATGAATGTATCCAAATAATATTTTGCTACATTAAAATCCAAAAGCCTTATATAATACTAATATGCAGATTAATATTTATATTTGTATGCATGGTTAGCAAAACAGTGGAATGGAAAAAAAATTAGTTTAGAATTTGATTCACTTAATATATTCTTTGAAGAAAAAAGAATATAGAAACCAATTCAGTAAATGATCTTTACCACTAAAACTGTGGCGTTTGTTTTCCTTAGAAAATGTTTAATAAAGACAAGAAAACATGAAGATTTTGCTTTTTACTTTTCTAAAATGTATTTTTTCATTTTGTTTTATATTCCTGTAGAAGACAAATCTATTAATATGGTTGTAGCTACAGTTTTACTTATATAGAAAGAAAGAATTTTCCTCAAATAGGTTTTTACTGCTACCTGTCTCATTTCTAACTTACAAAAAGAATGATGAATAAGATTTACAGATACAAATTACTTAGTTTAAAAAGTGCTTTGAAATGCATGGTAGCAGAGGTTACCTTTAGAAACCTCTACTACAGATATTGATTTTAAAAACAGAGATGTACTTTAAAAAGTATAAATAAAAGGAGGAAAACATTAAAGTTTTCCAGACAGCAAATCTTGACTTCATGTTTTCTTTAATATTCAGTCAGCATTGCAGTACTGAAGTTCAAGGTTTACCATATCATCAAATAGAGAATAAGTTTCCAAACTCACACTTTTATCTGTCATGGATAAACACATTCCTGGAAACATATTACACAGAGCTGTCACTGTCAGATCACTAATTACAAAATATTACAGGTCAAATTTCCACATTAACATTAATGAAAGCTCTGTACAGTCATTGAACAAAGTGCTATTTTGTGATAATAATATGCCCAGTAAGACTGTAAATCATACCAATGAAATCCTATTCACACCTACTGTATGTGCATCATTACTTTTTAACACATGAACACCTTTAGTCTGATTCTAAAACAAGTTTCCACTATATGAGACACAAGGAATTGTATATTAATTTAACTAATTGACAATATTAGAATTTTCTAGCAATCTACTTTAGAAATCTATGAAAAAATGATTCCCCCTTTTTTGATGACACTGAATTCCCAAATATTTGTAAAATACAAGTAAATTATGGAATGTATGCTGCTATTAGCTACAGTTTTTACAGAGTCCTCAACTCTTGTCATATTATTAAAAGTTCTTTCTGGAATTGCTCACATGCTTCCAGTAAAAAATAAAATCAACAGTGCATAGTCTGTGAATGCAATGTAAAGAAACATCAGGGGCGGTGGAGCTCAACTGTGTTACTTCCCTTTCAAAACATCGGTGAGACCAGAAGTGTGAAGCACAGATATTACTTGTGCGATTCCCTCACAAATGTTTTTGAATATATACATGAACATAAAGCTCTCCCTTGTGCTGTGAAGAAGAAAAGAAATTTGGATGCCTATGTAAAATATAAATTGCTTGTTTAGTATATGACTTCAAAAGTTTTCACCTTGCAAATTGAATATGGTTATTACCAAGCTCTTCTGCCTCAGTAAGGAAAATATTTCACTGGCAGAGCCACACTGTGAAGTGGAAAAGATTTTCCTTCTGTTTTCATCCCTGACTTCAGGGAACCCAAGGTACATGAAGGACATTAGCAATCCTCTTATTTCCTAGACTTTGTCTAATATTAATTAATAAATGTACTTAATAAAGCTAGCATTTTTAATTCACAACAGCCTACCTCATTCAGCTGCTATTAGTCAAATTTAGATTTGTACTTGAAAACAGAGACTTATGCTCAATTTGTCACTGAACTATATTATCTGAGGATAAATTTAATGTGAGGACACAGCATAATCCTATCTGGCAAGCAAGAAGTTTCACTTTGCTACTCTTTCCCTACTACCCATCACACTGTGCCTGAATCTAGTGATATTTGGCTGATGTAACTGTCTTCACTCCAGAAAGCTACATTTTATTTATATTTTATGTGAGTTGGTTCCTTGGTCAGCTTGATGGCACAAGTATTTACATAGTTTTGAGAGGACTCAGATTCCTACAGGAGTAGATAGAAACTGAGGAATGGTTTCAATAGTGTTAATGTTTCTTAAATTATGGGTATACATCTCTAAAGAGACAAATAGGCATCTAGGTGTACTTCAGGATCTGAACCTTGGTTATATCTATGAAAAGACACTATTATTGGGTCTATGAGTAGTGCCTTAAGTATTGCCAGGATGAAAGTAGCATTAAGGTTATTTCCCAAGGCTGAAGATAACATGCCATTATTTTCCTTGAATATACATAATTATCTGTTCTGTAAATCCAAAGGTAATCTATTTTGAAAATACTTTCCAGATAAAAAAGAATAAAAATATAGTTTGGTTATTATATTTGTGAATATAATAAACACTTATGGTATCATTTTGTATTCATTATATTTTCATCCTGATTCCTTGTCAAGGCACTGAGTTTACAAGGATTCTTGCCAGTATTATTTGAAAAGCAGCACTGCAATTCTTACTTCTGTGCTTTCATGATAGGCTGTGGTACCTCTGATTAGGATGTGCCACTTTCAAAGGACATGTAACAGACTCTAGCCAAAGCTTATATCCAGGATCTGCAAAACTGTCAGAACTGAACAAAACAGTGTGCAAGGGCACTTATCTCAGTAACACTAAATAAGAAAGAGAAAATGGTGATCACATGATTGTATGATAAATGACTGTGATAGCTTTTCCTTCATTTTATTCTGATGATAATAGGGATATGAAGGTTGTACAGCCAGGTGACTGCTTACTCATTGTATAATACAGTTAATGAGCTGCATTTGTGACATTAGTATAATCTGTCTGGTTCATAATGTACTATAGCACATGCATTATTTCACTGAATGATTTATGGGATCTCTATTATGTTGTAATGCATTTCCTAGGGTAATAGATGAGATGGATTATCTTGTGTTTCCTAGCATAATGTAGTTTTGTACATCACAAATATAATTGGCTTATAAGACATTGTATTTCATTAACCAATGAGAATGGTTTTGATAACAGGTGTCCATTAATTAAACATTTCCCTTTACTTGTTATACAGTTCTAAATATCTCCTAAACTTTTCTATTATTTACAGACTTTCTTGTTACTTTATTTGTATGCACTAGTCTATAATAAAATATTTAAATGTTACTTCACAGAAACTGAAAACTATCTTTTAAAAGCAAAACAAATAGTTCCATTGTTTTGTGGTGAGGTTTTTTTTCCCATTCATTCATTTATGAACAATTACTAATCTAAATTAGTTTCCTTAGAAAATAGGTCATGGATAGGCCCTAAAATTCTACATTGATGTGTCAGTGCTTATTTCCCTTTTCCACCATTCTCAATCTGTTCTGGCAGAGAGGTAGAGCAAAATTACTAAATTTCTTCAGGTTTTATAAATATTAATATTTCATTCTGGTTGAGGGCAAAGGGACTGTAAATAATCTTATTATGACAGTTTCCCATTCTTTATATGGTTTCTTAATCAGCAATATCCCAAATAGCCGGATTGTATACTCTTGTTTTTGCTGAGGGTTTGCAGTGGGAGGAGGGGAAGAAGAATTAGGGAATTTGGAAGGAGAATAAGCCAAATCAAGGGAAGGCAAGGCAGGCTAACACTAGGCACGGCAAGGTAAGGGAATTTTAGTGTCTGGGGCTTTTAGGAACATGCAACAGAGCTCAAGTTACCAGAGTAAGAGAGAGTGAGAGTGTCCGGTCAGACAGAGCCTTGAGATACAGCTGTGTTACTTGCATGCTAAATATAAATAATGTGATCCCATCTCTAAAGGTGTGAGCATGGGTTTTTCTAAACAAAAAATTACTAAGTGGGATACAGTAACTATAAGCAGAGGTCTGAGAAGTCCTCTGCTAGTGTCCTACTGATTGTGGTTACCTGCTTCAGTCCTACGGTCTCTGTTATGAATGCTCTGTGCCTGACCATTACTGAAAACTCTTGGAGAATTCCTATAGTGTGTCCTCATGCTACTTGCTTGTTTTTCTATTTCCTTCTGCCCAGCATCAGATATTTCTCCGAATTACACATATTCCATTGTTCTTGAGGAAGATTTAATCTTTGACTCCGTACTGACACTTCTATTTAATTACACCTAAACAGCACAACTGGTAGTTATCTTTCTTTTTGCCCAGCTGTGTTTTAATGAATCACTATACACAGTTCATGTATACAAATGGAAGTTTTGTGAAAATGTGGGCTTTCCTAGCTCTAAAGATTCTGGTTTTCCATTCATTTCCAATATGCATTACTGTTCCCATTAACTTTATTGGTAGTAGTTCAAATCATCATGAGATTTCCCCTCAGTCAAAAGGAGGGTCCTTTGGGGTGCACCATCAATTCAAACTTACAGAAACCAAACCTTTTGCCACACTGGTAGTATGAAGTAGGTTAAACGAAAAGTATAAAAAAGTTTGGTAAGTTGTCAAAATTTTGTTTCAAAATTGAGCTGAATATTTTTATATAATTATGATATAATTTTTATATTATATTATTTCCTCTTTTTGGAAAGACATATAATAAGATAATAAAATAGTTTGATTTCCACAACAAACAGTTACAATTCCTTTTATCTTATACACTTTATGTCAAAGCAGGAAAAAGGAAAAAGGCAAGACAATAAACTCATCATAGATTTTTGTAAAAGATATGTCCATCATTAGGAAAAAAAAAACCCAAACACCAACAATTTGCTTACATTTTTCTGCCTTGTAAGCTTAAAATTCCAATAACTATAGTATATACAAACCACCAATTATTTCATGGAATTATACTCTATTTAATGATGTCACATTGCATTACATATTTACGGACTATAATTTTTGGAATGCTAGCCCCAAAATAAAAATGCAAAAATATATATATTAGCCATATATTTCGACAGCTATTAAATCCAATCTTCACCTTAGTTTCCTTAGTAGAATAGACAGAAGATAAGTTTAATAGCATTTCCACAGGTTAACATACCTAGCCTTTTGTGAACCAAGTTATAAAGTGAATGAGTTCCAGAATAAAGAACGCTCGCAGAGAATTGCTCTTTCACTTTACTTCTCTTAGAAAACCTTTCATTTGGGGGGAAGCAAGTGGGGACTTGATTTTGCTGCAAAGAAAGAGAAGTCCAAGTTAGACTTCAGAAGCAACTTGCTATCTGATTTGGCCTAAGAAATTTTATTTTTAGATCTTAAACTTCTGGGAGAAGGGACTAACTTCTGTTACACGTTTAAAAAAAAAAAAAGCTTATGCTTTAATGGAGACAACTGTGGGCTTAAACTTCCAGGTGAAGTCAGGTCTTCAATTCTTCTACCAAAACCTACCCCTGTCCTCAGCAGTTTCAATTAATTTTATATTGGTGTATATAAATGATTTGTGTCCTTTTGTACTGGAAATTTTTATTCATCTCAGAGAGACAACACTTTACATAGGTATGTGATTAGTTCAGAGAGGCTTGATAGTCACTAGTGAGATTTTGGGGTTTTCTTTTAAGTTAATCTTATGTTTATCTTTTCATTTCTTTTCCTTCCCAAATCTTTTTCAAAAAGATGTGAGGTAAAAAGAGAAAAAAAAGTTTTAATCAACTGCCTGTAGTTAGAATGATTTTTTTTCAGGTGAAACAGGCTTCTTGAAATGACCTATTTAAGGTTTTCAGTTTAAAATGTTCTTTAAAATACAATTCCTTTCTGAAATAAATGTAATCAGCATGCTAAAATGTTAACATATTATTTTACAGAAAGAAAATAATGTGTTGTGATTTTTCTATTCAGTAAGAAATTTGAGAACTTATTTAACTCAGTATCTATTGATTGAATTTTTTAATCAAAGTTTTGTTAATCTAGCAATAGGTACCCCATATCTCCATATGACGGAGAGTTTACTGTTAAGAGTATCTATTTTACTTGTGATATATGTAGTTTTAAAAATTACCCAGGTTGCAAAATCCGTTAGCTAAGTCATGTCTTCTGAAACCTTCAGTGAGGTTAGTGTTCTTTTCTGAACATTTCCTAAAAATGCACATGCATATACACATGTAACTCATAGGACTGTACTTGAAAAATTCACTGCAATATTCTAGGGCATGCTCTAGTCAATTGAAATATCACAGAATTACAGAATCATTAAAGAAATATCATTAAAGAAAGGGACAGTAATAGGTATCTTCCAAAGAAAATTACATGCACAATGTCTTCTGGGGTCACAACTAACAGAAAGCTTGCTGCAACCAAGACAGAACTGTTCTTGGATGTGCACAGATGGAGAGCTTTAGAAAACCAGAGAAACACTTAAGTTGCTTAATGACTTGAAGATTTGGTAGAAGCTGAGTATGGTCTTCCAATGTCTCAGTTTTTATCTCATATTCCTACTCTTACCATAAATTGTACATATAGGCATTCACTTCTTGCCTGGAATTTGGCCAAAGCCATTATTCTTTGTTGGTTCCGTTACACTAGCCAGCTCAATAAAGGCATCAAATAAATTCAACTTTGAAGACACAATGACAGTACTTTCTGTGGAAACTGGTGAAATATAAAACATCTCATTGTCTCCCAGATATTCAGAAGTTTCAGGTTCTGATTCTCAATCACATTAACAGTCACTTTAAGATGAGTGAAACAATGTCATCAAGGGTCTATGGAGTCCTAGGCTCTAGAGATTTACCTGGAGGGATCAGTTTTTCAAACTCTGCAACTTTGGGGGGTTATATACCCATTACTTAGCCAATGATTCTGAGAATGACATTTCTTAGTTTGTTGATGACATAAAAGGGACCAGTAAACTCGAGGAAGATATATCTTGAAAGAGCTGGATGAAATGAGGAATGTCTTTTCAATACACAAAACAGCAGAATAATGAATTGCAAGCCAGCAAAACAAATTGAAAGCATGAATGACTGCTAAGTCTAAAGATACTACAGTGTCTGACCTTGAGAAAATTTGTGTGCAGTGGTGGAGAAATCCCTGAAGTACTCATCTCAACTTGCCACTGCACCAAGTAAATGTAAGAGGCACTAAGTTGCCTTGTTAAAGCACAAAATAAATCACAAAAAGTAGAAGCAGTGATGCATGAAGCTCTGACTACATCCCAGATAATATTTTCCATGCTGGTCATCAGTACTCCTTTTCATATTAATCAGTGTTGTGTACTTAGTTTTTTCTTTTCTTTCAGAAGACTGTTATAAAAAAACAGATAAGGTTATACAAATATGTATAAGCTTTGGGTATGAATATAAACTGAAAACATGGTGTGCTAAAAAAGAGAGACCAAACTAAAATAGTGCTTGGAATTACAGAAGTAACAAAAATATGCTGTTCCTTTCTGTCTATAAACAGAATATAATTCAAAGGAAATTGTCAGCAAAAATCACAAATTAAATGCTAAAAGATGGGACAGTATGAAGCACAATGAAGCTGTGTTTCTGGTTGCAAGTACTCTAAGGCAGAAAAAGGAGTAGAAGTCCTCAGTAATGTACTTAGTCCAATGAAGGTCTATGTTTCAACTAGTTTTTAATAGGGTAAATCTGTTCCAAATGTGCCACTGAGGACCAGCTCTCCTGAAAATACTTATCTGCCAAAATCGTGGGCAATTATTTCTATTCCTTTATTGTATATGCCTGAATTGACAAACTGTATTTACAGTTTGAGTTTAGTACCTAACTAAACAGCGAAGGAAAGTCTCAAGGAGACTTAAAGCATGGGATAAGATACATTGAAGACAGTTCTCTGGAATTCTTCCTCTGCATAAGTATCTATATGAAACCTTTATTTCTTGCCCAAAACTATTTTATAAATATATGGGGTTAACAGATAGTGACTAAAAAATAGAAGTTGGTCATCAATACGTGCATCCAAGTTACTCCTCATGGTAGACAGCATCTCAGAACCAGAAGAAAGGATTTAAATCCTCTACAACCAGAGAGGCTTTAATCTAAAGCTGTCATATCTGCAGCCATAAAGTAATAGAAGGAGGTTGCATAGAAGGGCCCTTTAGTTTAAGCACTGAAGTTCATCCGAGGCAGAAAGAAAAGTAGAAATCAGAGTTAAGTTCAAGACCTCTTAGGTAAAAGACAAAACCAAAGCACATTTTCCCATACAAGCATTGAATGATAACTAAAAACTGTGGAGAATCCTTATGAAGAAGGATGCATAAATGATAATTCCATCAAAACTTTGCACTAATGAAGTGAGGGATTAAGTTTGAGCAATATTCAGAATTTTCAGTGAGAAAGATGCTTTTTTTTTTCAGATCCTATTTTTGGTCACTAGCTTTTCCACAGACAGGAGATGTCTATGAATTCAATAGTGCAAAATCAAACTGAAGGCTATTAAATTAATTTTGGGTAGCTTTACAGGGGTAAATTTCCACTAAATGAATTTCTGAAGAGAACAGAGTTTGCAGCCATAGTTCTCTGACACTAGATATTTTAGAGGTCAGTAGCTGAATTCTAGAGAGCAGTCAACTCCCCTGTTCCCCACTCTCCAACCTGCCCCCCCCCCCCAAAAAAAAAAAAAAACCAAAACCCAAAAACCCCTAAGAAAATTAAAGGGAAATAACTTTTAGGAATGGATAGCACATTAATTAGAAAATATTCGTCTCTTTTCTCTGGAAAAAAAAGAAGAAACCAGCAAAAAAATCCACAAAATAAAACTCAACTCTCAAGAAAACTGTTTTTCTTGAGTTGCCATGTATGTGTATCCTGCTTTTTTTCTCAACTGCAAAGTACAACTGAGCATCTCACTCTAAGTCTTTAAGAAGAAACTGTTCTTCAGAACTTAGTAGATACCTGCACAGCATATTCACACACACATTTTAACTATGATCATAATGTTTTAATCAGAAGTGAAAAAATACGGAGCCATATTTAGTAGTCTTGCATTTGTGGTATCAAGGTGAAAATTTGCGTTTTTCTCTGTTGGCAGTTCTTCTATGACCTTCTAACTTTTCCTTTGTATATCTGATAAAATATTTTCTGCCTAATAAACATGAACTCCTCTATTACCAAAGTAAAAATATAGTCCATGTCTTTCTTTGAAAGTAATGTGTTTTGTCATCTAGTCACAATGCACATTGTTTGCATTCAGGACTTAGAGGTGCCCCACAGAAAACACCATGAGAAAACTGAAGGGTTTGATTGGACGTCTTCTACAGTGTTTCAAGGGATAAAGAAAGAAAAAAGTGAAAAATATCAGAAAGGTGTTCAAACCAAGGATCACAAATTAAGAACCATATTAAAAGTACAATACTTTGTAATTTTTTAGGCTTCGTTGAGGTCTAAATCCTGCGTCTCTGTGTTTGAGTAGCCTCACGTTCCACTCTGGCTTCGCTGTGCTGCATGCATTCTTTTTCAGATTTCAGCAACCTGACTCCTGATCCACATCACAGTGCAGTGACTTCAGGTCTGACTTATTACAACACTGTGACTTCTTACTGTCATGCAGCTTCAACTGCAGACAGCAGAGTTTGTTCTGATTCTCATCAATGTAATATCTGATTCATCTCATGGCTTCACTAACACAGTGTGACTGTTTGCTTGTAGAGTTCAGAATAATACATTGGATTCATGTGTGTGTGTGTGTGTGTGTGTACGCGTGCATGTGCTGTGTTTTGTTCAGCTTACACAAATATCTGAAATATCTGCAAGGTATTCTTAAAATACATAATACATATTTAAAAAGTTTTGCTACAAAATAAACTAAAATATGCTCATAGCAATATCCAAAGGAACAGGTTAAAAGAGTTAGGAATGCTCAGGTATTTAAATATAAAACTAATGTGGAAAATAAAAATTATGAAAGGCTACAGAATGGTTTGGGTTGGAAGGGACCTTAAAGATCATTTAGTCCCAACCTTCCTGCAGAGGGCAAGGACAAAAGTAGATTTTTTTAAAATATTTATATTTTTGTCGTGTGTGTATATATATATATATATATATAAATGTATGCAGGACCATCATTCTCTGACTACGAAGTCATAAAGATATGGAAAGGTCCATGTGTGTACTACTAAATTCTCCTGTCATTTGAATCAAAGCTGTATCCAAACTGCATATTAAGGGTAGTCTCTGAGCCATGCTATTCTGACTGTGCCTTGTAATTCTCTGGATGAGTGCTATATGTCCAACACCAAATCCATGCCATCCGAACCATGTAACAAGTTAGGTGATCAGTTCCAGGAAACTCCATGGCATTTTTGGTTGACTGTTACAAACTATAGTTATAACATATAAACATATAGTTTATAACAGTTACAGACAGCACAGATAAAAGCATATTTAAGGTCAGTTTTTTCTGACTCTTTTATTAGCTATGTTTTCTTCATATGAAAGAAAAACACCACCAACTAATAATATAGTTAAAAGACAAAGAGTTTATTTACTACCATCACAGAGGAATATTAAATTGAAAATAGAAAACAGGGTGCAGTGGAATTTTGCATGCCATTGCAGTCTCTAGCATACAGTATTTTCCAGATATTGTCCCTGTTATTGTTCCTTGCCAGATATACAGGAAATATAGTGTCACCTGTCTTTTCCATAGAACAAGTATCACAGAAAATAATGAGTTGTTATGATAGACCAACTATGACTGAAGTAATAAGCTAATTTCACTAAGCTAGCCTACAAGCAAGTTCTTGTGGAATGTCCTGGCCATAGCTCTGTGTCATTTCTCTTGTATAAAAAGAATGGGTTTAAATCACCATTTTTATCGAGACTACATCTCCTATGACATCTTATCTTACACAAATAGCTCTAGCAAATATGAGACACTGACCTATAGTGTCATCTTTTCGTTTGCAATTTAACAGCAATTTTAGACTGTATCCCACTATTGCAAAAACCTTCCTTTGAAAATCCCTCTGACTCATGTTTATCAGGCCATCAAAATGCAACTACTGCTTCTGCTGGTACAAACTTACTGAAATACCTTTGACCTAGAACCGATATTGTCACAGCTATTGGGAAGACCCCACAAATGAAAAAATAAAACAAATTAATCATTTGCTGTTGCTTTGAATAGCTAAAATGGACAAGAAAATAGTTTGCATAATTTCTAATACTGGCTGGATTTTTTGAAAATTCTATGAGGATTGTCTCTTTGAAGTCCTTGATAAAAGAGCAAGCAGGTATTCAAATGCTTTCTATTTTTTTTCTTTTTTTATCAGTAATTCTAGGAAGTCATTAATATTATACTTAGCAATCCAGTCAAATTTAACATTTTTTATCTGCTAGTTGACATATGCTATTATTTTGTCTATTGTACTGTATATATTTTGAGGTGAGGACCTGTGAACCTAAATCCCATTATCCTGATTTTTAATTTTCACACAGGCCCATCTGAACTATTAGATTCTAGTTTCTTGTCAACTCTTTCATTTACTAAATGAGTTGAGAAGGAGATTTCTTTTCTGTTGCAGCCTATTTCGCTTCTTCATGTACGCTTTAAAATCTCACACAAAGAAAAGTTTGGTCTGTACTTTCAGAATGTTCATTTTGCTTTCAGGTTTTTCTTGTGAGCAGATGGAGATAAATTAACTCTATAAAACTGTATATTACAAACTGGTTGAATTGATTACAGTATGTCACGTAAAACAACAAACTCATCCCGCCCCTGTGCTGAGGAAAGTGGGAAGGAACACGCCTCAGAAAACAAGACATTGGCACACTGTGTCTTAGCGGTTTTGACTTATTACAGTCATTTCATTCCTTATCAATATACCAATGTAGTTATGACTAACTATCCTTCTGCCTTTTATTCATACCTAGTCAATGGGCAGTGAGGGCTAGCTGCTGCTTAAGAGACAGGGAGCTGAGGAAGTCGACTCTATGGCCAGTCCAGGACAGGCTGGAACAGACCAAACAGGGCAAATGATGGTGATGATGATGATGATGATGATGATGATGAAGATGGAGTGAGGGCAGACATTGGGCTGAGATGTCAGCCTTCAGGTGGGCCCAGGATCAGGCCTATGAGAGCAGCCATGTTCCACCCCTGGAAAGACCATGGGGATGGGGACAGTTTGAGTCCAGACCAGGGCATGGGCCTGTGGGTGGGCCTGGCTTGACAGGGCCAGACTGAGAGGAGCTGCCCTGCTGCAGGGCCTGTAAGGCAGGGATGTTTGCCTTGGGGTCTGAAATGAGATCCTGGGACATGGGCAGTGTGGGGAGGTAGTCCAGTGTAGGTAGGTGGTCCTGTTGGGGTTGCGACAGTCAAGGTAATAGTCCATAGAAATAGGTTATACTTGAAAATAAAGCAGGATCAGTTAACTAGCTAAGTGTTTTCAGTATCAGGATGTATTCATTTTATTTTGAAATTATATGCTTTGAATATTTTTATCAACTTTTTAAAGACAAAATCTTGATATCTGTCTTGAGAAATTTAAGATTCGTACTTCAAGGTAAATGTTTATTGATGGTCTTTTTTAAAAAAATAAAAGGATAAAACACTTCAGAACACTAAAACCCACATGAAACCTCAATCAGTAATGGTATCCATGTGACAAAAATTATTTTTTCAAAATTGGTAATAGGAAAAAAATATTTTGGACAAAAATAAGAAAAATGGGCACCAAAACCCAAGTGAATTGCAAAACAGATAAAATGTCTAGAAGTATGCGATCTTCCATTGACTTATGAATGTAAATTTAACATTGTCAACCATCAGTAATATCAGTAACATCAGTAATATCAGTAGAATTGCACAAGTGTGAATTACAGAGCCCCAAGAAATGAGTTTCTACTTTAGCGAGTAGGAGAATTAAACAGTTCAGATATGCTGAGCAAAAAAATCTGAATATGGTAAGAAAGCAGATGACTCCCAGCTACCAATTAAGGGAGAAATAGGCAGACAGAGTTATAATGAAAATAAAACATTCAAAATGCATGAAGACATTAAATAACCTTTTGAAGCATGTGATGCATTCTAGCAAAATATATTTGCAGAACAGGAAGATTCAGATAAGAGCAATAAAATGTCAACATTTGTGAATAACCTCCAAAGTATTTCAAAGTTAGACAGAGCTTAAAACCCCCAAAGAAAACTTCAGAAATACTGGCTTTATCCTGTAACTGAAAACAGCAATGATACTGGAAAATTTTTTTCTTTTTAACTTTTCCTCTCATTTTTCCTTTTTCCTCGTTTTTCCTTTTCCTTTCATTTTTTCTTTTCTCTCCGTGATTCTATAAGAAATTAACATCAAAGTAATGCATCCCTCAAAATAGAGGAATTAACTCCATTCTACATGATCTGAAGGATCTTGATTTAACTGAGATATTAATCAATCAGATAAATCTTTTAGCTATGCATATTCAGCTCCAACTTAAATTCTGCTATTAATTAGTACTAATTTAGTGACCTTACAGCAAACACCCTCATTAAAGTAGGATTGGTTACCCTAGAATTCCTTATCCTGCTTATGATTATTTTACCTCATGCTTGTATGCATAGAGCAAGATTTGTATTTCACAAATGGGAACTCATTTACATTCAAAGACATACATACAGATTGAACTAGAGGATTTTAAGAGCAGTATAACTGGGAATAATTTTGTCATTTGCAAATTTCTTCCTAGTTAGGATTTCATCACACTGATCTCTCCTTACTCCTTCCACTAAAAGTTGGGCTTTTGCTCTCTTCTTTTTTTTTTTCCCTCTGTTTATACACACAGCAGACCCAGAAACTCTGGTTTTCCTGCTCTCTCTCTGGCAAAGCCTTGCAAGTCGTATGTCTGAGTTTCTATCCATCCCTTGCTCTGTTCACACATGTCCATGTCACTGTCTTCTAGTATTTTATCAGATAATAAACAAAGACAAATCAAGATCTAAGATCTATTTCTGAAGTATACTGTAAACAGAACCATAATCACATTGCTCATTCTCCTGGATAACCACAAGCAAAGATGTTTAGTTAGCTCAATCTGAACAGTTGTCGCTATGATAATCATGATGAAAACATAAGACCATCCTGTGAGCTTGAAGATATTTTATTATGCTGACACAATTAGCTTGACACTTCCTCTGAGAGGCCATTGTTACAGACTTTAGATTCTGAGATTTTAGACAGAAATATTGAGAAAGGTCTTGCAGACCCAGGTCACATCTGTGACTGACTCTTACTGTCTACATCATCTGACCAGTAAAGATATATTTGTAGGAACAGAACTAGAGCTGGAGGAATCTACTTCTATGTGTGAAGTCTTCAGAATTACAACTGAAGATTGATACAAAATAAGTTTTCTCCATGCTAAGTGCACTGCAGATGCTCTGAAAGTCTTATGTTTATTGGGAAGGTCTGTATGAACAAAAGAGAGATGTACATTTTTAACAGGAGGAAGCAAAGCTATCGATCTTTATTTTGGCACTGCCTGCCAAATTAGAGGAAACATTATTCAAGTCAGGATTTTGAAAAGAACAGAAAAACATATTTTATTTTACTTTTTCCATAGCATGACAGCCTTGTACAAAAAAAAGAACTTGACTCAGAATAAATTTAAAGGAAGAGCAAATAAGGCTAGACAGTTACAGTATAACTCTCCAGAAAAGAACATTCAGGGTTTTAGGGAGAGGTAGAAGCGTGCTGGAAACACTGACAGTTCCTAAAGAAAGCACAGCCAACAAGGGCAAAGTCACAAAGAAGAAGCACCAGTGTGAGGTAAGAAAAGGTCAAAAGTTCTGACATTTGCACTTAAATGAGCATACCTGGAAGGAAGTTTCTTTTGATATTAAACCAGATTGATTAGGGTTTGTCAAAATGAATGCAACAAAGCAGCAAAGACCCAATGATGTTTTATCAGAATGACTTTTGAGGTCAGCCATTACAATACTGCATCTTTGTGCTATAATACATGACTGAAGAAATATATCAGAATCTGCTTTAAGCATCGATAGACACTTTGGCTAGTTTATAAGAAAAATAGAGGGAATACATCAACAGGGCCTGTAGAATTTATAATATTAATCTCCTCAGAAAATATTGTACTTTATTAAATAATACACAATTATTGCATGCTTGTCAAAACATAATACTTTGACAAAATTACACATCAATACTTTTCTATTCTAATTATTTTTTTCAGATAATATCACTTTAGCCATTTCTAAAACAAAACAAAACAAAACAAAACAAAAAAAGGCTGTACTTCAGGTTAAAATGTTTATGATGGAACCCACTATATATAAACCTTAATTTTATTCCCTTATGATTTAAAATTCTGTCTTAACACAGATTTAAAAACCTGAGACAAATACATTTGCTATAATATTTGCTTTACATGTTTTTACAGGCATCCCCTGTCTATTCCCACATTATCAGAACAGCAGCCTTGTGGATGGAAGGCAGGCAGGACAAAGGGCATGCAGTGATTACCATGCTGTATCTCAGGTACTGTTCTTTCACAACACCAGAGATATGATCTTGAAGATCCTAATTAAAAAATGTCCAGTAACCAATGATACACCCCAATTTTTTGAAGATTATAAACCTCTCCTATAACCTAACTGTTTCTTAGTACATACTTGCCTAATATTTGCAATGTTAAAATACAAGCAAGTGATGTAGCCATACACTTAGGCTGTACACCAGACGTTTTCAAGAAGCAGGTTGCATTTTATTTAAGTAGAGTCAGTTAAGTGAAGCCGAGATATACTGTTGCTGAGCCCATCCCATTGGGATTCAGAAGATAACTACTTCAAGAGCAGCCTGTGCTTCTCCCTGCATATGAATGAAGCACTGCCAGAGGGTAACAAAAGGTTTTTCCCAACATCTATCAGAGGAAGACTGCATGGAATACATCTTGAGGGAAAGCAAATGTATTTTTTGCTACATTAATTAGGAGAAAAACTGTCCTAATACTTTTTTTGTTGTTGTTGCTAATAACTATCATATAATGGTACAATAATGATATTATATAAACTGTGACTGTATTACTATAATTGTTATCACACAGGATGTTCATTTAATGCCTTATTATGTATGCGCTGATAATACTGCCTGCTACTTTTTTGTTTGCTGTGCCAGAGGTTGGACTGCTGAGTATTTTTTTCCATGCAGATTGATATGGAGAATAAAGAAATACTTAAAGGACAAAGGGTGCTACTGATGGTGATATTTAAATAACACCACAGGTGAATAGAGTGAATCTGCAAAATGTTACTACATTCTTTCAAGATCAAATAGTATTGGTTATGTCATTGGAAAGGGAGCAGATAATGTCTGAGATTTTTTCCTTCTATCAAAACTCTTGAGGCCAACTTTTGTTTTCCGTTTCAAAGTAAGTTGTATTTGGTTGGCTTGTATGACAAAGCTTGGGGGTATTTTTTATATAACTGCCCACATCCCCAGCTGTCTTTTGGTTTAATTAAGTATGTTCTCCTTAGGCCAAATTAATGATCACTGTGATTAAAAGCTGTGTGATATATATTTTTAAAAAATAAAAATCTAAATCTCTTCTGTGATCTTTATTATTATCTATGTATAATCTTGCATATGTTTATCAGAGCATTAAATATCAGTCGTGTTTATACCACCACAGCATTGTGTGCTATTATCTTTTATATTTTAATACTACTTAGTATATCTAACAAAATGTTTTAACATTACCATCCGTATTATGTAATGCATATCAATGACTTGAAATATTTTTAAAAGACCAGAATATGCATAGATTAAGCATTATTACTCTACCTGTTCTAGAGTCAAGGTTCAGATCTGGAGAAAATTCAAATGAATGGAAAACAATGATAAAGCTGTCCGTCATATCAGACACTCAAAAGAAGAATAAATTGAGATGACGTGTGAATATTTTCATTGTGCCACTGGACAGTTTGTCAGGTATTGACTGCTTTTGCACCTGAATCATTTGTTCAAGGAATATATTTATAACCTTAATAAATGACAGCTTCCCATACAATCTTGCAACATGGAAATACTATTCTAAAATATTAAGATAATTAAGGGATAGGAGTATAAAATCTGTATTACCTGATCAATAACTAGACATCGGATAAGATTATTTGTACTGTTTTGATTTCTTAAAGGTAAAAGACACTAAAACAAAAAAGATATATCTCATTCTAAAATTTAATATATATATTAAAAACTAGACAGAACAACACGGAGCAGTCAAACATTTATGTAGTTTGCAAATATCTGACAGAGGTTATGCTATAGTCAGTGACCACAGGACCTTAGGAAAGAGGTCTGTTTTATTCATTTGAAAGAAAATACTACATTGGAAGTTGCTGAATCTGATAGCTTAATAGCCATGAGGCTACCACAGTACCATGTTTCAGAGACAGCCAGGAGCAAGGCTGAGTATGAAAACAATACATATATACAACCACATGCTGTAAATCATACAGATGAACACTGACAGAAGACACATCACTCACACAAACATGAAAAAAAACCACTCATCCTGTTCCTGTCTGTTTGATTGTGATGAAAGCCTATTCATCAGAAAGATATACAATGTGGATTCCTCCAGCAGCTGGGCTCAGACACTCAGTATTCCCAGTTGCTGGCACCTGGGCACCAAGCCACCAAAGTCACAGCCCCATTCCTCTTGCTGGTGGTTGGATCTACCTGCCATGGATCACAGAATCACAGAATGGTTGGGGTTGGAGGGGACCTCTGGAGATGATCTAGTCCAACCTCCCCGTTAGAACAGGATCACCTAGAGCAGGTTGCACAGGATCACATCCATGTACCTTTTGAATATCTCCAGAAAAAGAGACTCCACAACTTCTTTGAGCAGTCTTTTCCAGTGTTCTATAACCCTTGAAGTGAATAAGTTTTTCCTTGTCAGTAGTTGATAACAATCCTTAAAGTAAGAAGTTTTTAAAAATCATCCAGATCAATTTTTTTCATTCCTTGTGCACTCAGAATTTAAGCTTATTAAAATTTGTTTAATAAAATAATTTTGTGTAGCCTCTGCAGCATATGGACCTTAAATTTAAAAATCACAACTTGAAGGAAGTTTCTGTAGACAATGCTTTAAACATTCTTCCCTTTCCCATTCCTCCCTTGATCTCCTTCCCCTCCTTCCCCTTCTCTTTCACTCTTAAAGTGACTGGACAATTTAGTAGTTCCCAGTTTCTTATTAGCCAGTCTAGTGTCTTGCCAGCGTCATTCCGTATTGATGAAGAGAAGGCTAGCGAAAACAGAGTCTAGTTTCTTATTCTGCTTGTTTACCAGGAATCCAGGATAAAACCTGCATGTCATTGCCTCATCCTGTTTCTAATATGCTTCCTCTTTTTTATTCATTTTCATAGTAGTTCCATTAGTGTAATGAAATTTACCTTTTGAAATGTTAGTCCTGCTATTCTTTATTATCACTCTGCTTATCTACCCAGCATAGGCTTTTGTAGTAATTTTTTGTGTAAAGAGAAAACATATATGCTAGCAAAACCCACAAAGTGGTATATAAATGCATTTATAAAATTTTTAGTTGATGCAAATAGCAATTATCTTAAAATACGTGTCATCAGAAGTGGCAACACTGTTCTTGGATTAGAAAGAAGTGTTGAGGTTTATTTAATCTGCTTCTCTAAATTCTTTCCTGCCAAATATTATGTTATTTTGTATACATTGTTGTTTCTGGGTGTTTAAAATAGTAAGTTCCTTACTGTTGTAAATGTAGAAGCTATTAAAGATATTAATTCTTTAAAACAATAGTGGATATCCAGAAATCAAAATAAGTGTGTCTAGATGTACATTGTTGCAAATGTATTTGAAATTAATACATTTTGCCTCTCGGAGTATTTTACAGATAAGCTATTTTCAGTAACAAGCTCAATGATTTTAAAATAATGTTTATTAATGTAAATCTACAGTTTGCATTAATAATGTTTATTAACGTAAATCTATTGTCCTGTATCAGTTCCAGAAAAAATAAAATGAAATAATTATTTTACATCTGAAGAGCTGCTTCAAAGATCCCAGCATATCATATTGAATAGAACTGAATATATGACGAGTTTCTATTTGATCAATTATTATATCTTGTGTATCATTATCAATTATTAATTTATCAATTCAATACCTCAATTAAAACATTATTTGACATACAAATAAAGTTTTTGATTATTTTTTCTGGTGATTCTCCTTATTATGCTGGAGCTGAACTTGATCCAATATTTATAATCCCTCTGAAGAACACAAACTCTTAGGGAAAGTCCACAAAAACGTGTCCTAACTTCTGAGGCATGTTAGCAATACCGGTGAGAAAAGGATGATTCACAAGTCCTTGAACACTTTTCATCTAAGTAATGATCCTGGCTGTGTGAACACTTGCTTGGTTTTAAGAAGCGACAAATGACTTTGAAGTTTAGCCAGGGTCTAGACTGCTCGATGAAGCATATATTATTCCTTCCTATTCTCTATAATGGAAGAATTGCTGCTTGAATGGTTTCCTCAGCTTAATCAACAGATCAATCTTCCATACTTTTCTAGTGTCAGAACAATTTACATTTATACCCTAACTTTACTTCATTGTTCTCCACAATTTAGATGCAGACTGGGTTGGGGGTTTTTTTGTTACTTTCATTGCATACTAAAATGAGTTCATGGATGTCATTAGTACTTACATCCACTTCCAGTTTGACTTTAAATTTGAGATATTTTTTTTAAGAAAAGCTACGCACATGATTTTACAGATAAATCAAGTGTTCTTGCCTTGCTTGCATGATCTGCAAAGAAACATCTGTGCAGCAACACTATATTTTTTTTTAATATGTTCTTGTGTCTTTGATTAAACTATACCTTCTGGCAAAGAATGAAGAACCTCAGGAAAAAAAAAAAAAGGATGTTTCACTAAATCTAAAATGAAAAGCAATCTCAAACACGTGCTTGCAATAGCAGCTTAGACATCTGGACACTTTACAATTGCAGTGGCAACATCTTAGTGATTACAAAACCTTACAAGTAATATTATATACTTTTACTGCATTTATTCACTATGACTCTCAGAAGTACAAACACCACATGAAAGAAGAGGCCATCAGCATGGCAGGAAATGGCAATTTTTAGCTACAATTTGGCCATGGTACTACAAATGGTTTGGGCAGTCAATATTGGGATCTGCTTTCTTTTCTGGTGCTCTTTCTTAGTCTGGTTGTGGACTGATGCACATCTCAGAGTTGCTTAGAACAGCTATATTCATTGTGCTATAATCCTAGCCAAGCACATCCCCGACTAATATAGGGGGTTCGAAGAGATAGGATGTAGCTAATTTTTTTAATATCTCAAATTTAAAGACAAACTGGAAGTGGATGTAAACACTAATGACATACATGAGCTAATCTTAGTCTGTAATGCTATTTTACTTCTTACTCCCTATCCTCCTATAGTCTTCTAAAGTCCTTTATCTTGCTAAAATACATAGGAACAACAAAGATAAGGATGCTCCTAATATACAATTCCTTCTCATGTTGTCATACTTCAGTAGGTGGTAATTTTTAAATACTCTTATCAAATTCTCTTGGTACCCATCTGCCTCTCGTACACAAAGGTACACAGCCTGCTAACTGATAACTTGTTTTGGCAACCCCATTTGCTTCTTTTCATATTTATTATCCACTTAGATTCTTATGCCACTTCCGTGTCTCATATGCTCTGATGTCGCTATGTAGAGGACTCAGAATGGTTTGGCTGTCTTGATTTTAATGTGCTACCGTATTTCATTTATGCATTCATTTCCTGGATTTCATGCTTTTGTAGTTTCAATTAGGCTTTTTCTGTGTTTTCGAAAAAGTCCTGAATAGTAATATAATGACCATACCATCTCTACCACTGTGACAGCTTGTCAACCATGACAGTAATAGTAGCTACCTAAGACATAGATCACAGCTTTTTGTTGGTAGCAGGACATGCAATTGAGTCATCTTTATGATCACATGGTTTCTATATAGATTTTGCTTTACATCTCTGACCCCCTCACCATTAATTGTCCTGTAAGTTTCAGTAATTGATTGCTGCAGTAACATTTCTAAATGTCCATCTTCTTTTATTGTCTTCATAGGAGAGATGCTCCAGCCTTCTAATCATCTTCATGACCCTCCTCTGGACCCGTTCCAACAGTTCCACATCCTTTTTATGTTGAGGACTCCAGAACTGGACACAATACTCCAGGTGAGGTCTCACAAGAGCAGAGTAGAGGGGCAGAATCAGCTCCATTGACCTGCTGGCAATGCTACTTTTAATGAAGCCCAGGATATATTTGCACGAGCATGCATTGTCAGCCCATGTCGAACTTCTCATCCACCAGCACCACCAAGTCCTTCTCTGCAGGGCTACTCTCTATCACATTATCTCCCAGTCTGTATTGATAACAAGGAATGCCCCGACTCAGGTGCAATACAAATTTTTGATTTCCTCAAAGATTATTGATATTGGGAGATGCTACTATATTCTTTTACCTGCTTGAATTAGTTAAAAAATACTCATAGAGATTGTAGTGCATTTTTTTCTTCATTTAAATCTGATACGTATCATGCACTAAAAATAATTGCCACCAGATTCAAATGTTTATCAAAATACATTTACTTCCTAAACTATTGAAAGTTCTGATCACTGTAAGATAAATGATTAATTGTTAATGAGTCTACAACCAAATTGAAATTAAATTTGTTTTAATATGCAAAATGATTAATAGAATTAATCTTTCTTATTGGCTTTTCTTATCTTTAAAACTGAGGCATTCATAAAAGAATGACTAGCAAAGCTATTTATTGACTCTTTTGATTGTCATTATGCGTGTTAGATTGTTACTTCAAGTTACATTGAAGATATAATTGTATTCTTTCCATAAGTTTAGGCTCATTTGAACAGAATTTTAAAATAATAAAATTAAGACAAATCTTACAATGTTATATATTTCAGAGAAGTGGGGATTGTTTGTAGGAAGACCTGAGTGATGCTCAAAGTTCTTTCTTCATTCTTTTTCCTCCCGCTTATATGTAAAGCTGTATGGCATTTACTGTGAAGGGAACAGACAGTATTTTACTCAGCACAAAGTTTGATAGTGTGAAGTTTACTTGTCAAAATGTTTTTAGCATATATGGACATTTTAAATGCACTATGAGATTCTTCAAAATTATTTTTATTGCATTTTCCATCAAGTCAGTTTGTAATAAATCTAGAAGATCTAAATGTAGGTTCACGGAGAAGAACTAAAGACACACTTTCCTCCTCTGTGAACCTTACTCTGAGTATGTTTTCTAGAGAATGTGAGCATTCTAGCTGTACAGACTATCACAACTAGTTGTTTGGCCCATTCTCATATTAAAAAAATGGGGTCAGAATAGCAGCATTTATAGTGATATAAATAGTTTTATCTGAAATAATTGAAATATCTATTAATGATCTTATTTTCTTTTCCTTTATATCCTATTGATGTAGAAATATTAAGATATTCACCATTTGTGCAGTAGAGAAATCTGAACCCATGTAACTATATATAAAAAGGGATTTGTAATTTAAATGGAGAAAAAAGCCTACACCTTTGCATGAGAAAATTGATTTCCTCTACTAAATGCCTATTTCTTCTGTTCCTGTGAATGGTGTATTCTCTCATTCTATTGTGCATGAATTATATGACTTTTACAAGGTGTTTTGTGACTGTGTGATTGAATCAATCTTGAAACTAAATATGAATGAGGTGAAATGAATTCCTGAGTGTTATATTGAAATTCTTACATACAAATTGTTTACTGAGCTATATTAGTGACTTCCTCTCACCATATACTTTTAAGCCTTTTTAGTTTATTTGTGAGAATAAACTTTATCATGCATGTTCTGCTGGAAAACAGCACTTGTAGTTCATAGCATAGAGGAATCCATGCAATAAGTACCCACTAACTCTAATATAATGACTTTCAGAAAATACATAAACTACAGGGTATTCAACGGTGCTGAGAACTTTTCACAGACAGTATTTATGAGTTTGTTCTGTTGTCTACCTTCACTCATCAAATCAATCCCCCATTCCTTTATTCTCCTGCAGCCTAGCAGAGTGAAATGGCTTCCAAATTTAGCATTTAAATACTTTTACTGTGTTCCTCCAACTCAAACTTCCAGTCTCAGAGCCAAGAACACCAGTTTCATTCACACTGAGTTTAAAGGCCCAGCCATGAGAGAAAATGCACACAACTGAGGGTGAAGTATCCTGGCATGGGACATTTTTGATCTATATTCCTGTTTTGCATCTTTGCAATGGTGTTAACAGTCTACAACTCACAACGTAGTTTGAGGTAGACACATTTGCTATATGGCTATGTGGCAGACAGTGTTTGAGAACTAAAGCCTAGGTAAGAATACAATTAGATGGACTGTTGTGTGGCAGCAAATACAAGGTACATAGGTCCTGGAGATGCTGAAAAGAACAAAATTAGTAACTGTTTCTTTCCCATTTCACTATCTGATTGATTATTTTCTTCATTCTTTCCTCCAAATGGATTCACAAGTGAACTTATATATCTAAATGCTGTGTCAGGTATCTATGTCATTCAGAGGCTTGTAAGTTATCCTGAAGATAAAGAAGTCTCACAATAATTATATTTTTGCCAGTCTCGTCCTGAAGTCTCCAAGTTGCTTCTTTTGGTTATATCCACAAAAATCTAAATGCTGTGAAATCAAATTAGGCAAGTACCTGCTTCACATCTGAGCTTGTTTGGAGTTTAAAAAATATTCATTTACCTCTTCATCGCAGCTGTAGTATACAAGTGAATAAATGTATTCAGAACATGGAACTACTTCTTCAGTGCTAATTTTCTTGATATTTTTCCCGATCTTTCATTTTTGCTCCTAGGAAAATAAGTTTTTCTCCAAAATAAGAAAAATTAAATACCCTATTTTTTTTGTCTGGAAAACCATATAAAAATATTTAAATACAAAGCAAGATGTCTCATTTTAGGAAATAAAAGATAAAGGTGAACAAATAAATCCATATTGAATATTTTCTTCATTCTGTTATGCTGCCCAATGTCTTTATTCAGGAGAGTGTTAAAAGCTGAAAAAAACTTACAGTCTTCAACGGATGTCAAGAATTGATTCTAAATGGCAAAACTCCAGCCTGGACAGGGTGATTTCCTTGTCTAATAAGATCTAGCAAATTGTCAGCTTTTAGTATCTTTCACCATCCCTTTTTAGTTTCTCTTGAGTTTTACTCCCTCCTCTCATCTTTGATGTGATTCCATCTCTTATCAGACACTCAAGCTGCCTCCTTCCCTCTCTCCTTCCCTCTCATTTCCTTGTTGCACTGCAGCTTTAGATCAGTCACAGACACTTTGATGATAAAACCATCTTTCTGTATTCTCTGATAAAAAATGTTTCTCTTGTGTGCATTTCATTTTCTAATGGAGTGCAGTGATGTTCTAATTTCTGTAACATGCTTTTGCAGTTTAGCTTCATCTGCTTGAGTTGACTGGAAACTATTAAACACATCAAGTGTTTCAGGGCTAGTAGCTATTGTGAGGTATAATATTATCTGCTGAGTTTTACTTTTTTGTGACAAGTACCTGCTTCAGATACAGAATGAACTGCTGTTTAAATATTCTCCATTTGTTTTTTATGATACTACATTTTTTTCTATTTATTTTTACATTACCATAATGCTCTGTCCTTTGAAATTTTTTAATTACTTTATTTTTTCACTCAGGATATATAAAAACAAGTACTCATTCTGGTTAATGCCTCCTGGTTGCTGAGAATGTGTTATAACTGGAGGACTGCAGTAATGGAATGAGATCCATCCCATTAGCACCTGTGCCTTGTAACCATGATAGCAATCTCTGCTGAAACACTAGTCTGTTCATTGGTATTATTCTCCAAACCTGGAAGAGGCTCAGTTACCAGGGCTTATTCTACAATGGCAGGAAAACACCTTCAGGACCCTCACGCCTGTAGAGAATAGAAGACTTTGATGATTGTGTTCTGGAGGACTGCCACTCCTAGTTGGCAAAATAATTACAGGGGAAATAGATGAATTTGGGGTGCAGTCAGGCATTCAGCCTCACATGGTTTGGATTCTTCAGTGCCAGCTCAATATCCAGCTAAGAGACAAAGTCTACCTATGCTTATTTAACTTCTAAGACAGACTTATGGACAACCACCAAGTCCATGATGCTTGTATTTTTGATTAGACAGTCTTCTGCTGACACTCTGGTCTAAACAGCCTCCTCTTTCTCCTAGAGAAAAGTATTGTTATAAACTGCCCATTTACACTATGACTGCCAGTCCTTCCCTACCCATGGATATATAGGGTTACTGGAACTTCATATGGCTTCTGTTTTCCTCCCATGACATGGTCAAGTACTCTGGTTTTCTCATTGCAAGATGGAGTGCATTCTGAATCTGATTTAATATCAGTGTCCCACGGCTGGGGAGGGATTCTTGGCAAGAGCGTTTTCCTATCAGATGGCTTTCTGTACTCATTCACAGGATGGGAGGGAGGTTCAGAAAATAATCTGTTTACACACACTTTTCACACCCACCCCACACTTCTGCTTCCTCACTCGCCAGTGAACACAGTGCCTTTCCATTCTCATGTCACAATATTTAATTATTCCTCTTTCCACCAAATCTAGCTCCTGAGGCAGATTCCAGGAGACAAATATTGTGTCCTAAGCCTTGTGGTCTAACCTGCTTAGAAAAAGACCTCTCTTAAATCTACCTTTTTAAGAAAGCATTCATTCTAACTTGTGGATATCTTCCATGACCTTTTCTCTCCAGAGGTGCTCTCTTTATGATAGCTACTTTATCTGTACATCATCCTTGGAGCTTATAATCTTATATACATGAAGTGTCAAGGGCTTCAGAAATCTCTACATATTTAATTCTTTTGTTTTTTAAATACAAAAATGCCTAAAGGAAGTTACTTTTTGTTACAAAAAATCTCCAAAATACTTTAATCGTAGAAGCAGATCTATGTGCACACTGCCTTTTCTCCCTTTCTCTTCTAGACTTCATAACTATTCAGTGGAAGCATGATGAGCTTAGCTTCCACAAAATCTCAGCCTGAGGCTGGGAGAGAGGAAAGCCCGTGGGTTCACAGAGGGATTGCAAGCACAAATTTTGGAGTATTAGGGGCTTTGCTCATGGAAATGCCTTTAGCTGGACCAGGAAATACTGCTCTTCTGTTACATATTATCGGTCAGGCTGACTCTTAAATGGAAAAGGCTGCCAGGTGTCTCTCAGCCAGTTTATATCAAGACCATTCCTTCTGGAGTTTGCAAGGTTATGGGACATACTCTGGAACAACCTAAGACCAGAGTTTTATCATTCAAAGTTTCTGTAAAGACAAGTAAAAGTAGTTATTGCTGGAGTTTGAAATTATATTTGGTGGTATGGACCCAGACTCTGGGCATTCCTGCATTCTAAGTCTCTATTTTACAGCTGTGTATATAGATGCCTATCTGACCCATTCCTTAGTAAATTGTGCTCCACAAACATTTGTGTGTGATATCAATAGATATGAACAGATCAACTTTTGGTAAGCACTCATGGACCTAGGAAAGCATGAAATGACTTACAAGCACGACCATATCTTAAAGCACCTTCCCCCACCCCTCCCATCTTAGCAGACTTCACTTTAGTCAGTATTTCACTCCCTTTTTCCCCACACATTATGGCACAGGGAGGGGCAGGGACTGCAGAAATAGTGGGTTTGGACAGTTCCACATAAGTTTATTTCCTTCTTGGCCAGGGGGGCACTCATACCACACACCCTTCCCCTGCTGCACCATGGGGTCCCATCCACAGAAGACAGTCCTTCATGAACTTCTCCACCGTGAATCCTTTCCCACAGGGCTTCGGCTCTTCACCAGCTGCCCAGCGTGGGTCACTGCTATGGTGGGCAGTCTTAAATCACAATGTCTCTTAGTCTCAGTCCCAGTCTTCCATGGGGTCACAAGCCTCCCCCCAGAAAACCTGCTCCAGCGTAGAACTCTCCCTTGCTCATCTCTCTGTCCCTGTATCTCTCCATGGGCTGCAAATGCAGGCAGGGGCTTGCTCCAACACGGCTCACAGCATCTCCTATACGTCTCCACCTGCTCCAGCATGCGGCCTCTCCACGGGCTGCAGGTAGTGTCTTGGCCTTCTCCATGGGCTGCGGGGGAACACCCGCTCCACCATGAGTTTCTCTACGGGCTGCAGGGGCATCTTTCTCTTCGGCACCTTAGGCGCCTCCTCCCCCCTCTTCCCTGACCTTGATTTCTGCACAGCTCATTACATCTTCTCACTCCCTTCTCTGGTGGCAAAATGCAGCTGCTTACGGTTGTTTTTCTCCTAAATGTGACTTACAGAGGCGCTATGACTGTTGCCGATTGGCTCGGCCTTGGTCAGCAATGACTCTGGCCTTGAATCGGCTGATGTTTTTCCTCTGGGGCCTGCAGAGACCCTCCAGCTGCTTCTTGCAGCAGCCACCCCTGCAGCCCCCCCTTCTTCACCAGAACCTAGTCACACAAAACTGCGACAAATACTGAGAAGATTGCTCAATGCTTGTATAGATATGTTTGTCAAATAATATTGAAGTTGGGGAATGTGAGTGATGGGACATGGGACAAAATCACATATCACAGAATCATGCACTCATTTAGGTTAGAAAAGACCCAATAAGACCGTGGAGTCCAACCACTAATCTAACATGATCAAGTCCACTGCTTGTGGACATGTCTTTTAAATACTTCCAGGAGTGTGGTGACTCAATCACAGCCTCTTTGAATGCTTGACAAACCTTTCAATGAAGAAATTTGAAGGAGCGTGCAAGATCTCTAAGCTTAGAGACCTGGACATCAGAACCAAATCTTGACTAGCTTTTCTTTGTGCATGGCAGGGTGGACGCTGGCACAAATTAGTCTGTAAGTGCCTAGATTGAGCTGACAAGGGACATGACTGAGTTAATTTAAAACGGGACACAGGTTTCAAGATAGTATGAAGACAGGAGTTCTTGTGCAAAGTAGGAGTGTTCCAAGGATGTAACTGCAACTCTAGCTTTAAAAAAGAATATGATACTTATTAGTCTGATAAGTTACCATTTTGTGTCACTAGTAAGCTTCTACTCTGAAGGTTTCAACTCTTCATGAGGGAGGCATCATCTGAAAAAAGAAAATTGTTCAAATTTTTACTGATTTTGAATTTTAAGACAATAATTAGAGAATTAATTAATTGAAAGATTTGGAACTAAATAATCATCACAGCAGGACAGGAACTATACACAATGTAACTTTATGATACTTATCTGAGTCTCATGGAACTCATGTCACCACAGTAGGAATCCTCTATTAAGAGTTCAGTCTTGATACCATAGTGCAGTATCTTTTTCATGTGTGGTTGTTATTGTCCTAATTATACAGAGGAAGAAAAGAACAAATAAGCTCAAATACCTTACATGAATTCATAAAAAGAGAGCTCAGAGAAATTCTTGGGTCCTAATGCAGTAACCCATACAAAAACCTACTTTGGACAATTCTACAGATGGGAGTATTCTCCCAATATTCACTCAAATATAAAATATTTAAATCACTATGAACAAGCAATGAACAAACAGCATGTTATACTTCATTTTCTTTAAATTAAATACTTCTGTATTTACTGTGGTAACATGTGGAGAGATCTGGTGCAGAGCTGGCTATTAGAGAAGGGACACAGCTGCACAGACCTGGCTATTAGAGAAGGGATACAGCTGCACAGACCTGCTCGAGATGGCATAAGTAGGGTAAAGGTTGGTTCAAAGTCAGTGTGCCCTTGGGACCAGCTACAGGCAGTCCTGTTGTCTTAGAAAGAGGTCTTTCTCATAACAAAATGCAACAGAATGTAAGCAAATGTGTAATAGAATGTAAGCAAGGGCAGGACTGCAATCGATTAGCTGGACCAATGATGAGCTCGGCTTTGCAATATTCAATGAGTTAATTAACTACTATATTTAAGCTATGCTTGTGTGATTAAAGTTTGAGACAGCCTGACAAACCACTTGGTGTCCGTGTCTTCCTTCTTCGACAGTAACAAGTACTACCGGCTTATTATACAGTAATGGAAATGTTTGGACTTCATGGCTGTAGAAAGTACAGTAGATCTCATGAAGGTTAAACATTTTGAGTAGTCCCGTAGTTCATGCCATTCAAGTTACTTTCCTCTTAAAGCATTAATTTCATGAGTTTGTTGATTTTAACTTGTTTAATCATGATGTGTGATTTATCATCTGTTGGTCTGGAAAGTGAAATTCAGAAAGCAAGTTTAGCATTCAAGCCAATTGCCCCTTGACTTTCACCTTTTCTTTCTGCTATGATGCACTGCACATTTGTATTTTTTCTTTTGTAAAATATGTGCATCAGGTTGAAAAATGCTTTATTTTCTTTTTTTCTCTGTTAACATTTTACCCACAGAGGTACATTCCTTGCTTATAATGTGAAATGTAGTTCCAAGCTTACAATTCTTTGGTTTCTCCTTTGTCTTTCAATGTTGCTTTGTGAACAGTACTTTGAATTACACAGAATCTCAATGTGGATGACCTTGCTCATTTTATAGATAACTGCCCCTCTGGGGCTGTATGATTCAGAAGCATAAAAATGGACAGATTTCAAACTGTAGGAATTCTAGAGAGCCTGAAGTTAAAAAGAAAAAATAAAAAGAAAGAAAGAAGAAAAAAAGATGACAAGTCCCATCTACTATAGGCATTCAACTGTGAAATAATTACTCCACTGACCTCGTTTTGCCACTGACATTCATGAGAGCAGAGATTAATCAAGGTTGAATGCTTCTGAAAATCTCACCTTTAGTGTCAGTGAGAAAACTTGCCCATTCCGGAGTCCCACTTCGCCTGATTCTTTAAGGAACAACCATGAAGACATTTGACAGCCCCTCCAAGTTTGGGGGCAAGGAAAGGATGACAGAAGAGAAAGCATAGGGAGACCTAAGAAATCTTTCCCTCCTTGTACCTACATAAAAAGTTCTTCAGTCAAAATGTCCCATTCTGCTTGCAAAAGTTAATCAGGGTGTTGACTTTATGACTGAATGTTATTTATGATTATTAATTCTATTTCAAAGTGGTTATTATATGTAAATTAAAGCATCACACTCTGATAAAGAAAGTAGTGATAGATTTTAGTGACAGTAGTACAATGACTAAATGAATGTATCTTTTTATTACCATTTTAATAATATATTGAGGAAAACTTCTGAATACATAGTGGATGTGTCAGAGGCTTTATATAGCAAAAGATATCACCCTAAAGATAAAGGGAAAGACTGTCACCAGCTAAATAAAAATGTGGCTCTATCTTGTACATACATGAACAAGACTTGTGCTGAAAATAGTTATAAATTTGCTAAAAGGAGTTTGAAAAATAGGGTGACAGAAGTTAAGCTTTTCCATACCCAGTGGAAAGCACTAGTTCAGTAAACAGAATACGCTAATGTTTAAAAAATTCTACTTAGTATGTTTTGCGTTTTTCTTATGAAGGATTTCAGCAACAAATAAAAATATTTGTGTGTAAGCAGGAGTTTTCTACTGCATAGCGGAGAATCATGAGTGGGTTTAAGAGAGACCTGAAGATGGGCAACACCAAATGAAGCAATGGAAGTTAAAGATAACTTGAATTGGATCCATGGAGGCTGGCTTCACTCATGTTAAACATAAAGTAAATGGTGTGGAAAAGCTGTGTTATCTATTGATGTTTCTAGAACTTTATTTAATTTCTTAAATATATCATATAACAGGACATCAACTTTGTTGCACAAAAATTATGAGGACAGTAAGAATACAGAATAGGATGAACTTTGTATGGATGTAGTTGTAGTTTTAGTTTTTTTATAACAATATTCCATAGGGTGGAACATTTTGGTCTACTGTTCTTGTTTGACAACAAGTCATAGGACAGAAATATTAATGCATAGTTAAACTAAGCTAATGACAATTAATTAAGCAGAAAGAATTTGCTAGTTACAGATTTTCATGTGTTTTCAATAGCCAATGAGAAAAAAATATTTATAGTAAATATTTTCACATTCTATCTCTTACTATATTTCACATTATTATAAATAAACCCAAATAAATTAAGAATATGTATTCTTTTATTAGTTAACTTTATGCACAGAGTCAAAACTTAGGAAACATATGGGTAAACAAAACAGTTCTATTTCTCCTAGGACTTAATTTTGTCATATTAAAAGAATCTGGATGTTTAATTCTTTTATGCATTTAAGAAAAAATCTCTTACTTATAAAGTCACATTTCTGATTTTCTGTAAATCTGTCTCAAGGGTTAGTTTTGTGCTCATTCCTTCTTGACTTGGTCAGAAAGAGCATTTAATGATATGAAATACAGTAGTGCAGAAACCCCAAATATGACATAAATACAGGGTTGACATTGATAAATTGACTCATTTTTATATACTGTACTGCAGGGCTAGCTAGCAGTGCTGTGTGTGCTTTGGGACAGCCCCTTCTCTATCCTGGCTTTTCTCACTTTATAAATGTCTTGTTCAAATTTATATGAATTGTCTTTTTTTTCCCATTTTCATTTATTCAACCAATTATTTTAAAATGTACAAAAATATTGTAATATCTGTTTTCAAAGAGTGTCAATACTTCTAAATGCTATTCTTCAAGGTGTGCTTCTAGTCTCTGACAATAAGATATCATAGTTTTTATTCTATACATTAGGGGAGCTTTTTTTTTTCTTTTTTAAATACACAAACATGGGCTCTGTCTCTTATTTTACATAGCCTGTGTAGACTCTCCTGATTCTATTCCCTCAGCCATGTTATTTATTTCTGCAGATGTCATTTCAATCTTATCTCTTGTAGAGGTCACTGGCAGTGACAGCTTATCATTTCTGGCATGAATTCATTTGCACATGTGTCTAATAGAGTGCTCGTCTTCTGCAAATTTCAGTGGAGGGTCCTCTGTACACCAAGAACTCAGAAATTACAATCCTAGTTATGAAGTGATGGTTTGGTTTGAAAGCACTAGTTTTCTTCAGCTTTGATTCATATTTCAGCATGGTTAAGTCTGAATACACTATCAATGAAGCAAGAAATTGTATTTTTTCAAAACCTAAAGCACACTAAACACTCTGTGGGGCAGATTGAAAGATCTCCATGATGGATAGATATGATCTTTTTTTTTCAGAACAAGAAAACAGTAAGGCATCTTCAGGTGAGAAAAACTAAATTCTAACTATAAGATGGCCAAGTATTCTTACTTCAGATCCCTACACTGTGTTTGGTATTTTGCAGGGGATGCTTTTGTGTTTGGGTAGATTGGTACTTTGCATGTAAACACAAACACACACTAATGCTTCTCACCTGTACATGTTATGGAATGTATTTCACACACATTTATCGTGCTGATAAAGAAAAAATAAAAATAGCTGTGTATTATTCTGAATATAGTAGGAAATAGAAGCAGTTGCCCAAGACAGAGGCAATATATCCACTGGCTAATTGAAGGCAGCAGTTCTTGCATTTGCTGAATTCTAACTTCCTCATAGTATTTAGCTTCTGTTAAAACAATGCCTCTTGAGCAGGTTTTCCCAATGATCCTCAACAAAAGGGGATATGTTAATTTGAAGAATAATTTACTGCCATTCAGTTGATCACTGATGTTGCAGTCTCTTTATGATGTAATTGTTTCCTAATTCCTACTGAGTTCAAAACTCATGAACTTCAAATCTATTGCCTTTCATAGAAGCCAGGTGCCAAGCTTGCTCATTCATTCAGTATTGGTTTCTTTTGCCCAAGGAAAACTGCAACAAAATGGATCCCCATATAGGGAAGGTATACCTACTCAGTTTGATATAACTCTGTTAATGTGTAGAAGTAACCAAGATGTACACCTTTAAGTGGAGAAAGACATGCTATAACCTGATGAATGAAAACTTTGCCATGCATCAGTATAAAAACTTGGAAAAGATTGCTATGTCATTAGTCATTTGAGATAGGAGCCAAAGAATGCAAGAAAATCTGGAAGTCTCTTGAATAAACAAACAAACAAAAATAAAATTTGTACTAGAATGGACAAAGAAAACAGGGAACTGTTATGTACCACAAATATAGTCTTGTACATATTCTTCACTGTTATTATGTCCCTACATTATTGTTGGCTTTAAACAAATTTGTTTGGTTTTATAACTCAAGACCTGTCAATATCACAGCCCCACAACAAATTCTTTCTTTACTCCTCTGGTTTCACATGTAGTCAATCCTATATTGTATCAATTAAGCATAATAGTATGTAGACTAATTTTTGGATAAAAGTAATGCTTCCAAAGATGTGGAAAATAGAAAATGAATTTTTGAGGTTTTGCAGTAGTATCACCTAATTTTTTATTTTTCAGTACTATCAATTTTTTTTTTGTTTGGTTTGGGGTTCTGTGTTTGGTATTTTTTCAATCCCTTCAGCTGTGCTTCTAACTGAAGACACTTTAAAATTTGTCATACATAATCAATTAAAATATGCAAACCAAAGGAAATCTGTTATGTTGGCTAACTGCTTTTGTATTCATTATGTTTTTACACAACATGTAATATGGTTTTGAATAATTTTTAATAATTTTTATTGTCCCTATAATTATCTACATCAATAGCATCAATAGGAAGATGAATCCAGAACATTTTCATGTGTCATCTGCAGTTCAGATGTTTCCTATATGGTTAACTGCTGCTTGTTACTTTTTCAGCCATCTAATTTTTATATTACTGAGCTGTTACCCAGTGTGAAGAACAATATGCCTAATTTCATTGCTCCTTTTTCCTCCTTTGGTAGCTGTTGATCAAGCATTGGTCAATATTGATCAAAACACACTGATGATCTGTAAAATAAATTAAGTAAAACTTTTTACTTTGAAATATGCATATGGTCCTATTTATGGTTTCAAGCACTAAGCTGCCAAAACCATGGTAAAGGAGGCTATATGCACCTTAGCCCAGTAAGGAACTTTGTGTTCCAGCATGGCCAGCCTGAGATCAGATAACAATTGTGAGTAGGTGTTTTATCAATCTGTAGGATTTAGGTGTTTAAACTTGGTGGGAGTTGAGTGCACCTCAAAGTTCTCCCTAGAAATTAGCCTGATTGACAACTGCAACTTTTCCTTCATGAATGAAACCTTCCCTCTATCCTGAATAAAGAGGAGTCTGGGAAAGGATTAGTAAAATACTGCAGAGCAAATTGCTTGATCAACAGTTGTTGAACTGTCCATTACCACCACATTTAACCTTAGATATTCCTCTCTTTGTGAAGAGAGATTGCATTTTAAAATCCCATATTTTATGCACATAATTTTAGAAGATAGGTGGATAATTTTGCTTGAAAAGAAAGATTCCAAATGTGAAGCAATACTTACACGTGTTTTAGCAGTAGTCTAAATAATCTGTGAATGTCAACAGAAATCATCAGAATCTCTATATACTGAGAAGGGAGCTATGTAAACTAAAAGAATTGCTGATTGTGCCCCGTGTATATGCCCAATTCTTCAGACTTTAGGCATAAAATTATATTATAGGAAGTTCTATGGTTTAGATCCAGATTCTAATGTGATTGCTTGAAAATAATTGCTTGTCCACACTTAAAAGAATAAAAGGTGACCTGTGTGGTAGCTAATTCTTCCTAATTCTTAAAAAAAAAGACAAGAAGGCAGTGGCATCATGTCTAGTGATGACTTTTTTTTCCATTTTGCTAACCAAATAAAATGTAAAGAAAATGATGGAAAAGGCATATAGCCTCCTTTACCATGATTTTGGCAGCTAAGTGCTTGAAACCATAAATCCAGCAAAATAATTTGGCCAAGTAATTAAGGTATGTAGTTTTGGAATCGAGAGACTTCAAATCAACAGGGAAAACCTACATAGAAAATCCTGCCTGTTGATACTGGGCCATCATGAAGCTAGGAATTCAAATCAGTTGACCAAAGAGAAAAAGAACAATGGAAAGCTTAATGCTGACATATGCATCAGCAGTGGGGGCCAGAAATCTGAAGTGCAACTGTGTACCTGCTTTAAGGACATGAAATTCTGTGAAGATAACACTACAAAACACTCTAAAATGGAGGGTTAAAATAATGTTCACACTTGTGGCCCTTAATCCTTAAGTTGTGATGCACCTCATATCTCCTTCAAGAAAAGTTTTTCTTTGACATTAGGAAACCTATGTTTGCAAACCTCTTATCATTACAGGAATACTAGTAATACTTTGTGAAAACAAGTACCCAGAATAGAAAGATAGTCCAATTAATTAGTATTGGCTAGAGCCCTGATATTAAAATAGCACTGCCTCTGCTTTACTTCTCTCCCAATGCAGATGGAATTACGTTTTGTTTGATTAATTAACACAATCTAGACCATACATTATTTACTATAGCGAACTATTATCTTTTGTATCAGTTTATATGAGGGAAGCATTTAAGATTTTGACTCATTATTATTAAAAGGAAATGATCAGTCCCTGTTTAAAAAGTGATTGAATCTATGCAAAAAATTCAGTTAAACTCTTATTACATCTTTGTAAAATGTATGAAACTTTTTTACAGTCTAACCTCCTGAAAGTTATCTTGTCGTCATGCTATACAATGTTATTTCCTTTACAGACTCCATTGCTTCATATTAGCAATAATTTGCACAGTTTATAATTCTATGTAGTTTAGGATTTCAAAAAGATCTACAAGATTTAATATTTTTTATTTAGAATTATTATATTTTTACATCTATTTTATTAAACTAACAAGAAAATGAATGTATTTATATGTAAAACAAGACATGTTAATAATACATATTTTTAGATGAATGTCTATGGGAAACCATTTGTTACACCAGATCAAAGTCAGTAATATACAAAATTAGTTCTAACAGCTCCTAAAGGCATTTAAAAAGATGTATTAAAACAAATTTTTAAACCAGAGCAGATTGGGAAAATTGGTCCAAAGAGAAAAAAGGGCACCCTTGTGGGATATATTTGCAGAGTATCATCAGTTAATGTTTATTAGCTTCTGTGGATAAGCTACAATTAAATGCCTGACATTTAACATAGAAGGTGTGACATAATCCTTTGCTTGAAATTAAGGACATTAAATTCATTTAATTTTAAACTATACCCATACACCATTTGTTGTTCCTGCAAATAATAATGTCCCTCTCTTCCCATCATTTTTTTGCCGTTTATTTTTGCTATGTTTGTTAGCGACCTTATTCAAAGGAGCTATTTAATGTTGCAGTGTGTTCTTAGCTGCAAGAATGGAACAAATAGCCAACTCTGAGGTTGATTTTGATCCTAGCCCTCCAAATGCTCAAATCTATGTCATCTTTAATAGATCAGGAGTGTTTTGCAACTCTGTTGTTAGTGACTCAGTGTGCCTTTGTTATTCTAAATGGATCCTTATTGAATGGGGTCACTGGCGATATCAAAGTACACCAAATTGTCTCAGACACTTGGTAACATACCTTGAGTATGAAAAGAGACACATTTTAGAAAACATCACTTCTAAAACAATGTGTCTTGGTGTCTGGTCTACAAATGTCCAAGGATCCATACACTCTTTCTGAGGTACTGCTGCGGGTTAGCCCCAATAGGCAGCTCACCCCCACCCAGGAACTTGCTCACAGTAGGATAGAGGAGACAATTGGAAGGGTAAAAGTGAGAAAGCTCCTGGGTTGAGATAGGACAGTTTAATAGGTAAAACAAAAGCTGTGTACACAAGCAAACCAAACCAAGGAATTAATTCACCACTTCCAGTCAAGTGTTCAGCCATCAGAAAAGCAGGGTTCCATCATGCATGATGGGTTTTGGGAAGATAAACGTCATCACTCCAAACATCCCATTTCCTTCTTTGTCCCCCAGCTTTTATGACATCATATGGTATGGAAAATGCCTTTGGTCAGTTGGGGTCAGCTGTGTCCCCTGCTAAGTTTTTGTGCACCCCCTAGCCAACTCGCTGAAGGGGTGGGATGAAAAGCTGAAAAGCCCTTGATGTTGTGCAATCACTGCTTAACAATAACTAAAATATCCCACTTTATCAAAAGTACTTTAGTTACAAATCCAAAATATAACACCATGTAAGCCACTATGAAGAAAATTAATTTTATCCCAGCCAATAGCAGCACAGATGCAAAACAAAGTAATAAGGAACAAAGGATAATCTGTTAAAAATTCACTATATGGAGATCTGCAGTTTATATATTTTCAAATCAGAGAAGTTTGAAACCCAGTTACCTGGGAGATCAAGCAGCCTCTGCAATTTCTCATTCAATTTAATCATATCTGATTAAACAGCAAATGTCCATGTTTTCAATATATAAAATGTTTTATTACACAACTGTTGTATTATCAATGGTATTATTTTCAATTAAATCATCAGTATTGTTTTCTATTTTATCACTGTTAGAATATATAAAATCTATAAAACCTTCTGAATAAATTAAGAATTATTTCCAATGGGTAAAACTTATGACACAAAAAATGCAAGACTTGAAATAACTTGTACCTACAAAATCAAGAAGCTCAGCAGAATTCCTGACATGGATTTGAAATCTTCATTCTTTTTGACACATTTAGGGTAGAGAAGTCTATTTACCTCCAGTGTCCTAATCTGGAGATCAAAAAAATTGAAAAGTTTCTGGAATGAAGAACAGGTTTTACGTTTGAAAGTTTATCACCTTGAAAAAATTCACCTTCAATTACAATTTACATTTGTCATGATTTCATATATTTAAAAAATATTTCCAATATTATCAGGGAAAAAAATCAAACTTTGTATGTGCTCATCCCTCCACCCAAAACATGAGTTATTGCTAGGCTCCACTCCACCCCTCCCCTCCCCTCTCCTCCCCTTCCCTCCCTACCCCTCCCCTCCTGATCCCAGGAAGAAGGTAGGGGTGGGGAGGAGGTGTTTTAAGGTTTGGGTTTATTTCTTATTTCTCTACTTTGTTTCACTTGGTAATAAACTAGATGAAATTTTCCTAAGCTGAGTCTGTTTTGCTTGTGACAGTAACTGGTGAGTGATCTCTCCCTTCCTTATTTTGATCCACAAGCCTTTCATTGTATTTTCTGTCCCCTGTCCAGCTGAGGATGGACAGTGATAGAGCAGTTTTGGTGGGCACCTGGCAGCCAGCCAGGCTCCACCCACCACATCAGCACCCAGAATTCAGCTTTACTCATCTCCCTTTCTTTCCAACCTCAATTTGAAAGGCAGAGTAAAAATCAGGAAGTATTTTTATATTGTCCAAAGTAGATGACAAGAAACTTTTGTGCCCTGGTATATGTGTACATGGACGTGCAGGTGAAGGTAACCAGCAAACACCTTGTTCAAACAGTTATTTTCTCAGTTTAAGACGTAACTGTGGAAATCACTATTTAAACAGTATCATTCTATCAGATTGGCAGCTACCTTTAGTGTTTGCTTCATGAGGGAAGTTGAGCAATGTGTGTTTAATTAGATCCTTTCCAGAACTGCCAGCTACTTCCAAAATTCAACAGTTGAAGATATTTCTGTTCATTTACACTACCCCACTCTTAATCCCCAGAATACTGCTTTCTTAGCAGTAAAACAAAAGAAAAAAAGTTTCAGAGCAACATGGTTTTTGTTCTTTCTCATCTAGAACAAAATGGATTTTAGATTTTACCAATTTTGTAAGATTTGCAGTCTTTTGATAGGTAAGTGATAGGTAAGCATGGGTGAAGTAGGAGAGATCTCATAAAAAACCCTTGGAAGTAGAAAAAGTGAGAGACACACCTATACTGACAAGAGCAATGAAATGTAAGGGGAACAGAATTGAGATTGTTGGGCTTTTTTTCCCTCAGTTAAGAACTTTCAGAAAATATATGCTGTAGCATTGTCATTAGTTGTCCCTGGCTGGAGGCTAGATGCCCACCAAAACCTCTCTATCACTTCCCTTTTCAGGTGGACTGGGGTGAAAATATATAATGAGAGGCTTACAGGTTGAGATAAGGAGAGGGACAGATCCTTCAGCAATTAGCATCATGGGCAAAACAGACTCAACACAGAACAAAATGCATCTTAAATTATTACCCAATCAAAACAGAATAGAGCAATGAGAAGTAAAGCCAATCTTAAAACATACTCCATTGGCTGCAGGGGGAAAACCTGCCTCACCATGATCTTCTCCACAGGCTGCAGGGGAATCTCTGGTCTGGTTCCTGGAGCACCTCCTCCGCCCTGCTTCTCCACCAACTTTGCTGTCTGCAAAGTTTCTCACTCCTTTCTTTGAAGGCAAGAAAGTTGTCATTCACAGTTTTTTACCTCCTTAAATATGTTATCACAGAGGTGCTACCACCTTCTCTGGCTCCGGCTTGGTTAGTGATGAGTCAGCTGGTATTTACTCTGTCAGATTAAGGGAAGCTCCTAGCAGTTTCTCACAGAAGCTACCATTGCAGTCTCCCTGCGCCACAAATGCAAAATAAACATTTATTTTATGAACTTGCTTTGCATTGGTATAAATCATCTGAGTCATGGCATCATTCCAGTTTTCAGGTACACGTATATGTGAAAATTTTCTTATTTTCATATATACTCTATATGAAAGCTAATGTGCTCAACTCTTCAAAATGAAAACGAAATACTGCGTGTATTCCTGTCAACTCTAACAATCCTTTCTAGATTTCAATTAAGATTTTTCTTTCCAAGTTATAAAATTCCTCCTTCCATTTATAAGATGCAGACCAAAATTTCACAAAATACAGATTTGAGTTAGAGATCAACTCTGGCATGTGATTTATGTAAGCTTAGACCTAAGCAAATTCTATACATTTGTAACTAGATATGCATTAACACTAGATATAACACTAACAAAGAGATGTAGGCCACAGAGTACATACAGCTTTGTTGAAAAAGTTTCCCCCCTTCAGCCCAGAAATTCAGTAATATGGTAAAATGTATGAAGGGATATGGCAGAGGGAGTGAAAATGCTGAGGTTGTTACAGACATGAGGGTAAACCAATCTCATACTTTTCAGAGAGCAGGAGTTTCTCTTGCTTCGTAAATTTCCTACTTTTCCTAGATTTGGCTGTTTTATTTCTGGTTAAAAATCATGACACTTTATAGCTTATTGCTGAAAAATAGACGTGAAATAAATTGAATTTCACTTTCATTTCCTTCATCATGTTCCTTAGGGGTTGTAACGCTGTATCCACACTGGATATTCTTGGACTACAACAAGAAAAAGATGCTGTGACTAAAGCATTATAGCTTTTTCTTTCTTTAAACTTTAGTTGTTAGTGTTAAAATACAAACCTTGTTCCATTCTGAAATTAACATGAAGCTATTTTTTTCTCTTCATCTTTCATAGTCAGACTAAAATGTTCTCTACTGTGGTGTCTAACTAGAAAAAAGCACCTTTCCTCTTAAAACTTCTTGGACAATATGAGAAGAGCAATTGAATAACAATCCTGTAATTATCAGCCAAAATTCACATTTCAAAAGCAAAGAAAATAAGCTTCTTTATGATGTAGTAGCACAAAAATGAGAGAAAAAAAAGCATTATGTAAATACATTGATTTTTATAAACCACCTCCATGTGATTCCTAACTTGCATTTTGAGAAGCACTAGCCAGCAGAGGAAGCCATGCAGCACACAACTCAGGTGGTTATTTTCTACTTACTGGAATATTGTGGGTTTAAAAAAGGAAGAAGGAAGAGCGTAACAGAAGCTCCTGATCATGGGCTCTAATTAAATGTGACAAGTGTAACACACTCTAGAATTAAAACACACTCCAGAATTAATTCCTGAGGCTTTGTCTAGATTAGTAAACTAAACAGTGCCAGGGCAAACAATTCACAACTGGCATGTGAGTATTTATACTATGAAATCAATAGCAGAGTCTGCAATAGTTTTGGCTTTGCCCAGAGCCAACTGAGATTGAGGTGAGCAGAAGCTGGGGACTGCTCCAGCCAGCCCTGCAAAGGGCAATCAGTTTCTGGAAGTAGAGAGGAGGAAAAAGAAAGACTGAAATGAGGTCTTAGCTACATGGGTAGAAATCCTGCGTTGCTCTTGCACTCAAGGAAAAACTATCCCCCCAGACAATTTTGTTTACTGGAATATACATATCCAACGTACATTCAGTGTATTTTTAGGAAGTACTTGAATTACACACCCCCTGCCCCCCTGCAACAAGCAACAACAAAACAACAACCACCAAACAAACAACAAACAACTAGTTTTATATCACTGTGAGAAATCTCACAGCTTGCATTTCACATCCCTTTGATAATACCCCCTGCTTTTTTATTTTTTTAAATAAAATAGGTATTAGTATCTTCCGTGGAGATTGTTCAGGGATCAAAGACAGCATAGTTCATATTACAGAACCTGATTTTTCAAAAATTTAATAGATGATTGTAGGTAAACCCAAGTTATTATTTATTTCTGTACACCATTGGTGAAGTAAAACAGTGTATTATTATCTATTACCGCTATTTTCCTGATGTGTATTACAGTTGGCAAATATTTATGACAATATTTCTTCATCACAGAATGTTAGGGGTTGGAAGGGACCTTGAAAGATCATCTAGTTCAACCTCCCTGTTAGAGCAGGATTACTTAGATTAGGTCACACAGAAACACTTCCAGGTGGGTTTTGAATGTCTCCAGAGAAGGAGACTCCAAAACCTCACTGGGCAGTCTGCTCTATAACCCTCACAGTGAAAGTATTTTTCCTTATGTTCACATGGAACCTCCTATGGTCCAGCTTGTACCCTACTGCCCCTTGTCTGAGAAGACCCTGGTTCCATCCTCCTGACACTCTTTATAGACATTGATGAGATCACCCCTTAGACTCCTCCAGGCTAAAGAGACCCAGGTCCTTCAGCCTGTCCTCATAAGGACACTCCCTTAATCATTTAGTTGTCCCTGAGCTGGACTCTTTCAAGTAGTTTCCTGTCATTCTTGAACTGAGGGCCCTAATGGCAATTACAACTTCCTGATTTTAACACAACTAATATTTGCTTAGTAAGTTAGTAAAAAGCATTGCACGTTTCCCACATAATTGTAAGGAAACCTGTTACAGATGCACAATGAATGTACAACACTTAGAAATCCATAGCACAGAATGCAGTTCCTGATCTAGTTGGAGTGTGAAAGACAAATGACATGATGTCAAATGCCCATATAATTATGATTTCTAATAAGAATACTCTGGAATATTCAAAATGCAATTTTATATTCCATGCTTGTTAATGCCTGTTAATTTCAATGCTAATCCAAATCTGAAAATCTTAATCCACACAATACTGTAGAACACTTGTAAAATATATGTAAAAATGGGGTTTCTTTGTCTAATTCCGCATTTACCTTTGTCAGTCCTTCATGATATTTTAACCTTTCCCATTATCCATTGAATACAGAGAGTTAGTTAGAAACAAGGAATACATGAAGATTTTTTAACTCTTTCATTATCTTATCAGTGTAACAGTTTATTCTTCCAGTTAACATTGCAGCATCAGCAACATTAAAAATAATTCTAACTTTCTACAGTATTGGGACATTCCACTACCTAACTTCAACAACAAATACAAGCCCCAGATGACCAACAAAACTCCTATTCAAAAGTCAGATAAAAGAATGCTATAGGAATTTAACTCTTAATAGGACCTGTATTAGGTGAAGGATGGTGTGGCATGAGGGATTGCTCCCATGGTGCTGTCTGAGTAAGGGGAGGCTATAGATAAACTCTGGCCTTTTCAGACCAGAAAGACATTGTGCTTATCCCTTGCTTTCCTATTTTAACCAAGTAATAATAATGATGAAAGGTGTAATTCTAGTTGTATAATGTTATGGTATCCTTGTGAAAAAGAAAAATCGGGAACATAACCAACATCTCACAATAATTATTTTTATATTACACTATTTTCAAGTGGAATGTTCAAAATGTCCAAGACACAGAAATTAATTCTGATAGTGAATGGTAATTGTTAGGGCAAATAAAGATTGGAAGCAAGGTATTTCTGTTGAAAGATTAAAATTAAAAATATGCTAGTTTCATATTTTAATTATTTTTAAAACTATAAACATGGATTGATACAAAAAAAATGAAGCCAAAACATGTTAAAAAATAAGATCATGTACATCACACGGTTGGTCAGTGCTCATTGTGATATTCTTAGCAATATGAAACGCAGGGGAATTTCCCTGCTGTAATTTTTATGCCATTTCCTAATATTGTAGGTAATCATAATAATAGCTTTGAATGCTATAAAAGACACTGAACAGCAGCAGAACATATAAATATGTAGAAATTAGCAAACAATTATTAAATGAGTAGTTCTTTTAATGGCATACTTAACCCTTGTCCACATAAGTGAGTCACAGTTTCCTGAACAAATGCAGTTCTTAATTCATTTCGCACACGTACGTGTAAAATTAATTCATACTTTACCAAAAGGCAAACAAATGTTTATTTTTCAAACACTAAAAACCTGAGAGAGTGAGTGGAAGAGTGATCAATCTACAGATTAAATTAATATTCTATAAAATATTTAAGGAGAGAAAGTAGTACTAAAGCCACGTTGCTGTAAAGTTGGCATATTTACAGCATTATCATGGAAGATTGTTATTGCATTTTTTACTGAGTCAATAACTCAGGCTAAATACTGCAGTATTGATATTTCAATTTACTTCCATGTATAAAGATGTTTTGTCATCCTATTAGCAGGCAATACTTAATGAAAGCAAGCTAGCTAGCTGTGCATGCTACAGCCCAGTAGCTTACAATGACAAATGGGTAAAACCAACCAAAACCTGAGAAGACTTCTTTATCAGTTCTGCTAATCTCACTATGAATCATTCAAATACTTGTAAAGCTAATATCTATGCATTTCTAAAATATAGCAAAGACAATATAAATGTTATAAACCAGATATTTTTTCAAAATAACGTTGCTCAGTAACAGCCAAGGTTTTCAAGTACAACTATGTTGCTCTTTTAGAGACAAAACTTCCCCAGGAGTACTAAAGGAGCTTTAAAAAGTTGCTGTAGGTCACAGTGATCTTAAGTGGTGGTTAATAAGAAAACTATGTTGGAAGTCATAACTAAAAGATGTCTTAAGAATACAGCAGAAAATAAGCTAATAAACACTGAGGAAGACCTCAAGAATATGTGAGAATGAGGTGTGCAGCTCCTTATGGGCTGGAGATCTCACACTTGGCCAGCAGACATTGAAGAAAGAGCTTGTAAGGAAGAGAAATAACTGAGAGTTTCTAGATGTGCTGTCAGCAACACCTCTAATAAAGTAACTAGAAGTAATTAAAACCAGTGTGAGGTGTGTCACATATTAGCCCAGCTCTCAAAGGCTGGAGATGGCTACTGAGGAGGAGTGATATTCTAGGAAAAGGAGGATAGATAAGTGATTTTAAGGTCTTTGTACCCATGCTGTCATTATTCTGATCTTTAGAAAAAGACCCTGAAGCCCAATTATTCTTCAGTGTATTTATAAGTGAATGCAGATTATGGACCACAGCATTTTTTGACTGAAATGGAGGTTGAACCAGATAGACTCGAGATCCTTTCCAACTGAATCTTGCTATGATCAGATCGCTCCATGTATTTTACAACCCCCTCTCCTGAGATGACATTACTGTCTTGCTTTATAGGTATGAATTTCTGCAGTCAAATATTGAACAAAACAGAGTGCAAATATTTTAATTTTATCTTTTAGAGTATGTGTCTTTAACAATTAGAAGTCTGAAGGGAAAAAACAGATGCTATATGAAAGAAAGAGATACAAACACAATGCCAGTAAAAGTGATAAGGCATCTTATGTTGTACTAAGTACATGGACAATCTGTTTTTATTATGTGAAGGTTCTGTGCAGCTGCCAGCAGTCATGATGTCAATTTGCAGTCACCAAGGTCACTGAATCAGTGGGGGTTGTTAGGCAACTTTTACTTCTTTTAGATGAGAAAGCAATTAATCTCTCTTTGCTTAAAACTAGTGAAAGAGCAGTCTAGTTTCTGAGTTACTTGGAAGGACTGGAACAGAAATATGCCAGGGAAAATGAGCAGGCTTTGTCTGTATTGGTGTAGAGAGTGGAGTTATTGGTTTATGGGACTGGTTGTCTGCAAATAACAGAACTTGAAAGATAATAGAAAGAGGCGAAAACATACAGAAACCCAAGCAAAAGTAAGAAACATAAATGACGGGCGTCCAAAAAGCAGAAGACAAAGATTGATAAGTGAGGTCTCAAGAAAGACTGAAAATCAGGTTGTGAAAAAAATGAAACATCGTGGAGTGTGCTCCTTCTGTGCTCAGGACAGCAGAACTGTGCCTGTGCTGCAATCTTGTCATGAGTGAAAACTGAAATAGCTTTGCAATTCCAGTGCTTCTGTGCCTTCACCTGCACTTTCCAATACACTCTCAGGGCTGTCATTATACTGAAATAGAGAATTAGGTTCATACTTCACGCAAAATACTTTTAAAAAAGGCAACATTGGATGTTAGGTGTTACAGGATCACTTGTCAAACCCTCATTCATTTTACAACCTATCTCTAAGTTAGAAGACAGGTGCATTCAGTTTCTTTAAGGAACATTTTGAAATATTCACAGGTTTTTAAGACATGTGCCTAAACTGTGGAAAAAAATGTGGATGTCTATTTTTATACTTGTTTGTTTTCTGACATCGTTTTATGATTATAAATTTTGAAATAAAATAAATGGCAAATAAAGCAATATTCTTTGTGAAAGGTTTCACTGTTCTCTTCTCCCACTTACTAGCAAATACTAATCACTCTTCTGAAATAGGCTATCATGTCAAAAAAATGTTTCTTCTAAGCTTGAATTTATGTCGTGACTTAACACCAACCAGCAACTAAGCACCACACATCTGCTCACTCACTTGCCCTGGTGGGATGGGGGAGGGTAAACACGGTAAAACTCATATGGTGAGATAAAAACAGTTTAATAGGTAAAGAAAAAGCTGTGCACACAAAAAAGCAAAACAATAAATTAATTCACCATTTTTCATGGACAGACGGGTGTTCAGCCATCTTCAGGAAAGCAGGGTTTTATCACACACAATGGTTATTTGGGAAGACAAACACCATCACTCTAAACATCCTGCCCTTCCTCCTGCTTCCCCCAGCTTTAAATGTTGAGTTTGACATCATGTGGTATAGAATGTCCCTTTGGTCAGTTGAGGTCAATAGTTTCAGCTGTGTCCCCTCCCATCTCCTTGTGTATCCCCAGCCAACTCACTGGTGGGGTGGGGTGAGAAGCAGAAAAGGCCTCAGATCTGTGTAAACAGTGCTCAGCAGTAACAAAAACATCCCTATGTTATCACCATTATTTTCAGCACAAACACAAAGAACAGCCCCATATTAGCTAAAGTGAAGGAAATGAACTCTATCTCAGCTCAAACCAGCAGACTTTATAAATTTAACTAGTTAACACTCCTTAATATGAATCCACTAATAGCTTTCAAAGAAATGCAAGATAGGAGTCTGGATGAGTATGCTTTCAAAAGCCAGAAGATTAATTAGTCCTTCATATGAATGTACTTATTTAAATTGTAATTCCATTTAATCCTAAAGTGACAGATTTCTACATTTCATTTTGTACATTTAGAGAAAGATTTGTCAAGCTGTAAAACAGTATCTGTCAAGTTTTGGAGAATGCCAGGCCGATAACATACATTATATAAGTATGCAGCATAATTGAACACCTGTTTTTTTATTTCTGTTAATTCATATAGTTTTAAAGTAGGCAGGGGTATATTTAATTTATTATTCAGGTATGAGAATTCTTATTCATTTTTTACATCATATTTTGTGAAACAAAATTTTCCCTGTATCAGCAAGACCTTGTAAATAAGATATCATACATGAAAACCCCACAACTTTAACTATGCAGCATCTTGGCATCATCTCTGTATTTCCCCTTTCACAGGAGAATTAGGCAAACGGTATACATTTTAATTCAATGATATTCAAACTTCGGTCTATATCTGTCTTTCGACACTGAACTGTTTCAAGTTCTCTATGTGATGTAAATAAGAAAACCTGTTTGGTTTATTATATTCAAGACTACTATACTTGAAAAAGATTTAGTGTTAAAAAAAAAGTTTGAAAAGCACTACTAACTTTAGCAAGGGCTTTTGCAGATAGCACTTTCATTTAACTTAGCAGAAATTATAAATAAATTTTTTCAGAAATCAATACATGAACAGAACTCTTCACTAAGCAGAATTTATTCCAGAATTTGTGGTCTACTTGAAGATCTACAGTAGTTCCTCCTAACAATCCAGTTTTATTGGTGATCTGTGCTACATAAATAAAAATGATATGAGAAAGGAAAATTGTGAATATAATCTTTCTTTTTTCTTCTCTCATGTATTATTGTTGTCTTTTATAGGTCTTAGAAGCATGTAAAAATTCTTTGACCTCAAACATGAGAATCTTATATTTGAATAAAAGTATTACTAAAAATCCAGTGGTGGGAATATGAAGGAACAAGCTATATCATATTTTACACAACTCTACCTATGCACAAAATATATCCTTTTCTTTCTTAATTCTTATGGTCTTTTTTGTATTTTGAGCACTGAAGGGCATATACCATCTCCCGCCTGGTTTTATGGAGTGCCTAACTCTAGTATTTGACCTTGGTGATCAAAATAATTCTCTAGGTACTTTTCCATTATAAATATTCAATAAATATATGCACACATTGTCATTTTTACTTCATGTCTCAGTGATGTCAGAAAAGAAGGTAACAGAAAATCACTGTTTCATTCTTTCATTATTAATCTGATTAATATAAACCCTCTTTATCAATCTTGTGAATTACTGTGGCACAGGAAGCTTTGGACTTCAAGGTAAGTATTCACATTATCTTTTCAAAAGGAAGGAGACTGTATCAACAGCATCTCTAAATACAGAGCTTTGAAGTATTCTCTGCAGACCTTGGAAATGCAGTGCACAGTCTCAGGCTTCATAGGAAAATAAATGTTGGCTGGGATTCAAGTTTAACTAACTTAGACACCTTACTTAACAGCTATATTAACAGCCATTTCATCTCATTTTTGCCATCTAAAAGTTAGACTGTAACATCATCTGGAGTTCTCATTCGTTCAGTGGAGAGAGACAGATAACCTTGAGAAGGCTAATTATTTTTCATATCTTCCGTGTATTTCAGTATCAGATTAATTTAATTACCTAGCACTACCTGTTATTGTGACTTTTCATAGTTAAAAACTATTTTAATGTCTAAAGCAGAGATATTATTTTTTTCTCCTACACAGCACGTCAAGTAGCATCTGAGTCTTTTTTTTTCCAGTGGCCTCTGGAAACAGGAGGAAATATTAGACATTCATAGAGCATGAGGAAATACTGACAGAGCTTGCATTTCAAAGAGACAGCACCAACAGAAAATGCAGAAAGGGATATAACATCCTCTCTTAGTTTACTATGGCAGGGCATAAAATTCAGAGAAGGGTAACAAAGAAGATCAAAAGGTATGGAACAGATTCTATATGAAGGATGACTGAATAGCAATGGGCATTTCAATCTGGAAAAGACTTGTCTGAGGACAGATACTTGGATACTGAGTGGCAAGGATAGATGAATAGGGCATGATTGCTTTCAAAAAGAAACATAATAATTTAATGGAAGAAAAATCACTGAAGTGATTGTAAATGCAAAGTAAACAGATATGGCTTTGAAAATCCCAGAAATATCCTTTGCAAGTTGTTTAGACTGGGAATGTGTTTTGAGGAAATGTACTTCATTCTTGCACTCTTCCCTAGCTATCTCAGAAAGGCCACTTGCAGACACGGGGTCCTCTGGTTAAACATGCTCTAAGTATTGGTAAGTTCTTCCCCCTAGCCTGTGGGCCCACTGCAGCACAGATAATTTTTCTCTCTCTAGAAGAGGGTAGCACTGACATTGTCTATCTTGGGGAAGAAAAAGAAGCACAAATGGATCCACAATGCTAAACAACCTCTAATTAAAAAGTTAGTATCAACTATTCATTATGATTAAATGGTTTCCACTGATTGAAAATCAGATGTGAAACAACTTGGGCATGAATTACAGGATCAGTCATTCTGATCCAAATGTGAAAGAGAAGCCAGATTTGGAAAAAACAAATGTACAGTGTGCCCACTTGGCCTGACACAGCCACAGTCTTTGACTGTGAGAGGTCAGCTCATACTTATGTTCTCTGTGAAGAGAATAATTTGCTACCTAGAGATGGTGCTTCTTTCAGGACACTATCCCACCAGGTGCACCTGGAGATGGAAACCATATGCACATGGCATTAACTATTGGGTAATTCTTGGTCCTGGAGCTGTAAATGGATGTTATCCAGGAATCAGCATCCTTCAGCTTAGCTCATGTTTTGGTAGCAAGCCCAAACAGCAAGGAACTTCTGTCATGTGTGCTTCATGTCAGGACTGCTTTGTGCAGAGGAAGTGAAATCTGTCACAATCCATGCTTATACTGTCTGTAGAGTGCAGACTCTGGAGAGCATTATTCTTCCTTCTGGGTACAGGTTTCCTGGCTCAGAGACCTATTGGCATCATTCCAGACTGCAGCCTGAAAGCAAAGGATTATGTATGCAGTGAGGGGAACTGGTGTCAAGGTAGAAAATCAAACCTCTGTATCCTTTGAGATGTTTCCATTATCAATTGTAAAATAATAATATTTTATATAATATAACAATCATATGTATAATGCTTTATAGCAAAATTACTTTGAAATAAAGAAAATAAATGTTTGAAAAAATGTTGTATTATTTTAATGTAATGATAATAAGAAATACAATGACAATATATATACACAACTTAGAGCAGTTATAGGATAATAGATAATATCAATATAATTTTGAATGAAGTCAGGAAAAAAGCATGCCAATTTGGCTAAAAATGATAAGTTAAAAATCTAACCAAGCAAACATAAAACCCACAAAGGTAAAAGGTTATAAAAGGCAATGAAGTATAATGATGTCATTCACAATAAACATTTTTGGTAATACACTACTTTCTCATCAACAATCTTCACAGTAAGCAGTAATTATGAAATTAATACTGTGCAAACTCCTTACCAATTTGTGGATTTCATATTGTTAACTGAAGCCAAACCAATTAGTATACACTGTCTTTCAGATATGTCTAGATTAGACGCAGTTTCATGGTACCAAATTGGAAGTATATGCTGCACACATAACAGTATTTTGTTTGGCTTTATGAATAGTAATGAGGAAATGAACAGTGTCTTTTGTGTTGTTTAGTGATACCTTTCATCTGCACTCTGAAAATAGACTCTTCATTAATGGTTTTTTGTTGTTTTGGTTTGGTTTGGTTTTTGTTTTGTGAGAGGGTTGTTCCTTTTCAATGTACTTTGGGTTAATGAACCAACAGAACTTGCAGACACAGAGAATCTGAAAGTGGTGGTAGGCAATTTCTTTTTTGTGTTTTTTCTTTTTGTGTGTGTGTGTGTGTTCTGTTTCATATTTTTTAAAGACTGAGCAACGTTACAGACTAATAGCTTATGGCAGTCAACTAATGAATTGAAACTTCACTGAGATAGAAGGCACGCACAATGGAAATGTGTGAAAAATTGAAATGACAAGGTTGTTAAGGTAACTCTATCTTGGTTATGTATTTAGGAAGCTTATTATGATGTGGTAAAATGAAAACTTAATAAACATACCTAGTCATTATGAAGAAAAAAATACATCTTATTTATTAACAGCAAGATGGACAGATTTGCTCTTGCTGTGTTGTAATGAAAATGAAGTAAGTGACAAACAGTACCCAACTGCCCCATATGACTAGCCCATGTCAATACATAACATTAAAAAGTAATTTTAAGAAGTGCCTTTTCACATTAACTTTGTAAAACTAGCTGACTTCATGATTTTGTAAATGAGAATTTAAATGAAAATGCTCTGTCCATTGAGAGCATGGGAAGAATGCTAACAGGGCTTTGCAATTACATCCATGATATGCTTTCAGTGCACTTTTTTGCTTATTTAAATACATAGGTTTATGCTTAAACACATAGGTTTTTGCTTAAACATACTCTCAAAACTTCAGAAACTAAGGAATCCAGATAAAAGAACAGTTCATTGCCCTGTTATACCATGGTTAATCGAAATATTATCTGTGTGATTCTTTTCCTGCTGAAGTCATAATCTTTTCTGAATTACATTGTGTATTAGGGCCATACTTATCCTAGGATGTAGTGGGCTCTTAATACTTTTCTAGTTTTCTCAAACTCCCTGTCCCTAGAATTTCAGAAAAAGCAGAGAAAGTAGGTGGATCATCCAAAAATGTTTTCAAGGTTGCAATGTTCATTAGTGGTACAACAAGAAAGTTGAGGTGGAAACACCAATACTGGTGAGTGTCTGATATAACAACACAAAACAAAGGCACAGATAAGAGACAGAATGAAAAAGAGATGGCCATGTGGCTCAACATGCTGTTATCAGACCCTTAATTAAACAACTAATACAAGTCAAATAAGAATATTAAGGGAACATATTATGGTTCGGCCTATAAGCAAACTTGAAAATATGGATAATAATAGTTGGTATCCCCTGAAGACTGTGGAAATGAGAATACCAGCTGCACCAGTTGAAGATTGGACTACTGCTCTGATCTGGCAGTTAAATCCAGCATCTAATACTTGACTTGTTTTTCCCATACAGATTTCACATGGCAATACATTTGGGAACTGAGCCAAAAATGTAGCTTATTTGTTGGTAGAATGAATCTTAATTTTTGGTAGCAAGATAGGCTGCCAGCTGGTGACGTAATGATATATAACACTGATTGTTTTTATTATTTTTGTAGTAGTGAAAAAAACTGGTACATGTAGGAACCAACTCCAAAATTCACAAGCAAATACTGAGACAACTGGAAATATTTGGTCTTATCATTACACTACTGGAAGATTCTTTAGATGTCCATTTTATGTAGCTGCTTTGTTCTTTTTGTGGACATTTTTTTCCAGAGCTAAATGAAAATGGTGCTTAAATGGTTGATCCAGCTACAAGACAGAACATTTTACATGTGCCCTTAGTATCATTTGTATCTATAACAAAGAATTCACAGGAAGCTGAAATTTTATTTTCTTTCTGGTAAAGCGGGTAGCAACTATACTTTGTTCTAAAGGTGAGATAGTACACTACAAAAATAATTCAAAGATGAGGTCTATAATTTTAGCTTTACAAAGGAGAAATTATATGATTTAATCCAATATTGGCATTGTGAATTAAGAAGTTCCGAATATGTTTCTTCAGTCTCCTGAAGTGTAGCATAAAATTGACCCTTGAGAATAAGAAAATACCAGTACAATATGGTTTCTGTCACTATCTCTATGGTCTCTTAACCAAGCAATGAAGATTTTAAGGGGGTTTCTTTTGGGGTTTGTTTTTTTTTTTTTTTAAATTATACGCTTTTACTAAGTATTGAGTGCAATTGTTTAACTACCTTAATTTTGTTCAGTTATTCAACACAGTTGTAAAGCAAGCTGAAATAGCTATAATGCTACTCACATATTCAATACTGAAAAGTTCTTTATCTTCTTGTAATCATTGCTAAGAATAGTAATTTTGTCAATTTGTTTTTTACAGAATATAAATGAAAAACTTTATTGAAGAGAGTTAATATAAACCTTTTAAAATGTAACCTTTTAAAAAGAAACTTCTTTTGCTGTGATGTCACACTGATTTATTCTGTGCCTGTTAGTTCTGGCTCAGGCTCCCATTCTCACTAATGAACTGGTCTCCTTGGAGAGCTCTTGTTGTACAATGAGGTAGTGTATAGCAGCAGGTTATGTTGCTCTGAGAAGCATCTTGGGTTAACTTGCGTATCAGTCCCAAGAGAAGATATGTATCAGAACTATCATTCCCAAGAAAAAAGTTTGAACTGTGGATCAATTTTTTGTACAGAGAACTGAAATATCTATATGATAAATTCAAGAAAACCAATATGAAACATCATTGTTATCGGACTCTTTAATTTCCTCTGCATTGGTTGTCAATGGAGTTTGAAAAAGTAGCTCAAATCATAGAATCACAGAATCAGGAATTGTAGGGGTTGGAAGAGACCTTGAGAGATCATCGGGTCCAACCCCCCTGCCAAAGCAGGCTCCCTAGGACAAATACAAAAGTGTAATGATATGACTTCCAGACTACATGACTTCAGACATGATCTGAGTCATGACTGACATCTCTGTACAGGCAGAAAAAAAGTTATAGCTATTTTGACTGTATTGGTAAACAAGGCCAAGTGTAGAGTGCTGCACATGGGACATAACAACCCCATACAGAGCTACAGGCTTGGGGGAGACTGGCTGGAGAGCTGTCAGGAAGAGAAGGACCTGGAGATGTTGGTTGACTGCAGGCTGAATATAAGCCAGCAGTGTGCCCAGGCGGCCAAGAAGGCCAATGACATCTTGGCTTGTGTCAAAAACAGTGTGGCCAGTAGGTCTGGGAAAGTGATTTTTGCCCCTGTAATCAGCATTGGTGAGGTTGCAGTTCGAGTACTGTGTCCAGTTCTGGGCTCCTCACCACACGAAGGACGTTGAGGTCCTCGAGCAAGTGCAGAGAAGGGCAACCAGGCTGGTGAAGGGGCTGGAGGGCAAATCCTATGAGGAGTGGCTGCGGGAGCTGGGGCTGTTTAGCTTGGAGAAGAGGAGGCTGAGGGGAGACCTTACCACCACCTACAACTACCTGAAGGGTGGTTGTAGTGACGTGGGCAATGGTCTCTTCAGCCAGGTGACAGGAAATAGGACAAGGGGAAATGTCATGAATCTGTGTCAGGGCAGGTTCAGATTGGATATTGAAAAAAATGTTTTACTGGAAGATTTGTCAGGGCCTGGAACAGGCTGCCCAGGGATGTGGTTGAGTCACCTTCCCTGGATGTGTTCAAAAAAAGGGTTGATGAGGTACTTAGGGATATGGTTTTGCTTAGTATGGGAATGGTTGTACTTGATGATCTTCAAAGGTCTTTTCCAACTTTGTGATTCTGTGATTCTGTGATACACAGATAGCCTCATGTGCTAAAAATTACATATCTTTCTTTAACCTTTGAATAAAGGTTTCAAATACCTGGAGTAAGCAAAATAATGTAATTGTGGAATTAAAATTTCCAGTATTTTATAAATCATATTTGTTTCTGTTTGCATGTTCATGCTTTCTGGAGAGTAGCAGTTTTGTTTTGAATCAAGTTCAGTTATATTTTCTAAATAATTCACAATGTATTTTTCTTTCAAAAAGTTGACAAATAAATAGGTTTGAAATTCACTTATTTTATGCTGCTGGTCAAATAACTTATGTATTTGTTCATACTTAATTCAAAGAATTGCAAAAATATTTCAAACATTAAATTTTATCAATAGTATTAGTTGAAAATATATGACAAACATGATAGATTGTTTATCAAAATGCTTCCATTAATTGCTTCTGAAAATACAGACCAATAATTTGTAAATATATTTAGAATACAGCTCCATAAATAATTATCAAAGTTATTCTTCTGGCTTTTATTCCAAATCCACTATTTTTCATTCAGTTTCTATAGTGAGTAACCCAAAGTTCACGGATACCTCAAAAAGTTCTTCCATTACTTTATCAGGCTTTGGATCGGTGGCTTAGCCCAAGCACAGGAAAGACTTTCAATAGAGACTGTTCTGAATCTCTCCAGTGCATATCTTATTCCATTATCCATTGCTAATTTACATGCATATTTGAAATCAAAGCGGAGTGTGTCATTTGAAAGCAGTGTGCAATTAGATTAATTTATCTTTTGAATACATCTATAAAGAGAGTGGTGAATTAACCAGCAATTACAAAATTTCTTTTCCAAATACTAGTAGCCCAGATGACCTGGGTATTGTTTCACTTTTTAAATTGCATGTACAGAAATAAGTAGCAATATAGATAAATATATCCAATGTATACTGATACTAAAGAGAAATGAGATGGGTAACAGTAATTTGCATTTTATGTTGGTTTCTACAGAAGACTGATGTGGAGGTAAATTGAGTCAAACTATGCCATTATATTTCTGCAAGGATTTGCAGAATTTTAACAGCATCATTTTTTGCTATTCCACAGTCAATATGCATTCACTGTTCTATTTTCTGATTCTGTGGTTTTGATAGGTTTCATGTGTCAGGGTTATGCATTTTTGTTACGTTAACGAATAGAGAAAGCTCATACAATTTTAAAATATCTTACTGAAAATCTCAAAAAAGCAAAACCAAACTAGAAACAGTTGTTACACATCACAAGTTTAGGTTTAAAAAGGTGTGCTGCAAAGAAACAATATTCAGTATAAAGTATATGCAGCAAGTTTATTTCATAACTTCAGCTAGTGCTAAAATATAATGAAAAATAGAGTTTCTCTTGGTATAGAAAAATTGTTGATATTCATAGTAGTATCAATTGCACAGTGATCAGGCAAACGAGACTCATTCCATCTGAATTATTATGTTGAGGATGATAGTATGCCTTCTACCTGTACAGATGAGAAAAATTAAAATATTGTCTAAAATATATAACTACTGCTCCATAATGTTAGCAATCATGCTATGTGGTCCTTTCTGTAGATGAAGAAATTTAAGAGTAGTTAGATGGTCTGGGTAAGAGTGTTGTAGTTCTAATTAATATTCAGACTTTCTGATTCTTACATTCATTCCGACCATCTATTATGGAACCTGAATTTAGTCATTGCAATCTCTAGCATTTTAGTTCAAGGCAATGTTGAGAGAATCAGATTACCTTAATCACAGCTGACAGACCTTAGCTCCTTGTACAGTGGATGTAGAAATCTGTGATGACCCAGGTTTCTAATAAAGAACTGAATTAGAAGGAATGGATGGACATGTACATGTTTTGTTATAATTTCACCAACTGAAAGTAAAATATATGGCAAAGGGATGACATACAGATGGTGTCAGTCCACTGTATGCCATTTTTAAACACCAAAGAAAGTAAATATATCTAATATACCAATTGTTCTCCAGGATTGTGTACACACACCCACAAATATAAGGGTTCTACTTTGGTTGATATAAAATGGAAACCAACTTAATCTTTCTTTACCTTTGGACACTGATAGAAGAAGAGAAAAATGTTATCTTCATCCATTTTCTTATGTGTAAATATTGTTATTTTTATTGGATTGTAAAATACATTTGTTAGTAATTTTTATTTGTGAAAGAAGTCAGAAAGCCATGTGATTTAATTTGTTTTTATAGTCATATTATTTTGCAAGCCTGACCACAAAGAGAATGCATGGAGTAAGATGCATTATATAGGAAGATAAAATATGAGAAAACAGAAACAAGTTAGCTCAGTGACAAGTTTTAGTTGTAATTCTAGTCTTGAATGCACAAGGAAGTAAAAACATTATATATGATGTGGAACTAAATGGTACAACATGAACATTTTATAATATATAAGTACACATATACAGAGCTGTATATAAGTTCTAGCTGGTACATAAAACTAAAAGCTGTGTTATATATTTGTCATATATTTAATTACTGTGGCATGCTTAATTATGGTCATTGATTTAGGGACCATCTTAGTCAATAAAATAAGAAATCTATTTATGTGGATTAAAGGGTCTTTGTACTCTTCATTATAGCTCAAGGTTTATCATTGCTCCATATTTCCACACTTGACTGTTAGACATGTTCACAGAACAGCCTGCTTCATGTTTTTCGTCTTTCTATCCAAATTGAAAGCATTTTGTCAAAACTCACAATAGTCCTACTATCAAGTTTACAATGAATATGTAGATCCCATATCTGCTTCTACTTTTGCAGTACAGGAAAGAAGAAAAGTCTTTGTGGCCAGCCTGGATCTGTCAGAAAAACTCTTGACTGCAATAGGCACCGAGCATCTCACAGATGACACCAGTTCTAGATAAAGCTGCACAGGAGGGCCTGATGTAACCCTCACATGATATGAATAGAATCATCTGCAGAACAAAGAAGATCCTTATTTGACAACATGCCCCATCTTATTCCCTTTGCACAACAGTTCTTGCCCAGGACACCATCTTATCTGTAGCAGAGCTAACTACATATTTCACTTTGTCAACCAGAGTCCAGCTTGGACTTTAGGCATAAGCGAAGTTTGAGGAGATGTCATTGTTGGTATTTTAGGTAAAATATTACTGTTCATGTTACCGAGCAGTACACTACCAAATTATTGATTATATAAATATAGATAAATGTTATGATACAATTTTGACTTGATTCTATAGAAAAAGGTAATTAAAACAGTATCACCAAACTGAAAGTCAGATTTTCAGAAATTTGGAAAAAATGTTTTTTGCAATTTCTTTTTTCTTTTTTTATTGCCTTGGACTATGCTTCTCTTTGCCAAATTGTAAGGCAACTAATTTCAGTATATTGTCAGCTGCAGTACTTCCTAAGTTTTTTTTGTTGTAGGCAAAAAGATCCATCTTGAGCTGTATGCTTGCACATCTTTTGCCATACATGTAGGGTCTTTGCAAGTGGGATATTTACCACTTAGAAGTACAAAGTAGTTATCTCTTGTTAAAGCACAAACAAAAGATAGCTAAAATTTAAAATTTTCACCAATCCTAATAAAAAAATCAAGGAAATGTGGTATGTATCTGTCAGGACGGGAAGATTCAACCTCTGATTCTCCCTGATGATTTGAACTTCTTGCACTTTAGAATTCTCCTTTAAAATCTTACCCTTTTCTGTATTGATGCTACTCCCATTGCATTTCAGAGGTACTAAAATTCCCATCTCAATAATCTTATTTCTATCAGTAATATTATTTGTTGTTATTATGCATGGTGTGTACAGTACAATCTTTCTCAAAACTTTCTGCAAAAATAATTTTAGTCACTTTTTCCCTTCAAGCTCTGTAACAGTTGTATCAGCAACCTGAGGCTGCCCATTGTCTACACAGTTTTAATTAATGTGACTAGATCAAACATGTATAATTTGAGAAAGATTTTTTTTTACGGTGTTTTTACCAACTCCAGACTCTGGTATCATGGTAAGGGAATTCCTCCTTGAAGTTCTTACTACCTCAGGCTCTGATTTTTGCATCCTGGTAAGGATTAAGAGTAAATATCTGTTACATGATTCTGATCTCCGGACAGGCTGTTTTGGGATATATTTGTTTTGAATAATCCTGGTTCAACCAATACAAATGCTTTCTTGAAAATGAACTTCAATTGGTTGTCAACAGTTTCTTTTCCATTCGAATTTGCCCTAATACCAGTGTTTCCAGCCTGCAGAAATAGTTGGATGCTGGAGGGCATGCTCAAGTCCAAACCAGCTTTCAATGATGACTAGAAGCAGCACTGAGCTGAGTCAAGTTCAAATTTCAAATGTCTATTTCCATACATGATTTTTTACCCTGCTATGTACTTTTAACTGATACTGGAAAACAATTTTATTTGAGAACTGAAAAATAAGTTCTGTGTCCTAACTGCATGTAGTCTTAGTGCAACCAATTTTCACTAGGTGAGCCATTTGCTTTTGATAATTGACATGTATATTTTTTTAGGTTATAGATGATGTTAACTCAGGTTGAGAATTTTGTTCAGGAGTTCTGGGTTTCTTATAGTAGACTATGTCATGCAGTACATAGAAAGAGTGTGTGAATAATCTCTGCTTTTAAAGAATAGTACAAACAACCTGGGAAAATAGCAATAAATATTTATTTCAAGAACACTGACTGCTGCCATTGAAAAATGCTTTAGGCAAAGTGCTTATCAAACCTTATAGTATTCTACACATGTAAAGATTTTATAATGACATCCAGTGAGAAAAATTGTTTCTTAGTAGTAAATTTATTTCACAATCGAGGATAGAAGCATTAGAAATATTTAAAAGCAAGCAAAAAAGTACAACTAAAAATCTCCAAAACACTGGATTTGGTTTTTGTGTTGGTTTACTTCGATAAAAGGATAATAAAGACATAACAATGTGCTGCGATACATACAATATTATCTTTGAAGGACAAAAGGTCTACTTTACTCTATGTTTATTGCTCTGAACAGATCTAATAGTAACTCGTATCTGAACATTGGATTAAAATAATAAATTTTAATGGTTAAAAAAATTAGACTTTTATAAGCAATGATTTTACTGCTAACATATTAATAGTCTAGAATTGAATACCATCTTACTGGTTTATTCACTTCCAAGGTCAAAGATTAGATTTAGATTAATTTTGCTTTTATTATGACTAGATAAAACTAAACGAACAATTAAATGAACAGCTTTTTAGGTTTCTTCTGATTATTGCAATTGTGGAAAACCTTTAAAATTTCTGAAGCAGATTCTATTATTTGGAAACAATCAAACATTGAAAACATGGGGTTTAATTACTTTAGAAAAAAAGAAGACTGGAAGAGCCCAACAATACAAAAAGGAAATTGCATGAACTTAGCAGATGTAAGTGTAAATGGGAAAGAGAGAAATTAAAAACAGATACAAACTACGGCCAGCTCACAAGAGTTATATGTGATAAACAACAGAAGACAGGGAAACCAAACAAGGCAGTGTAGAGGTTTCTTTTAACTGTCTCATAGTGAAGGTTGTTCTGAACCACTTAGTTTAGTGGACAGGAGTTCAGACCACATTGGTATCCCGCAGTACACAAACTCAGCAAACAATCAAGAATCAGCAACTACCTGAGCCTTGAGAATGCTTTGTTCTCTTTGAATGACATCTACAGGGACATGATTCAGCAGAGGAAAAGCTGGAAAATTGTGTGAGGAATTAGACCAAAAATGAAAAACATCAATTCAGACAGTGGCCCCAGTCACCCCTTCTTGGATCTTTCTTAAAGAAAATCAGAATACAGTCTTGCCAGGTGCATCCACTTGAGCAGTAAGTTAGTACTTCTGCCTCTCGCCATTTTCCAGTGTTTTTCAGTTTATTATCTGTCTCTCGTTATATTCACAATACTGCTGTGATATTTTATCAATGCACTTCATCAGGTTCTGTAAGGATCGTTTTGCTCTGAGTTCTGCAAACAGGTTTCACTAATGTTTTGTGCACCAGGAGACTCAAAGGGGGTTGTAAAAGCGACTCAGCTTTGGATTGCCTTAAGGCCCCATATCTGCAGAGACAACCCATGAGGAGCTGTGTAGGTAGCTCAGAATGAACAGGGCAGTGTTGCATAATTCAAAGAACAAAAAACCTGTGTTGAGCCTTAAATTACTTCAACAATATGCCCAATCAAACCACTATTCAGCTGCCTAGAAGTAAGATAAAGGCAAGCCAGAGGTTCTCCATTTGGCCTTGATGGGCCCAGACAATACAAAGATTTGCAACAGATAGGGCATAAGATAAGGGGGGACACTGCTAATGACAAACTGGAAGGTGGTAAGAAGAGGGAAAGAAAAACCCTCGGATTCTGGCTGAGAACTGTGAGCCCCTTCTCCAACTCTGAGAGGAGGAGACCTTTCCCCCTTGGCCAGGATGCTGGCTGAGGTAACGTATTGAGAGTCCTTACCTGGAGAGATGGGTAAGTGAATATTTGATATATTTTAAGTTTGTACTTTCAGGTGATTGACTAACACACATATAGTATTTAGTGTGCTTGAATCTTGAATCTTGTGAGTTGCCTGCGGGCGGTAATTGTGAGTTTTGTGACTCTTTTGTGGTTGCAGTAATGTATTTCACAAATTTCTTGCGGTGGTCTTCTAAACCACAATAGTGCAATTCTCCACTGTATCCATGAAACATGCAATAATGAGGTGTCGAATGTGCAGATGGGTTTTAAAACCCTGCAGTAGAGTGCCTTTCTGCCAGAGATGCAAAGCATGTTTTGTCTGCTGCTTAGCGTACACTTACCCATTATTTCTCAAAGCTGCACGTAATATTATTTAGTCCTGTCACTGAAGGCTCTATCTGGGCAAGAATGGTTTTCTCCAAAGCGCTGTTTACCTCTTGGATTTGCATCATGAACTATTACAATGCACTACCTAATACTACTAAAACTCACTGTATAGTAACTAACCACTGTAATAATATGATCACTCTGTTATAACTCAATGTTAACTTAAGCCCTTTATTGTGAAAAAAGCATGCCTTACTCTTGTCAATAATTTTGTTTTCCGCTGTTGGCTTATTCAGTCTTTGTTAGGTTGGAAAAACTGACAACAGACTACATGGCCTAAAGAATTACATAAATACTACTTTAATAAATGCATTTCATGTTCAGGTCCATGATATTCAGGGAGGAAGTGACCAGATACATTCAAGAAGTACTTGGCACTCAACAGAATTCTATCTCTCTAACCGTATTTACAGAATGGTGTATTTATGTCTAAGTCCAAAAAAAAAAACCCAAGTTCATTTTGGATTTAAGCAGCTCTTTGACTTCTGACAATGTTCGTAACACCTCAGGGATACCAAATATTCTCTTCCTATCTAAACTCAGAGATTCTCTACTGTTTATAGAGGCCTATAAGATTTAAGGTTGAAACATTCTGTATAAAAATATATATATCTATGTATTTTATTTAAAACCTCATCCGTTTAGTGACCTCCCGGGTATGAAAATTTGACTTCTATTCTGGCTGTGGGCAAAGTCTGCGGTACAGGGCATTCAATCCACTCTAGTAGAGACTGGCAGTCTGAGCTAGATTTTCTGAAATACTAGCAGAGACAAAATAATAGATGAATGGAAAGGATGAGTGAGTAGCTGATAGTAAAAATATATTTAAAAAAAATAAAATCTGAGGAAAAGATGATTACTTTGTTTCATGCGTGGCCCTGGTGATGATATTTGTTTCTTTGTTATACATGCATGTCAATATGTGAGAGAGGGAGAAAATGCGTGTATAGGCATGCTGTGAAAATAACTTTGAGCTTTAAAAGTCAAAATCTCAAGCTTCAGAAAATGCAAGTATGGATGCTTTTCCAAACTTACTTTAACTCCATTGTCCATGCGTTTAAGAAACAGGTTTTTATTGCACAGCAATATAATCTTTTTTCATGGGATGTCTGTTCAATGTATGGGATGAATAATGCTCACTTACTAAATAGTAATACAGTGTTTTGGATTTTTTCTGTCCTGTTGTCGTGGTTTTACCCAGGCTGAGAGCCGAGATCCACGCAGCTGCCTGCTCTTTAAAGGAAAAGTGGAGGGGGAGAAGGGTGGGGGGGAGGTATGAGGCAAGGGAAGGGAAAAGGAAGGGGCAAATAACAACCCCGAAACCAAGAAACCAAAAACCCTTGGGTTGGGATAAAGATAGTTTACTAAAGTAGCAGAAAGATACAATATAACAATGCTAACAGGACTTTAGTGCAAAAAATATATGAAGCTGTTGATACACAATGCAGTTCCTCACCAAACCACACAACTCAGGCCGTGCCACCCAGAGCTGTCCCGGAACCCGACCATCCCCCAAAAACCCCACGTCCTGGAGCCGCCCCTGCTCCTCCTCCTATCAGCCCTCCTTTAAACTGAGCAGGACGTAATTGGCATGGAATACTCTCTTTGGCCAGTTTGGGTCACCTGTCCTGGCTTCACCCCTCCTTTCTCATTAATAGAGAAATACGAAGAGGTTTTTTTTTTTTTTTTTCTGAATTACACATGGTGAAGTTTCTTTCGTGGAATCTGCAACTATCTATAGCTGTCAGCTAAAGTTAGTCTGATGATACAATTGAAAACATCTGGGTTTCAGTCTTTCTGTAGTCTCCTTAATATGCCCCTAGAATGTAACGGGAATTAAAAATGTGCACATAAATTTAACATACAAAATAGAAGTGCCCTTTTACAAATCAAGAGCAAAAAACATTCATGAAAAGAGAATGTGGTCCTTGTTGTAGAGTGGTTATAAGTGGTTCAGCAATTTGGTAACTGCATTTTTTTAACTGTAATTAGAAAAGCTTTGATATTTCTTCTATATTTTTGACCCATTAATTAGAGCGAGTTATTCTCTAACCAGAACACAGTTCACAGGCTGCAGTACAAGTCCTTCTCCTTTCTTATCTGGAGGTCACTGATATTAAGATCAGCATGGGTTAATTGGAAATCTAGCCCTTTGTTTACTTTTATGGCTATGCTGTTTGTTTGGCGTTTTTTCCTTTAGACTCAAACAGCAGATATTTTTTTTTGAATGACATGAAAAATAATATTCACTGTTGACATTCCATGATTATTAGAAATGAAGCTTGTTAGATGGTAACCACGCGCTCACTTTTTGTGTTGGTGCTGAATTTTTATTTTATTGTTTAAACTCCTCTATTTCACTTCTAGTGTCCTAGAAAAAAAGAAAAAGGAAACAAACTCCAGTATGATACATTAAGTTTTCTGCTTAATTTCTTTTCTTTCTTCCTTTTTCCTGGTTTTAGGCCTAAGTATGATAATGTGTAGGGGAGCTTTCTGCTATCTTTTTTGGATAATCTCAGTAGTGACTTAATCTTGCTTTGAATGGCAAGAGAAGGATTTGGTTCTCTAGAAACTGATTGGCAGAAAGCATTTATGTGATGCTGTGTTGACTGGCTTTTCTGATTTAGGCTTGTGTCACTCTTGAGATATTTGTGCTCCACAGGCAAGGGTGTTACTGGGTATATTTTTCCATTAAGCATGCTCTTTATACAGTCTTCTGTATAAAGAAGTATATGTGCTCAATGGAGCACTTTTTATCTGTGCATTTTACTCAAGTAAAAAGCATACCTATTTTATCTTAGTTTTGTCTCGCTTAGGTAACTAAGTTTTCCTAGTCATAATATACACAATGGCCATAAAGCCCATGAAAATAAAGTAGTACTTACTTAAACACAGATTTAATTTTGAGATATTACCAACTCATCATAATTCATAATCATAATTCACTGGAACCTCCACAAATGAGTGATTTACTAATGCATAACGTGTAACACAAAACATGCAGCTTCCTAGCCCAAAACTTGAAAAATGAAAGAAAAAAACTGTAAACTCAGAATTGACAAACCAAGTATAAAATTGCATGCCAATCATCCTATCATCTTCCCAACAGCACAAGAAACTATTGCAGCATTGCAACTACCACAGTCTATGAAATGCATTCCACTATTAGTCTTCAGCCTTAGACAGGCCCTGCATACTTTCATGTTTCCTCTAGTTCTGCAGCATGAAACACCAGTGCTGGGGATGACACCTTGTTAGTTCTTTTCATTTCTACAGGCCAGAATGATATTAAAATCCTGAAGGACTAAAGTTTCAGCAGATTGATTCAGATTCTGTAATACAAATTATATGTACAGTTGCACATGCATGCAATAATTATTTGCCTGACTGGCAGTATCCGTTGGATCCCTGAAGTTTTATAACAAGTCTGAATGTCAAAACTACAATATTTCTAAGAAAAAAATCCCTAATATCAATAGTGGGAATATGAACAAATACAACAGTTTTATGATAATCTGAAAATAAAAAGCACAAAAGCTTTGAGACATACATTCAAGAAGGAAAAATATGAGGTGTTTATTAATCTTGAGACAAATTTTTTAACAGTAATGGTTGGGTTTTAAGCCACTTCGGTTCACTGTGGAGTAGTATTATATTGTAAATTTTAATTTTAAAAAGCTCAAATATCAGTTGCTTTCATGCAGTCTTCATACAAATGTTTAAAGCCTTGTAGATGTGTACAATTTTTTAATTATTTTTTATTTCAGTTTTAAAGAATGAGAAAAAAAGAGTCTTCAGGAAATATTCATAAGCATGTACAGTAAAGATGAAAAATCATTCAGAGAAAAAATTTTGTTGATTCTGTTTTAGTTAACAAATATAAGTAGGAATGGCAGCTCCAACTTAGAAAAGAGACAAAGCATGTAGTAAAAGATTTTTAAAAAATCTCAAATTTTATTTGTTTGTTATGTCTTGTACAAATCTTGATGTCAGAGCAAATTGAGAGCAACTCGGTCATCTTGGGCTTTCAGAGCATGTAGAGCTATTGTTGGTCTTCTCATAAATCTCAATATTCAACTCTAAATGTAAAATAGAAACGATCAGTGCAAAGGTTGATATAATTCTTAGCACCATAAGGGGATGATTACATAGAATTACTATACCCCAAAAGCTAAACCTACTAAGTGATTTAAATAAACTATTTGATTGATTAATTATCAAAAAATATTATAAACAAACCAATATGATTCACAGACAGAGAAGATTAACATCTTGACCTTTAAGAGGGTAATTATTTGGGAATTAATGGTGGAACTTATTTTTCTAGACATAACATTTTGCAGGGGCATGACTGCTCCAAAGAAAATTTCATTGAAAAGTCTTCTGGAAACCAAGTAGGATTTTCTGATACAGATGGAACACAGACCTACACCGTGGATTTTGATTTTTCTTTCAGATATTCAGAAGCCAGATTGCCATTGTTATTTTTTTAACTAGAATGCATTTAAATTTGTATCTCTCATATCTTTTTTCAATACCTTCAGAACAGCTTAGACCTCTTCCTGATTTTTTTTTCATTTAACAGTTCTGATGTAAAATTTCCCTAGGAAAAATTAAACAAGAAACTAGAAAAAATTTTAAAAATTGAATTACTATTTTTCAATCACATTTTTTGTCATGGTTTTGCCCCAGCTGGCAGCTGAGCCCCATGCAGCTGCTCTCTCAGGAGGGCTGGAGGAGGGCCAAGGAAGAAAAACCAAAGGCAAAAGAAAAAAAGCTGTAGAGGCTGAGATAAGGATAATTTCTGGGACAGCAAAGGGTGGGACAAAAAAACAATAACAGGACATTGTAGCAAAACGTACAAAACTGGTGATACACAGTGTGATTTCTCACTGAACCCCATCACTCAGACTGTACAGCTCAGAGCCATGCCAAAGCTGGACCATCCCCAAACCATGTGTCCTGGAACTCTGCCCACCAGCCCCACTTTATGCTGAGCATGATGTCATTGGTATGGAATACCCCCTTTGATCTGTTTGGGTTACTTGTCCTGGCTGTGTTCCCTCCCAGCTTCCCGGGCACTGCTTCTCATCCCCCTCCCCACCCCATTATCAGGGCAGCATGAAAAGCTGAAAAATCCTTGACTGCTTCGCAACAGCTAAAACATCCATGTGTTATCAGCACAGCTCTCATCCAAACTCCCAAACACAGCACTACACCACCTGCTAGAAAGAAAATTATCCGAGCCAAACCTAGGACAGTTTTTCGATGGAAAACTTTCCTGGTAATTAATTATGCAAGGTAAAAAAACTTCATCTTGTATGCATACCCACAAGGAGCATGGATGATGGTGGGTATAGGAACCAAAAAAGACTCTGCCCTGTCAGCCTCCAAGCCCATCTCAGGAGACTATCAGACCATAGAAGAACAATCTCTGCAAGCCCATAAAACACAGAAACAGAAGCTGGTGTACTCCGAGAAAGACACACCCTAACTAGGCCCTGCCAGGGCCGCCTAGGGACAGCCTGACATCATGGTACTGACATGCAATCTATCATTGTAACCTCTGGATGACCTTTTGGACTGAGGAGGTGGTCATTGCCTAGGGACACATTATGAGAAGCAGGGAAAGAGCATTTTGGAATTGCAGATCTCTCACTAAAGGATATTTGGAGGAGGAACTAAATTGGGGAAAGACAGTGATAAAGGCAGCTTGGAGGAGAAACAAGTATGGCAAAATAAAGGGATAAAACCAGTGAGTCACCTGTAGACAAGCATTGGTCAGTGTTCTTCTCTGGCCATGTCCTGCCCCTGACCGGTGTGGTCTGTCCTGTCTTCTGCTTAAGCTCCATTCCTAACTCATTTCTTGTCTGAGTAGCTCTCTATTTGGTGTGTTTGTGTTACTGTGCGTGGGTGTATATTTGAGTGTCAGCCCTGGGGCGGGACCAGGGTCAGAGACCATGTGTCTGTTCTGCAGCAACTGGAGTATGTGAGTGTGAGTGTTTGTGAAGATCCATCTGCCTGAGCTGGTGAGGTGACAGTCTGGGAGCCAGGGGAGTGTGTATGTGTGTCAGAGTGAGACCACAGGAGGTCCTGGTGTTTGGACATCTGCTGAGGAGACCATAAGGTCTGCAGAACAACCAAGAACTGCTTGTGTGTTTGTGTGTGTAGGCTTCTCTAGGAGTGAGGTACCTGGGGAGAGTGAAGATCCAGGACAAGCTGAAGGCCAGCTACTAAGGGATCAGTTGTGTGTGTGTGGAAGGGGGGTTGAAGCAGGATGGGGGAGTGAGTAAGGGGGTCTGTAATAGCAGCTGATATGAAGATGCAGCCAATGGGGCTCACATGGCCAGATGCCAACAGTTGGAGTGATTTGGATCCAGGGGCTGCTGCCCAGTGGTGTCTGAGCCCAGCTTCTGCAGGGATCCACACTGTACATACATACATTTCCTGGTAACAAATGTTCATGCAGTTCAGAGGAGAGGAACAAGCTGAGGCCATTGGTGGTGTTTGTGTTGCTGTGAATGCTGATTTTGTCTGTCTATGTTGATCTGTGTGGCTAGCTCTGCTCACTCTCACCGCTGGTGGGATGTGGGGCACACAGCTGCAGCAGCCTTGGCTCTAGTGGGCTACAGATTCAGTCTCCCCTTAACTAATTATACTGATTTAAGAGTCATGTTTTACATATTTGGCATCAAAAAACCATCTAGATATCTCCCATATTTTGGGATAAATCTAAGAAATAATAGTAAAAAGTCTCTTAATTGAGTGTTAACTAGCCCTTTGTATTGAAAATGAGGTTTTTATTTACTTTAAGAACATATCATTAGGCTTTTGCTCAAGGAATAGCCTCTTTGCACATTTTTATCCTTATTTTACTATTAGCCCTAGTATGTGCCTAGCATTTCTATGAGCTAGTTCAGGGAGGTAAAAGCAGTATTAATAGCTAAGTCTCTAAAGTGCTCTGCTTTCTGCTGGTTTAGCTCTACCATTATATCTGAGGACACTGAGGTAAGACGAGCATGAGGTCTGCCTTAAGCCATGTAGAGTCTGGAGGAAGCAAAACCAGGCTGCTTGCAGCAGCAACTAGACCTTGCCTCAGTTTTGCAACAATGCAGATGGTAGGTAGAAATCTTTCGACTTTTCTTCTTTATGAACAGAACCTGCTTTATAGCTTTTCTTCTTGAGTATAAGTGTTTTTTCTCTCATTTTAGTTACTAGCTTTTGCAACTACAGAAATTAACTTTGACAAGCATTTAGATTAATAATGTTGGTCATATCCCTTTAGATGCTATCCTATCTAATGTTATTGCACCAGGAAATGGGGCTTATTTTGTGACTAAAGTAACTGTGGAGGACAGTGGCAAGAACACTACAAGTCTTTTCTAAAGAACATGTATTGTATACAAGTAGAAGTCAACATAATGAACTGTGAGAGCTTCTAAATTACTCTGGGGATTAAACTCTCTACACATCTAAATTTTAGACTCCTTTTCTACTGCATCTTCAAAAGTAACCTCTTCTACCATGTGGTAATTTTGACTTAGAAGACAAACAAAAAAATTTAAAAACAGCCTACAGGTATAAAATTTTCAGCAATCTTTTCTATTATTTATTTAGAACTTCTTCACAGTTCTTGTAATTCATTAATAAAAAGTAAATAATTTTTGTTAGACCCCATTAGATAGGAAAAAGGTGGCAATATTAAATTGGGAAAATAAAGAAACAGTTTTAAGTATTCAATATATACATTTATTTAAAAACCTACATTTGCCATTGTTTTTCTTCTGTGTATTTTTCAGTTGTGGATTAATTGGTCTAGGAATTGTATTAATAAATCATTATGGTAGAAGTAATTTTGACTAAGAACTGAGAAATATCATAGCATGGATCTTAGGAAATAAATAATTTAGACCTTTAGTCTTTTCCAAGGCAGTATTATCACTCCACCTGACACAATTTTGTTTTATTTTTTCTTAAAGACTTCAGTGATAGACTTCTCTAGTTTCCATACTTTATAATCCTCACCACTGGAAATATTCCTAATCTGATGCCTTCTTTCTGCAATTTTTTCCCCTTCTTTTTTGTAACAGTGTTCATGAAATATTATGTGCCCTCCGTCCTTCATTCAGGCTACCCATTCTAATTTGTATGTTTTTCTTTTCTCCAAAGTCTTATTTTTTTAGACTTTTGATGAATATCAGAGATTGAAAGACTTTAAGACATGATGAACCTTTATCTCGTTTATAATTTCCCTTAAATACAGTATCTGCAGCTGATCACAAACCTCCATACAAGGGCTTAATGATGTCAGAAATATGTATAAGGGCTCGCAAACTATGTTGTAGTTTATTCATTTTGGTATGATTCCTATTAGTCTCAAGAGTATGTACATAAATACAGTACATAGACATAGAGCTTTTTTAGCTTGTGATCCCCCTCTATATCCTCTTTTACTCAAACTTGATAGTGCAGTTGACCTCTGCAGATAATTACTCCTGCTTGCAGGAACCTTGAAGTTGTCCTGACCAGAACACATTCTATTTTAAATTTATTTCTTCGATTTCTCAAGACTGATTTGTATTCTATACAGATTTTACAATGCTTTTTCAGCCCCTCCTAGTCTAGTTTCATATGATATATCCTCTCTTTCATCACTCAGGTAATTTGTGAAAGTATCATTATACTTTAATGAGGCATGTAACCTGGGGGACAAAGAATTTTAGTAGTGATTGTAACTGTGATATTTTTATTACAAACTCAATTAGTAGTGATGCATAGGTATCCAATATTTGGTGGATTCACCCCAGCATAGCAAAGCACAAGGTACAGTAATCCTGCATTGTTATTGATGAAAAGAAATATAAACAGTAAGAGCAATGAGAGTATGAGCCTAGGATTTTGGTAGAGGGAAAATGCCACACAAAACAAATACCTTTTCAGCCACAAAGACAATTAGTACTTCAACTGACTTAAAGTTTTGAGGTCAATCTGACTGCACATTATTAAAGTTAACTGAAAAACACCAAAGCAGCTTTATAAAATTGTTCATAATCTTGCTCTCAGTCTAGAAACTTTCAGCAGCTTTTGGGTTGCACTGGACTCCACAGAGCCATAATCAGCTCTATATGAAGTCTTTCTTCTCTTTTTCCTATCACAGAATCATAGAACATTTGAGATTGAAAAAGACTTCTAAGATCAAGTCCAACTCTTAAGTCCATGTCAACTAGACCATGTCCTGGAGTGCCACAGGGTCTATGCATTTTTCGAACAGTGACTCCATCACCTCTCTGGGCAGCCTGTTCCAATACCCAACCACTCTTTTAGTGAAGAAATGTTTCCTAATATCCAATCTAAACCTCTCCTGACGCAACATGAGACCATTTCCTTTTGTCCTATTGCTAGTTAATTGGGAGAAGAGACCAAACCCCACCTGGTTACAACCTCCTTTCAGGTAGTTGTAAAGAGTGATAAGGTCTCTCCCTCAGCCTCCTCTTCTCCAGATTAAACAAACCTAATTCCTTTAGCCACTCCTCATAACGTAAGACCAGCTAGACCAGTTTCATTGCCCTTCTCTGGACCTGCTCCAGTACCTCCACGTTTTTCTTGTAGTGAGGGGCTCAAAACTGAACACCATACTTAAGGTGTGGCCTCACCAGTGCCGAGTACCAGGAGGGGATGATCTCCTCCCTAGTCTTTCTGAACACAGTGTTTCTGATACAAGCCAGGATGCCGTTTGCTTTCTTGGACACCTGGAGACACTGCTGGCTCATGTTCAGCCAGTTACCAACTGACACCCCCCAGGGCCTTTCCTGCCAGGCAGCTTTCCAGCCACTTTTACCCAAGCCTGTAGCATTGCATGGGTTTATTATGACCAAAGCAAAACAAATTGGCTTTGTTAAACCTCATAAAATTGCCTCAGACCATTGATCCAGCCTGTCCAGATCCCTCTGCAGAACCCTCTTATCCTTGAGCAGATGGAGACTCCTACCCAATATGGTATCATCTGCAAATTTACTCAATCCCCTTATCCAGATCATTGCTTGATAGTTGGACTCGATGATCTTAAAGGTCTTTTCCAGCATTAAAGATTCTATGATTCCATGAACTTTAAATGTGAAATATAACTCTCTCTTCCCCCCATATACATTATCTAACTTCATGTTAAAAAGTTCCTGATATACAAAACTCATATATTTTATGCCAGATTGCATTAATTTTAGGTTGTGTTTATCAGAGAACCCTCTTTCTGTGGAGCATAAGTGTGATATCTTCTATAATTAATCTCTTTTCTTGGGTCCTCCAGTCCATTTTCACTTCTCAGACCTTTAGATATTTTAAATTTATTCAGTAGATACTACTAGACTGTTCAATGAGAAATATCTGAAATATGTTTTACATAAATCTCAATGTTGCCAGAATAGTTGATCTAGACATTTAAAGGGATAAATGTGCGTAGCTCATTATAACTTTTGACTGAGACCAGGCATGAGGGCAATCAGCTTTTCTGAGTGATAAAAGCTTTAGAGTGATTGCTGCTGTTTTACATCCAATTTTTATTTTTTATTTTTTTTCTCTACAGATACTGTAATAAACTCTTACTGAGATTTTTTCACTTCTGACATTCTTAATATATCCTACAATATTTCTGGGATATTACTTAGAAACCCAAGAGATTTTCCTCTGTCCTATCCATACCAGTCTGACAGCGCATGTCTTGATTGCAGGCCACTATCTTCTGAAACATTTTAATTAATACATAAATTACTTGAAGTGCAATAGTAATTTGGAGTGATCAAGGTTTTTTTGAATGTCCAAGTAAGAACTTTAAAAATAACAAAAAAATAATTTTTCGTGTTTTCAGCTGTTCAGCTTCTATGTTTGGATAAATCCAACAAACTATCAGTTGAATGCATTTAAAATGAAGGCAGTAGAAAGATTTGCCCTTGTACTGTAAGGAATTTTCATTCTTTATTAAGGTTTCTAAGGATTTACTTTTTTTAAAATACTAAGTCAAATGATCCTTGCTTTTGAAGTAGGATAACTTGAAAGAGGTTGTTTGTGAATTAGGGTGTTATGTCATTGAATGCTGGGGTTGATTTTAAGGGATGGCTTGAAGCTATAGGTGAATTAGTATTTTTGACAGACCTCAAAGGAGATTGTATGTGTACCTGCCTGTGAAGTCCAGTATTTTAGATCTAGTCTTTGGTAAAATTTGCTTAAAAATTATGGTAGAGGTCTGTATAGTGCAATCATAATAACATTTTTCCGATATTACTCTTGCCTATATCACTTTTAACACTTGTTGAAGAATAAAATCCTGGTTTAAAAATAAACAGCTCTTTTAAGGTTATGAGATTATCTTTTTTTATTTCAGGATCAAGTTAAATCAAGGCATTTTTTTTTGGAAAGCAAGGTACAAAATTATCCATAAAGCTAATACCATCACTCATACTGTGCTCTGTTCATCTTTCTGATTAAATGGAATGTTGAATGTTAATTACCATGTAAAAGCACTGTGACAGATTCCTAAAATGTCCTTTTAGTTTAAGTGTTTGTTCATCTGTTTGTTTGTTCTTAATAGAAATCAAAACCTTTATAGAGAGCTGCTTCTTTAAAGCCAACATGTTCTTCCTACCATGAAGATATAGAATGTTAATTAGCTTCTAAACAGTTCTGAATGATTCGATTAGACTCCTTCTACATCCTACTTCTGGTAACACCTTGAATTTTCGTGGTGTTTTTTTTTTAATATAAAATGGCAACACTGACATCCAGTGTCTAGTTAACTTAATTGCAATCGAGTAGTCCCTAAGGATACTCCAGGTACAAATCCTGTAATCTTTACACATTTTCTAAGTATGTTTAAAAGTGACAGGGCATCCTACAAAGTAGTAGAAGCAGCCTTCTATGAAATAATTTGTGCAACTGAAAGACAAGAAAGTAAATTTTTTAAAAAATCATAGAAAGAGCATCACAAAGTTGAAAAAGTTATTTCTTGTGAAGCTATAAGATAGTATCACTGCCAACAGGAATTCCAGTTCAAGACTTATGGGTAGAAGAATGTCCTTTTATTTCCCCAGATTGTCTTTAATTGACAAACTGTGTTCAGCTTAGTAAGTTTAAGCTTTTAGTTACATTCTTTGAAATATTCACTTTTTTTTTTCGCTCAAAGAGTGTTCATCCAGTTTAAGGCATCTGTGGGATGTGGGTGACACTAAGGATTGCCTATAAGAATATAAGAAGAGGTATGACAGGAAGAAGCTTTCTAGACAACTTCTGTAATTAGATACAGGCTTTGAAGCACAGAAGAATTACAACAGTGCATTACTGTGTGCTGCCTCTCCTAGTTAAAATTCTGATATCATTTAGCTATTCAGCACCTATTTTCATTTAACTTTACCTATATTGAGTCCAGTTAAAAAACAACTAATATATTTTAGAGACAGCTAATTTGATGTGAAATCACTAAGATACAGAGAATATCCTTCATGAAATGTTGAAGAAGGTTCCCACTGAAACAATTTGAACTACCTGTATGAAACTAGTATCAAAGAAGTATCCTATAATTTTTTTGGAAATAATAGTCTTTCAACGTTTACAATTTCAAATACACAGCTAATAGGAGACTATTATAAAAGGTGTTTTCACTTGTTTGAAACTTGTATACTACGTAATTGCATATTATAAATTACTATTACAGAAATAGACCTCAGAGGCAGAAGCGGGCCTAAACTTTCTTCCATATGTTCTCAAGTCCTTTCTCAGTTCCTAGGCTGCTTGTTCAAAGGTGAGGAATTAGCAGGGGGAGGGGAGAAGTGCTGATTACTGTTTGCCATCACGGAAAGCTAATTTCTGACAGTACAGTGTAAATGGACACCCTTAACCCTATGTACATGAATTTTCTTAAATAAGAAAGTTAATATATTATGCATCTTGGCAAGTAAGCAAAGGTTTTTAGAATTGCACAGCATTTTTCATTCTATTTTCAAAATTCATTCTGACATTACATAATCTAACTGTCAGAGACAGTTAGGTACTTCAAGACAAGATTTGCAATATATATTGGTGCCTTTGGTTGCAGGTGAGAATCTAAGCAGGCTAGATGTCTGAGGAGAAGTAAGATATCATTATTTCTGACTATTAATTCACAGTGTAAATGGACCTTGAATACCCAGTGTAGTTCTGAAATCCCAGTTCAAAAGCAATGTATTAGAAATTGAAAAGAAACAGCCCTCACAGGTGATCAAAGGTATGGCTTGCTTTTCATGAGAAATGTTGAGATATAATCAGGACCACTAGTCTGGAAAAGAGACAAGTACAGATCAGGGAGGCATATGATAGAAAGTTTTTAATATCCTGGATATTAAGGTAAACAGACAACAGCTATCTCTATTAAGTAAACAGGAAATATATTAAACCACCAGTTTGCAGATTTAGAGCAAAGGAAAAGAGCAACTTCTTCACATAATGTACAGTTAAAAATAACATCTGGCAGTGTTACCTAGATTTTGCAGACTCTTTTGGGCATTGCTTATTGGGATAAGAGTTTTTTTTAGAATCATAGAATTGCAAAATTGTTTGGGTTGTAAGAGACCTTAAAGATCATTCAGTTCCAAAGCCCCTGCCACAGGCAGGGACACCCTCCACTAGACCAGGCTGCTCAAAGTCCCATCCACCTTGGCCTTTAACACAGTATACAATTTGCTTTCTGGGCTGCAAGCACACATTTCTGGGTCATGTCCAATTTTTCATCCACCAGTATCCCCAAGTTCTTTTCTGCAGGGTCATTCTCAATGGATGTTACAAGTCCATATTAATACTGGGGATTACTCCAACTCAGGAACCAGACCTTGCACTTGTCTTAACTGAATTTCTTGTCCTAACTGTCTCCTGTTTGTCCAGCCTTGGAGCATATCAGATGGCCCCTGGTTTTATCTGGGTCCTGCCTACCTGGGGAATGGTTGTGTTGAAGATGCTCTATGGATCCTGATGGGCAGCAAACTGAGTATGAACATGAACCAGCAGTGAGCCCTGGCAGTAGCTGGAGCTATAATATCAGGAGCACAGCAAGTAGACTAAGTGATTATTTTCCTTTACTTGCTTCTGCCCAGAACTGGAATATTCTGCTCAATTAAGGTCTCTTCCTCCCTTACCCCCCAGCATAAAAAAGACATCAATAAACATGAACAAGTTCAGCAGAAACCACCAAGATGATCAAGCCTTGTGAGAGGAAGCTGAGAGAGCTGGTCTTTTTCAGCTTGGAGAAAAGACAGCATCAGGGAGACCTAAGAGCAGATTCCCAGTGCCTATGGGACGTTATCAAGGAGACTCGCCAGGCTTTTCACAAGAGTGCATAGTGGGATGATAAAAAACAATGAACATAAACTGAAAAAGGGTGGTTCATCAGGCAGGGCTTCTTCAAAAAAAGGATACCAGAGCAGCAGGTTGCTCTTGGACCAGATAGGACTTGAAACTTTCTGATGTCCTTTCCACTCTGAATTACCTTATAAAACTATGATCTAGTATTAGCCTTCTAAAATTCAGATGTCTTTTCTGTACTGTTTAATACTAGATCAACAGAGAGAGAGAACAACTAGACATCATTTCCTTTTACTTATTTAAGTGTTCATTCTTAGGATGCAATGGGTTGTCCCAATGGAGATTTAAAAAAAAAAAAAATGACCATGGATATATTTAAGAAAGATTTATAATTTTCTTGACCCTTTGCAAAAGTAATCAAGTTCCTTATGGTATTTGGCACAATGACGCAATATTAAGAGGAATGAAAAATTAGTAAACTTAAGAATCACAAAAAAAAGCAATTAAGCACACACAGATTTCTTTAAGGCCATCTACTTTTGTTTAGCTTAATTTTTTAAAAAAGAAAATATTTCTATTAGAGCACATGGATAAATATAAAATATTTGAGTGAAAGACATTGAGAATTGGGGGGTACTATGAGAACTTTTAAAGATGCTGTTGAAGAAAAGGAGTGATCTATATGCCTGACAGCTTTGGTTGTGGGTTATTTGAGCCACTTGTAGCAGTACAAATTTTTAGCCACAGTTTTAGCATCTTTTCTTCGATATGACTGGTCACAGAAATCCTGTTCTGGGGATTTTTATATATATATTCTTCCTGACATATGCTTCATTTAAGAATGGCATGTGCATCCCTCACACTCATCCCCTACTCCACTATGGAGTCCCACCCATGGGAGACAGTCCTCCATGAACCTCTCCAACGTGAGTCCTTTCCCACGGGGCTTCAGCTCTTCACCAGCTGCCCCAGCATGGGTCACTGCTATGGGGTGCAGTTCTAAAATCACAGAATGTCTCTCAGTCTCTCAAGCCCTGACTGCTTCAGCCTGGTTTCCCACAGAGTCACAAGCCCCACACCTTCCCCTAGCAAACCTGCTCTGCTGTGGATCTCTCTCTCTTGATCATTTCTGTGTCTCTAGTGCTGGCAGAGGCTTGCTCCAACAAGTAACAACATCTTCTGTATGTCTCCACCTGCTCCAGAGTGGGGCCTCTCCAGGGGCTGCAGGTGGGGCTCGGCCTTTTCAATGGGCTGCGGGGGAACACCTGCTCCACCATGTGTTTCTTTACAGGCTTCAGGGGCATCTTTCTCTCCAGCACCTTGTGTGCCTCCTTCCCCCTCTTCCCTGGCCTTGGTGTCTGCACAGTTTCTTACATCTTCTCACTCCCTTCTCTAGTGGCAAAAAGCAGCTGCTTGTGGCTTTTTTCTTCTGAAATGTGACTCACAGAGGCACTGTGACCATCACTGATAGGCTTGGCCTTGGTCAACAATAACTCTGACCTTGAGTTGGCTGGTATTTAGTGTCTCAGTCCTGCAGAAAGCTTCTAGCTGCAGAAGCCACCTCTGCAACAGAACCCAGCCATGCAAAACTACAGCAGTGAATTAAAAAAATCACATCCAGTGCTTGTAAAAGCATGTTATAGGAAGGAAGGAAGGAAGGAAGGAAGGAAGGAAGGAAGGAAGGAAGGAAGGAAGGAAGGAAGGAAGGAAGGAAGGAAGGAAGGAAGGAAGGAAGGAAGGAAGGAAGGAAGGAAGGAAGGAAGGAAGGAAGGAAGGAAGGAAGGAAGGAAGGAAGGAAGGAAGGAAGGAAGGAAGGAAGGAAGGAAGGAAGGAAGGAAGGAAGGAAGGAAGGAAGGAAGGAAGGAAGGAAGGAAGGAAGGAAGGAAGGAAGGAAGGAAGGAAGGAAGGAAGGAAGGAAGGAAGGAAGGAAGGAAGGAAGGAAGGAAGGAAGGAAGGAAGGAAGGAAGGAAGGAAGGAAGGAAGGAAGGAAAAAAATAAATTATAGAGGAAACATCTTGGTCTGAAATGCAATAATAAAACATAGCAAGAAAGAAGACATTCCTTAAAACGGTGCTCCTTCAGGAGCATCTAGTATTTCTATTCTGAAATAGTATTTCTATTCTGAAATAGAAACTGCATCTAGTATTTCTATTCTGAAATACTAGATGCAGGCTATAATGTTGCTCCAAGGCTGAGTTTCTATTATATAATTATATTAATGGATAAATTATGTTTAAACACTGCAATGATATTCTATGCATTTACACTATTTCTTACTGCTGGAGGCTAGTTATAGTTTAAAAAACAAAAGACAGAACAGATATCTTTTACTAACCTCACATTTCAAAGTCCTCAGTGATATATAACAGTTTTTTTATTGTTTACAGAAACAGAGAATATGCACTGCAAATAAAAATATACTAATTGATAGTGGGGAACAATTTCCTTACAATGGTCTCATGGATTTGTCCATAATAATACCTAAGACTTAGTGGAATAAAATGTGGAACCTTTTTGTTTTACTTACTATCAAAAAATTTCCTTCTTCCACTTGGCAAAAAACTCTCCATCCTTCTTACCCTTCCCTTCCTGTCCCTTTTTCTTCTCCTGCCCTTTCCTTTCCCCTTTCGTCTCCTTCCCTCCCCTTCTCCCTCCCCTTCCCCTTCCCCTTCCCCTTCCCCTTCCCCTTCCCCTTCCCCTTCCCCTTCCCCTTCCCCTTCTCCTCCCCTTTCCCCTTCTTTCCCCTTTCCTTTCTCTCAGTTTACCTACTGGGGACAATACTTCAGGTCACAAATTGGAGACGATAGTGGAGATAGCTGGGAGAATGCGAAGGGATTTAAAGACATGATTTAAGTAAAAAAAAATGCAATTTTTTTTCAGTAACTTGAACTTGGATCCATTATGTGATGGACATGGCATTATAATATCTTGATACAATGAATAGAGCTAAAGATTTAAACCACTGTATGAAACATTCGGGAAAAAAATGAAGCTCTGTAATGCTGCGTGTTCAGAAGCACTGACTTACTTGGGAAAGACTGGAATATGAAGATCTTTAAGGCCAGGGTAGACAGCTGCCTCTTTGGACTGATACTGCTTTGGGATGGAATGATAGACTGGATATCTTTTTGGGGTCATTCTTTTCCTCTGTAGCTTTTATTTTATTAGTATAAATAGCTTCTCAAGTTTTAACTTGAATATATGTGATGGATGGGATATATTCTTTCACATTCTAATGGTGGAGCATAGACTTTTACCATAAAAAAGGGAAAACAGCTCTTGTGTTTGAAAGGTTAAACAGTTGGAACATTAGAATTTTCTGATTAGTTCATGCTCAAATGAGTGTATATGTGTCTATATTATCATACAGATGGCTTCTTTTAATTGGACCTTCTTTGTTAAATATCCCTCATTCTCAGGCAATGGGTAACCATTGTTATATACTAAAATGGATGTTATCAGTGTAATCTGCTACTTTGCAAGGTCCTGCATCAATCAGGGTTTGTAAATGTAATCAACATAAAAATGCCTCTCCTAATTAGATACTTTTCTGTCCTTCCTAACATTATCAATGTATTTGGAAGATATTAAGGAGAATGTTGGATGATAAAGCAAAGCACAGACTATGTATAACAGAAGTTATATAGTTTGTGTGTACTTTTAAAGCAGCTATAACTTTTAGAAAAACATAACTGGTTTTCATCTGTTCCCCAACAGACCTTTGGTTATCTAAGGGATATTTTCCTGTCACATTTCCTGTCTTGATCACTTTTTTCTCAGTCTACTGCTGTTCAGAAAAGCTATATTTTTTTTTTTTTTTATTCAGAAGAAAGAAGTATTTTGCTCTTCCAAATGAAGTAGATTACTCTGCCAGGTCCTTACAAAATGTTCTTTCCTGTCCTGAGAATCAATCTAACAAACAGCATCCTAAAAGCTAAAACCATTATGGACATAACAATGAAATGGAAGTGTTTATAAATTTAAAAATATTAATGTTATAGTCACACACTTACAAGTGCACACACATATAGGCTTTATCAAAACTTGTGTATATGCATAAACACATAAAAGTTCAGCACACATAAGTTCAACTAATGTATCTCAGTATACATAGCTTCATAAAACTTTAATTAATGAGAAGCCATTTAGCTCTTTGGTACTTTCCAATCTTTTTTTTTTTTTTTCTTTAGCTGCTCTACTGAAAAAATTTCTTTCATGTGCTTTAATACAAACATACATTTTAATGCAGCTATTAACATCTGAATCATTATTGCTCTGTTATTATGGAGGCAATATCCCCTTGCATACAAATCTGTTCTCTTTAAAATGCTTTACTTAAATGAATCAATTTCAACTAATTTAAATTAAATATGCATATATAAGAAATTATGTATGTTATTCTGTAAATTATTTCTGTTTAAACTTGAACCTTTAGAAACTGTCTACACTAGTGGACACTATATTGAAGATTAAAAGTTCATCACAGCAGTGGCATTTTACTGATGTATGACACTACTGATGTATTACACTTTCATTTCGGTCATATCATACCAGGGTAATACCACAAGGATGATGCATTTCCTGTTAATAAACTGGCTACTGGAAATAGGTTGCAATTCTTCAAAAATTACAATAAAACATACCTTTCTAAGTGTGTCACATAAAAAAGAGCTAATCATTAAGAAAAAAAAAAGAAAAAAAGAAAAGAAAATGTTAGTTCAAACATCCCTTCACAATTCATGGTCTTAGCAATACGTGGGCTCTTTGCTGTATGTACAGGCTGTTTTATTTAAACCACATTATTTTTGAGGTGTTCCTATACTAACTGCAGTGAAATGCGATCTATGAGGACTGAAAAAGATCAACACCTCTGATAACTCAGATCAATATTTCTGCACCTAGTTGAATACATCAAGAGTAGTTGTGGTGCAGAGGCTTCCCACAGCATAAGCCCATTATACATCACCTCTGACCTGCAGAGAGAGCTTTTAAATAGCAGTTCATTCCTAAATATTTTGCTTGATACCAAGAATGATTAATAGAAAAAATGAAGGTGGAGTGATGTTGGTTTCTTATTATTATTTATAATCTCAAAGCTCTCCAAAAGAAAGTGGACTGTCATTATCAAATGCATTAGATTTACATGTCAAGATTTGACAAGCTGGGATTGACCCAACTGGTTCCAACCCACCCACCGCAGGGTATGGCCGAGCCCCACAGCCAAGTTGGGGTGTCTTGGGGAAAGCATATTTAAGAAAGGGTAAAATGCTGCATGGCAGAGAAGACTTTGGAAAAGGACGTGCAGGAGCAGTGCTGCAGATACTAAGGTGAGAGACTAAAAAGAGGAGGTCCATATGCAGGAGCAGAGATTCCCCTGCAGCTTCTGGAGGAACCCATGCAGAGGTAAGTTCATCCAGAAAGACTACAGTCTTTATTTAAAAGGGTGTATCCATTTTTTGTAGCCTTGTGAAGTTAATGAATAAAATATTTTTTAATATTTTTAAATAACAGTAGATTTTATTTTTTTGATAGATACTGTAAGAAAATTTTGAGAGTTCAACCTGTTATGGTGCACTAGCCAACCAGGCAGTGATTTCCTTGGTAGTAGTTAGAAACCATCACAAGAAGGATAATGCAGACAATAATCTGGGGGGAAAAACTGCATAAATTAAAAAGGAAAGTGCAAATATTCAAGCACTGGAAGCTGTCAAAGCAGGAAAATGGATGGGAGCATTGTAGAAATGTCTAGATTTGTAGGACAACAGTTTTTAATGGCTGTGTAGGGAATTTCTGCTTTGGTTTTGCTGGCTGTAGGAAATTTCATAACAAAGAACTGTCACTTTTTTTTTAACAGGGACGACTTCTGAGTGATTGGTACATTATCTGCACTCTCTTCTCAGTAATTTCACATGGTGCCATATATATGAACATGGACATATCTTAAAAAATACTCATCATTAGACAAATATTTCTGTAAGTCAAACTATCTGAAAATTTAGATGGGCCTACAGTTTACAGAAGATTTTATTTTATATAAGGGTATCAGGAAGTAGGCCTGATTTTGGCCCTACTTCCTGAGTGACTATGTCTTTTCACTTTGCAACCTGAGTCTGATTCCTACAGATATTGTGGAGGTAATCTACACTGTAAGAATTTCATGCTTATGTGTTTGTCTTCATTCAGATCCTATGGAATCTGTAAACATTAGGAAACTCCTTAGCTTCTTCTAGGGAAAATCAAATCTAAGCCAGAATTAATTTGAATGTCTGAAAGGAAATTTCAGAACATAGGGAATTGCTTCCCTTGATTATTACAAAGAGAAGGAAGATTTTAAGAGATTGAGATTTGGGTTGCTTTGCTTTTACATGACAGTGGTTGTTGCAAGGCTTTTCAGTTGTTTGTTGTTTGTGGTTTTTGTTTGTTTTTTTTTTTTTTTTTTTTTTAAAGTGAGACACTATGTTTGGCTTTTGACCTTTAAAAAATATGACTTTGTCTAAACTGTGGCCTTTGCCCATGTCAGGTCTCATTGTCCCTCATTGAATCAATTCTAATTTATATCTGTTCTATCATGTCCGTAATTCGTCTTTCAGAAAGTCATGGCTTATAGTTTCTCTAATCATGCCAGATTTTCTAACTTTTCATGCAGACATTGATTCATTGTGCATTCACAAAACCTATATTCTGTTCTCTTTACCTAGCACAGTCAGTACATTAATTTATTCTTTATCATCTCTGAAATACATTACCATGTTACTCACAGCAAGTATTCAACAATTACTATTTTTTAATTTCACTTTAAGTTATTGGCTGTTTATGAGAACTCATCACAAATTTTAGGTGCAATTTCAGTGTTTTTCAGATTTTGAAAATTAGGTTGTCAAGATACGCTTTTTATTTGCTATGGAGGCACAGTTTACAATAACTTTCTCAAATGATAGAATTTTTTGTCCCATATTTTTCTCTAATCTAGTATAAGAATAAATAGAGATGCAGACTAGTATGCATATGTATGATTATTAATTTTTTCACTTAGCTTTGTTTATTGAAAGTTATGGTTCTGAACTACAGTACTACATTGAAAGTTTATAATATCTCCTTACTTTTATCAGAAGAGAATGGTTTTAATCTGTTTTAAGTGATAATTTATAGACTTTCTGAGTTTAGATTATGGTAATACATCACACCTATGTAAAGGTAGACAAGGTGAGGTATTGAGCTGCAAGGCTTACTACAGAGTTTCAACATGACCTTTCGAAAGTAATCATAATTAAATAATTCATTTTACACAGATTGCCAATATAAATTCATAGACTGCAAGTATTACCTATTCTGATGACACAGACAATTTCTTTAGCACAATTATCTTGTAATATCTCTGATATTTTATTTTTTTTTAAAGAAAATGCATCTAATCTTCCTGGGCCAACAAAGGGACTGAATTTAAAACAGGAGTTCCTCATCAATAATAAAATGTGTAAGGAAAAACAGTGGATGTGTCAGTAAAATTAACAGCTGCTATTGCAGTGAGAAAAATATAAACAGTAATCAACATAGACAAATCAGTCAAAAAGACAGGGACAGATTGATATATGGATAATAACATTTGATTTAGCTGAGTACTACATAATTAAAAATCCTTAGTGTGTTTCTGAAAAAAAGAGTATGATAAAGGCTGAAGGATTTGCAGAAATTTAAAACTCTTAAACTAGAATTTTTAAGTGGCTGGTTAAAATTCCCAATGAAGAGATTTCCTAGAGTAGCCTGAAAGAATAGACTTAGCCATGATGGAAAATAAACAGAAGATTTATTAAACAGACGCTTCTTCCATCTTATCTTAGTTTTAATCAAAATATATTTATTCTTCATATTATCAGAGACTGGCTGGAGGCCAGATGCCCACCAAATTCAGTCTATTACTCCCCTTCTTGGTTGGACAGAGGAGAAATTATATACTAAGAGGCCCAGAAGTCAAAATAAGGACAGGGAGCGATCACTCTGTCATCAACGTGGGCAAAACAGACTCAACACGAAGTGAAGAAGAGAAAAACTACTCTATTACACTACACTACAACTACAAAGAAAAGTGAAGAAACCGGAGTTGAGAGCACGACCAGATCTTAAAACAAACATAACCAGATCTTAAAACACTTTCCCCCCACCATTCCCTTCTTAGCAGACTTTAGTCAGGATTATGCTCCCTTCTTTCCCCCCGCACGCAGTACAGGGGGGGCAGGGACTGGGGAAGATGGAGTTCTAGGTAGCACCTTCCCCCCAACCCTTCAGTCTAAGCCGACTTCCCTTTAACCATGATCTTGCTCCCTTCTTCCCCCTGCTTGCAGCACAGGAGGGCAGGGACTGGGAGATGGGGCTTCGGTCAGTCCCTTGCAAGTTGATTTCCCTCTCGGCCGGGGATGTAGGGGGACATTCATTCCACACCCTCCCCCTGCTGCACCGTGGGGTCTCACTCACAGGAGACAGTCCTCCACAAACTTCTCCATCTTGAATCCTTTCCCCAGGGCTTTATCTATTCACAAGCTGCCCTGGCGTGGGGCACTGCTATGGCGGGCAGTCATAAATCACAATGTCTCTCAGTCCCAGTCCTCTGTGAGGTCACCAGGCTCCCCCAAGCAAACCTGTTCCGGTGCAAATCTCTCTCTCAGTCATCTCTGCGTCTCTGTTTCTCCTCATGGCTGCAAGTGCTGGCAGGGGTTTGTTCCATCGTAGGGTCACAGCATCTTATCTATGTCTCCACCTGCTCCATCCAGCATGGAGCCCCTCCACGGGCTGCAGGTGGGGTCTCAGCCTTTTCCATGGGTTTCTCCATGGGCTGCAGGGGCATCTTTCTCTCCGGCACCTGGGCCACCTCCTCCACCACCCTTCTCTGACCTTGGTGTCTGCACAGCTCGTTACATCTTCTCGCTCCCTTCTCCGGTGGCAAAATGCAGCTGCTTCTGGGTTGTTTTCTCCTATACGTGATTCTCAGAGGCGCTCGACTATCTATCGGGCTGCAACTTTGGCCTTGAATTACTCATTGTTTATAGTTTAGGCTGGCAGAAAACTCTTAACTGCTGCTTAAAAAACCCGTCTCAGCAGCACAGCCTCACAAAACTGTGACAATACCCAAATAACAAAATGGGTTTGGCTGATGCTGAAGTATGGCATTCAGCTTACTGAGTATTCAATAGTAGAGTGGCATCTTTCTAGATTTTCTGAAGAGTAATATCTTTATTTGTGGGGCTATTTACTGAAAAAAGCTGAGTCTTAATGTTGCATCCATCATTTTATTGGTTATGTAGGTCCTATCCTTTTGACTATTTACTATAGATGTCCAATGTCACCTTTGGGCAGAATAATTTATACACACTGTATATTACTTTACTGAAAGGGTTGCCAAACATTGGAATAGGTTGCTCAGGGAGATGGTGGAGTTACCTTCCCTAGAGGTATTTAAAAGGCATATAGATGAAGTCCTTAAGGAGATGATCTAGATGTCGACTAGGCAGGGTTAGGTTATGGTTGGACTCAATGAGCTAAAAGATGTCTTCCAACCTAGGTGATTCTATGATTCTATTACATGACCAGAGCCAGTTTATATTCCATTCAGGGTGAAAATCATTTTCAAACATATGCTTTGTCAGTTTGGACAAAGGACTAAAATGAATCGAGTTATCTGGATATAAATAACAATTTAATTTCACAAATGTGGTCATAAACCTAAGACAGTTGTTTCAAATCTGTATTAAGTTGGCAATTTCTTCAAATAGGAAATAATCAGAGACATAAATAGAAGTAAATCAGAGAAATAACTTGAGGCACCATCTTTTTGTGGCCATACTGAAAAATATCTCCAGTATACAGTTTTACACAGAACTAGTAAGTGAAATGAAAAGTCTAGTCAGTAAAAATCTGAAAGCAACATTAGATATTGAGAATAAATTCAGAACACCTCAGACTGGCAAAATATCAGATTGTTATAATTAACATTGAGGATAATAAAAGAATTTTCATAGGTTGCTATTGATCATGAAACTCAGCATGACGACATCAAGCAGAAAAGAAACAAAACCTGTTAACAAGTGTAAACGCTGATCAAACTATAAATTCAAAATAATGTATGGTAATGCCTAAGGTGTTTGTATTCAAGGATGTTAGTATTGTATTATTTATCAAAGTTAATTAACTATGCCAGAAAAGAAGCAATAAGTAACAAGTTTCTAGAACTAGTTAATAAAATGCCAGCCTTAGTGGAATTTATCTTCATAAAAATTCTACACTATTCAGATATTAATATCACCCAAACAATCAGTCAATACTGAGACAAGTCTAGTATAATTAGGTGGAAGTTCTGGATAAATCTGTTAGTACCAAACCATATTGGGAGACAAGAAATTCCAGGATAACATACACCACCAGCAAATACTTCCTGAACTGAACCCCAAACACAGGTTCAGCTGTAAGAATTTAAATGCAAACAGAAAGTCAAATAGGCATTTTTTTCTTCACTGAAGACAAGACTTTTCAGATGAAAATAGCAACCAGAAATTTGGGACAATAAAGTCATTCAGTAGATGATTTGATATATCAAGGTATAGCATTTGGTAGCATGTGAGAATCTTCTTTGTGAAAATCAGAATAAAAACTGTTGTATTCAAATCAGTGTATATTTGATTTCCAGATGCATAAAAGGATAATATGACTCTGCAGGAGAAAAAAGTAGCACCAAAGAAAAAAGAGGAACCAATATTGAATACAGATAGAGAGCAAGTAGACTACTATCAAGATACGTGTAGATGATGTCTTGTTGGCAAACGCTCTCTTTAAAGAAATTCAGGAATTTTAAGATCTGTTAAATGAGACGTATTTTCTTCTTTCATGGTTAAAGAACAAGTGGCAATATTCTGAAACTCTGGAAGTTTGCACAGCAGAATAGTGTACTGAATATCTCAGTGGCAAGCAATAATATAAGCCCGATTATCTATGACCATTTCCTTCAGGGATCTGAATTAGTTTTCATAGGCTATACATCTGAACTGTAAGCCTAAATTTATTGTGAACATTGGAGGTGACTAATTTTAAAAAATGTACCTAAATGCTAAAGGAAGAGGTCACATAAAATCTTAGAAATGTCAGGGGACTGAAAAAAAGTGTAACAGTTATATCTTAAATGAGTTGTATCCTAAATTAGGGCTATGGAGCCACTAATATATCTATTTTTCTCTCATGGTTATGCATTTTTAATTATATTAATAAATTCTTCACTTCTTAGAAACTACTTGCTGATGTAGCTTTGGTAGTCCATAAATAATCTCACCGAAAATCTTTTCAGCCCTCCAATGTGGACATGTAAAGTCAAGATCAGCTTTTAACTATGGCAAATTTTTAATACTGTGGTGCTAATAGATTAATGTTAGCTACCACAGCCTTTATATAAGCATTATAGAAGTCCAGTGGGAGCCTAACCATTAACACAAATGAACTGTGAGTTCAGACTTAGAAGGAAACGCAGAATTGTTCTCCACATAGCTTGAGACACAATAAAGACTATAAAAATACATTATACGATATTTCATGTTTACATAAGGTGTAGTAAAATAAGCTAACAAGTCTCCAAGCAATAAATGAAGAACCCAGAGATTTTCTATTCTAATTATGTCTCACATAATGAAATTAAAGTCACCCGGAGGGAACCGGGAGACTGAAATTATCAAAGAAGCCGCGCAAAGTACTTGATGGAAGAAATGAGAAAGAAAACAAAACTGCAAATCAGAATAAGAAAAGTTCTCAAAAAGGTTTTGGCTCTGCAATATATTCTAGCTGTGACATCTTACATCTTCACCTAAGGAAGTTTGGTTTAGAGGTTTAGCCAAGAAAGAAACATGATGTGAAGAATAAGCTATGGTGTATAGTATGCCAGAAAAGTTGAACATTGTCATGCTAATGATATAGGAAGAGAAAAATCAGTGCACTCCTATATTAACGGTCTGTAAAATGGAGTACTTGTTTGTTGGTTTGTTGAGGTATTTTATTATTTTCCTGGAAACTGTACACATTTTATTATTAATAGAAATTAATAAAAATTAAAAATACAAAAAAGCAAAACCAAAAAAAGCCCAAGCTCCCTAATTTTAAGTAGAAGAGTATTGGCATTAAAGCAAAGTATGTGTTTTAATTTTGTAGATGTTTTTACAAAACAGTAATTCCACACTGAGAGTGCAATGGTGAAATGTGAATCAAAGTATCTCGAAAGAAAAAAAAACAACTTTGCTGAGGATTTTGGATCTTTTGTAAGGTTTCTTCAGTGGATGGCTCTGTGATTAAATAAAGATCAGAATAAAATTTTTCATATGTTCCCAATGAAGAACAAAGTTGTTTAATGTAGGAAAAGAGGGAAAATGTTTATGTGTAGTAGTACCTCAGCTGTCCCTAGATGATATTTCTCCACCTTAATTTAACTCTTCCCCGTACTACAAAACCTTAGTTTAGATTGCTGTCTCTAAAATTTGGGTTAGTATATATTGATGCTATATGAAGTAGCATTTGTAGCATAATATTAATTGCCTATGTCAAAGGAATATTAAAGCCCATTGAAGAACGTACTCAGCAAGCACTGAGACTGCAGTTAATCCTGCTTTTTGCTACATATATGTCATTATAAGACTGATGGTTACATTTGATCCTTGAAGTACAGAAGAAGCTAAATTAATAAATGTCATGTTACAAATTAAAATACACATCATATTTTTCCAATATTATCTTCTGTTTGGAGTTCTTCTACGGACAGACTAGGACATTTCAGACATCAAATCTTCTATTACTGATAATGAGGATAATAACAATATGATGAATTTGCACTGTGGTTTTCATCCATGGTCTCTAACTTTGGTAAGAAAAAGTAAGTTCCTTTATCCTTTTTTAGGATAAAATCCTATTATTCACAGAAGAAACTTATGGAAAATGCTTACTGTCCAGGTTGCATCACAAGTGAGGGGAAATCTGAAAGTGAGTTTTATGGCGTCTGTTGGCTAAGATGTTACCTTGGCATGGCCCACTGAAAAGTTACTCTGATTTAGCTTTAACATTATTCTTTGTTCGCTTGTTGTTTTTAATCACATAGAATGTCATACTGATAAAAATATATTTTGAGACAAACTAGAGGGTTTGATTAATGACAGAAAAATGTGCTGCCATATTTACTGCTGGATGATTTAGAACTAAGTGAAGGATAAAACATGTTCTACATAATGTTCATTGCCAGACCTTACAGCTTGAACTGTTGAACAAAGTAGTTTATCAGAGTTGATAAAATCTGATTAAGGCTAACATGGTAAAGATGTTAATCTAGCTCATCATTGCAGAACTTTTTCACCCACACCAAGTAAATAGCTTCAGAGACAAACTCGTTCTTATATATGATCCAGTGTTATTTTGTACTACACTGAGGTAGTAGGTCTTAAATCCCAGATCAATATGAGAAGGAAGATAGTTAACTTAGTACTTCTAGATCTACAGTCCTGCCATTATCACTAACACATAAAACATTAGCATATTGCAATGGGAAATCACAACTCCTATAGCCAAAGATTAAAATACTGCAGACACAAATAAATAATACTCTATAAATCCCAGGTGGCAATGACCAGACTAAACTACTCTAAAACTAAATTTCTTTTTTATGTGTCTGACCATTTGCAATGCTCCCACCCTACTTCACAACTGAACAATATAAAGTTGGCATGAATTTACCATACATAATAAAACGGTGCACTATATCCAATATATATTTATGATGAGCTGTGCCTTTTTCATATGTACAATACATGAGTTGCATTAACAAATTACACCCAACTGAACCATAAACTCTATTACTTCTTTCAAACAGTCTCAGTAACTCAGAATCCTAGAGCATTTCAATGACTGATGGGCAAGTAGATAAAACGAATATTTTGGCTCTTAGCTTTTACTGAAGATTTTTCATTGCTTCAAAAGTCAAAGTGAATAAATGTCTAAGTTCAATAAAAGTGATTTTTTTTTTTAAAATCACCCCTTTAAAAGTCATTGTTTCAAAATGTTAGTGATGTTAATCACATAACATTGTCAACTGTAAGGATTTTTAAAACTATAAACATCTTAGTTTTCCAAAGTCTAAATGGTATGGTCAATAATGGCATATTAGTGGAGAGTAAGACATATTTTTTCATTTCACTTAACGTGTTTTATAAAAATATATATTTCTAATAACTAATGCAAATAATTTCATATTTTCTATAAAAACATTACTCTGAAATAATTAGTCTTAGAAAAATATGTGAAATTTATTCTTTACAAAGAATATCCTGATTTTTTTTTTAAACTTACATTAGTAATTTAATTATTGCCTTCTAAAAAATAAATAATACCTAAGCTACTAGTTTGGGAAGGAATATTTAGCTATTGAAAATTCATCCAGCTCAGGCTTTAGTCACATTTTAACTAAAAATAATGAAATAAATTATTTGTTTATTTTCCATTCAACTGCCTAAAAGTTCCACAATTGAAAATACATTTTTTGAGTGAAATTCTACATTTCAATTTAACTGGACCGCTCATTTAAGAGATCATACAAATAAAAAATATACTAATTTCTCAGTATATTAATTTTTTCTGTACATATTTCAGGCATAATATGTCTTATAGTACAACCACTTGCTCAATGCAAGTGTTCTGGATTTTGTCCCAAGCTCTGAGCATCCTCAAGGGTGGAGATCTCCCCAACTTCTCCATGAAAGTCTGACCACTATCATGGTGAAAACGTTTTTCCTTATATCTAATTAAATCTTCATGTATTGCAACTTGTGTCTTTTGCTTCTTCTTTTATCACTGTGTGCTTTCAAGTGTCTGGCTGGTCCATCTTCTCTATACCAATATATTGTTGAAGACAAAAATATGCTTCCTCCTTAGCTTACTTTTTCCAAAGGCTTGACCAAAAAAAATTTCCTCAGTGTTTCCTCACATGGCATGTGCACCAGAATACTAGTCTGCTAGATTAATTCCACATTATCCAGGTCTTTCTGGTATGAAGATTCCAAACTAGGTACAGATCTTTTGATATATTGAACCAAGAGTCAGAATTGCCTTCCACAACTGCCTAGCTACTGTCCTGCTAATAGAGTACATGGTGGACTTTCTTCTTTGCAAGGGTATGTGACTGGTTCACCTTCAATTTGGTGTTCACCCTAGCTGCCAAATCCTTTTCTGTAAAGCTTCTTGGCATCCAGAAAACAGCTAATCTGTCCTGTTTCATTGAATTATTTCATTCGAGGTGAAAGACTGCATTTACTTTTATTAACACACATGAGCTTTCTGCCAGCCCATTGCTCTGGCTTGTTAAGGCTGAATAGTACCGTGTTAATCACTCCCTCTAGTTTGGCATTATGCGCTACATTGCTGAGTATGCAATCTGTTACGTCAACGAGGTTATTACACTGTATTGGCCTCAGTAAAAATCCCTGAGTAATGCCACTAGAAACTAGACACTAGTTAGAATTGGTATCATTAATCACACCCCCTGCTAGCTTAGGACCCAGCCAATTTTCTATCCACCTGTTTGGCCACTTACTCAGTCCATATGACACCAGATTGCCTGTAAGGTTACTATGGGAGATGGTATCAAAAGCCTTGCTGTCAAAGTATACAACATTTACTCTCCGTTTACCCACAGACAGAGTCATCTATCTCATTGCAGGAGGCAATCAGGGTGGCATAATTTGCCTTTGGTAAATCCATGCTGACTGTTCCTAATCAGGTCTTGTGTGTCCTTTATGTTCCCTGTAATGGCTCCCAGGAGGCTGATTAAGACTGTATTTCTCCAGATCCTACATCTTGACCTTGCTTTTTTCAGTCATACTAACTTTAATAATATTTTAGAATTTATTTTCATAATGTATAATATAATAGTTTTAAAATATGTACTATTAAATATGATAATTTTCCAAATAATTTTATTTTTTATTTATAGACTCTAAATGAAATTATTATTTTTTTTCCTCTCATCTTTAACTTTACATCACTCATCAGAGCTTATCTTAAGTTTCTGTGAAAGCAAACATGAACATAAAGGTTCAGAGGAATGGAAAACAAAGTTATAATAATAGAGCAAATTTCAACATCACCAGAAACATCACTGGTGAAAAAAAGCCATGGATTTCTCCATTTGCCTCTGAAGACTTTAGGTTATTTTTTTCTTGGAATGATGACAGTAAGTGAAATGCTGTTGTAATTAAGGAAGCTAACAGCATCCTCAGCTTATTTTTATTTATTATATATGTAAATATATTTGCTAAATTACAGTGAATAAGATAGAGAAGTATTTGATTTAGATTCAAGATAATTCTATGATAATAGTCGACATTTCACTGTTTTTCTCAAGACAAGTCGAATGTCTCCTTTTAATACAAATACTTTGGTTTCATGTAATAGGCCTACATTTTCCCAACTTTTTAAAAATTACTACCATTTTCTACCATAAGATTCACTAAGTATTAATTTTTTTTTAATCAATCATCAATTCTTTTACTGATCTAGTAACCAGTACAAACTTGTAAATGAAGTATTTCAGTTATGGAAAGTTAGACATATTCTTCATAGTGTAACTTCACAGAGACCATGGAAAGTTAATCTTCAACAGAAGTAAGCACTTCTTACTCTTCAAGCTCTGTTTCTTTGGTATTTGTATTTTCTTTTTTTTCTGTTGTGCTATTAAAGAGTAGCTACCGGTAATAACCATAATTATTTTGCCAGTATTTAATCCTGGCGTCCTGCAAAGCACAAACAACATCTCATATATTTAAAATAATGAAAGCTATATCCAAGAATTCCTTCAAGGAATTATATCTTTTGACTAAAATGTTAGTAATTTTTCTGTAGTATTATTTGGAGTTCAACAGAATGAAATTTGACTTCAGTGCCCCAAACACAAGAGTTCAAAATCTGAGATATTTAGCTTGGGTTGGAATATGTTTGTGAAAATGCCTTGAAGAAACTTCAGCTACTTTTTATTATCTGAAATTAAAATAAAACATACTCAGAGGATTATTTATTTTAGTTTGATTAATAAACATCTTTTATTTTCTTCTAGAAAAACGAACATTTAGTAAGATCTAACTCATTAATGTTCATGACACTACTCTGGAACTTACATTTTAGTTTTGGAAAATCAAGAACGTCAAACACAGTGCTGGATATATTAAAACTTGTTTTAAATATTTCATCTGCTTCAGTATCATTTAAGAGCAACATGATGACAGCGGAAAAGGCTCCTACTCTGGCTACAATTACTGTAAATGAATTATGCCCTATTATATTCATTTTGATAGCACTCAATATAATTTTAAAACTTTATAAGCAACATTTTGCTTTATAGACATGGAAAGTCATGCTGAAGTGAAGGACAATTAATAGAATTTGATGTGCATAGAAAACAAATTTCAGACCAAAACAGAAGAATTCAGTCTGATTGTAATTCATATCCCATGAGAGTGGTAAGATGTCAATGAGATATACATATTAGAAAATATTAATTAATTTTTGTATGATTATTTTGCAAACAGCAGTAAAGGAATCATGGCTAACAATTTTGTTTGCTGATTGCTGGTACTTCACAACACTAAGCTGATTGTATTTAACTCAGGCTGTTTATTTTGTTTTGCATTCTGAAGCTCACTCTTATATAGAACAATAACAAATTTTAATAATGAAACACACATACAATGGGCAACATTACATTTATTTGACATTGCATTGTAGATTCACTTTTCATATACCAACAAAGTACTGAAGGCTTATAAGCATTAAAAATCTGGCTTCTAATGGTACATTTATTAATGTAGCAACAAGGATATTGCATTCCTAAGAAAACAGATTAAATAGGTATTTAATTTATAGATTATCAATTAGTGTTTTAACATATGTTGATATTATTATATGCTATTATCTATACTTATTATATATTAATTTTCTATTATTATTAACTATACTGAGTGTGTTCTATATACTTTATAACTAAGTGTTGCATAATATATGGTGAGAGTATTGTAGTCTAAATGTCTGGTGATTTTAGACTGATGACTTGTAGCTGTTATTCTCACTGGGGAATAACCATGTATTAAAGATTAGTATTCTGGTTTTAGTTATGTTTGTTTGGAAGAGAATGGCAGTATAGATGTATACAGAGTATTTCTTTTAGTAGAAATAATTATGCATACTTTGAAATAGTAAATGACATTCAGAATTACTTATTATGTTAATATTTTGCTTAAAACCACTGCTGATCCAGCATTCTGCAGGTATAAGATATGTAAATTCAAAATGGGAGCATGTAGTTTAACTGTTTTTATTTGGAAATCATGATTATCACTAACATGATGTATTGCATGGTCATGTTTGTTGTGCATGTATCAGTGTGATATAAAACCCACCGAAATAGTAGATTTACTCCATTAGTGTTGTGTTAATGTTTCAGTATCATAATACCTTCCCTAATATTTCTTTATACAGAAGAGTATATAGAAGTTTTATCAAAATGAAAATTAATTCATCTGTCATATCTATCAAGGTTGGATGAGGCTTTGAGCAACCTGGTCTGTGGAAGGTGTCCCTGTGCACAGCAAGGAGCATTGAACTGGATGATCTTTACAGTCCAATCCAACGCAAAGCAGTCTGTGATTATGTGCTTATTAGCTTAAATGTTTTCTTTCCATACAGAGCTGAAAAGTCAGCTACTTATAGGAAGCAGACAGATTTTTCAAAAAACTTTTTATTTGGCTATGTCAGTGGGATCTGCAGAACTGTTAGCCTCTGGTAGCTAGGACAATAAAAAAGAAAATTACTGTTTTCTACTAGTAATCTGAATACATTGTAATTCTGGAAGAAGGATAAGTCAATTTATGTAGAAAGGACTTGATTTAAATAAAGCTTTGCATCTTGACTTTTTGGTGTGGCCACTTTCTAAATTTTAATTGTGTTCCTAGTGATAACATTGTTCATAGATGCAGCTGGTTCAGGTCAGTACTTCACACAGAAAATCGGAAACGCATTCATTCTCGGTGAGACTTTCCATTCATTGATCTACCTATGCCTAAGAGACAAGGTATATAAACCCATGAGTTTGTGCAAATAGTTTGTTCAATGTGCAGTTTCCCCAATTAAAAGTCATCTAAAATATTTAGCATATAATGATGGAATTTCTCAGAAATTAAGATAAATTTAGTCCAGCAAGATATGTTTTTTTCACAAAGACATTTTGATTAACTCTAATTGCAGGATTTCTTTTCCTATCTTGAGCAATTAAGCTTTCCATTAGATTTTACAGGGTTGTTCCTAGGACTGATGTTCAGATGACAAGTGTCCCCTTCCTCAAAAAATAATTTCCATTCTCTTGATGCATTTTATGGCTTTCATTTTCTTTTACTTCCTTGGAACTTCATTGTTAAAAAGACTTACTGAAAACTAGCATATTCTGGCCAGAGTTCACCTTGTCTAGCTCTTTCAAAAGTGTGATAAAGATGATCCTGTAGATTTTAAAGTGTTTGCTTTTAGAAGTATAATCCAACCAGCAATACTAATCTATGGTGACATTTTTGTAGAAGGTCCCATTTCCTTTCCATCCAGATAATAACATTAGGACATATCGGGACACAGCCCAGTGATACCTCAACAAGCTGGAATCAAAACTCAATAGCTTTGGTGACTATTAAGCAGCGCTGGGCACACAGGGGATGTTTCCTCCAAATTTGTGCCCAAATTAAAGCCAAATTTCTCATATTTATACAGATTAACTATACATATTCATTATAACTTCTAAGAAAAGACAGTTATGCAAATTATTTCCAGGAAGTCATTTACATTAACTCCTCCCAGATAAAGCATGCTCAGTGACACTCAGGGGGTCTTTCAGTAGTCTTCAGGGATGAAGGCTGGACATCTTCGTCTCTGTCAGCACATGCTCTTTGTGGTTTTCTCCGTATTTTCTAAAACACATTCCTGGGCTCAAAAATACATTCCTGCACAAACCAGTTAGTAACGCTTTTAGCTGAAAGTAAGATATACTCTGTCTCTTAATTGGTGGTTGGTCTCATTATTTATGACTACCCTATCTTCACTTTTTATCCTCAAGGCTGTTCTACTGCTATAGTTAAATTTTGTAGCTGCTCTCACGAAACAGCTCACCTGGTTACAGTCATACTCAACTAAAATCCAAACCAAATGTATTCTTAAAACATGCAAATACTGTCTATTCTCAAAACACTCAAATTCTTCTTATATTAGTTGTATTCATTGTCTTTTAAGCTACACCTATATCAATCTACTCAGCATTATTACATTTCATTGAATCACCAACAGCTGACCCCAACGGACCAAATGGCTATTCCATACCATATGATGTCATGCTCAGCATATAAAGCTGGGGGAAGAAGAAGGAAGGGGGAGATTTTTGGGGTGATGATGTTTGTCTTCCCAAGTAAACATTATGTGTGATGGAGCACTTTGTTCCTGGAGATGGCTGAACATCTGCGTGCCCACCCATGGGCAGTGGTGAATAAATTATTTGGTTTGCTTTACTTTTGCATAGCTTTTTCTTTACTTCTTAAACTACCTTTATCTCAACCTACGAGTTTTCTCACTTTTATTCTTCAGATTCTCTCCCCCATCCTGCTAGGGGTCAAGTGAGCCAGCAGCTGTGTAGTGCTGAGCTGCTAGCTGGGGGTAAACCATGACAGAATAATTATTATAAATCAGAGCAAACTTAGTCTTCGCCACCCGCATGCAATATTTCAGTCTTAATCAGAAAACTACTCTGTTTCCTAGAGGAAGATAATGTTTTCTCATGCATGCCCTGAGTTGATTTAAGCCTCCCAAGTCTAATAATTTTGGAAAATCCCCATGGCTGGCTGTCATTTTTGTCCACAGAGGCACCAGAGAGTTGACCAATGTTGGACAAGAGAAAATTAATTTACATTTAGACTGCTAAGAAAAATCTTTTGCTCTTATGGAGTTGACCATCTCTGGAAACTTCTGAGGAAAGAAGGCCCTGGGAGCAGTAATCCATCACCAAATGGCTGTGGGATGCCTCTGCCATACATCTGTGATAAGAAAAAATACAGTGTTACAATATAGCATGAAAGGTCTTTCAAGGTCTCCTGGTTTTGGCTGGGATAGATTTAATTTTCTTCATAGTAGATGGTATGGGACTGTGTTTTGGATTTGTGCTGAAACAGCAGTGATAATAGAGGGATGTTGAGCAGAGCTTACACGGTGTCCAAGCCTTTTGTGCCTCTCACATCACCCCACAGGACTGTGATAACACAGGGTTGTATTAAATGATAGATGGTCTGTTTCATTTCTGCAGTCATCTCACATACACGAGAAGTACCCATCTGGTTCCAAGCAACAAGCAAATTCCATATGGTTGAGACTCAGTAGTGACATTGTCAGGCATGAAATACTGGATATTTGTAGATATCCATGGAAAGTGTCTGCTGCTCAGACAGAACACATTCACTTATGCGTTTTTCAGCTATTTGTGTCATGAAGCCTTCTAACAGGAGGCCAATTAGCATTTTCAATCACAGGTCAGGTACACCAGTTAATGCAATTATGAGTTAAAATTCTGTAAGTTAAAAATGCAAGAGAAGATCTGGACCCTGGCCCATTAAACGTTTACCTACATTAGCCAGAATAGGGGTTTTATGTTTTGCTGTGGGAGGCTGGTTGTCAGAGGATTGTTAAGTGTCACCTTACTACTGCAGTAATCTATCTCTTCCTTGTTGAATAACAAGTATTTTATTCTTTAAGGTCTTGTTCAGGCAAAAACCTGTAGTATGAATTGTCATAACTTATTGGTACTGAAAGGGTTCTACATTTTAATTAAAATATAACTCATATGTGTATTCCTGGGTTTAGCTGAGATGGAGTTAAATTTTCTTCACAGCAGCTTGTATGGTGCTTTGTTTTAGATTTGTGACCAAAACATTGCCGATAATACACCAATGTCTTAGCTCTTGCTGAACGGTGTTTACACGTTAAGGCCATCTGTTTCTTACTGTGCCCCACTCAGTGAATAGATTGGGGCTGTGCAAAAGGTCCACAGGGAACACAACCTTGCAGATAACCCAAATTAACAAAAAATGTTGTTCCATGTCATGTAATAACATGTTTAGTAGTAAAATGCAGGGGGATGTGTTTGGGGAGGTTAGCTGTCTTTCATATGGGAACTGGCTGGGCATCAGCCTACCTGTGGGAGGTGGTGAGTGACTCTTTCTTTTTCAACTTTTCCTTCACTTTTAAGAATGTTTTTACCTTGACCCATGATTTTTCTTGCTTTTGCACCTCCTTTTTTCTCATCCCACTGGAGGTCAAGGTAGGGGAGGGTGAATAAGAAGCTGTATGCTGCTTAGCTGCTTACTGGAGTAAATCCACAACAATATAAAACAGAATAGATTCAGAAAAGTATCAGAAAGTGCCATAGGATTGTTGAGTGCTGGGTTTTTTCAGATCATCTAACAGAATATTTGTTGATTTAAAAACATTGAGATGAGCCATAGAATATAATGATCACTTGCAGTAGAGAAACCTACACCTGATGGTATTAACAAGTTTTGCAAGTTAATTTAACAAGTTTTGCAAGTTAATTTAACAAGTTTTGTGTTAAAGGTAAGAAGTTTTGCATTGAAGGTACACAGCATTTGCCTTAACTTGTGTACTGAATAAACTCCTACAATTCAAGGAAGGCAAAAGTGCTTACAGTTAGAAGAGATTTGATATATTACTTGCATTTCTGTTGAAATACCTGACCTGAAAATAGAATACTTCTAAAATATCTACTTGTCGGTGTTGAGTTAAGGTAAAATTACTTTCTATTCAAACAGAGAATGAATATATACATTAATTTAGATTAAAATAATCCAACTGAATATTCTTTTCAACAGTTATAAATTCTTCATCTAATGGGATCCACTTTTCATGCATAAAAGAGGGGAAAAAATCAAAGGAAATGTTCTATAACATCTTGAAAGCTTTCTTGGTACTTTTTTGCCAAATGCTGTTGATTAACATTCCAGCTATGTCATGTAAAATATCCTAATTATAGTACTACTGTGCATGACAGAGATTAATAAAAATGTACTGAATAATTCTATGAAAAGGTGGTTTTGTTAAAATTAGTAAGGCCTTTTTTCAACAAGTGATAAACAAACTGACAGAAAATTAATTATGCTATTAGTCAAAAAAGCAACAGTTTATTTGCTAATATTTGCTACAAGGAATTTTCTGGAATGGCCATTTTTTATCATTTAACTTTTTAGAATGTGTAGCAGCCAAAACACTTGTGATTCACTGTGAATATATTAGGATTCCATTATAGTCTCCTAATGAACAGAATAGAGAGAGAGTGGAGCACCTGGCCTAGACTTGCTCTCCACCCTTACATACTTGGTCCTGTGCAGCTTGCTAGCAATATATTGATATACATTAAGAGGTTATGTTAAATCAATTGAATGGTTTATAATTTTTCCATACAGATGCCTTATTCACATAATGAAAAGTAAGCTGCAACTGGATCTGTTCAAACCTGTAGCTGTCAATACGTATACAAGTTTTGCAAAATCTACTCAAATGTGCATCTTTCCTCTATTGTTTAATACAGAAAACAAAACAATAAGAACAACACAGATGGAGCTATGAGTTTAAAACTAGTCAGTAAAACTTTTCCAGATAAAGGAGTCATGCCTTTCATAGATGGATGCAACTGGCCATCTGGCAAATAGAATAAATGTTCTGTGAAGTTCATTTTTATCAGTGTGTAGGGAAAATGTGTTTAGAGCCTTTTAGCATTGTGCTATAACAAGAAATTAAGGATACAGTGATTTACTGCACTGTACTTCAAAGAAGCAGGAAGAATAGTTTACTAGTGGAGCAGGAGCATCTTCACCCACAAATCAGTCAGGCTTATGAGTGCTTTAAACTAGATTTACCAAGGGAAGGGGATGGTCTTTTAAGCAAGAAAGAGTAAGAAACGTTAGTGTATTTAGAACCAACAGGGAAACACCTATTAAATGCTTTAAAGGAATTAGGGGGTGTTCCTCTAAAATGGTGACATGGTCAATAGCCAATTGAAATGATTCTATACCCATGCAGGTAGCATGCCTCAAAACCTGGAAAAGCTGGAAGATATTATGCAGCTAACAAGTAAAATTTAATCATTATCACTGAAACCTGGTGGGATGAATCACATGACTGGATTGCTGCAATTGATAGCTATAAACTGGTCAGGAGGGACAGATGAAGGAGGGGAAATCAGAGTAGGGGTTTTCTTTTACATAAAAAAAATAAAATAGGTAAGTAAATAAGTTGTTTATGCAGAGCTATCTTTCAGAGAAAGTGATGAAAGCTTATGGGTGAAAATTAGAGTCCAAATCAAAAAAGGATACCCATACAGTGGGTGTTGGTTATGGGCTGCTGTGTTTATAGCTTTAAAAAGCTAGACAATAATGCTTGTTTCCATCTTAAATATTTGGAATAATTATATTAATTGCTTAAGGAAATTTTTCACACTACCACTACTTTCATATTACTTTTAAACAGAAAAAAAATGTTGCATAACTTTTAGGATAGTAAAATAGCAATCTGTAATTTATTGAAATAAATATTTTATGTTGCTTTTTCATAACTATGAACATTTCATAACAAGTGCCAAAGCAGTTCTTTAACAATGAGATGCTTTCAAAAACAAGTTATATAACTACATTCTTAATTGCCACTAAAAATATTATCTATGGAATTTCAAGATAAATATTATATTAAAATAGTTCATATTTTATCATAAAAGCTAGTATATAGAAAGCAAACACAATGCTTGGGAAAAATGCATAGATAGAGATTTTTTTTCAATGCTAGTTGCACAATATGGATGACCAATATTGTATTTGGCTTCAGAATTTTTAACTTTCAAGTAATTTTCAATATATGCCCACTAACGGTAATTGTGCTACAAGACTCTCTAAGAAATTTTATGTAAAAAAACCCCAATATGTCAGTATTTAGTTATTTCAAATGGCTTCTGTAAGTTTTAGCTATTATCAGCCTCTTTGCATACACAGATACTCTTATTCTTTCTTCTCAATTCACTCCAAATATAAAATATTAAATTTCTCTCCACCAAGTATTTTACATATAGATATCTACATTTTAAATGAAGGTTCATTATCTGTGGGGTTTTTTTGCATTTACTTCATCTGAGAAAAGCAGATGAGTAAAGTATGAGACTATATGAAGTCTTATTCTAAAAATCTATATAATTTTGTGTATAAATTTGACTTCTACAAGTTTTAATTTAAAATGTATTGTTATTTACTTCCTTTTGTGTATTAAAGATCAAAGTGATCAGTTACAAAGGCTTTATGGTTATTTTGTCTCATTCTTCTAGGACTTCAAGACCTAGATAATTTTTGTACTGTGACTATCTGAGAATACCTAGCAGAAGGTCATTTTGTGGCATTACAAGCGGCATAGGTTCATTTTATGATTTTCTAGATTGCCTGTGGAAAAGAGTAATCACAATAGCACACCTGACATTTGAATGCAATTAGTATGTGAACTGATCATGCCTAGTTATGTGTAAATGATGAGCTAGGTATATGAATAGCTGCCTATTGAAAATATAAGCAGACAAGGAAATAAGAAGCAAGGTGACTGTCCTGTTTTTTTTTCAAATTACCTAAAAGTAAAAATAAGTAAATATTAGTAAGAAGAAGATATATTAATAAATACTAGTAAGAAGACAGGGTTATGAAAAATATCAATAAATTACTGTGCTGTAAAGGTACTTAATAGCTTAAAGGTAGGTCTCAAATATTTATTCACATTCTATATGCAAAGCAGACCACAGAACCAAAATCAAACCTTATTTAATTCAGCTGAAATTAATGCAGAGGTTATAAAGGGTAGCTATTTTCAGTCTTTACACAGCAACTATATAAGTAGTTTTAGATCATGTGCCTATGATTAGGCAAGCCCTAGATACAAAAAAAATGTAGCTTTTGTATTGCTAAGTTGTAATAACTGATGCTGAAAGAAAAAAATCCAGGTAAAATGTGGTTGGCATAAATTTTTAATGTTCCAATTCTTAAACTCAGCTCTTGATAACTATCTTGCATATCATTGTTTTTCCATGTGTTTTTATGCTAAGTATTAGGAAGTAAAAGTCATATTGGAGTAATCATCTCAGCTTTTAGTGAAATAATAGTGCATGATTTTCCATGCCAGTCACAATCTATACAGTACATGTACAGTTACACACCGCTGATATACACCAAACAAAACCTACTAAAGACAAACCCTATTTCCTGCCACAAACTGGTAGCAATATCTGGGCTACAACAGGTCCATTATCCTGAACTAATATGTTGTGGCTTGATCTGTTACGAGTTTTGAGATGTGCAGAATCATCATTGTAGAAGGTAGAAAAAAATAGCCACTACTGATTATTCATTTCCAGAGCTGGAAAATAAAACACAAACTGCACTAGAATGTCAAGAAATACTAATGCAAGTTGGACATGAGGAGAAGATGTTGAAAAAGAAATTCAGAAACAATACAAAATAATGTCAGATAAGGTTGAGCAACAGCCAGTTTCTGAAGCTGATCTTCTGATGACGTCAGCAGAAGTTTTGTTAGAAACCCTGACAGGAGAGGGATAGATCTTTCTTTGTACTAACTATAACCTTGACAATTTTTATGCATGGTTCATAACATCTGCTTCAATGAACAGCAGCTGGCTAATAACTTGCCAAAATACCAGCTGAATTAGAAAGCTGTGAATCACTGAACTCTACAAATTACATGCTCAAAAGATTTTGTAAACATCAAAGTTCCATGTGTAAAAGTAGAGTGAACATTTGTAGCACTGGTGTCCTACAGAAATGAAATGCTTGTAGTACATTCTTCAGTCTATGCCATTATTCTATCGTAAAGATGGTAAGTGCCTAATTGTGGGCTCTGTGATTGTGCTTAGTTTTTGATGGGTCAGCTTGGGGAAGTTGTTGGAATTTATTTATTTCCTGTATTTGATAGACTGGTAATACAGCTTGTAATTTGTTATAAAGTTGCCTGGTGCTTTGGTGGATGCCCGTCAGGAATTCACAAAATGAAAAAGATCTTTGTTGGAATCTTTTAGAACTTAAGCCTTAGAGGTAAATGTTAGAAATCCTTTGGGAAATATTAAGCAATAAATTTTCCAATTGGTTTTGTTTACAATATAGAGGTCTTCTGAAATATTCAGAAACATCTTATTCCATAGGAGCTTTTGTATTTAAGAAAATGAATTGAATTCTGATGGCTGTAATTCATTACTAAATGTATGACATAAGTATCCACACCAGATGCAGAAGCCCACTTAGAAATTACGAATGTAGACACCACAGTGTCTAAAAAAATACAGTTACCTTGCCCCTGGAGTGTAATTCAGAACACATAATTTAGATACTTACTCTTCTTATGTGACTTACGGGAAGGATGAAGTGATGAAGAGTGATTAATAACTATGAAGAATGATTTGGAAAGATTACGTGCTGAATATATACCTAAAGTAATCTATTGTCACAATGTTTTAATGCCTTCAAGCCACAATAACTGTAGGAGGAGCTGGTGGAACAACATTTTGCAATTATCCCAAGGATTTAACTCACCCAGGGAGCAGCAAGTCAATACTGCACTCCAATCTTAATCTTAGAAAGCTGAAAGACATACGTCCTGTGCCTCAGCTGAGTGCTCTACCCACTTGACTAAAAAGTGGGTAAAGTGACTTTGGACAAGGTAGCAGTCTTGAACAGAGATGGAGAATCACTCTTCAGCCAAGCATATAATTATCAATGATCTAAATAAAGAAGATGAAATATAGATTTTGGTTAAGTAGTCAGTGAGCTAACGTCTGGGTTGAGCATGCAAAGACTTCCATGAAAAAGACTGGATCAGATATGATGGACCTTGAGCTAAAGAGCAAACTGAAGTCAAACTGCTTTTCATTTATCCTTTAACCATTGCTCTCATGCATTGGATGAGTACTGGCCCCTCACCTTTTCCATTTATAATTTTGAGCTAAACTGAAAAAAAACTTCTTTGCTAATCTGTGTTTTTAAAATGCTCACAGCCTAAATCACCTTCTTGGGAAAGTGTTTGTTTATCTCTCAATCCTGAACATGCTTGTACAGTTACTGATATACAGAAGAAAATAAGGAAATTATAACCTGCTCATTTCTACTTGTAAACTGGTATTTTTGTGCAGTGCTTGTTGCTTTGGATTAGTGAGACCATTTTATAAAGACAATTGAAGTTAAATAACAATAAATGAACAGTGGGAAAAAAATCCACAGGTCTCCAGCATCTTGCAGAAGTGTGTTTGTTGTATAGACTATAAATCTTTGATTAGAAATCCTTATCCACCCACTATACCCATAAACGTTAGGTTTTATGTCACTGAGCGGCATGGTCTGGTCTCTCAGTTGTCTTGCTCTAAATTCACCATAGCAATTACACCATACTTGCCTGACCTGTCTCATCATGTCCTGAGAGCAACTATCACTAGAGTTCTATCTGGTATTTATTTCTTGAAAAACGTGATTTTATTTTCCAAAGTACTTAGAATATAAATTAAAACATTAGTATTTCCTTGTCAGGATTGGTAACACTCTGTGATTACAGAAGAATCTGTGTACAACATGTGTGCATACATACGCCATCAGAAGAGTGCGCTTATTTTTCTAACAATTTTATGCACACTTTTTATGCTTTATAAACTCGATATTACTTTTTATCACACCCCCCCCCCCCCCCGAATGTTGCACATACAACAGTTACTGGGGGTATTTCAAGCTTTATTAAACTTAAATTCAAACATTTGAAAAGTATCATACTTTAAAAATTGCAAAATGTCTTAAGGCTGATTAAGAGATTTCATTTAGGGCCAGTTACTACCACTAGCAATTTAGCAGAACACTTTCCTGGAAGGTGAGAATGACCTTTCTTGATTGAACAACTTCCTGTGGTTATTCCCCTGCCAGTGGGATGAGAAATGCTTTATGTGATGCAGCTGTTGAACATCACAGAATAGTAAATTATTCTAACCACTCTTATTTGCCAGAGATTCCTAGGGTATTTTTAGTATGTTTTTCTTTTTTATTTTAATTTTATATATATATATATATTTTTACTTGGTTTTACTTGGAAATTTTCCTCTTAGCAGTCTTAGAAAATGGAAGCTTCTGTCACAGAATAGCTGTTGGTAATGCAAGCATATTCATTATGACCACATGCCTGAGCCAAATCAAGGAAGGAGAAAGGCTTGTTTAAATTCTGTTCCTGTTCATTTCTTGGCTGTTTTATTTAATGCTGTTAACAATTTGCAAACTGTGATAAGTCTGGGTAGAGAATGTGCTGGTATTGCAACTAATTTTTACGCAGCCAGCCCCTGTAAAGAGAAGGCTTTTAATTGCTGTTAGTGGTCTAGGCTGGAATTACTATAATTGAGAAAAAATTTCCTTTAAATATTAAAAACTTTTAAATCATGTGTTCTCTGAAAACAAAAAACCCACCAAATAAATCCATAAAGAAACAGTTGGAAGTGGTATAGTGATAAGAGAAAAATAAATAAAGGAGAGTTTGAGCAGAATTAAAGTTCCAAATAACATGGTTCAGTCCTTTCTTTCAGCGCTTTCCTTTTTCCTCTGCATCTAGTTTTACCTGTTCACCTCTCCTATGAATACAGGCTGAGAGAGTCAGGCTTGTTCAGCCCAGAGAAGGGAAGGCTCCAGGGAGATCTTATAGCAGCCTTCCAGTACCTACAAGACAGCTGGAGTGGGACTTTTTAGAGGGGTCTGTAGTGATAGGACAAGGGGGAAATGTTTTAAATTGGAAGGGTGTAGAATTAGATCAGATATTAGGAAAAAAACTTTGGAGCCAATCGACATTCACTGGCACAGGTTTCCCAGGGAAGTGATGGCTGCCGTCTCCCTGGCAGTGTTCAAGGCTGGGTTGGATAGGGCTTTGAGCAGCCTGGTTTAGTGAGATACAGCCCTGTCCATGGCAGGTGGGTTGGAACTTGATGATCTTTAAGGTCCCTTCCAATCCTAACTATTCTGTTATTCTATGATTATGCTATTCAGCTACTACTTCAATTGATGCAAATTGAGTACGATGGCTAACAAACCCTTTAAAAGATCCCTATGATACTAACTTTCTGCAAAAACCCAGAAATGCAATGTTTGCACATTGCTGTGCCTTAACAAGGCACAAGAATTAGGAGGACTAAAATCCACATGCTCTGAGGAACTCTGATCTTAGATTGACCCTAACTTACTCCAATAGTATCAGGTACCTTCCAAAATAAAGCTCTAATCACTTTTTTTACAAAACAGTGCTGATGACACTAACCCCAAATATAGGAGCTTCATACAGAGGTTACAGAATCCTCTCAGAAATGTGTAGACATGGGTTAAATTGGGTCCCCATACTTAGGAGGGTTCAAAGCTTTTCAGAACATTAAAATTCAATATGAAATTTACTTAAATAGAGCTCAGTACCTACATCAGTACCTACAAAGAAAATAGATTTTTTCATTCTTTTAATTTTAAATGTTTATATTTCCTCCTCATCATAGTATTTATTTTATTTTAATTTTATCCTTTTCCTGCCTATATTTTATTGTGTTCCTTTAGGTGGAAAGAAATGATTTCCTAAATCTTGAAATGGCACATGCCTCACTTTTAAAAGCGTGAGTCTAATTTTAGATTACTGAAAGTGGGAATTTCAAAGAAACTAAATTGCTTAAGCTCACATTGTTCAGTAACATTCAATGGGTTTTTTACTTTGTCCCTTAGGTACTTTTAAGTATCCTTTCTCTGATCCTAATTTAAACATTTGTATTAAGGTGGTAGGTTTTTAGAAGCAGTCAGTAACAAGAGTTTCCATTGACATCAGTGTTGGAATTCCATCACTCAAATCTAAAGAGTTCAACTGAAATATTTTAATTCAGCCTGTGAATTGAGGGAAAAAACCCCAATCAACCCCACAACCATGAATAAATAAAAAAATTTCCACGTGAACCTTGAAAGCTTTCCCTAGTGTGTTGTGCAATGATCTCCTAGTGGAAACACAAAGTAACAGGCAAGGGCTTGGCACATGCCAAAAACCATCTTGGAGCTATTCTGCAAGGGCTATTCTAGCCTTATGCCCAAAAGTGGATTCTGTTGATAGAAAGTAACAGGGAAAGAATAGAAGTATGAATGTCCCTTGAAGCCATTTTATCCTGATTTCATCAGGAACTAAGACTTACATGACCATGTTATATCTGTATTTGTGATATTCAAGTATTTTTCAAGGAATTTACCAAGTTAAATTACATTTTTATGTCAAATTCTAAGCCTTCTAAGACTCATGACAGTATGCACCCTAAGGAAAGACAGTGACTGCATCAATGTTTCCACTTAGGTAAAGTATGCCCAATGTAAGGATGAGATCTTATAAATATCCTCATACTGAAATAATTTAAAGCCAAAATCTAGCTTGTTTTATACACTAGATAGTGACAGTGACTGAAAAGTGGAATAGCCTGCGAAATACAAATGAGTTTTTATGGCCATGTAAAATTCATTGGAGAATCAGTCAGTTCTGTTAAAGAGAAAGAAGGCTTCAGTTAATGAAGCTGGCCATAGACATCTCAGCCTACCTGAGAAACATTAGATTGTTTAGGGAACAAGTTCTTAAGGATAATACATGGAGACACTTGTGGTGGCACAGACATAACATAATGACCTCTAGGAAGGTCCTGCACAGACATGTCAAGATACACAGCAGCTGCAAAGAGCTGCCAAGGAGACCAGGTCAAATTCCTGTCAATTAGTAATTGCAAGTCTTAGAGAAATGTGGTTGGTTCTTACTAACAGATCATGAAAAAGAATTATCTGAGTAAATTATATTTTCTGTTTCCTAGTTAGCTGAGGCTTTGTAAGTTCACAAGGTGTAAAATGGCCAAATGAACCATCTCAATGTATATGAAAGTAGGGGGCTTCAGGTCCACATTTGTCCAGTCCTAGCACCATTCACGGAAGGATGCTCCAGTGCCTACTCTGGTCAGCAGCAGACACAGTATGAACATGGCCAGCCAGACAGATCAAGACAGAGAGCAGTGCCTTTACTAACAACCACATAAACACAAACTGCTCTCATAAATGTGAATATCGGCCACATAATACTCGTCCTTTCTGGCTGATGAGGACTGGAGTTCCCTAGGGTGTGTGTACACACACATACACATGCAGAGCCCCTCAAACTATTTTCAGACAACATAACTACCCAGATGTCCCAGACACCAGGCTCCATGTAGTCTAACCCAACTGACAGCTAAGCACCAGCTCAGGGTAGAAAGGGCACTCACAAAGTCACTTAGATACAGGGTTTATTCAGAATATAGGACTGACTGCAATGATCAAGGACAAGTCTCAGTCAGAAGTTTACTGACCAGCCACCTGTAAACATTCAACTCAGTCTCTTTTAACCTTTCCTCCCTCTGTTTTCCAATATTTTTTGTCTCCAAGTCACCTTGATTTCACCCTCCTACTCCCTTCAGTATTTCTCCCTAAAAGTAAGTCTTACACATTCCTGTGGTACTTTGATTCTAGCCAAGTCTTTGAATTTCACTTACTTCGCTTGATTTAGTCAGACAGCCTAGGGAGCTGAAACAACCATAGGCATACCTGGTAAGCTCCTAGTCTTGAGGCCAAAATCAACCTAACAAAATCAATCTGTTCTCTGTGTTACCCAGGAAGGAGGAAAATAGTACAAAACCAGAACTTTCTGCTGTAGATTCCACATCAGCCATGAGTTGCTGTCAATAAAAGGCTGAGGAGGTAAAATAAGGATCTTATTTCTTATTTCTCATCAAAGACAGCGTTAAAAAGGAGCTAAGAATGCACTTAAGTTTTTCCTAATTTCACTTTATATTTCAGCAATTGCTGTATTTTTTTTCAAGGATAATACCTGATTGCTTTCCTACACATTTACCATTTGAGCAATGGCAAGCAGGAGGTAAAGTGGCCCAATTAGAAGAATTTTGAATGAAAATGTGGTCCAGATAATGACAAAGTTTGTCCAAACAATCTAGAGTATTCATTTATTAATAACATATTTTTAGGCATAACTTGTCTAAAAGAAATAGGAGCAGGACTTCACTTGTAAATTCATATTTTAAAGCATATTTTATGACTGCCTACCACATCATAAAACACACACATCATAAAAAACCATCATACTTTTATGATTTTAATGCATCTATCCTTTTCTATTATGTTAAATAGTGCACAACAATATCAACTAAATTTAAGGGCTGAAATAGGCTCTTAAAAAGATGAGGTATGTTTAGTTTATCATCTGACCTGCTAGTGAAAAATATAACCAGTGTATTCCAAAAGCTGAGTGAAAAGTCTGTTGTGGTTTTGCATGGCAGTGTTCTGGTGAAGAAGGGGAGGCTGCAGGGGTGGCTTTTTCAAGAAGCAGCCAGAGGCTTTCCCTAGGCCGGACAGAGTAAACACCATGTGACTCATGGATGGACCCACTGCTGACCGAGACTGAGCCAATCAGTGCTGGTCATAGCACCTCTATGAATCACATTTAAGAGGAAAAAAGGAGTTAGCATCTGCTTTTTCCCACCAGAGAAGGGAGTGAGAAGATGTAAGAAACTCTGCAGACACCAGGGTCAATGAAGAATGGGCAGGAGGAGGCGCTTGAGGCACTGGAGACAATGATTCTCCTGCAGTCTGTGGAGAAAACCATGGTGGAGAGGGTTTTCCCCTGCAATTCATGGAAGAGGATGGGGAGCAGAGACCCCACCTGCAGCCTGTGGAGAGACCCCATGATTGGAGCAGGTGGAGATATACAGAGGACTCTGTGACCTGTGTTGGAGCAGGCCTCTAGAAGCAGATATGCCTCCCGTAGAGAGAGATAGACATGAGGAGAGAGAGAGAACCATGCTGGAGCAGGTTTGCTGGATGGGTCTTTTGACTCTGTGGGGGACCAGGCTGGAGCAATCCCTGGATGACTGAGGGACATTCTATGATGTAGAAGTGACCCATGCTGGGGCAGGTGAAGGAAGAGATGAAACCCTGTGGGCAAGGACTCACATTGGAGATGTTCATGGAGGGCTGTCTCCTATGGATGGGGCCCCAAGATGCAGCAGGGGAAGGGTGTGAGCAACACCCCCCCACACCTTCCTCCAACTAAGAAGGAAATCGTCTTGTGAGGAACTGACCAAAACCCCCATTCTCCCATTCCCTGCCCCTCCTCGTGCCATAATAGGGGGGAAGACGGGAGAGAAATCATGACTAAAGTGAAGTCTCCTAAGAAGGGAGAGGTCGGGGGAAGTGCTTTAAGAACTGGTTGTGCTTCTCATTATCCGACTCTTGTTTAACTGTGTGTGTGGTGTAGTGTAATAAATGAGAGAGGTTTCTTTATTCTGTGCTGAGTCTGTTTTACCTGTGACACTAATTGCAGGATGGTCTCTCCTTGTCCTTATCTTATCTCCTAAGCCTCTTAATATATATTTTCTCCTCTGTCCAGCTAAAAAAGGGGAATGATAGGTCAGCTTTGGTGGGGATCTGGCCTCCAGCCAGGGTCAAACCACCACAGTTTGGGACAGTTTCAACCTTCTTAGAAGTGCATCCACTGAATGATCTATGGATGCCAAAGAACTGGAACAGTGCACTCTCAGGCTGGAGGAGGATTGTTTTCTAAGGCTATGTAAACTCATGAAGCGCTGTTGTCACATTAAAGGGCAAAGAAGTTCTGCACAAAATAAACCACCTTGCATTCCAGTTTGTCCTCAGATATCAGAGGGTCTGAGGACAGCCAGGCTTAGATTCTGAGTGATTCCAAATTTGGCACTAAAAGTCCAGTCATGTTCAATATGTTGAACTATCACAATTACAGATGAACTAGTAGTACAAGGCACCTTCAATCTAGTCGTGTTCAGTAGACAGCCATACTTAAGGAAATTGGTCATCTCCAATGAGAACTCTCACAGCTATATTAATGAATAGTGTAATGTACTGAAGCAGCAAAAGTACAGGTTCTTTTGGATTGCCACTGTCAAATGCAGTGTCTGCAAAGCATATGCAAGTATGAAGAATATGAATCATATAGCCGACTGCAAATATATTAAATTATAAAAGAACTCTGTAGACATTTCTAGGTTTGCTGGAAAGGCACTTGGTATAGCCAAGTGTTTGAATCTCACCCAATAGGCATCCTTATGGGGGAAGGGAGGTTCAGCTCATTGACTGATCCCTGAAGTTAGCAATGTCCTCCTGACTTGTCTGTGATCATATCTTCTCTAACATCTCTCTTTTTTCAGCCATGTTTATACTATTTTCCTACATTTTCTTAATTTTCTTGAGTGACTCTAGTCATACATACCTTTGTTATGATTGGTGTAAGATTTCCTTTCTTTGCTTTTAAAGATATAGGGTGCATGATTAGCGAGGGATGGTTGTACATTGGGGGTGGAGGTGTGTTTTGGTATTATAATGAGATTATAATGAGCAAGAGTCAACGAAAGGACATGATTTTGACCAAAAAAAAAAGGGAAACTGCTGGCTCAGAGTAACAACTATGTAGTGTACAGTTCCACAGTATCATTAGTACCATCAGGTTCCCATCCCTGCAATGTTAACACAGAGCCTGGCTGCAGTGTCCCCACACTGCTCCACTCTCCTTGCTGTTTTATCAGAGTTAGCACACCAAACTCCCATGGTGCTGCTAACGTCTAAGCTGGCAAGTTATGTTACTTAGGGAGCTATGATGGCACAGACTCTTTGTATACCAACCACATTTGACCATGGACGTTTCCTTATTGCTGTACATTCTCTTCAATAAATTACCTCCGGTAATTATCCCCTGACATTATATGAAGCTGTTTCCCCAAGATCAAATCCAGAGTGCTGTGCAGGGCAGCACAGTCTTAAAAAAAAATAAAAATGCACAGCTGCCCACAGCTGCAGACTCTGAGGATGAAGCCTCCAGTGGGCTGAGGGTTCCACTGCTGCTTTAAGTCCAGTATTAAGACTGCTTCAAGTATAGTCAAGGGTTTGCTGTTTTTTTTCAGTGCACTGCTGTCCTGGTTTTGGTCAGGATGGAGTTAACTTCATTTGTAGCAGCGGATGGAATGCTGTGTTTGAGAGTTAAAATGAAAGCAGTGCTGATAACACCCTGATGTTGTTAATTGCTGTCAGAGAGTCAAGGACTTTCTCAGCTCTTCAAGAGAAAGGAGAGGCGAAGCCAGGACAGGTGACTCAAACTGGCCAAAGAGAGTATTCCACGCCAATAACGTCCTGCCCAGGATATTGGGGGGCTGACGGGAGGAAGGCTGAGGGTGGCTCTGGGACGCGCGGTTCTTGGGGGACGGTCGGGGTCTGGGATGGCTCTGGGTGGCACAGCCTGAGTTGTGTGGTTTGGTGAGAAACTGCATTGTGTATCAAGTTTCATGTATTTTTGTTCTGAAGTCCTGTTAGCATTGTTATATTTTATCTTTCTGCTATTCTAGTAAACTATCCTTATCCCAACCCACAGGCCTCTTAGTTTCTTAGTTTTGGGGTTATTTGCCCCGTTCATTTCCCTTCCCTTGCCTCTCACCCCCCCTTCCCTCTTCCCCTGCTCTTTTCCTTTAAGGAGCAGGCAGCTGCGTGGATCTCAGCTCTCAGCCGGGGTAAAACCACGACAACTGCCATCATAACACAAAAATTGCCATTGCGTACATAACCTGTCACTAAAACCTTGTGGAGCAGTTTATACCACAGCTTTGTAACCATCTCCAACATTCAGGAGGAGGAGTAATTCTACTTAAAAATGGTGCTTAATTTTGCTGTTATATAAACCATATGTAATAAATTTTTAAACATATTTTGATCAATAAAACATCCCCTCTGTATAAATTAGGAATACTCCGTAGCAAAGCTTTCTGTAAAGCAGCAGTTACAAAATTTAGCAATATCTTTCCTCGCATTCTTTTAAGAATTGATGTATTCAAATGATAACACTCAGTAAATAACGAATAACTTTTTCTAGGATGAGACTATGGAGAAATTTGCAGGCATTTCCAAATCTTCTGACAAACTAAATGGGCACCTGATATAATTTATTCTTTAAATAAATAACTGTATCTGAATGACTGGCTAACAAAGTGATTATCACTATATTGCAGATTGTGATGACAGAGATTTAAGAGGAGCGTGGCTTTCCAATCAAAAAGCAAGACCAAGATGATAAGCTGATTCTCCTGCGTCCCATTGTGATAGTCTACTCGACATTAGTTTGCTACTGCCATGAACTTCCCCAGAAAAGAACAAAAAATTCCTTGTGGCCCTCATGTTATTTTTTCTAACAAAAAGCAAAAAAAGAAACAAAAAAACCCAAACAAAAAATAAACATCCTGGTAGCTAATTAAGAAATGAGAATGAAAAAAAAATGGAATGAGAAAAAAAGCATCACTTTTTTTTAAGAAAAAGAACCAAAGAATCTATTTTAGCACTTAGCATCTTTAGCCTTAGATAGCCTCAATATACACTTCTTTGTGACATGCTCAGAAAATAAAGAAATATTGTTCAGGCTTAGAGATAAAGGACAGTGATAAACAGAGATTGAGTGCTTCATCTATTACAAAACAGATATATCTTAATATTATAGTAACTTGATTGCATTTAGAGTTGTAATCTAATTGGAGTAAAAACTTTCTATAATGTCACCTAATCCTGTTCAGAACAATCTCAGGTCTTTAAACATTCTCTGTTAAGGTAGTATAGCCATTGTCAGCTAGTGATTCATTGTCTTTTTTGTCTTAAGAGACATTTGTCTTTTATTGTCTTAAGAGACAATAGCAAGCTACATATACTTTGTGTACATGATTGCATTCTTCCATAAATGTAACTTTTTCACAATTATATTTTATCTTGCCATGTTCACTGCATTATTTACCTACTTCAGGGTCTCAGTTAATAAAAAATATATTAATATTTGTATGAAATAAACTGGACATCCTCAGCCCATGTAGCACTCATTAGGTAAACTTCCAGCAGGCTTAATGGGTCAGAAGAGATATCTTTTCCCAGTTTGGAAACTGTTACCACATCATCTCCAAAATTTCATAAAAAGCTATGTATAATGGTGGATCTGATTAGCTTGAAAGAAGCGGTGATGAAAAATGTCTGCCTTTGAAATAAGAGATTGACTGTAATGCAGATAGAAAACTAGTAAATTATACAGATCTGCATATGGTGGGCTTCATCCACCCTCAGGTGTGTTTTCTCAGTACCTTTTTCTAACCCTGCTGCTAGCAATATCTAAATATGGAATCTGAGAATTTCAGCTATAGGACAGTAAAATCTGAACCTGTTTCTGAGGAGTGATTGACCTTTATCATATCTGGAATCTTGTTACTGTGTTATTTCTTTGCATTGACAAACAGCTTGAAATAAAAATAGTCTATTGACATTAACTTCATTACAGTATTACTGATAAAATAATAACTATCTTAGAAAGTTTCACTGAGATATTAGAATAAGGTGTAATATCTACCAAAGGTATATCATGTCTGGAGGCACAGCAAAAGCCTTTCCACCTATGAATAAATTCTAATCTACTAAATCATATACTAAACAATGAATTATTTAGGCTTATGCTCACCTGAAAGAATCCTTCCACTCTGATATTTGCACACCCATCTTCTTCTATCATACTATCTTTTCAATATTTCCATAATAAGAAGTGTTTTTTTTCACAGAAATATGATCTATTTTTGCATTTGAAACCAGCACAATAATATACAACAAGTAATCCTCAGCACTCAGTTCTGCATTCTTTCTAGTAATCATGTCTCTAGAGTCACTGAAATAGTTGTCATCTGTGCTTCTAAATTGGGTCACATAATGTTGAAAACATCAAAGCTGGTCTTTGTATCCCCCCAAAATAATTCCTAAGATATTCATATTATGTTTCTGTATAATTATAGGTTAAAAATATACACATAATTCTGTCATCTTTTCCTCTGGGATTTCTTCAGGGCTTTGCAATGATGTCTGGATATTAAAGTTGATGTAATTTATATGAAAAAGAAAAGATGCAACAGATTTTCTTGAAAATGAATATGAAATCCCTTTTCTCTTTTTCACTTTATCAAAGAAACTTGTGAATTCAGAATTTAAAAGGCCTGTTGTTAACATATTAAAGTAATCTGACTCACAGGAATGATTAAGATACATATTTCAGCATTTCTTCTGCAGATAGAATTTAATTTCCCCTGACTTACATGATTTTTCATAAATTCTTATTTTGTCAGTTTGGTTAAATATTATATAACTGATGTCAAAATACTGAATAGCCACTTCATTACAGCTGTAATATTGTCTCACAAATTATGAGGGTTTTTTTGCTTATATTTTTAATTTTTCTCCAATTAAACAAAACATTCCATCTAATGTATACTTTATTTTATATATATACATTCTGGTTTTTTAAAAGATAGTAAGGCATTAAAAAATTTTAAGGTGATTTTTTTCTTCCCAGGAAAGTATAGCAGCACAGAAACTAAGGGACAGGCTTAGATTATGGTATTATATCTGTAAGTGTATTTAGACATATTTTCACACTGTGGAATTTATTTCACAAATGCCCTGATCTAATTCTCACTCAAATCAATAGCAGCCTTTAGTAGCCTTTGAGACTAGTCTACTTAATCTTTCTGCATCGCAGCTATATCCCTGTAAATGGACGATATCTCCTTTACTTAAGAGAAGTTATATGAGGATGAATGTTTAATAATTTATAAAGAGTCAAACAGTGCTCAGAGGTAGGTCATAAAAACAACCAGACATCTCCATTCTATATCTATCACTGAAAATACGCCATGAGGGCCAGCTCACCTAAGTTTTGTGCCCTGGCTGGGGAAAAAGGAACATCTCTTGAATGACCCAGAAAGACTTTTACCACTTTTCCCTGACAGGGCAGGACACTGAGATACATCACAGGGAGTGAATCAAACAAAAGAGAAATTAAATGAATTAGGTGACATGGATTTCCCACTTTATGTCTATACAGCCTTTCTAATTCTCTGTATTCATTTGGGAGACAGACTCCCAAATATGCCCACCATTCAACGCTGCAGTACTAGATCCTCAGGTAGTCCCTGGATGTAAAACAGGATTTGCTTTGACTATAGTAATAAGCAATACTAGGGAAAATCTGGTCCTGATGGCAAACTGTGAAGCAGGAATTTAATCCAGATATTTAATCTCTCTCTCTCAGCAAATACAGGTTGGTTTCATTCATGCTATTTTTTTCTGTGGACCCTGGCTTTTGATATCATTTAACTGTGGCTGGGTATTATCTGGATCATTATTAGCAAGCACGGGCCAAAACCATGTGAGGCAGTGTGCCAACAACAATGGTTCAGTGGTATTCTGGACCACGGGGCAGTTCTCAAGGATGTGCATTGCCCCTGTGCAGATTACTGGCAGAGTTGCATCTAGGCTGTCCACAAAGGAACAGACTGAAGCAATTTTGGTCCTCAAACTGGGTATTGTCAGAAGTTCTTGTCATGTTAAATGGGTAAAGGAATTTGGCAAAGAATAAACCTCTTTTCATTCCAGCTTGTCCTCATATATCTGGGGGCAGATAGGATTCTGAGTGATTTCCAATTTAGCTCCATAAATCCGGTCACATTCAATACTGAACTGTCACAATTATGGACAAGCAAGTCATATGGACCAGTCAGTCTGGTCACACTCAGTGAACTAGCACAGCCAGACTCAAGCAGTTTGGTGGCTTTCCATTAGGAAGAACCATGACTAGATTAATCAATGATGCTGTTTATTGAGACAATAGAGTGCTGATTCTTTGGATTGCCGGTGATGATACAGTCTACAAAAGCAGGTGCAAATAATGTAGCAACTTAGGACAACACAGAACTACACATAAAGCAACATAAAACTACTAGAGCAATATCACAGAATCACAGAACTGCAGGGGTTGGAAGGGACCTTGCATTGAGTCCAAACCCCCTGCCAAAGTGGGTTTCCTAGGACATCCAGATGCGCCTTGGATATGTCCAGAGAAGGAGACTCCACAACAACCCTGGGCAGCCTATTCCAGTGCTCTGTCAACCTCACTGTGAATAATTTCTTCCACGTATTGGTGCGGAACTCCCTGTGTTCCAACTTGAAGCCATTCCCCCTTGTCCTGTCTCCACAGACCATTGAAAAGAGACTGGCTACTTCCCCTTGTGTCCCACACTCAAAATATTTATAAACATTAATAAGATCCCCTCTCAGTCTTCTTTTCTCAAGGAAGATATAGCACAGAAATATAACATACAGAAATAGAATAACTAAGTCTTCAAATCTCACCAGAGTCCCTGTGGGTTAGAGGGGCTCAGCCTAATGATGGTCCTAGAAATCAGTGATGTTTCATGATGGTATCTTCTGGACTTGTCACATGGTATCTTGCCTAACATGTCTCCGTTTCTGGGGTATTTTTATACTGTTTGACCTATCAAGTGAAACTTGAGTTACTCATTGTCATGCATATCTTTGTTGTGATTGGTGTAAATTTTCCTCACTTAGCATCTAAAGGTATAGGCTAACAGAAATTCAGAGTGCATGCTCTGTGAGGGGTGGTCACACATTGGAGTCAGGTGGCTTTTGGGGCATGCTTTTGAATCATAATGACATTATAGTGAGCCAAGTTCACCTGAAGGACATGATCTTGACAGGACTACTAGCTCAGTTCATGTTCAGTTCTTACTTGGGGCAGAATAAATGCAGCTTCTCGGTACCATAGTACACCAAGTTCCTATAGACCACAGAGCCTAGCCGTGGTGTCTCCACTCCGCTCTACCCTCCGTGTACTGTTTTCTCAGAGTTAGCACATCAAGCTCCCCTGATGTTTCCAATCTCTACGATTATCCAGGGAAGTTTTTTGTGGAATGGACTCTCTGCCTATTAGCTGCACTTAACCCTGGAAGTTTCTGCAGTACTGAACATTTTCTTAAAGGGCAAACATTCATTTCTAAGCCACCTCCAGCAACTATTCCATACTGCTACACCATGGAATGAAATTGATGTACAGATTCCAGTTCTTCTCACAAAATTTTATTTTCTGGACTACTAATGTATTCATGTTATGGCACAGATTCAGTACAGCTAAGTGGTGACACAGACTTTTTATTAAAGCTACTAACACCACGCTTCATAGAATCAAAATAATAGAATAATTGAATGCATTAGGTTGGAAGGGACCTTTAAAGTCTAGGTAGACAACATCCCTCATTCACTAAGAGCATCACTTTGCTATAGAAGGAGATAAGGTTAGTCAAGCAGGACCTGCGTTTCATAAACCCATATTGACTGAGTCTGATTGCCTTGTTGTCCTATATGTGCTGCGTTATGGCATTGAAGGTAATCATTGAAGGTAACCTTCATGAAGGTCAAACTGACAGGCCTGTAGTTAGCCAGGTCTTTCTTCTGGACCTCCCTGTAGATGGACATCACATTGGCTAATTTCCAGTCAACTAGGACTTCCTCAGTTAGCCAGAAGTGATGATAAATTCTGTATAGTGGCTTGGTGAGCACTTCCACCAGCTCCTTTAGTACTCTTGGGTGGATCCTATCCAGACCAATAGACTTGTGTGTGTCTAAGTGGTTATAGTAGGTCACTAACCATTCACACTTGCATTATGGGGGCTTTCTTCTGCTCCCCAGCCTGGTTTTCTAGCTCGGAGGATTGGGTACCCAGAAAACTGGTCTTACTGCTAAAGACTGAGGCAAAGAAGGCATTAAGTACCTCTGTCTTTCTGACTTTTACTTATCCTTTGTCACTGCGTTTCCCACAGTATCTGATAAAGGATGTAGTTTCCATAGGTGTCCTTTTGTTGTTAATTTAGAAATATATTATATTGTCTTTAAGAGCAGTAGTTGGATTAAGTTCTTCTGCTCTGATACAGGACTCTGAACAAGGCTTTTTATTGAATAAAGACAACAAAGCACACATTCATCCAGTAGTGTGAAAATAGATTTGATAAAGCTAGTACAACAAAAAATCAATGTTTATCTAAGCTATCTACTAAAGCAGCTAAAGTAAAACTGCTGCTCAAAAATACAATTTTATTATATTCTGATTAACAGATAACAGAGTAATTCAACATAGAACTTTTCATTATAAAATAATACGGTACGTTGATCTTATCCTTGCATTTTGATATTAGATAAAAATCTATAGTAAATTAAAGACTGTTTTCATGAAATCCAGGCATTCCACAGTGCTTATGGTCTAGTTAACATTTGAAACAGTTATGTATCTATAGCTCTGTATCTTCATATATCTACATCTGGTTTATTTCATTATTAGCTTGACTGTTTATAAAGTTGCTTCTTTTTCAGGCAAACTTGTGAACTTAATAGCCAGAGTGAGAAATTTACAGATGCCACAAAGTGTCACCAAAAATGCTAGAACTTGATAAAGAACATTTTGTACCATTCTTTATTCAAACAAACAAACAAAATTGATCAATAGATCACTTAAAGGTGACTAATTAAGATGGCTGAACAAAAATGCTAAGATTACAGGAGTCAATGACAGCGATTGTCATAATTACTAGATATTACTTCCAGAAAAGAACTACACTTACAGGGGAAACAAGAACCCAATAACAAACCAACTGCTCAGATGACAAATTCAATCTTTGAAGAAAAGACATTTATCTTAGGGTTTTTTTTCCCATAGAATCACAGAATCATGAAGGTTGTAAAAGACCTCTAAAATCATCAAGTCCACCACTCAACACCACCATGCCCACTAAACCATGTAGCAGAAAGTGACTTTTCTTAATACCTCCAGGGATGGTAACTCTAGCACTTCCCTGTATTTTCCCTAATTTTCCTAATATCTAACCTAAATCTCCCCTGGCATAAGAGACCATTCCCTCAGTTTCAACATTAGTATAATAATCATAACATATATTCTATCTAGAAGAGGCTTTCTATTTACATTTCTGTAGACATAAGAATGTACTGTTTCTCAAATAACAAAATCTAGTATTAGATACATTTTTACAGCTTGAACTGCCAGAGTGAGAAGTCTATTAGAAATGTTAATACTTGCATTATTACTCTAATAATCCAATATATTTGTTTATTGACATATTTCATTAATATATTGCTCTATATCCTGAGATTTTGTGCACCTGAAGCATATACTGATACCTCAACATTAGAAGTATTCCCACCGTAAAGAAAGAAGAGTTATTTGTTTTAAAAATAGCCACCATCTGATTAATATTATGTAGTTTCTTTTAAATGAGTAGCATAGGTATCATTAGGGCTTTTTAGGGAATGAGTCAGATCCTGATAATTGCAAAGTTAATTTAACTGTGAAATTAAGGTATCTGTGAGTGCCAGCAAATGTCCTCTAGTAGTCTATGGGCAATAACCTCAAATGGTATAAATCTGCATAAATGTACTGAATTCTGGGTTTACACGATCAAAGATCCTAATCCCATGTTAAACCTTCCTCTTCATAGTGCCATTTACATAGGTTAGTGAATTATAGGAAAAGATCTATTACAGAATTTTCCACCCCTCTTCTCACACCTCCCTCTGCTTCCAAAAGCTGCTGCTTGCAGGGTTTATTTCCTTCTTAGCTATGTTATCCCAGAGGTGCCACCATCATTGCTGAATGGCTTTGCTTTGGCCAGCAGCAGGTCCGTCTTGATACAGGCTGGTATTGGCTCTGTTTAGCCTGGGGGAAATTTCTAGCAGCTTCTTGCAGAAACCACTCAGAAGACCCACTCTCTCTCCCTCTGTTCTGCACCCCTCTTCCCCCACTTTACCAAAACCTTGTGAGTGTGAGGCAATACCAGAACTGACCACTATGTCAAATCAAATTCTAGATAAATGCATGTCTTTCATGGCCAACATCTCCATTGCTAGTTATGGGAGTTCTGGATTTATATAATTTTTCTACTTTACAGGATACAACAGAAATAATGCAAGGCATCCAAGCATCATTGACTTATTCTATAATAACTAAACTGTTCTGAGTAGAGAACTGATTTGTTCACCCTAGATTAGAACCTGAATGTGACAAGTGTGGATCAAATGTGGATAGTTAGAAAGCTAAGAAGATGGTGTATGGAAAGACACAAGTCAAAATGATAGTAAAGATACATTTTAAATCTTCTCTAGGTGAGACATTCTTTTTTTCTTACAAAAGAGGCAGAAAGCAGATTTAGTTATATCAGGCAACGTCAAGCCACAACAAATCACCCACAAGTCCGGGTTTCACTGAGTTTATCATTACCGCGGTCATGGTTGTCCAGCTTGAGGCATGTGGTGTCCCAGAAACCATCAACTGTATTGAAGACAGAGGCATAGTAGGTGTTAAACATCTCTGCTTTGTCTATGTCCCTGTCAATAAGGTGACCGTTCCTATCAAGTAATGAACCAATGTTCTACATATTCTCTTTGGTCCTCCTCTTGTTGTTAACGTCTTTGAAAAGCCCCTTTTTATTGTCTGCCCCAGTACTGGCCAGCATCTGGTCTAGCTGAGCTTTGGCCACACAAATTTCTTATGCTGTTGAAATACCCTGCTTGCTTTCTGCTTCACATTACAGTACTTTTAATAGTACTTTGCCCTGACTGACTGACAATTACTTGCATCATGAGACAACAAGGGAAGCTCACGGCTTCTGAACATACTGTCCTTGTATCTCTTCCTGCTTGTTGCACAGATTCCATAATATAGATGCATCTCCCTGGCATCATTAGTAGCTGTCTTCATTGATACAGAAATTCTAGGGCATGTGGCAGAGTTAAATTACACTCGGTTAATAACCACTTTTAGGTTATTTCTTTTTGTACATACAAGCATTAACTGCTGCCTTAATGCATCATTTAAGCTCTCTCAACCAGCAATGCTCTGTTAATTTTCTTAATTCAGCCACTTAAAAAAAAATTATAAAAGTAGAAACAGTCTGCAGTCACCAGCAGTTTAGGCACTAGGTAATTTTCAGCAGTTTCCACAGCCTGTGTAAATGTCCTCCACTGGTTTAATAGAAACCCTTAGACTATGCAACAGCTTAAAAAGGTTAACCACAATTACGCTTGCTAAAACCACAAAGCTTTTCTCGCAGTTTAGGATATTACCCAGTTCATATTGTTTGAAGTGTGAGATGCAGGTGGGTCAGTTCTCTATTGAGCTATCAAACAATTCCATATTCCCCAAGTTAGACATTAACCTTTTTTCTTTTCGAAACAAATTTACTCACAGTCCCTGTAGCTACATGATGAAAGTGTTCAAAGCAGGTTGGATGGGCCTTTGGGCAACCTGGTCTAGTGGAGGGTGTCCCTGTCCATGGCAGGGGGTCAGAAATGAATGATCTTTAAAGTCCCTTCCAACCCAAACTATTATGTAATTTTGTGATTCTATGTTTTTTCCTTATGTTTTTTGCTAGGTTTTAATCACTCTCTTCTGTACAATATTTTATAAGAGTTAATTTAACCATTGGTATTACATTCTTTGCCATTTGCTTAACAATTGTGTTACAAAGAACTTGTATTACTCAGTTTTACCGAGTAAATGACATGTAACTTTTAACTAGAAATATATACAACACAGCTAACAGCATTTTATATCTAAGAAATGGTGAATTAATAACAGTACATGAATTTTAAAATAATTTAAAGACATATTACCAACTTCTCTAACACCCACCATATGAAGAACTTTTCATTTGCATATTTTTCAACAGTCCCTCAGCACAGTTCAGTTTTATAGATTCCAGACATCAAAACATGAGGCTCCAGAGCATTCCACATTCCTTTGTCTACCCCTTTGGGCTGCTGAACTACTAAATTACACTCTAAAAATAATAGAACAAAGGTATTTTTTTCAGTCTTCTAGGTAAGACTCTTCTCAGTACCTCTGTTTATTACTGCTCCCTAATATTTAAGCTTTATATAAAGATTTATAAAAGCCACTAAATTTCACAATAAATCTCTACTTGTAAAACATTCAGAAGCTGTAAATAAATCAATTGAAAAATGCGTAATAATTAGGAAATCTACTTGGACAATTTAACTTGAAAATGGGATATCTTACAGGAAAATTGTAGAGACTTGGATTTGATTGTCTCAGGTCATCTGTCTAAAGACACAACAATTTGCTCACTTTGGGTTCTATGGAACTAATATTGTACTGATCACAGCCAATACAGAGAATTATAAGAAGAGTATAAACAAGAGGTGTAATAAAAGTTATTTCCATTATAATTAGACAAATTTGTGAAGTAAAACTCCACTTATGAAATACCTCTGGGTATATTTTCTACCAGTACCCTTAGCACTAAAAGAAACTTAGAACTTAATTTTTTTTTAAGCTTTAGGTGTGACATTGACATATCTGTTCAAGTCTCAGTCATCAAGAAAGGAAAAGCCAGCAAGAATGTCTTCATCCAAAGTTGTGACACTATTTTCAGTGTCATTTTATGAAGCAATGTATAATATGGATATTTGAAGTACAGTGAATACAACCTTCAGCCTACATATATGCCTTGGTTTCCTCCAAGACTAAAGACAAGGTTGTCGTGGTTTCACCCGGCTGAGGGCCAAGATCCACGCAGCTGCCTGCTCCTTTAAGGAAAAGAGCAGGTTAAAGGGAAGGGGGGGGGGGGGGGGGGGGGGGGGGGGGAGGTGAGAAGTAAGGGAAGGGAAAAGGAAGAGAAAGGGGTAAATAACCCCAAAATCAAGAAATTAAGAGGCCCGTGGGTTGGGATAAGGATAGTTTACTAAGATAACAGAAAGATACAATGTAACAATACTAACAGGACTTCAAAGCAAAATATATGAAGCTGCTGATACACAATGCAGTTTCTCACCAAACCACACAACTCAGGCCGTGCCACCCAGAGCCGTTCCAGAACCCGACCGTCCCCCAAGAACCGCGCGTCCCGGAGCCGCTCCAGGCCTTCCTCCCGTCAGCCCCCCGATATCCTGGGCAGGACGTAACTGGCGTGGAATACTCTCTTTGGTCAGTTCGGTCACCTGTCCTGGCTTTGCCCCTCCTTTCTCATGAAGAGCTGAGAAAGTCCTTGACTGTCTGACAGCAACTAGAAACATCAGGGTGTTATCAGCAGTACTCCCATTTTACTCTCAAACACAGTATTCCATCCGCTGTTACAAATGAAATTAACTCCATCCTGACCAAAACCAGGACAAAGGTAAAAAATATTTTGGTTGTGTTATGAAATTTTGATTCTGGCAATCTGTGTTTTCATGAAAACCCCATTTCTAGCTCTTACGTTAAACCCAACTAATCAACCAACTGATCAATAAATTTTAGCCTAAGTCTTATTAAAAACTCTGAAGTATAACGAGAAAAAATATCAGAGATGGTTTATTAGAAAGCTACATGTCTCTCAGACATATTGCAAATGCAGCAAACTGACAATCTATTGCTACACGAGTTTATTTACTCATTACCAAAACTCTAGATGTCAGTTTTAGATGTCATCCTACAGTAGCATTCTAGTTTGAAATATCCTGCAAAAATTAATGTGATGTGGCAAAAATGAGTACTCATCCATGGACACTTCTAAGATCAATTTATGAGGTGGACCAACCAAGGGTCAGGCTGTGTCTGGAATAGCTTGGCACCCATCCGCATGCACAGGCACACAGACACGCAAACACTGTGGTGGGGCACTGAAGAAGACATTTAAGAATTAGATTGTGATTTCAAGCAGAATATAGGCAGCACAAAACTATAGGCCTTGCTTGTAGAGAACTTTATGTTAGCATTTGTGGGAGTGTTATATAGCCTGAGCATATAGTATGATGTCAGCATGTGCTGCCTTTATGTCCTGTAAGAGCTCATTCCTATGGAGCTTTGTAACACCCAAACCAAACCTCCATGTACTGTGTGAAAAGTTTTGTATCGTACAGCTAAAAGATTGTTGGCTTTGTCCAGTTGGAAGAATACTATGTAAGGTGTTAGAAACAGTGAGGTTGGCCAACTCCACCACGGATGGGAATCGTTATGGTACAAAACCAGGGCTTAATCTGACTCTGCAACAACTAAAGTTCCCAGCATCAGAAGGGACATAATATCCTACCTTCTTTCTATAGTTTCTATACTTTACAATCGAATAACATTGATTTGCTTACTGAGATCACAAAAGAGCTGGTGCCTCATCGCAAAACACACACACACAGACGCAATGAATGGGAATTGGCTGAGATGGTCCTGGAGCCACTTCAATGGGTTATCACAGCCCTGCAATAAGGAATATCTTAATAGTCACCAAGACTACTGAGTTTTGATTCCAGCTTTTCGAAGCTTCAAGCCCAAGGAAGCACAGTGGTCACCACATCCACGGCCAGTAGCTCTACCCTGACATGGGTTCTCTGCTTGTATGTGGTTTCCCCTAGTCTCTGTCCTTGGGACATGGGAGGTTGTGGTACAGATCATCAATCAAATCAAACCATTGTTATATCACATTGCACCTTTCCAGCACTCTCAGGTGTTGTTCTCCTGTCACTTATTGGTCCAGGGCCCCAACCATGGCTCATCCTATTCACTTCTTCAAGTTATCCTGCCTGTCCCAGTTCATGATGTTCAGTCACTCAGCTTTTGGTCAAAGCAAGGTTGTAAAGTTCTTATGATAATCAACTGAAATTCATTATCTATTAATTCTTAAGAACTTACTAGAAAAAAATATAAACTTGCTTTCATCACAATCCATTCATCATTTTCATAAGTGATCATGCACTTTCCAATAATAGCAGGTCAATGAAAGATTGTCTGGTAAGTGTCAGTGAGGCTTGATTGCAAGATCTGTTTGATCAAATTGCAGTTGATCATTATTTCCAGTTTAAGTTGCTTTTAATGTCTATTTCCTACTTCTACAAAACTCTTTGGATGATTGAGGGAAATTTAACACTAGAATTAGACAAGATGTGCAACAGATTTTATTCTACTGTATAGATGCATTCATATATCTTTTGAAGAACTTATGATAGATAACAGAGGGACAACTTTGTGTTTACATGTAAAATTACTTAATTACTATTTCTTACATCCAGAAATGAAAATCCAAATTAAATCATTCATCTATTTTCAAGAACTTCTTAAATATATTTGCAACACTTATCTTCCTAAATGAAAAGAAAAAAAACCAAAAAAAACCTGCTGGATATCATTGTCAAATGCTTTTCTCTAGAAACTGAAAAATTCTGCAGCTGAAAAACTGACAGCTGAACAAACAAAAAGAGTATGCAGAATTATCCTGATTGCTCACATGAAAGCTTCAGGGGCATTGCATGAAACATTGCTGTTATTATGTTTCCACTCCAGCCATGTCTCGTTGAAAATGTCCAAGTAAACTTCTCCACTGGGAAATAGAAAAGTAGATTTAGACTAACTTTTGGGAGGTAGGATTGAAAAAAGTAAAATAAATATTTCATTTAAAGGCCATATAAGTAATCCCTTCTTGAATGTTCTTTACCTCACAGTGCCTGAGACAAGAGTCAGGAATATGTACATTTTACTAAGTTACAAAGACCTTAGCTTCCTTGTGAATTAGTTATTATTAAATCAACTGCATGAAAATTCACAGAATCATAGAATCACAAGGTTGGAGAAGACCTTTGAAGATCATCAAGTCAAATCATTCCCATCCTAAGCTAAACCATATCCTCATCTACCCTTTTTTTTGAACACATCCAGGGAAGGATGTGTTCCAGGCCCTGGCAAGTCTTCCAGTAAAAAGTTTTTTTCTAATGTCCAAATTAAACCTGCCCTGGCACAGCTTCGTGCCATTTCCCCTTGTCCTATCTCCTGTCACCTGGCTGAAGAGACCATGGCCCACGTCTCTACAACCACCCTTCAGGTAGTCGTAGGTGGTGATAAGGGCTCCCCTCAGCCTCCTCTTCTCCAAGCTAAACAGCCCCAGCTCCCGCAGCTGCTCCTCATAGGATTTGCCCTCCAGCCCCTTCAGCAGCCTGGTTGCCCTTCTCTGCACTTGCTCGAGGACCTCAATGTACTTCTCATGGTGAGGAGCCCAGAACTGGAACACAGTACCAGTTCTGGGCTCATTGGTGCAGCCTCACCAATGCTGAGTACAGGAGCACAATTACCTCCCTAGACCTCCTGGCCACACTGTTTTTGATACAAGCCAAGATGCCATTGGCCTTCTTGGCTGCCTGGGCACACTGCTGGCTCATATTCAGCCTGCACTCAACCAACACCCCCAGGTCCTTCTCTGCCTGACAGCTCTCCAGCCCATCTCCCCCAAGCCTGTAGCGCTGCATGGGGTTGTTATGTCCCATGTGCAGCACTCTGCACTTGGCCATGTCAAACTTCATCCCATTGGTCTCAGCCCATTCGTCCAGTCTGTTCAGATCCCTCTGAAGGGCCTCCCTACCCTCAGGCAGATCAACACTTCCTCCCAGCTTAGTGTCATCTGCAAACGTACTGTGGGAGCATTCAATCCCTTCATTGAAGTAATTGATAAAGATGTTGAACAAGACTGGACCCAGGACTGAGCCCTGGGGGACGCCACTCATGACCGGCCTCCAGCTGGATTTGGTTCCATTCACCACCACCCTTTGGGCCCGGCCATCCAGCCAGTTTTTAATCTAGCTGAGGGTCCACCAGTGGCAGCCAGTTTCTCAGTCAGAATGCTGTGAGAAACCGAGTCAAAGGCTTTACTGAAGTCCACGTAGACCACATCCACAGCCTTCTCCTTGTCCATTAAGTGGGTCACCTTGTCCTAGAAGGTGATCAGGTTAATTTGACAGGATCTACCTTTTGTAAACCCATGTTGACTAGGCCTGATCCCTTGGCCATCATGCATGTGCTGCATGATAGCTCCCAAGATGACCCTCTCCATGATCTTCCCCGGGACTGAGGTCAGACTGACAGGCCTGTAGTTCCCCAGATCCTCCTTCCGGCCCTTCTTATATATGGGTGTCACATCTGTCATCCTCCAGTCGAGTGAAACTTCCCCAGTCTGCCAGGATTGCTGATAGATGATGGAAAGGGGTTTGGCTAGCACATCAGCCAGTTCTCTTAGCACCCTCATGTGAATCCCAACTGGCCCCAGTGACTTGTTGGTATCTAAGTGGCCAAGTAGGTCGCTAATCATTTCCTCCTTAACCATGGGAATTTTGCTATTCTTCCCCTCCCTGTCAGCCAGTTCCTGAGGATTAGTACTCAAGGAATATCCATCTTGAAGCACACTGCTAGTGGGTAGCCAAAATGGATAATCTAGGGACTAGCATGAATTCAAGTCCAGCTGCTATGGAAGAAAGTACCCAGAGAAAGTAGGAAAACCCATACACAAATCTTTTTTATCTTGGCTCCTATGAGGCTTGCAGCACTGGGAACTGTAACTGCCTCATCATTTTAAAATGAAAGTAACTGCTATAAAAGATATCACAGTAAAAAGAAAATTATCCATATGGAGGCATGGAAAAACTCTGGCAGTGATGTCATGTCACTATAAGCAATTAAGTGAGTTATGAGCACAAGTTAGAAATGGCATTATTATATCATTGTTAAATTGAGGAATGGATGAGATAAACAATACAGACTTAGAATTTTTTGATGTATGTAAATTGTGATATAACACAGTGCTCAGTGACAACAGATCAAGGGACAATGGAAGTATTAGCATTACAACAAAAATATAATCTATTAAGACTTTTAATTTGCTTCTTTCATAAAATCCTATTGCACACTTTCAAGGCAGTAGAGTAAAGGCTGAAGTAGAGGACAGCAATTTAATAAGAGGCAATCAGTGCTGAGGAATTAGAACAAAAAGTGTTTAGAAAAAGCCTAGAACATTTAACATTTCTTGACATATAATACTGGTCTTCTCAAGCCTGTAGAAATATATATATATAAAATCTATAAATACTTACTTATAAATAACTGAAAGAGATTTACTTTCTTTTACCAGTGCCATATGATGGTGAAATCTGGTACAATATCTTTATGTACCTTTATAACCTTAGAACTTCTGTATTTAATTATAAAAACAATTAAACCTTTGAATTTAATCAAAATTCTTGATATGCTGTAAAACACACTTGGACTCCAATTTTTTGGGAGGAAGATCAAATGCATATTACAGTTTTATGAAAGCAATGTAGCTAACAGAATTTATTGCTGATCCCAGGGACATAAGATATCCTTGTTCAGGTGCTAAAATCTCACTCCAAAACACTTATGGAAGAAATTGTGCTGAAGGTATAATTCTATTTTTACTTTCTAACTAATCAATATTGTTTCATCTCATTTCATTCCTGAAGCTAAAGGAAAAAAATATGTATCTGCTGGATTGTGGGTAATTACAATGGGCAAGGTAATGGTGTACTGGTTTATTGCTCAAATAATAAAGAAATAAAGCAGGATAGCAATAAATACAAATACATTATATGTGCTTTGCACAGTAGCAACAATTCCAAAGAAAAGTTGAAGGTTGGAAAGCTTTAAAAATGATCTGAAGAGTCCATGAAGACCAACTCAGTTATTGTAAATATAAGGAATAGTTTATTTTGAGAAGGACCCTTTTGGTGAAGAATTTTTTCCTGAGGTCTAATCTGCTGCCCTGGCACAGTTTGAGTCCATTCCTCCTCCTCCTCCTGTCACCTGTCTCTTAGGTGAAGAGACCAATACACGTCTCTCTAAAACCTCATTTCAGGTAATTGTAGCTGGTGATAAGGTCTCCCCTCAGCCTTCGCTTCTCTGGGCTAAACAGCCCCAGCTCCCTCAGCTGCTCCTCATAAGGTTTGCTCTTTAGCCCCTTCAACAGCCTGGTTGCCCTTCTCTGGACATACTCCAGGACCTTGATGTCTTTCTTGTACTGAGGGGCCCAAATCTGAACACAGTACTTGAGGTGCGGCCTCATCAATGGCGAGTACAGGGGCACAATCACTTCCCTGGGGCTGGCTGGCCACACGGTTTCTGATACAAGCTAGGATGCTATTGGCTTCCTTGACCACCTGGGCACACTGCTGGCTCATATTCAGTCTGCAGTCAACCAACATCCCCCAGGTCGTTCTCTGCCAGGCAGCTTTCCAGCCACTCTTCCCCAAACCTGTAGGACTGCACAGGGTTGTTATGTCCCGTCCCAAGTGCAGGACACTGCACTTGGCCTTTTTGAACCTCATCTAGTTGGTCTCAGCTCATCAATCCAGCCTGTTCAGATCCCTTTGAAGAGCCTCCCTACCCTCAGGCAGACCAACACTTCTTCCAAGCTTAGTGTTGTCCACAGACTTACTGAGGGAGCATTCAATCCCTTCAACCTGGTCATTGATAAAAATACTGAACAGAACTGGACCCAGGACTGAGCCCTGGGGAAAACCACTTGCGACTGACCTCCAGCTGGATTTAGCTCCATTTACCACAACTCTTTGGGCCTGGTCATCCAGACAGGTTTTACTGAGCAGAGGGCGCACCAGTCTAGTCCAAACCTCTCAACATGTCTTCCTACATCACACTTGCCACCTTCATAATCATCTTTGTGGCTGAACTCACTCCAGTTTACCGATAGTATTCTTACACTGTGGCAACAAAAAAAATGAATCTTAATCCTGTATTAAATCCTCTGCAGTGTATGAGTATGCACTCTGAGGATCTCGGTTGCAACATTTTATAATCATGCTTATATTGCTCTGAGAATGAAAACAGCCTAATATTCTTCCTTTAGTGTGTACTGGTTATTTCTACTGTAAGTAGAGCTTACTCTTAAAACTTCTGAAGCTGAAAATAATATGTGTAAATAACACATCTATAATTGCTGCTTGTCAGGGATATCTGTTTGTTAATATTTTTGATATTTGCTAAACATATATTTCTTAATGTTTGATTAAAAGTGCAAATGTAATAGCAATATTTTTAAAACACAAACCATGCGTTTTGTAGCCTGAACTCCTTAGTAATCTATGCCCTGACTTCTGAGGTTCTTGCATAGGCTAACTGCTCCTTTAACTTTTGTTAAATCAGATTGATCCAAAATTAATACAATTTTGGAAATTTCCAAGAATCTTCATGAGACAAAGATTTGTCCCCATATTGTCTGCCTTTTACTTGAAGAGAATCCTAAGAGAATTAGTATGAAAGGTAATTAACGGAGTCTTAAATAAAACAGAAACAAAAATCTAAGGGTTTTCCTAGATGTTTCTGAGTACTAATGTGAAATTGATAATCTCACAGAATTGATCATGCAAATTCAGTTTTTTTCATTGGCTTTTCAGGTAAATGCAGTTACAGAGAGAAAAACACCTTGAACACCAAAGATTAGAACTTTAATAACTTGTAAACTTGCAGGTGAACTTCACTTGCAAGCCCTTTGGCGTATTGTATGCCTTGGGAAACAGCCTAGGTAAATCAATATTGTGCAATTTGAACTAGCTGTCATTTATGGAACATGTAGAAAATTATGGAATCTCCAAGTAGGAAAGTGCAGATCAAAAGGATAAGACTATATTTCAATTAACTTACTGAGGTTTATTAAAAAAGAAGGCACTGATATGTTTAGATCTATATTAGCCACTTAATAACATCCATGTATTCAGTTGCACATGTGCTTGTAAGACAGGAGTAGTTATACAATCTGGTTAAAAATAAAATAAGAAAAAAAAAAAAAAGCCTTGATGTTCATGAAAGTTTCATTGTTTACATCTCTTCTTATTCCACCATGTCCACTTAAAATTAATTTCTTTAAAAACTATTTTCACTACTTACATTAGCTTGCTAGTGTTAAATTTTCTCAGTAACTTTTCCCAGTAATTTTTCTCAGTTTCCATAACCCTCACTTGTCATAAGCCTCTGTGTTGTCTTCCTAGATAATAAGCAATTCTTTAGTGATCCTCAAAGGCCACAAAAAAAAAGGGCAGCCCACTTGGGCAACCCCTTCACTTCATATGAGACTATTCAGATTCAAAAACAGATTGTGGTATACAGCTATAAATCTATGAGAATTAGTATACAGATGACTTAATCTGTCACAAGTGAGAAATCAGTTGTCAGCATAGTCAGTGCTGTTTCCTCAGAGTAATCTTGATCTAATGCCACAACAGTTAAGGAAATTTGAAGACTGTCCTGAAAACAACTGTGCTTACTTTCTCCAGAACTGCTGAAGTGCAAAACTTGAGACAGCTGCTGAAGAGATGTCCTCATACACTAGGGAAGTATTATTTCTTGGATTCTTTGTTTGCCTACTTATTACTTACTTATTTGTGGTAAAATGAAACCATTGTTACTCTATAGGGGGGCAAACATACTGAAGTTTAAAACGTCAAATCTTATGGCTACTAATAGTTTGAAGATTAATATTGGAAATTTTCTGTCATTCATCCAATTTAACAATTCTACCCTTAGCCTACCCTGTAGCCACTTCTCCAAATATTTTTAAAACATCTGATTTTTACATGGATGTCACCTGATCTTTATTTATACTGACACTCTTTCCCAAGTGCAATGTATTTTACTATGCTTCTTTGATTTAACACATTTATTTATAGTGTGTTCTTGGGATACTAAAGATCTAATTTGAGCCACTTTGCAGATGATCTTTGAGCTTGTTAGTCAAAATAATTAATTACTATATTTAATTAGCATCTGGTTTTAGAGGAGTTTGCTCTCTTTTACTCCCAGCTTTTCCTAAAATCTCTTCAATAAGGAATTAGGGTTCAGATGTCAATTAAACCTGCAGTCTGGCCACTTGAGAAATTTGTAAACATTTTTTCAATATTTTAGGATTTACAAAACCATTTTTGTTTCATTCATACATCCTTACTGCATTAATTCACCTATTTTCTGTCAAAGAGTTAATTATAAAATTACAAGCATAAAATAAGGTATTTGATTTAATATTCCCCTCCTGGATGTCTCTTCAGAACTACTGACATGATAGGGTATGCATGAAATCTATACTTTTCATCAAAATCTGGTTTTGAAAAGGGATAAATATAAATATTGCTTCCAAATATCAAGTTTTAAAAGTCAGAAAAATATTCATACATAATGGTATTTTTCTATGCTATAACACATTTTTGATAACATAGAACCTTTGTTAGTATTTTTATTCTATTACTTAGTACTAATGTACTAAAGTTTTCTGAAACAGTTACTACAGGTGACTCTCTTACTAATGGCAATGAGTCCTGTATCGATTTCCTGACTCTGAAACTCTGGAAGATGTTTTTCCTTTCACGATTGCAATGCAATCTGTCCTTAATACAACTTCTGAAAAATATTTTTTTAATGCTAGCCTTTCTAGGAAATAAAGCTGATGTAAATTTTTACTTGTATATATTATACAGCCCTCTAAATTTGGAAGTTTCATTTAAGTGAACAGGAAAGAAATTACAAGAATACATTTATAGCTTTCATAGATTTTAAGGTCATCAGGCATGAACATAAAGTGTGTCTCTTTTTCAGTTTTAGTAATTAGGCTATCTTGCTCATGCCAAAATGACTCATTAATTAAACTTAAGAGAACTCTACTTTTTTGCTTTCTCCCTGTCCTGGTTTCAGCTGGAGGCAGTCTAGTGCTCTATTTTGGATTTAGTATGAGAATAATATTGATAACACACTAATGTTTCAAGTTGTTTCTAGGTAATTGTGTCTACACTAAGTCAAGGACTTCTCAGCTTTCCACACCCTGCCAAATGCCCAAGAAGCTGGGAAAGCACAGCTAGAACAACTGACCCAGACTGGAAAAAGGCATATTCACCAACATGAAACGTCATGCTCAGCACAGAACTGGGGAAACTAGCTGGGAGGTGGGATCACTGCTTAGATACAGAATGGGCATTAGGGATTTTATTTTTTTTTTCTGCAATTGGTGAGCAATTGCGTTTGGGAATAACGTGATGGTGGTGGTGGTGGTGCTACTGTTGTTGTTATTATTATCACCTTCCTTTGTTATCCTATTTTACTTTCTTTATCTGAACCCAAAGTTTGTTCTATCTATTCTCCTTCCCATTTCCATAGGGGTGAGGGTGAGTGAGTAGCTGCGTGGTACTCAGTTACCACCTGAGATTAAACCATGATATTTCTATGTTCAGGAATGGAGTTATAGTCCTTGAACTATTGTGGTGTTCTTCCTTCACAATATCCACTTTTCTGACACCATGATCAAAACCATTTTGCAGACTTTTTCAAAGAAGACATAAACAGAGAAAAAAAAAAAAAGGAAGCGTGAAATGAATTGCTGAATAGATGCATAAGTATGTTTCACTGTAAGAGCTTTGACTAGATTTTCTTGTCTAATCTGAGAATGACAATTGCAGATTTGGTTATTCAAGGCAGAGAACAGAAAAATAGATGATATTTTGCTGATTATAGAAAACTGGGAGGAGCAGCCAACAAACCACAATGCTGTGCTGTCGTTCAGCAAGACCTGAACAGACTTAATAACTGGGTGGAGAGAAATCAAATGAAGTTCAACAAAGGCGAGTTGTCCTGGTTTTGGTCAGGATGGAGTTAATTTGTAACAGCAGATGAATGCTGTGTTTGAGAGTAAAATGGGAGTAGTGCTGATAACACCCGGATGTTTCTAGTTGCTGTCAGACAGTCAAGGACTTTCTCAGCTCTTCATGAGAAAGGAGGGGTGAAGCCAGGACAGGTGACCGAGCTGACCAAAGAGAGTATTCCACGCCAGTTACGTCCTGCCCAGGATATCGGGGGCTGACGGGAGGAAGGCCTGGAGCGGCTCCGGGACACGCGGTTCTTGGGGGACGGTCGGGTTCTGGGACGGCTCTGGGTGGCACGGCCTGAGTTGTATGGTTTGGTGAGAAACTGCATTGTGTATCAGCAGCTTCATATATTTTGCTTTGAAGTCCTGTTAGTATTGTTACATTGTATCTTTCTGTTATCTTAGTAAACTATCCTTATCCCAACCCACGGGCCTCTTAATTTCTTGATTTTGGGGTTATTTGCCCCTTTCTCTTCCTTTTTTCCCTTCCCTTACTTCTCACCCCCCTTCCCTCTTCCCTTTAACCTGCTCATTTCCTTAAAGGAGCAGGCAGCTGCGTGGATCTTGGCCCTCAGCCGGGTGAAACCACGACACGAGTGTAGGATCCTCCTTCACCTAGGGAGGAAGACCACCATGCACCGGTACAGGTTAGGGGTTGACCTTCTGTGCAGCTGCTTCATAAAGAAGGACCTGGGAGTCCTGATTCACAACAAGTTATCCATAAGCCAACAAGGCTAATGGTGTCCTACAGTGTATTAAGAAAAGCATGGAAAGCAGGCCAAGGAAGGCTATCCTTCCCCTCTACTCTGCCCTGTTGAGGCCACACCTGGACTATCCTGTCCAGTTCTGGCCTCAACATCCAGTGGAGGCCTACAAGGATGATTAGGGGACTAAAGCATCTCTCTTGTGAGGAAACACTGAGAAAGCTGGGTCTGTTTAGCCTGGAGAAGACTGAGAGGGAATCTGTTAATCTTCTTTATGCTTGTAAATATTTTAAGAGTGGATGTCAAGTGGATGGAGCCAGACAGTTTTCAGTGGTGCCTAGCAACAGGACAAAGAGACTACAAGCACAAACAGGAATACAAGAAGGTCTATCTCAATATGGGGAAAAACTTCTCCGCTTTGAGGGTGACAGAGCACTGGAACAGACTGCCCAGAGAGGTTGTGGAATCTCCTTCTCTGAAGATATTCAAAAGCTGCCTGGGTGCAATCATGTACAACCTCTTCTAGGTGAACCTGCTTTAGGCATTAGACTAGATCATCTCCAGAGGTCCCTTCCAACTCCGACCAGTCTGTGATTCCGATGTTGACCAGAAGTATATTTTTTTTACTAATTCAGTAAGAAGTATTCAGGCTATACGTATAAGAGCTGGATACTTGATGACAGGAAACCTTGAACAAAAATTACATATTGATTGGACAGAAGTTAGAAAGAGTGTGTTAAATTACCTCCTGATTTCTTCCTGGTCTTATTATATCCAATCATGAAATTACATTTTAAATAAATCAAAGGAATTGACCTGTCTCTCAGAAACCAGTAATCTATCCAAATTGCCGAGGGAGGCGTTTCCACTGCAAGTTGGCTAAATCCTTTTATTAATAGAGATGCTAAATATCCTCATGAACCATATTTCCAAATCTAATCTGTGCTCAGGGAACGCTGTAGAAGCAGCACAGTTAGACTCAGACCCTATTTATCCAGGATGACTCTATATGATTCAAAATTAATTTAAATCTCAGTACATAGGCCCAGCTTGGTATTAATTTTAACAAAAGGGTTTAGTATTTGTTTAATTAAACCACTTGAACTCACAGCTTCTTTGGAGTACTGTATCACTCTGAACAAAGACATGACCTTGTTGTGTAGATAAAGGATTGTCTGACAGTGGTTTTATATCATGCTTCTCATCTAACTAATACACTCTGCAGTCTCCACAAACTGGGAGGAATATAACAGCTTTCAGTGCTAGTTTTATGAGATGAAGCCTACCCAAAAGCATCACCCAATTAAATGCAACTTTGACTAGATCTGCCCAGCTCTAACTGATTAGATTAATTTGATATGAGAAGCAAAGCAAAGCAAGAAACAAACTGCATATTTTTCTAACATATTTGAGACAGAAGACGAGAGGGTAATCAAAACCTGGTAATGATCAAGTTAGTGAAGCCAGTCATGGCTTAAGCCACTGAGGTGATATTAAAAAACCCAAAAAACATTTGAAAGGCAGGAACACAGGGGAACACAGACAGGAAAGGCTGATCCAAAGGGGTAGCTGCTGGACACAGGAGCCCAGTCACCAGCCAGGACTTGACATGTTGACCCTCAAATGAGAGTCCTGTTTCTCTGGTCTGTGCTGCTGCTTTAATCTAGACCAGAGTGGCTCTCTTGCTTGCACCACAGAGCAGAAATCTTAAAATAAACTTTACTAATCATGTTATACATATTATTTTAAGTAAATACATTTTAGATTATGGATCACTGGTGTGGTCTGTTCTTGCAGCCACCTCACCTAAATACTGTGACAAGCTGGAATCTCTTTTTAGGTGTGGAGGAAAGACAAAAGGAGAAAAAAGCTCCAGCTTTTTGTAATTACAATAGAAAAACAACTGTCAAAATAATATTAATAAAAATTCAGCACAGGAAACTTTATGCCAGACTGTAACACCTGTTATGACAAAAGTGCACGCATTACTAAACAGAACTCTAGCCTACTTTGTTCTAAAACTACCGTCATTACTGCTGGCATGAGTAATTCACTTTGATTAAAATAAAAATAAGCATTTATTTAAATGAGTCAACTTTTAGTGTTTTTGAAAAAATAGTGGGTTTTGGGGAAAAAACAACAAAGAACTCTTTTTTTTTTTTTTGGTTTGTCTATGACTAATATTAGTTAGAATTTACAGGCTTACTGGTTAGTAATATTTTATCTATTATGCACATTTAATTCAACATGTATTCTCTCCCCCCACCCCTTTTTTCCTATGTTCAAAGTTTAGCCTTTGGACAAAATAAAGAACATAATTACTTTTTGTCAAAATGGTGCAAGAATATAGCTCCGAGGTTATAAAACTGACTTCATTAGTAGCATATGTCTTCAACTTTTGCTATTATTTTAGCTGCCCTGAGAGACCTTGAAAAATGAAACTTAGCGCTAATGGACCTGAAATAACACTTCTAACTTTAGCATATAATCTTGCATGGGTCATATAATAAATAAGAAATATTCTGCTTTTCACATAAGAAATTGCCGAAAGTTTTACAAATGAAACATACTTGATTTGGTGCTCTTTAACTGGGATTTATTTAATGGCAGAAAAAGCATCCACTCTGTTTCACCATTGGCAGCAGCTTCCAAAGAAACACTGAACCAAAATTTTTAATATTTACTTGTGAAATAATTTTGAAACTTTTTAGGGAGAGATGAAATTATTAAATCATAGACTCATAAAATGTATCAGCTTGGAAGGAACTTTTAAAGGTCATCTAGTCCAACCTCCCTGGACTAAACAGGGACATCTTCACTAGATCAGGTTACTCAGAGCCTCATCAAGCCTGGCCTTGAGTATTTCCAGGGATGGGGCCTCCACTACCTCTCTGGACAACCTGTTCCAGTGATCCACCACTCTATCGAAGAATTTTTTTCCACATATCCAATCTAAATCTTCCCTTTTCTAGTTTAAAACCATTACCCCTTGTCCTACTGCTACACGCCATCATGAACAGTTCTTCCCCAGCTTTCTTATAAACATCTTTCAGGTACTGTAAGGTCCCCCGGAACCTTCTCCAAGATGAACAGGCCTATCTTCATAGCAGAGGTGGTCCAGCCCTTTGATCATTTTTGTGGCCCTCCTCTGGATGCGCTCCAATAGGTCAATGTCCTTTTTTGTGGTGAGGGTTCCAAAGCTAGACACAGTATTCTAAGTGTGGTCTCACCAGAGCAGAGTAGAGGGGCAGAATCACCTCTGTGTGATGGACATGTTTCTTTTGATGCAACCCAGGATACAGTTGGCCTTCTGGTCTGCAGATGCACATTAGTGGTCCATGTCCAGCTTTCCAACCACGAGTACCCCCTAAGTCTTTTTCCTCAGGGCTGCTTTCCAGCATTTCATCTCCATCATTGTGTAGATGATCTGATTGCTGTAATACTAAATCGCTAGTTTGAATATTTAATTTCTGTCAAAAGTTATATTTCTGCTGATAGAAAATAGAAAATTTGGAAGCTAGCATAACAGCTGGATGCCAGGTACCCACCAAAGCAACTCTATCACTCCCCTCCTCAACTGCATAGGGGAGAGAAAATATAACAAAAGCCCCAAGGGTCAAGATAAGGATAGGAAGATATCAGTCACAAATTACTGTGTCAGGCAAAATAGGCTCAACTTGAAGAAATTAATTTATTGCAAATCAACCCAGAAAAAGATAATGAGAAATAAAACCAAATCTTAAAACATTTCCCCTCCATCTCTCCCTTCTTACCAGGCTCAACTTCACTCCTGAATTATCTAACTCCTCCCTTAGAGCAGTGCAGGAGGACAGGGAATAGAGGTTGAGGTCAGTTCATCATTTCTCCTCACTCCTCCTCACAGTCTTTGCCTGCTCCAGTGTGAGGTTTCTCTCACAGGAGACAGTCCTCCACTAACTTCTCCAACATAGGTCCTTCCTACAGGTTGCAGTTCTTCACAAACTGCTCCAGAGTGGGTCCCTTCCACAGGGTTCAATCCTTTAGGGATAGACTGCTCCCGCCTGAGTCCCCTATGGGGTCACAAATCCTCCCAGCAAGATTGCTCCAGTGTTGGCTTCCCAAAGGTCACAACCTCCTTTGGGCACCCACCTGCTCTGGCACAGTGTCTTCCACAAACTGAAGGTGGATATCTGCTCTGGCATCAACCACCACGAGGTGCAGAGGCACAGACTGCCTCACCATGGTCTTCTCCAGGGCTTGCAGGTGAATCTCTGCTTTCACCTGCAAGCCCATAGGGAAAAGCTCATGGCATTTTCTCACAGCAACCACTCTGAAGTCCTCCTTGCTACTAAAACTTTGCAATACAATATTAAAGATAAATAAACTTTACCTTACTGGGGTAGATAAAAAACATTTCTTAGTACTTTTTTTTTGGTCACAGAGCGTATTTTTACTGGATTGTCAAACTGAGGGTTTTTCAAAGCAATGGAGGAAAGCATAACGCTACACATTTCTTCCTGCTATCTAAACAAATTTGTAGATCAGCATTGGTATTTAAAATTTAGTGCAAATATTCGTTCATTCATAGACTGACTATTAGAATAGAGGACTCCACAAATAACTTCAAACATGCTTTTCTTTTTAATTAATGCAGCAAAGTTCAGGTATGTAAGTTAGGATTTTCTGACTCCGAATTTCTCAGTAACTGATCAGAGGATATTTTTTTTTCAACTTTTATTCCCATTGATATGAAATCACACCAACGGAAGAAATAAAAGTTTTCTCCATACACGTTCCTTTTCATCAAGACAGTATCTCTGAGCTCTCAAAAAATCTGGTATTGCCATCATTATGAAATAATAGCAGAAACGTCCCCATTAAAACTGATGCTATCTTTCTACATGGTACTCAGTATCGTGTAATTTGATTAGGGCATTATTTTGTTGTTTGCTTTTTTTTACATTTTAAGCTATATCTTACACATATTTCGCATGTATGATGAAATAGTAACAGTAAGAAATTGTGAATTTCATTGTGGTTTAACTTTTTTATAAAATGATGATCTCTCAGACAAGTCCGAAGGCTAATCTCATTTAAAAAAAAAAAGCTTCTCAGATAATGAATTTCACATGAAAAGTAAACATCCCCTCTGCTTTTCAGTTACAGGTGGAATTCTAAATTTAGGCTTTAAATTGTTGTCTTTGACCATTTTTAAACCTAACCACTTAGGTCCTGAATATCTCAATTATAATTTCAAAATATTTCAAATAGGAAAAGGAACAATAATGTTCCCAGTGATATAACTTCAGCTATGAAATTAACTGTTGTTTTGTACATCCCAGGAATATGACAAAATATGTTTCGTAAGATTTTTTTTCATGGCAGCATGAACACGACAGATAAAACTAGAATTTGATGAATGAGATTTAACATTATAACATTATATTATTGTTTCAATGAAGACAAAAAAGAAACCCCGAAAATCTACAAGAAGAAAAAACCCCAACAAACAAAATCATGCAGTCCATCTGTTGCTACATCTATGACTAAAAAGGTCTGTTCCATTGTCAAAATTCTGAAGTTTCTCAAACCATTACTAGCCTTAAAGGGTAATCAATATGTGAAAGTTTGGTGCAAATCAATAGCTATGAGCAGAGATACCTGTATTGATTCTCCCAGCATGGAGACTGGAGAAATCTCAGCTGTTAGACACTGGCATCAGAGAGGCTCACTGGAGTACCTGTTACCCTGACAGTACTCCCATGGCATTTCTTGCATTGCCAGGTATCAGAAAGTAATTAAGGCTACTGTAATGAGAGATTGGGAGGGCTAATGGACAGATGAGGTGGAATAACATTAATCACCAATGGGTAGGAAAATTGCTTCAACTCCTGAAAGCATACCTTCTTTTTGTTTTGGTTTGGTTTTTTCATTTGTTTGCTTTGGTATGTTTTTTTTTTTTCATTAGATAACGTAACTGTAGCACTGGGGTTCAATTAGCAGGTCAGAAAAATCTTCAGAGCTTTTGTTATGTGGGTCTTTTAAGACATAGATTAGGAACTGAGAGGGGACAATCAGAGCCACTGGCTCACCCACCCCCACTCCCCGTTCCCAGCCGGATAGGGGAGAATGGGCAGAAAAAGGCAAATTTCAGGGGTTGGATTAAGTGCAGTTTACTGGGACAGCAAGGGGAGTGAGAAATAACCTCAACAGGCTTTATAACAGAATATATGAAACTAGTACAGTTTGTCAATGAACTGCACAACTCAGACCATACAGCTCAGACCCATCTCAAAGCTGGACCATCCCTGAGCCACATGTCCTAGAGCCTCACTGCCCCTCCCCAACTAACACCACTTTATGCTGAGCATGATATTACATGGTATGGAATACCCCCTTGATTAGTTTGGATCACCTGTCCTGGCTGTCCCCCCTCCCCTCTTCTGGTTAAAATTAACCCTTTCTTAGGTGAACCCAGGACACTTATGCTAATAAAATTGTCATCATTCTTTTTTTCAAAATCCATCTTTTCTCTCTTCCTACAACTGATTTACTACATAATCTCTATTGTTGACAAAGAATTAAATACTGTTGGCTTGATGTTGGAAATACTTTTTTATTGTCCTGAGTTTTGAAACCTGCTTTAATTTGTGTTTATCAAATGGTTTATAGTTTAAAGCAGATTTTCTTATATTTTATGATAACATGTTTCAGGATTATAATCACAGAATCACAGAATATCCTGAGTTGGAAGGGACCCATATGGATCATCGAGTCCAAATCCTGGATCCACACACGGCCGGCCAGCCAGGTCAGAGCATGTGACTGACTGCATCATCCAGACACTTCTTGAACTCAGTCAGGCTCAGTGCTGTGACCACTTCCCTGTGGAGCCTGTTCCAGTGACCGACCACCCTCTCAGTAATGTTTACTATCAAAGAAATATAGGGAGGCAGGATTAGCCATAACTAGAAAAGCAAAATGCAATACTGTGCCTGAACGGCACAAATTTCTATTTTCATTAAGTTGTGAATACATGCTTTTCTTCGGGTGCAATGTTTGATGTTCTTTGCTTGAATATACCCATATCTACGTTCTCATTATATTTTTGTTCTAATTCATAAAATTTCTATTGTATTCATATGATCATAAGGGGGCCAGATGGGATTCACCCGAGGGTGCTAAGAGAACTGGCTGATGTGCTAGCCAAACCCCTTTCCATCATCTATCAGCAATCCTGGCAGACTGGGGAAGTTTCACTCGACTGGAGGCTGGCAGATGTGACACCCATATATAAGAAGGGCCGGAAGGAGGATCTGGGGAACTACAGGCCTGTCAGTCTGACCTCAGTCCCGGGGAAGATCATGGAGAGGGTCATCTTGGGGGCTATCATGCAGCACATGCGTGATGGCCAGGGGATCAGACCTAGACAACATGGGTTTACAAAAGGTAGATCCTGTCAAATTAACCTGATCACCTTCTAGGACAAGGTCACCCACTTAATGGACATGGGGAAGGCTGTGGATGTGGTCTACCCGGACTTCAGTAAAGCCTTTGACGCGGTTTCTTACAGCATTCTGACTGAGAAACTGGCTGCCACTGGCCTTGACAGGTGGACCCTCAGCTGGATTAAAAACTGGCTGGATGGCCGGGCCCAAAGGGTGGTGGTGAATGGAACCAAATCCAGCTGGAGGCCGGTCATGAGTGGCGTCCCCCAGGGCTCAGTCCTGGGTCCAGTCTTGTTCAACATCTTTATCAATTACTTCAATGAAGGGATTGAATGCTCCCACAGTACGTTTGCAGATGACACTAAGCTGGGAGGAAGTATTGATCTGCCTGAGGGTAGGGAGGCCCTTCAGAGAGATCTGAACAGACTGGACCAATGGGCTGAGACCAATGGGATGAAGTTTAACATGGCGAAGTGCAGAGTGCTGCACATGGGGCATAAGAACCCCATGCAGCGCTACAGGCTTGGGGGAGATGGGCTGGAGAGCTGTCAGGCAGAGAAGGACCTGGGGGTGTTGGTTGAGTGCAGGCTGAATATGAGCCAGCAGTGTGCCCAGGCAGCCAAGAAGGCCAATGGCATCTTGGCTTGTATCAAAACCAGTGTGGCCAGGAGGTCTGGGGAAGTAATTGTGCCCCTGTACTCAGCATTGGTGAGGTTGCAGTTCGAGTAATGTATCCAGTTCTGGACTCCCCACCGTAAGAAGGACATTGAGGTCCTTGAGCAAGTGCAGAGAAGGGCAACCAGGCTGGTAAAGGGGCTGGAGGGCAAATCCTATGAGGAGCAGCTGCGGGAGCTGAGGCTGTTTAGCTTGGAGAAGAGGAGGCTGAGGGGAGCCCTTATCACCACCTACAACTGCCTGAAGGGAGGTTGTAGAGATGTGGGCAATGGTCTCTTCAGCCAGGTGATAGGACAAGGGGAAATGGCATGAATCTGTGCCAGGGCAGGTTTAGATTGGACATTAGAAAAAAACTTTTTACTGAAAGAGTTGTCAGGGCCTAGAACAGGCTGCCCAGGGAGGTGGTTGAGTCACCATCTCTGGATGTGTTCAAAAAAAGGGTAGATGAGGTACTTAAGGATATGGTTTAGCATAGGATGTGAATGGTTGGACTTGATGTTCTTCAAAGGTCTTCTCCAACCTTGTGATTCTGTGATTAAGGTAACTGGCTGGAAAAGTTTCTGTCGGACAAATCCAGACACAACTCTTTGAGTTAAGGCTCACTCTTGTAAATAGTATGATTATGACCACTATGTGGCCAGAAGACTGTCATAATGAAGGCAAACCAAAATTACCCTAGCAAGCATCACTGCTTTTTAGATTCCTTCTTAATGAATGCTTAATAAGCATTTATATGTAGCCTTATCTTTAACCTATATAAAAGGCTATGGGCTTTACAAAAACTTGTGAAGCACATCTGAAACACTTCTAGGGCAATATATTCTTGTTATAACTATCTTAGACAACAGAGCTACTGCAGTTCTGGAGAACTATGAGTTCACAAACTTTTGCAATGAGCTTGTGAATGTACACAATTTATTTTAATTTTATCCCACAAATGCCGATATTTTTGGTATCACAATGTCTGGTTATAACTGGAATTAATATACTCGATGATCAGAGACAGAAAAAGATACCTGATAAGATCTGTGAAGATCTGAATTAGCTCTTTTGGGAAACAATCCAACCCTGTAGTTTGTGTTAGGAATTTCAAAAGGTTCTTAAGCTACTGACTCACAAAAAGGCCAAAGTGGCTCAGCACCATCCCTGCTCTCTCTTGTATTTCTGGGGTCCTGAAAATCCTTTATCTGACGTGATCCACAAGTAACCTCACTACTTAATTTGTGCAAAGTTTGAGAGCGATCAGTTTTTCTGTTGGCCTTAGACAATCTGAGGAGCTTTACAACTTACAACCTCTGCAGGTAATTGATGTGCTTCTGCATCACTCCAGTGGCCAAAGTCTCTTGTGGAAATCTATGCATATATTTATTTCAGGCAATACCAAAGGAAAAAAAAATCAGTATAAAACTTAGAGTCATGATTAGAAATGTGTCACCTGAGTGCAGGTAGAAAGGAGGAAAGCATCAGTATTTGAAGGACTAAAGTAATAGATAAGACCAAGCTGGTCCAACTATTTTTGATTTAGGGGCATGATATCTCTACAGAGTGGGTAATGCTGGCATCAGTAAAGTAATCTCATATACTGTGTTTCTGTCACCATTGCCAAGTTACCTGGAAATATTGATTTAAACCTAGGCAAAGATGACCTTAAGGGACCTGTCATGATCCACTCAACTCTCCACAGAGAGGGCATCGGAGAGACTCTTTGAGGCCATGAAGAGTTCAGGATCACTGTAGTGTACAGACTGCTTAGATATTGGCATCCAGTCAGTCATAGAAAACACACTTGGATTTAAGTTTTAAAATTAAGCAAGTATCCCTTAAAATTAATTAATATTAATGAATTACTAGTAACTTTAAAACAATATGCATCTAATTTTGCAGGAGTGATTTAAAAATACTAATAATTGAAGCAGGTGTAAAACAGCTGAAATATTTTAGCACTTTTTCATTTACCCTTCTTTTCCTCCATTTTTCTCTGCTGATATTCAGCTGATAAAAACAATACCACTGAGATATAAATGTAAAGCAAATAATTTCTGAATATTCAGTTTCAAGAAGATCTGGGTTTTTTTGTTTTTGTTTTTGTTGTGGTTTTTTTTTGGTAATGGTAGCTACTGTTTGCTCTCACCAGGCAAATACATCCTGAATCTTGTATTTGGATGGTGTGAATTTTTTAGATGTTCATCATCTTCTAAAAGGGATGGATTACTAGTCAAAAAAATGAAAAATTTGGAAGCATAAAACCCAATGTTTAGAACAGAATTTATTTTAGACTTGCCAGGAATGTAAACCTAATTCAAATCTGCATACAGATTTCATTCCAGAGAGTCCTTTCAGAATTTCAGAGATGCTGAACAAAACCATGTGTATAGATGAGGTTTAGATGGTACTCTATAGGTCAAGATAAATGTTACATGGTTTCTTATTCTGTCATGGTTCCTGCTTCTTTGAAGCTTATTTTAGTGCACTTTTCTATTGCCATTTCAAACTTTCACCCTGGAAATTTTTTTTAATAAATAACTGAAATATTGAAGCAACTGAAACATTCTCTGGTTTTCAGCTCTCTTTAACAAATATGGAGACAAGACCAGCAGGGAAAAAATCAGATCTGGTCCTCCAAAGACATTGTTCACAGAAGTCTGCTTTCTGATCAAAAATGTCTATTCCAGGTTATTCAGTTCCGTAACAGAAAAGAACACCTTCCAAGAATTCCTAGCTTATTAATCAGTTTTGTTTGGTTGCTTTCAACTACAAAGGACACTGTGATAATTCAGAACACATAGTTACTCAAAAAACATTTGAATAACAATATTGAAACCTATTCTTTCCACCATATCTTTTCCTCAATTTTCTTTAGTATTCCTTTGTATTTCAATTTCTTTGCAATAATCCAGTTGAAATTTTCTGTATACTTAGTAGGAATGTAGTGATTAGAGTAACAGATGTAAAGAGTGATTTCTGAGATAGTCCAAAATGTAATTCAGCTATAAGGGCAGAGAATTGAGCTAGTATTCCCAGATTAAACACTGGCAGAGGTGCATTATTCCTATAGCACAAATTTTCTTGAAAACTTCTTCGTTTAAGACACAAACATGATCACAAAGATTTTGGCAGTAGAACTCTGTATTTTTGTTTGCCTCTGGTACTGCATTGATTTTATGTTTTTTCTTGGTTTCGAAAAATAGCATCACTTGAAATCTGTCACTGCTCAAAAGCTATTCTCTGTTCTATCCTAAGCAAGGTGATGTAATCCTGTTGAGTGCTTTAGCAGGCAAATTCACATTTATATTTAGAGTGGTACAAAAGGGAGTGTCACAGCCTATAAGAAAAGGAAAAAAACAACACAACCCAAGCAACGATTTCCAAATACACACTCATAAAAACCCAGAAAGAATCAGGTGATATTTTTAAACACGAATTTTATGCTATTAGTATAAAACACTGTATCATTACTGAAAGGTTGCAATTATATTAAGATTTCAAATTTTAAGTTAATAAGATTCTTAGTTTTTCCCTTATTATATTTTTAAAAGTATATATATTAAAATATAGATAAGGAAGCCTAAAAGCACTAAAAGCACTGAAGATTCTGAAGATGTCACTTATGCAACACCAGCTGTCTAAAAATTAAGTCTAAACTAGTCACGCATAATCTTTCTGCACACAATGGCAAGTGAATTTCTCTCTACCCCACAGCTTTTGGTGCTTATTATAAAAAGTGCCAAATGAGAGACAGAACTCCAGAGGTGATGATGAAAGCCTAGAAGACTGCCTTATATTAGCTGTCTAACTTTAAATAGCTGAGATTTGGTCAGATGAATCCCAGATTTACAGTACAAATTAACTGATAATCAAAACTATTAACTCATTAGTACTTAAGAACAGAAAAGAGTACCATGACTTTTTTATTTATCTAATTTATAATGCTAATTGGAATTCTGTTTGCACAGAAGAAACAGTTTCAGAGAAGATTAGTAATTTTGGAGTTGGAGAAGGCCCATTTTCAAGCTGTATGAAACAGCCTTATGATGCTTTAAAAAATAAACAATATTGTGTGATTACATGGGGTCTTTTTAGATACGTAGTTTAGGCAATGACAACTTGACAATCTCTTGTTTCTTTTTAAGCTTCTATTTTCTAAGGCCAAACAGCTGATGAAAGTGGTCAAGGAAGTATGCAAAATTTCTAAAGGAAAATGGTATCCTTTAAGAGAAAATAAAAACAAACCAACAAACACCTCTCCATTCTACAGATTGATCATATTAGCTTTTCATGCAATATCTTAAATATTAATTTAAAAAGATTCTGTTCTTTAACTGGGACATTTCTAAAAATTTGTATTCATATTTGTTGCACATATGTCTTTAACAGAGTTCCCCAGAGATCACCATCATTTCTTAAAGATGACATTCCGCCACCTGTTATAAATTCCAGGATATGGTCTTTGGGAATCTTTAGATGAGAGCTATCCATACCTTTAAACTGAGTATATCCACTATTACATGAAGTTAGTTTTATAGTACTGGAAAAAATTACCTAGCCTGCTGCCAGGAGAACTGGGGAAGGAAAAATAAAACAAAAGCTAAAAAGCTAGCTACCTACAGCCCTAAAGCCTAAAAGCCCTGTAGGCATCTTCACCTCTCATGTAAAGTGGTACTGTTCTGTAAGAAATGGATCAGACAGTACTGGAAAGTACACAGCTTCAGGCATGTGTTTGCATCGCTGAAATTTTATGAACCAGATCCGAGTCTGCTACATTTTTCCCCTGTTAAGGTTAATGGGAAGTAGTAAGAATAGATTTCTACAACCCTGCAGAATGTTTTCAAGTGGGCCCATGCTAAACTTTTTCAGAAACAAAATTTCCATAAGTACTCCCAGTATATATTTATTTATGGGTGAGAAGAAGTTTTTAAGATAGACATTGGGGGGGCGGGGACGGGGGGGGGCGGGGACGGGGGAGGAAAGCTCTGGAAAGTAAAAAATAAATTGAAAGTCAGGTGATTCAATTATAGTGACATTAGAATTAAATAATTTCCTATAAATATACTTGGAAAGTGGAAAGATCAAGATGAGAGAGCAAATTCAGAGCAGAAGCATATTTTATAACCCAAAAAGGTTCTATGGGCATAGGCAACTAATTTAATATTTGCTTGTGGCAGAAATACTCTGTCAATCTCTGTGAGGTCTTAGAAACGGTACTTGAACATTCTGTTTTCATCACCATTTTTTGTACTCTATATCTTCCAAGTAGTGTATCATTTTAGTCATTAAAATAAATGAGAAAGTTCTTTGTATATTCTTCTTGAAACAGGTGGGCTACAGCTTTTAATTAATGTAATATTTATTTTCACTTTCAAGTGTAGATGCCAAAGCAAGTTTTATGTAACTTGACAGCTACCTTCTGCATGGCTGTTATTCAGGGCATAACAAAGCCTTTCAAACAAATAGAATCCATTTCAGATAGATTTAACTGAAAATTATCAAGCTGTTTGGTCTGTAATGAATTAGATGTTTATTAAGTGAGAATAAATTAAATTATTTGCATCAATTTAAATACCTCTGTTCCACTAACTGACAGATGTGAATTACTAATGATTCACAAAAGGGAAATTTGTTATTAATGATAAGAGGATCACTTTTCAATAATCTTTTAAATTATTCAGAGAAATAATACTCTGAACATTTTAATATGTAACGTGGATTTGCAAAAACATTTATCTCAACTATTTTTTTTCAAATGAGTGGAAAATATCCTAAGAAACAAGCAGAAAAACATAACTACAAACACATAAATATATGTATAATCAAATACAAAGCCAGTTTTATAAACTTATGACTTTACACTAGACTAGCTTTGCATTTCAGAAAAATTCATCCTCAGTATCTGATGGAAATAAAGACACATTTTTCCACATTTAGGAATCACCTCATTATAATGAATAGCAAGTGCAGAGACCTTAATATCATAAAACTTTCTATCATTATACTACAAATAGGGCTTATTTTCCTCATTAAAGCTCGTTTCAAACCAGATGAAAGAGTAGAGTAGCTATAAAATATAACAAAACTTTAATATCCTTATCAGGTGAAAAATATTATTTGGGGAATGTAATGAATAAATATGGCCTTATGTTTATAGAACAAGCCAAAATTATATTTTTATTCTGTAAAAAAGCGTTAGGTATAAAAATATTCAGATGTAATCATACTTCACAGTAAATTATGAGCTTAAAGTGAGTCTTCTTACTTGCTAAATGACTAAAAAAACCTCTCTGCATTTCTGCATACTAAGAGTTACAGGAAGTTTCTATTAAGAAGGATGTCCTTGGCGTTCAGGTCAGACAAAGACAAAGCAAAGGATTGAGTATCTAACATAAATAATTCTGAGCATAGGGAACAGAACCTAAATGACCTGGATGCTAACCTACCTAAACATGCAAATGTTCCCTTTAAGTCCATATTATAGTGAAAATAGATGTTTATGATGACTTTATACAATATCTTTCTGTCTGTCTCCATCTTAGCATCTTGTTAACCTGGTCTTTTATTCAATAAAATGTAAGAGAAGGGTAGTAATTTTAAAGACAATGAACTTCATGCCCATTTCCAAGGAATGAGCAGTTCGGAAGAGGAGAGATGGAGCTTCAAGCATTCAGAAGATTATTTTAATACATATAGGTGAGATATATACATACACACACACATACATATGATTGTTGCTGTGTTTATATTGCTATAAGTGCCAGAGGTTTGCTCCATACAGTTGTGATGTAGTTGGGCATGAGTTGTGCCTGTGTGCATTTCCAGTGCACTTAGTCACCCTAAGCAAGCTCCAGTTAGTCTCTCCATAGATGACACAATGGAATGATTTTACTGAACTTCTAGGCAGTCACAAGGAGATTGATAATAGTCCAGGCCAGGTGACAGCACAGCTAGAGAGTTGTTTCTCACAGGGACTCCTGGGTATGACCTCAGGCAGAGACAGAAATTCCCCTAGCAACTCCTGCTCTGCTTGGGCCAGCTGTTAGAAAATATTCATGACTTTAGATTTCTTGATTACTATCCTGGAGGAGAACTGTATCTAGTTCCTACTACAGAGAAAAGAATTGCTCAAACTGCGCATAAATAAGATACTTTTAAGCAGTCTGCAGGTATGATCCCATCAGATAGGATTTTGTACACCATTAAGATAGGAGGTGTTTTCTACTTATGTTAATTTAATCAACAGAAAGGGATCATGCATGATCCAGAACCATGGACCAGCGGGACTGTAAGAACCAAATGGCAATTCCAAATGAAAACTCCCCCAAGCCAGCTGGAGAGGCTGCTGCAGGGATCTTTGCAGCACACACTCTTGTCACTATTTGGACGGCGACTGGACATCTCGCTTGAGAGTACTGATCCCCATGTGAGTGTTAGCCTGTGCAAAACTTACAGTAAACAGGTTTTTTACTAACGCTGTCTCTATGACTGTGCTATCTGATTACAAGTCTACAGTAAAAAACCCCGATTTTCTCACTATAGCAAGTAATGACTTAAAAAAAACCCCGAAAATATACTTCTACAAAATAATAACATACAGGCCTAAAATTACTTAAGATCTCTTATTTCCAATTGACATGTATTTTTATATACTCTGATGGTGTCAAATTACTTAAAGGCAAAACATCCACTCAGCCATTCTCTCATTCCCCCTCCTCAACAGGAGAAACTAAAACTGTAAAGGTTTGTGGGTTGAGATAAAGACAGGGATATCACATTTCTGTCACTGGCAAAACAGACTCAAGCTGGGAAAAAAAGTAATTCCTCAAAAACAGTGAGGAGAAAAAAAAGACAAAAAATTTAAGCCACCACTTTCCCCTCTCCCTTCTTCCCAGTTCAACTTCAGTCCTTCATACCCAGTTCCACTACCTGTGGATATCAGCTCCAGCACCTGCAGCACCTCCTCACCCTCATCTTGGTTTTAGCAGGGCAGTTTCTGTCACTTTTTTCTATGCTCCTCACTTTTGTGGAGAACTTTTTACCCTTTCCTAAGTATATTTCCCCTGAGGCACCCCCACCTCAGCTGTGGGGCTGGGCCATGCCCTGCAGTGGATGCGTTGGTGCCGGATGAAACCAGCTCTGTCCAGCACAGGGCAGCCCCGGCCTCTCCTCACAGCATCTGCTCTGCAGCCCTCACCCCATGTCCTCTGCTGCCAACACCTTGCCACCTATGCTTAATACATGCACAGAGGCTGAAAAATACCACATCTTTTATCACAAAATATGCTAAAATGTTTGGGATAGGAGATAAATATTTGTAAATATGCAATATACCTTTTCCTCTCCATCTCCTCCTCCCAGAGCTCACCCTGCCTTTAGATGTCATTTCAGTCTGAAGACTGAATGAAGTGGGCCAAAAGGTATCTTCTCTGGGTTCCACAACCAACCACTTCAGCCCTCAAACTGTTGAAACTTTACCTCTCATCTCTCCAGCTTCTCCTGTTCCTTACTAGGAAAGAAAGATTTCATTACATTTAAAGAAACACTGAAAACAAGTACCATGAATTGTCTAAACAGATTTTCCCCAAAACGTTGTCTGTTTGCTTTGTCAAAATTAGATCAAAGAATGTGCTGAAACGCATTTTATCTGGAGAAGATGATGCGATAATGCTGTGCACAGATTTAGACTCCTCTGGGTCTCTGTGTGAGGAGTCTATGAACCAGCTGTTCTGCGTAAGAGGAAACTAAAAATAATGGAGACTTCACATACTCTTGCTAACATTTAAATTGTAGTATATTATAAGAATCACTTTAATTGGAAGTTTAACAAAAGAATTTATAATAATTTGCTGCTGCCAATTAATATCCAGATTGCTGTTCAAACAAGTACAAATCTGGAAAATTAATAAATGGCTTTAGAGCATCTTTTTGTTCCTTCATGTATTTGCGTTCATAAATCCTTGGTTACTGATCACAAATATTCACTGCAGTTCTATTGAATTGCATTATTTTGTATTTATACAGATGAATTAATTAACTACAGACCAAATGATAATTCACACAACTCAAATTATTTAAAAGGATATAAATGGTCTGATGAATCTCCAAAGGCAAGATATTGGAAAATAAGATTCAGTTTTTCCACATAGAGTGGAGTACTGTGAAGTTGAAGTGCCTACTAGGATGGTATTATGCAATGTATGGTATTTTAATTCTGTAGTTCTCTCTTATTATCTTAGAATTAAATTTTTAATCTCTGTAAGGAATACTCCATAAATCCATACTCATGGTAATGTCATGCCTTCCCTGCAGGATATGCTGTAACAGGAAGCATCTTTCACAGCACTGATTAGTTTAAGAATCAATTTGTTTTGTGACAAAATGTGTCCATTTTTCTTGAGTTCTTAACAGATATGTTTTTATCTAAGTTTTAAATTTAATTATCTTTCTAACATCAGGGAACATAAGAACAATCATCCTTTTCAAGTAAATAAGCATTTGTGTTGTGAATTTCTTTTACGAAACTGCACCTTTATTCTGTATTATGGAAAGATGGAAGTAAATATGATTAATGAAAATATATCAGTTGCTTAGAAGTATTCCGATGTACCCATGGACTGGTTTTGAAAAGGAAATGTTTGTTAAATGGGCTGGAAAGCAAATACATTTTCCTACAATTTTGTAGATTGAATCTATTATAATTTTGATAACTGTAAAGGCTTTGAATCAGATTCTGATATCAGTCCTATTAATAACTACAAGTGTAAGTAAAATTAGGATCTGTTTTGTCCTGTTTGACTTAAGCTGTTAGCTAAAAATTAGTTTTTAGGAAGATAAATAAGTAACAACATTTGAATATCTGAGACAGTTCTGTTTATTGACAGGGAATTGATACTCTGTCCTTCAGTATGAACATTTCTCTTGTTGGCAGTCTGCTTTTCCTCCCATGTCCTCCATTTCACCCATCCTGTCAGATGGTTGAAATAAAACTGTCAGATGCTTGATTGAGAAGAATGCATTCATGTATACAATGTGGTGGATTCAGCCTGGCAAACAGGTCAAACACGCCTGTGGGTGGGAGAGAAGAGAAGGTCTTGATACTGAGCAAGAACTGTTCAGCAGTAGTCAAAATACTGATGTGTTAAACACATCAGTATTTTTTTAGCCACAAATGCAAAGCACAGCACTATACAGAGTAACATAAAGAAATTTAACTTCATAACTTGATCCCATCCATATCCAGTGCACAGGAACACAAAAAGCAATGTAAATTGAAAGTATATTGATAAGCAGATTGACAAGAATGTTGCCAGCTAGAGGTTGAGTTACAATTAACTTTTTCTAAATAGAGACATTCCTTTGGATCTTTTATGTCCAGCCCTAGGCTATCATAGTATTTGCAGAAATTTCACATCTTTGAAACTTTTTCCCCCTTGGCTGAAATTACTGAATGATAGAAAAGTTATTAGGCAGGGAAAGATAAAAACATTTTTGAAAACTATCTTTTCAAACTGTACAGAAGCAATAAAACACAATTTCATGAAGAATGTTTGTTGCTTGGAATTTTTTTGCGAATGCCTCTATAAACTTAGCAAACTGCACTTTAAAATATTTTTTTTTCTTCACAAAGATATTCAGATGATTATTTCAAAGGTTCATTCACCGGATGATCTGAAACCTTCTATAATATTCAGTCTAAAGTTATAGCTACTTATCATGTAATAATATTATTCTTAAAATTAAAGGATCTTTCTTGCCTTCATATATCTCCTCTTAATGTAGTTATAAAAAGTCATTATATCCCCTCTTAACCTTCCCCAGCTAGTCTAGACAAACAGAGGTCTCCTTAATCTTTTCTTTGTAAGGTAAATATTCCATTCTTTAATCATAACTCTTATCTGAATCTGCTCCAATTTAATTTAATCATTCCTGAGAGAAGTGATTAGAGATGTACACAGTATTTCAGATGAGGTCTTGCTGATGCCTTGTGTAGTGGTATTTACATTCTCCTTTCTCTGAGAAGAGTGCGTCACTTGATGCATTCTACAATAGCAGTAGCTTTCTTTCATAACTACATCACTGTATCAGTTCATACTCAGCTCCAACCAATACACCCAAATATTTTTTACTCATTTCATCACATCAGATTGACAAGGTCCCTTTTATAGCAAATTTCTATTATTAATTCTTGAAAATATGTCTCTGAACTTTCTGGTATTAAATTGCATTCCATTTGTGTGATTACTCTCTTTAGAATGATCAAATTCTCTTGATGCATTCTCAGCATCTTGTTGCTTAGACATTTCTCCAGCATATGCAGAATTTTCATTTCAGTGTCATAAACAAATGTAGAATAAATGATCAGTCCAAATGCTTATGCTTGAGAGATATCTGTACTGATTTTTTCCCAGTTGTTGGAGTATAGCTGGGGATAGCCACCCTCCTAACAAGCTTCTTCCACACCTTGTGTTAATCACCTCAATGTGTTCAATACTAATTTCCTTGAAGAAGTCTTTATCATGTCTTTATCCTAAATCTGAACAAAGTAGCTTTATCTTATTAACCTCTCTAGGAAGTTAGTTATCTAAAAAGATATTAACTTAGCCTTACACAATCTGTATGAGATAAAATCATATTGTAATGTAAGTTCCATTTACCTCTATGCCCCTAATTAGTTCTGGTTCAAAATCTGCTTTAATGCTTTGTATAGCATTATAATCAAACTAGCTGCTTGGATCATGTTCTTTCCCCACTGCTTTTTATCTTGATACTACATTTGCTCTTCTCCAAATTTACAACTACCAGATATATTGATTTTAAATGGCTTCTACTGGATTTGCAACACCTTGTGTTAATTCGTTTAGTTGACTTGGATAGAAGTTATCAAGATCTTTAATTCTTTCACACTTAGAAATAATTTTGCTTCCATACTGTAATTTGTATCATGGTCTTCTCATTTGCAGGATATAATGCATCTTACCCTCATCATGTCACTTGAATTAAAAAACAAACCAAAACAAACCCCCACAAAAACCCACCAAGTGTAAGATTAATAAAAACTTTTGGCCATTTCTAGATCTACTTTGCTGCCTTGTAATTCCAAGTACATAGAAGACTTTTTCTTATCTTTATTTATATAAAGAATAATGTATAAACTGTAATGTAAAAAAGCCCCATTTTTGTGTTTTAGTTTTTAATGCTAGGGTAAGGCCTTCAATATAGTCTTTACCTCTTTAACCTCTAAAAAATTGTCTTTTTTCTGATCAATCCTTTTTCCTCATTCTATTTGTCTCTTCTTCTTAATGAACCCCTTTCACCCTTTTTGTCTCCATTCTTCTCATTAAATCCTTTTTCACATGATTATTCATATTGAAAATCCCTTTCATGAAAGTATTTGGTTTTCACTTTGAAAATATGCTCTAATTGTGTTTGCAGATTTTACTTAAAAGTAAAATAAGTTTCTTCAGGTCTTCTCTGAATTTTAACCTTTAATTTTCTGGAACTAATCAGACATTAGTTTATTTGTCTAGTATTCCAAAGTTTGACTTTCTAAAATTCCAAGGATTATTTATAGCCTTATTTTTGTCTATCTTGTAGTTGAACATCAACTGAATCATTTAATGATTGCTGAATCATATTTAACTTACTGTCAGGCTTCTGTTCTTATTAACAGCTTCATAATGATGGTATGGTTGTTCAATTATAGTTTAATATTACATTTCTAACTGAATCCCTCACTTCCTTCTTAGTTTTATCACTTATACAACTGTACAATTTGTTTCTATCCCTCTATCACAGCTAAAATAAGGAGATGAAACTCTTGAATCTTTGTAATATCAATCCATTTATCTTTTGTGCCACTTAAATTTTAGCTTGCTCTATAGCAGGGCAGTTCTTAATTTACCCAACAAGCCCTTGCTGTAATCTGAGAGGATAGCCCACTCGAAGAGGGTCTCCTAAAAGATCTGTATTTCATTTGACTTCCACAGTACACAGGGCTTTAACACAACCCATTCTCAAAAAATGCATACATTTTCCACCTCAGACAACTATGCGTGATGTGTATTGACTTAAACTACCAGTTTAGCTTCATTCTAGAAAAACAACTTTCCCTAGAGTGAGGTTGCCTTAAATGAGCAAGATAGCCTGGGGTTGATGTATAAATGAAAAGGAGTATTTCCATCCTACCTTTTTGATAGATTTAAAAAGTATTAACTTTCAAAGTGCCTGGAGTCACTGAAGTCCTTAGGCAATAAATTCTTCAAACTATATAAAAAGATACGAGGTTTTCTCAGTGAATGTGGTCCCAAAAATTGTGAACTACAGAGTCATGGAATCATTGCATGATTCAGGTTGAAAGATCCAGCCTCTTGCTCAAAACAGTTTGCCTAGGGATTTATACAGGAGGGTCTTAAAAATGTCCAAGGATGTAGTCTGGGCAATCTCCACCACAACTGATCTGTTGTCTTGGTGAATAAGTTATTGATTACATTTAATTTTAATCTCTTTTATTTCAACATTTGGCTACTTTCCTCCATCCCTCCACCATGTACCTCAGTGGAGAGCCTGGCCCTGCCTCTTCAGTAAACTCCTCATAAGCATGGGAAGAAAGCCATCTCTGCTCAGACTGAACAAACCCAGTTCCCTCCACTTCTCACAGAAGACATGCCACCATCCTGGTGACATTCTCTGAACTCAATCCAGGTTATTCAAATTCCCATCCTTTCACTAAGGCAAGTCCAAACCTAGATGCAATACTGCAGGTGTGAACTAACATTGTGATTATCATAGAATAATAGAATGGTCTGGGTTGGAAGGGATTCCTAGGATCATAGAGTTCCAACCCCTCTGCCACATACAGGGCCACCAACCTCCAGGCCTGGATCTACACAAGGTTGCCCAGGGCCCCATCCAGCCTGGCCTTGAACACCTCCAGGGACGGGGCATCTACCACCTCTCCAGGCAGCCTGCTCCAGCATTCAAGAATGTGTCTTCACTAATAGTTAATTCTTTCCTTCTTGCAGGTACTGTTGAGTCTTCATTCAGAAGGAAATGTAAAGTTAAACTATTTTTTTTCTAATTATACCTTAATTATATGTTTTGTTGGTTCATAGTTACACATTTCTTTTATTATCTCAAATTCTGCATAAACTTTTCAAAGAATGATTTAAAAGAAAAAAAAAAAAGGGCCCCAAACTTCAGCAGTTGCCTGTGATGCCAGTACCTGCTTTGTTTGTTTCTTCTACCAATTTGTTTATGATGGAAGCAGGTAGATTCTTCTTACATTAGCCCCAAAACCAGGTTTACAGGTCCTTGCAATGTCATTGTAGAACACAGAGGAATTCAGACTGATTTAGTGTTTCAGGTAGTAATATATTGGTCTGCTTGGTTTCCTATTTACAGTTGCCATTAAAAGCCTGTGTAATTTTTTCAGACATCTTAAACAAGTATTCATTGAAGTATTTAAAATGTTCAGTATTCAGTAAGATAAGGCTTTCATTTTTCAATATCCCTTATTTCATTTTACCTTAGCTGTTAAGTTTTTCTAAAGAAGGTTCTCGTTTGACAGTCTTTTAGATCGTAATAAAGATGCTAATAACTCCTCTTTCTGTGAAAATGAGAAAATGTTATAGTAGAAAATCTTACACTGTAGGTCTGGAAAGGTCGTCTAGTTCTTGCCCTGAGGCAGAATCAGTTCTACCCAATGGTTAACTGAGAAGGTCAAAATCCGTTTTTATTGCTGTCCTTGTTGAAGTTTGATCTTCCTTCACTCAAGATGGAACAAGACAAATTACACAAAAGCCTGGAAAAAAGAAAGGCTCACACAACAGGCAGTCTGAGCTGCTCCTTTAAGACCCTGCAAACTTGTAGAAACATTAGGCTGTTTAAGAGATCACTTTTTAGCTGCTCTTTCCCTGTGGCTCACAGCAGCACTGAGATAAAGATATTCCTGGTTCACTAAACCAGCTTTCTTTATCAAAGGCAAAAAGACAGAGACAAGGAAGAGGAAAACAAGGTAGAAAAAGAAACCACATAAAAATATTTGTAATGTTATACAGCCATTTTTTACACTCTAGATTATGTCCAAGATCTTGCCAAAGCTAGTGAAGACAGCAAAATAATATGAATAGTGTACTTCTGCTTTTATTCAGAATGTTTGATGCTAAAGATCAAATACTTGAGATGGTTGAGTGAGTGGAGATTGAAAGGACTGAGGTTTGCTGCCAGATTTCCCCATGAAGCAACTTTTAAGACTTCATAAAAGAGCAATAGATGAAAAAGCTCGGTTGCTCAGTATTTTATTTAAAGTGCATTCTGGGAATATTTTTAACATATCACTTTAGGTGCAATGATTTTACTCCTGTTTCTCTGAATTATGGTACATGGTTTCAGATTAACCTTTTTTTCATTTAATCATTTTTTTCCTTAATATTCTCATTGGCACTAATCCAGACTTCTTTGAATATTATAATATTTTTCTATATGCAAACTTATGTTACTGTAACTTTTGTAATTCTGATCTTTAAATTATTTTTACGAACACTCACATAGGAATATTCACATCTGTCATGAAAGCAAATAGGTTTTATTTTTCTTGTGTTACACTAAGTAAACTGAAACAATGTAGAGACTTAGATTGAGATGGTATTAGTGAGTAATTAATGTAAGAGAAATACTGTATGTATTTGGTAAATTGTGTGAAGCAGTGTATAAAAACTGTTGTAATCTTAAAGATACATTTAAGGTTGCCTTTTTGAAAAAAAGCTGCCAAATAGTCAGATGACCAAGGAACCACACTCTACATATTTTCATGAGAAAGAAGCACTAACAAAGCACGATAAAATATAAATATAAATATTATTAATAAATCAGAAGAAAAATCATAGTCCCTTTCATTGCCTAATTTCTTTAAATGTGGCATTAATTGCTATTCACAAAATGTGACTGCATTCTGGAAGTTAGAAGACAGTAGTAGATATGGTATCTCACAAATATGTCCAAAGCGTCATTAATTATATTATTGTGCAGCTTCTGCTGCTGTTAAGATGTCTCACCTAATCTTAAAAAATGGTAATAAAACCATCACACACGCCACTACTAAACATAAACTTTCCTATGACATCACTATTTTTTGGGCTGGGACAGGTCAGCCAATGCGAGAGATATGATAGTGGTATTTATTTGCTGCTGCTATGGAAACGTTTTAAGTATAAAGTTTAGAGTTAGTGATTTGGCAATACCTACCAAATGGCAATGTAGATGTTAATATTAAATCCCAGATCCAGAAAATATTTGTTGAAAGTTAGGATTAAAAAGACAAAAGCATAGGTTGTTAGTACTGTTAGACCTTCTCCTGCAATATACAAGATTCACATTTCCCACGATATCCTTTTTTCCTGTTGTAGTGGCATTTGTCAAGTATGGCATTTGTTTAGTATGAATAATGTAAACTTGGTTTAGTGCATCCTCATATTTCTACCTCTACTAATAACTAGTAGTGTCTTTCATGTTTCCTTGGTATTCAAAAGTAAGATTATGTTTTCTACCACCTGCATAGTTTTCCCCATGAATAATGAAATAGCAAAGACACTGTAACATAAGACAGTTTTGTAAGAAAGACGAATTTGTCATCATTCTGGATGCAACAGTATCCAGTATTGATAAAAATAGTAATGATTTGGTAAGATTTGATATAGGAAAATACTGTATAAACTAAAAAAAATATATATGTGGTGCTGCAGAAGGGCCTGAGAAGAGAAGATCAGATTTTAGTTGGACGGATTAGATTTCAGTTGGTCATCTAGTCCAACTTCTGACCACTTCAGGGCTGACCAAAATTTAAAGCATGTTATTAAGGGTGTGGTCCAAATACCTCTTAAACACTGACAGGCTGTAGACATTGACCAACAAGAAGCTTGTTCCAGTATTTGACCACCCTATCCGTAAAGATACAATTCCTAATGTCGAGTGTCTTGGTGCAGCTTTGGGCTATTCCCATGTGTCCTGTCTCTGGATCACAGGGCGAAGAGTTCAGCATCCCCCTCTTCACCTCTCCTCCTCAGGAAGCTGTGGAGAGCAATGAGGTCACCCTTCACAGTCCTTTCCTCCAAACTAGAAAAACTCAGAGCCTTCAGAGACTCCTCTAGTCATGCCTTCTAGCTCTTTCAACCAGCTTTGTTGCCCTCCTATGGACACATTCAAGGACCTTCACATCTTTCTTAAATTGTGGGAACCAGCACTCCATGGCTGAATACAGTGGCACAATCACCTCTCTTGACCTGCTGGTGATGTTGTGTTTGATGCACCCCAGGATGAAGTTTTCCCTCTTGTCTCTCAGGGCACACTGTTGACTTGTATTTGGATGCTGTTCACCAGCAATCCCAGGTGCCTTTCTGCAGGGCTGCTCTCCAGCCACTCTACCAAATTATACTTGTGCCTGGCATTACTCTGGCCCAAATGCAGAGACTTGTTAAATTTCATGTCTTTAATCCTTAACCAATGCTCCAATCTATCTAGATCCCTCTGCAAGGCCTCTAGTCCCTCAACAGTCAATAGCACCTTCCAGATTGGTATTTGCTAATGTTGCATTCAACTTATGCACCTAGATCACTGATAAAAACATTGAAAAGAACTAGCCTGGTAACTGAACCATGAGGAACGCTTTTGGTGGCTGATCACCAGCCAGATATAGTTGCATTCACTATAACTCTTCAAGCTCTTTCCTTCAGTCAGTTCTTCGCCCAATGCACAGTGTACATGCTCATCTCACAGTTGGATAACTTGTCCAGAAGGATGCTGAGAGGGACAGTATCAAGTCTTACTAAAATCCAGAAAGATTACATACACTGCCTTCCCTTCATCCACTAGAGGGGTGACCTTATTGTAGGATATTCAATTAGTTAAATGGGATTTTCCCTTTGTGAACCCATACTGACTGTGCCTGATAATTGCATTGTTCTTTAAATGCTTTTCAATAGCATTTCTTAAAGCCAAGATGAATTACAAGGAAAAATTGGCTATGAGGAAAAATGCAGACAGAAGAGAAGTTAATAAAAATGGGTAGCTCTTCAAGAAGCAGCACAGGAGAATTTTTAAATTACCTATCTCAAAAAACTTGAATGACAAAATCCCTAAGAGATCTTTGGTGTTACCAAAAGACAGAAAGTTTTTGTATCAGTACTCATAAAAAACAAAGGAAGTTGACCTACTAGCTAGAAGCTGACTATTTTGACTTAAATCCTTAGTGATAGTAAGGAAAATTCATAGAGAATTAAATTATTAAACAATTGAAGGGAGAGTGTGGTGGCTTGATGCTGGCTGGAGGCCAGATGCCCACCAAACCCATTTTATCATTCACCTCCACTGGATAAGGAAGAAAATATGTAATGAATGGCTCACAGGTCAAGACAAGGACAGGGAGAGATCATTCATCAGTTAACATCACAGGTTAATTAAGACACTCAACAAGGAATAAAATGCATCTAATTCATTACTTACACCCCTGTCCCCCCCCCCCTCCCCCCCCGCCTCCAAAGTACAAAATGAAAGCAGAGTAGGATAATGAGAAATAAAACCAAATATTAAAACATGTCCCCCTGAGCACTCCCTTCTTCATGGGTTCTTTATTCCTGAATTTTCTACCTCCTCCCTGATCACAGGGGGATGGGGAATGTGGGTTTTGGTCAGATCATCATGTATTGTCTTTGCCACTCCTTCCTCCTCAGGGGGAGCACTCTTCCCCTGCTCCAGCATGGGGAGAGACAGTCCTCCATGAACTTCTCCAACATGAGTTCTTCCCACCAGGGCTTCATGTCTTCGTGAACTGCCACAGTGTGGCTTCAATACGGTGCTGACCTTCAGGAACAGACTGCTCCAGTACAGTATAGTCCCCCTGCAGAGTCACAAGTCCCACCAGCAAACCTGCTCTGACATGGGCTCCTCTCTCCACAGGCTGCAAGTCCTGCAAGGATCTTGCTCCAGTGCAGGCTTCCCACCAGGTCACAGTCTCCATCTGTCTCCACTGTGGGATCTCTCCACAGGCTGCAGGTGGGATGTCTACTCCCCATCATCCCCCATGGGCTGCAGGGAAACATTCTGCCTTCACCATGGTCTTCTCCACAGGCTCCTCTCGCACCTGGAGAGCCTCCTCCCCCTCCTTTTTCACTGATCTTGGTGTCTGCAAAGTTTCTTACATCTTCTCACTCATTTTCAGCAGAAAAAAGCTGCCGTTTGTTTTTTGTTTTTTTTTTTTTCCTTAACTCTGTTATCACAGATGGGCTATGACTACCACTGATTGGCTCGGCCTTGGAAGGCAGTGGGTCTGGCCTTGAGCCCAGCTGATATTTACTCTGACAGACCTAGAGGAAGCTTCTAGCAGCTTCTTGCAGAAGCCATTGCTGCAGCCCCCTCCACGCACTACAAAAACCATGCCATGCAAACCCAAAACAAAGAGGGTTTTGTATCTTGACAAATGCAATTGATTTCATTATATGACAACATTAAAAATTGATAATGAGACAATATATAATACTCTAAAGCTTTTGAAATACAATCAGTATTATATTAATATTTTGATTAAGAATGAATGTAAAAATCAATGAATTACAGTTTGCAAAACTGTTAGGGGATGATTCACACTAATATTGACATCATACCTGATAATGTTCAGGAGTTATATCAATTATCTAGACATCAGACTTAAGTCTGATTATACTGCAATGGAAAGATAAATAAGGAATGGCAAAAGACAGCCAAAAGATAGCCTGTATCAGAAAGACCAGAAACATTTATTAACTGCCCAGTGGTTCAGCGATACACTGTGAGCCTACAATTAATCTTTCAAATTCTCAGTGAATTTATATATCCTAAATAAAGAAGCAGATGGACATAAATAAGCAAAATTTCTGTGCATTATACATATATACCTATTCATTTGGAGAGAGTCAGGCATCTCTCCAAAATTCTCATGTATGGAAAAAATACCTCTAAAATTATAGCCAAATGCAAAATTATATTCCTGGAAGAAAAGCTTGATGATGTATGGGAAAACATTAAAAATAATTGTAAAGTTTAAGAAATCTTTGTAAAACCCTCAGAGTTCTGTAGATAAAAATCATCTAGCACAGTTGCTCTGTTGGTATGAGAGATATGTAGCAAGTAGGAATACTGGGGTGATTTCTCTCTTCACACAGTTCTGGTGAAACTGATACTGCAACAAAACGTACAAAGATACTAACAACATGCAGCTCTGGTGTTCATTTATTATAGTTGTTGAAATATCAGACAAGGTTTAGAGACCCTTGAAGCCATAGCAGCACCACGATGCTTTAAGGGATGAAACAAAATGCCACTCATAAGTATACTTGAGTGCTTACAAGATGTTTAGACATTTCTGAGCTCAGAAGATCTAAGTAAATAGTCGAGGTTTCCATGCTGTGTGCTTGCGTGATTGTTGAACCCAGTGTCCTACAAATGTCACATGAGTACATGGGTAAATAGTCAAGTGATGATGCCAGGTGGAGGTCTGTGCTTCTACCAACATGCAGCTTCTAGTACCTCTACTATTTGGCTCAAAAATAACTTGGGTAAGACTGAGACATAATGAGTTTGATATTGGAACTAATAACATAAATTTGATAATTCCTAAAAGCATATAGAAATAGTCTGTGGTAATACCCTCAAGTAGTTCCCTGCAGCATGAGTTCGTTTGAGAGGTAGAAAACCTATTGTTTTCCAATAGAGAGAAAAGGTGTTGTTTCAGATTATTATAGGTAATCTCATACTATCATTTTTGCAACACTGTGTTACAGAAACACAAACCAAGTGTCTTGTTGCATTAGAATAAATGCAAAATTACGGTCAAGTCACAATGTCACTTCACACTACCTATTTCTAAATGGCAAAGTATAATGCTAACAAAATCAGGAATGTATGCAGTAATAACACAAGGATAAAAATTTTGCTGTATCACCAAAGATAAAATTCCAGTGTATAAAATTATTATTGAATGAAGAAATGCAAAATTAGTGTTCGATATAATGTGCTGAAGAACAAAAAATCTGTTCCAAAACCAGATTAATACAAATATTTTGGCATCTTCTGTCTATTATGCTATTATATTCTTAATAAAGAAATAGAATAAATCTAACACTTGGAAGCCATATCTATTGAGGTGGTAAAAATGATCTCAGAGTTTTCATATGTGTTTGGAAATCAAAATTATTTTGTGGCAACTGAAAAAATATATCTGTAAGGATTATATGTAAATTATACTAAAAAGACATTAATTCTTAACAGCATAGGAGAATGGGGGTCAGCAATTCTGCAATGTCAAGCAGAATTTTTCAAGTAACCTCTGCAATATTAATATGTCTGCCCTTAAATGAGATCAAACGGCCTAATATTTTTTTACTATTGTAGGCACTTGATGATCTTTATGCCTGATTGGTAGGTGTGCAAGAGCTCTCTCTCAAATGCCAGCTGTCTGGCTATGTAAATGACTGTATACCTTCCTGCTTTTATGTGATCTAGTGTCTTTGACTTGTTTAAAATGCTGCAGGCTAAGGTACTTTCCTGTAGAGTGTTGTGTTCAGATGCTCAGTTGTACTGAGCAGGTGAGATGTTCTGAGACATTCTGTCCATGCAGGACAGACACAAGGAAAGCACCTCAGAAAGGTGTACTACATAAAGTTCTTTAAGCCTGTTTTCAAAATGCCATTTGCACTTGTTCAGTGCTTGTTGTCACTGCTAGAACTCAAAGTGCCTGGGTAACCAAGGGAAAATAAGGAGCTCTTATTTATTTCCTAACTAGAGTACTAGATACAATATGGAGTCTGTTGAGTGTCAGTATGTGAGCAAGTCAATAGTTTGGCTACAATTCTCAAGCAGACTCAGCATGCATAGTCTTTCTGTTAGATGGAGGTGGGATCTGGACTTTGTTTTGGAACACAAACTTAGTGAAGGTTCATATTCTTTAAGCATGCTTTCAGACCAGGTCAGGATCACAACATCTATCACCAGGAAAATTTTGATATACACAGAACACTTATACCAGTCTAAGCAGCTAGAAGAGCTAAGATACAGGTGAGGCCAAATGTGCTATAGCCACAATGCTTTCATCCCTACAGTAGAGTCTTCTTAAGCCTGTTGGAGATCAGCTGAACTATAACAAGGGTCAAAGCATAATGATACAATTCCTTTCCTCAGCTTCTCTTATGCCATGGTATTACCATGATATAGTACCATCAAGATCTTCCTAACCATCATCAAACATGTCTTGCCCCACAGTTAAAAGAAAAAACGGTTGCAAGCTACAGTAAACAAAAATCCCAATAACTGTCAATTTTCTTGCCCAAATATAAGCTATTCCTCTCACATGAGGTATAGTTGAGTTACAGGACAAACCCTACTGTTAAGTAAAGAATGGTTACAGAATGCAAAAGAAATGAAGAATGAAGATGATCAAAGAATTAATATAGATGAATAATGAGAAGGAAGCAGACAAAAAAAAAGGAAAATAAAAAGGGAAGAGATAATTATAGAACTGTAAATTCACTCCAATTTCTGATTGAGAATTTCATGGTGGCATAATATAACAACTCAGACCATACTACTCTGGAGTAGAAAGAATTAACACAGAGCTGATGGACATAGTCTTCAGCCCAATAGCAGCATGGAAAAAGCAAAAGGAGAATTAACTGTATTTTTTATTAAATATCATAAGTACAAAAGCAAATGCTGTTTTCATCATTGCATGCATTGAAGAAAGGGAGAACAAAACTACAATGAGGTGAACATATTTTTAACTTTATTCTGGAGATTTTTTCCATAATATCCTTTGGGCAGAAATTATCTCATGCAAATAAAGTCTTATAGGACATTGTGCCTTGCATTGATTTCCACTATAGTGGAAATTCAATTTAAGGCGTATCTTTAGTATTTAAACTGGGTAATGCAACTGAACAGATTCATGTTCCTGACACTATTTAAAATGATATATTGAAAAAAAAATCTTTAAAAAGTATTTACAGTTTTTGGAAGGTTTGTTAGTCCCATTTTCATTTGTATAATCTATATAATTACAGAAATTGAAGGTAATGCTCTTATTTGGATTAAAACACTTTTCCATGCAGATAATAATCTGCTGATTTAAATCAAAAATGGTGAAGGAAGAAAGATACTGAACTATTTTGAAACATGAACTGAAAGTAACAAATAAAAAAAAAGGCTAATTGATTTCAGGGAAAGAAAAAAATCACCGGCAATGTAATTTCCTTAATTTCCCAGCAAATCAGCATTTCACACATATGATAGTATCCAGAAAGAACTGCAGACTTGATGTTAGTCACAGTGGATAAAAATCTATGGTCTATGCAATACAGGGCATCCCGGGTGGTCATAGCTGTCTTTTTCTAACCAAAGATCTGTGCGCAGAAAGATAGTTCATGAACTGAATACATTGATACTTCCAGACAGAATAAACATGTGGCCATGGTTGTTATGTCAGGCCAGGAGACAGATCACCTTTGTTATTTACTTTGTGAAATAGGATTTTAAGAAACCTCCTTTTTCAAACATCGTAATGCTGAATATTTGTCTTGTGAAAGTGAGGTCCAAAATTTTCAAAGGTCGTGAATATACATGTGAGCAGATCTTCCAGCTTTGCTGGAGAGGAAAAATTCTCAAATTTATATTACACTAGTGTGACTTTACCTAGATCAAACTGCAAGTTTGGTACACTTACAGTTGAAATCCTGAATTAGGTCTTTGTATTATCAATGATCAAAAAACAACAGAAGAGCTTTATCATTTTTTTAAATAGGAAACACTGATTTATAAAATAACACGGAAAAAAGCTGTGGGGTTTTTTTTATGCGCACCTAGAGATAGTAGTGAGAGACAAGTGATCTAGTATGTCAGAGGAAGAATTTCCTTGATAACTTTGCCTGGGTATTTCCAAGTTTCTCTGTTACAAGTTCTGAGATTCTGTATCATTAGGTGAGACAGGGACAGAGACTTTCACAACTGTATGTATACACAACAACTTCCTTTCTATTTGAAGATTAATTCACAGTCTGTACAAAACCAGCTCATGACTGCTCTACTGTTCCTAAGGTGCTCCTACTTCAGAAAAGTATCATCAACACTTTATATGATCTCAATCTTCCTTTCTGGTAGCCAGAAGACATGACAGAAGCATTCATTAATATCTGAAAATTAAATGTATTTGTTAAATGGCAGTTCTCAGAAGGACTGAAATCATTTGCAGAAAATGGGGGGTGGAGTAAGCAAAAATAATTGAGAAAAAACACAGTAAATACTAATAATCTTTATCTATATATCTTGGAAGAAAGGCAAGATACTGTCCAACTGAATAAATCAAACCACACTAAAATTCAGAATACTCCAGACCAGATGAAACTAAACCAAAGTAAACAAAGCCATACAAAATTATAACATTCAGACAAAACTAACTTAAAAAAAACCCCTGGCTGTTCAAATTAATTTATTGTTTTATGAAAGGTACCAGAAAATGAGACCAATGAAAAACAAATAATAGCTGGAGCAACTCAGGGTTTTAAGGTAACAACATTTTTAAACAAAGGACAAAATAAGCAACACTAAATGGCTCTTTTGAGTAAAGAACAGGCAATGCAAGAGACCAGATCTATTGCAGTAGCCTTCTCTGGACAGACGCTTTTTGAATACTGGCGTATTCAAACATATTTGACAGTAGTAAATCAAATGGATTGTTGACCATTCATTAACCCTGAAGCCAGCAGAAATCGTATGGCTTCCATCTGTGTAACTGAATTCTCTTACTGAGTAGAATATCTGTACCCAATGGTTTCTGGCCCAGCTTATCCAAGCTCAAACTTCCTCATAGACCATGGTAATGTATATAGCATATGCAATTCTGTGTAGGTGCTTGGGTCTGGCTTCTGACCTTGACCAGATTACAAAAAGTCTCTGGTATAAACATGCCATTGTGTCTGTTATGCCAGCCCAGACACAGTGCACAGTTGTTCTATGCTTAAACCTTAAAGTTTTCCAACACATAAGAAAGGAAAACTTATTTTTGCTATTACATAGTAAGGTATTTGAGATCCATATTATATCATTGTTGAATTAGTGAAATTTCTAATCTTTACATTTTATGTTACACCTGTAATCCCTACAGAGGGTAAAGTTTAAAATGCATCCTCACGGAATTCTGCACGGTTAAGTACAAACAAGTAGTGGAGTTCTGATAGAGGAACAAGGAAGAATTATGGTCTCTAGTCAGCTGGCAGAATGAAATGTGTATTAAATCAAAATGTAGCAGCTTAGTATGTTAATTTACTGCCAAGACCCGAGTAGTGTGATAGTAGAGGACTTAATACAGACACAGGATGGTACCAGAGGCCTACAAAGGTATAAGCACAAGCTGGAAATTATCTGTTCCTGGTTACTGAATGTAATCTTGAGAGCAGAGTTGGACTAAGTTCAGTGCACAACAAGGAGACCTAAGAGTGTGTGCCCAAAACTTATAAAATATACTGCATGTGGTGAAAACAGAGAGGAGAACAAGAAGGCAGGAAAGTATTTAAAGATTCTGCTTGAATGGGATTGGGAAGAATTCCTTCCACATTGCTTCTGTGGGGTAAGGATGCTGAGCTGATCAAAGATCTCCCTGGCTTAAATTCCAGCAGGTATCCCATCACCTTTGCAATGATACCCATTGCTTTTCCTAGTGAAGGGAGTGCTGCTTTTTTGTTTGCCACTCACTGCAGTTTGTTGCCACAACTTAGACATTACCTGCAGTATATTATCTTTTACTCTATTACTAGGTTGACTAAATTAGAGTTTTAAAAGAACCATATGTGGGACTGGTGAGCAAGGCATGTGTATTTATACGTGTTTTTCTACACTTACCTTCTCAGATGACAGTGATGGATAGTGCACTGCTGGACTGCAATAAAATCGAATGAAACACTGAAGGCTTGCAATCTTTAAAGTCAGATTTTATCAGAGTAAAAAAGAATGGTTTAGAGAATGATAGATTTGTTAATACTGAGAATTGAAATATTTTCCATTAAATTTGAAATTAAATATTTACAAATAAATCTAGTATGATTCTGCTCTCTGTTTCAGAGACTGTCTCTAGAATGACTGAGGCTGCTATCAAAAGTCAGGCTCCCTGCAGCCCAATGTTACCCTTCTGCTGTCTCTGCTCCATGCTTAAAGGTTCCCTGGACAAATACATTACCTCAGTGAACAGCCATGCACCCTGCCTCTACTTGCAGAAGAGCCCTTCTGATCCACAGTATAGCTGCCACAAAAATATAAACAGATAGCCGTCTGCTCTGATACTCAACACATCTTCAAAAATGTGTGTAATCCATTGTCTCCTCAATAAGGTGTGGACATGTGAATTATACCAGTTGTATCACTTTTCACAACTTAAGAAAGCAATTCTTTGTGTTGCTTACAGCACTCGACATATTTCTACTAGGCTGGAGAAAGATAGTAGCCATGTGGATGGACCTTTATTTCTGTAGAGTGACAATTACACCACAAACCTTCAGGCATCTGACATTAGGCTTGTCATTAAAATGTTTGGAATCAGCACTATTGCTGGTAGTGAAGAACAGCCTATACTCGTGTATAATGCACTGTCTACAGTACTGGAATTTCCAGACTAATGAATTTTGGTTATACAGCTTTTTCCATGGTAGTTTTGGTGATAATAACCAGGCCCTTATAAGCAGCAGTTTCAAAATGTATATATTTTCTATTTTTTTCTCTTTAGGTATTTTCTCATGTATTTCCACTAGACAAATATATGATTCATATGTGATCTGGTGTTATCTTAAACTTAGTTTCAACACTTGACATAATACAGCATAATCAGATGAAAATCTACACCATTTAACACAAGGATCATGCAAAACAGGGATTTAAACAAAACAACAACTTCTATTTCCCAGGGCATTTGCAAGGGCCACAGGTATACTCAGTTTTGTAGTTTGCAAAGTCTAGGGCCTTTACTTCTGTGTAAAGTAGAAGCAACCATAATCATTTGCAATGGGAATTTGTAATACTTTGCAGAGTTATTAAATATAACTAATAAAATGGGTATGTTCAAGCAGTTTCTTTTCTGAATGTTATTTTTGATAATATAGAGATATATGGATGTCATCTATATTTAAAATAGAGTGGAATAAAAAAATCTCATGCATTATGGCCTGATCTGCTGTCTGTGCAAGGTTATCAGAACTTAGAAGGCTCTTTACTACAAGCCATAAATTCTGAAAGTATATTTAGTATGACTAGGACTGGAAATATACATAACTGAGTTGGGTATTGCCATAAAGAGCTGCTCATCATAAATGTCCTTAGGTCTTAACCTTTTGATGGGTCCCTCCCTGCCAAACCTCCTTTGCCACCTTAGCTCTTTTCAGAAGCAGGTACATTGGGTTACTGCCTCCAGATCTCAGCCTTGTCCTGAATTCTTCGGTATCTGCTGTAGCTGTCACATTTGCAAGTCCAAATACTGTGCTAACTAAGCTTGTTTCTTTGCATTTAATTGCTTTGTGAACTTTAAATGCTACAGATTAGATAGATAGATAGATAGATAGATAGATAGATAGATAGATAGATAGATAGATAGATAGATAGATAGATAGACAGAGACTTGTGTTTTCCACTTTCAGCATCTGTCAGATTGTTAATCACACAATGGATTACAAGCAACATACGTTTCAAAAAACATTGCCTCTGCTGTCTGCTTCCTTTTTGATACAGACCTAGTATCCACAAAAGACTGTAATAAGTTTTAAATAGGAATTATTTCTTTTCACCAGATAAACTCCACACACTCATCAGGGGAATTCTTTAATAAATACGTATCTGAGACATTTGATGGGTGATTTGCATTCCTGTTTATGAAGGTTATAACTGCTTTAAATATTATTCATGTGAGAAGAAGTTTGTCTAGTAAATAATTAGAAGTGGAAACCTTATAGACTCAGTAGGAGCTCATTCTCTGTTGATTTTAGTACAGACTAAACAGATTACTGTGGAACTTCTTTTTGTAAGTGTCCTCTGATTTTATTTACTCAGCTCATTAAGCTTATTTTAAGTATAATACTGTCAAATTTAAGTCCATGCTTGTGCCAATCTGCTTAGAAATGATCAGTTTAAGACGATACTTTGCTAAGTTTGGCCAGATGTTTATTGCAGGAATTGAGAAGTTGATATCAGAAGAAATTAATGCATAAGTTACAGTTCATTATTGTTGAAATGAATGTTAGTTATTCAACCAAGTCTCAGAATACAAAAAGAGAATGAGGCTAACTCCATCCCACTGCCCATATTAATCTTTTTGGGTTTTTTCACTCTCATGTGTAGTAGGACACTGAGATGCTAATAACCACTGCCCTGGAACATCTCCAAGAAATCAATGTAATAGACATGATGTTCTGCTTTATCTGCTCCAAATATTCATTCACTAAGCATTTCTTAATCCATGTTTGATTAATTCATTATGATAAATATAATTCACGTTAATGAGAAATTATACTAGATCTAGTTTATATGAAAAGCATTATTATTAAAAATTGCATTTATAGGAAGCTAATGCAATATTTATAAAACCAATCCAATATTTAGCAAATTTATAATTTAGCAAAAATATTTTTCTCTCCAATCACAATCTCATTTCTAATCTATAATGATTTTTTTTTAAATATGAACATATACAACACTCATTAACTTCTCTTAAGTTCCCGCAAAAATAAACTTCAAAGGGTTTTTTTCCTTCTTCTATCTCCATAAAGGGAAAATTCATAAAGTGTTTAAGAGTGGGTGTAATCCATATGATCTGGAATGTATATCTGAATCTAATATTATCATAAACCAATGCAAATAGTATTTTCAGCTTCTTTATCATCTATGACTGGCCATGAAAAAAAATTACCTCAGTGCAAGCAAATTCAGTTTGTAACAGATCTGATGGGTAATGCTGATGCAATTCTTGATGTACTCATTAAAAGTCTGTCTTCATACCTTCACAATTGGTCAAACTTATTTTTCTGAATTCCATAAACTATGAAAATGCTTCACTTATATATGAAGTATACAGGACATGGAAGCAGGGACAGATAACAAAAGAAGGAATTTACAATCATAAAATAATAGAATTGTTTAGGTTGGAAAAGACCTTAAGATCATAAAATGTAACCATTAACTGAACACTGCCAAGTCCAAACAATAAAACATGTCCCTGAGCACCACATCCACACATCTTTTAAATACCTCCAGGGATGGTAATTCAACCACTTTTCTGGGCAGCCTGAGTAATTGATAAACCTTTCAGTGAAGAAATTTTTCCTCATATCTAATCTAAACCTCCGCTTGCGCAACTTGAGGGCATTTCCTCTTGTCCCATTGCTTGCTACTTGGGAGAAGAGACCAACACTCACTGGAAACACTACCCAGGCATGTAGGGCTGTTGTTAGACAAACCAAAATGTTACTTCAGTTGTTACTTGCACGTGACATCAAGGGCAATAAGAAAGCTTTTACTGCTACATTATTAAAAAGTCTAAACCACAAAAATCTGAGTCCACTGCCGAATGAGGTGGATGATTCAGTGCCAGCAGATGCAGACAAGAAGATATTCTGCTGCCTTTGCCTCAGTCTTCAGTTATGAGCTCACCCAAGTTAGAGCCTTCCTGCAGACCCTTTCAACATACATGATTCTACAGTTCTACAGTTCTGTCATATTTTGTCCTTCTTATGCCTCTTCTTCAGCTTAAACACAATACTCCTACTATTATTCATATTTCTGTCAGCTTGCCTGGGAAGCTACAGCAATCTTTTGATAGCTGAAATGCTAGTTGAAAAACAAAGGGCTAAGATTCTCATGGTCTGTACTCCAAATTGTAGGATTCTCTGTTGAGACCTGGACTCAGGGGAACATGACTTATTCTGAGAAAGCAGAATGTCCCCTTTTCTCATTTGGCTTGCAAGTGTATCTGGCTACTCAGAAGTTTCATATTCCTCTCCATTTTACAGTTAGAATCCATATACACTAAACATGAAAATGAAGAATTTATACATCACTTGTGCAACAAGTTTCTGCATACCACATGGACTGTGGTAAATGTCTGTGTCCTTCCCTAGCAATAGTATTATCCAATCACATAGAAATGTTTCTTTAACATTTTTTTTAAAACCTTTGTTTTGTTCCTTCACCCTGAAAATTCTCATATATGGTTGAGTATATCAATCCTCTGGTGCCGTGCTTTTATTCCAGTATATTTTATATCAGTATATTTTCTCATAAAATACACATTCTATTATCTTAGCTTCTGCTATATAAAGATGAATCAGCCTGATATTTCTGGGTACCACTGCAGTCAATGAAGTCAGTGTGAGTTCTCACTGCCCACTATATTTGCAAATATTTCAAGTTGAGCTTTCTCCTTTGGCATTCTCTGTATTTCCACTTTTATAACAGACGGAAATGTTTAATTTCTCTGGGCTTTGTTTAGTTGTTTGTTGTTGATTTTTTAAGAAATGGTTTGCAGCTTCAAATTTAGGCATTCCTCTTTTATATTTCCTGTTCAGATGGAAAGTTCAGTTGCCAAATTATAATAATTGCCTGTTTCTAGGCAAGACAGAAACATCTAAGATTGACTACTTTCAGCTTTCTTCGGAATAATTGTGCTTTCGTTACTTATTCAAGTCAAGTCATTGCCGTGCAAATAATATGATTCATTATCATCATGTCATTTGCAGTGTGAGAGAGATGATGAGACAAAACAAGAAAATCCTGCTTCCTGTCTAGAAAGAAAATTGTAAACATTTCTTTCAGGGGAAAAGCAACTTTGGTGAGTTGCTGAGTATATTTTCCGCCTGAAGAATAAATATGTAATGGGGATAGATAGTACTGGTTTTGGCTTGAACACACACAGAGACAACTTGTTAGTTGTCTAATTCTACTTTCTCTAATAAGTCCCTAAACTCTCAGTGACTGAAGTGTGACTTGCTGAGATCAGCTGTTTACACTCTTCAATGCTATTTGAGGGAAAAAAAAAAATAAAAAAGAAAAGCAACAACAGCAGTCTCTAGATCTGGAGACAGGGATTTCAGCCAGACAAAACATTTTGTTTTACAGGTACTTGTAAAATTTGATAAATGAGCAGCTGTAGATTCCCCTTGAGCTACTATATTTAGACAAGCAGAACAGATGGTATGGCTCTGCTTCTCCTGCAGAGAAACCTAGATATTACAGAATCACAGAATGATAGGGGTTGGAAGGGACCTCTGGAGATCAACTAGTCCAATCCCAATCATATTGTTGAAGGCAATATCAGCATTACATGTGCAATAATGAGAGTGAATTGTAAAGGTTGGGGTTGGGGACATAAGATGCTTTGTGACCTTTTTGGTTATGGGCACGAAAATGAAGATGTAAACCAATTACACCATTAAGGTTAAGACTACTGACATTCTTCCCAGTAAGCACTACTATACAATAAAGATATACGGCACCTAACAACTCCTGAACAAATGAAATCATACAACCAGATATGTGTGACACGGAGTTAGTTCTCTTCCCCATATACAACTTTTGATTCCTCCATTGGTCCTGTAATTTACAGATATTCTGAAACAATGTCAGCTCTCTAGTAATGTGCTACAAGGCACCTACTCTAGAGTCAGGGGTTATTCTCACAATTCGAGCACTACAGGAGGCTGGTACAAGGTACGTTTCTAGTGTGCCAGGATTGAGCTTCAAGAGGAGTCCTTGGTGATGGAGTAAATTATGGTATAGTGTTGGCACATAGTAGACTTTTTGACACATTGTTTGTTCCATTCAGAGCATTGTCATTGACACATCCCTGATTCTTTTTTCTTCTTTTAGGTTCAAGAAATAACAGCTATTGAGAAAACACAAATACCTTGAGGATCATGGAGCTGTGTTATCACCTGACAGTGGAATCCCAAATCTCATAAAAGTCTAGCTAGGTTCACATAGAGATAAAGAAATGAGTTGACCATTTAGGAGAAATGTTTATGACCTGTCAACCTTTTTGGCATTGAAACCAAAGTTTTATGGTGTCTGTTATGCCAGCGTAATTACACCTTTCCAAATGCATCTAATTAGACCGCTCTGTAATAGAACTCAGGTATGCATTAAAGGAATCTCTTATCCCACAGAAGGACCAGAATATTTCAGACATTAAGCAACAGTTCATAGTGATATTTTTGTTAAAAACATACAAAGGAAAATGCAAGTTTGAATGTAGAGAAAACACATTGAAATGTATACAGCAAAAGAAACAAAGTCCCTGTTATCTCTCTTGCTGTCACTTTCCTTAGCAGGCACAATCATAATGATTTTATTCTCTTCTTTAAAGCTGAAAAATTCACTGTGGTGTCATTTCCATTTTCTACAAATATTTTCCTCTGTTCACATCTCTCTAGGGATAAATCTATATTACAGTCCAGAGCTGGTTTAGGTCCTGAGAGCAGTATATTGGTGTAAGTTCATCCTAGCAAACAGAACATTTGGCAGAAAATTTGCTTATTCACTGTTCTAAATCGATACAACCCAAACTTCATGTTTTTGTCTGAAATTGGACCCATCTGAAAAGAAAAGACAAAACCCCACATTTGTTGGGGAACAAAACAAACAAACACAAAAAGACTAGTAGTGAAGATTCAAAACTTCAATGCTGATGAATTTCTATTGACTGTAATATAAAGCTATGATTTTCAAGTTTGCACAGATGTGAAGCCAAATTTCTCCCAAAAGAATTCAAAATTTCTTCATGGGCTTTTTTTTTAAGTTTCAGGTTTGTAACTATCCCCAAAATCAGCAATTTTAAGATGTGGGATAAAGTAGTGTACAGTTGTCTAGATTTTCCTTTGTTCTGTTTGTAATGTGTGTGTATATGCATTCTTTAAGCATGAGCATAACCTGTGACTTTTCAAATAGTTAAGCCTGAACTATAGAGTTCAAATATTTCTTTATGCCTTGCATGGCAGGTTGTAGCTTTGTGTTTGTATGTTGCAAGTTCAAATAAGTTGTAATATTTATGAAGAGTTACAAAACACTACATTAAATAATAAATTAAACTGCCAGCATTTTCATATTTATGTAAATAAAAGACCTACACAATTTCAGATAATGTCTGTCAAAATATTACCTGTATTTCATACATGTTCAGTTAAGGGGAATAAAAATGAACCATACTCCCTTTATAAATTTAAGCTTATTTGGCCTGTCAGATAAAAGAGAGGGAGAATGGGGACAGAGAAAGTAAAGGAATGCCACATATTAAATATGGGCACTTTGTTTTGAAAAATTATTTTAAAAATGGGACTTTACTTTCTAGTTCTGAGACTTGTCCTGCATTCTGCTGAAAACTTGTGACTGAATATTTCAGATTTCTATTATATTTATTATTCAGAATCAATAATTTTCATATACTGCCTATTTTTTTTCCCATCTCTAATCCAACAGCATTATCAAATTATATTTCTGGAAAAAAGCAAGGAGCAGTGATGAGAGACTGAAAAGAACTAAGTAATAACTAGAACAATAATGATACTACTAATGTGAAGTTTAAGTTACATATGGAACAGGGAAAGAGAGCATTGTATAGTTAAGGCTCCTATTTATGGGTCTCAATGTGTATTAATGTGTCATTCTTTCACACTGATGCACTGGAATGGCTTTGATGCATGGTCATCATATCTACTGTGCCCTGAGTCTATTTGTGTCACTGGGAAAGCTAAGTAACAATCTGCAACTGTCTCAGCACTTTAATTGAGTACATGATTATCTCCTCCAAACTTAAGAAAGGTCTCTCCCAGCAACAGGAAATCAAACAGAAGCATCAGTATACCTGTATGGATCAGCAAGAAGCTACTAAGTTAACTCCTAAGTGAACTCATACTCAAAAAGGAAGTACACGTGAGATGGAAACAGGGGCAGATGACCAAAAAGGACTACAGACATGCTGTCCAGTCGTGCAAGGATGAGATTAGGAAAGCCAAGTTCTACCTGGAGTCAGATCTGCTGAGGGATGTGAAGGGCAACAAGAAAGGACTCTATAAGTATATAATAAGTATCAGAAGGCTATGGAAAATATGGGCCTGACACTGAATGGGGCAGAGGATCTCATAAGAAATCACATGGAAATGCATGAGATACTGAATGCCTTCTTTATCTCAGTCTTCACCAGTAAAACCAGAATTCAGTAGTCCAAGGCTTCTGAGAAAAGAGGGATGATCTGGAGCAAGGAAGTGTTACCATCAGTGAAGAAGGATTAGGTTAAGGGGCACTTAAAGAAGCTGGACAGCCCCTGAGAGCTGAGGGAGGTGGTTGATGTTACTGCAGTGCCACTGACAATTTTCTTTAAAATGTCATTGGGATTGGGAGCAGTTTCTGATAAGTTAAAGAGAGCAAATTTTACTCGTATTCAAGGACAAAGAAGATCTGTGGAACTGCAGGCTAGTCAGCTACACCCCAATCCCTGGAAAATTGATGGAAAAATTATTCTTGGAAACTGTATCCAGCCACATGAAGGACAAGAAGGTGATTAATAGTTGGCATGGATTTCTGAAAGGGAAATCACACGTTACCAATATTGTAGCCTTCTACAGAGTTGGCTAGCTTGGTAGATGAGGGAGTGGATGCTGTTTACCTTGACTTTAGTATTGCTTTGGACACTGTGACCCATCTCATAGACAGGTTGACAAAGTACATGTTAGGTAAATAACATTTGAGGTGAATCAAAAACATACTGAACTACCAGACCCAAAGAGTTATTACCAGTGGCACAAAGTTCAGTTGGATGCAAGATACTAGTCTTCTACTGGAGGAAATGCTGTATAACATTTTCATTAAGGACATGTACTCTAGGACAGCTGGCATCCTCAGGAAGCTAATAAATGATACAAAACTGTAAGGAGTGGCTGACATCAGATGGCTCTGTTGTCATTCAGAGACACCCATACAGGATGGAGAAGTGAGCAAAGAAGAGTATCATGACACTATGTGAAGTTCTGCATCTGAGGAGGAATAATCCCAGGCACTGGTACAGTGCTGTACCACTTGTCGAGGAATTAATTCTACAGAGAAGAATCTTGGCGATCTTGATGGACAGCAAGCACAACATCAGCCAGCAGTGCACCCTGGTGGCAAAGGCAGCCAGCACCATCCTGTGCTACATTAGGAGGAGCATTGATTGTCATTGCTAGCCATTCGTGTGAAGTGTTCCTTCCCCTCTACTCAGCCTTGATGATACAGGTGGAGTGTTCTGTCCAGATCTGGAGTGCAAAATACACAAATCTACTGTAACAAGTCCAACAAAGGGCCAAAAAATAATTATGGAATTGGAGAACAAATCATATGAGGAGAGTCTGAGAGACTTGGGGCTGTTCAGCCTGGAGAAGGTTGAAGCGTGGGGAAGAGTATCTTATTAATGGTTGTCAAACACTGGAACAGGCTGTCTTTATCCTTTGTAGATATTCAAAATCTGATGGGACACAGTCCTGGACAACTGTCATAGGTGACCCTGATTGAGCAGGGAGGTTGGACCAGATGATCTCAACCTCATTCATTCTGGGATTCTCTCATTACAGAGGTATTCTGTGTATGTTCTTTGGCTGGATAGTCAATGAACCCAGTGCATGGCACAGAGCTGATTGGGAGCTGGCATTCAACATTTCTATGATAAACAAAACTTTTTCCCCCTCCCTTTGGAAGTTTTGAGCTGTAAGACCTTGAACAAAAAGATACAAGGTCTTCCAGAAAATTGACTGGAGAAATAAATGCTAAAAAATCAGCTTATTAAAAGCAATTCCCAATAAAAATATATTCTCAAAAAACGTTTGAAGCAAAGAACCGTGTGCACATAAGTAGGAGACAGCAAACCAAAATACTCATGTTAATTCTGAAGACTGCTTGCTCTATGGGGTGGGGGGGAGGGGAGCAGTTATTAATATCTTTTGCATCTCATGGCTGAAAAAAATATGGCTCCCTACCATTTAATTAGCTATATATATTTAAGAAAGGAAGAAAACATCCCTTATGCATAAATTCAGTATGTAATTAAATGCTTTAGTGAAGGTTCTAACCTTCTAACCTCATGTCCTCCACCCACATATTTAACATTATTTTGGATTTCTTAAAAAAAAAAAGGACTCAGCAGAGGAGGGTGGGAAAGAATAACTCTTAAAATTTAAATTGTGAACTACCTGGGACAGGAAAACTCTCTGTATAGAGACTTTCTTTCTCCTTTTTGCTCATTTTCCACTGCAGCGGTCTGGAGAAAGGAGAACCCTAATAGTCTGCTTTCACCTCTGGCATCTGCAGGAGTTGCTATGGTTACATACTGTCAGCCCAGACTGGCATTTCTACACACACAGTCATTGGGCTTTGCAAAAAGGGAACTCAAGTCTCCCATGTATTCTACCCCTCCCCATCCTCACCACCACCATTCCAGATCTTCTGTCAGGGATGTACCTTTTGAGAACTCTTAGGGACGTTTGCTTAATAAGGGACAGTAGACATTTCTCAGTGCAAGGCTAACAATGATGACATTTCTCTCATGTCTAAAAACAGGAATTTGAAACTGCAAATAGAGATACACAATTGTGTATGACCACTAATTCTAGGGAGTTTAAAGGACCCACTCGTGAAGAAAATTACATGTGAATTTTTATTTCTCACATTACAGCATCTTCAGGTAAGACCACTGAAAGATGATTCTATCAGAGTATATAGGGTAATGTTTAATGTTGAAATTGTAGGCTCTAATTAATTCATTCATCTGGTAACCATATAAGTACTTACAGGATACCTATACATAAATAAATTGGGTTACAGAAACATAAATCTGTTTAGCCTTGTGCCTTCACGGCCAAGAAGGCCATGGGGTGTATTAGAAGGGGTGTATTAGAAGGAGTGTGGTTAGTAGGTCAAGAGAGGTTCTCCTCCCCCTCTATTTTGCCCTGGTGAGACTGCATCTGGAATATTGTGTCCAGTTCTGGGCCCCTCAGTTCAAGAAGGACAGGGAACTTCTTGAAACAGTCCAGCACAGAGCCACTAGGATAATTAAGAGAGTGGAACACCTTCCTTATGAGGACATGGTAAGTGAGCCAAGTCTCTTTAACCTGGAGAAAGGTTGAGGGGTGACCTCATAAATGTCTGTAAATATGTAAAGGGTGACTGTCAGGTAGGATGGCGCCAAGCTCTTCTAAGTGATATTCAGTGATAGGACAAAGGGCAATGGTTGCAAGCTGGAGCATAGGAGGTTCCATGTGAACATAAGGAAGAATGTTTTCACTGTGAGGGTGACAGAACACTGGGACAGACTTCTGATAGAGGTTGTGGTTTCTCTGGAGACATTCAAAATCAACCTGACATGTTCTTGTGTAACCTAATCTAGGTGATCCTGCTCTGGTGTGTAGGGGGTGGACTAGATGATCTTTCAAGCTCCCTTCCAACCATTAACATTCTGTGATTCTGTGAAAGTAAAGCACTAGCATAATTTACACATGCTGGTTTAAATATTTTTTGCTTCAACTAACAAAATCAACTTTTAATGTAATCAGACACTTGAAACCTCAACAGTTAAAACTGGAAAATGCTTGTGACAGACATAACTATTTTCAGGATCACTTTAGGGCTAAAAAACTATTTCCACACCACTAGTTAAATTTCCAAAATCTTGTCAAAATTTATTTATGGTCATTTCAAAATTTAAAATAGTTTCTTTGCCTCAAGTGCTTTCATTGCTTTTAAATAACTTTTATCTGAATTTGGTATTTAATGTGATTTGGACACTGCTGAGCTGGGCGATGTTCATAAAAAGACATTGGAATATCATCAATAACCCATACTATCGTTGACTTTGACCTTTATTGCCTCTTCCATGAAGACAGGCTGAGAGAGTTGGGCTTGTTCAGCCTGGAGAAGAGAAGGCTCCAGGGAGACCTTATTGCAGCATTAAAGCAGCTTAAGGAGGCCTACAGGAAAGATGGAGTGGGACTGCTTGCAAGGACATGTAGTGATAGGACAAGGGGTAATGTTTTTAAATTGAAAGAGGGTAGATTTAGATTAGATAACAGGAAGAAATTCTTCCCTGTGAGGGTGATGAGGCCCTGACAGGGGTTACCCAGAGAAACTGTGGCTGCCCTGGCAGTGTTCAAGGCCTGGGTAGATGGGGATTTGGGAAACTTGGTCTAGTGGGAATTGTACATGCCCATGGCAGGACAGTGTGAACTGAGTGATTTTTAAGGTCCCTTACAACCCAGGGTTCCATGATTGCATGATTTTATAATGTATAATTTTTATGCTCAGGTTTGGGTTAGATTTTTTTCCTTGTGGTACCTGTCATCTAATCAGTGCAGCAGCTTCACAGTTTCCATGAATTCCAGTGACTGCTAAACAAGGAAAAGTGAAGAAATTTTCCAAGCATTCTGAAAAATGAGATGTGATTTTGACACCACTGCTGTGCTTATCTGGTTCAGCTTTTCCTTGCCTACTTTTAGAGGGATGTTATTTGAGCAGAGCTACAATAACTTTTAAATCTTTCAACCTGGCATCAAAATAACCTTATTCCTCATCAAAAAAGTAATTTGTAGACTACGCTAGCAATTGCACATTCCATTCTCCCAAAGTGGACGTTGCCATCCTGTGAAAAGCAAATAAAAACTACATATTGATTTCTTTTACTTATCTATAATTGTTCTTTCCTCCTATATAATTCCAGGCATTGGGTCTTATAGTCATCATGCAGTAAATTTAGACTTATTTTTCTTTCCAATCTGCTCTGAAAACTCTCTTAGTGATTCTGTCTATTAACAGCACAAATAACAGAAACTTGCTGTTCACCTCAACATCATTCAAGCTGAGGTCCATAACAGGCAACCTGTCTAGGTTATCAGATCATCCTGCAACTGCTATAGCCAGGTGTTAGGGAAGAGATGTGAGTATTTTCAACTAAAGACCTTTAATAAAACTCACCAGACTTTCCAATGAGTACACTTTACTGGTGTTCCTTGAGATAGAGATGTTCCCCAATTCTTGTTGATTTTTTGTCGTTTCATTTTCAGAAAATCTATTGTATCTTTGTTCTGTAACAATAAGCACAGAAAAGACAAAAATTTCAGCCAGAACTAGGCCAACCGTGAGTCAGACAAAAATACATGAATGCATCCACATGATCTGTTAGTAAGAGAGGTTTTTCTGTTTGTTTGGTTTTGGTTTGTCAAGACTGTGTTATCTCTGTATGGCTGCATGCATCATCTTCACACATTTATGAACAGAAAGAATGTCCAGATGCTCAAGGTCATGTTTAGAGGCAGCATTTGAAGATTGAATTGTAAAATCTTCTAGACAGAATACAATCCTTGTTTTATAAGAAAACTTACTGTTAACTTTCTCAGAAGTATGAGTTCCAGAGTCTGACATCTGTTTAACAACTGTTGACTGCAAATTCAATTTGGGCAAAAAACCTGCCTGATCTGTGGTACTTTGGGAACTGATTAGAAAATCAAAATTCAACTACTCCCTTTAGACACTTGTATTGCTTTGGGGAAACAAAGATGGCATTTTTCATGGCAAAACATCTTTTTGGTTATTTCCAGAACAGGAAAGACTTCTTGTTAAATATTGAAAAACTCTCAACCACAAAATGGAGCTATAGGGATATAGATAGCTAGATACAGATACACAGCAAAGCTTTTGTAGCCATAAATTCCAAATTTACTAGTTCATCTGAAATTCTGAGATATTCCAGGGCATCTCAAATTAAGCTTCTCATGGCTAAGCAGTTGAATCCCATCCTGAATCAGGAGAAAAGAATGGGAACACAAAGAATGGAAAGATATTTTGATGTAACTTTGGCTTCCGGATCAGCTGTTGAACTTCCATTCTTGGAAATGACTGGATACAATTCAGTTTAACAAACCTGCTAGGGCCTAGTTCGGACAATCCTGAGAGAAGATCTGGCAATATTAAACATGTTTAGTGGTGCCTATGAAAAGTTAAAATATTGTTCACAGCTCTTGCAGCAATGATCTGTCAAAATGTAATAGATACAACATATTAATGACACATCAGACTTAGCTACTTATTTATCTTTTGATAATGATTAATTTTTCTTCTCTGTAAATTGCCTACATACATGCTGCACATCAAACGTGCATCAGGAAATACTGAACAGAAAGAAAGGACTCCTACTACAGGGGCATCAAACTGACATACATCCTGTGACACCAATTTGCCCAAAAGGAAAAAGTTCTAGATTTATCTTCACTTTATAAAAATAAAGAACTCAACAGTAGAAGATGAGCAAATGATTTCTGGCAGTCATTATGGAAACAAAGACCCTGATAAAAAAAGTAAGTAATATATATTGAACTCAGTGAAAAAGCTAAAAAATTTCATTCTTATCTTATCAATAAATTGCCTGGCCCATCCAGATTTGAATTACTTGCTATAAATGAATAGCGAGTGAATCTGTGATATAAGTCTCCTCAGATTTCTATTTATATAAATTAAATTTTACTTTCTGAAGAAATGAACTCCCAGTGATTTCAATGTAAGTAATATTGTTTCTTTGAGGAACTGAGGCAATTCATAGAACTAGGTGTAGTTTGGCATGGCACAGCAAGGCACAGCATACTTCTAGTTAGTTTTGTTTCATTGTATAGCTAAAAAAAAAAAAAACAAAAAAATAGAATTATATTTTGTCAGCCTAATAAACCTTTTATATTATCCATGTATGAATTGAAAATTTATTATAATTTTTGTCCATAGTTTATTTAGGATTTTTTTAGTCCATACGCATGATTTATGATAATGTGATTTCTGCAAAGTCAAGTTAATGACATAGTAGATCAATAACTTTATGTTAACAACAGGAATCCAGTCAAGCCCGGATTCACCCTGACAGTTTTAGTCACCAAGTCTAACTTCCAGTCTTTCACTAGTCAGCTAAGACATACATATTTTCAAACAGATTAAGCAACTCCAATTATAAGAAGTTTGAGTTGCCCTATGAAGCAGCTCTCTTTTCCTTATTATGAATTAGGTAAGTATCTAAGAATGGTCAAATATCTTAACTAAGAATTAATAATCAGGTCAAATTTACTGTGGTTAGAGAAGTAAACTAAGGGGCTGGGCATAATGGGTAAGAGTCCTTTTTCCTCTGCTGCATAGTCTGTATGAGGAGAGGTTCTTAAGATACTTCTGAGCTCAAATTGCAGTGTTGTCATGTGAAAGGACATACCCAGGCATATATTTAAGACATGCCAACAATCTTACATGCCAACCTCCTGTCGTCAGAGCTGTTTTTGCTAGTTCCCTAGGTAGCCATTTACTTTTTCTTGGCTGGAGTGCAATCAGGCCAGTGCTTTTCATCTTTACAATTTATTTTTTGTGTGTGACCAGCCTGATGATTCTGACATTAGAGCTGTTGCCAGCTCCCATGCAGGGGATAATCCTCCTCCTTAATTGGAACCGCTCAATGTAACCAGCAGAGTAAGAAACTGCTGCTGCTGCAAGATCACCTGCTGCCTGAAGAGGCATTTCAGGCAGCCACAGGGAGCTGGGATCTAGCCTGTTTCACTTACTAAATCTTTACTCCTGCAGTAAATGACTATCTCAACTATGTACCTGATGGAGAGAGAGTCCACTGAAGACCTTCAGAAGCAAAATTCGCTCCTTTCAGACTTCTAGTTCTCAGAGAGAATAGTACAGGAAGGATGTATTTTTATGTAAAGGGGAAAGAATCTTTTTCAAGATTAATTTTGGTAAAACTGTTTCCCAGTAGGTAGTAGATCAGTTATTAGGCTGCTCCTGTTATAGCTATATAGCCATGCTGGCTGCAGATTCTGATACTCTGGGATATATCATAGGTAGTTTACACTGCTCCCATAAAAAGACAGAAGAAAATTATTCCCTTTTGATCAAAAAGAAAAAAAAGGTAAATAATAACAAAAATTGTGTTTAAGTATGAAGGAATTAAGATATCTAAATAGATATACACACATGACCAAGGAGAATCAGACACATAATTGGTAAAAATATAACCCAACATGCATCAAAGCCATTTTGTAATCTGCTGAAGATGTGTGTGTGGGCATGTAAAAATGCACGCATGCATGTGTCGCAGAGAATTACAAGAATAGGGAGCAATGTTCTACAAAAGGAAAGATCTGCATAATGAGCTCATTAGTAATAATCTCATTAGTTAAAACTCTCCTCTCCTATCCTGTCTAGCCTTGACCTGCATAAATTATGCAGGCTTCAAACAGCTTTTCTATCTTTTTTTGCTGAATAGATGAGCCTGCTGCATAGCTAAAGCGCACGACCTTCAGATGCTTTTTCAGAACAGCAGTAGTCTGTCATAGACACTGCCAGAAAAAAAGAAAGAAAAGAGAAAAAGCCCAAATAACCCTCACAATAGAAGAACTTATTTTCTGTTTAAGTAGGAATGCAGCCAGATGAAGTTTTTCAGTTTCAGTGATAAAACATAACATTTTGATTACCATTTTCTATCTGAAGTTATGTGTTCTTGGCTGACTGTAATTGTCAAACATCTTTCTTCTTAGGATCCCCTTAGGAAAACTTCATAAATATTATCTTTGAATTTTTATAATTATTTTTAGTAACATAAATGTATCAACATATTGGAATTGTTGGAAACTAAATAAGATTCCTAAATTGATCTAACAATAAAGTTAAAGAGAAATATCTGTATTAGATAATACTTCTGAGCTCTATATTTATTAGAGAGTACCCTGGGTTGTACTCAGCTGTGAAATTTAAAGGAATAGTTCTCTCTGGAATAGAATATTTTTTATTCTACTGTATGATATGAGGTTAAATTACATGGGCTGCTAATAGGACTCTACGTGCATTTGTTTTATCTTAGACTCTAACCTGTCTAGCTTTAAATGAAGATCCTATTACCTGCATAAGTGCAGGCCAAAAAAGACTTTCCTTACACAAAACAGTTCACAGATTCACAGATTTGTGGGGGTTGGAAGGGACCTCTAGAGATCACCCAACTGGATCAAACTGAATAAATATAGTGGTATCAATCATCTTCAGAAGCTATCTTGGAAAAGAAGATGAGACCTACAGGCCCAGTGTTTCAAAACTTCTGATCTCCTGACAAAGAATTTTCTCCTAGATTTAGGTATCTTCCCCAGGACTGTAGGAAAGAATCTCCATTAGCTTGAGATCTCAGGGTCCTATCAACCATCCAGACAGAGGCCTCCTTTAATGATAGGCTGGTGACTACTAGCTAGAACTACAATCAAAAGTGAGAGTTTGTACAGTTAAGCCTTCTGGTCTTGCTTATAGAACAGACATAATTGTACCATCCTTATTTTTCTAAAAAGTCAGGTGTTCACATCACCAGAGCATACTGAACCAGCTGTCACAGTGCAGCTCCATGGAGAGCTAGTTCTGTTTCTGATAGCAGTTTAACTCTTTGATACATTAGTGTGGCACCATATGCAGTCTAATTACCTGGGTCAATGGCGTATGTAATGTAGCTATATAGTTTCCAGTCCCAAAGCTTGCTGGTTCAGGTTTAACATCTAGCATCAGGTTGCATGCCCTTCATCCCATGAATAAGCAGAGATGCTATGGATAGTTTCTTCCTTTTTTCAGTTAATAAATGTAGAAGCTTTTCAAACCATAGGAGTTTATCAATAATTATGTCAAATTCCAAGATAAAAAATGCATGTAATATATAGATCAGACAAAAGGAATTCAGCAGTGGAGCTGAACAGTATTTCAACATCTCGACCAGATGTGCTTAGTTCTTCTTTATGCTGATCATCATGTTGCAACTGTTCCAGCAGTATCACTCTGAATACAGATGCCTTTTAGTAACTTTCAAATCCTAACAGTGGTTAGCTTAAGCTGATGTGATGTTTTGCATCCGTACAGTTAAAAATTACTGCAGATGCTATACAATCTTCCTCTGTGACAATGCTTGTTTCCTGAAAGTATGGAGTAAATGTTTGCTGTTAAACTGAGTTACCCTTCACAGTATTAGTAGATTCTGCAAATTATTTCAAAAACATTGATTCTATATATTATTTTTGAGCCTGGAAATGTGTGGAAGCAAAGATGACTTTCCTTCAAGAACAGGAACAAAACAAGGCAGCGGATACCATTGAGGACCATGCAGAAGTATATACTCCCCTACTTGCATTTTCATATTTTTATTAAAGGAACATTTTATGCTTAGCAGTCCTCTGTTTTCCTGACTTTCTTAAATCTGCTCTTAAGTGTGAAATTTCCCAGTGTCTCAGGAATTTGGCTTGTTTTTTTCTGAGTTCAAAGACATGATGTGTGTTACTCTTTCTCTACACAGCCATATGCTATACAAACTAAGCTAGGAGGATAAAAACTACCAAACAAAACACAACCAAATAAAACAATCCTTATTAAAATATTTGTCAGTATATTCTATCAATCACATTGGTAGGAAAATATCTTATCAACAGACTTTTTCATAGGAGACTGAATACAGGCTTAGGACATGGCAATATAAGTAGTAAGCAACTCAACTGAAGCCAATTGAATTTAAAAAAAAAAAAAAAATTAAAACTACCTGTAGTGAAAAATGAATGAAGTCCATTTGATTTAATTGGATTTTTATAGAGATTTTTCTGAAATACACTGGGGATGATTTGCTTAAATCTAAGTAAATCTGATTTGTCAAAGTGCTGCAGGACTGCAGTGTTTCAGCCATAGAATAATAGGTTTCTATGGTTAGAGCTGGAAGAGACCTTAAAGATCATCAAGTTCCAACCCCCTGCCATGGGCAGGGACACCTCCAACTAGACCAGGCTGCTCAAGGCCCCATCCAACCTGTCCACGAAGGTCTAGCTGGCTGGGGGTTCTGAGACAAAAAGATTATGAGCAAAGGCCTCCATAAGAAATAGGGATCTGCAGGATTTTTTTTTTTTTTATAGCATTCTTTTTCCATAGTGGTCTAAAAAGCTGAATTACAACCACAGGAATTTTACTTATTCCTGTGTCCAACAATGTTAAAACAAAAATAGAAGGTACCATACAGGTTAATGAATTATTTCTGAAAACAGCTGTCACTTTAAAAGCACAGGCCAAATAAAACTCAAAGATCTCAATTACTTTTAAAAGTGTATATGACAGAATTCTTGTTTTATTAACAGTGTATGAATAGAAAATAACTGCACAGAAGTTACCATACTTACCAGGTGAGTATCAGTGAAATTGAAGAATTCTCAAAGACAAATAATTAAAATAAAAAAGGTTGGTACTATCTTCAATAATTTAATAGTCTATTCAAGAGTTCAGATTGCCTTTTAACCACAGCTGTATGCACCACACTGGAATATAAGAATGGCTCATAATGCGTGAGAACATAGTTTCTTCCAGCCCAGTATCATGCCTCAGACAGTAGCCAACAGTGGGTCAGCAGGTAAGCGTGTCACAGTGAGATAAAGACTGAAAGTCTGTTCCACATTCTGCACCCTTTCCTGTTTGTTCTGCCTTCGCACTTCCAGCCATACTTGTACTGGAATGCATATTAACAGAACTGCACAATAACATATAACAGGAAAATTATTCAAGTTTGATTTAATCCAGATCAGTGCCCTGTGAATGACTGTGACTAATTGTTGGAGTGTAATTCATATAAATATTTTACTTGGCTTTACTTTCCACAGTATAATGTGGCAATGAGTTCTCCTTTTTGTACTTTGAAAAAATTGTTGAAGAGGGTTGATTTGGTTTAAATATGCTAATTATAATTTCTTACTAAAAAATGTATGGAAATAAATTGATAATCAATCTCTATTCATGTTTTCTGTGACACATGGTCTTAACACAACTTCTGCTTGTGTAAATATAATTATCCTAACAGCTTAACAATTTTAGTGAGGTATATTTTATACTTAGATTTTCCAAAGAGGGAAGAGAGAGGACATAGAAAAGTAGCTATTGAACACTGACTCTGCTTATGTGATTGGAAAAAAAAATCTTTATCAAGTAATTAGTACTGGAAATTAAAGCAGCATCTTAGTAGCACACCACTATGCTGCACAGTTCCACTAATACTTGTCATGAAAACTTATGTCTAAAACATTTACATTCATGAGGTTAGTTTAAGTTATTTCAATCCCATAATTGAGATAATATTCAAGGGCATCACTAAATTAATTTCTAACGTTTCAAATTGAGGGGAAATAAGAACTTCCTCCAGCAAGACAGAAATATTAAGTAACATACAAGTTAATCATGTATTCTATTCAACAAGACACTAAGAGGAGTAGGAATTCCCATAGTGTTTCTTAAATTGCAGAGAGGAATGCATTTTTCAAGAAAGGATATAATAAATTTTGTTTCTGTGAAATCCTCACTGTTAAACACTCTTTATTTAGGATGTGCTAACAGTGAGGATTGACTGCTAGATAATTGATTTTCAGTGTGTGCTGTTATATATTTTGAGTAAAAGCATCCAAAATTAATTAACCCAGAACAGACTTCCGCACAGTTTCTTCAGGTTAGTTGATTAAGAATTAGAACAGAGTAGTCTGAACAAATCCTCATCTAGGGCATAATAGAACATAATGTATTTTTCATATTGACCAAAAAGATAAATCCTGAGAGTCTATAGTACCTTTCCTGAATAAAAGAGAGAATATATTTATTTAAGCTAGGACCAATGTGACAGAGACTTCTGAATTCCTGTTCCAGAGAAATGAAAATTCAGACTGTCAATGTCTTAATGCTTGTCAACTCCAAAGATAGGAGTAGACCTAAGTGAACTTTGTGAAACTAATGAATATATTTCAACCACCTGTAATGCAATTTATTTTTCAGATTATACAGTTGTGAACTATTTGCAACCATGCAAATTTTTATTAAACTTCTTATGTCTCTAAATTACTATATGTCAGTTCAATTCAAACGCTTCTATCAATTACAGTATTTTGGGCACTTCATACTCACCATGAGATGGCTCATCTTTATCACTTGACACTACCTGTTTGCATTATGAGGAAGTGAAACTTCTCAGGAAAATCTTGATGAAAACAGATGGCCTGCTCACTCAGAAAGAAAATGCAAGCAGTAGGCGAGGTAGGTTGGGGAATGTGGGTACTTTTAGCTTTTTTCTTTTCTTATTCCTTCCACACCTCAACTTCCACTTCTTAATACCTCATTGGTTTGGCTTCTGTGATTTTATTCAATTATAGCAGTAGCTGTTAGTTTGTTTTGGATTTCTTTATTTCGTAAGATTTAGGATTTTTTTAGTTTTTCTAACTTAGCACTGAATAACTGAACATCACTTGTAGCAAAAACAAATCCATGGTAGAAGGTTCAAATATATGGACTGACCCTGTGAGAACAAAAATAACATCAGAAAAAAAATTCAGGGTCCAGAAAATACATTATATTTAATGCCAAAATGTATGCTTGTGATACCCTTCTAGGACTGAAACTGCATTACAAAATAAAAGCATAAAAACTGTCTATAATCTTTTAGAAGAAAACTTTGAATAAAGAGTAATTCTTGATGCAAACCATAAGTAAGTATGTTCTCCGTTATATTTTTCTTCTGGATTTTTTTGTGCTGATCCACATAATAACATCAGAGTGCTTAGGAAATTTTAACTAAATTCTATCTAAATTCTGTTTGATCCTGACTGCCAGGTGAGATATTTATGAGATGGATTAAGATACTTTATATCATTATACTGATGAAGATGTGCATAAGGTTTAAAATGTCCAAAGTTTCACGTATTACATTTTAGATATCAAAGATCTGGTGATTTTGTGGTTTGTTTTTTTGGTGTTTGGTTTGTTGCTTGGGGTTTTTGTTGTTTTGTTTTGTTTACTCTAAGTATGCAAACTTATTCTTCATATAGGCCCCTGGGCTAAATCGCATCTTATTTTAGAATAACGTGGGCACACATGTCACACGACATTTAAATTTCAACCAGAGCATTTCATGGCTTAGAACTTTGCTATTCTTGTCAGCTGAAGTGCTTAAACTTCATGTCCTATGATTTCAAAAAGCTCATCAACCACAAGATACTTCACTGTTTATTCTTTTCCACAATGCCCTATTTGCCAGCAAAAAAAATTTTCCAATAAACTGTTGATTACTAGTGAGACCAAATCAATTTCAGATTTTTCTCAGTGTGAGCACATCTCAAATTCAAGCTAGAAAAAGCATAAATAGATTTTTTTTTACATGAAAATACTTGCTTTCAAAAAGCATTTTTTTTTGTCAACCCTTGCAGTAGGTGTACATGCACATCTAAGAATTACTTCATCAATCAGAAACTGCCATTAGGACATAATTAACATAAATGAAAACCAATCCTGCAAATCCATTTACTAGATTTAGTAGCTTTCTCCCACAAAAGCTCTGATCAATTTTCAGTGTAGCTCAACAGCATATAGCGTAGTCTCAGTTCCTCCTGAACTGACCACTGAAAGGAAATTCACATATCTTTACATTCACTGGAATACGACCACATTTCCCACCATCTCAGAATATTACAGCAAGTATTTCCAAAATATGAGAATTCTGAGGAAAAAAAAAAGTAGGAATTGAATTTTTCTTCTACGTTAGTTATAGTTTTATAATATTAAGTCTTTTAGAGCAAATTTAGAATGTATGTAATACAACCAATGTTCAGTACGTTGTTATCTTGAGACATTCTTTATGATGCTGGAAGCAGTATGAACTGTTTTCACAAGAATGAAATACAGAGTACCTATTTGTTGCATGTATGTCTTGACCACAGCAATGGTACTACCAGCGACACAAAACCAGCACTAAAGAATGCAAGATTAAGAAATGAAAATATGTATGAATATGCAGTTGTTATCTCTGCTGATAAAATGTTGGTAATAATGCTTAAAAATCTGTCACAGGATCTTGGTAGGATTAATTACCGATGAAGGATGAAAAATTATATAAATTGGTTAAGTATAATTGCTGTTTTTTCTGATGGAAATTACATTGATCTGAACTTCTGAAATGGAACATTAAAAAAAGATGTTATTTAAAAGGGTCACAGATGCATTTCATGTTTAATTTCTCAACTACCACTTATAACGCATTTCAGTGTACCCCTTTTATACAATAAATAGTGCAATGAAGCGATTTTCCTTCAACAAATCATGGGTTGTTATTATAAAATGGCAACATTATAGATATTGTGTTTTATTTTATATTTACCAAAGTGTGTGAAAGCCAGCAGATGATTCTCACCTGATAAAACACAACTATATTTTTTGAGCAAATTATTCTTTTCCAATCTGTCCAAAATCTCTTTATATTATCTCATTAACTTTGTTCTTCAGTGAGTGCTTAAAAAAAGATGATCTATTCTACTCAATAGATTTCCTATACAAGGAAGACAAACCACCCAAATTTACCAGCTATTTCATTATGGATGTTTAAATCTGTTTGTTTGCTTCACTTTCTTGGTTTATCTTAATTAAATTTGCTCATAGGAAACTGACACAATTTTTTTTTTTTGAGTGCATTAAAAGTTTTTCTTCCTATTCTAGGTACTCTGTTCATGCCTGTAGTTATTTGAAAGACGGAGCAACACTGTACAGGAACAGGGAAATGTCTTACAAAATGAAGATTGGATTAAAATGATGACATTTCCCTTGCCTTAATCATTCAGGATGGAGGTACGAATTCCTGTAAGAAGATTTCTTCTATGTAATAGCCATACTTTTATGTGGTGGGTTGACCTGGGCTGGATGCCAGGTAACCACTAAACTACTCTATCGCTCCACCTTCTTAATAGAAGAACAGTGGGAGAAAATACAATGAAAAACTTGTAGATGAGGGAGATCACTCAGCAATTACTGGCAAAACAAACCTGATTTAGGGAAATTAATCTATAAATGATTTTAATCTATTGCCAATTAATAACACTAGGACAATGAGAAATAATATATCTAAAAACATCTTGCCATCATTCTTCTTCCTTCTCAGGCTCAAATTTACTCCCAACTCTGCTAGCTCCTGCCCTTGAGACGCACCCCCATCGGATGACGAATGGCATCTGCAGTCAGTTCATACCCTTTTGCCTTTGGTGCTCCTTCATCCTCATGATTTTCCCATTGCTCCATCATGGGGTCCCACACGTGCAATACAGTTCTTCATGACTTTTTCCAACATGGGCTGCACTTCATGAACTGCTCCACGTGGGTCCTTTCCATGGGGCATTCCTTTCAGGAATGGGCAGCTCCAATGTTCTTAGTCCTCCAAGAGGGTTACACGTCCTGCCAGAAAACCTTCTCCTGAATGAGCTGCTGCCTCCTTCAGGGCACATCTACTTGCTTCATTGTGTGGTCCTCTGTGGGCTACAGGGTGGATATCAGTTCTAACAGGGACCTCCATGGACTGCAGGGAAACTGAGTCACCACAGTCTTCACCAGGTACTGCAGGGGAATCTCTGCTCCTGTGCCTGGAGCACCTCCTCCTTCTTCACTGACCTTGATGTCTGAAGAGTTGTTTCTTGTAGTCTTACTCTTCTCTCCCAACTGTTTTTTTACAGTGTTTTTTGTCCATCTTGGAGCTAGCAGGAGCTGGTTTCGTTAGACCTGGGGGCAGTTTCTGGTATCTTCTCACATAAGTTATCCCTACAGGCCCGACTGTACCAAAGCCTGGTCACCTAAACCCAGTACAGTTTGGAAGACAGTCATATCATTTGTTAAACAAAGAGCACCACTGCTTTCCTTAGTTTCCTGGTCTCAACACATATTTCAATAAATAAAAAAACATAATATGCCTTAAAAATAAGCTTTGAAGTATTATGGCCATAAAAATAGTTACTTTGGAAGGAAGTCTTTCAACTCAGTAAGAATTGCTAAGCTGGCGTTCATATGAAGGAACAGCGAGTGGTCACAGACTCCCCATACATTTCTCCATATTTACCCCATGTCTTCAAGTGATGGATGCTAACATTTCACTGGTGAGATGCTGGGAAGAGCCATGTCCCCAGAGTTTCTAAGTCTTGTGTATATGGCAGTTCTGTTTCCATCTGGCTGGTACTGGCAGTGGTATCTGCAGCAGAAGTCACAGAGAGCAGTTACAGCAAGGAGTTTTCTCTGCCTTTTCTGTATTGTAAGTCTTTATCATAGGTGGACAGAGCCCCAGCAGTGAAATTGAGAGGACAAAACTGCAAGGGAATGGTAGTGCATGTAATACCAGAGGAAGGAGTATGTGGAGAATGACAAGAAAGTACTAAGGCAACAGTGAAAATATGAAGAGAAAAAAGAATGATTGAACAATGGACCTAGGATGAGCCTGCAAAGAAGAGATGCATTTTGAGGAATGGGATTTAGAGAGTAAATTTATTAAATTAGAAGAAAAAGAAATTAGTGGCAGAGAAGAACCAAAAAGAAATAACATGGCTTCAAGAAAGAAGACAAGAATGAGATCTGGAAGACAGGCAAATAGTGTGGGAGAAGAGGTACTGTTCTGATCACTTGCTTACCCAGAGTATAAGGGAAATCAGTCTTCTAAAAGTCTCTCCTTTATACTTCTTGCCTGCTTCAAAGCTGCTCTGAAAAATCCAGTCTCAGTTATTTTCACTTTCCTGCCCTGTTGTTCTCATTACTCACTCAATGGGAGCCACAATGTAAAAAATAAGTGAAATCATCAGCTTCACAGCATTTTATATTGATCCACAAATATGAATGTCTTGTGCAGTTTTTGTCAGGATAAAAATTCAGCAGAAATTGGAAAGGAAGGTGGCTACCCGGGGATACTATTGCTGAAATATGACTTGGAAAAGAGCAAATGTTTTCAAACTACAAAGACAACATGACCAAAGTTTAGGCTGTTACATTTTTATTTATTTTTATGGGTGGGGTTTTTTCTTTTCAAAATTTTATCATTACCAGTGCAACAGAATCACACTTGAAATAAATTGAAAATGTAATGAATGATCACAACAAAATATTTTTTATAGTTGACATTCAGAACATGAGTAAACGACAAAATATGTTAGTTTATGCCACTTGAATTCTTAAACAGTAATACCATGGAAGCAATTTCTGTGGAAAATTTCATTACTTTCTTTAATGAAACATGTATGACACAAATATGTAAAGCTAGCAATAGATATTTTATATTCACAGAAAATTCAGTGCACTATTGTTGATTAATGTTTGCTGTATAAAATCAGACATGCATTTGCTACACAACTTGTATTTTAAAATCAAGTTTAAAGTAACCCAGTCCTGTCATTGATGCCACTTTGGAGAAGAATTCAGTCATTTTCAATTCTTTCACCCATACCTTGAAAAGTTTGCAAACCCCTGAAACATTGATTAGGCTATTTACAAAATAAGTTTTTCAAGTGTTTGCTTAATATTTTACAGATACCCTATATTTGACATTTGACATTCAGCAAGCAAAGTATTCAATACAGAAGAAATTTTGTATTTCCTACAATATGGACAGAACTAAGCTCCCCAAATCTTAAGTTATTTCAGAATATTCCTTCTTACATTTTGAGAAGAGTTAAGTAGTCTCAGTAAAATGAAATTCTGGTTTAATTGTGTTGGTTTTGTCTGAGATAGATTTAATTTTCTTCATAGTAGCTAGTCTGGTGTAATATTTTGTGATGAAAACAGTGTTGATAATACAGGGATGATTTTGTTACTGCTGATCAGTGCTTATACAGAGCCAAAGCCTTTTCTGCATGTAGGTTGGAGGTACATGAGGAATTTGGAGGACACACAGCTGAGAGAGCTGACCCCAACTGACCAAAGGGATATTCCATACCATATGGCGTCATGCTCAACATGTAAAGTTGGGCAAAGAAGGAAGGGGAGGGAATGTTCAGAGTAATGGCATTTGTCTTCCTAAGTAACTTTTACACGTGATGGAGCCCTGTTTTCCTGGAGAAGGCTGAACACCTGCCTGCCCATGGGAAATGAATTCTTCAGTTTGCTTTGCTTGCATGTGTGGCTTTTGTGTTACCTATTAAACTGTCTTTACCTCAACCCACAAGTTTCCTGATTCTCTCCCCCTTCATGCTGTGGGGGAATTGAGTGAGTGGCTGTGTGATGCTTAGTTGCTGGCTGGAGTTAAAACACTTAATGTATAATTTTATTTCCAAATATATACCCCTATTTATACCCTCCTGATATAATTTTAGATAAACTTCACAGATAATTTGCAATAGTTCTCTTTTCTGTCCTTGTAACCTCATTGTTCCTTTTTTACATTGAATATAGAAATTCAGTGGCTCTTCCCTGTTCTTTAGGAAGTAAGATGTCTAGAAAGTAGCTGTCATAATTGACTTTGGGACAATGGCACCTCTGCATATTGATAAGCCATTCTAGAAGAGATGATCCACAAATTTAAACTACAGATTTCAAATGTTACATAATTTAAATACACAGAGGAACTAATGTATCAAATGTCTATTTTGACTGATCTATGTGTTCTAATTAGGGATAGATTTTGAGCTGTAAATTTTTGATCCAAATGCATTGTACAAAGTTTAGAAATTTCTGAAAGTAAGTTGGTCTAATTTTAGAGTCTTACTTGTCAATAGCATATTGCTGAGTTATGCATAAAATGGTCTTAAAGATATTTGAGCTTACGAAATTAGTACGGCACTTAAGATATGTATCACAGAATCATAGGTTTGGAAGGGACCTCAGGAGATCACCAAGTCCAACCCCTCTGTCAAAGCAGGTTTCTTAGGACAGAAAGCAGGTTCCTTAGGACAACTATTTAAAGTGAGGTTAAATAGAAATGTGAAGTGCTAATTTTTCTTTGGTTTCTTTCACTCTTTTCTGTTATTGTTATTATTTAGAATACAGTAATGTCTGGAGAGTTCAGTATAGCACCTGTTGAAAGAGATGTTAATGCTAGCGATAAAAAACCTTTATTCCACTGAATGTCAAGAATTATGACAAAAGTTTAAAGTAAAAGGAAATTAGAAAAATTATGGAAGACCTGATGCTTAAAGATTATTTGTTTCACTGGATATACAGACAGCCCTCTAGCTAAGTTATGCTAAGTTAAATTCTCTATTTGAGGAGCAGTGTTAGAAAACAGCATTCTGTCAGTAGAATAGATCAAGGGGATGATGATTACTGAGTAAATTAGTTGTTTTTCTACTTGAGCTGTTATACCATTGTGATTATGTGATTATGGTAATGCTCCATGTGTTTAATAACAATATGTTCCTGCAGATATCTCAAGTAATATGAAAATATAAAGAGAAAAGCTAAAAAGTTCACACATTCACTGCTCCTCAGTCCTGACACTCAGACATGTTTTCCCATTATTTTCTCACTGGACTCTATAACGTAAGCATTAGTAGCTCATCTAACCTAGTAGTTTGGTAAGGTAAATGCTCCCTCATGTTGTCCACTCTGCAGGATGTGCAGCATTAAAAACAGTGGTTATCCAGCATTAGGAGAATTAGAATGAAGATGCTAGGTTATCCCTTAAGCATTAACATCCCGAAAGCTGGCAGATAAACGATCCATTCCAGTTGAATGTAGTTTCCATAACAATGGCTTTAATGGAGATTAAATGTGTACACTTAGTGGAAGTAATCTCTTTTTCTTTTTCCACAGCCACTCTGGATGAATTTAAGGATCCGATTTTCCTTGATGCTGCAACATTTCACTGCTGACTCATTTCAACCTGTCCACTAGGACCTCCAGGTCCCTTTCAACAACACTGCTCCCCAGCCACTCAAATCCTGGCCTGTATGGGGCTCTTCAATTATTCTGACCCAAGTGCAAGACACTGAAATTGTCTTTGTTAAATTTTGTACTAGACTTGCTAGTCTACTCTTACAGTCTGCCCTGGTCTCTGTAAGATCCCTCTACCTTTTGATGTGTTCACTTTACCATATAGTTTAGTGTCACCAGCGGGCTTACTGAGGGTGCTTTCAATCCCATGATTTGGACAATTTATGAAGATGTTGAAACACCATGGGGTCCAGTATCCATTTCTGGGGACCCAACTTGTGACAGGCTACCAGCCTGACTAAAAAGCATTGATCATGATGATCTCAGTACTACTTGTTGGACAATTTCTTGCCCATCTTGTAGACCTCCCATTCAATCTGTATTTTGCCAGTTTGTCCAGAAAAAGATTGGAGAAAAGTGTCAAACACTTTGCTGAAGTTCATGTAAACAATGTCCACTGCTTTTGCCATGTTAGTTTCTTGTAGATTGTGATCATGTAACTCTGGCATGACTTTTGGTAAATCCGTATTGGCTTTTCCCCATCATGTGCTTGATTTGGTTAGTAATAGTTTTCAGAAGCATTTGTTCCATTACTTTCCCAGGGATTGAAATAAGACTAATTGTGCTTTTAATTTCATGGGTCCTCTTTTGGGGCCTTCTTATAGGTGGGTATGACATTATCAAATATTATGGACAGTGGCCTTGCAACAATGCCAGCCACTTCCCTTAGTACCATGGGATAGATTCTGTTCAGGCCCATAGATTTATGTGGGTTGAACCTTTGCAAGAGGCTTTAGGACAGTTCTTCCTCCACTACTGGTGGACCAACACTTAAATTGTTGTACCTACATGATCCTGTGACCTGGGGTCCAGCCATGGACAGGCGGAGGCAAAGAGGTTATTGAGAAGCACTGCTTTTGTCAGCATTATTAGGGACTATATATAACAATGGGCCTACGTCTACTCTGTGCTTCTGTTTACTGCTCATGTATCTGAAGAAGCCTTTCTTATTGTATTTGGCATCTCTGACCACTTTCAGTTCCAGCTGAGTCTTTCTAACTGCATCTCTACATGCACAAGCAAGATTCTTGTAGTCCTTAATAGCTATTTGGATGCCTTTCCATAGCTGGCATGCTGGTTTTTTTTTTTTCCTTTTCAGCACATCTAAAAGCTCATTATTTAGCCAGGGTGATCTCTTGTTCTGCAGCTTGTGTGGTGACTATCTTATCTTAACCCAATTGTTCAACAAATTTAATTCTGAACACATTAATGTGAATGGGGATACAATGAAAGTTTTTAAGATTACAAGAGCTTTGACTCACAATATGAACAGACATGAGGTTCTTTCCTTACAGGCTAGGATAAGGCTGTTGTTTTCCTACAAGTGAAGTCCCGAAACAACTTTTAAGCCACAAAACACAATAGAAGCTTTTTTTGATTTTTTGTAATACACTAAATACCACTTTTGAAGCTGCACTGTGTGTCTCTGTGAAGATCAGTTGCAACAGGAATTTCACATGGAAGAGATATCACAGGCTTTTCCATGACATTCCTCAGCTTTGAAGGATGTATAGGTGCTCTTTTCACTAGAGAAAAGTTGTGGACTTGAAAAAGAATATATAGCTAGAGGTACTGCAAATAAACATTGTCAAAAACAGTATTGTGTTTATGATTCTTTGTCCTGGTTTTACCCCGGCTGAGAGCCGAGATCCACGCAGCTGCCTGCTCCTTAAAGGAAAAGAGCAGGGAAAGAGGGAAGCGGGGGGGGGGGGGGGGGGAGTGGTGAGAGGCAAAGGAAGGGAAAAGGAAGGGGCAAATAACCCCAAAACCAAGAAACTAAGAGGCCCGTGGGTTGGGATAAGGATAGTTTACTAAGATAAGAGAAAAATAAACCATAACAATGCTAACAGGACTTTAGAGAAAAAAATATATGAAGCTGTTGATACACAATGCAGTTTCTCACCAAACCCACAACTCAGGCCGTGCCACCCAGAGCCGTCCCGGAACCCGACCGTCCCCCAAGAACCGCGCGTCCTGGAGCTGCCCCTGCTCTTCCTCCCGTCAGCCCCCCGATATCCTGGACAGGATGTAATTGGCGTGGAATACTCTCTTTGGTCAGTTGGGTCACCTCTCCTGGCTTCACCCCTCCTTTCTCATGAATAGCTGAGAAAGTCCTTGACTGTCTGACAGCAACTAGAAACATCAGGGTGTTATCAGCACTGCTTTCATTTTAACTCTCAAACACAGCATTCCATCCGCTGCTACAAATGAAGTCAACTCCATCCTGACCAAACCCAGGACATTCTTCTTCAGCAGTTCTGCAAACAAGGAACAGCTCTTGTGGCTCACTGCAGCAGCATCTTTGTGAAACAAGATAAAGTAAGAGAATAATCATGCTTTCTGTTTTAAAAGTATACATCTTGATGAGGGTATAGCATCCACCCTCAGCAAGTACGCCGATGATACAAAGCTGGGAGGATTGGCTGACACGCAGGAACACTGCGCTGCCATCCAGCGAGACCTTGACAGGCTGGAGAGCTGGGCTGGGAGAAACCAGATGAGGTTCAACAAGAGCAAGTGTAAAGTCTTGCACCTGGGGAGGAACAACCGACTGTATCAGTACAGGCTGGGGGATGACCTGCTGAAAAGGAGCTCTGTGGAGAAGGACCTGGGGGTCCTGGTTGATGACAGGTTGGCTATGAGCCAGCAGTGCGCACTGGTGGCGAAGAGAGCCAATGGGGTCCTGGGATGCATCAGGAAGAGTATGTCCAGCAGGTCGAAGGAAGTGATCCTCCCCCTCTACTCTGCGTTGGTCAGGCCCCACCTGGAGTACTGTGTCCAGTTCTGGGCTCCATGGTATAAAAAAGACAGGGATCTCCTGGAGAGAGTCCAGAGAAGGGCCACGAAGATGATTAAGGGCCTGGAACATCTCCCATATGAGGAAAGGCTGAGTAAGCTGGGTCTGTTCAGCCTGGAGAAAAGAAGGCTTAGGGGAGACCTAATTAGTGTTTATAAATATCTTAGACTTGGGACGCAGGGGGATTTGGCCAGCCCCTTTTCAGTGGTCTGTGGGGACAGGACTAGGGGCAATGGCTGTAAGCTGGAGCATAGGAAGTTCCGCACCAACATGCGGAAGAACTTTTTCACAGTGAGGGTGACGGAGCAGTGGAATAGGCTGCCCAGGGAGGTGGTTGAGTCTCCTTCTCTGGAGATATTCAAGTCTCGTCTGGATGCCTATCTGTGTAATATGAGATAGGGAGCCTGCTTTGGCAGGGGGGTTGGACCCGATGATCTCTTGAGGTCCCTTCCAACCCCTAAGATTCTGTGATTCTGTGATTCCTGTACTTCTAATGGCAGATATAATTAATGAAATTTAAAATATAAGACTAGGAAAAAAACCCCACCCCAAAACACAAGTCCTACCGATCCAAATATTAGATTATCAAGTAGCAGGCTTCAGGAAAAAGTATATATTTTTCAGCACAATGTGAAAGCTTGGGTGAGTAATTTTCACAATAGAACAAGAATTCCGTAAGTATAAAAATGTTAAAAAAGACAGTAAGAAAATAATGAATTTGGTAGAGTCAAATCAATAGCTTACATGCAGCCTCCAACTCTGGAAATACCTGATGTGCTCTGTAGTCAGAGTTCTAAACTGGACAGAAAGTTGTGATCCCATTTAAAAGATTATTATGTCTATGTAACATTTTCTGTTACAAATCCACAGAAACTCATGTACTAGTTGGAGAAATTATTTTCCTTCCCAGTACCTTTACATATTTTATATGAAAAAGATCTGGATTAATTTAAAGTTAATACAGTTGAATTCAAAGTACACTTTACATCTGAAACTTGCTTATAAACTAGTTTACATTTAGGACTTATCCTTTCCAAATTTGGAAAGTTACTTCTAGATTTTACACAGCTAAACATAAAAAAACCCCTATTACACTGGATGCCATGTGTTAGTTTTATTTTACAACTGAGAAAATGCTTTTAATGACTGTTTACCTTCCATAACTTTATTATTTCTTTACATTCACAAAATGTTACATAGACTAGGACCTAAAATATTTAGCAATTTTGTGCCAATGATATTAAGTTAGCATAGTCTTCTTTTTACCTAACAATGATGTCAGTATAGAAAAGTGGATAGGTGTTGAGATAATGGGAGCTACCAGTAACATGATGTTATGAGTTTACCATTTCTAATGACTGTACACTTGAGACATCCATTTAGTGTAAATGCAGTGTGCCTGAAGTATTGCAGGCAGAAAATAATGTCATATAAAATACTGTAAGTAGAAACTCAAGCAGTCATAGCTAATTTTAGCACAGAATGGCTAAGTCTGAAAACTACATTTTAATGTAACAAGGAATATGTGAAAAACACCACCACAAAACCCTCACCCAAAACCCCCCAAAAAACCTGACAACTAAAATACTCCCCCTTCCCTCCAAACCACCAAATTTATCTGAAATGAAAACAAGCTGTTGTAAGCCTGCTTTCTTTCTGGCAGTGTTGAGGAAATTGAGCAAGCAAAGCCTATTTGGTTTGCTAAAGAAGATATACCATAAAAAGAAATGGGAAGGGAAATAAAGAACAAAATTTCACATTATAATGAGACAGCAAATCAAAATAGCCCTTATTACAAAGTAACATTAGGTTCAAATAAATGTGTACAGACACAGTTCTCATGGTTAGATGTTTGGGTTCTTCTCAGTCAAAAAAAATGTATTTTTAAACCACAGTGTTTAGGATCAAGATAAGCTAACAGTTTTGTTTTCTGGGTCTTTGTTTCATGTTACATCATCACATTGAGATTATGATGTCTAAAAGAGTAATCTGTGACCATAAAGTAAATCTTAATCTTCTTTTTTATAGCACTTGTTGTCAAGAAAGCCAAAGTAGTGCTATTTGTAACTCCATGACAGTTTAGAGAAGATTTTACAGTCTGGCAAAAATAGCATGAGAAATTGTTATATTTTACCCACATTTGCCCTTTCATCCACATGAAATGATTCTTGTAGGTTGTGAGGAAATAAATACTGAAACTACTTTAGCTGACAAATTGATTTAGAAAAGTTAAGTCAATATTGTGTTTTTAAAAGACAACTTTGCATCCTTTTCAAATGAGAATCATAGAATCATAGAATAGTTTGGGTTAGAAGGGACCTTCAAAATCATCAAGCTCCAACCCCCTTGCCATGGTCAAGGATACCTCTCATTAGACCAGACTGCTCAAGATCCCATCCAACCTGGCCTTGAACACCTCCAAGGAGTGGGCAGCCACCACTTCCCTGGGCAACCTGTGCCAGTGCCTCAACACCATTGTAGTGAAGAATTTCTTCCTAATATCCAATGTAAATCTACCCCCTTCCAAATTAAAAACATTTCCCCTCATCCTATCACTCCATGCCCTTCCAAAAGGTTTCTCCCCAGCTTCCCTGTAGGTCTCCTTCAGGAACTGGAGGGCCACTATAAGATCTCCACAGACCGTTCTCTTCTTCAGGCTGAACAACCCCAACTCTCTCAGCCTGCCTTCACAGGAGAGGTGCTCTAGCCATCTAATCATCTTTGTGGCCCTACTCTGAACCCATTTGAACAGTTCCATGTTTTTCTTATGTTGGGAACTCTAGAACTGGACACAGTACTTGAGGTGAGGTCTCACAAGAGCAGAGGGGCAGAATTGCCTCCATTGACCTGCTGGCCATGTTTCTTTCAATGCTGCCCAGGATACACCTGTTTGCCTGCGCTGCAAGCATGTATTGTTGGCTCCTGTTGACCTTCTCATCCATCAACATCCCTAAGTCCTTCTCTGCAGGGCCAGGAGGAGGATCCGGGGAACTACAGGCCTGTCAGTCTGACCTCAGTCCCGGGGAAGATCATGGAGAGGGTCATCTTGGGAGCTATCATGCAGCACATGCATGATGGCCAGGGGATCAGACCTAGTCAACATGAGTTTACAAAAGGTAGATCCTGTCAAATTAATGGAATTAATGGAATAAAATCCAGCTGGAGGCCGGTCACAAGTGGCGTCCCTCAGGGCTCAGTCCTGGGTCCAGTCTTGTTCAACATCTTTATCAATGACCTCAATGAAGGGATCGAATGCTCAGTCAGTAAGTTTGCAGATGACACTAAACTGGGAGGAAGTGTTGAACTGAGGGTAGGAAGGCTCTTCAGAGGGATCTGAACAGACTGGACCGATGGGCTGAGACCAATGGGATGAAGTTTAACAAGGCCAAGTGTAGAGTGCTGCACATGGAACATAACAACCCTACACAGAGCTATAGGCTTGGGGGAGACTGGCTGGAGAGCTGTCAGGCAGAGAAGGACCTGGGGGTGTTGGTTGACTGCAGGCTGAATATGAGCCAGCAGTGTGCCCAGGTGGCCAAGAAGGCCAATGACATCTTGGTTTGTATCAAAAACAGTGTTGCCAGTAGGTCTAGGGTAGTGGTTGTGCCCCTGTACTCAGCATTGGTGAGGCCACACCTCGAGTACTGTGTGCAGTTCTGGGCTCCTCACCATAAGAAGGACATTGAGGTCCTCGTGCAAGTGCAGAGAAGGGCAACCAGGCTGGTGAAGGGGCAGGAGGGCAAATCCAATGAGGAGTGGCTGCGGGAGCTGGGGCTGTTTAGCTTAGAGAAGAGGAGGCTGAGGGGAGACCTTATCACCACCTACAACTACCTGAAGGGAGGTTGTAGAGCGGGGGGTGATGGTCTCTTCAGCCAGGTGACAGAAGATAGAACAAGAGGAAATGACACGAATCTGTGACAGGGCAGGATTAGATTAGACATTAGAAAAAAATAATTTACTGAAAGAGTTGTCAGGGCCTGGAACAGGCTGCCCAGGGAGGTGGTTGAGTCGCCTTCCCTGGATGTGTTCAAAAAAAAGGGTAGATGTGGTACTTAAGGATATGATTTAGGAATGGGAATGGTTGGACTTGATGATCTTCAAAGGTCTTTTCCAACCTTGTGATTCTGTGATTCTATCACATCAATGCCTTGGTTTCTCTTTTCACTTATATAAATTTCCAAAAACTGGATTAGACTGTAACTGATATTTACTATTAGAATATCCACATAAAATTTTCTCAATCTCAGTTCTGATGTTAAGTCAGGGAAAGTGCACAGGCATGACTGAAATCTTGATATTTTCAATTGTTTAACTAAACTCAGGACAACATGTTATTGCACTATTTATCTATGATAATGCTAGAGTCCATGTCTAGATTTTATTCAAATTGACTTTCAGATTCTACTTTAAAATGTTCTTTCAGATGTATATATGAACAAGTGAAGTGATTTCCATGTACATCTTTAAGAAGACAGTGAATCAAATTTAGCAATATATTATTTCTTCATGAGCACAGTAGGGGCAGGTTTTCTGCAAGAGGAGTAGAGAAGACCTGAAGACTAAAGATCATTTTTGAGAAATTCAGTGGAAGAGGTTTTTTATCTAGGCTAAGTTTAAAAGAGAACATTTGGTACATTAGCATTATATTAATTATACAGTATGTGTCCCTTTCAAATCATTTACACAAAGCTATGTGAATATCAAAATCAATCTATAAGGAAGATTTCTCTTTCAAGTAATTTGTCCAAAGATTTATTCAAGTAAAAGGTAATGACTTTGCCTTTCCTTACTTTTAGCATTGTTGTAGTTTTGCTTGCCTGGGTTCTGGTGGAGAAGGGGAGGGGGGGGCTGCAGGGATGGCTTCTGCAAGAAAGCAGCTAGAAGCTTTCTGCAGGCCCAGGAAAGCAAACTCCAGCTGCCTCAAGGACAGAGTCATTGTTGACCAAGGTCAAGCCAATCAGTGATGGTCACAGCACCTCTGTGAATCACATTTAAGAAGATAAAAACACTAGCAGCCACTTTTTGCCATCCAAAGAAGGGAGTGAGAAGATGTAAGAAGCTGTGCGGATACCAATGTCAGTAAAGAAGCTGGGTGGAGGAGGTGGCCCAGGTGCCGGAGAGAAAGATGCCCCTGCAGCCTGTGGAGAAGACCATGGTGGAGCAGGTTTTTCCCTGCAACCCATGGGAAAGGATGTGACCCCACCTGCAGCCTATGGAGACTCCCCACGCTGGAGCAGGTGGAGACATACAGGAGACACTGTGATCTGTGTTGGAGCCCCTGCCAGCACTTGCAGTCCGTGGAGAGAGAGAAAGAGACAAAGATCAATGCTGGAGCAGGTTTACTGGGGGGTGGGGCTTGTGACTTCATGAGGAACCAGGCTGGAGCAGTCTGGGCCTGAGAGACTGAGAAACATTCTATGATTTTGTGACTGAACCCCATAGAAGTGACTAACGCTGGGGCAGCTGGTGAAGAGATGAAGCCCTGTGGGAAAGGACTCTCTTTGGAGAACATCGTAGAGGACAGTGTCCCATGGGTGGGACCCCTTTTTTAGCTGGACAGGGGAGAAAATATATATTAAGAGGTTTAGGAGTCAAATAAGGACAGGGAGAGATCATTCCCCAAGACCTTTGCTATTTCTTACTCTGCCCCTCTCACTCTGAAAGTGAGTAAGCTGGGAGGAGGCAGAAGGTTTGAAGGGGATACAGCTAGGACAGCTGATCCTAAATGTCTAAAGAGATATTCTATACCATATTGTGACATGCTCAACTATAAAACTGTGTGTGACAGTAGCTTTTCCAAAGTAACCTGTATTTGGGGACTCATGCATCAGTCTGATGAAGGAAGGTGGTAAGGGATTGCCGTTGTATATTTTAATTATTTTTTTCTCTTTTTACTCTTCATTTATTAAACTATATCTTAACCCACAAGTTTTTCTTGCTTTGGCCTTCCAGTTCTCTCTGCTGTCCTGCTGGGGAAAAGAGAGTGAGTAGCTGGTGAATGTTTAGTTGCTGGCTAGGGATGACTCACTCCTATCAATCACTCCTATCAGTCATTCTAATAAACTGGTTCCAATCATCCATCTTTAAAGTGCTAATATAATTTTAACTTTCTTCATGTTTCCTAGAACTTCTGCAATATGACAAAACTTTCTGAACATTAGCATTACCATTCTGAGGAGTCATTTCATTATCTCCTTTGGGTAGCAGATGATGGTTAAAATCTCCAATCTTAATGGCTACCATTTGCTACCAAATATATGTTCTCAGGAGATGTGTGAAGGTAGGTTGCCTATTTTTCTGTAACATATTTAACACTAAATGTAAGCATGCAATGGCTCTTTGATTCTCTTTTTTAATGAAGTCATGCTCTCATTTTAAAATTTCACTTGAAATATTAATTACCAATATGTTAAATCTAAACTGTTTCAGAATATAACTTGGTCTCTCGTATGGGTATTTTAAATGTAATAACAAACAGGGATCGCAAGAACTATTGAAATTTTAACAGTTTTATCATGGAAATTCGTTCTCCTTCAGTGACAAAACTCTTCAATTATTCTACAAGTTTTTCAGTCACTGTTTGTCCTTTTTTCAGAGTGCTTACTTTTTGGTCACACACCGTTTTGTATGCATTACAAGAAGAGCCATACCATGCACAGAATGATAAAGAAGTTTATAAAGAACATAATTCAGTGACTGATGAACCCAAAGGGTTACAGCTGCCAAAATACATTAGCTAATGTAATGTGGTGTAACAAACTATAATGTGACTGGCTTGACATAATGCACTCTGTCACTTTGGAAATTAAATGAACAAATAAAAAAATAAAACTAGAAAAAGTCTAGTAGGAAAAAATTTGCAAAATTAATTTCTGGTTTTATAAAATATAAAATTTTGTTCCCTGGGTAAGAGATTGGTGTCAGGCAAACTGTTTAGAAATTAAAGTCAATTGGTATTCTAGGTACTTGCAGGGTTCTGGATAAATCCTGCCTAATGCCAGCAAGTGACACCACCATCTTACAGGAACAGCTCCCAGTACAGCAAACATCCAAGGTAAGGTATTGAAGTGAACAATACATAACACATTCACAACTCTATTAAAAACTGACTAAATAGTAAAGCAGTTAGAGAAATTTTACCCTTGCTTCATGAATACAAAATATACATGAGTTTAAATGCTTGGCCTAACTCTACATGAAAGAGATCTTCGGTTATCCTTTGGTCAACCTTAAGTGGAAAAAAAAATCAGACAGGTAACACTTCTCTAGCTACTGAATATAACAGAAGTCTGTATCATCCTAATACAGTAGACCCTAAAAGTAGCTATTAGAAGATAATTGCTGTTGTACCTAAGATAGAATGCAAACATCATTCATGTTTATCAGAACCAGACAAACAACACATGTATGGGAAAGAAATTAGATCAAAATTAAAATGCTCTTTGCAGTCTAGAGTACTTATTTGTATTGCTTTGTGTGCTTGGTCATTAGAGACCTGAAGAAGCTGAAGAAGCATCTTATAATTGCACCTTTTTGATTTTTCTATTATTATTATTATTATTATTATTATTATTATTATTATTATTATTATTATTATTATTATTATTACCATTACTATGATTTTTTTTTTTTTTTTACATTGCAAGTTTTGCAAGGGAGTTTTCAAACATTTTGGAAACCTTCTCCAGGTAAAAGTTAGGAGTGTTCCATGCGAAGTCATATGCTTTCCATTAGTATCAAGAGGTTCCTCCATTATTTCTGCTGATTTTGAAAATATAACTTTATGATGAGGCTACGATTGCTTTTGGCACTTAATCATGAAAAATGTGCTATTTTAGATTGGATTGCTTCCATGTCCAGCAAAACAAACTGTTGAAATACATTTAATGCTGATTTCTAAGATGCAAATATCATGTCTTAACTGGCATCAGAGATGAAGTCTTGTCTTCTGAAATAATAAAAAAATACTTCGGGCAGCAACACAGTTACTGCTAAAATCCAAACAAAACCCCGCAGATGAGTTGAGATATGTAAAGAAAGTGTTGACACTCATTTAAAACCTGCAGCATTTCTAATATGCCCTCTGATACTGATGAATATTGTGTAACAAAAGTTACTTAAAATATAATTAAAATAACTTTGAACATTGAGTCCAAACCATATTGAGAACATGAATTCATCTGATTTTCCACTATAAAACTGAGAAAATTTTTGGAGTGGACCTTGGAGAAAAAAAAAAAAAAAAGATAAATTAAAAACCACATTACATACCAGAAGGAATAATTAAAAGCTGTACTCAAACACTTGTTTGGGATGAACAGTGCAAAAATCAGCAAGAGGAGGAAGGATCTTTTTCCACTTGCAGGTGTGCACTAACAAGAGGTACAGAGTACTGGCAACAGCTGACAAGGAACAAATCTCCTCAGTGTAGTATCAGCTGCTTGAGTCTGATCCCTTGCCAGCACCAAGAGAAAACAGTGGAAAACAGTGGATGGAGACATCCATCTCTCAGTCATACTATCTGTTTTAGTGTGTTTATTGCCTATTGGGAGTCCAGGTCCAGAATGTTTGCAGAGGTATTGTGAAGATTTATCTGGCTTACAAACTATTACTCTTTATGTGGCACCAACAATACTGACAAAGAAGACGTCAAGAAAGTCTGCAGAATTATGACAAAGTACACTTCAACTGCCTAATGGGATGATACAAAGAAGATGGATCCAGAATCTTCCTGGACGTTCACAGTGATAGGTCATAAAGCAATGACTACAAGCTAGAGAAAGTCAAATTCCAATTACATCTTAGAAATATTTTTTTCATCATGATGATGATCAAACACTTGTTCAAGTTGCACAGTGAATTTGTGGAATATTTATCCATAGAAACATTAGCAGTTGACTTTATGTGATCCTTAGCAAAATTATATGACTTTGAAATTGTGTGCAATTTCAAAGCTGTCCCATCCTCTGAGGAGGATGTGGGATTGGACCACTGGATCTCCAGACCTTCCTTTCAACCTAACCTTCTATAATTTATGAGACAAAAAGTATGACAGAGCACTTCAAAGTTTTCTGTTTTGTTAATCACAGATTTTTTTTTAAATGCTATAGTAGCTTAAAACCAAATGTGGCATCTCAGAAACATACAAACAGACCGATTATGCTCTTCAACTCTTTAGATAACTGTCAGCTATTTCTGTAAGCTGGAATTTCATATCAGTGCCCTCAGGTCTCACTAGTCAGGCCAAGATTCTTCTTCCATACTTGAGAAGGCCAGATCTCAGCTATTTCTTTCCCCAGATCAGACAGCAAACTAAGCTGTCAGCCCACTGCTTATTTCTTTCAACTATTAGGCTCTGATCCTAAATTACATTTTTTTCTTTAATCTTAAGGCTTTTAAATTGATGGCATAAAGTAATCAAAAGACATCATTGTGGAGAAAACCTGCATGTTTAAATTAGCAATAGTAGACAAACTGATACATATAATAAACAAAGATTAGTAAATTGACTGCCTGACTGATACATAGTCCTAGAATTGAAACACACAGGAAATGAGAAGGAAATGAAGTAAGATGTAGCAACAGAATGTTCCTGTGACCTCCCCACCCTACACACACAGAGGTTTATTGTTTTCAGAAAATTAAATAATGCCTGCACTGCAGGAAAAAAATTCCTGTACCTGTAAGAAGCCCCAGCTTAGTGTCTATGGTAATAGTAGCACAGTGGGGATGATGACTGAAAATCAATGCTGTTGCTTTTCTTTATGAGTAGAATACATCAGAGATGGAAGCCCAAGTGTACTTCAAAATCTGAGGTCTTAAGTACAAGCCTTAGAGCAATGCAATGTTTTATTTCTTTTTCATTTTTGGTAAACTTTTTGTATGAAATAATTCCATACGTGTTTCCTGAAAGCAATAAATTTAGAGAAAACTAAAGAAAAAAGTAAGTTTTACTTTTATCTAAGTTTTAGATAACAATAAAAATTACTGGCATATAGAAAATCGAAGTTCAACATTAGTCCAAAAGTCACAAAAATAATTTTTGACTTATGGAAAAAAGTACAAATAAAGCTATTTAAATTCATCCATGACAGGTATTTGCAACAAGCAGAAAATCAACATTTCTTCAATTCTTCAAATACATCATGTATTCTATAAGAAATTCATGATAGAAAAGTACTTAAAATTCCATGCTTGTCTAGTCTGGTTCTCTACAGAAATTAATGCCTTGATAGCTAAGCAGCAACCATATTAAGAGTACCTTCACTGCCATTTGATTTTGATGGCCCAATGTTCAGAAAATAGGTGAATTAGAGGCATTAAATTATCCAAGAAAGGTGGCTTCTGGAATAGCATGATACGAAGCTGTATGCAAAAGGATTAATCTGGTTTAACACTGCAAATGGGAGCAAATGGCTTTGGAGAGAAGTAATTTAATTAAATAAGAGTTTAAAAGGTAAACAAGGGAATGACAAGTCAGAGAAGTGATAGAATTAAAAGGGTATAAACAATTTTAATGGCTTCAGCCAGGTTGTTGACACATTGGGGGGGAAAACTGCATTTTGATTTCAATGTGATCCATATATTTTTGATCAAATATGGATAGATGAATGTATGACAACAGATAAAAATAGCCAAAACCTCCATTCAAAGAAAAATGTTTTTCATTCCATTCTTGTCCTGGGCATCTGAGCACAAAGTGATTATTTTGCCATTAAGACAAATATAGCCAAAACACAGGAATTTCCTGAGAAACTTCTAGAGGTTTTCAGTGTAGATATTTTAAGAGTTTACCTGAATCCATTTTCTAAACAGATTTTTCCTCAGAATAAGTGAAGGTATATTGTCCATATACTATGTGCTTTGCAGTTGTCATTTGGAGGTTCAATGCATGAATCAAGCAAATGCATGTGCTTAGGTATATTTACAGACACAAAAAGAAAAACATATGATTTTGACTGGTTTTACTTTTACAATGAATTTTTGTGTGTTCAGATACCTACAAGTAAGAAATGGATGGAAGTTCCAACTGTTCTCTCTTTCTGTGTCTGTAAAGAAATAATAAGATTTTCAATGCTGTAAAAGAAAAAATGTAAAACTCTCCATGGAAAAAAAAAATGGATCTTAAGAAAAAACAGTTCACAATACTAAGCCATGCATGCATACCCTTTGCCAGGTGTTAAAATCTATTAGGGGCAGATACATGTAAGAAAATCCAATTGTAAGTGAGTAATGTACTTCATAACAACAGTAAGGTCAAGCTAAACATCATAGAATTATATAACATTCTGAGTTGGAAGGGAGCTGTGAGGATCATGTAGTCCAACTTTTTACTCCACACAGGGCAGCCTGAAAGATGGATCTCTATGAGCAGTCCAAAAGTCTAGAACACTGGCAGACCTGTGGCCATGACCCAGGGAGCTTTTCCAGTTCTTAACTTTTCCTTAAGATCCAATCTGAAATTCCTCTGACAAAGCTTTAAGCCATTTCCTTATATCCTAGGAATGAAGTCATCCCTCAGTCTGTTCTCTGAGATGAACAAACCTAGTATTGTCATCCACTCCTCATAAGTCATGCCTTCTAGTCCTTTCACCATGCAATGAACACTTTTTCAGAAGAATCTAACATGATTGTTTCTACTAAAAGGTCTTAAAAACATTTGGAATGCTGTAGAACAGAACCTGAAGTGCCAAAATTTATATAATTTATTTCAAGAAAATGAAATTGAGTGCTTTTTTGTTTTTGTGAAATCAGAAGACTTCTCATTGTTTTATGTATACATTCCATATAAGAGACACACACTCCAGTGAATGAGTTTCATTTCTTACTTTCTCTTTCTCTCTCTCTCTCTCAACCACCTACCTTTCTTCCTGCCTGCCTGTGTGCCTGCCTACCTGCCTGCCTGCCTAGCAATGCTGTTTTCTGGAGTAGTCACAAGGCAGGCGGTACTTTGTCCAGGCTGTGGTTTACAGGAATAAAGTAAGCACTTGTTCCAACCAATATTTGACTTTTTTCCCTCACTTAAGAAAATATCCAAATTTTCCAAATAGACTTTCAATCTTTATTCTGTAAAGACAAAGATGTCACATAGTATTTCTGTTCAATTTCTGCCTACATACCATTCTAAACAAAAACGGAATCATTGGATGAAGAAGAAATTTACCACATCAAAGTGGTAAACCATACTTACAAAAAACAGCTTTAAGATTCTTCACTTCCATTGCAACATAAATTATAAATTGAGAACTTCAAAACCATATTCAGCACATTTTAAGTAGCTTAAATGCTCACAAGATGATTTTCTTAGTGGCCCATTTATGCTTCTTATTGCCTGTAGCATAGGGAAGGAAATAAAATTTCCTGGAAATTCTGTTTCCACTCCGCAAAGCTTTAACTGAGCTTAAAGACAGTCACTGAAGCAAAATAGCGAAGTGTTAGGAGATATTGAAAGGGATCCTTTATCCAGGATTCTAAACAAAAATGTGTACCCCATTAAAAAACCCATAACCTTATGGTTCATGAAGAAAAGAAATGCCATTAGCTCAGATTTAGATAAATATGTACAATAATGATAAAATAAAATCTATCCTTTAATCACTAAATAGGAGAAAAATCTTTACAGATACAGAGATATGCTCATATATTACAAGTAGAGTTTAGATTTATCCTTATTTAATAAATAGACTTAAGACTTCTGTTACTCTTCAATATCAGTAATTGCAACGAGTAGAATAAGTAAACTAGTTAGCAAGCAGCACATCCATAATATAGATAAAATTTGTTTTCAATACTTCTTCTGTGCAACTTCAAACAGATAGAATTGCAGTAAGATATTAGACACTACCCCAAGCTGACAGGCAGAAATGAGGCCTTTTTGCTTTATCTTAATCATACTTGCATAAGAAAGATGTTCTTCAAGAATCAAACATCTAACAAGGAGAATGGTTTCTCTATGAAAACAACAGATAAAAGTGATAGAGCATGAATTTATCAAATACTGCATTGCACAGCGACCTTAGGCAATGGAAGATTCCTCAGAGAAAGAGATTTTTTCTCTTGTCATTGCCACAGTATGACAGTTTGGCCAATTTGGTGTATTGCCAAAGAAGTTAAATGTGAACTCTCAAAAGACAGCACAGAACTTTTCTTTTTGTGAAAAATGTCCTGATGTAAAATTGAACTCTAAGTTGAGAAAAAATATCATAAGAGACCACAAGGGAAAAAGTAAAGAAATTTTAACATTCCAACACATCTGAAAAGCATAGTGTAAAATATACATTTCAAGAAAGATTTAGAATGACTGAAGTACAGAAATATGTCTTAGGGAAGACAGTTTGGGTTTCTCCTGCCTTGGGCAAAGGCAAACTCATCTGTGCAATTCCTTTTGCACAAGCACCTGGGTGCATTTAGTGGGTAATGCAGAAGGATGGAGCAGTCCAATGGGTACCTCAAGGGGATTTGGTTTTGGGTGAGAATAGCCAGTTGTTTTAACTGTATGATGTTGATTGTACATATTTTTTTATGCTATTGCTACAAGGAATGCTATATGCCATATCAATGACATTACAGTAAGAATCACCTGGACTAAGAATGAACTTTCAAGAAGCTGAGTAGGGTGCAGAACTGATTGAAGCAGAACTGGCTTCAGCAATTAGTACCAAGTAACTTCCTTGACATTGACAACTTCAACCCACAGACCATGAGCATAGGCTGTACTAAATACATCAGCTACAAGCTCCAAATGCAGCGTACAACAATCCAACATCACACAGTCTGTCCTGCCCTAGGAGACTGTTAGGACAGATGGAGTCAAAAGCCAAAGACTAAATGAACTCAACGGACATTTTAGAGGGATGACCCATAGATTTAGGGAATGATGCCTGTTTGTACACATCAAAAAACAGGAAAAGTGATAGTGATTAACTGGAATGTGTAAGGAAGTATAGGACCTGGACATGACATGGATGGTATGGAATAAGGGATGGATACTGCCCTGGTTTCAGCTAGAATAGAGTTATTTTTTTAGTAGCTGGTATAGCACTGTTTTATATTTAGTATGAGAATAATGTTGATAAGAGGCTGATGTTTTTAGTTGTTGCTAGGTAGTTGTAGTGCTTACATAAATCAAGGGCTTTTCAGATTCTCAGTCCCTACTAGGCGCATCAGAAGCTGTGAAAGCCCAGCCAGGACAGCTTACCCAGACTGTCCAGAGGGATATTCCCCAACATAAAACATCATGCTCTGGATATAACTAGGGAAGCTGGTCAGGAGGAAGGTTCACTGCTCAGAAATAGCATCAGGGGTAATTTTTTTGCTTTCTCATGTAGTAAGCAATAGTATTTGTTCATCACCTGTTGTTGTTGTTATTATTATCCATTGTTATCCTTTGTTATCCTATTAAACTATCTTTATCTCAACCCACAAGATCTTTCTCATTCCCCTTCACATCCCACTGGGGTGGGAAGGGGTGAGAGAGCAGCTGCGTGATGCTTATTTACAGGCTGTGGTTAAACCTCAACAGACTTCAAGTAAATCTCATCATTTATATTGTAATAAGCAAATTGTAATTCCATATATCAGGAAGATTTAAACACACTAAGGTACTCTTTTTACTTTTTTATTTCCATACCATAATCCTTTCCTTTTTAAACAAACATATTTCTGTGGGTTTTGAAAGGAAAAAAAAAAGGGGGGGAAATATACACTTAATAAGCTTATCAGCTTATTTCATAATCAATTTCTTATATTAAATATATGAACGTGTTAATCCTATTGAGATAACTCAATACTTTGACTCCATAGTGATGTTAAAAAGCTGAAATAATGTCAGTAGATTTGTGTTTCATATAGCTATCTTGCAATGGTGAAATCAATAACACCTGAACAAAAACTTACTCTCTATGTACATGATTGACTTACATATATTGACATAAACAGTGACTAAGGGATTGATGTGCACCCTTCAGGGAAAATGTTTCAGTAAAGGCTGATCAGGCTTGCTAAAGTCTCAGCAGTAAATTTAATAACTTTATAAAGTGTTTTGAATCAGAACATTGGTCTGTATCCCTCTTCTATTGTAGTCAACAGCAAGTCTCTATCCATGATTTACTTTATTTCAGTTAAATTATTTTTCCTTCCAAATCTTTCTAGTGTTAATGACAATGTAAAATTATTATAGCTTTAAAAAAAAACCCTGAATGTCTATTGAAATTAATCAGAAATACAGATAAAGTAAAAACCCTAGGTTTTATTACAGAAAACGCAGAATAAGACAAAATATTCTTTTAACAAAGAGGAGGATTTTTTTCTTAATAACCTCTGCTGAGCAAGGATATATTAAAAAAAAAATCCAAACCAGTTGTTATTCTTTTTTTTTTCTTTTTCTAGAGGAAGGAAATAATCGTACAGACTTGCTCTTCAGCAAATTCAGGTCCACAGTTTGAAGCAAATTCCTTGTATCTGTATCAAAATTCTACACATCAAACAGTGTCAGGGGTACCTACCCAAAGGCTGACCAAGCAATTAAGTAGAAAACATAACCATCCACATTTCTATACAGTTGCTTAAAAATAGAACATTACAGTATTTTACAGATAAGGAATAAGAAAAGTGATATTTTAAACCCAGCATATAAGACATTTAAAATCAATAGTTTCTGATTTCCTCTGAACTGCATCTGATTTCCCTTTCTTAGAATCATGCTTTTAGACAAAACGCACCAGATCTCATAGAAACTCCTGCAATTCCACAATAACTGGTAACTGTGATGATTTCCACCATCTAAGGAGCCCATTGCATGAAAGGCTTTTGTGTAAATAGAATTTGAAGCGGGGGGGGGGGGGGAAGTGCCAGAAATGCAACAGAGGCATCAAATACTAGTATAACGAATATTCTATTTTATTGAAAACTACATCTCTAGCTGGAGATACTGCTGTATAGCTAAGACTTTACAAACTAGAATGTCACAGTTAAAATCAGTAGTTAGAGGTATGAAAGAGTTAGTTTCTTAGCTCAGCTAATCTCTTTGAATTAAATTACAATGAAAATAATTAGTTTCTGGGTTAAGCAAATGCATTTTAGTGACATCTAGTACAACAATGTATGAGTGTTTCTAGATTATTTCATCCTTTAGGACTTTGTTTCATGCTGTGTTGTTGCAAAGTTTTCTACCTTGTCTGTAAATTTTCTTGTCTATAAATGCAGTTAGGATTAGGAAAGGTATTGACTCTTCAGGATTATGTGGCAAAAAGCTGCTGATTACCTCCAGAACTGGGTGTAGTGGGAAATTAAATAACCTTTACTCAAGAACAGAGTAGAGATGTAGTACAGTGTAGCCAATTGCCTTCAACAAGGGCCTCTGTCAGCAAAGAAGGCCATGAGGAAAAGACAGCTCAGCTGGACAAGGAAGCCAGAAATCATTTTGTTTTACTATAAGAACTGAAAGTTACTGAATCTTAGACTTTCTCATCTGTCGTAAGCATCAATCATTACGTATAGCAATCATTATGTAATACAAGTAAAATATACAAATACAAGTAAAATGTACATATTCCAAAATGTACATATTCCATAAGCTTCATTTTAGACTTAATTTTTCTTTAAAGTATTACACTGTAAACCAAATCAACCATGATAAAGTGAGAATATTAATACTTAAGTATGAGATGACTGATTTAAAGCTATGCCTGTTTCCAGTGGATGGCTGACCAGATAAGCTGCAGAGGTCCCTTCCAGCCTTGTTTTCTCTATGATTCTGTGGAACATGCAGAAATGTCTTACTGCACTGAAATTGGATCAGAAGTTCCACAGAGGAAAAAGTTTAATCCCAAGGAAGAATAATGCTGATTGAAGAGTTTCAGTCATTTTCATTTATCAATGTTCTGTAAAGGCCTGGAGTTAAAGGCAGTCTCTAAAACCCAGGTGATTTGAATGCATATGGGTTCAGTCTGGCAACCAAAAGTATAGATGTTACCCAAACAATGGATTTAGACAGAGGCTGAATGGCAACCAATGGTTTAAGCTGTGTTAATTAAAAATTTTCCTTTGGGTTTTGAATGTAATAGCTAGCTTTCCTTAAGGCAACAAGTATTGGATTCATTTTACCAAATTTAGCTATCTAAAATCAAATAGTTAGACTATGACAATTCTCTCTACTGTTTATATAGAGAGAGGCATCTGAAGAGGAGATGCAGTCTACTATAGAATGAATGGCTGACACATGGATTAATTGACCATTTGCATGGGTTTGAGAAGCAATCCAGAACCGATACACAGATGCATAAATTTACGTGAGGTAATCCAGCAAATATTGGGATTATACTTAAGGAGTAGAAAAAAAGGACTTGCTTAAGTAAAATATTTCCTGAATGTTCTTAATTTACTTACTTAAGAGCACCAAAAAATGCTGATGATTTGAAAGATAAGACGAACATGGTTATAAGTGAAGCTGCAAAGACTTGTAATGAAATTATTTTGTCTTAATATCATAAATATATTTTTTCCAAGATTCTTTCCAGACTGTTATAATGACTGAACTGCTATGATGGCTTTCTAACTCACAAATATAATTAGCCCCTGTTTCTTTGATACTAAACCAGGAAAAAAAGGCTGACTCATTTGAGAAGAATAAAATTATACAGCATTCTGAGATCACACAATCACAGAATGTTAGGTATGAAATACCAATTGGTAATGCCACAGGCAAAATAACTGGTCTAAAGACATAGATGACACAATGTACTTATGCACAGCTGTAGTCCATTAGACTGTCCCCTTAAGAAAACAGAAAAGATGTAATTTTTTGCAGGATTCAACAAAATCCTATCAAGGGTATTCATGCTGAAACAACAATGAATCCATCTGACTTATAGAAAGGAAGAGGTCCTAGAGCATAACTGATCAATCTTTAGCTTAGGTGGGAAGAGAAGAAGTTTACAGTGAATAAAATAAACTAGTGTGGTCACACGACTCTGTGAGTCCTGGGCCACAGAAACAGGAATAGAATCATAAATGAAGAAAGAAAAATAATAGACCAAACTACTTGTTATCTGATAGGTCCATATATTATAACCCAACCCCCACCAGAATAACAACAACAACCACCACCACCGAAAAAAGACCTGAAAACCCCACTCCAAAACTCCACCAAAACAAAAAGAAAAAAATCAAATACTTAAATGTATAGCAAAAGAACAACAATAATTTTAAAGTTTAGTACATAACAACTATGACACATTTGTTACTAATAATATCCTTGTAGAATAAACTAGACAAATGGGATATTCGTATCCAAAATTCTATCTCTATCATAATTATTGGTGAAGAAAATAAGAAATTAGCATTGCATCAGAATTTCTGTGTTTGCCTTAAAACAAAGGGAGGACAGAGAAACAGGAAGCAGATGTTTCCAGGAAAAAAATACAAAGCTAAAAAAATAAAAGAACCTTAGCAATATCAGGGCACAGATGATAAACTGTTTCTAAAAAGCCGGTTCTTCTAGTGAAAAGTTACACCTATGTAGAAATTTATTGCAAAAGCGATAGAGAATTATGTGAACTAAGAATCAATCCTTAGAAAATGCTGTGCAAAAAATGGTTTCATGAGTGGGAGGATATTTTTACATGGAGGATATTTGTCTCATTTTAAATAAATGTTAATATATTAGTCATAGATATGTATAGTGTAAGTCTGTATTCCATTGACTATTTTCCTAAAAGTTACTCTCCACATCCAGTGAAACAATATTAAATCCTGATATCAAAAATTATTTTGGAAACAGTGCATAAAAATTTCACCTTTATACTGTGATATCCGGAAATCAATATGATAACATACTTCTATATGACAAATCCCCTCACATTATCAGTATTAGATGGAAAAGTATTTTCCAAATTTCCTTGGTGACTTTTTCAATTAGTTTAACTGATTAATAGATTTATGACACACAGCAAACATCCATTATTTATGGTTTTGGACACTCCTTTTTGCTTATATTAATTTACTTAAAACATGCTTGAAAGTTACTTCTGGAATACAAAGTCATACTTTTCCTGTGCCTATTCCATTTAATGACTTGTAATAGTAAGACTATCCTTGCCTAAAATATTCTGTCCACAGCTGCCCACACTAATGGTAACACTTGAGTTTCTTTGGATACTATCATTAATCTTCACCAAAATGCAGTAAAGGTTAATTCAGGAATTGAGAGATATTTACTTTTCTTATTCCATGAACTAATCTACACATACAGGTGCATGATTGTCTCTCAGCAATGGTTTCCAGCACTTAACATATATAATATGTATAAACATAGTTGTAATATGTAAAAAAAAACCATGTTATATACAACTGAGTTTATTTGATACTTACTTGGAATCAGTGAATTATAGTAATCAATGTAATTCAGTGGTCTGGGGATCTCTAGAAGCAAAGAAAAAGAGGAATGGCTGAACTTGTAACAGAATTGTTTCTCTGTGCTTTTCCCCTTATCAGCTTTAGACAAGATTAAAGGTGCCCATTTTCATCTTAACATATAGATACAATGTTTACTTTCAGAGAAAATCAAATATCCTGTAGATTTTAATCAAATTGTGCTTAATGCCAGTGACAAGGTATCCATGATGCATTGGTTATTCCTGTTTTATAATTTCACAAAAATTAGTATGAGAAGATATGTTCAGTTATGTGCTTAAATCAGAAAAAAAATATCTAAACTGTTTTGTGATTAGACAGAGAGCAGCTATCTCTGAAGCCAGATTGCACATCCCATGTTCAAAATAAGGTATTTATTTGAATTTCAGAACCCATTTACTTTCATGCTCAGAAATGTCAAATTACTGTTGGACAAAAGTACTATATGATTGCAAACTCTGTGACATCTGACAAGAGCTATGACTCCACCAGAGTGCAATAATCTTGTGGAAGTCCCAGAGATGGTGGAAAATAAGATTATCAGAAATTTTAGAGCATGATAATTATAATGGCATAGGCAAAGCTATGAAATTATGTCAGAATGGCACATGCATATTTACTGTTTTCTGTGCATAACAGAGAATTACTTTCAGTTAGAAATTGAATTAGTAACTTTAAATTTAAGTTGTTAGGACTTAAGACTCCTCATATAATTCCATTATAGCTGCATTAGAACATTTCTTATATCTAAGAATGACTAGTGAGAAATATTTTTGGTAACAAGACTGAAGTTGGACAAGCAGTTTTAAAAGTAGAGTACAAAACTTTCATTTGTCATTCCTCATACCAAGTTTTGAATATTTTATGCCTACATTCAGGAACTGTAAGGCTGCTTTATAATGAATAATTAAAACTCATTTTAAAATAACTTTCTAGGGGAATGGGTGTCTCGGTGAACTAAACAATTTCTATTCCTGTTCTCAACGTTATTTCCTTGTAATTTCCTGACCTGATTTACAGTACATTCTTGTATATTTCAGGAAATAAATATATGTCAAGATATCATGATGGAAAATAAAATTCCTGATACTGTAAGATTGCCACAAAAACTTTAGATGACTAAGCAGAAGAAAAACCCTCTTTTCACACAAGACAAATTTTCCTCAAATGTTCATCAAGTCAAAGGGTAGTTACATACTTTAAGAATGTTGCCTGGTATAGACAGTGAATCACCGTATTCTTGACTTTTTTGGAGATGATTTTGTTGTGTAAAAATCATAGAATCATAGAATTGTAGGGGTTGGAAGGGACCTCGAGAGATCATTGGGTCCAACCCCCCTGCCAAAGCAGCTTCCTAGGACATATCACTCAGATAGGCGTTCAGACGGGTCTTGAATATCTCCAGAGATGGAGACTCCACCACCTCCCTGGGCAGCCTGTCCCAGGGCTCTGTCACCCTCACTGTGAAAAAGTTTTTCCGCATGTTGGTGCGGAACTTCCTGTGCTCCAACTTGCGGCCATTGACCCTTGTCCTGTCCCCACAGACCACTGAAAAGGGGCTGGCTGATTCCCCCTGCATTCCCTGCTTCAGATAATTATAAACTTTAATTAGGTCCCCCCTTAGTCTTCTCTTCTCAAGACTGAACAGTCCCAACTTACTCATCCTTTCCTCATAGGGGAGATGCTCCAGGCCCTTAATCATCTCTGTAGCCCTTCTTTGGACTCTCTCCAGGAGATCCCTGTCCTTTTTATACCAAAAAAAATGTTGAATAATCAGACATGTTTTGTGGAAATATACCAATCTCAAAGCAGCTTTAAAGGCTAATGAAAGAGCTTTTGCCATTAATAACTGTGCATTCAAAATTGCAGAATATAAAGCAGGCAAAACTCTAATTAGGAATTAATCTTTATCAGTACAAATAAATAATTATTTTTTTACCTTTTTTTAATTGTATTTGGAAATTGCAGCTCTTTAGTGTATCATGGCATTTACTGTGTGACAAAACCATCCAGTTTCTACTTCTTTCTTTTATGCTCCCTAGATGACTTATGCAAGTATTTTCCTGAAGAATACAGCTTACTTAGCAGCAAAGAGGAAGCTGTGATGGATTTCAATTCACATCAAAGCCTGTTTTTCTGTTTTTGAATAAATATTGAAAATGAAGAAACTATTCTGTGGGAAATACAGAGACTTAAATACAGAGGACCTAACTGATAGAAAAATTCTAAGCCAGTATTTGGACAGGCCCTGGAAATGAGGCCCATGACAAAATATGTCTGACTTAGATTTGGTTCCAGCATATAAAATAAATATGACACACTAGAAAGAGGGTCAGGCATCTAACAGCTGTTGCAAATTAATTTTATGGAGTGGTTCAGTTCACAAGAACTTTCCAAGTTTTGTAGGCATTTATTGCAAATTGAACTTGTGTATCAGGGGTCAGTCTCTGAACATGTTCTGAAAAAAATTTCTAACTGAATGAAGTGTAGGGAGACTGACAGATTTCAGGTCAGTGACAGGGACTCTGAGATTTCTAGGCTGCTATCTTTGCTGTAGTTTGATTATTTTAGCACTGACAGAAGAAAAAGACAGACATTGAGACAAAGAAAAATGTGGATTTGGAAAAAAGAAAAAGATGTCTGGCTAGAAACTGCATTTTATAAGGAGAAGCCATAAATCTTTTTCTTTGCTTTTTTTTTCTATCGTGTCAATCACAGCAAAGTGAAGTCCCAAAAATCTAGAACATATATGAATAAGTTCTTTGTAGTCAGCAACCCAACAAAGCATTGGATGAATTTATTTACTAATTTTTTACTTTAAGCAGTATTTTTCAATGCTGTGCATAGAAATGAGTTCTGTAGTGGTTTTTTGATGCTGCTTTTAATGCAGTCTTTCCAAATTTCTGATTTCCCTGAAGGTCACAGACTTTCTTAAAATTTTCCTCTGGCAAATTATAAGACTATATGTCATTTGATATGAGCCAGTTTTCATCAGCTTGTGATGCTATTTAAAAAGCAGACCAAACTGAACAAAGAAGTGTTGTCTGGACCAGTGTTGGTGTTTTAGTTCAAATATGAAACTAGAAAGAATACTTAGTAGCTCAAACAGCTGTTACAGTATGTAAACCATGCTGGCTTAAATCATGTTTTGCAGAACTGTGAAGGAAGCAAAGATGTCCTAGGTTTTACTATGCCTGTAGTATCCAGTTACTGAAATTAGTGGTCATATGAAAATCCACATATAGGATCATGCATTAAGAAGCATATTATCCTCATTTCATTGCCCTTAGAGATTTGTTTATACAGACTTGGGAAGAGGAATAGATGTTATCTGTATTAATTAGTAGCATCATAGAATCATAAAATCATCCTTGCAAATCAAACAATATTATTTAATGGCTAGACCGATAGATCTCCTTTTACTTCCAAGTCACTTTTATACTTCCAAGTGGTATCAAATATGTTGTACATACTTTTGGAAAAGGAGATCTATTTAAACAGAAATTCTTTCTGATTGTATTTTGGATTTTCTGTCTTAATCAGAATTTAAAAAGAGGTGAGATGTGTTAAATGTTGGGTTGAATTATTAATCTAATCTTTATTCCTTTAAACTCACACTACAATGCAAACAAAGGTGGTACATCTGTTAGGTATTCTTTGCCTTCATGACTTCATAAGTAGATTGAAAAAGCATAGTCGTAGCTGTGACTATAGCTATGCCTATATTGTTGGTGTTGTGATAATCTTTTTAAAAAGTCTGAATTTTCCAAATGTTATGTCAAATTCCTACCAGGTCCAGTTTCAAATGAGGAATCTGAAGCTACCTTCTGACATTATGCTAAGTACCCTTCTTTTACACTGTTCATTTTATCAAAACTGTATCTTTGTGTTTGCTTTCCTTTTCTGAGAATGCAAACATAGATCAAGTCTTATTTTCACAGAATCACAGAACGGTTGGGATTGGAAAGGGACCTCTGGAGGTTATATAGTCCAACCCACCTGCTAAAGCAGGTTCACCTAAAGGAGCTCACACAGGAGTGCATCAGGTGGGTTTTTAATATCTCCAGAGAAGGAGATTCCACAACCTCTCCATGCAGCCTGTCCCAGTGCTCTGTCACCCTCAAAGTAAAGAACTTCTTTCCTCATGTTCAGATGGAACTCCCTGTGTTCCAGTTTGTGCCGCTTGCCGCTTGTCCTGTCACTAGGCAACACTGAAAGTTTGGCACCATCCTTTTGACATCCACCTTTTATAAATTCATAAGCTTTGATGAGATCTGCTCTCAGTATTTTCTTCTCCAGACTAAACAGGCGCAGCTCTCTCTGCCTTTCCTCATAGGAGAGACACTCCAGTCCCCACATTATATTTGTAGCCCTCCACTGGACTCTGACCTGTAGTTCCTTGTTCTTCTTGAACTAGGGAGCCCAGAACTGGACACAGTCCTCAACAGGGCATAGTAGAGTCCTTGTCCAAAAGGGCACATTGCTGGCTCATGGATACCTTGCTGCCAACAAGAACACACAGGTCCTTCCCTGCAGTGCTGCTTCCCAAGAGGTCAACCCCTAACTGTACTTGTTCTCAAGGTTGTACCTCCCTAGGTGCAGGACCCTACACTTGCCCCTATTGAATTTCATTTGATTACTCTCCTCAAAATCGTTTAGCCTGTCCATATCTTGGTGAGTGGCAGCACAGCCTTCTGGTGTGTCAGCCACTCATCCCAGTTTTGTATCATCAGGAAACTTGCTGAGGGTGCACTCTGTCCCCTCTTCCAGGTCATTGATGAATACATTGAATAAGATCAGACCAAGCACTGACCCCTGGGGCTCACCACTATCTACAGACCTCCAAACTTGGCTCTGTACTGCTGATCACAACCCTCTGGGCTCTGCCATTCAGTCAGTTCTCAGACCCTCTTGCTGTCAAGTCATCTACCCCACACTTCCTAAGCTTGCCTATGAGGATGTTATGGGAGACAGTGTCAAAAGCTATGCTGCAGTAAAGGAAAACAACATACCATACACTGCAATCCCATTGTGGAAGGCCATGAGATAGGTCAGGCACGATTCCTCCTTCATGAATAATGAATTAATTGTTTTATAGTAAAAATAGTATCTGTATCTAATAGATTTTTATTTCTTAGAAAGCTTTTTTTCATGCTAGGAGATGAGTTGTAGGACACATTACACAAGTGACAACATATTAAATACAAAAGAAAATCCTATATGTTTATAAAATCACTATGGATTAACAGAATAGAAACTGGAGTGAAGAATGTTGATTCCTGAATGATCCCAAAATATTTTTATAAAAGTTTGGGAAAAAATAGTTTTTAACTTAATGTCTTCCCAATTCAATTTACAAGTTTCTATTTATATTTTAAATGAAATAGCATAATAACTGCATGGTTGGTTTTCATCTTATTGCTTAATAAAACATAAAGTACATGTTGTGATACCATGCAGAACTATGCTAAGCTAAAACTGATTACTTTATGAGAAAAACCTGACTGCTCAGCATTCCTGTATACAGGAAACTATAGAAAATTATGAGGATTTTTTTTTTCCACACAGTTCCAGATGATTGTAAAAATTAAGAAAATACTTTTGAGTTGCTTTACTAAAAAGTTAAGGCTAAATACTTTTTCTATGATGTTTATATTTGGTATATTATCTGTAAATTAAAACCTAAAAATACCTTAAGTCATTTAGTATCAATATACCATAGCAATTTCATGGTCTTTCTTGCTGTCCCATTGACTTCAGCTTGAAACTGGGTGTAAATAGAGAAAGAATTAACCCTAAATTTTGAATACTTACATTTTCATTGTTTACAAAATTATTTTCTGATGCATCTCATTATCCTAGCAATCTTTCAAACTTAATAAAATGTCTTTCATAATAAAATAGCCAGTTTTAATTAACAAGTTTAAATGTAATGCATTTACCAACATATTGCAACTTAGACATTTTGAGTACTGTTTTTCAATTGTAACCTTAATGGTTTTGTAAGGAAGCTGCAAAACATGAATGGCATACACTCTTTATGACAGTTTTATAGTGGGTAACGAATGGAGGTTGTTATTTATGAGAAAGTACCAAGTCAGTTGGTACCATAAACCTTTAGTTATTACATCGTGTGTGTATCACAAAGCTCATTTACTTTCAGACCTCAAACAGACAACTCTAGTTAATTATCCCATTTCACTATGTGATTTTATTTTTCCTTTGCAAAATAAGACATTATCTTTTTTATGTTTGATTTTTTTGTTTTTTTTCTGAGGTCCTTCTGGTAGTCAACTTTATAAATTCCTTTTCAGTACATTGCTGTGGTTATTTAGTCAATATCTAGTAGGCATTCCTCTTTCCATTTATTTAGAAATTTTACATTGTTTATCAATATGTGCAGTTCATGGAAATAATGGCAGACTGGGAAAACTACAAAATGTTTTTATTTTGAAAATTTCTGATGACTGTAAGCTATGAGTCAGGGCAATAGAGATGACTGAGTATTCTTTACCAGGTATTGTAATTTTTAAGTCTTACCTCCATGGTGCACATCTTGATCTTTTTATGAGACTCTCAGGTTCTAATCAGAAAAGTTGTCTCTTTTTGGTTTGGGGGGGGGGGGGGTCCCCTTGAATGTCAGATGCATTTACTTCTTTACTTCTTTCATTTATAGCACTGATCTTAGGATATAGCTTGCCAGTTTTCACTGCTCTCATAACTGTACCATCCTAGAAAGAAATAATAAAGAAGACTTCTGGCATTTTAGAGTGTGTTTTAAATACTGCATATCCATCAACAGAATATGAAAGCTTTTCCTAGAACATGAAAATTTTGAGGGATTTAAGCAAATGAAACTTTGAGAGTGATGCACCTGTCACTAGTTAATTGAACAAGGAATGTGATTGCTTTAAGTTGTTTCTATATTTGATATTAAATAAACCTATAAGGATAATTTTTTAATAGCATGAGAAGGCTTCAAGAAGTGTTGTCTGTAAACAAGACATAATATGGGGAAAAGAAACAGAAATCAATAAAGCTCATAGGGTTATGAAGGGTAGGTAGCCTGGACAGGCTGAAAGCAAGGCCACAGTAAGAATGAGTGTGTTGCATAGCCATTGTGAGTGGCATTTATCATCCTAACGTGAGTGATGGTTGGCATCTAGAAACTGTGGATGTAGACAAAGTTATTTATGAAGGTTTATTTCTACAGCCAACAGAAGTCTATTACCATGTCCAGCAGGTATCCCCTCCTCAAACCTTTCATCACTAAAGTCTAAGATCACTAGCTATCTAGATCTCACTTTTTTTTCTTTCTCCCTCTGCTATCTATAATAAAATACTGAGTAAAGGCCTACCCATCTAGATTTCAGATAGCTAAAATGAAATAAAATTAATGACATCCTCAGTGACTAGCATCAGATATTCTTTTTCAACTTTTCACCAGGTTTCTCTAATGCACAGAGGAATTTAGAAGCTCAGAATTTAAATGGAAGAAAAAAACTGAAATGGGACACTGTGGGGATTGCACCTAAGAGGTTAAAAACATAGGTATCTCTCTATCATTTATGCAAATATTGTGGATGGACATCTACAATATTGGTGTGAGAAGTAGCTGAAGGAGGGAGTCATATGGCCGCAGAACAGGCCTGTTTTGGCTAGACACAGTGGAGTAAACATATAGATGGTTTCTACACAGAATTTTGAAGGCCGTGGTGCCCAGAGCGAGAACTTTTGCTTCATTAACATCAAAATGAATACTGAAGTTGACACCCATAAATACACTAATGAGCAAAAATCAGTATGTACTAAACATATATGACTATAGTACTCAACTCTCCACCCAAATGATGTTAAATGTCACTCCTGGGAGGGGACATGTAAGATTAAGTTATAAAATGTATTGAGGAAGCTACTCCTGGGATGGGGAGAGAAGAAATTGAAGACCCTGAGGTAGACTGTGCTCCTTCTCTGTCCAAGACTGGGATGCCTTTTTGACAAGCAATTGTGATTTCACCCTTTTTGGGTACCATTTTGCTAGCATTTTAATTAAGCAATTTAATTATATTCATAGCTATATATTAGCTCTACTGCAGTAAGGGCATTCATCAATGGCAACCCCAAAGTTTTTATATCTGTCATTTTATAAACTTCCTATTAGGTTCAGCTTTGCAAAACTGTCACAGTGAAAGTCCTTCAGGGGCTCTGAAGGGCAAAAAATTAACTCTGATATGTGCTTATATATAATACTTTAGACACAAACCAGTGTTCAAGTCTGGGACTAAGACTGGACCTAGCTGCACCTAAGCTCCTCTATGAGGAGTTTAGAAAGCAAGGGAGTCCTTTCTGAACCTTGTGACTCAACAGGAGAGCCTCCCTCAGCCACACATCAGACTCACATCCTTTACATGGCAGACACAAACTGTGTATCCCTTCTGTAATTGTGCTGAATTTTGAAGTATGGTTTGATCAGTTCCTTTTCTTGACAGTTCCTCCTCAGATAAAATGATTGTGCTGTTCAGGAAGTTAGTCTTATCATTCATGATCTGAATGGCTTCCTTGCCTTCGTATGTGTGATAACTCAATGAAAAGTATAAATTATCAAGAACAAAAGTAAGTTGATTCAGGATATTGAGAGCAGGAGTATTCCATGTGTCCTGTCACGGTGATTTTTGGTGTGTCTTGACCTGTCAGAGAGTCTGCTGTAGAAGTTTGTGCAGCATCTGAAGGGAGATCCATACACCAAAAGTTTGATCAGTGACAGATAAAAGTTTTCACTTCTCTATTTTGGCATTTGACATAAACATCATTAGCTTCTCCAGTTCCACCTTCAGACATTGCAAGCCATTTGGCACTTTGAACAATGGGATGTATACTTAGGTGGTAACTAATCTACTCTGCAGCTTGAGAAGTTATTTATGAAAAGCTGATATTTTGCTGACATTATAAAACCCAGAGAGAGTTAGCAAGTGTTCAGAGTGGTCCTACAGATAGACAAACTTTCTATTATTCACCCACATATATATTATCAATTGGAGTCCACTGCTGATGTAGGGTTTAGCACCTTACTTCCAGCAGAGGGCGTCGCTCTGATACTGTTACTTTACTAAACATATACCTGCCTACCCAGAGATGTGTAAGCAATAGAGCGATACAGCAAGAGATATAGATGACTGAACAAAACCTTTTGTGATGTTTCCATAAAAGCTATACAGAACAGATTTTGAGTAATTATAAAATTAGGAAATTTATTTATACTGAAAGGCTGAACTCTCATGCTTTATGTAATTATTGGGTCCTGGATGATACACACAAATGAGACACTCGTGCTATCTGTATCTTCAGGCAGATAATGGAAGTATGTGGTGAAAGCTGATGATTTTGTTCAGAGAAAGCTTCTGCTGTGCATCCTGTGTTCGACATACACAGATACAAAGATCAAAGCACAGAGAAAATCCTGAGATCTCTTGTAATCTGTTCAGGTTCAGATTTTTCACGTCACAATAAAGACAACAGCAATAAAGACAACAGCAACCCCAACTTTAGCTAATTAGTACAAATAAGGATTTATCTTAATTAATAGATGTCATTGACTGAAAATCTATGACTGTTGCCCTGGGAAAGTGGAATGACCATTTTCAACCTTCCATCAATTTGCCTCCAGAGACAAAATAAGGCTCCCAGAAAAAAAACACATGAACTTGGAGAGCACCCTAGAGCCTAAAATTTTATCCTGCCTCTAGAAGGGGTTTTTTTTGTTCACCAGTCTGACTGCAGTTCTTGCCTGTTCTCTGATCCAAATTCTGTCTGATGCATAGATTGCTCTTCCAACCTACTCAGCTTTGTAAACTGAACATTATGGACTTCAAGGTGTTCTGAAATGTGCCTGACATCTGATTATGTTCTTGCCTCAAAATTTGAGCCATCATCTCTGTTGCTTTTCTCGATTCTTCCTTTCAGTTTAATGAGTATAGCATTTGAATGTTTTCACCACGAATTTTCACCATGAATCAATCTGTTCTCTGGGCTTCTCTGCTTCTTTCCTGGTCTCTGTAGGCATAAGAAACTTTGATGCATGTTGTTGAATATACTTGAGTGGTTTTGCTGATTGTCTGCCACACAGCATTTCCCTCTTGCAGGCTATCAGCAGTCACGAGATTATAATTTAGCTCAGCACTGTGAAGAGAGACACACTAGCATCAGTAAAACAGAACAAGTGTGAAACTTATAGTGTCATGTCATCACAGTGCAAAGGCTGGGACTGAGGAGGTGATGTGGACTGAAAACTGAATGAACTACCTGACTCAGAGTATTGATCATCAGCATGATGTCCATCTGGAGGTTAGTCATTAGTGGTGTACCCCAGCAGTCCATGTGGTAGACAATTCTGCTTTTTAAATCTTCATTAACATTAACAATGGGTTGGAGAGCATGCTCAGGATGTTTGCAGACAAGACAAAACTGGGAGGGCTATCTGATACAGCAGATGAGTGTGCTGCCATTCAAAGGGACCTCAACAGGCTGGAGAGATTGGCAAACAGGAATATGATAAAGTTCAGCAAAGGGAAATACCAGTTCCCAGAGCTGAGAAGGAATAAAGTCGGGCACCAATACAATCTGGGACCCAAGTGGCTGGTAAGCAGCTTTGCAGATAATACCCTGAAAGTCCCAATGGGTAAATCATACATGAAACAGCAAAATTTCCTTGCAGCAAAGGCAAACAGCATACTAGACTGCATTAGGAAGAACACTGCCTGCAAATCAAAGGGGATGATCCTTCCCCTCTACTCAGCACTGTTGAGGTATGTCTGGAGTGATCTATTCAGTTCTGGGCTCCCCAATACAGGAAAGATATGGTTTCACAGGAATGAGTCCAGTGCAAAGTCACAAAGACCATTAAGAGGCTGAAGCATCTATCATAGAGAGTCTGAGAGAGCTGGGATCATTTCCCCCTTCATATTAAAAAAAAAAATAAGCTGAAGAGAATACTCAGGGACACCTTTTCAAAAATATAAATATAGGAGGGACAGGGTGAGAGGAGTTAAGAATATGAAGTCAGACTTTCCTCAGTGGTATCCAGTAAACAGACAAGAGGCAACAGGTACAAACTGAAATACAGGAAATTCCATTTAAACATGAGAAACCCCCGTTGCTCCCCTTTTTGTTTTTACCATGAGTATGTTCAAATACTAGAACAGGTTCCTTAGAGAGGTTGTGGAATCTCCATTCTTGGAGATATTCAAAACCCAACTGGAGATTGCCCTGGGCAACCTGATCTTGGTGTCCCTTTCCTGAACAAGGGTTTTGAACTGGATACTCTCCATAAAACCGATGGCAGTTTTGCATCTCATGGGTGGCAAAGTAGGTTAATCAGTTTGATACCTCTGTGTTCCCCCAAGATAGGTTCAGGGGGTTCCACTTTTGCATTCAAAGAAGCATAAATCCAAGTACATGTTTCTGTGAAATTCATTCTGGTTTAGGAGACAACAAAATTATTATGTTGTCTGAGTTTTCTTCTCCCTTTTATTTTCTTCATCTTCAGTGTTCCTTCCCAATGCACTTTTATTGTGTTTTCTGAATAGGAACTAAAATGGTGATTTCTGAAATACCCATCTGATTACTTTTTAAAGATTTTACTTATAATGCTGTGTGCTTGATGTTTTTTATAATGCAAATGGGAAAGTATGACAAAACCTCAAAGAGATGTCTTGTGAGAAAAGTATATTTAATAAATTTTTCTCAGTAGGTCGTCTTCATTTTGATAAGTCCTTTGATTTCATGCTGACATTTTGCAGTGAACCATAGACTGCCCAAACATAAAAATAATAATTTCTCAAAAGAATATTGTGGAAAATGTCTTGAAGAAACAGCAACATCTTGCAGCTGGGTCAGAACACCCATCCACCAGATTCTTCATTAGGGTAAAAAAGTAAGGATGTGACAGCTAACAACCTGTATCAATGTATGCCCTTGCAGTCTTGTCAACTAGAAGGCAAAAGGAAGCAGAATAGTTACCTGTTTGCTATAAATGTATTCTGAAGGAAAATCAACCTTTTAAAATTACAAATAACACTGGGTAACAAAATATGAAGACCAAATCACATTTTATCCAAGAAGAATTGAAACGTCTCATGAGTATGAAAGTAGAATTCTTTTAAAGTTTCAATGTAATTTTCTTTTTCAAAAAAAGTTTTAGAAATGGTTGGAGTCGATCTTGAAGGTCTTTTCCAGCCATAACCATGATTCTAAGAAATCTGTACAATATCCTACCTGCAGGGGTTTTTTATGAAAAAAAAACCAAACCAAAAGAAAAGACTTAAGAAGTTAACTGTAAAATATAACAGTAATATTAACAGTAATTAATTATAAAACTCAACAATGCTAGACAATCTATTATTTGAAAAAAACATCTTTGAAACAAGTCTGTTGTATCTGTCCAAGGTCTCTTGTAGTAAGCAGGTGTAGGTAAATGAAAACACTAAGCACACAAACATTTGAACTCTTGCCTGCCTCTGATCTCAGATTTTCTAAATGAGAACCAAACGTCTGATGTTTCTAGTCACCTGAGATACACAGCATAGAAAATTCTGAAATTCCCTACAGAGAAGAGCTCAATATTTTAAGGCAGATATAAGGAGCACTGTTCTCCTTTTATCCACTGAGTTACTAGAATACTCTCCTGGGAAATAAGAGAATTGCATTTGTATTGCTACAGCTTTAAAATGGACTCAAACTGTATTTGTCTCTGCTTCTTGAATAAATACCAGATATTATGCAGAAGACCATATATTCTAGCATTTTGTGTTAGCCAAACACCTGCAGTCTTCACTGTTCTTCACAGTTCATAAGCCAAGTGGCTTGTTTGAATATTACCCCAGAGTTGCACTCATCATCCCTCCTCAGCTGTATCAAGGATCTCCTGGAGTCAGCTAGGGATCTAGCTCTGGGCTGAAAATTTTAAATAGATTTATAACTAATGATACAGCTATTTAGATAAGTAAGACAGTCAGTGGCTTCACTTTATTGTTTCTCATTGCATGATCCTTTTTCTTAATAATCCTTCAGTGAGGAAACTGTGATGAGATAAGCAACTGCTACTTCATCAGAGGATTCAAACAAGGAGGGCAACAAGGATGGTGAAAGGTCTAGAGGGGAAGTCTTATGAGGCGAGGCAGAAGTCCCTTTGTTCATACAGCCTCAAGAAGAGGAGGCTGAGGGGAGATCTAATTGTGGTCTATGGCTTCCTGACAATGGAGAGTGAAGGGGCAGGCACTTACCTCCTCCCTCTGGCAACCAGTGATAGAACCTGAGGGAACAGTATAAAGCCACAACAAGGGAGGTTTAAGTTGGATGTTAGGAAGAGGTTCTTTACTGAGAGTGGTCATGCACTGGAACAGGCTCCCCAGGGAAGTGGTCACAGCACCGACCTTGACTGAGTTCAAGAAGAATCTGGATGATGCACTCAGTCCCACGGTCTTAATTGACTGGCCCTGTGTAGAGCCAGGAGTTGGACTTGATGATCCTTATGGGTCCCTTCCAACACAGGATATTCCATGATTCTATGAGTGACCATTAGGTTGCTGATGTCTCTTTTTTAGAATTTATCTTGTGGCCTGAAGCTTGGAAACAGGGAGATAATTCTGATAAATACAATTCTTATAATAATTATAAAGAATCTAAATACACTTTAAATGCTGACTATCAGTGAATAAAATGGCATGACTATCCTCTTGTATGTGTTGTTCTTTCATCTTTTTGTCAGAAACCTGACTGATTCAGATTTTATTTTAGTAGACATTTACTTTTTCATATGTAGTGTTAAAGATACAATTATATATGTTTTAAGGTTGTTGCATATAGTGTATAAACTCACATGGTGCTGTATATTCTAATGAGTGTAAGCTTACTTGGAGCTGAAATTCATGTGGTTTCCTGAAGAAATTCTCTTATTTCCTTTGATCTCCAATGAAGCACATTTTGATGCAAAGGAAGAGGTACAGTTTTACCTTTACTATAGAAAATTCAGTTATACAGGTTGCTTATTCAAGCTGTTTTTAAGAGTTTCAGACACATTTAGCTATTCTGCACTCTGATTTAGCAGGTAAGGACAGTTTTGAACTCAATTAAGATCTGGTTACTTGAGAAATGTAATAAACCAGAGGGAGAAAAAAAAAAACCCAGGGCACTCAATCAATGGAAGGCAAATGGCTGGAATGCCGTGATGTAAAAAAAAAAATCTAGGTGACTGATGGTGCATTAGTCTAAGATTCCAGTACTATGTGGAGGAATAAGACCCCACACACTGAATATTAGAGACTAAGAACACTGCTTTACATGGCACACATGTGAATGTAGCAAGAAATGGGAGAAAAAAACTGTAGACCAAGAAAGCTTGGCTCTAGAAAGACAACTTAGTTATGGAGAAAAAGATTTACAAATGATGAGCTGAGACCAAAGGGATGAAGTTTAACAAGGCCAAGTGTAGAGTGCTGCACATGGGACATAACAACCCCATGCAGCGCTGTAGGCTTGGGGAAGACTGGATGGAGAGCTATCAGGAAGAGAAAGACCTGGGGGTGTTGGCTGACTGCAGGCTGAATATGAGCCAGCAGTGTGCCCAGGCAGCCAAGAAGGCCAATGGCATCTTGGCTTGTATCAAAACCAGTGTGGCCAGTAGGTCTGGGGAAGTAATTATGCCCCTGTACTCAGCATTGGTGAGGCTGCAGTTCGAGTAATGTATCCAGTTCTGGGCTCCTCATCATGAGAAGGACATTGAGGTCCTCAAGGAAGTGCAGAGAAGGACAACCAGGCTGGTGAAGGGGCTGGAGGGCAAATCATATGAGGAGCGGCTGCGGGAGCTGGGGTTGTTCAGACTGGAGAAGAGGAGGCTGAGGGAAGACCTTATCACCACCTTCAACTACCTGAAGGGAGGTTGTAGAGCAGTGGGCGATGGTCTCTTCAGCCAGGTGACAGAAGATAAAACAAGAGGAAATGGCATGAAGCTGTGCCAGGGCAGGTTTAGATTGGACATTAGAAAAAAATAATTTACTGAAAGAGTTGTCAGGGCCTGGAACAGGCTGCCCAGGGAGGTGGTTGTGTTGCCTTCCCTGGATGTGTTCAAAAAAAAGGATAGATGAGGTACTTAGGGATATGGTTTTGCTTAGGATGGGAATGGTTGGACTTGATGATCTTCAAAGGTCTTTTCCAACCTTGTGATTCTGTAAAAACAAGGACTAAGATCTGAGATAAACATTGAGGAAACTATCAATGAAAGAAAAGTAATATATTATATAGAAGTTACCTATTAGACTGCTGCATATACTAGTCAAAAAAGGGATTATTACTCTGTGATAGGATAATAAATAGTAATTTCAAAAATAAGCCAAATTGAAAACAGGACCCCTATCATACAGTGAGAGCTTTGAAGTGAAAAAAATATAAAAACATCCCTGTGTAAGTCTTTCTCTTCACCTGGCCATAGAGTACTAGGAAGCTTGTAGGAATTTAGTAATTTTATGCTTTTCTCTTACTGTAAAATTTTTCAAAGGGAAAGTAAATAGACACAAAGACAGTATGAAATACTGTTAGGTAGCTTTTTTAGGACTGGGTAGTGGCCCTTATAAAATATACCATTTTTGTAGAAGTATACCAAATTACTTTTAAGATATTTTTCTTTCCTGTCACAGGAATTTTCTTCACTTTGGTTTTCATGTGTCATGTTTTAAACTAGCAGGCTGCCAAACACCAGGCAGCTGCTTGCTTACTCCCCCCTGCAGTGGGATGGGGGAAAGAATCAGGGAAAAAAAAAAAAGTAAAATTCATAGATTGAGACGAGTTTAATAGGACAGCAAAGAAAGATAAAATATTGCTACTAAGAGCAACCTTCATAGTGACAAAAGTGTGTACAAAATGCACTGAATAATGGCCAGTCCATTCCCAAGCCACTCCCTGGTCAACTCCCCCCCACACACACACAGTTTATATACTGATCATAACATCATGTGGTATGAAATATCCTTGTGGCTGATTTGGTTCACCTGTTCTGGTTAGGCTTCCTTCCAGTGAAATACATATAGTCAAATATTTAAATGTTCCTAGTACCCCAGTTAAATGGCTATTCAAATTGTCCTGTCATACAGTTCAGTGATGTTTTGCTTTCATGGCAGCCTGACTTTTTTCATTGATTTGTTGTCAAATACCACAGAAACTCTTCTTCAGTTGAGAAAGGGAAAATAGTTTGTCACATAAAGTCACAGATCCTTCTGTCTTTGCATTGACTTATGCAGAAGTACTCTGGTTTAAACATAGTTACAGAATAAGGTATTTATTTAAGTGGGATGCTGAACCACCATTCAAATACATCACAAGTGTAGTATTCTGCTTCAATTATGCATGCAAAACCAGTTTGCCTTTCTAAATTCCATTACACGAAGGCAAACGCACTGACATCAGTGGAGATATACAGATACAATCCAGAACAGAATTTAGCCTCAAATGTTAAAGCCATTAAACAGAAGGAAAAGACAGAATTATATCTCTCAAACATTTGTGTCCTTCCTCATATGGCTATTCTCCAACCTTATCACAGCAAAAGCACTCTTCACCCTGTTTAGAGAGGCAGTAATTATTCCTTGTCAATTAGATTCTCAATCACTGAACTATAAACAGCTGGTGGTGCATAACCATCATCCCAGTTTAAAATTATAGTACCCTTTCTTCTATTTTTTTTTCTTTATTTCCACATGTTCACTAAATTTCCTGCCATAAAAATATCTTATCCTGCCTTTAAAACTGCTAAATAAAACTAGGAGAAATGGTACAACAGTCTGAAATTATAATGATGGTTATGCATCACCAGCTGCTTGTAGCTCAGTGATTTAGTGTCTAATCGACAAGAGATAATTACCTCTCCCTGTATAAGGTGAAGTGTGTTGTCAATCTCTCAACACTACTCCTGCTTCTAAATATACATTACAAAGTAAATTTGAGGATATTATTTTATTTTAATAGTTTTCAGTATTTTATTGTCCCAAATGTATAAAAATAAATTATTTCTTATTTTTGAAGAATATATTATTAATAGTAGTTACCAATAAAACTTTTTGCATCAGTGTTTTTAAAGTGTGGACTATTATAAATTAAAATATGGATTTTTGACTCCATAATTCATTCTGACTTTACAAAACAAAATAAAATTAAATGTTGGATATCTTGCAAACATTTTTTGAAGCAAGCATGGGTTTGTGGACAAAACTGACAAAAGAATCATCTATAGAAGTCATCTGTCAAAGCAGAAGAAATACTAACCTATGTGTTCAGTACGAGTGGTTAATTGTATTAACTGGGTAATTTCCTAACAATGAATTGTCATATCTTTTAACATTGTGCTCAATTCTAGACATTTAGTTTTGAGCTGGAATAAAATTTAGTTATTTGCATTATTGAGAGCAAGCAAGACATTTAGGGTAGAATTTCTTTTGTTGCCTCAATATATACTACTGAAATTATATGATTTGTATCAGGTCTTAGACACCAGCTCCTCCCAGACAATGGCACCTAACTTCCAACTGTTTCTGGCCTCTATCTCTACAGTTCCATACACACAGCTTACAAAGAATCCATTGTGAAATGGATCAGTTTAATGCTGGGGGTGTTTTGGGCTTTTTTTTTTCCTGCCTGCCCACAGTATACACTCATCTTGTTGCAAAAAGTGCCCTGAAAGACCCTGCCCTCCTCTGAGTTCAGTGGGGGGAGCTGTTCAGCACTATCCCACTGACTTAGCTGAAGAACAAGCACTGTGGATTTCATTTGCAGAAAGATTAATGAACTGACCTGATTCAGCAAAGAACCATGAGACTGTTAGTGCCACTGCAAGGCACTGAAGAAGTGGAAAGACTTTTACAGTAACAAGAGACAGATGAAGAACAGTCGCAGAGACAGCATAGTTTCACCTCAATTTATGATGCCTCATGGAACTTATGCTGCCCATGAAACCCTCAGTTTATGCCAGACATCTTATTTTGGTGAAGCAGTTTACTCACCTTAGATGTCATTTTAGGGTGAGGTGAATCATCCTTTAGAGATTTTATGACCATTGCTTCTGTAAAGAACCTAAACTCCATATGACTTTGTACTTTAAGATGCTTAAGTTAGAAATGCTAACTCTCACCTTATGTGTACAGGATTTTTTGTAGTTTCCTTTTCCTAAGAACAAAATAGTGAAATCCAAGCATGTAGAAAACCAATTCTTGGTAATCTGCAACTTCCACAGGTGTCTAATAAATACCATTTAAATAATTCCACTTTGCTCCCTTTCCTTTAAGAAGTTGCTATCTTCATGACAGTGTTGCCAGTTACGTAGACAGTGGTGGCTGCAAAGACTGAATGAAGAGAATGGGAAGACAAGGTAGTAATTCTTTTAGCCAGCTGAATGAAGATTAACACAAAATACACCTGTTACTGAATGAAAACTACTTAAAATAAAGTTTCTTTAGACTAGAAGCTAAGAAACACGGCACAACTTTCCTCATTACACTATCATACCACTGACCCTAGGAGACCTAAGGACTTTGAATCCCAGTGGAGGACCCAAACTATGAAATCTAAAGTTTTGCAAAATGTCAAATGAAAACTTAAAGCATAGGATCAAATCCAAGAATAACAGAAAGTGTGAATATGCTTTTAGAGGCAAATACACCGATTTGCATACTGCTTATACCAGTTTCAGTGAAGCAAAGTAACAAGTCTCTCAGAAGCTAATTGGGCTCAAAATCCGATCGAGGTTTTCGTGATTTAAATAATGTATTTTCATAGAACTGATAACTATAAGACAATGATAAATGTGACTCATTAATGTGATATAAAGTCAGCTCTCCAGAAAGCTCACTCCATATATATGAGTGACCTTTGCACTAATACAGTATTATGGACTCAGACTCCGGCGTTAGTAAGAGAATAAACAACTAGATCAGCTTCTCTGAAATTCTTATGCTCTTTCAAATCTTTGCTAGTTTTAAGTGGGTTCATATAAACTAAGTTGCCTACTGATTTTGGAATGCAGGCTTTACAGCAACAATTAGCTTTCTCTTAAAATACCTGCTTTAAAAAGAAGACATTATGTGTGGGTTTCCTTTGCTTTCTTTGCTTTGCTTTGGTTTTCTTCCACAGGGTTTTCTTTATTAGCAGCAGAATCAACAGAGCTAAAGAAATGACAAAGTCACAGAGAGGAAACATTAGTTTATTTCTATTGTATGTTTTTATTTAAACTATTGTATCAGAACAAATGGTATAAACTGAGGTAGCTTCTTGTACTCTGACTACATATTTTGTTTCTCACAGTTCAGGTAAAATGGGTATTAGAAGTGGATTGGGAGGAATTTACCTGAGAATTCGGGAGTGGTAGTCCTCAAATTCTTGTATGATTAGTGCTATGAGGCAAAACAGAGACAAAATAACTGCTCAGAATTGATGCCTGGACTGCTTTCCCATTCTGTCACTGTAGTTGTTATCTCTTTTCCCAGTGCTTCTCAGATAGCCTTTAACGCTGAGCAGTTCCGATTGCCACTTGCACTACACTCACTTCCCAGGTGGACAGATATTTTTCTGAAAATAAACTTGAAAACCTCAATTTTAATATTGGTTTCCTTTGACTTCTTCTCTTTGATAAAGTAATAAAGTGTTTAAGGTAGCTGTTTTGCCTATTTCAACATTGCTCTAATTTTCCAGCAGCATTTTTCCCTTACAAAACCTGTGAGGGCAACTGAGATTGTAATTTAGTTCCTTCTTTTGAGATACTTTCCTGTATCTAAAAATTAGTTTCAATCTGTTAACTATCTCAAAAGAAGTTATGAGGGCTTCATTCACTAGGTATTTTTGTAAAGTAAAAATCTGCCAGACCAATGAGAACTAGCACAAAAGTTACCAAAACCAAAGAAATATTATGTTAGTATTCTGGGGCCTTTGGCTGGCATTTCATACATTGCCTTTGAAAATATTTCTTTGTTATCAAAACCAGTAATTACATGTATCCTCATACTCATGCAGAAGATATCCAAATACTGCTAATAAGAACTGATGGATTACAGCTGAGGGAATTGAAATATATTACAGTTCATTGGCTCTGCCCCTTGTTTATCATGAACAGCTTTAATCAGCCTTCAGTATTAATAACCGTAAAGTATTATTTTGAAACAAAGAAAGGATTAAACATAAAAAGAGAAGCACAGCAATACTAACAACAAGAAAAGTTTAATGGATTTGATATTTTATTTAAAATATTCTTACACAAACCTCTATAAAGTCTTGTATACTCATCTTTCCATAAGAAGTAAGAGTATTATTTTTTATCTTCAACATTAAATTTTCTATACATAAAAATCTATGTTTTATACCTGTAGATTTCTCAGTAAGCCACTTTCTTCTTGACAATACATATCTTAAGAGTTGACCCATTCCCTCTGTGGAAAAATGAGAGGCATGGCTGTTGAAGAGATCCCCTTCTCACTAGGAGAAATGTATATGGGATGCAAATTATTTACAGGTCCTGATAACAACATAGTTCCAATGCGTTGTTGAACAGATATGATCACCTTTTTCCATGTCACATTTCTAACTGCTTCTGTTGAGTTCTCGACTAGTGCTGAAGGATAAGTCATCCCAAGCAAAGCATAATTCTGTCTAAACTATGTACCATAAAATATTAAAATCTCTGGTTTCTTCTTGCCATGGAAGAACAAATACTGCATACATAGTTCCTTAGTAAGTGTGGAGTGGTTCCCCAGTTTAAGTTCTACTTCAGCCTAATCATACAAAAATATAAAGTTATATCAAATCTGGAGCAATGGACATGCTGTCAAATACAATGTTTTTCAAATTTTATCAATATGTAATAGTATGATAGCAATTTGTTTGATTTTTCCCAGTTTTATAGAATCACATCATACAAGACATGTTGGAATCAAATGATTTAACCAAAGTGAAACCTTGTGAGTTGGTATAAAAATAGTTTACTGAGGCAGCAGAAAGAGAGAGAAATAGCAACAATAGGACTTTATAGCAAAACATAGAAAACTGTTGATATACAATGCAGCTTCTTGCCAAACCACACAACTCAGACTGTACAACTCAGAGCTGTCCCAAAGCCAGACCATCCCCAAACCATGCATACTGGAGCTGTGCACTCCTCTCCCACCTCCCCACTCCCTTTATGCTGAGCATGACATCATTGGCATGGAATACCCAGTTTGGCCAGTTTGTGTCACCTGTCCTGTCTGTGTCTTCTCCCAGGTTCCTGGGTTCCCCCCACCTTCTTGTTAGCAGGGAAATATGCACAACTGAAAAGTCCTTGACTGCTTGGCAACAACTAAAACATTTGTGTGTTATCAGCACTGCTCTCATCCTAACTCACAAACACAGCACTGCACCAACTTCTAGAAAGAAAATTATTTTAGCTGAACCCAGGACACTGGGATACATGATCAACTTTACTACTGGATGAACCTGCAAATGGGAATGTGGAAACCATGTCCCTCAGCCTCGTTTTGGGAGGTAGTGGGTAGGATAGTGTGTAACTTAGAAGAGGATCTGTCTGAAATCAAAGTTATTGTGGATTTTTTTTTGTACAAAAGACTGAGCAAATTCACTAGGACTGAAGATAGTTTTGAAACCCTCACTTAAAATTCCCTTTGTGACTGAAAATAGGAGGATGATAATTGTGGTGCCAATCTTAATAAAAGGCTGGGGCGTACAGTAAATCAAAGATTGCAATGATTAGTGGACAACTGAATAAATTTGACTGATATTTCAGAAAAGCCCACATGGCTTCTGTGAAAGGAAGTCCTGTTGTAGAAATTTCCAGAAGGTCTTGAAAAAGTTCAGTAAATGTGCAGATGTGAATGATCTGGCTGATAATAGCAGTATCTCACCAAGTGCTGTAAAAAAATTAAATGTCCATAAGAAAGGAGAAAACAGGAAAAAAAGACATATCATAGTATCAATAACATTGCTTCTGTGGAACTGCCCCTCCATGTGTCTTTAATCCATGTTTCAGAGGTATTCAGGTATAAGGACTTTCAAGAGACATAAATGATACATGCAGAAATCAGTGAAACACAAAATACATGATATTTATTCTGGGACATTATTTTTTTTTTTTTTATAAGAAGAGAAAAAAGTCAGGTAAGTGGGAAAAAATGCATAGTCAGAATCAGGAAAGGTTTCAGATTTCCGACAATTTCAAGATACTTTTAATCTTATTTTTCAGGTATGCAGTGACACATTTTTGTTTCAGGTGAAGGGGTTCTAGGTGAGGATAATTTCTTTGAGAGTAACTAATATTCTGGGCACACAGGCTATTCAAAGCACATAGATTACATAAAGTAATCAAAATAGATAGAGACTGCATAGCTTTTAAAAAGTAATTGTGTCATTACCGTGCAAATCCTTGCAATTTTGTCACTTAGTTGAAGCACTCAGCCAATTAGACTGGGAGGAAAGATATCAGTATTGGGAAATAGCTAGACAGTTATTTTGTAAAAAAAACCAGTAAAATAGTATAGAGGCTAAAAGACTTTGGAAAGGCAGTGATCCTAAATCTGTATCCCAACAGTAACAGAAAGATGGATACAGCTCATTTTCAGAACATTTTAAAATAATATTAATACTATTATAATAATATTGCTCCAGAAGACAGATAAAAATAATGAATGCCACTTCCTCCTCCTTACTCTTATATTTTATATGTTGAGCAGAAATCATACAGTGTGGAATATCACTTTGGTCAGTTTGGGTCAGCTGTACTGGCTGTGTCCCCTCCCAAGATTTTGTCCACCCTCAGCCTGCTGGTGAAGGAAAGGTAAAATTTAGGAGAGACAGCCTTGATATGCACCAGCACTGCTCAGTAGCAGTCACAACTCTGGTGTGTTACCAACACTTTTCTCCAACACTGAAGGACAACCTGCTTCACCATAGCATTCTCCACAGGTTGCAGGGGAATATCTCTCTCCAGTGCCTGGAGCACCTCCTTCCTCCACTTCTGCACTGACCTTGGTGTCTGCAGTTTCTTAGAACTTCTCACTCCCTTCTTTAGTGGCTAAAAGCATCCATTTGCATTTTTTCCTTCTTAAATATGATTCACAGAGGCATTACCACTGTTGCTGATTAGCTTGGACTTGGTCAGCAGTGAGCCCAGCCTTGAGCCCAGCTGGTATTTACTCTGCCAGACCTAGAGGAAGCTTCTAGCTGCCTTTTGCAAAAGCCACCACTGCAGCCCCTCCTTCTCCACCAGAACCTGTCCATGCAAAACCACACCAATAAACAGCACAGCACTGTGAGGGCTGCTGCGGGGAAAATAAGCTCTATCTTTCCCATACCTAATACACCTGCTCAAGAAGGAGGATTGGATCAGATGACCTCCAGAGGTTCCCATCCAAATGGAACAATTATGTGGTTCTATAAAAAGTTGAGGGGTTTTGGTTGTTTTTGTTTCCTTGCTGGTGCAGACTTTAAATTTTACTATGTAGCTCACCTGTAAATTTAAGAGTGCTTCTGATCTCCTTGGCATGAGTAACAGTTTAGTAGTAGCACAGCACTAAATTCAGGCTGATTGATTGGCATGTCAAGTTATTTCCCTAGATCACTGTAAGCTGAAGGAGACCTAGCAACATTTGTACCTTTAGTAGGTTAATGTCTAACTAACTAGTCTGAAATTAAAACTACACAGACACAGGACTACTAAATAGTAATGGTGATATAAACTAACAACAGTGTTTCAGCAAAGACTAGAAGACTAAAGAATTAAACACCACCTTTCCTTACAGAATACAAGAAATGGTCCTTTATATTTATATCCATTCTATATCACTACTTATCATCTTATTATTGTGGTTAATGTTATTGCAGTTTAACCTTGCACTTTGTTAGTCATTCAAAACAATTCTAGAAAATAGCCTGAGGAATTTTACCTTACTGAATTTTCAACCAATGCTATAATAAAATATTATAATATTATGAGAATTATGCTAATTTTCTTGTATCAACAACACCCAGAGTTCATTAACTGAAGAAAAATACTCACCAAAGCCTTGATTTGTTTAGCATTTTCATAAGTTCTGTCAGTTCACTGCTTTTCTGTCAGTTCTTTGACTTTCACAAACACGTTATACTAGAGAAAGCACTATACTGATGAACAACTTCTGTAGTGATCACACTCCTATTTACCTCAAGAATCACAGGTTTGGAGAGCCTGTATAGATGACATGTCTTAATAAATTTTTCGTTCAGTCTTTGAGACCATAACACTAACAGGCTAAACAGTTTGGTGGGGAGAAATCAAATTAAATTCAGCTGGGACAAGTGTAGGGTCTTGCATCTAGGGAGATACAACCTCATTCACCCGTACAGGTTAGGGATTGACCTGTTGGGAAGCAGCACTGCAAAGAAAGGACCTGGGAGTCTTGGCTGGCAGAAAGGTCTCCATGAGCCAGCAACATGCCCTCTTGGCCAAGGCAGCCAATGGTATCCTGCGGTGTGTTAAGAAGACTGTGGCCAGCAGATTGAAGGAGGTTATCTTCTCCCTCTAGTCTGCCCTGCTGAGGCTACATCTGGAGCACTGTGTCCAGTTCTGGGTTCCCCAGTTCAAGGAAAGCAGGGAACGACTGTCCAGTGAAGGGCTACAAAGATGATGTGGGGACTGGAGCATCTCTCATATGAAGAAAGGCTGAGAGACCAAAATGGGATTTTGTCAAAGCTTATAAATATCTGAAGGGTGGATGTCAAGAGGTAAGACCTGACTCTTCAGTGTTGCTCAGTGTCAGTACAGGGGTCAACGGCAACAAACTGGAGCACAGAAATGTCCATCATGAGATGAGGAAAGCCTCACTTATTTTGAGGGTGACAGAGCATTGGAACGTGCTTCCCAGAGAGGTTGTGGAATCTCCTTCTCTGGAGATATTCAAAAGCTGCCTGGATGTGATCCTGTGTAACTTGCTTTATAGAAACTTGCTTTAGCAGTGAGGTTGGACTAGATGACCTCCAGAGGTCCCTTTCCAACCCCAACCATTCTGTGTTTCTATATCGGTGCTGTAGAGAAAAGTATGACCTTTTCCAACTGAGACTTAATTGTCTCTTCAGTTGCAGGATGTAATAAACTGTTTGCAACACATGAAGCTTTACTGTTACCAGAAGGTTTCAGTTTAGCTGTGAGTGAATTCTGGAAAGCAATGTTACTCAATTTGCTGTTATAATCAAATGATTTGTGTGAATGACTATGTGTAATGCAACGATACTAATTTGCTGCTTCCATTGCAGTCTGCTTTTTCTTTTTTGTTTTTCAATATCTCTTATTTGCAAAACATTTTCAAGCCTCATATTCTTAGATCCCAAGTTAAAATAAATTTTCTTTTGTTTTGCCCTAGTTCCAAACTGTCTTACAGTTGACAGCCTATCATGAGCAGCAATCCCAGCCAGTTTTCCCCCCTATTTTATATGCTGAGCAGATGTCAAATAGTATAGAATATCCCTTTGTTCAGTTTGGATCAACTGTCCTGGCCTCCCAGTTTCTTGTGTACCTCCAACTTCCTTGCTGGCAGGGCAGTATGAGAAACTGAAAAGTTTTTGACTTAGTGTAAACACTGCACAGCAACAACTAAAACATCAGTGTGATATCAACATTATGCCCATCCTAAATTCAAATCACAGCACTATAACAGCTACTAGAAAGAAAATTAACTCTATCCCAGCCGAAACCAGGATATTGTTGATGTCTGTGCCTGAAAGTTTCCATATTGTAAGATAAAATAACTTTAAGGTGCAAGATTCTGCAGTTTTGGCAGGTAGACTTACTGATAACCCTTTATAAAAAGGGTCACTGTGGTTATTTCTGTATAAAATTTGTAAAAAAAACCCTCCAAGAAACAAAAGCTAACAAACTATATATATATTATTGTTGTCTGACATCAGCTCTGGTACACAAGTCAGTCTGGAGAAGTAAAACCATGTTTAGATAAGAGAGATAAGAGTTGATCATTCAGAAGTTGCCATCGGAAAAAAATGCCTTTACATCTTCTTTAGCTGATTTTTCAACACTTTTTTCTCACTGACTAGATTTCTCAGTATTGAAGTAGAATTCTCACTGTAGAATCCAAGATCATTTTTTTATAAAGTGTTAATTCTCACCACAGTTCATCTCTGAAACTCAAATAGTTCTCCTCTAAAATTTAAAAATCATTTCCACCAAAAAGCAGTCCTTCTGCAAACTTCTCAAAAAATTATGAAAACACAGCAAAGTTACTAAGGATCACAGCCATCTATTTGCTGCATGTTAAGCCTGAATAAAAATTTCCTTAGTTTTAATAAGGCTTCTTGGGAGAAACTGAAGACACCAATGACCACCTTGTTTCAAAAGTCTATCCTGTAAATAGTACTCAGAGGTCCTTTTGAGTAAAACTTATTAGTGACAGTATATGACAATCATTTATTCTGTGTATCCCATGATGTTCAGTTTCTCCCTGTATTTAACTGTCCCTTACCCAGACTGCAAACACAAAAAACCAGAAGCTTTCATTTGCTGCCCAGATTTACATAGAAAGTATCAAATATTCAAATTATTTATTTCAATTGTGGAATTCGTTCCAGTTTCAAGAAAATCTCAAGTGAAAACATTTTTTCTGACCCTAGTTTTAAGTTAGTAGAGTTACAATTGCACATATATTTCTCTCCTCTAGAAAACTCACACTAGTTTTCTTTTCCCTCATTCTAGGAACTCTGACTGCCCATTCATACCTCTACACAATCTTCTTCATGTTGGAAAAATCATTTGTCCCATAGTGAAACAGATTGATGAACTGATTTAAATTGACCATAACGTTTACTTTTGGTGTAGAATGAGGAAATATGAAATTTTCCTGAGAAAAATGTTAGAACTGCCAAAGCTTAGGTCTCCTAAGCAAGATTCTGTAAAGTAAATGTTGGTCTGCATGCTATCCATTTCAACCTTTCCCTTCATCATATGACACAGAGGTGAAATATGAGACATTCCTTAAAACAAAGAAGGAAAATATTCAAAGTATTCCTCTCAAAAATAACTCTTGCATTATTCTGACTTTTATTTCGATATAGAAAATGCTGAATTTCATATTAAAAGTATCATATATAAGTTGTATTTAGTTTCAAACAGTTTGCACTGGATCAAAATTAGTACTAAAAAAGTACTATATCTATGTTCTTGTAAATTCTACTGTAAGACATTCTAAGAAGTTCTGCAGGTGCAATCAAACACTTACCTGCTAACATTCAGAGTTTCTTTATCACAGAGCATTTCTGTTTCCTTGGCATTATAGCAAGTCCCCCTTAACTGGAATTTTTATTTATTCATAAAAAGATCTCTGATCATATTTGCAATGACATTCTAAGTTTTTAAACCACTGCCATGACATCCTGTCCCATGATATCACATGTACGCTTGTAAATCTTCCTCCTCCCATACAAGATGCACACCCACTGACACAGGTCTATTTTATTTTCAACATGATCAGCAAGCTGAAGAGATTTGGTCTCATTTTTTTACGTTGTCTTGAGCTATTTGAATTGGATAGCAGAGCTCAGCTGTCAACAAAATATAAATCATTTGGACAATTTTTTAATGTTCTGGTCACCTGACCTTATATCATCTCACTAACTTTCCTACATGAAACACTTTCATACATGAAACACCATATAACTTCATAACTTTTAAAGAAAGAATACTTCTTGTATGATGCTTCTACCTTTTATGCCTGTAAAAAAATGGACAGATCCTTTATACGTTTACTTCATTCTTCAAGAAGTTTTAAAGAGTGTAAACTGTAGCTATGGGATTCACACTGTTATGTGTTGAAATTTTTTTTATTCTTTTTTTTTATACTTGATAATGACTTCTCCAGAGACAGACTATTGTGAATGCTTTTTCTTTAGCACACTATCATACAAAAATGCTACATCCTGCCTGTGTATTATTATAATGTGCTATTAAAGCTGCTTTAGTGTTTCAGATCCAAGGCAGATTTTGTGACCTGGAATTATTAGTTTTTTCCCGTCATTATAATGCAATATAATGTTAGATGTAAACAGCAAATAATCTATTACTTATATTTACAATAAGCAGTAACTATGTGAAGGAAAATACTACATCACCGAAGGCATGGTCATAATCCACACTTTTCATCATTTGTACAATACTTGTATACAGGAGTTTACTGTTCTAAATCATGATATGCTTTCAATCTTGTAGTCCTGAGGGTCACATTGGGAAAGGCTTGTCAGATCTACAGGATTAATATTTTACTATTTATCACCTGAATATCTTAGAACCACCAGAATACTAATGTGCACTCTGCTAGGTCAAATTTGGTAGACACTCATAGACAATGTGATAAACATGAAAAGAGGTATCAGAAATGACTGTAATGAACACCATCGCAAACAGCTGCAGCTGCTGAGTAGCAAACAGCCAAAGATAACAAATTAATGTTCCATATGTCATAAAGCTCTTTCAAGAAGATTTGGGAGCTTAGTATCATCCTACTAAATCCAGTTCCAGAGTAGTCAAACTTTGATGATGAAATGTATTAATTGCTCCCATTGGGAATACATGGAATTGTCCAGGTTTGCTACAGATGAGGCTCTTTGAGAAAGGAAGCAAAACAATCACAGGTTATGCACTGTACTGAGTGATTGCAGACTCTGCTCTGCTCTAATTCAGGAGTACGTCTGCTGCTGGATGAGCCATTTGTCTATTAACAGTCACATGAAGGGCATGAAAGAGAAAATAAGCAAGTAAAATCTTGTCCCATAACAAGGACATTTATAATGCCTAACATACTGATTTACTATGCTGTGCCATATATTGTACTGGAAATTTGTTTAGTACTGCAGAGTGAGACATAGTTTTCTTTGGTCAGAGAGAAAAATCTGAATTTACCTCAGTGTTATGAGAGTTGTGCATTATATTCACAAAAATGTCAGTAACATATCACTATAAATTAATACTATAATTGGAGAGAACTGAAAGCTGCATTGCCTTTGATAACTACCAGAAAGGAATAGAGCATTCCTCTTAAAGAATATGGTTTATTATTTCCAGTGAGCCAGTTTTGAAGCTTGCATCCTTTTTAAATGCACTACAATCTCCAAATGTGTTTGATTCTGTCAGATGAAATCTCCATTGAATGCTAATTCTAATCTTTTCATTCCTATGGCTATACTAGTTAAGTAAACAGATCAGAGCATGCATCTGAGCAGTGACATACAGTCATTTACACTATAAAATTGTTAGCACAATCCCTGCCCTCTTTTCGTTTGGGGCAGCTAACTTTTCTGGGCATTATCCAGGCATGTCTCAAGAGGAAGTATTTTCCAGGGACCACCTCTAGTTGTCTATGTGGATGCAGACTCCCTGTTCTACACAGTGTGTTTAGATGTGTGCACAGAAGCCATACCATGCCACTTGGACTCAAGACAAGAGAGTGCCCTTTGAATCTTTTATTAATGTAGACATAGTCTGTATGAACAAAGCCCATTTTTGCCACATATGCGTCCACCATCAGGAGTCAAGAACAGGCTGAGTAGCTTATTAATGTTGAGTATAATTTTCAAGGTAATTTTGATCTTTCCAATCCTAAACTAATTGGCAGCTCTGTAGTAGAAGCATTGGATCTTCCTTATACTTCCATCTCAGCATTTCCTGGGACACTCATTTTGCACTATGACACTTCTCTTATAGTGTCTGCCCATGTTGCCTCCTCAAATTCCCTATTCTCTTCTCTATGAATTTTTGGAAGATTTAGTTCTTCAACAAGTCACACTTTTTAGGAACCTGAGACTGCGTACCTGACACTGCATACCATGCCTGGTTATTCTCTATAATCATGAGAATTCCTAATGCACCAGCTAAGGCTTTTTTGACTCCATATCTGTGTGTACTTGCCACTATAGTCCACAGTGAACAAAAATGTTTTCTTCTGCCAAATGTATCCTTGGTATATCTGTACCATTGGTATGTGATGCCACTGTCATTGTTGATATAAAAAAGGAAATTGAAATAATAAGGCATTCTTAGTGTTCCTAGATATAAATGGTGTCATGGACTGTGGCGTCTCATGGCAGTTCTTACAAGGCTGTTCCCTGGACCAGAATTAATCTCAAGTACAGAGGCTGGTCTTCTCCAACTGATCTATGAGAAATACCACAGTGCTTTTACAAGCCTGTCATTCCCCAGTACAAAGTCTTAGGAAGCAATGGCCAGAGACTCATACAACCTGGATAGAAGTGGTGTGTTTATGGTACCATAACCAGAAAGTCAGCTCTAGTGGGCTCTTCTTATCTTAATTTACTGGTTAACTCATCTTAATTTACTAGTTCTTAATTTACTCTTTTAAAATATGATCACTGACCCATATATGAGCTGGTTCACAGTCGTATTAACAAGCAATTCAGAAATGTACAAATCTTACACTAAATTATAAAAATAGAGATACTTCCAATTACCTTTAAATGTTAAAGGCAGTTTAAGAAGTTTATTCCAGTTGTGGAAATGAACAAAAATATCCAGTAAATATAATTTTCCTTTGAAGAGCTATCCCCCTCTGAATAACATAACAACCAAAATAGAGTTTAATTATCCCCCATCTTTATTTTCATATATTGACATTAAAAGAGGCATATTTGTTTACTATGCTGTTCTTTGTGTTCTTGTACGATCAGGGAAACTTATTTCCTATAGTCACAGCAAAGTGAAATTATGTAACTTAGAATGATCTCTAATTGACAGTGAATCTTTGGCTTGATGGTATTCTGGCTCTATTATCTTGTCATGCCTAATTCAGTAAGAAAATACTCAAGCCATATTTCTTTTGAGCTATTTTTGAAAACATGTTTTCTTCATTACCCTTTTATGTTCAAGAGAGAGGAAAAAATAAGTGTTGTATTAAATCTTACTATGTATCTTCCTTGCCGTTTTAACTTGATCTCATGCCAAATATTTTAGTAAACAGAGAAGTCCTGGTTCTGGCTAATTCTGTATTCATTTGATGCATTGCTTTCAACACCACAACTAAGTTCATTGTCAAATTTAAAAAAAATATTATATTGGATAGTCATCACTATTGGTTTTGCAGTTCTACCCTAATTACTAGTTTGCATGGTGACTCTAACTACAGTTATATGTAAAAAGTTGTATGTTTTGTGCTTAATGATCATCCTACTATTGAGATTCCATAAGTTCAGGAAATTTATCTTTCCAGTATGAGATAAGATCCACATCTGTAGTACATAAATATTTCTTGCAGTAAAAGTTTATTTCAATTTTCTCTTATGATAGTATAAGAATTATTGTAAATGTATATATTCAAATGTATATATTCAAATGTATATATAAATGTACAAATACTGCATGAATACTGTGTGTTTTTTAATGACTGTGTTTCTTGTGTCAGAGGAAAAAAAAGGAAAGAGAATGAGCATAAGTAACAAACTACAGCTTACATAATGATTTAAATACTACAAAATATGTAGTGGTGTCATTCTCCTTGAGTACCTGAAAGGTAAAATGTTCTTTTCAGTTAGGTGCATTAGAAGCAGATCCATCAACTTGTGGTGAAAGGAGAGTTGTGTGTGTGTGTTTGGTTCTATCTCCTGCTGTTACTGGCTGGACTTGCTGCAGAGAATCAGACCTGAATCTTGTCTAATGGCCACTGGGCTGTCACTGGAGCGTGTTACTGTCACCAACAAAGTCCAGTTCAGGTACTCTAGGCACTCACTGCCTTTCCTGCGCTGTGGCCGTTCTCTATTCTTTCTCATTTATACTTTGGAAGCATCCCTACTCTTGCAGTTAATGAAACTTCTAAGGACGTGCTGCTGGAGTTTAGAGATGCTGACTTAAATTTCTATGGAGAAGGCAGAAAATTCTATGTCTGGGATTTTAGATGCCTAAAGTAGACATCTAGATACCTTGGAGATGCTCCAGAATATTCACATACTTCTGTTATACAGAAGTTTATAGCCTGTCATACAGAATTTATAGGAGATGCATGCCCTTCTGGAGAAGCAGATGAGGAGCTGGTGAGATAGCTCAAATGGCAAAAGAAGCTTATATTGAAGCAACTTAATTCCAAGTAATGTCTCTCACACTTTCAGGTCAGAGAGTCTAATCTACTCTTTTTGCAAAAATGGAGGCACAGTTTAGTTCATTAAAGGACCCTATTTCAGAGGTTTCAGAGTTGTGAATCGTCTCTCAGCAGAGGCATAAAAGCATTGAAAGTATGCCCTTGTCTTCAGAATTTTTCTGATTTTTCTTTCTTAACCTTAAAGAGATCTTGGAGAATGATCATTCCAATGGCTTACTTCTTACTGTCCTGTACAGAGACACTTAAACTTCCATGTGCACTATGGAGAAACTATGAATCAACAAGTCAGTCCTTCTGGATCTTCCCACAACACATAAGATTTTTCATTCTCACTAACTTTTCCTCTTTCAGGTAATTTAACAGACTCAAAGTATATGATTTTGACACTTACTGCACAGAGCTACACAACTATAGAAGATAACTTCTAGAATAGTAAGTCTAATGTTTTTGAGGTACTTAGCATTTGATCTGTCCTCCACTTTGCACAGGGATTTACATTGTATTTCAGAAAAAAACCCCTAAGGATTGTAAAAAGATTATAAAAATCGTCCAGGGTTGTCAACTCTGGTCCTTTACTGTCACAGAAAATGAGGTTGGTCCCTTTCATAGGATGATGAAGCTTTATATAAATGTTATTTAGGTTTGGGTTTTTTCCTAAGTTTTTCTTGGGTTTGTTTTATTTTTAAACATTATGGCTCCTGGCAAGATTCATAGTTTTCAAACATATGATTCAAAATTATTCATATCTTCCTTTCATTTCAGCTTATATTAATTCTTCTTTGGTCTCCTTTAGTCTTCCAGCAACACTAACACTTTTTTCCCTTGCAGTTTATTTCCATTATGTATTTGTATTATGATAATAATACAAGAACATATCTCCTTGTGGGGCTTTAACCCAGCAGACAACTAAAACAATCACACAGATGTTCACTCACCTTTCCCTGCCACAGTGGGATGGAGGAGAAAATTGGAGGGAAAAAAAGGAAAGTTCACAGGTTGAGATAAAGACCGTTTACTAGGTCAGAAAAGGAAGATAACAATAATGATGATAATCACAGAAACACAGAATCACAGAATTGTAGGGGTTGGAAGGGACCTCGAGAGATCATCGGGTCCAACCCCCAATGATATTAACAAATGATGATATTAACAAATATATATGAAATGTGATGCACAGCACAATTGCTCACCACCCACTAACCAATACCCAGATAGTTCCCAAGCCACAGTTACACCCACAGTCAACTTCCCCCAACTTAAACACTGAGCATGACATCATATGATACGGGATATCCCTTTGGCCAGTTTGGGTCATCTGTCCCGGCTTCTTGTGCAGCCTCCTCACTGGCAGGACAGTATGAGTAGCTGAAAAGTCCTTTATTTAGTGTAAACATTGTCCAGAAACCACCAAAACATCAGTGTCTTGTCAACATTATTCTCATCCTAAATTCAAAACACAGCACTATACCAGCTACTAGAAAGAAAATCAACTTTATCATAGGCCAAAGTCTTCTTCTGAGCACCTCCTAGCCAGAATTAGCACTCAAGGGCTGAGCTGTGCTAAGTCACATTTTTCCACAGAATTTATGCTCATTCCATACCACAAACAGACCAGACATGGATCAGAGGCACTTGTTTTCTGATAGCTATTGCCCTGAAAGGTCTTGTATTATGCATAGTGTCCAGATCCATGACTATGACGTGTTACTAATCATTTTGCTATCTTGTACAAAATTAATATACCCAGCATTAAAATCAGTGAATTTTGAGTAAGAACAAAATAAAATACGTATTTTTCCTATGACCTTCTACTCTTTTGAAAACAGTGCTTTCACTGTTAACTGTTAATTACAAGTTCCATTTCCTGGACTAAATTGTGATTAAGAATTTTTCTAATACTAGGAATGCAATTACCTGTAAATAACAATGCTACTTAGACTACTCTTGGACAACTACTATTGTCCAAAGAAGTGCTGGGCAATTTCTATTAAAATCATTAAGATAAAATTATAAGTAGTATTTACTGTTTTTTTCCCCTGTGGTATCAAATCCTACAAAAAAAAATACTCTAGATGCTCTGTGGTAATAAATCTAATATTTAAAATTACTCAAATTAAATTTGTCATCGTCATTTCATATTTTATATATAGTACAATATAGAGACTCATTAGCTCATTGCTGTGCTTAAATTTCTGTGCAAATGTCCTTGACATAGGGAGACATTACTGATCTGTTTGTGGGGAAAACATGCAAGAGGAGTGTGCTTGAAAGTAAGCGTCTAGGCTATACCACCGCAACAGGATGTATATGCATGAGCTTCACTCTGGACTCAGTCATATTCACTTCTATTACACAAATGACTAATTTTTAACTTTTTTTCTTCTAACTGTGTCATGTGGTTCTGTTTGCAAGTCTGCAAGATGTATGCCTAAATGCACCCAAGAACTGTATGCTTGTCTATCTAAAAAGTCTTTAGTAGTCCTACACTTACAGTGATTGGATCATATTTCACACCTGCAAAGTGACTACTATGATGTTTTAAAATGGAAAGTTAATTAAACATAAGTATGTTGAATTATTACAATAACATTAAAATAATATTACTTTTATTACATTAAACATAATTATATAGAAGAATCTCTATACAGACAGAATGCAAAAATACGGCTTATCTGCAGCATCTTTGCATTTTAAATTTTATTTTAATAGCTTAATTGTTAATTTTCAATAAAAATGAAATGTTAAAACCAGATCTAGGTAAGCTCTGCTGAAATTTGTGACAGCATGAACAAGAATTCATACTCTTGGTATCAAAATGGTCCTGCTGTTTATCAAGGAGATGGCTTGTTAATATATTTCATAAATTATGTAGTATATAATATTATTTGCTACTAATTTAAAATTTTCTGTCGTATTTGTTTTGCGAGATGTGTAACGTTTTAATTCTTGACAAATACACAAATGTGGAAATTTGGTAGTGCACAACTATAACTTAAAATTGAATTTGGCATCTCAGTACAGGCTATTTTAAAGTGGCAAAATTGTGGATGCTTCATGAACAGTGTAATGTTAGATAATTTGGTATAAAAATTTTGAATGAATGCTTCATGAACAGTGTAATGTTAGATAGTTTGGTATAAAAATTTTGAATATTTTCCAAAGTTTTGTCTATACAGATGAGCGGACTTCAATTTTGTTTTGCTCATTCACACACTGACAGCATAACCTCTTTTTTTGTAAGAAATTATTTCTCATCCATAATGACATGACAAGATCAAGGGGCCAAATAAAAGATTACCCCTGGAGACCGTTGTTTTATTTCATCTGTCAACCAATTCCACAGAGACAGATCTTTTCATAGACAGTTTTGATTTTCTGTACAACCACTCTGATCTTGGGTTTGTGGTACTTTCCAGCAAAATATTTCACATTCTGCTTCACAATAGCATGGGAACAAAATTTCTGTGTGAGAGTATACTCATGAAATTTTATGATATGAAGTTTCCGTTGGTCATTTTAAAAGAATGAAGAACTGAAACCCTTAGATTAACAATTCTCAATTAAACATCAGATTTTATATTGTGTTGTCTTGAATTCACATTAATTACTGTTTCATATTAAGTACTCCATTGGATCAAATTGTTAATTTATCTAAAACATTTGTAAAGTCAGATATTCAAATGTCTTCATGGTTCTCTAATTTCACCTCACTGACCAAAAAGTGAATTTTTACAAAAAAGAAATTTAGTAAATATATTGCTTTCAATTTTCATTTTTTTAAATGAATTAATGTAATTTACATTGTTCCCACTGATTCAGGTATAAGGATTTTATGAGTTGATTCAAAGTAATAGGCTGGAAGCATGACAGCATCATTCTTTAGCTCATCATCTTAAGGAAATAAAAGTTTCTATTTCTGCATTAGTTAATGCTTAAGAATATTACTTTGATGATCGTATAACAGAAATATAATCTGTACTGTTTAAGAACAAAATTTACCTCCCTTTAATAGAAAAGGTTATCTCATTAACAATCTAATGACATTTTTTACTCATTTCAGTAATATATATAATGTCTTCAGTTCACATGTGTTAGAAAGGAGTATTTGCAGCAAAAGAAAAATTCTCTCCTCTGCTGAGATTTCTTACTAAAAATACTTACCACTGTTGATGAACAGCTTGATCAGAAAAAAGTATAACTAGGAATAAGAGTCAGTGGTTGAGGATGAGATATGTAGAAACAAAAAAGTTGACATGTTTAGCTGAATTAGTAAATTGCAAGCAACAGAAAAAACTTGCTGTTATTTTTGCAATGATTTGACTTATGTTGTCACAAGCAGGTACGTGAGTGCAAATGTCCTGTGATGTGACAAGGGATCACTTTTATGAAGAATTTCCTTTCTTTTTTCTTTACACTTGTGCATTTTCCCTCCCACTTGTTACATAGACAAGATAAGAAGTTTTAATAATGGGTGAATGTTGAACCATTGGAGGTGGATACGATAAAATATGGGGTTTTTTTAATCACAATACAAAAGAATAATAATCATGCTAAATATACTGGATGAGGTCTACAGTGTATATGAATCTGTTCGTGCTTTGACTTTT